>NW_028190358.1:0-2810224 GCF_048542155.1 Nylanderia fulva | reverse complement strand
TTATCGACGTACTATGATTTTCGGTATTATAAAACTGTATTCCTTAAAGTCAGCTGTCAGATTCACATTAATATATTTTAAAAACACATTTTCAAGTGCGTTTAAAGTCTTTAAGCGAAGATAGATCGATTTCGATGTTGAAGCGAAAAATTTAAAAAGTGACTATTTTTTATTAATTTAAAATTTATATGCTTAGTCGTATTTTGAATTGATTGTTATTGGTAAGAACATTTTCAATCGAAAAATATATTAATGGAAATAGCAGAATTCGAAATTTTGATATTTGAAGAGGTTTAACTAGACAGTTTTCTTTAAATTACTGTAATTTTTAAAGCGTACAATTATAAGCTAAACGAAAATTACTTCTCACAATTAGAAACGATATTAAATAATATTGCGTATTCGGATTTGCTTTATTTTAAGGTTGGGTCACAATTTTAAATTTCGATTTTTACATTGACGAGTCTTGCGATCGGAATGCTGTCGTTTATCGTATTAAAAAATTAATTCTTCAAATTATGGTGCCACATTTACGTTAATTAATTAAAGACACGGCATTTCCAAGTGCGACTAAAAATCTCTAACAATAAGCGAAGATAGATCAATGTCGATTTCGAAGCGAAATATTTAAAAAGTGACCAACTTTAAGAATTTTCAAATTCCTATGCTTAGTCGTATTTAGAATCGATATTTATTGTTTAGAATATTTTCAATTGAAAAATATCTTTATGGAAAAAGCAGAATTCGAAAATCTTGAAATTTGACAAGAATCAACTTGGACAGTTTTCTTTAAATGTATTTTTTAAAGCGTACAACTACAAGCAAAACGAAAATCACTTCCCACAATTAGAAACAATATTAAATAATACTGCGTAATCGGATTTGCTTTATTTTAAAGTTGGGTCACAATTTTAAATTTCGATTTTTACATTGACGAGGCTTGCGATTGAAATGCTGTCGTTTTTCGTATGAAAAAATTAATTTTATAAACTCAGGTGCCACATTTACGTTAATATATTAAAGATATGATTTTTCCAAGTGCGAATAAAAATCTTTAAGCGAAATTTAAGAAAAATTTGAAAAGTGTCAAATTTTAGGATATTTAAAATTTACATGCTCAGTCATGTTCAACATTTATTCCTATTGTTTAGAATATTCCTAATTGAAAAATATATATATGGAAAATGCAGAAGTCGAAAATTATGAAAATTGAAGAAAATCAACTTTGACAATTTTTTTTAAGTTACTGTATTTTCTAGAGCGTACAACTACAAGCGAAACGAAAATCACTTTAGATACATAATAAAAATTCGATGAATTGAAATTATGTCGAGACATAATTAAAATTCGATGAATTGAAATTATGTGGAGGCATAATAAAAATACGATGAATTAAAATTATGTCGAGACATAATAATAATTTAAGAAGTGCACAGACAAGAAAATAGAGAGACCTTTGAGGGAATACTTGGCTTTAAAATCACGTATGAGCTGTTTACTAACACCTAATATTAAACGTTTTAGTTGTTCACAATCAAATAACGATAGTTTGCATTATGAATCTGGCGATGCAAAAGCTTGCTTCTCGAGTAAAATGCTTGCAGAACTTTAGAATTTATTTGATGATTAGATACCCAATCTTATGTATTATGTTAGTCGATTGCTTTATTTTAGGATTTTTTTTTAAAGATAAAATATTTCTTTTGTCTAATATTTTTAGATTAATAGCATAAATGTGCAAAACGAATATGTTATTTTATGTTTCTTTTGTTTATTTTTTGTTTATAAAGCTGTGTAAAGGAGAATTCTAATTGTAAATAAAGAAAAAACTAATTTATAATAGAGCAATTGTAGAAAATAGAAAATGATTATTAATAATATATTAATTTTTGCTTATATGAGTTTAACATTTGATCTTTATAATTCTTTATTAGACATATTAAGCTTTATATTTTAATCATTATCAATTTTTTTTATTTACTAAAATTTCTCTATTTCCAACTAGTTTTTTTTTTCATTAACAGTTAGAATTTTCTTTACACAGCTTTATAAACAAAAGATAAAAGAAAAACAGAATATATATATTATTAATAATATATTATTTATTGCTTATATAAGCAATAAATAATATATATAATAATATATACATATAATTGTTATTTTTTGCACCATTGTGGGCTATCGTGACAGGGAAGCGTTATTTTTATTTTAATTCGCCGAAATTTTATTATGTACATAATTTTAATATGCCGAATTTTCGTAATGTACATAATTTTAATTCACCGAAATTTTAATTTTCTTATTTCTATTATGTACACAATTTTTATTTTATGAATTTCTATTATGTTCATAATTTTAATTTGTCGAATTTCTGTTATGTACATAATTTTATTTCTGAAGTTTTTTTACGTACATAATTTTAATTTTCAAATTTCTATTATGTACTTAATTTTAATTCATTGAATTTCTGATTTCTATTAAGTACATAATTTTAATTCACCGTATTTCTTTTATCTAAATAATTTTAATTTGCCCAATTTCTTATTATGTATATATAATTTTAATTTGTCGTACATCTTTTATGTAAATAATTTTAATTCGCTGAATTTCTATATGTACATAATTTTATTCTTGAATTTTTACTATGTACAGTACATAAGTATTCTTGAATTTCTATTATGCGTTATAATTTAATAATTTGTGTGGCGCGCGCGAAACGCGCGCTTGTGTTATCTAGTCTGTCAAAAAATACAGATGTGATGACGCGCCGCTTCGCTTCTCCAATTGTTTTCGCGATTTTTCAATTTTATTTCTCACAGTTAACGAAAAATTGTATATATTTACAAAAATGTATCGCCTCTTTTTCTGTATTTTAATTTAAATAATAATAATGATAATTAATTTTATCTATCAAAAAATACAGATGTGATGACATTTCGCTCCTCCGATCGTTTTCGCGATTTTTCATTTTTATTTCCCACAAGTTTCCGAAAAATTGTATATATTTTCAAAAATGTATCGCCTCTTCTGTATTTTAATTAAAATAATAATAATTATTATTTTGAAATTGCAGGTATGGCCACTTTTGGTGCGTGGCTCCTTCTCTACATATATATCTAGCCATCGGTGCAAGGTGCGAAATTTTGGACAAACAATGTCCGCGCCGTCGTGGAGATGACCGACTCGCTCGTCGGCGAGTGACGAAGTCCGGTGTCAAAATGTGATTGACACTCGCGCGCGACGAGTTTCTGTCAACATATTCCATTCTGGATCTCCGCGAGACGAAGAGGAATATACATATAATCCGACAATACGTAAAAAGCCATCAATGGCGGTGACGGCGAACTCCTTCGATACCTGGCTCAGCAAGAAGCTGCAAGAGCTCAACACGGACGAGGGTGTTTTCGGTACGTACATCAAGGGCATCCTCGAGAGCGACGAGTCGCAGGACGAGAAAACCGAGGCGCTCGAGAGCATACTCTCCGGAATAACGGTGAGCTGGAATTACGCCTATGTTTTGGAGGTTAGGAATGCGAGCGGGCGTTTTGTCAGCCGGTCCAAAATAGACCCGAGGTCATCCCGAAAGTACGCGTTTTTCTTCCGCACCCGCGCCTCTCCAGCGATCTCGAGTTGCGCGCGCGTATTTCGCGATTGATCCATCTCGCCGTGTCAATCTCCTTTATTGAAAAAGTAGAGTCGGAACATTCGTGGAAAACGCGAGATTGCGATAAAAATCGTGTATGGATTTTGAATAAAATTGTTTAATTGATTTTCTCCATGATTTTAAAACTTTTGACTCTCTCTTTCTCTCTCAGAGAATTGTATTTTGAACATTTATTATTGCTTTTTTTATGCTTACATGAGATTGCGCAATGTCTGTTGCAATATAGAGCTTTATTTTGTTACAGGAGGATAATATTAATAAACATGTAGCAGAAATCTTAAGTGCATGGACAGAATGGTTGCCAGCTAAAGATATAGCTGCAGCATCTCTACCAACGGAAGATGTTGATGTCAGATTGGCTAAGATGTTGGAATCGCAGAGTCTACCTACAACGACGCAAAGAAGTTATACAGAGGAAGAGAGACGAATACGGGAAGCTATACTAGCACAGTATAGTCAAATGTCTGATGAGGAGAATAGCGAAGGAGAGAATAGAGAAGAGGATGGAGCAAGCGGTGGAGACTGTGGAATTGAAAAGAATTTGAATGCAGCGACTATTGTACAACAAGAAAGAGAAAAGAGAGAAAAAGCCAAGCTTGAAAGCCAGAAAAAGAAAGAGAAAGATAAAGAAGACAGGTAACAAAATGATTGTAGCATTATATTCAATAAATATGTTTGTGCCTATTATGTATAGCATAATAAAATTGATAAATTTTCTTTATCTTTCAGAGAAAAGCAAAAACAATTGAAAGAAGAGAAGAAAGAAAAAAGAAAAACTCAAAAAGGAGAAAGACGAAGGTAGCATCGAAACAAAAGCAATGCAAGATTTACCTCAAAATTAACGAATACATATATGCTGCTGTATTCGTATACGTCTATCTTTATGTCGTGCATGCAACGATCTCCGACAGTTATTTAAGTCATCCATCTTATATTTCATTAGAACGATATGTATGTAGTATTCATGTCGTTAGAAGACGCATTTGTAGTCTCAATATGAAACGCATTCATCACAAAAAGATATCTTCTATGATATAATATTGGATCATCCTGTGCCTTCTGTCTAAAACATCTCATGCGAAAGGTTTGTTACTTATACTCCTTACTATCCTTTTTTATTATTTTTTAACAATAATTTTGTAATTTGCATTCAGAACTTTCCCCATGCCATATATAATATTGTTGCTACAAAAATTTAATAGTTTCACTATTAAATGCAAAACGTAATCCATGTATATTCAAGTTCTGAATACAATGTCATTTTCGTCTCTTGATACGCTTAGCGCATTGTGTTATATCTTATACGAATTATGTATTTAATATGTTAAATAAACTATTTAAATCGCTGATATGATATTGAAATATTTAATTTAGGGAATATTTAATATTATTAAAAATTCTTAATACTACATGGAATAAGGAATATAAGTCCTGTAGGGAAGGATGTAATGCGGGGATGATATATTTGCGAGACGTGCTCATTGCGTTTGTGTATATATTTTTTTATTAGTATATATTTACACACAAGATGATATACTGAGTCGAAACTGAGTCATCTTGGTATTGCATTAATAATGAAAGACAAACGCAGTAAGATAAAAACAAACAAACAAATGATACAAAAGATGATGATGCTTCAGTATCGTATCATTACATACATATATACTAATGTCAATTATAATAATCATTTATTATTTAGCAATTCTCTCTTTGCTATAATTAAGTCTGGGCAAAAATTGACGAACTCGCACTTATTAACGTTTATAACAAGACATCCGCAGTTGAACGCCAAATTACAAATCACTGTGAATCCTTCGCTCTCATTTATCAGAGTAGGTTCTTCTTCCCCCCTCCCCTTCCCTTTCCCTTAGATAGTTTTAATTATCCGCGTGATCTGTTACCCCGAGATCTGTTTTCCGCCTTCAGAGGCAGAATCGCAGAGCAACTTTCGTCGCGCATCGGCGTCTAATAATCTAAAACGACTCTTCGTCATCCGATTCCCGTTTGGGAATCCGTTTTACGTATCGACGAGCTTCGCAAATAAGAGACGAATCTCTCTCGCATCTATTACCTAACGAAAAACTTACTATCGCGTAAACGCGTAACTCTATGATTGTCCTACTGGAGGATGATCTACGAGGCCGTCGCGACGATGATTCTCCGCGATGAACATCATTCAGGGATATCTTCTTGGATAAGGATGTGTTTAATCCATCGCGAGAAGGGGAAAAAAGAGTTACGCACGCACACGCATTACACTAATTTAATTCGATAGCGTCTAATCGCGTCGTTAAAACTCGATAATTAGTTACACACTGACCTAAACGGATACACGCCGCGTGGAGGAGCATCCTTTTTTTACTGGAAAATCGGAGAGAATTCTCGATCTCTTTCGCATAATTCTTCCTCTCCATCGTATTCGAGCGAGATGTGTGTATACGTTCGGAGCACGTTCGTTACATCCTGGACTAGAAAAAGCGACTGACTCTTTTCCGTCCGCGGGAACGATGTTGAAAAATCATCCCGAAATACGGCAATACAAATCTATTCCTTCGTAAATGACGAATTGACCAGATTACAAAGTCAAGTAACTTACAGTTTTTTGACGAACACGAGTTTTCACCTCCAATTCGCTGTTTCTAGGATGATATCTAACAACATGCTTTGCCTTTTTATTTTATTAATTTTTTAAATATATTTTTTTGTAATCCCGATTTTGCTAACGTCAGTTAACTTCAATTGCAGCTTATATCGATTCTTTGTCTCTTCCCAGAGACAAAGACCTACTTGGCCTGTATCCAAGTTAACCGACACTGAACAAAAACATAAGATTATTAGCGCATTTTTCGCTACACGAACATACTTCTCTTATGTTTCTTTTAGGCACGACACATGCGTGCCGAGCGCGCGTGGGTCGGTATGTGTGATGATACATGTTACGCAGATTACACAACGTTTCTTTTTTTTATACACATACATATAATTTGATCCCGCTGTATACAATAGTGAACACAACTAAAAACTTAAGACTGTACAATTGAACAGTGTTTTTTGAGGGTGGAGAGACTCCGTAGATGACGAAGCGCGTATTCTCTCTCCGCGTTTAATTATATCCTCTATGCATCCTAGACTAAACTCATTTTTCGCTTTTTTTGCATGATTTTTCTCTTGACGTGCAATGGTATATATTTTATAATGATAAATATATGTATAACCGCGCGTATGTCACACACACACACACACACTCTCTTTCTCTCAGACATTTATTCGCTCCCGTTAATTCTGAAGATGAAATCTCTAATGTAGAACACGCACGCATGCACGCAGCGTCGTTACATATCTTCATCTTAACGCTCCTGGCTTCTCGTTGATTATGTTGGAAATGTGACGTTAGAGGCGAACAACACACGCTAAAAATTGTTGGATGCCATTTCGAAATAAAAAGATATTTCGATGAAACAACACTTCAGCAGTGTGCTCTAAAGCCATCTGAAGTAGCATTTCATCTAAATATCTTTTCATTTAAAAATGGCATCTAAGAATTTTCAGCGTGTGCTATCTCGCCTCTGACGTCACACTAACATGACCGCGACGAAGTCTCAGGAGCGTTAATAATTAATTTGATACACTCTGATAAAAATCGCCGCCTCATAGACGCTCGTCAATTCTTCCTTTCTTTTTCTTTTTGCCTGGAGTAATCGAACGAAATGCTCGCCCGAGATTTTTTTCGTGATGGTCGAGAGCGACTACTACGAAAAGCCGCACAAATCGTGAAAATCGTATGTGTGTAATACGTAATATTATATATAATATATATGTATATATGCGCTACTTCGTCAGTCGTTCGTTCGGGCAGATTCGCCATACGAATTATATTTTTATGTATATGTAATTCTTAATGTAATATATCCTCCGCTCCGTCTTTATTGGCCATTCGCCGATGATGTCGCGCGATACCGCTATGATTGGTACGATATTAGTTTGTTTCTAAAGTTCTTGGGCTCTAAAATGAACTTTGCGTGACAAATCCGATTTCATTCGTTTCGATTTATTAGCGTGAGACGTTCGAAAACTTACCGCGAATCAAGCGCTTCGTAAAAGGAACTAAACGACGAGTTCGTTAAAATGAAATGAAGCGATATCGATTTGGGGAACGAATTGAATTATATTTAGGAACAATTTCGCTCTTTCCGTTTGTTAGCAATGTAAAATAATGATTCGTTTCAGTCTCTTGCACGTGATCGTAATTTACGAATATCGATGTATTCATTCATGTGTTCTTGTTTCAATAATTACATTTGACCATAGTAACACGTAAAACACGATAATTTAATAGGATCTTCATTATGGTATCATACCATATAATAAAATAGAATTAAGATTCAATCGAGGAAAAGACAGAGAGAGAGACGTGAAAAAATTGAAGATACATCGTTTCGAGATGAAAACTCGAAAACGGCAAAAACAGGGCGCGTCTCACGTTTTTAATCATAACGATATCATTATTAATAACATTATTAGTTCGAGAATCTTGCATTCACTTTGCGAAACTTTAGAATGGGTACGGGCACATCGAACAATTACCACGTCTAAAAAGTAGCCTAATGTTACGATACTCTATACAATATAATTTTTTCGTCAAATCCTCTGCATATCGCGAAATGCTCGTGATTTCGAAAGGGGTTCGCATCAAATTACAAATCGCTAATCAATGACGGAAAGCCACAAGTAATATATAAATAAGTAATAAAGCGCGAAGGCGGCGAAGAGGCGTCTCGCATTAATAGATTTAATTAATTCTTGATACAATAAAGTGCGTGTTACAATATCGCGCGAATGATTAATATAATGACAACAGAAGAGCGGTGTGTTGTAAGAAATGATTGAAAAATTATCGGGCCTCTTTTTTATCAAGTACTTTGTATAAAGCGAACTAGCACGTTGCCGTTCCTGGGATTTAAAATACGCGCAATTACAATCTGTACATGTCTACGCGTGTATGTAAGTATGTTAATTCTGCCATTATCGACGATTTTCCTCATTATTCCTCAGTATGCAGCTATATCTTTGCGATAATAGTAGCGATATAGCGATTATTACAGATATAATAAGAAAATAATGATTAATAGTAAATTGAAATTATTATATTAGCGATCGTTACTTCTTAATATCAGAGAGATCTAAGTAAGACAGTGGTAGTTTAATATCACAATAAGACTACTCAGGCCTCGTTAAACTGGGGCATGCTTCACGTATTAATGTTACTCCTCGCCTTGACGCTTCGTTATTAATCGCGACCCTGTGTTGGCGACACAGGTCGACTCACAGATCTTCGGCGCGACCGTAATTCGATGGTGATCCCGACGTTATTTTGCAACGTCAGGCTAATCGTTGTGTCGACATTTGTTTCGCTTTTCTACGCGACGATACATATATCGATGATATGCGCATCGTATCGCGTCGCTTATATTCGCGTAATTCATTTAAAGTATATTATGCGCTTCTAAACGATTTTCTCTTTCACTTTGCGCGAATTTTTTTTATCCGACATCTGACGAATCGTTCGCGGGTTCGTCGACAAACTACGCATCCTGCGAATATTTTTTGTAATTTTTTTTGTTAATATCTATGACCGAGATTTTATCACCCGTTAAACTAATTTTATCACCTCGTGCACTTTACACGTGCGCGCGAGATAAACGAATCAGCTAAATACGATGGTCCGTGTTAAAACGTAACCGGTATACATTAATAATTGCCGGTATCCTCGCTGTGAGCAGGAAAATCTACGTTTTCGCGAGTAACTACGATAACGCGCGCGTGAGTTTGTTACGTTTACCTGAGTGACATCGTCTCAATGTCCCCCAAAAACAACGCGCGAATCGATCGCTATATTGCTCGTCATTCGGCATGCCCGCGGTACTCTTCTCTCCCATCGTCAGATCGTCATTTTGGCCTCATAGCTCGATACATGCCGAGACTAGCGATTCTACGTGTCTAGCCCGTTTGGCATCGGGGAACGCTAATGTCAGAAATCGGCCAGCCAGTTCTAGACGCGCCCTCCGTTCAAATCGCGCTTGCCCTTGATATACGTCGAAACAACATCTACATGTCGCGCATCGATGCTGAAGAACGAGGTTGCTAGTTCGCATCAGCGTGCGAATTAGCGCGTTTAGAAGTGGCTGGCGCAAACCCGACTTCACAATATCGGCGGCAGAAACGTGCCTGAGTCATCGAGATTCGGATCCAGACTCGCGACGATATCGCCGGTCGATGCGTGCCTCGATGTCGCCGTCTGCGTACTACTCGCTAGGGCGTGACTGCTCGCGCTGCCGTTCAACTTGCTCTTCACCATCAGACCGCCGCCGTTGTCGGTGCCGTCGGTGCCGGTCGAGACCTTCTGAACGTACTTGCTACGACTCTTGTACAATCGGTACATCGTATAGGGCGGGTCTTCCATCGTTGTTGCTCGTTGCCGCGGCGCGCTCACCGTCACGCTCACCGTTTGCGGCAAGTGCGCAGATTCCCGCGACGTCTCGACGCTCGTCGTCGTCGTGTTCGCGCTCACGTTCACCGTCGACGAGGCTATCGCCGACGACGACGAGCTTACGTGCGAAGAGGACGACGAAGTCAGCCACTCGTGACGCATCGCCTCGTCGGGGGTCATGCGTTTCTTTGGATCCCACCTGATGATGTGAAAATAGAAAATTTAAGAAACTTAGGAAAAGGAATAAATATAATATAGTCCATATATATAATATATAATATATAAGTACATATATTTAATATTTCCGGGATGTATAGAAATTTTGGCATAATATGCGTGAAAACACTGCATATTGTAGACTTACTCGAGGCATCTGCTAACGAAGTTTACGAATAGCATGTCGGAACACCGAAGAGCCATTGAGAGGTTCTTGCTACCTGCCCATCTCTTTTTGCCTTTGCTATTTGTCACGCATCGCGGACTCCCTTTCTGATCTGTAATCATTTTACAGTCGATTCTTTGAGAGTGTTACGCCGTACACGCCCACTTCTATCATTAGGAACACTCCAAGTCCCGACGTTATAGTACTCGTTATAGCGCCACGAGCTTACCGAAGAAGAGCCTGCGACGAGTCGCATGACTGATAATGTGCTCTGGCGGCAGGCCGAGGACCTCCATGATACAGGCGAGCTGCTCTATCTCGTCCTCGCCCGGAAACAGCGGATATCCCGTGTATAACTCGGCCAAGATACAGCCCAGACTCCACATATCGATCGGCGTGCCGTAGGGAAGACCAAGAATCACTTCTGGACTCCTGTAAAACCTCGACTGTATGTACGTGTAGACGCGCTGATGACTGTAACACGAGGAACCGAAATCGATGACTTTGATGGAGCTGCTACCCCGTTGTTTCAGCAGCACGTTCTCCTGCAACGATAACAGACAACGCATATGAGAGAGGAAAAACTCGGAATGAAGGGGCAAATGTCATACATCCGTATAAAACCTACCGGCTTTAAATCGCAGTGAATGATGTTTTCTCGGTAGAGCAGTCTCAGGCAACTAATTAGTGAGTTGGCAAAACGGCGAATTAGACTCAGACTAAATCCTTGATAACTATTCTTTTTGATTAGCTCGTACAGGTTCAAGCTGTAACGAAGAGAGAGAGACGACCGTTTTATTTTATTCATCCGGTTTAATAAACCCGGTTTTAATATACGCCAAAGAGATCTGACTCATCGTTATCTCGCTTGCAATCGCTCACCTCATTAGTTCGAAGCTGATGCATAGGTGATTTCTGAAATAAAAATATTCTAGCATGTGTATCACATTGTGTTGCGAGTTCGCCTCCAGATCCTTCTTCCTGAGATGTTCCAAGATCCTCACCTCGATGAGAGCCTGATGATGGAATCTCTTTTTGTTCCTGCAAGAAACAAAAGTGAAAGTCGCACGCTGTTTAAATAAAGAAAACGACACTGAAAGCGAATGGAAAAATGCCGGATGTAATAACACATTCGTGCATTACGCGGAATTTTCTCGGATAATAGCTTGCAGTGAGTCACAACTCGCGAGATGACTGTGTACTTGCATTTCCGCGTACCTGATAATCTTGATGGCGATGTGCTGTCCGGTTTTATGATCCAGCGCTCGAATCACCTGACCGAAGCTTCCCTTGCCGATCACCTCCAGAATCTCGTATCTAAGAAGAAAAAAATGCACATACAAACTTTCGATAATTTACTCGCGCGAGAAAATGGATAGCAATAAAGTACAATATGCAAAGTATTAAAAAAATATTGGACGCATGCAGATTATTTATTGCACGCGAGAAAACTCATCGTAAACTCTTCTATTTTTCACCGCGTTTCGTGCAATACATCGCATATATTTGAATGCGAAATTCACTAGACGTAGTTCTCAACACCGCAATTTCTCCACGCGAGAGTAACGACGGAATTGCAAGAACGCGCGCAATTGTGAGATTCCAGATCTGCCTGGGCGAGAGATCTCGCCGAACAAATGGCAACAATAACGATTAAGAGGAAGAGAGGAAGAAAAATCGCGCGCTAACGGAAGAGGATAATTACATGTAAAGGTAGATCGCGCTCACCTATAGGAGATGTGATCGTGCAGGACCTTGTTGTAGCTGCCGTTCTCGTCGTCGTAGCCACCGTTCTGGGAGGAGACCTCCTCGCCGTGAATTTTGTGGGCCGACAGACCCAGATACCAGATCTCCGAGTACTTCTCGATCTCGGCGCGCTCGAATTCTGTCAGTCTGGAGCCGTAATACTTCACTGCTTCCTGAGGCGTCATTGGCAGTCTCCCGGCTATTTTTTTCCGAAGCAAAAACATGTATCAAATGACTGTGTATACTTCAGGAATTCACGAGAATGTTATGTAAGTCTATCAGTTTCGCTCAAATTTTTTTTCTGTTAGAATATATTAGAACGAGTATGTTTATTTCATTTTCTTTAATTAATCTTAATTACAGAAAAATATTTAAAACCTCTATAAAAGATTATGTATACACAAAGAGAATTTTTTTTCTTAGAATTTACCCTGAAAATCATTGGAAGAATTTTATGAAAGTTTTTCTGATTAATATTTACCATAATAAAAAATATTAATATCTACCACAATAAGATATAAAATATGTTCGATTAATTTTACTTTAGTAAAAATTACTATGTACATATTAATATTTTTTATTTTGTATTGTCCCACGATTACCATGATTTCAGGATTAAATTCTAAGGGAAAATTCTCTCTCTCTCTCTTTCTCTCCCCGTGTATATACATATGCATTTATATTAAATTGTGTATTTAGAGACGTTTATTCAATTGCGAAATATATAAATTAAAAACCACTTTTTTGGAAAATATGAACATTCTCTAATTAGTTTTGCACCTACAAAGACTTTATAAAATTTCTAATTTTCATTAAATTCTGCAGATTTTTAAATTAAATTTTCTGTTAATATATTTTAACGAGCCTGTGTATGAGAGACTGAAATGTTTTTATTCGTTCGCGGAATACGGATTGAGAGAACAGTTTTCTCTCCGAGAAATATGAATAATATTCTTCGTATATGTGCCATAAGTCTTGCGTGTAATTCGCGTCACCGTTATAACGCTTTGCATTTTCAAATATCCGCTTCTTAAATATTCGTTCGATCAACGACGCAAATTTAAATGACAGCGCGTTTCCCATATAAGGGTTCCGCGCGATTCTCATGTAATCATAGCGTTCTCACGTACCGTATACTTCGGGAGAAGTAGCGCTGATGGGTTCGTGCAGCGGCATACTGTGAATGTTGTTGCTCGTGTTGTTGGAGTTATTGGCATTGTTGTTGTCCGATTTATCCACCCGGGTTGGCTTGGTGTTGAAGAAAGACGGGTTCTTCAATTCGAATTTCTGAAACAAAAGGGAAATTTTCCTTTTAGCATAAAAGCCGTCGAAATTACACGTGTTATGAAAATTTGTAACGTCGTTGCACCTCTGCGAACTCTCGTAAAACTCGAGGATTTATTTACCCACGTGTGTTTTGTCGCGGCAATGTTTTACAATCAACGAGTATCTCAAGGGAATAGATGACCAACGTTATACTCGTCGTAAATTCTTGTGCGAAATGTCAACAACAAAATGTTAATGACAGGAGATGGATCGTTAATCTCGCGATATCTATCCTAAAATTAAAACATAAAATTAATTATTTCATATACGTATAGAAATTTTGAACAAATAGAAGGAAAACATTCCAGGAAATTTTCACCTAACGAGAGTCGTTTCCAAATTCACGAGAAAGTCTCAGCCGCGAATATCTTGCGCGACATTCGATATATTATTATATATCAATGTAACCACCAGCCATTATTTCTCGAAGTACCTTCCGTACGTTTCACCGCAATTTTATCGACATAAGAGAAAATAACAGCGCAATTATCCCGCGTTCAATTTTCGCGTTAAAATTGCCCGAATCGCTTTTGTGGCGGCGACGCTTTTTTCTCGACGTGAAAGTGGTGCGCGATGCGGTATAATCTCTCAAAGAAAGTAGAACACGAGCACAGAGTGCGAGAACGTGCATCGGGCATCGAGTGTATACTGACCCCTCCGATTTAACAAGTTTAATGACACCGAAGGAGAAGAGTGATCCGGACAATTATTTCTTCGCCGCGCGAAAGAAAGAAGTCTGTCGTTGCAACTTCGTCGGCTTGAAGAAGCGACGCCTTCTTTCCGTACCAAGGGCAGTCACCGGTCGCAAATGCATCTCGAATGACAATCAGCCTTCGCTGTTGTGTTCACGCGCCAGGGTCTCCGCTCCTTCATTGGATTTCCTCGCGCGTCCTTCCGCCGATGTTAAATATTTATACGACCGAACGCGTCGGCGATCGATCTCGGATGATGATGCCTGTTGCCGGTAGCAAGCACATCCGGCGCCAGGAAATATATATTTATGAAAAATATATCTTAGCATATATGTGAGTCTACAGAGGAACATAAACCTTTGCAAAATAACGAGGGGATAAATTATCGCGATGTACTCTGTAGACGAAGAGATCAAATATTCCAGAAAGGTCGTAAAATATTTTATCAGACAATTCTTTCTGCATTTCTTTTCTAGGTATTGAATCTACGCGTAATAAAAAAAAACATATCGAAAAAAGAACGGTGAGTTTTTATTTATTCATAAATAATAGAGAGTATACACGTGTGTATGTGGAAATTTCCGCAGCATTTAAATGTCTCCCGGGAGCAGACACCTTGCGAAGCTAATATCAAGCTCACCTCGCTCCAGATGTAGTTCTGTTAGCGATATTTATGCGCAGTATTACGAGAAAGTATCGAAATAACCGCTGCACTCCGCAGTGAATACTCAATTACTCTCGCATAACGTTCCATCGCTGACGTTTACCTTCGCGAATGTACATCAACATCGGCAGATGTATAATTTTCCACACGCGAAACATGCCGAAGCCCATTGTCGAACACGTATACATGCATTGGACATCATGATTACTCCATCGCAATTAATCTCGATCACTCTAGATCTCTTCACGAAAGCGTTTGATCTATGTCCTATACGAAAGGCGCGAGTAAACGACAAAGAACGACTGCGATTTAGCGTCAATTGATCGGCTTGACGGCAATTAAGGCCAGACGAATGTAGGCATAAATCCTCATTAAAGGGTCGCCAGACGGTTCACGAATGCTCTCTCACGCGTCCTTGTTGTCTCTTCTAGTTCTACATTACTTCGCATCTACGCGATTGCATTGACCGTCGATTTGATCCTAAACCGTCGCGTAGTGCATTAATTAAGCTATGTTCTCACTAGAGCATCAACGAGCAACTTTTCGTTAATGTTCAACTTTCTTAAAAAAAATTGCTGGTTGTTGCCAAAAGTTTCGTAAGCTGCATCCTCATTGAAGCAACTACAAGCAACTTTTTGTTAATGTTCCATGTTTCTTAAAAGTTGCTAGTTGTTACTAAATGTTTCGAAATAATGTGATAAAAATATGTCAACTTGCAACAACACTGTCCATACTGAAGCAACATTATTACAGGAACATTTGGGTTTTGATTCTATTCCCATTTTAACCGCGACAGTATCACTGAAAATTGAAGGTCCACATTGAAGAAACATTTCTTCCTTTAACGCTTGTTGCTTTTCTTTTATCTTTGAATAGAAACACGCAGCTAACTTTTAATGTTGGCATCAGAAACAGTAAGGAACTTTAAGAAACTTTCGGCAACAACTAGCAACTTTTTTAAGAAACATGGAACATCAACAACAAGTTGCTGGTTGTTGCTCCAGTGAGGACGCAGCTTTACGTTAATCGCGATAGAAATGTGATTTGCGATTTAATTTCGCGCGCGGTAAAAAAAACTTGGACATTAAAAATTCAGGTCTGGAAATGAATCGACTCGTCGCGGCTCTCTCTGACCTGGCGTAATGAAAAATTATTATCGGCCATCCGTTGCATGGCTCGGACCGGCGATACGCGGATGAGTTTCATGCAGAACGAGGGAGATCGCGGCATAAATAAAAAGTCACGAGAGTGAATAACCGTGCGGTCCGGAGGCCGCTCGTATAAATTGTAATCTTACATTTATCCCCCTTCCCGGTTTCTCTCTCTCTCTCTCGCCTTCCTCCCTGTGCCTGATCGATCACAGCCTCTCGCGCTTCTCCACTTCGTCGCTCGACGGAGACTTTTCGCTGCCAAGCCACGACGCACGCATAAATAACACGCACGAAAATCGCGCCGCCAAAATTCACGTAATGAATCCGCCGAAGTTCGACCCTCGGAGATACGCCAACAACGGGAGACGGAGAAGAAACAGCCTTGCACAATAAATGCGACATTGTTCCGCGGCGCGACTTGAAAATAGATCGGTCGGTTTTCAGGAGAGCGAGATCAACTATATAAATATGCGGGAAGGGAAAAGGAGGAGAGAAATTCATCCAAGGACGCGAGAGAGCGAGCGCGGCCAATAACCGTGTATTTCTATCTACCGATCGCGCGCAGATAGGCATCGCGCACAATAATTCCCCACATCTCTCTTTCTGTTATGTATGCAGTTTACCTTGTGACATCTCCCGCGGCCGCCTTTCTAATACCTATGCGCGCGCCAACGCAGAAACTGCAGCTGCTCCTCGCGATTGCATACATATAAAGTCCAACAAGTACTTACGCACGGTATTTAGATACGTGGGACTCTTTCGCGGAGAGCCACGTGGGCGGTTGGTATCTCGGTACATATGTATATATCGGAAGCAAACGTCACTCGGCCACGTGCGTGGTGTGTTCAGCGCACAGGAGAGGAGGAGAGCTCATTAACCCGCGTGCAATTGGAGCGCGCGTGTGTTGTTAAGCGCCTTGAAAGCGACTTAAACGGACGGCGGATACACACAAACAATAGTGCAGCGGTGCGTTTTCACCGCACGCTCAAACGCTAATTGTGCTTGCGATGCATCGTGCATACATCGCGCGTGCGTCATTGTATCGCACTTTCTCTTATGGATTTTTCCAATTTTCCTCGAGAGAACAATTAGGGACTCGCGACGCGAATTCAATTGCAGAAGTATAAACGTGCGGATGATAAATTTTCTTGCCACAGCTACGGCTTTTAACTGACTCCTAATACGATATACGTACACCCTGTACATAATGTGTGTATATTAGTAGCGGGATAAATAGAGATAAACAGGAAGTTTGCGTGAAAACCGCTATAGATACGCGTATCAACATGTGTCATCCACCCGCGAATCGCGCGGGTTTGCAAAAGCGTCAGCCGTATATTTGTTTCATTCAGCAAATAATTCAAATGGGTAAAGCGCGATAGAGGTAAAAGCGATGCGATTCGAAATCACTTGCGTATACCGAGAGAAACCTTCCGGTTGAAGTCACTCGGTATTCGCACATTGTGATGTTATATAGCTCGACGAAACATATATACAATACAAAATAACTCTCATTCAATTATCATTTCCAAAGAGGATCTCGCACGTGCCGCGAACAACTGTATGCTTTCTCTCCCTCCTTCGTTACTTGCCGAATGTGGTTCATTAAAACTTTCGGTTGGTCGATGTTTCGCTCAAACAAGTCAACGTTCAGTTGACGCCGCGTATTCGAAATCTCTCTAGTGGAACAAATTCGTATCAATTAATTCCAATTACATGAAACCAAGACAGATCGGCTAAAGAGATTGACAAATTGGCGCCGTTCGCTGTTTCACCATGCGAGAGAGTGTCATACACGCTCCGAGATATTTCATAGAAAATGTATTTCTCAGTTGAAAACATGAATTCTAAAAAAAAAATATTTTTATTTCTTCCCAAAACGCATTAATTTTACTTCGTATAAATTGTAATGTAAATAGATATTTTGATTGCAATTTAATGCAAATTTATTTCCAGGCAAAAAGAAGGATACTCTCTCTGACAGAAAATCTAGTCGATCTAATCAAATCGAAGTGAGTGCAATTTTATGAACGGTTAAAAGTTTCTTCGCGATGTTCCGTTATCGAGATTAGCTCTGCGAGCAACTGTTCGAGCTATTCCTCAGTCGTAAATTAGAAAGTGTTTTTGTTACAAATATGTATGTATACGGTCTTGTGCGGAACGGGAGAAGTGAAACTGCTGCCAGTAAACATTATAAATCACCGACTAATCGTACGTTAACGACTTAATTTTGCATGGCTATTAATAGCTTCCTCCAAAATATGTTCTTTCACAGGGATCCACTATGGGCAGCTATTTGAACAGGTGCCACTCGTAGTTACGATTTGGCGGCGGCATTCAGTCGGTGAGATTTATCGTTCAATAAAAATCTTGCATTCCGCCGCCTAAGAGTGCTACTGAACGATTGTAAAATCGAGGTGCGAGAGTTAACATTATTTAAACATTCTAATATTTGGACAGCGATCACTCCGTTCGAGCTGCCAAGCAAATCGAGCGTTCGATATCCACCGTAAACACCGTTAAAAATATCCCAGATTACTAAATCGCGTTTCCGCGTCTCGGTGCATTAGCGAACATTTATATAAAGAGAAAACGATTTCGCGCGAACGATAAAATTCTCTCTCTTTTTTTTTTCTCCTCGCCCCTCTCGGCACAAATATAAAACAATCTAAAATAACGGTTCTCTATATTTGATGTAGAACATAATAATCCAGTCAGCGAACAAAAAGGAGTTCTTTCAGGAGTTAACGCGCACTTCCGCGTTCATGATTAAACTTAAAGTCGGATGTGGTCAAGCATATACCCCGAGTATTTACCGTTAGTATTTTAATTAACGAAATCCGTCATAAGCGTTATTTCTAATAAGCCTAATGCATCGGCCTCCCCCGGCGCGATTACCGATTACACGGAGGATTTATTAACCATCGCATATACCGTGAAGCTGCCGGTTCTATTAAAATAACGCAAAATAGAAAGAAAAATCCGCGCCGTACATATATCCCCCTCGTTAGATAGGTCAGATATCTGAACTTTTGGAAATATTATCCCGGTTTGATCTCCCCTTCCATACGATACGTATATATCCGCATACCTTGTTATATACCTTTAATCTATATAATCTACCTCAGTTTAACGTTGAAATATGATTAAATCATTAATCACGGTTAAATCACGTTAATCGCCATTTTGCGCCAAGTGGTTACATACAATTTAAAGCACAAATCAACGAAAGCGAATAAAATCCCGCGAAGCTCGTTTAAAAGTGCTTTTCTCTTTCCGCACAATTTCTCTTTTTCGCTCAATCACGCGGTTCCGGCTTAAAAAAAAAAAAGAAGCGTTTCCGTTCCCGGAGAGAAGATATCATCCGGACGATATCCTCCGACACGCTATCATTGACACACTTGCTGAACACTGCAACTTGTCGTCATGACTCGATTTCGATCGAAAGTTGTAACGCACCTACGCACCCGTGTTACAGGTTGCACATCCTGGCCGTTATTATTGCATAAGAGTTACACATAGCCGATCGCTTCTTTTTCGCGGAGCAAAAGAACGCGACCAACCGGTATTTTTGCCAGGCAACCACGCGTATATACGTACGTGCATGCGTGTGTTCTAGGTAAATTTCATAATTATGTAACGGAGAACCGACACGATAAAAGTGTAGGATGTGGTGTTTCTCTCTCTTTCTCCCTGAATTACACCGAGATTACATTGGCCATAGGTTCGATCGTTTGAACCGCGATCGATTGTAGTATTAATGCGATATACCGAAGCTACTTAATAATCAACGATTCGTGAAACGAGGGTCTTGTAATTGCGCTCTCAAACTGCTTTTCGAAATTCCATTTCGCATAGGAAATGATTGCAGGCGAATTATTGCCACATATATGTATATATATATGTATAGGCGCGCTATCGTATCGTTGCATAACGTTATTTCTCGATATATCGCGTGTTGTGCTTCGACGAAGACGGATTTCTAGGAAAATTTTTTATCTGCCTCGCGCACTCTCTCTTTGTCTCCTATACTTCTTCTCTCTTTCTTGTGTCCAATTTTGTATTCGATATAACTTGTGTATGTAGAAAAATATTTATCAATCGATAAGATTCTAATTATCATAATGATAACATTTTTTTTGATAACATTCGATACGTCTAAAGTTATCAAAAATCATAGCTGTAAAACACAATGTAACAACCTATTTATAGACTGCCACGGATTAGAGGAAAGAGAAAATACTGTGCATACAAAGCACGAAATGAACGTCCAAATAAATTCATATTGACGATACATATATTAAATAATTATAAACCGAGAACGATTACAGGATGACAGTCATGCTTTCCAAACACGGCGGATTTAATAAAAGGTCGCTTTATACCGAGTGCGGTTGCAGAGATTCATATTAGCTGCATATTATGCTAATTTGCGCACGTTTTGCGAAATAAACGATAGACCGAGGGTTTCAATCGCGCAAGTGGATCACGCGATTTCGATGCGCGCCGTTGCAAATTTTCCCAACCGGAATTTCACGGTTTCATCTGGTGATAAACAATATGATTTATTCACGCACGTTGGTATATCCACGAGAATCAGAATAAAAGTTTTGTGAAGCACGGGAGAGAGAGAGAAAAAAGACAGGGACAGAGAAAGAATGGATTGATTGAAAAAGATATATATACAGGGTTTTTCCTTGGTGAAAATGTTGAGGGAGACCATCATTTTTAGCACGTTCCCAATTTTTGTTATTATGTATCTTTATAACTAAGCCTTATATTAAAATTGTATTAAAGTAAACTCTACCTAAAATTAATTGAAAAATATAGTTCTGTCAATATTTTATTTCCACAAGGCTTAGTTTCTAAAAAAGCCTTTATTTTCAACTGCTTATAATTCAAAAATTATTGGTGTCTCGACATTTTCGCCGAGAATATATATATATATATATATATATATATATATATATATATATATATATTCGCGTAAACATATATATATATATATATGTTTACGCGGCCTATAAACTTATTATTTATTTGCACGATATGCTGAATTTCAAGCGATTCCGAACGGAGCGCTTGAAATCGGATTCCGCACAAGTTGCGCATTTATGGAAGATGAAGACCGGCAATTTCTCCGGAAGACTAACAATGGGGAAATCTATGATCGATCTTGACTGATCGACGAGTAGTATCCTTACTCTCTCGCGGGGCCGACGCGAAACTGACCTCAAATAAAACCTGCTAGAAAACATCTTTCGCGAGGCACCGCTTCTTTTTACGCTCTCCGGCGCGGTTTCGAATAATAAACTGGTTTTGGAGTTCCGGCTCTCCGTCCTTCTTCGTCCAGCTCGCGGAGGGTCGCGCGAGAGCGCCTTAATAAGGCAACGAAACCTTTACGTACGTACATGGCGACGACTAGACGAAGCGATCTTCATTTTCCGCATTGAGAACAACCAAAGAGCATCTTATTTTATCTACAAATTTATAAGAAATAAAAAACATCGATACAAGTTCGACGAGCTTGAATCTCGATATTGTAAACACTCGCGATTAATCTCTGAGAGATATTTAAACAAATATAATTTTATGCAAGATTTTTTCCAAACTCTATATCCTGCGTTTTTCCCCGTGTATTTCAGTTTCATTTTAAGGATTTTACGGCGAACAATTCGCTGATGAAGAACAACGGGTCTTTCGGTCGGAATGCTCGCGGAACCCGAGATGGAGGTCTTTATTACGATTTTTCTTGTACGCTTCACCCGCGGACAATAGAAACTAGAAAGACAATCGAGCGTCAAGCCTTTCATTGCTTAACAACTTCTGCGTATTGAAATTCAATCGCGCACTGTGCTGCATCGGGGTTGCTTTTGTCGTTCGCGTCGTAGGCCGTGGCGACACAATTTCCGCCTCGGAGCAGGAATTCTATCGAATGCTGAATTCCCGTTCCCTCGTCTTGGCCGTCTTCGACGGCACAAACGACCGGGGGAGCAATTATTTCGTTGGGATTTATCGCTTGTCGTCGCGCTGACACCGAAAGTTCACCTCGCAAAATCACGCATTTCAAGCTCGTCGCCAATTTCTCTCATATCCTCCTTTTTTATTCCTAATTAAAGAAGTAAATATTTGCTCGTAACATGTTCTCCGATCGGTAGAAATTAATAATAAATATAACGATGACAAAAATACGAAAGTTGATAATTATGAAAGTGTCGCTCAAGGTAATAATTGATCAGTAAAGAAGAAAAAAAGCGGACGTTTATGCACGTCGAAAAACAAATACACCTTTCGTAGACTATGTACTCTTTGGATGAGACTGGTATTTTTTTTCACATCGACCTCGAAAAACTTGGGCGCAACCGGATGCGATCTCGCCAAGGAAAAGTCGCACACGGCCTTCTTGCACACGTGAGCGTGTCACGTGTTCTTGGGGCGCACACGTGGTGCGGTGGATGTCACATACTGCCTGCGTTGACATGTTATCAAACACGCGTATACATATACGTGCCCATCCGTGCACTGTAAACGTGCACGACATGGTCCCTATGGGTCGTCGAGGTGATGGTCCGTGTGCTTTAAGCGAGATCACGAGATCATCTCTGTGGCGCAGCTGCAAGAGAGAAGTCCGCCGGCCGGAGAAAGTTTCACGAAAGGAGCCAGCGCCCAAAATTTTCTGACCGCGAAAAAAAATGAGGATATTGGTTTCCATCACACGCTGAAGTTCTCTCGAATGTTTTTCCTGTTTTCTGAAACACCTGCTATTTGTGGCCTTCTTATGGAGGTTCTTTCTTGGAAAATTCTTTACGTTGGCAAGCAATATCCAGCTGGGAAAGTGTTGATTTACGAGAGATAGGGGTTCTTGTGCAGATATTCAATTTACATCTTTATGGCATAAGCTATTATTATTAGAAGTGATTTGTTTTATGAATATATCTTCTCTTGAACTTTTACGGACAAAGCATTTTTTAAAGATCTATCTGCGTTTATAAAGTAACGCTTCTACAACTTGATATTAATCTTCTAGATTAGATTATGATATTTATCTTTCAGGCTCATCTTGACCATTCTACACAGTATTTGCTGTGCATTTTATATAAGTGTATTAATATAAGCCCCGGCTAATTAAATCAATTAGTCAAATGTAAAAGATTGATTTAGAATCGCATGATATATTTATGTAATGCGATCGCAAACAATGATTCGCTCGTGTCTGTGCAGAATATAAAGCCAAGGCTGGTCGCCTTGACACACAACGGAACGCTCACCTCAGAAACCGGAAAACGCTAATCGTTTGCTCTTAACGATGCGTTTTGCAACGGCACCTTGGAGAGCAACGTTAAAAACGGCAACTATCGCGACAATTATTTTATTCATTAAACGTGACGAAGACACGACAAATATACACGTTAGGCAAGCGCGGTAATGTAACAGTCAGTTAATGTCAAAGAAAAAGTTTACTTCTCATCCTAAGAAACACAATGATGATTGTCATTGTTGCGCGAAACAAAGTTTCGTCCGGATAAATTGATTCCAGACACCTTTTGTGAACAAATAAAAAACAATGCGTGTCTTTTGACATATACATAACACACGTGGGAGAAAAAATCAAGGATAATCTTGCGTAACCGTGACGAGTACGAAAAGATCAAGGTGCATCGTGAAAAGTCTCGAATTCCAGGTGTGTCAGCCAAGCAGCAATGGATAACACAAACCTCCGTCATACGTAACTCTCGCACGCGTCACGCACATTAGTAGAGACATATAATATATAAACCACGCCGATAATAAAAAGACAACGCGCCGCGAGCTCTTTTACGGCGCGTTCTCGCGAGTCTTCGGATTCCATCGACCAGCTGTTCCATAATGATCGCCCGCGGACATGGGCGTCTGCAAGATTTTTTCCAGGGACGGACATGATTAACATTTTTTGTTTCTTATTATTATTCTTTCTGAATTTTTTAAATTCAATCTTTTATTATTTTGTTATTTCAATATTTTTATATGAAATAAAATTGCAAATAAATTCCAGTGTTTACTCACAAAGAGAGCAAATGCTTAATTTTTTTCACTGATTCCAAGGAGAGAGAGTCTTTCGCGTGCCCATCCCGCGATTCGTAATATTAATCGTCCATTTCAAGGAGAGAGAAGCGTTATCCAAGGAAGGATAACGTTGCGTGTTCCTCGATATAACTCGTAAATCGGTAAGTCATTCTCGTAAAGTGGGCTCTCGTGAAAGGATCCCATCGTATCGAACATCGGGGAAAAAATTGAGCCAGGCATTTAGTGACGGGTATTACAAAGACGGCGATCGATCAATTATTCCATTCATCGTTATCGATTGACGACGCATTCTCCGAGGGTCCCGCAATTTCCGTCGCAAAGATGTGTGTCACGTAAATAAGACTATATAATACGGCTGGCGTGCTTTCAAGCGTAACTAACCGGTATTTAAACCCGCCTTTATCGCCCGATTTATTATCGGTTTCTCTCGTTACCGAGTTTAGATTATCGTAGACGAGTTATTAAACCGAAAACTCCATCCTTCGTTAGTCGCGCGCCGGTGTATCGGTACCTCATCAACTCCGCCGTTCTAAAATAAAGGCGTAGCGTTTATTGAGAATCTTATCAGATAAGGAGAGTTAAAGGTAAAAATTTTCGCCAGTCAATACTGAATGGAGCGGCCAATAAACGCCGTAAATCGTGCAGGGTCATTTCGAATCGCGGAGTGCATCGGGCGAGATGCATTTCTGCAACTTTGCAAGTCTCCATTCTCACGGTACAACGTAACGGTAAACGTAGATTCTTTTTTCTCCTCAAATGAGTGCGTTCCTCGGTAAAAGTTTTGTGTTCCAATTCAAATATAACCGGTAAATATGGTAATGGATTAACCGCGCTTGTGCACTTATGCATTATGAAGGAAAAGACGCGCGAGAAGACCTCGAGATTCCAAGCGTGTTACCACGCGATTTATGCTGCACGCGTGTCTCGTCAAGGCTTCGAACACATGTGTTTATATATCGGTTGAAGCTCTCCATCTCGATATACGCGTACGATATATGCGTTACGCACGGTCCGGCGGAAGTCACGTGACGCGAACTCGCACGGCCCACCGGAAGCGACATGGATCGACAGACAAACGCCCGCAAGTCCCATTATGTAAGAGGAAAGAAACGCGCCGGCCTCCACGGCCAGTTTAACGACGACCCTGACTTATTATCGGTCTTTAACGATCGGCAATCGGCGGCGAATCGTCAGAACGGTTCCATTAACCCTCTGTAATCCTCTCGACGCTAACGGGACACCCGTGATATCCGAGCGTTTCTTCAGTATAAGGTGGAGCGCGATATTAATCCCGGCCCCGGCGGCTATTCCCCGCCTTTCTTGCAACATTTTTCTCCTTTTCCGATACCGAGAATAAGCGCGATAGCACCCATCAAGCGCAAGCTGCACTCGCGATAAGCGGTAATTATACTTTGAAGACAAAAGACGGAGATTTTTTTTATTAATTAAAATTTCATGTCGATTACTCATGTCGAATGAGTAAAAAAAACTCGCTCCAGAAAATAAAAGGTTTCAGTAGAACAGTGCGTTAACGTAATCAATTGTGGAAAGTCACACAACGCAGTTTATGCGCACGCAACCGAGAGCGCAAAAAGAAATCGCATATTGCTCATTTTTCCATGAGAAACATCTCACGGTGCGCCTAGAAATTATTAGGATATATATATAAAAATGACGAAGAAAAAAATACGATGAATCTAATGAATATACAAAAATGCAAATTTTTTAAATATATCGCTATGTTTTGTCTTAATTAGAAATACTAATCTCCAAAATATATCATTCTTTTTTATCAAAAAAAATAAATAAATAGATAAATAACGATATTATTATACAAAACATGAATTTTTCCGGCTTCAAACCGTGTTCCTTTCAATTCTCGGATACCTTGTATAGATACGAGTGGGTGCGTAACTGCGGCGTATTTTACATTCAATTCGTACCAGGTACGCAATTTCGCTGATAGAAGAAACCGGTTATTTTGTCACGACCGCTAGGAACGAAGCTACTGGTACAGTTCATCGTCCTTTTGTCGCTGACTCGAATGCCCTCGTCGGCAACCTTATATACACGGGTTACCGGCGTGCGCGAGCGCGAGCGCGATGCGTGTTTAGCGTCTACACATCGACGCACCGATAACGCATCGCCGCCTGGTGTATCTTCCTCTCTCGGTGGTCTCATAATTGAACCGGCTAATGAATATTTATACCTTAGGCCCGATTATACGGCCGCATGGAAGCGTGTTCGCACGTTGCTGATAGTTGCGCGTGTTGATCGTGGATCATTAGAAATTTAAACGTCGTGAATTAGCCACGGCCTGTCTTCGTTGTGCGCGAACTGGATTTTATAGCTCGCAGCTATGATGGAGAGAGAATAAGAGGAGGCAATTACAAACACGAGCTGTCTTGTATGAATTACGGGAAAGCTTCCCTTCAGTCTCTACTTTGAGCTCTTAAAAAAATGTCATTTTCTCTATTATCTCTTATATGTGTATTATTAATCCAACTCTACTTTAAGATGTTCAATTGTTCTCTTAATAACTTAATATTTCGAATTAGTTAGATACTTTGGAAAGAGTTTACAAGTATCTAACTTACTCCAACCCGAACTTCACTCCGAAATTAAACCAATAATAACGCCAAAGTTGTAATTCTGGGTCGTACCCGGTATAAACCAGTGTTTCATTAACATTGCTGCTTTCCCGAATCGGACAATAGCCATTAATAGTGTTGGCGGTAGTATACAGTTTCTCATTGTCATCTTCACCCACATCGTTTTATCGATTCGTGTAGTACACGCGCGCGATCGCACGAAACGCACAACGGCGAGCTTATAATCGAACGGATATCTCCATTAGCATAGTCATAACCATCCGAGACCCACATATGCACGGGCGCATGGAGTCAAAGTGCGTATGGAGATAACGGTACATCAGCATGCGCGCGTGTGTGTTTGCGCGAGTGAACGCCGAGAGAGAGAGGAGGAGGAGAAGGAGAAACGCCTGTGTGAGCTATGTGTTTCCGTATGGCCGGTGATGAGATCCGACGAAGCAACCGATACACCGGCTAATCAGACAGTCGTTTGTACAGCCGCGCTTTTCAGTCGCGCTGGAAAGCGCGAGAGATTTTATACTTGGCGCAACTCGACATTCCATCGAACAGAAAGTCTCTCGCGCGGTAAACATTCCGCAACTATGTTTGGCACTCGCACTAGATAAGAGTATATCGATTTTAAAATCGAATACGAAGCTTAATGTATATAGCTATGTCCTCGTTGGAGCAACAACTAGTAACTTTTATAAGAAACATGGAGTATCAACAAAAAGTTGTTCATTGTTTCGCTCCAGTGAGGACGTAGATTATTATCGAAGACTTTCTTATATCTTATTGAGAAAAAGACACATCATAAGATAAAATAAAATAATAAATATTAAATTAAAAAATTAAATATTAAATAAAAAATTGAATTAAAAAATAATTTTGTAATAATGGACTAATTTGAAGAGAGAGGGTGAGTAATAAATTATAATTTCTTAAATGCGAATTGCCGCGGCGCACAGTTCACTGAAAATCCCGTTAGCCCTTTCTCGTTTAACGCGACAATTGAATATATTTTCCATTTCCATCGCGGCAAATCGTTTCGCAGAAAGCGAAGATATATTTCATGTCCGCTGGCGAGAAGATCGTAAGTGAGTTTTAATGAACACTGACACGGCGGGCGCCGATTGTTTGCGGTGTCATGAAGGCGTCGCATTGTCTCTTGCTTAACAAGCGCGAGTACAATTATCAAATACTGCATCGTGTCGAGCAATTCTTGCTTGATTGCGAATCTTTATACAATTTATTTCGTCAACGGTCATTCATCGTGCGAGCGCGCGCGCGAGAAAATTATAGGGCGAAGAGAAGTGAGATGAGAATATTATATTAACAATAGGATACAAGCGTTACGTGTGTGTTACGCAAGAACGGTTTAGAGAGAGAAGAGGAATAAGCTGCGCAGTTTCTCTCGAAGAATACGCGGGCGTCCCACTTCAAGTCGCATTTAAAGCGTGCGATTGCAATTCCGCCTAAGAAGTATAGGTACGTCGTCGTTTAGTGAAATTGTTTCGAGTATTAAAACCGTAATAACAGTCATAAAATCGAATAACTGTTAATCATTCGGGGTGGAGGAACCTACAATTACGTCATTTCCCTCAATGTCGATATCGATGTCGGTAATTTCCCTTCACTCGTCGCTCTTACATCCGAACGGAGTTAAATACGAAGGGACTTGGGAGAGACAATTGTCTGCCTCCCATAAAGCCATGTCCTCACTGGAGCACCAACGAGCAACTTTTGTTGATGTTCCATGTTCCTTAAGAAAGTTGCTAGTTGTTACCGAAAGTTTCAAGCTGCGTCCTCATTGGAGCAACAACGAGCAACTTTTGTTGATGTCCAATGTTCCTTACGAAAGTTGGCAGTTGTTACCGAAAGTTTCAAGCTACGTCCTCATTGGAACAACAACGAGCAACTTTTTGTTGGTGTTCCATGTTTCTTAAAAAAGTTGTTGGTTGTTACCGAAAGTTTCAAGTTGCATCCTCATTGGAACAACAACGAGCAACTTTTTGTTGATGCTCCATGTTTTTTAAAAAAGTTGCCAGTTGTTGCTCCAGTAAGGACATAGCTTAAGACTAGGCGGAAAGAGATCTGTTGTTGCAGCTCGGATGCTAATCTCGGCGTTGTGTTACTTTTGTCACGAGGATCGTTAGCCCGTGGGGTGGCCCGCAGGTAGCGTATTTATGCTATCGCGAAATCCGAGATACAATACGAGGTGGTCGAGTTACCAGCGCCTTGTGCGTAAATAATGCTTGTGCCGAGCGAGGCTTCTTATGGTCGCATGACGTTCGTGCGTTATTGTTGCAAATCGTGACTCTATTAACTTGCGCGTACTGAATCTTTGATGTCTCGTACATACACATATTCAAACGCAGTAAAATCGCAAACAATCGACCGTCGTCGACTCCTACGTCAGAGTGTAATACACTCGGCGGATTTAATTAGCGGGAGGAGCAGCCCGCTTGTGTTTTCAATTACTGCACAACTCCCGGGGTGTCCCGTTCCCGAAATCCCACAAAGACCTCGTTTGGCAAAAAAGTGCAATTTCGCAATTTCCATCGGAACAGAATTAAGCGTTACAATAAAGCGCGCTAAAATGGTGAAATAAAAAGTACATCAACGATAAATTATCGCGCTTTTCGTATGAAAACGATGTAAAATTAATAACGAAAATATGCAAAATGCGCGACATAGAAAATTCTCCCTCTCTCGAATTTAAATAAAAAAAAGTTCGTGAATTGTTTGACCACATATAGCAGCGGCAGGACAAAGTTATCGATATTCAGTTATGATTTGACATTCGACATTCGGCTGTGATTATTCGGATTGTAATGAATATAAGAATAAATTAGTATACGACGCGACGATTTATTTTCACAGTTATTATCGCGAGTACAGAGATAGACATAACGGAGTTGCCGTATGTAATCGGATACTGTAATTTTGATTAGAACAATCGGTGGTGCAACGATACATGTTGACGAGATATAGATGTGAATAAGGAATTCGTAACAATCATTGATATATATAAACTTTGATCCCGAAGCAGATCGCGTGCAATTAAATAATGTATGTACACTCGCATTCGAATATTTTATAAAGAGTCCATATGTGTACAAAACATATATGAATATTCCGTTGAAATTAAATTGTTCGCACCTGTGATTAATTAAAGTCATTTAAATTTCCAATTAATAATACTTTTTTATCTTTCTCACTCAACACACAAACTGCGTCATCCGATCGAAGCAATGATTTATATATTGGATTGCTTTGAATGATTGCGTTTGACAACTATGGTATGTCATCTCATGTAAAATCTCTCGAGGCTGTAAATCTATCCGACAAGATACATATAGATTATCACGAATATCACAGCAGCCTTATATAAGTCCCTACATTACACAAGATATTAATTAAATTACACATCGTAAAGATATTTATATACTGATTACGATTTTTTTCTGTAATGTCAAACGTAAAGGTTGCGAAAAATAATTTTGTAAAATAGAGAGCTTTAAAAGTTTAAGGAGGAGAGCATCATATAAAACTGGAAATTAAATTTAAAAAATAATAAAAATTTATGAAATTAAATTAAAAAATTTAAAGTTAAAAATGTTTTATCTAAATTTATATATAATGGAGATAAACGTCTTTACGATCAGCTAAGCTTTGTAGCATTCAGAATATATATTGAGTAGCACGGCTATATCTTTGTTACGCCATGTCTCGAAGAGACGTGAGTCACGTCTCGTTCCGGAAAGGGCACCAGTCTCTGTACGAGCCATTTATGCAAGACACCCCCTCAAGTTCGCCAAAGAAGAGCTTTCATAATCGACCTATCCTATTTAAAGACTTCATCGATCGATATCTATTGTGTAAAAAATCCTGACACCGTCGTTACTATTGAACGCGAACATTCTAATTAATATTATATTATTCGACCTATAATATTGTAATAAAGGCTATATCGTCAAATAAAATATCATTACTATTAAACGCGAACATTCTAATTAATATTATATTATTCGACCTATAATATTATAATAAAGACTATATCATCAAATAATATATTGACAGAAATAAAAATAGAAATAATTTTGATATATCGTCGCTAAGATCATTAGAGAAAATTAGAGGAAATCGATGAAAAGGCAAAAGCTGCGCAATAATTACTCTCTCGAGTAAGCGCAACGACGAATGAAGCGCGTTAATCGGTGCCTCCGGCTTAGGCTGACTAATGAACGCTTTCGTTTTACAAAATGACAGCAACCGAAGGAGCCGAGCATTTGGCTTTCGCGCCCGTCACGGTTGCACAAACGCTGTACAACAATTAGCTACAAATCTCGTGTTGGACTTTCTAAATTCACGTATGAATTAGTCCGAGAGCTCGATAAATCTCGGCGTAATACACACGTGTATCGAGTAAAAGTAACGGTGAACCGCGCCTGTAGAAGTGTCTATGCATGTATCTATCTCTTCGAGAGATGCAGGTAGACGTAAATCGCGCTACCTGTAATCCGCAAAAAATTCTTTCCTTGTGGATACATATGTTATATATGCACGCGAACTGACTCTTTTTTTAATGTGTGTAAAAAATTGTTGAAAAAATTACAATGTGCATGAGGGATCGTGATCACATAAAATTACGTAACGCGTGAACGCAACGAAATCCGATCGTCTCGGTCACGTAATGAGACTCGCGAAAAAAAGAAAAGAGGAAGAAAAAAATTCGCGTGTGGATTAGACACTAAGGAAGGAGACAAACGACGATGACGTGGCGAATTCGTGTCACGGAGGTGCAAGAAATGATACAGCGACGGAATCGAGGCCGCGACGAGCGTAATAACAGTTCGGGCGAACAAATTAACCGCGGTGACGACATCGGCCGCGGGCCACTAGAAAGGTATATCTCTCTTTGTACCTCTCTTAACGAGTGTTTGGCGCGGGACGATTAATTCCCTCTGTTTCGACTGGCAATTGCAGACGCCGCAGCGACGTTATCGCCCAAGGTTGCGATTATTAATAAGCGCAGGTTATTACATATGAAAAAAAAAATTAATTTATATAAATTAAATTGAATGAAAAAAGAACCATTGTGAGGAAAAAGCAATTTGCGTCAATTCGTGATTCTTTACACGTTTATCATTGACCCTTATAATCGTTATGCTCATGAGTGTTCAGAATTTTTTCCAGGGGAGAGAACACAATTAAAAATTTTTATTTCTCATTTTGTGCTTTATTAATTTTTTTGTTACTTTGTTATCTTCATTTTTTTTATATAAACATATAAATAAATTTAAGTGTTTATTCAAAAGGAGAGCTAATGCTTAATTTTTTACTGATTCCAACGGAAGATAAATGAATGGTTACGATATATCTGTTTTAATTTCACAAAATACTTTTCATTGCGTCCATTGTCGTACACTTACACAGATACGACGGCATACACTTGCGATCTTATTGCGGTTATTTCGCGCCCCGGAGGACGACGAAATCGAGCTCAAGAAATTGAACGCCATTTTCATGACGTGGTTCAGCGACGGATTCACAGCCGAAACCGCAACGGGGAAATAAGATACGATTGTCCGTGCACGTTCCGATGTCAGGGACACGATTTATCGCGACCTAACAGGTAGCCGGGGGCAACAATTTTCAATTAGTTACGTCCGAGTAGCGTCGCTGGCGAATCCGCGTTCTCTCTTTCTCTCTCTCTCTCTTTCTTACATCATAAATTCCGGATAAAACCGTTAAGAAAAATTGCGGCGGCGAAACCGCGCCGTGGGTTTCGTCGCGATCGCCGCCGCCGATATACGGGCGCGCGAATTCTACTCGATAAATTTATGCGGACACCGCGATAAACGCATACACGCGCGAGCACGCGTAATTTTCCTCGTTAATACAATGGCCAATAAAATCCTACGTACACGGCCCGCGTGCACATTGTGGCCCGACGATGATAACAGTCTCGTGCAAACGATCCTCGATCGCGTCATCGACGAGAGATCTCCTTTATTCCGCGCTTTCGCGTCGACCTCTCGAACAAAGGCACAAAGTGGGATATCTCTATACAATTAATATTCTATTCCTCCTTTCTATCGTTATAAATAAATATTAAACTTTAGCGCTGAGTATATTTGACAAAATATCGCATCACGCTTTTGCGGTTTTTTCCATCGCGCGAAAGATGCGGGTGTTATTCTCCTTTTATGCAGGCCCGAGAGAGAAAAAGATAGGGACAAAAGTGGAACTAAACTGTAAACGGTACTTTATACTGCATCCAATAAGTCATGCACTGAATAATGTCATGTGCCTGTGTACCAAACGTACACAAAGACACAGGCGCACAAAAGGCATACAGGCTGTCTAGATATCGCGGAGCGGAAGGGACGAGCCGATTCCTTCAGCACGCACGCCCGGTGAATGCGAACGGATTAATGGGCAATAAATTCAAGCGCAGGACCGGTTAATTATCGCAGTCATCTGCGAGGCCCGAGATGACGTATCGCTCGGCTATGATCAATATATACGCGCGAGAGGATCTCTTTCTCTCTCTCTCTCTCTCTCTCTGGTCTCTTCTCTCCGCATATATAGTTGCGTTGTGTGTAGCTTACCTCGTGAGATACGGGGTTGTTTTTGTTACGGCCGGTGTTGGATGCGTTATTAATGGACGAGAGCGTGGTGAGGGTCGCCGTGCCGACGCCACCGACCGTTTTCTCGCTGACCTTCGTCCCGGCACCGCCGACATCTTTGTGCAACGTTCCAGGACTCTGTAATCAGAAGGAACGGATGCTCGTTACAGCAAAATGGGATACAAAGATCGTTTGAGTAATAATTATACTTATGATTATTTAATAAAAGGAGCGTAATTATAGTTATTCCATTATTAATAATTGAAATGTATCAATCCCTGAAATGTATAGGCAAAGTTTGTAATAACTTGCGTAAGCAGTTCGATATAAAAATGCTCATACAATAAAAAATGAAATATAAAATAATTATATTATGACTCGTCCCTTTCACTAGGTCATTATTTCTATCGTATTATAAAAAAACTCGAGAAACGGTATCACTTCAGAAATGACATTAAAATCGCGCTTGAAGAAACAATTATCAATTTACCGACCCGCAATCTCGTTTCGCATTAAAGCCATCGAGAGAAGCGTGAAAATAAAAACCAGTTTATTATTTTTATTTTTATTATTATTTTTATTAATTATCTTCACCTAGTAAAGTTTCCGTCCGCTCTATCATGTGACAGTTTCCGCTGCGCAATTATTTCGATATTCCGTATCTAGTAGTTAATATATAACGCAGTCTCTCTCTTTCCGATTCACCCATTTTCGCCTACCACAATTTATCTCTGTGCATCCTCTTATCATCCTTCCTCTCTCTTACTCTTTCGCGCGGAGACTAAACGCGCGATTTAATAATCGGAAACAAAGCATTAACGTGGGTGGTGGCTTCTTGGGCCGAGCAGCGCGTCGGTGTCGACGAGAAAACACGTGTGCATATGCAAATGCGCATCGTCGCTGCACGTGTGCGAGCATCCGCGATAAGTGATAAGCGAAGTGATAAGCGCGCCGAAGAAATGACGCCGCGAGCGATTACACGATTCTGACGCTTCGTTCTCTATTCATATACATATATCCCCTTCGACGTACAACATATGCACGAACGTCGAGAGATCCCTGTATTTAACTGCCCACAGTGAAAGTACAATAATACATATAGCTTCACTTTGTTTAATTATTCCTTTCGAAATTTGCCTCGCGACTGTTTGCATGTTCGAAGAGATTTAATGCAGATGCTTCATAAATTTATTCCTTTCATAAATAACCGGTCTATAAAAATTCGGCGCTAACAAGTAATTAATATGATAATAATATAATTTATCCCGGGAGAGAGAGATCGTATAATCAATTTTGCATGCATTTTTTTACGGATTAAACAGAATCAGGCTGGCGAAATACGAAGGAGCGTGTCGTATATCTTTTTCGCGCATAAATAATTTGACGTATTTAGAAAATCGACGACCATCACGTGTGGACGCGTCAGGAAAGAATCGGACGTCTGTGCAAAACAATGTGGGAATAACTGAAACTCGTCTCATTAGTGTCGGACAATGAAGCTGCAATAGATTCGCCTCGCTGTAAATATGAAACGATGCACATGCAAATGCGCATCATAGCCATCGGTGCATTCATCGCGAGCGATTGGAGATTGACAAATACAGCTTTAGAAAAATCCATAAAAAAATCGGTCGATCAAAACGCGATTGGGTCTCTTGAAAAATTAATTCGACGGGTAATAATTTCACGAAGGTGTTTAGTCGCGGGAAATGAAGATGACACAAAAAGCTCTCTTCCTTCTTCTCTCAATTTAAGAAAAACTGATATCGTCACTACTCACAAAGAGAATTAACTGTAAGTTTGTAACGGTTTATAGAGGCGGGCGTGCACTCATTACGGACGATTTATAATTTGCCATCAGAATATCTATACGGGACGTTTATAAACGGCACAGTGACCCCGCGGCTAATGTGCAGTGACAGAAATCGATGTATTCTTAGGCCGACGAGCCCGCCCCTAATTATACGCGAGTCTATAATTACATATCGATGTCTAATTGAAGAGTGACCCTGGATCCCGAAAAAAAGGCGACCGTTGCATAAGAAACGCGGTCAAGAGCCTACGCGATCTCATCAATGAAAATGATGATCGTCGCAGATCTCCTCTAATCTCGGCTTTACTCGCAACAATGGAAAATAGGTCTAACAGCCGCGGGACTTTTATCTAGACGAGTCTCCCGCGAGATTCGTGTCGCTAAATAACACTCCAATTTGCGGTAAGGTACTCTTCTTTCCTTAATGATCGAAACGAGCCAATGATGTAAACAGGTTGCGCGTTTTTTACGTAACGTGACAGAATTTTGTCATTTCAAAAGTTGTACGCTTTAATTAAAAATTAATTTATATAAATATAAATGCTGTGAATTATATAAATTCTATAAAAAAATTTATTCACGTAAAAAATTATGAATTGTATAAAATAAATTTAAGAATCCATAAGATGTACACGATATTATATATGCTTGATTTTATCTTTGAAATAATGCGAAGCTATTTTTATGGTAAATACACGGTCCGGATTTGTAACATAGGTAGGACAGGAAGTCAGGGAACGAGTAGGTTCGTTAGACCTGCCTGTTTATGCCATTGTCAATGTCACATCGGTGAACAACCTTGCAGTGGACTATACAGATGACAGGTCAACGCACGTATCTATACGCAACGGAACGCGCCTTTTTTCTCTCTTTCTCGTCTACTATAAAATCGATATCGGAACATGTCGAAAACGTATTGATATTCGTTTTCGTCTCGCTTATTTTTACGGAAGAATACATTACAGTGCATAAAAAGTGCAAAAGAGAAAGAAAAATTCATCGACTGAAAAGAAAAATATCGCTTGAACTCCTTCAATAATTATCGATCGACATTCTCATTTCTAGTAGAAGAGTCTTTATGATCCATTGTCTTCTTGGAACGTGCCCACGGTTTTCCGTTAATTAAAAGCGCTCCCTCGCGACTCCGTATTGTGATTATTAAAGCAACTTTAATACAATTTTAACGAAACGTGCACGAAATTATCATCCAACATATCAGAATATTGTTGCACAGATTTATAATCAACGATTTCACCCTCGCAATTAACTTCGCTCAACAGATGGCCGAGTTTTTCGTCCGTGTAATTCTAGGAAACGGCTGATACCTGAGATGGATTCTCTTTGCCTTTAAGAAGGGATCGAGCAATGTGAACGAAGCAAGTTCGACTCCCTCGGATATAAGGCCTCGAAAGGATATATCGAAGCAAAAAAAGTAAGGAAATTGCATGATGATGGAGAAAAAGGAAAGAGGAAAGTGTATATATAGAAATGAAAAAGATTGAATTTCAGTAATGGTGTATGAAAAGCATCAGGACTCTCTAGTTCTATTTAGATTATCAATAAGTATAATGTATTATTGATGGAGTGTTCCCGCGACATGAGGAGAGACGAGGACACATAACTCGATACCTCGTCGAGGATCCCTTTGTATGATGAATAGAAGGCCCACAAATAATCGAGAATAAATTTAAGGTCCCACGCTACTTACATCGTAGCGTCTGGAAGATGCGAGATATTTTTAAATCACACGAGGGATAAATGACAACGAATACAAAAATTGAATAAAAATTTACAATAGCCACCTCACTTTCTCGGATGAATAGAAGAATTAGTCTTTCAAAGAAATTCATGTTTTTAATATTTCAACTAATAAAAAGAAAACTGTCAAGCAAGATATTCATTTCTATGACCAAGAAAGTTGAAATTAGCGGTTGACCATGATTTTCGAAACCTAACATGGGCAGGACACGTCGCGAGGCAATCGAGCAGCAAAATTCGTTCGCATACAGCAGCGGAAAGGCAAAAGAAAAAGAAAAGGATATGATAAAGTTGGACACTCTCATCCAACGGGGAGCCCGGTACCCTATCATTACGCTCGCTCGGGGGCAAACCTTAATAATCTCGGGCCTGGACGGCTTCGTGGCTTTCGATTTTTCTCGAGACACCTGGCTGTACGCGGACCAGAGAGCCTGGCGCACACCTAGCGATATGGTGCAGCAGGTGAACAGATTTGCTTCCCAAAACCTGCATACTGCTGGTCGATCGGTCGCACACCGGCTCGTCGACATTTCGTCGACCTGGCGCACCCCGATTCAACACACGCAGGGATGTATACCTGCGTGCGCGCACACATGCGCGCGAACACGTGCAGGTTGGCAGATGTATCTCGTATCTGACACCTGCCAACCTGCAGCAACACAAAGACTGGAAACTCTCAGCTGCAGCTGCCCGCGCTGTTCTCCGCGCAGGAAAGCATATAAGATTCTCGTGTTCCATCTTACTTTCACGCTGATTTTAACGCGGCGATTGCGGAATAAATATATCGATGCATCATTTCTTATTACCACAAATATCAATCGCAATTGTCTATAATGACATTTATAATATTCTGACAGAAATGTTTATGTACCAACATTGAATCGTCCCGCAACCTGCAGCTCTTGGAATATCAATCTCCATGATTGTTCTCCATATATAAATCGAGATGACGAACGCGACAAGGTCAGAAACGCATTTATCAATTCCGCGAGTTCTTGAGCTGCGACATTTAGCGGAATGGAATTTTTATATAGTTTTTTTCACATCGCCGGGCAATCTCGCTCGAAGATTCTTTAAAATCTTCAGAATCCCGAATAACGCCGAGGGTCATCATATCAAACTCGATAATTCTTCTGCCCACAAGGTGAGTGCCATAAGTGACCGAGATACGTGCGCGAGAGTAAATTTCATCTATCTTTAGCGTGTCGGAGACGCGCCGAAGAATATGACACCGCGATGATTGCGACTTCGTGCGAGATTACATTGTAAAATCAAGCTGAAATTATAAGCTGGCACACTTTCATTCTCTGTCCGCGCGGTCGCATTGGCATACTTATATAATTAAGAAAAAATTATGTCAAGCAATATCATTTTATATCAACAATATAATTTTATATCACAATGTTAGTGTGAGGCGGTAATTTTAAGATAACTTTCCACGAGCGCAGCTTTTCATGAGCGCAGCTTTCCAATTATAAGGCGTTGTCGGCTCGCTTTTACCCGCGAGAAAGGCGCGAGATTCAATTCAACCGTGGATGCGGCATCAGTTTACGTATTGTCAGCCCGAGAATTTTTCACATACGTACGAAACAATCGCGCTCGAATGACGTTCGCGTTGCGATATCGATCGCAAGGGCAAAAATCACAGGTCAAGGACGCTCGAAGAATCGATTAATGTGAATTTTACAGCACGAGGCTAAATCGATCGGTTAAAGCGATTATTTTCGATCTGGAATAGCGATCACTCGCGAAAATGTTTGCTTCTTCAAAACGAGAATCTGCGAAAGTTGCGCGTTACATATGTCCGTGTGAAAAATTTTTATTTTTCGATCGTTGGATTGTGAAGAGAATGACTCAAGAGTCGTCTGAATTTTTTCGCAAACGTAAGCAATCGCAACTTTTCAGATGTAGGCCAACCGTCAATTGTTTCACATTATTTCGCCGCGCGCGAAGCACAATTAATGTCAATCGCAAAATGTATGCCTTCTAATTATGTAGAGAGCTGCTACACAATGCGCATAACTCGCCGTAACTCATTTCGCGAAAGTGAACGCGTCCAAGAATTCCAAAGTAATTAATATCAATCTAATATCAAAACGGCTTTCGCCCGACAAACGTCAAGTTCACACAGCGCTCCGAATACTTTATCATTAAGTCCTTCGCGAACGCGATTAATATTCCGTCAATACGCAAATCAAAGTGATATCCGTGTCCGCGTCTTAACGAAGCGAATCAAGAGTTTCGAGGAGTCAAGGTACGGCAAAGTTATAGCAAATCAATTTCCGCGCTGGGATCTTGCCAGCGCGTTTATACAATGTATTCTTCAAGAGCGAGGAAAAGTTACTTCTGCGCGTTTGCCATCAACTTTACGCGCGACCGGGACGTTTGCCAATCGTCGTCTCGTACGTGCGCGACCGCGGTCGAGACGTTTTCACAAGCGCCAATTAGTTGTTGATCATCGATCGGAGAAACCGCTCCCGGCATTAGCGACGTACAGTTAATCGCTGACCTATTTACGAAACCATTCGCGCCGGTTCGGAGCCGGAAGAAGAGAGAAGCTGTTTGGAGGAGACACCGATGAATGAACCGTCATGACCTATTTCTAGGATTGATTAAATGAAACGATGACGTTGTACAAAGGTACGTGACACTTTCTTTTTTTTTTCGTCGAGCTTAGCGTTTCCGCAAAATTCCAATATAAGAAAACCCGGAAAATGCTCGGAATATCGTGTATAAAATCTGGACACGTTCATAAACACATATAGAAAGTGAAAATATACATATCTTGTCTTCACGTAGAGAGAAGCATGCGAAAGATAATTGACGCGCGTTTGCATTAGAGAAGCACGACTGTGTCGAGTTAGTAATTTGCGCGAAAAAAAATCCATCATTCCGCAACGCGACTCTCACGCATTTTCGACACGCGTGACAGGGAGTCAGCTGATCGCGGACCGAGTTCGCAATTGTTAAAAATCCGCGAGATATGACGTAGAAAGTTAGGTAGGGGGAATTTTTATTCGTCGCCGAGGCTCTCCGTTTATCGATATCTTTAGAAATCATCGAGGAGTTTCATGCGTGACTTATTAACCTTCTCTACCTGGGATCAGATACGACTTCCGGCTAACGGTGAACACGTTCGCGAATCGTATTCTATATTAACCACGACGTTATATTTATATGTTTGGAACACACGATGCACACGGCTTACATACGTGCGAGCCACTCGACGCACGTAAAATATTTACTGCTCTCTCGCATCATCAAGTATATTGGTCATCGATCTCTACGTCTTGGGAGTTATATTTTTTCCTTTACGACGGTCCGAAGAATAAACTCGGTTATAATCTCGAAGGTGAATTCTGCGAATCGTGCTACGTAATACTCGCCACAACACTATAATAACGTTAGTGCTCTCGAGAGCGAGATGGCGAGCGTCAGCCATGCAATCATTTTTCTGCAATTTACTCGTGAGTCAATCATTCCTCGATTGTGCATAAGGCAATATAATGACGCTTCTCTGCTCCTAGAAACTCCTCTCACCGCGGATCGATCAACAATGGGGTCCAGTTTGCGTTGTTGGCCTCGAAGACGAGCGAGTGAAGGAGTGTGCCCCGAGAGGGCTGCAAAAACGCACGGGAGAGAAAGAGAGGAAGAGAGATAATACAAAGCACTCGTGGACGAGTGTGAAGTGCGAGACGACATGCATGCACTAGAATAGAAAAAAAGAGATTGCGCTCAAAAGACGCCGTCTGTCGTCTGCGGGCTTGAATCAAATGTTTGTTCATCGAAGAATCATTTTATGGTATATGCGCAGAATGAAGAGATTATCTCGACGAGATCGTCGACTTGTCAAAATTGCAAGAGCTCGAATTTATATAATATGCACGCGTCTCGTATTATATATAACTTGTGACGATCGCGTTATAATACTATATATTTTAATGCCATTCGCGAGGCTCGGCCAACTTTGCATCACGATGCACCGTGATGCAATAAAGGTGATGTGCGGTTCGGATAGCAAAACCACAGCCTCAAAAAAAAACTCGTCATCGCTTTCGAAAATTTCTCCCTTTCCTCGAATCGGGGGCTCTCCATCGATGACCCGGGGGAAGGTTGGGAGGAGGAGGTAGGTTTGTCATTGAAAGGATATGTGAAACAGAGGAAACTTTCACGGCCACGGGCCCGACCTGGTCACTTGGTACCACGACGCGCATAAAGGATCGGGTACGATGAAGGAAAAAAAAAAAAAAAAAAAAAGAACGTGAAGAACGAGACCGAGCGATGCGGGCAGCAGCCGCGAGAGCGGAATCGACGCATAAAAAGGAAACAGGTTATCGAATTAAAGCGATACCGGACGGCTCCGAGGCATGTAATTTCTATCCCGAGGCGAATCTCCTCGGCGGAGATATATATATATATATATATATATACATATATTCGGAAGCAACGGTATTATTTTGGCGACGCGTGGCCCGAAAATCACACGTTTGTCTCGATCTTCTTTAATCTGCGTTTCTCGCGATGGAAAGTTACCGCATAACATTAATACTGACAATATCATTTTTACAATATTTAATAATAACGTCAAGTCTCACGGTTCTAATATATATATATATATAATTTGATCATGATACATCTCACTTCGTTCTGATTTTATTAATCTCGGGGCTTCAATGACTTTAATTAAATAAAGATTCGTCACGCGCAAATCGCATCTTTTCATCTCGAAGAAAGGAGACGTCGCCGTAAGAACGAAAAAAAAAGATAGATGCGTGGCTTTATTACCGATAATTTTGCGCAGTGATCCGTTCGCGTTAATTTTTTATTTTATCGCGAAAGATCGCGATAATCATCGCGTATCATTAAACGCGACGACGCGTCGTCGTTATCCAAGATAACGCGACGATATCACGATATACCCGATTTCTCTCGCCGGACGATTTATTTATCTCGATTTTTTTTTTATCCGGAAATGAGGTTGGGGCCACTCGACACGCATATGGAGCATCTTCAATGCCGCCCATTAAAAGACACGTGCATGCGCGTGTCCCTTCTCTTCTGAGCCCCGAACCCCGTCATGCGCCGCTGAGAAATTTTGGTGAACTGCATTCTCACCGTGTTAAATGCGGAGATGCTATCTCGCAAGTTATCTCGTCGCCTCGTTGAAAAATTAATCTCGAGTGAATTTAACAAAACGGAGATTTCAATGAACTGATGCGCCTCTGATAAGTCTGGACATATCGTATGCAAGGTATACCTTAATATCTTTAGCTCGTGCGTTCGCGATATGTTAAACAAATTGGAAAAAAATGCTGAACACTCTATTTCTCTTTCTTTATTTCAAATCTATTTAAATCTTTAGTTTATCGATTTTTTTCTTCGTTATCTCAGAAGTTTGACATTTGCGCAACTGTACATCTTCCGTAATAAAAGAATAAAGATATGCGATTCGAAGCATTATGAATTCTGGGAAATCAAATCGGATGTTATCGATCGATTGACAAAGTCAGGTACGATTCTACTATTTTCGAACGAAGGAAATGCGTATTTAACTTTTCAATATCTTCTCGGGGTTCCTGTGAATCTTCTTGTCACAGTTGCTTCGCCCTCCTGGCCGTACTCGACAGAAACGGACCTACCCTTTTTTATATTTAAACCTAAAATACGGAGTGTTAATCTTCGTGCTTCAGGTCCTGTCTATCTTCAGAGTTTACCATTTCACTTCTCTTCTCTTATTAAAGCTCGATATCATCCTTCGATAGCATGTACAGATAATTCGCATCGATGATTGATCAATAAATGACAATCAGGTACATACAGAGTATTTTCCAACGAGGTTGCGTTTTAAACAAGATTTCGGGTATCTCGAGAATTTTGTATTAGTTTTTTAGCTCTCGCTCACCGAGAAAGGATATTTTATATTTAGAACAACGATAAGGAAACGCGTGAATATAAGCAGCCGGATATATAGATTCACAGTTTCATTATTTAACCCCAATTCAAATATGGTAATGTGTAGTTAACGCTGATACATAATATTATAGTACAAATCATTTTAATGTAAGATATATTGGAATATTTTATTTAACCCGTGGTTATAAATTAATATAGCGATATGACAGTTTCAGGATATAAATGTATGTAGTATCGGTACGATTAATTAATGCGTATAAAACCTTTTTCCAATGAATTCTCAGGGCGATGAAGCGAAACTTTATTCGAGACCAATACCTCTCACAAGGGTTTTCTCAGTATTGCGCTCGTTACCGACAAGCTTTCGCGCTTTCCGCATATTGTATCTTGTCGTCTAGCTTCGACGAACACAATACGTTCGGGCGTATTCTTCTCTCCGCCTCGCAACGCGAGAGTCCATTGTCCGTTTGTCAATACGAGATATATACACCACGAGACGAGGAGTTGTGATTAGCCGTCGTTGCGCTCACGTTGCACTCCCTGCTGGTGCAGCAATGCAGTGGCGCGTTTATACCATTGAAGGCTACACCGCGATATTATGAGAAGAGGTTCTCGCAACACAAGGGTCTTTCTTTCTCAAGGAAGAGAGAAACAATCCGAAGTTGTTGACTGTTTTGCTGCTGGCAAAGTTTTTTACGACGGTAATATATATATAAAATTTCATTTTCTTCCCTCGAAACATATTTTTCCGCGAAAAGTTCTCCGTTGTGTATTTCGCGAAATAAAAAAAATACCCCTCGAAAATAGAGAGTTCTCTCGCAATTTAATAAATTGGGAGGATTATGTGTAAACACGCCATCGCCGTATTATTTTCCGCGCAATTCGCGAGAGAGGAGCCGAGCGTGAGACTGCCTCCGTCGTAAGTGCATCTGCATTCGTAAGTCGAATGAGGTTAACGTTAATGAGGCGCAAGCATCTCCAGACGCGGCGGACCTTCCCTGTTATTCAACCCTTTCAGTCGAGATCCCTCGGGGTCGCTGCAGACGTGCGTGCATTTTTTTTCTTTTTTTTTTTATTCTCCGACTGACCCTCCGTCCGGTCGTCTCGTGACGATGCGCACGCGTGCTCGTTCGCGGAAAAATGAAATATACCGCCGTCGTTTCTGGGAAGTTTTGCGCGAGTTTTCGAGAATAAGAGGTACCTATAGGTTCTCGAATGTGTGTAAACTGGATCGTTTGTAAATTTGTATTTAGAAATTTAGAATCATGTGAGCAACGAGTGAATAAAAATCCAAGTAAACCGAACAGAGGTCGCGAGAGATGCTTCGATGTTTACGTTTCGACGAGGTATCGATATCGATGACTTTTAGTCGACACAGACAAAAGAAGTCGGTCAGCGGAACTGCGTTTTAACGCGCAGACAATAACGTCCGGGTACAGTCATTAGAATTAGAATAAAATATCCCTCTCTTTCTCTTTCTCTCGTGAAACTAATCGTCAAACGTGTTTTCTCATTAGCCTCCCAACGAATTGGGAACTAATGAAAAATCTCTCGATCGACTTGTTTTTTTTTCAAAATGAAAGAAAACTTACACGACGAATGTCTGTTTACGAGCGCTCCTTTCTACGATTCAATAACAAAAGGGTGATTTCCATATATGAGAGATGCAATTTGGCAGCATCTTTCTCACGAGATCGACCAAGGGACGTCGTCGTCGTGACGTCCCGTTACATCCCCTGGGCTGTCTACCGACTGCATACATATGCCACCCACCCACACACAAACGTACTTACTCCGTAGAGGGATTTGAGCTTCACGTGGTTGAGCGCGGGCACATCCACCATGGAGCACTTGAGGAGAATCGTGGTAGTCTGACTCGGCATCCTCGCGGCTGCTGTTTTTCTCACTTGTCACGCGAGATATACTACTGCGACTATCGATCACCACACTACTGATACGGGAGTCGACATTCATTGGAACACACAGATCTCGCGAGCACGTTTATTCGCGTCGATCGCGGAACGGGAACTTTACTAAAGACTATAATATATAATATATATATATATATATATATATATATATATATATATAATATTTTAACGTATGCGAGGAAAGAACGATTAACAATTAACAGACACGAAATCGGTCCGGCAGTGCGCGAAGGGCAGTGTAATTAACGGCAGTGGGGTTTCTAGATTCGCGAGTAAGATCTGAGCCCATTCGAGATGACTTCGTGTTCCCTTGATTTTTCTACCCTCTCGAAAAAGAAGGGCGAGAACTGGCGGCGAGAACGACGATTCTACCAGCGGCGTACTTGACTGACCTGCCGCTTGACTGAGTGACTGACTGACTGACTGGTTTTCACTCACTCACAACACACGATACCCCGTGTGCGGGAATTGTGGCCGTCCCCACCCGCATGCCTTTTCCTTATCCCCACCGGCCGACTGTCGCCAATCGCCGACCGTCGAGACGCACGCACACGCGTGTGTCCGTGGACCACGCATATGTGAACAGCTGCTGCGCGTGTCTCAAGTGTGTGCGTCGTGTACGTGTCTCGTGTGCGTATGCAAATGTGTGCGCGAGAGAAAATTGAATCGATGAATAGGAAAGGGTGTAACTGCCGGGATAATGAGACCTTTTTTCAGGAAGGAATTGTATATTGTGTGTGTGGGAAAAGGCTGCGGTGTCATTTCGGTGTAGTTCTCGTAAAATGGTAACGAGCGGGAATAATAAATCACGTCTCGGTCGTGATACAATGCGAAGAGGACTCCACACTTGGGACAACAGACGGCGGCGCTTAACACGTCAAAATAAAGACCGGGCTATCAGGCGCGATGTAAACATTATAAATTGAGGAGTCGTAAATTATCCGATTCCAGCGAAACGCAGGTAAATAAATAAGCGCATCGATATCATCGACGATTGCGCAAACAATTTTCCTGTATGTGTGTGTGTACATGTATATCGCGTGCCCTCTTCGCGTGATTTACAATTATCAAGAAAGGGCATATCCTCTCTTTGTGCTCCGCCGTTAACTATCTCGCCGCGCGTATACAGAGAGTAAAATATATAAATCGTCCGAGTTGCGTTGCATCGCGAGCAAAAAGCCGTTTGCTTTACTTTCACTCTTATCTGCCGTTACTCCCTGCGAAGTGACGAGTGGAAATTGCGGATTTGCGCGGCGACTCACTTCCGTCCGCAGTTTATAGCGTCGACGGGAAACGGTCGTAAAAAAAACTCGCGAGCTGAATTCTTCAAAAACGTAAAACGAGACACTCTCGTGGAATAAATTAGAATAAATTTAATTAATAATACTTGTAATTAAATTGATCAAATCTAACAAAAATAAAATATTTATGAAAATGTTTCAATAAGAAATAACATGTTGGAAGGAAGAAGCTCTGGATGTGAAACATAATGCGAGAAACCCGAGCCACTTTATAACGTAAGCTAAATCGTAATCGTACCGCCTGTGGTCAGAATCAACTTGTCAAAGTAATATCTACGTCCAAGAGCCTCCGGGACGGTCGCACGAAATGAAAACCGCAAACTTCCTGATCGCGTGAGGACGGATCTTTGTTACGTGTCGCTGCCGCAGCAGCAGGTGAGTAAAAGTTTTTCGGCCGACCGCGTGTCTCGCGATTCTTATCTCGGTTTCGTGCTCCGTTTATATTCCTTGACTGCCAGTTTACGCGCGAGTCTCGTGTGTTGCCTCGGCCTTTAACCCCCGAGGTCAAGAGCCAGGTGATTGACACTTGAGTTAGCGTCTTTCGGGACTCCCAATTAGACATTCATTGATAATGAAGGCAGTTCGTAAATTCTCGCTACTTGAGAGAGAGAGAGAGAAGCAACGCAGTTTTACCTCTCGGTTATCACATCGCGGTGCTTTGTGCATAATTTATATCCTTATTGATTAATTTTTTTCTTTTTTGACATTTATATTTTATTCATTCATTTTGTTTAATTTTGTATAAACTTTCACATATATTTTTTCGTTTATTTTGTAAATTCTTTTTATATTTTCCACATTTAGCCAAGTTAAACTTAGCATCAGCTGTTTGATACTGCCTGACCGACAATTATATTTCTCTGCATAATTTCTGTTGAATAATTACACATGTATACCAGTATAATAAAGATATTCTCATTAACATTTTATATAAGTGCAAGAATAAAATTCAAATTAAGCGTCAACATCACGTAATTATTTTGGTAAAAAAAACGCGGAATATACGTGCAGACGATACACGTCGAGGCGAATAATAACGGCGACGATTGTCCTCTACGCTTGTCCGGTCACGTAATGACAACGGTTTATAACGGGGCCCGTCTAAAGTCCTGCGGCATCGTTGCTTTGCGAGATCGTTCGCCGTAATCGCATAATAAATTCGCAGAAGCATAATCCTCCGCCTTCCCTCCAGACATTGGGCACCAGACTCATGTGTCACTATACGATTTCCTCCCGGTACCTTCCGCACCCCTTTCCTGCCGTGTCAGTCCATCTCCTCCTCCATCCGACAGGAGGAGACTTTAAAACCGTAAGTGGACAATGGAGAAGTCGGCGCGAACGGTGCATTTACGAGGGTGTGCGCTCGCGTGGGTGTTCAACGTGTACACGTGATCGCGGGGCCTTTGTTGTGCCGTTGGAAAGAAGAAACGAGAGGAGGAAGTGATAGCTGAAGCGTACGTGACAGCTGTCTGACCCGATTTTACCCGAAAGGGGCCCCTAAACCGAACGGTTATTTTGCGAACGCTATCGATCTAGACATCGTCGTCGAGAAGCGAAACTTGTAAACGGAGACTAGATAAAGTCTCGGCAGCGTGACTTCACCTGCGCGATTATCGACGCAACCGGCTACCGGTCCCCGGTGATTCATTTTATCAGAAATTTACACGAGTTTGCCTTTTGCGAACTTCTAATCGCGATTTTCCTTATCTCGATGAGATCGCATTACGAGTCTTTGATTAATGTCAACGATTTATCTTCAGATTTAGTATCATATATGTATGTATCTTTCGTGTCTCAAGCAATCTATTTCCGAAATGTAAGTATAGAAAGTAAAATTCCAGGTAACACTCTAAAAAAAAAGTTCCAACAAACTTCGCTTCGCGGAATAAATTCCACGTCGAGACGAACCCAACTCACGCGTTAAATAATTAATTCGCCGGAGACAGACGCCAATGCAAATGTGTGAAGAGGCACGCAGCAGGAATCGCGACTCCTAGAGTAGTAGCATACAAAGAAAAAAAAAGAAAAAAGTCTCGTCTGATTCATCGCCGATTATACCGCGTCACGAAAACGAGAGGGACATAGTCGTGCTGACTCAATAACGATTATCCGGTGCGTGTTCGCTCAAAGACAAAATCTCTCTTGTGTCGACTACATCAGGTATGTAGGTACAAGCGTATATTCCCTGACTTGCTTGTGTCTCCGTTTCCGTATTTATTTCGTTTCTGTTTCTTTCCGGCATTCGGATAATCGAATCCCTCGAGGAATCCCGTCGTTATCATAATCGACGACAATCAAGCATCAACAGGAAATCCCTGAGACGTCTCTCGGGGTTATCTCTCCCTCGAACCGTAACGCATAATGAAAATGATAATATATATTCGCTCGACGAACACTTACGCCTTTCCGCAAAAATTATTCGTCGTTTTATGTGTGAAGAGAATCCATTTTCTTCATATTTTTTTAAACGTGAAAAGTATATAGCTGCGCATTTTTCCATGCTAATCGTTAAAAGAGAAACAATTCGACAGAGAATCTCGGAAGGCAAATCTGTGTATATTCAAATCCGTCATATCAAGCATAAAACGAACGCATTCATCCGCTAAATGATGATTCGTGCATATCATTTTCATCTCTCCGTCGAGATATCGTCAAGCACGCTCACCGATTAGAAGGAAAAAAAAGAGAACAGGCGCATTCTATTCGCTTTCCGACGATTTCAGCTGCGTTCAAAAGAAGGAAAGGAGCCGCTTTCTCTCCTGGTTTATTTATATCTTCATGCATTGCTCCTTTCTGGCGCATCGCATTATCATGCATTATGGCAGGGCGGACATACATCTATCGTTGTCTATTTACTTGCGCATCGAAACACTTCGGGAACAATGTAACCAACCGAAAATTGATACCAAGTTCAGTCGCGAGTTGGAATCCTCTCGATTCGCTCGGAGGATACTCGAGATATTGAGTAGTGCTTGGTTCACGGGATCTTGGTAATTTCGCGGAAAAGAAAGAGACAGATGGGAGAGAGAGGTATATTCCTGAGAACGGTAATATTCCCTTTCTCGATATCTCCGCATGTGTTTTGTTTAGTATAATAGCAGGCGCGCACATCGTATTCCATAATAATCGCGATGGTAAACGGGCAAACGTGCCGTGTCGGAGGTTCGTAAAAATCGAGATTACACTGTAAATGTAGTATAGTTGAAGGACGTGCGCAGAGTATGCACTTGTGCAGGAGCAAGGAAAACAATATCATACGCTGTATTACATTGTCGATGCCCCAGCGCGGCGCATCTCATATTCCATATCTCTATGAAATATTTTTCTCACTCGCGCTCTCTTCATATAATGCACTTTTATATAGATTTATATAAAAACGTAAGAGACGCGTTCTCTCGTCTCTTCGGTTTTCGAGTCGTAAAATAAGCTCTCGCTCTCGCCGTAATATATATCTCCCGGAGGAAAGTGTCACTTGCGTTACTCGTCGCAAAAGTGCCAATTTTCCACTCGGCTCGGAAGTGTTGCGGCAATTCTGCGGGGAAAGGAGTGACGCGGAAATATTTTTCCTCCGTCATCGTCGGAAAAAGTATATCGACAAAAAATGGAAAATTGCGCGTATTGTCCCTCGCGGACGAAATTTTTCGCCAATTTTCCACGGGCGAGATACATCCGATATGGCAGGCGCGCTTTTTCCTTCCGCACACGGATTCGTGTAAAACAGAGGTAATGGCTGGAATTTCGTCATTATTGCCGCTCGCGGGTTTGTTCTGTGTCGGCCCCCTTTTCTTCCCTTCCTCTATTCCGTGTTGCATTCATTCCTAGTGTAGAAAACGTGGCCTGGAACGGCCTCACGTTCGAGCTGTCTGTTGTAACCTCGCTAAGGATAGCTAACCGGCAGCTCCTTTAACGATTTTTCGACGCACTGCTCGAAAGAAAGATCGTATAACGAAAGGCGAACGCAAGAACGATCTACAATCTACGCTTTTTGTATTATTGCCGGATCAAGCATGAAGTAGGTATTGCGAGCGATAACTTTGGTCGAATAATTATCTGAATTGTTATGGAAGAAATAATAAAAAAAATATATTTTTTTTTTTCACAAAAACGGAAATGTTACTATTATTTGCACCTGGTGCGTTCCTAATGATTATTCATCTAATATTTCTAATGATTATTTATGTAATATTACTCATTCTCACATTGCATTTTTCGCGCAATCATATGTACGCTATTAGAAAAAAAAACAGATTACTTTAAAATATTCTTTCAACGAAGTCGCAAAACGTGAATGAGTAAAAATGCAGATTGTTCATCAACGTTCTCGCGTTCCTTCCTGCTTATTAATAATCTGCGTTAGCCTCACGATTCTGCATTCCTCTGTTGGTCGTTGATTATAATTAAAAAACGTGGAAAAACCGCGAGCGTTTTATCAAAGTTCGTGAGCAGACTGATAAATGCTTCTGCGTTTCCTTTTTAAACGACTTAAATTACGACTAAAACAACAGAAACTACCGAGTATCTCAAGAGATGATATCTTGAGACTATAAATGAAAGAAGACATTTCTCATAATGGACATCAGAATGGAGTTAAAAAAAGAAAGACTAATAAAAGTTGTAACGTGGAAAAAAGTTGTCGCGAATAAATACGCGTCGAAATCGCCGAGACATGAATCGTTAGGAGGAAAAGTACTCGGCCGTTTGCCTTTAATCGGTTCCCCGTGAGTTAAGTACATGCAATCATAGCCGGACACACTGCGGCGAGCGAAAAGAGACAAGGACCCGGGCTCGGACGTCATTAAAATACGTGGAAAAAAAGAAACCCGCAGATATATACCGCGAGCTGATTACTAAGAACATGAATAGTCCGCTCTCGGGGCGTAATTGTGCGTTAGATTCTATCCAGTCAGCGAGGGAAATGACTCATATTATGAGTTAATGCAGGTCGCGTATTAAGAGTCTATACCTGAATGTATCGGAATTTTAATTCCCTTCTGCGAAAGCGTACGTCGTGTCGGCGTTACACTTTGTCGCGCTTTGATTTAAACACGATTTCATCCTCTCTCTTCTCCCCTTTTCAATCTCGCGAAATTCACAGTCAGTTTCCCTGGCTGTCCCATCACTCCGTCCATCCGTCGCCATTACTTTAAAATTATCTCCGCGCAGTAAGATGAGAGTATTCCCAAGATACCCCAAAGAAAGAGAGAGAGAGAGAAAGAGAGAGAGGAAGTTTGAAACTTTTCCTATACCTTTCGCATAACTTTTCGTTATCAAAGGAGACAGGGGCTGCCGCGCGTTAATTTCGCGCCGTCCTACATTCGAGCGACAATTCCGGTATATATACGTATGTATTATATATGCGTATATACTCGCCTGAAAATATCTCTCTCGCGCCTTTCCTACTCCTAGCCAAGTCTCGGCGCGCTCCTGCCATTCGTGGAACTTCATTCCTCCTTATCGCGTCCAGGCTCAGCATCCGAATGATATCTCTCTCTTTCTCCCGAAGCGTTACACAATCATCTCGCGGCGAAAGTGTTCGCGTGCGATCGCGATGACGATCAATGAACGACTGACTGACTGCTACCTGTCACGCCGCCGATGACTCACGCGCGTAAGGAATCTCCGGCGTGCGTAAGACGCGACATATGAATGAATGAAAATAACGCGCGTTGCCACGGCAACGAGGTGAGACAGAGAGAGAGAGAGAGGCGTGGGTGCCTCGAGGAAGCACGCTTTTATGAATGAATCGATGACAATGTACGGTTAACGCGCGCTTGCCCTCATCTTGGCGCAAAATGCCTTCTCTTCCCCAGGTTTATAAACGCCGCCGACCGTTCCCGGAAAGGATTTAACACCTTGCTGGTCATAAAGGCTGTTCATCAAAGCGTCTCTCGCAGTCTGTATATATCGACCACAACAAAGTCAATCCTTGTCACGAATCCGTGCCCACAATTAAGCGCGCGACGTAATAAAAATAGCCGCGTTTTACCCTTGAAAAGCTTAATTCTGAATTCGTCGGAAATGCTGAACAAATTTTCAGATACCGAATTTCGCTCCGGCGATGATAACGACGGTGACAATCTTGCGTGAAGATGATTGATCATCGCGAATGAATGACGAGAAGAAATCGAGCAATTCCGAAACACACGCAAGACCGACGATGATGATTTTCTACCTACTTAGCGAGAAAACCTCTCCGCCGTGTCTTATTTGTCTGATTATTATATTATTATTAATTCCACACGTCGCACACTATCATCATTGCCTGATGTGCGTGTATGCGTCATTTTACGTGCGCACATGTACAGGCGAGAAATGTACTCAGGCACTTTTTGCTGGTCGTGGAAAAAGTTGCGCAGTCGAAGGTCTCGTCTGCGAAAAAGCTCTCGCGGTGGAAAAACGTCAAAGTGTGACGAACTTGCAGCTGCCTACGAATGTATATATGGATACGCATCGAGTGAGTTTAAACATGTAAGTAAATATGTTTAGCGACCGCTCGAGAGGGATTTGCGAAGGTTCTCAAAACGAGACGAGCCGCACGAGAGACCACCAGAGGAGAAACATTCTAGAGACGCGTCTATCTCCCTGCGGCTTCGATATCGCTACGGTTATTGCGATTATTCTGCTTACACACGCAAACACACATACAGATATATATATATATATATATATATATATATATATATATTACATACAAACACGCAGCTGATAGCCGAGTATCGCGTCGATTCTCAGGGGTTCTCTCTCTTTCTCATCAACGTGTTCCAACAGCTTTGTGTAAGTTCAATTAAAAGTTAGCTTGGAAGATAAATGTTAATTAACATCGCGATAAAGAACTTCATCATACGCCAGAGGAGAGAGAAGTAAAAAAATAATTCTTTTATTTCATTTTCCTTTAATTCAGGGGTTAAATCACGAATGCCATCCACACGTGCTGAATATAAAGATGGGCGAACACACGGACGTGCTGTCGAAATACACGAAGCTCCGCTTCAAATTTAAACTGTAGCTTCTAAGATACATTTGTCAGCGAACTACGTACGGATTTTACGTTCCGTTGTAAACTTTTTTTTTTACAAACAATTTTGTGCAAAATTTTTCGTCAAAAAATGAAACTTTTTCTTCAAACTTGTGTCATTTTTACAAAAACAATTATTTTTTAATTTCCGTACGTAGTTCGCTAGCTAATGATATAAAGAATTAAAAAAAATTTGGTTTTTTGTTCTACAGCAAAAATTGGAGCAGCTAGTAGGTCGCCCGTAAGGCACTGTCCGAAACGAGTGGTCATCGTTGCAGAGCTCTGTCACCGCCATTTTGTAAAAAAAAATGCAAAAAAATTTTTTTTATATATTTCGAAGTATGTAAGATTAAGTACTTAAAAAGGATTTTCTATCACTGTTTTTGTTTTATAGTAAAAAATTATCAAAAATAGGCCTTTTTTGGGCGCTCTACAGTGGCCTAACCCCTTAATTCGATGATACCATTGTAATCAGCCGAGCCGTTTTCATTTGCGAACGATTAATTTTGCATCCGCGTGCGCGTGCGCACACACACCTACGCGTATCAGATTTGCCAATCGTTGCACTACGCCCACGTTCACCATCACCAGCGTGTCATACACACATGTATATATCGCGGTGGTAATCCAACGAGATTCGCGGACTTCGTCCTATTATGTGCGAAAGCTGTCCATGATTCATCGTCGATACGTTCCGACACAACGGCCTTGTTATCAACAACGACCACTCTTAAGCCGTTAACCCCGTGTCGAGGGTTTATCTCGCTCGCTCTCGGAATAAATGGTGAATTTCTTCTTTTTTTTTTCCCTCCCTTTTTTTATTCTTTCCGTTTCAGCGATTCGCGCGGAAAACACGCGCTACATTATGCATGTCGCAAAAATCAACGAGGCAAGAAAATGCGATTCGTCATCGACCTTGGATTCGTCGCGGCGCGAACTTGCTCCCTCTTCTTTCTCTCGTGTGGAAACGTGTGTGGAAAATAATCGAGAAGCCATAGAATATCGTGACAATAAACGAGCGGGACACGTGGAACCGGTGCATCGCGCGCATCGTCGTCAGGCCTATAAATTCCATTAAGCGTCAAGGCTGCATAATCACATTGGACGCGTACATACGTCTAATCAACGTGAATTCGCAATCGGAGGATTTATATATATACGAGCGGACAGCGAGCGCATGGTCTCTCCTCCTATTCAGTATGCAGCTTAGTTGCGAAACGCACCACGATCTCGTTAAGTCGTTGACGAGCGCGAACGTGAGGAAAAATCGCAACAAAAACTAGGAAGGGACAATCAAATCCGGAATAAAATTGGAAATAATTTTTTTCACGTATTGAATAGTATTTCATATATATATATATATATGTATGTATGTATTCCCGGGCTCCATTTTTATTTTTGATTGATTGGCGAAATATTATTAGTTTCTGACAGTTCATCCGTTTCGAAACGTCGAGCGAAATAATCTATATTAATAAAAAAAAAGTACAATATATTCAAAATATTCACGTCCAACAAAATTTATCTCCATTAATTGTCGGCTTCTGTTTGTTTATTTGCATCTCCCGAGTTCCACAAGACAGGAATGATTATAACACCACCTTTCAGTTTGGAAGCCGGACTGGCCTAGTAATTAATTTGCATTCGCGAGATTACCAAAATTGCGAAATTATTCCCGACGATCTGTTTCCATACTCCAGGTGTAGAGCGCCCCGGATCACGGAGCCATTAACTCTCGTTAATTAACGATGTTAAGATAACATCGCGACAATGGGGAGCACTGATATTCTCGCATCCTCTCATTCGCATCTCATATACTAATCGATTGCTGATTACATACGTTATCAAAATATTTGACGCAGCGCCTCGCGTGCTCGATTCATTTCTAAAATATGTGGGACAAAAAGCTTTAATGATCTCTAATGTTCTTTTAAGAAGAACAGACACGTGTACTTTTCATATTTATCGCTCCTCGTTCTATCGAATCGTGTCATCTCGCCTAGATCTGTGAAAGTGGCGCGCGTTGTACTTCAACGAAATTAACGACACGCACGATTACCCGCGTAATTGAAGAAATTTGCTCGCGCATGCGCCGTCGTTGAACGGTCGCGACAATTAGAGAATGAAGAAAGTAAGCGAGCGAGTATTGGTGAGTCATCGTCGCGGCCTCTAATGAGACACCACCGGCGAGATGGTTTTAATGAGACGCCGCCGCGGCCGCTATCTCGACGTTTTAAGAGCAACTGAACAAACACCCGGCCCAGCTCGAAGCATATTTACGGACTTGTCGAATGGCGCGCCCTTGCAAAATTTCGAGATACTCGAAAGCGCGGTCGGAAGATCAACATTTCATCTTGCCTCTCGTACCGGGAAAATCCATCACGATTCAACATGTTTTGCACACCGGAGACTTTCGCGGAAATCCCGTCCGACTGGGAACTCGAATCTCTATGCGATCGATATCGGTTGCTACAGTTTGCTGATTTTCAAGGAACTCGATTAATTGTTACAGTTTGCTGATTTTCGAGGAACTCGATTAATTGAAACACGTGCAGTGTCCGCCCGACAAAATTAACCGTGGATTTTTCTGACCCACTTGCTTACATAATTGATAGAGGCGAGCCTTTTGATATCGAACACGCCCTAAGGACACGGTTTTTTGCACTTTCGCTTGATAAATTTTAATGCATCCAACCCAGCACCCAGCGGGGATCGCGTTTCTCGGTCGAGCATTCCCCGCCCTCATTTCTATCTCGCGCAATTTAACATTGTAGATAGTTTCATGAATTTATATACATATATAATTCTTTTTTTTGTATATATATTTTATTCAGATGCGATAATGTCATATCGCTGCGTTTCTCGACCACAATTTCTTACTATTGAATTTCTATAATTTTATTTGTATTGAAAATTGAAGTTGGATTACTTCAGCAAATTTAACTTCGTCGCCGCATAATAAGAAGAAAAGTTTTACGGTCGTTGAACATTGAGAAAATCAATGTATGCAAAGGAAACGAATCACAGAGCGCGAAAGTAAAACTCGTTATTTTCCCGGGAGAGAAGAGTGAAAAGGACAAAGAGAGATATTACTAATTTCAAATCCGTTCCTTTGCTCTCCAACGCAAGATGTATAACCCTGCGACAGCGATCTCCAAGGAGCCGGAACATTCAAAGGATGCTTATTAGTAAAAGCGCACGCGCGGACGCACTTTGGGACCAGCGCGATTTCTCTCGCAATAACCTTCGATAACACAACGAGATTTGCATGGTTCATCAAGTTATGTACGTGTACGGTGTACGTGCATCGGTATCGACAATCGGTTTCTCCTCGTGCATAATTTAAACTCCGCTAACAACATTACATCTGGTCTCGTCCGGTCCCCGACCACGTCGAGCTCAAATAATAGAATTCATCGCAAAATTATCCGCGATATTCGATACATGACGGATGCGAGTTGGCCTCTACCGCGTTATTAAATGGTTCCTTCCTGTTGGACGTAACACATACGCATGCGACTTGCATGCTAATCGAACGGATCTGTCAACGTTTGTTTCGATCGACTATGTATATAGTTTCGCCGCGTGGGTGTGAACACGATTTTGCGGCTGTCAGTCGCGAATTTCTCCGCGAACTCTCGGTCAAACACTACGAGATTTCTAACAACAACTTAAATTAACTCACCCTTCCCTTCTCTTGTGTCGCGTGTTCTTTGGACCGCCTACTCACCTGTAAGAATAAAGAATAAAGAAGGATTAGAATTTCATTACATTAATTTTTTTATTATGCATGCATGCATTTTATTCTATAAGAAATTGAATTTATCTTTCAAGTGGCATTAAAATTGAAATGAAAGCAGCGGAGAAGAAAACGGAAAGTTCCATTATTGAACAGAGTTTCTCATTCGCGTTTCTATATCTATAGATTGACACGTGTAAGTTTCATGTGCAGGTAAGTGCACGCGTCTTAAGATCGCTTTTGCGACAGGGAGCATCGGTCGAGTGATTCTAACGGGCCAATAAAGACGCCAATAAAGTGCAACGACTGACAAATTGCATCAACATGTCGGTGCACTCTGCGACGCGCTGATAAAGTCTATTGGGCTTTTGTGATCATCCGTTGCTCTTTGTCATCCTGTTACGGGGTATTAAGTCACCTCACTTCGCCAATTTCGCGGTACCAATACCGGGTGAAACAAAAAAAAAAAAGAAAAAAGTGATCGATATTTATCTGCTCCTCTAGGGAACAATAAAAACTCTCCTCGATTATGCGAACGTAATGCACTCGCAAGGGACACTTTCTCCTCTCTCCCTCTTCGAATGACATTCTTTTTTAAGCAATTAATTAGGTAAATTCGAAGCGCTAATGATAAACGCATCTTTATTACGCTTTAAACACACGCGTTACTTTCACCAAATGTTGTGCCAAGACATTAATATATCCAGATAGCCATCAAACTCTGTTATTATTCTTAACGCGTGTGCTACATTTTATCTCGAAAACAAATTGTGTGTAAAGAAGGCGTACTATAGAGCGTATTAATGAAATATATGCGAGCCACTTCCACTTTTAATTGGCGATAAAACTCCGGCGTCCACTAAAAATGTTTATGTTGGTGAAAACGATGGGTCAAACCGGAACGATGCCGGGCGAAACTTTCAAGAACACTTTCTGCGGAATTCGTCGAAAAATACATATCGATTCGACTTGCGAAATCGATAGAGAAAACCCGTCCGACTCATCGGCCACCCGATGAGTCGTCTCGTTGCAATTTTAGCAATTCGCGAATGCGACAACAGTGTCGTATGACGCAACAACGTTACACGCGGAAACGTCAGCAAACAGCGGCATTAAATCGCGCTACTGACACCGATAATATCGCCGACTAATAAACTTTCCGGATGCATTTCTTGCTCAACGACGGAGCGTCATACGACATCAGTGAAAAATCTTGGTGTCTTATCGGTTTGCGGTTCCTCGTGTGAGTCATCGATGTCAAGTCGATAATATGCATACATATAGAGTCATTTCCATGTATTATGTCCACGATGACACGAACGATAATATGCAAATATGCAGATAAATGCAGAAAGATGTCGATATTTAATACATATAATATAATAAAAATGAATAAAATTTTGATACTCATTTTTTTATATTTACTCTCATCCGTCCAAAGTTCAGACACATCGAATACTCGCGGTTCTTTACCTCGGGCGTATATCCTTGAAGAGTGACAGATCACAAATGTTTCTCCTCGAAGAGGAGAAACATTGTCATGTATCACGAGGGGATTCCGAGATTCCGATAACGTTGGAGGGAAAAGATTGCCGAATTTTTTTAGCGATACCGCGCGCGCCTAAACATTCAGAGAAATCCAATTATCGTGGCAAGCGCGCTGAGAAAAGAGAAAGAAAATAAGGTGTGACAAATGACACGATAACACATTTGCAACGTATCGTTCTCGCGGCTGCTGCGATGAACCGCGGAATCCGCATAATGCCATTCTTTCATGCGCGATATCTGAAAGGTCGTCGGATTTCATGAGCGGTCCATTATCGGACGCGATAAGAAAAATACATTCGCTCGCGTGCAATTATCGATAAATGCCCAGACTGTCAATCCCCGTACTTTAGATCCAAGGCAAAAGTGTGTACATATATATTCTCCATTTTTCTCTCATAATAAAACCCCGAGAGATCAAAAATCGGAAAGAATTACATTTCCGGGACGTTCGAGCAAAACGCGTTTCGTGAAAAAAAATCAAGCACAGTTATCTTTCGACCGATTTAATCTTAAACACTCGTCTCTCCCGGGACGTTTAAAACTCACTCGCATTCTGAACGCTCGTCGCAATAATAAAACGTCGTGCTTTAAGATCTCACCGTGGAGAACCTGATGTTCAGGAAGTCGTAATACTTGACCAGGAACTTCATTATACTTCAACAATCAGTCAGGAAGGCAGGAATAACCGTGGCGATTACCGTCTATGGAGGTTTGCGAATATATATCGGAAGATCGATAACGCAAGCCGTTAAACGTGCGAACAACCGGCGCGTGTAAGAAAACGTATCGCACTAAACCGCCGAGAGAGAGACGTAAAAGCGTCGGCCCCACGATAAACTCACTATCAAGCTGTCTATTATCAATATAACGCCTTAACGATTATCCTCGTTCTCTGCCGCGACAAGCCGTAAATTACAAATCAAATTGTCCGCCACGTTTCCGGAAAGATACGCGCAATAAATCGCTTTTTTCTTTTTTTTATCTAATGGGAGAGAACCCTGATTGCACCGGTGATCCGAGAATAATTAAACGTTCCGGTGTAAGATAAAGTGGATCATCTTCCGCCGTTGATTAATCGTGGTCGATTTTTGCAAACGGGATCTCGACATACAACTCATGCGGACTGAATTGTGGAATTTCGCCGCGGTTCGCCGAGAAGAAATATTAACCAAGTATGACTCGCGAACGTGAAAAAAGCGCATAGCGTTGCGCAATCGCGTTAACGATAATTGCGCCGACGCGCGTTTACGCGTCTCTCGGCTAACGAGAGGAACCGACACGACGACGTGCCTCGTGCACGCGTCGGAAACGAACGTATGTATATATATAGATGCATATACACGCGTTTACTCTGCTCGTTTTGAACCGCCACTTTCTAATGCACCGTGAAATACAGTGCGCGAACTGCGGATCGTAGGAATGCGCAGCGCGTTGTTAATATGTTTTGTAGCGTGCGAGATATGTATCGTGTGAGAAATTTTTGTCGTTACACGAGCTATTAAATTTTTTTTTGGCAAGAAAAGAACGTGCGAAAAATCGTCAAACTTGCTCTAACACGCTTGGCAAAATCTAATTACTATTTTTATATCTCGCAAATTTAATCTCGTTTTATCACTCACGTCAATTGGTTTACACGGTACACAACACAGCTTTATATATGTTTAGCTCCATCGTTAGTGGTAATCGAATCTCAACTGCGATCTTGAATGCGCTATCGGAAAAAAGAATTAACGCACCCTCGATTATTCGCAAACGTGTGCACGCGCGTGTCCAAAGATCGACCCACTTTTCGCCCGCGGTGGCAATACTCGATCGATCGAGCCCTCGAGAATGCGTATATATATATGTACATATATATATATTTATTCACGCAATGTCAATTAATGTCGCCGTGATAGTCGCGTCAGCGTGGATTACCATAACGGTGTGACCCGCTTTATATCAAGGGTCGATTAATTGCGCGGCACTGCACAAATTGGCGTCTCGCGAAACAATTCTCTCTCTCCCTCTCGATCAGCTGATCGATGCCGGTCGCGCGCGCTCCGCATTACGCAACTCGGTTTTCATCGCGTAAGTTTTCAAGTTCGCGTGAAACGAGCAATCGCACGCGCGAAAATGCACGCACTTATGCATACGCATTCCGATGCGTGCCTACCACACGCTTACGCAATCTTCTCTTCGTCGACGCAGCGCGAATTCGGCCGCGTTTATTTGCGGTAAGTCGCGAGATTACGTGTGCGTTTTCCTTTCGTCGACCGATAAAACCGCTAACTCCCCTCCTTTCCCCCTCCCTCGTGTCTCCAAATTAAAATAGAAACACACGGCCGAGCACACAGTTTGCCGGTTTAATAATTGCCTGGTCCCGATCGCAATGATATTTAACTAAAGCCGAGAAATGTAACAAGTGTCACAGAGAATCCCTCTACGCACGATTTATTAATAATTTATATTAGTTTTTTCAGAATATTTCTTTCTTAATCGAAAGGTAACAAATAAAATTAATTTTAACGAAGAGAGAGAGAGATATTTTATAAAGTAAATTCTCGTGTAAATATTAGAGAGAAAATAATCATGTGGTCACGAATGACACCGATTATTTTTATCGTTAATCGTTAAAAAGTATATCTCCACATCAACTCTCGCCATATATAAGGAATTATCTTTTTTCCGATAGACACATTACCAGTTTCTCTAGTAAGCCACGGCCCAGTTTAAGAACGTAGTACACCAGTAATAAAAATTCACTCGATCGTCCACCGGCAACCACAACATCGGCTGGCGCGTCATCTTTAGAAACGATTTCGCAGACACATCAGACCAAATCAACATAAAGAAAAGAAGATGAGAAGTGAGGATATTTAGACAAGTACGAACGAGCTTTGAATTATTGATGTTTGTGCGATAAAGTATAACTTAAAATGCATCACTCCTCGTAATAATAAAATTTGTTCTCAGCAGCAAAACTAGAGTTTCGACTTTCACTATCGGATTCTTTTCGAAGGTTGGCCATTGATCGAACGAAATTATGGGTTTAATCTGACATTTTATTATTATCGGATAATATAGTATATTTTATCGCACAATGTTCGGTGCTTGAAGATTCGTACCACGCCTAGCGAGATCGCGAGCACTCATCTCATCGGGAATTATATCGGCGAGCAAGCAACGTCAACGCGAAATTTAGCACACCGGGCGAGAAAAACACGCGCGCGTATAATATCGCCGTATTTGCGATTTCCGCGTCCGCAAGGCGCGGTCTCTAGAAACGATCGCAGAAACCACCTAACGAGCATGGTCGTACACGCGACTAAGGGCGACGAAGGTTACATAACGTGTGCAAAATGCGCGAGCCAAAAGCGAGGCCCATGCATACGGTGTGTCGCGCGATGTAGGCCTCAGCGACGTGCCAGAAACGAAAATACTCTCGGCGGAGGAGCAAGCGAACGCGGCGAGAAAACGCGGGCGTTCCTCTTTCCGCCGCTGAAAACGGGGCTGCTGCTCTCTCGGTTCAGGTCGATGCCGTAAACGGATGAGAGAGAAACGATCCCGACCCCGGATGTCGCGCGACCTCGTCGCAACTTAGGCAAAATTCGTGGGCGCTGTTGACCTCGAGACGACAATGAGGATGTTTAAATTTACGAGAGTACCGATACATTCGTTATTCGCGTTATCGGATATATTATTGCTCGAGATTTGTTTGCGAGATTGAGATAAGTAATACCTATACATTAATAAATATTATTTTACCTATATTATATTTTATATCATGTAATTAGCATTTTTACAATCTTCTATCTTGAGACATTGTGTATCTTCGAGTGGCGCTAAATAAATGCGTGGACTTTGGCAATATTCGTCAGCTAATGAAATTGACCTCGTCTAGGTCTCTCTTGGGAGGCCTCTCACCCTGCGTTTGGTCGACTGACACGGATCTAATAATTTCATCCGCGAAATGCGTACATTCGCACAACTGTACGTTTCACGGAATATTTTTGACACAAGGGAGATCACCGTCGAGGGTAAAAGGTCGAGGGGCATTGTTAAAAATATTTTTTTTCGAGAGCGATATTGCGACGTACACGTTTTGAAAAATTTTCGAACCTTCGATATATTGGAAATATCATAACGGTGTCCATGCGCCGAAATGTTAGTACATACCCTTTGCGAAAACATATGTACAGATTTTTAAAGTGCGAAATGTCAAGTACAAAATATCGAAAAAAATATGGAGATGCATGATACATGCATGCTTCTATCTCTCACTCCCATTTTTCGTTTAATTGCCTTTCTCCTATGTTAATATTGTTATAATGACAAGAAAATGTAAAGCGTATCGAATAAAATGTAAATTTATTTCGCACGTGCGCGTATTTCGCCTGCTATAATATTTAACGTTAAATCAAGCCGTAACATTTTAGTGAAGCGTAAAATCATATTGCTTTAAACCAATTTATACTTTCGAGGATTAATTATGACCAGTTAGTAGATTGCTATTATATCATATTGAATGCAATAAAGTAATTTTGCATGAAATGAAAACGATATTTCCAGAGAGAATCGCGGAGAAATGTCAAAAGAATTTGCGAGAAATGCGAAGAATTTGTCATCGAATAACAATATTAATCTGCAGCTTTCGAGACGAAAAGGTCCACGATATTAACCATTTTTTCAATATTACCGATCGGCTATAGGTACATGACGTAACGCATGTTCGTGAATTTAACCAGCTGCTATCGAATGCGTTCCCTTTTTACGCATCTCCCACCCGAGTGCCGAGTGCAGGGCTCTATCCGTAATGCTCCTTTTAGCTTCTTTTCTCGCGAAACCAGTGTAACCGGTTGAGCGTAAGGCCGGTAGGCAACGAGCCCGCGTTCGTAAGTTCAATACGGCTCCTTGTGCTTTTCTTTCGTTCGCGGAATTTCATTAAACGTTAACATCAATTACCTAGAACCTCCGGACGGCGGACAATGAGGGCGACACACGTATTCTCGGATGCGTGCCCTTTGTTAAACGACTGTGTCTCTCTCACTTTTTCGTGAATTAAACCGATTATTTCGACGAAGAAGAGGAACCGATAATGGAGTTTTTACAAGATGTAGAAAGACTCTCTGATTTTACAAGAGGAGCAAAAAAATTGTTTTTACCAGAAGGAATACGCGACTTTCTTTTAATAATAATTCTGTTTCTCGAATGGAAATACGTTTCGACAAGAAATGATATTTAACATAATTTTTTTTCTTTCTGTAAGTGACAGTTAATTAAAGCGCTTAGCTATAACGCCATGTAACAAATATTCATGATAAATACATAGCGAAACGTGACGTATTCATTTAATTATCGGGACGAGAGACATTTTGCGGGAATTATATGCGCGCGAGGAAACGGGGGAAATGTAATCCGCGTATCAAATACTAATGGAAAAAAATTTAAATAAACACGCGCGAAATCTGGTTTTACCACGGATAGCATTTAATTATACTTAAAAAATATCCGAGTTACTCGCAACAAGCAGTCGTGGGTGTTAACAGATCTTTCAAGCGACCGTATCAACGATATTAGAAAAAGTCATATAGAGATATTTACCAAAATGTCTTGTAGAGAGACCGGCATCACAGAGCAGGCTGACATATCCGCCGGACAAGAATGCTCTCCCTTTTGACACCCGATGCCTGGTCTCTGCGACCGTGTCACGTGTTAGATAGAGCGGATGTTGATTTATGATATCAACGTTCAAAGCCAGCCACAAGAAAGGATACTCGGCGTGGAAAAGGACACAGCTCGCCATATATCGAACGCGAATTTCATTCGGTCGGAGCAATTTCTCGCGCGGCGAAGCAATTTCTCGCGCGAGCGATTAATCTCCTCTCGGAACCTTCCCGACGCGGTAAAACACGGCACGATTATAAATCGAGAAACCGATATGATATATTTCGTTATACACTGCGTATATCAGCGCGATCGCGAGCCGCACGAGTTAGAAAAAACCGCGATTATAACAAACGAGCGAAATCTCCGCTCATCGTCGACAAGAAAGCAGCACGATGGAGATTAAAAGTCACATCGCGAAATTCTGCTTCACCCCGAATTTCCCGCGCGATTTCTTTTAAACTTCGCGTTCGAAAAACGCAACAAGCAAATTAATAAAAAAAAAAGAAAAGTCACACAGTTTGACTTACGACGGCGATCGCAGCACTCAATGAATGAGAACAAAACCTTAGAGGAGGCCGGTCGCCACGAGAGGATTTTAATTAGAGGACTGACCGGAGACCCTTCGGCTTTTCTCAGCGCGCGCGACAACGCGGGTTGAGGATGCGTGTGTGGTCTCCTCGCGATGCCTCCTTTCTATCGCGAGCATATACGAGGAGGAGAAGAACCGGACTCACTTCGCCATCGGAGGAAGGTCGACTCGGTACTGATGCGTCTGGATTCCGCCGAAGACTCTCCGACACGTATATTAAATTAAAAGCGCGAGGCATTGTGTGCTGCCTTCTCTCTCGCTCTTTCTTCCCTCTTTCTTCTCTCTTTATCTCGCCAATCCCCCACCGGTAATCCAATATCGCGGCGTCAGGTATATAATCCGCTATACGTGAACGATACACGGAAAAAATGAAACGAGTCGTACGTCACGCACGATGTGTGACTTTATCTCCGGCCATAGCGACTGTTTTTCGAGCGCATTTTAATTTTCCTTCTCGTATTTTCCTATCGGCAAAACCTATTAAAATGGGATTGTTTTCGCGAACAATGCGTTTCTTTGAATAACGCGTTTTTAAATCTTTTTGAAATATAACTTTTTGTGATATAAAATGTGCCACATACATTATATGGATCAATTACGGTTGAATTTATTATAGTCTCAAAATTGAATGTATATATTAAGGAAAACTAGATATATTTTAATTTAAAAAAAACAAAGGAAATGAGGGAAGAGAGAGAGAGAGAACAGAAAGTAAGAGCCGAGTATTTTTCACCGCAATTTTTCTCAGTGATTTTTCATCCCGCGATATCTCGTCCGGGAACATTATAATTCTCCGTCTAGGTATGTCGCCTTTGGTCATAAAATACAGGCAATTTATTTTCTAGCAAGCGCGGATAAAAATAGAAGAATCGCCGCTTCATGCGACGTAACCAGTTTCAAATTAGAAACCGTCGTCGGAATCTTTTTCCTGCCGTTATGCCGTTCAGCTGTGCCGAAGAAGAAGAGCGAAGGAGAGCGAAGAATGAATACTCGTCGCGATATCGAAGCTGGCGACGATACTGGCCCGATGCCAGGATAAAACGAATCTCGACGAATCCTTCAGCGAGTAGCGAGGAAAATCGGGATTTGGGAAAGGACGACCCGGTTACACGAAAAATATACCATGTCCATTCTCACCTTCTTGAAGCCGTGAAACGAGAATGCACCTACGTTCATCCGCATTTTATGACTCTCCACTTTCGCTTCCGAAAACACTTTCCGATCCTTCGCAAATAAGTCACGTTCTCCAGATTTATCGTACACACGTCAAAAACTGCCAATTGATAAATGGTACTTGTGCCCGACGAGTCTGAATTCCGCGATTCCTGACTGCGAATCGTCTCGTTAGAGAAAGATGAGATCGAGGAATCACCTAGATTGGTATTTCCCAGTAAAATTTAGTCACAGTAATTTTTTTTTAATTTGTGGCATTGTATACAAATTTAGAATAGTATCAAATTATAATTTTCTATTTTCTTTTTGTCAATAAAAAATTACAAACATATTATGTAATATCTTTAAAAATTGAAGCTGAATTCCAAATAAGTAGGTTAAATTAAATATCACCATGTGATGAAAAAAAAAAAAAAAAAAACCAATTAGTACAGATGTGCAAGGCTCTTTTTTCCTCAGTCCTTAAATCTCACCGTATAGAGATCGCAAAAGATTTTTGTTTGAAACACTGTCTGAGAAGTACCGAACTAGATGATAATCCACGCGAAACGAGCACCAAAAGCGGTTGACCGGTTCCTCGGCATCCGGCGGATGTGGAGGGAAGAGCTCCCGCCGATCGATTTTCGTGGGGCGTCTCGCGAGGGTCTTTCGAGACGTCTTTCGGGCAGGATGGTCGGCCGGCCACTGATCGAGATGCGTGCAGGTCCGAATACCAGCGTGTGCGACCGTGAACGTGACGCGTGTGTACACGGGCGCGTGCGAGAGCGGATGCGTGCCGAAACGCTCGCTCGCTCTTCTCATCCGGCGATGCGAGCGCACGTATATTGTGATTTCTAATTAAATCGTACCAGGAATGTCATTGTCCGCCGTCGCGGATTTTCGACGTTTTTTTATCACATCGCGAGTGAGAGAATTCCTTTAACCCGCTCGAAATTTTTCACGCTTTTACTCGCGTTGAATAAATTTGTTCCCCAACAATACGATTTCCCCTATTCTTTTATATCGAATTATTCAGATTTGATTTTATTTAAATTTTCTTGAAGCAAGAATTTATGCAAATCTTTATAATATTATATACGAATAAAATGATAAGCTTCGAAAGATGTATTTCCTTCTCAGAGTTCAAAGATTCGTAGAGTTCTGCCAAGGAGGAAAATTGCCGCGTAGCTCCGTCAAACAAGATAATAGTGTTTGCACGGGAATGAGTGTGTATAGTATGTGTTTAAATATGGTAATAATGAATTTAAATGAAAGTTAACGAAGAACGTCCGAAACACCGCCGCGGACTGCAACCGCGCGCAAGATATATCTTCCATCTACAATGAAGCTCTCGGGAAGAGCATCGTTCAAGAACGCCCGCGCGATGATAATATGCACCGTTTCCGCCACATTGGACTTCAGCTTTTGCACAAAGAAGCTGATGTTGGTAAAAACGCCGGATTATTCTCAAGCCACATTTAACATCAAACGCGGTCTTCTTTGAAAATTCAATTTCAAAGATTGAACAATTTACAGAGGCGATCGAGTAGAATGATTAGATGATGAACTATGTGATTTTTCTCATGAATAAGATTTATTATACAGCATTTTAGGATATCAACCTGTCATCCTTATTCTACTTATTTTGTAAAATGTAAGATTTATGTATGATAAATATAAGATATTTATAGTAATATTTCTATGACGCATGAATAATTGAGTAAATAATACATCGTAATTGTTAAATATATTATTAAATCGCGAAATATAGAAATTATTATTATAGAAGAATGTGTTCTACTTTTTGTATGGCTGTTAGATTTTTAAAGACCTAAACTTTCAATAATCGGATTTAATAAAATTTATTCAGGAATTACGGAAGAATTCAATAAAATGCAACGTATAATGACTAAGATTGAGATAAAAAATTTTTTTTAATTCAACATTCTGACATGTGATTGACATCCCGGATCAAAAGCATATGCGCTCGCCCTTGTATCGATAAGACTGGCGAGCTGGTAAACTTTATTATTAGACTCCCCTGTATGAATGTACTCGTCGAGGCGCGTACAACAATGGAGAAGAGATTATCGTGCATTGCACGTGTGCGGGGTAAAAATGGTTCGTTAGCACGTGTTCTTTAATCCTCGGTATAAGGGGAGATCATCGAGTGTCCACCAAGAAATTATCCTTTCTATTCCACTTGTATAGTTCCAAATCAATATATTTTACGCGATCTCCTGCGCTAGGAACAAATTCTGCTCTACGATAAATGCAATTTCGGGAATAATATCCGACGCCAAACCGCAACACGTGTTCAGTTGAAAGCGTCGGGCTTCGCGAAATCTTGTTTGTCTAATCTTCTTTCAATGTTCATGTCGACACGTGAATGACGAGAGAGAAAGAGAGATTCGTCTTTAGCCAGAAAGATATATAGTTATTTCTGAATTGACACTGGCATCACCGTCATTATCTTCCGCGGGATATATATTTTACCGTAAATCATCGCGCAATAATTGATGTGATTCACGAATCTATTGAAAAGCATTATTCGGGAGAATCATTTTTCGTGATTTGTCTTACCGAGAAAATTCATCGCGATGAAAGTTAATTAGATTCGCGATAATCCGCACAAAAACCTACTATGGAATCTAACTTTTCGATCATCTTCCACATCGCCTACGAGGACTTTCATCCGCAAAAGCGAATGTCATTTGTCTTCCCACAATTTACGTTGATTAATTCGCATCTCCCGGGCGCGAGCGATTTTCCCGCGCAAGTATTAGCGTCAGAATAAATCGCGGCCGCCGCCGTATCTAATCCATCACCGTCTTCAATTGCGAACCCGCGTGTTCGCACGTGATGCGAAATGAACGGCACCGTTATATAGCCGGTGCATCGTAGCTTTTGCGAAGCCGCCGCGTCGCAATTTGCGAGGATCGCACTTCGGGGCATTTCTCCTCGTCCTTTAGATCGTCGTGAAACCTCTGGATCGCGATCGTCGTTACTTCGCCGGAGTGTCTCGAGTGTCGCGCGAGCGAATGACTCTCTCGTACGATTAATATTCATTAAGATCTATCTTAATAAGGAGACTTGATATCTGATCCTCTGCTCGCTTCGCGAGAACACGCCGGAAAGTTACGAGACGCCTGAAATTAATGGAAGTTGCTCTTCACGAACAGGCGCATATCGGTTTATATCGCCCGATGTGCTTGCTTCTCTCTCGCAACACAGTGAGAATCCACCATATAAACGCTGCTCGCGCAGCATCACCGTGCGGATAAATATAACCGACGAGAGGCGAACTTTCGGGCCAAGGTCGCGATGCGGTTCCGACTCATCCGGAGATAAGTATTATACATCGTGGAAAAATTCACGCCGTTTTATATATATAGTATATTACAATAATTGTAACAATCCGTCCAAGTAATATCTTTTTCAGAAATGTGCCACTTACGGCTATATGACTTTCTTATGTAAATGTGTTGTAACGCGCACCGATCGATTGGCGCAATCGATAATCGCAATCGTTGCTGTTTTTTTCTACGGTGACACATTATACAGCGCAAAATTGCGTTTCTTTGTGCGTCTGTCTCGACGACTTTGTATAGGGTCACGCGAGGCCAGGCGTCACGCACATCCTGCAAAACGGCGGATGTAAATATTTTTTTTACAGGCGACTCTCTCCGAGAGGAGACGACGACGGACCCCGGCTAATTGGACGTTCCGAGACGCGGAGCTATACGAAGTATACCGACTAATTTATTGGAAGCTGGAAAATTGGCTCTGTCAACCGCGGCGAAAAGATATCTATCGTAAGTGTAGTGTCTCCCGCGGGGAAAAGATCGACAAAAAGAAAAATCGAAAGAAAGAGAGAGAGAGAGAGAGAGAGAGAAAGAGAGAACACGATTACACTCTTGCGAAAGAAGGTAAAAAGGTTTTCCTTGGAAAAGGACTTCTCTCGCATTATTACCTATTTACTGTAGCGGATACACGCCATATACCGCATATTTTTCTAGCCCGACCGCGTTTAATTAGGTCGACTCTAATGAAACGGACGAATGGGTCTTCTCACGTGTGTTGTAGCTCTGCATCAGTGTCGCAACCGTGAACATTGAAATCGATAAACTTGCAATGTTACAGTGAGCTATAAATAAATTCGATGTACCTCCGTCATCCTCCATCAATCAATCATCCCTCTCGCACTCACGAAAAGGTTCTCTTTCGGCTCTATTGCCGAAATTAAAATGTTAATTTTCGCTCGTGATCCTGCGCAACCAAATCCGCGCGATGTATGTACATAATTACACGAATTCATGGTATAATTACGAGACGGCGAGATGGACTTAAATATTTTATCGCAAAAATCTCGTTTCAATATATCGAATCACACAGCCTCGTATATATATATATACCTATGCCGTGTTCGGCGAAATCTCTCACTCTTTCGTTCCGTTCATTTTCGCGAGATATGCAAATCGACCGGTGCACGTCACGTTTGAATATCAGCACGGTGAAAACAGAAGCCTGAGCGAGCTCTCATGTTCATCCCTTCGAACAACCGAGGATGGACGATCCGGCTTAAGTCTTCGACCTGATGCGTGTATAAGCACGTGTGGTACTCGTTGCATTCGCGCGTCGATTCTTTTAAGCCTCGTTAAAACCCTGACTCGAGCTTTAATTGAAAGTCTGACCCTGGTGCGGCGGGCCTTTTTCTCGGCAATCTCGCGATCGAACGAAACCTGATGCTCAAGTATACATACGTAGATACGATAAAGGTATTTCAGCTGGAGAAAATTAACATATGTAAAAAAGGTGCGCAGAAATATGTCAGAATTCACGAATACGAGATCTTAACCCTAATTATCTCGAAACAATAGCGTGTGATTTATTCCATTGCATAATATCGAGCAACAATTGTAATTCCGTCCGCTGCACACAGAGAATAACCATAAATCCGACCGGCTATTCTTATCTATGACAAAATTTATAGCTATTTCGTACATATTGTGGTCTGGGTGGGAAAAAATAAAATCGCAAATATATCGCCACGTGAGAGAAAAAGAGACGAGAGAGAGAGAGAGAGAGAAGAGAGAGAGAGAAATTCGGAGCACGACGGAGACCGCCGTCCTAGTTACGTGGACCATATTATCGATCTGCTCACCCGGTACATGCCGAACCCTTCGCAGAACCCCCCCGACGTATGATTCCGGGGAGTATGTATATCCCACATATGTGTATATATGCAACCAACCAGCGTGTCTCCCATACGTGCATATATATATATAATATGTACACACGCGAGAGATGCGCTCGCAGAGAGCGCATCTCTCCTTCTACTCGAGAATTCAATACCGAGCCGGCGAGTCGCATGATGGCGGAACCCGGTCGATTGTGTTTCGAGAGGGAAAAGTCTCGTGCTCTCCTACGAAGGGTAGCTCTTCGGCTTACGGATTCGCATGCGTATACGCATATCGTTAATGCACGTGCATCGGCTTTAACGAATCGTGGGAGCCATATGGCGACTGAATGCGCGTTTGTTTATTTAGCGACTTAAAAGATCGGACATTTATTTATTTTTAATTTTTAATTTTTTTCCGTCAATTCATTATTCATTCAAACACCAGCCTCTGGTGTAAGAGAGGTAAAAATTAATAATAATATAATAACGTAAAGATAGTTTATCGCGGGAAATACGTCACGATCGAGGCCGATGTGTCATTATCCAAAGTTGGAGAACGGCAATTACTCAAATGAGACACGCGTCGGCAAATTACGGAGCCGATCGCCTCTTCATTTACGGGACCATCTTCGTCACTTCGTAGTTCCGCAAACGCGTCTATTAACGTCGGGTCCTCGCGGCCGCGAGCGATGCTCTGACGGTGAAGTAGACAAGTGGCTCGCGATAGGCCTATTATGTCCCGCTTAAGTGCAGCTGCAAGCGCGCCAAGGTGTATATACACATACTTGAAACACGCGCCCACACACACAAACAAACAGATACGCGCATCGTCGATTCGACCTCGATGAACCCCGCGTGATCGATCCACTCCACGAAGGTACAATTAAAGCATCCCTTCTTCGTGAAAACGCAAACAATTCGAGATTACATTCTTCATATAAAAATCGTCTGGGACGTAATTAAATTTTTTTTATATTAAAAAAAAACCCCTCTAAGAAATTAATTCAATGAATAAGGAATACAGCTGAAATTAATATAGTTCTCGTTATTTTAAGAGCCTAATACGAACCGCGAAACGCCTCGCCAACTTTGTATGCATATTTTTTTTCCGAGTCGCCGAGTCTCGAGAAAACGCGCGTGTGGGCGCAGGTCAGCGCAAAGCCCCGTTAAAAATTAACATGCTAATCCGCCGCTCTGCGGGTGCAGGGGAGAGGGACCTGGTTAACGTGCGGCTGATTGCACCTGCGAGCTCGTTAATTACCTCTCCGCAAAATTACCGCTAGGAAAATAAAGCGGCGAGCCGCGCGCTTCTTATGTATATACTACACGTCCCAGCCCATAGAGACACGGCCGGTACGCATACATGTCGTAGGTATACGTAGGTACGCTCTTTGTCACGAAACACGCTCTCGTATCGCGAATTATACCACCGCGGATACGGTGGTTTCGCGCGAAGCGAACGGAACAGCCAGCCAGAGCGTGTCGCATTGTCCGCTGACTCGGTGATACACATTCGTCATCGCGCGAGGAGAACCCGTTGCGCGAGGGAAAAATTCACGGAGGAAACGCGCGCGAGTAATATACACAATGGGATACACGTTCGAACGGATATACAAAGAAATGTCCGCGCGATACGACACGAACGAACGATACGGGCTGAACTTAATTACGCACCAGCAGTGCGGGAAATGCCATTAATATTCAACTCGCGGAAATATATATCTATATATAGGTTGTTTAAGTATTAATGTTGACACTTTGCGCGTACAGATTGTTCGGCGATTCGAAATCCCAAATTTTACAGTTCCGCTCTCGCGGAAATAAATGAACAAATTTAATTTTTAATCTCTCGAAAAATGTGTCCGTATATGTGTTGCAGTATTATTATTAATGAAATTGAATTTCGTATTTTCGCTCATTAAAATATTCAAAGCATCGGCAAATAACGTCGCGATAATAAATATTAATATTATTACTTTTATAATTATATTGTATATTACGGATTAATTAAAAAATTGAAAATTAGAACATTATAAAAATAGAGCATTCAAAGTATTTCGAACGAATAAATAAATTCGACCTTTTCATTGCACGAATGGCTATAGCTTTTATTTATCGCGCACTTCGCAAGGCTTCTGTATTATTTATATCATGTGTGTAAAGAAAAATATGGAACATAATATCTTTTTAAATCGCGCTCGTTCTTTGTAGCGAGAGTGCGATTAAACGAAATGCATTATACAAGTGCTCGCGGTAAGTTAAGTTTCTCAAGAGGCAACTGAAATACGAGAGTTACCACGGCGCTTCTATCTTTTATTGAATCCTTTAAGAGTTTTCGAACGAGTTCCGAATTTTGTGCAGAACGTCTTTTGTAACATTCCGGTTCTCTAGCGCGAAATTGACACGAGAAGAATGGAATTCGTTATTAAAGGCGTTATTCGAATATTAGATTTCCTTCCCTCGCGCCGCATCGTTCCATTATTTTTTTTTTCGTCCTATATAAGATGATTCGATCGAAGAGAGAAAAAAAATCTTCCAAAAAATCAACGAGCAAATTTGACATCGCCAACATGATTTTCACGTTGCAACCTTCAAGGTGCAGTCAATAAACTCGAAGAATTTCCTGACGTGCTCGCAATGACAACGATGACGACGACGACGATGACGTCGTCGTCGTCGTCGTCGTTGCCTCTTCGTCCGTAACTCGCCGGCTTACCACATGAGCTCTGTGATGCTGATGGTGCATAGTATGATGATGATGGTGCCTCTTCTCCTTCGCGTGGTGCTTGGCGTGGTGCTTGCTGCCGCGATGCGGCGGATAAGTGTGATAAATCATGTTGACGCCGTAGCAGGGCGGCTGGCGTCACCTGACCTCGACGATGCCACACTTGGAGACACCCATCTGCTGGCCGCCGCCCTGATGATGGTGACTCGCCGTCAAGCCGCCCGGCGTCTTCCGCGACACCGACGACGACGTCGTCGTCGTCGTCGTCGTCGTCTCGGCCGGCGACTTCTCGGCATCGTCCCTTCGCGTCGATTCTTCCAGGGCCATATCGCCCTCGTCGTCGTCGTCGTCGATGTTCACGGTGAAGGCAACGCGATGATGCGGCACCAGCTTCATGGTGGTGCCGATGGGCGTCACCGTGGTGGCCGGGTCGAGCTTCACCAAGGCAGCCTGCAGCTCCAGGGCGTCCATCTTCGCGAGAGCACCCGGACACGCTGTCCTCTCCCGGAGTCGAGTTTAGACGATGTTATCTTCCGCTCGTTCGATCGTCTATTATGATAGTCTCGATTACGAGTCCACTATGGTGACATTTCCTCGGCTTCTCCGGTTTTCGCAGAGCAAACCGAAAGCTCCATCGGGAGGAATAACTTGATCCAATGGTTTATCTCTATTTCGCCATCGAGATCTCGCGTCTCTACTTCGGGAGAGTCAGAGTTCTTGCTTCTGAGTTTGACGCGAGGATTCGTCGTAAATGATTTCGATCTGTCGAGATTTATCAGCGTCGTATTGAATCATCACACTTGAATGTTCGTCGCTCTGGTGAAGAGGATCGTCGATAGTATCTCGATGTGCACTCACTCGGAGATGTTTTGAACGGTTTTATGGAAATTTCCAGAAGTAGTTTTCTCACGAATTATCTGTACATTTTCTTTTTTATTACAATTTCATACCCCACCCTGACTTAATAGCGACGGAAAATTATTCACAGAATTTATGCAGAGTGTCTCAAAATCTGGATATTCAAAGACAACCTGCTATAAGATTCATGAATGGAATACCTATGTCGAAACGCTCAAAACTCTAGAAAAAAAAAACATTATATTGAGAAACAAAGTCAATCGGTCTCGAGGACATTTCGCAAGGATAACTCACGATCAGTCGATCACGCACGTCTTTACGTGCAACTAATTTTCGCACAATCATCGACCTCTGATTACATCTAGAATTTTTTTTGCTACGAGAGCGTTGCAGAGGAAACGACGGTCTGTGGGAGAAATGGAAACGACGTTACGATCATACATTGACGGGGAGCAGTTATCCTGCCTCCGTCACGGTCATTATTCGCGAACTACGTCGGAGAGGTCGCGTGACCATCTTCGTTACGTGCTGATAAACGTCGGGTTCATTCCGTTGCGTCTACCGCGAACTACTATTTATTTTATTGTGCCATCCGTCGCCGATCGCCACGAAGGATGGCCGCGAATGCAAATTGGCGGCTGGTACGCCATCAGGCATTTTAAAGTACGTCAGAGAGAGACACATAAGTTTATATTTATAAGCAGATTTAGAAAAGACGGCAACTAAGTCTTGCATATATATATGTGTGTGTAATAAAAATAAAAAATATGACCTGAAAGTAAAACGCGAATTTAAGACTCCTCGGTACTCCGATTTGGTCAACCTTCGAAAGAGTGACGTCAGCGTCGTCGCTGAAATGGGAAAATATGTACGTTTCGTTTATCGTCATCTCCATACGATGCTCGTTTTTATATGTCTCTGGATGTAGATACGTTTCTTAACCGGATTACCAAGATATCAAAGTGTTTTTACGAGAGTTCCAATTGCATTAAAAGTACATTAATGACGCGCGCACAAAGAGGATCGATTACACTCCTTTTTTTTTCATGTCATTGAAATTATTAATTAAAATTCCCCGGCAACGCCCGATACATTAGTTCCCACGTTTTCGCAAGCCTGGAGGCTTTCTTCGCGCGCGTGGGACGCGCGGCCGATCGATGAAAAAAAAAAAAAAAGTCGAAGGGCGGGATAAAGGCGAACGGCATCGGGCTTTGTTTGAATCTGCACGATCGCGTACGGGGACGGATTTCCTGTTATGAGGCAGCGGCCTCTCATCGCGCAGCATGATTCATATTCCCGACGTCTGGCGCGGTGCGCAGACTAGGAGGCAGGAAAATTTGCATACAACATCTAGAAGGTAGACGTTCGTGTATCCGTGCGCCCCGTTGCTCCTTTTGGAAAAGAACCGTCTGAAACCCGAGACCCCTCTAAGAACTCGCGCGTATCAGTGGGTGGACGCGAAGACTATCTATATGCACGTCGGGAGAGGACCACACGAGGTGCGCAATGTCGAAGCTGCAGCGAGATGCGAAACGGTAAGAGGTCAAATGGCTGTTTTATTGAAAATTTGGATGAGAAAAAATATCGTTTGAAACAAATCTGTATACACCATTTTTTTTATCCCGCCTCCTAATTTGACGACGGATTCTACAGACTGGAAAGTCGACGATAAAAAAAAGATAAACGAGATTCTTAGAAAAATGAGATCCCTTTTCGACATGGCAGTTTCTTCGTGGTGGAGCTGGTTTTCTGTGACCAGGTAACCGAACGGGACAGAAGGGATGAACGGCCGGTTAAAGACCCGAGAGACGAAAGAAAAAGAGAGAGAGAAAGAGATCCGTCTGATCACATTTTCGCGCATTAAAGCGTTCCGTAAAACCGCTTAAAAATTCAGGCGGGTCCAAATCTGCGAAGAGAATTACGAATGCGCGCGCGTAAAATCCGTCGCGGCGAATTGTCGTCCCGGGAGAAGAGGGAGGGAGGAAAAAACCGTTTCTTTCTTCAACGCCCAAGTTTTATAGAGAGCTTTATCTTACTTTATGTTCGCGCGCGCAGCCGAAAGCTGCGGGCGCAGGTATTCGCGGGAGGAATTTCAAGGGCACGCGCGGGTTCGCCGTCGAGTCAGTCTGGGTCTCTCTCCTCTCGAAAGGACGGTCAGTGCACCGTCGAGATCCTTTGTGCAAATCGGCGGCGGCCAGCGGTGCGCATCTAAATCACGTTGGCGTGGCATTAAAAGCTATTAGGAACCACCCACGAGACTCGCCGGTCCTTCATCGAGAAAGATCGCGCGACGCGGTCACCTGTCGTCGTTGTTTCAACAACGATGTTTTACGGTGTGCGCTTGCCGTATATACGATTTCCCTGAGTAACAACGTATTATTGCGGCACTTAGCGACACTCGGATATAGAGATAGACGCGGACGAGAAACGTTCGGTATATCGGTTCGTAAAGTCATGCGGCAATTCGCAAGGATCCCAGTGGTGAACAAAGCATCCGAGAGTCGTATGTTGTAGACCCCCTCGGCCCGACAAGCTTACTTAAAGCTGGCACTTAATACCACTTTACAGCTAGGATCTCGGTGAGACGACGGTTTTATTGCCACTCTAATAAAGTAATGGTTCTAGGTGAAGTCGGCCGCGGCGATATGAAGTTGTCCAATCTCACCGGCGCGGCAAGAAAACTGATTTCTTTCCGAGCATAAAAAGGGTATATAATCGCGCGAAACTACGGATTGATAGAGCGAACTTGATTGCGAAGGAGAGAGAGAGATGCGTTTCGCAGAATGCATCCTGGAACAACGGACGGACAATGGTACTTGGAGTGTTTAAAACGTCACGATCTTATATCGTTGTGAGAGACGAAAGAAGAATCAACACAATAAGAAGAGAGAAAAGAAGAGATGTTAAAGAGAAAAGAGAAGACGGTAAAGAAACAAGCACGGTAGTCTCATTCGCAGTCATAATGACAACGTTTCTATCCACCGTAACTACTCGGCGTCAAGCTGCAGATAATTAAAGGGCGTGGAGAGGCCGTAAGCAGGTATATACGCGCAAAAATACCGGAAGTAACTCCCCAGTCCGAGCATCGGCTAGATCGTAGCCGAGTCTTATGCGCTTAATAAGTGGGAAACTGTTTGCCGATACCGCCTGGATTCGATCTCACGCCGCCATTAATCTCCGGGGAATGCGAAGACTCATGCTTGCGAGAATGCGATCCTCCCAGTTGAACGTAATCGAAAAAAAAAAAAAAAATTAATAAAACGCTCGTTCTCCCCGACCGTGTATATCCGGGTTAAAAATTCCCGAGTGATATTAAAAGTTTAATTATCGTTTTGCATTTTGTTTCGTACAACAATCCGTAGAACAAAAATTGCAAATTGCAATCAAATCCGCGCTTGATTCACCGCATATTTTTCGAAATTTTCGTGTTCAAAATATTTCATTTGCGCAGTGGAAAAAGAGAAGGTATACGCAAGACGCAGAATTACAGGCGAAAACAACCTTGAAAGCGCGAGATTACATTTGTAGATTTAATTAACACGGTTTCCACTTATTTTTTTTTCAAACCGTATTAGGTTGGACTATCATCCCTCGGAGGGAACGGCCGTTATACCCCTCGTTTCCTACGCACAGAACCGTCTCGTAATTTCTCATTAATCAATTAAGCGCAGCAGTATAATGAAGTTTATTCATCAATAAAGTGCCAAGTTATTTAAGTTGGTATGCAGCCCCTGCCATATCTCGGAACTCGTGTACCGCTAACTCGCGCTTGCTCAAGCAATTATGTACAATGATGATCCAAGTTATGCGATACCTCCTCGCTACCGTAGCCTTATAATACAGTTTTCGTGCAGCGCACTAAATTGCAGCCGCTCCCACATTTGTTCAAACAATAAAATATTAAAAGAACATATTGAAAACTAAAAATAAAATATTAAAGGAACGCAAAAATTATAATTGAAATTCCTAGACTTTTAGATAATCTTTTATAAACTAGATTTTATTATCAAAATTAAAACCCGTTGCATACTTAAGAAGTTGATTACAAGTTTCGAATTAACTCGTCGAATCGAGGCAACCGATATTTTCTTTGCAATTCACTATGACTTCGCAAAATTATAATATCGAGTGAGACACGATTTCGTTCTTCATCGAAAGAGCAACCCCCTTAAAAAGCCGCGCGCGATCGAAGTTGCGTGATAGGAGAACCAAAGAGGCCCCTCAGCCACCGGCTGTGATCCTCGAACTTAAGCGAAGCGTAGCTCGATTACACGATTAATGTCGGCAATGCACGAAACGTCGATATTAATAAAGGGGACGAAGAGAGAGAAAGAGCAGCGGCAGAGTACATTTTCTATTAGCCTCGCGGTGTATTCACGGTTAAACATGAACGCAATTCGATCAAGAGGGAAAAGAGAGGGAAAGAAGGAGGTTCACCGCCCGTTATATCACCCGGTTAACGATGGGTGGAGATCGAGGCACTTTCCTCATTTTTTTCTCCTCCTTTCTTTCTGCCTCGCGCCCTTCTCCGGCAGCAACTTGTTTTTAAGTGGGGTTACGTGATGGGGGTCGCTTGTTATTGCCACATAATATCGGCACCGTCACGTAAGTGCTAAGTGCAAAAGCTGTTGCTCAGCAACAGTTGCTGTCGCTATTGCTGTCGCTGTTGCTGCTGTCGCGGCGAGATTAGCCGTGGTAGGCGATAATCAGGGTAATAACGAACTCCGCGGAACCGACCCGTTTCTTCTCTTATCCGCCGACTATCTATGAACTCTCTCGCGATTTCGTGCTTTTTTTCCCCTGGAGCGAGCCTCGGGCGCTCCGTTTTACGGCGAGAGTATCTTAGCCATCGGCAACCTGCTTCGGCGCGTCCATCAATCCTTTCGACCGAAGTCTATTTTTCACCGAAGAATCTGGCCTATTTTCTCGGAGATCTCTGCAAGATTTTCTATTCTCCTCGACCTCGAAACGCGCGCCAAAGGAAGATCAGTTCCGATTTATAAAAATAATTATCGCGAAATAAATACAATGAAACACCACATTTATTAAACATTAATTACAATTTCGAAAGAAAATCAATGAAAATTCCACGCATCTAAAAATCTTACTACATAGTAGTATATAAAAGAAGCAATAAAATTATCTATCCGATTCTTGAAAAGAAGTGAACGATTGAAGAAAATGTCCGCAAGCGTTGCTTCGGAGATAAGCCTGGGCACAATTGATAACAAGTGGCACCGTATATAGAATCAAATAAATGGGCAATTTCGCCCAGAGCGGAAGAAATCGCAGGCGTTATACAAAGGAAGAAACACATAGATATATCAGATAGAATCGAAAGAGCAATTGAAAAAATCATAAACTCTGTATTTGCGGAATTCAATTCAATCCTCGATTTACGATAATAAATGATCGAGAAGATAGTAGCTGTATAATATATATATATATAGACCTATCAATTTATGATATTGATTCAATGATAATATAACAAAATGGTATCGGATTAAGTTAAAGCTAACAAGATATCGGATAGAGAAATACAATACGTAACACGTTTTCTCATAATGAAGCAAAGCACCATATTTCTGTAATAAGATTTGTAATAAAAAATATGTACTTCGCCGTGTCCCAGAAAGACTTATTGCACGTGTCACTCTTCTAAGGTTTCGGAGAGCGGGAGTTGGCAAATTGTAAACATACCGCAGTTTATATCGAGAGACGAGCGTTTCGTAACCATCGGCAAACGTTTATTCGCGATAACTGCCGCATCGGGATTGAACGAGATGATTTATCGATTCCGAAGCGAAGCGCTGGTGCGAGTCGAAATGAGATACGAAATGACTTTACGGACCCTCGAAAGTATCTTTCGTTCTTTTATCAAGTTTTTTTTTTTCTCGTAATTGTTGGCGAAATAAACTGCCGGAAAATTTGCTTTTATTTTCGTGGTTGCATCCATTCTCTTTTTTTCATTAATTAATATAGGAGGGAAGTATGTACATATACACGCTATAGGTACACACACTTGGAAGTTACAAAGACAACACACTCGCAAAGCAGAATATGAAGAAGAAGAACGGAAGAATGTCACGAAACGGCGGAGACAAACTGCGTCCATTTGCGGCACGTGAAGGGATTATGGTGGATCCTGTATAAAAGCCCGGCGAATTGCGCATGCTGGAAATTTCCGGAATGCATTTTTCACGAGAACCGGGATACGCGGTGCGAGAGACTTTTCACATGTGATAGGATTACATATTCTAGCTTTTGTCCTAAACCAATTAAAATACCAATACGAGGGAGAAAATTAAAAAATAATGTAACAAATGCATATATATATATATATATATAAGAGATTGTCAGATGGCTCGAGGCGAAATGTCTAATCCCAGATGCAATGCTCAAACGTCGTTTCGCCGGAAAGTACAAACAGTATAAGCAAGGAGAAGGCCATCGCGTGCACTTTATAGTGCACACGTGTCAAGGAAGAATAGAGATAGAGTTCGGTCTACGCGACTGTTGTAAAATTTTACTTCGTGCTGTACGTAGAAATGTATTATACGTAGAATGTACTTCGATACTGGTTGGTCGGCCTGATTTACATCGCGTAACCTGTGAAACTTGAACGGGAAATGGAACCGAGTAAGAAATCGATGTTGCACGTAATACGTATTTCTCGCGAAAGTATTTTTTTTTATTTTTATTTTATTTATTTTTTTTTTCAATTTCTAAGCTGTCAACATCTCAACATAGGTATACATAGAGAATGCCTATTTATCGACAACGAAGCGTTATTTTTCCAAACAAAATATTTCGCACGAGACTCAAATCGGAAATTGCAATAGAAAAATATTCGAAGCACGAAAATGTTTTTTTAATTTCGCGACGATGCGACGCGAACGTCCACGTGTTTCACCGACTGCAATTCTTTCGTGTATACACACACACATATATTTATATATATTATATATACCGATTCTTTCTATGTATATTTCTTTCGTTTTTTTTCACACAAAACTATATACGCTCACATCAATTGAGCGCAAAATTCTATTTCTTCGAACTTCTGAGGGTTTCGCCTGTTGCACTCAATTCGCGAGTCACGAGGGATCGATCGCCGGTCGATCGATCGGAATTAGTGCCGGACGATAAATCAATCAACAGCTGGAATTTGCTTAAGCATGATCAATTAACACGCCCGGTTAATGATTTATCACGACAATATGTCCAATATGCATGTAGTTGTACGATCGGTATATGTTCAGCGATTACTCTTTGATCTCCCTTTCTCTCTCTTTTGACTCATTAACTTTTATATAGTCCGACCAATTTTAGATTTTAGATTTTCAAAATCCGTCAATCACGTATAAAAATACAATAATAAATTTAATTGAAAATTACTTTCTCTTTTGACAAAATACAATTTATCTAATTTTACAATAAAAGAAAAATTTATAAAAATTGTATACGCGCGTCGAGAACTGTTGCGAAATTTAATTTCCGTGTTTTGTAATCTTCCCGCAAAGACGCTTATTAAATAAAACTCGAGTATATATGACTTTCCAAAAACGCTCCTTTTATAGACCATAAACGCTCAACTTTGTGCGGCACAAGCATTGTTTTAAATTTTAATCATATAGTACTTGTCTACTGATTTTCTCACGGACGTACTTAATAACTTATATTAAACGAATCTTAATTACCCGAATGAATCCAAAGCGCCTGTTTCAAAAATGACAATATGGGCATAGATGATTCACTTTACGCAAGGCAAGGGTTAATGCTTTAATTGTCTCTTCGACCTTCATCAGCCGCAAAGAAACGTTTCAAGTCCCTGTTACATATCCTTTCTCCCATATACGAAATTATACATGTATATACATATGTATATACATACATATATATATATATATATATATATATAGAGAGAGAGAGAGAGAGAGAGAGAGAGAGAGAAAGCCGCTTTAAAATTTTCATCCGCTTTTGCTTGTTAGAAGCCGAGATCAGATATCAGAGATCGCAATTAAATATTAAAATGGAGAGCGGATACATTACTATTCTTTTCAGGTTTCAGATATTCTCGTGGGCGTTCGTAATGCTCGTAGATCTCTCTCCTAGACAATACGCGTGTAACGCCTGAGCAGATAAAACGATCTCGCATCTGCGAACGTATCGTAATGGGTCCGCTTGAGTCACGCTCGGGCATTCTTACGATATTTTCGCGCTCGCCACCTGGCTTCATATCGCGGGTCTCGCCCCGAACGTCGGGTATTTTACGCACCTCGGATGTGTTTACGAGCTGGTGCGAGCTTGAATCTACACGTGCGGAACGAGATTCTGGGTATCGCTGCGAGAGCAAGATGCTGACGACGACGATGACGACATGGACGTCGGTCGATCGATCGATCGTCGCGAGGGCGAAACCTCCAACACGTCTCTCCCATGTTCGAGTTTCAGCTATATGTTCCTACGGGAATGTTCCGATGTCTGTGTGGCCGACTCCGAAAAATACCGATAGGGAATAAGAAATCGTAGACTCGAAGATTTTCAAGAGTTATTCCTGCTCGCTGTTGGAATTCGAGGTTGAATTCCGTACAATGAAAATGTAGATTTATATTGCTGAACATCAAACAGAGAGAGTGCATTTTATAATCATATATTTTACTTAATATTTAATTATAAAAAAAAATAAAAAATGCCATTAATTAAATCAATGAGAAATTGTTCACGTTCATGTTTCTTAATATTTTATTATAAATGAATTTGTGTGTAAATTTGCCAATGTAATATAATGCAATTACTAATTTTATTGATTATAGCAAAGTTTAACCCGCAACACACGCGCATAGATATGAATTCGAGATAATTTTAATAAATTTGTTTGTAATTAAATATAAAAGTAAACAAATTAGATATACTGCGTATTGAATTGTCGTTTTAATTGTTAAAATAGAATTTATTGGCGTACTATAAATTGTCGCTGACACGTATGATGATAAAAATGCGGGATTTGCACGAACAATTTATCCGCAGCAGTAAATACAACGATTATAACGCAACGGTGACAGGCTTTATGCCGTTTGCGAAGTATATTTTGCAAAACGAAGAGCACCGTTTCGAGTATTATACCATATTATAGCTCATTAAATCCGACAGATGGTAATCCCCTGTTTATATCGCATTCGACTTACTTTCTGCTACGCGTCAACGCTCGTGCCAACTTTCCCATATAGCGTTCAAAACATGTCCTGCGACTCCTTCCTATCCTCTACTCTTCGAAACTCGACTTGCATCTACGCTCGAAATTGAATAAAAAAAAAAATTAATTTAACTAAAATATATGTTCGTCCAAAAATCCGTATTCGAATTCGTTTGCATTGATTTTTCTGACCGCCAAACGAGGCCATGTAGCTTCTCCCGAGCGTGTTGCCACATCGGTCATGGCTGCGACACGATCGCTATATAGACACGATCGTTGATATAATAGATCCACGCAAGTCTCTCGCACGCGATCGCACGTTCAGTTCGAGTTGACGCATGCATGAATACGTAAAAGATGTACACGGGACGAAATATTATTTTGGAATAGCGATCGCGATAAATTCGTGTTTATACGCTAAACAAGTATAGCAGCTGAAAAGAAAATCGCGGCTATACAATTTTCGAGGCTAATTGGGCGAATTATTTCAACGTGATTGCTCGATTACTGACAGATCAATTTAAAAGTCCTTTTAATGCCCGTTGCTGTCTCTCAATAACGGGTATAGTTTCAGAACTAATTTGCAGTTCTCTCACTCTCTCTTTTTCTCTATATAATTCAAGAGACTGCCGCTTGAATACAGACAACGACATACGCGTCTCTTGAACAATTTAATTAGTCAAACGCAATTTGTCAAATGAATACAGTTTCCTACATAGATTTCTATAAATATAAATAATTCACATAATTAATCTTTAATTTTTATGATAAACTGTATGATATATATAATAACTTTTCAAATTTTTTCAACCAAGATTTATATGTATATTATTTCTTCCTGTTTTTTTAAGAATAACTTTATCGATACACAACTCACGCTAGGAAGTCAAACTCGATCGAGTAGACTTTTTTCAGAGGTATACGTGAAACGAATTGGCAAACTTGATTTCACACGTTTTACGCAGTTTCTTCCTCAACTTCGTCCTCTCGTCATAAACTGGTAGTAAAACGGACGTATACAATCGCGAAAAAGAAAAATTGCAAAGTACAAGGAAGCCTCGTAAATACGTTTCGTGCTTATACACTTTCCTGCTGGCGATGACCTCTCGCGAGGTCGTGTCGGTTGATCCCGATCGTAAATCTAAACAGCAAAGTTAGGGTCAGTTCCGATCGATGAAATTTGCTCTCGGCAATCTCCTCTCCTCTTTTTCTCTCTACATCATAATCTTATAGATATATAGATATACAGAAGGGAAAAATGAAAATCTCATTAACCACGATGAACGACAACGCTGTTAACCGGCCCGTATACAAGTGCGGTGTCGAAACAAGACGATGTCGTCGACCGACACTCAAAGAGATTCGCGCGTGCACTATTTCGCCTTTTGACTTTTTTTCAGGATTTTTCACCTTCGGAACTTTTTCGAAACTTCTCCACTATATACACACATACACGCGCGCGCGCGCGCCCACACGAGAACACTTCTCTCGTCTTCTCGTCGGCAGTTTCGAACGAATGGGAGCGGCACACGTCGTCGTTGAGCGCGGAAAAACGGGCCGACTTCCTCGAATAAAAACGACACCGCGACACACAATGCGACGGCGACGGCGACGACGGCGCCGACACGTTTGCGAATCCCGATGAGAAGACACGACGACGACTCCCGCGCGCTCGCACACTCGCTGGACCACCCTCGGAGCGCCCGCGATTCTGCGACTCACCCTTCGTCTCTCGCTCGCTCACCCGGTCCGGCGTTATACGCCGACGAACCACCCTTACCGGATTTGCCCCCTCCTGCCGCGCCTCCCTACCTAGGAAACGAGGGAGTTCGCTGGGGTGGGATCAATATGAGGTTGGACAAACGCGGGAAATTTGCGCGCAGGTCCTTTCCACCCTCGACGCGCGATGGATACACACCCCTTCCCGACGTCTGTCCCTATACCGTCTATATATCCGTGCCCAACCCCGACGTTCTTTTCTTTTCTTTTCCTTTTTTGTTGTGTTCGTGACCCGACGAGAGAACCGCCAACGAGAAAAGTCGAGGCCTCGATCGGTCGCCCCGTTTTCCTTCCACGACCCTCACCTGATCGCACCTTCCTTCGTCTACTCGCGTTAGCCCTGACGCCCCTGACTCACATACGTTATTCTCATCCCCTATAATACAGGATGTGGCTAAAGAGCTGGGGCTAAGTGAATTTCTCTGCTGTCGGATAACCCTCGTAGGCAGCGATTTCTGTCTCGATATTGAAAGCCCATGGATGTTACACAATCACTCGTAATCATTTATCCACTCACAGAATCTTACCGTCTCTCTCGTTCTAAATTAATTGATTTTAGAACCTTAGATTTGAATTTATCAAGATTTTTATTTTTTAAATAAAATAAGGATTGTTTCTTTCTTCGTTATCGCGTCTTTGAGAAACATGAAAAATATAGATGAGCAAAGTTACGACTTGTACATTTTATATATTATTTGGTATAATATAATATGTACATATACTTTAATTAAATTACATGTATCTTTTCCTTAATTTAAAGATAAATTTTTACAACCGTACATTTCCGTATTTTTATCTAGCTTCTTTTCTTACTCCTGGTTCTAATTATAACTATATGGTCTCTTCTCTGACATTTTTATTTTCTCATTTAAATACTTTATATTACTTTCTTATTTTGTTACATTTTCATATATGTTTTCAAGGAAAGATATATCCTCTCACCATCAACTATACTAAATTCCTACCACCGCGTTAAACTTTTGATATAATTCTATCACTTTTTTCTTTTCGAGATTTAAACGCGGAAAATTGATATTATTCGCAACGCGCTCTCGAGAAGTTGCCGAAATTCAAGGATAATTATTAACGTCGTCGTGTTTGGCAAAAGTTCTCGAAATGCCTCGCGTAACAAAGTTCCTTCTTTACGAGCGAGTCGAGAGTCATGCGAAACAACTACGCTCGCAATTCGAGAGCCGTTTTCCGAACCGGCAAAAAAAATTTTAATGAACTATAAAGCGTCGCATGAGCATACCTTATCATACGGCCGATGTAAGAGAGAAGTTATAGACCGTAAACTCGCGACGCGTTACGCAGCTCGTAGCGCGTCGCGGAGTCGTTCCGCTTTTAATCGGCACCGTCATCCGTTCCTAGAAACGTGCGGCTCTTATTCCATCTTCCACGCGGGAGAAGAACAGGTTTCCGCGATGAGCGAACTTTTTCGCGAAATCCCGTGGGAACGTCTTGGCGAATGCCCTCTCGATTAGCGCCGCACCATATCGGGAAAATATACTATAACTCCCGATGTGACCAAATGGATTTTCCAATTCGCGCTTCCACTTTTAACGAAACGACACGTAAAAAGGATAAAATCACAGTCTATAATATAAAAAATATAATAATGAATATTATAATAAATTTATTATTAATAGATTATTATAATAAAAAAATAATAAATGAATATTAATAATAAAATGTCATCCAAGATATTTTAATATTTTTATCGTGCAGGAAAAATGGTCGATTTATTTACGCGGTTCGGCGAATCGTCATGCTTCTTGTCGAGCAAATTTCAACGATGAGTGAATTTTTCCGCGAATTTTCGTGAATAGATCCTAAAGAAGCGCGTCTGGGTCGACTTCATTGATATTCAACTTTTCAGCAGCGTTATATACACAGGGAGATCGATACGCGCGATACATACACCCACGTTACAGCCTCCATCGTTATTTTCTTCCGCTTCCTTTCCTCCAGCCTGCTCTCCCACGACGGAAGTAATCAATTAACAGCGCTTTCATGCAAACAAACGGGATTCGACACAAAACAAACGCGTAGATAAGCTTCTGATTTTCCGATTACGATGAATAAGAACCCGCGTTTTCCATCGACGTAGTTTGCGGGAGCGCGATATGAACCTTTGCTCTATTTGTTTGAGAGAGTGCTAATTAATGTTGCCATATCCGCGCGGAGTTTCCATGTTGAATTATAATTTCGCGTTCCAAATAAAACGCCTTCTGAGAACTTCAGCATCTTAGCACGGGATGGAGGATGTACGCGATAATGTTATTTGATGAAACGATTTCCATTGCTATTTGATTTAATAAAATATTACTACTTGATTTAATCAAATATTATGCGCGTGAGCGAATAGGTTAAAAGTCAGAACTCCATATAGACTTGATCAAATCACGTCGAAATATCATTGTGCATCTATCAATTTATCACGTAAATAATTACAGTCATCGGCCCACGCTCAACTTCGGAAAAATATTATTTCTACGCATCCTCGCTCGCATCTGTCCTGAGTTTCTCTCTGGATCTCATGTTATCGTTATAGGTATCGAGACACTTATTCGTTAAATAATAAATAGACGGTATCGTTATATTATTAATAAAGAATCGATCTACTCACTCTTATTGGAGTCTATTATTTAGTTGTATACTGGCGTATACTCGTCGTCTACTCTTAAGCTCCCTAAAAAAAAATTCTATTGCATAGGCTCGAAACGAACAGATGACACGACTTGACTGGCGCATCTGATTATTGATGCAATCGAACGCATACCACATGGTAGATACAAAGAAACGTTTCATCGTTGCATCAGCGTTGAATTACATTTCATACGATCGCACTTCCGCTTCTTGTCACGTAATTATTTCAAGCTTGAGATGTGACTTACCGATGCAAAGTTACAATACAAATTTATGAATGATTACGATTCCAGTATGAGACATAATTCGAGTGTCAAATCGCGTAACGCGAGAGAAAGAGAGGAGATGAGCTATAAAATCGCGGAGATCAAAGTGAAAGTTTATTTCATACAATTGCTTTCTTTTATCGTCTGGTCTTTAAAACTGTTCGAAAGATGTCTTATAAAAAAAATTAAAATTCGTTTTTGCAAATCATAATCATATTTCTGTGCATTTAAGCCTACGAAATTATTATTCTGCTGGATATAAGGACAGCTACTAGACGACAACGTGCTCACTGAAATAGCTCCAGACTCAGAGTCTTATCAAATTGTCGCGTATTAGTCCACATTATGTTGTTACGGCCTACTCGCCAAGTTTGTTCGAATTGAAACACCCGTACTTACAACGCAGTAAAAGCGGAAACTGGAGCACCAAGTGTTCTTTCTGAAGAGTTTCATGAAAATATTATAAACCATAAGCAAATCGAGAACTTCGCATCCACAGAGAACGACCGTGGAAATGCCGAAGCAACAGTGTCCGTATCCACGAGATCATTGATTACGAGAAGTTCATTCCGATGAGTCAGACGAACTAAAAGTCACTCGCGCATATTATGATAATTATATTTGTATCGTTCAAAAATTATGTAAAATGTAACTGATGTAAATTTAACAAGTAATATAAATCATTAATATTAAAACCAAAACCTTATTTTCACATTATACATAATATTCAGTATATATATTAAAAGTGATATCTGTCGCGTTGGCATTCGCGAATTATTGACTTGCTCGTAATTTCTCAAGCATCAAAGCGACCGCAAATGCCAACGCGATAAATATAAATTATTTCTAAATTGAAGTAGAAAGGTCGATACTCGAATATGCGCAAGTAAAGAAGCAACGGACCAATCGAGAGCCAAACATGATAAAAATGTGCATATTATTTTTATCAAATCGATCGTCGATGATCGAAAATCCAACAAATTATTTTTATTTACTAAATATTTGCACAATACACATATAAATATAAATTTTATATATATATATATATAATATATATTTGTATTTATATGAAAATATGTAACATGTGTGGCATAATTTATATATTTATAGCATACGCGCGAATGAATTCACTCGCGATTGCGATTACATTGAGGTGTCCGATGCCAAATGCCAATTTACGAGCTGGTCGCTAGTGCCAGGCTGCTTTTTAGATGCAGGACGGAATCTGTATTACAGTTAAATCGCTCGTAGCCGCGCCGGGAGTATTTAGCATGGCAATGCGGCAGAGTGAGAGAGATATATATATATATACGTACGACGGCCAATTCTACCGGGAATCTAAATCTCGGCAACGGCGCCCACATGAACTGGCCTGAGAATCGTATACCCGCATTCCGGGACGCAAATGGATAGATTGACAGTCTGATTGAGTGTCAGAGAGTCTCCCGTGTTTACGTATGCACGCGCTCGCAGTTACGTTTCTACATGAGCTTTGTGTACTAACACAGGTCACAACCCAGTCATCGCGAATGAATATTTATGTAACGTTAATTATTGATTTGCATAATCAAGGATCCCACCGGCTTTATCCTTTCATCGCCTAATTTATAATATCTGTGTGAATTAATTTATTTTATATTACGCGCGAATTGTAATAAGGAAGATAATAAATTATATTCGCGGGCAAATAATTGCAGTTTATCATTTAAAATTAATTAAATTATAGTTTTGTGATAATTTTTTCTGTAATATTATCTGTTTCGAAATATTTTCGTAAAATTCTTACCGCTAATATATAAATTAGACGCTGATAGCACACCGTTATTACAGGTGGAAAAAATGTTGGTGCTGTCCTCTCTACAGCATTGTCTCTCGACAGCATCGTAAATGCCCGTTCACAATGTCGGCAAAACAGAATTTCACTGGTCGACATCGCAGTAAACTGCATGTTACAGGGATCTACCACATCCGCGATCGTAAAAGTTAGAACGTTATCTTGTGTAAACAAAATGTATGGCAAACAATAAAGGAGAAATCATTTTTCTTTGCTGTTGAACTTTGTGCTGTTGACAAATTAGCGTGTCTAAAAATTATTTAAAAAATTTCTAAGAAGCAAAACATCTTATTTAGAATCTAAGAAATTATTTTCTCATACACACGGTACACGTGCAGGCTCAATCAAATCATTCAACTTAAAAAAAAAAAACTAGATCATAAATGTACGCTGTTTACTTTCGATGTAAATAGGCTTTTAGATCAGGCGGATACCTTTAATGTTAAATACGAGCTTTTGTCTTACGCACCGAAGCGATCTTAAGCGGTTTAACAACCGGAAACTCGGAGTAATCGTTTATTATATCGTTTGTTAGTTAATTAGTGCGTTAGCTGCGCTTCGTAAAGTCCTCGAGGAACGTTGTGCGTCGATCAGACCGATTCTCACATGTAGCCGTAATAATCTTGTTCGATCGCTCGCAGGGAAACTTGGCGAAAATATGAGAAATATACTGTATCGTCCGTCCAATGATTCTCAACTAGGTCGCCCGAGGATGTCACGAACATCTCATCTCGGAGATGCTGTATCGAAAGACCGTTAAACACGGATACGCTGCATATATCGTTCATTACAGCTACATTTCTCTCTTTGCGTCATCTCACTCGTATACTTATCACCGCGAAGAAAGAGCTAACTTTTATCGAAAATTAGAGACTGCAGAATTTTAGCTATGGTTTGCATAGAGCACTGATGCAAACCGGAATCCGCTTGTTTGTTCGCGGCGTTATCTTCCAGACGTAAGAGTAATGCCATGTGTCCAGATCCGGTTTGCACCGAAGTGCATTCGACCACCATCTGCGTTGACAAAAAGAAATTTCATTTCGGAGAAGAGTAAGAGAGAGACGCACGTGGAAGCGCACAACCGGGTGTATCCGACAGAGAATTTCGGAGCTGCAAATTTCACACTCTCTCTTTCTCTCTGCGCGCGACATATATACGATATCGTTCTAATCTGTTCCATCGCTGTTAATATCTTTCAACAGCGACGATAAACAATTCCGCTGTTCGTAGAGCCGTGCCGGAACGATGGCACCGTTACAATTAGCGTTCGCAACGAGCAATTTCAAGAACAGCGCCTGCAGGACAGGAGAGTCCGGTGCTTATCGCAAGCTCCGATCGGACAGCGAACTCCGCCGACAAGGCGAAGATGAAGGCAAGATAAATTTCGCTTAATGAAATATCATTAAATCACATGACCGGGCCGTCGTTAAGAGCGCTATCTCGAAAACTTTTTACGGGCACGAATAAAAACGCGAAAGTTGTCGGGGAAAATAAAATTTATAGCAATACGCGCGCGGATGCAACCTTTCGGCTTTTTTTGCTGGATAACGTTCGCCGCAACATCATATTGCGTATATGCAAGAGGAAAAAAAAAAGATAAGCTGTCGTGCAAATTTATTCGACTCGTTCCAGGCGGTATCACCTCTCGCGAGATGACATCGATGATATCGCCAATAACGAAAGTGAAATACTTTACGAAATATCTTGCTAAAAATAACTTTTAATTCTTCCGCGTCATGTCATAAATCTAAAATAATGTTTCCATGACGTAATAATGTTTTGTTTTTTAAAGAACGTCTAAATATATGTACGTACTTGTTTCGAAAATTTTTATCCCTACGTTTTTAATAAATATATATCTCTCTTAATTATTTTCTCATATAGTGATCTAAAATTATTCTATGCCAGAAAGATACAGGAAAATTAGTTAGACGAATTTTGATTCCCAAAATATAATTATTCTTCCTAAATATAATTATCGAATAATTTTATAAAAATGTACATCCTTGAAAACAGAAATTTCCGCACGAATAATTGCATTTCACTATTATTGAATAACTTTGCTGATTTGAATAAGTTTCGAGTGCCGAAAGCAAATGTGCCGGAACGCGAAGCTGAGGCACAAAGGCGACTTCTGTCCGATAGAAAAAACGTCACATGTCGTACACGAGAGTGGGCTACGAGATGGCTCAAATGGCCCGTATTTCAATAATGATAAATCACCCGGATTCGATACAACGACAGACGGGCCGGACTTGAAGAGATCACCGTGAGATATCGCCGTCAGGGGTCTCGCTATCTCGTAACTTTTATCTTATAGATAGCCCTGTCCTCTACCTCCGAGGCCCTACAAGACGGTTCAAGAGTGTCTCTTACTGCCATACGAATATGTACTCTCCTCACGAAAATCATATCTTTTTTATCGTTATATGCGCGTTCTTCCTACTCGTCACGAATTAAAATTCATAAAATGCGCGGAACAAAAATGTAAATTGCAGAATGTGGGTTCTAAGACACCAAGATACTTTTCGAAAACATCGATACACGAATTTACATTCCTGCGCGTGACGAGACCTGGTTTTTTTTTTATCCGTGCACTTCTTGCAGTGTCATTTGTAATAATTTTCCTATCGTTATTCGCGCTCGATCAACGCCGGAGGACTCCTCCTTCATCCTCTATCGGTCTGCCTGCCCTATACGTGCTTCCAACATTGCGGTCGTGTCCAGATGCGTGGAGCATAAAGAAATCATGCGAAGATAATTCCTACACGGAGATATTATGTTGTGATATAAGTTCGAGTGCCGAAGTATTACTCACTGCTGACGACGAGCAACAAAGTGTGTGTGATATATATATATATATATATATATATGTATATATGTGTGTGTACATTCACGGTTCCCGCATGCACGAAAGCAATGAATACGGGATGCGGGATCAATTCAAACGACAGATTAAATGCACTCAAGATCGGGATCGTAAGAGGGAAGGGAAGGATTCGATCGCGCAGCGATCGAGAACCTGATCCGAAGACGTGCATAGAATACTCGAATATTTCTAGTCGCTTTGTCACAAGAATCTTGAAAATTGTGAACAAAAAAAGCAGCGAAAATAAAAAAATAACAGAATTATTTTTAATAAGACGAAAAAAATTTGATATATAAATAGCAAAAATTCAGAATTAAAAAATAGGCTAACAATAGCTGCATCTGTTAATCGAAAATTTTAAAACAAATTTGTTACGATCGAATTTTTATGCCTACCCTCTCGTTAGCTCGTTTCCTACCAGCACTTTGTAAAATTATTTACGTTCTCGCGATAAAATCGAGAATTATAGTTATTCGACAGAAATGTTGGCAAAACAAAAAAAAATATAAAATTCAATGATCCTCGCGATGTGTATCGAGCACAATGGACTCGTATTATTCTCTTTTTAACAATTATTTGCCCAGCGACCGGTTCGTTCTATTTCCTACGCGATGTTACACGGTTATTTCCTCCCTGCACCTTGCATCGGGCAAATAAAGTTTCCGACATACGGCAGCCGCATACCTGATGATGCGTTCTTTTCTCCTCGTCTTGCAGTCATCTCCACTTCTGTCGCCGGGTCTTTCGCGCATCATCGTGAATCGCCTAACCGCATCAGTTCTACATCTCGCGTACGCGATACGTAATTTACCGGTCGACGAAAGTGCGCGAGAAAAATCGAAGAAATTATAGGAGAATTTTTTTCTCAACGCGCGATGTTATATATTACAGAAAACTAGTTATAGAAAATTTCTCGTTTTTATCTTCGTTTTGATCTCGCTTCGAATCAGCTGTATCTGTTTCCCTCTCTCTCTTGCGACTTCTAACGCTTCGATTATATTGTATATTTTGCTGTATTATATATACCTCGACATTCGCGCATTTACACAAGTCGAAAGACGAGTATCGCAACGTTTATACGCCGTTTCCCTCTTTCCAGGGAACGTCAGCGTGTCATTACGCCATACAGTTTATGTAATTCTATGAAATCTCTTCACGGTCGCGTCCGCGCGCGGGTCGCTCATTTCGTCGATTTGCACGAAATCATATAAATTTAACGTCACATTCTCCGGTCGTGTATAAACATCACCGGTAATTTTCCGTCCGCGGAGACGGCGGCGGTAATCTGCATGTCTTTCATCGTATTCCAACGCTAACGAAAATACGTACGTCTGTGTTGCGAGCGGATGTGTAGGTTACGCGACCCTGACCTAGGACGTCTCGATTTTCTAGAGCTAAAAAAAAAAACGAAGAGACGAGTCGTGCGGTCTCTCTGAAATATATATTAACATTTCTCTCGACGGAGAAAATCTTTCTTGCCGAATTATCGTGGTATCGATTTATGGGAGAATTTTTCTCGCGCGGAATTGCGAAAGTGCGAAAATAAGAGAACTGCAGACACACGATGCGTTAAACGACTTGGCGTGATCCGGAGTGTCGTACAGACGTATCCGACTCGCGGGACTGGGAGTTGTATTCGGCCTTCCGGCGCAATTAATACGTCGCCTCGATAATCCGCGTTCATCGATATTCAGAAACATTGCGGCGACGCTGGCGGGCGAGTTACATATTCAGGCGTAATGCACGGATAAGTTGAAACAGCACGAACGGACGAATATCTGCGCGGATGCCAACCGCCGTATTTACATCCAGGATGAAACCTATCGGCCGGGGAACGTGCTGTTCTGAAAACGTACGTTGAGAGAAGGGAAACGTGAGAGGATCTGGAGGTTTCTGCGTTGGATAAATCGACGAAATAAAAATCCAGTCTAAATCGCGTATCCACTAATAGAACAGATAGTGTAGAAGGATAGAAATATATATATACTTCCTCCCTTCGACGTGCCGCGTTCTAAAAATACCGAACGGATACATTCGATACATTCGGCAGAGGCTGTCCAATTCCAACAGTAGAAACGCACACGTGCTTCCACTTATCCATACGGTCGTAAATCAGCTGATTTGCTGTGCGTGTGGATCGTGACCCGGAAAGCGTGCGAACCCGAGTTAAAACACGCCGTTGATTCGGCCTTACGCGATCAATTCGATTGTCCGAATGAAGATTGTAAAGTCTAATAGATCCGGGATCTCATTTTTAATTTATGATACGTACACTTATTACGGGTGCATTTCCGAGCGAAAATTGGAAGAAGCTTTGACCATGCGTACTCTCATGTAATTTACATAACGATTTTATCGCTAAACTATTTTCCATCTCGCGCTACTTAAATTATATGCTTTACTTTCCTGCAACAAAAATTGCGTGGCTTCATCGTATATTTGTTCGCGTACGATCGAACGCGATTCTCTCTATTCGAACGAGTCAAAGGATCGATACTAAGGCTGCAAATGATCCTTATTACGGTTCCATTCGTAGGATGTACTTCACTATCGATTACCATACGCACAGAAGCGTGCGGAAGCGGTTATATATACTGGTGAAGCTGAACAGGATATATGACGCATATTTCAGGACAAGGTATTCGCATTTCGTGCCATCGAGCTCAATTAAACTAGAAACTAACAGAATTGCGACCTCGTAGAATTACGGGTCTAACGTATATATCGCACGACAATCTAGTTCGCAGCGCACACTATGATTTTAATTCCACACTCCGTTTTTTGCCCGACGCATATGACGTATATTATGTTCGAAACACTCCCGATTATTCGCCTTTACCGATTATTATTAATCACGTGATCGTATCGAGGATAAATGCGAGCGCCGTTTTTACTACATTCATCTATTCCACCTGTCACGTGTAATACGCTCGATGCGGATTCTTATCCAACGCTCGTTGATCAATGTAATCTCCTTTCACGCGAGATAAGAGCTTGATCGAATTTACTAAGCCGTTTATCGCGCGACATCGCGATATTAGATTTCATAAATTCCTATATACCTCGATTCTGTCTCGAGATTTTAATATCCGTAATGCTCGTACATTGAATAAGATAATATTAAATATTGCGAAACAGAAAAATGGCTTTCCATCAGTTAATCAGACTCCGAGAAATTCTTTTAAAAATTGCAATACAGCTGACAAATAACAGTTGTCTGTCACATTTGCAGCGTAATAAATGCCATATGTTAATGGAACAGAAATCATGTCGTGAATCTTATCTTTTAAGATCGTACAAATTAATTTAATGAATTTAATAAATATAATATTTTTAAATATATACAATAATTTAAATCTAATTAATTTATTTAATTTAAAGAAACACAAGACGAATAAGACGATACTTTACAAATCCGTAGCTCGGCATTAAATTTATGTTGCTCGTCTTTTTCCAGCCGATTCCGCAATCTGTCTCTATCGAATCATTTGCTACCGATCGCACAAACGGCCGTAAAGCGGAATCCTAACAGAGGCGTTAGAATCGACGGAGCGACCGACGCGGAACGGGTTAAAGGCGAGTTAATAGCGAGTCGTCGGCGAAGAAATGTCGACAGGCTAACCGGACAGTCTCTTTCTCTCTCCGACTTTTCCGGCGATCCGCCACGAACACTTTTTCTTCGACGTTTATCTTGACGCGATCGCGGAGTCGTGGCGCACGCCGGGGTGAAAGTTGCTCACCGCGGAATAAACATCGCGAATAACGATAAAACCACGCGAGTCGGCCAATAATTCCATTCGCGCAAATTGCCGCATCGCTTATTTGATTTCTTTCAGAAATCAGAATACTCCGCGATATACTCAAATCAAAATGTTTTCCCTATCTTAATTACATAATCTAACATTTCTTGCTACTCTCTCTTGAACACTAGTTAATCTAGTTTTATCGAAAATCTCTTTTAAATCTCGAAATGGCCAACTAATCAACTATACTTATCTAAGATATTAAATAGAATTATTAAAAAATATAAATGTGAAAACATTGAGGTTGAAAAGCAAAATTTCGATTTCGATAATTATAAATTATATATACCATAATTTTTACTATATTATATGATTAGCCATGAATTATAATTCTATTAAAATAATTTTCGATATTACAGCATATTATATTTTGTTAAAAAAAATTCTAAATTATAAACGTACAATATACTCATTTGTAAACAAAATTTTATTTACATGAATATATATTATTCGTATAATTTAGAATCAATTTTTCCAACCCAAATTATATAGTGTGTATATAATATATATATATGAGAGTGCATTTGAAGAAACTATATATATGCCCGTATATGTACCTACATATGAATCGACCAGGGGGAACGGCGACCCCGTCCGGCGCGATCCTTTGTCAAAGTCCCTTAATCATAGCCTCATTTCTCAAACGGAATCTCCCGCGGATCTCCACGCATGGAGTATACGCGGTGTGACGAACGACTCAATTATTGTCCGGTGCGCCCCTCAGAGGGAGGAGGAGAGAACTCACTTACCTCTTCTACGAGAGATCTCTGCATATTGGTCCAGCATAGTTTGCACGGGCACACGTCCTTACTCGCGTCCTTCGGGTTCTCATTCCGTTCGCGGTCGTTCCGCGCGTTGCCGGCGGCGGCCTGCGGCGGCGGCGGCGGCACCGGTGGTGGCAGCGGACTCGCGGCCACTTCGAGGCTGTCTGAACTCGAGTTGTGGCGTCGCGGCGGCGTGATGTTACTGCCGACGTTCGCCTGCTGGCAGGTCGCCTGTCTGACCTCGCACAACCTGCCGTGCTCGACGTGCATGCCGCACGGCATTTGTTGGCCGCATCTAACGGCCAGCGATGGAGACACAAATACACTCGCCGTGCACCTGCTTGGCTGCTGCGGCTGCGGCCGCAGAAAGTCATCCAGCAGATAAAAGCTCTGCGCGCGATTCGATCTGTTGGTGGTGGTCGCGGTGCGAGTCTCGACGGCACTCTGTTCCGTGGCTCTGCAGAACTCGCGACCGTCTCGATTGTTCCTGCATTGTTCCGACTCGTCCAGCTGATGTCGATTACGTGGCGCGGGATGTCTCTCGTCGAGATCTCGATCGACCGCCGGCTCGTTGTCCTGGTACAACCTGCGACTGACCTTCGATCTGCCGGCGACCTGACCGAACTCTCCGTTTTCTCGATAGACATCTCTACTGACTCGGGAGACTCGCGCCGAGTAGGAAGTCGGTTGATGATAGCGTCCCTTGCAGCTCGAACCGCGCGATTCTTCGCGAAAGTGCTCGCCCTCGATCATGGACGCGCTCATATTTTGCGACAAGGAGTTCTGGCTAGCGTGGGAACTCCCGCCAGTGCTGTTGGCGGGAGTCCTTAAAAGTGCACCGAGGGACCGCCACTTCCGGTCCTGTTGATTCGTCGATGTAGACGAGACCGAGGATCTGTTCCACTTCCTCTCGTTCGATGGTGATGTCAGCAGACTGTTACTTACGGACCACTTCCGCTCGTTCGTGGGCGACGTCATCGAGGACGGCCACTTTCTCTCGTTCGAGGGCGATGCCATCGAGGCGTTGGACCAGTGGCGCACCGATGACGCGATAGGAACGGCACCGCTGCCGGTGCTTTTCTCCCGTTCTCCCGCAAATTGTTCCTCCCGTTGTCGGGCCTTCCACCAAGACGACGTCGAAGTGAAGAGAATTAACGCGCCCTTCAAAGGATTCTGGTTCTTGGCAGTTCCCTTCGGCGAAAGATCGCGATCTTTGACCTTCAGCGAGCACTCTCGAAAATTCGAGTCGCACTCACGATCGCTAAAAGCGGCGGCGTCCCGTTGCTCCCTCAGAGCGTTCTTCGCCGCCGCCACTTCCTCCTCGTGGTACAGGGTCGCGTTTGTGCTACGCAGCCGCGGTCGGATCCTCACAAAGCCGTAATCGTTACCGTCTTGAACGATGGGATCGAAGGACTCGCGGGACTGTTGCTGCCGAGGATGATGAAGACTGTTGGCGCAAAGTAACGAGCACTGCGTCGCCGCCGTCTGACCGCCGTACTGATGATGACCGTTGCTCAGCTGTAGACTCGGTTGTTGAAGAAGCGTCGAGGTCCTCGCGCGATGGCCCTCGCCAGCGGTGCCGCGTTGCAAGCACGAGAAGCTCGCCGAGTGCCGCAAGCTCGAGGGCGTATTGCCCGGCTGACTCACGCCCAACATGTCGCCACCTTTTATTTTCAGTCTTTGATTTCTCGCGCAAGAAGGCGGATGTGTATAGATATTAATGTGTACGTGTGTGTACAACGAGAGGGTAGGGCTGATACAAAAGGGGCAGGGCAGGTGGAGAGGCAGTTAGCGAGAAGCGAAGAGAGCTAAGATCGACGAAGGAGAAACGGTATAAAGCGGACGGAGAAGCGATCTCAGCTCGTCATTACTCCTGGCAGTGTTTTTATCAGTCTCGGCGATAACATCCGGAAGAGAGGATCTCTCTTCTTCCCTCCTTTTCTTCTAGGCTAACCTGCTCTTGCCTCGGTCGATTCCTCTTCCCTGTATCGCGCGCGTCATCATCATTCCGACTCGAGACTCGTGGTTCTTTCTCTTTCTCTCTCTCTCTCTCTCTGTCTTTTTCTCTATCTCTTTTTGTCGTCGAAAAGCCACCCTGCCACGGGCTACATCCTTGTCGCTACAAAGTGTCTCTTTTTCTCTTTCTCTCATGCACCGTATGCGACGCCTATGCTTCGTACGAGATCTGTAACAGAAAGTAGGAACAGGGTAGGGAACAGCAAACTCAAAAAAAATGGCTGCGATCAAATGAAACAGTAGTGGCGCGTTCGTGAAAAAATCAAAGTACTCGATGAAGTGAACGGGGAAGGCACAATTTGTGCCGCACAAGGAAGAAGCGGTGATTTCGCATCATGAATCGCGCGAGATGAACGAGACGATTCTCGAGATTAGCTGTCGAAACTCTCCGGACGAGCTATGATCCACGGAGGGAGATCGGTGAAGGATGAAGGTCGTTCTGCGGCCAGCGTGCTCGAGACGGGGTATCAGTATATACGTCTACCCAAGTCTTTTCCATGAAAGTTCGCCGAGTTTCTACGACAATGAACGAGGTGAAACGCGCGGGTTCGCTAGATTCTTTTCTCGGAAGTATGAGTGGAATTCTGAGCAAGAATTAATTCGCGCTAAAATGAGAAAAGATTCTTCTTGATATTAATATAAAAGAGAATATCAAAATCAAATATATAAAATTGACAAAACAAATTTCCGATTTAAAATTTAAATTGTAAGTTTCGAATGTTTCCTAAAAAATATTTAAATAAGCAGATATATAAAGATATGCAAACTTTTTTTCGAAAGATTGTTTTCAATCTACTTATAACTCGGAATAATTTACATATTACGTTTGATTCATTATCTTGCAAGCATAAGTATATTGCAAACACACATGGTGGATTAAAATATAATGTTACGAAACTAAATGTAAATAAAGATGAATAAAAGTGAACAAAATTGGAGCGTATCGTTCGGATATAAATAAAATGCACGAATGTTATTATTTGATTACACACAGTTTACAAAACCGAATTGTGCGCTGTTGAAATTGCAACACAGTGAAAATATGAATATAACAGAGTTTTCGCGGAAATGTTCGTATATGTCGCGCTAATGAAATGTAAAAATGATTAATGACACACTGCAACTTTTGATGCAATAAATAAAAGCCAATGATGTACCGGCATGCTCCTCGATAATACATAATCAATGCAATTTATTAAAAAGAAGCTCTGGGAAAACAGAAACCGAGAATTACGAAATTATTTCGTCGACGAGGATAAAGGAATAAAAGGATATATTTCAAAAAGTTTAGGACATTACGCATCTTTTCTTTCAAGTCTATAATATTGGCGTAATTATTTCCTAATTAGCGCATATAATCTAGACCGTTATTAAGAAACGTGATTAATATACATAAGGGACGCGTCTGATTAAAAAGATCCGCTATACAAAGCGGCAAATCGTGCTATTCTTAAAGATTTTGTCTAAAGATAAAGAGGATGCACATAGTGCGAAACTTTGGTACTTTGTCAAGTCGGCATATTTTCAAAATTATCAAAGAATATCAGGAAAATGCAGAGTGGAGGACTGCACTTTATCATGATACTTTTGGGTCAAAATCGAGGGTTAATTAAGACTCTTTTCTCCTTTTCTCTCTCTCTCTCTCGCAAATAAAGCTGCATCAGTTTTGTTAATACATGCAACGTCGTGTCGTCACACGAGATATCCCAAGAAAACGAGAACGCTCGACTCGCTCGTGTCAGTTTGAAGCAATCCGCATAATTATGCCGTGTCGCAAGGCATCCGGTGATTCCGCGACACCCCGTAGATACGAGAGATCGACGCGATCGGAATTCGCTCGCTCGCACTAAGCTCCAATATGAAACGGGTTACACCGCTCCCCAGGATTTCTCTGACTTTATAGGAACGGCACGCAGGGCAACCCGTCTACTGCGCGTCTGTATGCACGTGTGTACGTACAATACGTAGGTTCGCGCAAGACGGTGAAAGGTTTTTCAAGGCGGGAAAGCAGCAAGTGACACCCACACACGGCGAACGAACTGACGCACGGCGATGCGAAAAGGCAAGGCCGCGTACGCGCGGATAAAAGTTCGCGCGCGCTCTTGCGAAATATTCCGCGCGAGCAGGCGCGGACGCCTGTCGCAACAATAATAACACGTAATGGAATAGCCGCGAATCGCGCGCAATTAGATATCGAACATTTGTGCCGGCCGATCGCTCGCAATTACACGCTCGTTCTTTTTCTATGCGCCATCGAAACCCTCTCTCTTCGTCCTTGAGAGCGATATTTCTCGGGCGTATATCTCGTCGCAATTTTCCGGGATTTTCTCGAGAGAAGGCGTGACATAATCCACGTCAAATTTCGCGTGTCGCAATCTCGCCGTACGTAATAAACTTTCATCTTTATTCGCGTAAATGAGAGACCTCGATTCCACGCGCCGAACTGATACGCAATATTTATAATACGCCGTTACATTCTTGGATACTCGAACGCGTGTAAGTTCCATGTTTACGTGACGCACCAACTATCAACTATAAGAGCGCGTGTGTTTAAGTTAAGCCAAGTTTTACGGCCAACGCGCCTTCGCGGATGCAAAACGGTTCGCGCTGCTCTCGTTGCAAACGCGCGAACACGAAAGCGTCAGTCAATTAGCTCGACGATTTGACCGTGTCGTTTTTAAGCGGACGATACGCATCATCCTAGAAAATCGCGGATCTCATAGCATTCAGGGCATAAAGTCGACAGTCATTGCGCGCGGGATGAATCCAATCAGAGTAAGAACAAATGAATGTGTCTGCGCGTACAACAAAGAGTTTTCTCTTAGAATTTGCTCTGAAAATTATGGTAATCGTGGGACAATATGGTATTGGAAGAAGTTTATGAGTTTCTCTAATTAATCTTTACCACGATCAAAAATATTAATATCTACCACAATAAGATATAAAATATATTCGATTAATTTTACTATTCAGAGAAACTCTTATAAAATCTTTCTTCCAATGCCATATTACCATATTACGATTATACCATGATTTTCAGGGTAAATTCTAAGAGAAAATTCTTTCTGTGTATATGTATATAAAGGTGAATTTCTTGAATCTACATCAAATGTGTTACGAGATTATAATTTTCTAAAAATTCTATCCAGATTATGTCCGCATAAGTACTTCACGTTTAAAAAATTCTCGAGTCGAAATTTTTTCTTATTTTAAATTTTAATTTTCAGCCGAATATGTCTATTTAGATATTTTAAATCAGATTATAATTTTTTGAAACTACATGCTCGACTTATAATTTTGCCGGAAGCTTTATTTTAAATCTCTAAGTGAAACTGTTCTTTACTGTCTATATATATATACACTTGAGGTATAAAATGGAAAAGCTGAATTCCTACATAAATTAAATCTATCAAAATCTTTTAGAATAAATTTGAGAAAATTGAAATTGAAAATGGAAATAAAATTTCGATTCTCAGAGGTTTCTCCTTTGAGAGACGATATATATATATAATCGTCCATCAATTTTCGCTTAGAAGGATTCGATATCAAATCCGTCGAGAAAAGTCGCGATTGAGGTCTTTCGTTCGGCGCTGAGAGACATACAATATATATGTCCGCATATATATCAGCTGATCATCGTGTATAGGGGAAAACTCTCACCTCGCATTGTTCGCGCGCACGCGTCGTCGAACGCGATGAATTCGCGCGTGACGCGATGCCGCGCGAGAGAGAACGCAGAAAACGTGTAAAAATAATGTGCCGCGCACATTTGCGCTCTGGATATCGCGGAGTCAACGGCGTAATTGGCCGGAATCTTCGGCCGTAACTAATTACGGGCCCGGCATATAATAAGCGCGCTCGGGCGGCGCCGCGACTCTTGCACCAAGATTCGTTGCGAAAGAAATTTGAAAGCTCTTCCTCCTCGGGCTCTTCGTCCCCGAGAGAGGCTCCGATTAATTTTGAAAGCCGACGGAATTGCGCGTTCGCGGACAGGAAAACGCAACACAACGTATACACGGTTTCGCTGGAGATCCATCATGATTTTTGTTGCCCAATTCCACTTTCGCGAGCGAATCGTGTCGACGTGTCGTAAAAATAAAAATAACATACAACGCAGTGTATGTATAAGACAAATTCAATTAGACAAGAAGTTTAAAGTCAGAGATGCGAAGGGAAATTAAATAGATGGTTACTTATCTCAATCCAAGCTCAGTCCGATGCGTCTTTAGAATATTCTTGCAGCGGAGAAAGGATTAAAGCTGTGCAAGTGATTAGTCATGATGTAACAACGCGCTATTAAAATGCATGTTCACTCCGTTACTTTTTTTCGCGCGTAATTAAGACAGGATTATTTATCGATGAGTCAGTAGCTTCTAGTGGTTGGATAACATGCAGGGAGAGCCAGAGAGAGAGAGAGAGGAAATTTCTCTCGGTCGTGCGATAACATGCTCGGATTTAATCTCTAGCTCTCCCTGTCCTCAAATCCCAGGGTTTTCCGACTTACGACAGATTTGACATCATCATCGACGTCCACGCTTGCATTGTGAATCCACCTAGGATTGCGCAATCGGATAATTTCGTAGTACGATTTATTGACCGGACGAGATTTCCGCGCGGGAGCAAGCTGCAATCGCAAGATTACACACGTGTATACGTGAACGTGCTAAAGCCGCGTTTGTCAATTCCGAACGCCGTGTTATGACATGTCAATTTCGCGCACGCGCGAAAATTTTGTTTCCCCCGTGTGCCGATACATAATCACGATATATGCTTGACTCATTCTTTTTCGTTGCACAAGGTTCGAGATTTCGTCATACTTCTGTAACTTCTATAAAAATTGCGCCAGTTCCCTGCTATTTGTCAATGAAACACATTCGTTATTATTTCTCAAAATTTAATACGTGCATTATTATCATAAATGAAAGTTTCGTCAAAGATGTCGCGGTCTTGACTTGTAACTATATTCGGAAACGTGGCTTCTCACTATCCGTAACGATTCCAATCTCCTGCTGATTAATTAGAAACATAAAAATGTCTTGGCACTCGGTTTGATGCAAATTAAGAACGATATAAAAACGTCGTATATATCCTGAATATATCTTCCAGACAGTACACGCGAGTTTCTCATTTATAGCAATGATATTGAAAAGGAGGGTCCACTTTGACGATCCATCGAACGGTCGTTAAGAAATACGAAACCGCGTTCTATCGAGAGATACTGACAGGCATATAAAATATAGCAATAAACGTCCGCCCGAATATGGGCTCGATAAGCGGAAGCGCGTCGGCGAAACTTCGAAGGGCACGAATGAAGGGAAGACGAAGAAGGTCATATATACATATATATATATATAAAATATCGAAGCTTGTCTCGATCTTCAAGCCGTAGGATCTGACAAAGTCGATCATTTCTTTCATCTGTCAAGTTTCTCCAGTATAAATTTATCATGTTTCGAGTGCGCGACCTCTGGCATCTCCAGGAAGATGAACACATAAAACTTAATTCTAGAATTTTGCTGTAGCGTATACCTTGAAATATACGATGACTCGTCGAGTCCATGAATCATTTATCCTCGAATTTTGTTCAATACGTGTTCCTATCATTTATTTCACAGACTACAGTTTGTCGCTTATCGGGTATATAAAAGCACCATTTAGAGCTTAAAGGGCGAATGGAAATTTCCGAGCAAACGAATGATAATTGCAACGGTACGCCGGGATAATTAAGAACAATGAAGGGAATATGGAAAGCGGTAATAGGTAGTCGCAGCGAGGCAAATATAGATGAAACAATTGACGGCAACAACAATGACGATAACAAGAGCGATGACGGAAAAGCGAGATATTATATATAAAATCGGTAAATTTAGCGGTATGTCTACAAAGAAATCTATAAGCAGGGACATCCCTCGTTTCTTGTTGGGATAATAATCGTTACTTAAGTCACGCGATGCGAACTGAACGGGAATTTTCGTGAGCGTGACGCGAACCTTCGTTATGTCGGGAACTCATCGGGAACGGGAGACACTTTCGACGAACAATACCGCTATTCAGCCAATGGCTGCGTCGAGATAATGATGGGCGGCATAATAGACGTATAAGGGGTTAGTGTTGCAACTCTGAATTATCAAAAGAGGGAAGAAAACCTAATGTAGCAGTGTCGTTTAATTAAAGCGTTACGTATGACTTGTCATTGAAATTAAATTAATTTTTGTATTAATTAATAAAAAAATTAATAGATCAAAAAATTAAGATTATAAAAAGATAAATAAAATAAGATAAATAAAATAATATAAAATTTAATATAAAATAAAACAAATATTTTATGTAATTAAATATAAAAGAAGTATAAGAAAATAAAAACAAGGTCGTTTTTTACGATTTTAAGTTGCTCGGAAGATGTATGCTCTTCCTACCTAGCTACACAATTCCGTAATAATAGTGTGGGAAAAAGATTCTCGCTCGTGAGGCTGAGTGTACAGAGCGGGATGAGTTGGCACACGTTTACCCTACTAAACTTAATGTAGGCTGTAGTGTACAGAACCGCGCAGCGTCAAGCTAATTACGCTACGGCGAAACGTACGGTAACTTTTAATTCCGGAATTACGTATGTGGTCGACACCCAATTAGGAGAGCGCCGTATATACCGGGCCATGGGGGAAGCGCATAATCGCTATTAAAGTTGCAGTAGCAACGGCAATCGCAACACCTGGGATAGTGTTAGGCAAGATGTCGCACTTGATGATAGTTTCGCTGTGAGAAAAGTTGGGCCTGATTTTCCCAAGAATTTAATTTCCTTAATCCTTCTTCCCTCTATATACCTTCGCTCTTCTATCGAATCTTGCTTGGCGAGATAATTATAATTATGCCGGACGTTAACGAGCGCGAGAGAAAAATTAAAAGATAATAGGTTGTAAAGTACAATTAAGATATCCCGATGCCGTGACAATCATCGGCTGTAATAATTAATTAGCGGTCATTCGATAAGCCACACGTTCTCCTTCGTTTTGCACAAAAAAATTCAATAAAGAATATAGTAATTTATCTCTCGAATACGAAACTGGAAAAAATTAAGCTGCTAATCCTCGAAGTGTATATTCTTTTAATTAAAGTAACCTATTAGTGATATAGACATCTCGTAATTAAAATAAAATTTCCGTTACATGTCGCGTTATATGCACACTCTGTAATCATTCGTTTATGTCTACACGAAGAGAATTTTCTCTTAAAAAAAATGTATAAGAGTTTCTCTGATATGTACATAGTGAATATAGTAAAATTAATCAAACATATTTTATATTTTATTGTATAGATATTAAAATCTTCCAATATCATATTATTCCACGATTACCATAGTTTCAGGGTAAATTCTAAGAGTTCTCTCTGTGTACATTATGTTGTTGCAATACATGGTTTTGAACGATAGAAACTATATGGATATTCTGTAATATTGCCGACATTTATCCATAGATTCAATCGAACAATGTCATATTTGTATAAAGTGATCGCACAGTAACGTAATTTGATATATCTAAAAAAAATCAAAAAATTGTCAACAACTGTCATCAAATGTCATCGGCGTAAGGGACAAACGTTTCCAGAGACATATTTCGCGTCACGATGATTCTAAATATTCATTCGTGCGCGTAATGAATGCACGTCGTCGACATTGTCAGTGGATTAACTATACAAATCACCGGGTGTTGCGAAGACCTGTATTCAATCGTTTGGGAAGAAAGAGTAACGCAATTAAGCGGTATAATCACGCGAGAGAGTCGCGTGTATATATATACATATATATACACGAAGTTTTCTACAGTGCCGCGGAGAGTTAGCTCGTTTAATGGATTTTACGTCGCCGTACTTTGACCTCGTCGGCCAGCAACCCTGCGCCTCTCATCGAACCCTTTTCCCGTCGTCCCGGGGACCACCCCCGGCAGCCAGGGGGCAGACGGCGCAAGAGGAAAATAATTGGTGTTTGCGAAATCGATACCGCACGTGCATCGTCCCGTGTGCATACGTATATCACGTGTATATATATGTTACGTCACATATACATATATGTATACGTCACGTGACGCGCGCGCCTCCAGAGATTCGGCCGAATGAGTCGCGGTGTAAAGGTACCATTTCATGTGCAGCGTACTGTCGCAGCAGTTTGTTGCTGTTGATGAAGTTCAATTGAACGAATAGCAATTAAAGGCAGAAGAACACGCAACTAGTTGATTCTAATTATTATTATATTAAATAACGATAAAATTAATGAAGTCGCCAGTGATGAGTAAAACCATACAGATTTATTGAAATTTCGACCTAACTGACCAGTACAATTTAATTAGAAACACTACGTTTCGACCCTTAAGTACGGGTCCTTTTCAAGTGTAACTGCACAATCAAAATATACAATGATTAAGATATGAAACAATAATTTACAAAGTTGTTAACAAAGAAATTTAGAATAATATAAAAATAATGTAATGTACCTTTCAAGATGTTGATTCGACAGCAGAAAAATTACTAATCCAAGTTAGGTCGAAATTTCAATAAAAGTATTATATTAGTTAAATAATAGGTTTTAAGAATAAAACAGTATAAGAATAAAATTGTACTTTTAACTTTGAAATAATAAGAAAACAAAGAAATATATTCTAATAAATTTGGATCATGTGATTGATTCGCTGCTGCAGCATGCTGCGTATGAAAAGGCACCAACGTAATGTTACGTTACAATATCGAACGCGATGTAAATTGCACGGATCGATGTACAATACATACATGTAAACGTAATGTGCTCTGCGAAGGTTCCAATTGCAGAGGAAAATATGTATATATCACACACGAATCAATTTCTTCAAATGGTATTCTATTAACGAAAACGATGATTAAAAATTACTCCGAGTAACTATATATGTATACTTCCTGCCAGGGAAACATTGCCATCGATTACGCCAAAATTGTAACGAGACATGCGACGTTTGTCAACTCCTCGTTTTTTACTATGGGATATTAATTTAGCGTGCTCGTAATTTTCAAACGAAAGCGCCAGTGTAAAATGACACATCCATTGTACGACGAAACGTTAATGACACGCCGATCAAAAATGCAAAAGCGCTAATTCGTCAACGGCTTTTCGCGCTCGTTTCGCAGACGTACGCTTTCTCTCATGAATTGAATTAAAAAAAAAAATATATATATCGCGGGCCGTTAATACGACGTTAGCCATTAAGGCCGCCGGCGAGCAGCAAGCCGTGAATGTTAGAAATCTCCCGTAAGCAGAGCGTATACGCCACCCGTTATAGACTAAAAAAAAAATGGCATGTTTCGCGAACGCGATCGCGGAAATCCCGAGATTCCATTCAAAGGGATCAACGAGAAAGTCTATAAGCGATAGCGACTTCTGCGCAGTGAAAACGTTCCTAATTATACGATCATAATGTGATATAGAAATAGATTCATCGAAAGAGATATTACTGGAAACCAGGATATATACATATATGAAACTTGCTGGAAACTAATACTGGATATCTCACAATCACAACAAACTGCGCGCGCAGGATGTAAATAATTAATTTCGAACGGGGCTATAAAAAAAATCTTTCTCTCAATATGTAAAATTCTTTTATAAAATTTTTTAATTCTCCAAACTTCATGATTTACGCGTCTTTGTGCGCTACGAAAAGGCGCGAAGGATGCGAACGCTTGCTCGCGCGACTTGCGATAATGTAATGTCGCTTTCTCGGACGTGTAACGTAAGAGCGACGGAACTTGTTGCAACAGCAACGAGCCGCCGTCTTTTGACACGCCACACGCGCACGCATTGTTCGCGCACCTACGCGAGCGTAGAATTACGCGACGCGCGAGCGGGTTTTTCTCGTCATCGCAAACCGGACCCCCGTCCCGATGCCTTTATTTTTGCGAGAGGAGACTACGATAGAGTCTCACCGTACACTGTAAAACAATGTGTAAAATTACATTAATAATATGTAAAATTGCATAAATAATAAATGTAAAATTACATGAAATAATAAAAATAATGAAAAGGTAAAAATTTCTATTATTTATCGTGTAATTTTACACTTATTATTTATGTAATTTTATATACATATTTTTGTGTAATATATTACATATTTTTTTACAGTGTAGCGATCCATACATACGATATGACTATATTTTCTGTGAGAAGATAAAGGTTTGAAACAAAGCCCTAAAATTTTCAGGTTTCACAATCAACATGTTTCCAAAATTCAGTTTGCTGAGTAAAAAAAATTCTGTAACTATCGGAAATCTATATACATACTTTTTATAGTTTAAAACAAATCCTTGATTTCTTAAATATATTCAGATAAAAGGTCCGTTGTTTTCGTTTCTCAAATTCTCATGCTAATACATATATATATATATCTGCCATAAGATATAACATATGTTCGATTAATTTTACTATGTATATATTAATATTTTTTATTATGATAAATATTAATCAGAGAAATTCTTATTTTTCTAATACAATATTGTCCCACGATTTTTAGAATAAATTCTAAGAGAAAATTCTCTGCGTGTAAAGAACAAAACTAAAATTTGGAAAAATGAATAAATTGTCCTCTAAAATAAAGGATGGATAATCACCGGATCCACGATAGCGAACATTCCAAGGCAAATAAATAAATTTCTCGATTCACTCAGACGTTTTATTTAAATCTCTAATTTGAATCGAAAAACATCGAAATTCGCGTGTTAATCTGATCCAGACCGTAATTTCGCGCTTGGAATAAAAAATATCACAATATCCAACTCGTGTACACCATGAAATCTCGGTGGTATCTCGCGCCTCTAGTATACATATACATATAATAAATGAAATTACTGTTTACAGAGAGCGCGTGAAATGCTAGAACGAATCGAACAGCGAGTTGGAAAACTCGCGTGAAAAACGCAAAATCGTTCGCTGTTCTCGCGCGAATTCTCTCGTTGCAGAACAACGTCGACGATAGATACGAAATCTCCCTTTCGCTCCGATAATAATGCATCGCGATAATATCCCGCTTGGTACTACCAAAGGAGCGCGCACGCAACCGTGCCCGAATATGATACTCGACGGGGCTAATTATGCGTGCAACTTGGAGCGAATGATACGGGCGGCGTAGGAAATGAAATATGAAAGAAGCGGGCGCAAGAAGAACGGTGCAGAGAGAAGGAAGAGAGTAAAAGAGAGAAAAAACGAGATACAGAAATAAAACAAGAGACAAGACGAGGAGAAAAGAAGAGACACGTGCCGCGAGCGAGGAAAGCGTGAACTTTTACATAATTAGCGGCTGCGCATGCCGGATTCATTAATTGCCGGTGGTCGTTAGTGCGACGTGCATGCGCACACCGATTCTTTGTTACTGATTGGCGTGTTAATTATATCGCTGCCGATTTAAATTTGCACGTTTCGCTCACGTGATGCTCTCTTGCGATTTGATGCGATATGGAATGCGGACGAAAACATGCGCCTATCGACGTTTGACAATGCGAGCATAAGGAAATAATTGCATATATCGTGTCATCTATTGTGCGTCAAATGTTAATGATTAAAAAATATTTTGTCATATATTAGTAATCGAAATATTTTTTATTAACTTTAAAATAAATTTTTTTCCAAAATAGTTACTCTCAAAGCAAATATTCTGATAAAATAGAAAAATGAATTTACGGCATATATATATAGCATATTTTACTGCTCCGAAACGTTAAATCATCGGACAACAAACGCGGCATGTTTACAAAAAAATTTGCACAAAAAATTACATACTCGAGATGTGAATTATTCCATGCTTTCGTGCTAAAATGCGATAGACACAAGCGCGAAAAAAGATGGGTTGCTTAAATAAATGCGAGAAATTCGCGAAACGATATATTATAGAATGTCCGCAACATCGCTCGCTGTTTCTATTTGATAAGCGACTTGTCAAATTAATATATGTAAGATAGAGTAAAAGAAGAACTTTGTGTGTGCGACGAAGAATTTACTCATCATAGATATACGCTATAAGATCGTATAACGACGCAGACACGTATATATAAAATATAAATTAATGTGTAGGTAGATTTCTGGTTTTTCCGTTCAACGTTCACACACGCGCAAATATTTTTTTTAATAAAAAAAATAAAAAAAATTGGAATTGCGTTTTTTTATTCCATCATTTTTCATATACGATCTAAGGATATATATTGCTATGCGACACGCGATAGGATCGAATCGATATTCGACGAGATTGTAAAATAACAGTTATGGCGAATAAAATTGACAGCCACAATAGGGAATCGTGTTCCGGCATGCGGTACGTGATCTTAACGCAATTTTTTATTTTATTTTTTCCGAAAAGATACGAGGCACTTGCACGCGCGAATGAGAGTCGTAATGAACCAAAAATAAAAAATAAATGACAATGACGTAATTTGAGCAACACATATACATTTACATAATGATCTCGTCGCGCTTAAATCACGCCAACCGGCTTCCATCCGCATCCTTCCGAAACGCGACCTTCTCAACCCACGATCTTGCGAGGAGATCCGCTTACCTCACGCTTAAATTCGGCAACGGTTAACGTCACGCAAGTGTAAACGATCTCGTTCGATGGCCGCGAGCATATACGTGTATATACTTTGTTGCGCGGGAACTCGCATCACGTGAGCGGCAATAACGAGCCGACAATCTGTCATTGTTCACCGACCTGAGAGCGCGAAAGAGAGAGGGCGAGAGATATCACGTCTCCACTCCCTAAACGACGAGGGCGATTATCACAACGATGCAACCGGGTAGTCCATTAAACGACGCGGGGTTGAAGATTTCAATGACTCCGCGGCGCGAATTACTCACTTGATCGTTCGCGGTCGCGCGCGAATTTTCATCGATCAATTTCAATCTGCGTGCCGCTCGAGAGCACGTCAGTCGGGCTGGTTTACGGCGCGTTTATATTATATATACGCACCCCGAGTCGTGTCGTCATCGTCGTGATACAAGAAAGAATTTTTATCTCCGACGCATGGTAGTCTCGCGTATCGCTTCACGTCTCGTTACCTTCGAGACCGCAGCGATATAGGTCCCCCTATGTAAGTCCCTCGATATCGATCATTGTCCACGTGCAATTGCGACGGTTTCTCCCCCACGGGAGAGAGAAGTGGCGCAAGGACGTCGATGAATGAAAGCGAGTAGGCCGCGCTTGGAATAGGATCGCTTCGAAGCCGAAACCGAGCGGGTTCCGCGATTACCTTTACGACCGTCTTTTCTTTAACAACGCACGATTGATACCTTTAGCCGCTCGAGATCTTCTCATCATTAAAGACATTGAATAAGTGCGCATCTTCTGTCAAATAAAGCCGGAAGAGCTACTACACATATATATATATATATATATATATATATCTTTCTCGGAGGTGAAGTAGCAGATTTAGATTAAAATAAAGATAAAATATATATGTATCTAATTTTATAGACTAGAAGAGAGAAAGCGGTTTAATCGCCAACAGTATTTCAACATTATGCCGGTCAAAAACCTTCGTTAACAATGCGTTGCAACGCTACTTTCTAATTAGTCTCTTAATTCGTCGAAAACTACCGGTCAAGCGATTTCTCTCGGTAACCGACGTACGAAATTAAGTTCCCGGTAATTAAAGATTAGAAGTGACGTTAAATTCATTACCAGACCAGCACGTGATATTCGTACATAAACCGTTCGCGAAATGAAGATCTCTTTCTGAGCGTAATTATAAGTAAATTTTGTACGTAAACAAAGAACTATAAAAATACAACAGTCATCCCGGTACAGAGCCGCTATTATTTATTGTTGGTTACATCATCTGTCATAGGAGATCGTTATGCGAGTCTAACTTGAGATGGGTATCTGCTTGACCCGACGACCCCAAGGCGCAACGGTTTATTTAGCCGGTTCTTTAAGAAAATCACCGCTACCGCAGTATTGTATAGCGGCCGTCTCCATTAAATTGTAATTCATAATATGACGCAAAGCAAGAATGCACCGCCTAAAGGCAATCGCGATTACCACGCGAAACATCGATTTCGCTATATTTATGCCCTCGTCTTTTTGTCTATTGCCAGGCTACCTATACAAAAACATTTCCGTTTCTCTGCACTTTATTTAAAATTTACATTATGATGGCAATCTATCACGAGATAGAAATAAGATGATAAATTTGAAAAAAAAAAAAATGTTTTTAATTTAGAAAGTTTTATGCAAAAAAAAAAATAGAAATGTTTCATCACAAAAAGGTCTGCACGAGAGCCGGAAAATTCTAGCTACATCGTTGCAGAATAATTTCAAGAGTAATCGAACTGTCGATGAACCTGCAACGCGGTACACGAATACAGTTTCGTGCCACTAATAGAACACTCATTCGAGAGTAATTTCATTCACTCTTTCTCTCTCTTTCTCCAAGGAACGGATTTTATATATGAATCAATTTAATCGTTCTTACGCAGGCCAATAAATACGTAACATCAACTATAAACGTTTAATCGCCGACGAGACTCTCATTTCTTCCGGTTCTCGAGTGACCTTCGTCGGCGGAGTTACTTTCATCGATAATCGATACATGCCACTAACTAAAGACGAATCTGTAGACGTACGCGTCGTACAAATATAAACGCACGTTGAAAAGTCTTCATAGAGGAAACGCATTTTAACATGACAGCGTAATAGAACCTAATTTAAAAAAGCGCGTATCTTAAGCGCACTGCGATTATAACCTTGCGATATACTGTACTCAATATTTCCGGCAGTTATTTCGGATAATCGATATGATTGACAACCTAATCTGTACTTGTCGGAATAACCTAGGAATAAAATGCCGTCACCTCTGAAAAATTCATATCAAATTGACAAGGAAATATATATTTCTCTTGGGAATAGATTTAAAAAATTCTTCATTTTTCCAAATCATTCTAAAATATTGATTAAAATTATATTTTGTAATAAAAAGAAAGCATATAAAAATTAAGAGATTAAAAAATATGCAAATTAATTAAATAAAAAAATATTATATAAGAAAAAAAGTTGTCTTATTATTTATAAGAATTTTAAAATTATTCTCTCAATATGTCCTATACACATATATGTAGGATATACTGAGACATTTAAAAAAAATTCTTACAAATATAATAGAACAATTTTGTCTATTTAATATTTTGCATATTTTTTTATATCTTATACATATATAAGAGAATATTTTTTGTCTATTTCAAAGTGGAGATAAAAACGCGAAAGATTACATAAGCGGTTGTATTAATATTCTTACAAAATTATACATCTTACAAAATTAACGATTAATTCTGTAATCATTCTACGAGTTCATCACAGATAATTCTTGAAATTATTCCGCATGACTGCCGTCCGACTGTGCCTTTTTAATCGAACATAATTCGGAGAAGGCGGGAAGATGAAAGAAACGCAAGGCCGCTCCTGGGTCATTGCCGTCGTCCTCGCTCTCGCGATTCGTTTCCGTGCAGTACGCGTGTATATATATCTATCAGACAGTTATACACTTAGAGTTCTCTGTACCTGTGTCGTTGTCTACCGGGTGTGTTATTGATTCGCGGTATCGAAACCCTGGTCTTTTTGCAAAGCAATATCCTATACCCAGCCAGGGCTGTGTTAACGACTGGAACGATTAAACCCTGGGATAATTAAACCCGAGATGATTAGACCGCGCCGTTTGTAATAAATGTTTTTAACGAGTGTTACTTTGATAGTCGTATGGTTTAATAGATTCATCCGTTACGTCGATTCCGTCACGATGGGTCTTAATTAACCGGAAAAGACGATTGCGGATATGGATGCAAGAACGATCCGAGTTTTTTACGATCCTATACATTTCTTGGCAAACGGCGGATCTTGAAAGTTTCTTGTGAAATGTAAGAGATCAACGGCCTGTTGTCGATTATACTCGGATCATCGGAAAATTTCGCGAAAATCAATGTATTGGAAACGAAAATAGAACTAGGAGAATTTTCTTCGCAGAAAATAACTAAAATTTTTTGAAGACCCTCGCGCATGCAGGTTCCAAGATCGCGAAGAAAAGAGATGGAGAGAAGAAACGGGATAATATTCCTGCATAAGGATCGGGCGACTGCATCGCGTGGGTGTTGCTCGAACTCGTACCGGTTCTAAGTGCGGGTATTCGTACGTAAAATAGCACCTTACTAACGTTATCTCACCGGTAGGTGTGATATGGATCCGGGATTGTCCACATTGTCGTGTAGGAGTGTTGTGTGTTCGGTAGGATGCATTCTTTTACATTTTTCTTTCATTTTTTTTCTCCTCTCTTTCTCTTTCATACGGCGACCTCATTTGTGAACATGAGCGACAACCATGTGAGAACTGTCATTCATTTAAATGTCATCAATATAAAATTGAGCCCTACATACTGTAAAGGCATATATATATGCAGGAAGCTATAGGATCATATATAACTTTCTAATTATTGCAGTTATTTAATATAAAAAAAATATACGACATGTTAGCTCAATGTTCTTCCACATTCGCGAAATTTCGATATCGACGAGAGAATGCCGGGCTCTCGTGCTCTATACTTTGCGTCAATTTGCGAACGTCCGCTCCGACCAGAGGGAGGAAAGACTGGGACAGCCCAGAAATAAAGGGCGGAAACTGATTTCGCGAGTGCACGCGCGCGCGCGCGAGCGAGCGAGCATAATTTAATCGCGCGTACACGCGGTCAGCCTAGCCCGCGGGGCTAAGGGTTTAGCCATGCTCGTCGATCAAAACTTCTTTTACAGATAGCCCCTGATGATACGTCCCGGAGGCTACACCTGCTCGTGATACGCCACTTTGGTGTAACCTGCCCCGCGCGAGCGAGCGAGCGGACGCGTCTATGTGTTATATAATACGAGATCGCGCGGCGCGTCCAGGGCACCGCGGACTTACATCGATACCGATGGTCATGATGGTTATGCTGGTTACAGAGGTTATGTCTGGGCATGGAAGAGTGCTGGCTGTAATACGGGTACAGTCTCAGCTAAGTATTAACAAACGCGGCGATTCGATAAGCTGCAACTATACTTCTAAAGTCAAGATTTTCGAATCACTCTTCTGATTTTTCTATGCGGAAATAAGAGGCTCTAAACAGTGAGAAAAATATATTATAAAACTCCTTTCTCTCTCTGAATTCTAGAGAAAGAATATAGGGAAAAAAATTTAGAAATATATCCAAAATATAAAAGAATTTAATCAAAAATGATTGATTTTGATTCAGAGCTTCAGCATTTTATAAAATATATATTTTATAAAATTTTAATTACGTATTGACCTCACTGAAAAAAAAAAAATTACATTTTACGCAAAATGGAATTTATATATTTTATTAATATAGGTATCTCTTTTTACTTTTGAAAATATTTTAACTCGCTCAATAAAACTGTAATAATATTCATAGAATTTTTTTTATTAATTTAGTTTTATTCCAATTTTAAACTCTTTGTCTAAAAGTTAAATGTAATTTAAATTAGAGGCAATGTTAATTTTCATAAAAAAATTATTTCGAAATTTCTCAGGAGAAAAATATGAGATTTAAATATAATTAAATTTCCCAGAAAAGGAATTGATATAATCTGAAAATAAATTATCTAACGGCCTGAAGTGCAGCAGAATGCTTAAACACTCGACACGGACAATCGAGAGAAAAGCGAAGGCCTGCATTCCGAGATACATCGTGCAACCACGATCGAAGATGCGTAGATATAATATTATAATCGTAGTAGTGAGATACCGGAGTTCACATCGCGGCGCGCACGCACGATTAAGATTCACTTGTCCGCTCATTCGCTTTTACGTATCGAATTACGCGTGATTACGGTGTACGCGCATTAAAAACAAGGAACGATCAATTTATCCGCGATTTTCGCGAACCGACGACAACGACGACGATGACGCCTCGTACAGGACGACGCTAATATTACTCGTAATAACCGTTCACCGAGCGCGGAGGAACCATTAGATGACGCGAAAAATGCGTTTTCCATTATTGCAGGAACACGCTCCGCGTGAGGAATCTCCCCGTTAAGGGACGAAGAGGCGAAGACGTGACACGCGGATTACAGCGAGTGCGTACGGCGTTTAATCGTGAAGTAAAGACTCGTTGCACCGACCTCGGTCAGCAAAAATTGAATCTAACTTTTTGCGTCTCTATATAATTCAACATGATAAATAGAAATATACGGCGTTGTAAATAAATCGTCAGAAACGATTTAATTAAAAATTTTTATTCGATTTAAATTATTCAAATTTGTATAAAAATTCATTCATTTGAAATTCATTTTTATGTTTCGTGTGAAAAGTGCATTTCCGTGACTTCCTGCACATCTGTGCATTTTCTTGTTTATTAATGTGAGGATGGAGTGCAATACATGTGTTTTGCATCACCCCTACTGACGGCTGAAACCGAAGGGAAACTTTTCTGATGGGAGTTTCACGAAGAATTCCATGCATTTACAATATAATCGCATGATACATACCGCTGTTTTGTTTAATCTACTTTTAATTACCGAAGATGACTCAAAGTGGAACGTTTAATTTTAATTAATAAATCGTGTCTAAAATAAATTATATTTTTATTTGTGCCTTCATCTCGCACTTAGCTCTAATTATTATTTACATTGAATTAAAATTGCCATTCAATTTGCTCAAACTTAAAAGGAAAAATCAAATTTTTTAATTTAATTTAAAAATCAAATTTAAAAAATTAAATTTTGGTTAGACTAACTTTTTATTCAAAGAAATCATTCTATGTAACGTCGCTGTCTCAGTGTACTGTATACGCATGTATCGAGACGAAATCACGAGGAGGAGACACGCACATTGCGTATGCTTCATCTAATGAGCGCGGCTTAAATGCGAATCTAATATTAAATCTTTCCCCATCGGCCAAACGCGTCGTCTTTCCCGGCTTTTCCATACGGTTTGCCGATTACATGGATCGACTCGAAATAAACCTGCGAATTCACCGACGCGGTCTCCCCGTTTACGGAAAGCGTCAGTATGGCGCTCGGTTTAACGAGTTAATGGGACGTAATAAAAAATTAAAAAAAATTTTGACATGTAACGATTTGAATTTTACGACGGTAATTCTAACGAAGTTAGATTGTATCAATATTGATATTGGAGAGAGACGTAGAAATGCAAATGCGATTGAAGGATATACCGCGGTGAAGTATGAAAAACGATTAAGAGAAATACAAGTATGAGACACGGGAGAGAAAGAGAGATGATATAGTAAGATGATCTCAGACGAGAGGCTGACTCTCATAATAAAGAAGATTAAATACACGTGCCGTGGGAGACAGGTATCGCGCACAAGAAGATGGTTTCCTTACGACAAGTCGTAACTTTCTACATATATCCTTTTTAATCCTCACGCATTCGCATGAAATTCGTGCATAGCATGGGCATCCGCAGGATTTTTTCCAGAAGAAGACATAATTTTTTTGTTTTTAATTTTTGTTCTTTCTTAATTATTTTTAAATTTCTTTTTTTTTTTTGTTATTTGATTTGATTTTCATTTTTTTATATTAAATATGCAAATAAATTTTAGTGTTCATTCAAAAGGAGAATGCCCCCTTTTTCGTGGTATTTATATACGATCTCTATCTACATCACGAATTAAACTCGCAGAAGATGAAGAAGTCGCACATGGCGGATCTTCGCAACTTACTCGTCCTCTTCCAAAATTATCGACACGATATAAAGACGTTTTCGCTTATACTACCGTGTAATACTTCCTTCATTTTTGATGGATCGCGGGACAATGTATGTACATGTGCGTTTGTATGTATATATGCGTGTGGCGTGCCAACAATCCTTAACGTAAGTACATAATTGCGAGTTCAACGACCGTAAACAAGAGTCTCGCCGGTGGCACTTTTCCTAGGAGTTCGCTCGGCACGACGAGAGAATCTATTCGCGGTACCGCGGAATCTATTTCTGCGCACGCGGCCTTGTGAGAAATGAGAGCGCGGTGTGTGCGATTGATATTGACTCGTTATCATTATAATACCGCGCAGAGCAGTTGCCTCGGTAACTGCAGCCGGATAATTATAGGTGGCCGGGACTAGATGTCTCGAGAAGGAACGGACGAAAAGTGACCATTACGTATATCGCAACACACGGATAATAATTTTCAAACTAGTTTCGCTAACAGACGCATAGTAAAGCGTGTTTTCACCTCAAGGACGTACATTGCGGAAAATCTGGTCGCATCGCCGGCTATTAACAAATAATGTCCTTCTCCGGGCTTTTCGCGAAAGGATCCTTCCACCTCCGGGGACGATCTACGATCGCGATCTATGGAGAAATATCGCGTGCTATGGGCGATTCTATGGTCGGTATGCGTTTTCGCCGTGATTATAGTTATAATTGGCTCTAACCGCACGGTGTGTGCAGAGTCGAAGCGGCTACTGGTCTACGGGAAAAATTCTCAGCCACTGCAACGCGCCAATTATTTTGTAGCGAGATGGAAACGTACGTACAGTGGTGCGCGTTTCAAACTAACAACATATGTCGAACGATTTTGCAAAGTTCGATATCTGCTATTGGATATCATAATTGGGCAAAATTAATATACCGCAAGAAGAAGCATATATTTTAAAATTCATACATATTTTATATATATATAAGCATATTTTTGAAAATTATGTATGTATAGAATATAATTTTTAATATGCTTCTTCTTGCAGTATATTAATTTTACCTAATTATAATATCCAATAACAGATATCGAATTTCGTAAAATCGTTCGCGATATATATATTGCAATAATTTAAAAAACGCAACACATATAAAGAAATGTAAATTAAGAAGAAGAAAAGATCCGTGTGTCATTAAAAATTCACAGAAGCTCCGCGTTGTAATTTGTTGTCGCGTTCAGAGTATGACTCCGAAAATTGAAATAGCGGATGATTCACAAAGAGATAGCTGTCGTCCTCTCTCACTCTTTCTCTCTTTTACAAAGAAGTCGAAAATGGAAATGTCCGGATACAAGTCCGCGAGGCGGACTTCTCATCAGAAATCTGCGATGACAAAAATTGTCCGCGACGCAAAATACAGTTCGCGGGAATTTTCCACGATAATAAATATAAATTCTAAGGTCTCGTTGAAGAAAAAAATGCTACGATTCCCATAGTCGACGTATATACCTTCGTACTACCGAACTTCCTGCTGCTTCTTTCCCGCATAGACGCGCGAGAGCTCCCTTCGAGAAGCCTCACGCCCATACATCGACGTTCGGATTCGTGACTGGGAAGTGAGATGCACTGACCCATGACTGGGCAACGAGCGGATAGGATAGTCGTAGACCCGCGTGCAGGGAGGAGACGACGCCCGTTCTCTCCGGCCAACTCCCACGTCCTATAGAGCAGCGTCTCTCGGACAGAGAGGTTAAACCGTGCCAGGCCGGGAATTATTATATCAAACGGCAGCGCTCCCCGTGAGAGAAAGAAAGGCACCGGTGACGTTAATGAAACAACGTTAGTCACGTCCGCGCGTTTCATAATCGGTATCACTCTGTTGCGAAATGCTATTATGGTATCACCATATGGCATCAAGAGAGAGCACCGCAGACTCGTTATGCGCGCCGAAAATCATCTCGGGAAATATAACGCTGTTACGTCGAGATATAGCGGTTTAAACTATAAACACGAATCACGCAAAGATGCCGAAAAATCTAGACGGAAGTCTATAGATCAATTTAATGATAATAGAAATAATTAAATTGAGAGGGAGAAGGAAATATTTCTATATTTTTTTACACAGAATTCTTTTCTAAATTAGATTATATAATTATTTGCATTATTTTATTATAGGCTCATTATTTATATATGTAGATTATTCTGTTTATCTCTTCGAATTTATTGTACTAATATGTATCTGAGAAACTTTCTCTGAATATATGTTTTATATGTTTAATTCTTCGCGGTTTTTCTCATTTTACGGTTATTTGATTCAGAAATCTTTATCGGCGCTGTTACATTCTCACGACTTTAATTAGATATTCCGATACGTGTGCGCGCATATTCTAAATTATAGGACACAAATTTTTTTCATCGCATCATACAGATCGAGAAGATTGATCCGTATGAGTGGTCTCTTTGATTCGAGATACAAGTCGTGTGAAGTATTCCGACAAATTTCGAGATAAAACGCGCGACTTTAATCCCACGAAAGTATATCTCGTAAATTAAGCAGAAATACTAAACACACACATTCAAAAATATATATGAATATATAATGAACAATGGCGTAGAAATTAGAAATTAAAATCAGTTTAAGATATTCGTTTTCCGAGGAAAAAAAGACGTAACGCTTTAATCCGATTAAATCTGCCATCAAATTAATATCGAACTGATTAAAACAGAAATAATCGTCCCTCACTAAGAATTTATGTTCTGCATTAGCATTCCTATTTTACGCCGCATTTAGCGCTAAAGGCGAAACGGGGCAAAGAGCGCATCACGCGCGTTTGAAGTTTTAATTTTTCTATTCTAAGCGCTAATAGAATCACTGACGAACGCTCCGTTTCGCTTTCGGTCGTTACTCCCATTACAAGTCCCATTGTACTCAAGACGAAAGAAGACGAAGACAACAACGACGAGGCGAGATGTTCGAGCGGCTATAAATAACAAAATTTCGTAAAAGCGCATCCCGACATTCCTTGCAAGGCGATGAGTCAAAAAGGCTGGAGAAGAGCGCCTGGGATACGAAAGTATCCCAGGAGAGGAGAGGAAGAAGAACGCGTGTCACTTCTCATTTTTCCCGCCTCTACATCACTGTCGAGTTGCGTTAACAGCGACCCTATCCCATTTGCTTGGCGCGTCATCGTTCATGATGCCCCGATTAGGAGATACGTTCGAAATCTCTATGCACGTATTCTACGCTATCGCTAATCTACGGTCGCGTCTCTTTCCTTTGACCCCGCGATACAAACTTAAATCAGCTCGTTATTGTGTCAAAGAAATTGAGCCCGCGTGACTGCACGCGTGCGAGTCATGAATTCCTAAATGAGCTCGGATGGAAGAAAGACAGAGAGAAGAGACAGAAAGAGGGAGAGGAATTATTTGTCTCCGTTAATTTAATAATTCGATATGGCGCAATTAAATGTTAATTAATTGCCAATTTATTAATAATAAATTCTACACCCATATTGATTCATTAATTAGTAAGAGTGTTATTAAAAATAAGAATGCTGAATTAAAATCACACTAACACTTCCACTTTGAAAAGATGCTTATAATGAATTGTAAAACAAAAATTAATCGTCCAAAAATAATACAAATACATTTCAAAAATATATTATTACATTTTTACAGACGCATGAATATACGGAACATTGTAATCGTTATCAAAATATCCCCTAGTTCTGAATTGATTATTATTCGTGAACTAAATTTTAAAAAATAATTGAAAATGTTTCAATATTTATATCGCTACAAGAATAAACTACGTTACCGCGAAGTTGAATAACAAGCACAATTGATTTTAAAGATTACAAATAATATCTTAATAAATTAATTATAAATTGACGAAATTATAAATTACTCACTTTATAATTGTTTTATTGTCAGCCGTCTTTTATCCTCCTACTGTTTCTCCATAACATCCATACACAACACTTATTTGTCAAAAAATACGATCGCCCACGCACTAATTATCCAAATCGCCTGGCATTTTAATATAGCACTCCCGATATTAATCCCATATGGTGCCTTATTTTATATTATGACAGAATAAACCAGTCACACAACTTTGATAATGACTAAGCTATATAATAACGGAAATTTAAAAATGACAACTTTATTCCGCTACTGCGTAATACTACGAAATAATGGCTAATTAACAATAAGATGTGAAAATCATAGAAGTTAATTAATCACGCGGACAAATAATCTCCAGTTAATCGTGAAGAATAATTACTTTTAATATTTTCTATATTTAATATTTGGAAGATATATTATATATTAATTCGCAGAGAGCACGCGACGTTTGCTCCTGCTCGTTCAGACATCACTAAACTAATGATAAGATCGCGCGCGACAACAGCGCATTATACGTCACAAAAATTCCACGGCACGCTATTGTTTACATGCAAGTAAAACAATTCGTCATTCGCTTTAAGGTAACGAAATGACACGATGTAATAATACACTGACTGCGATGGTAGTCAACGGTGATCGACGCTTATCTTTTCACAGTTGATCTGATATTTGGCACAAATTACGCCGTATTATCTTCTTTCGAAACGCGATAATTTTCTACGATTATTATACATGCATATTAATTTCTATGATTATTATATAATTAGTAATTATTAAATTCGCGAATTTAATTAATTTTCGCGATTCACATCTCGACTAAACTATTGTATTAATTTATCATGTGGTATACTGACAATGAGTATCAGGATATAAAGTTACCGATATCTGATATCATTCTCAAATTTCAATATTTATTCACAAAACATCGTTTAATTTAAAAGCATTTATGTAACCGTAATATTCGAGATCACCTGTCACAATATAAAATATATGTCATGTAAGATTAATGTTGAAAATGCTATGTAAAATGCCGGACAATCATTAGTTTAATCATTAATGCGCGCACAATTATAATAATTATGTTAACATTTTGCATTCGCTAGCATAATTTGGTGATATACAATATGCATCACAATTGGAATAAAAAAAAGCACTTTAATTTCTTTCTCTTCCTCTTTTAAATATTATTTCCCGCTGATAGAAGATAATAAATTCTAGATTAAAGCAATAAAATTTAAATAATATCAATTACAATGCTACAATAATATTGTCATAAATAATGCTTTAACTATGCTAATTGTGTTAGCAATGTTATTCATTCGAATCTGATTTTTCAAAGTGCCAGATTAATAAATAAAAGTACAAAATTCGATCGAGTATCCAATAAAAAATTTAAACCGGATAAATTGATGCAGAGAGAGAGAGAGAAGGATATAAAATGCGCTACTAGTAGTGCACACATAAAATACATTCAATTCGTAATAACGATAAAAATATCCCCACGACGCAGCTCTTGAACGGTAAATTAAGGCAGCTAGCAACTTGACGCTAAAATGACCACTTTGACGATGCAGGCGCGATCTCTCGCGCGACAACGCGCATAAAAATAATTCCCGTAACTGGCCGGACGCGCGTTACCGTCGTAATGGAAAGCCTCCTTCGTGAGATAACGCGGTGCGTAAATAAGCGGTCGCGTTAAGAAAGGGGAGTTTACGAGGCGCGTCATCCTCTCTCGTGCGAGACCACCACCCCGGCAAATTGACCAGCGCGAATATATATATCGCGTTTTACCCATCGACGTCATCCCGGGAGAATCTTCCCGGCGCGAGAAACCGCGGTCGTTACTTTCACTCGCGGGAATCCGAAAAATCGTCGTCGGAAAAAGAGCGGCCTGTTAGAGAGCAAAAGGACTCGACACACACGGACGCATATACATATATGTATATGTATATACACACGTTCTCTCCGCTCGCTCATACTTATGCATGAGTCCGCGTGCACGCACATGCACATGCGTACCTAATACACCGCCGAAGAATGATTTATGGAACGATATCCGCTTTTTATCAGGGGCCCCCCGATTCAGGTTGTCGTGCTCGGGGCATCGGTCGTGCCGCCGAGATTGCTCTCTCTCGCCGGAGGATGCCAGGGGCTCTGCCCGAGCTGTAATTGCACTCCATCGGAGCGAAGATGGAATGGGAGGAGGGAAGAATCGTAGGGAGAATCGGTTTAACGAAATCTGTTGTTAGGCGCGATCGAAGGGAACTTTGCAGTTTATCACCCGGGGATTTAATTCCCGTGACTCGCGCGTGAGGAATTACGTGCGCAAAGTGGTATATAGCGATCACTCGCACTTCGCCGAAGAGAAGAAGAGAAAACTCGTCCTTTCGGATTTTCTCCGAGAGCTCAAAAATAATGTGGTTTCTCGATCTTCGATTTATCGAGGAAAATATGGTCACACGGTACTGTTATCAGTGTTGGGTAATAGATACATTTTGTGTATCTGAGTCTGTATCCGAGATATATTCGAATTGAAGTATATATGTATCTAGATACAAAACATGGTATCTGAATTGCTTTTTTTCAGATACATTTTCACATATTTTTGGAATAGTCCAACTCTTTAAATTTTTAAAAGATCAAGACTGCAAATTATCAACATATCGTCAACATCAGTTGAGTGATTATTAAGCATTGATCAAATTTTAGTATCATGGCAAAATAGTTTGAGTGACGATATCTTCGAGGCATTTTTCACGTGTTAAGACTAACGAATAAGTCGTGATATAAACAAAAATATTAAGAATTATTCAGTACGTTTTGTGCACATTACCACTATTATGATAAAATATAATTTAAAAGTATCTGATATGTATCTGAGATACATTTAAAGTATATGAGCATCTGTATCTATATACGTTTTAATTTGTGTATCTGTATTTGTATCTAGATATATTTTTTTACACGTATCTGTATCGAGATACATTTTAAATGTATCTTACCCATCAATTGATCGTTATAAATTATATTATTGGCCAGTCTCTCTCTACGCGCTAAAAGCTCACGCGTGGTCGAGGCTTCGTTACCTAATTCTGTCGAGCCGTGCCAATGTTCCCGTAATCTCATTACGAAAGCCAAAGGCCCGCCAGAATCAGATCGCGGCTCGAATATGTCGAATTATTGACAAATCTAGAGTACGAGCGCATATGTAAGTCGCATCCGCGCGCGCCACTTAAATAGGGATAGATTACGAAAGTTTTCGGCCGCAAATACATCACCTGCTTCTATTCGTACATACTATAATTGTACTGATTTAAAAGCGTAACTCGCAGATCGTTCCACCGACATCGTTGCTTTGAGGGGAGAACTCGGTCGATGACCGCGTTTAGGTAACATAGATATTGTACATAGCAACTACTACTACGAATAACCTCGGCCCTCGTGCAACGCTGATCGATTATATCGCTTAGACGTGGCGTTTCACTCGTCGAGTAATAACAATGCTAATCGAACGTCATTATGACTTCGCGCGCGTCTGTATTTATAATCCATCACGACAAATCCGCCTTCAATAAAAACCTCGGCGATAATTAATTTTATATGCGTAGAGAAAAAAAATAAAGAGAAAATATATCTACACGCATTATATGCCGTTTCCGTTCGTTAACCCTAACATTACCGGTGATGAATACGAAGATTTCTCGTGTAACCAATTACAATTACGTACATATTATTATTAATCCGACATTAAGATAAAATACACTTCTAAATATTATATAAAAATGAAAATGTAAGCGTAATTATATGCGCGTGAGCGTAACGAAAAGAGTGCTTGACGTTCGCGAGATTTACTTAAAAATTTTTTACTACGCGCAAATGGCGTTTCGATAGGTAACAATACTAAAACGAGTACGAGGAGCCCGGTTAAGTATGGTCATTAAATTTATCACGAACGGGCAGTTAATCTTCCGAGGCGCGCGCGCCGGTTTACCGAGCACTTTTCACGGCGAAACTCCCGACGAGCCGACTACGGTGATTTTAACCTGCATCCGCGCGCGAGGCGAGCAGTGTGCAGTATGCGAAATATATACGCATAATGCGGCGATATTTCTCCTCGCCGTCGCGCCGACAGTGTAGGAAGCTCGAAACGCATTCCATTAGCATAGCTTAACATTAAGCGCTCACACGTCTCGACTCCGTGAATTACAGGCATTGAATCTTGAATGATTACACGATTCAAAGGGCGTACATCAACAATGTCAGCCGGAAAGCAGGACCTTGTTCACCTGTTTCCGACTACCGCGCAAAATTTAACGAGAGCGCGCTTATTAATTTTGGATAAACCTTATACGTAAGCTGCAGGCGAGAACCATATGCACCCGGCCAATTCATAATTCGAGACTCTAGTAAAATATTCAAAATATAATTAATATCAAGTTTCCACGATTATATTAACTTAATGAGTGCTGTATGATTTTTATTATTTTTTTAATAATAATTATTATCTGTCAATTTAATTTGACAGAATCAATAATCTGTTAAAAATTATCTCTTATAAGAATTTGTATTCTTGGAACATTCTCATATTTTGCCGAATTTACGGAAATTTCAGTCGCGTGATGTGACGTACCACGGTTACTACTCAAGGTGTCACAATATCGGTGCGTTACTCGTTCAGGGTTAACGAAGCCGCGCGATTCTCCGAGATCGACGAACTCAGCTGCTTTCTCACACTTTGTCAGCATCCAAGGCTGGCCGTTCGCCGCGTTCACGGATTCGTCACACTTCGATGTCAGTGACCTTCACTACGTTTTTATTTTTAAACAACCGATCATTAGAAGAGCCATACCAGGTTTACCTCGGCTTTCTTTGCTTCGCATAAAAGTACAACGACAATTATAGCCCTGATGCAACGGTATCGAAATTTTTAGGAGTAATAAACTTCCGCGGACACAATATCGATTAATAAAAATGGCTGTTACAGAAAAAGAGAAATTTTTTCTGTATAATTCTCTGTTCTATGTAGGATCTATGTAGAGATCCGAACGGAAAAGCCCTGTTTTCATTCATTAAGATCGAGAAATCATGTTGCTACTTTCTTTTATATTTAATTAATTTTACATTTACAACAATCATATATAAAATAAATTAAAAAAAAATCCTGTATTTAATAAGACTTGAAATAAGATCGGTTTTCGTATCTCTGAATTGTGAAAATGAAACGAATGCGAAACGGATTAGTATATTATTATCGCTACACGTTTAGTATTGTCTTTATTCTTTGTATCCATTCCGGTCACGCGGAACGTCAAGCATTCATACGTAATATTTGCTCAACAAGCGCGTCGCTAGGCCATTTCAAGCGAGTGTGTCAATGGCTGGTGAAAGGTATCAATGACTTTTTTTCTCACTGACCCACGACAAGGAAACTCTCGATCTCTAATATCATCATGTTTACTTACGTAATCATGATAGCGTTCGTGTGCGGAATCGTTGATGCGTGTCACTAATCTTATGCGAGTCTACCTATCTAAAACTTTGTGATATAATCGAATTAGGATAATTTAATTTTTTGTAAGTAAATATTTTAATATTATTTTTTTATAAAAAACACGTCAATCATTTTAAATTATATAAAATATCTTCGCGCGTATAATTAAAAAAAAAAAAAAATAAAGAAATTTTGAATAAATCCTCAATTAAGAATTTCATAATTTTTTTCTCTATGAATATGTATGCGCAATAAAAATATACATGTCACTGATTTAAGACATATATGCGCGCAACGTCCATTAATCAATAGCGATCACGCGAGCGGTACACCAAACAAGACAAGAGGACCGCGCGAACACGATCGACTGGTTAATATGCTTATTTAATACCCCTGCGTGACAAGGTTGCTACATCGGCAGCGACGAGAAGCGGAATCGACGTGCCAAAAGTATTACCTGATGCGTTACAATGAGAATGACGTGCCGATTTATCCCGAAAGGGGTATAGAAAGAGAGATATCCCGAAGGCGCGTTTCAATATATGGATGGCAATTTGCCACATCCGGTAAACATGTCGATCAAGGATACACAACGCGTATCCTCGAAACGTACATATATATATGTATAATCGTCCAGAATCACGAAGATATATACTTCTCACTCAGAGATACACGGCGGAGAGAGGATGGAAATTGCACATGGCAGCCTGCATCCTGCCGCTTTTGCACGTTTTAATACGTTCGATATATTCGTTCGTTCGGACGCCTGACCGCAGATACCTGTGCAAGCGGACAAAAGTAGGGTAACGTCGGGTTACGCTTGCTCGCAACAGAAGCCGGCCTTCGCACCGTGGTTGGTCGTGTAACGTGGCTCTCTTTCTTCCCGATGCATCCTTCGTGTCCACCAGCCACGATATATAGATTTTGACGAGTATGCGGCAACCGCGTGGAGACAATGAATGTGGACAAAACGAGCAGTGCAGGTCGGACCAGTCCTGGAGCGGACATTAATTGGGATCGGACGGACGTACAAAGTGTGACTCCCGAACGTCGATAAAAATCAGTTATGCGGGGACGGACGAATCGGAAAAAAAAACTCCTCGAGATGCTCCTTTCGATTTCTTCTCCGCTCGGTTTCTTGAAACGCAATTATTAAAACTCAGGATGCCGCGGGACAAAGGAGCCTGGCCGCGAAGAGAAGGAGGAAGCTCGAAAAAGGGAACCGTATACGAAATATTTGCATAATTATGCACACGTAATAAGTTCGAATAAGGAGGATGCGCAATTAGTTGCCCCGAGTGTCCCCCACGATTTATGACCGAATAATTAACCATGTCAATCCCGACTCTCCTCTTTCAGGAAAACCGCACGCTCTCGTTCTTTGTCGAGTCCCGAAGCGACGCGGATAAACATATGTGCGTTAAAAGCCGGTTCCAGATATACGTTCACTCGCCGGATACTCGTCAAGTCGAGACGCAAGCACAGGTGATGCAACACACACGTCACAAATGTATTCAGCAATATATCGTGATAAAATCTGTCACATAAATTCGCATTTGACAGATGAACGCATCGATTTATTATAAGCGCGAAATGCTATTTTTATATCTACAGGTATATTCTAATTTTTCCTAATTAATCTGTGTCACTCAATTATCGATCCACGATCGGAGGATTTAAGAATCTGTCGATTCGTACCGTGTGAAACAGCCCTTAAGAACTTAAGACGACGGTCAGTCCTTCGGCAGGGAATAAAGCACGGTCGGAAGAAGCGAAGCCAGGAGCCTTTGTGCCGGTCGTTCGTGGCTGAATGATCGCCGCGCGCCCGGAGGTAGAAGAAGAAGCCGAGACTCGCTTACCGGCTCAAACGCTTTAACCACCTGCTTCCGAAATTTGAGCGCCGCGCGTCTCTCGCGTAACACTTTCGTCTTTGGTCCTCCTGCCTTTCGACGTCGGCGCAAAGTCCGCGATACGACAGATGCCGTATAATCAACGACGGGCGCTGCTCGTCATAAGAGAGCTAAGAGCTAACATTTGTCGAAGCAGATCGAAATTATTTAACGCTCGTGCGTTTTACCCAACTTGCCTCATAGCACGGCAGATATTATTTAACCTTGGCATTCTATATATATTTATATATATGTATATATCAATGATGAATTATATATATATATATATATATATATATATATATATAATTGGCGTAGTTTATATTTCATAATAAAATAATTAAAAAATGTAGCTTTCTTGCATTCAATATCTTGACACGTATATCATTACACGTTATATTAAGAAACATTTTTGCAGTCGACAATCGTATGTAATAAAATCGTTCTACATAGTGCTTTACATGGTCGTAAACGCGAACTACGTGTCCGTACAAAGAACCGAGTTATTTCGCAAAGCCAGCGGCAAAGGGCTTTGTGCTCTTGCAATCGATCGGCAGCGGGATATCAAATGCGGTAAAACGCGAGAAAAGTATCGTCATTGCGGCGCAGTACATTCTATAGGTACATTATATTTTCAACGCTATATTTTCCGTTATATCTTCAGTTATTATCAATCAATATTGTAGCGAAGCATTTTACGACAGTTTCGTTGCGAATTATATGGCTGACAATGAATAATAAAAAAACCCCGTGAAATATATTCGTCATAAAAAGAAGTTTATCAAGTCAACATCAGCTATTCTTTATCGAAGCTAACATACAATAGATTTCCCCTAAAATATGTTATAATCGTTTTGATAACGGATAATCTTTATTTGTAGAGCCACGTTGGAAATCGTGAGATTTCGTAAGACACATCGAGCTTCGAAAATTTTCTCACTGCATATTTCGACGAGAACGTCATTCTCAAAAAAGTACGACGTTGATTATCGGAAGAAAAATTTTCATTAATCGTAAAGCAAAGTACGTCCGTTTTTCCCATCAAAAGCACGGAAAATTAATCACGTCAAGAATATATTTTTCGTGAAACGTTGAAACAGCCAATGGAACTCTTTGTACTATTTCCACATGAAGCATCGTTTACAGATTATCACAACCGTGAAGAAAGTCAATGGGGCGTTGTATAAATGGATAACTAAAGTCTCTTCTACGTGAAAGTAATGCGTTGAAAATAGCGAAAAGAAAGGGACAACTCGAGCAGATTTTGCTTGGCTCTGCCATCGCGAAGTCATTAGCGGTAAATTAAACGGATGAATCGTGTCACGGAAAGCAGTTAGACTCCCACGAGTCGACAGAATCGTAATAACTTGACCAAAATTTTATTAGGGAAGTCTTTTATTGGGACAGCTCTGAGACACAATAAACGAACGATCGTAAATTCTTTTAAAAATGTCCAATTATGCTATTATCTTCCGTGTTGGTAAAGTTCATAAATAAAAATTAAATATGTAAAATTATTCTATTCACATAAAGCGTTTTATGTAAAGAAAAATTTATGCAATTATATACAATGTAAAAAAAAAGTGTAAAATAATAAATCATTATCGCAGAATTATTTGTCCAAATAATGATTAATTTTAAATACACAGAGGTGTAAATATATGTAAAGGGGAAAAAATGTGTAATAATATATTATGAAAAATTCATCTGTAATTTCTTCAGCTGATAGATATGAAGATGTATGCAAGTATCACATTCTTATCCCACGCACGAGCGCGCGAATGCAATCTTTATTTCACGCCAATAATCCTCCGACAGGAAGTCAGTTGCATGTACGCACACATTGACACGGTCATGAGAACTAAACTCTGAATCTTCTGACCGCGACTTCTCTTTCTACAGAATTTCTCTCGCATAAACAACGTTTTTTTTTCTTTGTAAATGTCCTATTAAATCAGAATTTTAAATTTCTAACGATTTTCTCAAAAGATTAGAACGAATATTCCACCCTTTCATCTAGTTGTATTAGTATAATACATTCTTTCTTTAATCTTAAGTGAAAAATTAAATAGGAATTTATTAGAATTCGGAAACAATTCTTTCTTACGAGTGTTTAAATTTTCGAAAAAAAAGAATATTAAATTTTTCAAAATAAAGTCTATAAGTTCAATAACAGCATTATTCAAATTTATTTTTGTATTCTTAGATTTGTGTATTTATAACGTATGACAAATGACAATGTATTGAAAGAGATAAATAAATAGCCTACATGGAATTTACGATACTACGAAAAAAAAAAAAAAAAAAGAAATTGTATTCGCAGAAAAATCGTTCATACATTCGCCAAGAAGAGTATATATAATGGGAAGATGAGACGATACGACGACCATTTATGTACACGACCGCGTGCATGTGCTCGAACGTGTTCGTGCGTGTCGGCGCACGCATTTCTGTATATATAGATGCGAATATAGAAGACTCGAATAAAGGCAAAAAACAGCCTCTCCTCGGCGGAGGGATACGTCTGGCAACAGTGCTGGGACTGGACCAGCTGATCGCGCCGCACCAGGGCCGTCTTCACCCTTTCAAGCTAAAATTTATAATTTCGAGAAAGAGAACTACTTAATTTTTTGCAATATCGCTTAAACGACTTGCTTAAACCGACAACTCCGCCCGAAAATATTTTCCAAAATTATTTTCTAGTCCGAAATAATAATGACATTTTTTCTGAAAAATGTTAATATTTTTTAGGAAAATATTTAATAAATGTGAACTTAAAATTTATGCTATTCGAGGGCATTTTTGTTTGTTCAAATTATCTGACGATAATTTTGATGACAGCATACGGACTGACTAATTTCTTCTAATTCGATATGAACGCGATGATCTGTCGCAAAATGCACTCATCTAGGACGAATTGCCATCAGTCCGGTTAACAATGCGTGCACCGGCACATTCGACGATTCAATAACCCCCTCTCCCTCTTTTTCTCTCTTTCTCGGCGACGAGGAAAGACGCCAAACCGGTTTCGTAATTTCCAAATGAACGATCGTCTCGTTCCGCGCCGAGAAACCCTTCCGCGGAAGCTTTGTTGTCTTGCCCTTTATTACTCTTTCCGTAAGAATCAGCCAAATTCAAACGCAAGTTTCTTTTAAATTAAAATCGATACTGTATGATTTTTCTATTCTAAAATAATTAGAAATATATTAAGAAATTGCATCATGTATTTTTTGAGAATAAAAATAATTTCTCGCTGAAAATTATAGAACACTTGTTAAGTAAAGACCGAACGAACAAATATGGAAAAAATGATTCATTTGTTTGTCTTTAAAATTCATATAAAGGCTACATTTTCGCTCTCACAAATTTGTATTATTCGAAGATTTATTATTCGCGAGGAAACGTCAATGATAAGAAATCTGGGACGCGCGCTAATCGCAAAATTAAAAAGGTCGCGGCTGTGATCTTTCAATAACTTGTAACAATCTGCTTCCTCGAAGCATCTTTTCCCAATGGACCAGTTCCGGCAGCGCTGCCGGGGCAAATGAGAATAGACTTGGTCGACGACGAACAGAAGGCAGCGTAGAAAAGACGAAACAGAAGCAAGAGTTGAAAGAGGAGAAAGGACGGAGATAAGAAAGAGAGAGTCGCTCTGCGCGGAAAATAAGAATAACAAGAAGCTGCAGAGCTCGGCGAAGATGCGAAGTCGGGCGCGAGGCGAGAGGAGAAAGGAAGCATCCAGGACTGGCAGGAGGTGACTAGACGTGACTAACTTCGCCGAGGGAAGAGAGAGGAAAAAGAAAGAAGGAGAGTGAACTGGAAAGAAGACTTGAAAAATGACCGCCTGTAAATCTCGAAATGCACGTCGACTGAGTCGAAGTGCGTAGAATCCTAAAGACGCGGAAAGAGCCTCCTAGAGGAGTTAGAATCTAACTGACGTATGTTTGACACGTGACTCATATTCCATTTCATTGACATCGTCATGTACAGAATATTACGTATTCATATTTCTTGGAAAAAAATCAAAAGGAACGAATCGTTTATATTTAACATTCGGAAAATGTTTCTAAAAAAAAACCAGCCTTTGTAAAGAATGAAGGAATTATAATCTACTTTTGCTCGCTCCGTATGAATCATATCCAACGTTATCCTTGTCGCTCATCTCTCATCAACTCTTATATACCGCCTCGCCAAAATTACATTCGCGACGTTCTCATAATTTCCATACTAAACCAAATTATCGTCTCGCTGTAGGCGTTTTCAACCGCATCCTCCTCAGTATTCACCTCGATTCATCTCGTCACGTTCGCCTCGGAAAATTTCGATACCGTCTCACTCTACCTATACTTTCATCGACCATTGTGTGGCGATCAATTAAATCTCGCATTTAATGATTTCTATTGTACAAACATCGAGAGACTTTAAGCACGTATAGATAAATTTAGCACCTAACAAAATCAACCGATCGAACGGGTCTTGATAAATAATTGCGTATTTCTTCGAAAGAAGCTTTGTCGAGCGCGATGTAAAATCTCAATTTAAACTTCTCGGTACTTCGATTTCGCCGAACACAATCGTTGTGTCGTTTTCAATTTGAACGGAATTTCTCATTCGCTCGCGCGCGACAGCGTGCAAGTCAGTGTCGCGAAAAGTACAAAGTACACCCGGATGCGACAATATAAATCATCACCATCCCGGGCCGCCTGAAAAGGGAACTCGTATCATCCACTCATACACAAGCCCTTTAATTCGGCGAGCGCAGAATACGTAACTCTCGCAAACTACAAAGTTGATAAAGTAGAGAGAAGATAAATTGAGAGAGAAAGAAAAAACCACAGAAAACGATGAATAAAAGGATGATTTTTTGAATCTTAATAACACGATATTAAATATCAATCCTTGGTAATCTCAAAGTACAGCTATCGACGGTCGCGTACAGGTCTCGGATCAAGGCGAGCAGAGAGAAGGAGAGGATTCATCTTAAGGTAGTCCGAAGTGAAGTAAGTTTAAAGGAACGAGAGAAGGAGGATGGGAGCATCCTCGCGCGCGCGTGAGCGCGAACAGCGAACATCAGCCAGCCGGTTAGCCTGCCGAGGCTATAATCGTCCTCGCGTGTAATGTACGATCGGTAGGAGGACAAGACCCCGGGTGGTGGTGGTGGTGGTGGTGATGGTGGGTAGGTAGGTAGGTTGTGGCTCGCTGGCTGGCTGGCTGCGTGAGTGAGCGCGTCGTGGAAACTGGTGTGCGCCGCCGATGTCAATGACACTGCGCCGCTGCAGCTGTTGCACACATAAGTCAAGCCCGACCGACACCGGCGCACAACACGTGCGACCCGGGCAGGCAGGCAGGTACGTGCGGGAGAGAGAGTTCGTGTCTTTTCTCTCTATCTGTGCGTGTATGTACCTGCGCGCACGAGGGCAAGAGTCAAATATTTCCATTCCGTCCGGATGGACCCCCTCCAGACTATAAGGCGAGATGTCCACTCATGGAAAGTTTTATATCATCGCTCTGTGAGCAAAACCCTTCCTCGGTCCCGTAGATCCATTCAGAGAGACACTAGACGCTCCGTGTTTACCGGGGAATATCTTGTTATCGAGAGTCTTATTGTCGAAGAGTAAAACTTATATATATACAGTATTCATCTATGCACGCATATGCAAATCATATATATTTTGATTATTTTGTTATTCTCGACTCTCGAAGAGCATTGCAAGATTCTCAAGTGACGTCAGTCGGAATATATTGCATAGATTTTGAAAATATATTCAGACAATTTTGTATCGTTACTCTCGGTGAATATACAAGTCATTAGTATTTGAATAAAAGAGGAAAGATATGCCGTACGCAGCATCTGTGAAAGTGATATCGTACAATCTGCTTCGCGCCTTCTTCGCGGATCCCATTTCGGCGGCATGCACGTGCTGGCCGCTCGCCTGAGCGACGCACGTGCCACGACGCCCGCGTGTGCGCACGCACGCATGCGCGATCGTAATTACTACCTGACGCGAGCTTTTGACGATGAATTAAAGATAATGATTTGCGGCCACAGACCGAGGGACCCAGGGCAACTGATACCTCGGCACGATATATCTGTGGCGATCTCTTTTCAAAGTAATTGTTCTCTGGGAAACACAATCTCGTGCGAGATTTCAATTATGGTAGAGGGATAACGAACGAAATTATGCAAAACACGCATATAATGGCTCGTATCATTTTTTCTTGATGTTTCAGAAAAGAATGTTTCTACCGAAGGAGCATCCGTGCGTCTGTCTTTGTATATAAACCGAAAGAAAATTACATTTTTTCCCTCGCACTAAATTGGGTTAACTAGAGCGACATGTGTCGGAACGGAGCAAAGAGATACAAAGAGCAATCGAGACAAGACCAGAAAGGAAGACTAACGTTTATATAGATGCGCGAAATTCGGTTTCGTGAATGTTTTTCGTGATGATAAAACGCGGGTTCCTGCGGTATAAACTGGATGAAATTAACGTCGACGTAAATCAAATGACCTCTTCTGAAATAAGAAAGACCTTATAATTGTATGCTTCCTAAATTCCAAGCATTTAGCGCTTCTTGAAATGTCACGCATTTTTTTCGCATAAAATTATATATTATGGTAGCTGGCAAAAATATCGATAGAATTCTTCTAAAATTATTTTAAAGAATCTCTGCTATATATTTTCATTTGCTCGTGCAACATTTGCTTGTTTCATGTCTATCTCTCTCTCTCGCTTATATTATATTATATTATCCGGGGCCGATCGCGCGTAAAAAGAGGCGAGATGAGAAGTACACAACAAAAGTTCGTAATAAATGGCGGGGCATTAATCTCCAGCGTTTCGCGTTACGTTGGTCCATACACTTGACGGGGGACGATCATTCTGTCTCGGCCCTCTCTCCGGTTGTGTGCAACGGTCGCGCTTTTTTTCGCGTGCTTGTAATTATTATAAATCCGCGTCCACTTGCGACGGCCGCTTATAAATCCCGGAACGAGCTAAAAAGAGGAGCGGCAGCCGATTCCGAAAGAACCGCCGCAAAATTGTTTTTCCGCGGGCTGCCCTTAAGGGGGTCCGTACTTTACGACGATGCGATGCTAAGAGCATATAAGTTCGGTAGAAGGATCGCAGCCAAGTCGAAAACAACCGAAAGTTATTACGCACGTTGATGAAATTATAAAAGGATATGCACGTTTATACGGAGGGAGAAGGAGCAGGATAAATATAAATTCTATCGCTCTCTCTCTTTTCATCTTCTTTTGAAATCGAAATCTATTGCACGCGCGTATGCAAGGTTATTCATTCCGCGATTTTTATAAAAAAATTTCTACGTAAATACGCGCTTCTTTGTCTCGTCAGTTTTCCCATGTCACTGTGTATAATTATCGCACCGGTTCGGTCAAACAGCTGCGCTTTTGTTGTTTGTACATTTATACATATTACGCGTTACGTTTCGCTTCTCTTCTTTGTCCCGCGTGCACGCGATGCCAGTCTATAGGAATGAGATCCCGCATGCGTTCTTCGAGTTTAGACTTTAAAATGATATTATGCAGGGTAGCCAAGTTAAGCGAAGTACACTTCGTGCGACAACTGTCGAGTCATTTACTCAAAACGGCTCGCAAATGCCACCGCGTACTTTATGAAGATACAGGGCCGCATCTATATACTTCCAAGGTTCTAATAATAGATAAAATTCAAATAGAAATGTTGAGAATTTTTAATAATAAAATGCAATATATGAAAGAGAAAATTACTTACTTAATAATTAAATTTTAAAAAATTAATCGCGTTTTCTAATACATATTATTTGCTCAATCAGTTATTTTACGAAGATAAGACAGACCCGCATCTATATACTTCCAAGGTTTTAATAAAATAGATAAAATTCAAAGATACGTTGAGAACTTCTGACGATAAATAACATGTGAAAGAGAAAATTATTACTTAATAATTAAATTAAAAAAAAATTAATCGCGTTTTTGTAATACATATTATTTGCTCAATCTCAGTTTCTTTTACGAAGATACCGACAGGCACGCATCTATATATTTTCAAGATTTTAATCAAATAGATAAAATTCAAAGACATGTGAAAACAAAAATTATTACTAAATAATTAAATTTAAAAAAATTAATCGCGTTTTGTAACTTATACATGTTATTTATTCGATCAGTCTTGGGAAACTTCGCGCCCAGTAAACAATCAAGTCGTTCGCACTTTACACGACCAAGCCTGAAGGGGAAACACCCGGACGTCATCTATACTTTTGTTCCGCGCGTCACCGGTCGTCAGCTCGGCCTCGCAAGAGAGCGCGAATTTGTAGCGTAATTTCCTCTCGTTCGCGCCCGTCAGGTCTGAGATGCAGGACGTCGCGTCTCGAGTAATGTCCCCTTGTCAAGCGCGTTCTTCGCGCGCGCGCGAGCGATTTTTTATAAGGACGCCCGATTCTCGGCGATCCTTATAATAGCTCATCAGCGCGAGGCGACACGTACTCAATTACCTCTATAAGCGTCACGTCCCACGCAATTTATTCCTCGTATGTATCAGCACCACCCGGCGGTGACCACGAAGAAAGATTTAGCGGGCACAATGCGCGCGCGTGTATGTTAAAATGTTGCATGCCTCGAGCCTTTCGCAATTCTGGACGGATCGAATTTCGCCGAAGCATTATGATCCTGACGAGCAATAAAGTTTGATGCGCGCAATTAAATTTCTAAAAGAGAACTTTATTCTAAAATAATACAAGTATACATGAAAGAGAAATGGAAATTAAAGAAATCATTTAAACAAAATGTGATCTAACAAAAATCAAAATGACATTAAAAATATGGAGTCTCTGAATTTGTCAATTATACGAAAAAGAGTTTCTCTGATTAATATTTAACGAAATAAAAAATATTAATATGTACGTAGTAAAATTAATCGAACATAATTTATAATCTTGTTGTGGTAGATATTAATATTTTCAGAGAAATTCTTCTGAATACGATTACCATGATTTTCAGAATAAATTCTAAGAGAAAATTTTCTCTATGTATTAAAATGAAAGTGATAATTTTTGTAATTTTTAGCTAGAATTAATTGATCGAGACTTCTCTCCCTGTCGACTTGCGGCACCGTTACTTTACGTTAGTAATTGCGGTACATTCCTATCTCGTTTGTCAGTATGTTCAACAAAGCAGCTAAGAAAAGGCTAATACGCAATGTAAGAAAAGGGTTAAACTGAGCCTCGAATCCGCGCGGGACAAGAAGAGCCAATTTTACTAGACGTGTCTGAGTATCTCTGAATAGAGCGAGCTCGTAATTGAGGAGACGTTTTATATGCTCTCGTGTCTCGTTTCATAACTTCTTACGCCATTACGAGTGCGAGACGTTTGACTGATGTTAAAATGTAAAGGCAACGCGAAATGTTGCAAGCGCGATATTAAGTAAAGGAACGCAATTTCACCGTTTTAACTCGCAAATATGTAACAGTCGATACATTGTATATAAATTCGAGAAGCTTTAATAAATCGTTATTTTATCGATGTTTTCCAATTTACTTAGAGACATTTGAATGGTGCTCGGCGCGCCCTTTACATTTTTCTTGAAAAATCATCGAGCTCGAAAAAGGCTCGGGCATGTAAACAGACAACGGGGCTGCCGGAGTCGCGCTGACGGAAATAACGAGCGTGGCAAAAAGGCGTGTTCTCACGTGCTCGCGGATTCAACGTCGTCGTGCTAAGAGTTAACGGTAACTCACCGCGGCGAAGCGCCGCGATGACTCACGCCAGACAATGTTGCCAGAAATGCAGTATTCTCTACAACATGTGTGAATATTCTTTTCCGCTCGATATTAAAAAGAAACCAAATAAGAAACCAAAATTAAGATATATTTTTTTCATGTTTTATTACGCACAGAGAGTATTTTCTCTTACGAATTTACCCTAACCTGAAAATAATGATAATCGTGGGACAATATATGGCACTGGAAGAATTTTATAAGAATTTTTCTGATTAAATATTTACCACTATAAAAAATATTAATATGTACATAGTAAAATAATCGAGCATATTTTATATCTTATTGTGGTAGATATTAATATTTTTATTGTAGTAAATATCAAAGAAACTCTTATAAAATTCTTCCAATACCATATTGTCCCACGATTGCCGCATGCTTTTCAGAGTAAATTCTCTCTGTACAGTTGTATGCATTTTTGTCATTAATCGTCTCTGCTTTTAGACAGAAAACATGATGGCAATAATATAAGCAATTTTTAAAAATATATTACCCGAAATAATAATATTCTATAATAAAAAAGAAATATGTACTTTATGTGCATGTATTTATTTGAAAAATACAAAAACTTTTTGATGGATTTTTCTGCAGAACTCGGTTAAATTGCTCTGACAACCGGCCTTTCGCACCGGGTCGCATTTGCCCTCGGGAGGCTATCATCTGCCATTTTGAAACTCGTGACAAAATTCGCGACACACGGCGCGCGGAATATTATTTCGGAAACGTTTCGTCTTGGGCAAACGAGAGAACGATCGCGAAGTTGAACCTGACTCGGATATTGAGTTCAACACTCGAGTTCGCTTCGGCCTCACGCTGAAGAAAGAGGGCCCCGACACTTATCCGGCCTCGCCGCCTCCGCCTTTTCAGTCGGGCGTGTTTAGAGACACTGTCGGCCGTTAGGATCGGACCCGGTCGTGGGAAGTAAACGATAGCCGTCGAAGAATCGAGCCGATCTCGAGATTGCGATCTTTAATCAGCGGACGGCAATCAGAACGACGCATTCTTTATACGAACCGTTCCATCTCCCTTCTTCGCGGATCTTTTTTTTCGTATAAAAATTCCTTGCTATATATTTTTTTTTACTCTTGTATTTTATATCATGCCTCCCCTTATTCCTTATTCTTCTCGTTTGCATAACTGCATTCCGCGAGAACTATGACTATCGCTATAATTATACAAAATCCACGACAAAAAAAACACACAAGTGCAACAATACAAAGTGATAGTTGTGGGTAGTTATGCATGTCGAGCTTAATCACGCGTGTGAATTGCAATTTGGAAGGTTACGAGGATACCCCTCTTTTTTTACGATTGGGTATGATTAAGGGATGATTGCATCATGCAACGTGTAATTTCCAATATCTGCGTCTTCATATTGGTATGGATTAATGACAGACTAATAACGCGGTATGACATAACGGCACAAAAACTTGATAAATAATAGCTGTTGCAAAGCCATGAAAAGATGACTTTGCAATATATCGTGTCGCCGCTCTGTCTAGGATTTTTTTTATTATAATCTTAAACCATCTGGTTGTCAATCATATCGTAATCAATTTATTCAATTTGATAATGTCAAATAGAGAAATAAGTAGATCGCGCGTTAGTACCGTAATATATTTCCGTTATTTTTAATATTTTTACGTACCCCATCTCTTTTCTTTTTTTTTTCTATTTTACATACTGACAAACACACATATCACATATAAACGTATATTAAATTTAATTTATTACCGCGTTTACCGCGATAAACGTTCTTTACAATACGATCGCGCTCGTAATCTTATTATTACCTTTATTGCCTGTTACGTAGCGCCATCAAAAAATTTCTACCCGACTCTGTCGTCGAGGTCGTAACTTTCTCAAAGCAAACCTTGGCTCGGATTGTCGCAACCGGCTATCTGCGCGAACAATCCCGTAAAGCGATACCCGTGATAAACAGAAGCCTTTAAAGAAACGTTGGGGTGTGCTATCGGAGGTCGATGGAGGAAGTCACTCTCATCAGCTATCGGAAATCTACCACATGCAACATACATACGCGCGCGTGGCGGCGTAACGTTCTTTCATCCGTTTGCGAAATCGCATTGTCAACAAATAACAAATTTTATTTGATCCATCATATTCCATATAGTTCTATGTAAAAGTTATTTGTAAGGCAAATACGCGTGATTTTAGCCATGCGAAATTTAAAAAAATTTTTTAAACAAATCCGCTTTTTCTCGCGCAACTATAACTATATATAAACCTGACATACAAACTTGAAATATTTTTCGATATATTTGATATTTTTATATTATATACACGGAGAGAATTTTCTCTTAGAATTTACCCAAATAAAAAATATGAATATGTAGTAATAGTAAATTTTATTATATATAGTAATATTAATCAAACATATTTTATATCTTATTGTGATAGATATTTATTCAAAAAAAATTCTTCCAGCACTATTGCGTCCTACGATTGCTATGATTTTCAGGGTAAATTTTAAGAGAAAATTCTCTCTGCGTACATATAAAGAGTCGCAAGTATATTCGTCAGCGAGCTGTTATAAAATATTGTAACACGAATATACTTATATAGAATAATTGTATAACAGTTGGCTTTGACTTAATCCGTTGTTAACTGACAGTGTGAACGCCGCTGTAAGTAACTCACGCGTTACGCAAACGACTTGCACTTTCGTACTCCTTTTTTGTTTCTTCCCACATCGTATACAAGGCACCTACGGGCTGGACCGCACACTTCCCACTTATATATACGCACCGTGGCACTTACCGCGTATTTTTTCGCAGATGCATCGCGGCATTTTCATTCGCCGCAAATTGCGGCCGTAATTTTTAAAGAGTGCAAAGTGAAAAACGTTATCTCTTATATTATGCACTATATGACGTATAATTATATATAGGCAATGTGTAATTAGAATTATACGTTATATATTATAATTATTTGCATAGATCTTCTCTCTGATGTATAATTCCTGACACGTACCTAATATATTTCATCAAATTATTTTTCGTACATATTTATATTTGTACGTGTTTATGATAAGGTAATGAGCGTGTTTTCGCAAAATTTTGTTGTTGTGGAAAATTTTATTCCGTACGATTATAAAAAAAAGGACTTATTTTTACTTTACCGAATACATGACTTTATGGTTCAGCGCGCACGCCTCCCGTAATTGAAATCAGGCGAGAAATAAATCGGGATTACACGCAAGGATAGTATCACGCGTCGACGAACGAAAGCTGTGCTCGTCAGCTCCAATTTAACGACCATTATTCGTTTGGTCCGCTATCCGCTCTATCCGCCGCGAACGTAGTTTAGTTTATTATCGTAGTGCGAAAATATCGCGCATAATTTCCGGCTCGAATATTTTCATCAGGAATAGCTCTCTTTCTCTATTTTTATATACGCGCGTGATCATCTCTCTTTCCGTCTGCATTAATTACGAGAACGTTTTAATGAAATAAATTTTCAAAACAATCGATTCGCTGTTCGGTGCTCAATTTTCTACCAACAAGCGCGTGTTACGCTAAATAATCGAGGGACCTATTTATATCTAAATTAATCAGATCGCTATTAATTATACGGTGTGCGCTGAATAATCGCGTTAAATTGAACTGAACCGTAAAATGTGCAATATATGTACCACAAATCTATGCCGATTATACGCGACACTATACAATCACGAGAGATGTGAATATTAAATATCAATATATTATATATTAAAAATCAAAACTACACACACACCTATATAATCCAAGATTTCTATCGTGACTCGGCGATAAGCAATTTAACCCGTGAATCATAAAACTTATAAACGACGGGTCTCTTTCTCTCTCTACGGTTTCCCCCGTAACTAATTTTGGAAACTTTGCTGCTCCTATCACCATTCGTCATCGGGGCGACCCTCGCACAACTCTCGGCTGGAGAGTGTTGCACTCGAATCTGACTTAGCAGAAACGGACCGCTCGAAAGGAATGAGGATAGAAGGAGGTACGGTTAGGCCAGGCTAGATATATTTAACCTCCTCACTGCGCACTCGGCGCGCAAAGAGCAACACTTGCCTCTCCTCGCGATTTAAATAAATGCACGCTCCGAATACCGGTCATTGTTTCGACGCGTGTCCGCCACGGGTTTTACGCAGATGTGAGACTTTCTCGCAACGTGAGACTTTCCCGCAGACAAAGATGAAAATGAAAATGAGGTTGTCATCGCGAGAGAATTCAGCTCATTCCATTTCCCTACGATCAACACAGAATTTAATCGAGTAACTATCGATTAGCAATAATCTGAATTAATAATATATAGCATAAGTGGAATTGCACTATCAAGAGAATAACGAGATCATCTTACAGAACATCAATATTTTCTCGATACTTACTACAGAGAGAATTTTTTTCTTAGAACTTACCCTGAAGATCATGGTAATTGTTGGACAATATGGTACTGGAAGAATTTTATTAGAGTTTCTCTGATTAATATATTTACCACAGTAAAAAATATTAATATCTATCACAATAAGACATAAAATATGTTTGACTGTAAAATTTATTATATGTATAATATTAATATTTTTTATTATGGTAAATGTTAATCAGAGAAACTCTAATAAAATTCTTCCAGTACCATATTGTCCTACAATTACCATAAGATTTTCAGGGTAAATTCTAAGGGAAAATTCTCTTCGTGTAAAAATCTCTGACATTTTGATTACTAATATTATTGCATAATATATAGGACAAATTTAAATGTATACGTTCTAAATTAATATCAAGATCAGATTTTTAATATCTACGCCTACATCTATATTTCTGAATAGTTCTTACGGAATTTTGTATATCCTTTGTGAGTTATATATATCGATACCAGTCAAATATCTCGAACGAGGCCTCTCTTTGTCAGCCTACACAAAGTAATCTAATTTTGGGATAGGGAAGGGTACACAGTTTATCTCGTCATTGACATAGAAATCGAAATGTAGGCATCGTGATCGTGAGTCATGAATCGCGACAATCGTCTCCCATATTCCGATTCAGCAATTGACACCGTCGTCGTCTGTTGTAATTTTATACGAACGTGGAGTGGGTTGCATTTCCGTCGCCTAGACTTTCGAAACTATATAATAATAATACTTGACGGCACTTGTTGCGTAGTCGCATCTCTAAATTCTCTGTACAATTCTCTTGATAGATGTGTAATTACGAAAGACAGCGATCGAGCGCGAGTTATATTCTTTGCGATCTCTCGATATAAAAATCCTCGAATCACGAAAATGCAAACAATCCACGCAATCTCAATATTTGACAAATGCACACTAGTATTGAAAATACACAGAAATCGCGAGAGCGATATCTGAAACCACCGAAAGCAAAAAAACTATCGTATATCCCGTCTATAAAAAAAACTCTGCAACGTCACGAAGAACCTTTCGCCACTAGCTTAAGTAGCATCGAGTGGTTAACCACTAGTCAGTAGTCGGAAGTGTATACACACACACACATATATATACAAAATACACACTCTCACTCGCATTTCGATACCAAACAAGAGCGATAACGAAGCAGTGTACCAGTGAAACCGTGGAGAAGGTTCTTCCTGAAGAGAAAAAAGGAAGAAAAAAAAGAGGATATATAGGCCGATATGCTCTCGTAACGTAATTGCGTAAGTATCGCCGCATGCTGGGAGGCGCGCGAACGCGTTCACGACTATTTCGGGTCCGTTCGATTCTCATGCCCGATATATTTCGCCGCGCGGACTCCTCTTCGAGAAGAGATACGGACTCGCGCGAGCGGCACGAGTCGTGTCCCGAACTTTCACTCTGATCTCTTACGTCTCGACAATATATGCAGCCCCTTCCCGCAACGCGATCCCGATCCGACTTCTGTGTCTCGAGTACGAGGGTACAAAGAATCGTGGAAATGCGTCTCACGGCGGAAATAAATTATTTGCCTCCTCGAATTTCTCGAGACCGTCGCAAAAGATTAATATAAAAAACACACAGAGAGAATTTTCTTTTAGAATTTATCTTGAAAATCGTGGAACAATATATGATATTGGAAAGATTTTTTAAGAGTTTTTCTCTGATTAATATTTACCACAATAAGATATAAAATATGTTCGATTAATTTTATTATGTATGTATACATATTAAGATTTTTTATTGTGGTAAATATTAATCAGAGAAACTCTTATAAAATTTTTTCAGTATAGATACCATATTATTATCTTATGATTATCATGATTTTTAGGGTACATTTTAAGAGAAAATTCTCTCCGTGCTTGATAACGCGTTATATAAATAAATGCATTATATTGCATCGTTTCATTATTGCGTTCAAGGTTTTTATTAATCTGATATAATTAATATTATTATCCTCTTTTAATTGCGGCAAAAAGACTTTTCTTTAAAATTGCCGACGAGCAAAAGAAAAATGCGCCGTGCAATTGCGATGCCTTATCTCGATTTATTACTTCCATGTTAATCAGCACAAAGTAATGATGTCGTTAATTGACGACGAGAGACCTTAACCGCGCTTAAAATTTCATTTGCTTTTACTGGAAATGTCTCAATTTTTGCTGTCGTATACACATGTATACACGACTAAAGGGGTTAACATTACGCAGCAAAGCTGCTCAATAATAGTGAATATATACGATGATGCGTTGCACAATCTCGTTTGCTATTTCCCCGCGGCGCGTCATGGATCCATTAAACATATTAATCATCTAACCGGCAACCGATCGCGCTCGATATTTTATTGCGAATGCACGCCTTCGTACTCGAACCATAATCGATTTTTTGCCTCGGTTCTTTTACCTCGAGCCTGTTCCTTTCCGCTTAAAGATTACAAACGGCGAGGCCCTTCCGGTGGAAAAAGATACGTCACTGTTCCACGCGCATTCTCTTTCTCTCTCTCTCTCTCTTTCTTTTTTCTCTTTCTCAGGTATAGAACCCAGGTACAAAATTCACGAGGACGCCGGAAAAAGATGAAGGAGAGCAAGAGATCAAAGAATAGAAAAGTTTATCGCCGCGAGCGAACCACTAGATATCCGGGGACTAAAAATATGAGCGCAGTTAAAAACCCACGCACATGTACGGTTGCTCATGTAGCAAAACTTTTAAGGCCGCCGCGACAAATTCGGAAAAATATGCGTCTACCGTGAGACTTTTTTTTCTTTTCTCTCCCCTCACTCATAAGAATGAAATATTTCGACGCGTGCTGACGAGTTGACGTTTTAAAAGGCAGCCAAAGTACTTTCGTGAAGAGGACGAAGAAGGAAAAGAGACTTTAAATGTCCGGAAAACAACCGTGTCGATCGTAAGCCGCTGTTACGAGCGGAATAGCTCTAAATGTGAGATAATGGAAAATTGAATGACTGTATTAATATTGTAGTGTCGTCTAATGTGAATCCGGAATCTGTAATTTTATCGTTAAATGCTTTTAAATGATGGGGGGGCATAGTTATTTTCTTATCATAGAAGTAATCATCGATTCGATAGATGACTCTTTAATAAAAATCTCCAATAAGAAGTTATACGATATTCGAAAAAATATCTTAAGAATTTAAATAATATATTATATAATGAAAAATAATTTTATCTATTGTTATAAATCGTATAAGGCAGGCACTTAATACAACCCTGACACTAAAAGATGATTTCAAAAGCAATAGTGATAATTTCAATGAATATCTTTACAATAGTAGCATTATAGCCTTTTCAAATCAAAGTTCGAATTTATACGTTTCGTGATAAAAGAGAAAAGAAAAGAAATGCTGAAAAGTTGAGAATTTTTTCATCGTTGCAAAAAAAAAGATCACGTTTGTCACAGCAGAGTGCCAGCAAAGTGCCTGCGACCTGTCATGTGGTTTTAAGGGTCAATCAATAAGTCGCGCAAATATTGACGTCGTCTTTTATCGGGATGTGCAAATCTTGACCTAGCGCATGTGATTTTTTGCTTATGATATATGTGCGAAAACGTTTTTAGTTGCATCAAAAAACGGTCCGATTTTTATTCTATCTCAACATTTAACACGATACTCATTAAAAAAAATATTCAGAATAAGACACAGTTAAATTTTATTATAAAATAGATATCTAAATACGGACAGAGATATAAGAACAAACAGCATGAAAACATCCACGTAAATGTTCACATTCGAATGTGATCATCGGAGCAAACAATTGCCCTATTACTACATCTCGAATACATATTCGAGATACGTAATTGCAAGCGTGCGTAAATGAAAGTTGCTTGAATAAAGTGAGATACAATCCATTAGATATGATTGCGCACGATGACTTTAAAGAACATTCTTTATTGTCTCAATTGTCATTACATGTGCGCCGCACTTTGTTTACGTCAGATTAAGCCCATTATTATTTCGCGACGTAACGATACCTTACACTGTCGAGATATAATTAGTTGTTCATTAACCATAACCGCGATCCGATTATAACTCGTAATAATAAATAAAAAGGTATATTTCTCTTTATATATATGTATTTGTATTTAATGCAAAAAAATAAAATTTGTATACTTTTATTTCATACCTATATATTTTATATTTATATGCAAGAATATAAAATATATTCCCATACACCAAATATATGTATATATGAAATAAAAATGTTGTGTAAGTCGTATACCTATATTTAATTTACGGAAAGAATTTTCTCTTAGAATTTATTCTGAAAATCATATGATAATCGTGGGACAATATAGTATTAAAAGAATTTTATAATAGTTTTTCCTATTAATATTATATTAGTAAATTTTACTATGTACAATTAATCAAACATATTTTATATATCTTATTAGATATTTTATATCTTATGGTAGATATTATTTTTTTATTGTGATAAAAAATAGTAATCAGAGAAACTCTTACAAACTTTTTCCAATATAATATTGTCCCACGATTACAATAATTTTTAGAGTAAATTCTCTGTGTATAGATAAAATTTTTAATAATGATATAAATCTTTAAGAATAGCTATCATTTTATATTATTACATATTCTTTGTTGTATATTTTTTTGCATTTTATGTGATAGAAATTTGTTTGGAAATTTCCGAAGATTGAAACAGACAGCAAAGTTGGATTTCACGGAAACCTGCGGTAAAGTCGAGCACGCGTCCAGCACAACGGCTTGGCCGGAAAGATCGATTGTCGTACTGCGACACTAATGTTGGAGTTGGCATAACTCGGCGGTTTGCGCTCTCGAGCGGTTCTGCAATCGAACCACGAATAGCGAAAGTTCCTACCAAATATTCCTCGATGACAACCGTCAACGATTAAACGCAATTCTCTTCATATGTCGCATTTAATTTACGAACAATTATCGTGAGCATCAATTTGGATGGGAATGTTATTAGTATTATATAGTCGTAAGCCGCGATTACCGATAATTGATGTTGTTAACACTTAAGAGCGTGGAAACGCAGCCTTGCATTTAATTACGGGCTAGAGTACGGACAGTAGCTTTCCCCGCGAGATGGGAATATTGTTGTAATTACGGCAATTATGCTAAACTGTAGTTATTGATGGCTTACGTTATTAAGATTGCTTAAACGGAAGGAAACGCGAAACTTTGCGAAGATTCTAATGAGTTTTTAAATGTAGCACACAACCACATTTTATGATTATTAAATATATTTACTATTTTTTTGGTCGTTAATTATAATTAAATAGCTAATTGATAGAAATATTATAAAAAATTGAATATATACGTACAATCATAAAATGTCGCGTAGCATAAAAACATGATACACACACAGATATATATATATATATATACATATATATATATATAAGTTATCGTTTCTCAAGAAATAATACGTGAGAGAGAAAAGAGAAAGAAGCTGAAAAGTCAAGAGTCGAAGTCAATGTACGCCAGGTGAGCCCTACTTCCTGAAGATACGTCAAGGGCTCGATGAAGACTCCGTACGCGTATGAAGACATACTTCGAACAGCCTATAATTTGCCCTTTTTTCATTGTATCTCGTCCGGAGGAAGTAACGAGATACGAGGGAGGAGAGAGAAAAAGAAGAGAGAAGCCCCGTCACGTGATAAAATAACGACGTGCATATACATATATGTATATATATATCCGCGAGTGACATACGACCGTAGTCTATTATAATAGCCCTAGTTGGAGATATAATGCTAATTCCGTTTTTAGTATATCATATACTTATGATTATGATGCGCGGGACGCATGCACACAATTTTGTGCACTCGGGAACGAGAGGAAACGTGCGTCATTGTTATTCAACACGTGCGACCGTGTCGCTCCTTCGTTTACACGCGAGATACACACTCGATACTCGATACGCAACGTCGAAAAATGCCGGATAAACCGCGGTTGAGGAGCATCTCTGGTCATCGCGAGAGAAACGGAAAAACTTGAAAATGTCGCGTTACGTCACACATGAGACCGTCGATCATATATACATGAGGTGCACTTTCTCGGGATAATCGATATGCGGAAACGTCATTTATCTAAGCTTGCGATCGACGATGATGACAGTAAATTCGCATAATAATTATACGTTGTCAGAATTGTTATCGCGATTATTATTAACGTAAACGAGATCTCTGCTTAAAACTCACGATATTATATATTTTATATTAGATATATTTCAACAGTTATAATTTATTAGATATATTTCAACAGAGATTACACACTAACTACACGTATTACAATATCTAATGGCTTTTGTAACGAGCAAAAAATTGTTAGATATAAAAGTAGGCGATCTCTCTAAAATAGACTGCGATGCATTATATATTGCGAGAAGACTATCAGAATCACACCACAACTACTCGAGGATCACATGCACAAGCGCGACTCGCTGGAATCAAAAACTCTATTCTATTCGAGCATCTTTCTCTCCGTTACGTCACTTTTGCACGTGTTGGCAAACACGTGTGAAAACCCGGCGAATGCGGTCGTTCTCTTTCTTCGAAACGCACTCTTCAGCAAACCGTTTCGTGAGCTTTTATCGCAAATAGTAACATACACGATCTCCGAAAGTCCCATCGGACTTTTTCTAAACTCTGTTTCGTTTTGAAATCGATTCTTTCTAAGTAAAAATGTTGAGTTGCTAAATTTCAACTAATAAGCAAAAGAAAATGGAAAGTTTTTAAGTTTCAGACAATAAAACGATTTATATTTGTCGATTTTTTTATTAACTCTTTGTTCTTTTTTCAAAATTAATTCTTTCTAAGTAAAAATGTTGAGTTGCTAAATTTCGAGATTAATAAGCGAAAGAAAATGTGAAGTTTTTCATAGTTAAACTGCAAAGAATACAAAACAATATATTTTTTAGTTTAATTCACACAAGTTTTAAATGTAAATTTTATATCAAAACTGAGTTACAAAAATGTATATTAAAAAATTTAAGATAAATAATATTTTTTTCGAAAGCTAAAAGAAAATTGGCTTTTAAATGAATCGAGAAATATCTAATGAAAAAGAAGATATTCGATTACGAAGTCTGTGTCGTTTTGAGCAAACACGATAAGAGATTTCTATACAGAGAAAAAAACAATCGCGTTTCAAGATTACTCAGAAACGTGGTCGATGACAGCTCGAAGCCGATCGCGTTAATCCCGAGTTTAAGCTGAAGTACAGCTCCTTAATTAAGATGAACATCGACAAAGATTATATTTCGAGGAGATACTTATTCCTCAAAAGATATCCTGCGCGATGCAACATTGTTTATAACTTGTAATTGTCTTATACTCGACAACTTGCATTTCTTATTTGGAAGTCATACATTATACTAATATTTGAAAAAAAAATACCGGAAAAATAATCTAATCTAATGTAACCTACACACGTTAAATAACACGTTTCGTTAGATTTTATTCGACTGATTTACTTTGAATATTAATAGTTGCATTTAAATTGGTATATAATTTTTTTCCATTTATTATTATATATGTGTGATAGCATATATTTGTCCCTGATATAATAAAATAATGGAAAGTGGAGTTTTTTGGTTAACGATGAGCATCGGTTAAGGAAGCATAACCTGCTTACTTTTCAAGGAATGCTTGAATTACGACTGCACCGGTATTGAAAATTATATCGTGGCACGAGAAACTGCGAAAAACCGGTGCAAACGCGACAGTTCATTTCAATACTGCACAAATGTGAATATGCCTCGCTTGTAAGATACGATCTTTCGCATAAACATTTATCGGTGTCGTACTAATAATCTCGCTTGTCAATAGACGGCATATTTTACGGTTACGATAATCGAAAGCGCCATTTGAAAAAATTCAAACCGAAGAGACAAGTTTTTGACGAACAATTATCTCGTATTTAAAAAACATGCCAATAAAACTGGCTTCCCTATTTCCCCGAGTTTAAATATCATTTTACTATCTGATGCCATTTCAAAAAAGAGTAACACAAGCCCTTCATCCACTTGTCCCTTCAAATCTGCTACGTATAAATCGCCAACCGGCGAACAGGCCACCGGTCAATGTGGGATAATTCGAAATGCACTCACCATGCAGAAGAGATTCGCGTCGTCGTCGCGGCCACTTTCGCAGGATACGATCTGTCGCGATAGAGAATCCACCGGAAATCCGAGGGATGCTTTCCTGGCCGGGTCTCGGAAGCCGTGGTGGCCGCTGCGTGCTTTCTCCTCCGGGATGAAACACCTCCGAACGAGCGGACGGACAGACGGACGGTCGGTTGCTTCCGGGAAGAGAACAGAAAAATGAACGTGCAAATCTCACTGTGTATACGACGTCGACTCGATCGCGGCGAGAGTCGGAGAGACAGAGAGAGAAAACGCGAAGAAGCTCTCTGCAGCGAACGCGAAGCTTTTACGCGAGACGAAACGAACAAACAGACGGATGAACGGACGACCGAGCGAGCACACGTATCAACCGTACGGCGCGCGGGTTCAGCGGCCGACTGAGAGGATGCAGTTCGCTCGCCGGACCTCTGGTGGCCCCTCGTGGTTCCGAGCGCTTCCCCCACTACTACTGCCGCGCCGCGCCGCTCGGCGAGAGAGACAAAGCGGCTGCGCGCGCAGCCTCGCATTTTTTGACCCTCCGTCGCAGCCCCGTCCGCCCCCACTTCTCGCCGCCCTTAGGTTCGATTCACCGCGAGGGTATACATGTATTTATGTATACGTATATACCATTTGCGAACGATCAAGTGTGTATATATGCACGTACACAAAGTAACTGGCGAACGCGAGCGCGCAGGATCTTACAGTCGCGTTCATCGCGTCTCTGCTTCGATGGACCAAAAATGGGGGAATGGAGGGGGAGTCGTTGCAAGACTGTTTACACCCCGCGAGAGACTTGCGAATTTAATAGAACGCGTATACAATTGCCATGATGAGTAAACTGACGCGAAGCGACTTTTTCTCTCTCTCTCTCTCTTTCTCTTTTTCTGTTCGGATGAAATACAATTTTTACAGAGAAAATTTTCTCTTAGAATTTACCCTGAAAATCATGGTAATCGGGATAATATATGGTATTGGGAGAATTTTATAAGAATTTCTCTGATTACTGTTTACCACAATAAAAAATATTAATATCTACCACAATAAAGATATCAAATATGTTCGATAATTTTACTATGTACCTACATAGTAAAATACCATATTGTTCCATGATTATCATGATTTTCAGAGTAAATTCTAAGAGAAAATTTTCTCTGTGTATACTTGTAAGATCTGTTCTTTGTAGCTGCATTTATGCTTTCGCATTCGAAACGAAGGTGTATAATTAAATGTTGCAGAGAAATGGAAAAATTTAGGTAAAATACAAAAAATTCAATTGCAAAAAACGGATCTATAAAGTTAGTTAAATTGAAATTTAGACCACGAAAAATTACATCTGGAAAGTTACCTACATATATTCAATTGATTTGTATGCGCGAAGCACGAATAAAGAAAAATTAAATAAAAAGATTTTAATTAAATTTTGAAATTTTTAAAAATGAAACGTTATTTTTTCCCAATAAAGATAATAAAAATAATAAAAATTCAAAAAACCAATAATATTAATTATTATATTTGGAATATTTTGTTACGTATTGTAAAAATGTCTACTTCAAATTCATTTGAAAATAAAATATACCTCTCTATGTTTTGAAAAATTATCAAAAGCGTTTTAATTTTTTTGACAATAAAAAACAATTTTAAATTATATAAAAAAAATATTACGAAATATATCGACAAATTCAACACATCTCATTTTTGTATCTCGTGAATTATACATTTGAACGCCTTTTAGAATTGCGTACAAGTTTCAATAATTTGCAATGGAAATAATCTTTGTTCTATTATTTTTTTTTTTCAATAGCACTCTCCAAATGTAACGTTAAAACTCAAGTTTTCACAATATGCTCCATCCATATACATTTCTCCATTAATAAGAGAAAGTCTCTTCTCTTTCTAATGAAAGAGTAATGCACCGACGAAATGAACTTCTGGATATCGCCCTGATCACGCGCGATATCGTTCCGCTATTATGATGCATTTCACTTTTCTCCTCGTCATCTTGGCAGCAATTATCAAAATAAACACATTCTCTTTAAAAAAGTAAAATCATCTTGATATGTTACGTGGTATCACTCTTCTCGATCAAACGTGGTATAATCTATTTTAGTATTAAATAAAACCGCGCATTATTAATTTTGGATTGCACATTTAATATAACATATAAAAAAAATTGAATATATAAATTTACGTACTGATTTAGATTAGATTGGATTTTCTCATCGCGAATCAAATAACTGCCATCAATTTCGACCTCAATATTGTGTACTTTTGTGCGTAAAATACGAATCTGTGTAAATTAAAATTGTCGCTCTCCAATACAAGTTTATAAGAGGTTTTGTAGAGGGGCCGGGTTTTAATTTACATTCGTGTTTTAGTTAGATTCGTGTTTTACACATGAAAATAAACAACATTGCACGGAAAAAAAATTAATTACCATATAGTTCACAATCAATTTTAGCTGTCTCTACATTACAATTTGAAATTTAATTATTATGCCAAATTTTAATTATAATAATTAATATTTTTAGCTATATAGTTTAATGGAAAATTCTATAATTAAAAAATATTAGCTAATATAGCTAAAATTTAGGCATTGATAACGCTTCGGGCATTCCAATTTAATGAGATACAAAAGATGAAATGTGTTGAATTTGTTGATATATTTTGTAATATTTCTTTTATATTTAAAATACATATTGTTCGTAAAATTAAAACGCTTTTAATTTTTAAAAAAATAAAACTACAAATCTATATTATTTTTCAAATAAATTTGAAATAGACATTTTTATACGAAACGTAACAAAATACTCCAAATGTATATAATAATTAATATTATTAGTTTATTGAATTTTTCTGTAGTATATTTTTATTGGAAAAAAATAACACTTTAATTTTTAAAAGATTCAAAATATATAATACTATAGATCAACAAAAGCGAGCGGTTACGTGCATGTCATTTCTCAATTTTGTATTAATTTAATTTTTAATACTTTAGAATTTTCCTAAGATTAGTGTAATTTTTCCCAATATTAGTTTTATTTTTCATAATATTAGTTTTGTTTTTTCTAATATTAGTATTATTTTTCCTCAGGTTAATATTATTTTTCCTAATATTAGTTTTTAACAATAGTTAATTGAATAAAAGAAAAGTCACTGCAGTAATTTCCTCTCAGAAAATTAAAAAAATTTTTTAGTGCTCTGCATTTAAACATTTAAATAATTATAAAGATTTTTTTACATAATATATATATATATATATATATATATATATTCAGCTTAATTATATTTATTCAAAAGTGTCTTCGAGAAGATTATTATGATTGCAAGACAATCACGATTTCAGAAAATTGAAATAGGATCAAATTCAAAACTTCTTTAATTTGCCTTTTTCAATTTCTCTCGAATTTGTGATATATAATTTATTCTGTAAATATAGATTAAATTTTAATTTTTAATAACGTAGCATTCGAGCAACGACCCTAACAAGTGTCGAAAAATTCAGACGTCAATTCTCTTCAGCTCTTCTGAGAAGAGATCATTATTTTCCGAACAATGTAACATAAATAAAAAATAAACTCACATTGCAATAAGTCGATTATCTAAACCTCTCTGCTTTAATATGCTGCTCTGCTATAATCCCATATGGTTTGACACTGATCACTGCACTGTTTTTTATATATATATGTACAATTTCAATTATTTCTTTAAAAAAGGCATGTTATATATATATATAACATGCCTTTTTTAAAGAAAGGATAGGAACAGCTAAAATTTAGCTACAGTAACTAATTATTACTAATTATACTAAAGAGCAGCAACATTCTAGAGTATGTGTTCGAAAATCTATTCACCTAGGGTGAAGCGCTCGATCGACCAATCAAGACACAGAGATTCTCGGGCGCTGATTGGTCGGTCAAACTTTGCACTTTGACAGATAGATTTTCGAACTCAACCCTAAAGCTTCTTATGTCGTAATATGACGCTATATTTACGAATCGTTGAGTTATCCACATCCATGACTAAATTACTTTATTTATTAATTGGAATAAAAATAAAAATTGAAGAGAACAAAATTCTCCTGCTTCAGTATTATATTGTATATTCAGTTTTATATTGTATAATTAAACGAAAGTGTTTTTCCCGCGTGAAGCGAAAGATGATTTTCGCGATAACAAATAAATATATATATATATATATATATATATATCTTCGAATTAATGGCGGTCACGCTAAGAGTAGCACAAACAGATGGTCTTTATTTTTTTTTACACGTATCTAACAGGAGGGAGAAATATAAAAAATACAGAACCGAAAAGAGAATAAATACTTTTTCCAGCGTTGCGCGCGCTTTAATTGGTCATTATGAAGTCTCCCTCTCGATGCAATTATCTCGGCCCTTTCGCGCTGCTACGCGGGTAATTACTATACCTTGTTTACTAATAGCCGTACCACCGGATATCATAGTTGATAGCGGTTACGCTATCGCAGGATAGGAGCGTCGTATATAGCTAGGGCAGCTCCACATATATAAACCTCGATGCGATCCGAATTGCACATTGTCGTAGGCCATGCATAAAACGGCGAGCAAATTTGCATAAATACCGAGGGTCTGTCGACTAACGAGATGTTTAAATATATATATATATATATATGGAATTTATCCGAGGGCCTGCGATAGGCGTTTCGTCATCCGATACGCTTCCGTGACGCTTCTATTCCATTTTAATGCGCATACTGCACGTGTTGCCTCTTATAAAAATGCCTTTATCGCTTAATGAGAGACTTTGATAATTGTTTCCTCCGTTAATGGCAACTGCGCGCGCTTATTTATCGTATTAGTAATTCGCGTTGATCGTGTATTACTATAGAGTTACATTAATTGATTTGATTTTACAAGCATATATCAGTCGTGCTTCGCTACGACTATGAAAATAATCTAGCGGATCGTATAATCTTTAAACGAATACCCATTAACCTCGTTTTTAAATGCAAGGATTTTTTTAAGTAATAAAATATTTCGATATAATCTATACTGCAAAAGGTGTAGTTTTTTGTCGCTGTTTATATAATATTCATAAAATTATTATTAATATTTGCAGATTATATTAAAGATATACTTACAAATATTTTTCAAATTAAAAAAATTTTTATTTAAATAAATTTCATATATATATGATATTTTAATTTGCTTCATATGTATATATATTTTATACGAAACGGGCTGATTAGTCACTATTTTTACAATCAGCTGATTCCACGAGCATCGCCAGTGGTGCGAATGTGTGCAATTTTATACGCTTTATGTAATATGTATATAAATGCAGTATTTCGCCGATTTCAATCAACGAATAATCCCACAATTAAACAGTTACAGTTATATCTATGCAAAGTATTTATCGTGAAAATCAATATTAAACAAGAGTATATTGATCGCCAATGATGTTATGCGCTGTACTATGAAGACAACATTTGTTATTGCGACTCTGGTATGATGAGGTTATAATTCTATTCTGCGCGCTAAAAGTGCTCGAGAAGTCCTTTTGCGAAAATATTTATTTTGTGGAATTTCCGCACACACATAGTGATGATTGTCGCTTAAACTTTCAGATAACTTGCGTATTGGCTTTGGAAGAGGAATTATTGCATTACGTTAGTGACGATGTACCCGGTGGCTCTTACAAATATTACAGCTTGACATACGACGGTTATATTAAAATACGGCTTTCATCACTGTAAGTAGGAATTTAATCATATTACAGTATTGTTAATTTTTTTATAATCTTGTCCAACATTTTTAATCATTGTATATTCATTATATGGGTATTTCTACCTTCTTTCTATTAATTTGTATATATACGTTGTATATATTGTATACTTATATTCTTTAGAACAGGTGATGCAGATTTATATGCATCGCAAACTACAACCAAACCAACGTATGAACCGGATCATTATTGTTTGCAATCGACAACTTGTGGAGAAGATATTATTTTCATACCTAAAAGGTATTGTATGTTATATTCTTTTAAATTTATTTTAACAGTTTACAATATATTCTATATCTGCAGCTTTAAACGACCTGTGAGTATTGGTGTTTATGGCCATCCGTCCCATGAAGTTAGTAAATATACTCTTTTGGTATCAGAGTTAATGATTGAAGACGACACTATACCATACGATCAAATATCAAGAAGTAGTTATAAAGGAGATAATAAAGTAAATAGCTACGTATAAATTATTTTATCTTCTATACTATATACAGATATGTATTTTAATCAATTTTTAAAATATCTTATTTTAGAGGATTCACATCTCGTTTTTTGCTAATTTGATATGGTATTTCATGGATTTCTTACTTCAATTTTTAATTTAAACATTAAAACAATTAAGAAATTTAGAAATTGAATTGGAATATATATATATATATATCAATAAACATGTTGGAATACGAAAATCAAATGTTCCTTGAAATCATCCAAGAGGATGGATTAGTTATTACAGCCAAGTAAGTATCATTATTTTACTCTTGCATTAATTTGTCTAATAACTTATTTAATGATTTAATGGAAAATATTATAGGGGCCTCGGTATAGAAACGGTTTTTGCTAATGTAATAAAAGCTTATTCGGATCCAGGCAATTTAGTTATAATCCTAGGAACTACAGATCATGATGAGCATTATTTCATTGAACTACTTAAAAGTTATGGAACTAATACTTTGCCACATATTGTCAATTCTGAATATACTTCCAGTGAAAGGTATATTAAAAAATATTTTATTTTTTTATTTTATTTTATATATAAGATATATTTAATAAAATCTGTTATATTTTATAGAGAAATAATGTATTTGGAGGGTGGAGTACTGTTTATATCAGGACGTATCTTGGTAGTAGATTTATTAAAGAACAGAGTTCCATTGCACTTAGTCACTGGTATTCTTGTATACAGAGCACACAATATTCTGAATAAGTATCAAGAAGCATTCGCACTGCGTTTATACAGGCAAAATAATAAGACTGGATTTATCAAGGCGTTCACAAATTCGTCACTGGCTTTTACAGTTGGATATTCACAAGTAGAACGAGTTATGAAAGCCCTGTTTGTGAAAAAGTTATATTTATGGCCGCGCTTTCATGCAATCGTTAGTAATTCTTTGTCTAAGCACGAGCCTGATGTTATAGAATTACATGTACAAATCACACCAAAAATGCAAAACATTCAAGCAGCTTTGCTTGATGTTATGAATTACATTGTGAAGGAATTGAAGCGCATCAATAAATATCTAGACTTAGATGAATTAACTGTGGAGAATGCAATAGCAAAGAAGTTTCACAAGCAATTACATTTGCAACTAGATCCAATTTGGCATCAACTTAGTACAACAACCAAACAGTTACTTTCTGATTTAAAAATTTTACGATCCCTTATTATATCTTTGATACATGAAGATTCAGTTTCATTTTATGCTATGTTGAATCGTTTACGGACTATGGAATATGCTGTGAAAGCCAGTGGCTGGATAATGTTAGATGAAGTCGAAAATTTATTTAAATATGCCAAAAGCAGAGTTTATACAGATAAGAATGAACTAAAACCAGAACCAAATCCAAAATGGATAGCTTTGTCACAAGTGTTATCTGAAATTCAAGAACAAAAACTTAAAAAAAAGGATAGTGAAAATGTTGATAAAGTTCTCATCTTAGCACATGATAACAATATATGTAGACAATTGAAGAATTTTTTAACTATGGGTGCAAATAAATATTTATTTTATGAAGCCTTAAAAAAATTGTCGCATAATAAAGAACAAAAGGAAAGTGGTAATAATGGAAAAAACGTGAAAGATCAACAATCAACATCTGAGAGTAATACGGATGAAGATGCACAAAATGATCAAGACACTTTCATACTTACTTTGACACAAAAATGTGCAGATGAAACTCAGCCAAGTACTTCTACAGAAAATACAAATCAGACATTATTTGAGGAATGCTCGCAAGTAATTTAAATATTATATCTTTTATTTATATATAAATATAAATTTATATTTTTATGGAAAATATAAATATTACTGTAAATTTTCTGATTTTATAGCTAGCAGATTTAGATTTAACCAATTGCGCGACATCTGCACCTATTGTTTTCATACAAGCTATAAAGAAGGGAGGAGATTCGATGGCTTTACAGCGAGCGTTAGCAGAACATATGCCAAACAATATTATTTTATACGTAGCTGATATTGGTACTGTAAGACAATTGGAGGTGTATCAAAATAATAATCCGTCAATAGATCTAAAAATATATTTTTTAATTTATGACGGATCTGTCGAGGAACAAGAATATCTTACTTCCTTACGACGGGAAAAGGAAGCATTTCATTCTTTAATTAATACGAAAAAAGTAAGTGTTAAATAAGCATTGTTCAATAAGCACAAAGTATAATATTGAGTGATAACATTATAATTTCCATTGCTTTCTTAGATCATGGTTGTACCTGAAGATCAAGATGGAAAATCGGAAGATTGTTTGGCTCTCACAATTCAATCAGATAACACAAATCAAGAAAACACACGTAAAGGCGGAATGCAATCCGAAGTAAAAATAATTCCAAAAGTTATTGTTGATATGAGAGAATTCAGAAGTGAATTGCCTGCTATTTTGTATACACGTGGTATAAAAGTTGAACCAGTCACATTAGTGGTGAGTGAAATATGATAAGTTTATTAATCCAAGCTGATAATTGTTATTTCTAATTAAATGATTTAAATGTTATTAAGGTGGGTGACTATATTCTTACGCCAGAAATATGTGTTGAGAGGAAAAGCATATCTGATTTAATTGGTTCCTTGTTTTCTGGAAGATTGTATAATCAAGCAGTTGCCATGACAAGACATTATGCTAAACCCATGCTTCTTATAGAATTTGATCAGAATAAAGCTTTCTGTTTTCAGGTATATATATATATATATATATATAATCTATAAAAATGTTACATAAAAATCTACTCTTTTATATATCTAATAATAATATTTATATTGTTCTAGGGAAATTATTATGTTAGTAGAGATCTTAAAAATACTGAAATAACAGCAAAGTTACAATTACTAACACTTCATTTTCCTAAACTAAAAATTATATGGTCTCCTAGTCCACAAGCAACGGCACAATTGTTTGAAGAATTAAAGGTAATGTTAAATTTAAAATAAAATTATTAATTTTGATAATTATAATGAATATTTAATTTGTAGCAAGGACGAGCTCAACCTGATTCAAATGTAGCTGCTAAGATTGGAGCAGATGAAGACACAGAAAACAAACAACTAATGGTAGAAAGATATAATTCTAATATTCAAGATTTTATGACTAAATTACCTGGTGTGCATTCGAAAAATCTGCGTATTCTATTAAATAAAGGACAATCATTAAGCCATCTTATTAAGCTTACACAGGTAAGTGAATAATAATTAGAATTAATCTTTCCTTAATAATGTTATTTTCATTACATTGTTGGAATTTGTAAGTATTCAGAAAAATATTCAAAATTATATATGTGTAATTAGGAAGAACTAAAAGAAATACTTGGAAATACAAATGATGCTGAATTGTTGTACAAAGCTATGCACGGGAAATGTTTACCAACAGATGAAAAATCATCGACTAGTAAAGGTGCTTCTAAAGTGCGTGGCAAGAAATTTTTTTCTAGAATAAAAAAGTAATATGGATAATGTTACAATAAACAAATTTTTTGTTAGTGGAAAATTTTGAGGTGTTGTACACATGTATATAGATAAAATTGAGTAGACTTGTACTGGATATAATTGAGTCAATAAACTTATATACGTGTTTTGATTTCATAAATATGTTTCATTCTTAATATAATTTAAAAAATAGCATATTACAAAATGGCAATATAAATAAATTTATAATTTATTTATATAACAGCACAGGAGTATAACAAATTTTCTAGTATGTGTGTATATACATGTATTTATATGTATATAAAACAATGTTTGTCACGAAGTGAAATAATTGTTTATTAGTGAATAGAATTTTGAAATATACCTCCTTAGAAGAGAAATATTTATAAATTAGACCTAAAATTTTTTAAATATGTTTTTTATTTGCTTGAATTTATTCTTAATATATATCACAGCGAAATTTTTTAAAAATATTACTTACATTGCTTCAGAAAGATTCTCAATGTTATTTTCTTCATCACTATTACTGGTTGCATCAAGATTATATAAAAATGAATCATTTTCTGACATAGGAAAATAATATCTGTGTGGAATAAAATATATTTTAATATAATTTTATCTCTTATGTAGATTAGGTAAATTCTACAATTTCAATAATTCTTACTCTGGCTGATTCCAGACTTTCTGTGCAGGAATTTTACAATGTTGTTGATTCTTCATGTGCTCTAAGACATTATCTGATTTTGTTTCACAGAAAATACATTGTTGTAATTGAATTTGTCTCTTTATATAATTGACTATTTTTACCTATAAGAACAATAACATATAGAAAAAGAAAAGTACATTATTAAAAATATAAAATTGATTACATGATATAATCACCTTCTCATAAAAAGTTAAGTCTTTGACTGTTTCTTCAAAATCGAAAAAATGTGTTTCTTTCATATGCCTCAAGATACATGTGAATTCATTATTGCTATAATTACACAATAGACATATTATTTCAACAGATTCGTCATTCCAATCGGACCATGAACTTTCCTCATCTTCATTATCACTATTACCATCTCCTGGATCTAGATTCTTTTCTGAATGTGGCTATAAACATTAAGAAAAATTATATTTTTAAGATCTTAAAATTTTTACTTTAAAGCACAGATCATTACCTGTCCTTGCTTCCAAGTTGTTCCTGGCTCTAAATAATTGTTTATATAAAATTTATCGTACACTTTATTATAAGGATTTATACATTTATGAAATTTTTTTCGCATATGCTCCTTTAATACTGTACGATCCTTAAATGTTTTCTCACAGTAAATACATATCAAACTAAAAAATTATATATATATATATATATATATATATATTTTTTGTAAGTATATAATATTAAAATAATATGTAAATTATAATTCTTGAATGTAATACCTTTCAATATTACTCTCAATTTTGTTCAAAAGTTCATCAAGAAATACCAAGTTATCTGGCTTGCCGAGATGAAGATTGTGCTTTTGAAAAAGATGTTTTATATATGTAATACGTGATCCACAGAATTCTGTACGACAAAACATGCAGCCACGCTTAAAACTTTTGTCTGCACGTTCAGTTTCTTGTTGTGCCAATGCCCATTCCTTAAAATAATAATTATGTATCAGTTTACATATCAGACACAACATATAATGGAGTTTATGATTTTTTCATTGATATACATATACATACTAATTTAGCCTGATGTATTTCACTTCTCAAAGTCTTGTCTTCTGACAGACAGTCAGAAAGCAAAAAGTAATGTTCATTTTTACTTGGCTGATCATCTGGTGTACGATCCATTAACAATGTTGTACAATAAGTCGTCAATGGTGCCTCTCTGAACTTTACTTTCCAATAATGTATGTAACTAAAATTATATTGAAATTATACCTGGTTAAAATGATTAGAAACATAAATGATAAATAATATATTGTATATGAAAAATCATCATACCTTTGCAAACTAGCTATTTTCGTAACATCCGCTATAACGAGACGATGCGCTTTAAATAAATGCGTAAGAAAATCCGTTTCATTTGTCGGAAGAACAAATGTGCAATCGCACAATAGACATTTTGTATCATCTGGTTTATTATCCAGACCAACAAATTGAGATTTATACATTGCGCACAAAGTATCTAAAGTTAAAATTTCATATAAGTCTTTGTATTATGATTAATTTATTTTTGTTATAAATCTATAAAAAACACTATATTTATATTTTTGACGAATTATTTTTCAAACTTGGAGCAGTGGATTTAATTTTCCAATATCGGAAAATATGTGCATTTTGTAGATAAGGTTAGATATATATAAATATATTATTAAGATAAAAATCAAGTATAATTATATAATATATAATAAACACAAGCTTTATTCTACTACGTTTATTTAACGAATAAGCAAAGCTTTATCCATATGATCTATTTATTGTTTATATCATCTGTTCACCTGATCATGCGCGAGCATTTAGTGCAGTACGCAAATTTCGATAGAAGGCACGAGGCAGGATCAGTCATATGTCAGATTGTCAGACGTGGTGGAAAGGGATTTTTACTTATACCTGATTCAAATCGAAAGATGATATTTCTATAACTTTGTCTTTTCCAGCCTTCTATATTTTTCTTCCGTCATTTCGGGCATCATTTGACAGCTGTATTTGTTATTTTTAAATCCACCGAATTTGACATCGCGAACATATGATAAATTACACGTTAGCGAGTGTTGACGGGACAAGTGGACGAGTGGACAAGTAAAAGCGATCGTGTCTAACATTTGATCGCGTGAATCGTATATCTCGTCTCCCTTTCTTAATTCTTTCGTTCGCAAGATGAATATCGTTTGCGTTATATGTCAAGATCGTTTGCAACCGTCCGAAGAAATCTTTTTTACTCGTTGCGGACATGTGTTTCATTTCCAGTGCTTGTCACGATGGCTTGAAAGGTAAACAACACATTTCATGGTTATATTTTCACGCGATCGACGTATGATGATTAGCTCTATTTTAATCGTTCACTTCTTACACTTTGTATTTTTTCTCTTTCTCTTCTCAAAGCCTAAATGCAAGCAAAACAAACTCATTGTTATGAGATTTTATAATTGCTTTAATCTCTTTTTCTCGATTTTTTGATTTCGTCTTTACAAAGAAATAGAAAATCATATTAAGCATATATATGTATAAACATAATTTTAACTAATTTTTATTTATTCCTCAGATCTAAAAGTTGTCCACAATGTCGTGAAAAAGTGACAGAAAATAGAATCTATAGAGTTTATTTTACATCTCCAAATAGTGAAACTGCTTCAGAAATCTCAGATAGAGATTCTCAGAATCTAGATTCATCCTTGCAAGAAAGGATCGATAGTCTGCAATTTCAACTTTTATTGAAAGAAAAGCATATTAAATATTACGCTACGAAGAATGTAACTCTGGAAAAACAAAATACTGGCCTTAGACAAGAAGTACGCAAAGTAGAAAGTGAAATCAAGCGGAAAAATTCTGATATGCATGTTTTAAATGAACAAATAACACATTTTAAAGAAAAATATGCAAGATATAAATTTGTAACACAGAAACTATATGAAAAAGAAAAGGAACTGGAACAATTCAAAAAGTATGTTTATATGATAATTATTTGTTTCTGATATTAGATAACTGTGAGTCAGATAAAAAATCTCTAAGATCAATTTACAATGCAACATAAATTTTTTGTTAAAAAACTGTTTAAGTATGTATTTTCAGTTAAGTATAAGATTTAATTTCTTAGATTGTTTCATTCAAAGGAATCATGCTGCATTACAAGCTCTTTTATTTTCGAGATTTTTAATTTTATATAATAATTAAATCTTATAACATAGAATCTATAATGCTTATATCATATTTTTTTGTTCAGGGAGTTTAAAGAATGTTTAGAAGTTTACAAAAATGAAAATGTATCCTTACGACATCGAATTAATGAATTAGAAAACCTTATCAATCTATCAAGACAAAATGTTACGCAATCTGATAATCAAAGAAACTTGGATAAAAACTCTTCCAATGTCATACAAAAAGTAGATGTTTATAGCCAGGTAATTAATTTAATTATAGAATCTATAATAAAAATCAGTTCTCTTTATGTTAATCTTAGCATGGTAATAATATGTTAATTTACAAAATATTTTGACAATGAAACCTTTAACTCTACATGGAGAGAGAAAGAGGAGTATATTTTGATGTAATAGTAGATATTCATTATATATATATAATTTTTATCTATTTAATTTTATCTATTTTTATAATAATTTGAAACTACAAGAAATAATTTTCTCTATTTTCTATAACGAATTTGATATATTATATTTTTATATTATATATCTAGGATAATTACATATTTTTATATTATATTTTTTTCAACAAAACTTTCAATTTTATCTTTCTAATCAATAATTTAATATATTTTATAATTTTATTTTTATTTTATTAATTTTATAATTTTGTATTCTTTATTAGACAAACACAAAACGGAAAAAAGAAAATCAAAATACTTCATTGTCTCCAAGAATAAAAACTAATGAACATCAAAAAACTGAAATGGCAGCTATTAAGATGGACCAAGGAGATGTAAGGATAACATCAGATTGTTCTTATCCAACCATTGTAAAACGAACGAAACTGCGATCAGGTAACAATAGCAAAACAGATGGTGCGATTGGATGGATAGATACTAAATATTGATGCAATTATGTAAAATTAAAAACATTACAGAGATAAGTACACCATTAAACGACAGAAAATCGTTAAAACTAGAGCTTTAGTAATATTAATGTGCTTAAATTAAACGTTTATATAAAAATCAATTCACTATTGAAATTTATTTAGACTATTGATTTGCATATCTACTATATTCGTGTAAAATTATATAAATTCTTTTTAATAATTGATATTTATTTTGTTAAGTCTATAATTTATGACTATATGATTGTTGGGGAGTTTCACACACATAATAAATAATTTAAAAATCTTGTATATCTTTAAATAAAATAATAAAGACATATATAATTATGCAAGGGTTATTTTTTTCAAAAATATATAACGTATTATAAAATCAGTGTTAAAAAATGGTATATAAAATTCGTTTCTATATTATTAACTTTATATATCAATATGTTGTATTATAACAAAGTATGCAAAGTAATATTAGAAAAGCTATTTTTTTTAATACAGAGCATCTATTTTATATTTGCATTTAGATATTTACCTCAAGAAAAAATAATAGTTACACGCGATTCTGGATAGCGTACAATTTAAAATTATTTACAATTCTCAATTAGATTTCAATGGTTTCATTTTTTTTTAATCAATTCATTTAACTTGCCATGTGCTAAACATAGATATAAATAATAATAAAATAAAAATAAGTAATGTAGAATAAAGAAGAGAGCAAGCTTATTAAATTAATAGAGTAACTTATTATCTAATTTGCCTATTGAAGAATTAAACAGCAATAATTTCATTGTGTATCTATAAATTTTATTCAGTATTCGTAGGCGCTACATTATGTGAAGAGATAGACAAAGGAAGAATTCTGAAATCGTATATGTATATATACACAGGATATTTCATGGACATGACACGCTTATTTAAATATTACAAAACGCATTGGTTCTTATTAATAGCAGTCATCAGTTTTAACAACTGGATTGTTAATTGAAATGCTCTCTTATATTCTAGAAACTGAAATATAAGTACTTTGTAAGACTAGTTTCGTTCTTCTACTCTTTCATATATTCCGTATAATTGCAAATGCGGTCAATTCAGAATCGTTATTTAAAGCGTCATCTAATGCGTCGATATTTTTATATACTCGTTTACATATTAGTTTTTTATTTAATAGCATATTGTATCTTAAGCGCTGATACGAATGTACAAAAACACACTTTGGTTCGCCAACTAAGCTAAACTTGTAATATATTAAAAAATTGATTTAATTGCAATCATCTTATACTATTATAGTTCAGGTTTGGTCAATGGTACGGTAACCTGCAACATTTTTTGCACAATCTATGATATAAACATCTGAGTGAATAGTATTGCGAGATGATAAAATTGATTTTCGACAATCGGATATAATTGTTTCAAATATGTACAGATGCGTATGCTCTGTTAAAATTAACTTTTAAGCGATGGAATTACAAGATAGATAAAGTAGTATTGCATATTTCATTTAATTCTCTTAATAGTAATTACATAAATATAACAACAATAACAATAAATAAAAAGATATGATAAAAAACGGGGATATTTATTTTTCTAGTATCTATATATATATATGGATGTATATTTAACAAACTATAAAAGTCTTATTACATGTTGCAAATTGCAGATAAATAAAGTAGCAAAATCATTGCATATATTTTCGCGATACAAATATTATTCTAATAATTATAGTACTTGTTTCATGTGAGAAACTCTTCATGATTCGTATGATGATTCGACGAATTCATCATGTCTTCTTATAAATGCATAGACTTCTGAAATCGCACAACATCCAATTCTTGAGGATTACATTTGTATACTCTAATATCAAAGTATACATCCATAATTGTATGTATGCATATGTTTAATTCAATCGTTGCCACGTGCGATTCGCCACATTTTCTTCGTCAATTTTCTCGAATTGTATCTTCAAACATCTAATGCCTAATACACTGTTATATTTCGTTCTAGATTAATTTATCGATTGACCCATCTCTTCACCGCTTCAGCCCAATTGGACTCATTCTCGTCTTCCTTCTCTCCGTCTGCTTCCTCTCGTTCACCTCTCTCCTGTTCCTGTTCGCTGGACAGCGTGGCCGATGGCGTTTGCGGTATGTTTGCATTGCGAGCTCGTAATTCCGCCAAAAAATCGTTCTCCTGTTGATAGCGTCGTTGCAATTCCTCACGCCAAGAATTTCCACCACCGCTGCTATCATCTCCGTCCTCACCGGCTTCAAAATCTATAAGTAGATGCGGATTATTTCAAAATTTATTCACACGAAAAATGTGTGAATTTTTTTATTATAATTTTTTCTCTCTTTCTTTCACTCTGTCTCTCTCTCTCTCTCTTTCTCTCTTTCGCTTCCTCTATTTCATACACTTTATACGATACAGATAAAATAGTATATATGTATGAATATAATATTACTGAATTTAATTCCTTTTCCAACGAAGTCTCAGTCATATGTGAGAAAATATTATCTGATATTTTTGCACATTTTAACTTATAACTATAGATAAACAAGAGAGTATATATATAATCATTTATTAAAGTATACGTTTATATATCAAAGGGATTCGTATATTGTATATAAGATGACTTATCTTAATATTATCGTCAGAAGTATACATCGCGCGTAGTGCCTTATGCTTATGACGATGAAATGTAAGATATGAATATGAGTATGAATATGGATATGAATATATACAGGGTGTCCGGTAACTAACGGACCAATGATTAAGGGCGGATTCTCTGGCCAATTTGGAGACGATTTTTCCTTAGCAAAAATGTTGAGAAGTCAATAATTTTCGAGTTAAAAGTCTAACATAATTACATTCTTCAGTTAATTTCAGGTAGAGTTTATTATAATAAAATTTTAATTTGAGGCTTAGTTATAAAGATACATAATGACAAATATTGGAAAGTTGTAAAAAATGATGACTTTTTTCGACATTTTCGCTGAGGAAAATCGTTCCCAAATTGACCAAAGAATCCATTTGTAATCGTTGGTCCGTTAGTTATCCTGGACACCCTGTATATATATAGTTTGATTTGCGAAATTAATAAAACAAAAAATACCAAGAAATTAAATAATACCGAAATATCGACGCTCATAGATAATCGACGCTAGAAGTTTTGTAATTATTTCGATTAAAAAAGAGCGACATTGCCGAATATCTAAAATGCAAACGAAAATAAAAATAATAAAAATCTTCAAATCATCAATGTAGAGATACTTACCTAACGGTTTTCTGATGTTCATTAGCCCAGAGTTGTGAGAAAGGTCCTCCTGGTCTGAGTCTGCAAGGCACCAGGACACATTCACAGGGGGTGCATCACACACATTCCACAACACGTCTAAAGTGTCATTGGTCAATTGTCTTTATGTGGTATATTGGAATGTCTATTTATCAGCGATGGAATTAATTATAAAAAATATATAATTATCATAGGTTCGTATAATTTACTTGTAATTTGTGTCTTCCTATTCATTGTACAATTCGCTTTTCTAACAAGATACAAGTAAATAGTAATTCTGATCTTTTTTTTAAATTTATCTCAGATTATGAATTTGTCTGTCTAAAAAGTGATTATAATTTTGAATTTTCGAAATACGGTTTAAAAATAATTATTAAGCGTCCATTTTTCGGGATCGCAGATTAGATTATTGTTATTCTGCTATTTGTAATCTGGCGTGTAGAGTGTAGTCCATGTGCTATTCACTAGGCTAATATTGACTAACTCTATTCTAGAAAGAAAATAAATGAAAACGGGTAGAAATGGCAAACAGGCAAATATACAGACTATGTTCCAATCATTCGGACTAACTTTAGCACTTAATCTCAATGACAAAAATAATGAGAAGGGTTTATATACACGATTTGCATCTGAAAACATAGTTTATGATAGTTATCGTGTAAACCTTTCTTTTTATTTCCGTTGGTAGAATCTAGCCAAGTTATACCGAATATTTTAGAAACAAGCTGTATAGAAGAAATATACAATACCCCAAAACTATCATGTCTCCTCTCTCTTTTTCTCGATTATTAGATTGCTTGTTAAATTTTGAATTAAAAAATTTAAGAAAAGTATTTGTTAAAAATTTGGAGATTGAATTAACAATTATTTTAAAAATTACATCATTGAAATTAAACTTTAATAAAATTTTGTAATAATTTTTCTTATAAAAATAGAAAATAAAAATAAAAGAAAATTAGACAATTTTGTCAAATATATTTATTTAGTTGAGAAAAAATGTAATAGTTTTGGGAATGGTATAGATTTTTATGTATTTACATATTCAGAAATATATAAAAGAGATCTATATATGTTTCTTATGTATGTGATAATTATTATTGAATTCTTTTGATTTAATAAAAGATTTATAAGAAAACTATTGTGTGTGTAATGCAAGAGGCACTGCGAAACTGAGCTCGGAAGTCACTTATTTCGCCAAAAATTAAAATTTTATAGTAATTGGAGCGATAATATACATTCGCGTGTCGATTGCTATTCATCTCCCTACAATGATTGATTTGTTATACTTACGCGACATTCTCCGGAATATATGAACATATGTATGTACATAAATAAACAGGTGCATTCACGTTCTCTTCAATTCAAGTATATCCAACGGAATATCTTACGTGTAAAGAGATCATCTGTGTGCGGACATTTCAGAAATCGTTTACGAATATCGAGACTAAAAATATAGATAGAGTAGCATTTTTCATGCTATATGATACGATTCCGACGAGATGAGAGAATATAAATGCGACGTGGCATGCCTGTTTACATTCAGTTCTGCGATGATCAAAAATATTTGAACGATAAAAATATTAATAGCAGATAGATAGAGAATAAATTCTGCATTGTATCATTTTTTACAATTTTTAAATTGAATTAAAGGTAATAAAAAGTATATGTATCATACATACTGTGCGAGAAGTTTGCATCCCGGCTTAAAAATTAGATATGCTTTCTAAACTTGTTTAGAACGACTATATGTAGAAAACAATTTCTTTTTAAAATGGCATATGTGAAAGATATGCAATAATTAATATATACATCTAAAATGTGGCAATATAGTGAGAGTAGTAATAAAAAGTAGCAGGAGTAAAAAATAGTAGCAATAATAGTAATAATATATATATATATAGTTTCGTTATAAAATGCTACGCATGATAACGGTGAATGTAAATCAGTGTGTCTATTGCTCACCTCGCTTTCGATCGAACAATCGAAATCGACATAATTACGGCTCCATTGACGAAATTGTTCGTATTACTAACATGCTACCAGCTAAAACACGGCGATAGATGCTAACAGATACTTCGTAGCTAAGCTTGCAGTATCAAACTGATCTGTTTAATTCACAAGGCAGTAACTATTGCCTCTTAAAAATTACCTTCTGTCTGAGATAATGTAATACCTATATTTCTGCGATATTAATGTCAACTAAGTGCTTAATACACGGAAAATAATAGATTCAGTAATTATTGTATATAATTAAATATCATTTAAAAACTATAAGTATAATTGGACGTAGCTTCATCAGTCAGACGGAATTCTTATCAGAAATACAGAATAAATAAATGTATTTTAGAGAACTATTAGATATTATTTTTAATACTATTTAAAACAAAATTTTTAAAATGATTTAAAATTTCGAATACACATCATATACATTATTTAACTGTAATATACGTATTTTTAAAAAAATGTTACCTAACATAGCTATAATCGAGAAATATTTTTAAATTAAGTCTGCTTGCCTACGTCCAATTTATTAATAGTTTCTGACACTAATCGATTTTATAGCGCATTATTTGACATACCTGAATTTAATTCCCTCACAAGCGTCGACATGGCATTAGTAACGCTGTCGGCAGCTACCAGTAAGTCGTTTCTCAGGGATCGGCCCAAACTATTATTGGCACTGCTGGAACCGCTCCCTGGTAAGCTGTTTGTCCTGAACGCAGACCTGACATCGAAAATCTCTATTTTCTTGGCGCGAAGCAATTTCCAAATAAAATATATATTTTTTAAACAGAAATTGCAGCATGCAACTTTTATTGCGCAAGCATTATCATTCCGCTTAATCATAATTCTTACACATTCAATTCACTACTAGTTACTCGCAAATATCAAAACATACAAGCGGCATCTATAGCGATATCTATAAAGTTTGAAATTAAAATTAGCAAATTATCGATTATAATAATATATACATGCATGATATTTCTCAGGAAGCTATATTTATTAGATTCTTTTAATGTAACGAGATGCTAACAAAAATATATCAATATGGCGAAGTTGTAAAGGTATCGCAAATGCTTTCTTTCCAGTTTAAGTATTTATCGCGTTTGATATACATTACTTGCAGGATGATATATTTACATATCGCAACGCATAAATACAACAATGTTTAAAAGATGGATGGTGTTTTACACAAGCTTAGCGAAAAAAAGGACTGGATAGGTAACTCATACGCGTCAAACTTATATCCAACGCATCAATATATAGTTTCTCTTACAGGATAGCTGCTTTTGTACTGTACATAAATGATACATTTAAAATGACTAACAATGATAGCAGAAAAACTAAAAAGATATATCCAGAGAGATAATAAGAAAAACTTACGTCAAACCTAATATATAACTTAAAAAAAATTATTAAAATAGGGTATTAAAAGCGACATGATATGATTTACAAATATTTCTACTATATACTTATAGGTCGATATATATAGATCTGACGATTTAAGTAACATCTCACGAGGTATTTATTTCCTCATACTTATTTCGCGCTAGTACCATTACTGTTCTTAATACTAGCTAAATCAGAGAAATATCTCATCGCTCATAATTGCATGCAGGAGAGAATTTAGGATTTTTTCAACTAATTGTGAAAAAATCCTATACAGTGTGCAATAATGTCTCTATATCGATCGCTACAGTAATATTGACGGGAGAAATTAATTGTTTAGTAAACATAATCGAAAAGGGTAAAGGGGGATATATATATTTCACATACAAGTGATGAACCGGATTTTTTCGAACGTTTGATTTTTGCAAGTGACTTTATCTTATAGTACGTATAATTATTCGTTTACTTAGTTAAAAGTAATTTAGAAAGATAAAATCAATTATTTTCAATATGTACAGAAATTATTTCATTTTTATTTCAATATGTATGGAAATAATATCACTCTAATAGCGAAAATATCGATAGTTAATATTGATTTAGTTTCATGTTTTAACTATATGTCTATATCGTTAAAATATATTTTTGACGTGGAATGTATAAATTTCTAAAGTACCGCTTAGAAATCTATTTAAATGGATAGACAAATTTTTGACTGCGTAGTATAATTGTTCAATGTATGAATCGCGTGTATAATTATATATTACGTAATTTGCAATATTTAAATCCGTTTGTTCTTTACTATTTTTGCATTATAGAAGGTTCTTTTTATAATGTATTCTCTCTTTGTACATGCTTGCCTACCTTACATCGCCACCAACGCACGACAGGCTATCTGGAATAGGGTTCTGTATCGTGCCAAGGATAGCATTGCCTTGTACGTTAGGCACTGTCGTTGTCGGAACGGGACTTTGATAGCTCTGGGACATTTGTTGCGGCGTTTGTTGTTGTTGTTGCTGCTGTTGCTGCTGCTGTTGTTGTTGCTGTTGAGGCGTTGTAGACAACGGCCCGCCGGGAGTCGGCGGTGCCGACCTGCTGCTCGGCATAACACCAGGTGGCAAAGGCGGTGACTTTGTACTTCGTGGTGAACTGTTTGGCGTTGATCGTGGAGACGCTTGGTGATTCTGTTGAGACATATTATGTTAGATTATGATCGCGTTCATCGTGAAAATAATGAAAACAATGGCTTTGCTTTATTATAAATTTTTCCAATTTTTTTAGAATTACTAAATTGAGTTATTAATTGCAAGAGAATAATATATTGTACCTTCAACATTTTCATTAATCCCTCCAGCTGTACCATCAACTGTCTTCTGGAATCTTGCAATGTTACTAGATGCGTCTCCAATTCGTCCTTTCTCTGTCTCAAAGCTCGCAGTTCGGACATTAACGCCGGATTTTCTAGACCCGCGGCTTCTATCTCTTGTTGCCTTCTACAGTGAAAATAAAATTTTTTAAGAAATTTTCCGATAATAATAGAACAGGAGTTGAAAGTGGAATATATTATGATCTTACATTAGCAAATAATAATATTCCACTTCACTAACTCATTTTATTTTAAGCGATGTAATGTGTGGTTGATGTAGTATATTAGTATATGAATCTAATGAATACATCAATTTACGCGAGAGCAATGAACGACAAGAATGTAATCAATATTTAACGAATTTGTTCTCTCATTTAAATGTGAATAATATCTCTTAAATGTGAATAATATCTCTTTATCAATGTCAACTGGTAATATGTGTTGTTTCTCTTTGTTTGAGCACAAGCTATGCAACCAAGGTGACACAAAGCGAAACAAAACGTTTTGAACATGCATGATCCTAGGATGGGTCAACAGGATGAAATCGAGGTTTAGGCTTGATATAAAGGAATATAAACGACACAGGTATACCTTAACCTTGCTATCTCGCGCATTATTTCCTTGTTCTTCGCTTCCAACTGCGATATAAGCTCACGTTGTGCTCTCGAAGCATCCAACGACGCCAGATTTGCGTCCGATGGTGCTCTACTCTGTAATCAGAAGTTATCACGCGTGAAACAATTCGCAGCACGAAATTGTCAATGATACTTTAAACGATGGTATACTTACTGCTTGATCTGCCTGGGACATTCTGGATGCAGTACGAGGCTGTTAACGAGGCAGTTATGAATAAATTAATATTAGTGCTGGCCATGAGTCGCGAAATGGCATAACGCATGGCTTTAATTGGCTCTCGCAAATTTAATGAATTAAGATAGTAAGAGCAATTTATTCACGTTTTAACGTTTAAGCAAATTATAACACTAGCTGTGTAGACAGTAAGCAAAAAACGTATAATATAAATATGTTAAAGGACTTACCATGGTCCTAGCTTCTTGTGCCAACCTTTGTGCATATCGTGCTATTAATTTATGTTCATCGTCCAGTCTTGAACTGTCCATACTGGACGATACACAAAAGGAATAAGTAAAGCATGGCGTCTGGCACGCAATTGGCAAAGGCAAATAAATTGTGCATAAATGAAAATCTTGTTCAAGCTTACCTCCTCAAGGTTGAACGACTGTCCACCGAGCCTGAATCAAAGGGAGCCATAAATCCTGGATCTGGAAAACCGTTGTGAGATGGTAAAGGTGATGGTGGGCTGAAATGTAGTGAATTTATTTAAATTGTAAAATCACACTGAGAGATGATGATTGCAAAATTGTGGAATGATAAAGATACTAACACTATGTGCGATAGATCCAATGTCTTCTCAGGCTGTTCTGGGAACCGCGGTAAACTGTTCTTTCCTTTTTCAGGAACGCATCTGAAGCTTTTTCGCAAAGAATGGCCAATTTGTTTGCTCGGTGATTTCTATCATGAGAATTAAAAATCAAAGATAAAAAAAGCAAAATTTAAAAATTTCAGAGAAGTATAAAGTTTAAATAATACATACAAAACTACTATATTCTCTCGTTTCGTGATCATTGTTATGCGTTCCCGAAACTTTACCACGCCAGAAACAATCTTGACATAGCTGATAGGAATGACACTTTTGACATCTGTATCGGAACCCAGTGAAATTCTCTCTGTGACAGGCGTCGCACATAATAGGATGGGCCACTGAAAGCATGAAAAATTAAAAGATTAAAATCTCCTCTATCTTATTTAATCTTAATCAGTTTATTGCGACTTCGCGTAGTTACCTGTTTCCACAGCTGCCATTCTGTGATATAACGGTAACCAGATTAAGCAGTGTGGTCCAGGATCCGACATGAGTGTATCCAGAAAGTCATTTACAGTAACTTTGGAGTTCTGTCACATACAAAACATTATTCGTTTCATTACTTTGTCCATATATTAAACCGATTTGTATACAACATTGCGTACATACCGCAGGAAAAATAGAGTTCGCGAGACCATCCGAGTATCCAAACGACGGAGATTCGTAAACTGCTGCAGTTAGTGCTAAAACTTCTTTCAAATAATCAGCAAACCTCCAGTGTATCATGTGTCCGTTACTGTCAGATATTTGCGAGTATATATCTATTTAAAAGGATAAATTTCGTTAATAAATTTATTCAGTACGATCAATTAAGAAATTAGGAAAACCACTTGCAACTTACATCGAAATTTGTCCATGAGTTTTCCCGCGCACAACGTAGCCAAGGCTACTTTCACCGAGAATACAGATATTTTATTATTTTCCCTGAAAAGAAAAAAAATAGGACTTAATCGAATATCGAACAACACGTCAGAAACGAGAGAAATAAAATGAATATTTTTTTATAAAATATGAAATGGAATTTATCTACTGTGTCATTATTATAAAAAATTCACATAATTTCTCATTTTGTTTAAATATAATCGTAATAATAGAGAAGAGTCTTCATAAAAATTGATAAGAAAAATATTTTTACAATCGTACCCGCTAGTATAAGCAGCCAATAGCCAGTTCATGAGCAATGCCGTAGTTGCGTCGACTTTAGACTGTTGCGACACCGGGACCCTCTTGTTCAACGCATGAAATAAAGAAGACAGTAGTGTTTCGAGTCTGGATACTCCTAATGTGCTTGATGGCTCTAAGGTGTTCAGACCATTTTCTCGAAATGCCTCGATCACGTTCCATATGTCGACGTTGTGCACTGTGTAAAATTATGCATCAATCATTACAGAGGTATATCTTAATCTACCTTTAATATTTTTTACAAGACCAATTAATACATAAATACGAATATTTTTTTAAAATTCTGACATGAAATTAACGCGAAATGACTTCTAATTATGCGCATTAGTACAGTTGTACAGAGGCTGAGAAAATTAGCATTCCAGAGTTAATAATCGTGGAGCATATATAGCTAATAAAGAGATTAAATTTTATAAAAATATTGTATAAGAACAAAAAGAAATGCAAAAATAAATATTTGAGATGTTGAAAAGAGTGTATAAGTATATGATGTATATTATGTAAAATTGAAGAACTAATTGGTGTGAATACTTACAATGCACTTTTTTCTGTATAAATCTCAGCTTGCAAGCAGTACGATATGATGCAAATCGAATGGTATCAAAGTTCTGCTGTCGCATCTCTTGTAGAAGCTGCAAACGACTCGTCTCGCCGCTACTTCCGTTTCCGGAACCACCTGCGCCTTCTTCTGCCATTTTCGCTACGAAAAATGAACGAATAATGTATTTATGTATTAATTAATGTATATTTTTACGTTGATTCTTCCTGAATATTTCTTCATTTATAACAAATGTTGTTTTGCAACGAACAGTATAATCTTGCACTCGAGATTGATTACGTTTCTTTCTTAAGGAGTGGTAAATTTATGCGTCGTATAAAGATAAGTGAGTACGTAAAGCGAAGGCCGAACAACAAAAAATAAACAGTCAATTATCTTGTATGTTTTTCAAATGTTCTACAAAATGCAAAAAATTTTACGTTACCATTTTAAATGAGATAAACAAACGAGGCGCTATTTTATGTACCTCGTGCTAAAATAACAATAACCACCGTTCCATCTGCTAAAATTAATCGAATTTTTTAGCAGCATTCATTATAAACACTACACGGTAGAAGATCATAATATCATGTTTTGCTTCCATCATTTTCTTTTTGTAACTCCGACCATTTCAAACGATATTTTATTCTATTTTAATTCAATGGAATACTCCGTATAATAGGTATAGACTAACAAAGCTGTGTTCTTAATTCATCTCGTAAAATAAAGGACGTTACGCAGTGTCTGGTAATCGCGAGAATAGCTCTTCGTCAACTGAAGGCTGAAAGAGGGCTAGAAGAATAAATAGAGAACTAATTAGTAATGATTAGAATGTACATGCAATGTATTCATCTTATGAAAGTAACTTTGTTCAAACGTATGAGTCTACACGTGTAGAATTGCAATTAAAATATATATTTTTTATTTATTTAAAATACGTAATATGTATATAGAATGCTTTTTATCTTAGATATTTATGTTAATTCTGTACATATATTTACTAATTAGTTACTAATTAGTTCTCTCTATAGTCCAGTTAGGTTGCTAATTAATAAACAGTTTTCATTCTTAAGTAATGAGATGATTTGATATTAAAAATGCAATAAATTTTCTTTATATACAATAAAATTTAAGAAACAGGCAACTAAAATTTTCTCTTCAAAAAATATTTGAAAATTATAATATTAAAAAATATTATTAATGAACATAGATAATTATTTCGTTTGATTATGTTCATAGTATTTTCTTGTCATATAATTTATTTAATTTCACTCTTTTCTACTGCAATTTTTTTCATTATAGATTTTTTTACATGAAAATCATATTTTCGGAAAAAAGTTAATTCAAGATCATCCAACTGTGACAATGTAATCCGCTTTACGTACACGATTGACCTAGTTAGTAAACGTCGATATCCGAAGTGTAATTGATTTAAAACCGACTGTTCATTACTCTGGGAGGTAAAAGATTAATTTTTTTCGGTCATCAACTTTTTGCTCTTTTACATTCTTGTAATCGACACATTCTAAATTAAATAATACATTTTAAATTAAGTTAATTCTTGCAAATTATTCAAGATATAAGATAAGAAGATTCGATTACTTTGATAATATTAACTGAAGTTCATTTTTGAGAAAATAATATTTTATTATACATGAAATAATTTTTAAGAAATTTTTTAATATCCAAAATCTGTAAATCTGTTTTAAATTTTTTTAGTTGAAGAAATATTCGTTCTTATATGTAGTTGTTTATATATTGTTTAAAAATTGTTATATACAAATATTCAATAGATTAGATTAAACTGGAGTGCAATGTGTGTGATATACTTCATTTTTAGAATACAGCATCAAATTATCGCATCGTTTAAATGTTCTTAATAATTGATCGTGATCAACTTTAGATTCCGGAATAGACCGGAATAGACTGATCAAGGAAGCAATGAGGTAATATCGGCTGATAGGTTCAACGGAATGAGGGAACTAAACGCGGATGCCTAAGTTTGAATCAATACGATAAGTGGGCCAGGTGGGGGAACGTAAGATCGGTCAAAGAAACGGCGGGAACGGTTGGGAAAGGAACGCCGGACGCGTTTGAAGGAACGCGCGAAATGGGGCGGCTAAAAGGCGCGGCCAATTTCATCTCGTTGAGAAATCTTCAAGTACAGCTGATTCAGAAATCGAGGCTCGACGCATCGCGACGAATAAAGCCGACGCATTTTGACGTAATCGACAGCGGTACATCAAATGCATATTCACGTATGTAAAGCTTACATTTGCCATGTGTTTAATATGTTTTACACAACTTTTATATTGACAGTGAGCTTGCAATTGTATGTCTGTTCTTATCATAACCATACTTTTCGCGTCGTCTTTTCCATTTCCTGCCCTTCAAATCTTTGTCGAAAACGCGTATTTATTTTATTTTAAATACAAAGAGTATATAAAATAATATGTAATTAATAAGATTTCCATCTGCGATTTGCGCGGGATAATTTTTTAAGTACGCGCGTGCGCGGTTTCAAAGAAATATACTTTGAGATTTCTTCTGGTACAGCATCTTCTCAATGATTAATTAATTTTTTCATCGATTAATTATACTGCAGATTACGAATTTGTAAAGAAATTTCTCGTTGAGCACAATCTGTGTACATTAAGATTCAGCATTAAATAGATGAATGACATCATCAATTAAATACCTATCATATTTTCGTTTATTGTTTTATTACATTAATTGCATTTATAGAATTAGATTCCTTTAATTTAATTTTTTAATTTTATTAATTTAATTTAATTTTTTCTTATGAGAGACAAATGTGCTTAACTTTTCTAATCAATTTTAAAGTCAAATCACATAGATAAACAATTTTGTGATTAACTATTAAAAATATTTAATATATTTATAAAATCGCCATTTAATTAACGCGTCAATAGTTTCCTAATTTAAATCTGATAATTCAAGTGTATGTATTTTTACACGATCTTTAAATAATAGAAACGTCAATGTGAAAACAATAGAAACATCAATGTGAAGATGTTTTATTTAAATTATATTTTATAAAAAATGTTTTATATTCAAATGTTCAAATATTAATTCATTTTTTAATAATTTTAATATTTTGGATCGACATTGCAATTAAATATTTGAAATGTAAATTTAATTTAGCTTAAAATAGCGAATGAAAAATCTCAACAAATTTTAAATGGACGTCAATTATATTAACACATTAATTATATTGATTTTATTATCACAGATATTTTTTTCATTACATTAACAATACTTTCTCCAATCGAATATTCGTTACAAGTTCTCTTTAACCACATTACATATTTTCTTTATTGGAAAAATATGATGAATAAATAAATATATACGCTCAAATTCATGAAAAAAATGGCAAAAAATTAAAGAAATAAAAAATAAAAAAAGGAAAAATTTACAACAATACAGAAAATAACTTTACAAAAGTGTAGGTTACAAAGGCAATTTTAATAAACATCAATTATATTAATACATATTAATTACATTGATTTTATTATCACAGATATTTTTTTGTTACATTAATTTTTCTTCAGTCGAGTATCCATTCAAGTTCTCTCTAGTCACATTATATATTTTCTTTATTCGAAAATTGTGATAAATATCCATGAAAAAAAATTGCAAAAAACTACAGAACAAAGTAAAGAAAGAAAATAAATTTACGAAAGTGTAGGTTACAAAACAATTTTAATAGACGTCAATTATATTAATACATATAAATTACATTGATTTTATCACCTATATTTTTTCATTATATTAACAATACTTTCTCCAATCAAATATTCGTTCCAAGTTCTCTTTAGCCACATTACATATTTTCTTTATTCGAAAAGTGTGACAAATAAATATATACGCTCAAATAATCGTAAAAAAAAATAAAAAAATAAATAAAAAAGAAAATAAATTTACAACAATACAGAAAATAAGTTTACGAAGGCGTAGGTTACAGGGCACCTAACCTGTTCTACCGGTCGGTTTACTTATCCTGATTCGCTTACCTGGGGCGCTCGCTGCGCGCGTGTCTTCGGCGAGGAAAAAAAGGGCACCAACGGGGGCGTGGAGTCCGTGTCGTCCCGTCCTCGTCGAGGGCCTCCCTCGCACCCTCTTAACGCTCCCACCAGGTCATCGTATCGCGGGATGCGAAACGTGGATGATAACAGTCGTTATTCGAGCGATTAATCTGACACTAGTCACGGTTTAGCACGGAGGGGGACTCGTGCGGAACCGTTCGCGGCCACGGGAGCAATTCTCGTCCAAGTGGAAAACGTACTCGTCTCGGCCTCCCGGTAGGGAGGACGCGAAGTTTTGACAGGTGGCCCGCGCGAACGGACTCTCGTTACGTGCACCGGGGCGGTGATCCCTTTGCCGGGACGACGTCACGATAAACAAGTCCGTCCGTCGAGACCCGAGCTGACGCTGACGCACGTCGCTCGGAATTCCGCGGCCATCACTGGCCATCGGTGATTCCCGAGGACTCGCGTTGGTGGCGCGACCCGAGCTGAACGGGCGAACGCGGAATCGGACCGCTCCGATACGCGCGCGATAGCTTCGAAAGATTTGGAATAGATCGCGCGTACGTACTCGTGGCGTTGAAAGATCGACCTTGGGGAAAAGAAGCTGAAAATCCCTTCACGTCCTCTTTCCGATAGAATGCATCCAAAACACTGTACGTATCAGAAGTTTTATTAAATAATATACATTATACTCGATATCAATTAGTCATTATTTAGTCGGAATTAAAGAGCCTATTATATATTCTGTATAACCTCTAATGATGTTATGTATCATTATACTATGATACAATAAAAAATCTGCACAGTAATGCGTAATTATTATTAAAAGTTATGCAGAATAGGCTCCTAAAAGAAAATAGGGATCTCCCGATCTGCAGAGATTTACAGGTTAGGATGATTATTCAATTATAAATAATTAATATTCATGGGAAAATATATCGAATTATTTTTACTATCCGCTTCCTGCTACATAAAATTTTTTATCAAGTTCCTGCGTAATGTTTATCATTTATATCCATCAAGGACCTTTCTCGTTGCCACGATTATTTTGCAAGTAATTACTGCTAGGGTAATTACAGAATTCACAAAATCCCGGTGGTCCTTGCGTTCCTGGCGCTCCTCTGACACCGGGAACACCTGTAAACAAATGGTATTAATACATTATTCATGATTATTTTTATTATACAGACATATTGTAATGAAAATATTACTAATGAAAGTTTTAATTATTCTTTGCAAACTAATTACAATTTTTATTCCGAGCTTATTTTTCATTATATGCTTTTAATTTTACCCGGTATGCCTCGCTCGCCTCTGTCACCCTGTCTTCCGGGTAAACCAACACCGTCATTACTAGGAGATCCTGTTACATAAAATATAGGCTTACATTGAAATATCAAATATTTAAATAGGCTTACATATATGTATAATCAGTCTAAATAAATAATTATTGATATAATATTTTTTCTTATTAATGATGAATGTTGTTTTACCAGGGGGACCTATTGGGCCAGGCGGGCCTTCTAAACCGATTCCCTCGAGACCTCTGTCTCCTTTTTCTCCGCGTTCACCAGGTGGACCCTGTGGTCCGATGAGACCCTGCGGACCAGGTAAACCGACGAATCCGCGTTCTCCCGGCAAACCTGGTGGTCCTGGATCACCTAAATACGATTCAAAATAGAATCAATTAAAATCGAGAAATATCGAAAGCGATATATTGAAATATATTTGAAAGATGTATCATGCATTAATTTTAACTTGTATAATATCCAGGCATTTGTTTTTAAAGCAATTTAATAAAGTTTGTCTATTATAAAATCAAAGGTAAAAGTAGAAAATGATAGGACGAAAAAAGCATAAAGCATGTGCTGCTTTTTAAAAAAATAGATTTGTTTTAAGATACTGTTACGTCTAGTATTTCATGATATTTTTTTGGTTCTCGCAATTTAATTTCAAGGCCGGAAAAATTACATAAAAATTAAATAAAATGTTAAAATAAAAACTGGTAGGAAGAGTTGCAATCATCGAGGAACAATGTCAAAAAAAAGATAAATATTCAGGAATAAACAATTAATAGAATCATAGAAACTATAACGCTTGTAAAATAAAATTACTGTGACAGTTTTTTAGAGATAAAATGCAGAGTTTAAAAAGTAATAAATAAAACTATAACCAAATTCCACATTTTAAAAGAGACCAAGTGATAAATAGAATAAAGCAAATGTTTGTTAATAACACAAAAAGTAAAAAAGGAAAATATCTATTTTGATAGAAATATGCATTTGTTAGAAACCACATACATATATAAATTTGAGAGGGTAATAAAGATCAACTCTATATCATTAACATACACATCAAACTCTCTGTAAAACATAATCTTCGTCAAACAAACTTTTCATTCTGTACAAATAATTCTTAGAGAAAGCTCTGATAAATTTTATTTTATTAATTCAGCCAAACTATGCTTTCACATGTAAATTTTTTAAACTCATTATTCCTGGAAGATCGCATTTGATCCCATCTCAGATAAGATTCGAGGATAATTAAGTTTCTTTATCTAAAAGAGGATCGCCGAACGAACGTACGAAATAAAACAATAAGAGCAGTTCGGTCGTTGACTTACTTCCAGGGTCTTTCAATTCGATATTTCGACCTGAGGTATGCATGAGGTTTTAAAAGATAATTTTAAACGTCTGTTCCTTAGGGGAAATATAAGTTACATTCTGCCTTCAATTATTTCTCAATTATTGGTCATAATGTAACAGTATGTTAAAAGCATTTTAATCGGTATGAAACTGTTAGTAAAATTACTGAAATTTTTCTCATGTACACGACGAAAGTTTCCCTTATCTCAAACATTTTTCAGACATTCCAGAGAGATGCGTTATTTCGAGTGGTAGATACCTGGAATGCCTTGCTTTCCGACTCGACCGGGACGGCCGTGTCGAGCCGGCCCCGGCAGCCCAGGTAGCCCTCGTAGACCCTCTGTTAATTCTTTCAGCCTCTCTGTGACACATGCCAGGATATCATTATTTTAATAGGCATATAATGACGATAGCGAGACATTAATTTATCGAATCATCGATATTGTTAAAATATATGTGCATCATATGATAAATCACACCATTCGCATGTGCCATGGTTCTATATGAAAAAACGATAATGATTATGATACTTCAAGCGTTTAAATAATGCTACTATATGACATCGATATTCGTTGTGGTTTGCCAAACGTTCCTTCTCGATTTAGGATCCTAGCGTTCCGCTCTCTATGTCCGAGATTATCTATAAACTAACAATAAAAAAATCTACGCAGTAGCTGATTTTAGCGATTAATATTGTGTCGTAGGCAAGTGAAAAGCGGATTGATAATCCTGACTCGATAATCCTGACGATGTACCTGGATGACCTTGGGGACCAGGCAATCCAGGACGACCTGGACGATTTCGGCCGGGCGGACCAGGTGGACCCTGCATGTGTGATATCATCTCTGTCATCTGTTCTGTACGTATATAAGAAATAATGAGAAAAAGAATCACAATTTATACACATTCTTGTGTATACGTGATGTTATTGCACGTTTTTCATTCACGCATAAAAGATACCTGATTGAGATAGAATCATTGTTTTAAATTTTAATTAAAGTTAACCAAAGTTTAATCGATTTTACTTCTAAAGTAAAAATGAAAAAATTGACAAGCGAAGGATCATTTAAACTTCAGTAAACTTTAATTAATATTTGCGCAACAACTGCAATATATAATTTTTAATGACAGATAAAGTCACCTCTTAGCACGCTGGCACAAATATCGCGAATTTCCGCTTCGTTAATACTGTGGCCCGGCAGGCCCTGAAGTCCTGGCAATCCCATTTGACCTCTACTTCCGGGTAATCCTTGCAATCCGGGTGCTCCGTCCTTGCCGGGTATTCCGGGCGGGCCTATTTGACCTTCGGGTCCTCGTTCCCCAGGGACTCCTCTTTCACCTGGCTAATTATTTATTTTAATTAATTATCTTTTCAATTAATTAAATGGTCGAGCTTGATTCTAAACAAAATACTTACTATTCCTGGTGGGCCTCTGGGTCCCTCGAGACCGGGAATACGAAGGTTTTCGAAGCTATTATTTGGAATTGAAAGACCAGGAGATCCTGGAGGTCCTGGTGGACCTGACGGTCCTGGTGGTCCAGATTGACCAGATCTTCCTTCCAATCCTGGTATACCTGGTGCACCCGGCGAGCCCGTTGAGCCCTAAATTATATAATTTAATTTTTATGTTATAAATAATTTTGCAATTATGATTTTGCATTATTAAATAACGTATAATGAAAATTGATGAAACGAAGCTAATGCCACTAATCTCATTACTATATTTCATCTATTTGCTTTATTATCATGTTATCAACAATTATTTAAATATTTAAAATATTATATATTATATATAATATTATATATTATATAATAATATAACGAATAATTGTGTGTGTGAGATTTTTGCGTAAAACTAAAGAGTGATTAAAAAAATATTCACTTTAATTCTATACCTCGGTAAATAAGTCGAAAAGTGAATTATATATTCTTTGATCACCATTGTATAACATTGTTTTGTTCATTCTTACCGAACTTCCTGGTAACCCACGAGGTCCGATAAGACCTCGTTCACCTTCTTGTCCTTTATCACCTTTTTCACCCGGTTTTCCATCAAGCCCTGGTAATCCCGGTTTTCCTGCGATTCCTTCTAAACCTCGCAGTCCTAAAGAACCTGGTTCCCCGCGTAATCCTGGAGGCCCCTTATTACAAGCAGTTTTAAATCGTGAAATAGTGTATTATTATATATATATATAAAATTATAATAATATATAATCTAAAGAAATAAAATACCTCTGGTCCCGGTAATCCTGGAAATCCATCTTTTCCTGTTTCTCCGGGTAATCCTGGAGGACCTATTAGTCCAACTTCTCCCTTCTCGCCGGGAAGACCATCCTCACCAGGAGGACCAGGAGGTCCTTCGAGACCAGGTAGTCCTGGTATTACGTTATTATCTATCAATCCTGGTATACCTTAAAAAATAAATATCATAAATTTCGTATTTATAAAATAAAAACAAAAATTATTCATGTATTAAACAATTCTTAAACAAATTCTTCCGATATCGATAAATTAATTGCAAACCATCTTGTCCACGTTCTCCGACATCACCCTTCGGACCCATTTGACCTGACGGACCAGGAAGCCCTGTTAATCCTGGCAATCCTGGAGGACCTGGTCGTCCCGGTAATCCTGTTATGCCAGGAGGACCTGGTGGTCCTGGAATGCCAAGAGCATTTGTAAAGGCATTTCCTGCATGTCCGGGGGAACCAGGAAGTCCTGGAGAACCTGATGCGCCGTCATGACCTCTCTCTCCACGTTCGCCTAAAATATTGTTGAAGGACCGTTTTACATGACACTTGATATATGATAAAGGTGATATCTTTAATATTTTCATACGAGTCAATCGTATGTAAACATTAAATATTAAATGTACATATATGTCACAAATGTATATATATCGTATCGTAAAAGCTATTTTAGTAATGAAACTTTCTTTTCTATTGTGCTCAATTACAATAATTTTGACTCTTGAGTTATGTATAATCGCATGATTTATACGAACATTGCCACGAATTGCGATAAATTGATTTACAATGACTGCGAATGAACGTATCTGGGTCAACATCAATACGTGGAATACCATGTCGCATGAACCGTTTAATAGTCGCTATTAGAATCGTGATTTTTTACAATTTGCACGATATATACATACAATCCACTCTCAAGAATATTAATAAAAAAGTTATAAATTAACCATGAGCCATAGATAATTCGAATATTTTAGCACAAATCAATATTAACGCGAGGAAAAAAATTGCTATCATCTAATTACTTATTAATTAATAAGCTGGTGACTACTTTTCTACTTTATTGAAAATTTATTAATTTTTGAAAATAAAATTATGATTTAATATACGATGAGAACGAACATTGTAACGTTATTGCAATCGTTTTGATATCCATAATCCAGATTAGATAAATAATTGATTTAGATATTGCAGTATGATGTTAAGCACATTTGTATTAATTAAATATTCATTCTCTGTAATATTGTTATACTCTATCGTTCACAGAGAGAGAATAACGCGATTAAATATATCTCGCTGCGATTTCTGCGAAAGAGGTCGGATTACATCGTTTAGTAAGTGCATTTAATCTATTTTAATTGGTTGCTTAATATGATGTTCTCTTTCTGACAATGAGCAATAATATGGCGTACCTTTTTCACCCGGTTGTCCTTGAGCACCAACATTTCCTCGTTCACCCTTAGCTCCTTTTTCACCCGTGTATCCTGGAGAACCTATCAGGCGTGATAAGTTATTATTTCCTGGTGGACCCGGAAATCCTCGAGGACCTTGATCTCCTTTTAAACCCGGAAATCCCATATCACCCTGTCAAAAATTTTACTTTTCTATCGCTCTTCCTTATTAAAAAAATTTTTTTTAATTCACGTGTTGTTCTCCTCTCTTTCCCTCCTCCATCCCATCGTATAAAATTTAAAATAGGCGCTTACCCTTTCACCACGATCACCATTTTGTCCCGGTGGACCTGGTATTCCCGGTAGTCCCGCAGGTCCAATCGATCCACTGGGACCTTGCAACCCTGGAAAACCTCTAGCGCCAGTATTACCTGGAGCTCCCTGATAACATATATCTCTTATAATCCTTTTATATATAGGCTTGTTCATATTTTATAAATATGAACATTATTTAATAAGGAGTTGTAGAAATTAATCGACCAAACTAGCCAGTAAATAATTTATTCACTAGTTTGGTCGATTAATTTCTACAACTCCTATTTAAATACTAATGACTGCTATTAATAATTTTGGGAATTTATTATTTAATAATTTCCAATTCAATAAATAATAGTAACATACTGTTCTTCCTTGTTCTCCTGGCGGTCCAGGTTGTCCTGGAAATCCAGGTAAGCCTGGTAGACCAATTGGTCCCGGCACTCCGGGTAAGCCGGGTGGACCAGGAGATCCCTAATTATAATTTCTTTTTCATTCATCAATAATTTCAAATATAATTAGATTTAAAAAGTGAAGTTTTAATTAATTGAATATAATAGAAAAAATTATATTGTATATTGAAGTATATTAATCATTTCATAAATTTTCTTATTTAATGGTTTATTTTTTATACTGAAAACAAACTTTTTTCGCAATTTGATATATAAATATTTAATAAATAATATACAAAGTTGGTAGAGGAAAAACTTACATTTGTACCGTTGAATCCCTGCAGGCAGAGTGTTTCGCAAGCAGGTTTTATTTGAAGCGCAGAGGCTTGAAGACTTTTCTACGTAACACGTTAATTATTATATAATCAGATTATGCGCATTGCAAGATCTTATCAAAATCTATCGATACTTACCGGTAGTTCCTCGCACATTTCTCTGTCTAAACTCGCAGGATCACAATTTAGACTCATCCATTGCATGTCGATCTAACGATAGTGCAAATAGATATTCATATTATTAATTCATTATCAATTTTTCAATTATAGCTTTATAAATATATTGCATTAGTAGAAAATATTATAATATTGTATATATATCTTTTTCTTCCTCTTATATATACATACGAACGATATCTTTATTTGTTAAGACGCTAACGTCATTATGTGAGCTTTCTGGATGTGGGCCAAGAATCTAATATTAAATTCACTTCTTGTCCTACTGACAGTTTTAGCCTTCTGCGTAAAGCTGTTATTAATTAAGTAACCGGGCTACTTAATTGTGACGATGCAGAACGTTAGCTCTGAAAGATGGGCATTCTTCGCAATGACATAAGCAATGCAATTCGTGCATGTTAGATATATATATATATATATATATATATATATATGCAAGCTGGTCTTTAAGTCACAGTAATAGCATCGAAATGTACTGAAACACTTTTACGATTAAGAAACAGGATCAAATTGGTATATTAAATAGTGTTATAATTAAGCTTTCAAATGCAAATTTCGTAGATATTATTAACAAGGCTTACCGGTACTGTGATTTTACTATTGTTCATTTTGGCTATCGATATGTCTCCATCAACTTTAATTGATCTGCGCGGTTTTAATTTTTCCATACCAATGTATTCGCAATCAATTTTAAGCACTAATTTCTCCTTGAATACTCCGAAATTTATTTTGTGCCAACTTTTGTCGAATATCTATTTAAAGAAATATATATATGTACATTATACGTATTAATTACAAGAAAACTTAATAATACAACTTGTATTTATTGGATAATAATATTAAATAATATATATGTTTTTTTCGTGTTATTATTCAACAATACAAGTTATAATTAAGTTTTCTTTTTAAGCTACAGAGAAAATAGATTATAAGATTATGGTTTAGGAAGGAATAAATGAGTTTTAATTCTAAAATAAGGTCTCGAAATTTTATATTTATCGCATGAATGCACGCTATTTTAAAATGCTGCAATTTAAATGCCTGCAATAGCGATATCCTCATCGATTAAAAGATTCTCAAGAGCGCATCTTGATAATCTTATCACTGATTTATCGATTGTATAACGCAGTCGTAGTTTTTCTGTCACTTGCGTGACAGGATTTCTAATGTTAAGAGTCTTTCAAGTGATGAGACTTTGCGCAAGAAATGATTTAACGCGATTTACATCCGTTACATCTGTTTCATATAATAGTATGACGCTCATACAATTCGCTCGTTCACTTTTATGAAACTCGTCACGCATCTCTCAAGCACTTACATAATGATTTCGTGGCACAATTGATGAAACACTCAATAATAATAGATTGATTAAAAAATCGTTTTATTGACAATTATGTTTCTTTCTCTTTCTCTCTCTCTCTCTCTCTCTCTCTCTCTCTCTCTCTCTCTCTCTCTCTCTCTCTCTCTCTCTCTCTCTCTCTCTCTCTCTCTCTCTCTTTGGCAGTACATATGTTTTGTAAGAATGATCATTATCGGAAAACCTTAATTTTAAGCTCCATGATACAGGAACTATTTAACAAAGACTTTCACGTTCAATTTTTAATTATTTGACATGTATAAGTGTTGCGTGCGATTAGTCATCGAATATTTATAAACTCAGATGTTTCTCTATAACGATTTTTATCTTTATTGCTTATTTTCAATTCTCTACTTGATAAGATTAATTATTTTTTATTTTAGGAGTATATCGTTACACTCCAGCCTGAAATGATATCGAATCAACGTTAATTCGTCATCGAATCGATATCAATTTATTGTTGAATCGGGTAAATCGCCGTCGCCAAATATTGATGATCGGGTAAATCGCCGTCGAATCGATGTTGATTCAACGTCGATTTGATCATTCATTTCTGGCTGGGATATGCACTGAAAAAAATTTGTTAACTTGACTAAACTAAATTACTATTTTGTTAATTGAACATGTATCAGTATTTAAGTCAAATATACGTTTTATTAGATTTAATATATGTTATATTTAATTTACATATTTTTGAATGTTCAATTGACAAAATAATATTTAATTAAGTCAAGTTAACAAATTTTTTTCAGTGTGTAACAATATAATCTCTAAAAATTTACCTTTAAAAAAAGATAAAAAAAGGCGCCCAGTTAATGGCATGCCAGTAACATTTAATTGAGTCAAGTTAACAATTTTTTTTATTGTGTAACAATATATACGCGATACGCTCTATTTTAGAACAGTGAACAAATGTGACTAATGAAACTCACGCGATCATTCGTGAAAGAGACCGTCTGCAATTTTCCTTCATCATCAATTAATGAAAAGTCCAACGTCTGTTTCCTAGGACTCATCGTAATAAGAAATTGAGCATCACCTCTCACGTCCACGATTCTAATGATATGCCAAGGATATTTCTGTAATTTTCTAGTCCTCAACGTATACATCAACGAGAATTCCTCTGGAAGTCCAGTAGGTGTGATATTCCTGAAAAAAATTTAAACATGAAAGATATATCGTATATTTTACTAATCAATGTCTTTAATGAAATATTATAGGATAATAGAAAATTAATCAGATGTAATCAATTGTAATTGTCAGCTGATTGACGGGAATAATTTATTGAAACTTGCTACTGTATATTCGTTAGATTAGGATAGGCTAAATAATTTTTTTTCGATTATTTAGTTCAAATACTGTGGAATTATCAGTAACCCTTGTAGAAATTTATCACTAGTAACACCAATTAATCACTTATTTTGAGTACTTAAAATACTGATATACAGTAATTTAAGTACTTGAAATAAATGATTAAGTACTCGAAATAAGTGATAAATTGGCGTTACTAGTAATAAATTTCTATAAAGGAAGTCTTTTTTGGAGAGGTGTTAACTACGCCGCTGTTTCTACACGAGTTAATTTGAATATACTTTGTCGACAGAGTGACATCAGTTTCTTTCTCTAGCCGATAAGCTGTCTGCATACGATTGCTGCCTCGGACTTTCGTCATGCCGCTATAACGTGCATTCAGCATATCCAATTTCAACTTGCTAATGAAGTCGAGGGTTTGTAGATCGTCATCGCCAGGCTTATAATCTTTGCATAGTTCATTTTTGACAGTGCTTTCTCTCACGTGTTCTATCAGCAAATATGATATTTTAAGGTTCAAACTAGCGATCGATATATTATAATTCTTAATGGCTCCAATGAGATACTTACGGGCATAAATTATATGCGCTATCATAAACATCCATATTTGCATGTACATTTGTCGCGACAAATAAATCTGAAACAATGTTAATAATATATTTAAAAAATTAATACAAATAACAAAGGCTAATAATATATATATACATATATAATTTAAATATTATTTTATATTATATATTTATTATAAATGCGTTCATGATTTAATAAAAGTGGTAGTTTTGTAAATAAAATATACATAGATATAGTTCTCTGGTGTAACACATAACGCATTTGACTATGAATCAGAATAAAATTCTAAGTTCGAATCTTGGCACAATCAAATTAAACAAGTATTTTTTTATTAAAAAATTAAAATTTAAAAAATTGAAAATTACTAATAGAAAAAGAAAGAGAAAGTTTGACACTAATTGTAAGAAATGTTAAGAGAATTACATATGTATCACAATAGATAGTCATTCGCTTTTACAAAGTGATAATGTAATCTCAAGCTTATGTATATCGTATATTAGAGAAATACTTTGCTAATACAATTTATATAATTATATTGCTTATTAATTGTCGAATGTGTCTGAAGTGTATCAATTGACAGAAGGAGTTTCTCCTTAAATTGTATAATTACATCTTATTACTTGAAAAGGACCTAATAATAATGGTCGAAACGTCGTGATTGTAATTATCAAATATATTTGCCAGTTTGTTCAAGAGATAAGGAGTTCATTATTTTTATTTATATAATTAGCTATTATTGCATATTGCTGCTAAATTCATATTTCACACGACAAAATAGAATAAATGTCAATTGATTGTTTTATAGTGATCATCTAAACATAAATCTTATTCCATAACTTATATTATTCTTCAAAATTTAATCAATATATGTATGTAATTAAACATAAATTTTTTTCAGAAATTTTAATTTTTTTATTTGTTTGTTTATTCCATTAATAACTTATCTGTAGCATAACGAATGTGGCGAAAAAATCCTGATATATTTGAACACGAAAATAATGATTAATAGAGCTACGAATGATCGAATGATTTTATGTGCATTTTGTATAAGAATTTATTTATAATTTATATTTATTTATAATTTAATATTTATTTAATTAAATGAAGACTTAAAATATGATTTAAAATCATGACTATTTAATTTGTAGAAATAGATTTTGTTTGAAATGTTTGGATTCGTTTTTCCTAGTCAAGAATGTGTCTCAAGGATATGTTGACAACGGATTTCTAAGAATCCTAAGAAGAAAAGCGATAACCAAAACACAAATTGACAACGCTGGAACGACAGTCGACTTTAAGCAAGCCGCGACGTTGCTGAGGATCTTTTTTCGGCTTCTTCGCCGGCGGAATTATCACCAGCACAAAGGTGAAAGACGACACCGCGTGCTACAAGTGTTGGTTTATAGATTGCCAAAAAGGTTGAGGCAAAAGTCTGCGAAAATAACGAGGTATGAAAATCAATGGTGAGAGCCTTGCATTAGCATTACTTCTTTGATGGCTTACTTGATGAAATGTTTAGTTTTTTTCCTTCATTTTATGTACTGTATGAAATATTGTTAAATATCGAATAAGCGTAGAAAACGAAGCAAGCAAAATACAGAGTTTTCTTCGAATGCGAAGCTTCGTTAGAAGATATATTCATACGTAATAATTTAAGTTCTAATCGGGAATATTATTTTATATGTATAACATTGATAATATGCATCGAAAATTTTATAATTATTTTTACTTAGTTGTAATTCTATAATTATATTGCAATTAAGTATTTTAATTCCTATATTCTATAATTATATATCTAGAATTAAGTTTGTAAACAATCATTATTAATACAAAACTTGGATCAAAGTTATTGTAGATGTCCTGTAAATTATCGAATTTGATTTAATATCGATGTCTTCAAGTTATGCCTATAGATGTTTACATATTTTTGTCACGTTTGAGATATCCTATGATAAAACATAGAAAAACAAGTATTTCTCATTTTTTTTCTTTCGACATAATAACATGAAAAATAATATAAATGTTTAGAATATAAATAAAGAAAGAAGAGAGAGAGACAAAGGAAAAGAGAGAGAAGATAATCAACGTTAATCTGAGGGATTTAATATAATATAATTACATGTAATATAATATAATCAGATTTCTGATTAATATACTAATTTAGTATGATTAAATTGCTCAGTATTATATAGCAATTTTGTGTGTATAATCTTGAAATATCAAAACTATTACTTTATCGAAGCCATACCCTGTCTATATATATTTCATATAGTATTATAATCATAAGACTAATATCTCATTATCATAAAAAATCAAATATATTTTAATATTGCGTGCTATTTGTAATATAGCTTTTTATTACTTTAGTCTTACGAATTACAACGTACATTTCTTATATGCGATATTTTATTGTTCTTCTATGAAATATGATATTGATATATCATCAGCTGCCAGTCAGTATATACTAGCTAAAAATGTTGCGTGGATGATTGCCGCAATTCGGCTTGATATCATGATCATATTTAATGCATTATCAGTATAACTATAATCATTTGTTTTGTTAGATCATTGACTTTGGTTCTTCTCAATTAAACAGTTCAGTTTTCTTCTTATCCGAAATGTATGTCATTTCAATGTGGGATTGAATTGTATACGTGTAGACAACTTTCATTTGTCTTCCACATGAAATAATTTCAATCTTTGATTCCAATCCTCTTAAAGATTTATGAATATTTTTCTTCATTTGAAGGAATCCTGTAATTCGTATAAATCTTTAATATCGTCCACGTGTTATCACAATTTGGAGAAACTTTGTCTCAATTTGTTCCTATATACAAAAAAATTATTGAATGATTCGTTGAATGTTAGATATTTATCTATTTAGATAAATCAATCTAATTCTTCGACAAATCATTTTTTGTCAAGCTATTATTTCTGAAATATTATCTACAATTACATGTTGTGGGATATATCTTGGAAAAACCAAATATTCGACCTTTGCGAATAACATATACAATATACGATCATCATGCCAATTGTCTTTTGTCCGGCGTCAGGTTGCGTCATAGTGATCCCCACACGAGGTGGCGCCACATCAGAGCCAAGACGAAGACTCCCGATGAAATTTTTGCTGTCACAGACAAAGTTCATCAGTGACGAGTCAGCACGACAGCGATCGCGCTGTGCGGCCGCAAGGACTTTTCAAGCGAACGTCAATGCGCGGCGAAGAGCGGCGGAAGAACAACCAAGAACTCCTTAGAATTTATCGAATCTGGATGAGATGCGGGCATTCAACGACACACAATTAAATAAAAGAAGCTTCCGTGTTTCCGCTGGGGTGACTCTGCGAGAGTGCAGTGTCGTCATTATCGGAAGTACGTGCAAGATATGCGGTAGAAACTTCAAATGCGAGACCGACGTTTTTCTGCATTCACGATGGCGACACAACGGGACCATAGGATCGCTAATTGACAATCTATATCACGAGCTTTATCTCGAAAGATTTGTCATCGGCCAAAAATGCGACATATGCGATATGCAGTTTCAAACTACCACCGATTTGAAGATTCACAAGCGACTGATACATAAACATGGTACAAGAGCCAAATACAGAAAGAGACCGGGAAAAGAAACAATACGCGTAAAATTCAAACTAAACGGAATGACGACAATGGATGTGAATCTGGATCGGAAGTACTTAATGGAGCATAATCTCAGAAATTTCAACATGGGTACGCAAACTCTGGACTCGCTCGAAAATAAGAAACATGAAGATAACTGCGCTGGGGATATCGATTTGTTTCTCTCGGACCATGTAATGGATAACAGTCATATGCAACATATACGGCCCCACAAAGCCACAAATCGATACATTGTAGGTAAATTCACGTCTACTAAAGGCGACACGACAGAGCGTTCTACCCCTGTAGGGGAGAGAAGTCTTATAGAGATCTCGAATACTCCCCATAGAGACGTAATCCCCGGTAGCAACGGCTCGTGCGAGGTATATGAAAGTCGTCGCAATCTTACTTCTCAGGAAAATATAGCGAGCGTATGGATCAGAAGTTTCAATAATTTAGACATTCATGACAAGGAAAATTCGCAAGGAAAGCTAAATGAACGAGAGAGGGAAAATGTATATTGCCAAACCGAATTTTTATTAAACGATAACAAAAATACTCTTATCTCTCAACGAGACAAAAACGACAGAACAACATTACTAACATCGAAGCAAATATCGGAAAATGAAATCTGTTACGATCCTACCCAAGAATCTAATGAAGTTACGGAAGATAAAGGAAGTGCTGGATCAACAAATTCTTTAGCAGATTCTGAAGAAATAATTATTGATATTGAAAATAATAATAATAATAATAATAATAATAATAATAATAATAATAATAACAAAATCTATGAAACTATGACAAAGCGTTCGCTTACTTCCTTCACTCGAAGTTCTTCTAACATTAGAAAAAACGAATTGTTAAAAGATAATTCGAGCGTTGATGATGACGTGCAGGAAGTACTACGAATAACAAGGAGACATCTACAAAGCGATATCAATCACGAATCACCCAATCGTACTGAAAGAGAGATATTAGTACAAAATACTGTTAATGAAACATTTCCTAAACAGCGGAAATCGACTAATTGCTCAGAGAAATGCAATGCTGGATTTATGGCGAATTTTGAACCGTCTAGTTGTCCAAGATTTACGACCATGACTGAAAGTAGTTATCAATATGTGGCAAACGCATTTGAGAAAAAACTGGGTATTTGTTTAGAAGATATGCATCATTACGGAATCAAATCACCATATTACAACAAAGTAATAGAAATTAACAACAACGACTTAGAAGAGTACGCGATATATGCTCATCAAGGATTCTTAGAACCACGGATACAAGCAGAGAAGCCATAATAACCAATGGATTAAAAGCGAACAAAAGACACAATGAAGTAGCTGTGCTACATTAAGCGTATGTTGACAAAAATTTATTGTTGTGCGTTGAAAGACACGATTATAAATTGTAATCTTTTCAAAGCTAAAACAGTGTATGTGCCAATATATTATTTTTCTTTATTGTTTCTTTTTTTAAATTTTAGAAAAAAACATCAGTTATTAATATTATATATTTTATATATATATAGCTATATATAGTCATTAATTTATGCAAACAAAAGGAAGCAAATTTTTCGCTATTGTCTTTTTGTTACCTTTTGTTACCACTGTCTTTCCTTATCTTAATCTAATAAGTTATAAAATATTATGATACGCGCGCTGTGTAGGGATGAAATATGCAAAGAAGTACAATGATATAGTATAAATGTAATTATATACATTAATTTCAATTCTGACAGAATAATTTTCTCCTTTTCTTTCTTTTTTACTCTTTTATTTTCTTTTTTACAATTATAATCTCGATTATCTCTTACAGCTTACAAAAACTATACAATTTTTTAAAATATAAGATTTTTTTAAATGTAAGATTTATTTAAATATTGTTAATGAAAAATATTTATAAAAATAAGAGAGAAAGAAGGGAGGGAAGGAGAATTACACTTTTATTGGTTCTAAATATTAGTTTTTTTTTTTTTATTTTGGAATGTATCGTCGATTAAAATTTTAAATGTATGTTATTATTGTCGTTATGGATGTCGATTAAGCAGGCGTTTTATAAATAACAATTATATTAATCGACTAATTCGTTTGCGCTAGAAATTGATTTTAGTCGTCTAATTCTGTATGTGTATTAACACACAACTATAATTATAAAACGTTTTCTTTTTACACACACACACACACATATATACTATTAGAAAGCTTATATTTATGTATATAACAAAAAACATGAAAGCTGTCATGTCATATTTTGTTTAAAAGAAAATGCACTTCCGAAAATAATTGTTTTCGGAACATGATTTTTCTTTTGATATTTTTGCATACCTATGTGTTTGACAGTTTTTCTCTAAGAGTAATATTTCTGCCAAAATGTGGTTTTCCCTATAACACTTAGATATATTAAATATCTTTATTTTTTGAGAGAAAGATATTATAAAAACATATAATATTAAAAAAAAATTTTAACCTATCTTTTCTACATGTTTGTAATAAATATTTAAAAAATCTAAAATTATTTGTTTTTTTTGTATCGCCATTAGAAAATTATATATTAATAAGTTATTATAAAAAAATGCTTGCAGTAGTAATAAGCTGACAATAAGCCAAATAATAAATCTTACAAATAAGAATTAAATGTTATTAAAATTAAATTGTACTAAAAATTGATCGTCTCATAAAATTTCGTGCATCGCAATAGAAACGTCTTACCGTATCGTCACTTCTCGTCTCGTCGTATCAGATATCACGTGCGCGATGAAACCTGATATAGGGAGAGATAAGAACTTCCTATCATATATCGCTACTGATTTCAATATCAATGCAACATATATCTACGCAGCATATATCTACGCGGTCTTCACTTTTTTTCCCCGAATTAATACATTAACGCGTTTCCCCCACGTGGTCTCGCAACACTGACAATTGCGCTTGGGATGCAGACGCAGGATGCAACGCGACACATGCAACAGTCGTATGCTAACTGATAAGTTTGCCGGATTGGACCCCTCTACCATGCGCAAAGGCCCCCTCAAGTAGGAGACTGATTCGATTCTATGAGTAAAGGGAGAAATGAGACAGTCATCATCAATTAAGTATCGAGTCGGTGCATCATCAAAGGCGCATGAAACATATGATGCGAGTTGGGGAAACAATAATCAACTATAAGATGTTCTGATAGGGAAGAAAAGATCAATCGTGCTGGTATTGTAATACGAGATGGTTTTCGAAGATATTTGACATCGAGAACACGAGAGGAAGTCGCTATCATAAATTGTTTTCAAAAAATCAAATAAGATTTACAAATCACATATTAAATGAAATCAATTTCCAATTATTTTTTAAGTATGCCATGCTCTTAATTCTTTTGATTTTAATTAAAAATTAGATGTTTATTTATTATGCATTTAAATTATTTTAATATTTAATTAAATTTTAAATAATTAAATTGTGACGTGTAAAAATAGATTGCAAAAAAATAATATCTAAAATGAAAAACTGAAAATATATATATCTTTTATTACACTGCAATAATTACAAAACATTCACAAATTTATTGCCGGCTATCACGATGCATTTCGCATCGGATTTGGACATTACAGCGACGATTGACAAACAAAGGGACGTTTTCACTAAATTAACTATCAATCTTCTTCCTGTTTTGCACGCATTTTGATTCGTTTCAATTCTTCATATTGTACAACATAATCATTTACAATTGCACGTAAATCTCCATTGTTTTCCATTGTGAGTTCGAGGGAGGAAAACAGACTTTCCAGTAGATAACTTGGCCACTCATCGGTCGATCGAACGATTGTTTCGACCAAGTCCTCTATTTGCGAATTGAAAAGTTTCTCAGTGCTAGATTGAGAAGATGTATCGGATGTTAATTTTTGCCGTTTTGAAGGTGGACCCTCGCCGGACGCGTATTCTCTCTTAATATTCATTCCTGGAAAGCGAATTTATATTTAACTATATAAATTGCAGTTATAATTTATAATATATTCATGAATGAATTTCAAGAAATTGTAACTGTTTTGTATCGTAAATATAAGTGTGGAAAATTATCAAATGTGCAAAATTATCAATCAATAATTACTCGATCTGGAATACGTCGAGTGCGAGGATCTTACAGTTCTGAGCTTATTTCGCGCTTTTGAATCCTCTTTAACTTTTCTGGTCATAGGTGCTGCGCTTATTTCTTATAAAATCATTGCACATATATTAACGATTTTGTATATAAAGTTTGAAACTCTTTAAACATACCTAATAATCCGTTAGAATCACTAGAATATACATAGTTCCGCAGCTTTCTATTTTTTTCATTTTTGAGCTTCTTCGGGCTCAGGATTTGCACCAGATCTGCTACATTTGGCAAAAATCATTTATTTCGATTTATCGTTAATATAATAATCGTGCGAAAATAAAATTATTTAGACAGATAATCACCTTGAGAGGAACAATCGGAAAGACTATCGAGTCTATTGAGGAACAATTGTTTGAAGAAGGATCGTCGTTTCTGCGATGAAGGCGATTTCACTTCATACACCTCGCCACGATTATTGTCATACAATTCTGCGATCTGTAATAAAACATCAATAATTACGCGTTTTATACGATTACAGATTTTATTAAGTATCCGCAGTTTCTAAAAATTTCATCATTCTGTCAATCTTTTATTTTCATATAATGCAATGTACATTATTAATAGATTTATATATTAATATATTATATATATATATATATATATATATATATATATATATTAATATATATATTATAAATATTAATATATTTAATTTAAAAAATATCATTAAAGCATAGATATAGCTATCTGGACGAATGAATAAAAATGTATATTAAAGTACAAATAAAATAGCGGAATATTAAATAAGAGAACATGTCAAGAAGAGAAAGAACATCAACCTCCGATGGCAGATTGGCGTGTCGACAGTGGACGGTCATTAACACGAGCAAATGCACCGATCGGTCAAGACCACGCATTAAAGAGGTAAAAACTACCCTCGCCGTCTCGTTCACCAAGTCCCACCATGTCAAGGCGCCAGGAATGTAGAGCAGCGCTGGTAAAGTGCGACGTGCGGTCTTGACTTTCTGTTATCATGATAAGACGACTATCGACATTTATCTAGGAACGAGGGAGGCGAATAATCTTTTTCTACTTGTATTATAGCTTCCTCGGCCGCCTTGCCTGTTTCTTCAAACATTGTCGTGACATCTAGAATGTGACAGGGTAGATGTTCCAGGGTGTGCAGCAACGCCGGCCCTAAGTGACGAGTGTGGGAATCGTCGTCGCCGCATAATAAGATTCGCGGACAGCCACTCGATTTGGACGTGGCTTTGCCTGTTCTATTCGGATTAGAGTATTTAATTTTGATTCCGTTTCTGGATATTCATTTCGCGACGCTTACATGTTGTCGGAAGTTAGCATGCCGGTCGGGCAAAGTATCTGCAAACGCGACAGGATTTCTGCCAGATCCTCCTGTAACAACGGCTGAACCTTGGAGGGTAAACTCTTGATCGGTGCAACGATAACGCGATGCGAGGCGGGGACGATATTTTGACGTGCTTTCAAAAAATCTTCCTTTTCCACCTTGAGAAATCAAGTTAATTAAACTTCTTGCAAAAGCGTTTTTATATTATTACAGGTAACATCTGTATATGCATATATCTGAAAGATGTTCAGAGAATATTCAGAAATCTTCCGAACATCCTCTGGATGTCTTCTGAACGTCTTTCGGATAATTTCATTTGTTTAATTCGTTCAATGGATTTAATCATTTATGTTGCAATTAAATGTCTTACTTTGAGGTGACGTTCGTTGATGTGATACTTGGACCTCGAATTATAGATTTGTGGATAATTTCTACGAACTGAACACATAACTGCTTCGGCGCAAAGTGCCTGCAGATCGCTGCCGCAAAATCCTAATGTATTCGAAGCCAAATATGCTAAAAATTTCTGTGCCGGTTTCTGCTTCCAACTTTTAATATGTACCTGTCATCGTGTTACGAAAATATATTAACCCAGTACACAATATGCATATCCAAAAGATATTAATCAGAAGATATCGCAAAGATTCTTTAGGCAATAAGATATCTTCGAGATATCTTCTGAATATGCATGCTGTGAGGAGTCGCTTTTCCATTATTTTTCCCTGTCAAATTTTATCAGTTTTTTTTTCTTCTATTTCTCATATTTTTACTCTATAAAACAATACCGAAAGTATCTCTTTTCGGGCGTTGTAGCAAGGCAAGGGAAAATATAATTCTTTGTCGAATCTGCCGGGTCTCCTCAGAGCGGGATCTATCGCGTCGATCCTGTTAGTTGCCCCTATCACTATGATCTCGGAATTATTGTCCAAACCATCCATCAAAGCCAAGAGAGTGGAAACTATGCTAGCGTGGACGAAATCTTGCCGACTTGATCTTACAGGAGCGAGACCGTCGACTTCGTCGAAAAAAATTATGCACGGTTTGGTCTGTTGTGCCTGGAGAAAAAAATTATTCTTTTTGGAATTTCTCGAAGATGTTCTCTTGAATTTACATGGAATATTCTTTCGCGTTTCGTCACACATATTTACATAAAACATCCGAGGGAAAGAAGGAAAAAATCGGTAGATCGCGCCTTACATTTAATTCTGAAACGCGTGTCGCGTAAAAATCGGGATAGTAATTAATATAGAATAAAAAAATATAAAAATTGAATTTCACCGACCAACGAGAAGATCTTCTCGAGTTTCTTTTCGCTCTCCCCGACCCATTTACTGAGACAATCGGAACCCTTGCGCGAAATAAAGGAGACTTTGCGTTCGGAATTGCTGCATTCCGTTGCTAGAGCACTGGCTACGAGGGTCTTTCCCGTTCCTAACAAAGGGAAGAGAAATATTCTAATGAAGATACTTAATAAACAAGAGAAGCACAATAATGCTCATTTCATAATGAAGAAATTACCTGGAGGGCCGTAAAATAATAAACCACGTGGCGGTCTGAGATTAAATTTAGCATATACGTCTCCGTACATCAGCGGGAATAGAACCATCTCTTTTACGATTCTAATGTGTTTCTCCAACCCTCCGATGCATGAGAAATCTTTCGCGACGGACATTTTTTTCTCTCTTCTTCTCCAAAAATTCTTGAAAGGAATCGCTGATTTATTTTTACTTCTATTCGCTTCTCGATTGCACATAGTCAACCCGAAAATGACATTTTTACTATCATCGACATCTCGGTACAAATCTCTCGATTTATTCGCACATTCTGGATGATTTTATGATCGAGTTATTGTCACTGGAATTTTTATACAGATGTTATTTAGAAAGTTACGAGAGTTTATTACTCAATTTCATTATTTTTGACGTATCGCCAGCTAACAAACAGAAAATCATGCGAGATATAAATCGATCACGATTACAGCATCGGTGCGAACGTTCGTATGTTTTCACACGTATGAAAACAGAAATAAATATGCAAAATGATAATTTCATGGTGGAGAAAATACTTTGGGAGGAGCGAAATAACGCCGCAAGAAATGGATTACATTACGAAACTTTATTTCACTATATGTATGACTATAAAATGTGTTACTTACATATATAATATATATTTATATATGGTAAAATAAATAAGGCAGTGGATGCATCGTCGCTTTTCGTCCGTATCTTTTCCAACTTGTCGTGTGTATGTAATGTGTGGATTCTCTTAAGACTACGACCTACTGTGTCGGTAGAAAAAATTGCCCAGATTTGATATGCTACAGCTCGAACGCATTGACACTTTATTCTTTGTAGAGAGTAGTCTTAAGGGATTATTCAGAGACTAAAAAAAGAGAGAAATAAATGTGGTAGCGCTCGTTTACATAATCGGCAGTGTTACGAGATAATAACTTCTCGATCTGATAGCGCAGATACATTCCTTATATATGTATATATGTACACACACACATATATACATACATACATACATACATACATACATACATATATATATATGTAGGTACGGATTCTCATAATTCACGCACATGTGGTAGTGAAATGACAGCATATCCGAAAATAGCACCAAAAATTGTAAAAACGTAATTGTAAAAAGACAGCCATTTCTTTCGGATCGTTAATTATTTCGAAGCGGAATGTAAATCGTAATCGCTAGAAGAAAAATCATACATCCGCTGAGTGATTTTTTCCAAGTGCTTTTTTTATGCTTAATTTTTTACAATAATTATAATTACACGCAAGAAGAGAGTTTTGCTCGAGCATTATCTGTCGTTACTTCTTTGGCAAATATAAATTATATAAATCCCACTGATGGGAATCTATCGTCGCGCTTGTAAGACAATCTGTGATAATTCGTATGACATACTAAAGCGATCCTTTTTTTATCTTATCCTTCGTTTTCTAATTGAATTTTGAATGCGTCGTATGAATGCTAAAAAGCGAGCATTTTTCCTTCTAAATCTCAGTCTTTTCGACTCCCTAATTACTAAAAAATTTCGCAAGTAATACAATCGAATTTCGACGAATGATCCAATCGCCGAGTAGAACGAATTTCTACGCTAACTACAAAAATTTGCTATAAAAAAAAAAAAAATTCGTCGCTATCACCTGACGCGTAAAAACGGATATGCTACTAACAAAACCTGTTAGATTACATTTCAACCACGCGATTGCGAAACTAAAAATTCATCACATCTTAACAACAATGACATATCCCTAAGAAAGATATTACTCGTGGATCACATAAGTTTTATTGATAGAGTTTATTTCCTATAGCTTTCCTATTCGATCGTATGGTTTGAACGATAGAAGATGGATCGCGCCCTGTAATATGTGTACATGTACAATTCGACAATCATACGTATTGTTTAAACGGTTATTATCGGAGAGAATCGGCTTTTTAGGCTGTTTCAAACAGCTTGGATGAAAACGAGTTAGTTCTCGTCGCATACTGACTTTCTCTGATCTATCTGGTTTATCTGGTAACTAATCTTTTCACGATTATAGCAAATCACAACCAATACACGAATCTGGAAGGCAAGTTATATATTCTATAAGTATGTACTAATATTTATACATATATATAAAACAAAGTCTTCCAGAATCGTCACACAGTTTCTTCTCGAGCGCCGATATTCTCTAACTCATAAGAAAAATGGCAGTTGTTTAAAATCGAGAGACATCTCAATTATATAACTGGAGTTATATAGAGAATTAAATATGAGAAAATCTATTTACAGTCAGTTTCGATGAAATATTACAAATAAAAAAATCAGAGAATAAAAAAGAATAAGAAGAAATATAAATGAAGAAAATAAACTCGAAGAAAGTGCGAGAATTCCGGAATACTTCGTAAAACGACGGCCAGATATTCGAAAGTGCTTATTAGAACCTATCGGAAATAAACATTTTGTTATCAACATCGTTTCAAATATCAATCAAGATTTTAAAATTAATTAGTAATATTTCTAATAATTATCAATTATTACATTTCCTAAAAAAACTTTATTAAAGTGGAGTCATTCTTTTCTCGTGCCGATTCCGATTATAATCTTAATTCAAATATTTAATATTAATTACTGTAGTCCACTCTTTGAGATCTCTCTAATGCGCAAACGATAAATTTCGCGCAATTTTAAAGTCATTCACTTCCGTGAAACCTCCAATTGATTTAAACATGACTAACTAGCCGCCATTATATAACGCATTTTTTATCGAGGTATTTCATAATTGTGTATATGTGTGTATTAAGTGCTCTGTGTTTCCATGTTCATACTTTTTTTTACAACTTTGGTCTATTTAACTTGCAGATTATTAATCGCATTTTGAACATGTCTTAAGTTATTTTGTATAAAGTGAACTGTACTAATAGAGGATTGACCAAAAATTGTTATCACGAGAATAAGATCACATTTAACTGGATTAACTATATCGATTTCTCGATCAAAAACGAGATTTTGATGAAATAGTACTATTGTATAAAGATATATGTATGTTCACATACTTTGCATGCTTTTTTTAATTCTAAATATTTTATGTAATTCTTATAATAAGTTAAACTCTGTTTATGTGGATTTATTCTCGTGAAAATAATATTTGGTCTATCTTATTCTATATACGTCAAGTAGTGTATTATCTTATATTAATAATAATTTTTGAATTGATACATTTTGTCTCGCGAGGTATGTTGATATACAAGGAGAACTACAATTTTAACAAATGAACAAATTTAAACACAAAAGAAATACATTTCGTATTTTAGCTCTCCTTACTTGTTTGTAAATTTTTATTAAGAATCACGAATATTTGGAATAGTTTTTCATTAATATAAGAAAATACCGAATTTATGTCTCGTAAGTATTTAAAATATTTAATGACCATTTTCTAGAATTAAAGATGCATTGCGCTATGTTAATGTTCATTTAACTATTCAGACTACTTGAATGAAAATAGTTAAGTACATAATGTACCAATTCCTGTTTTCGTTATTCCTTATCAATATGTATTTTAAAATTCATCAATATAATTTTGAATAAACATTTGAAAAGAATTTTGTACATACATATATAGTTATATAATGTTGCATAACCTGAATTTTTTCCATAAATAAAAAATCTACAATTATTCTTAAAAATCATGCAAAAAAATGTTTAAAAATTTATTATTTTTGTTTTCTGATTATGTAATGAAAGTAATATAATCTCCAAAATGGTTAAAGAATAATAAAAAAAATAGCTAAACACATAAACGCGATGATAATGATAAAAATAATACTAATAATAATGCTAGTAATTATAATATTATGATACTGATAATAATATACGATAAAATTTGCACAATAGTTTGCAAATTTTTTTTTTTGACAAATATAAATCAAATTTATTTTCTAAAAAAAATATGTAAGTGGCTGCAAGCAATAAGACAGCAACGTAAATCATTCTTATTACTTCAGCCATGATTAAGAATCACGATGCTACTTTATCGTGTCAAATATCAAATAATTACTTGTTTGGACATTTACACAGGGCTTTTACAATATGTACAAAATTTAATTGGATTATGTGTATATATCTGGAATTCAATATTAATTATAACTAATTTCCTGCTACATCTCAAACAACAAATGTGATTGCTTTGCAGATGTATGCTATTTTTTACCTAAAGACTGGCAGTATAATAACTAAAAAATATATAATTCCAAAGTTTCATTTGATCCAACAATGATAATATTCGGCTTTGTAATTTCAGTATAAATATATAAAAGAAATGGGTTTTTTAAAATTAATGTTGCTGAAGATATTATGATGGTGTGACGTATAATACGTTTATCTCGTTAGCAACACATGCTGCATTTTTTTCATACAATACCATACCTACATGTACCATGTATATCGTGTGTATTTTAATGACACTGTCGCTTATATTCCGCAAACCTCTCCACTTCCTTGAGCAAGTCCTGCACACAATGCAAACAACAATATATTAGCAAAATATCTTCATATATTAAAATACAAATTAAATAAGTCGATATTTTTTTAAAGGCTATATGCATAGATTTTATTTCTTTATAATAGATATAAAATATATATTATATAATAAATGTATGTAAATTTTATATATGTACACATATATACACATTTATATTTACCTTTGGCAGTGATTTTCTATCATATTTATGAGCATATTTTCCAACACATCTGCTTATTTGCACATAGATATCGCACAATACCTCAACAGGAAAGTCCTTTGTTATTTCGACAGTAAAATGCCATGCATTTTCGAGTTCGCTTCTATCAACTAAAATTTTTTCATTTTCTTCAATTTTCTCTCGACTAGAATCGCTTTCGATGGCGAACGACAATTCATCCATGCTTTCGCGTCGAGACGACGAACTCGAATCACCGTTTCCAGTAGATTTATCCTCCTCTATGGAACATATTTCCATTTGATCGAGATTATCAATTCGTTGATCTGTAACAGTGCCGCTTTCCTTTGAATTTTCGTTCTGCGAATCGTTCTCTGAATCGGTATTATCGAACAGTCCCACGTGACCATTTAAAACGCTATTTGCTTCGGTTTCGAATTCTTGGAATTTTTCTAAATCAATACTAGTAGTAGTTTCATTGTTTAACGAATTACTTGTAATCACCTCTGTAACGCTTTCATCGAAAGTGATCTTTTTCTTCTTATGAATTTTCTTCACATAGCCTCTAGCCCAGGCAGGTATTTTACGTTTCCTTGAACTACCGAATTTCTTTCCATTCACGCTAAGAGAATGACTAGAATTTACGGACTCCTTCTTTTCTATTCGTTCATTCATGGAGATAGTTTCTGCCTTTGCACTTTTACTTTCTTCCTCGTTATTACACTTACTTTCTAAAATTCGACGGTTCTTCGAAATTTCGCGACATTTATCCTCGAAATCGGAGTCCAATTCAGCTTTTATTAAAGCATAAGCATTATCACGCAAAGAACACGCTCGATGTCTTATCAATTTATCAGCAGGATCCCTGTGGAAAAAGTGAAAAACATATATTAGTTTCATGTAAAATTAATATTTCAGCATTCCATTAACAGAAAGCGTGATGACTAATGGGAAGTGGCCTTCAATGATGCATAGTGAATTGGTTACAATGGTGTATCTAGTGAAACAACAACGATTATAGTGTGCTTTAAATTGAAAACCACTATTGTCTACGGAGCGAAACAGTATTACGGATAAACAGGAAAAAGCTCAACTACCTCTTTAATATTCCGAGGGAGGGCCTATCACGTAAGCTGACATGAAAACACACAATATGAATGTCAGTATAGAAAAGACAGTATTGCTAAAGAATAACCTTAAGTTATAGTACAATATTGATAGTATAAAGCTGCGCTTCTGTAACGGAGATACCTTCGCACAAGACTTATGACTGTTTTTCTCGATTCACACAAATGAGTTTCAGAAAAATTGTTCATCTCAAATTACTAACCTGTCTGGATTATACTCCAAAGCATTTCTGCATATGAGATCTATATCGTCGAGAAATTCGCGAGCGCATAGATAACAATTCATATCGATTTTAGTCATCATCGTTTCCAAATCCATAGGTCGTTTTATTATCAAGTTGTAATCCGGCACTTCCTCCGTATCCACTGGCTTAGTAAACATAAAAAATCTGAAACATCATATAATTTATAAATATCCGTGTTCGTAAAAAAAGAGACACAAGAAATAATTTGAGATGTGCTTACTGTCGATTTCTCGCTAGCTTAGCACAAATTTCTCTCAGGAAAATCCGTAATTCTCTCAAAGACACTTCATCTTTCTCATACATAATCCGTTTCTCCGCTTCAGTTAATTTCTTTGGCAGCGGATCCGGTGCTAATGGCAGTGTTTCTAAAACTTCTACTTTGTTGCTTTTGATCTGTGGCAATCTTATACTCTGAGCCATAAAAATATGTCGGAAAAATTTCTTCCTTTGTTCAGTGGTGGGAGTTTTCATGGAATATACTTCTCCACGTAATTCGCTAAACAAGTTTTTTAATTGATCAGGGAGGTCTTGATACGTTGCGTCACTTGTCGCGAGAATTAAAATTGGCAATGAAGGATCGAGTGCTGCAATACGACATAGAAAAACTGCTTTTACTGTTTCTGGTACGAGAGGCCACCATTTGTCAATCGATCGAATGTAAATTATGGACGGTACGTTCCTAGCAGCTTCGTTAATCACCTGTAATATATAATAGACATCATTAAAATAAATTTTTTTTAAATGCAATATTAAATTATACTGCGCGTAATTTGAAAATAATTATATAATATAAAATAAATAAAATCATATTTATACTCTCCACTTCATTTTCAATTATAAAACTATTATAAAAAAATTATTATAAAAGAATTTTAAAAGTCTTGACTAAATATATTTAAGAGTTTTAATAATTATAAATATATAGTAATGTTATATAACCTGCACACAAGTTTCTTCTGGAGATCGAGCGCTTTCTGCAAATAATGTACTAACATCTAAAATTTGGACTGGCAAATGTTCCATAGAATATAATAATGCTTGAGCCAAATGAGGTCCCTGACCTTCAGACAGACTACCGCCAGAAATTAATAATCTTGGGCGATAGATACCCTTAGCATTCTTTACTCTATGACAAAAAATGCAATATATAAGTATCAGTTTAAAAAAATACAATTATTTTTTCATTATTATTATTATAATGTCATGTACATATGTGAAGAATAATTACTTTGCCATAGCAGGGTTTACACCATGAGGAAATATTCCTTTCACCAAATTAATTAATTCTTCCAATGGATGTCCTAATAATGGTACCATAAAAAGTTGTAATTTTCTTCCTGCACATGGAGCTACTCTATGCGATGATGGAACAAGCATAGAGCTTGCTTGCATAAAGTCACGTTTCTTTACCTATTAATAAAATTAATAGTATCTTATCAATAGTTTCAAAAATAAAATTTTTATCATATATTGATAATTTTTGTTGCAAAACGTACTTCGACTTTCTCTGGATCTAGCAATAGTCTGTCATTTGTCATATAAATTTGTGGATAAGTTCTCCTTAATCCTTGCAGCACTGCTTCGGTACATAAAGCTCTCAAGTCCGAGCCACAATATCCAGTTGCTTTTTCTGCCAATATTTCTAACAATTGTTCGGATGGTGAATTTTTCCACTTACTGACATGAATCTTTAAAATTTCTAATCTCTCTTTCATAGCAGGTAGTGGGAAGAAAAGTTCACGATCAAAACGACCAGGTCTTCGTAAAGCAGGATCGATTGCATCGATTCTATTTGTTGCACCAATAACTATAACCTTTAAACAAGTAAAAAAAATTAAAGAAACAAGTAGCATAAAAATAGTCTTCATTTTTATTACTTGACTTTGACTTCATTTTTATTACCTCTCCCCTGTCACTGAGACCATCCATGAGTGCTAAGAGCGTAGATACAATGCTTGCATGAATCTGATCTTGCTTGGTACTTCTGACAGGTGCCAAACCATCTATTTCATCAAAAAATATTATGGACGGTTTCATCTGTTGAGCCTGTTCAAACAACAATCTCAATTGTCGTTCAGATTCCCCAACCCACTTTGATAGGCAATCTGCTCCTTTCCTCATGAAGAATGCCATTTTCTTGTTACCTTGACTGCATTCATTGGCTAATGCTCTGGCTATCAATGTTTTACCAGTTCCTAAATAAAATTTCAATTTATATAAAATTTCAAAATAAATTTTTATTTTATTTTTATTTTATTTTTTTGTAAAATAATAAATTTGGTACCTGGTGGACCATGAAACAGGACTCCCTTTGGTGCAGTAGTATTATATCTTTCAAAAACATCTGGATACAACATAGGAAAAACGACCATTTCTTTAAGGCAGTGAATGTGAGATTCCAAACCACCAACATCACTAAATCTAATATTAGTGTCTAGAGTAATAGGATTTATGTCAGCTTTTCGATCTGGTGGACCGCCTTGTGGTATCGCCGATTGTCTGCGAAAATGTTATTAATACTTATGTTTATTACTGAAATCATTGTTGAAAACTTTTTTGTAATATATATATAAATATACCTCGCTTTTTTGCCCTTCTTCTTGTCGTAACGTTGCGGCTCAGAGTCACTGGAGTCACTAGAACTCGTACTTTTACTTCTATGCTTTCTTCTTCTCATTGAATTGCTGAGAACACTTCTTAGAGCTCTAATAGATCGTCTGACTGGCTCTACATTAGCTTGAAATCTATCTACAGTAGGTTTTTTTTTACGTAAACTGTATTTCCTAGGCCCAGGAGAATCCGAAGATTCAGACAGATCACTGTCTACCACTGTATGCACAAATAAATAACATTAAACTTTATTTTTAGAAGAAAAAATGTCTCTTATCCTATAATGTAATAGACAAATATAAACTTTTCCTTACCTCTTGGCAGTTGCCGTTGAGCCGTACGTCTTGTTCTTTTAATTCGTGTATACATATCTTCATATCCCTAATAAAAAATAATGCATGTGAGAAAAAAATACAAATACAAATATATATAAATTTATAGATTGCTACTAGAGTAGTATTTGATGTAACATAATTGTACAAGTTTGCTCACATCTTCATTTTCAGAATTGTCATTATTATCTGGCTTCTCACTTTCTCGCAAACTATCATCATCTGCCTCATCTTGCTCTGCTTTGGGTTTCTCATTTTTCTCACTTATACTTCCACATAATCTGGTTACAGGGCCTTCTCTAAATCTGCTTGGACTATCAGATTTTCTCGTCCTAAAAAACATTTTAATTTCAATTATATTAAATTCTATCAAGTACAATCTAAGTATTTCATTAAACTACGTGCCTGCTATCTTTTTCCTCGTTTATTGGTCTCGTTTGTTCACTCTCTTTTTCCGGTTCTCTAATATCTTTTTCTGATCTTTCTTTAAGATCACGATCAGGTCTACCTCTAAGTTCCCTACTATTTTGTCGATCATGCTCCGTTCTGTCCCTAAGATGTTTTGTCGGAGTTTTATTAGGTGGATGATTCTCGCGAGATCTCAAGGGCATACGATCTCGAAGATCACGCTTTCTACCAGGTACATCATCTCCCATCTCTTTGTCCGAGGAAGAAGCATGTTGTTGATACATAGGATATCCTTTTAAAGTTTGCGTTCCTGTTAATTTTAATGAACATTCAGAAACAATTGCAATTGATAATGAAAAATCAAAATAATTACAATTACAATATATAATTTGTACTTTTTAATTATTTCTACAAAATTTCGATTTAAATTATTTATTGCAAAAAATGTAATTCTAGATAAATATATCGCGTTGATATTTATGTTGATGTAAACATACAGAATTTTCCGTTCTGCTTCCATTCTACTCCATTTATATTGTTTGAATTTAATTTTTTCTTCTTTTTCTTATTTATTGTACATTTAATTAAAAACATCTCAATAACTCATAAAGTGCAACTAAATTGTTGCTATTACATTAATGAGATGTGACTACTAAGATGTTCTTAATCATTCAAATGTAAACAAAAATTTTATTTCAAAAAATAATATTCTTGTCCAATAAAAATATAAATTAAGACATAAATAATTTATTAATAGAAATTCTCCTAATTATTAGATTATATAACTTTAGATAGAACTCTAAATACTCTTTCAAAGTTAATAAAATGTTTTTTAATCAACAATAAAATAAAAATATCTTATTTTCAGAATGTTAGAAAAATAAGATTATCTCAAGTGGATTATTAAATACAGAAAACAAATAAATTTAAAGATATTAGAAAGATACGTAAAAAAATAATTAGAATATAATTTTTAGGAAAGTTTGAATATTTCAATTCAAAATAGATGAAAAACTTCTTAAAATAAAAATTAATAAAAAAAGCTTAAAAGATCTATTTATTATTGTCAAATAAGATAATAGATAAAGTCTCATCAATTTTATATTTAATTACTTTACTTAAAATTCAATACTTTAAAATATAAATATCAATGTAATTATATATATACATTTATACAAATAGAGGATTAACTATTTTGTATTGATATATTATATATATTGGTACCTAAAATCCAACTAGTATTAAGGTTGTCATAAGTCTGCATTCTATTTCGTGTACTACGTCGTACACTTAAATTGTTTCTAGTTATATGTGAATTAGAGCCAGAATGCGACCTCAGCTTGCGTAGGCTCTTGGATCGCCTAACATTTGAGTCCAAGCTATGAGGAGCAAATATCTCTTCCTCGGTATCCATTGAATCCAATGCAGCAGCATCATCATCTGACATTATCTATCAAATATTGAGTAAATTACTTTATTGTATTAATGTGATTAGAAAATATGTATACATATTTTTAATAGTATTGAATATCTGTCTATTATATAATAGAAAATATTTATTCAAGCAATGAACATATGACAAAATGGTTAACAAAAGTTTGAAAAGACAAAAGATATAATTCTTATCTTATAATACTGTTCCCAACAATTAAGTCTTATCAATTTATATTTTTATAAACGTAGAAAGTATATGCAATTATAATAATCATTGTTCTATTAAAATACTTTGAAGGGTGTCTTCACATATTTTATATATATATATACACATATATATATATATATATATAAATAAACACAAACGAAAAATACACACACATACACACATTGAAAATGTGATAAAATTCTTGAAAGAAAAATCTTAAGATCTCCGATACCGCGATTAAAATTTACGCAATTAAATTGCGCTGCAACACGCCTAGGAGTATAGAAGAGGAGAAATAACATGCGAGAAATATTTCAAACGATAAATAACAACAAATGGAGAACGGCATGCATGCATTCGTGTTTCTGGAACCTTCAACCTTCGTGCATATCTCTTTGTGTGTAAATATTATCGTTCCAAGTCGGCGATTACCTTCATTTGGCTAATTCTCGTTGCCGATGAGCGATAAGAACGTGAAAATTGTTAACTTTCGTCATATATGCGTGGGATAGATAGGCAGAGTTGCAGTCACACGATCGCGAGGGATCGTCCTTCCCTTGTAAACGCAGAAGAGAGCGAGTGCGCCGAGCGAGTACGAAGCCAGCCCTTGAAGATCCAAGTTCAATCCAATTTCCTGCCCGTCAACATCGAGTAGAGCCACATAATCCAAAGTTGTTGCGCATCGAACGGCATTAAAAAGCGAGACGATATGATGATCCGGATTCACTCTGTGTGCAGTTGCAAAATTCGTCCCGTCTCCGTATATCGCACACATGCGCGCCGCACGTACACACGAATATACCGACAACCACTTCCCCCAGGTCCTCTATTCGTGTATATCACGTCCGTTGCTCTCTGAAGTTGGCCGCGTGTCGATACGGCAGGCCCGAGGAGAACCCGACCAATCAGGATCGAGAAATACGCCCCTCTCCAACGTCGCTGATAGGTCCGTTCGTTCTCACCCTGGCGAGTATCATCGATCTTTATTTCACTTCCGGTTACGTCCGAGGAAACATACGTCGTATCTGGATATTCGTGTACTATGACTCAAAGCTGCTTCATTAGCCTCAAATATTCAATACGAACATTTATGTATATATATGTAAAATATCAAATATAAGATGTCAAACATTATTTTATTAAATTTAATATTTAATTAATCGATGAAAAAAAGATTTTTATAGATTTGATTTTTTAATCAGTAATTATATGACGAATATATATAGATATATATTTACTATATACCTCATCGATTTCTTCTATTTTAAACTTATTTAATATCTATTTATCTAATTATCTATAAATTCCAAGTCAGCTGTTTCAAAACTAGGTTTGCTCTTTTACATAATATGATTACGTTAAATTGAGGTTGAAATACATTACGATGACGCTATAACATGATAATATTTCTTACATTATACGATGACACTGTAACATGACAGGATAATATTTCTTACTCATTATTAATGTGATTTTTTTGCTGTATTAGCTATACTTATACTTTTTGTATTGCATATACTTTGCATATGTAATACAAAAAAAAATATATATGTATATATATATATATGTATAAGATTAGGGTTGCAACGCTAACTTCAGACTGGAGACATCAGCTGATTGTTCCTTCTTCCATGATCCTCGAATTAATATATCGAACTAGTAATTATTGTATATACGTGAGAAAATTAAGGATTTTAGTTTCAGATCAATTTAGAAATTTTTTTTTCATTTTTCAAACGCAGTCACATACATATTTTAACATTATCGCGATTATTCCAATCTAAAGTGGATCAACATAGTCCATATAGTCCATATTTCTGTAGTGAAAGATACTTCTATATAGTTAAAGTGGTATATGTTCTAACTGTACTGTTGTATTATTGAATATGTTGACAGATTTACACACGTTATGACAGTGCAACTGACAGCTGACAGCTGTCATATTAAGCGTCGTGTTTCGATCAGTGAATTTCGGAGTTGTTTATTTACCGATATGCATTGCGTGAAAAATAATTAAAAAAATAATTTTAAACAAGATGACGAAATATAAATACATATGTAAAATGCAAATTAAATTACACACAATTTTTTATTGAATGATTTGACAGAATTCAAATTCATGCCAATTATCGGCGATTATACGTGAAAATATGGACGTACTTTAATTCAACGATATAACGACGTATTGTAATTGCGCAAGAAATTATTTCAGAATTTAAATGAATGTTAAACATGCTGAATGTATATATAAATAAGGCCATGAAATCATCAGTCTGTTAGCAACAGTGAATATGTGGCTGTTTTCTACAAAGATATTAGATTCAGTCATTTTACTAGCTATCTTTGCCTTATATCTTTCTTGTTTTTATATGTAACTCTAAACATGTTTTCCATATACAATGTATGGCCAATGATAGAAGATATTATAGGTAAGAACTTGTTATTTATGTTAATTTTTTGATATGTATCGCTATTAATTGAGCAGTGTGATCCTAATATTTATTTTATCCTTATAACAATATATTTGTATATTGCAAGTACATGCAAGTTTATGCCTAAATATTTACACATGTAAATGTTAATAATGTATTTGTGATTTTTATATGGAAAAAAAATTGTATATAATGTTTCTTATTTAATGCATTTATGGAGAGTCTAACAGTTTCTATAGAATTTATTTTTGGCATTTTTTTTCAGTTGAATATATCGACGTGGATTTTACATTGTGGCTGTCATGGCTCCTAATGCCACTTCTCGTAACATTTCTGCTCCCGCTTATGATTGTGCTGCTGTTGTATTCAACTTCCATAATATTATATATCTACAAGTTACACAGGTTTAAAAAAAATAATTTACAAGCTGTATATATGCTATACTTACATAACATAATTAATTAAGATTTATCAAATATGTTAAATTTCTCAATATATTAAGTTAATGTCTCAGTATATCAAGTACATTAATAACATTATTATAATTTACTTATTTAGAAACAAGAAAAGAAAGTTTTTTTATGCATGTATTAATCTGCGAAACTCTACTTTCTTTTGATGAAGCTAGTTCTTTATGTTCTAAATTTATATTCTAATTAATTTTTATGTAAAATATTTTAATTTTTATAAAATAAAATATTTTATTTCTTTCAGAGTTAGACTAAGAAATGCTTATGGTACTGCATGGCAAAACGCAGCACGTCATATGGTCGCAGCTCTCTGGGATGCACATGGTTGGATCTGGCATGGTATATTTCAGTTTGCTATAAAATATATAGATAAAATCATATATACTATTTTAAATAAATTTATTAATCAAAATTCTTTACTATGAAATTTGTTTCTAAATAAACAATGTAATCTTTCAGGATATGAAATTGTGGGCTTAGAGAATATTCCACAGAATAAACCAGTATTGTTCATATATTATCATGGAGCTATTCCAATCGATATGTATTATTTCATAGCCAAAATACTTTTATTTAATTCGAAACTAATTCATACAGTAGGGGATCGATTTCTATTTAAATGTCCTGGCTGGTCCATCATTTCTGATGTTATGAAAGTGATACCTGGTACAGTTCAAACATGTTCTGCTATTTTAAAGGAGGGTAATATGCTTGCTATCTCTCCTGGTGGAGTATATGAAGCTCAGTTTGGAGATTCTTACTATGAACTTTTGTGGAAGAAAAGAATGGGTTTTGCAAAGGTTGCGTTAGATGCAAAAGTGGTATGTTTTTATAAAATTTTGTGTTATTTTTATTTGTATTATTTCATTTAGATTCTATTGCATAATACTTATTTGTCATTAGAGTATAGTTCCTCTCTTTACGAGAAATATCAGAGAAGCATTTAGAACAGTGAGTTGGGGAAGAAGAATGTGGCTGAGGATATATACCTGGACAAAGGTTCCTCTTGCACCAATTTATGGTGGCTTTCCAGTAAAAATGGTGACGTATGTAGGTAAACCTATTCCATATGATGGAAATCTTACACCAGAAGAATTACAGCTAAAGGTAAATAATTATATTACATATTAAAAGTGATATGAAAATATAGTTACCAATAATATTAGATATCTGAAAATATTTGAACACATTTTTAGGTCGCTAATGCTCTTAGAAAATTAATAAAAGAACATCAAATAATACCTGGTAACATAACACGGGCTTTGATAGAAAGAATATGTAATGTAGAAAGATAGAAGGATTAACTTCTAAAATAATCTTCTTTCATGTACTTAATAATTAATAATAAAGTGCAATTCTCAGTATTTATTTATTAGAATTAGAAATTATTTTAATTTAATTGAGTAGTCTCTTTTTAAATGTTAAAAAGGAGATTGTGTAGTAAATTTAAAATGGAGGAATTACTATTTGATACAAATTTTTTCTATATTTATATTCAGTTTATATATTTGTACTTAAAATATATAGCTGGTTATTATAAATAATTTATAATATTATATTTTATAATTTGTAATAATTTATAATAACCGATTATTATAAATAAGATTAATTTATAATTTTTATATATGTACACATGTGCGGAGAGAGAGAGAAATGTCTTAATACATACATTTGTGTGTGCATATTTCGACATATGTTTAAATTGACATATTAAGACACTTCTATTCCTTTATATATGTACAATTTTTTAATATACATGCAAATAGCATAATGCCGTAAATAATTCTCTGTATATTGTATATGTTAAATATGAAAGTAAATGTGATTATTTAAGAATTATGCGCATATTCCTATCTTTTGTTACTTTATATATATGATCTGATTTTATTGAAGTATTTTATTATTTTTATATAAAAAAGATTACAATAAATAATAAAAAATTAATTTATTAAAAAAGCTTTTTGTTTACTTTTTCTTTCTATATAACTAATAATCAGAATATGTGTATAAATTTTTATTCTCTAACATTGTGTTTCTTAATATATACAGCTCCATTTACAAAATGTCAAACTTTATACATAATATAATATATATAAATATTACATATATGACAATATATGTATTAACTTACCTTAAAAGATTTTTTTATTTATTTAAGGTCTTTATTCTTCACTAGATCCATCAAGAAGCTTTTATGCTCAATAATATCCCTCTTTCAATACGCAGTTGAATTTCCCGCCACGAGTGTCGCACATGCGCAAAAGATTTGGCCCGAGCAAATGCAACGATCAAAGTCCGCCTGCTGTGATTGGCCGCAATTGGGAACCATAACCGATGTGATATGGGTTTTACGTTTTCCGGTGCATTATATTCGCGGCTTTGCGGAGAACAAATCGTACGGCGGATGGATGTGAGTTTTCGCACTAAAACGACCGCGCTTCCCATGACTGACGCTTGCGCCGTGCCGTTCTACAGTTCTACTCCCGTGAAAGTACGGTTCTTTCACTGTCGTAAACCTGTCCGCTTCTGACGAATATCGTCGTGCGCATCGAAATATCATCGTTTTCGTGTTGTACGAAATATTCGTGTTTGTCCCTCGTCTACGTGCTGGTATCTGTGCGAGACTAATCGCGTCGAACGCCGGTGACAATTTTGGACAGGCAGGACTGCACACAGCTACGTACATACATACATATATATATATATTATATATATATACGTATACACTTAACACACATACAGACAGTGTAATTAATCCATTATCGTGTTCTACAACTTCATGCACCAGCATGACTGACTATTCAGCGGTTGCTCCGCCTCAAAACTTCAGTCAAAGCACCGCATTTGCGGCGGCACTTCAGCGTGCCAAACAGGTAATTTCATAAGTTTTGGTAAGTGACACGTCGATGATGATCATTGGGCCAGATGCCGTATGACGAGTAAACGTTTACCCGCCAAGACCGCATCCCTCAGCTTTTTCCAGCTTGGAAGAACGTTATTTGTAACACACGATTATAAAAACCTCATATTTTTTTTATGTTACCTCTGAATTTTATGTCGTTGTTTCTCTTGTGGCGTAGCAGATTGTTAAACTAACAAAAATTATATATAAGATATATATGTATATATTACTATTCTAGGAGAAATTCTTTAAAATTATATATTAAATATTCTATAAAATTTATATATTGAATTAATCTTTCTAGATTGCTGCAAAAATAAATCCAGGTGGTGCAAATAATCAAGATTCCAAGTTGAAACGTCCTCTAGAAGATAGTTCAGGTAATGAATATATTTATCATATATGTATATCTTATTTTTTGTTTTCTTAATTTTATTACATTACTAAAGTATAGTAAACAATTTATTTACATTCTGTAATTATTAATATTGTGTTACATATTGTATTTTTAGAACCCGAAGCAAAGAAAATGGCATCGTTGGTAGCAGATCCTTTGATAGGCATTCGTGGAGGACCTACAGGTTCTATTGGTGATTCAAATAGTCAAGGATCTAGACCAGTTTCTTCCAGTGTAGGTGGTATATGTAACGAAGATATCAGAGTTCCAGACAAAATGGTTGGTTTAAGTAAGTAAAATAATAGGAGATTACTCTGCACTTTTCATATGAATATAATATTTATAATATTTTGTAATATGTTTTACATGTTATAACATATTGCAACAATTTAAGACTTCTATGTTATAATATTATTTATTATACAACAGTGCTACTGTAATAATTTAAGCATTATTATCTTAACATTTAATTCATACAAATTTTTATTATATTATTTCTCAGAATGGTGTGTTAAATGATATAATTTTATGATGTTATATACACAACACACACACACAGACATATAATTTTTATATTTTGTATATTATTATTATCTTATTTTTGGAATACAATAGTAGGAGAATATTATATATTATTTTATAATATATAATTGCTTTTAAGTAATAATAATATATTTACAGTAATTGGCAGAGGTGGAGAACAAATAACGAGATTGCAAAGCGAAACAGGATGTAAGATACAAATGGCACCAGAAAGTGGTGGACTGCCTGAGCGTGTTTGTACGCTAACTGGTTCCAGAGAAGCTGTCAAGTAACTTGTTTTCCCTTCTTATTTCGTTAATTTTAACTATTTTGTATGCAATGCAATATACCACAATTTTATATATATATATATATATATGCGATGAATGATTAGAATTTATCATCTTTTAGTCTTAAATGTATTTATTTTATTATTGAAGAGAAAGATGGTTGTTGGTTCTACATTTATATAGACTGAGTCTTGTGAAAAACACTTTCCTATCAAAATTATATATGAATCAGCCAAGCAAATCTGCTATCCTCCTTAAATTTTTATACAGGGATATTTTATTCTAATTTATTTAAGTACGAATCTTTTTACCACATTCCCATCTTATTCCTTAAATCACAACTGAATCATTTTATATCAAAACTGTGATATTACCATTATACATGATATTGCATATTGCTTTATGACTAGTTATTAGAACATGTGATTGGGATATGGTTAATTCTTATAACATAGTTTGTATTTTATATACTACAATTTTGTCTTAACATGTGTGTGCGTTTTACAAATAGGACATATGCTTTTGCATATTGAAATTATGAAGTGTTTTACAGAATCTTTATTTAGCTCCTGGATGCCAATAGAGCGGGTTCAAACTTTCTGTACGCTTAAGAATTTCTGATCATTGAAAATTGATGAATGAGTTGACCTTTTGATTTAATAATTTTGTATTTACTAATAGTTTTTTGCTTTTAATAGGGTATATGGAGAAAAAGAGAGAGAGAGAGAGAGAGGGGGAGGGAGAGAAAGAGAAGGAAGGAAGGAGGATAGGATATGCATGGGGAGGTGTTAATCTCACAACATCAAGAGAAAATTTTATTTATATTGACACTGTTTATAGTTAAATCTATAGCATTTTAATACCAAACCTTTAAAACCTCAAATTCTTTTATTGCATTATTTGAAAAAAAATTGATTACTAAAAAAAAAGATGTTACAAATGTGTGATATATAACATTTTGGCCCACAATAGATATTGCATATGTATGTGTTGCAAACAAATTTTATTGTTGTACAATGATTAAATTTCTTGACATGTTAAACAGCTTTTGATTGAAAAAAAAAATTAAATCTTTTTGTTCTGTGTGTTTCAGTCGCGCAAAGGAACTTGTATTGTCAATAGTAAATCAAAGAAGCAGAAGTGAGGGAATTGGTGATCTGACTTTGAGTGGCAGCAGTGCTAGTTCTAGCAGTGGAGGAATGATGGGACACCCAGGATTTGTTGAGATAATGATTCCAGGTCCTAAAGTTGGTCTGATAATTGGCAAAGGAGGAGAAACTATAAAACAACTTCAAGAAAAGTCTGGAGCTAAAATGGTTGTTATTCAGGAGGGACCATCTCAGGAACAAGAAAAGCCATTGAGGTAAAATATAAAAATCTTTTTCCTGTTTAAAAATAATTGTCCCCCTTAATTTTATCCATCAAAGCAGTATTACATAATTATTTAAAGGCAATATCCTTTTTTTATATAGAATAACAGGAGATCCTCAGAAGGTTGAATATGCAAAACAATTAGTTTATGAGTTAATAGCTGAAAAAGAAATGCAAATGTTCCATAGAGGAGGAAGAAGTACAGATAGAACAGGAAATTATTCTAATGATAGTGGATTTAATCATGGTCCTGCAAATAGTGATGGAGTAGAGGTTAATAATCTCGTTAATAAATTTTTGTTAGATTAGGATTGTAATTATAGATTTAATTATAACCTATAATTAAGAAAGAAAAAAGAACTTTATATTTATAAAATATATTAACGTTTTTAATGTAGGTACTCGTTCCAAGAGCAGCAGTTGGTGTTGTTATTGGTAAAGGTGGAGATATGATAAAAAAGATTCAAGCAGAAAGTGGAGCTAAAGTTCAATTTCAACAAGGAAGAGAAGATGGCCCTGGTGATAGAAAATGTTTATTATCAGGAAAGCATCAAGCTGTTGAGCAGGCTCGTCAGCGAATTCAAGAGTTAATTGACAGTGTTATGGTACATATATTAAAATTATATGAGTTTATTAGAATTTGTATATTTTTATTTTAATAATAGTTTTAATAACCATATAATTTATGCTAATTATTTATTATTATTTATTCATTAATTTTGAATTGTTTTTGTACTTTCAGAGAAGAGATGATGGTAGAAATAACATGGGAGGCAGAGGTGGTTTAAGAGGTAATGGTTTTGGTGGTAATCGCAATCCAAATGAGTATGGAAGTTGGGATAGGCGACAAGGAGGTCCTATGCAAGATAAAATTGAAACGACGTTCACTGTTCCGTCTTCTAAATGCGGAATTATAATTGGCAAAGGTTTTACTTATTGTTTTATTTGTTTTAATTAACTGTAAAGATGTGTATGCATCATTAAAGATGTGTGTGCATATAAAGATGTATGTAAAGATGTGTATGCATTTTTAAATAATTTTACTCTTGTAAAACGCTTAATATAATAAGTAACGTTTTATAACATTTTATTCTTTCGAATTTTTAACATGTTTTTGTTTTATTTATATACAATATTTTACTATCATAATATTTCAAGTTCTGATTTTTATTTTAACTTTAGGTGGCGAGACTATCAAACAGATCAATCAACAGACAGGAGCGCATTGTGAATTAGATAGAAGGAATCAAAGTAATGAAAATGAAAAAATCTTCATTATTCGGGGAAATCCCGAGCAAGTTGAGCACGCAAAGAGAATATTTAACGAAAAATTAGGCATGGTATGTTTTTAATTTAATTATTCCTATATATTGTATAAGTATCTTTTATTTATAAATAATATACAAGTTTATTTATTATTTAAAGGGCCCAGCTGGTTCTTCATACGCTGGAGCACAAGGAGCAGTTGGATATAATCCAAATTGGAATACAGGCTATCAAGCATGGCCAAGTCAACCGCAATCCAATGACGGAAGTACGCTTTTATGTATTTCTTATAACATATAAGCGTGACAAGTTCCGTATCTACTTTACAGTAAATTTGCTTTCGTAGGCAATGCTAATCAAGGTCCTGTCACAGTCAATCCACAGACTGGTCAACCAGATTATAGCGCTCAATGGGCCGAGTATTATCGGTCATTAGGTATGCATAGAGAAGCGGACATGATTGAACAACAGGCAAAACAAGGAAAGCAAGATCATAATCAGCAAGGAGGTAAGAATCTTTAAAAGTTTACATTATGGGGAAAATATTTTATGATTAATTTACAATTATTATAAACTCGATAAATTCTATTTCAGGCAATTCGCAAAATCAGTCTAATCCAGCGACGACGGGTTCTGCCGGACCAAACCAACAGCAGCAACAGCAACAATCTCAGCAACAACAGCAGGCGGGTGCCGCGCAAAATGGAGGTCAGGCCGATTATAGTGTCCAGTGGGCGGAATATTATAGAAGCATCGGCAAAATTAAAGAAGCCGAAGCGATAGAAGCTCAAATGAAGGCGGGCAAGGTATATTTTTCTTGAACCATGATGTGTATTCGTGTTCTTTGTCGTTTGTTATTTTAATATTACGTGATATTATGTAGCTCGGACTGCAAGGGAATCAAATGGCTCAACAACAAATGCAGACACTACAGGGACAGTCGGCTGGCCCACCAGGTACCACACCCAACGCATTTCCTCAAACTTATGGAAGTTATCCATCGATGAATGCCGGCTCTGCACCAGGTGGTTATTATGCAGCGAATGCTGGATCTAATTCTCAACCACAAACGGGACAGCAAAATCCTTCTTTCCCATCAGGGTATCAGAATTACCCTTACTCACAGACTACTTCTGAGAATTAAGCTTCCATTTGAGAGAAAAAGGCAAGCTGTAAGTAATTTTGATATTTAATATATACATTTAATAGGTGTACAGAAAATTGTACCAAAATATTGTATGAAACATAGAATATTTTAATGGGATATTAGATCAAAATAATTAGCAAGTTTATATATTTTATTTTTGCATAATAATTGAGTATAAAAGCTTTAATTCTAATGTAATAAGAATTCAATAATGTGTTTAATAATAAATTAATGATTGTAAAAGTTTGTGTGTACAATTTTCTCTGCAATGATTATATTAATAAGTCAATATAAAGTTGAAGTTGTTTTTGCACAATTATTGATACACGAGGAGCAATTATTTTTTATATTTTGTGTTTACATACTGTATTATTCATCTAAAATTCTCAATTATTTAACAGTTAATTTTATTTGTCTTCATAATTTATACAATATTTGATATATATCTTTATATTGGCTTGATATTTCGACATGTTATAAATCAATGGTGTAAGAATAAGGATATGTTATCCACTGATATTCATTGAACCTCTTTCAGGGAATTTGAACAAAACTTTGCAAAATATAAAATTATAATTTCGTGATTTTCTCTCATGTGATGATTTGAACAATGATACATTCTACACCTTTGAAATAAAATCTGTTTCTTGTATACATGGATCATCTCTTTTACTGTAATTATTTGTTTATTTCAGATAGTTTTCAGATAGCTTTCCATCGGGATGCGGTTAATACCTGCTATATCTCCATATAACTTTTATCATAAATAGTTGCTTCATAATCTTCATATATCTTTGAGAATGTCATTGAAAAATCGATTATATTCTGTTTATACTATAATACGTTTCATGTGTTTTTTATATATATACATATACATATATAGTAGGATATCCATCGTTCTAAGTTTAAGTAACAAAAAAAAAAAATATCAAACAACAAGTTAGATTGAAAAGAAGTAATATTATAATATAGTATCAATATCTGATATCTGTGTTCTACTTATACTTATTGTATGTATTTTTGTTCCATAACATGTATTATTGTAATATAAGTTGAAGCTGACAGGTGTGAAGCAGCGGATCAGATAGTGGGACGAGGGATCGACATCTGTATCCATTTTATTGCATCCTCTCTCTTTCTCTCTCATTAAACTTGTTAAATTATATATCCTTATATATGCGTTGTTATGAACGATACTAGCATATTTTGTAGCACTATATTGCTCATTATTTATGTCTCGACAAATATTCATTTACTTGAAATACTCGTGTTTCTCATTATAACTACAAATATTTACTAAATGCTGTAATCAATACAGCTACTATATATATATATGTTTTTTTACTACCCATAAACGTTATTTTATCCATGTTATGTATACAGAAAGATATGTGATATGACAATTTATATATGCATATGTCTTATTGCACTGGTGTTAAATACAATTTTACTTTGTTTTTTTTTTGCTTTCTCTCGTGAAATACCGATACTATTTTTAGATATTTGGAGCAGCCAATTAGAGAGGTTTACCCGTCCTACAATAAGTCACGGCATGTGGGGATCTACAATTTAAAATGTTTCATTCAGCACTAATCTACATGTACACATTTGGAGGAATCAGGACCTGCAAACTGGAGATTAATTGGATGGAATATATGTAACACATAATATAGAGTATAGTTTGCCAATTATATCCTAATATTGCTTAGCCAGTATTACAAATGATTTTACATGATATATTGTAATGAAATATATATTGGATTTTTATTTCTCTGAATAATTCAATTTTGGAAGACTTAACTAGTCATTTGTAAAATATCTCAAATTTTTGTACATCTTTGTTATTATACCAAGTTCTTTGAAAATAATGTAGATGAATGCATACAGGATATATCAAAGGTGGAATACAGAATGTATACAAAAAAAAGTTGGAATATTTTTCGTTTTGATTACAAAGTTATGTAGTAAATTTGGATTTAACTTGCAAAAAATTGTAAAAGATGTGAACAACACATACACATATCCTCTCTTTTCGCACATGTTTTATTTTTAATATTTAATGTTTTACATAAATTTCAAATTAAGATTGTTGAAGTAAAATTTATTTGATTATAATTAAATAGAATAAACTTATCTATTCGCAATTTCATTCACTAAAACTCTACTAATATACTTTTTGATTTTTGTTTATTTTTTACTTGTAATAAGTATGCAACTTCTGAAACATCCTGTGCATAAAAAAATTTTCGAGTAAAAAAACTTGTGTGAAAACATCTCTAATATTTAATGTCTTTTTAAATATATTGTATCCATAGATATAGTGACATAGATTTTTGTATGTACACACTTAATAATCTTCTTTGATGAAAAAGAATTTGAGAAAATTGTAATAATTATTTTGTATTTTTTAAATAATAATATACACAATATGTTTATATTTTTCATTTTTACGCGAATGAAACATAAAAAAATATGATAATATATGTTATTTAATATAATATTAAAATTACAAAGCTAGAAGAGCTAATTATTTTTATATTTTCAATTAAAGTTCAGTTATAATACATTAGAATAACATTATCGTTTTTTAAAGTCATTTGTATTAATGAAATTCTTTTTGTAAAAAGTTATGACACACAAAGCTGTAAAGAACATCTAAAGAGTTTAGTGTTTCAACATAAAGAGGAAAAGAAATCGTTTAAATAATATAAATTTTTGTTTGGCTTTGTTACTTATATGTTTTCATTGTAACATAGAATATATATCAAACATATAATTTTTCTTATTATTATTTATATATTTCCAATACAATTTGCATTAATATTTGTTATTAATAAAACAATAATTTATGTTTAAAATTCTGCTATAACATTATTTCACATATACCAATTGGAAGTTATTTATAATAAATTGTTATTACATTGCTTTTGATATATTTGAAATATATAAGATATTAAACAAAATTGATTTACTTATGTGCTGCTTTTTATATACAAATAATTTTATTCTTTCTATATTTATATATATTATTCGAGTCAAAAATAGCAATAAAATAACCATTTCGTTATTGCTGTTTTCATTCTCGATTTATAAAGAAAAAAAAAGAGAATTTGCATATATAAATTTTCTATTTCTTTGTTTCATTATAACAATAATAAATTTTTTCTTTTTTTGAGTGCACGAAAATAATATTCAATCTGCTTATTTTTCAGTTAAAATATTTTCTGTAATCTTATAGTTTTTATGCATGTAATTAATTAACATTGGCAAATGTTTCAGGGACAGGTGCAACAGAAAGTTTTCCAGTTTCTCTGATCAAGAGAAGCAAATAGCAAATACATTAAAAGATTTTCACATATAAATAAATTCTGTAAGGTGTTATATATATAGACAAAATGTTACATAGATATAGGGCACGTTTAATGCAAGGTTTGTAAGATACATAAATATTTAAATTTTATAATAAAAAGATAACAACAAAAAAGTATAAATAGAGTATAATATTCGTTGTTTAAATATGTTTAAATATAAATAGAAAATCTATTTCATTTTATTATTATAGAATTGTATAAATTGTTAAAATAAGATTGTGTATATATCTTCAATGATGCAAATAGCGGTTAACGTAACGAAATTCTACATTTTTTGTGCATGAAGAATTAATGTTTATCATTTTTCTATTTTTGAGCGTATTTAACATTAATTATTCGTAATACTTGGGTATTACTACACCAAGTTATTAACATTCTAATAAGACTGCATTTTCGCCCATTTATAAATATTATTCGCCAGCAAATAATACGCGATCAACAGATATATTGGCGTTTAAAACTTTTTTTCCTAAGCTTTCTCTAAAGAGAGCATAATTTAATAATTATATAACGCTTTACATTTCTGGAGGAGGACCGTACATAGGATTTAATTGTTGCGTACAGCGTATAAATGTCGCTCGCCGCGGAAGTTCACGCAAACGCTCGGCTCCTGTGTAAGTGCAAGCGGATCTTAAGCCACCCAGTATATCCAGTACAGTGTTTTCGACTAATCCTCTATAAGGCACTTCGACAGTCTTTCCTTCTGAAGATCTACATGTAGAAATATAGCATGTAAATAATTTCTTATTAATTATATCTTAGCGTATTGTACTTGTAGCACTGTGATAATTAGTTCTTACCTGTAGTCCGCAACACCACCAACGTGCTTCTTCATGGCTGTATTGGAGGCCATTCCATAAAAGAGTTTGAATTTCTTTCCATTTTTTTCTATAACTTCACCCCCACATTCATCATGACCTGCAAACATCCCACCTGCCATGACAAAGTCTGCACCAGCACCAAATGCTTTCGCCAAGTCTCCAGGGCAAGTACAACCACCATCCTGCAATATATAAATAATAGTAAAAGGTAATCCATACAATTACGTTTATGCTAATTTATGATAGAATTAGAATATAATATTTACAGCAATAATATGCCCCTTTAAGCCATGTGCCGCATCTGCACATTCTATTACAGCACTTAATTGAGGATAGCCCACACCAGTCTTCATCCGTGTTGTGCATACAGAACCTGGACCAATTCCTACTTTAATTATATCTGCTCCAGAAAGTATTAATTCTTCCACCATTTCTCCTGTTACAACATTTCCTGCCTGTAGCGGCAGCAATTAATCTTTACATTTAAATATAAAGTATAGATTAGTACTCAAATAGTCAAATAAATTACTAAATGTCTATTTTTGATTAAAGCTAATGAGAAACAATTGATTACTTACAATTATAGTGTGATTCGGATATCGCGCTCTTACTTTTCTTACATATTCAACAAAGTGTTGCGAATATCCATTTGCAACATCTAAGCATATAAATGATAATTCCGGCACAGCTTCTAGAATGCTTGAAAGTCGTTCGTAATCATCATTTCCTGTTCCTGAGCTAGCTGCTACATTTTTTATGCAATCAGGATTTAATGCACAAAAGTTTTTCCATTCATCTGCGTTATAATATTTATGGATTGTAGTGAAAAGACCATGCTGAAAAAATGTACATAATAAGTATGATGTTGCATTGTATCATATTATAATTTCATATATATAATCAGATTTTAATATGTTAATAATATTTGACTTAATTTATGTCGGATGTATGTATATATAATATAGTTTATTAAAAATAAACATTATAACTCTCACAATATATATATATATATATATATATAAATGTTTTATATATGTAATGTATTCTAAAATTAGAAAATTATTTTATACCTTTGATAAAGCTTTTGCCATTTCAAATGTTCCAACTGTATCCATATTAGATGCCATTACAGGAATTCCTCTGTATGTTTGTTTAGAATTGCGAAATGTAATTTCTCTAAAAAGGTCGACCTAAAATATAAATTATTAACATTTATTAATATATGTGTAATAAATAGATAATATTAAAAATATATACATATAACAAGTGGAAATATTAATATAATTTATATATAAGCATTATATACATATATAAAATGATTGTAAAAATTTATAAAAATAACAGTATCCTAATTTTCTCATGTTGTAAAAACCTGTAGGATATGAAATTTTTTATATCAGTATCAGTAATTTTAAATACAAAATAGAAAATTGAATCACAATGAGACTTATATATGTCATATTGAAATAAATTTGAGAATTTTGATTATTTACAAAGTAATTGTTTCTTTCAGGCCACAAACGAAAAGAATGAAAAATAAGGAAATTATAATTTTAATTAATATTATAATTTTAAATTAATATATATATATATATATATATATATATATTAAAATGATATGGAAACATCACACAAGTGTTCTCTCAAAACACACTTTGGTACATTTTACATCTCGTGTTATCTCATGAAATGGATAACGCGCTTTTAATCGCAATTTTTTTCGTCTGGCAGAGAAACGGATACAGGCAGTAATAAAGGGCGGATGTGATTCTATAATTCGTGTCAATTATATAAATACGACACTCACGTCGGATCTGCTTCTCAACGTGCTTCGTTTCGGGCGCAGCAGCACGTCCTTAAAGTCCAGCTTTATGTCATTTATTATGTTGGGCATTTCGGCGAGCGCGGATATTTATTCCTATCTCCTTTAACAGTTCGTTCGCTCTAGCAGACGACTCCGGTCTCTCGTACCGCGGAACGCAATCAAACTCGCGAAGACGTTCTTCAACGTTCTTGCTTATACTGGATGGTACACCCAGGCACGTCTAGATATACCTTATCTGATACGCTACTTGAGACAGAGGGGGATATTTTCGTCTCCCTCCCTTCCTCCCTCACCCTCACTCACTCTCTCTCTTTCTCCTTATCGAACCAGGACAGTGCGATGGACGGGTGCTTTAAATATAGGGGATGATGACATTCTATTCCTAAAAATTTAAGGAAAATCTCTCTGCCTCTCTCTTTCTATATATATATATATATATATATATATATATATATATATATATAATATATATTTATCGCTTATTTTTATTAAAAAAAAGAAATAAGTAAGAATAAGAGAAAGAATTTTTTTCAGCTCTTTTTTCTGCTTGTTAAGGAATATTTTGCCAAGTGTGCTATAAATATGCACGTATAATACAATATCGAATAACGAACAACATATGTGCGTCAGTCTACGTATTCCTAAGAAGAAACGATCTTTATAAAAAAATATTCTTATCACATTTCTACTAAATTATCTCTATATGCAAAACTGCGTTCTTATACCAAGTTTTATCGTTCTGGATGAATGCCAGCCTTCTCTCGTCATGTTAGCAATCGATGCATTGCGGTATAAAAGTCCAATTTTGCCTTGGTTCAAGACGCAATCATAAAAAGCATTCCTACATCGAGTACATATATCTGTATATCCTACTAATATCACAGATAAAGTGTCAAATATATTTTGTGACAACTAAAAAAATTTATTTTTTAAATTGCATTTATTTTACATGAAAATTGGAAAATAAAATGCTCTTTTGCATTATAATAAAAATTATAACATCCATATAATTTTTATAACAAAATTTATATCTTTATCTATATGTAATATTGTTGCTTAAAAATAAAATAATTGAAATAATAAATTTTAAATTTTTAGACATATTTTATCTTATATGTAATAAATAATACATTCATCTTTTTTTAAAACGTTGCTTATGATAAATTTTTTTACTGAATTAGTGTTCAATTCATATTGCGTTTAATTACTTAATTATCAAAGGACAATTGCATGCTGATGTAAAGTCTTAATTAAATTTCCCTCAATTATACAGTATTAGATAAAATAATCACAATCAGTGCATTTAACTATGCATAACTGATAATAACAGATTAAAACTAGAATAAGATTGTTCAATAAATATTCAAAGAAAATCTTAAATAAATTTATTGTATTAAATTATCTAAATCTTAGTTTATGAATTAAAAATTATAGACATGGAAATAGAAGAGATTGCGATGATAAGATAATGAAATAGGATAATATTAAATTTTCATCAAGTTGTGTTTCTCATATGTATACTTGATTCTACAATGTTTTTTTAATTCTATTAAATTGTAACACGTTTTGTGATCTAATGCAGATGATTTATGTAATATGAAAAAATGTACATTGCTGATTTTTAATTATACTTGATACGTGCATATAATTTTAATGCTGTATACTTTTTTATTAATATTGAATATCTTTTTAAATTTATACAAAATACATAATTATAATTCCAGGCGCATTTTTATTCACTGAGATTGTTTTTATATATAATGATATGAATACTAAATTCTAATAAATATTAAATTCATATAACTTGTCTTTATAGATATTATTACAGTGTTCATAATTGATGATTAATATTAAAATAAGTTTAAACAGTGTGTGACATCATACAATGAAATAGCATAATTTGAAATATAATTTCACATAATTGTTGCACAATTTTGCACAAATTCGAAATATGATAATATACAAACTGGAGTACAAGGCATGATATAAGCATGTCTTTTGTACTCCAGTTTGTGTATTATATCTTATACATATATAAAATTATGTTCTACTAATACGATGATTTTTTAAGAAATATTCTATTCTTTACCTATTCTTTGAAAGAAAGAAAATGTGCTCTTAACATTTTTTGATGCATATAATTGATGCATGGATAAAAAGATATAATTCGTAACTTGTATAGATCATATAATGTGATAAAAAGAGAATTGTTTACAAATTTGGCAAAGTCTCAGTATAATCCATAAATTACAATTCAACTTTTGTAAAAAATAGTAATATTTAAAAAATACCGAAAATAAAATTTGATGAAATATCAATTCACTGGCAGTTACACAAGGCAGTGTAAAGAAAGAAGAAAAAAAGGCCATTGTTTACATGTTTTTGAATTCACCGGAACCATTAGCGTTGAGCATGAGTATGTTAGGATTTTCCTTCTCAAAGGCAGTCGCGTCTCTACCTCCGGGTCTTTCCTCCTGTCCCCATTCTCCTAGAGTCCCATGCATCACATCCGGTTGTTCCTTTAGTTTTTGCTCCTCCTTCTGTGACATTACTCACGGTTTATGTTTAAACACAAACACAAGTTTATTTTCAAGATTTATTGGTTTAAATTAATCAGCCTTTATATCATTCATGATATTTATAACAAATGCATTTTCTACAGGAGCATGTAGTTTGTCTTAAAGTATTAAAACATGAATAGTCATCAACATCCAATTATTGAACATAGTGAAGGTAATTTTTGTTATTTTTGAACAATTAAAAATATAATTTTTTTTCATAACCAGCACCCATTAATATAAAGTTTCAGTACAAGAAAATATGATGTTGATTAGAAAATATATTCGATATTCATCATTATTGTTTTTCACAAACCTGTTTATCCTCTTGTGCAAACTTATCAAACATGTTCGCATAAAGTTTCTTCTCTTTAGCTAATTGCTTCTTAATAAGATAATTACAAACTGAGATTTGTTTAGACGCGGCCGTATTTTTTGGCTGTACTTTTAGAACCTGTTGAAAATCTAGGATAGCAACTTCAGGTGATGCAAGCTTAAGATGTGCTTGTCCTCTTCTAAACAAGGCCTTCTCATTCTCAGGATCCAATTCTAAGGCTTTAGTACACTCTTCTTTTGCCAAAAGGTTCTCATCGGTTTTTAAATAACATAAAGCGAGATTTAAGTGAGTCGCTAATGTAAGGCTGTCCTTGTTTTCCTTGAAATTCTCGAAATCCGAATCATCGTTTAAAAGCGTGAAAACTTTCTTATATACTTTAATAGCTAAATTGATTTTATCAGATGTTAAATATCTTGTTCCCTTTTCTTTCTGTATCTTTGCTTGTTCTATCTTATCTTCTGGCTTCATTGACCATGTTGCTGTCTTCTGTAACAAATAATGTATAATTAAAATTAAAGAAAGTAATAAAAGTATCAAAAAGACATTCTTATATTATCTAGGAATATCAATCACCTTTTCAAAGCTCTTTAATTCTACTTCATATTCCACATCTGCATTCGGTGGAATATTATACTCAGACTTTCCTTGTTCCTTAAATGCGTATTTACTTTTAATTAAAAGTCTACATATTTGCCCACTCACAAAATGTGGCAACGCTATTTCTATACCCTCCACAACTCCTACATCTTCACCCTCTCCAAGAGTAAATTCTACATCTCTCTCTTCAAATACTTGTCCATTATACTTTCCAACCAAATGTACTAAAAACATAAAAATTATTGCATAAAGATCATAATGTATATGGCATAAATTTAAGTTTACTAAATTATATGATACTAACTGTTCACTTGGCCACCATCTTCTGGATTAGAAAATTGCTTTTCAGCATTATTAATTATGAATCTTTCAATGCTTCTATCCTTATTTGGACTTAGATCTTCTCCTTGCCAATCAAGCAGTTCATTCTAAAGTAATATATTAGAATTACAATGTTAAATTAAATTGTAATAACAAATTTTCTTAGTATATTATATAGATGTCTTAAAAATTGACACTTTATTTGCATGTATATAAGCTGTAACAACAGTTAATGTTTATATATACTTACTTCAAATTTCAGGGTAGCATCAGGTGGGATTGATGGTGGGCTACCATTCTGGCCATAGGCATATTCAGGTGCACATGTCAGCATAGCGACTTCACCCTTTTTCATGCTAGCTACACCAATTTCCCATGCTTTGATAACGCTATTACGCCCAAGATCAAATTTAAATGGTTTCTGTCTGTCCCTACTGGAATCGAATTTGGTTCCATCCAATAAGGTACCGGTATAATGAACTTTGACTTTGCAACCTGGCGAAGGAGTCTCATCACCTTTCCCTTCTTTGATAATTTCCTTCAATACACCTTTGTCCTTTGCAGGTGATAGATCTATCTCATTGTCAGCCATTCTACAAGTAAAAGATTTAGTGAATAAAAGAAAAAATTTTTTGCTCCCTTTCTCTTTCTCTCTCTGTAGAATAAAAAATCTTAATAACAATTTATGCTCGAGTTCGATTCCGAGGAGCTTTCTTGATGCGTAAAGCGCGCGAACGCACAGGAAATGATTCCGCAAAAATAAAGAGGAGAAAAAAAATTAATACAAAAATTATGAATTATTAATAAAAATGTATAAAACACACATTAACCAAAATACATACGTTTTAGGAATTCGAGCACTTGTTATATATGTTATTCTGCCCAAGACGCGATCGCTTCCACGCGTGCCGGTGATGGTGGTTCAGAGAGTAGTAGACAGTTTTGCGTAATCGTACTTCACTCCGAAGCACGAATCGATACGATAGAACTTGCTATATAATATTATTGGCCATTTTGAATACCGACAGTCGATGACAGATGACAAGTGACATTTCGGATGTATCAGCTGATCGGTATCAATGATCGGTAAGATAGGATTCCCACTATCCGATTTCGTAAAAACCGACGCGACAAATTTTCGGTATATATATGAGTTTGATGTTTGATGACAGTTGAGTGAAAATTTCTGTCATTAATTGGCTGCTTATTATTGTTAATTATAGGAGATCAATGCGATAATTTCAAATTAATACAGCGCTGAATAATCCAAATCATTAATTAATATAATTACACGCACATATGTACATATATAATATATATATATATATGTATATATATATATATATATTATATATATTATATATATATTATATATGTGCATACAAATACATGCGAATCTGAATCGGGTGCGCCATATTTTGGTTCTTTTGCGCGTTGTAGCGCTTTGCCTTGCAATATGGCGGACGTATCCCGCCGTTATTTGCGAGTGTGTGTTCCGTTGCTTCGTGTCTGATCATCTTGGAGGGAAACAGTAAGCGAGTTATCTGAACGATTCAATTGGAATATCGCGATCGTCATCCGGAAGATTTTATATCGACTTCAGCTTTTCGGATTACGTGAAGGACTTCGTAAGATTACAGATAGCGATGTGCGGGCAGCAGCCGCGTACTTTGGAACACCGTTGAGCTTTTGGCGAGTATCACCCAGATTGTTTCGACTCTGATCCATCGCGATGTCGAGGAAGGCGAACATGGCCGAGCGCTGTCGCATCTGCCTGACTGATAACGGTTGTATGATTGATATACGTGATGAGAGCGTGGAGCCCAAGCTTAAGGATCTGACCAAATGCACCTGCATTGATGTAGGTTTTTCTTTTGATTGATTGATAATATATTTATTTGACACTTCGCTGATTATATCGCAATTCTTATTTCATTCTTTGTTTAACATAGGTGAAGTATGAGAAAAATTTACCTAGTGCTGTATGCCATGTGTGTTTGTATAAGTTGGATATGTGGGACGATTTCAAGGAACAATTTGTACAGTCCAATAAGATTCTCTTAGAACAATTAGAAATATCAGAAGTATCCGATATTTCTAGTCCTGTAAGTGAATTGTATAATTTTTCTTTATGTTATATTTTATTAATTTGATATTAATTCTCATTTATTTTTATTTTAGGTTAAGGATGAAAGATGTATAATGGAAAGTGTGAAAAGGAAACGTTTGAAAAGAAGTGAAGATAGCATTTCTGAACATGAGAAGGTGTTTTTATTTAAAGTTTGCATAATTATTTTGTAATAATGTTATTTTTACACTAATAAGAATCTGTTATGAGGACTAATCGAGTACTTGACAGAAGTATCATGCTAGTATATTTAAGAGTTACTTTGCCAATCATAAAAATACAACTTGGTTGTTTTTTATTCCAGAAAAAGTCTAAAGGAGATGTATCTTCAGAGCTCACAAATGTTGACTGTGTTACTGATCAGGTTATATTGGATACAATAAGCATATCAGATGATGATGGGACTAAAGTACCTAGTAAGAAGGCTGCAGAAAATGGCAGTGAGGAACATACAGAAAGCAAAGCATCTTCAGGACCAGCTAAAACTAGATTATTACCTGCAAGACGTGGCAGAAATATTGAACGAAGGAAAGCATCCACAAAGCGTTGGGTAGAGAGAAAAAAAGCCCTTTTGGCTGCAACAGGAGAGAATGTGTCCGATACGGACTCTATAATTTCTGATGACGCACAGTTATCGCCTGTACAAAAGGCTCGAGCAAAAACTAATGCGGATAAAGAAGCTGAAAGACAAAAGAGAATCGCAAAAGTACTGAAAAATCTTGAAATAAATCTCACGGATAAATATGCTAGGCTTCGTGACATAGACACGGATTCTGATGTGCGCAGAATGAGATTGAGTAATTCACATTCGAATACCTTGCAGTCAAAAAATAAGAGAAATTCACTATTAAGCAAAACTGATCAGAAAATTAGTGCTGAGAAAAATGTATCCTCTTTAGAGAGTTCAATGGAACGTGAGAATTCGCCAGTTTCGTTAGCGGAAAACAATGTTACGACAGATGTCAGCGGAAAGAAACCCGAATCACAAGTTGACGATGAAACGTTTATGCCGTTTACGTTGAAATCTGAGCTTGTGATCGGTGACGTTACATATGCCGTAACATCAACGTTGCTTCTTGCGGATAAAGAGAACTCGAGCAATTTATTGAACGACTCTAAGAGTTCTAACGCCGATGAAAACGGTCGAGAGAAAAATACAGATATTATTGATGCGGTTCAGTTGCGTAGAGTAAATAATAATCCTGTGACGTCTGATGTGAGCAGCAAGCCGGCTAACAAATGTGTTGAGAGATGTTTAAATATCGAGGTAGAGGGTAACGAATTGACAGTTTTGAAACGTGTACAAGTCGAATTGGCGGATTTCGTACAGAAGGAAATGAAGCACAGAATATTCGGTACAAATGACACCGTTGCGAAAACATTATTCCCTGATAAATTGGATGATGTCAGTGCGACTTCTCGTAAGAAGCTCGATCAGAAGTTGAAGGGTATAATAGAGAGAGCTATAAAGAAGAATATCGAGACCTCCATTAGAAACGCAGATGAGTCTTCGCGTGACTTCGCGAGGATCTCGCCGACGGACATGAATTTATCCAAATATCAGCCGAAGGTCATAATTAAACGTTTAGATATAACAAAAGAGAGTAAACTCTATAACATCAATAACCTTCACGTTTTAAAACAGGCCGGACCAAGAGGGAGCAGTCAGGGACCCATCAGCCTAACATCTCGTAAACGTCAAATTGTACCTCCAAAAAGGTATAACGACTACAACACATTGGAGTCCGATTCCGACAAATCAAACAACTTGATTACTCCCAAAGCAACATCCAAAACTCAGCAGACGAGAATGCAGGAGAATTTAGTGACGAAAAAATCCTCGGAGGCGAACAGTAAGATCATTTCTGCCCAACGGATGGAAAACAGCTCGACTGTCAAAACGGTAGATAACGATATTAAATGGACACCAATTTCAGTCGAGCAAAATTCGACGAACGAAAAGAAGGCCGATTACGAAGATGCAATCAGGATAGAAGATGCCATCACCGAAAATCATATATGCGGAGTATGCGCGCTCACGTTTAGCAGTCGCAAGGACGTCGAGGCGCATGTTCGTACTCACAAGGTGACGACGAGTCCCAATGCTACGAAATTACAAAACGAGAATGCAATAATGACACCACCGCGACAGATCAAGCAGAAAATGATGCGTTGCAAGAGGTGCCACGAGATTGTCGAGGCACGTTTAGTCAAGTCGCACGTTTGCAAGACAGCGACAGAGGTTCATAAGTGTTACGTATGCAATTCCATGTTCCGGACGGAGAAGCTTCTCATCAGGCATTTGGACAGTCACGATCAGTCGGAATTCAATATAATTAACGCGATCGGAAATAAGAAGTCTAACGATGCACCTCAGAAAACGCAAGAGGATCAGATAATTGAGACGAAAAATCTCTTAACCGAGAAGAACGATCAATCTGATATTCAGTCTGATAAGATAACTAGTACAGGTGTAAAACTTGATAGCGTGGAAAATAGAGAAAAGTCTAAGGAAACATACACTTGTTTCGTATGCGATAAGATCTTTACGGATGAAGAAGTGTTGAAGGATCACTTGCAAAAGCATTGCGATGATCTTAGCGAAGGGGAGCAGAGCAACAAAGAGCAATATCATTGTGAAATCTGCAGCGAGACTCTGGAATCAGATGGAGCGTTACAAGAACACGTCGGTAAACACTTGTTCGATGACGAGGACGACAATCCGAATTTGATTAGCATAAATCAGAATAATAAAGATAATAATGACGAAACGCAAGAAGTGGAATCCTATCATTGTGGTCAATGTTCAGAAATGTTCGATTCGGAGACGTTATTGGAGATACATATGCAGGAGCATGAAGAAGAAGTTGCAATAGCGGAGTGGGAAAAGCAAGGAATGAAAGTCATCAATCAGTATCAGTGTGTACTTTGTGACGAACTGTTTTATACAGAGGAGGACTTAGCGGAACATATGGATATACACAATGAAAATGCTCATGTATGCCAGTTATGTGACAAACCGTTTCGTACATTGGAAGACTTGCAGGAACATGTCGCGATCCATTGATGTACAGTTTTATTATAAATTTGATCCCACAAACATAATAATGGGAATATTACAAAATATTTCTTGCATGATAATAGTGATAAAAATTACAGCTGCTAAGATTGTAATTTAAAACACATCTTTATACAATTATATGATTGTCACAAGATCTGCCACCATTGTACATGTAAATGATATTTTCTACAAAACTTAGCAGTTGAACATTTAATCACAAAGTTTGGCACTTTTAATTTGTTCTTATTTACATATGTTTAAAAATATATAATTTATAAGGTATTTGTATATGCCAGTAGCAATTTTGATTATATCATTTCTTTTGCTTGTAAAGAAATTCGGTTAGATTATTATAATTCAAATAAGATAACAAATATAGTTACTTTATTATTTCAAAATATTCTAATAAAATATGTTATTTTAATTAAAAGCTATAACTATTATAGGCTATAAGCTCTTTTACAGAAAATTCACATTCTAGAGAAAGAGAGAAAGAGGGAGAGAACAGAATATATATAGTATAAATGATATTGTCTGTATATATATATATATATATATATATATATATATATATATAAAAGATTATTTTATTAAGATATATTAAAAATTATACGTTCTTTTTTAAGAATATAGCTTTTTAGAACAAATTATATTCTTAAAAAAGAACGTATAATTTTTAATATATCCTAATAAAATAATCTTATAAGAATAATGTACATGTACATAATTAAAATTGATTGACATTTATTATAGAAAAATGTACAATAAAAATGTAATTTTCCATAAAATATATAATCACATAATTTAGATCACTTATAACAACTTACATTCTATGTGACATTATATCAATAATACATCATTAGTCATAAGAAAATCTTGTAAAAATAATATGCTAATATAATATACAAAGTAATGTACGTATTTATTTTTCATAAAATTTTTTTGTTTTTTTTCCAGTAATTTATATATACTGAGAAATATATAAATACTCTGGAAAAAATATATAATTGTAATTATATTTCCATATAAAATGGATAAAATTATTTTTAATATAATTTTGTCTATCTTTCTTATATAGAAAATATACATATTATTAAATTACAATGTATTTTATCAAAAATAAATATTTATATTTCTCTAATCTATTTATATTACATAATTGCTAGTAAATATAAATGCACATGTATATAAAAACAAAATTAGCTTGTATATGAGATAAATAACTTCTATTACTTTATTATACATATACGAACATGTTATCTTTATAAGATTATTTTTATGAATACTGAATAGTAAATATGTCACATAGAATATAACTTGTTTAAGTTAATTTTATGTAAAATTACATTGTATAAAAAACCTCTAGCTATGATCTTTAAAAAAAATATTTTTTAATAATAAAATGCGTACCTAATTTTGTTTGAATTATACATGATAAAAAGACAATAGAGGATTATAAGTTGTTCTATTGACAGATTAAGTAATATTTATTTTGCTTTTGTTTATTTCTATTCGTGATAGCGATCACATGGAAAAATAATTTGTTCTTCAAAGAAGATTCTGTACAACATTTAATTATTATTATTTAAGTATATAATTTATTATAATTATATAATAATATTAAAAAATAATAAAAAAAACGTTTTATTTTTTAAAAATAAATTTATGACGAAGTATACGTTTCTATAAAACTAAGTTTGTATTTGAATTCAATGCTGCGTATACTTTATATCATGTTAAATTTTCCTTGAATTTAATAGTATCGAATAAATTATTTAAATGCATACAAATCAATATTGCAATATATTTTGTGCAATATATTCAGGGACTATTGTACGCTTTGAATTAATGACGTGTTTTACATGAGATTTAATTTGACAGATACTGCTTAAATCATATTTTCTCCCTTTTCTCTTTTTGCATACTCTGGATTCTCAATAAGCATTATACATTCGTCTATAATCCAAATTGTATTATGTATTGTATTAAGCAACAATTTATGCATATAAATAAGTTATCAATCAAACATCTTACTCTTATCATTTTTTAAAATATCCTGTGTTATTTAAAATATATAATTTGTGCTATTTAAGTTACATTATTTGCTCTATATATGTTTATTATAAATGTATATACTCCTATGTTGCAAATATTTTATCCTGTAGAAGTAATAAGAAAATAATATTATAAAATTAATGTCATTATATATATATATAATTAATAGTAATAACGAATATGTATAAATTTGAAAGAGAGAGAGAGATATGTGTTCCCTGTAAAATATAAATAATTTATATTTAAACATTCTAAGGATTCTTGAATTTTGTCTATTATTTTACATAAATAAAAGTAATATTTTATTTATATTTTGATTTCACGATTTAGAGTTTAGATTATGTCAATATGACATAGAACTTAAATACTATTGTGACTTCAGTTACATATACATTTTCAAATATGAAAGCGTCAAATATCAAATTACATTTTCATTTATAATGAAAGAGATTTCGTTCTGAATTTCGTCTGTTGTATGTATAATAGAAAATTACTAATATCATAAATATAATCATAAATAGACAAAATGTTTTATGTATAAGTCATTTATTAAACATATATAATAAATTTTATACACAAGACAGGGTTTACTTAACAACTGTATAAAGTTGCGAACCCTTCACAAAAAGTAATTTCGAGGGCTAATAAATGAATGATTATTAAAAAATCAGACTGAATTAAAAAAAAAAAATTTTACTATATTCTACGATATTTACATAAATATTGTGTTTATAGACACAATATATTCACAATGATGAATATTTAATTTTTTCAATGTCTATTATAATCATTATAAATATCCCTATATATGACTCTGCAGCTAACATATAAATAACTCATTGTCAGAAGCGCTTTACAAAATAAATTGTAATTTTTTGAAACTAAAATGTCAGCTACACGTTGATTTTTTTTACAATTTATACGTGGAGTATCTTTCTGGAATTTTATGCATTTAGTTTCAGAAAAATTAATTTCATGTTTGATATATGTGTGGGGTATTTGATAGATATTATTACATTTATTAAAGTAATAATGGTTAATACGAGACATTTCTATATACTTTTTACGATGTGTTACAGTTAATCCTCTGTGTGAAATATACAAGAGAGAATCATATTCTTAAAAAAAAAAAAAAAAAAAAAAAAAAAACCATGCAGATAATTCTATATCGGATTTATAGAAACAAGTTATATACACACAACATTTTAGATGTGAAAATATTTTTCTTGATTCAACATAATATTAATAATTCATTGATTATTTGTTTTGCCACAAAATCATTATTTCAACTATAAAATATAATTAATAAATGGAACAATAATTGATTTCTGGGTCCCAAATATCCTCTTTTTTTACATACTGTATATTAATTTTATACTCATTTAAAGTAATGTTTTGTATATTTTATGTTCATATATTTCAAATATATTTCAATGCTTTAAATTCGTGAAACGGTAATAATAATAACTTCGTATTGCTATACTCTTATGTCTATTATGTACAATGACACCATTTAGATAGACGTTAAATTTTAATAGTATTTTTTTAATAACAATAAATTAAATAGAACTCTCCTCGCCAAAAAATTCTTAATAGCAACAATGATCCATAAAATGTATGATTGTACAATATTTCAATATCTAAACTTGCTATACGCGCCTTATCGCGTGTAATCCATGTTTATTCATTGAAACTAACTAATGGATTTTGACTCTAACCTAGCTATCTAAAAACAAATTTCATTTTAAGAGTGAGGATCTATCTTTTTTGCATAGGAAGCTATTCATTTAAATAAACTCCGCTAGTTGCCTCTGACGCGGAGGAAAGATTTCGAAACAAAATTACTTCTCGCTATTTATACAATTCGTAAATGCAGACAATTTAGGTTCAAGTTTCGGACTTTAAAATGTCACGTGTAACTCATTTTCTTCATTCTATATATTCATTCATCATTAATCTTTCTTCTCTAATGCGCTGCGAAATTGACGTTCCGCAAATTTCAATTCAGACAATAGCGAAAAGAAGCGAAACGCAATTTTTGTTCTTCGCGCAAAGGTTACATTATTCAAGTAAGTAACGAACTTGTGGATTTGGCTTTTTAGTTAGTTAATCTATTGCGACACCAAGTCTACATAATTTGCTGGATAGAGGCCCACTTTACCATCTTTTCTTCCTTTACACCATCCTTGTTCATCTTCGTCTTCTAGTTTCTCAAATACATCTCCTGAAAAAATATAAGAATTTAATTTATATATAATATTAAATAATTTAACGGTTTAAAGTAATGATTGCTTTTTAAACTATATATTATAAAAAATACTGAGACGATTGTGTTCCTGTTTTTCGCTCCAGATATATATAAAAAATGACTTTATTAATGAATTATGTATAAATAAAATTTAATTGCTTGAGGTTCTGAAAGGACCAAATACATAAGATCAGCTTTCAGTGGAATTGACTTTTTTCATATCTTGTAGCTTATGACTTATTGAACAAAAGATGTAATAGTTTTAAAGATAAATATTCGAGTTACTGAGTTATAATAAAACAACTTGCAAAATCCTAATTTTTCGTGTTTGACTGACTGTAAATCAGTAATCACCTATTATTTAGCTTTGAGTCAGTTACATTTTTTGTTCAGCAAGTCATAAGTTGCAGCATGTGAGAAAATCAACTCATTTTACTGGGATTCAATTTCATCTAGAATTTTATATAGGTTCAAAAATCCCATACTGATCATCTAAAATTAAATTTTGATAATATCAGCCAGTTTTTCTCATATGTTGTAGTTTATGATTTGCTGAACAAAAAATGTAATAGGCTCAAAGCTAAGTAATAGTTACTAATTTACAATCAGTCAAAAACTTGAGCTCTACGAGTTATTTGACTGGTTGTAGTTCAATAACTATTCAATATTTAGCTTTGAGGCTATATTACATTTTTTGCTCAGCAGGACCATAAGCTACAAAAAAAAACAGACAATTATACCGAAAGCCAAAATCCTTTGTATTTGATGCGGGATACTTTGTGCAAAAGACACACCTTGCTTAAAACTAAGTTCGTCTGCCTCGGCTCCTTCGTAGTCGTATAATGCTCGCACGGGAACTCCTGGTTCTCCATTGTCGACCAAAGGTTCACCACCGTCCTCGTCCCATTCCTCTTCCTCGAATGGATTTGATTCTTGTTTGGCGTTAGTACCGTTACTGCAATCATCATACGTTTCATATAATACACGCTTCTTATTGATTGCTAGATAATAAAGAGTTTCATACGAGCCCCACTTTCAACAAACTTACGTAATAGTCGGAGTCCTGTTGACGTTATCACTCTCATTATTCTTCTCCGAAGACTGTTTGCTCGAACTTATTGTGTCGGTTTTACTATCCCCATGATTGCTGTCCGCTGATATTACACGGCCGGCGGATTTCGATTTTGATTTGTTGTTGACTGGTGGAAAGTCCTGTTTTTTTTAAATATATAGAAATATATTAGATATTTTTATTTTTGACAAAACTCGTATAGTGCGTAATTGCGATATGCACGAATTTCTCTCGAAAATGCCATGCGTGCAACCAAATGTTTCAATATATGATTCGAGAACTGTTCTGCGAATATTTCATGCCAACGATGCATGTGCGATTTCGTTGAAGCCCTCACTATTTTTCTGTATCTATCTTCTCAATTATTTTACATTAAGTCAAGGAAAGATTGACTGACTCGATATCCTATGTTCTCTCGTAGTGAGCACTGCTCACTTGACAAAATGTAAGAAGTTTATATATTTTTATCGAGAAGATAGACACTATTGTCCGTACATTTGGATTTTACAATTTACAATTTAATTAATGCGTATGTACAAAAGCACAATGAGAGTCGCGATTTTTCTTTTAGATGAATCTTAATAGTTAATATGACAAGAATTCTGTAGACAGATATGAATTGTCAACAGTTAATGTTACTTGATTTTTAGTCACAGATGTCATTATTATTATCGTATTATTGATGAGACATTTTGAAACGAAATATCCATTTTTTAGATGATAAAATTCAACTCTGACTATGTACAACAAAGTTTTATATTATTTTAACATGCAAGAAATTAACGTATAAAATGACCTATAACCATCACATTTTCTTTGAAACTTTCTTCTCTTTTTCGTAAATATTTCATTGAATGTCTATACAAGTTCGTAATCTCCATTAAACTCATTTTGATTCATTAGCGTTAAATTAAAATACTATTAGAGTATATTATAAAGAATACTATTAGTTAAATTACGCAAAGTTGAGAAGAATTTGTGGCCGAAAGAAAGTATGACAGTCTTGATAAAGTTTGCTTTCTATATATATACATATAATTCTTTTACTCGCGAATTTAATTCTATATTATATTTCCGTTGTTTAATTCCATAATATGACACTTTCATGGTAATATAATATTTTTAAGCATGTGGAACATGCAGATGTGTCGCACGTGATTTGAACAATCGGTTGCAGGCATATATGACTTACTGTTAAACTCGAGAGATATGATTTATATTTATTTTAATAATATTATAATTATCCATACCGTATACCATGAACAGGCTAGAATAAGCATCTTGAGAGGATCCAATTTACAAACTTCCGAGGATTATTTTTCTAACGAATCTATAAATCTAGTCGAGAAAAAAATGACATATCTTTTGTCTTATATAAATATCTGTATCATTCAAATAAGAATAAACTTGCTTAGATTCGATTATATACAGGCAAAGATTTAGTTGTCTAATCTTTCTTCTCATTTTATAACTCGGTACAAGTATCATTAATTTGTAATTAAAAAAAGATTCAAAAAAATATGTAAATTAAAAACAATCTCCTTGATGAAACCTAATCTCTTCTTGAATAGTGTATATTCTCGCAATCTTTTGTGACTTAAATTTCCTGCCTTTGTCGCATTGTATATTACTTCAACAGTTTGTAAATTCGTTCCTTCTATACTTGCCACCTAGGGGAGGAGGCCGTCCGTGTTCACCTTTAGGCAGAGAGATCCGTGCGATTACGTGCGAGCGCAAGCGCGGAGCGAATTTACGGTTAATTCGGTTAAGCCGGCTAAGAGCTAGAAGCTGAGAAAGGAAACCCATCTTGGATGACCTCGCGACCAACTGGAACATCCGCGTTAAAAGCTGTCGCGTGCTCGCCGATGATCTCTCGATCATCTTAACGTGGCTAATCGAGACGAGTCGGAGTTTTGTACGGTGTTCGACAGTTATAAAATGAGATTGTGGGTGGCAATGTGTCATGTATGTGTGTAACGTGTAAACAAAACTTTACATGCAGATCCTCGCCGACCGGGCGTTGATTGATGAGTGTGATGGAGCCTGCCGGGAGCGCCTCCTTCGACTTCGAGCCCTTCGTGATCTCGCGGAACTCCTCTGTGTAGTCCTGCATAATAGCAACGTCCCAAAACAATCACATGCATGCATTCCGGAAAATTGTCATGGGTTTTTCTCCTCTCTCCCTCTTTTTTTCTTGTAAAGTTTTATATTTTTTGATAATTTAATATTAAGAATATTGTTGCACTTTTTATATATTGTATGGGAACTTTTCGTATTGTTTAAGCATTCTTAGATTGAAGAAAAATCAAGGCGAGAGAGGTGATGTAGGGTGGGGCGTTATTCTGGCAATAAGAGTTTAACCCTTGACACAGTGCGCGCTGACGGGAGACAGAGGCACATGTAACATTGTTTAAACAAAAAACGCAATTGATTGCAAGAACGAAATACATTTCTTTGGAACGTAAGATTTTTTTATGAATAAGTTAACTGAACTGAAAAAATGTTGATAAGAGGAAATGGCAATGCTTGACCAGTATAAAATGATGATTGACGAACTCGCATTATATACAACAATTGTATAAATTTTCTATAAATTGATACAATGTTACTCTTCTTCACAGAAGAATGCCGCGACTCCTAAATAATATTCAGTGAAATAAATATGAGATTACGAGTTAAGAAGCTTAAAAACTCCAGAAGACAAAACATTGTTGTAAGCGAGGTACGCGACTATACAAGTATTTTTATTTAACATTCTACGATATAATTTGACATGTTACGAGGGAATAAAAAATGCTTAAAATGATTAAGAGTATGTCTCTAACAATAAGTGTGTAAGATTTTATTCGTTAATTTAACACGAATAGGATGTCTCTCATTCTCATTATTATTTATTACCACATTAAGAAAAATCAATATTTTATTTATTATTCTGACAAAATTTACTTTTTTTCGACAAAGCTTTATTTCCTAAAAATATCGATATATTTATATTTAAATATTTCGGGAAAATGGCGGCTACCATTATTGTATTTTTCATTGGACCAAATGTGCCAGAAATAAAAAAATATACGGCGAGGCGCACATAACGATTAACGAGTAACGGTAAAATTATTGTAAAAAAAAGGGGCAGAGCTATATAGAGTAATATTCCACGCTACAGCTATATGTTGTAACAACAGATCTTCAACCACGAGCAGGGCTTTTTCATGCGACAGTATAGAGTTTTTGTAGTGCATAGAGAGACAAGCATAAGCAAATTTACCTCGAATTGCGGCCAATTCATAGCCATATTTACGCCGTGATTGTTAGACCACCATTTAAGATCTTTCTCGTGATCGGCGTTATTTATCGTGTGATAAAATTCCTCATATATCTGTGGAAGCCTGAAAATAATAATCCATAAATTAATGACGATAATGTGATAAATTTTTCATATCCATTAAATCTGGACAAGATGGGTATTTCTATTTTACTAGTTTTAAATTAATGGAAACAGAATTAATTAAATGACATTGAGAGCCCATAATCAATACTGATTATGATAGACGATCGTATCATATTTATGCAATAATATGTAATTGGTTTTGTAGAAAAATATTTTTTAAAATTTTACATATAGCTGCGCAATAATGAAAAAAGCGACTTACACTGGATCCTGCGATACGTTCAGACATTTGTGAATGCCGAAGAGGACGTCTTTGAAAAATTGTAGTCGCTGCGCCTCCATTTCCTGGCACTTCTCAAACACTTGCGTCATATCTTCCATGTACTTTGGATTGTATTGATTGATTTCTTGAAGCGCCGCTTCATACTTCTCCTTTGCCTTTTGTACCTCCTCTTTCGTTTTTTGCACTCTATCCTGCATTTTCTTCACCTGTCAAAAGAGACGAGAAAAATATTTAGAAATCTTATAAAAAGCGTTCTTCTTTAATGTTGGCTTAAAGGTAAAGATTTTGGTCGGAATCATGAGATATGGTCTAATGGTTAAAAATTTTTTAAGTAGTTTTCAATTTTATGATAGCAAACATTTTTTCAAATGTGCTACATATATATTAAAAGGCCTTGTTAATTTTTCACATATTATTTCATTAGTTTACAAAGTTCGAAATCTCTCTCTTCCTATAAATGTTAATTAAAAAGAGAGAAGATTTTTAATAGATAATTCCAATTCTTTACCTTCAAAATCTAGTCCATCGCCAAAAAGCTACAAAATATGCTTTTTTGCGATATTAAGCGAATGATACATTAAAGATGGAGACGAGAAATATATGTATATAACGATTTTTTTTGTATATCGAAAAATGTGCAAAAATATACGTATACAATATATATGTATAAAATATATTGGCTATTTTCTACATCTAACTACGTATTATTTAATATCTACTTATATGTATTATTTCGCCATGCAACTACATGTATAAATAACATACAATCTATAATAGCTATTTTCTATTACAATAACAATCTAATTTGCATTCCAAAAAAATTTTCAGACTGATACTGAAATGTATAGTGTTACATTGTTCAGATAATTTAAAAACATTTATTTCTTGTCAAAATATAAAATTCAATCAAAAATAAATTCAATAAAAAAGAAATTAAATATTTTTATGTTCACAAACTTTTGATATAAAAAAATTGAGAAATTAATTTCGGATCTTCTTATCGAGGAAATAATAGCAAAACTCAACTCCACGAATTTCGTGAATTTTAAATAGTTTTTATATCGCAATAATTATACATTATACATAATCACATAATTGCAGCGTTTAAAATTACTTTCCAAACACGTGGAGTCTTTTTATTCGGTGAAAGATGCAAGGTCGATGGCTGTATTCGGAATAAAATTTATGTCGTTATTCGATTTGACAAAAACATTGTATGTACGCGCGCAAAGATCATTATGTATGCTGCGAGCGCTCTAAGAATTTAGTGCAAAGAGGTTTTATACACACCGATTCATGAATTATCCATATTTCATGCACGTGCGCCGCGTTTCTCATGTTTATACCAGTTTTGAGTTAAACCAAATTATATATACGATAATACACGTCGAAGTATGTGTGCACTTGTAATTACGAGTAAGGTTTTATCAATCGCGCGCAAATTATATCAGTCATATTCTCCTACGTGGAAGTCCTCTAAATAAATAAATATATATATATATATATATATATATATATGTATATAGGTACGCCGAATAATTATTTTAAATAATACTAGTAGATATATACACGGAGAGAATTTTTCGTTACAATTTACCGCATTTACTACAAATTTTATAATGTTTGGTAATAAGCCGAAAATTACCATGTTGCATGTTAAAATTATCATAAACTATTAGCTGGATCGAAAATATTATGCTGCATTGTAAAATTTATACAAAACGTTTTATGTTCATTTATTATACATATATTTTACTAAATTTAATCAAACATATTTGATATATCTTATTGTGGTAGATATTAATATTTTTATTATGATAAATTTTATTAGAAAGAATTAAGAATTAAAAAATTATAAAATTCTTCCAATACCATATTATTCCATTATTATCGCGAATTTTAGGATAAATTCTAAGAGAAAATTTTCTCTGTGTACTATCTAACGTGAGCGAGAAAAGCATCTACATACTACATCTAAATTTAAGGGACAGATCGACATTAAAGGAATTGATAAGAAAAGTGAAAGAAATGAAAATAAAAAAATGTAAATGTGTCGTAGAAAGATATTTGCTGGCTGCGTTCTAATTTCAACTGATTAATTAGAGCGAATACTTTCCGTGTGTTAATTGAAAAAGCTTCAAAATCAGAGATTTGCTTACCAGCAGAGCCTTCTGTAATAAGAGAAAAGGAGGAAAAGGCATAAGTCAAGAAACATGCGACATGCAACATTATATACATACAAACTGAACGTCGCCTATTTTATTATTCCTAAGGATTTTTGGTACTCTGAGCCTCCATGCATCACATCCACAATCTGTCATCTAAAAACGTCGTTAGCTGTCTTTCAGAGATGTCTGAATGATATCTCCGATATCAATCGATCATTATTGTGCCGATGCTATGCGTGCGCGTGAATTTTAGCGGCGATTTATGTTTTAGAATTAAATAGAAATTGTTTTGACATTTTTTTCCTAAACTTATATCAATCCCTCTCCTTTAATGTTTGCTCTAATAATAATCCAAATAATTATGAGTTAACAAAACTCAAATATACAGAAAGCTGCAATGTAGTTTTTTTATACTGCAAGTATGTTTCATCATTTAAGTTTGGTTTGTATAATTACCAGCGTGCAAGAAGTGATATGAAACGTTTACATCGGTTTCGTACAGTGACTGTTACAAAGTATCCTTTTCGTACCGAATGAGAGATGTTGGGCAAGAAACACACAGACGTGCAAACTGAGAATTCTGTGCGCAGAATCGAGTATCGTTAGCGAAACTCACTGCGAAACATTCGGAAAGAAGCAAGAATGGAAGAAGAGAGAGAGATAGTATAGCGCATGCAAGAATATTTTCTTAGGAATACACAAGATGTAAAACGTACGTTTTCAGAGCCTCGAGCCATCTGTAAATAATACTCGCTAAAGAATAACTGTATCTACCGTATGTAGAACCGCGTGTAATACGCGTGATCGAAATGCCAAGAGACTAACGTAAACATATGATGTTAAATGTTGTGCGTGTAATTATGTCTCATTTATTTGGAAAATATTGTTAGGAATGCGAAGAAATGTCTCGCCGTGAGATTATTTTAATTTGTGGATGATAATGTAAAATAAGTGTTACTGTGTTGATTGAAATAACAATGTACATAGCATGTATATACACGTTCGCGCTCAAGAATTGGAATATTCGTACAACATTTAGAACTTGTCGTTATTAGCGTAATAATTAGTTTTGAATATTATCGCACTTCTATTTATATCGAGTATTTCGAGAAGTCTTACCTAACTAAACAAGAAATGTTTAATAAAATATCGAAAAATTTTGTTTTCCATGAAAATTTCAGAATACGTGTTGTAAATATGTTATTTCATTAGAAGCAAATTCGAGATGCAATTATTTCCGCGTATTTGCTACGTGGCTTAATTTTAATTCGTCAGCCTTTTAAAAGCGAACGTGATGACGGAGCAAATTATAGTAGCACATGGTACTACTGTTCCGCAGCAATCGTTAACAAAACGTTACGAGTGACAAGTGACGTAATACGTGTGCGCGAGATATGCGGGATATAAGAAAATGTATTGTGACGACGCTCACCTGATCCGGCGAGAGAGAACTGTCCGCCGAGGCGTTCCTCTCCATGTTCGCCGCGGTTCGCTCGGTCTTGCAGCTATTGTGGTACTCCGATTTTGCCTTCTCGACCTTCTGTAGGAGTTTCGACCATGGTTTCTGCGCCTTCTTGAATGCATCTTCCATTTCCTTGCGCTCTTTCAGGGTCATCATCGACTGCAATCAAGCCCGGATAATATCAGTTAATATTACTATTGCGTGCAAGCAAGTACTTATTACAAAAATTGATATATAAAAGAAATTAATAAAAAAAGTAGACATCAAATCTCCCATCTGTTATAAAATTGATTATATAAAAAAAAATATTATAACAAAAGAAAATTTGCAATTTAATCAAAAAATAAATTTTAATTGAGAGTTGGAAAACTGATTGGGGATTTTTTTCCACCTACTTTGTCATTTTAAAAAATGCTGTTCAAGAAAAATAAAGATTATTGATCTAATTTGTTTAGAAGAAAAATAGGAATTTTGTTCATGACCCACATTTCTGTCTATTTAAAGGGGAAATAGCGATCCGTACCTTGTGATACGTGTCCTTCTGCCACGTCTTGACTTGTTGGACGATGTCGTTGCAGAGGTTTTCTTTGACCCTAAGGTGAAGATCGCAAAGTCTGTCAGATTCTACGAGGACACCCTTCCACGCCGCCTCGGTCGTACCATATTCGGGTCCTTTCTCGATCTTGTCGTTCCAATTCTTAGACCAGTTTTTGAGAGCTTTGGCGTAATTCTTTTCAATCTCCGCCCTTTCCTGGACCAATGCTATCAAACTGTCGCAGAGTTTATGACCGTCCTCAATCCTCTTCGTCGTTCGCTTGTAGTTGCCCGGCTCCCAGAAGGAGTCCGACGTCGCTATCAGCATATTGTCGTCGCTGTGATGTGACATCTTAGCCTAAGTCGAAAAATTATCTTTACCTAAAAATAAAAAGAGAATAAGCGATTAGAGAAACAGTGATAAAAAGAAACACATTTATTACTCTTTAAAGCACGACATTTAATTTCGTGTTCATTTTTAGGCTCTTTTTTTATAGAATTAAAAGTTCTGTATTCTTGTAAATTACGGTCATTACGCTTCTGTGTCAAAGCGTTTGGCTGACAAAAATTATTATATAGAGCTTTGATAAACAAAGACAGTCTTAAAATTCATTTGGAGATTAATGCAATATTAAAAAGAAGTTACGTATAATATTACTGATTGCGTAATATTTGAGTATTTGTAGTTTGTCTGGTTATGTATTAAGCAATAATCTATAAGATCAAGGAACTATATAACACATTGCAAATATATTATTTTACATACATCTAAATTTTAATCTACTAATACCAATTTTTATACAATTATTTGTGATTATTAATTATGTTATTAATATTCGAAAAAAGAACTATTTTTAAGATAACTAATTTATTTCCATGATTTCTTCATACTTTATATTTTTGCGTTGCTACATATAACAAGTTATTTTTCTCAATCTATATTTATATGCTAAGAAATTGCAAGTGCTCCGGTTTATCGACGAAGGAATTTACGAGCTGCGACGGACGTGGTAGCTGTCCCTATGCAGGAATGTTGAATATTTGCTAGAGCGGGTATGGCAGAGTTATTGGATTACGCTTCGGTTTGGATCATCGATTGGCCCAATTTGCAAAGCCATCACAAATCTGCGAGGCGAAATATGTATGTGCTGACACGTCGTGATACGAGTATGCATTTGAGAATTCCTTTTCTTAAGAATCATTTTAACACGTAAATAGTTTTATATCAAATTTCTATTCAATAAAACGTGTTCTTCATATCGACATACATATTTATTTCCCATAATTATATATAATATTTTATTTTCAATTAGAAAAAAGAAATATAAAATTAAAATAATAAAATAGAATTTGGAAGAAAAAGTTAAAAATTTAAAATAGATCCTAAGTATATAAAATGTTTTCTTCCCCATTTCTCGAAGAACGAGCGTCTCGTTATATAAAGCTCTTATCGAGAGAAAATATTTTCCTTAAATACCTCAAGACTCTTACGAAGCTTAAGAGCGATTTTATCGCGAGGTGGCACGCAAAAGCCAAAGAGAATGAAAATCGCGACTGCGCGATGCTGCGCGTGCGGCGATTCTCGATTGGGTCAAGCGGACTAACAATTAGATGCAATAGCTCGGCTCGGCGGGACTAGTCGCGCCGGTACTCGTTCGTATGCAAATGCAGTGCATCTAGCCTGCATTCTCCGACTCTAATCATCAACGGTTGCGGAATTGCCTGGCGAAGTTTTACGGCACCAACAATATTGGCACCCGCTTGTTACATTCGAACAGTGAATTAGACTATGAATTAGAGTGGAAAACTGTTTTGCTTCAAATTAAGGAAAACATCTGTTGAAGAAATGTGTAAAAATCAGATCAGTGTTATATATCGTGATATATTTTTCACACTCTACGTATCTTTCCATGTGACTTTTAATTTGATGAATTAAATTTGTAATTTATTTCTCATCCTTCAATATTTCTGATTCTCAAATTTTAACTCACTATTGTAAATAAGAATTATATGAATTGTAGAAAGATTATTAATAAGATTACACAAATTATATATGTGTAAATTTGCATTTAATGTGTAAACAAACTTAGAGTCATCAAAATACTTTTCAAACATAACATTCCTAAGAGAATTGACAAATAAGTTAATTGTTTTCTTTGGGAAACACAAGAACAATGCCATGTACTTATGGGATCACATGTAAATGAATAGAAAAGGAAGTGGATAACGGCGTTTAATAATATGAGACAATAGTCATTAATACGAGAGTATTCATGGGTTGTACGTCAAGAAACGTCCTTGCTGAACCGAAGTCTCCGGTGAAAGTCGATGAGAATGAAATCTAGGGATGAGAGATCCGTTGTTCAGTAGATTATAAAGTACTTTTTTGTAGAAAGAAGAAAAAAAGTTAAGACCCGTTGTATTTTCTTGCTTCTTGAACTCATCCTTTTGTACTTTAGATGGTGAGAGCATAAAAAGCAGAAAAAAGTAAAGTATCGATCATTGAACAGATCAAAAATTAATTGCTGTTCTGACAATTAATTGGACGATCGTTTAACAATTATTAATTTCTCAGTTAGAAGTTAATTGTATAATTATGAGAAAATTACAAAAAGATAGACAAACTATTATTTTTAATTAAATTTTTCTATTCGTCACAAATATTGACAATAATTAACTTCACTACAATTTATATTACTATTAACTTCACTCGAAATTGCAAATTTATGTATTTCTTTGACTAATTTCTGTAGCTAATTCGATATTGCTTGCTGCTTGTCTAAATTCATTAGATTGTTGGATTAGATGATACAAATCGTCATTTCTCTTGAAAATCACCTACTCTAATGAATATACGCGAGACAATTTGCAGAGAATTATGCGCACTGCGCAAGAAATAGTAGATGAGAAGTTGGACGATTCTCTGGGCTAATTTGCATAGGTTTTAATGCAAATGCTTGTGAGAATGATATAGTCTTGAATTGTTCCGTAATACATATAATACGTACTCGTACTTGAATACATACTAGACTCGTTTTTCAGATATACAAAATATATCTTAAATACTACCTTTCCGGTAGCATTTTCAAGTTCTATCAGAATAAACTAAAGCTGCATATATTTTTCTAATTTATCAATGCAGACATTTTTAATGTAAAAATCAGATATTAATAATAGATAGGATTATATAATATTTATAGATATAAAATTATGCAATGTATGCAGCATTTTAGTTTGAGATTTTTCACACAAATAATTAATATAGCAGAATTCATATAAATAATGTGTAAGTTAGAGGAACCAAGTATTGGAATATTGTAGAAAAAAAAGAGAGGAAGAGGAAGTTCACATGGAGATGAAGGAGAATTAAAGATTATATAATATATATGGATATAAAATTATGCAATGTATGCAGCATTTTAGTTTAAAATTTTTCACATAAATAATTAAATAATTAATATAGCATATAAATAAGGTGTGAGTTAAAGAAAGCAAGTATTGGAATATTGTAGAAAAAAGAGAAGAAGAGGAAGATCACATGAAGATGATGAAGGAGAATGAAAGAGGCGTAGGCTGAGGAATGCCGCCAGGCCGGCCCACGCGGGAATGATCGACCAGTTCGAAAGATCGAGCGGAAGGTCGCATCAAGGCCCCGGAGCGAACTTCGGTTTCGGCATCGTCCCGGACAGGTGAAACGAGAGCTCTTGCTTTACAGCTCTCTCGCGTACGAAATCTTTCTGTACGGCGAGCCCTTTCTTTCGCTCCGATAAGAACGGGCACGGTCGCTCTGGATCGTGTTGCTGGAATGTTGCCCCGCGAGCTGGATCGAGCGATCTGGAAGGCGCCATGAGCGTGAACGATTAGTCGATTACGCTCTTTTTTTCGTGGAAAACCCGCAGGATTTACCGGCGCGTTTTGTGAGACCGACGAGGGGATAGAAAGTGTCGACGTGAGACACGATTTATGATTCTCCTTTGATTTTCTAACATTGATTAGCTAGAAGACTCGCCTAAGGATACATATTAGAAAATTAAGAATATTGTACTTTTAAAGAGACTAAATAAATATCATGTAATTTTGAAGATATCGAAGAGCTACACAATATAATTTCTTATGCATGAGAGACTTTACTTATTTATTTATTAAAAATTATATGAAAATTTGATTAAATACACGGAGAGAATTTTCTCTTAGAATTTACTCTGAAAATCATGCTGGTAATTGTGAGACAGTATGGTATATGTACATAGTAAACTTAAACATATTTTATATTTTATTGTGGTAGATATTAATATTTTTATTACGGTAAATTATTCAGAGAAACTCTTATAAAATTCTTCCAATAACATATTGTTCCACGATTACCATGATTTTCAGGGTAAATTCTAAGAGAAAATTCTCTGTGTATTTTTCATTTAATTCGATTAAATTATGCACTTTTTAATAAGGAGTCATCAATATCGAAATTAAATGTTTATAATTGTAAATGTGAAAAATTCTGAAATATATTTACATATTTTTGCTAAATAGAATAAATTTTAATCTTTGAAAAAATAATATGTATGCAGTTGACATTTCAAAAACATGCTAAGTATGTCGCGTACGCAGATACCATAAAATGCTATTTATATTTTTGCAAATAATAAGATTGGGTCACAATAATAACTTATGTTTATTTAGTATGTCTTTCTTTCTGTCTGTCTTTCTTTTATTCTAAATTTAATTGCAATAATTCATTATCGTTAAAATCGTGTGCATTGATCATTAAAAAATCAGGAACATTTTTCGAAAATTCAATATACTTTTTTCTCCAGAAAGAAATAGAATTTCTAACAATATAATGTTTAATTATATTGTTACGTATTTTTAGCGATAGTTTGTTTTGTATGTCTATATTTGTAAAATTTTACAATTTTTTGTATTGAATAATGAAAGTGTCGAGTTAACAAGTATTATTTGATAGACGATGGTGGAACGATCTGCTTTTACGCTGACGATGCGTGTAGAAGAGAAGTACGATATGCTGAATCATTATTATCGCGCCTTCGTTTTGTTACGTCATCATTATCGGTTGCAAGGGTATCTGATGCATCTTATATGCGTGCTATATAATATCATCTTGAGTATCTTCTCGACCGTGCATGCGTGTGTTGCCGTTATTGAAAGTTGCATCGCTTTCATATTTCTATTCTTTACTTTCTTTTTCTACTTTCATTCCTTCTTCTTTAATTCCTTCTTCGAAATATATTTTTTTAATAATTAAGAAAATATGATAAAAATATAAATGTATAGAAAAAAAGATGTAATTAACTAGTTTTTATGTAACAAACTATAATGTATCTTATATAAAACATTAAAAAGTTGCAAGTGTTATTTTTTAAAGAACTACAATGAATTGCCAAAATTTCTAAAAAATATGAAAATTTATTCGTATACAGTTCAGTAATTTAACATTTTTAAAAATGTGTGTTTATATGTTCCAAATTATTTTCGCAGTAGGTATGTCATATATGTCTTGATATAAAAAATTCGAAAAAATAGAATAAACATATGGCAAAATTTATTTGGCTGATATAAAGAGCCGATTAGATGATAATAATAATGAGTAATAATTTTTACAGAGATCGTGCACAGATCCCAAACATTCAGAAAACGAACTTTACGTTTTAGTTATATTTTTTTGAAACGATTGTAGATGACATCATCTTGTTCCGAATAAATTTTCAGTGTCTGGTGACAGAGCAAAGAAAACGAGAAAGAAACAGCTCGATAAGATAAAAGATGCATAGTAAATAAACGTGACTAACCGTAATCATGTGTAACGATGAGAGGACGTAAACGCTCGTTGCAATCTCTAAATAGCACAGATGCTACGGCGCGATTTTATATAGAAATTATTTATATACATCCCTCCCCTATATTTATCAATACACAAATAACAATGGAGTCTATATATATAACATCAATGAACGATTACGTCGCGGTTTCCCGATAATCGTCGGACGTGATTAAAACGCCAAACATTTTATCCTCAGACATTATTATAACAATAATGTTTATCGTAAAGATCCGAATTAATTACTTTCCGGATACGGTATATATCCATTAATTAAATTTTCGGCCGCTCTAGTTTAGAAGTAGAACAAAATACAGTAAAATCTCGTTATGATAATTTTAATTAACATTATATGCGCGTCTCGGATATATAGGGTTCATTATATTTCGTCGGCCCACTTTAACTGTTATAAAATGCAACGGAGTTACTTTATAACGGTTGATGATTATATCAAATGTGCGCGTTAACAATTTTATCCTTATCCAATGTTCAATTTATAAAAGACATATCACATAAAAAAATTACACGATTTATTGAATTAATTATATACATATGTTAACATTGTATTAATCATATACTTTCGAAAGAAAAGATATTTTATATATTTTGCTCTCTCTCTAAATGTCATTTATCATATATGCTTGATCTCATTATTATTGAATTTAAGCACAAATTTTACGAGTCTTCGATTGGTATTCACTGTTATTTGTTCATAGCGAGTGAGAGATTCGTCAGGTTGCAGTTATTAATACATATCGATGCGACATTCCCGCTTCGGGTATATCATTAAAGATTAAAACTTCCGTGTAATCAATGTAATTATTGATTATTACTGAGCCGATGTAATAATAAGATGTCAGAATGGTTTTATAAATAGCCACCGACGCATTGTAATAACAATATTCTTGCGCCACGTATAGGATCAGATCATCGATGCATCCGGGCAAATGACACGTTTCTCGATGCGGTCACGCTTGAGTCATCGCGCTGCAGTTATCGTTTCGACTGAGGGTTTCCTTAATGATAAGTATATCCACCTTCGTCTCAGAATTACTGACAACAGAATTGTCTATACGAAAAAAAACTTCCTCGAATTTTGTTGATTCGTCTATCAATCTAAAATTTAACTTTGTTACATATATATGGTAACATCTGCTGATGTATTACATCTTAGATAAAAGTTGATAAAACAGTCAAGTCCAGAAATAATTTTATGAAAAGTACTTGTCACATTTATCCAAGAAAATTAAAATGTAAACGTTCGTTCAACGATCAGAAGCCGGGAAGGCAACAGAAATCTCGAAATGGAATTTATGCCACGGCACGCTTCGGGGACAATGCCAAGGAGATGTTAAGGAAATATAGATGACCTTATATACATATATATGTATATAAAAGCAACGTCGCGCCACGTTAGGCAAGGAAAACGTCGTGTACGGCGGATTGCAGCGGAAGAATATATAGACAGAGTTATACGCGCGAAGTTTCTTCGGAAATGAAGTTTTGCATCGCCTTTGCTATATATGAATCTAATCTAATTTATTCAGCCACAACAGCTGTGTTTAAAGAGGATCTTTATTAAATGATCGAAGAATTGCGAAAAATTTTATTATGTCAAAAAAAGTTTGTTATTTTTATTTCTCTGATCAATATTCGACGTCAAAAATAATTTCTATTCTAGGAATTTTAAACTGCATTTAAAGTTATAAAGAAAAAAATTGAGAGCTTTTTTAAATTAACAAATCTTTTTATTTTCACATTAAATTTTTTGCCAAAACGTCTTGCGTTTGATTCCAAATGAGATTTCAACGACTTTGCTGGTTGGCGCAGCTTCGAAAAGTGCAGTTTCCTGAATTAGTTTCTTATGCAAAGCTCTCGACTGAGGTATTCAAGATTCAAGATTGGCTAGATGTTTAGAGTGCTTTGATAAGAAACACGATTATACAGAGAAATAAAGCTCCCTTTCGTGACGACGATTTACGTCCGCGATATACGTTCAGAGTATACGTGTATGTCTCTTCTTGTAGTCATGAAGATGTCTTTGAACCAAACACATCGGTCAATAGTCGCGAATGAAGATATTTTATGCGTTTTTTTTATTCCGTTCATAAGTTCTTGCTGCTGCGATATAAAATGATATATGTTTACAGTGTGTCAACTTCTTTGGATGTCGAAGGTGATTGAATGTTCGATTGATTAAATCGTCATAAATTCGTGATTAGTGTCTCTCGTGTGACTAGTCATTTGTCTAGAAATTGCAATATCTCGTATGTTGATGTCAAACATGGACGGATAGCTGCTATTAGAAAGTCATCATAAGCATTGAACATCGCAAATGAAGATATTCTAAACATTTTTTTCACTTGCTTCGATGGTTTGATTTATTACATATAGCTCCTTAAATCGCAATCGAGAAATGCATTGCGTGTTTGCGTAATCAAATTATCGTAAAGTAGTGAATACTAGTTCGTGCTCATAGTTACCTTTCTAAAAGTAGCGCTAAATTGGAGTGGAATTGTACCATTATCGTATAGCGAATGAAATAATCCATGTTTTTAAATCGTCTCGATATTATAGCCGAACGTTCATTCACATATTCGCGTGATATATTCCGTTTATTTTCAATTCTAGTAATTAAAAAGTCCATATCTCTCTTAGTTTCAGCCTATATAATTAATTGACCGTTATAATAAGGCAATGAAAATGCTTAAATAATTCTACTTCAAATCCTTTTTGCTTCGAGATAGTTTGCATAGCAGTTCTCAAATTTATTTCTACATAAATGTGAAACTAGCGCAATCTCGTTTAATTATAACCAGATGGCTAATTAAACAGTTTTGCTTCATTGATACGCGACCATGTATTACATTTTCCGATAATCGAACGCGAAACGTGTTCAAATTGCGATGCTCCATGCAGAGATAACGATCCGACCTGCTGTGACGTGGTTGCAGGACGATGAAGGACGTCTGCATCCGACAGTGAATCATGGTGACGACAGGCTTGCCGTTTGCAGAACGACAGTAGCTTGACCAACGATACCTAATATTACAGTTTACACAATTATATTCGCAAATTTACGTCCAAAATCTAGGTTAATATGAGTCCTATTAATCAAACAGCTTAAAGTTGTATTAAGTAAGGATTATATTGCCGTCATGCACGCAAACGTTTTCGATGGATAATTTGAATTAAGGAATGAATAAAATTAATGAAAAAAAAATTAGTATTTCTTAATTGTAGACTTTTTCTGCCACTCCAATATTTTTTAATAAGAGAGATTAAAGTATTTTTATTAACTATGTCAAAAGTTGCGATCTTGATTCTCATTTATGTAAATTTTCTATGTGATCGATATATTTGATCGAGATGATAGCGGTATTTATATTCTTATGATAACGAACATGCAAGTTTGCACCCGCTATTTTGACAGTGAACTTGAAAATCGAATCTGAAATGTAGGTCGTGCCATGTTTCGATGTGCTTTGTCACTGTATTAGCAGAAACGTCGGCGTTTATTTCGCGCTTCGATGGGAACAAACTGTTGCAAGTGTCACAAACATCTCTTTTACGCTATAACGCTATATCATTGTCGACAGGAACTTTTCTACAATTATATTTACCTTTCCGGAAAATTCTCGTTTCGAAGATATATTTTTCTATAAATTGTTTGTGTGATATTTTTAAAAATAATTACGAGCGTTTTAATAGTTTACGATTATGATCGATATACATATACATATTTTTTCCTTTTACTACATTTTTTATTGCTAATGTTATTTGTACGAGGGGTTGTCTATACGCCGCGATAAAATGAATAATTCCAGCCTGTCGGTTATATGTTTGCAGATATTTTATGTGTCTTTCTTCGAAACGTTGCGATGCATTGTTCTATCCGTACTAGTCACGATCGATCGCGGGCGCGGACGGGAGAAGATTAAAAATTTGCTGGCGCATCGCCAATATTCGGAAAGCTCGAAAATTATTCACGAAGTACACAATGGAGATTTTTCGCGTGCGTCTAATGATAATTTTCGTAATTGGAATGCGAGTCGTGCTGGTCGCGAGACAAAGTTGCGGTTGAGTCGGAATAAATGGACGAGGTATTTCCTCGCGGATATTAAGAATAAAGGGAGAAGCGGGTTGAATATATAGATATGAATGCAGTGCATTTCAGAACCACACTCTCTGATATTGTGCACGGCACTGCGACATTTATATGTATATAGAGCCGAGGCGCAGCCAGTTCTAAAGAACGATCTTTCGATAGTGTAATCGATAATACTTTTTAAATGTTCTCTCTCGCATTCATATAAATCTAGCACATTTCTTTTTCTTACGATTATATCAATTTATTTTATGTTACTATACGTATATTTTTTACTCGTATTCGCACTTTTCCAGTTAATTGTTTTTAATAATAATTCTCTTTTTCCGTTAAATACACAGTGATATTATAAAAAAAAATAATTAATATGAATTTAAAATGTATTTTATTTTATAGACATATAAACCGTATGGGAGTATTTATTCGTAGATATGCAATGATAAATCTATCCGATTTATCATTCTAAATTGATAGTACATATCCGCAGGATATATGTATGTATATGCGGCGATGAGACCGGTTGATTAATATCGGATCGTTTACAGACACGTGGTAATGAAAAAACGTGAACTTCACGCTTCAGCCAAACTTTCTATGCATTTATCAACATTCCTCGCGACGCGCATTTTCTTACAAACCTCCACAGGCACCTGTATTTTACTGTTATCGGACCTGGTATCTGCCCCGGCCGGTTTAACAAGAAAGCATAAGAAGGTCGTGTAACGCGGCAAGATTGCTGTAACGTGGTACATTACGGCTGTCAAAGGGAATGTAACAACGGATAAATTATGAATAAATTACTCCGACTCTCATTACGGATAAAGCTGTGCCATGTCAGTAACCTTCATTCCGTGCGAATGCACGTTGACGGTCAGCTGTAGATTTGCATTGTTGAGGATTGCGCGCTGTGTCTACCGTTACGTAAAATAAATGATCGATTTCCATCGTCCAAGCGCACTTGCATCGACGAGGACGATGAATATAACGCGTTGTTTGATCAACGTTCAAGCGCGTTATACGTCGCATAATTACAAAGCTATTATTCTGCAAAGCTGATATTCCATTTTTAGAATTTTTCAGACATAATAATGGGGTTCCGGCTTTTTCTTTCAAAATTCTCAAATTTCTCAAACTATATGTTGTGGCGATTGAAAAAAAATGTTGAAAACATGAGATGTAAAATTGATATTTATGTTATTAAATAAATGGCAATAATTTTTTTATTTTATTAAGATCGATTTTAGCCGAGAAATTCTCGATAGAATTTTTGAAACGTTATTTGACATTTTTCAGAAAAATTGACATTATTAAAAAAGATTTTTAATCCTTGGAAGCTTGAAAAATTCCCACAATCAAATCATATTTTGCTATGGTTATTAAAGAATGAATACCGTCGAAAATTGTGCGCGTAAATAATCCAACTGGAAACGGCACGCATGTTAAGTTAAGCATATGCAGAGACCGTATGCCTGCAGCATCTTTTAAAAGATACTATGAAGAGGAGCCCGTGCAGCCCTTATAACCGTTATGCCATGTTTCGCACTTTAACGAGCGTCGGAACGGCCGATCTTCTATTAGGTGAGATGTTGGAAGCACTCTTCTCGGTCGTTGGAGTGCAGAAATTCATGCAGGATGATCCTGAAGGTACAATTAGATGGAGCTCTGCTTCTATTGGCCTTGAAGCGAGGCCTGTTAATCCACCTGTACGATCCTTAAAGGCTCCTTCAGACCGAGATTATTCATGTTGAGGGAGATGAAAGGTTCGAATCTGGGATTAACTTCGTAAAGCCAAAACTCAAACGTGCATCGCGGATATAATAGAAAAAAAGTCAGAAGACTCTGCTTTCCTTTAATCTCACGATCAATAGAGAATTTGAGAAAAATTGGCTATCGAATAAATTTAATAAAATAATTTTTTATCGAAAATTATATTTTTAAAATTTTGAGGATTAGCAATGCTAGGTTTTAACAAAATGAAAATTTTTAAGAATTTATTTAGACCTATCTTGCTGTTAATATAATTAAACCGATTATATTTAAGATTCAAAATAAAAGCTGCATAGACTTAACTTAAACTTGAAATATATGTTGCTTCTAATTTAGTTGTTTACGTGCACAATTTTTTAAATAATAAATAATCATGAAGAGAATTTGAGGTTCGATTCTTAGTATCTTTTCCAGGTTTCTGTAATTTAACAACTCTTTCAGAAATGTGGCATTTTTCAAGATTTTAAATAAATATTTTTAAATTTTCATTTGTGTGTGTGTGTGTATGTGCGTGTGTGAAAATATATAATGTATATATTGTATAACGTATATGGATTATTCTGAACTAGTTTAGTCTACTTCAGCTCTGGCAGAGCGCGTCAAAGAAAAGCGGTGATGCGTGTATATACGTGCGTATAAAATGGCAAGATGTGGCACAGTTGCATACAGTTTCTTTTCAGTTCGAAAGATTGATTTTACGAATACAAAAGACAGTCTTGCGAAGAGAAGAACTTCGATATCGATCGGATGAAATCACCTACTTTCTCTTATGTCTCGCTCGACACACAATCTCGCTATATGACACGCGATCGGGAAGCTATCGCATCGGTATCTCTTTCTCAGGATTTAAGCATATTATATTGCACGTCATGGATCCATGCTGTATCAGGTGCTGCGTATCTTTTTGCAAAAAAAAAAAAAAAATTGCCACTGCGATATCTACGATCCTAGAAATTATGGCGATATACCTTTTCTCACGATATACGTTACTGGATTTTAGATACATTATTATATAGTTTAATAGTTTGATTTAGTAGCAACTTATAAGATTGTACGGAAAGTTTACTCTTACAATTTCGCTACGACTTTTAATGTTAATTTATCATGTGAATTATTAAGTAAATTTTCCGGAAAATAAGTTTTTTTTACACGTTGTGCAATGTCTACCCCGTTAAGTGCTTCATATTTTTCTTCGTACAGAGTATCTCGGCTAGAAAACGTCGAGAAAGAACGGGAAAATAGATGAGAGTGGCAAGTAGGATGACAGAAGAAAGGGTTTTGAAATATGTGGAACGTAAAGAGGCCGACAAATTTCAGCGTCTTTTCGGATCGTGACACATAGATTGATAGCGATAGCCATCGTTACTAAATTATATAATCGATTATCGCTATAATGCGATACAAAATTATTTCTATCAAAGAGAAAAATCAAACAAAAAATATTTCATCCCTTTGATTCTCTAACTCGTAATAATTTATCTAAAATAACAAAATGATATACATATAGCGTATTACATTAATTATTTGATGCAAAGATCTCATTCAAAATTTAATTAACTTTGCAATGAATAAAGATCTTGTGTCGAGGAGAAAGGGAGCAAGGTTATTTTGCTACGTAAGTTTAATTAGAATCAGAGCAATAATTAAACATAATGAAAGTAAATTATAAAATTATTTTGTTGTACATACATATAATTCTTTCATTGTCAGCAACTAAGGAAAAAGATTCTCGTTGAAATTCTCGTGCGTGGACGTTGCTGCTTATGTTCCCCCATGCGATAAGCATATATTCGAACCCTCTCTCATGCAATTCCACGAGCCGTGATCGAATTAGTTTCTGAACGAGGCGAGCCAAGGTTAATAATGACCAAGTACGGGATGTAACGTGACATCGATTAAATCGTGCGACCTAATTTGCGCTAAAAATATCTGTTCGATGAATAATCCTCGAATACGTTTTAAAAAGTGAGCAGTTACATGTATAGCAATATAGTGGAAAAAGAATCTTCATAATTAGTATAACATGCCTATATGTATATAGCACTAATCTGGATTAAATTAACAATATTGATATTACAATACTGTAAAATCATAATTTGGTTTGAGTAAATTATTCCCCAAAAATTAAGAGCGTAAGTTACATTAAATTATAGTGACTTAAAAATGATTAAATCATATATATCAAATATTAATTTAAAATTAAGTATTATGTATTTTAAAGAATTAAAAAAAAACTTTAAAGATTTCAGATAATTTTTAGAAATTTTCTTTTGATCGATATTTAAAAAAAAATAACGAATAGAGTGAAGGGATAGTCTTTATCGGTGTTTGTGAATACTACAAAAGGACCGTTAGTTTCTAAAGCAGGTTCTAGCAGCGATTGCTCGTATAAGTATACAGATTGTACGGCAGGTACCTGCGAAGGGAGAAGAGAGAAAAGGGTGAGATCCTTCGAGCGTGAGTGAATATACGGAATATACGCGCACATGTAAAGCGCATAGTTCGTAACATACGTTTATGTGAGAAAGAATACGGTTCAGTAATTTTGTGTGTGTGTTATGTTACAGCATACTTGCGTAGACTTAGAAAAAAAGAGACAATGATATGTACGTATCAGTAGGAAATTCAATTTTTATCACAATTTTTACGTTTCCTGAAATACGCTAATTAAAAGACCCTCTTTCAATGGCGTTTTGATTTTTCGTATAAAGATATGAGATGAAATGATATGTACACGGAAAAAAGATTATTATTATATCTAAATTTTAATTAATAAATATTTTTAAGCTATAATAATGTAGTAGAAAATTCTCGTTAAATTATAATTAAAAATGTTCAATTACCATAGCTAAAATTTAGTCATTGTAATTAAATTTCAAATGTAATATAAAGATACCTAGAATTCAGTTATAATGGTATTTTAAGCTAAAATATTTTTTCCGATTCTATTCGTCTCTATTGATTTCTAATATCTCTAAAATAATTTGAACGATGTCAACTCCAATATCTGTATTGCACTTGTATAAATATTTTAGTGAAAAATAACTCGTCGTGCGATTTTGTTTCACGAGTAGCGAATTTTTCTCAACTTCTTATTGAAATTTTTAAACTATACGTATGTACACATTAATGTGTGATGTATCTAAATGACTATAAGCGGAACACATATTTGTGGACGACATTAAATGACATTAAATGATTCTTGTTTCACGCGCACGTGCGCAATTTTTTGGTTTTGCACGTTATAAGTATTCCGTGATAGCGTTAAAAAATTTCAAAATTTTGTCAATATAATTTTTTGAAAATAAAATTTAGAAATGATCAAATGTGATGTAAAAACAAATTTGCGCACACAAGTCTACAGGATGTCGCCCGCAGCGAAGCGTGTCCGTGACTGACTCGCACTGATAGATGCGTGCAGGGGAACTCCATGTTTAGCGTTTCTTAAGGTCAGCCAATTTAATGCTCGTACACGTCAATACTTGGACCATTTCTATCTTCTATGAGAAATTAATGCGCGAGTAAAGGCGCACGATCGTGAAAAATTAAAACCTAATGTGATTATGCGAGGTTGATAATAATAATGTTATGGATTTCGATGTTTGCGGAGCATGAATTGTTAAAAGCGATATGCAGCGATGAAACCTAATGAATTTAATCCGTTCTCCATTAATTATTCAAGGAATTGTCCGATAAGAGAGTTATAGACGACGCAAGAGTTACGTGACCTTGCAGAAGTGTTCTTCAGCTTTGCTTCAGCACTTAACACCAGACACTCTTAAAGTACGACACGCGCTAATGAGCTGCACGTAGAGTACATTTTAAGTCGTTTGTGTTCCGTAGATTTCTTACCTCCGTGATTTTCCATGCACATCATACCTATATATAATTCGAATTTCGCACTGGTTTAAAGTTAGCATAGTTTTGAATAAGAGTACATCAATTGAATCTCGAGCAAGCGTATAGATCTATAGTTCAGACCAATTATTAATCAACAACTTGAAAATTCAGATCCAAGATCTGAAACTTTAAATTTAGAGGCGTTGAAATAAACACAGCCGACCGATCGGAATCAAGATTATAAATTCCGCGAAACTTGAACTTCGTTATTTCCGCTCGGATCGGAGCGGATGTCGAGTCGGAATTAGAATCGATTTCCGTAAAGCTAACGCATGCCGATGAACGTTCCATCGATTTCCTAGATTTTATATAAGCTGACTCGGAAACTTCAACCACGCAAGCTTTACTAAAATAAGCCCCCTAAAAAAACACAAAAAAATAACGCGAACCAGTTCGACTAGCGACGCAGCCTTCCTACCTTGGTAACGCATGGTTGAACGATGAAGCTCGTCCAACAGGCTGCTTTTTTCGATTTCACTGACACACACAGGCACAACCACAGTTACGTACCGACGTGACACGCGCACCACTTCGGTAAAAGCGGGCTGGGAGAAAACCCGGATGCCACGTTCCGTACGGATTTATTTATAAATCACGAGTCTCTGCGCTACATGCAGATCGGACGTGCGATCCACGCGACACGATGGTCGAACACGGACTGACGTAGAAGAAGGCTTGTGATGCGCTCGTAGCTCGCACGTAGCTGAATGATCGTGAGAAAAAATACCTGTTATTACGCGAGAGACCCCTAGAACAGGTAGCGCTCTGCTCCGAGACGAGGCACTCTGTTAACTCTTCCATCACAAACGGGGATAATCGAATTATTCCGGAGCACTTTTTCACCATCCAGTAGTTTAATCTTGAGATCATTCTCATTAATGTGTGTTGTGTATTTTTATTTACACGGCGCACAGGTGTTGTAGTACTTTATAGTATTTTGTGTTATTCATAGATCATTTTTATGTTAAATACATTTTTTTAGAAAGAAAAATTTTAGATTTTTTTAGATAGTAAACTCTCTTTCGCGTTATATAAAAAAACATTACTTTAACAACAGCTGATGATGAATTAAATTAATAATATATATGATTAAATTATATTTAATATATATGATTATTCGAAATGCTAATTAAAATAACAAATATAATCGGCAATAATATCATTTTCCTCGATATTATAGTAAATAATTTAAAATATTAATTAAATATTATATTAAGTGGATTAAATATGCACTAATATAAAAAAATCTTAACAAATTTTGAAACTTGGAAACTTTTGAAACTTCATTTTTATTACAATCAAACGCGCCATTACTATATATCTACTAATCAGAGTATACAGAGTTATTCCAAAATCAATGAGCTATTTATATTAATGATTCCTAGCAAAAAATAGAAATGACATATCAAGGTACTTTCACGAAGATGGTCGCTGTGGAAGGTCGATATTATAGTAAACGAAGAGAAGGCTTACGTAAGAATTCATTCGTCACAAAAACTTATTTACATATAGAGCTAATTATGTCTCTGTCGAAGCGCACAGCTACTGAAAATGTATATAATATATTGAGTTATGACTTCGGTCAAGGCAAACAATTCTCGAAGACACTTCATGTTTAAAGATCGCAGGCAGAGAATATTCTAATAGTAAGTGACATTTCATTTCTCAATGGTTAAATCTTGTTTCAATATTATCACGAGTAGAAAGAGATTGTAAACTTTGTATTTATTTCTCGATGTATCTCCTGATTATTCGTTTACAAATCTCCTGATTATTCGTTTACAAATTACCCAATTATGACACTTAAAATATCTGTAAGTGATCTGTAAGATTTCTCTCCATTGATGTATATTTTTTTTTATTATTTATGATATTATTTGCAGAACAGATATTATGACGATGTAGCTTTCATGTAATATAAATGTGTAAGTGAGAAAGAACGAGAGAGAGCGAGAGAGCGAAAGGGACAGAAGAGGATAATGAACTCGGCCGATTAATGTAGGTAACAAGCACGACACGGTAATATCGCTTAATTGTACATTCTTATTAGTGTTTTTGTGCGAGTCGTCTTATATGTCGCTGCGAAACTGCTAGCATTCGTCAGACTATAACCAAGGTCAGTACTCACGCGTATTATCTAACGGTATAATTTGAATCTGCGACACGTAAAATGATGAAAATGAGAGTGAACATACATAGCAGTCTATATGCATCAAAAAATATATTTTTGTATTTGAAACAATTTTTATTCAAATTTATCATATATCTTTTCTCAATAATTATTCGAACTTTACGTAGATTCTTCTTTATATTTCTTTTTTCTAGCAGAAATCATTAGAACACTTTTTAATGAGGTAGATGACAAATTATAACTCATTCATGTTTTTACTTTCACAGAAAGAGAAGATATTATTCATATCAGAGAAGTATAAAGTTACTTTTTTATTGGATGTTACATTTTCTGTATGTTTTATTACTTTTTATCAAATATTTTATGATGCTATTTGCATAAATGCTTTTGATTCGTGAAATTTTGTCCGTTAATTTATGCGCATATAATTATATCAGTTGATTATTTTATCCAAATGTGAATAATTTCATTACTAAGTACTTAGTAAATATTTTTCTTCCTTTTTCTATAAAGATTTTTAAAAATATTTTTCAGCAAAATAAAAATCATGTATTTATTACATGTTAATGAGTTTAAATATAATTGTTCTTGATGCGTTCAAATATTTTTTGTTCATAATTGATTAATTTTGTATAAATACTAATATACATAAATACTACTAATTCTTGCTACAAAATTTCTTTTATCTGGATTTTATTCAATCCCTTCTTAATAAATAATTCAAGTAATTAAAAAAATTACAAAAATGTCTTGGTGTAAAAGTTGAAAGAATATCCTACAGGAATATACCTATATCATTTGATGTTTGTTATGGTCTAGAGATCTGCGAGAAATGGCAAACAAGCGATTGGAAAGCACGTCGTGCGTTTCTTGTCCCTATTGATTAAGCTACAGATTGTAAAGCACAAGGGGATTGGCTTCCTAATCGAGTGATGGATCAAGAGGCCGTATTTGTGTCCAATCCAATTATGAACCTACCAGTGATAATACTGCATGGAAACGCGTCGCCCTTTATCGCGGAATGACAAAAATGTGGGAAAAACTTGGTCAAATATCGATCAATACTGTTGCTGACGTTCGCAAACCTCGGAATATATTTTGTTCTCTGCCTGTTGAATTTTATGCATAAAGCATTAAAATATTAAAGTCCAAATGATAAGCTCGAATACAAATGTAATTGTAGAATGAGATGCGTATACAATGAGATGCAATTAATTCTAGGACGACTTTATGGAGAATACCTTGGCACGAGAATCGTGTCTTTATTTAAAAAGAAAAAAAAGAGGAAAGAAAAAAAAATAGAAAAAACAAAGTAAAAATGTAATCAAATTTAGAGCATTAACTGTGCGATTCTATGAAAAGTATTCGCTCTGTCTATAATGTTGATGATGATATATTATTCATTCTTTGCGTTATTATTTTGCGGAAACGCCATACTGATTGGCTATTCAGAAACTCATGAACGTTGCGCACCACCTCTTCTTAACTCGAGTGTCCCGTAACGTTCATACGGATAATGCATGCAAAATTGCTCTGATTGGCTTAATGAGGATGTACCTGTATCTGAATAGCGAGTGCAAATTATGCGCGCTGAGAACCTATATTAATGTTATGATTATGTGTTATTTCCACTTTCCTGATGGAAGTAATGTTACAGCATGTAAAACAGAGTTATCGAAGACGTCAATCGTGATAAGTGTCTGCGTTAAGAAAATAAATCCATCATTTAGCAATAATTGATATAATATACAACATTTTTGCACTCTCTATTATTCTCCTCTGTTCTTACATTTATAATTGCAATGCTATAATTATTATATTATATAATATGCTTTTTTCAGTTCTTTTATATTTTTATAAATATTATCTCTTTCTAAAATAAAAGAGTATTTCAATTTATATGTTTCTCACAATTATTCGCGCTGTATACTAAATATTGAATAAAACAAAAGTGCGATAAAATTAATTATTGAGCTTGTTAAAATGAGTTAGGACGTTATAAATGTTTCGATTTATTTTTTGCGACGCTCTGCAATAGCTTTCTTTATAGCGAACCTAAATAGAGTCGTTAATTAACGCGTCATCGAGTTCGATATTCACTCGACATTCATCGGTACCGAGATTAAAGCAGGTGTAACGCAAATGAGTGCAATCCTGCCTGGCGGCCACGCACGATGGAGCTTCACTTTAGGAATTACGGCGCTCGACGTTCCGGCATTTTTTCTCTCCTGCTCTCGTTCATTTTTTCCGTTCGTATATACAGCACGCGCGTGCACAATTAATTGCAATCAGCGTAGCGTTTCTCGTTACTCTCCTGACGGTTGCTTGTCGGGAAGAACCCGAGTATAATAACGTTCCCCTCGCGTGAAGTGGAAATTTAAGGATGCATCGTTTCAGTGTCGTGCTTGGAACTTCGGGGGCCTGAGACCCCGAATCTACAAGAGACTCTGCTATATTCAGTGACTTATTTTTAAAAAATTTACTACAAGTATGTGTTCTAGAATAATAAAGATTAATATCTCTCCTTCCAAGATTAAAGACAAGATATAGTAAATAATGACACAAGCTTACAACAGATTAATTCTTAAAGTCGATAGCCATGAAACCATTACACACAAGTATGTGAGATAAGGATAATTAAAAAGATATTCATTATAAATGACATATTTTTCACATTTGTCATGAAGAAGCCTCAGTAGAATGTGAATATCATCGCATGATGCAAATAATGGTGTCAAGGATTCTTCAAACTAAAAAGATAAATTTGATTTGCAGCATTAATAAAAGTACAAGCGTAACTCTACGTGTTTAAGTTTCTCAATAAAACTGTCGAACTTTATCAGTAAAATAATTGTCAACCAAATAAATTAAAAATTAAGAAATTTTCGCATATCTATTACGTTTTACTTTTAAAATAAAGTTTAAGAATGTTGTTTTTATTCTATTAATTTCCATCTGATCTATATCATGTAGATGTGAATTCACTTTGCGGCTGGCTTTTCTAAATCACAAATTCATCTCGTTGCGCGATTTTGTGTTACTTAATTGTAATCGTTATATTCAGTTACATGAACGAATCTGTTTCACTCTTACGCGTTTACTCTTATTGCAACGAAAGCAATTTATGGGAGATCGCGTAACGCGGCCGCTAAATGAGTTGAATACGGTCAGCTGTATCGTGTACAAAGTTTCGTGCATTCTGAATGAGAATTGTGAAACATCCGATTCATGCTTGCATCAGTTGATTAAATAATCATCATAACAGAGCTAAGAGAGAGAGAAAAGTTTCTTGCTATTAAATTTAAATCTTTTTTGCGTCTTTAAGTTTCTCACGAGTCGAAAATTTACTTTTGCGACTACATTAAAAACAGAATTGTTTGAATTGACTTATGTACATATATGTATGTATATACAGTTTCTCCAACGCGCATGCGAGTGTTGCCTGAACATCGTAAAACGAATCGTTAATCGTTTTGCGACCGACCTTGAAGTTATCTATCGACGTGCAACAAGGTGTCAGATTGTAGTGACACTTGCCGCGTTCGATCGACGACAGCCAGACAACAAGATACAACGAAGGACTTTACAAGGAAGGCACAAGCGGCTCTCTGACTGTAACGGAAAGTCGCACGAATTTATTTCGTGGGAACCGAAGAAAGAGAATCGTTCCTTGTTTCGCGCTTGCCGGATACCATCGGAGTCTAGAAAACGGTGTAATTATGTAAAATGGTTAGATTTTTCGATTGAGGAAGTAGAACGATGAGATATTTTAGAGAGCTCTACAGCGAAGAACACATTCTACGCTTAAAAAGAGAGAAGATCGTACTAGCACAAATACCAATGTCAATTATCTCATAAATATAAAAGCTAATTATATTATCGGTTCAAGCACGACTGAAAAAATGATTTTTCCTGCAATAATGATTAATGGTTGATTTTATTTTTTTATGTTGAATATTTTTCAAGAAATACATTTTTTTACAAAAAAACTTTAATATTTTAATATTTTATACTATATTTTATATTATTATAAAATTACATTATTAAAATTATATTATTATTATAAAAATATACTGAGATTAAGAAAAGTAGTTACCAAGTCTTGTGCTCTATCCTTTGCTAGCTATTGCATAGTGAGCGATAAGAAAGTTCAATGTAAAGGAGTCTTACACGCGTTGAGTATACGATTGTGAGTCACCAGCGAATTATGTAAAAGACATTCGCTGATTATTCGCGTATAATAACATTCGCGATAAGCTACAATGCCGACATATACATGTACAAAAGTATCGACAACGGATACTGCGGTAAAGTGATAAATTATTTTCGTGTTGTTGCTTCAAATATTGATCTAGTTTCTCGAAGTGCAGAAATAAAAGACGTAAAGTTCTTTTTCTTTTTTGATATTTTTGAAGAAAGTTTTTGTACGCGAAGCACTTAAATAAAAATGCTTAAGAGAATGCGATATGGGAACAAAAATAGAAAACTAATAAAATGACATGTATGTATATGTATACATGTGTTATATACGGATTAATATAGATACATTTCTAGATAGATATACAGGTGTCAAATTTAAAATCAGGTCAATCGTTCATCGCCATTAGAGAACTCGACTGTAGCGAAAAACAGATTCGAGGATCTAAATAAGCAGATAGTAGATATTTAAACCTGGCAAAGTTCGATCATGCAACAGATAGTGCTTCAATGTAATCGATGGATGAGTGTTCCGGTTGTTGGTCACCGATAATTCTTCGACACAAAGATTACAAGGACGATTCTGGAGGCTGATGGATGCTATTTTCATTTTACGTAATTAGAAATCTTTGTCTATCGCGGGCGTATGTTTTGGAATAATTATCGCGGCAATATCTTTGACAGAAGTAGGAAGTTATATATTTTTTAAAGTTTTATCACAGCATTACTCGTGTGTTGATGTAATCATTTTTCATTTACAAAGATAATTTGTGTATCTCGTGGACATTAGATAAATACATGTACAGCTAATGATATACAACTAGAAATATTATAGTATACTTATAAATACAGGCACTATAATAAAAAATCTATAAATCTTAAAAAAAATTTAATTATTAAATAATTTTTAAATAGAATAATAATTATATACAAAAAATCTAAAAATTCTAAAATAATGATTAACAAGTTGAAACAATTTTGAAAATATTTTTTAAACATAGAAATTAATAAATATATATTTTACGGACGTAAATGAAAAATAGTTTAGATGTATGTATTAGTGTGTATATCTGTGGGGTGTGGTGTGTGAATTGCACCTAGTTACATAACGCGACTACAAACAAAGTCGTATAATAACCCAGCCAAATAGCTTCCTTTCAAATGTGAAAATACAAACAACCTTGATCGCTCTTAATCTATAAGAAAGAAAAAGCTATTGGTTAAGTCCGATTGTCAGTAAAAGGGTCAAGACACGTCGGGAGCGTGACGTAAGCTTCGTCTGGCGTCTTAATTGCATTCATAAACGGTTCCGACGAAGCCGTTGATACCGTTGGGCTGGGGAGTTAACTTTCAGATAACATTATCTTCATCACGCGCGAGATCTCTTCGTAAGAACACGGGCTATTGTGAGCTCGTCCGGCTTCACCCACGATTTTTCTCCGACCAACATTCTGTCTGAGAATAGGAGCCGGGCATCGCGCAACGAGATAAGACTATATGGCTCTCTCGCGGTTTAGTTGATGACGCAAACACAACATGCATCATGTCGTTGCTCGGAATTTTTACGTCGTCGGCATGTCCTTCGTTGCGCGTATACCTTCAAGAATTTATTAATGGACGAGTCGTCTAACTTGTTTTTATTTTAGAATGGTTATACGATACCGTTACTTTTTGTGTAACAGAGATTTTAAACATAAATCATATATATGTTTATATAATTTTTCGGTTACTAACAGATAAATCTTGTAATGGTTGTAAATATATATAAGATCTATTTTCAGTTTTATATATAAAAAGAAACACTTTTGTATAATAATATTTCGTGGGTTAAACAAAACCGCAAATCTATGCTATGAATAAATACAGTATGATAACGATATATAATATATGCAAAGAGAAAATAACTTATGCGAAGAAAAATAACTTAAATGATCTACTATCTTTATAAAATTGTATATTTATTAAATCTTAGCAAACTCCTCAATTTATTTATTGTTGCACAATAACCTTCTTAGCATTTATAAATATATATCTTTATTTTAATTTTAAATATTTATTTATTGTTGCATAATAATCTTCTTATCATCTATAAATATATATCTTTATTTTAATTTTAAATATATTTATATCGGTTTAATATTTTATTGTTACATTAAGAGATTATAATAAGATGGACAACATAATTCTTAACTTTTTTAATTTATTGATACGTATATCTGAACAGTATAATCTTGATATGCATAAATTTCGATCAATTTATTTAGATGTATATAAATTCAAAATCTTAAAAGTTGTAGAGGTAATAAAACACTAAAATTTATTTAAAATAAAAAAAATAAAAGAATAGTATATGTATAGAATTTGTAAGTTAATTAAAGTACACACACAATTAGAAGAGAGTATATATGCTTGATTGAAGTTGTTTGCGAAGTATTTTGACCCCATTGTGGTATGTTCGGAAGAGAGAAGTGGATTATCGATTTGAGATTGGAATTCCAAAATTGGGGTCAACTTTGCCTGATATCTCTGCTAGCAGTTGATAATTATGCTGCATGCATTGATCATCTATAAACTATAATGGTATTTCGAATCAGGATATTATTCGCGGATTTTCCTAAGTTTATCTATAAAATTTAAATTTATTATTAAACTTTATTACACAATTAAATTTTGGTTTTTATTAAAAAAAAAAAATAAATAAAGTTCTTAAACCAATATACATATAATAAAAAAATTGTAATTAAGAATATTCGCCAGAGTTATAAAACATTTTTTGTAGAATGTATAACGAAAATCGAAAACTTTTTTTCTAACTCCACATTTTCTCTTGTGATCAACTTTTTAATAAGTTCACTATTTAAAATGAATAATATGATAGATGAATAACATGGTACGCAAATGTACATAACATTTGCATTTTCTTTATGAAATATGTATTCTAACGAATGTAAAGAAAGCGCTTTAAGTAAGACAGCACTATTTTAGCGCTGTATCTAACTAACGGATTGACACGTGGCGAAAATTACAATCTCGATATAAATAGAATAAAATGTGCCTGCAGAAATTTATACAAGTTTATGCTAGTCATAGCAAAGCGTAAAAGCGTGCAATTTTGACTATATGAAATTGTAAGTTGTTCCTCGCATTGACTCATTAACTTTAATGATCCGCACGATTTGTTTTCTCTTAGCATCGTTTCACTTCCAAGGCCTGGCATTTGGAGCACGAAAGCACTTGAATAATGGAAATGTAAGGAGAACACGCTACACGAAGCATTGTCAACGCACCTGTCGCAACAAGTGCGATTGATCTACGCCCAGCCGATATAGACAAGAATATGCTGACGTCAGGAACACATATACGCATATCTATCGTACATTAAATCCATATAGATCAAACTTCTTGACCCCATTTAAATACACGTTAATTTAGCAAGTACTATTTATCTCTAGTTTATGTTTTTACAATAAAGATAGAAATAAAAAAAGATGTTGTCTTCTTCTGAGGGAAATTATATGCATTTTAATTTTTAAATATGTATTATATTTTTTTTCTAGACAGATTAATTAAATATGTATACAGAAATAAAAAAAGATGTTGTCTTTTTTTTAGGGAAATTATATGCATTTTATATTTTTAAATTATATTTTTTTCTAGACAGGTAAATTATACGTAGAAATAAAATCAAACAAAAATAAAAAAAAACATTTTGAAATTTTGAAAAAATTTTGTTGCATAATTTAAGAATTATTATGATAGTAAATTATATATATACATATGATATATATTTTTTATATAATTATATTTCTTTTCCAAAATTGAAATAAAATGTAAACCAAATTTGTTCCTACATATCAATTTTTATCTTGCAAAATATAATAAGAAAAAATCCACATGAACAAAATGCTCCGAATTCATTAAGAGTTCAGGAAAGGATTTCGTGGTCTTGTTTCGAACGGCGAATTCCCATATTCTTACAACAACACTCTATTTTCACGTGATAAATTGCGAAAGTTAACCGGAGAGTCTTTTAGGACATGTCGAGCAAACAAATAAATCTTACCAAAATCGCTCTTTCTTTTCCGCCATGAGACTATTGTTAAGGCAAAAATGAAATATCACGTCGCTGTGAATAACTTTACGATTAAGATACTTTTAAGCACAACGGAAATCCGACATCTATATTTTTTCCAGAAATTATATCTGCATTGCTTAATACAATAAAAGATTTACTATTTTCAATGTCAGTGTATTAATTTAATGCCGAGTGCGTTTATCGGAAATCGTTAATGTCGTGCTTTTGTAGCCCTTGTGCTCTTGTGTAGTGCAGTTTCGAAAATTAAAAATTAATTTATCGTATTCTTACAAAAAAAAAATATTTTATCCAATATCGAGTTTCACCATATCAATTTAAATTTACATATTTGTTTCATGTGTTATTAATCTAAAATTTCATTTTTTAATAATATTCAATTTTGCGTAATAATAATAAGACGTGAATTTCATAGTTATACTTTTTTCCTTTTAAAGTCTTCCATATAATCAGTTTTTATAAAATGCGGGCAATATCTCGTAATTAGCTTTTTACGTCGGATAACATGTTTACCATTAAAAACCTGTCAGCATACGGGGTTGCGTTGGACAAGATTAACGGTAAGGAAGAGAGAGAGATGACCTAGCAGAAAAAGAAAGTGTAGAAGCCATTTCTCCTCTGCGGGGACGTTACCGGGATACGTGCAGATTTCTCGACGAAAGCAAGTGAGTGCACTTAAACTTTAAAATGTAATATGCGATACCGATGGAAATTTAACCTGTAATCGAGCCGATTATCGCTCGAATTTGCTATAAAATTTGCTACGAGAAAACTCGACGAAATGAACGTTAGTTTGGCCTAATCGAATTATACGATTAAAGTCTTTAGAAGTCAAGAAGAAAGATTTTTTATCATATATTTTTTGTTATATTATTAGACACATATACATATAATAAAAGAATATTTATTAAAAAATTTATATTTATAATAACATATATTTATTGTGTACTTTTAAAAATAAACAATTCAATTTACTTTCGTTTATCTCGTTTATTAATTTTTTGATTTCTGAGAAATCACTTATCCATAATCGCTACACTTGCTTTGATACGAGACTTTTTACTTTACTCCAATTCATTCGACCTTATACCCACCAGTTGTTCTTATACGCTTGGTTACTTGTATCGAAAAACTCGGCTTGAAAGGTGATTTGGCTGGAAATCGATTTCTATTAGCAATAAGCGCGTTTATAAAAAAATTGATTCGTTAGAGAAAGCCCGTAATGTACTTAATTGCCAATTTCCAGTCGTATTAACCTAAATCGATGGTTTAACGCACATTCGTGACTAACGCGATGCACGCGTTAATTATTCCTAGCAGAGTGATTACGGCTGATTACATGATCTACGCTTGATTGCGCAATGTAAAAATATCAATAAAACTTTTCATTCAAACTTCGAGGCAAAAATGTTAATATTTTTTAGACTCATGATTATATATGATATTGTTTTAATATATATTTGATTTATTTATGTAATTGTTTTTGATATGACATATCTCGTATATATTTACACAATACATATAAAACTTATTTACTTGATCATCTCAAAAGAGCTTTTAAGTCTGAAATAAATGCGGAAAAGAGAGAAAATAGATATATTCGCTTTGTATAAGTTAACAAAAGATCAACAATGCCAGGAAGACCAGGAAGAACGTTAGCTATCTCGAAAACATGATTTTTGTACTGATTCAACGCAAGACAATTGTGAGAGCGAGTCGCATGCAGAAGACAGAGAAAAAGAGAAAGAGGAAGAAGAAAAAAGAAAGAGAAAAACAGCGAATTGGACGAACCTTTTTCTACGAGCGCATAGAGAAATCATTCGCGGACGAAAGTTTCGCGATTTAAAGCGGGTCGCGGGACGAGTTCACTTTCGAGAGAGTCTACGGCAAAAACAGCGCGAGAGAGAACGCATGTACGATGCGTGCATATAACATCGCCCGATCGCTCGCTCGTCATTATGCATGCGACGTTCGTCAATATCTTTTCTGTCAGCGTTGGCAGTCATTCAATGACTCACAGACGCGTGTACCACGCCGCGCATTCTGACTTCGACGGTGAAACGATCGATTATCGGAGGCGTATACATGGGGGAATCATCTCGATTTTCCGATGCTTCAAAATAGAAAGATGTCTAAAACGATACTTTAATATTAAAAAGTATTGATATTCTTACCATAGACTATAGACATCATATTTTTTTATGTCAAACTTGTCTCCGTCTCTGTGCTATTGATATTATAATAGATATTAGAAAATTCGATGAGATAAGCAAAAAAACTTGTTTTATTGAATTTTTTCTCTTAGATTTATGATAAAAAAGTATACATGAAATTTTAGATTTGAGAAAACAATATGTATTAAAAACATGTGTTTAAAATACTTAATTTATACAATTAACGATTGTGCAGATTATAAAATTAAATTACCCAAAAATCATTAAAATTTCTGTCATGTAAGAAATATTTATGAAACATTTGGATTTTTTTTTTGACAAAAATAAGAATTACATAAAGATATTAAATAAAGATATCTATAAGTTAAGGGTTAGGGCATTGCCCGAGAAAAAGTATAAGCTTTCGCAAAAATAGATCATCTCATTGTAAACTCAAACGTCATAGACGTGATCAGAAAATCGATTGACCTATGCGCGCGTAATATTTATAGGAAGCAAGTTTCTTTACTTGACGTTTTATTTGCTGAACCATTTGATTGCTATTTTCCGATATATTATCGAAAAGACAGAAGATTGGGAACACAGCGTTCAAAAACATCTGTCTTTTTTATAGATTGCATTTTATTATATAAAACTGTTATTAAGAATAAAATAATGTCACTTGATATATTTAGTGCTTTCATGTATAAAAAATCCCTATTGAAATCGCGCAAATATTTTCTCAACAAGCAAGTTGCTAAGAAAATTGCATTCTGCTCCTTTTTCTAAAACTTTGTTAAGGGAAAATCGAATTTGAAATAAACTGTCAAAAAATCCAAAATAGAAAGAAAGTTTTGCGAATGTTGATACATTGTATATAAACAATTACTTTAAGACTTTAAGATTACATTATAGCTAGTAATGATTTTAATAAATGTCATCTCTTATGCAGTTCTTACATGTAACACAAAAACATGTAATAAAGTGTTTGTTACAACATACCAACGATACGGTGTATAAATATAAATTTATCACTTATCTAATCTCAATCATGAAAGTCATATATAATATGCTGGCGAAACTGGATTTTTTGTTTGTTTTTTTACATGTGCACACATATGAGAACATGTGTTTCCAGTTTTTATATAGAATATTTTATAGAGAATTTTTTATATAGAGTATTAATTTTAGTTATAGAATACTGTGTATTTTTTGTTGATTATAGATTCTTTGCAATTTATAGCTCAGTTTATACTATATATATAAACATCTGAAAATTAAATAAAAAATAAAAAATATAAAAATATACAGAATATATAAACAATTTGATCTTCTATTTAATTTTAAATCAAATTTGCTTTGACAAAATTGCGATTTAGGAATTTTATTAAATGTTAAAAAAAACTGAAGTACACATGTTATTTAAAATCAAATAAAAGTCCAAGTAAATTTTATTCAAACTCAAATAGAGAAGATAGCATTTTTTACATATTCTTATCTTTAATTTAATTTTCAGAGAAAAAAACTTAATTTTATATCACTTATATAATTATTTGGAGAAATTTTTTATTCCTATATAGAAACAGTTAATCAAAGAATTTATATTAAACAGAAAGTATACGCGAAAGATTGTATATCTATATCAAGAGGGACTTATAGGGTTTTATAGAGAAAGAAGTATATTCTCAAACAAAAACCAGAATAGGAGGAATTAAAGAGAGTGGGCCTCTCTGGGAGTGGTTGATTGTTACGTATTCACCTTGTGTCCTACAAAAGGCTAAAGCGCGATGCTTGATATCGATTTCTTTCTCAAGGTTGTCCCTTGAAATATCTTTTCCAGGTAGGAGTGCTCGCTTACATCCCGATAAGAGAACGCATTCCTAGACACCGTGCCGTGTCTGGATTTTAAAGATCTCGCTATTATCAGGTGAAAACTTTATATTTTGTGATATTCTCATACGCGATAAAATTTTCAACTGTTTCATTCTGGAACTGCCCAGATACTGAATTTAAAAATAATATCGATTTAATTTTTTGACTAATTGTATACAGCTTTTGCAAACTAGATTGCTTAGTGACAAAAATATAACAATTAAATAAAGTTATTAAATAAATCTATTAAGTCTTTGAATTAACATTAAATATACATTAAATTAATATAAAATTAATTTAAAAGTATAATGAGACGTAAAAATATTGGAAAATAATGTCGCTATCGTAACCTGATAAAAATCTCACAATTATGTTTCCGGTGGCGTCTTTGCTATAATCGTGTTGATCTGATAGATTTTCTTTTACACGGTAAAAGGTATGTTGCGATACTTCGTTGCCAAATGAGACGTTTCATTTCCTCAGTGTTTCTCAACTCTGAATGGTGAAAATCGTGTTCACGAAATACAAGTACTTTTAGGATGTGATATCGATCGTTGGAACCGCTATAGTGCCGTCAGAGGATATACCTCGTACTGATAATAATGAACGTATAATGGTTACAATCTAGGTCGTTTAAATCACGATAACATTATTCCTCGGCAAATGCCGGGCGAAACTGTACGAATGACGCAAAGGTCAATCGCACGTAACTGCGCACGAAAAGATTAAATCCAAGATCATTTTTTTTTCAGTCACAAAAATTCTATAAAAATTGTTAGAAGTACAACAGAGTTGTTCTGCGGTACATCTTTCGTAATAAATGTCGTTGAAGAATAACAAGGTCTTGGTTAAAAACATAAGTTGCGTCGCTCAATAAGAAGAATTGGATGTGGTAAAAAGTAATTGACAAATGTAGGTCGTCGAAGAAAAGATGTTTATCCTGTACGCATGTATATATCTATAAGATGCGTGAACAACTTAATCTTATATAGTGTTCGAATTATCGAGCACGCGTTCCCGATCACGCGTCAATTATCGTCACGGGAAGAAAATGAGATTAAATACATTCCTAAACATTTTGCAAAAAATTGCAATTACCCGTGAAAGGGCGGTCTCTACAAAGAAATAACAGCACGCAAAAACATTTTGCAATTCAATTTTCTCAGTAAAACAATTTGACATTTATACGCGAAAAAATCAATCTTTCATTAAATTATATACATTCTTTTAAGTTACAAAACAAATCATATTGTATTAAGAATTTTATTTTTTTTCTAGAAAACTTCATTTTCGATGTTTTCAGTGAGTTTCGCGTAAAAATTACACCCATATCATTCGATTTCGTGCTTTGCAAATCATTGACTCGTCGACAAATTCAAAGATGAACGAACGTACGTTCGAGGAAGGTCACGCACAGAAATGAAACGGCAATTAATTAAGTTTTGCGAAGAGGGAAAACGTGACTAGCAAGCTGCGAGGAATTTGGGACAAGTTCAATGGGAGCGTCTAAGTGAATTATATAGGAAAGGTGCCGAAGGCGTTCAAAGGTCGAAGGTGATTGTGAGAGAACTCGTTAAAAATTATGAAAACTTTATCATCGTAAAATTTTCCTAGTTGTGTTATTTTACGATAAAGATTGAATAAGTATAATTTTATCGTCGCATATAATCTATTATCTACCATATCGTGCGATAATGATTTTATTTTTTCCAAGATTGAAAAAAAATTGTCTCTTCATTGCGCAAAAGAAACTATTCTTTGTACGACTGGAACGATGAGATTTAAAATGTCAAGCAATTAAGAAAAACGACTTTTTGTTTCACTAATAATAGAAATGCTAACAGATATAAAATAAAAACAGATTCTTATTTGATTTCTGTTTCAATTAAAAAAAATTCTTTATCTACTTAAGTAATATTCGATGTAAGATCATTATTCGAAAATTCAGAAGTATTTCGTGTATAAAATTGCTAATAATGAATGTGTTATGTTTCTGTTACAGCATTTACTTTTGTTATACTTTTATTTGTTTATCTTTTGTTCCGACTTTTATCAATTTATTCAAAGTATATGTAACTTTTCTATACCACAAAACTTGATGAAATATTATTTAAAGAGATCGTTTAAAGAGATTTATGTAACTGTAGGCAGACACTCGAATAAAAGACCACAAATTGGGAGGGTTTTTATGAAACCAATGCTCACTTCGATCGAGCATCTTCTTTCTCTTACGGTACCTTCTCTCCTTTTAACCGCGAGACATGCTCCCATTCATTTCAGACTAGTTGCGCTTCGTTGCACTCGATGGATCTTCCATCTACTTCTGCATACAGTTACATATTATATACTTGACGATGCATTCCCTTCAGGATTTCCGCCTCAAGGTTTGATGAAAATTACATAATTGGTATCATGCATATTATGCATTACTATCTCTCGATAAAATAAGCCGTAATGATAAAACTCGGGAATCTACAGCAATTACAAGACGAATTCGCACACATTATTAATCCGTAACAGAATTAATTGTCTAAAATGTTTTCTTAACTGTTTATTCAAGCCATGATTATGAGAAGTATCGCAATTTAATTGGAGTAGTTGAGCATCAAATAAGTTTCTAATTTGCAAAGCAAAGGAGAACTAGCATTGTCAGAGGAAGGACTTTCTCTGCGATTATAAGAGAGTAAATCTTGAGGAATAAAATTATAATTGACGGCATCTCGCAAAGATCGTGACGTTTATGATACACTTTTAAGGAAATAAAGATGTCTTAAAAACAAATTTCTTATTTCCTTTTTTTTTTCAAGTTTAATGTTCATATAAATAATCATATTAATTATATCATTTTTCTCTATTTTCACGTAAAGTAATCATCCCAAATTATCAAAAATGTTTAAGTTAGCCAATTCTCTGATTAAATAAATAAAAATTGAATGGCTCAAATAAATGCACTTTAAAAAGAAAATCTTAGAAAATCTTAGAGATAGATATTATAAATATTTTCTTATTTGCGAATAATAATCGCAGAGAAATGCACTTGAACATTATCGTAATTTCATTGATCCTATCTGGAGATACAAAGGTCTGGGGCTTTCGCCCCATACTTTCGTATCATAGTCTTGGAAGAGAAGCCAGGATGCGCGATGCACGGCGCGGCGGCGGCACGCAAAAGCGGAAATGACGAATAGCATTTGTGCGTCACGTCCGAAGGTTGCGACGTAAAAGTGTGAGCCAAGGAATCCTTTCACTCGGCCTGCACGATGTAACTTCTTATGTTCGTTACGGCGGTGGTTTCGCGTTAACACGTGCCACCGTCTTATTTTTTTGTATGCCGAGAATCTCGCGTCATGTGCACTTCTTCCCGATGATTTTCTCTGAACCATATTTGGAATAACTAACTTCTTCGACATCGTTACGAGCGATAAGGATCAATGACCATTTATCGCAACCAGATTAAATCGCGAGTGTTATCGTTAACGCGTGTTTATGATAATTGTTGCCCCTCAAAGATGTTATTCCGTATTGAATGTTGGTTTCATAATTGGGAGCAATGATTATTCTCTTATACGTGATAAGAAAATAATCAATGTATCGTATGTCGCTTAAAGTGGGCAATTGTGGAACTTAATTTCTTAAGCAATCTAATAGAAATCTTTCTTACGTGTTGTAATTTTTTAATAGCGATCATTTTATATATCATTTTTTTTAAACTTAAAATATTCCATAATTTTTTAAATTATCAAAATTTTTTAAATAAAAGTGATTAACAACCGACTTTAAGATATCTTTAAGATATAGATTAAAATTGATTGCGCAGTTTTTTTTTAAATCATTTGTAATTGTTTGTAGTGATTTTCGTTTTGTTTGTAGTTGCGCGGTTTAAAAATTACAATTGTTTAAAATAATTGTCAAAAGTGATATTTGTCAATTTTAAAGATTTTTTAAATTTGCTTTTTCCATCAATATAAACTTCGATTGCGATTGCTACTAGCAATTATAAACGAGTCTAAATCACTTAAAAAAAGCAGATTTGAAAAATCTTTAAGATTGACAAATTTTACTATTAACCATTTTTTAAACAATTATAATTACTAAATCGTGCATTTACAAACAAAACAAAAATCACTACAAACCATTCTAAAAAAGACTGCGCAATCGAATTTGAAATATTTTAAAGTGGCGTGCTAGTCATTTTAAGAATATTTCGCTTTAAGATCGATATCGATCTATCTCCGCTTAAAGAATTATTCAAACTTAGAAATGTCGCGGATTCAGCGTGTGAATCTGGCACCTAACTTTCAAAAAATTAATTTTTTAATACGGAAAATGATAGTATATCGTTTGCAGTCAATTAAAAAATTTTTTAAATTAAAAATATGAACAGCACTCGACTTTAAGATATCTCAAATCTGTTTGCGTTGTCTTTTGTAGAATGATTTGTAATTGTTTGTAGTAATTTTCGTTTCGTTTGTAATTGTACGGTTTATTAATTGCAATTGCTTAAATAAATTGTCGAAAGTGATTTTTGTCAACTTTAAAGATTTTTCAAATCTGTTTTTCCATCAATATAAATTTCGGTTGCAATTGTTACAAACAGCTACAAACGATTCTATAAATCATCTGGAAAAAACAGATTTGAAAAATCTTGAAGATTGACAAATTTCACTATTGACAATTTTTTAAAACAATTGTAATTTCTAAACCATGCAACTACAAAAGAAACGAAAATCACTATAAACAACTACAAACAATTCTAAAAAAAATTCGTAAGTAAATTTGAAATATCTTAAAATCGGATGCTAGTCATTTTAAAAAATTTTTGACATTTTCGTTACTTTATTGGCTAGAACTATGGTTTAATAAATTCTCAGGAACTCTAGAACTATTGTAAATAAAGTCAGAACTTTTAATTATTTCTGAATTTTCATAAAATAAGACGCCAACTTCAAACACATTAATTTACAGTATATATATATATATATAATTTGAAAATTATTTGATATTCTCGAAAAAGCATGCTATAATAAAATTAAATTTAAACTTCCGCGTTAAAATGTCACATTAATATGATATACGTCAGTTCATAATATATGATTTACTTCCAATATTGCTTCAGAAACTTTCTACTCATAAATTATAGTGGAGCATTTCAAGAATGTGCTATTAGATAAACAAAAATAACTACAGTCTCCATAACGCATTATGCATTAGGAAAATATATATGTATAGAAAGGGGGGGAGAGAGAGAGAGAGAGAGAGAGAGAGAGAGAGAGAGAGAGAGAGAGAGAGAGAAAAGAACATTAGGAAATATCTTGCAAGTGGAGATAAATGCAACAACGTTTAACAATTTAAGTAATTAATTAATAACGGTATATATTATTAAAGTTAGGCTTTCGATTTTTGTAATATGATTTACGTATGTAATAATGATTTCACAGATTCATATCATGTATTAAGATATTGGCGTACGTTTTAAAGAGTATAATGAATTAGCAGAAGCGACCGCGCGATAGAGAAAATCGAATACCTTACTATATATTGCTTGTCGTTCCATTCCATTCGGATAACCCACTTTCGACCATGGTTGCAGACTTCAAGGTATGCACAGAATCCCCCTCGAATGTTGTGTCATCGTAATTCTCTGGCTATCACGTTTTATACATATCTTTACGACATATTCCGCGTTAGAGATTATTGCATAACAATTACTCAAAATTAATTGAATCTTTATTTCTTGCATGAATAAAATAATAATTTTTTTATTATGTTTTAGTAATACTAAAAAATATATATTCTTTATTCGAAAAGTTTGGGGCTCTTTGTATTGTTTTGCACACGTGTATACATATATTTCGCCTACACGTTTACAAAGCATCGCCTACACGTTATTATATGTAAGTCAAAGCACATTAGCGATATTACCGCATTCCAATTTATCGAAGCGCCGCGATCACAAGTGCCCTGTAAGTTATTTATCGGGGACGTGACCGAGCACACATACACAGATAGTAGGCTGATGGATTCGCGCGTAGGTGCCTCCGGGTCCCGCCGTTTCGCACATCAATGACCGAAGAGAATGATAACGGCACCGTACGATGGTGGATGGGACGAGCGAAGAGAGCATAGAGGAACAGACTAAGGAACGGGGTGCCAGCCAAGGCATCGGAAAATTGCGGCACCGTTGGAGGCGGCAGTTAACCGGCGACGGCCATTCACTCTGGAGGCTGCATATAACCTCGTTACAGACTACCACACATCGTGTGTACCACCTATAAACTGTGCGGGCAAGCACACACATACACGTGAAACTTCCCAATTTATATATATTTGCATCCAAAAACAATTTACTTCTTCAAAAAATTGCGTCTGGGATCATTTAAGAACCTTCCTTTGAGCTGTTATATACAAGTCAATTTTTATTGTCTCGCGTGTGAAATTTAATATATTTATATATATATATTATATCACGTACGAAATTATACATGGAGAGAATTTTCTCTTAGAATTTACCTTGAAAATCATATGGTAATCGTGGGACGAATTTTATAAATTTCTCTGATTAATATTTACCACAATAAAAAATATGAATATGTACATAGTAAAATTAATCAAACATATTTTATATCTTATTGTGCTAAATATTAATCAGAGAAACTCTTATAAAATTCTTCCAATACCATATTGTCCCACGATTACCATGATTTTCAGGGTAAATTCTAAGAGAAAATTCTCTATGCGTGATCTCTATATGATATAAAATAAGAGCGATTTAAAGTCTCTTGAAATAATTTCGATTTCCGATGCACCTTCAAACTGTATATTGTTGTTCTTTTAATATATAATTAAACAATTTCAAGAGCCCAGCCGCTCGATGCACTCTCAATGTGATTACACAAATTATCTGGGTTATCGGGCTCGTTACCACCACCGCTATCTCTGGCATCATTATACGCGGCTTATCTGATTGTAAAGCGGCATAGCACACGGATAATTCACGCTTAGGGAAAGACGCGACGTGTCGACAATAAATCCTCATCGGTTTCATTGCGTAATACCCTAGTGGTTCTTCCGTCTCTCTTTGATGAAAGAAAAAATGGGTTGCCCGTAATTGTGTACGGGGTAGGAAGGAAGTTTTACGACGTTATAGTGCCGCCGTAACACGGTTATTTAATCAACGCGACTTCTCGAGTCGTAGAAGTGCTCGCTCTTTAATAGTTTTATTATGGGAGGTGTTAACTGGCGAACTGTTCCGCGTTCTTGACATTTCGCGTCCACATGTGCGCCGTCTTATTACGCGAGCGATTTAAAAAACAAGTGATATTCCGCTTTTTTCGCGGCGATATACATACATACGACGTGCCCGAAGGATATAAGTAGTCTCGATCTCCATCGGAATGATTTCTTAATCTTCTGCATCATCAGGAAATAATTATTTGCTCGTGTACGCAAGCTGTCGTGCGATTGCTTCCTGTCATTGCTCTCAAACGATTGAGATACAGCGTATATAGATATATTAATGTTATTTTCTTTTTTTTATTCCTCGTGAAAGGAGATTCCGAGTAATCTGCTACTGAAATGCGATTGAAGTCAACTGCCTTCATTAAACGTTAAATGCGTGAGAATGCAGGATGTATATTATGACGCCGGGTCGTTGGATACGCTAGAGATCGTCCGTTATAAATTACAACCCGATGAATTATGACAAGCGATACGGAAATGGTGGCAAACACGTGGATAAACGACGTTATTCGACGATGATTGTTCAACGCGCGAGGGAAATTTACGAGCAAATTTTTCCGTGTGATTTCACTTTGCGCGTCGCGTCGTGACTTTTGTGTTACAAAATTGAATGAATTTCAAGCACATGATCGATCATCGAGAAAATGGTGATCGAAGTGCAAGATCGAAAAGTAGCAAACAGCGGATGCAGTTTTCTGCCTTAAAATTTTTTGCGCCAATAAAATTTTCAAACAAACTAACAAGTGATATCAGAAATATTCAATAGCAAAAAGCTTAATCATTTTTTCAAACTTCAAATATTTTCTTTTACTAAATTTTTAATATTTTATAAATATTTTGAGGCAATTAAGTCTGTCCAAAATTACACATGCAATTGTCCGTTCAAATAACATAAATATGATACTAAATAAAATTTCGTTTATCTACTTTTATCACTTTCATTAGTTTCATTTAATTCGCATGATACAGTTCATGTTTAATCGCTTGTAATTTGTAACACAGAAGATTAATGTGACACTTTATCATCACACATATAATTGAATCGAGGTCTTAACTCGGAAAGAAGACAGATGGAAAGAAAACCGGAAAGAAAGAGATTCGCACATATTCAGAAGATTAGCTAAATACGTGAATTACGTGTAAAAAGATGGATTACGCAGTTCACACAGGTAGGTCGCGATGTTGTTTATGCCCAACACAGCCAGTCACACTCTATTCATTGTCGCGCTCCACATTGCCCACGCAACGTCCTTTCAGAGATTTAATGCGCGCGTTACGCGACGTAGGCAGGTGCAACGAGAGGAAGAGAGAGAGAGAGAGAGAGAGAGAGAGTAGGAAAATAATGCGAGAGATGCATGGCTGGCCCGAGAAGTAACGCGCGACTTCGCGTCAGCGGATTTATTCGCAACCGGCCGCGTGATTTTTCTTTCTTTCGATGCCCCTCGAAGATGAGATCCTGGTGAAACGCGCACGCGTTATTTCTCATTTCCGTTACGGTATATTTATAGGAAGCGTCTGTCGCGTAGGAATGCACGCATCGCTAAAAAAACTTTATAGCAGTCGATGCAACTGCCTACACAGCGTGTACTCGTAATGGCGAAAGTTATCTTTAACATGAATTCCAACGAGATACGGACGAATGTTCAAAGGGTAGAATGTTAAACGCGATGAAGAAATATTGATAGGACAAGTAATAAATTTTTAAACATCTATACACGGAGAGAATTTTTCGTTATTTTACCGCAAAATTCATTACAAATTTTATCATGTTTGGTAATAAATCGAAAATTATCACGCTGCATGTTAAAATTATCATGATTGATTAGCTGGATTAAAAATGTACTGTATTGTAGTAAAATTTATATAAATATTTTATATATTACTTTTTGTCATCTATTTCATTTAAAATACTTAAAAATTTATAGTTTTTAATATATTTAAAAAATATTGAAATATAATTTAGTAAAATTAATCAAACATATTTTATATCTTATAGTGGTAGATATTAATATTTTTTATTGTGATAAATATTAATCAGAGATACTCTTATAAAAATCTTCCAATACCATATTGTCCTATATGATTACTATGAATTTCAGGGTAAATTTTAAGAGAAAATTCTCTCTGTGTATCTAAATTGAATTAAAATTAATAATACTGAAGAATAAGAATACAGAATACATTAAAAAAATGATGATAAATATATCAATATTATAATATTTTCCAGAATTATCTCCCGCAAAAGCTTTAGGAATAATTAATTTTAAGTTTTTTCTTTAAAATATAGTGTATACCTATATATGTTTAGGTCGTGTTTGATGTTGCAATAATATAGGTTCACGTTGGCATAATATATTTATAAAATATTATACTATGTGATAGTCGGTGATAGCAGAGATTGTATTATCATATTAATTTTGAATTGTAAAGATTTTTCTTTTCCTTAAGCAATGATAAAGTTTTAGCAGAATCCTTACGATCGACTAGTCTACTCGCTTATCCTTGGCCTTAACCTTCCTCACTAAGTTTGCTGACGATATACCTTACAAAGCACCATGCAATTATGAAAAGCGTCAGTGATTACAGACCTTGACTCGTTCAACCAATGAAATAGCGTCATATTGTACGTCACCGCGACCTTTTTAATCCTGCATTTACGAGATGTACAAGTTTTCGTAATTACGTTCGGTATATCAATTTCTCATTGAAATTTTTTTGTCGTTAGAGGAAGATTAAACGTGTCTGTTACGCAACGCGACTCGACCGTGGCGTTTTTTTAGCGGGATAATATTGTTACAAAACCTACAAGAGAGGTAGCTAAATCATTTATACAAGCTAGAACACGTTATCACGATCACGTGGTTATATGCGATCTGCAATTCTATTATCAGTATATATTTGATAAAATCGTAACGAATGAGTTTATCGTAGCTGCTCTCGACTGATATGAGCATTTTTTATTGTGTCATGATTTCAGTGCTACAATAATTTATAGCATCGTAATGCGTTTACAAGCCTATTTCTTGTCTTTGCGCATTGTGTTGACTAATAAAGCCATTGATGTCAATCATCTTTAAGGTTTTAAATTGCAAAGAATATCTCGCAAAAAATAAACATCTTGTTTCAGATTATATTCTTTATGTTCGGGTTTAAAGAACACTTGATAATAAAAAGAATGAACAAGTTCTAATTTAATTAACGACCCAATAATAATATATGAAATAATATTTTCACGAGATTACGTTTTGTACTTTTCAATGTTATGTTTCTAGATTAGTTATATCAAATAAAATATCGATCGTATTTTCTATGCACAGCATTGAAATTTTTTGGTCATCGGGAAAGAATATAAAATATATCGTTAATTATCGCGGATTGAAAACAAATTGTCCTCATTAGGCATTTATCTCTGAAAATTTTGGAGTACAATATTGCACATATTTATGTAGTACACGATACGCGGTCGTGTGTCAACACTATAAGATTTGGAGTGAGCACATGTGGCGCTTAGATATCGCTCTCGTGGCGGAAGCGAAAATCCCAACACAGACGCAAACGCATTAGACTCACGCGGATGCTGACGAGAGGAATGCGATATATTCGCGGGCGGGAAAGCGACGAATGCGAGAGCGCGGAGAAACCTGGAGGTCGGCCAATTTGTACGACGTCCAAACGACTGTGTTGCGAGAGGACTTTGCTCCTTCAGGGAGTTCCATGACTTTACATCCGTTCCGCGCGCTTAACGACGAAACCGCATTACCGAATCGCGATGCGAAAACGTAAACCGAGTAGAGTAGAATTAATTAGTAGTTACGAGTCTTTTTCATTATGACACACTGGGGGCGTAACTTTCGGACTGGAATATCCGCGGGAAATTGATAAAACTTTTCGAGCAAACAATCATCCTCCGAATTACCTCGGCAATTTCAAATTCACACTTCTCTCGAATCTCTCGCATTTAGCGCCACATTTATCTCGTATATTTTTATCTGAATCTGAGAATCGAGCGGTCGCAATTAACGTTCAATGTGTGCGTCGCACGAACGAAGAGGCCTAAATTTTATTACCTGCCGTATAAATCCGTCCCCGGCGATATTTCTCACGATTAAAGCATAAACGAGATCGAGCGAAGAAGGTGGAGAACGCAGAGCATTGTTGAGTTATTAATGAGTTATCGTAATTAACGAGCGGGATGGGGCGATAAATTAACGCGCTCGATAAATCTCACGCGGATCTAGATACACTATATATTCGCATTTTATCGCGTATACTTTATTGCACCGTTGTCGATCCGAAGATACAAATGGGACGCAACAGATATAAACGCGATCTTCGATTCCATCGGAGGATTGCTGGCCGCGAGAAACTATTGACCTTCCACCGCGATGTTTTCCGCATTCCGCGACGCGTCCTTTCAGGGTCAGTAATCGCGACAAAACCTTCCCCGTCGACTCTATTCTAGGCCGGAGGGGTATCTGATTAAAAAAAAAAAAAAATTTTAAATGCAGAAAAAAAACTTTCTCTCTTGTGCAATAACGCATTACGTTTTCGACCTGGTTTCGCGACGAAAATAAATTGCGCACGCTGCGTATTCTTAGATATTGAAAAAGATTGATAACGCAAACGTAACATATCACACACAAATAGAAAGGTGTAACAGGCCGGTAACTGACCTCTAATCGCACTGCCTAAGGCAAATCTAAGTCCTTGAAAATGTCGTAAATAGGATCGAGAATGGACGCTAAGAACGGAATTTAATTACGACTTAATTGCCATATATAGGAAACAGTGTCGTGGGAACGTTCGATTGTTCTACGACTGTTCTATAAAATACGCGACAACTGCTGTTACGAAGATTGACATGTGCGCATGTTTACAAGGATATACAGCAATTAGTTGGCAAAATAATAAGGAAGTTATGCAGGAGTTTTAATTGATCATCGCGTTGTTATATTTATCGGCCAGAATCACGCTCGATTCACGGATCGGAGCGTCCTGTTTTCCTTCGAACCGTCTTTATTGCTCCTCGGCGCAGTCGAGGGGGACACATGAAAATATTTTGCTCGTGTGTCAAAGGCAAGGAAACTCGGCGAGGACGCCGGTTATCGTCGTGACTCGCCAGGAACGATCGTCCTGGAGGAACTCGATGAATCTCCCGAGGAGTGTCACTGTCTAAAGAGTATAATATTCTGCGTCACACTCACCGAAAGCAATTCCTTGGCGTTGCGGCGACCGAAGATACGGGCTGGCGATAATCCCTCGCGTGAATCCGGCGAGCTAACCCCAAGAAATCCGTATATCCACGTGTGTGCGTGTATGCGTGTACTCGCAGAGAGGAACGGCGATCAGACACCGACACACTGTTCAACACACTCGCGGACACGCGAGACGTCGCGCGACACGTATCGGCATGCGATTTTCACGGCGATGGAATTTTGTCACGTCCGTCGCGGCGTTTTCTCAACGAACGGTACCACAGACGCTCATATTGCTGCCTCCGCGGAGTGAATTACCATTCCAGCTTCTCTTCCCTCTCTGTCTCTGTCTGCGCGCTCGTAGCGCTCTGGGCGTGGCTTAAGCGACGTAGAGATCCGAAAGTTCACGAGCGACCGCGCGCAGCTTTTACCTGAAATTGCACGCGCGCATTATTTGAATTTGTTATTTAACCAGTTGACATTCTCATTTTTTTTTACAATTAAATACAGTAAATACACTTTTTGAATGTGTATGTGTATCATTTGGTAATACTTGTTTTGGAATTCAAATTTTATTGTAGTGTTTGTGTGTGTGTGTGTGTGTGAAATGGAATATTAAATGGAAGATGATATTAAATAAATATATCAAAGATATAGAGCTTTATTTTGATTATTTCGATTTAATATATTTGACATTACTTGATGTTAAAGAATCCCATTTGCAAATTAAATATTATGATAATAATTTAAGACAAATTGTTATTTGATAACAAATTTTTGTACCGTTTTATATTGATAATGATAATGATATATAAAAAATATTTCTTACTCAACTGGAGCTGGCTGATTAATTATATGTAATTTTTCTAAGAGATACTCTTGTAATAAATTTTGAAACAAAAAATTAATAAAATCAACTTTATTTCTTTAAGACTAATTTTACCATGTTCAGTTAAATGAAACGACAGGTTAGCAGGATAATCAAAATCAAAACTATCATCATATAATTGTACAAAAATCACTTCGGATTTTTCTATTTTTGCACTGTAGCGCCATACTTCGGAGTGCTTGGAACTAATTGGACAAAATACTTTATACCTGTCGATAAAGTTGCTATTGACGTGCATATCTATGATCTTACAAATAAAACATATTTTTCTATTGCTTCTATATCGCTTATCACTAAATGATGAAATGATTAAATAATTTCACTCACATTTCGATTAATTCTTTTTCTTCGGGCTCGGCTCACTCTGGATTCTTCGCTGGTACTATTTTTCTTATAGAAAATTATAATCTTGGTGTCGGGAATGTCGTAAAAAGAACTTCGAAATAACTCGCGTGACTTTTTTCGTTCGCTACGTCCGGGTTTTAGCTGTCACATTTTCGGTGCGTTTCGGTAAAACGCGAGAATCGCGGGAGCTTATTCGCGCGCGAATAAAAACCTAAGCTCCGTTTTCACGTGAACTTGGCGACTCGAGTCGGAGCTGTGATGTCACGCGAGAATAACTCCGGTGGCCACTCTCTTGTTTCTCTCTGGTGTGACAGAGAAAGAGGATAGTTTTTTGAATTTAAATGCTACTTGAACATCGCTTTTGCACCCAAAATATATTAATGTTTATTTTTGTAATCGAGGAAAAATAGCATATAATTAAAAATTTACTTGAAATCAATCAAATAGTATATGTAAGAGAGTATTTTTGTGAATATTATTGACAGCGATGTTTGCATAGTTACAAAAGTATTTCACTCTAGATTCTAGACAATTTACGAATATACATAATCCTCTCTTCATATTCTGTCTTCCTTGCTTTAAATCAAACACATAACCTCTGAAAACCTATTGCATACACGTTGATGTCAACGTCAGCTATGTCGTAGAATATTTTCGGCGCGAAATATCAAAATTATTTTTGTTTATTCGGCAAAAGTAGATTTAAAAAATGCACAAAAAAGGTGATTAAAAGCTCAGAGTCTTAATGGCTTTCATATAATATGTTTCGAGCTTTTTTTATTATTTTTGGAAATATTTATTCAGTCACATAATAATGCTGAAAAAAATGCCGGTCATTCATGTTAAATATGTAATACTGCTAACAGTGTTTTAAGATACGTCCGCTATGAATCGGTTGTCTCGTGTCAGTTAATTAACTCTCATTTCTCTGTATGTTAATGGGATATAGTATTTGTGATGGATATACACGATATACATCAGATACCAAATAAGGTAAGTGCATAATTTTAAAGAATAACTGCTTGATAATAACATATCCTAGAAAACATAACCTCTCATTAAAGTCCAATAATAATTTGGCAGGCATTATTTTCGTTTCATGTATAAATATTTGTCGTTAATAACAATTGCATATTGCCAAGAGTTTTTTGTTTTGAATCACGTGTGTTATTGTCTAGAGTCTTATAATTGTTAATTTTATGTTTCTTGTTTTTAGAGCAAGGCAGAATTAACTCCAGAGGAAAAATGGAAGTAAGTTACAAAGTTGTAGTATTATGACATAAATCTTTATCTTTTTTTTTATAGTTCTAAACTTAAAACATTCCTTTAAAAAATATATTAATGGAATATTTTTTATTAAACTTTAGGATGGAGCATATAAAGATGCACGAACAGCACATGGGTCACGAATCTATGCACGCAGAGATGCTGCTTATATTGTTGGTAACGTTAACAATAGTACAGATTGCATTGGTTGAATGGAAGAAGAGGCACTTTAAATCATATCAGGTAAAGAAAGAGAAAGAGATAAATTGTACTTATTTAATATAAATATTTGAATTACATACAAATAAAATGTTCTTTTGTAGCTTGTAACATTAGTAGCCATGTGGATTATTCCATTTGGAATAAGTTTAAAGAACCACTGGTGGAGATTTATATTTTTATGGCTTTTATCTTCATGTATAACAGGTCTAGTAGTAAGAAAAGCTATTCAAAGACCAATATTAGGTACAACACCTAGGTAATGTTCATTAGTTATTAATGTTACATAGATAGAGTAATTATAAAATAATGAAGATATTTATCTCTTTCAGGCTAGTGTACAAATGGTTTTATTTCATTTATAAACTCAGTTACGCACTAGGCATAATTGGATACATTTTAGTGTTATTTACATTTGTTGGTATAAATATTCTATTAGATGTTAAGCCTCATGTTTGGATGGACTGTGGTATATTATTTCTATTTTATGGTCTTTATTTTGGAGTATTAGGAAGAGATGTCGCTGAAATATGTGCTGACACAATGGCATCACATATTGGAGTACGTATTATCTTGTGTCAAACATTGTATTACACATATAACTTTGTAATATTTAATATGTTTCACGCAGTATTACACTCCAGGCAGTATGCCAACCAGAACTTTGGAACCAAATGTTTGCGCAGTATGTGGAAACAAGCTGCTAGTTTCTGAGCATGAGGAAGGTGTGATTGAAAATACATACAAACTTACTTGCGAACATGTTTTCCATGAATTTTGCATTAGGGGCTGGTGCATTGTAGGAAAGAAACAGACCTGCCCTTATTGCAAAGAAAAAGTCGATTTAAAGAAAATGTTTCGCAATCCGTATCCTTTTCGACAAAAAATTTATTTACAGTGATTTAATGTCAATTTATCTCTGTCCTGTGTATACCTTAATGAACAATGCAGATGGCAACGACCACATGTTTTATACGGACAGTTACTGGATTGGTTAAGATGGCTAGTTGCTTGGCAACCTTTAATTTTGTTCCTAGTTCAAGGTATAAATTGGGCTCTGGGCCTTGAGTAAGTAACATTGTTGGCGAAAACCAACTCACATGCACTATTATTGTGTTATTGCAATGTTAAAGAGACCGATTTATTCATTCAATCAATACTGTGTTTGTATTTTTCTATATGTTGTTACAAAAACTTTTACATTACTTATAAAAATTATTTTATTAAATAGAAAAAATTCAATACTAGTAATAATTCTAATCGTGTTTAAATGTTAGAAGTGATACTGCGTTTTTTTTAGCATTAAATTAATTTTTATTCTTAATTTGTGATCTATATTTGCAAATAACTTCTGCTAATAACTTCCTACTAATGATAAATACATTCCATCATTCTTCTAAGCCCATGATGGGTGCTGCTTCCAGTATTTGCTTTATTCGATAATATTGTACAGTCGCAAAGAAATTAGCGCGCATGTATATTGTATGACTATTGCTCACAAGGTGTTCATATAATCAATCTATGCCGATTTGTAAAAAGAATAGATCAAATCAAATTGTTGGCATAAAATGTATTTAATACTTTTTTTAAGTTGCTTTTCGATAATTTCTTAATAATATTTTGTAATTATGAAATGCAAATTGAAAAAATATTAACAAAATGTAAATTATGTATTTATGATACTTACTTAGAATAGTCTTTATCTATCACTTAAAGCACTTTTTGATTAGAAAATAGAGATTGATAGTTTCATAAAAAGAAAAAAGTTGATTATATAACTTTTTTAAATAACATTTTTTATTAACTTATTTTTTCTATGGTAAATTTTTTTTATCTAGAATAAATATTTGTAATAGAAATGCGTTATATATGCAAATTTTGCTGCATTCAAACAAATAAAAATCAAATTATTTATACATCGCGCGCATATATAAATCAAGGAATGCAATATATGTAGTTGACTAACTTTGTTATCAATAGTGCTGATTATGTGAAAGATAACATTTTTTAAATGTAAAAATATGATTTACTATTTATAACATTTCATTCATTCTTACCATTATTTCAAGTAACAAAAGTATCTGATATATGTTACATTCTTAGAGCAATCCAGTTGTAATATTTAATTTTGTTTCTAGTCGGGCATATATGTATGTTGGCACATTATATAGTTCGATAATAATAAAATTGACGGGAATGTAACATATATTTCTTTTCTTTTGTCTTTAGATCGTAATCATCGTGTATTTGTAAAAAAACAAAATTATTGTCAAAAACACTTGTTTTGCAATAAAAATGTATAAAATTATATTCTTAGCTGTGGTATTTAATTCCTCTGTATTGTTGATCCATTAGTTCATGTCAGCAAAAAATAGTTTATTTAAATTTTCAACAAGATAAATCAATAATGATAATAATTTTAATTTTTCGTAATATAAAGCGTATTTCTTCCATTCTCTTTCTAATCATTATTTATATATTTATTTATATTGAGTCTTTCCAGTTAAAATTAATTAATATTAAAAAGAAATCCATTATCTATTAATAAGAATAGATTCTAATATACAATAAAAGATAAAAATAAGGATAAAAAAGAAGATACAAATTGGGATATTAATTTTGATCAACATATATATTAAAAGACCAAAAATTTTAAAAGTCACGCTGTTCAGTTACAGTAGGATTAATGTGTCTTTATTTTTATAGACAGCGTACTAATATTTTCCTGAGCATAATCAATAAACTCTTATATTTAAGAGCATTGATTTATACAGCTAATTTATCTTTGTTTTATATTTATAATTTTTACAGAGTTACGCAGAAGGATCAGCATGAAATGATTCATCAAAACCAAATAACGACTGTTAGTTTCTCTGCTAGAGCACCGACAGAATAAGTTCCTATTTATGCATTCGCAATCAGAGGTGAGCAGATAATAAATCTAAAGAAATATTTAATGTTGGATGTGCGTTGAATCCAATATTGCTATATACAATATGTATGTGTGTATTTGTGAATAAGAGAAAGAAAGATAGAGAAAAAGAAAGAAAGAAAGAGTGAGAGAGTGAGCAATGATAACAACTTGCCAGTGATGTTACTAAAAGATTTTAATTATCTTTTTCGTTATTATCGATAGAAAAACAACTTTCATCACATCACGTATCCATAGGTACTTGTCAGATCATGTCGGACCCGTCGCGAGAATATCGTATATCTATATATATATATATATATATATATGTATGTATTTATATTATATACATATATTTATCTGTATACCTATACAGTCTAAAATCTTTCGTGAACATTTGTGAGGTGTGAAATTACGGCAAAAGATGCGCAAAGGTGGAGGATGAGGGTAGGAATAGTGCGCGAAATGAGGTAACAGAGGGTGAGAGGAAACACATTTAACGGTAGTTCCTTCAACGGGTCCGATAAACAGAGGTGTCGACATTATTCGAGATATAGTATCTTGTTTCTTTTATTTCTTTGGCTTTGATGGGATGGTTCACAGACGCCACGATACGACGGGATCATCAGGATGGGTTCAGGGGCAGACATTCACACAAACACGGGGAGATTTTATAGATATATTTATTGAGTACTTAGCGTGTAAGAGTATAGAATATATGTTACCTTATTGTTAAATATATTATTACATGGTAAATATATTTATATATATATGTATATGTATATATACATACATATGTATGCATATGTATACATATACATATATAATGATGTATAATCTTTTTAAAATAAACCTTGCGCGCAATGCGAGCACGCGTACGTGTGTGTGTTCATTCAGAGTATTTACATAATGATCGCAATTAATATGTACAAGTTTACGAAAAACGAAAAGAAAAATATAGACGAACGGGCGAGCGTGTATTTTCGGCCGTGTCGGTGATCGCCGGGTTCACCGAGGTGTCCTCTTTTACGTCTGGAGGATTTCGGCGATCAGGACACAAGCGTTCACCGACACGCCAAATGCCGAGAGTAAATGCCAGGAAGGAGTCTCAATTTTTTTTTGCTTTTTTTTACTTTGTCACTTTCTCTCCGTCTATTACAAATTGACCGTCGTCTCTTTATGAAAGTATAAAGATCGCTACGGTGATACGATTCTCCTTTCCTCTTTTGCGGGCACAGGTGTACGAAACTACTATCACTACGGATAATTGTAGGTACCCTAATTAACAACATCAATGTCGCGTACGATTTTGTGTGACTTTTTTTTTAATTTCTTCTCTTCTCCATACGTGGCAGCTTTCTCTCTCTCTTTCTCTCTCTCTCTGTTCCATCCGCGAACGTTAACGGAGTCCTCACATGTATTTGTACCGGGTTTTTATAAATATTAAAGGAATTAATGTAATACATAATCCAAAATAAAAATTCTCATATGATTGCATGTGAGATAGAGCTTTTTTCTGGACCTTTTATATAGTGTCAAATTGCGTATGTATAGCAATTATACACATGCGTTCAAGATAAAAATTTTGCATGGCAATTCATAATTGTTTGCAAGGATTCCGCGATACCGATTGCGAAGAGATCTCGAGAGGCGCTCCCTGGGTCGTCGCGTGACGTCAATATTATTTTCGATCGTATATTATATATGTACAAAAAGAAATGTCACGCGTGACCGCTGTTATTTTTCTGACTTACAAGAAAGAAGCGCGAGAGACGAACGGTGTCTCGAGGCTTGCCAGTATATATATATATATATATATATATATTTATATATATATATATATATATATATATATAAAAAGCGCACGACTTCCTTCCTTTCCCCTCGCAGTAACTATTTTGTTAACGCAACTCTCCGCATATATTTATATATATTAATCTATATATATATATAATGTCTCTCTCGCGCGCTTTTTAGTTTCTCATACATCCTTCCTTTCACGCTCTATTCATTTTTTGACATATTTATCATCGTCTCTCTCGTATTTTATCCGAGAGGCCGGCCTTTTTCAACAGCATTCAGAGACATACACGATAGTTACGAAGTATTGCTTTTTCTTAATCGCGTATCGATCGCGCCTGCCGATCGCGATCCGGCATAACAATAATAAATTTTGCACCTTCCTGCGATGAGAGCCATGCCGAAATTTCCGTTTTTTAGATCCTCTGACGCTTCCCTTAATTATAAAATTTTATTCAATAGATTTAAAATTTGCACAAGTGTAGAGATGATTTCTCGAAAATCTGTATAGTATAGTATTTTTACTTTTATTTAAACATTTGTAAACTGAAGAATACTTTTCTGTATTTTTGATATAAAATTTAATTTGAAAATATTTTAATTTTGTATCTAAAATTTTATTTTAACAGTTACATTTGGATCATGACGAAATTGCAGAAACACTGCAAAGTGTTCTCGGTAAATTCGAACTCGAAAGAATTTTTGCTTAGACACTTAATTAGATATAAATAAAAATATCGAGGGAAAAAAATTACCAAGCGGAATTTATCCGCGCGGCTCTCTTGCGCTCGAAGGAAACATGCGCTAAGCGTAAAGTTAACTCGAATACAGGACTTCTTACTGTCGTATCATTTTCTTTTCTCTCTCCCGTTTTTTTACGTATCATTTTGCGAGTAGACGAGTACACATAGAAAATCGTTTGCAACGGAAAATCGCTCGTCCGGCTACTCTTTGTTCGAGGCGTCGACGAAACGCTGCCGCACATGTCCAGCGTTTCTGCTACAATACAAACTATACAATAATGCGCGCGTGTCGGATATAACGGCGTATTAATAGTCAACTTAATAACAAGCGCTACGAAGGGGATTTTATCCCCTCGTGCTCCGAGAAGCCGAGGAGATCATTAACGTAATATCGAGGGGATGCGGGTTACCCGAGGCGACATACGGAATATCACCGAAGAGGCAATTTTTGCCTCGTTATTAAATTTAATTAGTTTAAAGTTAATCACATACGTCCGTTTTATAAATTGACAAGAACAACAGGCCATTCCAATGTAATGCGTAAGATTTTTCAACTTTTCACAACAAAATATTTATTTCCACAAGTGGAATCTTAGAAATAATATTAACATGTCGTAATTCAGCTCTCTGATCGTTTACATATTGAACGAGATAAAATTTAATTTTTCAATTACCGAGTAAAATAATCTCGAGATTTTCTTACTCCCACATTTTATAATCTTATATAGGTAATTTTCAAGTTCTTTGAAATATTATTCCAATACATTTCAATATGAAAATTATTTCCTTCAGATTACAATAATGTGAAGAAACCATTTTACTATTAGGATTTCGTAGAAATAATATAGACGAGCCCGAGGCTTTGATGATTGATTGTGAGCAATTTTCCGCGTTAAGTTAATTAAGTTTTCGATTTATCGCTTGTTCTATTTATACGGAGGAAAATAAAGTTTAGTCGCTGTATTGTACGACGATACGGAATGAATCACAAGTCGAAATGCCTCCAACCTCGGGTTTCCCTCCGAAAAAGGCAATTAACAAAAAAAGTTTTCTTTAGACGGAATACTTGACGAAGAGTATAAGAATTTTAGCGGCATGTTATTTTACAATTATTGAAAATTCGTTTTACGCGTTATAAAATATATATATGAATTTACATATATAAATTTCTTTCTTTTTCAATTAGTTCATTTTTTTTACAAAGGTAACTTTGATTCAAGCAACGATGCGGAAGATTTTACAGATATGACAGTTGGGACTTGATTTAAATATTGCAAAATCAATGTCGTCTCGCCGCTAAAATTCTCTGATTTCGCAGTGGAAAATTTTTCTATGCGAGGATGTGAAGACTACTTTCGCGAGACAGTAGGCTATACACAACAGATATGTACAGCGATGTTTACTTGTAAGAATCACTAGCACACTTCCTTAACCGTTTGCTAAACCCCACGTCAACTCGTTAACTAGTACGTACGTTTGCAGTTATGATTATGTATCTTTTTTTTTTTAATTATATATCGCCTACGTGGAACACAACGTGGTGGAGCTGCGTGGGCTCGCACGTTGGCTCACCGTATACCCCTATATATATTATGCGTTATATTCGTTTTTTTTTGCGTCTTTACTTTCTATTTAGTCGGTTACTTCATTCGACCCAAACCACAGACTTCGATCTACCTTTTTTTCTTATTTACCCAATATTGATAAACACCGACGAATTCAGCTATATCAGTTATAGAGAGGAGGGGTCAAGGTTGTATCCTATAAAAAATAGACGAATTAAAAGAATCCCCCGAGAGAGAAATTTATTTCTCGAATTGGAATATCTAATTTTCGAAATTGAAATTAAATTTAGAAAGTTTTTGTAAGTACAATTAAAATATTAGTAATTAAATGCTGATGTCGAATTTAATTCTGAGTTATAATTTATTTTTTAATTAATTATTATTTAATTATTAAAAACTTTTTGTGATTAAATTCCTCCAAGAAGATAAAAATAAATTGATATAAATGAAAAAAGAGATAATCCATTGAATCGCTATATATCAAATGTCCTATTTTGAGAATGATAAATTAAAAATTTGAAGTAAATCTCTGTATCGATTCTTGCTAAACTCTATTTTTTGTAGGGTACTCTCTTCGGTGGAGCGCGGGGGTGAGGTTCTCTTCACAGGGCGATCCCACATACACACGGTTACATAGGACTCTTCTTCTCTCGACGACACAATTCAAAAAATAATTTTTTATTTTTAGTAGAAAGATAGGCGGGGCATTTCTCGTACACAATGGTAATATTATCGTATTCCATTATTATTATTATTATTATTATTTATTATTATTATTATTATTATTATATTATTATTACTATATTTATTATTATTTTTTATTACTTATCGCGTTATTATATTATCATTATTTTTATTATTATTATTTTTCTTCTGGACATTATTACTTCGACGCATTTCGTTACGACTGTCTCGTTTCGTCTTGTCTTGTCACGTTTTTGTTACGTGAGAATATCACGTAACAGTAGTAGTTTTTTTACTCGTTTACGTGATGCCTATTTATTTACAAGTATCTATTTTGTCTACGACGAATCAGTGGATTCGTTTATACCTCAGGCAGCCCTTCTTTCACAATTGAAATTCATCAAGTTTAAAATCTATAAAGTTCATGCCCAAGTGAGCTCAATTGAGCGGATAAATGGGACAAGTGCAACTTTGCAGCGATAAAATTAATAATAATTATCTCTCTTCTCTAACAATTATTACATATAGTTTGACATTGTGTCATTTATAATTCACATTGATTATATTAATTTTATTATTGAAAAATCAATATATTGTCTCATTTATCTAATGTCTCGAAGACCCCATTTGAACTTGCGTTATTTCAAGTATGAAATTATATTTAAAATAAAACTCTATGGTTCTTAAACTTGACTTGATTTCGATTCTAGGTGCCACACATATTTATACTTGGCTCCAATTATGCGTTGCCGTTCGTACGACTATGCCGATTTGAAGCGATATAATAATGTCTACGTCTGTGTATATGTATGTATGTATGTCAATTGTGTGCGTAGGCCTGGGTCGAGATTAACGTGAATCATCCGTCGCGAATGTCGCGTTTTTCTCCTAACAAAATTTCCCTTTGTTTTCCATATCTTTACGAACAAAAGAACAGAATCGCGACGTGTCCGATATAACTCTCTTCGCGACTTTTCCCCATATTATTTTTCCCGCTCGCATATATTTCGGGGACGTAAATTCCTATATATATCTTTATGCATGTGTCGTCTCGTGTGTATTTTTCTTTGTATACATATAAAAAAGCGGTATCGACAGTTCCACTTGTGTTTTATGACCGTTTTTTCGCGCGCATTTCTTTTACATATTATACGATACTTTATCTACATTTACCATTAAGTTCGAGTGTAGCTATATTTACAATTGCTCGATTCGCACCTAGTACACCAATTTGCGCCATTGTTAAAAATATCTGCTGTATATATCTATTCTCCACGTTTGTCTCTTTCTCTCTATCTTTCTCCCTCTCAATCTCTCGCTCTCACTTGTTTTACATCTCGCGCCACGATATACTTCAAGGTGTCAAAACCTTGTCGAAACGTATTCATCCTTAGACGAATGCGTCCCGACTAGACGATGCGAGGTGAGAATATTTCAAGTAGAAAGAAACTCGTGTTTTTTCTTATCGCGAAAACCTCCTATCTTTCATATTGAAATTTATCTTCTCTCTCGCATCTCTTCGACGTACTTTCCTCGAGATGTCTCGCTCCTGTCTCATGCGTGTGCGTGCGTATACGCGTGTCTTGTAGACCTTGTTGTGTGAGTTAACACCAGCTCGAATTTAACCGATGATCTGTGACGAAAGTCCAAGACACGTAATATTTTCCTCTCACCCTCTTTTTCGCAAGAAAAAAAAACGCTATCGATTTCGTCACGGACGGCACCTTGAAAGTTTACGCACGCACTATCCTATCTCGCATCCCTATATTGCGCTTATACTCGCCACCTCCTTTTCTCTTTCTCCCTCGTGTCTCTCCCTTGTTTTAATCTATAAACTAATCACCATATAACAAGCTTTATATTCTTCATTTCGTTAATAATGCGACTAGGTTTAATTTTGACACTTCGCGATCCGTTTTCACACCCGTTTGTCTTCGCACATCGATTCAAAATTTAAAGAACGACTGCGATCGCATATATGGCACATCGACGGATTGCAAATACCGGACATGAGACGGATCGTTCGTCGTCGCTCGTGATAGATTTTCTTGTCCCTCTGAACGACGAGCGCGGGAGGGAAGAGAAGAGGCCGAGAGGAGGATCGAGGAGAGAAGGGAGCGACGACGCTGGCCGCAAATTGCGATTTACGCAATTACAATCACATTTGCGGCGACAAAACCATCCTGGCTCTCTTTTTCTCTACCGGTCCTTCGCTTCACGCGCGAATCAAGTCCCAAGCGATATTTTGAACTCGCGTCGTGGCGTCCTCGAATCACGAGTCGTGCCTGTGAGTCCTGTTGCGTCTGTTGCCGCTCTTCCGCCTCTTCCTCTTGGTGTCGCGGGTGAACGCGACGTTACCAGGATCATCGGCGAGCTGGGGATACCTGTGCACGCTGTGGATATCGACGCCCTCGTAGCCGTCGACGGTGCCGCGACTGATGAGCTCGTCCTTCTCCTCCTTGGACCAGTCGCCCCGACCCTGGAAACCGGCCATTACCAATTGCTTCTCAATCTCCCAGGCCCGTTCGACGGCACGCTTGTGCGCGTGTTTCAAAATCCGGTGCCGCTCCTGTTCGGGATCGGCCCCGTATTTGATCACCACCGCCGCATCCGGGTTGTGCAGTCTCAACTCTTTCCACGTGCCGGCACCATGCTCCGTTGTCTCGTGCGTGGACACATTGAACATGCCGCCGAGCCGATGAAGTTCCTCCATGTCGTCGCGGATTTTCAGCGCATTATCCTTGACGAAATAAAAAACGTCCTGATCGTGCACGCTGAAGTGCAGCGGCAGGAAGTATGAGTTGTTAAATACGGACGTGACCACGTCCTGTACCACACTGTTCACACCGTCCACTACGCTCACTAGAGCTCGACCGCCGACGCGCGACACCAGAATACCTTCGCCGAAGACCGCTCGACGATGGGCCACTCGCGGCAAAAGGTTTCGCGTCTTTGGCTCCAGTTTCAACAGTGGCTTGGGCACGAAACCAAGGTCGGAGAACTTCTCTTGCACGCGATTTACGATGCATTGCAGACCGGACATCACGCCAAAGTCCGGAGTCAGTTGCGGGGACGTAACGGTGGCACTCGGTTGATATACCATTTGTTTCGTGTATTCGGAACCGAGCATTGTTGAGATGTCGTAACCGTAGAGTTTCAGCCAACTCGACAGATCCGTCATGTACTCGACGTTCTGCTTAAAGTTGATCGGATCGTTGTTGCGGAAACGATAGATGAAGATGTCGGTCGGCGTGGTAAGCTCATTGGCCATTTGCTCCCAAGCAGGGGTCATCCATTGACCGACAGTTGGATCGTAGAGCCTCTTGTTCAAATAGATCAACTTAGTATTGGGATCGAAGAGACCACCGTGGAAATCGATGGGCAAATAAAAGTCCGGATTGGTATCCTTGATGATCTTGCCAAATGGCGTGCGTCGCATCTCTTTGATGAGATTGCCATTGGTGTCGAAAAGAGCGAGAGGCGAACCGTTTTGATCCGTTGCGACGTAGAATCGTTGCTCGGATGTCTCTACAGTCATCAAAAAGTCGCGCGAATCGTAGAGGAACCGGAATGTCTTGGACAACTTCGGGAAGTGCACGTGTGTTATCAGATCCGGAGTTTTTGGATTCGCGTAGAAGAACTGAGTGATGTTCTCTCGATCGTCGTTCATCGATACCAATCGGCCACGATCGTCGTAGAAGTACCAAATTTGGAATTTCTTGTGCTCCGACGCATGAATCAGCTGACCGCGCGAATTATACCTAAAGAAAAGAAAATTAATATAACATATTTTACGGCATTTAACTATATATTTATTACATATTAATTATATTTAATTATAATATTAATTATATAATTATATATTTATTACACTATTTTTAGAACGGTGTTCTTCAATAAAAAAACTTTTGGCAAAATTTGCTGCGAAAAAAGATATCTTTCTATATATACATATAGAATTTTAATTATTTTAATAAAATTTAATGACTACAGGTATATATCTTCTTATAAAATTTTGAAAAAATAAAAAAACACTTACCTGTATTTGTGCTCGCCTCGAATCACGACGAAGCCGCGTCCATCGTACGAGTTGAACTCGACATCACCATATTGGACCACTCGATCACCACTGTCGTAGCCCAAGACGATCTTCTCGTTGTGCTCGGTCACGCCGATCACGTTCCCGTTCTCATCGTAAGCGTACTGCCAATTGTTTTCGGTGTCAGCTACCTCGAGCACATGACCGTCCGCATTGTACGTGATTTTTTCCATTCTGGACCATTCCTTCTTCTCCATCGACTCCTTTCCGATCGTGAGCTTCCTCATCTTGATGCGATTGCGATTGTCGTATTCGAGCTCCATGCGGAATACATCGAACGATCGGATGTTTATCAGCACCGTCTTGACGCGACCGTGCTCATCGTAGTCCGTGACCGTGAAGAACTGTTTGCTACTATCCTGCATAACCGATCGATTGAAGAGATTTCTGTATATCCTGAGATCACCAACGCCTTCCAGCACACCGAGATTCTGGTTGTATTTGAGACGAAGCTGAGGCAGCTGTTTGCCGTTGATGTCGACCTCGATGCCGGATATGCGCGCGTTACCGTCGTATTGATAACGATAATGAGCGTTATCCATACCGCTCTTGCTGCCGAATTTAATTTTCTCGTCCTTTACGATGCCGGCGTGATATTTGTACTCGATGCGCATCTCAAAGTTTGGTTCGTTGATGTCGATGCTGCGCACTAGACTGGTCGTTTCTTGATAGGTGTAATGTATCGAGGACAATCCTATACAAAGATATTTACATTTTTAATAAATTGTATCATAACATTTATAGAAATAAAAAATATTTTTTTTCTGAATCACAGTTAATAAATTCAATTAAAAAGAAGACATGAGCATATTGTAACGAAATTATATGCACTACTTACCAGCAAGCGTGGTTTCGAGTTTTCCAGCGTGATCATAAACGTAAGCGACCTTTCCGCTTTGATGAGGATACACCTTAGCAAGGATCTGACCGTCGTCATTGTAAAGAATCTCATACGGATGTCTGTTCATCGGTGAGTAGTATTGATATTTGTAGAATCCGAGGGACGTTTGAAGAGAGAACGTATGAATATGTCCTCTCGGTGTAGTCAACGACTGCAATGCTCCTGCCTCGTCGTATTGGAGAAGATAATCGCTTCCACGTGGCGTAGTGACCTTCAGTGGTAAACTGCTGAACATGTCCTTGAAGGCATATACCATCGATGTACCGTCGCTGTATTTGATCTCGTACAATCGACCCGCTCTGTCGAAGCCATACGTCTCACTGATGTCGCCCCATGTCCAGCTAGTCAGTCTGCTGAATCGATCGTATTCCAGCTCGACGCCGGCGAAGATACCATTCCTCGGTCCCCATTTAACGGGTCTAGCAGTTCTGTCGTAAGTAACATTCAGCAATTCCACTCGATCGTCCATAAATACTGCCACCGTGTTTGTTTCCCTGTCGTACTCGAGAGACAGCAGGATCTCGCCATTGACTCGGAGCTTTCTGCCGACCTGGGCGATCGCCTTAGAGTTTCCGCGATTCTTATTTCCTTGGATCTTTCGAAGGAAGTATCGCCATTCAAAGCGATTAGCCAGATCGCCAGCAATCTCTGTTCTCTGTTTAGCCGGCACGGGATAGCTTTCGCCTAACAGAGGCTCGATCTCAGCCAAGATCGAGTACGGCATACTGTCGGTGCTGACGGTGTGAGCCCATGGTGTCACTCTTCCAACTGAGCCATCGGCGAGAACTGTTGTTCTTTGCTCGGCTTCTCCAACCTTCGTAACAACGGATGATCCTTTGATTAGCATCGAGATGGGCTTCCTGTTATTCTGTCCAACTTTGACTATGGCACCTTTCAGGCTAAGATCGAACGTCAAGCTGATCACCTTGCCTGTGGGAGTCACTGCGCTAGTCAGCCTGCCAAACTAATCATAATTGTAAACATAGCTGCGACCGGTACTATCGAGTTTCGTCTTCAGCAAACCAGTAGGTCCGTGATAGTCGAAAGTGACGTTATAATTGTCAGGCGTACTCAACTCGTGCAGCATCTTCATTCTAGACATCCTCAGTCTGCATTTCTGTCCCTTTGTGTTCTCGATCGAATTCACCTGGCTGCTGTAGTCTCTCAGCAAAAAGACCTTGTTGCCAGCCGCGTCTGTTACCGTGCTGAGCTTGCCGTTACTAGTGTTGACGTTATACGTGAAGAGATACACAGTCTCGCCAGTGAGGATGTTCTTCGTGGCAATGTGCTGACCGAACCGATTAAATACGTAGATTTCTTGCGTGTCGGGTGCATAGATCTCGTACTCTCGTGCACCGCTCGCGTCAGGAATGCTCGCTGTCACCGAGCGAATGCGATAATTGGCCTGGTCACCGATGTGCACTACTCCGTCGGGTGAAACCGCCACGGCGGATATAGTATTGAACTTAGAGGTAGATGCCAGATAGTGATCGGCCTCGAAGCAGTCGCAACCGCGCTCCAGACAATTGCACTTGGACTCAGCACCGGCGTATGGCGAGATCTTGCCATCGGTACCGATCACGCGAACGCGATTGATCCTCTGGGAGTCGCTCTCGGCGATGTAGAGGTCACCCGATGGACCGAACGCGACGCTCTGCGGCATCACCAGAGTGGCGTGAGTCGCGAGCTCCGTATCAAACGAGGCTGACGGAGAGGCACAATGAAGCGGACGACCGGCGACGACCTTGACGCGACCGTCTGGCGCCAGTTGAAGAACCATATGATCGTCAATTATGTGCAGCGAGTTGTCCAAGGGATTGATCGCCAATTCAGTCGGCCAGCGTAGATGAACCTCCTCGACGTTCAACGTTCCTTCACAGGGTATGGGTTTCCAGTGCGATTTATGCATATGATTGCCGATCACGGTGGTGATGATACCGTCTCTGTCGACCATCCGTATATTCGTGCCATCAGCAAAGTACAAGACGTTATCAGCAGAGACGGCAACGCCCTTGGGATAAGCGAGTTTAGCGTCTCGTGCGAGCGCACCATCGCCACAGTGAGCTTCGTCGCCGGGAAGACAACGTTCCCCGGAACCGACTACTGTCTCCCAATTGTGATCGGGATCCGTGTAGTCGTTGGTGTCGCGTACGCGAATAATCTGATGAGATTCTGGATCCGATATGTAGAGAACGCCGTCCAGCGGACTTAGAGCGATGTGATAACGATATGATACCCTGGTTGCGCTAAAAGAATAGAAATATAAAATTAAATAAAATCTTTTAAATCAGAAAAAATGATCTTAGGAGTTTAAAAATTTAACGATCAATTACTTACTTTAGTCTGACTACAGTTCTGACTGTTCCATCGACGAGAATCTTCCTGACTAGATTAAAATCACCGACAAAAATGGAGCCGTCTGCTGCAGTGGCAAGAGCTACAGGAGCTAACAAACGCTGCTTGGAAGCTTGCCCATCGCAATCGTAACATTCTAACGGTCTCTGGTGACCATCTCCCATCGTGGTGAGGATAACTCTCGGCTTATGTTTCAGATAAATGTTCGAGCCGTCTCCTTTCTGTAAGATACCCTCGTGGAAGTTGTATCTGTGATGAATGTCCAAGTTCCAACCGCCGACTTCCGAGATGGACATGTCGTGTCCGCTCAACTTGGTCGTCTGCACATCCCAGATGATGTCCTTGCAATCGCTATATTCGTAGCCAACCTTGACCATAGCAGTCGTAACTCCGTAGACGCGTTGGCGATAGACATTCAAGCGGTTCCACGCATAAGTAAACTTAATTACTGGATCAGCCTCGAAGGTCTTCTCGAATAGTATACCTTCAATCGTGATTCTCAAATGTATCAAGTTCAAGGTTGCCGGTATGACTTCCGGCGTCAGCTGCAGTTGTATGGTAGAGAGGTAACCGGCGGCTCGCGAACTATGATATACCAGATTCAAGCCCGTTCCGGGAATTTGCAAACTTTCCTGTATAACTTGAGACTCCGCCAAAATAGCGCTTTTGTCCGGGCAAGCTCCTTGGAATCCGTGTTTCCAAGTCGCCAGGACCACCGGCTTCATGAGGTCGTAATCGTGAGCAGCACATGCGTGTGGAACGTGCACAGGTGGCTTCTCCTCAGCAGTGCTCATAATAATCTTGTCGATTATGACGACCTGGACGGAACAAATATATATTTTAAAAACTGCTAGGATAACAAATAAACTTAACTTTCTAAGAAAGATGTTAAGTCATTTGTTTTATATCGCAAATTTAACTTTGCTGGTTTTGACTGATTCAGTCAATTTGCAGTTTAGAGTTCACTCAGGTATTAATTTAAATTTACGCTTACCTCGTTCCAGGGCACGAAGACGATATGGCTCTGCGGCTTGAAGGGCGATCTGCCGAATTGCAGAGTTACGGCGCCACCTCCGTTCACCAGGAGATCGAACCAGCCGTCGTCTCTAGTGAGGGTGAAGCCTTCCAGCGGTGTGCTAGTGCTGACCCGGACTCCCATCAGTCCCGTGCCGAGATGAGTGACGACACGGCCGCGTATGACGGCCGATCGGCTATTAGACAACGATCTCGTTAATCGAAAAATAAGTTTGCGAACAAATCAAATAAGATCTAGAAGATCACTTCTTTGTATGCTTCGTCGTACACTACCAACAAAGCAACCGCTATTCTCTAGACTAATTTCAATCTACTACATTTTACTGTTGACACTTTAAAAATCTCTTTTTAGAGTAAACACACCGACGAAAAGAGATACTGTCACTTGATAATATTTAATTAAATGTTTGAGACATTTTTCAATTCTTCATTAAATGTATAATTAAAAATAAAGATATTATACCTGTAGTATTAATTTTTGAAAAGTTTTGTAGAGAAAAAACAAAGAAAATTAATATAAGTGTAATACATATATTAATATTATTAATGTGGATTGCAGTGTGAAAATTATTATAAAATAATACGATAATATAAAATAAGAAATACGGGAGACCTTGTATAATATTTTGCTTTGGATCTAGGTGTTTCAAAAATAAATCTTGGAATTATCGACAAATCAATGTCCGTGATGAGGAGAATCGCTATATTTACACGCAAAAGTGCCGTCTTCCCGGACGTTTAAAAAGACCGAAGTAATCGAGGTAAATTTGCATCTAGGAGGATAATGCGCGTCCATTTACATGTGACAGCATTCTTTCGCCGGTTAATAAGTATCTCGATACCGAGCATCGATCGCCAATCGCGTATGCAAATACGCGATGAATATTCAACGCGACGTTTTTACTTTCGTAAATTCTGCTTCTCAGTGCTAAAGAGGGACCACTCGATTCTTTGATTGTTTATCGCTGCACGAACAACAACGACGAACGTAATCGTCGCATTATTTTTTATCGTGATGTTTCAGATGATCTCTCTGATCACTGTAGTTTGCCGTTTTTTTCTCGAACGAACAACGGAATACGATAATCGAACCTTCATCGTGCCTCTTTGGCACTGGAGCGTTTTATGGTCGAGGACAAATCACTACTTACATACATACAGTTAATATATATATATATACATATATATATATATATATATATATATATATATTTTTATGTGAATATACACGAATAACACAAAGTCGGAAGCTCAACGTAAAAGGCACGAAACACAACGTAGGAATCAAAAGGTAACTGAACCATGCAACACGAGAATGTGTTCAACAATAATGGAGGACAAGTGCGCCGATCGTGGAATGTGTTCCAACTGTCTACACAGAGACTCTTAGATCATGTATCGTATGAACCACACATCTCATTTTTCTCTTTCATTCTTTTCGTTGCTCTCAAATGTTGATAAAAGGACATTTGCATGACATCATTGGATTTAATGAGAGTGAGAAATGTTTCTTTCTCACGCGCATTAATCCACGATTTTGTCTCTTCCATCATCTCTGGGAACAACTGATAATTGATACAAATGCGAGGTGCGGAAATACATGATCGAAGGAGAGCGAGACCTGCCGAGATTCAATCAAATCGAATGAGGTCAAACTTCTCAAGCGCAGTCGAACGCACACACGCACGGCTTGTGGTGATCAGGATGCAGGATGTATTTTTATGTACACATACGTGAGAGAGATACCAAATGCACGAAAATATTATCAAACAGCAGCAGGTTTCTTATTACCGCTACGACGGATCTTATTACGGATCCTCGTTCATTTAATCGAGCTTTATCGATGTCTGGTTTTCTTACCTTGTGTTGAAGTGATTCCAGAACATACTGACCGGGCAGCACGGATAAAACAGAGCCGAGTTAAAATGATGCGATTAAAGGCGAAAATAGAAGGAGGACGCAGGATCTCGAGAATGATTCGTCAAAGGGATGAAGGAGATTGAAAGAAAAAGAGAGAGAGAGAAATAGAAAAAAAGCAGCAAAGGATATTCAAAGGTGGGACTAAAAATATAAAGGAGTTTGAGGAAAACTTTCCGCTTTTACGAAGAATTTCGATACGTCGCGTCTCGGGATTATTAGAATTTGCCGGTCCCTTCCGATAGACCTGACGCGTCGGGGAGAAAAAACTGTCCGGTTATTGTATATAACCCCCTTCCCTGAGTCCCCCACCCCCTTAGTCGGCATGAAGAGCGAAAAGCTCGAGGCTTAAACATGGACTCACACATTCACGCAAGCTTCACTCGGACAGACATGAGAAAGAGAAAAAGGGAAAAGAATCGAAAAGGGGTTGGATTGGTATGTCGATAGAGATAGATCGTAAGGGACTGCGATAAAGATTCTGGCATAGATAGAGAAAGAATAGAGAAGAGAAAGAGAGAGAGAGAGAAAGAGAAATATACATGGATAAATGAAAAGGACGGGAGTGGAAGGGAAGGGGGAGAAAGGGGTTAGTGCAGGGCACACGCTCGCGCACACGTACGTACAAAACATATGTAGAAAACTGTTGGGATGTGATTTCACACGGGTCACAACAACGCAGATATAATATATTGAAATCTATGTATATGCATCCTCGTGTCTGTATTCTGTCTGTACGGTAATACACGTGTACTGCGAGAAAAAGAAAGAGAGAGATATACAGGGGTATGCGTGTATCTTGTAATATATGCGCGTAAAGGCAGCTAAAGATTACCGGATTCTTGCGAGAGAAGAGCCTAGGACCCTTCTATGTGTGCGCGTTTCTTCCCGCTTTAGTTAAAAATAAAGATCGATCAGCTTTGTCCAACTACTAATCTTTCAATCGATTCGGCTCCCGGCTCGAGTCAAAGGGACTGACTATAATCGTATTATTAATAACCGTTAGTCCCATCGAGCATGCAGCTTTCTCGACCTTTGCGATTCACGCTCTATACAGACTTTCACAGGTTCTCCATGCACTTTTTTTTATCATATAGGGATTTTTTGCTTAATTTAGAAAATAAATTTGATCTTAATAAAAAACAATGTCAAGGCATCATATTAATTTCTAAATTGTAGTAGGCTATTAAACATCTCAGAAATTGGATTTTAAATCAACTAAATTTTTATGTAAAATTCAATAAGGAATTACAGAGAAATAGAGTTTAATAAAACTTTTGCCAAGAAAAAATTAATTCTACACTCTTGAAGAAATCCATATGTAAAGGGGAGAGTGGTGAACACAAGTGATATCGCCAAGTGGCTAGTGTATTCCTATTTTATGCTGCCATTTTCTCCTGATCGCACATGTGTGTTGAATCTTCTATTTTACTTCTTTACTCAGAGACACGCAGACGGTAGACGCAACATCGACATCGGGACGGACAATTTTCGCTAACGATTCAACGCGGAGACGACGAGGATCATGACGACGACATTGGTCGCAAGGACAAGAGGGGAAAGTCTCGCGACGATCGACGACGAACTTACCTCTCGTTGAAAGTCTCCTGACGAGCGTAGTTCTGCAGACTGCCCTCGTCGATTAGGAACTTCATTCTCTCGAAAAAGGAAGCGGTAATGGCGGGCGGTTGTTTCCGTAGCAATATATCGATTGGCTTGGGCGCTGAGACACACAGCTGGCTGCTGCGGCATATGTGATTGGAACAACATTCCGGATCGGCGCAATCGATGAGACCATCTGAAAGTTTCATTATTCTTCATTAAGGTCGCAAAATAAGTAATGCACTTATATTGATGAATTTTTGCATTAGTTGCTGAATTTCGAATATTTCAAGTATAAGTAGTAATGCAATTGCAAAATTTTAATTTACACTATATCCATTCTCTGATATTTCAATGACTCGATCTTAAAATGAAACGTATAGATTGTACAGTAACAAGTATTATACGATTATATAATAATCGGCTTTCTATATTGAATCATTAAATTAATTTGATGTACCTTTATCGTTGTCTCGTCCATCGTTGCAATTCTGCTCTAAAAGCACGCTACAGTCTTTGCCGTCCCAACCGTCATAGCACTGACACTCCCATTGCGCGTCGTTCGTCACCCTGCACTGTCCATGGCCGGAACAGGAATTTGGACAGCCCTCCATCGTGCAGTGTTTTCCGTTCCATCCGGTGACGCATAGACACGTGCCGTTCTTGCATTGTCCATGCTCGTTGCAGCGAGGGTCGCACTGCTTCAAATTGCAAAGCTCGCCGGACCAGCCTGGCAAGCAATCGCAGGCATTATCCACGCAGTGCCCGTGAGGACCGCAATCGAGATCGCACAGTTCTGAAACAGCGGAACAGGAAACTGTAAAAGCACCTGGTTCGTTTCAGAGGACGCGAAATGTTAGTCTCGAAGCGACACTCAGAAGCCGGGAGTAAAGCGACGATCGTCCCACAAGTGAATAAAAGCTACGAGAAAAAAAGGATAGTTAATCAAGAGAATGTGAAAATGATATACTTCGTAAGTTCTGTCGCCATCTTTCTGACACCTGGAAACACAGGAATCATCAATTTTACGAAGGTACAAAACGAGTACACGAGCGTATCGATCTCGATATGTTTAACCCAATTTATATCGCGGTCACAGCCCCCAGTTAACAATATCTCTGATTTCTAAATTAACATCGAAGATTGATACAGCTATATTTGTCGTAGTTAGTTCTGAAAGACACATTTTTCTTATAATTATTTAAAAAACATAGAAATATATAAGCTGAGTATAAATATAAAATAATCGTTTTCGAGACTATGTGAAGAGAAAAATAGAAGAAAAGATGAAATTACAATCTGTCGGATAAAATTTAAAACAATAATTCTTTTGTAATATGAATTTTTTGCGCGAAAAATGCTCGATATATCGATTTTCGATTATTAAGTAATAATATTATATAATTTTACATTCGTTAATATGTTCGCTCACCTTTCGAGCAATCATCACCGGACCACATCGGCTCGCAGAGACAGGTTTGGGTCTCGAGATCGAAGTTTCCGTGACCGCTGCAGTCCGGCAGGCACTGCAGTGCCTCCTTGTCCATTTGGCTGCAGTCGGCTCCTTTCCAACCTTTTTTACAGATGCACGTGCCCTCGGCGCAGAAACCGTGGCCCGAGCAAGTCGGATGCGGACAGTCAACCTCCTCGCAATACTTCCCCTTGTAGCCGCGTACACAGTTGCATTTGCCGTTGGTGCAGTGACCGTGCCCGTTGCAGTCGGGCACCTCGCACTCGTCGTGTCGCAGGGAGCACTCCTTACCCTTCCAGCCGGGATTGCATTGACACTCGCCGTTTATGTACTCGCCTAAATCGGTGCGACAAAATTATTTGACGTGGAATTATTTACTCGTAAAGTTGGTTCAAAAGAACGGAAACTTTTAACAATTGAAATTCAACGGCAATACAGCAAAATTGTCGCCGAAGACACTTTCTATAGGTACATACGTAGAATAGTTGTGATTCGATTTATCAGATGCTATCAGAAGTCGTGAAATTGCATTGAGTTATTGTTATATCATATTTTACTTTCGAATTCGATTCTACTTTCTTTCATTTTGCAAATGTAAATATATTTTGATTATCAAGAGCACTAGGAAAGTAGAAAAAATTGGTATGTTAAGTAACGAGAAATTAGCAGGTATCGCGATTATTTGCAAAAATGCAATATCGAAGCAAGTGAAACGTATAATCGGCTTTGATTTCTATTTAAAAGAAATCAATATACAAAGCCGTAACCAGGCTTGATTTTTTTAATCGCTTGAAAAACTTCCCAATCGTTATTTCTTCCTGTTTCAATAGGATTTTAATCAAACTCGTAACCAATAACCGATTTTTGAAGTTTATTAAAATTCCAATATAGATTTTTCAATTTAATATTATTTCAACCAAACGGCTGAATCCTATTATCGCGGATTTCTCAATATTTGTGCAATAATATAATAGCGCACGTATAATATGATGCATAAATATAAGAAATATATATAGAAAAAAAGATGTAAATTATTTTTAATATTCAAGAATATAATTAAAAGAAATAAGAGCTGATTATTTATTAATTTAGAGATATCTTTCGGTAGTAATAGTAAAATAAAACTCACCTCTTTGACTGCAGAGAACAGGACAGACACTCTCGCTGCAATCTTCGCCACCGAAACCAGGATTGCACTGGCAATGACCTAAGAGACACTCGCCCTTGCCACTACAACCATTCGGACAGTTATGCGTCATATCCTCGGCGATAACAGCAATGAATGAAACTTCGTGAGGATCCCCGTCATCGTTGTAGAGCGAGAGGAACCAATGTCCCGGCTCCATGTACTGAGTTACTTCCTTTTTAATCGAGGGCTGTGAAGAAAGCGGTCGCGTGAGTACATTATCTAATCGAATCATGCGTAAGTTTCACAGTTGTGCTACGGGGTGAGTAAAAAAATGAAAAAAAATAGTCTACCGGAGACTATTGACAAGAGAGTGAAATAAAAATAGGGCAGTGGCACATACAATAACACTAACATGGGACGCCCTGGTGGTCCGAGCCTTGAAACCACTGAGAACCTCCAGGAGATCGTACTGCGTGTGCGTGGGCAGCGCGTTCCTTCTCGCGTACACGCCGATGCTGGCACCGCGCGGGATGCTGTAGTCGAAACGCACGTAGGCGGCCTCCGATTGATAGAACTGCATGTTCCAGTAGCCGTACGGCGGTATCTCCTTGCTGAGCTTCTGCCCTAAACCGACCTGAGCGAAGGTCGTCCCATCGGGCGGAAAGGACCGCGCCGGGAAGGTTCGTGCACCTGCGAAGTCCGGGCATCGTGATCAGAAAACACGGCGTACGATCGCGAACCTGATTGAGCTATCGGGTAATGTAACTCGGGATTGTCGTTAGATTTTAATCTGATTAATTGAGTTATCTACGGTCAACGGATAATTTGTGTTGCCTAAATTGCGATAGATTGTATCGAACAGCTGATTTCTTAAAGAAGAAAAAAATTTGGCATTAATTTTGTGTTAACGAGGTATCAAGATTACGTTACCCGATGGTTAAAAATATTCTCAGGGCTAATGGATGAATGCTTATGCGTGTTTATATTTTGAGTATATTACATCTTTTTCTCTCGTTTTAAACGTATTATTTAATTCATACTTTTAGTTAATTCTCTCGCAATACACATTCCGTTATTTCTCACAATCATTGGATCAACAACTAATTTTCTTCTAAAAATAATAAATTGATTACTGATTACTCTTGTAGAACATTATCGGTATAAAAATCACTAACGACAATTTAATTGTGACATTTCGTGCACAGGAATTGACTTAAAATTATGTCAATACTACAGTAACCCATGCTATTTAAATAATAACGCCACCAATGTTGTCACAAAGCACATTGCAATTACTACAAATTACACTAAAATACAACTAATCACTACAATATAAGCAAATCAATGTAAATGCATTTGACAAATTCACGAGTAAACACAAGCAAAAAAGTGAGCAAAGACAAAAGAGAGAAAGTAGACGTGTTCGAAGGAAAGTGATGTAGAGGAAAAAATGAAACGGAAAGAGAAAAAAGAAAAAAGAGACAATCATAAACGTGGCCTCACCTTCGAGAATCAATATAGTAGGCTCGGGGGGGAGGGCAGTACTCCCCGAACAAGCCCACAGATCGGTGCTTACTTCTGGCTCGTGAGTCGAAGTGGAAATCCCGTCGATTGATTCGCTATTCTTCGAGGTATCGTCCATCGACGACGAATAATAGTTTTCGGTGGTGGAAATCGTCGCGTTGGCCGAATCTTTCGCTGTTGATTCCACATCTTGCTTTCTCCCGTTCGCCGAATCCTCCCTGGACTCTAGGAATTCGTCGACTGACAGAGTGGCATTAATGCTCTCGAGCTCTCGCTCCAAATTGTCGTCGATCGCTGAAAAATTGTCCCATTCGTCAGAGGACGAGCCCATGCACGGACAGGAGCACTCGCACTCGCCACCGGCCCAGATGGGCGCCGGAGGCGAGGCAGGTGGTTGTGGCGGCGGCGGTAATCGCGAATCGATCGCGTTTATCGACTCGGCGTCCTTAGCAGGGATTTTTTTCATGCTCTCTGCAGGCGGCACCTGCGTTTGATCAATGTTAATCCCGGACAAGTGGCCGTCCTTCGTCGGCACCGACACCGAGAGAACGTATAGCGGTCTCGAAGAAGCGGCAGATGGATCCTCGGTGGCAATTGTTACATTTATGAGCACTCGATGCGGTGAAGATGTCGATGAAGATGAGGATGATGATGATGAGCCGGGATGAGTGTCGCGGTACACCGGCACCTCCACGATTTGTATTCGTTGGGTGATCGGCGAGTTAGACAGATGATCCGTATTAGAGGGAAACCTGGGTGACGCGTTACCCGATGAATCGTGCACCGCTTCATGCGGAATATTCGTGGAAGGTAAATTGTAATTAGTTCTAATCGACGAGGAGTTTTCAACAGGCTCGTTAGCTTCGACAGTCGCTTCATGGAACTTCTCTTCAAACTTCCGAAGAAACTCGTCGACGTTTTCCTCTCTCGTGATAATTCGTGGATCATTTTTATCTTTAGTTCGCTCCTTTTGGAAAACAACGCTGGACTTCGCGTCGTTTTCAAGAATTTTAGAATTAGATGATTTAGGAGAATCTATTGTTTCTACAGTTGCAATTGGTCGCTTCTTGTGATGAAGATCGACAATCTCTACCTCGTCCTGTCCGTAGCTATAGATCGGTACGGGATAATCTTTCTGAAGTTCCTCGGACTGTTCGGGAGCGTTAATGATATTGAACGAGACTTCGGACTCGGACGACGAAGATTCCTGAGACAGCTCTCGGGTTTCTTTTACAATGTTCGACGTCTGAGATTCTATCGATTCTATCGATTTCGTGGCTATATTTATTGTTTTCGAGTTATTTTTTTCTTCGGACTTATTGTAATGCTTTACTTCAACCTTCTCTCTGAGAAAGATCACATCTTCCTTAGAATCTTCAATTTTCCCGTCGTTATTTAACAATGCATGAAATGCTTGTTCATCATCTACGTTTATACTAGGCAAAATCGTGCTATCTACAGCGTCTACTCCGTTTTGCTCCACTTCTACAGAAACTAACCGTTCGCTCGTATAGAAATTACTTACGTTCAATCGTTGATCCTCCGTTAGTTCAATCGAGCGTATCTCTGTTACGGCTTCTACAATGCTATCGGCAGCGTCTATATTACCGTTATAATCGGCGGGGGAAACGTTGCTGTCATTTTCTATAGTTTCGCCAACTACTCGGTCGTAATCGCTGCTATCTGCGCCAAGTTTCGGGGACTCCGCGTCGGATGCAGACGTCGTAGTCTCGATACCGTCTCCGCTTTTGCCAATGTCCGAACTTTCGGACGTGCCGGTGTTCTCGAAATCCGCGTAATCATCGCGAACGAGTTTCGCGGCAACGTGCCCTTCTTCTCGCGTCGTCGATTTCTCGAGCGCATCAACAGCGTTTTCGTCGACGACCGGGAAAAGTTCGACGAGAGGCCGCGTGGACGTCGCGCCGGACACTTTATCATCGTAGAACGATTCGCGATTGGATTCGGAAGTTGACGCGGACGAACGACCAGAGTCGATAGAGACAGAGGACGAAGAGGTGAGATGATCGACAGTATGATCGTGCGAGTAATTAGTAGTAGTGGCCGAGACATTCACGACAGCTTCCTTCACCGGCCCTTCCTCATGCTCCCGATCATGCACAATCTTACCCGGGAACTCGTCATGCAACGGAACCGATCGCTGCTCGAACCCCGAGGTCTCGGTCCCAAGGACACTTGGGGTCGAGGACGACTCCTCGGAGTCACGAGGGGATGATGGTGCGACACTTTGGTGCAATGCATGCTCGTTAAATGCGTTCCTACGCTTGCGGCTGTATACGACATCATCTAACAACATGCTATTCGACGTGATAATCCTACCTCCTGACGATGACGGTTGCCGCGTCCTGCTACCCGATTGCGACGACGTTACAGTGGATGACGTGGACGTCTTGTTCGCCTCGTTCGACGATGGCTTCGCGTCCGTGTTCTCGCCCACCAGGACCGTGCACGCCTTTGTGCCTTGGTACGACCAGTTCACTAAATTGGACGCTTAATGAGGAATCAATTAGGATTGCACACGGTGTTAGTTTAGCGGAAGTTATCTTGTTATTATCTTGCTCTACTTCGTAGTGTTTCAAGAGTATTTCGCAGACAACAGAAGAATAAAAAATAGACTAGAATATATAAATTTGAGATATTTTTACGAGACATATCCATAATCTTGCTAAAATGTGACGTATGCTTTTAAATAGAAGCTTTAAATCTGTGTTATAATTTTGTTTAAGTTTACAATTATATCTGATATAGAATATAGAAGATAGATGGCTGACGGAGCAAAGAAACTGTCGTACGGAATGCAATATGCGAATAATTACCTGCGACGTAGGTTAATGCCGCGGTCAAGCAGAGCGAGAGCATAATTACTACTATGGCAATTAGTTTCCAGCTGCACCAATCGATTCCCTTGCGGAAATGACAGCGGATGCTTTGTCTCCTCATCGGGATCATCGACGGGGCGTGCCCGTAAGGTAAAGGTACCCTGAAAATCGATGAAGGTCGATTTATAGTGGCCGGCCACCCATTTAAATTTTCGATTCCCCTCCTTAGCTAACCCTTATCTCCTCCACCGTCGGTAGCAGATTCGTTTAACACACGTCGTCATTAACGATTATCCGGCCGCTCGTTAGCGGTCGAAGATTAATCTTTATCCCGTTGCTTTATCCGAAAAGTTAGATAACAATCCGAGTCGAATCGTTACACGGGGTTACATAATTTCTCGATGCGCCGCCGTTGTAATTAGAGAAACACCGTCGAGGAATTCGGCACTTGAGTATAGTTTTCAAGCACATTCGGAGTCGAACTTTCGGAGTTTCGCTATATAGTAGAGAGTTGCGGCTCTCTTTTTCTCTCTCTCTCTATCTCTCTCCTTCCTTCTCTCCCGTGGCGTTCGAGAAACTCGCAATGTATTCTCGCTCGTTACATATCCCCATAGAAAAGCAGCAGTCCTCGAGTGTGTTTGTAGTGAACGGTTGCCGCCACCGTCGCCGCTTCCAAGTAACTCACAAATGTCTAACCAAAATATTTAAACGCAACCGTCGGATTCTGAAGCGCGAGCGGGAAAACGCGTTTGCTTTCGTTGCACCGCGTGATAATGAAAAAAACGAGAACCTAGAACGAGCGTCTACCGTCCTCCTCTCCAGGGCTGCGCGTCCTCTCTTCCGCTGTTGATTCTACGCGGATTGGACGCGCATTTTTTTTCTCTATCGCGCAAACAAAATAAAAGCGGACGATTTGGAGTTCTCCGAGTGAAACTTCCAGGTCTCTGAATTTTCTATTTTACAGCCCGATGTCGAAATGTTTAACCGAGTGTTTGACTTATTCGTTACAAAGTTTCAATATTGGAATATCCGACGTTTTTGAATGTTAACTCTTTGGTTTTGTCACATTTACATTTTCACCATACTTCGTTGGTTTAGTTTTTAATAAAGCTAAGTGAAACGTATTGATTTTTTTACACAAATTTAAAAAAATATTCGATCATATGTTATTTCTCTCTTTTCATACCTATAAATATATCAAGTTAAAAAATTTTTTTATATAATATTCTTTTTTATGTTGAACTAATAATAAATAGAAAAATATGAAAATATGTATATATCGCGTGAAATTAAATGTCAGCTCGGCTACTAATCAGCATTGTTCATTATCAAATTATCCTTTCTCTATTATCCTTCTATTCTATTTCGCATTAAATCAATATCGTTTTTTTAATTCAATTTCTGGAAAATAATTCGTCGTCGACTTTCGAGCGCGCGCTAATGTCATTTATGTAAATTTGCATAGCGTTGCAAAAGTCTGGAAAGAGAGAGAGAGAACGCGAATCCGTTCGCTCCCGGGGATGCTAACGTCGGATATCAAATTCCGTTGTGTCCACTTTCCGAAAGAAGTTCGTTTTCCGTAAATACGCGGCGACCGTTTTGCGAGTCTCTCACAACGAGAGAGAGAGAGAGAAAGAGAGCATTCCTCAAGGATCTGTGGCGAATGTGTCGTATAAGGACTTGAAGGACCGGCGATTTTCCTCGGCGAAACCAGTCACGCGCGGACGGTCTCTCCCTCGAGGGATGACAACCCGCGCTCAAACATTAACTCATTGTGCGCGTCGGCTGAATAGATGATTTATGAGGATCTATCGAGTGGCGCGAAGAAAAAGACGGAGGTCGACGTAGAAGTCGATCGCCATCGTCCGTCTGTCCGAGGTTTTCGAAACACGCGTTTCTTCGGCTCGCACCTCGAAGCCTTCAATTCATTCACCGACGACACAATTCGCCGTTCGATATATAAAGAGAGAAAGAGAAAGAGAAGAAATATTATACGCGGTAAACGTGCGGCACGTACGGCTCTTACCTGTCCATGTTGTTCTGGAGCTCCACCTTTATTGGACTGTTCCCCGTAGACTGATTCTTGTTGTTATATTCATTCTTCGGTATCTCTGCAAGAAGGGAGAAGAAACGAAAGATGAGACGATGAAGATAGTTTGTTGCATTCGCGTCTGACAGATCGGCGAAATTTCTCGTGGGAAACGGCGCCTCCACCCGTCAAGTTTTTTCATCGCCGAAAATGTAAATGCAATTCAACGCGATGTAATTTACATTTTTACGTACTGCATACGAAATCGCGTTATAAGCGTTGTAAATACGCGGAAGTTAGTATATATATATATATATATATATATTTTTTTTTTTGCGCGCGAGGATACGCGATTATTCCTCTTTAAAAGACCTCTCCGCGTTCAGGATTAACCGTTCTCCATCCGAGCTAACTGATTCACCGGAGGTAAATGATGTCGTTAGAGCCTACTAATAGACGGCACGCACTACTAACGCAGGTAGTGACGTGGATTCTCTCTACATCTAGCAGTCAAATGCAGTTAAAAATGTTCACCGTCGCAATTCGACGGGATAATGACACCCCTTCGCTTACATTTATCCTCGCACGCAGCATTTCCGATTACCGGGGAACGTATAATTAACCGCGGAGGTTCGATGAGCGCGGGGCGTGGTCGGCCGTTAAATAAATTACGATACGTGTCGATTCTTTCATTTTCAGCGCGAGACTTTTCCCGGTGAACGACCATCAGACGTTCTTTGTGATGCCAGACGCGAACGTCTTTCCGTCCGTTCCGTTCTACACGCCGCATGTGCGTGAAAGCAAAAGAAAAAGGTAAGACGCGGTGGTCTCGCGGCTCTCCTGTTGAATCGATAAGTATATGATTCATCGCGGTTTCGGCTTGAATTTCAAGCGAACGGAACAGCGAGTCGCGCGTGAAGGGAGAAACTTTGTTTTTTTTTATAGGTTTTATAAAACCACCAGGGAGGGTCTTAAAGGGCGGGGAAAGTACATGTATCGTAACAAGTTTTTATTTTTTCTCGAACGAAGCTAATTCGATCGAACAGCGCATTTTACGGAGCGAAAGTCTTCTTCTCTTTATTTTCAATTTTCTTGAATAATTCTCGAGCGATTGCACAAGTTGCGAGACGCAATATTCTGCTACAAGAGACATCGGGTATATTTCGGCAGATTGTCGCGACGACAGTACTGATGATTAGCGGTGGATGATGGTGGTTTGAGAGATCACATTCGCAACAACATGCACGAGTGGTATTAACGCGTTGATCCTCAACCAAGGGAACCTCTCTAATACAAGTTTCCAACGTGGAATGGCGGAATCGCACAAATTCTATTACGTTGCTATTCTCTCTCGCGTATGATATCCTGCCAAAATATAGTATACGCGTATATATATATATATATTATATAATTTTAGTGAGAGACGATAATATACATAGTTTTTCTTTTATTCCGGGGTATATAAAACGCGTGTTTAAATTTATTTTCAGCCGCGCAAATTGACGAAACGTACAACATTTATGATTAGCTGAAATATCGCGAGGGAGAAAAGAAAAAAAAAAAGTAAATCTGAATTGAATATTCAATGCCGAGCGTATAATGACTGATAAAATAGAAATAAACGCGACTGAAATGTATTTACATTTGTAACGAAGCCCCGAATTAATTTTAGAAGTTTAACCCGGCTATCCGTGCGGCGAGATATCGCGCGCGGTGGCACGATGCGCAATTTAAAACGCAGCGCTCCGCGGCAGCGTTTTGAATATTAATGAGCCACTTTGCACGTTTACGCGCGCAGAGGCGGCATTCGAGTTCGAGCTTTGTTGTTTCTTGACACTTAGCCCCTTTCGAGGCTGCTTCACGAAACCCCATTTTCGAGATACTCGATAAAGAGAAAGAGGGAGAGAGCTTGTTACTTCAGCTTTTGTCTCTTCTTCTTATATTACGGGGAGAGAAATCCGCTCCGTACCTTTACACATACCACGGCGATGCGGAGTAAAACGCGGGCGTGGGAAGAAAAGGGCCCGGCCTGAGCCGCTGACCCCCGAAGCCATCGCTAATTGCAGGTGTTGCCGCTCCGGTCCCGCCGAAATCCGGTGATTATGCCATTTAGGCAGATATCCGTGATTACGGTGATTTCGGGGGTTACTCTCTCCGCTCTCTGGCCGGAGGGTGCTTTTCTCTTTTTTTTTTCCTCCGGAGCGCTTAGGCACACGAGACGAGAACCCCCCGTGGCCCAGAATCGAATTAGAGGGGAATATCTGCTAATCGGCGGTTCGCCGGCGAGAAATCTCTAATTGGCGACCTGCCACGTGATTTACCGTGGACGATGCGCTCGCGCGAAGAATATCTCAGGGTTGAATGTCAATGTGTATAAGATTGGGGTTTTCGTTGGTCGCATTTAAATCATCTGAGAGATTTTACATTTTTTCGTAGTGCGATTATTTTCAGTTAAGTATGTATATGATTCAATCGAAAGCAGCGAAAACAATTTTCTCAAGTAATATATGATATATATTTTCCAGTGTTACAGAGAGGGTAAAATATATTCTTTTGTGCTCCTGATTAGTAAAATAGATTTTCTTCAAGATTTCAGATCACTTTAATGATCAATTTTTATAATTTAGAGATATGAAATATATATATGCAATAAAAAGGAAATATACAATTAATATTTAAACAATTATATATTTTCTTCTCTCTTTAATATTGTAAATCGAGTATGAAGAATCGAGATAAAAAAATAAATTATTAACGCCACGTAAAAATATACGACGTACAAAGGGTTCCAAAAATTTGACAGTTACTTTATGTGAATACATAACTCAATTGCAAAAGATGTGCGGAACAAACGTATAGATTAATGTACTTTAAGTAACGCAATTCTTTTACGTTCGTAAAAATCCTTTTTCAATTATATACACATTCTGCAAGTTACAACCGTAACAAAGATAGGTCCACGTTTCGTTCAGAAAATGAATATGAGTGAACAAGATGGCCTCTGGGAAAGAGAAATCTCAGCTATAAAAGGAGTTAAACAGTATGCAGACCGTCATAAACGTCAGGCGATGTCGTAACCGGGCAGTCAATATGTCGAAGGATCGTAAATCACCAGTCGAGCTATCTCGTAGCTTTCAGGAAAACCTTTGAGAACGGTTTAGCCTTTGCTTTAGAAAAATGACGCAAGGGATATGCACCCTGAGAGACGCATCGGTGGAAAAGTCACCCCCGGCGCCTGACCGTGGAATTTGAAAAATCTTTACGACGAGCTAAACAAGAGGAAGGGGCACGAACACTCTTGTGTGCCGGACACTCTTTCCGAGTGGGACACTTTATACGTAGAAACGGTTAGGTTTCACTTCCGTTGTTTTCTCTTCGTATAGTCGATATCAGACGCGTTGGAGTACCTCGGAAAATGTCGCCGCAAGACGCCCCTTTTCTTTCCTCGAGTACGCTCGGTGGTACGACGTAGGACAAGTTGAAACCGTCAAGCGACTGTTCTTCGTCGTAACGTTGAATTAATTCGAATATAGTCGTTCAACTTAAATATAAAAATCGCCTATTTATCTTTATTTTGCATTAACTGTGAATTTTCTAAAGAGAATGCATTTTCTAAAAAAAAAAAAAAGTAAAAAAAAAATAGAGTTAATTTCGAAATGCAAAAATGTGGCACCAATCATCGTATTCAATCGCAACTCGCGATGCCAATGTTCGCGATTTTTATTGCTTTTTTTCATTTCACGTCTTCTAGACATCGAATTAATCAAACATTTTTTTAATTCCATTTGAAAAGTTGCCATTGGCGTGCAATGTTATTCCTCCACGTATACTTTAAATTAAAGTTGAACTTAAATATGAAAATCGTCTATCTATCTTTACTTTGCATTAACTTTAAATTTTCTAAAGAAAAAAAAATCGAGTTAGTTTCGAAATGCAAAATTGTGGCACGAATCATCGTATTCAATCGCAACTCGCGATGCCAATTTTTATTGCTTTTTTTTCATTTCACGTCTTCTAGACATTTCGAATGAATCGAACATTTTTTTAATTCCATTGAAAAGTTGCCACTAGCGTGCAATGTTATTCCTCCATGTTACGATACTTTAAATTAAATTTGTAATTAATTTGCCTATGCGGGTGTAAGTTTGAAGAACACTCGTGAAAAGCTAAGTTAGGCGAGCCGAATCAGACCGATCCGCGGATGCAATCCGGCGACTAAATTTGAGAATCGTTCGAGGCTTGTTAGAGTCAAGTTAACTACTCCAACAAACCCTCTCCCTCCCTCCTTCCACCTTCTCTCCCCGGGCTTTTATTCCCAACTTTTATTTCACGTGAAGAGAACCGCGTTTTCTCACGCGAAACACGCGAGCATTTCGCCGGGTGCGGAGTTACCACGTGCCTTGCTTTCTCAAGATAAAGCGAAGGAATACTGCGCCGGGATATCCTTCGGCAAACACAGACGTACGAAAAGTTCGTAAAAAAGGAACATTTCAGGTATCTCCTCACATGGCTTTTACAGAGAGGCCTTTGAAAAACCTTGAAACGATAAGATACGAACTCCCGCGCAAAAGAAGCTGAAAATTATCGAGGTCTCCTTTCCCACTTTGGTTTACTTCCTCATTGGTTATCACTGATTATGACATATACCCTCGTCAAAAGATGTCACTCGCCATCGTTCCTTGCCTAAGCCTTCTTTCGACGAGGCTGACGCAAACATCGACGTTATCGGAAGACACACCCTGCCAGGACACTCACATTCCCATTCTTCTCCTCGTCCGCTAAATATTGATGCATGTTGATGTTTCTCTATTGGGATACTTCACGTGGGTAATCACGCGACGCGTTATTAAAAACATCGGAGAGTCTTATATTTATGTTTATAAGAAGATGACAAATCGGGGATGCAAGAATATCAAGACAACTACGAAAATAGTCTCTCTCAGTTCGTGACAGAACTACCTGATCATAAGAAAAGAAACAATTTTCTCAGGTCGATATTCTTCTTCATTAAGATAATGGGAGGGCATAACTTGACAGAGATAAAAGGGAAAAATAAACGAGATACCTGAAATATTACCTACGAATTGTTTGTCCATCAGTTTGTTTGCATTTAATAATTTTCATAATACAAAAATATAAAAATCGTCGAGCTTCAAGAAATTATAAAAATAATAATGAAAAATTTTACGTTAAATTTTCTTTCAATGTTTATAATTTTACTGCGATGATAATTTATAAATAAAATTGTGCGACTCGATTTTCCGTTTTATACAAAGAAATCGATTTCGGATTCGTCGAGGCATTCATAGACGGAGAGGAAAAAGGGGAAAAGCGTTGTTTCCCACGTATATATTCCGCTCACTCTTCGTTTCTACTAAATCAGACTTAACGATCCCTACTTGCGGACTCACTTGGTATATTGTAGAAGTTACCGGATGGGGTGCGTACGAGGCAGGATGGCTCGAGATCGGGATCGCGTTCGTGATCACTCGCTGCGTGACTTCCTGGCAGTCTTCCGTTGAGCCGGCTCATTGCGGGATTACGGGGTGGCACATCAGGCGGGCCCCGCGGTGCCGAACTGTCCAACAAACACCCTGCAACAACAAAGGAAAAGCCAAATTTTAACTTAGGATTAACATGGAATCCTTTAATTGTTCGGCGAAGCTGTCAATAGAGTTATATATTTCGACGTTTAGTAAAGTGTGAACATGTTGAGTGATTTTTTTTCAAAAGTTTCAGAAGAAGAGAATCGGTTAGCCTTGACATTTTTTCCCTGAAACGAGTTTTTTTTATTACGTTCTATAGTTTGCCATTAGTTACTGATGTAATAAAACTCAAACCGACCACCCGAAACTGTTATAAAAAGAACTCGTTCTCAGGTATTCGTTTTTTCACGAAACTATTTTCGCTAGTTAAATGACGACTGTGAAAATACGAAGACCTCTTTATAAATGGATCAGCTTGGAATAGAGTCGGTACACAGGCCGTTTGATAAGAAAAGCATCAGATCGACATCGGCGCGAGGATTCGCCCTAGAATCTAGGTCGGCTGGCGGCCTCGAGGCTTATAATACTCCTAAGTAATCCAGGACAGGTGGCCTAGCTTTCCATTTGGCAAAGGGTTAAGCCGATCTCACGATTAGGCATGCGGTTCACAACGCATCGATCGTTATTGCGACCGACGGGGGTGGATAGATGTCGGATGGAAAAACCGCCACATATGTATAAACCTTATCCGCGAACGATCTGGGATTGTTTTCAACCCAAATCCGACAAAAGTTCACTTTTGAGCGTCAACGCGAATACGCGAGGCAACGACGTGGATTTTGCAGATGTGTCACACGGATTGGAAAGATCGTCGGGAGATATTAAAAATGGAGAGTTGCCTGGAGAGACGCAATTCGTAGGGGTTTGTAACGTATAAAAGGCTGTTACGCTATTTAATTCAGCGTATTCTCGGCGAGAACGTTAGCAGATTATATTGTTAGACGTGAAATGCAATATTCGGCGAGAGCTTTAGGTATACTGGAGTAAACACGAGTGGTTGCGAAGTTAAATTTTGGTCAGAGAAAGATAGTTCAAGCAACACGCACACAGTTTGTATTCATGTATCTGTTAGAGAATACTTTGCTTGCAATTTACTATTTATCTCAATATATCTCTTTGATATTATAGTATAATATTATTTCATTATCACCGCTCGTGAAAATATTTCAATAACAATTTAAACTTTTTAACTATCAATTCATTTATGTAGATGTAAATAATAAATAAAAATATAAAAGCATTTAATTTAAATGCAACAATTAAAACTGGTAAGGGGAAAAATTTATTTATTGACATAATACTTGAAATTGTTGAACTTGCATTGTTAGATTCTCACTAACAAAAATAATGCATATCTATTATAAATATTTATTTCTACTTCGTAAAATAAACTAAATATTTTTAAATATGAATTTTTGTTAGTGCAATTGGAATTAATCAAATAAAAATAATATTATTTATAATTACTTGTTGATATATTATAATTTAGTGATGAGAAAAATTTATGTTAATATGTTTATATATACATATATCTCCTATTAAAAATATTAGTTCGCTCATCTCTGACAATAATTGATTAATTATACCAGTCGATTGCCAGTAGCCTCCGAATACCCGAACTTAAGTATTGTGTCGACGAGTTCGAAAAAAGTTCGAAGGAAGTCGACGAGAAATTTGAGCTATTTCTTCTGCATCGAATGCCAGCCAATGAGGCGGACTTGTTCAGAACCTTTTTTTCTGATGGTCGTAACGAACATCGACTGATATCTTATTGGACGATAAAGGGCGCAACAGGAGGCGGCTTGAGTGGAAAAAGATAGAGAGAGAGAAAGAGGAAGGTAGAGCGATGAAGGAGTCGGGCAAGTGGAAGATGAAGAAAGAGAGCGAGAAGATGGTAGAAAAAAAAAGTTTTATCCCATGCGACGACAAAGGACTTTCTCAATCTCGTCTAATCGCGTGCTCGTCTCCCCTTCGCCTTTCCTTCTACCCGTTTGCTACCAAGTTCGATTCGTGCTTTGCTTACGCGACCTCCCCACCCTCGTTCACCCTTTCCTTCCGTCCCTTGATTTGGTTCACCCAAGAGCACTCGACCCTTTTACGATCGAACTTTCCCAGTTTCGACATTTCGTTCTCACCCGTTCTTCCTCCCCATCCCATCTCTTCCACTCCTTTTCTGGAAAAGTATCATTCGATATTATTACCAATGCGCATCGGTTCATCGACGAAGATAGAAATGCGTAAACTGGTATAACGCTTCAAGGGCATGGCTTTCAAAAGTTGAAAGATACTTTGAAAAGATCTTTCTTTCCTTCTTTTCTTTTATTTGTCTAGGATAGAGGCGAATGGAACGAACCATGAACGTAAAAGCTGATTATTGCATAGTATAATTGATGAGCAAATTAATGATATATTATTGCAATTGGTAATAATCATATTGGTATTACAGAATGTGAAATTCTTTTATTATTCCTCCGCTGCATTCGGCGATTAAACACGAATCCTTATATTATTAATATTTCCCGACGGCGGCTATTTAAATTTTAATTAATACAATACTGCGCAAAATCAACGCGTAATATTAAATGTACGATATATATACGCGTTGGCACTTTACATTTTCAGTCAAATCATGTAGTCGCGACACTTCCTTCATTTTGTCACGAATCGCAAAACGTCAAGAGAGAAAGAGAGAGAGAGAGAGAGGGAGCCGCGATAATTTCCGCCGATAGAGATTTCAATGAAGAGAAGCCTGAAATCGATAGTATGTCTTGTCGAGCATTTCTACCTGAACGCCGAAACTTGTTAACCCCAGAATCCGCTTGTTACGTATGAAGCGTTGGCGTAGACTTCTCTGTCTCTCCCTCTCTCTCACCTTCAAGTCTCTCTTCGGTCTATTCATCCTTGCAGAGCCATCGAGGCAGAAGAGTCTGTGGCACGTCGTTATTCTTGCTAATAGATCGGCGGGAGTGGGTATTGTCCCGAACAGTTACTTGAAGGATCTTACCCCATCGTTCCTTCTCGCCGGTTTCAGAAGTTCGCGCGAGCGAGATGAAGCGAGCGATCTCGTCGCATCGTTCACTCTCGAGGAGGATAAATAAAAACAGACCGAAAGTGTCCGGGAGAGGGAGTAAGTTCGAGCACTGACAAAAGGCAGGATCTTGCATGCCGCTATCCGGTATCCAGGATGAGCATCGCGACAAAGGACGCGAGCGCGCGGGTAGAAGAAGAAGTGAGGCATTCGTGAATCGAATTATGCTCGCCTGGTTTGCGCGGTCCTCGTCGGAGCGAAGGGAACCCGGGCTCGGTGGTAGGGCCACCAAAGGACCGCGTCCCGGTTGCTTGAATGAGTCCTGACCTCGCAGGACCGGTGTCGCACACCGGGCCCGCGCGTAATGGATGCGCGCCCATTGAGAGCGCACGTCAAAACGCGTAACATAATATCGGGGCCCTTACGCGCAAGAGCCCATGCCTAATGGAATTTATTAGAGGAGGTACCCTATTTTTTTTTTTCCTCGGGATCTCAGGTACGGAGAACTCGGGAGCTCTCGCCGGGGAATCAAGAGCCTCTCCATCCAGATTGTCTTCGGATCATTGGACGTGTTCTTGCGACACGGAAAGGCTAACTGGGATACGGCCGTATGAGGAAAGAAAGCTGAATCTCTCGATAGCAACTTGTCGTATCGTGACGCAATCCGATCTCGTCAAGTGTCTCTTCTTGATTTTTATCGCGTATCCCGAAATGGAATCTCTCGGAGAATTTTTTCTAAATATATTATCAATCATATTATGAATATAATTAAGATAGCACAGCGGATTTTACTTTAATTCAATAAAAATCTGCAATAATTGGCAATAAAATTAATCGATAATAATTTTATATTTTTATGTAAATATGAAAATATTAAAAAAGAGGGGAAAAAGAAGAAAAGAGAAGTAATGTAAATTAAATAAAATGATTCGCTGTATGCATCGTGGATTGCTTAAGTTTTGAATATCCGTTTCCGATAAAAGATATATAAATTGTGCTCACGCCTACTTTTTTTTTTTCACTGAAAAAATATGACTCGTGTGAAAATGTTCCAGGATAAAATGCCGTATAAAGCAACATCGTAGTAATATCCACAGAGATTTAGGAGGGGAAAAGTGAACAAACGATTCGGGAGCCTGGTCACGTATCAAAGAGCAGAGTGGACGAATTTTGGGGCGCAGGGCGAAGAAAATGAACAAGGGTTAGTCTCGTGTCTGGATTAGCTTTCAGAGCGGAACGAATTAATACTATATCGCGCGCCGGATAAAGCTCCGCATATTTCCACGTGCCAGTGTTAGCCGTGTGAGAACCACAAGCTTATAAAGATATAGAGCTTGCAGTTTCATATATGGAGATTAGAGATTGTAGTTTCATAAATCTAGTAATTAAAAAGACTTGCTTATCTACAGCTCGCGCTTCTATACATCCATTTTTCATAATTATATTAAATATATGTGACTATAGAGAGATTTCTGCAAAGATATATGTACGTATAAATCGAGTATAGGAATCTGATTTTGTTTTCGTATAAAACAAGGAATTTTTATCGTGTGTATGTATGTTTGTCAAATGAGATTTTCTTACATACATATATGAGAAATATAAGAGAGATTTTCTTATATATAATGTTAAATATTTAAAAAGACGACAATTCTCGTCGTAAATATCGATATACGATTTCTCTGAAGACAATAACTTACTGTATAAGTATGTTATTTATGGATTTAACAAATCCAAGTGAGAGATTGTTTAAATTTATAACTGAGCTACTGAATCTCTTGGAATTAAAAATAAAACTGAATTATATTTACTTTTAAAGGATTTCTGATAAGTGATTTTCGCTTGAACTACATCGAATTGCGTGTGTTAAAATAAGAGAGAAAAAGGGACAATGTTATGCAAATATTATTAATCGGATATGCAAACGTATGTCAATAGTTCATCTATTGAAAATATCTTTCTACATTTGATTGTAACAGTTTGATTTAAAAAATATTTAAAAAGATATATATTTGAGATATATTGCATATATATATATATAATGTATATAAATTATTTTTCTATTAATAGCATCGCACACAACGTGTTGAAAATCTTCCAGCTTTCCCGAGTCGAAATCTAAAACGGTTGAGTTTACGTACATAAACATCGTTCGCCCGTCTCCTTGTGTTCTCCTGAAAATTATGGAAGCCATGCCAGAATTTGTGGAACAACCACTTTACTTAAGAGAATCACTACGTAGCTCTAATATCGGGTAGCGTTCGCAATTTATCGCAATATCCGTAAGTTTTCGCGAAAGTATTCCACGATGCATCCATCTTTCGAGTATGCGCGCACCTGTATTAATTTACTCTAATTTAATTAGGAAAATGCTTATACGTATAACTACGCGCGTGATTAATCTTATTAAAGATGTTGCGCAAAATAAGATATCGTATTTTCAATGTAACCGAAGATCTTTAATGGATTCGCCATTGCTTCTTGAGATCGCGATCTATCACGTTTGTTCGTCTAATTTGACGATGCAATCTACTTTATCGTTTTCGCATTATTAATTTGATACATTATATGTATCTCTATATATTCTCTATACATTTTCTCGTATGTATCACACACATATATTCTCTCTCTATTCTCGCTATGCTTTTCATATTTTTATTGGAAAAATCATATATTTCATTTAAATATAAATACATTTATTTATTTATTTTTCATATTTTATTTAAACTTATTCTATTTTTATTTAAATAAATTATTCTCCATTAGAAAAATCGAAATTTCCAAAACAGAGTATATCTTTTTACGTCCAATTATAATGATTCATACACTTTGTTATCTCAGTGATCGCGATTGGTTTCTGTCAATAATCATCACTAATCTTCGCGTTTTTCGTTCTTCAGGAACGAATCAAGTCAAGCCTCTCGTTTTATCGACGGGTTCGGTGCACGCGACATCGTCGCATTACGTCTCGTTAGAAGATTTTCGTCGTCGAGTGACCCGAGAGCGAAGGAAAAGCTCTCTCGAGACCCTCTTTCTCGCTTCCTTCTGGCATCAGAGGAAAATCTTGAAAAATGAAGGGACGGACCGGTCGCACCGGGGGGAAAAGAGGAAAAAGGCATAGGGTAGGGTGAAACAGTTTTAATTGGAAGTCGGAGGAGATGCGGTGCAGAGGAAGAGAGAGAGATGGAGGGTTGGAAAAGGCGAAGGATGGAGGGCTGATAGCGGCGGTTCTTTACCCTCGCTCGTTCTACGTTCCCTATGTGTGAGAGTACCACGTCCCTTATCCTCGTGTTACATATATTTTCGCACGTACGTAGATATATATATATATATACACGTCCGGATAGAGCCGGTTGGAGATTTTACGGGGAATCTCGAATATTAGACCCTTTTAAATGTTTTTCAAGTCAAACACAATGTGACAATTAAATGTACAAATATTTGCAGAATGTGCGTTATTAATATTTATATTTGCTGTACATGTTTGGAATTTTTTCCCTCTTGTTTCTCATTACCTTTTTTATTCTTCGGATGTAACATGTATTATATTTCTTTTGATAGAGTAATTTATATATGGTATATATACAATATAATACTGCCGCATGCATACAGAAACTTTTTCTCTTATTTTGCACAGAGTATCCAGCTACGGAATCATTTTCTTTACGCCGGTCCTGCACGTCCGTGTTATAAGTTCGAATGCACCAACATCTGTACCATGAAGTCGAGCATCGCATCTTTCTTTCTCTCTCGGGCAGACTTAAACCGCGCGGAATGGCATGGCGCTGTTCGTTTTTCCTACGGACAAAGTGGAAACTCTACGAAAAGGAAAGAGGGCTGCGCCGAGGTAAGAGAGAAAGGGAAAGAGGGAGAGGAAAAAAAGACTTAATTCGTTTCCTATTAGAATTTACGTGGCTCGAAAATAAAGGCAGCAGAATAGACCGAAAACGAAGTCGGAGAGCAGCGAGAATTCGTGGAACGTTTTCCCGCCGCCAGCTCGACCATTGGATTTTTCACGGCACGCCGGTGTCCTGGAAAATCGAAATTAGCTTTTCCACGACGGCCAAGTCCGCGGAAGTTAACAGGGACGGAAGTCGAAATAAATGGTAGTTGATAAAAAAAAAAAAAAAAAAAAAAATAGAGAGAGATGGCCCGTCTCTCGCGCGTTCTCTCTTTGAAACGTAAAAACTCCGCACGCGTCCTGCTCTGAGAGAAAAAAAAAACAAAAATCGCGATGAAAGCTCGCCTATAAACGAAATACGGCTCGCTACATACGCGAACTAATAACGCGTTTGCGCATATTTGCAGCTGCGAATTAGGAAAACTGGAATTAGGAAAGCTCGTTAGCAGCGCGACAAAACTGCGTGGCGTTCCCTCTAATGGAATTATATATACATGTATCTATTTTAATCTCGTGTAAATTTAAATCGAGTTATAATACGTTCTCGCATCGGACCGTAATAACTACGCCGACGTATCCAGCGCGCGGCTGCTGCGCTATGCGCCGGTCTCTATGAAACGTATAATTCACTACGCGACCAAAACGCATACTATACGTATCTAAGCCGGAGTCTTGAATGATACATGGTCCGGAAAATTTCTACGTGTCTCAGCGAGGAACTATTACGCACGTACGTATATAATGTGTGCAGTTGCATTAAGTACGATATATCTGGGAGCGGATCTCTTTTTCGCCCGGAGTTACGCTGAAAACTTTTCACGTTCGGCGAGAATAAGAGGGGCTCGGGCGAGAAAATGGGGCGGCTTAATTCGTTTCCCATTAGAATTTATGTGCCGTGCACGCGCCGGTGGCGCAAAAGCGCCGGTGGAAAAGCCGCCGCGCGAGAACGGTTAGTCGTTCGTTCTTTCCTTCTCTTTACGACCCGGCGTGTCTGGTATGTTCGAGTGGACCTCCGCGAAGAGGAGAGCGCGCAGCACCTCGATACGACACCCTCGGCGATTCTTTCCTTCGGAAAACCAATGGAAAGGTTGAGCCGAGCGTCGAGAGGCGAGGCATTTTCCAGACGGGAAACGGAGATCGAAATCAAAGCGTCTGATCGTGTGAACTCGAGCGCGCGATCCTTAACTCTCTTTCTTTCTTTCTTTCTCTCTTTATACCTTTCGCTTTCATGTAAAAGCTCGCAGGATATATCCCTGACATCCCGCATAAAAATTGTTATTAGTCAAATAGCGCGATCTTCGCTTTCTTTCATCTTTCTCTCGTTCAAGTCAAATAATATTCCATATTATATATTCGATATAATTTTTCTTTCTTTTTTTTTTTTTGATAGAAACGATACAAAATTTACAACATAAGCTTCTTATAATAATTTAATGTTTACAAAAATTTTTGATCGAGAGATTTAATTTCTTTAATTATTCGCATTGCAAGATGGCATCACGACAAATTGGTATTACTTAACTTTGTTTAAAAATATACTCTCATCAATTAATGCTCATATATATTATAAATAATACATATTGATTTTGTACTCGTATAATTAAAATATATACATATAATGATATAATTATATAATATTAAAAGAAAAACGTAGTAATTTACGTAAATTTTTAATATTTTTTTTATTCGGCTCGTGAAGATTAACTCTTACTCTCGTGGGAGAGTCTCGATCGAGAACATTGATCGAGTATGAAGTGTTCGAGCAAAGTGCGGAATGTCAGAAATTGGGGCCGATATAATTGGTACCCTGTTTTCGGCAGACTACATATTGGCGAACCAAAACACGCGGAAAACGTTGTATGCGTTCACGCGAGCAGATCCTGTATATCGTACGACCGGTTTCGCGTTCCCTCACCCAATTAAAGAGACACACGTACGTTGAAACTTTGAATTTTTCGCATGCTTATTCTCCGGTAGTTCTCCAATGCACATTTCTCGTTAACAAATACTTAGAAACGCTTTTAAATTCGAGACGAAATTCTTCCGCGATGTTCTATTAAAAATTGACATTACAATTATTTAAAACAATTTGATATCTTTTTGTACCGATTTTTCGTGCACAGAGAGAATTTTCTCTTGAAATTTATCCTGAAAATCCTGAAAATGATATGATATTGGAAGAATTTTATTAGAGTTTCTCCGATTAATATTTACACCACAATAAAAAAAGGGAACAAATTCTGTCGGTGTAGCGCTTGAACGATTTTAATCATTCTTAAACAATGCTAAATATTTCCGGCCTTGAGAATGGCAAGGCAACACGGTCCGCGCACAATTTCAAAGTTCCAAACATCGAACGGGCAAGAGAGTCGCTTGTAAAATTGCTGTAATTTGGCGGTGAGCGAAAAGAAACGCATCGGAGCGAAACAACCGCTAACACCCCGGAGTCGGCTGTAAGCCGTTTCCATCGGCAAACTTTTGCGGTCGAGGCGGCGAGCTTGTACCTCGCCCACGTGTACCGCATCGCCCGGCCATTATCGCCGATCGATGATCGTAATATCGACGATCCCTCGTGGGCGATTCTCCCGTCGAGAGTGTAGAGACGTCATAATACGTCGGGCGATTCGATAGCGAGCGACGATTCTCGCTTTACGGCGCGCGCCAGCCAGACCAGGTACATATAGGTGTTTATATACATATAGGTATACGCGCCAGGGATACCGCGGATAAATTGCCCCGTCGGGGTCCAAAGGGCTTCGCCCTTTATCTAGCGTGGGTGGCTGGCTTGGCTTACGGACCCGCAATCGTTGCGGATCGGTGCCCTTCGTCGTCGTGCGAGTCGCATTATTGTTTCACGAGATGAGTGGTCGGCTCGGAACGAACGGGGCTAAGTATCGCACCGATATACCGGCTCGATTTCCCCGGGTCTCGAGAGAATTGCCGCATCAGCCGGTAATGCGAGGACTATATTACAGGTTCACTCGCGGTTTGATCCGAGATACTCCCCCGCGCATTTATTCGCAGACACGAGTAATAAGAATAAGTGAAATATAGGTTTATGCTTTTACTATACGTCACAAATTTATATGTCGAATAATGTATCGTATCTTGGTTGGGCTTGGTATGCTCGTGCTCGTAAAATAAAGTTCGCCAACGTAAACGTTTATGAATTGTGACAAGTGCAAGCTGATATAAAGTGTAATGAAATAGCCATCAAATGTAATTGTTGTCTATATTGTTTCACGCGAGATCTATGGTGATAATATTTGCGTTTTATTACTTTCAAAACGTTATGGAAATAATATATTTCTCCTTTCGTTCATAATACGATTTAGTCTCGTAATTGATCGGCTGATCTAATACGCTTCCCGATAATCTTTGCGAAATTAATTAGTACAAACAACCGCGGGCGCAAATCCGGCGTATCTCGGCAGCAGACACTTCGCGCTATCGTTGAATCTGTAGAACCCGGAATAGTAGAGACACGCGATTCTTAAGAGTTTTGCGTAATCAGGAGTAACGCGTCCGATCCGGCTTTCGAAGGGAAATCGTACACGCGCGCACCGGCTGCAACAGCTATTTATCAAACGGTCATTTAATAGAGCTCCACTGTTTTATCGTTTTATCGTAATGGCGTACGACCGTAAAGCGCTGCTGACGATTATCCATGTAGATATCTCGCGCGAATCGACGAGCGTTTGTATCCACCGCGTTACGTTACTCCGGTTGCTGTTTACGATCGACACACAGGCGACACGGGCAATTGGAAATCTATACGATCTGTATACGGATCAGCTGGACGTCTTCCCGCGTGTGCGAGAGAGAGAGATACAGAAAGAGGGAGCGTGGAATTAATTAGTAGTAACGAACGGATGCGCGCGGGCGTTTTAACCGGCTTTTTGACATCGGTATCTGTTAATCGGCGCAATTAACAGTCGATAGAAATCGCCTTCTCGGCGATCGCGTTTCTCGTTCGATCGCTCTTGTCTTCGATGGCATGCGAGGCCATCTATATCGGCCCCTCACGATCTACGTCCTACGAACCTAATACGATCTATCTGCAGCTATCTCGCGCGCGAGAGCGCGTTCCCTTCACGGTGATATAGGATCCGGGGAACGCGGTCCGACTATTAATTACAGACTGTGGAGGAGGCGAAGTCGTTAGTACACCTACGTAAAGAAAGGAGTGATTTAGAACGCGCCGATTCCTCCCACCTCGACGTCCCTTTCCTCCCTCGTTGGAAACTTTCGAATCCTCGGATTTCTCGCAGCACCTAATGAATAGGACCAGGCTCATATATAGCTAAGTGCCGATAGCTCGATAGATCTCGTCGGAACTCGCCTGGTATATCTATACCAACGACGTCCGCAAACGCGATCGTCCGTTATGTTCGCGGTAAAACGTCGATTTACCTCTACCAAATTGCGTTCACGGAATCAGCCAAGGTCTTCCTTTCTATTAGGAATTCAGTGGACGAAGAGAAAAAAGGTTTCCAACATTTTTGGATACAAAAGTGTTTTTTTTTTCTTTTTATGAATATCAATTCTCGACTGTTATTAGATTTATCCTTTAGCTCGAATTGTGAGTTTTGTAGATTCCCTAACAGCACACATATCCCGAAGAGATCGTTCAGAGATATTTTGTACTATTAGGATTTTCTATGTCGCGAATCCTTTCGGATGAGGTTAACACCGTTTTCTTTCGAAGCGGCCGACAGGGATCGTAAAACGTTTATCGATTCCCATCCCGGAATTTCACGCAGGAGAGGCTCGCGAGATCGTCGCGATAAGTATGTTGTGCGGACGCGGGAAATTTATCGCCCGTGTACATACGTGCGCGACGTTTGTAGGTACTACAGCCTTTTCCTCCCTTATGATATTTTCGCAATCTCCCAGAACGCCGTTTCTTCCTACGTTCCTCTTCCGTAATCGTGCGAAAGGAAATGATTCCTTTAAAGAAATACGCTTGAAAATACCGTACACGGTTTCCTTCTCTGTCTATCGGATCGGTTAAGGCATCGAGGGCGCCGAAATAAATCCGCAAAGCCGTGGTTAAAATCGATGCCGCGCGGCCGTTTGGCGAGGATAGAGCGAGGAGACGAGGGAAGAAGGAAGGAAACTGCTCGGGGAGGGTGAAACGGCGAGGGTAGGTATAGGGTAGAAAGGGTAAGGAGATCCGGGAGGACGGCAGCCGATGAGGGTTGGAAGGAGGGATTCTGCGTTTGGCAGTTCGTGGATATTGGAAGGAGGCCCGTCGCGACGAGAGGAGGTCGTGGAAGACGATCCTACGTCCCCAGGACCGGTCGTCCTTATGCCACTGAGATTCCCCGCCCGAACTTTTGCTCGAGCAATCACATTTCCCGAAGCGACTCTCTCTCTCCTCGCGAGCGAGCAAACGGATAACCGATACCCATAGCCGTGTGCTATTAATAAGAGTCGAGATTTTGTTAAATCGGCAGGAACGGTTCTCTCTCTCTCTCTCTCTCAGTCCCTCTTTCGATGTACCGTGCAACCTGTCAAAGGAAGCTTTAGCGCGCTTCGCTAGACAGATGGATTTTTATCTTTCAAATAACAGATTTTTCGTGACATTATATTTTATGTGGAATCAAAAATATGTTCACTAAAATAGAAAAACCACTGATTTTTTCAGGTCGAATAATTAATTTTTTTTAATATCGAATTTTCGCGTTTAAAAAAAAACACGCGATTTGATAAGATAAACAAGTATTTTAATAAGACTGTAAACAAGATTCTATCCTAACGTAAACCAATGGGATACCAATTTCGCGACCAAAAGTGTCGAGTTCGTCTCGTACTAAGGAAACCACTAAATTAGTTGCCCAGTGGTCGAGGCACTCTAGGAATACCAAAGTTGCAAGTTTGCGATGCAGGATAGCTTCATGGGGTGCAAGATTGCTCAATTTCGAGTGCGGCATCCGCCGAGGCGTATGTATTAAAGTTTGGCCGGGCACGGTACGATGCGTTTTACGGTTCGGTCGAAATGACTTCCTCCGCTATCCGAGGAAAATGGCAGTTTCGTCGATCTCGAGAAACAAGATGCGGAGTAAGCAAACAAACTCAGTAGGTTGCGCTAAGAAACAGATATATCGCGAACGTTATATGTACATTACATTGTATACGCGCGTTACATAAACGTATATATATATATACACGTATATGGCTTGTTTATACGTATAATTTTCTACGTACATATATATTCAAGCAAAATTAATTTCGCAGATAATCGTCCTCTCTATTATCGATGTATACTTTGTAAAATAATGCACGACCTGCGGAATGGAATGCTAAATTGTATTTTTTTTCGAAATAGATAGGATGGCTCGTATGAATTCCGCGAAGTTTTTCATTTTCATAAATTGAGAAAATAGATATCAGCTCAGCTCGTATAAATTCCACGAAGTTTTCCATTTTCATAAATTGGGATTTTCCAGTGGTTCCCAGCATATTTCTAAGCGCGGAACGGAATAAGTTAACTTTTACTGATGACTATATAACTAATGATGCGCTTCATATAATCATCATTTCAGTCTGTTACAGAGAAAAATTATCAGACGTTCTCTTTACACAAGAGAAATATAATTTTATAATTAATATAATAGTACAAAACAAAATCATTTTGTATTATTTAGCTTATGGATTGTTCAGAGAAGACAAGCCGATATCTATTTTTTTAATTTTTAGCTAATCTTTATATAGTATTTATATATTCACTTAATTAAAATGTAAAATCTCTCTCCAATTAAAATTTGTCATGCGCGACGCTAATATTATACTTCAACTACTCTAAACCATTTGATTGCATTTGGAAAAAGTCGATTCGCGACGCGCTCACTCGAACACTCGTCCAAACCTTAGAAATCTAGTAAACGACGTCAGAGCTCCGATTTGACGCTGAAGAGTTCAAGTTCGCGGTGTCGCGCGATAGGACGAGACCGCGAGATTACTCAATTTCGCATCCGCATCGCAGCATCAAAGTTTTGCGGTGGTCTTACCGATCGAGTGCCCGAGGAGAGAGAAAGAGCGCGAACACGCAGTCCCTCTTCGTCCATCTAACGATAATGACACCGGCACGGCGGCAGATCGACCCTATCGATCCAAGGACGGTAATTGCTTGTCGGTTCTCGTTCTACCTCTACCATGCAAGGTCCTTCTTGGATCTATCTCCGCGCGCGGGTATTAGACCTACGTAGAAGGGGCGCGCTCCTTTATCCCGACGTGAACTTTACCAGCAATTAGACTGCGTAGCGGCGAACCGGACCGTCTTGTAGAGACGAGTAACCGATAACCACGCACGTGCCTCTAACGAGGAATCGAAGCCGTTGTCGAGAGAGAACTGCTGCTCGACCATGGATCGTCGCCTCGGATCGTTTCTTCCCTTCGGCCTTTGGAAGAAGGGAGAGAAAGGGCAAGGAGGGAAAACTCCGTGTGCACCACCTTACACCATCGCCAGGCCGCTCTCGCGCGCTTGTTATTACGAGACGTTAATCTCGACGAAGCAGCCTGCCGCGTAATTCAAGAAGGCCGGCCCCGTCATATAGGTATTTTAGCGCTCGAGGCGGTAATAGGCGCGCGCTCGCTCTCCGGGAAGGTTATTACAAAGGCTCCCTCTCTCTCTCGCTCTCTCTTTCTCTCCCTCGTACGTCGGTAATTCTGGACATCGTGTTCAACGACTTAATACGCGTTGGAAGATCTCGGCGCGATTATAATATAATATTACGCTAGATGCGTGAAGAGAGTTCTGTCGTTAATGGGGAGTTTATTATATGTGCGCCTTGCACAGAACGCGGTACGTGTGTGTTCGTTGTTAATTCACTTATATTCGAGAATATATCTGTTCGTGCTATTTTTTAAAACAAAAAAGAGCGTAGCTCTGGATTTAAATTGCATGCTTTCAGCGACTCTGTGTGATATGCTTCTTACATTCTTATTTTAATAAATCCTTGAATATATTTTAAAACTGGATCGAATCTATATGCAGACACTCTGATATTAGTATAAAATTACTTCGAGAAGTCAAATTTTGTAAAAAAGGATATTCGTAGTTTTCGTAAAGAATTTAATTGAAACTTCATTTATCCCTCAAATATTGTGTACAATGTATTAATTTTAATAATAAATTAGTAAAAATTATAATATAATTATAATATATAATATTAATTTTAATGTAATTTCTATTATTCAGAGAGGTTCTACTTATTTTACAAAAAGCTCGTTTTATTTTAATTTGACCCACCGATAAAAATTAAAACGTTTATAATTTTATGTGATACATATTTTATATTATGTGCATTTTACTTATTCAAATGTTTTCTACCGCATATAAAATTATAGAATTCTATTTAAAATTGCGTTATAAATTATAAATCACCTACAACGAATGGACTTCAACACGTAATTGTATAAAATGCAGTTATATGAAAATCAAAATTTTTCGGGTTAATGTTAATTTAATTCGTTAAAAGTTTACTCGGTTTTTGCTACTATCAATCTATGTACGCATATAGATCCAGCTTTAAAATGTCATTCAGGGAGTTATTCTAAAAATCGTGAAGAAGCATCAGTCTCTGAAAATATATGTGCAATTTAAATTTAGTTACGTTTATTCACTACAAAATAACTCCATTATTTTCAGAATGACACATACACAAGTTTATTCTCAAAACTGGAAAAATAACATAAAAGCAATAAATCATATAACTAAAAGATGTAATTCGAAAAAAAAAAAACTCAACAAAAAAAATATATTTCCGCTAATATCGTTCGATTTGATTAAAATTCTGCTCGAAATCGACGATCGTGAATTTAGGCTCGTCTTATTTTCGTCGACGTATAACAAAAGTTTGCGACAGCGGAATACATCGCGAAATCCACGCGCCGCGCCGGTGCGCCGGAAACCGGAAGCGGAATACGAAGGGGTAGGAGGCGCGCCCCTGGCCGACGTTCCGAAGGATCGTTACGGTGCATTCAGGAATGCAGCGCTGACTGGTACACTCGGGGGTGGAGGGGAAACTCGGCAGTCGCGTCCCGAAACTTGAAAATAGTTAAAGTGAATAACTTTAATGTGCGTCGCGCGAGCAGGGGTGCGAATCGGTCACGTTGCGACGCGGATATGGCAACCGTCAGTGGATTTAAGATACTCGAGGGTCGCTTTCTCGAAGTCAATTAATTCACAATTATGTGTAATTAATTAGTATTAAAAATTGATAAATCTCTCAAGTTTTTATTTTAAAAAATGACGAAAGAAAATATACAAAAAAAAAGATATAATGTTTATCCAATAAAAATATATGGAGATTCAATTGGTTGAACATCTGCTCATGTTAAAAGAAGATATGTTAAAATAAAGATATTTGTAAAAATTTAATAGGTATATTGATTTAAAGGATAGTGATGGCTTCTCTTTACGATGTCGTTGCGACATTATTCGCTCTCGAAAATCTTCTCGTAAATTTTTGCTCGGTCCCGAAGAAAAAATTGCGCTTCAACCGGTACCGCGTGGCACAGTTTTGCGCAGAAATTAGCATTCAAAATTAAAGTGGTGAAAAAAGAAGCGCGCGGTCAATTACTTTAATGTCTTTAGCCACGAAAATACATCTTGATATGAATTCAAAGCTTCTCAAGAACTCGAGAAAGATTACTTTCTTCGTTATCACGAATGTCTTATCTATCCGAACGCTCGTAAAGAAGAAAGATTAATTTTCCTTCGAACAAAAGATGTACGATAATCATGTCCTAGTTTTACTTCTTACAAACTATCTACAAAATCTACTTTTCGGCTTTGCTAATCTGACAGAAATCACGGCAATCTTTTTTCCCAGAAATTACACTATTTTTATCAAAGTTGCATATGATAATAGAGAGAATCCATTCCTCCACATTTCATCGAGAAGAGAATATATTATCAGAGATGAATTTTAACAATTTTCCACGAGTGTTCGATAAGTGAAGGTTAAAAATAGCGCGGAAGAAAAATCTCGACGACCTCGACGTCACATTTGCACCTGGCGGAATCGATCAGCCTCGAGAGAGATCAGATAAATTTGCAACACTGCTGGACGCTCGGGATTCGACATTTTTACTGATACTCATCATCTCGCGCTACTTATATCCAGCTAGAGAGGCGCTAACTAAGCCCGTTTTATTCAATTATCAGCGAATCGCAGCAGCTGCGCGCCGCGAGTACCAGCAGCTTTGACAACGATTGTCATACAACGATGATGACGACGAAGACGAGGACGACGAGGACGACGCGCTGTTCGACCACCATGCAACGTCTTATTATGTAAATTTAATGATGTCGCCGATGCAATGCATGCGCTCTCGTACCCTCTCACGGTCGCGCCGGCGGTTCGTGCAAAGGTACCTTAAGGTTTCCACCGGGGGAACACCTGATAAACCGCGTGACATTTGGAAATGTCAGAGTGATAAATACGGCTCCCGCGTGGTGGTAATGCAACCGCTCCCTCGCTCTCTCGCCCGACCCCTTTTCCCTCGTATGTCTTTCGCGCGTTGTCGTTCTTCCGCGGCTTTCTTCCCCGAGTAACCCAACCACCATCCCCTTCTTTTCGCGCCTCGCCTTTGCCCCCTTTGCTCTCACGGTGAAAGTGTTGCGCCCGCGGGCGATCGATTCGCGCCGGGGATGAAGGTTTTATCGCGGCTCGAACGTTATCGCCAAGTCGAAACGAGTCTGTACCGGATTCTCGCGAAATGGCAGCTTTCCATCGTGAAGAATAGAGATACCGAGAGTCTGGCCGATTCGCCACTGTCAATCAATCGCGCTTTTACTTACTGGAGCAGATGTGCGTAAAAGTTAATGGTATCTATCTCTTGTTGGCATAATAATTTCTGCTCCGAGAAGCATTATTTTCAATTCTTATAGCGCTTAAATTAATTTAAAAAAATGTTTTTTAAAATTTTATTTTGCTTACATCACACTAATTATTAGCTTTTAAGTTTCTCTGAAAAATCAACAGTTATTCTTGCACGAAACGTTATTAAGAGCAGAACATTTATGTATTGACAGGTAATTGTGTAATAATTAATTAATTCGCGTTAGTGATTTAAAAATGAATAAATGATGACTTGACACATTGATTATTTACAGCAGCCACGAAAACAATATCACAACAGTTACTTTGAAAGAGACACTCTGATTTGAGAATTCGGAGTATTAATTATTTCGCGTATGGAGAAATTCGACGTATCGAGTGACAGAACGGTAGCAAGAAGCAATGTCACGGTGCAACGCCACGTTTTTCAGCAACGATAATTATGCTCGTTTTTCCGTTCACTTTGTCGGAAAACCTTAATGGAAATGTCGTGCTTGCGTAATAGAGTTTAAAACGGAATTTCGCTTGACGACTGCAGCGTGCCTCGGCAAAATGAAACAAGTTTCTGTTTTCGACAACGGATGTTATCTAGAATTTTCCCACGTCGTAAGATATTATGTTAGAAAGATGCGAGAGAAGAAAGAAAGAGATATGTGACTAGGAAGATTTGAATAAAGTAAAAGGAGCTTGCTCACTTGCTTTCATATCAATTAAATTATGTTGCACAAGACAGTCACTTGATTAATTAATTGAGAGCGTGCACAAATATTTCAATGCTCGAAAATAATTTTTTCCATTATAATTTTTAAGAAAAAAATAACAATTATTTTTAACTCGTGCATTAATATTCGAAATGGATAAAATTGAGAATTATTATTAATAATCTTTTGCGAATTTCTCATAGATCATTTTTTTACATCTTATCATTACATTTTTTACATCGTAAATATGTAACGATGACAAGCAATTCGTAAGGTAGCTAACGATACTATGCTAACGATACTATAGCTAGTGGTAGGTAGGTAGTGGTGTTCTGTCTACTCGTTTTCTCGTTTTTTCTTCACTCAACTCGCGATTTTCATCATCGAATAGTTAAAAAGTGCATATATAATGGAAAATTTCATTTACATACACTATCAAGTAGTTTTACATGCGAAAAAGTTTCTCCGAGTCACGCCTTGGATACGTCGACTTGACAAATAGGGCCCGCGTGATAATGCAATCGCGTGACACCCCTTGCTCCACGAGGATGTTTTCGTCTTGCTGCTTTTTTCCATTCACCGCGGGGAAGCGTTGCCTCGGGACAATCGATTCGCGCCGAAAATAGAAGCTTCGTCGTGAGTTGTTGATCGCGTGGCCAGGTGGATTCTTAATTATTATTCCCCGGTAATTGAGGCATTATTCGCCATTTAAGTACGATTTAACTTGCGGAGAAAATCACTGCAAATAACATTTTTTGAAACAGAAATATTTATATCTTCATAGAGATAACACGCACATATATACACGCACGCAGCGTGTGATTACGTATCTCCTTCAAATCAGTATTCAACGAAACAAAGCTCGGTAATTTGAAATAGTGTGGAACGACGTCGCGCAAATGAAAATAAATAAACGTCAATTTTAATAAAAACATTAGTCACTGTGTTTTTCTGTAGAGAAGCCGAGTTATCCGGAATAGCACTCTATCAACGCCACTCCATTTTGCATTGTTAAATATTTAACTACACTCCGATTCCCTTTGATTGATTGGCTATATTCTCTCTTATATTCATGGGAGAGAGCTGCCTTTCATTTTTAAATTTCGCATAGAACACAGAAGCGATATCGTCGTTGCACGCGTCAGGATCATTCGTGATTTCGCAAAGCTCAGCACGAGAGGTAAACCACAGATTCGAAATTTATATAAGCACTTGTAATTGCTGCAATATCGGAAATATTAGATAATATTTCTCATCAAATATAACACAATGCATTATTAAATTATCAATAAATCATAAATTCATCATAATTTCAATAATTTCCTATATAATTTGCTAAATAATAGCCTGTCAGACATATAGATACATAGATGGTACGAATCGAATATATATATAAATGTCTGTACAACGTATATGAAATATAATGGCAAACGTAACATTATCTAAATGTCAAAAAATTGATTTAATGATGATAATCGTCATTCACATAATATAATTATACAATTTAGGCAATTAATTAAATTAATTAATTGTTAGTTACAACTATAATAGTATACAAGTCGATCGATCGACATTTTTTCCCGGCAATTTGCTCCGGATCTGCGGACCTAATTTATCAGTCCACGGGCCGATTCTAAAAGCTGTATAAAAGAATCCATCGAGACGCGAACGATAGAAAATCTCGTTTGTTCCGCGGTCTCGAGCGCGAGAGAGCTCGAGCGATTCCCGGTGGTCGGGGCACCCGGGAGAGGGGCAAAGGGGGAGGAGAGGAACACCGGGGGTAAGAAATGCCACCCACCTCGACCACCGCCGTAGCAGTACGTGTACTCGTTATAATCCATGGACGGCCTCTTGAGTAATCCCTCGCCAGGCACTAGATCCAGCAACGCGGTAGGGTCGCACATCGAGGAGAGAACGTTCGCCTCCCTTTGTCATCGACAGCGACGAAGGAGACGACGAAGGAGAGACGTTGGGAGACTCGGTGATTTCGTGGATCCACGCGCGGCGTGGACGAGGGTGTTCGGGATAAACGATCACACGTGTACGTCGTCGACGTCGTCGTCGTCGTCGTCGTCGTCTGGTCTCGAATCACCCGAGACGACGAAACACACGAGCGTATTCGTCGCTTCGTATAAACGATCCTTCCGGTTTGGACTTCAAAGGGGAAACCCGCGACGTCGATGGATGGCGCGCGACCGACCGCGTTACGACAAAGCGTGCGAAACCCCACGTATATTCCCGAATTAAACTTCACGCGTTGAAATATATACGAGGAGAAAAGAAGAAGCGCGGTGGAAACCCTCGGCGGGAAGAAACCCTCTGTCTCTCGTCGGCACCTGTCCCACTGTACTTTGCCAAGAGGCAACCGAGAAGAGGGTGGAAAAAATACGCTTGTTGTTCTTGGAGTCGCGCGACTATCCCAGCCTATAAGGGCTACAACTCCGGGTATTCCTCGTTTTTCGGTATCCTGCGTTCGTCACTATATGCACTTTGTGCGGCGCACGCAAAAATCTCACATACACTTTTCCGCACCTTTGAAACGAACGTCGACGCGTTCGAATCAGTCGCATCACATGTGTGTAAATCGAAGGCGTGAGAAAGGGATGAGATTAAGGAGAGAGAGATAATAAATCGGAGCAGAAGACTCTGTCAAAATTGCGCGTCTAATGCGCAATACTTGAACTCATTAACTCATTATTTCGTCATGCGAAATATAACTGCGAGTGCGGGGCGGCACTTTCTCTCTCTCTCGTCATGACGAAGATTAATAATAACCCGCTCGATCTCGTGACGGTCCGTGACCAATTGAATGCGGGGCACACAGCGTGGGACTAGTCGGGTTGCTCCGAAAATTTTCGGAGCGTGTATATCTTCCGCGGACGACGAGGGTCGGCGATTCGCTTCGCCGTAGGAGTCGCACGTTTCGATCGATCGATATAAGGGAACACCGTTAACGGAAATTCCCTTTCCCATCCGACGATATCCGGGAAAAGCTCGCTTGCTCGGAACCGGAAGTACCGCGAGTCACGTCACTTCGCCGAAGGAGAGAGGCCCGATCGACGTCCTGTCGTGCAGACGGTGTCACAGCGACGGAGAGAGGGCGCGGATTACGAAAATGTATTCCGGGAAAATTTCAGCTGACCCCGCGACGCTTGATATACACGCGATCGGGGGTTCACGCGATCCTCGACAATTTCCTTCACGCTGATCTGTCACACTTGGCACACGCCCGAGAGTAATTCGGGCAATTTTGGACATTGAAAAGAATCACACTTGTGTTTTCACTCGATCCTTACCGAGGGGTATTGTAATCGGCACCGATCTGCGTAGATCCATTCGCGACACGGTCACCAATGCGGATCATCAATGAAAGCATGAGACCGTTCCCGTAATTCACGAGGTAGAACCGCACGCTTGCGCGGTCGGTCACAAACTGAGGACTGAACGCCAGCCGATGACTCCCGACAGCCCAACACAGCGGAGGATGGTGGATGCGAAGTTGGTGGGAGAAGGTAAGCGAATGGAGGGAGATCCTTGGGTAGCGGGAAGGTTTGCGTAAGAGGCATTTTGGAGCAAGGGTGGAAGAGAGGTCTGGTTGAGACAAGGCCGATGTTGGGGCGAAGGGAACAGAGGGATGGAGGGGACGGGAACAGCCGGTCCTCGACGATCATAGCACCCACTATTCCACTGATGCTGCAGCGGATCTCGTCGAGAAAGAAGACTCGCTCTCCCTTTCTCGTCGCGCCGCCGCTGGTCCAACTCTACTTCGGGTTCTCACACCTCTTCTTCCTGCCATCTCCACCAGCCAGGGGCGGATCTGTGTCGGAAACTCGAGTTTCGTTACTTTCGAAGAAAGCCCGCGCAATAACAATCGCTTAAGATTCTTCCTGATTGAACATTAGATAAAACAACATTAGATAGAATAAACTCGAGTTTAAACGATTTCCGCACTTCTATCTCTGTAGTTTCTTTCTCCAATAGTAATTTCTTCTTTTCTATGTAATCTAGGAAGAGGCGAGAACTCTCGATTAACTTTAATTAATACATGTTTTTAGAAATAGAATCGTCGACTTCTTTTAAATAGTCTATTAGATATGTTGGAGAGAGAGAGAGAGAGAGAATTGTTTCTTTTTATATATATATCTTCTCGCTAAAGAATTTTAAAAGTTAATTAGCTTCAGATTTTGACGAGACGCCATCCGTCCCTGCTCGTTTTATCGGAGCGATCAGTTTCTGGCGGCTGATGAACGATTAAAGTGTATCGCGAATATTAAACGCAGGAAGAAAAGAAGGACTGGATGGGATAACGAGGTGTTGCGCCATTTGTACTTTCGATCTTCGCCCACGATCTTCGATTATTATTGGACCGGTGTGGAAGCGGACGCGCCAGAGAGAGAAGTCGATTAGCGTGGGCATAGCTTTGCAAATTGGAAATCGAAGGATTTCTCTGGTGTATCGCGTGTGCGAGCGATTGAAATGCAACGGAGGAGAAAAGGTGATTACGAGAATCGTAATCACGGCTATTGAGGCAATATGTCACTGCGCATTTACATGTATAATCGTATTCCCTTTGTAAGAATGTAAGTAGTTCCGGATCAATAATAACGCGTAAGTACAAAGATTCTAAAGCCAAAGCCTATTATTTCTTTTATTCTTTTTTTCTCTTTCGTTATCGTAAAAAATCAGGAATCGCGATTACATCGGGAATAAATTAGAATATGTTGCATACGTTAATCTAACTGCTATAGTAAATTGGCAATTAGGAGGTTACATTATACCATCGCGCTATTGTTTATTATACAAGTACGCGGCAAAAATTATTCGCGATACCCGCGCGTTTATTAACGATACAAAAATATCTGAAATTCGTGGTTCTGGGGACAGCAATAATAATTAATGTTGTTACCACCGTAACTTTAGAATAATATTTCTCTTGTGGGATAACTTTGCGATGTGTGATATACAGGAGTTTTAATAATTCTCTTCCAACTAAAATTGTGGAAAAGCGAGGTAAAACACTGCGTTTCACAAAACATTATGATCGTAACTTTACTTTCGCCACAGTGTAAAACGTAAACTATATATGGCGTGCAAGTATTGGTTTCACGCAGTTTTTGACGTAACTTCAAGAAAAGCGTAAAAAAATATTTTTCAACACATTTTTGTTTTCAAAGTATATACATTTTCGCGCTTTGAAAGCTTTTTATCTTTCGCTATTTATATATATATATAAACATGTATAAACTTTGGCTATGCGTAATTGCGTTATCTGTCTATGCAATTATCTGAATTGCTTTCCAATCACCCTCGATTTGTGTTCATTCCGCATCCTAAACAATGTACGCAGATTACAATTACAGTTTCAATGGGCATCGCGAGAGGATGCAAAAAGATGCGTTGTACGCTGCATTTCTCGCTGTATGTTTACCAAAGAATAGAGAAGTAAATGTAATAAAGTATATGCTTAAAAAGATAATATTACGAAACAATCTGTTATTACGATATAAAGATTTAAATTCTATAATTGAACGTAGATGGAAAGGAAGCTTCGTATCTGATATTCTCGCGAATTAAAACTTTAAACTCGAGGATGTACCTATATCATGTGTGCGTGTCTCGAGAGATTCCCTTGTACGACAAACTTGCAGAGTGATAATGTTTATCGGGATAACAGGTTTCTCGCGCGTATCAGGGCGGATTAATTGCGATTGCGTTTCCGCAAAATAAGGGAAAAAATTGTTTAGCGTCAATATAGAGATCTCGCGGATGAAAAAAGTGCATCCGTAGCAGGAAAAATATTATCGGAAAAATTGTATCGTATATATTCTTGTCGAAAAAAAATTAATCATTCTTAGCTCGCATCAATAATATACCTACTCGGGTGGCGATTTTTTGTTTCACGACAAAGTTGCGCGACGATACTAATACTCGGGAGTTAACGTGATTACGCGGGTAGCTTAACGAGACTTAAATCATCCGGAAGACATCGCGGATGCTGTCGTGACATCGCGGCAAACTATTGGCACGACGGGAAACGTCAACGCGATATTGCGTACGCGGAAACGGGACGAGGAGAGAGGGTGGGACATATATAGGGGTGGGATGCGAGGACATCGTGCCATCTCGCGTTCAAATGTTTGCCGAGGGGTTTGAGAGATCCGTCGACGACGTCGCGACGGCGACCGGTCGAAGGAGACCGGGGGCTTTGATTGTCACCGACCGGATATCGTCGGACTCGGGGGCGCGATTCCCCTTTTCTATTATGCGAAGTTTACCTTTTCCGCTGCGCGCCGCGTATATATACGTCCAGTTATTTCTACTTAAAAATTAGGTCCGGTGTTTTTTCCGGTTGGTTTTATTAAAAAGTCCTCGGTTGGACGATTTTCGCGATTTTTTTGTCAATTTTCTCGAGACATGTGTAACTTTATAAATTCGAAAAAGGGGAGGGCAAAAAAAAGTAGGTGGATAGAGCGACGATAAAAGGAGAGAGAGTAAAGTTCGGATTAAGGGATCACAAGGATACAACTCGCAATTTACAATTCTTTATTCGCGTTCGTAACTTGTTCAGCGAGCGAGTTATTTCTTCGTAGGCAATGTATTATGTAATTTATAGAAGACTTGCGCATATAATATTGCGAAAATATGAAGAAAGAGAGAGAAAGTAGATATACCTATATATATATCCTCAATATGCGCGTACACACACAATGAAAATTTTGTTTGATATATTTATAAAATTATCCATGCGCGAACCATGTTGAAAACTTAGACAATAGCCGTAGATTTTAACAGCAACTTTGTACCGAGAGAGAAAGAGAATAAATTAAACTGCATTATCTAAATTCCCCCAGAGCATCCATTTAAATTCTCACAGCGCGGAATTGTTTTTCGCGGGAGATTTCATACAGCTGGGTTGTTATAAAAAATTCATTTAGCGGTCCGACGCATAGAAAAGCCGCTCCTCTCTGGCTGCTTTCTCTCCCTCAAGTGACTGTTCTGAATAATGCGCGTGCCTCGGAGAGTTTCCAGGCTTACGGATATCGTTTTACCGGGTTACCCGGATTCTTTCCGAGTTCGTTCGAAACAACGCGAGCGTGACCTAATAGATAGACGCTTCCCTTGTTTTTCCGTGGGTCCACGTGACGTCGAGCGTTCTCTCTCATCGCTGCTGCCGGCCACATCCGCTCTGCTGTCATCTCCGCTCGCGCTTTATCCGGTCAGATAGTTTTCGCGTTACGGGGAGACGTGCGATTAAGTTGTATGTACTTATTGCGAAATGGAGAACGGCAGAGATAAAAAGTCTTTCCGGCTCTCACGTCCGTGCTTAAACAGACTCGAGAGATAATAAGAAGCCGAGTCGTGCGGTAAATTATGACGTTTCGAAGAAGACTACCTGGACTTCGGATCGTTAAAAGCAGAACGCTCGGCGCGGAGACTATCCTAATTTGCGTACGACTCCTCTAATTAGCGATATAAAACTTTGTAATTGTGTTGTAATTGAGGATGGCAAGAAAGTAATATTTGTTTCTATATTCTTTCTCCGTTAAGATTCTGTCTCGTGCACACACAAGATATATGTATATATTTTGTCATAACATGCTTTTTCTCTGCACATAAAATTTGTAATTTCTTGAGCATTAAAAAACCAAATTGGTAGTTGCTGTTTATTGAAAGTATTAGCCACGCAGAAGGATTTTAAATTCAGGAATGGATGATAATCAAAGTGTAAGATCGATTTCCGGGGCAAAGGGATCTATATAGCTTGATATTCATTCGGGCAACTCAATTCCATCTTTTCTTCGTTACTTTTCTCCACTACGATATTGAAATCCCAGAAAAGCTTTCGACCGTAAATGATACTCGACATTCGCCGAAGATGGGGCTTTTCGTGATCCGAGTGTCGGGAGTGCTGCAGCGACCTTGTTTGCGGTTGAGAGAAACGAGAATGGTCCGTGATATTTCCTATAGTGCGCGACAAAACGATCCTATTTCATATGTATTGAAGCACTATTAGATATCTATTTTTAAAGAAGACTTAAGCTTGCTAAATGTATAAAACAAATACGAAAGTAACCACATATTAGTGTAATATGTACCTATTCTTTAAAAATAGTAAAAAAAAAAAAATAATGAGGAACAACATAACGTATGTCAATGGCAATTTAATTAAAACTTCTGCTAATTTTTTTTTTTTTTAATTATTTGTATTCATTAATAATATTTTTTCCCAGAATTTTTATTTTTCAACATGAAAGAAAGCTGTGAAAAAAATCAGATTCCAATTTACAATATTTCCTTAATTACTGCATTGTTGCATCGCGGGAAAAATGACGCAAGTAAATTGCTATTGATGTTTTTCAAAAGGCCGCATACCCCTTTAATTTCGTCTCTTTGTCTCGGAAGAATTCGCGCTCGCTCGCAAAACCCAATGATCCACGTTCGTGTAACCCGACACTCTTCGGCAACCCACGTCGTCGGTAAATTCTCAAGGTGGATGTGACCGAAGGTGAGATCGGTTCGCGAATGCGAACGGCGTAAATCGATTTTTTTTTTTTTACATCGTTTCACTCGTGGGACACTCGAAGCCGCCGTCGAGTCAAGTCGAACGAACGTCGCCGCTCGTTAGAAGAAGGGTAATCCTCATATCTTACGGACTTTATGTCTCTATAGCAGAAGGCTATATCACCCGGTTCTCCATACGGACTGCGTTTAATCCCTTTAATCCACTATCAGTTGTAAAATAGTGAGGTAAGCCAATAAAAGCGCGAACGCGCGGGAGGTCCGTACGTTCTCCCATTTCTTCCCCGAGTGAGCGGGGGATTAGAAGAAAGGATAGGGAGAGATAGAGAGAGACAGAGAGAGAAGGATAGGGCATCCCTCACGACCGCGGCATCTGCATACAAGGATGATGGCTTCGTAAATTACGGCGCTCATGGCGATGACTCTCTGCACTCCGACGCACGTCGCTCTCGGTCACGACTCTGGCTTGGTTGTGCCACGAAACTTCCTTCTCCTCCTTCTCGCGTGTATACTGCATCGCCGCGCTGGCACCGCGGATAAACACGCATATACATATATACGCCGAGTTCCGTGTAAGGACAGGCACTTTACGGTCGCGCGGAGGGATAACGAGTATGTAACGCCATAACTCTGTACGGCGGTCTTTACACGTCAGGTGCTCGATGCGCGTCGCATTTTTCGTCTCGGTAATGCGGTCTTCGCAATCATTTGCATCGGAACGTGGACGTGACTCTCGTACGAGACGCCGAAAGCTGACAGCAAGTCAGAAATAACGTTGATAATATTAGATGTACGTAATTTTTTTCTCAGCCCTGGTGACAGCTTCGCGCTTGAAAGAAAATCTCTGATCAAAATATGTCACGAGTATCGCGTTTGTGCTCTTCTGAATATATCTATCCTATGAATATAATATCTTGGAAAAATCGTGCGGTTAAAAGTAGACTTCGCGGAAAATATTTTTCAACTTGGAATTTCCGTATTTAACGTCAGCATTTTCCAATCGTATGCATCCGAGTATGGAAATATAGGTAGTTTTCATAATCCTTCCAAGTTATGCGCGTGCCCTTTATTTCTTTCAACTTTACGCATCGCCCACCACTATGATGCACTCACATGGGCAACTAAGTCACGGCGAGAAGTTTCCCAAACGACTGTCGAAACTTTGCTCGCACGTCGCCGCCGTGCTTCATCGTTGTTAGTTTGGTTAAATATGCGTTTGTCGCGCGTTTTCCCGTACCGAAGAACGGAATAAGTTGCAGTTCCCGAGCGCGAAACTTGTACGGAGCGGCAGATTTTATGGACGGTAGCGAGAAGTCTCGTTTGGCATAAAATTAGTGTCGGAAACTTCAAATCGCGGAACCTTTACGCTTATAACCCAGCGACGAAAATTCGATTGATTTTTTATTTTACTTATTTCATTAAAAAAAGTTATTTTCCATTGTTATTGAATTTAATTAAATGGATTGAAAGCGTCAAATTTTAATATCGGTAATACAAAAATTCTGCTCTTTCAATCATATTGTTTTATAAAATATTGCAAAAAAAAAAAAAAAATTATCCTAATTTCCAAGCTGTTGATGTTCTTTCTGTGGAACTGTGCGACGTAATTTGGGCGATGTTACAGAGTAAATGTATATTACATGAAACCGTCGGTTCGGTTCGGACATCTGGTGTGTTTGGGAGGATGAATCTAAAGATTACCTTGTCCATCAGACTGCTGGACCTTTCATGGTGCTACTTGCAAAGTCACGTTGGACCTGTTCACTGAGAAATCCGTTTCCCCACGGGATATACATACGATAGAGCGAGAACGCGTTCGATGACACGTATAAAAATTATAAATTGATATGCGGGAAGCTTTCATTGATCGAAAAGAGAAAATGTGTAAAGGCAAAATTTTGAACGGTAATCTTTTCGAATATCATTAAGATTTCTGCGTGATCAATTATAGTGAACGAGGTGAAATAAAAATTGTAAATCTTAAAGACTTGGAATATGCTTGAAAGCGATATTCTGTTTATCCATAAACGGATTTAACACCCGGCATTTATACCCTCTTTAAGTATTGACGGAATATTAAATCCCGCTTTTTCTCTGAGCTGACCTTTTTAAAGATGCATTAGCTTATTTCCATTACAATCCACTTTTAGAACTATATTATTAATTGGCAACGTTTCTCGAACTTTACCGCACGAAACGACTCATCTCGCATAACGCGAAAGAGAAATGTTGCACGCGATCGGATCTTCCCTTTTGGAAGATACGCGTCTCACACGAAATTTTCAGCGGACCGTCTTGCTATTCCGCATAAAATAGGAGGCGCGTATATACCTAAAGCGAAGGAGAAGGCAGGGAAAAAGAAGACCGAAAAGAACTATTGACCGGACGGAATGAAAGGGTGTCGTTCCGTCCTTTTTCGAAATCCGAGCGATCCTGTTCGCGTTCCTATCGTATCCCATATCTTTCTTTCTCTCCAACGAGCAACAGTTTCTACACCACACTATCACCATCGTCCGTGGACCAATCACCAGGCAAGCACGCACGTAACATACGTTCACACGAAAAAGGAAGAGGAGGCGGAGGGACAGGAGAAGGTGCAAGCATGTCGTAAGGCGCACAAACGTAGTTGGCTTTGCCAGAGAGAGAGCCGCCTGCCATCTGTCCGCGATACGCAATCCGCCTTAGGTTCGTTTTTTTTTTTTTTTTTTTTTTTTTTTTTCGTAATCCCAGACATTTTCCAATCTCGGACGAGCGACTCGCGAAGCCTCATCCCGGGACCGGAGGGTCGGGGTTTCATTCAGCGAACATCGCCGTGCCGAAAATCGAATTCGGGATTCCGGGATTTCGACCTTCACCCCCTTCGCGCGAATCTGCCCGGGGATGTGTCAACCCATACGGAGTGTTTCGATCCCGCGCGGAGTTTTGTATGATGGATTTGTCCGATTTCGGGCTTTCAATTCGAAAAATCTCTTTTTCCTATGTGAATTCGTAACGTTATAGAGACCCGGATTCGATATTCGGATTCGGCTGAAATACTTTGCGAATCTCTCTCTGTGTGATATTGTTTGTGATATCAAGTAATTATTAAAATAGATGTACCGTGTGTACAGAAAAGAACGTGTTCGTTAAGTTAAAATATAAAATTATTTATAATAATATAATATAAATTAATTTATCAAATTATAATTTTCTTTCTCTCTTTCTCTTTCGATCAATACTATTAGATATATTTTTGAAACTTTAGCAATATTTTTATATTAATCAAATAAGTTCATGAAAAAAGTATTTAAATATTTCACCTTCTAATTAATCGAATTAAGTATTAATTTACCATTTGTTTAATAAAGTAAGTAGATAGAAAATAATTAATGAAAATTTGCTCCGATTTTATGTGACGGCGAATTATAAATCGTCGTTTCTATTTATCAAATTATAATTTTCTTTTTCTCTCTTCCGATCAATAGTATTAGATAGATTTTTGAAACTTTACCGATATTTTTATATTAATAGAATGAGTTTATAGAAAAGTATTTAAATATTTATGAGCTCCTAATTATTAATCGAATTACGCATTAATTTAGCATTTGCTTAATAAAGCGTATATTAGAAAATAATTAATACGAATTTGCTCCGATTTTATTCGATGACAAATTATAATATAAATCGTCGTTTCTATTGATATAATTTCTTCTCTCAAATTATCGAGCTAATGAAATTTATATCTGAAAAATCTGCAAAATGTACTTTACGTCTTAACACGCACACACAATGCGCTCAATTGCGAGATGTTGAAAGACACTCAACTTCCTGTGGGAAATTTTCCGCAAGTCGCAATCCACTTGCAATATCTGCAATGCCAGGTACTGCTTGAACCGATCGTAATACAGTGTCGAGTTAGCAGTCACAGTGGGAATACTCGCTTCCTTAATGCACTTCCTGTTCTTACGACAGACTAAAGATCTTATCGAATAGGTTCGACCGTATCTCACGGCTGCTTTCCCTCGTACTTCGTAGCCCTTGCTCGCGAGTACCTTCGGGCTAGTTCCGGCCATCCCTCCGTGTCCACGGGAGACCCGTGGGGGGTATCCTTAGGAGGTAGGGAAAGCTTGGGGGAGAAGTTCTTGTTAAGGTTTCCTGCGGGCACCTTCGACTAGCCGCGAGCGGGGTGCATATCCGATTGTTGAAATCGCGGCGATCGATGATAACGCGCTAACTTTAGTTCTCTCTCTCTCGTCCGAGTAAAGTAGATTCGCGCAAATTGGCCGATGGTTAAACGCGGTTGTCCCGATGACGTTACACGACATTACACTTTGCCTAAATAACGAGCAAACTGAATTATATAATCAGAGATAATTATGGAAAATTGTTTTTAATTTTTCTTATTATCGTTTATTTTCTCTTGAAAATAGATTTGTTCAATATAGGATGTAATATTTTAAAATAGTAAGACTTCACGTTTTTACCAATCCGTGGCGCAAATGGAAATATTGTATGAATATGACATTGGCTAACGATAATCGATAACACTTTTCTTGTCTTTACCCTTTATAAATAAACATGTAAGCACCGAATTAGAAATTCCATTGTCAAATCATACGTCATTGTTTTATTTTAGAATACGGTAATATGTAAATGATCTCTCTTTTTCGACTGGTTTTACGTCAAACTGTAACTAACATTATACAGTTTCTAATGACGTAAGAATATCTAGATCATAATACTAAATTAGGTTTCGATTAGTCTATCCTGGGCATACAGTTACGTATTCCGCATATAATTATAGTTATTTAATATATCGCAAACGTCATCATCAAACCCATCTAAATCTATTCGGAATAAAAGTTCACTGCGTTCACTTTTGGATCAAAGGACGAAGAGAAACATCTTCTTCGTTTTTGACAACTGACGTAAATTTGATATCGAAATAATCGCTATCGCGTCAGATGTACAATAAATATCTTTTGACGTAGATAATATGCAGATACATATTTTATTGAACTCGCGAGTGACGTAAGATTTTATCCATATATAAAATTATCGTAGAATACTTTTAAATGGGAATTAATAAAATTTAACTTATTTTACTTGTTACATTTAAATGACAAGAGAGTACTGAAAATAGCTAACATCCTCAGAGACGTTTCGCATCGAAAATCGTTACTTTATGTTGAAGAGCTCGCTCGCGGAGAACCCTCCCAAGGCGGCGGTACTTGATATCCTCGATCTGACAAGTGCTTTGAGCACGCCGTACTAATGATAAGCAACGAGCGTCTCCGAACAAAGGATTGGAATAAATTTTCAATGGTCGACAGTGCGCGGGAGGAGCCGCTTATTTTCTGGCGTTTACGGTCGCTGATGCTAATCTCGGAGGCCCTACGGGAGACCTCCGAGTGCCGGTTTCTTCATAGGCTCGCCATCTGACACCGGGACCTCTTCAGGAAGGAATTTGGTCCGCGCGTTTCGGCCCGAATTATGCTAATACTCCTTCATCCGAGATTCACGTCGCCCTCTTTGCTGCCATACGAATTGAAAGGGAGGCTAAAGTGGTCCCGTGCGGCGTCTCGCTGAAATCTACTTAGCGTCGACAATCCTTATTTTAAAAGCGAGTTGCAATAATGCGAATTATGTATTAATTATTGTATGCGTATATGTCAGAAAAATTTTATGCAACCAATTTTTAGCGTATTTGTGTTTAAGAACAATGTTTTAATATAATTTTATATATTAAGTAATTCTATATATGTTTTTTAATCCCCCTTTTATTTTAATTAAATTTTTTTTAATTACGCAATTATAATTAAAAATTTTCTTTTAATTTTCACAGTGTAATTGTAGTGCAACATAATTTTTAAAAGTAACACGCGATTTTATACTCTATATGTAATTATTAATATTATTCTTTATTTAATTGTAAAATTAATTTAGTATAATAATAATTTTCTCGTTTTCGCGTTATAATATATAAAACTGCTACATTGAGCATAAGGAAGCGCATCATACAATTCATTTTTCGATATAGTTTTGTGAAATGTATAATGGTACAGCCTTTAAAACGTTTGTGTGAAATACATTGTGTTATTGAAGAAAAGAGTATAGCCGTTGTCGATGAGTAACTGCAAACGGCGCGTTCCACGTTCCACTTTTGTGTATGACGTATCGGATGCGTAGGCACGCACGAAAAAACACGAAACGTGCGACTCCGCCGAGACGGACAGTATATTGATATCGGGAGACTCCCTCCTTCCTTTTCTTCTAATTCCGCACGTGAGCCATGTGTCTTTTTTTTTTTAATATTATGTCATCTGCAGGCGAGAAAAGCGAATGTGTGTGCAATGTGCACTCGCGTTCTTACAATACCCAGTGGCTCTCATAATCTGCCGTCGCAAAAAAGAAAGAAAGAAAAAAAAACGCGACTGTCTATGATGGAATTTCTATATGCAATTTTTTTATAAAGCGGGATTAAAAAAAATTTTATGCGTGACTTCAAAATGAGCGTCGCACGAATAAAGAACTGCAGATTTTGAGGAGAAATATATGCATGCACATATGTAAATATCTGTACAGGTGTAAATAAAAAAAAAATGCGCGATTAAAAAATAAAGTCACAGTTTACGAAAGTATACGTTTTCGTTAGAGGCATGTTACGTCCCGAGAGGGTTCAACGTATCGCCGCTTCAACGAAGACGTTTTCCATTATTAAAAGTTCGTCCTTAGAGCGTTTTAATGCATGACTAAATTACTTATTATTCAAAGACGCAATTAAATTGCGGATTTACATATCTATTACGGCACGGGTCGTCGAGATTGCCCTACTTGCGTCTATACATAAATGCAGGAACATGATGGATGATACGAAATAAAGTGCGGAGTCGCCCCCTCAAGACAGGAGTAATTCAATTTTACTCGCGCACAGAGAGCAATATAATTTCTATATTAACTCGATTAAAATAGCGCGTTTGTTCCTAGATGTAAGACAAAGAGAGAGAGAGAGAGAGGAGAGAAGTTTTTTAAAAGATCGTTAGATTAGAAAATTCTGCTTCAACCTTTCACATCGCAGTTACTCGTTGGAGTTCATCTTCTTCTTCTTCGAGGAAATCACGTTGTAACGCGCGCATAAAGCAGTAAGCAGCTTTTTCTATCGATCCCGCTTTCAATCTGCGGAGAATGCATCAATAAGGATGAAGTATGCCGCGAACAAAGATAACTTTGCGGAAGTTCGCATGCTGGCCCGTTCAATCTTCCCTCCGTAGCGCGATATCGGCACTGATATTGCGCACGCATACGCAAACGCGCACAAGTATACGTGTACGTACGTATACTCGGCCGAGTAGCTGAGCTCTTTAAATATACAGAGAGGCAGAATTCAGCGTTCAATTCAGCGCGCAGAATCCTCACGTAATAAGAAGTTACCGGTCACAAAAGCCGAAGTACTTTTTCCCCGTGAGAGACGATAACGCTCCGATATCGACGACTGCCGTTTATTGAAAGCAAAATTGTCAACCATCCAAGATTTTCATCAGTCACAAAAGATCAGCGGCCCGTTCCCCTCGGAGATCGGGAAAAAGGGAGGGGGAGGGAAAAAAAAGAACCATCTTATCCGCAATCCAATCTCCATTAGGCCGACTGTTACTACAATTCTCGCGAATGCCATTCGAGTTACAGCGGTCGATCGAGCGGCATGAAAGAAGAACTGCAGCCCGACTCGAGTGGGGATGTACAACACATTAATGTGCTCGTTGACATTGTGTTTACCCTGGCGTGTACACGACCGAGCAAGGGGGAGAAGTGAGGGAGAAAGAACGAGAGTGGTGGAACACGGTACCGGCCTTGCGGAGATAATCGAAATTGGCAGTTGCTGCTCAGGGCGTCAAAAGTGGTCAACAGAAAATTTATTTTAAATTGCACTTTGATTTAAATATGACATTTGAAGAAACCTGGTTCTCAATGTGAGATTTCTATCTTATAGCGATTATTTGTAATTATATTAGTATTAGTTTATGCATTTTAATCACAAGTTAAATACAGTAATAACTTATAACATCAATCTCGCTCTCTCAAAATGTCATTTCCATCTTATATACGGTAGTTATTTATATTGAATTACATAATTGTATATATATGTTCCTCGAAGTGATGAGTCAGATTCGCATTAAAACGATGTCGCGGAACGTAGCTGCAGGCGCAAACATAACTAAAGCTAATGTCGATGTGAAATAATCAAAGAGGGGAGAATGCAGGTCTTCGGTCCGGTAAACGCGAGAAGGGGGCAATGTCCCTCTCTCACGGATGATGAATGTCGGGGGTCTTTCAAGTTCGCGATGCACCGTCCCCTCCCGTCCCTGTCCTGTGATTATCTAATAGGACGATGCCGAAAGGGGACCCACCACACGACCGACTCGAGAGAGAGAGAGAGATGGAAGGTACAAACCATAAATGCAACTGTATCACGTCGACGCTACCGGGTTTTCTCGGGGCTTCCCCGAGCTACATTCCAAAAACTCGTTCATGGGGTCCCCCTTCTTCGCGTAGTAGGCTCCTGTCGAACGACATACGGCTGCGACAAGGACTACATCGGTCGCCCTGAATAGTGGACCCGTAGCCAAAAAAAAAAGAGAGAAAAAACCCGCACACAAGCACGCGCGCACGCACACCAATGTAACCCCTTTAATCTGTCACTGCGCGCGCTGCGACTCGCGTCGACTCGTGCAAGGAGAGAAAGGATACGCCCGGGATCGCCTTTTCCGGTGGGGCTTCTACGGGCAACGAAATTACCGGGCTGCCACTCAAATTGGCCCGACGGCGAACAATCGGGCCTATTACGTGGCATTTGTCAGCATGGCGCTGCTGTCACCAGTGTGCAGCGAAGGCCCTTCTCGCGTTACGTTTTCCTTTCGCGAAAGGGGTTGGCGAGCGAGAGACAAGGGAACCCGCGCGGGGAGCCCGCGGTGTGTTTAGGCAGGCAACAATGTGGCGTTCTTGCCATGCTTCGACGAAAAACAGGCACGATCGCCACCTGTCGCGACGCATGCATGACACCGCAGCGGTAGCCAGCCTTGTAGCAGCGAAGAGAAGGTAGATCGAGAATGCCGCGTAAATTAAAGCAGGCGCACGTGTTGTAGATTGATTAATGATTGACGTGGGAATCGAGGGGTCGCGAGGGTATAGAGAATAATAAATGAGTGCAGGCACAGATATAGATGCACGCAAACATACTTCGACGCGTATAACGTGTTAAAAATCTCCGACAATTTTTGTAATGATTCAAGAGAAGTAGAAAGGATAATTGAAACACTAAAAGTTTTGATTTAACGCACAAAAACCATTTTTTTGAAATTTGACAATTTGACGTTTTGACGTCACGTATAATAAATCATCCGTTTGTTTCAAGGAACACATGTGCGTCACTTTTAAATATTCGGTGATAAGTAATAAATTATATTCTACACTTCGTTGAAAACGAATACCATTGAGATTCTTCCGACTGACGATTCGTAGAATAGTCTCGAAATGTGTTTGGGTCCGCAGATCATTTGTCTTTGTCGTCTACGAAGTTACAGAGAAAATAGCGAAGGACAAACTTGCCTGTCCTGACCGATCCGCGCGATCGGATCGTTTCTAAGCGAGGAGAGACGCAGACGTCGATGCCGATCGTTTCGATTTTACAGGCGGCCAGCTGCGGGCCCCTCTTTGCCTCGATATTGACGATAAATATGGCCGGTTTTGCTTGGCAGCGACAGGTTTAAGAGGCTTTTAAGAACGCTTCGCTGATCATCCAAACGCTTCGCGATCTTTCCTCCACCTATTTTTCGCGTCCCCGTGTTCTTTTTCTCGCTCGAGATCGCCATGAAGATTTGAATGAGCAGCACCGGTAACCTGCTCCTCCCGCTTGTGTATCCCGGGGAATAATATGTCCGCGGGAAGATACTCGGGACATGAAAAGTCGAGTCAAAGTGGATATCGAACGGACGTTTCTAAAGAAGGTTCTCCCTTGTATGCGAAAGTCGTTTAAGCCAGATGAGATATGTGGATCGATTTAATTGTTCGATGACAAGCAGTTCTCTTTCAGGTGATATGTTCTTGAGGGAAAAAATGTGGCTACGCATTTAAAGAGAGAGAGAGAGAAAGACGATCGAGATATAGGTACTATAAACCAAAGAACTAAAAAGTCAGTCATGAAAGTTACGAGAGTCCTTCTTTTAACGATTGCTGGATTTTCTTAACTTATATTGGATTACCGTTTTCAAGATAGAGGAGACATTCTTTGTACAAATGTATTTGATTTATAACTCTGTAAGACGCGATTGTGTGATTCGAAAGTTTTGCCTTTAATAAACGGAACTTGGAAACGCGCCTGTGAAGTACGGAATTATATTTCCGCCTCTCTTATGTACGCTTTGTTATAAACTCGGTCCATATTTTTTATCAGTTCTGATAAGTACTTATCGTTAAACGACGCGGAACTTTGGAGGCGTGCCCGATAACTCCGAGGTATTACTCCGAAGTTTAAGCTCGCAAAAGCACGGAAGTCAGAATCACTTCGCGCCGTTCCAAGCGCGTTTGGGCAACTGCGAATCGTTTTCTCTAGCTCCGGGATATTTCATCGGGCGCAAAGAAAAGCCGTCGAAATAACGTTCGCCTGAAGCTAATCGAAGCGGACAGCCGTCGCGAAAACTTCGCGAGTCCAAGTTAGTTATTAAAAGCTATGTAGATCTGCACTAATTGACAATTGAGAATGAATCGAGGAGATACCCATACGACATACGGTTCGAATAAAAATTATTTTTTTTTTAAATCTATAAAAAACCTATATACAAAAGCTATATAAAATTTAATAGATGTATATTTTCTAAATACTCGAGTTGCAGTAAAAGCTGACTTATTTATTATTAAATTTTTGTCGTTTTTTTTTCATGAAAATAAAATACATTTAATTCCGTCTTACAAGCGGTGCGGCATTTCTTTAAAAACTTTAACAATCATATTATATATGTATGTATGTAGATAGTCGAATGTACACACAGTTGATATGAAAAATCCGTACCTATACGTCGTATATCGACATCGTTGAATGTCAATAAACCTGGTGTTTAAAAAGTCAAGCGTTATCCGTGGTAATATCCCTCTATTTGCTCAATCGCGCCCTCGAATATTTCTCTTTCTCTCTTTTTTCTCTCGTTGAAATTTTGCGTCCTTGCCTTTTCCGATGGCTAACTGGGCGACGAAGGAATGGACCACGGTCGATTATTGGGATCCTTTTTGACTGCAGACTTTACCCTCTCGACGAAATATGCTCATATCAGCACGCACGAGTTCCCTTATTGACTATATCCGTCTTCGCGATGGTCCTGAGTGGACAGCTCGTAATACCTTTATACGGCAGCGTCTGACGACAGCACAATGAGAAAAGTCGAGTATTGATGTCGTCTAATCTTTTATCGGCTATTGCAGACGGTATAGCCATTTTACTTATACGACGTGTATTCTTGGCAAGTTTTACGCACAGAATATTTATTAAAAAAAGAATTTACTTCTTTGTTAACGATGTAATTGTAAATTAAGTAAATATTATTTTTTACAATAAAAAATATACTTTTTTGTATATAATACTTGTAAGAAAGCATTGGTGATATCTCGATATTTTTAAAGAAATTTAATAAAATAATATTCACAATATATATATATTATTTTTGTATTATTCATAATATAAAATTCAAATATTCTAAATATTGATTCATTTATAACAGAAAACACGATATCTTTGACACGTGGAAGAAAAACGATTGCGCAAAATAAATTCGATTTATTCGGCAAAAAATAAGATCTACAACGAAGATGCAATTATTTTACAAAAAAATACGTTTGATGGATTACGCTGACGTTCGCGTCTTGAAAGGATTCGATTAAGGATCTGATTGCTATCCGAAAAACCTCAAAGAGTTTCTTCGGCTCGATCGGCGTAATATCGTTCGGCGCATTTGGAGCAGAGTGTTGCTGTCTCGAAAAGGGTTCGTCCATTTCTTTTATCGGGCTTGAGAGCAGTTAGATTACCACGACGGGCGATTCCGAGGAGCAATTCCAATCGAAAGATAAAGAAGGGAGGGGGAGCCGATGACTCTACGGTTAGGAATTTCGAAGGGTGTCTAATTGCTTCAAAACTTGTCACGCGCGGCTTCGATCCCGATACTCAGCTGGAGTTCTGCGTGATTAATGGAACTCTAAAAAAAGGAGACGCATGGATACACGTACACATTTATCTCGATCCCTTCTATGAACTAAAGAAGCTCCGTAATGCGTTTTCTCGGTGATCTGGATCGACCGTCTGTCATATGGTGACACGAGTGAGATGGCTGGAGTCATTCATGTATGCGACCTTTCAAACGAATCCCAAACCTGTCATTAGCTTCTGTCTGTCAAACGGACCAAGCTCGTGTCTCTATGGCTATGGATAATTATAAAACGGATTTCTCATCTCCATGTTGGCTCTAAGCGATAAGTATTGTCACGTCGATTAGGCCATTAACGATCAATCATTTTCGAGACATCTCAAGTTAAGTGTAATCAATAGGTTTTAGTGCCTATATTGTGTGTAATATAAATTCATTAATAAATTTATAGCGCACTTTTTTTCTGAATTTAGTAACGTGTTGTAGCATTTTTTAATTTTTCAAATAATTTTTTTACTAAAAGTCTTATGTATAAATTAGGTATTTTTGTTAAAAGAATATTTTTACACACATCAGTATTTGTGTAGAATATAGGAATCTTTGCAAGAGGGCTCGTTGGATTTCTTTTATCTAATTAAATAAAGTAGCGCGTTATTTGCAATTCAATCAATGGAGAAAGAAAAGTTTGATATATTTCATAGCTTATCGCCTCAGATTATAATGCAGGCAATAAATAACGCGAGAGAAAAAGATATAGAATTGACGTGTTTTAATAATTCATTTTGGAACTTGGGTATAAAACTTTTGCATCGAGTTTAAGTCATACTCGATGATACGATCGATGCGATTCTACCGAAAAACATGACTATTCGCATCGAGTAATCGCGGATCCCTTTTTTCTCATTTGCTAACAACCGAGGTAAAAGATCGCATCTTTTTACTTCTCTTAATAAAACAGCAAGAAACTTCGATAAAAGCAATGTTACTTGATTAATTCCGTCATTGGACACATTAAATAACATCGATTCGACATTCAATAATTTTCGCAAGTATCACTTGAGGAAACTTACGTTTTCTATTTTGAAAACATCTCATATTTAGCAAACAATTCTATTCTTGTATTAATAAATTTTTTTTCTTCTACCATCTCTATTTATTTATAACTATTCTCATTTTCTATTCCTGTATCGATAAAAAATTTTTTTTCATTGCCTCGTATTTATTTATAATTATTGATTTTAGTTTAACTTGATATTTTTTGCAAAAACATAATGTAAAGAGAATATTAGCAAGTTATATCTATTACTTAATCCAATTGTCTAATCGAGGCAGGCACTAAAGAACTTATACTGCTTCGAGGCATGATACAGGCGGACATCTGCCACGTTTGAGCTTCGCGTGAGCGACGCAAATGTGTTTGTCATATTTCTAGGCACTCGAGCGTCGTCGCGGTGCTCGAAGGAATTAGGGGAGCGCTTATTCAAACACGCGCGGTTAAAAGTGTCCGCGGTCTCCTCCTCTCGTACGTATTATCTCGGCATGTCTATTGGCAGCTTTGTACACGCCGCTGATGAGTTACACCATGCCGTGCTGCTGCTCTACTCTCGGAAAAGAGCGCCCGATCCCTTCTGAAGCCGAAGAAAGAAACACCACGGTGCTTATGGGAACGCAGTTGCGCGTGAAAAATCCATGTATCCCGCGTCGATGTATCGGAGTCATCTCGTCGAACTATGCTAGGGAAGGGAGCTCCCATATACGTAGTACGAGTGTTGCGCAAACACGCTTGTGACTTTGTAAGTAAGCAAAATGTTTCAATCTTTCAAAGGAATATTAATTTTTTATTAAATATTGATTTTCTGCATTCTTCTAGTTTCAAAATAACAAATTATTAACTCAAGTTGTTGTCAAGATCGAAGAAAAATTAGGTTGTATATGCAGAGTGTGTATATAAATAAGTGCGAAAAATTTTAAATGATGCTTTGTCGAAAATTAAGGAGGGTTTCTTATGTATAAACATATACTCTTATATTCCTCCCTGAGAAGTTACACTTTTCTAAAGAGGGAATGCTTGCTTATAATAACGTATTTTATTTTTTTTTAATTATTGATTTTACGAAAAAAATAAAAGACATAAAAAAAGTTTCTAAAAGAATCAAACTTTCTAACGCATATATTTTTAGATGATCATATTCCGGTCCGTTAAAAAGCTCTGCTAAAAAATTAAATAGTTGTTAGTTTCATTCCTTTATAACGATACAGAAAGATAAAAAAATATCCTTTTTATTTAGTAGAAAATATTCACCAAATTTCACTTCTTTAATTTGTCTAAAATTTGGGGAAAAAACTAAAAACTTAATTTTTACCTTCCTCTTTAGAAAAGTGTAACTTCTCAGGGAGAAATATAAGAAACCTCTCTTAATTTTCGACAAAGAATTATCTCCTAAAATTTATCGCACTTGTTTAGATACACTGTGTATAAATGTATTATATATAAAAAAAATAGAAATAAATTTGACGATAAATAATAATATAAAGATGATAAATACACAGAATATTCCGCATCGTGTATTATTCTGAATTTTGTTTATCGTCTTCGACGAGATAGGTGTTGCATGCACGCATAATTTCCGCCATCTAAATAGCCGTGGAAGAGGATACGCGTCTGTTCACGCGTGCGTGACGTGCGTGCACCAGTCGCGTTATCGGCGCACAAAAGGCGATGCATTAACGCATACACGCGCATCCGAGTGATATTGAGATGTGCTAAGGGAAGATGAAGGATCAGACGGAACGCGGTGTTCAACGTGGAACGAGGGGTTGTCAAACATCGAGATGCGCATCGACATTGAAATCGGAATGCCGGCGGCTTCGACGAGTGAAAGCGCAATTTTCGAGATGCGTAAGATTGATATGCGAAATGCGCGGAGCATGCAAGAAGCGCGTTCGTTTCTGCGCAATCGATTATCCCGAGATATTTAATTATTAATCATCATTATCGACCATTATCAATATTATATTTGCTTTGATTATTATTTATACATGACACTATTATATAATTATAAGATATAGATATAACGCGTGTGTTTGAGAATTTCAAGAGAAATAGAGTTAAATACAGCTTGTTGGAAAGGGAAATATTTGGCTCTCGGCGAACAGATCCCGCAACGAATAAACTTACCTCGAACTAACGCGTGAGAATGGCCGTTTAGGGCGGTAAGGGAAATTCCTGACACGTAGCCGAGAGTATACCGGATGGCATAGGAGTAACGGAGTATCGGGGGTCGTGATGTAGGGGATTAGCAATTTCTCCAAGTGCGTCTGTGTAATGTCTCTGGGGTATCGTATCGGCTCGCGATACCAATCGTCCGTGCCATCGATCACCTTTCTCCCGTATACCTATCTATAGCGAAGCGGAAATCTCTCTTTCGATTTCTCGGCGATTCCGGGACAGCTCATATCTCCAGATATATACCAGAGTAACTGCAATCTATGACTCGCGTCTTATCCTGTGCGATTATAGCTTTTCCATCGCGTTAGTTAACTTTAGAGATATATAGAAAACTGATTAGTTAGCTTTTCCTAATTCTCATATTTTAAAAAGAGAAAATTGAATCGAGAATCAAGTTTATTTTAAGGTAAAACTAATTAATGAAATTATCATATCTAGCATCAAAGTAAGAATATATATGAGTAGAAATAAAAGATAAGAGGAAACAAAAATATTAGTTAAAAAAGGGACCTATTATACTGGAAATTATTTTTACCAGCACATTATTTAGTCAAATAACTTTCTGGCAATAACGTCACTTAACGCGCGAGGTCACGCATACAACATTTTCCGCTTCACGTGTGTTCAAAGTACATCTGGAACTGTTTGTGTTGGGAGTGTCGTGTTTCGGATGCTCCATCTGAGCGATGCTGCTGGGTCGGGAATAAGTCCGCGAGACATGTAACTCATATGCAACTTGTGTACACATTGTGACACGCGGTCATCCCGCGTTTTCCGTGTAATATCGCCTTTGCCGCCTTTCAACATATCAGTTTCGTCTTTACGAAAGCGATATGTAATTTTATAGTGGAAAAAGAAACAGTGTATAAACTATCAGACATTCTGCAGATTTCAGTCGAAACAAACCGAGCAAAGCTTGAAATTAATATCACGATTTTTTCCCGAGAAAACGAAACGCAAAATGGAATTTTAATCTAATTAAATTTTAAGTGGAGTAACATGCTTTCAATGTGACCAATACTTTTGATCAAGCTTGTATTTTATACTTAGAAACTACATAAGACGATATTGAATAGGAAAGCTCACGATTTTAGACACGACGACTTATTGATAGAATCCTTGCAAAAGTAGGACGATTTATTTTGCTAGAAACTTTTCAGCATCCCCAAGAGTTCGCGACACGACCCTGTTCGTTTTCTTCGGCAGGCAGTCAGAACGTGCCGAGTGTCGCTAGATTTCATCTGGATTCAGATAGCATGCACTATCGATGCATCTGTTCCAAGATGTATGCGGCGATTGTTCCCAGTCAGAGGCAGCCGCCCTGAATTCGGGTCTCTTCCGGTTTTCTTTTTCATTTTTCATATATTCAAAAATATCCAGAGCGTGTTACGCGCGCCGCCACGAGTCGACCACGAACGGACAATTGAAATTGTTTCGAACGGACAGATGAAAAATCGCAAAGCGATTTCTTTCGAGGCGGGACGCCTGTAACGTTGCATTTGCGAGCTACCTGTAAAACGAGCGGATCGTTTCGCTCTCGGTGCGCACATTGTCCTCTTCGCGAGAGATTTGCATTTTGCAGAGCCAAACAATAATTCTGACGGAGAAAAGTTCGCGACGGACACAAAAGCGGGGCCTCTTGTGGACGTCCAATGCCCAGCTTCCCGCTGGGTGACCGATCTTTTTTCATCTTTCGTGGCAGGAATCTCTGGATCGGAGCGACCGATCGGTGAAAAGGGACGCATCGGCGTCTCCTCGTCGGCGAGGATGTTTGGATTACGCCTCGACGAACCTAATTTCTTCTCCGTCGAGGACAATTAGTCCCTTTTAGCCTTTTAACATGACATTGTTAGTCCGAAATGGGGGAATGGGATTGGGGGATCACGGGGGAATACATAGGTAGGTATTTACCTGGGTTATGGAAAATTGGAAAAACAAACAGTTAAGCGAAGATATATAGACGGGTCTTATAAACGGAGAATTGAATCGTCAGGAACGGATGAATGGGTCGGGCATCGGCCTCGGTGATTTCAGGTGCTTCGAGTGCCTGTGAGGAAGCGCGAACGGTGAGTCGAGAAAACGTTCTTATATGTATGGATATTGTCCCTACACTCGTGCCTGTCTGCTTTAAAAACTCGTAAACTGTTTAAACTTGCCCGGGGAACCGGTTAATTGTTATTTGTATCCGTTTTGAATAGGATTTCAGTCGGATATTTTTTCAATTATGTCGTACGATAATCTCCGGCTTAAAATATATCTATCTTTTCATTCATAAATAAATTGATTAATATGGATAATCTCACAGTTTAAAATAATATTTTGAAATAACATTTTTAAAACTACTTTATGAATTTGTATATTTTTCCTTTTTATATCGTGTTATGGAAGTCGAGTCGTAACATTCTTTCTGTCCTCGTGACAAATTTGTCTTTAGACACACTTATAGAATTTGTTCACGAAAAAGAGATCGATCATTAAAAAAGCCATTAATAAATATCATTGTAGTTGGAATTTTTAAAAAGTTTTCTGCTCCAGAAAGAACGACCGTGTGACACTCGGCGAGGGTCGACGGTTGGATAAATCTTACGGACGTCATTTGTCTCGGATGCCGGAAAATTGGTTCTATAAACACAGGGTGCCGTCTCCCGGTGTTCTGCATCGCTCCGTCTTTTACGATGATCTTTCAGTGGCTGCCGATGCGGAGCGGCTGCATAAACACTAGACTTTTTCCGCTCGACGTATCGACAAAGTGCGAATAGCCGAAAACGTTTAGAAAATCAGCGGGGTATTTAAAGCCAGGTTATGTAGTTATAAATTAAAAAAAATTTCAAAGTTAAAGCGGCGCGAGAGTTCATAACGGAGACATTTATCTTCTTGCTATTCTCTATTTTTTTGTTCAATGTTCCGAAAGGAAATCCGCCGTCCTAAATATCTCTCTTCAATCCCGCAAAATAATAAAATTGCAGAATAGATTGAGCAATTTTACATTCTCGCGTATTGAGAAATTACTACCCTATTCGCAATTCAATCGGTGAATCCTAGTCGCCCTCGAGTTTCTTAGAGTCCCGAGTTTTCTAGAGTTTCAAAATCGATTTTCGTGACCTACAATATAAATGCGAATTTTATAGCGCACTTTGCAACTCCAATTCATCTTGCCTGCAAAAATTCTTCTCTCTAGCGCGGGGAATATTGAATTCTTTGTTATATACATATATATATTATTCATAAAATATATAATATATTAAATTTTACAAAATATCGGGAACGATTGATCATTAATTACTTCATTATCGCATAATCGATTCGTCGGAATATAAATAAATGAAAGTTAATTAACATCCGACGCAGTGTTAAAAATTACATATCGACTGAAGAGACGAGCCACATTTGGCTTTTATTAACATGCAAAATCAATATATAAATGCTCTTTGCTCAAGTGAGAAAGAAGCTTCTACTCGCACAATGTGCGTGGGATGAGTCGTGAGAAAGGATCCCGGCCGCATATATATGTAAAACCGGTTTCGCAATTATCCCTAGAGCTTTCTAACCGCTAAGTGATTTTTAATTCGGCAGATAGTTGCATTTGCGAGAGAGCGAGTGCACGCGCGCAAATGCAATAATTTTTCATAAAGCCGCGAGACGTTTCGCGAGATTGTTCTCGACGTGTACTTTATCCGAGCGCCGGTAATGATACGTTTTCTCAACGATATAGCCGATTATCCGCATTATCCGCGGGATTTGCTGATTGCACGCATATCTTCCGCGTCTCCTCCCGCCGATGAAGCCGTTTCGTTCTTGCAAATGCACCTCGACGACTCCATATCGAGATAAATAATACGTCGGTGGTCTCGCGAAACTCCGTTATTTACGCGCGATTCTTTCGATTAAAAAATTCGAGATACAAAGTCCCAGATAGTAAATCGATAGCAATCATTTGAGGCATGCGTGTCGGCGCGAAACTATGAGAAGTATCTATACATATGCATTAATGCGTTAAAATCAGCGATAGTCATATTTTAAATGCCATACCATTGAAAGTAATCATTTAGTTTATCAAACGTGGTTTCGCGTTTAAATGAAATATTATTGGAAGATCTATTTGTACCGTGAGAATGGCAGGTAGAAATATACGAGGTATAATATTTTAAAATACGATTAGTTTGCTAAGATAATAATTTTGAAAGAATTGTCGGAAATCCTATCATTTAAAATAATATTTGAAATTATTTCAAATATTACATAGTAAAAGAAAAGTAATTAGAGAAGAGCGACAAAAATAATATTTTTTATTATTTTACATTAGCCATTCATAACTCGGTATAAAAAACAGTTTTTATGTAAATATTCTTATTTTTTACTTCAAATATAATTTCCGTCAAAATATCTCTGCTACATATTTCATCTTTTCATCAACAAATACTGTAGACATTTTAACACTTTTACGATGTATAAATATCTAAAGCAATCATTGAATGAAAAACGCTGTGCACTTTCTTGTTTCATTTCGTGATTTCATCACTCCTTTCGTTTTAATTGAAAAGTTATTAATGAGACAGGAAGTTACGCTCGTTCTCTCCAAGAGTATAATGCGGCAAAGAGATACGTCAAAGAAGAGGTTGAACCGTAACGATTATAATGATGAAATCCTTGACTTTCGGAAGGAACCGTATGTCGTGAATATTAACAGCCGATCCTATTTGAGGTAGAAATCACCGTCCCCTATAAAGTCAATTTGTAAACAAGAAGAACGGGCCCTGGGATGCTGCGGTAAAGTGGGCCGTCGATGGAATCGTGGACAGATGTCCTAGGACAGGTTGTAAACCCGATAGGATTTTCATCCTTCGTGATGTTGCACGCGAGCGTCGCGGACGCTTTAACCCGTCGCTTTCCGTATGTCGCGACAGAGGACAGGTATAGAATTAGAGGAGAGAGGAAAAAACCAGGATCCCATCTAAGTGTTTACTATATTCGTTTATATCGAGAACCCTTCTCGCTTCATCAGAGATTTTTTTATGGTTGCCTTTTGATTTAAAACATCGTCGTTTCCCTCGTTAAACATAAGATTAGTCACGTCGTCACTATAGGCTATCTCTACGGTTTCCCGTTTCCTGTTTCTAAAAGCTGTCGCGCATCGTAATGCTCATTTTGAAGATAATAACGATTCAAAAAGTAATTTTCACGGTTAAATATTTTTTAATTATCCATAAGACAGAAGCAATAATAATATCAAAAATAAAATTATCATATATTGATTTTTATTGCTGTTTCTTCTTTGCTAATTTTATTTCTTAATCTGTTACATGTAGATATAACGCATGTTTTTCTAATTTAAATTTCAAATTATCGAATAATAAAAAATAAGCGCGAAAAAGTAATTTAAGAAGTTAAGCATATTTGGATTGTATATATAATATCGATATTTCCATTTTAGCGAAAAATAATATTTTCATGACTCTCTCTTTTCCCGACTTTAGTTTTTACATAAATACAAATATTTCTCGATAAAACAGCTTTTGTGGTGTACGCAGTAAATTATTCTTAGCGTTATTTTTAGTAAAGCGCCTTCCATAATAGAAAACAGACATAATGTCAGTGCCGAAAAAGGAAAATAACCTTGCGTGGGACTATTGTATATTCGAAGACGATTTGATAAAATGTGCTATATGTGGGTTAATTTATATCTGTTCACCGCACGATTTGACAGCACACTTGCACTTTCAACATCAAATAAATATAAACGACAAAGACGAAGAAAATTTATTGCAAAAACATTTCGAGAAATTGGAACAATATGGATTCAAATGCAAGATTTGTAATCAGAAATATTACTCAATCTCCACAAGTCAACACTTGAGAGATATTCATGATATTAATGTAAATTAGAAAATCAACATAAAAACGGCTAACCCCGGTAAATTATCCGAATATTATTATATATATATATATATATATATATAACATTACTTTTTTATCTCCTCTGAGTGGTATATTTATATGTATATTTTTGCGTACAAAGTATATGTATATAAAAATCAGATATGTTTTATAAATATGATAAATATTTGAGTAACTTTCGTTTTATAAAGAGAGTTAACATTATATAGATATTAAATTAATATAAATATTAAATAAAATGATTCATTCAAAAATTTTCGGAATCATATTTTAAATAATATTCCATTCTGAATATTGCTTACGAATAACAAGAAATCTGACAACAGTTTTGATATATATGAAATAATCAACTAATATTTAAAAAACTTTAAAAAAAATGTTCTCATATAAATAAAATTTTTTACTTTTACAGGTATAATCGTTCTGTATGTAAATACAAGTTATCGAGCATTCAAGTTTAACGAACAAGGATTCTATAAACATCGTAGATTTAAAAATGAATTCCGATATCGATAATATCAGTTTTAATAACAATTTAAGTAACCTATAATAAATAAGAAACCATTAACGCCTTTGATGAGTTGTTTATTTTATATTTACTATATAATTTTTTTTATATTTGCACCTGCTTTATGTACTCGTATTTCTTGTATATTACAAATTATGACAGAAAATAATTTTTCAAATATATTATACTAAAGATATGTAAATTCAAATATAAAATTTTCTCAATAATAAATAGCATTTAAGAAAAAAATAATGTAATTAATTTTAGATTCCTGCTATTTTTATTACATTTTTATTAATTTGGCAGTACTAATCTTTCCTAATCAAAGTAACCATTTTATTACGATGTATTTTTATAAACTTATAATTAATATCATTACTATATATAAACCAAAAAATCGGTAAGAATAATGTAAAGTCATCATTCTTATGCATATAATGAGAAACTAGTCTCTTGAATTGTCCCCAATTCTCGGTCATTTTAGTATTAATTAATAAAGGGAATTAATTTCGTAAATCTAATTAAATGTACTTACGGAATATATCGATTGTGTTATTGCTAACCGTTTGTTTCGTTTGTAGAGAAGTATACATACCTGAAACAAAGAAAAAATATGAGTTAGCATGATTATACATAGTGAATTTCTATGAAAGAATTAAAAACATCGTTTAACAAGTATATAAAAAACACTGCGTTTGACGTTTCAAGATTATCTTTACAATAAATATTTTGAGATGTTGAGATATTTATAAACGAATTTATTATGTTGTAATGTCATCGGTGATAATTAATATATAGAAGACAATTAGAAGAGAATTGTCCTCTCTAAATTTAATATAATGCGGTGTTCTACGTTCAATAATTTTGCTATTTCGCGATAATAAGCCGAACGCAATAAAGCCCAAACAACGATTAATTAAATACGAGATAATTCCATACCAGCCAATGCATACACGCATACAATAACATCAGGGTCGCGTTACAGTAGAACAGGCAGAGGAATAGAATTGTTTAAAATAAATTATTGTTAAACATATACAGCAATATCGAGTTACACTGATAATTAATTATATATAATATATTACACGTATAACTATACAACTAAATACTATATTATATTTTTATATACGCGAGGAATTAAGAGACACATCGGGCGGTTTAGTTTTGTTAACGATCCGGAACGTGACGGTGATTTTAATATTTTAATCGAGTGCTGTCCATCAAACTGCACGGACTTCAATTTCGCTTCTTTTAATTCACTTCGTAATTAAGCGCGCTCGCGCGCCATGTTTCCGCAGCACATTTAAAACTTTACGGGGACTGAAATGGCAAAGTTTGGAATAGCGCGCGCTTGCACGCTACCCTTCTATCTTAGATATCATTAAATTTAAGGATATTTAAGGGCCGATGCATGTTCAGGCGGGAAACTTTAAACTTTCTTTTTTCTTACGCGGATGACTTACGCCAAGCCCTGGCGTGGTGTCACCATCAATCTTTAGGGCGGGCGAATGTAGGGAATGCTATAGCTCTCGCTTCACCCTCCGAATACTTGGCTGAAGTACCCTTGGCTCGCAAGGTGACATGTGTGTACGCACACTCTTATACTACCGCGTCCACCCCGATATGCTTTAGATTAAAACACACCCCCGCTCTGTAATATCAACTCGACTCTCGGCCGTTATCGGTTATTACGTTCTGCGAGAGACATTCCGTCGACTAAATAAAAACCTGATGTGTGCACTTAAGTATCAAGACGAAGGGAGAAACATCATCGACTGATCATACTCATGCTGTAACCTGTGTCATAAAGATGACGATTCAGAATTATTTTAAACTGCTGGTTTACGATTTTTATGAAAAAATATACACATTTTTGATGCTCTGTTATTTTTTGAAATTTTTTATAAATTCATCAAAATTATATTTGCTTTCTAGCTATTCTCCTTAATTAAATATATAACATTATTATAATCAACGTGAACGTCTTTACGCAATATTAATTTGTCGGCAAATATTAATTTAATTTTAATCGCGACAAGAAGCGAATGTCTCCTTAATCGATCGAGCATAAATTTCGCACGGTCTACGCTTTCGGCTGCAGAGATAATCATGTCGATATTAATGATCGGTCCGGTATCGCAAATACTCGGTCCTTCCACTGTCTCTCTGGCACGGAGGAGTTACAACTCCATGTAATTATCTGGCAGACAGGGTGAATGCTAATGGAAGGAAGAAGACAGCGAGAGAGAGAGACGGGTTGGAAGACGCAAAGGAGCGCGGGCGAAGGCCGGATCATCCGTCGGCGAAATATCCACCATCTCCTTCTAGCCTGACCTGACCTCACAGCCAGTCAAGAACCTCCTTTGCCTCCATCTCGCGCGCCGTGCCGCGTCTCCTTCTCGAGAGAGCGGTTCTCTTAGCCTCCCACGCAAGCAAGCGATTCTAACTTCGGCGATTGCCGTGGTTACAATGCACCTGCACGTGCATAAAATGCACCAAAAGAGGGAGAGAGAGCATCTCTCGGGCGGCCGTGTAGCAGGTGACTGCCCCGGCACGTACATAAGTTATTCGCATTGAAATACCTCTTGGAAACGGTCTTGAAAGAATAATGAGCGCCATTGAGGCGGGAGGGATTAAAGTGACCCAGCCAGGCTCTCGGTTATGTATCTGCATATACGGCAAAATTGAATTCGCCCGAGATACTAGCCGGCCCCGGAGCGAGGAAATTACAAATTTTTCCGCGTACGTGTTAGAGAATTCCATTAGAATCTTCCAGGCGCGTCATGTTATGCATCTGAATTGCAATTTTTTCGTTTACTATAGACACCATATTTCATATGTCGTGAATGGATTCTGTCGTAATCCTTTTGTATCCTGTTCTTTTTTTCTCTTTATAGGAAAATAATTCGATTCAATGAATTAACAATGCATTCGTTCACGTTTGACACGTTATAATTTATGTGAGACACTTTTCAAGGTCAGTTAGAGACGTTTTCGCGTAAAGATTAATGGATCTATACTATGATGGATAGTTCGCAAGAGAAACGAAAATAGCGCTAAACTATTCGTAGAAACTTAAATGATGTTTCGTCGGTTCAGAAAGATCGAGGATGTCCATCATGATACATGATCCATGATCGGAACTTGCTCAGGTACGTCACCGTCTTCCCGTCTCCTCGTGTACCTTTCGTGGACCATTTAACAAAATTAAGCCTCCCACGAATTCCACGAGGCCTCCGGCGACTGTCATTACCGGCAGGTAGGACGAACCAGACCACAGCAAATTATCGTGATCGTTTGGCGGCCGGCACGATCGATTTGCGAGGCACATCCGACGTATAAACGACGTATATTCCCAGACACGATGCGATGCATCGAAGAAGAACGCCGCGAGAAGAAAATTGCCAGGAATGCTCACACGATCTTCTTCTAGGCTTCCGAGCATGACTCATTGCCGCCTAGCGATTACGAGACGGTTTTCCGAGAAGATATCGTCGTTGCGAATCGACGATCTTCCCGAATTGTCCGATGACGAGATCTTGGTAATTACACGTCTCGTAAATACAGTTTCTCTCCCCCGCGGAAAATTCTGCAGAAGACGGCGATCATTTCTACGCCGACCGTTTAAAGTCTGGTTATAACAGGCGGTTGAATTAATGGAAATGCACGTCCGGCGGAACGGTCCGGCGATAGACGTATGAGAAAGACCCTGAGGGCTCGGCCCCGGATTGATAAAGGCTGCTTTTAACCCTTAACTGGTATTCCCGGTACGTCTTAACGATGATATATGACGTGACAGGATCACGCCTGACCTTGATGGCCGAGCAACGAGGATAAATGGAGTCGTATGCTGTTTGGCGATGTCGATGTTCTCCTCGGTTTGAATAATAATCGAAAGACGGAGTATCTTCTAACGCCGATTGTCGAAATACGAGCGAGATTTGTGATAATGCAAAGAAAGAACAAATTTTCATCTTCTTACTCGAAATGATAAAACATCAAAATCTCTTTGGACGACTTTGGATTTTTTCATGACGTCTCTGAAGACGTCATTCGTCTTCCATATAGCGACAAACGGGATGAGATAATTGTGCCAGCATAGAAAAACGTTTGTGTTCTATTCAACAGGTGTCGTAATAAGTATAAGTCACTTTTTTTATTCACTACTCTTACTCGTTTCGTCACCCACTGGGTATCATCTGCTTTCCAGCAAAGTACATAATGGATGGGGAAAAAAGATCCCTAATCTGGCAAATATTTGCACGATGAACCGAAAAATGTCATCCCCGAGGGACAACGCGAAATATTAATTGCGTTACACAGGACATTCGTTTTCCGTCGACGAAATTGGACACCATCGGTGACGTTTTCGCAGTCTACAGAAGCGGGACCACACACGAGGAGCCATTGTTTCAGCTTCAGCTTCGGAGTCGCTCGGTATGTACGCGAGGCTTGTCAATAAGACCCGTTGAGACGCTTACGTACGACCTAAGGTCTGTCGTCGAATTAACGTCGATTAGCATGCTCATTAGGCGAATGTTGAATTGTGACGAGACGCGACTACGACTGCTTGAAATTAGCATTTAACGTCGCGAATTTTTTAGACTGCCTCGATGGAAGAAACGGAAATTCCTTTGTAAAATAAAATAGTAAAAGCAATAAAAGTAGAGTTATAATAAAATATAATCATTGTAATAAAACAATAAAATAAATAAAATCAGAAGAAAAATCAGAATGATGAAATAAAGAAATAAATCATACTTATCAAAATTCAATTCGAAGATAATAATATACTTATAAATCTGTATATTGATATCTCTTTTAGATTCACAATCGCTGTTTATTGAGCAAAGTAAATTGCGGTCTTATCGAATCCGAGAAAAGAAACAATAATCCGTTATATACGTTCTATGATGCATCATCACGAGTATCCATACATAGTAGAGAGGCTGGCTACGCGAACAATGAGGATAATTTCAAGGAGAAGAGAAAATCTGTTTAGTTACGGTAGATGAGTGTGTCCCTTCGTCAAGTGAAGAAAGACACGACGCGAGGAGGGACATCGCGTTTTATCCACGGATAGGCATTTGGACGGATTTAACGGCCCCATTTCCATTCTTTCGAAGGTCTTTTTACCCCGCGATGTATACCGATCTACTCTCTCTCGTAATCGGTTTTGCGAGGCATTGCGTGGCATCTGTCCGTGAGATTAGTGCACGCGATCGAAGATTTCAGTCTTCTGAAAAATTTATGAGCTGTGCGGGACGCAAAACGCGAGAGAGATAGAGAATAAGAGAGAACTGTACGATCAATAAGTATCGAAATGCGTCGATTTTATAATACACACTCCATCATGTGCTTTTGGAATAATATCGCTTATGCGTTTAACTTTAAAATGCAGTTAAACCGCACATTTTATAAGTTTTGCTACTGCTATATATTAATGTTATATATTTTGTTATGTATTAATATAGAATATAAAAATTATTAATATCTTTTATAACAAAACAGATTATGCAGATAATAGAGTATAATATATGAATTAATATAGATTTTATTTTTATATTATTAGGGTATATGGTTTACTTTTTTAAAAAAAGATTTCTCCATTACAGATGGTCGGTCTTTTGACATGCCAAAACACCGAGATTTATTAAAAAAGAAAACGCACATTTCTGGCGACGAAAGATCGCCTACATCATACATCCGTAGACCGTTCGAGAGACCTGACGGAACGGACGTAAAAAGAACTACGAGGAATAAAGGGTAAAAATCGTTTCGTCGCCGTCGACGTTGCGTACGATTTTCCACGTAGCGAAGCACACGCACGAAGAGGCAGCGTCGTTCTGCCTGAAATAAAAGAAAGTACCATGTTGTTCCATCCTTCGGCAACCCTTTCGCGGCCACCCCGTCGTCGTCGTTTCTTCGAGGAGAGCAGGGAAAAAAAAACAACGATATCGATTTCTTTCTTTTCTTCGGCTGAACGAAAATCGTGAAGCAACTTCGGCTCCACGGCCCATTTGCCAAGCCATTTCCGTAAATAGCTAATGGCCGGAGGAGCGCCGCTGCCTCCGACGTGGTATCGTGTTTCCCAAAAGGCGAGCTTGGACTAACGGACCTCTCCCTCTTCGTACCATCTCTCTCCTTATACACGTATTTTTCCTTCCTGTTACTTGCTCTCGCATCGTGTAGCCCAACGACGACGATTAAATTCGGGAACATCGCGCACCATTCCATAAGTCAGCGTTTCCTCGAGAATCCTACTTTTCACTTTAAAGCGCGGATTTGGAACGAAGAAACGTGTAAGACATTAACTGTGTTCAAGTGTGTTGCAGTGATTTAGGAAAAACGGTTACTTTTACTCTGAATAAAAAATATTTTAAGGGAAAAAATTTATCTCTGAGAAATCTTCTTACACATGAAATTATATATAATTAGTAATTAGATTAATTAGTAGAACTTATAAAACTTTTAAATGTATAAAGATGTATATTAATTTTTTCAAGTGCTTTTCTTTTAAAAAAAAGTATATAATAAGAAAATATAATAAAAAAAAATCACGCAATGGAAACGATAAAAGAGACAAGGGAACAATCGTTCCTTCATCATTGTTTCCTGGACGATTGTTCAATGGATGTCCGTCTTTTGCGAATTCGAGCGTCTTGCAGGACCCCTATCGTCTCAAGGGTGCAGGGGCGAAGGGTTCGACGAAGTCATCCGAAACTGGCAGCTGTTCGGAGACAGCCAAGAAAGAAGAAAAGAGGAAGAGCAACAAGGCAACGTCGGAGAGCTCGCAGAGAATCATAAAAGAAGAGGAAGGAAGACAATGCACGAATCTCGCAATAAGATGCAACCGGAGATAAGTCTCGGCACCCCCGGTTAAGAGGAGCGAGTTATTATTACCGATGGCGCGGCCCTTTTCAGTACCAGGTGGCTAGTACGCGGAGATCAAAGAGGATGGGCGGGATTGCTGCGATTTCCGCAGGCTGAAACGTGTTATATTCTTTTAACGCGTCCGCGCTAATGGCGTTTCGCGGAACGAACATTTATCCGGGACAGGGCGATCAACAAGCATTCTGACAGATCTAACGCGCCAATATGTGTGTGCTCCTTTGTTGCTCCAAAATTGGAACATCGTGTTCTCGCTGGAGACAGGCATCTATATCCACTCACGCTGACCCGTTCTCACCTCCCGATGCATTTTATCGGCCCGCGTTAAAACAATCCCCGCGATATCGAGGGATGATGGACGGAAAGGGAACGATCGTGTTTGCATTCAAGCCATCGTGGAACTTCACCGATTATATTTTCCATGCGAGTTGAAAGGAAAGCGTTTTTTTCACAGCTAATCCTGAATGATTCTATTTAACGAGATTCTAAAATTTTTTTCATACTCATTGCGAATCATTACATATTTCTTCGTGTATTTTATGGACTTTTTATACATTTTTTTTTAAACCGCACAAACTAATATAATTAAAATTCATGAAAAAGATTTGCGTAATTAATGCGTAATTGATATCTCAATAATTTTTTTCAGAATTTGCAGCTTTGTTACATCACGTGTTATACATCGTGATGCGAGAGTATTCCGATTATCAGTTAAAATCAAAAATTTTAATACAATCTCTCTCTCTCTCAATAATTTAAATTATAAGCAATTGAAATTAACCATCTGAATTGCATGGATTTCGCACGTTTAAACTCGCAATTATACGGTTACATCCATAATGATCGCACATTTGTTATTTAATTTTGAATTTTGCATTTTAAACTAATTTAAGTTTAAATCAGATTAACAATTTCAGTCTGATTTTTGTTTATGATTGTTTTAACCTACGCAAAATATAGAGATAATAAGTTAAATGCTAAAAAAATAAAATCGTTATATTAATATTTACTTTTTGTTTTACTGACTTTATTTTTTAATTTATTATATGTAAACATGTATGGGTTGTTTTTCTAGTTTAATTAAATCTAAGATTTTCATCGCGTAATAAAAAATAAGTATAAAAAAGCAATATAAAATATTAAGCATATTTAGATTTGCAGAGAATCATAATATTTTTATGACTTTTCCCGATTAATAGTAATAAAATCAGACGGTCCTCTCATGTCAGATAAATCTTCGCTTGTGCCATTCACAATCAGATAAAGTCTATTGTGCCTCTTCTCGATTATAGTAGTCCCTTAGTTTAAATCCGCCCTTTTCTAAAAGAGAGGGAAATCTTTAACTGAGAGACTGCTTATTTTCTCAAATCTCGAACCTTGGAAAAGCTGAGCTCAGCAGTTCAGATCTCGTCCTGGTATGTGGCGGACACATCTTTTCCGATTAATTTTTGCGACTATTTTTCGCTAAAAGAGTTCTAATATTGTGTACGCAGTAAATCATATTTATTGTTAGTGCTGCTTTTAGTAAAACACGTTCCGTCGTAAAGAGCAGCCTCGACATCGATATACAAAAGGGAAAACACGATTATTGCGTATTCGAAAACAGTTTAGTAAAATGTGTTTTATGTGATTTAATATTTGCCTTTATATTGCAACATTTGAAAGTGACTGTTATTGTTATATATTAGAATTTTTATGTGCCCCGTGTATATGAAATATGATACATAGTCTATCTAATAACTGTGACCAGGTAAATTTTTCTTTTTGAAAACCATTAGATCTAAAATTTTTGAATGAAGCAGGTAAAAGAGTTACTTTATGACTAACCCTTGTATAATAAAGTCTAAGTTATTGTCAAAAATGTATCCTTCATAACAATCTAAAATATCGAGGTCGTTTTTGTTCAAAATGAAAGGGAAGAAAATGTCGAAATATTAGAGGGAACCGTCAAACCAAACGCAAAATAAGAATGTCTAGAAGTTAATAAAGATAAATAAAATATAGCTACGTTAAAAAAGTGAAATCATCTTAGATTTGTTCATACGTCAATACGATCTTCGAGAACTGTAAAATTAGTGGAAAGTATACTTCAAAAATGTTGAGCAATAATTGATAATAACAATGATTGGATGATTTATTAATAAAAAACGTCGTAAGTACTGATTTAGTGATATTTTTTCATTTTTTAATAATAAATAGTTTAAAAGTTATCACATTCTTATTTTAGAAAGAAATAAATCACTGTAAAAAAATCATAAAAGGTATAAAAATAAGCATGTTTAAATTCATATAAATTGATCATTTTAAAATATCTACTAATAAGATCTAACGTAAATGTTAATTTTTGTATAAAGTTTTGTATCAATATGAGATAACAAATAAGAGATACGAAATTAGATCCGTTAATAAGCGAGTTAATTGGAATATATAGTATGCAATAGACGAATATAGGAGAAGAGAGATGTATGAAAATTAAGTTTAAAACTATTTTTTTCGAAAAACGGATAACAATTTAAAAAAAATATATAAATAATTGAATATCGACATCAAAAACTAAAAAAACATACTTCTATTATTATATTAATTTCGTACACAATAGCACATCGGGAAATGGGACGGCTTTTCATAGAATTTATTTATAAATCTTGAATTGACCAACTCTCTGATAATAGAAATTAATTAAAGTCGAATACATAACGGATATGATAATTAATCTCATTGTTTATGCTCCGGATTGATTTCGCGGCCCTATTACGCGCTACTGACAGCTCTTGCGCCCTAATTGCGCGATATTCGCGGATCGAATGCGAATTGAATGGAGTCACTCTCTGCGCGAGTCTATTACACCGCGTAGAGAGATCAAACGTTCGCCCACACGATCATGGATAGGGTTGCAGCTGCTGTGCCGAGGCTACAATTTCATCGAAAACTTCGCGACCTACATACATAAAACCACTTTGCGCGCCAATGGCACAAAGGACATGGCGCTCATTCATTTTGCAAGTCCGAGCGGTGGTATATCCTAGTGTGTCGGTTCTCTGGCGCTGCTTTGCTCGGTGATACATTTAAAAGCTCGCGGGATTTCGCGCCGGCTAAATTTTCGTTAAAACGAAGGTGAAACGCGAGGTGAAAAAAAAAGAGAAAAAATTCGAGACGGAAGTATGTATGTATATATGCGCGCGCGAGAGGTCTGAAATGATAATGGATAACTTGAAGGTATATGGCCCCAGGAGGAGAGCATCGTAAAAATAGTTGATTCGCGATATTTCACGGCAACAGCTCGTTTGGCAGAAAACGAAGAGAGTGAGTGAGAGAGAGAGAGAGTGATATATATATATATATAGACGAGAAACATATTATCAGAGAAAAGAGAATACAACGAAGAGAGAACAATATCGTCCGTATTGAGAGAGAGAGAGAAAAAAGGAAAAAAGACAGAACGAAGCTCTCTACCGGAGTTTAATATTGTATATCACGTTAGGAGACGAGACGCGCGAGAGAGATACAAGCATATATATCATATATATATGCAACTGTGAATTGCATGTATATGCGCGCATAGATACAGTTTGTCATATATATGTTGTACATATACATATATATATACATATATACATATATATATATATATATATATATATATATATATGTTCATACAGGGCGCGCGTTAACGTGATGTTATTAATGACTTTTTAATGAAATAAAGCGCGCGACAGGAAATTAAGCGCTCCTCTTCTAACGCTTCTCGCTTTTACCTCTCTTACCAATTTATCGCTCCTCTCCGTTTTGCTGTCTTTTCTTCTTTTTCTTGTCTTTAAATTATATTTCTATTTTTAGTATCAGCGGCTACGTTGTCCTTCCTGTTCCATGCATTTATTTTTCATATAAAATATGTCACATCCTGTCAATTTTACGTGCAGCATCTCTCAACGAAATAAATAGAAATACATATAAATACAATATATGTCTCACGTTATGCATTCAAAATTATTATATCTCCAAAAAAGAAAAGTTCGAAAAGTTACATTTCACTATCTCAAGTTTTCATTTTATTATATCGTATTTTTGCATATTTCTTGTCTTTAAAAACACATGAAATGCATATTTACAAACCATCCATTTAATATCCCGATCTAAATCTATAATTAAAAAAAAAAGAAATAAAAAAATATTTATATATACGTGATTATTAATAATACAAAATCGTATTATTTTTGATTGACCACATGAACATCATTTTCTCTTTTAATGAGAAAAGGATCAAAGTTTTACACTCCGGTAAGTACATCGCGGTCTTTGCTGGCCTAAATTAAATTTTAATTATATGGAAGTTAATTAAAATTCTGCGTGTTTAATAGACTCGCGCGCGCGGAATGCGAATTAAAAATTCATTTCAGACGAGTTGCCTAAGTATATATATACACATATATATATGCATGTGTTGATTATCACGAATATCACAAAACCAACAGATTATCTTTTAAATAATAATATAAATAGTGATATAATAAGGAAACCACAATTAATTAATTATTGCACCTAAACTATATTAACAGTAAGAAATATATATTTATATTTCTTTATTTGTGCATTTGTTATATTTTATATTTAGGAGGAAATAAAAACTTTTTAGTAAATCCATCAATGCCCTATATGTGCATATTAATTTTTGTATTCACTCACGTAGATATAGAGATTCATTCTTGCTGTTCATTTCGCGAAACGTGATAAATCATATGACATCCTTTAATTATCGTAATGAACGTGCAAATTAAAAAGGCCGACGAACGCGGAAAATAAAGGGCAGCAAAGCAAATTTGAAACAGTACATTACACATGAAGATACAAAAAAGAGAGGGGTCTTCATCAAGAGAGAAGAGCTGGGACGAAAGGAGCGCTTTCGATTGCGTGCTATTTAAAGATCTTAAAGCAACGATTCGACGCGCTCGTAAATACGTTCGGCGTAAATCTTCCGGCGCGGCGGCCCCTTACGAAAATCCGGAATCACCCGCATGCGGCCATCTCTGTCAACAATGCCGGAAGTCACTGATTTTTCACGCCTTTTATTCGTGGCGTTTGTGGTCGGATATTTACGGTCAATATCTTTTTTATCGTCGATATTTTATAAGAACAATTTATATTTTCAATAATTTAAAATTCATAATACGATTTATCGATGTGATTATTATACCATTAATTTGAAGTAAAAAATTGAGTAATTATAAAATAAATCAATAAGTAAATGTATATTGTATAACATGGCATATTTATTATAACATAATACGATTTATTTTTCCTGCATTTTGCGCAATTATATTTATCGAGTATTTTTTTATTTAATAAGATTTTGAAATAAAATTTCGAAATTGGATTCTTCGGCACAACGTGCGCGATAGTTTTGCAGCAGCAATGAATTAATCATGTAGTCGCTGTCGAGTTCCGTCAAGTGCGCGGAGACGTTTCGACCCTCTCGAAGAGTTTTTCGCAGCTCCGGCACAGGATCGTTTCTCCGACAGTCTCCTCCTTTTGGAGGGTGACTAGAAAACCCACGATGGTTCGGTGAAGTACGATGGATAAGAAAAATATTCGTCATCGTGCTCACGAAGCCGGAGGGATAAGGGCGTTTCTTGCCGCGTTCCGGTGGCAGTTCCGGTCCGACGTGTTTCCGCAAGCGTGGCAAAAACGTTCGTGGGGAATCGTGCGGGGTTCGTAAAACTTCACCGTCTCTCCGCGAGGTGACAGACAGATGACATTGTTAATTTCGTCAGATGTCAACGAAAGATGGACGAAGACGCGACGGAAATCATAAAGCTGGATAAAAGGTTGTACATATTCTGACACAGAGTATCCCGAACACGTGTTGACATATTAATGTCTATCAAAAGTCAAATTCAGTTTTGAGAAAGAAAGACGGGAACAGAGAAATACTTTCGGTGATTAAAAATTCAGTGATGAATTAAAAAACATTTGTTTTCGCGTATATATGTTATTACACTATAATTCTAAGTTTCAAGAGTCTGATCTTATTTATTTACTCAGTTATTAAATCGAAATGTATGTACAGATTTAATTAAATGTGCGAAGTAGAGTCCAGTTAATTAGTTAAAAGTCCCTTTGATGTATCTCTCTCGAGTGCTATTGAAATATCAATATAGGATCCACATCTTTTAATTAATCGCGATAAAATTGCTTGGCATAAATTACAAGTGAGCGTGTAAGTTGAGGTATATATATATATATATACACACACACACACACACGCGCGCATATATATAAAATATTTATTACATGTGTGCTTTCGTAAATGCCAGTAACAAACGGCCGGAATAATAAATGTGTGAAAGAAATAATTGAACAAGATTATATATCGTACATAATAAATATGTTACGGATATGGGGCACGATAGCCTCTCTTTGTATGCAAAATAATATCCGTCAATGATAAACTAGATAAATATAAACGGAAATTCAATATTTAACCACAAAATGCAACCTATCTCCAATGCAATTAAATATTGAATAAATACTAAATTATATTGTACACAAATGTAAGCGTGAAAATGATATGAACATGCAATCTGTACGATCGTAGAGTTCACTGAGCGGGAAAGTGCGAGAAATTCTTCGTTTTGTGCGCTCGTACAAGAATTTTTTCAGGGTAGTTTATAACGCATATAAGCGCGCACACCGGTTTCCAGATATTACGAATTCACGGATCTCGCTGGAATGATGAAAGAGGTGACTGTTGCAGTCTTTCGTCCCCACCTATATCATCTCGTTCACCATCAATTTACTCTATCGGATACGCGCGTTGGCCGATGACGATGGTACTAGAAAGATTGGGGTTTGGGCGTGGATTTCCATTGGAGGCAGTCGTTGACAATACCCGGGGACAATGCGAGCTCCCGGTGGCGCCGTATGCCGACACACAAAGGCTGACAATAGATTGCTAAAAAGGAAACCAAGTAAATACGAGAGCCCCTCTCATCTCGTACACGGGAATTACATTAATGAAACTAACTAATGCTGGAACAATGGACCGGGAAACTTTGCCTTGGCTATCCGTCCCGTTGAATCGCCGGCTTCAATCCTGCGCGCCACCCTCTCCCCCCCTGCTTTCCTCCTCTCCCCATCGCATTCGTCAACCTGTGCCGGTTGTCCAGATTCGCGAGCGACGAGACGAGACGAGACGAGACGCGACGCTCGACATCGACGCGGAAACGGAAACGTGAAGCATGTCGCGACGCGAATGGAAAAGCTGCAATATGCTCGCATACTTCTTTGACAGGTGATTGACCTGTTGCCTGGTGCCGGCAGACTTTCGGATATCGACGCGCACGAAAACGGAAGTTGCCATTTCGATTCTTGCATTTTTGATCGGCGGTCAGTTATATAATTGATGTGACAATATTTGTCAAATTATTTATATATCGCAATGATTATTATAATTTATTATAATTTCCACACTTTAATTTATTCACGATTGATGATTAAAGTTAATTTAATATTCTACATATATAAATATCTCATACATGTGTCATGAAAATCAATTTTATGGAAATATTGAAAGCAGAGATATATATCATCAACGAGAAGACATCAGCAATAAAGAATTAAGTAGATCACCGGTAAGAATTATATATTCTTTTTACTAGTCAGGCTCAGTAAATAATAATTAAAGAGTAACGAATGGGCAAAGAGCACGTACACGATCTTAGTGTAAAGTTGTAATAAAGTAATAACAGCAATCAATTGTCAAACGGTTATTATTTAACCATCTTTAGTGACAAACTTTAGAGTAGTAGTGATATCAGTCAAAAAACAACGTTCTATCTCGACATATCAAACGGACATATCAAACATTTCGTTTGATATGTCGAATAGAACGTTGTTTTTTGACTGATATCACTGTTATTCTAAAGTTTGTCACTGAAGATGATTAAATAATAACCGAAACGTTTGACAATTGATTGCTGTTATTACTTTATTACAAATTTACACTAAGATCGTGTACGTGCTCTTTGCCCATTTGTTACTCTTTAATTAAATATTCATTTCTTATGCATCTTTTCATTTATAAGATACAGATGTTTCTAAATTTATTAATTTTAAATAATTTAATTTAATTTAAAATTAGTTATATAGAATATTAATTATACATATATAAAATAATGTGTAAGTATTACATATTAAAACAATATTTCGTTATTATTTCAAAAAAGAAATTGATAATAGAATTCAAAATTTAGAGTTATATCATGAAGAAATGTAATAATATAAATATCAAAATACGAATATCTCTAGAATTCGTTCATGCAGGTATATTTCATTACAATTCAGTGAGAAATTGTCTTTGAAAAATCCATGCCAACATTAGTCGAGCGATAAATGCTTTGTTAATTATACTTGCTGGCCCATTTTATTAAAATTGGTCCAAGAGACATAATATAATCGGGTAGTCTCTCGTGATTTCCAGCCTTAATAGCGAGTCTGTAAGCGAGGATTTATTGCTGGCCGTATTCTTGAACTAGGAATCCATTGAATTTCATGAGTTGCGTTTTATGAGACCCGCACTCAATCTCTTTTTCAAAAGCAGATAAGCGTTCATCGAATTTAACGTCCCATAATCATATGAATAAAAGTGTTACAAATTATAACTAAATGTAAAAAAGAAATAAATTAGTTTATTTAAAGTTAATTACTTTTTATTGTTTTTATTTTCATTTTTTACTTTTCCATTATTATATCTTCTTTTATGAAGCCATTTATTAAAAATGGTGTGAGCAAAAATCAATTTATTTATATAATAATAATAAAGAAAATAAAAATAAAATATAAATTGAATTTTAAAAAATGGCATTTTAAGAATAATTTTAACTGTATTGCAAATTTTATCCTCATTTCTATCTCTTTCAAAGCTGAATTTTTTAACTTTAATTCAAATCATCTTTTTGAATCTTATTTATTTTTATTTGCATGTGCTTTATTAGAGATATTTCTAAACCGGAAATGTTCGCTATAACAAAAATATCATCCACATTATTTTAGCATCAGAAACTGTGAAAAGCTCATCAAAACCAGAATTAAGTTTACAATTTTTAGTTAGATGAAATTTTATCTTATCAATTTTTATTCTTCAAATACATTATTTCGTACTATGAAAAATTTTAATTATAGATCGCTATTATAAATTGAAAAATTAGTGGATTAACACTGCAATATATTTCCAAATTGAGAGTTCTGAAATAATTGATTATTCCGGCGAGTTATATAAAATCAGTCGAAAATTGAATCGCATGAGTTATTAATTTAATTTAAAACATATATTCACAGAAATATTTTACATATATTCAGAAATATAGGTTATATAAGTTGCAATCATGTAAGTCGTATTGGACATTAATAAGAAGATTTGAAAGTATGATAAAAAACTCTGGCTCACGTAGTAATCTCCGAGAACTTTATATAAGAAAATCCGATATCTAATACAGCGCTTGTGTGTTACTTCATCGATAAACTGTTGCTATATATGTCTCAGACATAATAGAAAGCTTGCACAAAGTGATTGCTTTTAGAACAATAAGACAGGATATCTTTATTCTTTTGAATTGAATTTACAACAAAGAGAAAATACAAGAGATAGAGAAATATCGTGTAATCTAAATTTTTTACACATATAATATAAGATCAATGTCCATTTAAGCTTGCAGATTTCAGTAAAAAGAATCAAATAATTTAAATTTTCATAATTACTTTACATTTGAATTTTCTTGTTACAATTCTATTTCTGAAAAGTAGATAATTTTTTGAAACAAATGAAGATTGAGCTTTTTCTTCGTATATTCATTATTATTTAATATTTCCCATATACAATACTTTACTCTTTATTTTCTTACAATTATCAATTATTCATCAGTCTTTCAGATTCAATATTCTTGCTTTCTACTTATAGAAATTTCTAACACAATTCGTATTATATATTCGGCAAGTTTTTCCAAGTGTCTCACAAAACAGTGCGGTTTGTTTTTATCAAGATTTCGTTTCTCTCACACCAACGCGAAATTAGTTCTTCCGACACACTTCTCGTCCAACTGATTATATAATCACGACGGGAAATTGTGTCGTATATCCGGTTCTTAGTGGCGAGTGGTTACAAATGGAAGCGCGTTATCCTCTTTTACGACGACATCAATTCCGCAGCCGGGGCACATTCAGTCATAAACTCCTCGCGGATAATGTCCCGATCTCGCACTCGACACGTCTCGCGATCTCCACCACACGATCCTTCCATTCAGACGGTCGACCCAATTCGACGTTTCCCGACAGACAACCGGCGCGGTGGTTTTCGCCGTCGTCGTCGTCGTCGTCGCGCAATCGCGGAATGTGTGTTCGTGAATCGCGAGATCGAAAGATAGGGGGTAAAAGAGGCGGTGGAAAATACAGCAACCACCGCCGCCACCATCGCTCCGAGCATCCCTGGCCTACGCCACATTCTGAGAATACCACGGAAGCTCACCCTGGCGCACCCTTCATTGCCGGTCTGGCGGAAGGAAGAAGGCGGGCATGCCGGGAAAGGTGGGGAAAGAGGAAGAGGGAGGACGATGTCTGTGTGGTGGCTGGGAGGGTAGGAAATCTGATTGCCAATACATTCCATAGCCCCGCGAATTTCAAACCAATTTCCTCGGTCTATTGCCAATCACAAAGAGCCCGAAATTCTTCGCTGTCGGTTCGGAACGAAATACTTCCCGTGGTTCCTTTCAGACGATCGCAGTGCCCCTTTGACCTCCATTGGCGGCGCCTCGGTAATCTCTCGGATACCTCGCGCACTCGCGTTGCTATACTTAAACGCGAACGTTTCGTTCAACGCCGGCCGAGAGATTTACGATGGCCCGACCGACGACGTTTCGATATCTTGGCGTCTCGACGAGAATTTAAGTATTTCGCTGTCAACGATATCAGAGTCGAATTTCAACGAATCGGGTCAATTCGCAGATGCGTTTTACGTCTTTACAGTGTTAATTCAGCGCAACGTAGAACGATTGAGAGCTCCATCATTCATTGTTACATTTCTTGATCCGTTACAACCGACCCGTAGAATTTCGGCTTTGTCTACTTACCGATCTCGCGTGAGTTGCTAGTCGTATTATTAATAATCCATCGTTACGTTTATTGATTGGGGTTTTAGCGTTGGAAATAGATATCGTCGGTGTTCTATGATTTAATGCAATTTGATGGTTGGTTTTGATTGATGCTCGGATTAAATACGTTTGGATCCCATTGTGCGCGAAACGAAATATCGTTTATAATCAAACCCTCGCGGCGGAAAATACAACCAATTTTCTCACGTTACGAATCTTTCTCCCGCGAATTTTCGCGATGCACACAATGCTGCTGGCGTACCAATAAACGTCCGACGTGCGTTCCGGATTTTGAGAAACACCCTCCATTATTCATAGGAACTTGGTATACGCCCGAATTATCCTTCCCTTTGAAAATGCGTCAGTTTCGCCCTCAAGAACGAAAACCTGTCAGCGAGAGATCGGTATCGAGAAAATTGATTTTGAAATCGCTCATTTCGGGACAACGTGTAACTTCCATTTCTCATTCACCCTCGGCGAAAATCCATGAATCCTTGAGCCGATCCTCCCCGCTTCTAGGCATTGAAATATTTTTGCACGCGATCTCATTTGCGTCTAAATTTTTCGCTTGAGAAAAGTCCATCGCAATCACCTCGAAAATTTCAGACGAAAAGAGTCGGAAAAGGAAGCTATAAAATAAACTTTAAGCTTAAAAGAGCTGCTTTAAAATAAACTCGTAGAACGTTTAATAGAATTCGTGACACGCGTATTTCGAGAATTAGACTATAATGTTGAGACATATGTTGCTCGGAGGGAAAAGGAGAGTTGATTAATAATAATGAACAGCAACAACATTCGCAAGCAATTAGATCAAAATTTCTTTCTTGTTAAACAACTGTCCGTGGAACACGAATAAACACAGCACGCAAGTCTTTTATACTTTCGCGGAAGTCGACCGATTCGCTCAAAGCGCAAAATGATATCCAATTATTTCCGTGAAACAAACAGGTTGCAAGCGCGCGCAAACCTCTTCTCGTTTCAATAATACCTCGATACCAATCGCGTGTGACGTGTGCTCTGCTTGAAAACAAAAATAAAAAGAGATCGCGCGACGCTTGGGGAGACTTGGACGCGAGAAACTTGGGCAAAAACTACCCCCCCGGAGAGTCGCCTTGCGAGCGAAATGTATAAACCGAGTCGAGAGGAAGCCAATTTTCCCGGACGCGCGCACTGTTACGTCGTTTTCGATAATAATTGGCGGCATGAATGGGCGGCGCGGCTCGCATAGAAATGCGCGACAGGGCGGCGGGATACACACACACACATATATATATATATATATATATATATATGCACGCAGTTGCGTCGCCGCGGCGGGTCCTCTCATCCCCTTTCCCTCGTATGGCTGCACCAGAGCGCGGGGTCCGTCATCTGAATTTGATTCCTGGATGTGTCTGGTCATTAGCGAGTCCAGCTGCGTAACATACACATCGCGTCACATGCGTGTGCGCGGCCGCCAGAGTCCATTCACGCACGCGCTTCCACAGACGGATAGGGAGGGCGAGTGACGGCTCTCGTCATTTTCGATGCAGGGCGGGAACGCAGGGGAGGTTCGGACTTGTTCACTGGCGACATTCTATAACGAGAGCTATGTATGCGTGTATGTGTGCGTACAACCCTGCACGTGGCATGCGGAAGTCGATTTTGCGACGCGAGGTAGGATACCGTGTAACTACACCAAGGGTTCGCGTGTCTCTCCACTAGTTACTCTTTAAAAATGACGTTAGCTTTCTGGGTCGCGGGGGATCAAATGTCGGGGACACGTCGCATGCTTGTCCTGGCGTGAGATTTGTTTATCTTCTTTTGTCTCGCTTTTAGAGGGTGGGAGTGTAGCGGTATTTTATGGATAAAGAAACCAAAATAAGACGAGTGTTAATATGAGAACAGCTGACGGAATAACGCAGAAGTAGAGCAAATTTAGTGACGATATTCGCGTGTAAATATAAAACTATTATATGGTTTCTTAAAAAAAGGAAATTTCAATTAGTAATGTAGTGAAATATATCATGTGCATGATTGACATCGCAAGCTTTTTTTATTCACACGCGCAGTATTTTATATCTCAATCAATATTTCGGATTCAATATTTTGACAGGTTATTTCAGTCTTTTCCTACCTTTAGATATAAATTTTACAACAATTTGTCGCGGTATATTTTTAGTTAAGAAAGCTTTTGTATATTTCGAATAACACAATCAATCCCTTTCCTTTCTTTCTTTCCATTTATATCCGCGTTAGCTCAACACGAATGGTTGAGCTCTGATGGATCTTTTCGGATCGGTACATTTAAGCGCTCTCGAAAAAAAAAAGGTGATCTGTCTCTTTAGTTCGCCTCTCTCTCTGTCTTCCTCTATTTTTCTCTTTTCTAGATGGGTAACATTCTGATCCCGAAATGCCGATTCTCCGAGCGGATTATCGGCGAGTATCGATCCTTCCACGGCGACCATCTCGTTACGGCCGTCTTTTCCTCGAGCAAGGGGACACTCGAGCGCCGTTTGTCCCCAATTTCCAACGTAGAGACATTTAATGCGCTTTGTGAGCGATTTTGCTAGGTATTCGTAGATCCTTAGTTCGTTTTGTACCTTCTAGCGTAAATCTGAGTCGCCATTATTGAGTAGAGCGTTTTAAAAATGCTCGCAACAGAAGCTCGCGGGATAGGATAGGCAGATCTTCGGGGATGCGCATTACTTTTAACGGCTTCCATTGTCGACTGCTGAATGTTATTAGGGCATTACCGGGGCACAGACGGCGGATTAGCAGCGTGACGGCGCACTGTTACGTGTTTCAATGGACGAGCGGGAGGAACTCGCCCGTCAATGGGATCTTTGGATCCTTAAGCTTCCCCTTCCGCCTCCCTTCTTCTTCGCCGTTTCTTCCGGTTTAGCGTCTCTTCTTGGGCCTCGCGTCGCGTTATCGTCCGCCTCGAACGACGAGCTAACTAACGACCGATCGTAAATGTATTATCTCATTGTCAGCTAATCCTAGAGTTACATAGCGTCTAACCAGAATCATAAACTCTACACTGGTTTTGTAATAAACTCCGGTCTGCCATCATCAGTGTATCTTATTTATTTATTTATTTTTTTTTAATTAAAAAGTTGCAAACAATTTTCTATATCATTTTTAAAAACAAGATCGATTATTTTTCGTTCTCACGTATTTTTCGATGTATTTGATAATGTTGTGTGTAATGGTATATTTTATATTTTAATATATATATATATATATACATTATAAACAAAGCGGTAGTGTTATATGTTTATTATTCAACTGTGTAATACGGCTGAAAGGAGCAATGCACGTATCACGCATAAAAACGATTGATTTATATGCGATATTTATATATGCACCGCAGAGAGTGCATCGTCCGAGAGAGCGATCGACCGTTCAATAATCCTTCCACAAGCAACTATTGAAATTAAACGCGATTCTAAGAAGTCGTTGACATCTAATTGAGCATGACGACAGCGATGATTGTTAGATCGCGAGGTCGATTCATTATACGACTCATCGAGGAAATTGAATCCGCACACATGCAAAACCGATGTAATCTATTATAGGTATATGCATACCGTCAACATCACGTACGTTGACTTGAATAAAAAATATAACACGAGACTTCTTTTCTCGGTTGCGTCGCCATTGGCCGTTTATTGCGCGACTATCTTTTAGCATTAAGCATTATTATTTGTCGATTTGAAACCTTGTCGACTCGGAACTCTCATGCAAATGTAATTCGACGAGATATTACTCATTTATGCGTTCAGTGATAATTAATTTTGAGTGTAATGCTTATACAGCACAAATATCAGCTATTTGGGGGCATCAATAGATAATCGTGAAACAAAACGTAGCCATACATGGTAATTACTGTATCCCAATGTACAATTATACGATCGGCTCCCATTATTTTGTCATAAATAGAGTGCGATTTGTGGAGATATTGCTGCACGAGAATATGCCGCATGACGATTTTATGGAAAAGAAAGTAAATAATGAAAAATCTTGATGCAAAAAAATTAATATAAAAATAAATATAGAAATTAATTTTGAAAATAAATACTATATTGCGTTCCCAAAATTATCTTACGTTTTATTTAGTTTCTAATTTTATATGTACAAAAGTTAAATTATTTCTCTTTCAAAAAGTACTTCTTTGTTAAATAATGTTAAGACCGATTGAAAAATTAATTATATAAGATTGAATAACGTAAAATTAACAATTGATGTTATTTTTCATAAATAATGTCGTAAATACTGTTTCTCTCTCTAATCACAATATATACGCGTCTTATATCTTATTGTGTTTTTACAGACGGCTAAATCTATGTATAAAATCGCAACTACAAATAAGAATCCTATAGAGAAGCGACAGCTCGTTAGGTTGTTATTATGCGACGCACCTTTGAAAGCAAATCAAGAGTCACTGAGAGTTCTTTCTATAAAAAGCGGCGAATCGTCGACTCGCCAACTTTTATAACGGGGTAGAGATAATTGCAAACCGGATAATTAGATGCCAACAGCGTCAAGATTTTCGAGCACACCGACATATTCGTACATACATACCAACGCATTCTCTCAGATAGACTGATGTATTGTCGGAGGTAACTAATCTTGGTTACCAAGAGCATAATAATTACGCAGAGGCATTTACGATCGTGGATTATAACTCTGCCTCATCCTCTCCGTTTTCCATTCGCGACGTTTATTACTTGCATTTTTTTCAACCCTTCTCCATCAGTCTTTCGTTGCCCTCGATAAGCGACTGCTACCACCATATTTTCGGTTTCGCAGTCTTTTTTTTGTTCAAGTAATTCGCAAATTTCTTTTTCACATAATATGTAGTATATTATTTTCTGCGAACAATATTAAAATGAGTTAACTGAATGATAATTTAATATACATAAATAGAATTTTAAATTCAGTTTTAACAACTGACATTTTATTTTAAATTTTACAAGTTAATTTATTTCTGCCACAATTATTTTTGTCTAAAATTTGCAAATTTATATTAAATTATATTAGTAAAACAAAATAAATACATTTAAAGTAAATTAACATTTTTATAAACTTCTTGTTTTCTATTTGCGGTAATACGACAACCAAAGCTCTGCTCAGAAAAAAAATCTTTTCAGAATAAGTGCTTCATCATTTCTCTCTTTTAGTACCTAGTTTTCTAAAGTCTTCCTTCCTACGAAGGCTCGGCTGCACGAACAAACGGCCAACCAAGAAACCTCTAATAATAAATAGGCTTGCATACAACTCGCATACAACTTTTACATCCGGCCTGCATCTCTATCGATGTAAATCCGATCAGTTAGGTTGAACGTTTATTGCTACCGTTTGCGCGCGAGCTCGGTATCCGAGGCCAGGATGGGTCGGTCAGTGTTAACAGGGCCGTGAACGCGCTTTTGCTCAACCCTTGCCCTCTCGTGGCTTCATTAATCATTAGCATCTCTCTCGACGATCGATGGCTTCCGTGCAATTAGCGACGGATGCAGAGTCGCGCGAGGACTCGAACTTGTCGGACAGGAATCGTGTGCGTGATTCCCTTGCGCGTATATATTTCCCATCTTAATATTATTTTTACACTTTGAATATTACTTTAACACGCTAAAGATTTTTATTCTACCCTTAGTAATTCAAGTTTTTGACAATAACAATCTGAAAAAAATATTTAAAACATATCCCTCGCGTTATTTATAATATATTGTTACAGTTGGTATATATTACTTTTAGTTTATATTTTTCATTATGTAAAATTGACTATGATAGACTAGATTAAATATTTAGATTTCCTGCTTTAACTTAAGAACTTGGAGGAAAAGGAAAACATACGATTTAATGAATTCCACATCATATTATATCGAGATGGAAATCACTGTCGCGAAATTATATTTAAATTTACGAGCACGTTCATTTCAAACAGAACGTGACCAGACTGAACATCCGGTCGTCTCGAATCGTACATATCTCCACGGGTGACGTGTTTGGAAATCGTCGTAAGTTCGCACTTACTTAGCCGCGATATTTAGAGAGAGGTTAGTGCGTTTAGCAGCTCATTAACGTTCGTTATCACGTTGGCTACCTAAACGAAAGCGGCAGCCTAGACGTGGTTTATGATTATCGGCGATTCCTCCTGACTGCAAATGTTTCGTCTGGCCGAAATGGTGTCACCGGTGGTAAACTGCTCTTCCTCCTCGGCCTTTCCTCAGCTACGTGGTCCGTTTTACTTTTACGATCCGGTCTTTATCGTTCATTCCTCGCCCCCGTATATATTATATGCGCGCGAGAAAAACTTTCCGTCTCGCGATTCGCGCACGTTTTTGCCGCCCCTGAGCTTTCACAGGACTACCGTCGGGACTTGGCCTCGCTAATCGGCGATTACCTTTTACGACGAGTTCCTCATATTTTTACGAGCGCTATTCCGCGGCAGAAATATCCTCGCTCACTCCTCAACCGAGCTTGGAGTCGGGAAAGAGGCGCGTTTTAAAGATTTTTCGCGCGCGCATCGTCGATGATGAAATGATGTATAAACCTCAGTACAGTGATATAACATGGGAAATAATAATATAAAACGGAATACCTCTATGCGACGCGATTATTTTACAACGATCGGCGGTTAATTCAACGATGCCAAATGAAAATTAATTTCCATTTAATCGTAGCGATATTTCTTAATCCGCCGCGCGTAAATTGCGTTGAATTCTGGTAAACAGTGCGCAGTTTACATCGGCGAAATTGCATCGAAATAATACATTCCGAATAATCAAAAGTATTTGTTGCGTGAGAAGTGATTTTTTTTTTTGCAATTTTTTATTCGAGAGAGAAAAATATTTCTTTGCATCATATATTCTTCATTTCCAATTCTGTAATTGGGCAAAAAATATACCGTCACGCACGTTGCATACAATACCGTGGTCGACACATCGAAAGCAGATTATCGAAGGGTTTCGACGACAAAAGCAGACGAGAGGCCTTTGCGGTTCTCCTGGTCTCCAGAGAGAAGGAAAATCTGAAGGCCGCATCGTCGCTTCCATTTCATTGCTGTCAATTTCGCATACGAGATATTTCATTAGGACGCGGTCAAATCGGACGGGGAGGAAAGGGGTCCTCAGCGTTGTCCCTAGACGCTGATCATCGCGTGCAGGGAGGGTGCATCGAGAAAGGGAAGGGATTACAGCTCGAGAGCTTTCACTCGTGGGAGCAGGCGATGACTCAAGGGAGGTCGCCCTTTTTTTCCCCTGCTCCCGGGATGTGCATTTTCATGTATTGGCATTCATCGAGCTTTGTGAGCCGGCGCAATATTATATGAATATCATTACCGAATATATATTTTATGGTATCGCAGGCTGACGCCATGACGGATCGATCGGCTTCGCGCAGCGAGAGGCACGCGCGGCTTCATAAAGTTCTGCCGACGAGGAGGAGAAGCAGAGAGACAGAGAGAGGGAAGATCGGCAATGGGTTGGTTTCCCCACGCGCTTTCTCGATTAGTCCCGCAAATTTCTCGCGCACGTTGATCTCGGATATATGTGTGCGAACGCATATACCTACATATGCGCGCTCGAGTTCGACGCGTGAAATTAGATTGTATTGTCGGCCTAGGAATTTCACAGGGGCGAGGCTACGCTTAGGAATAATACTCCAAAGTTCCCATGATCTTATCGTTATATCTTATACGATTGTACAATTGTTCACAATCCTGCAATTGGTGTGCTTTGCATACCTCGAGAACCGAGCTGCTTGAACTTAATCGTGCCTTATTAAATACTTAATAGTTGCTGATTATTCAATTAAACATAGACAATAACAATCTGATTCTTTCTCCTTTCAAGAAATCAAACTTTGAATTATCTTCTATTATTATGTATATTTTTTTATGCGGTTCGATAAGGAAACAATTTTAACTATGCTTCTTAAACTTGCTTCAATGTGTATTTTTGCTTTCTCTCTGGATATTTATTCTCAAATTTTCCCAGCATACTTATCAACTCTCAATATCGAAAACGCTTGTAAATGGAGTTATAATAGGCACATTTGATATCTAACTCAAGACAAGTTTTCTTTACACAAATCCTATATTTTTATGAAATTTCATTCCATCGACAATTGGCGAATTATTCGAATCCAAAATATTGGCCGCCGCTGTATTACGTCGACGAGGGGACGAAGCGAGAAGATGGTGTTTCCCGGGAGGTGCGACCATCGATAATCGAGAACAAACTCGATTACGGAGAAAATCCGTGCACGCGGAGGTGTGGATGCCGGGTATTCTTTTCGCCGGCGCGGCGCGTCGTTGATCGATGAGCTACAAATGGCATAGGAGGGTCGCTCGATGGAACGAGCCATCGACCCCTCCGTACTCGGGAATGGATGCGTTTCGGGGGTGTGTAGTTCGCGCAATAAGAAGAAGTTAATGACGCTGCAGCGGAGAATTATCTCTCGGCTTCACCCGGGTTGGAGCGATGGCTTCCGAGGGAAGATACACCTCATCCCCGAACGCGTAACGCGATATCGAGGAAACCGACGTCGGTGGAGGGAAAAACAGAGAAACTCTTTCGCAGCGCCAGACTTCAGCCATAACTGATGCCTCGAGAGAGCGAAATCTCTCTTTTATCTAACCCGTGAAAAGTTTGGCGGAGAAGGCAAAAGAAATAAAATACAAATAGGAGATGCCAATGTGAACGATTTAAATTTAAAATAATAGACGTAATTTTGAAATACACATTGATGTTTGATTCATAAATCAGATATTTTTTTCTAGATGAAAAATATTACAATCATCTCTTACTCGTTTGTTTTCTCAATATTTACGATTGACGCAAAGTTCGCTAAAATAGAAATTAATTTGGAAGCAGCGGTTGTTTGTTTGTTTAAAAATATTTAAATTAAAGTAGAAATGCAGAGTATTTTTACGCTTGTTTTCAACGTTCTCAGTGGCCGTTCGTCTCGATCCGCTTTAAAGACATTGTTACTTCGCATTAACAACGTTTTCAAACGAGTGGCTCGTAGGTTTTCCTTCCGACGCGGCGCGTAATCAGGAAACGATACCAGAACCCGACGAAGAAGTTCTGTAAGCTTGATTGGCTTCACGAGAGGCCGACGGCTGATCCTTACTCCCATAAGGTTCGAAGGTCCGGTCCGAAGGGTAAAGTCCTCGGGGTATTCACTGAAGCATACGCAAAGAGGCTCCCTTCCTCGAAAAGAAAACTTGGAATCTCGCTCGTTACGGTTAGGAGAAAACAAGCGTTTCGCAGCGGAAGCGGAAAAGTGTGTCCGAACCAATGAATCGGACCCTCCGTAATTGGGGGAGTGTATAATAGATCAAATTGTTAGCCACGTTATCGCGTTTATTTTTTTTTCTCGAGAAATATATATATCAAATTATACCTATTATAAATTTCTCCATAAAAGCCACCATTTATAAGACACTCTTTCAATTCGAAATATACCTCTTCGTAACTTAAAATAAATGTATATAATAATATTAATATGATATTCGAGCTTCGATCCGGGCAACGTCTCTGTCACCTGACCGCCCGAGGTCATAAGAATACGATACTATCGATATACCGGTATCGACGTTCCCGCGGGTATTCGCGCCGGGCGAGAAGCTCGCTCTCGCTCTTGCGCGAGTGTGCGAATGGGCACTTCCGGATTGCAGGAATACACACGCGCGTGTATACACATGCACACACATAAGGCGGATGCGGGGTTGGCAGCTGGCGGGAACGATAACAATACCCGTGGTGCTCGTATAGCAGTCGGAGCGCCCTGCGTTCTGAAATCTCGAGCTGCCCCCGGCCTTTCGTGCGCTCTCGCGTTGCTCGCATTAATCGCTCCTCCGCACCCCCACCCTTCACAGCGCACCTCATCCGCGTTTTTGTAACGTTTTAAAAAGAAAGAAAAATATGCGAGGGTGTATATGTATGGCTGAAATTTTATATACATATATTTTATATATTAAATAATTGTATATACAATTATAATTGTACATATAATTAATACGAGGGTGTATATGTATGGCTGAAATTTTATATATATATTTTATATATTAAATAATTGTATATACAATTATAATTGTACGTATAATTATAATTATAACGTTTTAAAAAGAAAGAAAAATATACGAGGGTGTATATGTATGGCTAAAATTTTATATATATATTTTATATATTAAATAATTGTATATACAATTATAATTGTACATTATATATATTCTAATTATAATTGTAATTATAATTATAATATATATAATGAGAAATAAAATTTATAATTATAACATAATTTAATATATTTAATACAATAAATTATATATATTGCGTACACACTCATCATAGGATTGCGTTTTATTTCGCGTATTTTTTCCGCGGTATTATTGTTCGCTTGTATCATTTTATTGACACTCTACTCCCATCTCTCCGTTTCTAACGATGGAATATGAAAAGAAATATAACTGTGATAACTAGATCTGTGTATTGAGGTTGAAGTTAAAACAAACTACGATTAATATTGTAAAATAGTAGCATACGATTTTCGTTTTCGTGACATTATTTCAATCCCGTGAACGATATATATATATATATATATATATACACCGATCTCCGTGCTTTATAAAGCTACTTCTAATTCATCGACGATATACGTATTTATTTCTGAGTTTTTGTTTTTCGTTTCGAACAAATCACAATTTCTGCGATGCAAATCATAAATCGTGTCAAATGTGTTACTATGGAAAAACACATTTATTTCTTATCAAGAAATTACTATTTAATGAATATGATCACCGAAAAACTTGCATATCTGTTCTGTGCATCATGTAAAAGAATTTTAAAATTAAAGAAAAATTAAATTGTTCATTCTTTCGTCATATATATGAAACAGTATAATATCACGAAATATGATAATAATAGGAAAATGTCTATCAAGATATCAATTTATTAATACGAATTATTTTTACCGACATTGTGTATAAATATATATGTGCACGATCGTCGAATCTCTCTCTAATTGAAATAGACAGTGTTTACCTACTGGAATTATTCAACAGATTAAATGCAACTAGAAATGTTTCTCTATATAAATAGTAAAGTTATTTAAAAAAAACGGAAATATGACTAAAAATAAACTGCACTGTCATTAGATCTTTCTGTAAAATAGTGAAAAGGGAGAAAAATGTCTTACACTTCATTCCACAGTCGTAATAATTCGTTACCAATATAAATTAATATTACCTAATTAACGTACCTATTTACTAACAGTTTCATGATTATAATTAGCATTAAACCATTTTGCGCTCGCATAAACAAGTATGCGATGATTATATAAACTGTGACGTAAAGTTGCGAAATCAATCTGAATATGCCAGGGACGAGCGCGATTCTCTTCGTTTCCTGTGTCATACGCTTATTTAGATCGCAAGGTTATTGCGCGTTACGAACGGGAAACAATGAGGTCAGTTATTGGCACTTTGATGACGGTGCATTCGTGCGATGCAAACAGAGAACGAAGCAAATACTTTTTTTTTTTATTTTTCCGAGGATATTACGTTGCAACGTTGCATTCCCGGTAGTCCGCGCTGTTACAGCATATACGTTTTCAATTCGGATCAGCACGGTTGTGCGGCCGTGCCAGATTTCTATAATCGGTTGCCCATTTAGGCCAACCGGTGGATGTATCGCCGAAACGATGTCGTCACACATAAAAGCGCGCCGATGTTACTGCTAGAGAAAATTGCCGGACAATCCGTTTATTTGTTAGATCATATCCATATCGAAATATAGTTGTTTTATGTCGATTTTAATACGCAGACACAAATATTCGTAATAAGTATTGTTTTTACCGATATCGGCCGTCGCTGCACAATGATATTTGCATTTTTTTCTCTCTTTTTTTTTTAACGATATTTGGCAATCGTTCAAATTTACAGAGCGGATTTGGACGTGACATTCGCTCTTTCATCTATGCACCGTGATATACATATATACAATATATTTGTGCTTTAAATTATAATTGTATCTATGAAATGTATATTTTCGATAATTCATATTCATACAATTTTTATATTATGGACAGTTCTGATTCATGTGAGTGAGAATGAATTTTTCCGAAACTCGATATATACATATATATATATGTTATATATGTAAAATATAATATAAAATATACGCACCGCGAGAGGAATCAGTGGTTAAAGGTTGTCGGGAAGCGCAATAACGCCTCCGGCGAACGTATCTTACATTATCGATATCGATGCAACGTCGTTTTCGAAGCGATGATGAAACGGCCACGATCGACAAGATGTACGACGGGAACTTTCCGTCGCGCGAATCCGTACGTAAAATTCATTCGCGCGGTTTTCACAATCGCCTGGCATCTATCAATCATCGATACTCGCTCTTTCCCTCTTTTTTCCTCCTTTCTTCCCGTTATCGGCGCCTTTTATTCCGACCTCCGTTAACCCTCCCCATTTTCCCTCCCTTCAGCCCCCGAGTACACATCCACCACCGTCATCCTCATACAACCCTCGAAAATGCATCATACAAATAAAACGGCGCAGACTGCGCAGCGCATATCAATGTTGTTTTTATCGTATCGGCGCGCGACAAACGAGCGCACGACTCACCCTTCTTCCGCCCCTTTTTTTTTCGAACCATTGTGTTTTATCCGAACAGGCACCGCCCGTATCCATGTCGCCGGCAACGTAATTAGTGATTGTCGCGCGTCAGGTCGATAACCGGAGACGGATAAGATGAATCTTTGCGCGCGGCCGACGATTGAAACTGATGATGATGAAGTCGTCGGGGTATAGATTGTAAGCGGAAGAGAAGAGACTATCTGACAAAGTAGATGTAGGATATTCTGATATCTATTTACGTCGTATATAGTAACAAGATCAATCAAAATTAATATTGGACGCTAGTGGTGAAAATAAACTTGGCAAAATTGATTTCGACGTAACTAGCAATTTTATTCAATACTTTCACGACGTTTCGACCATTTGGTTGTGGTCCTTTTATCAAGTGAGAATCCCATTAATTAAAATGAGATTAACGCAACATAAAACCGATCTTATTTAAAATTAATAGTTAAAAGAGGAACGCGTCCCATCGCTATGATGTTTCGTCAACGACTGATAATATTAATTTTAAATAAGATCGGTTTTATGTTGCGTTAATCTCATTTTAATCGATGGGATTCTCACTTGATAAGGACCACAACCAAATGGTCGAAACGTCGTGAAAGTATTGAATAAAATTGCTAATCACGTCGAAATCAATTTTGCCAAGTTTATAGTAACAAGAGTTTACAAATTTTTGGTGCGCAAAAGTCAGAGAGAAACGATATCTCGCGCTTTGCGCTTTTGCGTGTATAGTCAAGAAATTTATGATCTTTTGGAGACGAATGTTCATATTTTATTTTGCTGACACCCGGAAAAGCCCTCTAGAGTTTATGGTACCTGTTACGCATAAATCTGATGGCCCCCTGAAAAAAGGGTATGTACAGAACCCAGCGTTTCCACGTGACTTTCTCTATCTAGTAAACTATAGGTATGCATATTGCAGACAGCAGAGAGATCGATATATAAATTTTGTAGCAATGTGCTTGCGCGTTTAATTTAACTCTACTATCTCAAACTATCTCTTCGTTATCAAACTAAACAATGCTGTATAAATAAACTATGTAGCTTTATGTAAATTAAAGAACGAACACGATCATGAAGAGATACATGAATGATCAATAAGATTGTAGATAAAATATTTAATATCGAATACTTTCTCATCTCCCATTTCTATCGTTTGTCGATCGTAATACGTGAAAATTTTCACGAAAAAAATGTCACTGTCAGCAATTCCTGATTTTTTAACGACCCGTCTCATGCAAGTTTGTTACAAGATTGACGAGGAATAATCCGAAAAGTACCGATAATGCGCGTTCCTATGTAGGGACGTTCGCCATAGATCATCTCGGGGTATATAACGCTTAGCCACGCTTGCAGTACGTATCTCTCCCAGATTTTCTAGCCGCTTCTCTTTTGTCCCGGGGTTTCAAAAAGTTGAAATTTTTTCTCCCACCCCCATCCCCCTCGCGGATTTCGCATTGTAAGCAAATCCCATAGGGAAGCAGCGCGGAGGACAGTCGCGTCAGAGGTATCGTTGCTGGGATTCAGGAGGGAAAGGATGTATAAAAGGGGCGCGGAAGGCGCCGGGGGGATGCGGCACGAGATCGGCTTCGAGGGTGGCGAGACGAGACGGAGGAGGGTGGCCGCGGTAAAACGGACGGTACACCACTGGGCACAAGAACGAAAACATTGCACTCTCTCGGCCAACAAGCCGGGGTTCGTTGTAATTAGTTCCTGCGGAGCGAGAGTTGAGCCAGCTCAGCGCACAGACGTATATACACACGCACTCACACACGTACGCGCGTTCGCCATTACGAGAGCGCGATGAAACACATAGACACGGAAGAGAGAGAGAAAGAGAGATGGGGAGAGAGAAAGCTCCGCGCGCTATTGCGGCAACGCTGATGGCGGAGGAGCAAATAGGACGCAATAAACACGGCACTACATCATCCGTGGGCAACCCTTTATGCGACGAGACCGCGCAAAATCCCTACGGACGGAGTCCAAACGGGCTGCATCATGATGGCGAGCGAGCGCGGAGCTTCCGGCGCGCGCGGCTTGACAAAAAGCTGCAAACGAGTCGAAAATCGGGACCGACGAGGTCGCGACATACCCACCCACCCGGGGAGACCGATGCGGGTAATGCGTGCGTGTGGATCGTTGCGTATGTTCACCGTGCGACTGTAATATTGAGATGACTTCCGGTACTTGGAAATGTGGGTGCCCTCGGGAGGATGCGGTTCTGAGACAGGTAACTGCGTATCCTTCCGTAGAGTAGAACAATGGAGGAGGAAAAGGGGTTGCATTTCTATAATGTCTTTGAATTAGATGTACCCGTACAACAAAATGCCATGAGATACTTTGAAATTCCTCATGCAAATTGTGATTTTCGGTATTCCGCATTTAAGAGATGCTGTGAAAAATTGATATAAGAATTCCATTCCCTAAATATGTTATTTTCATCCCTCTGTCATCTTCTATCGACATTCCCACGTATAAAATCTCTTTCGCTTATTGAATCCGCGCGCGATGTACCAGACGATGGTCGATCTTCGACCTCATTTCTTCCGCGAATCTCGTGCCGTATCTCGAGATGACGATGATGACAAGGCTGGCGACGACGCCGAGACAATGACGGCAGTTGATGTCGGGGCCACGATGGCGCTTGTACCATGCGAGTCGATGTTGAAGCGCGACGATGAGCCTTCATGAATGCGGCGATCTTGAGATAAACAATCGGCGCCATTGTGCGTAAAAGGGGAGATACGCGCTCGCACGGGCCAACGACGGCGTTTCTCGCGTGTACTCGTCCGCATCTTGCCTTTTTCCTTCTTTCTGCTTTCCGTCCGCACTCTCTCACGAGAATCATGTCGAGACCGAAGCACAGTGCCGGGCTTGTGCCGGTCCAGCTGGTTGCGATTGAACGGTCTGCTGATTCTTCGCGTAGAAAGAAAAGAAGAGAGAGAGAGAGAGAGAGAGTCAGAAAAAAGAGAGGCCAACTATTACGGCTGACGCGAATAAATCGACGGCGACGATGAATTTACGAGAATGAGTAATTCCGAGTCAGAAACACGCTTGTATATTTAGATCGAGCTAAAAAGGTTTGCCAGTCGGAAATATTTCATGTTATTGGATTATAACCATTTTATTTTGCAAAGAGCTAAATTAATGCAGATGAATTTATTATATACACTTCCCAATTAATTATGTGCAATGTTTGCAAAAAGTTTAAACACGAAATTGTTAATTTAGCAAAAATCTACCGGATGTATTTTAATGGTGTGTTTCTTTTGCACACACAATTATATTCGTCTATTGAGAAAATATCTTTCCTCATGATTTATTGACACTCCCGTATAATCTCTCGCGATAATCAATTCGCGCGAAAGTGCTTAAATACCCCGAGTCATCATATTTAGCGGAATAGACATCTTTTAATAATCCCTTCAGATTAGACAAACGATACTGAGAAAGAAATATGAAGGAGCGGATTGAATCCAGTTATGAGATCCCGTGGCTTATCTCCGCGCGGCAATTCGGTTTAATTAATCCTGCTGGCAGACGTTGCAAACGGCCTCGCGCGTTGAAGTCATCTCTTAATTAGCCAACGACAATGCTCGCTTGATAGCCTTACGTGTCACAATTAACACGCCTGCGAGATGATTACCGCGAGGAGATTCCGCAAGTTCCCGCTCGAATGCAGGCACGCGAGGCGCCTGTTAATAAAATTCACAGATATTTCGCAAGATTCTAAAAGGCTTTTATAATGATATGGCCTTTAATAAAGACACCTGCCGCCAGTTAATTACTCGGCAAAATCAGCGTAAAATATCCTTATCTGAATAGAGATAATTAAGACGACTCACGTAGATAACGGAAAGAATGATTTTTAAAAATATATTAAATATATATTTTTAACAGGTGATATGCATATTTTTGCGAGATAACGCTTGGATATTAAACATTTATTATGTTGATATAATTCTGCACAGGGGCAGATTATTGCGACAATTTACCCTCTGTATACTATTATCGTAATGAAAAATTAATGTCAAAATCGAGAAAATAATTTTGTGTCAAAATAGATTGAAGAAATGTTTATTATTTTAGTCCCTGTTTCAGCTATCTACCAATAAGAATGCATTATTGCATCTAAACGATTTAAGAAAATATTATTGTTATAATTTCCTTTCTCAGCTGTCATTAATAATTCACTATTATTATGCTGATTTTAATTTATTAAAAAAAATGATATTATTGATAAATATGTCAGAAAAAATTATTAATGTTTGTTACATGTTATAATCAGTTTTGTGTAATAATTATGCGTTAGTATGACTGAATGATTACATTAACGTTTGACGTTAAATACTTTATATACATACATATATACACATAGTTGTAAATAATCACCCTCTCATCGCATCGTCCCTCTCGCGAAAGCCTCCCATTCTCTGCTCGCTTGTCTCATCGGATTACTATGATTTGAGCTTAGGAATGATTTATCTTCTAATTGCATGACGGGCCACCCTCTGGGCTGCCATAATCAAAACTCCGGCCGCTCATTAATCACCTAGGTCGCCACCATCCTTCGTGCCGAAGGTGCAAATGCCTCGATGAATTGTCGTTCGGAACAAGAAAGAAAGAAGCACAGGAATGAGGAGACAATGGCGCGGAATGTTATACAACACCGTTTTCCTCCCTGAGATTAATTTTTTAGTCGTCGAACGATTTATCATCCCGGAAGCTCCTTCGCGTGATCAATACTTAAGTCAAAGTTGAAAGCCGCATTGTCTCGGGGATAAGGTGTCACGGAAATCGATTTATCAAGAGCGGCGCGCATCCGCGAAAATCTGATCTAGCAAGGTTATTGTTAATTATACATATATCGCAGCGTGTATCAAATCGATATATTTCAATAAGTATCGAGTAGTGTATTAACGAAGAATTTAGAGACGCGCGTAATATGCAAATTTATCCAACTGCATTTAAAGTGAATGGATGGATCGCGCGCAGTCTATTTCAACGATGGGTGTCGTTCTCTCATGGTTTATTATCCTTAGCGAAATATAGCCATTAGTCACGCCATAGTAAATGCTATCAATCAATCCAATCTGCCTATCCCGTCCATGTATTATTTCACTATCTTTTTATCTATCTGCCTATCGCATTGACTATCCCTCGCGTGCACGCGGTATAATGTCGATTCCACGTTCCTTGATCAGAATATAATAACTATAACGAACTTTCGAGTTAGTTATTTCATTGTCGGTAAAGAATCGTATCGATCTGTAAATAAGCAAGTATGTAACATGCTTAAGGATATTTGCCATTTTTGTTCCTTTTAAAACACGCGATATAAAAATACTTGTAAAATTACTATTTGAATTTCCATTCTTGTTTTAATTAAATATATATGAAAAATGATGTAGTACAATTTTATTCCATTATTGCAATTACATTATTTATGTTGTATCTGAAAAATATTCTCTCAAATATGATATTTGCTTATTACACAATAATAAAATTGTTACGTACTACTATATAATTGATTAATCATGAAGGATTAATCTTGTGCATTGCGATTGTTATTGTCCATTATAATTAATAATAATAATAATGGTTGTAATAAATATATCAATTTGACTTGTCTAGCTCAGTTTTTTTTTCTACGAGAGCGAATCTATGAACCATGTGTACCTGTCTAGAGTTTCTCATACTTTTTCGTGTAATAACGACTAGTAACATAGTGGAAAACACGCGTCGACATATTTCGCGAAACATACACGAACAGATGCAGCAACAATGGAAATCGGTGAACGCAGCTGCACTTAATGAGTGATGAATCGCGGTCTGCGTCAGCCGCGCAATTGCTCGCGCTTTCGCCAGATTTCACACCTGTTCGATGCTTTTAGTCAAACGCTTCTTAACCCTTTGTCTCGTTTAAACTAACCGCGAGTGTGAATTTTACGGATATTTTGTTCGAATACATAGTGTACACACACACATGCATTCACATTTGTAAACATTAATTTCATGTTGACATCTCATATTAAGATATTAACGTTTGATTAAGATATAACGTTCATATGTATTATAAACACAATTTCTCATGTGTTTTCAGAATAATTTACTTTGTAATGTAATATATATTTAATTATCTCTTCGGAAAAATTTCATTAAATTAATTTAATCGTATATATCTATATATACATATTACATGATAATTTTATATATATCTTTGTGTAAATAAAATGTATGATATAACGTCATTTGAAACGTCACGAAACACGTTAAACATGTTAATTTCAATGCCTAGAATTAAATTGAGCGTATGAAAATGAAAAAGTGGATCGATCAATAAAATTAAAGGCTATTTATTTTTATCATTCGCCCCGGAACGTTCGCTGCGCGAATACCATTATCCGCAAAGTGTTTATTACATTACTAAATTGCGATTTTATTGTCGCCGCGCTCACGTCACCCGGGCTCCCGGATGTGGAAATAACATTTCTACCAGCCAGTGTGTGTATGCCCGCCTCGGGGCGTAGCAGAATTCGTACGGTCGAAAAGTTTCGTTAAAAGTCTCGTAAGCCCTGATGGGATCATCCCTCGGTAATCATAGCTATTACCTTGAACGTGCGCTTGTGCCGGCGCGCGTTGCACATGTACGAAACGATGCCCGGGGCAATCGATAATCCGAGGTGAGTAAAGGTGAAAAGGGGTAGGTGCGAAACGAGTGGCGAGAGGGAACGAGAGAGGAAGGTTTTCACGGAAATAATGGGGGGTGGTAGATTTTGTTCGCCAAAGATGAGAGCCGGGTCGAAGGAGAGCGTCGGGGGACGTGTCGCTTCAGTTGATCTCTTATGATAATATTTTGTGTAATACGATAACTGTTCCGCGCCTCCGGTCGTTCTTTTACGATAATAAGAATTTAATGTTTTATTAATGCAAGGATATCGAGAATTATGTGTTTGTAATTTTGCAATATTAAGATTTCTAATATTACACTATTTTCTTTCATTCTATAATTGTAATTAATGTTAATTGCTAAATATTAAAAAATTTTGACACATAAGATTGATATTTGCAAACGTACATTTCTTCAAAACGTAGAAGTGTAAAACTAATTTTTTAATTTTTGTCGAACGTATTCATTAAATAGCGTAAGATAAAAAAATTAGTTTTTCGTAAAAAAAAATTGATTAATTCGTATACATATTTAAACATTCGTATTATTCGTATTATTATTATTATTGTTATAGCGTACAGAATTTTGGGGATGCAGTTTACGCTTATCAGCATATTAGGTTACTTGGTTATTTGGGTGTCGGATTATGCAAATTTGTAGGTATTAGTATCTGCGATCGATTAATTTACACGTATATTGTCACATTACGGCAGGTATATTCGGATGGTAAATGAGTTCGCGACATAACAAAATATGCCACGTGATTGTGTAAACTTGAATCTTCATTAATATTGCAAAAATTTTCAACAACGTTACATAAAATAATAAATGTGTGTGCGTATGTACTTGTACGAAAAAGCTCGCTAAACGATATAAGGAAGTTTCTCCTCGAGCCGTTTCTTCTTCAACAACGGAATCAAATCGCCCGAGGAGTCCAGAGAAAAGGGTGCTATGTGGATAATGATATTCAGAGGTAGTGGAAGGAAACTTTTCGCATAAATGAAGACTAAGAGATGAATAACCTCAGCGGAATTAATGAGGAATTATCGGGAAAATAAAGAGATGGAGTAGCGGAACACTTTAAATAAAAGACTTTGCACAATCGATCGAACGACATTAAATACGTGAACAAGAAAGTGTACTGAATAAGCTCGAATAGATTTGTTACTTTTTTTGCAAATTAATGATTTTTACAGTATAAAATTGAATGACGTGATAAGTGATGAATATAACTAACAATATAGACATATAAGTTAACAATGATTTTCGAGCGTAATTTATTTCACATTGTTAATTTTATTAAATGTTTTCCTCAAAAAAAGTTTTTTTAACAGAACCTTTGCTCCTGAAGAGATTTTTATGATTATAACAACGATTTAATAATACGATTTACAAATGGGATAAGCAAAGGAAGTTATTGGTTGCGATAAAATAAAAGCTATCGCAATAGTAATTGTGATGCAAAAAAAAAAAAAAAAATAAATGTATATTATATAACACTCAATCAATTGTACATTGTACTTACATTAGCGAGAAGATTTATGGATTCAAGTATATGACGAATTGTACATTCTTGACTACTTGCATATCATGATTGCAGAAATAACTCACCTGTAACAAAGAAAATCTATATTTAATATCCTAATATAAATTTCATTTTTTATTAATACAAATAATAATTTTCTAAATATTTATAATGTACAGATACACATATGCATATAGCTCTAATGCTAAAATTTTAATCAAAAACACACAATTGATACATTATTTGTAGCTTCGATTAGAACTTGAGGCGCAGCCTCAATATTTTATTTTTGGTTATAAGAGATTGCGTTAACTTCCTCGCTAAATCGGCGATGGCGTTTAATGAAACTCACCGATGAGTCTACGGGAAGTATAACGCGATTTTAATATCCTCCTTTAATTGGGACCGAAACTATTAATTGCCACGAGGAGCAGGCAAATTCATCTTTGCGCTCGAGCGGAATATAGAAGGAAGGGGAGAGCAAAGGGGACGACGGAGTATCGTGGTCGAGAGGGGTTACATATTCCGGAGGTTGCGTCCCCGCAAGCAACCCTTAGCTTCGAACCCCGCTACTTCCCCTCATTCCTCTCCACCGATCGCCACTTTCCTCGTCCGTTCCTCTCGGCCAATCTCCTATCTCGGTGCTCCACTTCGCGGGCGCATATTGAAATATAATTAGGGGTGGTTTAATAAGCGACGGTCTGCGGCTTTCGCTAAGTCTCAACAGCGTAAGCAGCGGCCTGTTAACCGATACGTCGTCGTCGGCCGTGTTCTCGTCTAACGAGCTACGAGCTATACGTGCTTTGCTGCGGTTGCATCGCGGGGCGCATTGCAGTGACTGCATATGCACGCTGCATTCGACAGGCCTCGGATGTGTGCCGCGGATGATGCGTCATACTCGTCTGAAGGCGAAATTTTACATGTTCCGCGATAGCCCCGTCCGCGAAAAGGTTATCTTTCAGATTGATTCGTGGAATTACGGATGCGACCGGAAATACTTGGTTTTATTAGCGAGATAGTGCTGTAAATGAAATGTCTGTTAGATAAAAGCGAAATCATTTTTATTCCGCGAAATAGATGTATATGTATTATCTTTCCGAGAATAATTGTAACCCTAATATATATATATATATATAAAATTCCAAATTAATCAATATTATTCATTTTAATCTTGCATCGTTGCTGTATTAATTCCGTCCTAAGATTGATCCGTTTGTCTGACAATTTCTTTGCTGTCGGGGAGAATCGCAGTATGCCTTCGCCAAGTTTTACACGTCCCGTGATATAACGCGATAAATCGACACTCAAAATGATCGCAACGGAAAATCGTTGCGCTTGTCGACAAAGTCAGAGGCACTTGATTCTCGCGACACAAGTTCCCCTGCGCGCTCGCACTCCAGCGAGGAAACTTCGCCGGCATGCTCGTCGATCGTAAGAGCCATGAGTGACGCATAATTACTCGCATCCGAATAGCAGACAACTGGGATTGAAGGGTACCGAGGTTCGGAGTGACAGAGCGTGTCAAAGTTAAGCGCGTGGGTAGAAAAAGATCGTGACACTAATTGCTCGAAAATATAGGCTACGCCTGGCACCGTCGACTCGCGGAAAACTCTCGCGTTTTTAGCCGCGCGTGCTCATATGCATGACGAGATAGAAAAAAAAATATTTTTTTTTTTTTTTTTTTTAAATAAAAGTGGAATGACGCCCGGGCGTAGAGAACCGGTTAAACGAATGAAATTACGCCACTGCATAACGTCGCCGCCGGGCGATACATTAAATCCGTGTAAAATGATATTTATTCGCGACAATCGAGTCACCGACTTTATTTTGCGTGTTGTTAAAAACTATTTTTGTCAGTATCACACTGAGTGCGTGCGGCCGATATATTTCAATTATTATATACAAACAGATTTTGTTTCGATATATATAGCACAATGGAGATCTCGTGCACGCGGATGACATCTTTTACTCTGCCGGCATTTCGCGGCTGCGCGAAATTCTTCTCAGAAAACCGGCGGACGGGATTAATCGCCAGAACGGAAATCGTTTGGCGCTAGCGCCAGCAACGTGCAGCTGCAGCCGTCTGGTACGGTCTGCTTACCTCGACACGCCGGAAGGTTACGACCTAGAGCAAAGGGTTGGGCATAAACGCCGCGTTGTAAGGTAGAGAGAGAGAGAGAGAGAGAGAGAAATAGAAACATAGAGAAGCTCTTCTCCTTCTCTCTCTTTCTCCCCGTCAGCTGGGAGGGCCTGGTTAAACAGCTACCGCCATCGTATAGCTTCAGCTACGTTATCTCGCCAGCGTGCTGTGTTGTTTTCGCCCCCTCCAAAAATTCATAACTCCGTATAATAAAGGCATGGCGAGCGTAACAACTGACGCAATCTGCAACCATCGAACTGTGCCCGACTTGGTTATAACGCGCTTAATTTACTGAATAAGCTTAATTGCTTTGCAAATGAATTTCTTTTAGTTGAAGAGAAATATTGTGCTTTCTTTTTCTTTCTTTTCTTTGCATATCGTATATTTTAGTGTCTATATTATAATTAAAAAGTTCATCCCTTTTATATTTGTGTATTCACGTATTCTTGTCGAAAGATGTCGAAAGTTTCGAGAACATGAACATTGAGCGGAGGATCGATTGAACATGCTGCGAGCAATTATTCGACGAATAGTTGCGTGTCTAGTAATTCACGGCAGCACCGTGGAACATCATGCATATCCATTTCGACTTGCTTTACGTGTTAGTACGTATCGTCCTAAATCAGTTTATTACGCATGTAGTCTGCGCAGGGTCATCAATCGTCGATTAATCAACCGGAAATGGTCGATTTAATGCGTTAACATTACGGTCGTGGATACGCGTTTCGCACGTATCAGTGTGGCGTTAATTAATGTAATATAGGCGTCCGTATTACCCCCTACGCGCTACGAGGATGCCATTTGGTGCCAGTTTTTCGACTAACTAAATCAATTTCGCGGGTAAAACGCTTTATCAGCGACAGTGAAATGCTCCCTTCGTGGGAAATGCCGCCGGTCGGACATTGTCGTGTCTGTTTTACACGAAAAATACTCTCTTTTTAGAAGACCGGGGGTAATCGCTTCGGATGTAATAAATCTACTCTGCAGCAGGTTCGTTTTTCCCATTACACGCTTCGTCCCGCCCTCGCTGTCAAATTTGTCCGATATAAAACACAATTTGTTCGCTACTTTTGTACACTAACGGAACAAGATAATCTTACATAATATACAAAAATTCCCCGATTATGATTAATTAATGATCATTAAACATTGATTAGTTTAAATAAATACCGAACACATTTAAATTTCAATGTATAAAAATCATCTGTTCAATTGGACAAGGATATAAATGTTGCATGTTTCTGAAAAGAATTGCACAAAATCGAGTAGAAACGCATTTAATTTTAAGCGGGTCAAATTTTTCAAGATAACTGATGTAATTTTACTGATGATCTTCAATAATTCCTCAATTCCTATCTTTAGCTCGTGGCTTCCGGGTGACATTTGGAGCGAGAGGAACGATTTGGCTCTATCATTCCTCGGCGCGATGACGACGTCACTTCCCGGACGATCGATTTGCGCGCTTGCTCACGGGATGCAAAATAATCTCGGCGGCCACGCGCGCTATCAACGACCGCGAGTGGCGCGTCCGATAAGCAAGAAGCACTGGCCGGCCGCGCGGTGCATTTCATTTGCACGTTAATTAAAAATAAATTTGACCTAGACGGCCGCGCGGAGAGAGCGTGGAGGAGGAGTATATTGCACCCGATATCTCTCGGCCGGTTGTACGTACTCGTTGGGGAAATTCCAAGCGCGCGTAAGTGCAAAATAATAGATGCGACGTGTTAAGCACCCCGGGATTTTTTATTGCGCGAAACATCCGAACGTTTTTTTTCTCTTCATCCCGTTGCTCATTCTTTATTTCGATACCGCTATATCAATTTACAACTCGATATTAAACGACATTATATTTTATACCCAATCATGAGAGAAGATGGTCTATATATTTCAAAATGCTGGCTGCAAAGATTATTAGAATGTAAGAATTTCTATAAATAACGGTGATGTGTTTAAAATTCTGAAGATAAGCAAACATATGCCTCATCTCTATTATAAATCAGTTTCTTGAATAATAAATGAAATCGTGACTAATATCCATGATCATATCCTATGTGTGTCACAGTGCTAAAAAATGCAAACTTACTCGCAGCATCTTATCAATGATGTATTCTAACAATAACATCCTGCGCTCCATCGACTTTAGAAAACTTTCGATATATGCGAAACTTTCTCGCTTCATAATAAATTTATTTATTCCTTACATATATCACATATGCACATACATGAAATAAAAATTGTTGGCAAGAAGATTAATTTTAAAGTTTATTTTTATCACAAGTTTATATAACGCAAAAGCGATTTAACCTCGTGATATTTTAATCTGCGATGTATATATGAGTGTTCTTCAACGCGAGAAAAGTTTATTGAGCATCGTGAAATATTTAGAGACGATATGATATTTTTACACGGAATGATACTTGTTACATCGGATAAAAGTTGGCCGACGGAGGAAGAAGTAATCATAAAAGATAACGCGGTGATCGAGTAACTGACTAATTAACCAACCAACTCCCCGACAAACTATCCGATTAATACGTTGAAACTCGGATAAACTTTGTTACTGCGTGCAAGTTCCATAACAGCTGCGTTTATCAGCGAACTTGCAGACAGGCAGCGGTTTACATTCGTCTATTCCCTCAGCTAAGTATAAAACCGTAATTTATTCCGCTCAACGACGCGAGTTAAGTTTAGTTCGCACTAGCAGGACGTACATATATATCAGCAACAATAGCGGGCAATTCGAACATGTACTCGCAATGTTTCAGTCATTAATTATGTGTGCTGAATATATAAATCACTCGATGCACGTCTCCTGCGATCGAAAATATATTCTTCGTTTCGGAATTTAGAGGCAATTATTCGATCGATCCAATTAAAATTGGCTACAACTACTCAAGTTAGAATTCGAATCACAATTATCTTCGATAAAGTCACGTACAAAAAATAAAATTAAAAATAAGTTTCAGTTAATAAACCTGTTGTTCAAGTCGCGAACAGACACAAAGAAAAAAATTATACAATTTCTATCAATACAAAAATAACTGTCAATAAATGCAATTAAGATTGGAAACAAATCGTATTTTTGTTTCGCGCAAACACAATAGATCTAAAAGATCTGACTACCTTTAGGAATCGTCTCGTTGCAGTTTCATTGCATCCATGAATAGAAGCGAAAGACGCGTACCTCCGTCTTCGTGTTTCCGAACAATTTACGACGTTTTCGAGGTCGCGAGAAGACCGAATGGTGGACGGTGCAAGGGTTTTATCGTTTCTCAGCGAGTTTGAGATGAAAGGAAGCGCGTGTTGCTGAAGAAGAGGTAGTCGGAAAAATAAAATCATGACGTACGACGAAGCGCAGCAGCCGCGTGCCATTAATAGAGGCGCCGGTTTGCGATCCTGCTATCTCTATCTTTCTTATCGGGCTCTTTTTCTTTCAAGTTGTGCGTTCCCCTTTATTTATTCCACACCGATATAAAAGTATTAATATATTCACATCAATATGAAAGAATATATTTATATCAATTTCACAGCTTTTACTTTAGTGGAACAAAAGTACCCACAGTTTTATTACAAACGGAAATTCTTTAGATTTTATAATTATGGAGAAATTATTATTGCATTTAATTAATAATTAATTTTTCTACAAAGAATAGGATATAAAATGTGCATTATATATAAAAAAAAAAGTTGCTATCATCTCGATTCATTATCATATAATGCATATGTAATCGATACGTACGTTGATTATGTATAATAATGACAGGAGACTGTCGATACTTTCCAAGTATCAGGCGGAAAGTGTCGATGCTGAAGTATCGGACTATCGGGGCGAGAGTATTGAGATTGCTTCAATAGTATTGAATATCGTTAGCGTCTCTATCCAACGCTGGCCTCTCGATATCTCCATTTTCGTACAAATGGTGCGCTTCTCTCCCTTCCACCCTCCCTCTGTGCTGGACTCGTCCGGTTGCTCTTATCAGTTAATTATCTTTCACCCGGATACCGACTAATTATGGACCGGAAACTAGAACGCGCTCCGAGCCTGACCGGAAGTGTCGCGCTTATTGTCTGAAATTCGCTGCGACGTTCGGGCTTTTCAGGTACCTTTCGGGTGGAAAACGCATATATATAAATATATATATATATATATATATATATATATATATAGAGAGAGAGAGAGAGAGAGAGAGAAAGGGGGACGTCCGATACAGCCTCCGGCTGTGAGCAGACGTGTAAACGCACCGGAGTATTCTCCCGCTTTGCTGGCTATCGGGTTTGATGCGGTCACGTACACAGAGAAGTGGCGCAGATGTTGCGGAATTGTTCATCGATTGTTTTTACCCAGTTCCGCGTTTTACAGAGCGCCGATATTATTTATCGACCTGACGCGTCGTCCAAATTCTCTACGCGTTATATTTCTTTCCCCCTTTTTATTATCAATATTTCATAATGATCCGTGCACCCGCGCAAGGCAGATACATTCTATTTCATCGGTGGTCCGATATACATATAACAATGCGGAAATAACATTCGCTATACAAGAAAAAAAATTGCTTAAAAAAAAATTGAATATTGTTTTTTCTCAGGACACTTGCAAAATGTTAGTGTGATATTGTATTATTAGCTTCAATTAATTTTTTTTTATTTTTAAAAGAGACAAAGTCTAATACGAAAATGTAAAGTCAAAGATAAAAAGACTTTAAGCAGATTCGAAAAGAATGACGGATTGTGAAGAATTTGTAACTTAATTAACATGCAGCGAGAAAGCTTAATAGTGCAAGAATTAATATAAAATGTAAATAAAAAAATATAGTTTATCGATGATAATAATATCAATTGATTTTCAATTAAGCTTTCCAATTCATTTCTTTTTTTTTGAAGTTAAATATTTTGACTTTTAATTTTTATATCGATTGTATAATATAAAACTTTTTAAAAAAGAATAAAATTCTATTAACACTTTCTCTCTTTCTCTCGTGCAAAACCGATAGAAATATCATCGTATATCGATATAGAATCTCTCTAAACGTTTCATAAAATAATTTTATTTTAAAAGAAAAGAATTATTACTTAATCGAAATACTAATTAATATTTCTACAGAAAATATAATAAAGTAAAAATAAGTTTTCATCTATTCGATGTTCGATATTAGAGACATTTTACCACGCTATTTATAATAAAGCTTTTAAAAAGACAAAAATGGTATTATCGAGATAATATTTTATAAAAAAAAAATCAATTTTATGAAAAATTATGCACATTACTTAAAAACCCAATTTGCTTCAGTGAGTGAGCGAGTAGATAAACAGTAATGTAATTACTATAATAGTTGATATAAAGTGACTGGTCGACATTGTCATTGCTTTTATTAATAGTATAGAGGCTCTAGATGTTAGATAGATGTTTCGTTCAGCGATATACGAAATGATTAATGACAAAAATGTGATAAAATTCGCGTACGCGATGTAGACTCTCAGTGTAGTTATTCTAGTGTGTCCTGATTAAAAGACTATCGTTTCCTCCCGGTCTTCAACACGCAGATAAGACTTCCGATGGCGGACTGCAAGAATAATCAAGCGAAATTTTTTCGAGATAACTTTTGGTATACGCCTATTAAATGACGTCAAATTATCGTGAAGAAGCTCCTTCAATATTTCAGAATATTTCATCTTTCAGAAACTTACAACATTATAGGTTTCTCTCAACATATAGATATTTACTTAATAAATCTATAAAAAAAATTAAAATATACTCTTTGTATGCACAAAATTTATAGAAATAAAATCGTTTATACATACAAATTTTTGATTAAATAGTTGTATTTTATGTCTTATGTAAATTTTGTGATTCTGTATTTTCACGTGAAAAGCAAAGCGCTATTGATTTAATTTCACTGGTGAATTATACGTCGCGAATACTTTCTCGACGCGACTTCGCTCGTTCTTTTATCATCCGCACTCCGATCAAAGTTTCGCTCGTGACTCGCAAGACGTTTGAAACGTGCGCGCGCGAGGAAACCGCGAAGAACCGGAAAGGGGAAAAAGAATAGCGTGCGGGACAAGCGCGGTGCGCTTTTATTGACGCGAGTCTCCATAATTGAACCGACATAAGTATTCTTTTTATATCATCGTCGCGAAATGATGGAAGAGGATTATGTCGATCCCGAGGGAGAGGAAAGCCTGACGTCGCGTCGAGCCGGAGAAGAGACGAAGGACAAGAGCAACGTCAACGATATACGAAAGAGACACTGGTATATCCGGGGGAGAAGAGACGAAAGAGAGAAGGTGGGTGAGACGAACTTCCAGGTTCTCTCGTCGACTCGTCTCGGGACGAGTCGAGTCAGCAGGACGCTCTCTTCTTCGCGCGTCGTCCTTCTCCGTAACTTTGGCACCAATATCTTTCCGTCTTTATCCTCTCTTCCTGGCTCTCTGCCTGCCCGGCATCGTAACGCTTCCTGCCACAGGCACATGGCCGCTTATATAGAGGATAACGACGACGACGAATCGTGGAACGGCGGAAAAGTGGTTCTCATGTCGCCGACGACTCGCCGTTGCTCCGAGACTTAAGTGGTCTTACGGAATCCAGGCTACGTAGAAGGGAGCAAAAGGCAAAAGTTTATTTGGCCGGCGAATCGTATATAAAAAGCCGGGCAAAAAGTATTCGAGAATAACCGGCCTGGAATAGGCGAATCGAGAGAGAGAGAGAGAGAGGCCGTGGTCGTTGTGAAAGATGGGGCCTGGTATACGAAAAATTCGCCATTTGGTATATACACCACTCAAGCTATACCGTCCGCCGTGTTCGTTTTTCAGAATGAAACTGAAGCACGTTCCTCTCGAGTGTATATCGAGAAAAACCGTATCTCCTCGCGGTATCTTAATTTATTCAATACAAGATGTTTCGTATTCAAGTGTGTACCGACGTTTTCAACTCTATATCGATATATTTGTTTTCTCGAGTGAATTGCGCTAGCTAAAAATTGAATCGTGGCAGTCGCGAGAGTCAAAAAATATATCGTGTACAACGTGTAAGTGAAAATATTACACAGATAAAATTCACAAGATAAATAAAGGAAACTTCAATTAAATAGATAGCTTTTTGAAAACATTTTCTCTCCACGTTTAACTAAAATTATTTTAAAATATCTCTCTTACAGTTAAACTCCTTTCTAACATTATTTAATATTTCTAAAATTAGTTCAATTAGAGATCGAGAAAAAAGCTTTAAAAATGCCTTTCCATTGGCAGAGCTTTAATTACGATCGTTGTTTCGCTGCGCGAGTAATTTCGGTAGGCAAAAAACTTTGTAAATAACCGTTGGCGAGAAGAATATGAGAACCTTCTGCTAAATCGAAACACGAGCACGATGGAAAGCAGAAGGTAAAGTCGCGGTCTGCGCCGTGAAGCGCGTCGAGCTGTAGTAATATTTTGTTTGAGGCTGGCCGAGTGCGGAACCGAACCGGCTCTCTCGGTTGTCTTTCTCACCGGAAATTAAAACCCTTTTTGTCGCGGGTCTCCGACGAATACACCGCGGAGATCCACCGCTTTTTTCGCGTATTTTTAGGAGACCTCCAGCATACTCGGCCTCGCCAATAGTTGGCAGCCCGAAAGCTCCGGCGCATTCATTTCGAATCGAACGAGGGTAGGACTAATTAGTGGAACTGACGTCCCTTGTCATCTTTTGTTTTCGGATTTTTTAAATATTTGTGATTCGCGACGCACGATTCGTTACGGCAATCGATGAAGAAAGGCGAGAACCAAAGTTAATTGCTTTTATAGAAATATATGTTTAATTAGTTAATAATTATATCGATCAGTTAAATATATTTTTTTGAACAATTACTCTTTCGTACATTTACTTTGCCACATTGACAAGCATCTGGAAACTTGTTGGAGATATATGATCCTTCACTCGATTGATCGGCCAACGGCCATTTTGACGAGTGCTAATATAATTTCGAGCGTACGTCTTCGTTGAGAGACACACGATAAAACGAGAAAGCAAAAAATGACGGGAACGTTTGCCAACATCGACGTACAGAACACTATTGTAACGTGTGTGTTTGGAAGGAAAAGATAGATTATTGTATTTCATGACAGCAAGATACACATTTGAAATTCAATTAGCCGAACTAACGTGAAACTTCCATGTTTCAAACTTCACGTTTATTCTGATTTAATTCCCAATAATAGAACTGATACACGACGGATTTATGAACTTGTGCGGATATTCAATAATCGACAAATTTTTTATTTTTAATTCGTATTTATTTTTTATTTTTTTAAACATAAATAGGGTGATTTAATATATCTTGCACGATTCTTGTCACTATGCGCATTTCTTGCAATACATTCGATTTCCTCTTTCAAACAAAGGGTCTATATTTGAGAGATACGCTATATTTATGTAAATTAGGAAACGTCACAAAAGATAAAGAAATGTTTCAAGATATTTTTGTTTCGCGTATGTATGTTGGAACATGAGTTTTCTCGAAGGATCTGTCCGAATAATTGTTTCGTTTGTATGTGACTGTCAATCCAGATAATTAATAATTGGCATCATATGCACACGTTGGTAATTACGATTGGATTTAGTTGCCTGACATCACAGGAATAGCGGTATGCATTTGAATTTGGCAGGTCGATGTAAGACGTGTTACACGGAAAATCGGTCAATTTGAATATTTGATACGTTGAAAGCGCAATTAGAGAGAAAATCATGTACAAATATCAGTGTTGGTAGAAAAATCTTTTTTGAAATGTCTTACGCATAAATGTAAATTCACAAAAATTTCCGATTGTAATGTTCCAATAAGTTGTTTAAATTAATGCAATTATAATTAAACTTATGTGAATAACTTGGTCTCCTTCTGATTATATCTCTTGAATCTGTATAAGCTTTAATAAATATTTCCCTGAAGTAAGCAGACTTTGATATTTGCAATATATACAATCGATAAGCGTATACAAAGCAATAAAATAATAAATTTGGGCAGATGTATGATCGGGTATAGAATACGATTCTCGAGTGCCCGTCTTGGATATCGGGAACTAGGTTATTAAGCTAACTAGGAACTATTGTCGTACAAAGTAACCGCGATCCAATTATTTACGTGCGAGAGATCGATCTCTATCATTGGTTGCCACAGTTACGCTCTCTCTCTCTCTCTCTCCCTCTCTAGCATTCTCTCTTCTTGTGCCTCTCGTTTCATCGCACACACAACGTACGCGACCCTCAAGCATTAACTCGCACCCCGACCTAATCCTGACCTGCTATCGGTTGCTTAGGAAACTAACGGCAATGGTTTCCATCGACGCAATGGCGCTTGATGGATTTCAGTCCCGTCAGCACTGTGGTGATAAACCGCCGGTTGACCTGCACGCAGCCAATGTGAGGAGATTAAAGGGTGATTATATTATAACTTAGTTATCTTAACTATAATCGATCGCCCCAGCAGTGGATTGCAATCGCCTTGTGGAAGAAATTTGCCCATTTGTCTATATAGGAAATGACCTACGTGTATCATCAATGTTGCAACTTATTATAACATTTATTCTTAATCTCGAGTGAAAAATATAAAGTTTGCATTACATTAGAAAGAATATTTATTTCGCTGTGCTTGATAACGTTATTAATTTTTGGTGCCTACATTTAGTAGAGTTATGATTCTTCAAATTCTTGCAAAGATAAATATTTTCTGTTATGTACAGATAAATGATAAAGAAATAAATACTTCACATATTATATATTTTTTAGAGACGGTTTCTAAATTAGACTAAGCTTTTAATGTTCTTCTCAAATTGTAGCTGAATTTTTCCTACGTACGCGCTACATGTATTAATACATTTTATTATCGTTGAACATTTAACTTTGTCGCAAAAGGCGCGCGCGCGCGTAGTAATCTTTTTCTATTTAACCCTCGCTACCACGCCTCTTTTTGTCCATCCCTCATAAAGTCGACAGTAATCAGCATTAGCTGGTCTTTTCACGACTCTACGGTATTATTGATTCCCCGTCGTTCTTCCTGCCTCGTATATATCGGAGTATAACGTACGAAGCACGGTGTCAGTGGTTAATCGTACAAATACGTAATGCAGAGTCCGATGAAGAGTCTCTTTGCGCAGAAAAGACTCGTGTAATCAGACAACCTAACGGAAGATAAATGCACGATGCGCCCATATATCGGCTGCGCCCTCTTAGCGTTATACAAAGCAAATGCAGATCAAAGAGGCCATTCATCGTCCGTCCGCAGCTACATCCGCGCACCACGTTGTATCATATGGCCACATAGCAACCCCGGCATCAGCGTTATTACTTCATCCCCTAGCGTAAAGTAATTCGTTTTCGCGGGCTGAAACTTTCGTGCTACCGTCACATACGTGCGATACCGTAAAATCGGGTTAGATCGCATCGGCAGAGGCAACTTTGCGTCGGAGTAAAGGCAGGTTTTAAAACCACCCGGTTCGTCAAAGAAGCACGATCCTTTTTAATTAAAATTTCGGCCGAATCTTTTAAGTAACATCAAGATTTACATAAAAGAAAAGAGAGAAAGCGAAAGAGAGATAGATGAACATATATATTATAGTATAAACTGTAGGCTCTATATCAACAAATTATTATATGTCTCGAGTATTAAACGACATTATTACATATGATCTCTCTCTCTCTCTCTCTCTCTCGCTGTTTTCCTCTTTCTCCACCTATCTCTCTCGTCGCGCAAAGTTACCCCTGCGGGTGCAATCTAATCCCATCTTACGATAATACATTCGCTTCATCGTGTATTGTAACCTCTGGCGATCGGTTACATTCTCGCAGGTTACGTGGATGCACGCGTAGCCGCGGGCTCCATAATGCGATTACGCGGGATTAATATCTGGCACGCATAACGCGAATGATCGAACGGCGAGAGCGAATATAATGCCGTTATGGTATCGCCGTTGCACCCAAGGACGCAAGCGGATGGACGTGCGTTCTGTGGATGGGGAAATTGGATATTCCGCGGATACGCGCGGAAACTTTGCTTTTCACAAAACTGATATCCTAATGCTTCGTTAGCGAGCGGCGGTGCCGACGATTCGCAGCGGTGCACTCTCTCTCTCTCTCTCTCTCTCTCTCTCTCTCTCTGTTCTTCTCACGCGCGCGCGCGCGCGGCGAGCAGAAAATTATTACCTCGATAGATTAACTCGATATCTCTATAAAACGGTGCGAATATTACCGTGCGCGTTGCCAACGGGCGCGGGGACGCGGATATATCGTTCGCAGCTTAATACACAGAGTTTTGAGATTAACGTTATTACACTGGACTCTGTTTCATCCGCGTAGCGCGAGCGCTAGTTCGTTGCCGAGAGCGATTTTTGGAAATATCTGCGCGGCCGTGCTCGGCGTAAATGGATTTGAATCGTGTTTGTGAAACGTGCGCAGAATTTGACTTATGTTTATTAAAATATTGCTCCGAGTATAAATGGTGCGAGGTATTTTTTTAGCGTAACCAGCTGCAAAGTAGACAAGTCCCGTGCAAGTCTTTCGTGATAATCAGCTAATATTTTATCGTGTTTCATCTTTGTATATAAAAAAAAAATATTGTTAAAGATATAATAATTCTCTAATTATTAATAGCTTAATTAGAGACTATCAAGATTACAAAGATAAATAGATTTTTAAATAGATATAGATATTGATTATTTTTTTTTTAAGTTAAATATAAACTATATCTACTATCGATATTCTGTGTATTTCTAAATGCGCGATTCGTATAAATAAGATATTATACCAAAGTAGCCAATCAGTAATATGTAAATATAATTTTATTATATTCGTGAGAAGCTTTAAAACAGAATGTAAAGGTAAAAATATCTACAACTTGATTATCCTTGGTTTCTTGAGAGAAAAATTTCATTTAAAGATATCCGTGTCAGCTTGATCTGAAATCGATGAAAATATATATATATATATATATATATATATGGTTTTTTTGCAAACGCAGCGTCGTTTCGCTCCTTTCACCCCTAATTAATCCCGGAAATCGATTCGAGTGATTTAAAATCTAACGTGATTACATCCCCGGAACGTAATAACGTGGAAGTACCGTGGTAGTACAAATCGCTTCTCGACAAGCTGATATCGCATGACTCGCCGCCGCCGGCGCCAAAGTAGGTCGTCGCGTTTCTGGCAGATAGGATCTTTTTGAGTGATAGACAGGCGCAAGGTGGAATATCGACCGACCACGCATACCAACATCGACGATGAAGAAAAGGAATTGGCGTCCGGAAGGGCAGAATTCTAGAGGGCGATTCGGAAGCAGCGGCCGGACAGATCGATCTTTCTTGCATGAAATAAAAGCTCTCCTCGGTCTCGGACACGATTTTCGACCGTGTCTTTGAAAATATAATTCTGCCTCGCGTTCATTATATGAAAAGTAAAGTCATCAAACATTTTCGTATAAAGTGCATCGTCCATAATTGTATATATTTGAAACGATGGCAAATTAAAATAGGGGCCGATATTTTGATTATGCATTCAATAATAAATAAAACAACGTATCTCAATAACAATAAATAAAATATATCTCAATAATAATAAATAAAATAACACATCTCAATAAGATTAATGAGAATGGATTTAAAATCTCTCTCCCGCATGTTTCGACGTTTATTTTTTTTTAACTAGTAACGGCAAACAGTTTCGCTAAAGCATCGTGATTTAGCGCAAACACTTCTGCTACGCAATGTACGAATTTCACGTATACGTGTGTCGGGATTTTCGCACACACTCATGTTTTCATTGCGCAACCGAGGCCGCACGAGAGGTTTCAAAGTTAGCGACTTGGTGTGGCTTTGCACCCGCTCTCGTGTCCCTCTGCCGATATTCGCTACCCTCGCGCGCACCTGCCGCGCTATCCGTTTTAATTTGAAGTCATTTAATCAATGCGTCCAGGCAGCATTGAATCAAAACGTCCGAGCCCCACGTATCCCGTGTGCGCCAAACATTTCCACCACCACCACCACTACCACCATCACTTTCGCCTCCTCTTTCTCTCCTCTATGCATCGGTACGTTGCTACTCTGCTATGTGTCGCCCATCTCTTGTACCCCTCACCTCTTTAGCACCCTACAATTGCACATCCCCGCACTTCGCGCAATGAATTAATCAGGCAGAGTGATGAGGGACGCGTTGCGCCGCGTTGTGTGTATATATGTGTACAGTATACATACCGATGTCTCTGTGACGAAACGCGGCCGTAATTCCGTCGCGTCGATTTACTGTAACAAAAGAGACGTAAAACAGGGAGGCCAAACGCGCGGAGATATATCGGAGCCGTATCGCTGAATTACGCGAATCTCGCGCGCATGGGGATCCGAGGTGTGTATCAATTATTAAAAGCAGGATGACTCGTCACGATTCGACTTGCTCGATTAAGATTAATGGAATAAAGTGCTAAAGGTTAATGGGAAAAGATGCACATTTTCTGAGAAAGAAGTAGTAGCTTATTTTCTTATAAAGTATATTCGTTTAAGAAAATCATAGAAAACATGTAATAATAAAATAATATAAGTTAAAATAAGAGATACAAATTGATAAGATATCATAAAAAAATATATGTATTGTATATGTAAGAGTGTATTTATAAAACAGAAAAAATAGCCGGAAATAAAAGGAAAAATAAGAGCAGAAAAATAATATAATAAAAACATACGAGAAAGAAAAGAGATACATGATATTGTTAAATGTAATGAAATATATAAAAAGACAGAAATATAACGCAAACGAAAGAAGAAATAGGTCTAGTGCAATATTAATCGATAACACAATTTAAAGCGCTTCATAGCGCTTTTATTATCCATTGACAAGAATACAAAAATATGTTAAAAGTGAAAAATGCAAATAGATCGATCATGTATCAATTTTCTTGTTATATAAAATTATGTAGCGAAATAGAATTTGGGGAAAATAGTTTATACGTTTAAGATGTACGTACACACTTTGTGTAACAAGACGAGACTGCACTACATCGCCGAGAGTCAATTGTGCTTCATCGAGCGTGGAATCCGAATTGATTGTGAGATCGGAGTGTCGAGAAGGAGCGAATCGAGATTATACTATATAGTTCAACGTGCTCTGTCGTAAACGATAAGAATGAATTTCCGCAGCTTTCTGATACGTTTATCTAAGTTTTCCCGTCCACGAATGAGCTAGAAACAGAATCTAGTCCGCGATATTATTTACATTTCTCGACAATTAACAATCTTGAAAAAAATATTATCGTTACAAAAAAATTGTTGATTTTAATTCGCGAAGATATAAAGCTATAAAGATTCGTTCGACGTATCACATTATTATTATTCGCTCTCCTGCGAGACATACTTGCACTCAGCAAAATGGTACTTTGTGCAAAACTCGATAATTTTCAACGTTATTATTAAACAGTGACATTAAGTGGATTATTGCATCGGGTCATTATATAATGAAGTATCAAGTGGCGCGCTGTTTACGCGTCGAAATTTCATATTATAATTGACAATCACAATGAAGGGAGAAAGAGAGAGAGGGAGCGCGCATTATACGCAGATAAAGTGGGAGAGATAACGTTGCGATACCGCCGTGCGCGCAGGACTGACTAGCATCGTGTAAGTGGAATAACGTGTCGATAATTTAATCGAAAGCTCGAGACCACTGCGCGTTCCCGGCCGACCGCATCTCGCAAACGTACTTCCGTACGCGCGTCTCGAGGTCTGCGAGAAACCCATCTACTTCGCGAACTATGCCTATTAATATCTTCGGCATGGATCTCATTGACCGCACGGGTCAGAGGGAAGACGGGTATAGACAGAGGAAGGGTTGGCGATCAAGCGTGAAGCGTCGATAGTCGGTGCGGAGTTGGCAAAGAGTAAGCCGTAAACGAGAGATAGGCAGGGTTGCTCGCGCAAGGAGGGCGATGGTAAGAGCGAACAATCCGAGTCAGGAAGAAGAGAGACGGGCCGGGAGAAACACACGCGCGTCGGAGTCGGAAAGAAACGTCCGAATCACCCCAGCCTTCGGTCCCGTAATGAAGCCGATGCGCACCGGGTTTGGCCCCAGCCATCCCCGGTGCCGCAGTAGCCCCCATAGTCACCGACCGCCTCCTCCTGGGTCACGCCGTAATGCATCCCCGTTCGATCAATATTGCTTACGCGGCATCGATGCACGCGCTCCGCTCTATGTATCGTTCGACCTGCGAGACGGGCGGGTAGGTCGGTCAGTTTCGTCCTCTCGACCTTCTGGAAACCACCATTTTCCTCCCTTCTATAGTAGTTCGTCGGGGAAATTTCGATACTTGGATACACAATAGGGGTTCGGTTGATCGTTCGGTACATAAACGTTATCGCGTGTATATAACCGCGCTCTTTCTCGTGACTTCAAATAAACGTATTAATAAGTCATAACGAGTCATTTTCGAAATAACTGGTCCCCTTTCGATGTGTGCCATTTCTCGATATCGGAATCGAGACAGCGCGATGCTTTCCGTTTGATTTTCAACATATTCAAAAAAAAAAAAAAGATTATTATATTAAATTGGGTAACACGTTTAGAAAGCTAATGATTGCGAACTCATTAGTATAACCAGTATAAAGAGGAGGATGTATTTAATAATTTCTCATACTTATATTATGCGAGCAACGTGCGGACGCAATTCCGAGAGCGCGGCGAAAATCAGAAGATAAATCGATGAAGAGCGCCGGAGGAGGAGGCTCTCTCGCGTAGGACGGCTCTCTCGAGATGACTTTTTCTCGTTCCGACCTGGAAGGTTACTTAACCCCGTGTCCGGAGTAACTTACCTAACCCGGGGCAACGTAAACTCGCGCGAAGGATCGTGAGCGGCGTGTGCGAACCGGTTATGGTCAAGGAATTTGTTTCTGCTCCCACGCGTCCGTGGTCCCTCTCTCCGTATCTCGAGATGCACGATGTGCAGTCTCTCTCTCTCTCTCTCTCTCTCTCGCATATCCCCCTACCTCCTTATTCGCCGCTCCGACGTGTCCCGGGATCAGAAATTACCGCTCCGTTCCACGGACGTGCATTGACCGGCGTGCGAGTGCAAGTAGGGATGCGATCGAGCGTGACCCTTAACGCGAACTAGTCGTCCGTGACCCCTTCCGCCGTTAAACGCGACGCTCGCGCTAGAAGAGACACACGCATGATTTTGTGTGTGCGTGCGAGCACGCACGGAACTCTGTGAATCGGGGCGTTTCGTTTCGGTCATCCGTGTTCTGATTCGGGAACGTCATTACGGATCGCGGCGTATTTGCACGAGAGCGATTTCGATCCTGGGAATTTGGGGGAGAAACGAGCCGCGGCCCGGCCCGGCGCTTTCGATGACATTCGAATGTGTGCGTCGCTGATTTTCCTGTCCGCTTTTCCGCCGAAAAACTTTTCGCCGCCGGGCGAGATCGCGTTAATGGACGAGTTTCGTCGCGTCGACTCGCCGGGAGTCGAGTTATCGCTGGATTATCGCGTAATTTACGAATTTCCTTCGTGCCAACATCGTTTCCCGGATTTCTGCGCCAAATAACGGTGCCTTCCATGTATTTGGAATACATTGCGAGCTATTTAAACTAACTTACAGAGTTAATTTGCAATGTATTTTCAGAAATGTATTATTTGATGTAATTAAAGCTAATACTAGTTGAATAAAATTTAAATGTGAATATTTCAGTTTACAATTATGTATATACTAAAAAAGCTATTTAAACAATTTGTGAAAACAGATTCTATCTTTTTAATTTTCATTTTTTTCACGTTACATCATTTTCTATATATACATCCGTTGCAATTGCACATATATACATTTAAGCGCATATATATCAACAATGAAACGCTCTATGTATAAAAAAAAAAAACCATTCGTCGATTTATCCGCTGCTTTCGTATTCTAAATGTCGTGCGAATCCATTGTTTGCAGCAGCACAGCAGAGAGAGAGAGAGAGAAAGAGAGAGAAAGAGGCAGACAGGTCGAACATTTTTCCAGACCAGCGTGTAGATACGTTTGCGCTTTTATCTATTGGGACTTAATTGCCGCGAGGATTGCGGTACGAAAAGAAATTGATTAGCCGTCCAACGTACATAGTTCGTCGTTCGAAGTGTAATACGTGACTTGGCGAACGGTTCAAGTGGGGCAGCTGATGCCACTGGTGCGGCTTCTAGTTCGACGGCTCAGGAGATTGCGCCATTACGCTTCCCGGACAATCAGTGCGAGACAAATGAGAGGAATACTGATGCGAGAGGAAGAGAAGAAGAGAGAGAGAAAGGATGAGAACGAACGAACGAACGTCCCAAAGGGACCATGCCAGGAACGCGGACAGAGAACGGGTGCTGGAAAAAGTTGGAAATGGTGCGGCGTGGCGAGGAGCCGCCATTTGCATTCGGACAAGGAGGAGAAAGAAATAAATTAGGCGAGCGCCCAAGTGACTTTCAATTGGGGTTGTACCGGGTTTTTCCTCGCTCCTGCTTCTCCTCCCTCTATCTCTCTCTTCGCGACGGAACTCCGCTGACGCGGCACGGAAAAGAAGAGACATGTACCCGGCCTCAAAAGAGGACTTCTGCTAATTGCATCCTGTCTAACGTCGCTCGTTAGCCGGCATCCGCGGCGGCGGGACCAGAAAGTTCGTGGCTTCACTTCGCGAGAGAGAGGAAGAGGGAGGGAAAGACGGACAGATAGTCGGTCGGATAGTTAGCGACAGGGAAAGGAAAGAGGGAAGTATATAGGCAAGGCCCCGACGACGGAGGCTGGGGAAAAGTTACTTGAAAGTGGTACTTATCGACGTTGGTGGTACTCGCGTAAAGAGACACACCTAATCAAAAACTCGACTGGAGAAACCGTGGCTCCCAGACGACGCTGCCTCTCTCAAACTTCTTCCTCCTCTCCAAATAACCACGTACGTAGGATGAACGTTATTTACGTTTCCCGCGATCGCGTCGACGGCGGCTGCAACCGTCGAGTTATGAAACATTTACCATCTCTAATCCTGGAGAACCCGCGGAGAACGCGTATACGCTTTATGACGGCGCATCTTTATTAATGTACATACGTATATATCGCGCTCTATTTGAAGCACCGAGAGGCTTCGAATATTTGATTGAAATTACATTTCCGCTGCGATATTGCGTCCGCGTCTCTTGCGTTACCTATATAAGCCGCTTGGCCGGTTCATAATATGTTAATGGCGAAATGATATATGGATTCCAAGGCTAATCTTTTTCTATCCGCGCCGCGCTTTTCCATTAACAGTCTCATAATATAATATATTGGAACACGTCGGTGCATTATCGATATAATGTTACCAGGGCACAAATTTTGCATCGTGTGATCGATCGTTTCTCGCTGCTCGAGCTCCCCTTCGCGTGCGATATATAAGATCGTGAAAGGTTTTCGAAAGGCCGAGGGGTTGATTCATTAATGGAGTTCTGATTCTCCTTTCACAGGTCGTCGCCGCCGCCGCCACGTCAGACGAAATCTTCACGTGCAACTTTTCCCGTGCACAATTAACGCTCTTTTGTGCCTCGGCGAACGATTTCGTCCTTGATTTTGATCCTCGCGCACCGAAACGTCAGCCAGCTCGTTCGACTTTGATCGAATTTTAAGCCGTGCGCGGCATTCCGAGACTATTGACGTCTTCGTCCTGCTCTCTCTCTCTCTCTCTCTCTTTCTTTGGTAAAGTTAGGTTCATATCCGGCGTGGTCTCTACTCGGCTCGAAATCACGCCAACCGAGGGCCTCCGACTTCGTCGTGTGTCGGCTCGCACGGCATCGCCGTCGTCATCGACCGATCCGAAAAAGGAACGTCGACGGAGCCGGCGCACGCCACGACGCGACGAGCACGCGAGGCGACCTACGAAAATTCGACGACGACGACGACGACGACGACGTGGCTGATTTCTCGTTGTGTGTGTACGTCGCGGAAACCACTGCTATCGGCTGCGTGGCTCGGATTACTTTAGCCGGTTGCAAAATGCCTCGTCCTATCAAGAGAAATCTCGGACCCTACCGCGACAGCATAGCGAGGGTCGCTGACCACGCTGCTGCTGCTACTACTATGCCGTCCCTTCGTTACGTGCCCGGGTGCACCGCTTCCTGACCCCCTTCACCCTTTCCGACACATCGGCGCTTTCGGCTAAATTGTCAGGCATCGGAGACCCGACCCGATCGAAGGGGTGACGCGTGTACTCATCGACGGATGATTTTGCTAATATGCGACGACTCGAGAGAGAAAGAGGGAGAGACTAGTGCTCGCGTTTTTACCATTATTATTTCAATTTTTATCCGTCTCTAAAATGGTCACTGTATAAATAAATAAATGGTGAGAGAAGATAAAATACGTGTGAAAACAATTTTTCTACTTTATTTATTTTCACACTTTCAAAAAAAAGTTTTATTTCATATACATATTTAACAAAGTGAGAGATGAGAACCGCGTTATTAGATATATCTGAAGAACCCGATTTTAATTTTCTAAGAGATACACGAAGGGAGACCTATATACTTGATTATCTCGCGACGATATAAATACAGCTCTTTTATTAAAAACGTAGTATTAATAAGAATTATAAATATAATTTTCAAATTTTTAGGACCCTTCATATAATACTTGAAATAACACAGTACGTTTTATTACGTCGCAACTTATAAGCAACATATTAACGAGCCCGAGGAAATTATAAAATAGCTAGAAACGCTGTTTTCACGAGGTTCCGGCGACTACTTGAAGAAGTAATTTCTTTTACCGGGGACTTTGCTAATACCCTCGAGAGAGCAGTCCGGAGACTCGAGAGAGGTCTAAGAGGAGGTCTAAGAGGAGGTCTAATTCCAAATCAATTTCTGCGCGATGAATATTACAACGGGGTTGAGGAAATAAATAAAGGATCAGCCTTGTTTCCTCCGCCCTTCCTCGCGTTCCGTGTTCCATGGAATGCCGGGACGTGCACTCGATAAATCGAAGCCCTTAATCACGGCTGAAGGGTCAACCGGCCCCACCGATGAGTCGTAACGTCGAGGTTTCACGTGGACTCGAAACAGCCCGCACGCGCCTCCTCTCTTTTACATTTAGTAGCAACGTCCAACGTGCTGTTAATTTATCCGACTATTGCAACCTGACTGTTCTATGCTACGCCCTGCGATATAAATCCCCGGATACGCGTCGATATTTCATCGGAATCGCGCCATCTCCATTCTGCTTGTGGTTCATTTTCGCTGCAATTCGCGATAAATGATGAGACCATCAACGATTTCGTACGTGTCAAATATACATGTATACTAAAAATATAAGAGTTGAAAACTTTTTAAGTATACACATAGAATTGTGTAATTTAGCCGTGTGCGTTCTTTAATTGTGTAAATATTTCATATAAAACGATTTACTTTATGCGCGTGCTTACATTTTATATATTAAGGGTATTTACAAAAAATCACATGTTTTTCTATACATTTTATACATTCCATATGATATATAGTAAAAATATTTGCGAAAAAATCATGTAGTATTTTTTCCGGCATTACATAAAATAAAATTTTATTCACACGAATGTTTAAATATTCTATAATATTATATATATATAAATTGTATATAAATTGTATTTATTGTTATAAAAAAGAGCGAATTAGAGATATACTTAATATAGGTATATAATAATAAAGTAAAAATTAAAGTTTTATAAAATATATGACGCATGCTAATCATAATTAATTGAGAATTATTATTGTTCGCGCGTGTCAATGTGTGTTTTAAACATCGTTTTAAATTATTTTAAATATCGTTGCATTTCATATTATTACGCGGTCTCTATCTCTGTCAATGATGCTGCGATCGTATAACGCGGGACAAAACAGTCCCGAGAGTTCGCGATAATTAATCGTCGTCGACGAAGGAGGTGGAGGAAGAAAAGATATATAGGAAACGGGTACATAGAGGACATAGAAGAATCGTCGCCATTCGGAGCGTATATGCAAATGAGTGGTAGATGCTTCGCGATGCTTTGGTACGTATAAAAACATAGCGTGCGCGTCTGTTGCTCTAAGATAGACGTCCGAACAGGCGAATTTGCATTTTTAGCGAATTTACAATTTGATTAGGCCTAAGTCCCGGAGGGACCTTAGAGCCCTTAAAAGTAACCGAGACTATTTATGCTTATCTTGGCGCGTGCTTTTGTTGCTCGTGTCGTCTGGATTAAAGGAAGACCGAGATTTCCGATAAGTTAGAAGATTTTTTTAACGTGAGAGGCATCGAGCTGTCGGGTCGAAAGAATAGAACGATAAACGCAGGTAGTCGGAAGCAGCTTTATTTTCCCTTCTTAGACAGCGTGATAAATGTCTCGGAGTTTTAATCCTTTTGTGGCCGAGGAGAGATTCATTCACCGATTAGACTTCGTAATTTTAATCTTGTCATAGTTCTTCGTCAAATATAATCATATTGATACTACTCGTTCTTTCGCGATGGGGGGCAATTCTTTTACGTTTATCTTTATTACATCGGGAAACATTAACGGTGTGTCACGAGAAACATTTCGATAAACTGTTAAACGTAGAAGAAGTATATCCGGAATGTACAGGTTAAAGAAAGTAATTGGAAACTCAATGATCCAGAAATGCATACAATCTCTTTTCAAGCTCGAGTTGATATAAAGTTTCTTGTTTTTCCTACTTGCTTGCTTGCGCGCGTCGAATAGTAGTTTGATCGTATTTCCAAGAACTACGGACGATTAAACCTGTTTCGGGATCGGTGAAACGTCAGTCTTGGCCGGTCTTAAAATCGCAACGGCACTTACAGAAGTCGCGCTTGGGTTCGCCGTGAATCTCTAGATAAATGTCTCAAGCACTGCTTCGGAACGAACGTCTGATTTCTCTCGACCTGTACCAAATCCTAGATCCGGACAGGCGTTCGAGCTAGAAGTTCAACGCTCCAGTTTCGTCTTATCTTTCTTCGTCTAGTTTCTTATCTCCTTTCCTCTGTTAGTTCGCGTAAAAAAGAAACAGCATGGAAAAGGATGATGCGAGAGAGAGAGAGAGAGAGAGTCGACTTTTTTTTTCTCCCCAATCCTACCCGACTCGGGAGCGCGGGAAAAGCGCCCCGGCGAAGGGAAAACGATGCAACAGACCCCGACAAGCGGGTCAAAGAGGATCGCTGAAAAGAGCCCGGCTTAATCTAGTAATGTGATCCCCCAAGAAAAGTTGGAAAAATCGCTACGCGAGAGACTAACTTTCCATTCTCCCCTCTTCGCGCGAGAAACGAAGAACTCACCGCCGCGATCCTCTTCGTCTCCCTTTTCTTTATCCGGGAAAAACAAAGTCTCGAGAAAGTGAGGCTCGTATTGTCGCGGCCGGCGAGAGAAGAAAATTACGAAATTCCACTTTTCAGGAGAGGATACATTTTCTTTAACAGTCGATATCGACGACGCGTGTGTTGCATTTTTCTCGTCGCTTGTTCCTTTCTTCGCGCGGTACACACGCGAATTCTGATAAATAGCGGCTGTTATACGTATACGAAATTTGTACCGTGCAAGATAACGATCCTTCGTGACCGCGCACTACGCGAAGGGCACTAATTACTTTTTCATTATCCGATAAGCGGCCGAGTAACCCGCTCGCTCGTTTAGATCGCTCTTTAGAGCCGCGCGCGTTATGACACGACAATTGAATATATATTGAATGAACGCGATACGATAGCGACCTACATTAAAATTAGATCCAATTACAATCTTTAGCGCGGTAAAAGTTGCGAATAAAGCTCCGTTCCATTCCATTACGTATAAAATATAAATGGCCGATTAAAATACGTTCATATACATTTATGCATCTTTTAATCAATCACATGACGACGTTCTTGATGATTATAGCAGCTATTTAATTACTTACAGATGTTCCACTCTGTACGTCAGAAATATGGTTATTAATTTTTAATAATAGACATTAAAATAGTTTCGATCTCTCGCATGCACACAGACACTTCAATTTGATGGAGTCACGAATATAGTATCGTATCTACTAAATAGCGTGATGATTAAAGTACGTCATTTGTTTATCGCGTATCAGAATATTGAGGGGAGATGCATTTTGATCCGAATTTCCGGATAAATCGACATCGCTGATTTGGCTTCGTTCTTGTGGAGATATTAAACGAGCGTTCCATTAAGGTGCATTTACTTCAAATTACACACACACACATGCAGGCATACGTATACAGAGAAGCGCTTTTTGACAGCAAGTGTGCCCGGCAAGCTATTCCCTAGAGCTTTTTCTTTTAGCTAGACAATGGCTTTATCTTGAAAGACGCTGTAGCCAAACGCTGTACGCGCTATTTCGCAATTCTCGAAGGGATAAGCGAGACTTCCTCAGAGACTGATAGGCTAATGCTTTCCGTAAAATGTTATTCTACCTCTGCTATCGGAAGCTACCTGAAAGCACTTAAGCATTGTTAACCCACTTTCGTAAGAAGCTTCCCCCGAGATCGATGATCATCTTCGTTGTAAAACTTAGCAATAACATCACGCAAACATTTGCAAGAATTCTCGAGCAATATATTTTCTACGTACTGCTCAAGATTCAAGAATTTTTCTTTAATCTTCTTTTTATGTAAACTTCAAGCGATTGCACACCCGTTAAACTTAAATATCTCTCAACTTTCTTTATCTCTTTTAATTTGTGGTTGATCTTATTAATACTTGGCCTCGTATCAACGAGATCTACTTTAATATAAATCTTATGTCTCTTTAGAAACAGCGTCAAAAATAATTATTGTTTAATTAATGCAAAAAATATGTACAAACATAAAGAAAAAAAATTGTATAATGAGAAATTATATTTGACAATTGACATCGAGTTTACACGTGCGAATTCAAAAAATAAAACCTGTCACAGTCATATATACATATATTGTATACAGAGGAGAAATCGGCGCCGCGGAGATCTTTCTCGACAATGGGGCGCGATTAAAATCGACCGCGGAGAGAAAGCAGAAAGCTTTGGCGGATCCTCGAAAGCTTTCTCGTATAGCGAATGGTGTGTGTGGTGAGTTACTTTTTCCCCCCCGGTATCCGTCCGCGATGGATAAAGTCTCTTCTCATTTCGCGAGAAGCCCATTCGCCCATCCCCGAGCCGTCTTCTTTTCGTCTTCTCGGCTCTCTTCCCTTTATCTATCCGTCTTCCGACGAGCTTCGCTCCCGCCTCAAGTCACTCTTTCGCCTTCCACCCCAATCGCGGCCTGCCTCTCTGTCTCCTACCCCGTCTCTTTCTCGCTCGTTTTTCTCCTTTTTCTCTGAATTTTCTTCGATGTTTTCCGCGCCGCACGAGAAACTAGCTCTGCCTGCCGAAACGAATTCCACGTTTCTACTGATTCCCTTATTGCGGACGGCCTAGACGGCCGGGTAAACAGACGGCAAAAGGTGTCCTCTCTTTCATCCTCCTTTTTTTTGCATCGAAAATCCTGATATAAAAATGTCTGCCCTTTGGAAGATTCCAATAGATTATACTTAAAAAATATATTCTTTCAAGCATGACAATTATAATTAATTCTCTAAGAATTAAGTTTATACAAACAAATAAACAGATCAAACAAATATAAATAAAAAAATAAATAAAGACAAAAAACAAATAGCTAAAATAAATAAACAAAAATAGAAAAAACAAAATATTGTTGATTTAATTTTAAGAGCAGTTTTTTTTTTATCAAATTTTAAACTGAATAGTTAGAATTTAAAATATTACGCAAATATTAATCCGTTTTATTAAAATGACATGTAGTAATATCATTTGTAGTTTATCTCTTGATATATAAAATAAGAAACAAAAAGTAAATTATTACTAGAATTTTATTTATTCTGGTTTGCAGAATAATTTTTAGATAAGAAAGAGTTGTATATTTAGCATCTTTATTTATTAATGCTGAATCTCTGGTGACTTGATATCTGATGCAGTCACATTTGCAATATAATATATAATATAAAATCAGTACGCAAAGACTATTTTTGAATAGTCAGATTTTAATTTAACAAATTGACGAAGTGGTACTATTTTGATGCTAAAATTATTTTCAAAATCATTTTATTGATTTGGTTGATTTATTTCGAGCATAACAGTAACCAATTTTAATTTGTAATCAGATTTATTATTTATATCAATAAAATTCGCGCAATGTCGCAATGCGGTAAATTTCATATTTTACACTCTCTTTCTCTCTATTAATGCTAATTCTATACCGACTTTCTTTTTTTTTATCTAATCCATGCAGAAAGCATAGCGAATCCCCACTTTATCAATAAATTCAAACAAAAATGAAAAGACTATCCTCAGCCGGCTATCATAACGCGGGTGCTATCGCGGTATTGCATTAGTTAGTGTGTCGCCGCTACCTAGAGACGCGAGTTTGGAGATCGCTATCGCCCCTTGGCGTAAAAGGGTGTGCGTCCAAGCGAGTCCGGGGGCCTTATCGGTGGCGTTTGATCATCCCCCGTGAAAAAAATTGCAGGTTGTTAACGCGCGTCCGATACGTTTACATTACGAGATAGCAAGGAAGGAGGAGAAGAAGATGAAGAAAGATGAAGGGGGAGGAATCGGTGGTTGATAGGCCGGCTTAAAAATCGCGCGATGGGGGTTTTCGACACCCTCCTCCCCTTCCCAACCCCTCTCTTCGCATTAACTGTTCGCAGCGCGCAACCCGTTATTTTGCGGTTAGCCCTTTCCAACGATAAGTGCGTGTAGATGTTTGCTCGTTATCTTCCTCTCGTTCTTCTCCTCCCTTCTCCCTTCACCACCCAGCCCTTCACTGCGCCCTTTCTGCACTTGGTGCGAGAAATTTACGATCGTATGTCGTGGGACAACGATAGCGCCTCTGAACCGCCCTGCGATAAAAAGCTTCCTGGGAATTGCGACAGAAATCGGGGTTGGGGTGCAGGAAGTGTGGCGGCCGCGGCACTTCTCGGTTTACTTCGCTTAACAATCAGAATTATCAAACATTCTGTCAAGTCATTAGAATATGATTCGTCTGACAGATGCAACGGCTCCGGTTTCGATATATACATAAAAAGATACACGCGGATATATCACGACAATTCTATAAACTTAAAATAATGATGCTATTTATATGAAATGTTTCAAAGATATCTTTCTCTATCTTAACTCGCAATGTTATACATTCGAGGCAATACTATGTTTGCGGCAAGCACATTTTAACATTTAACATAAATAGGGATCTCAAATTAATTACGTTGGCAATTAAATTGTCATAGGAACGTCGAATTAGAGATCTTTCTAATTAAAATGCTAATACGCATGAGGGTGAATTCACATAGGCATTATGGAAAATGCTGAAAACGTCGAGGAGGGGGCGGAGGCAACTCTACCCCCAACGTCGACGCGAATTAAACAATCCCCCAATTCCACTTAAAATTCCATGGTGGTCCGCCAAAAAGGCCAGCCAGGCAACACGTTTACGAGAGCGGAAGAGAGCCGAGTACTTAATTACCGTCCCCCGAAGTTATAATCTGTCGTAAAATCCGAATAACAGCGTCCAGTTTTTCAACTTTATCTAAATCCCTACGAAGCAAATTCTCATCTGCACAAAACTGCGCGAGAGAAAGAGAAACGGAGAAAGAAATATTGCCATTTCTTCGTGTTTAATTATAGATTGCACATTGTAAAAAAAAAAAAATAATAAAAAAAAAAATCGATAAAAGAGCCGCGCATCGAAAATGATCGTTACGTTCGAGCACTTGTTTGCATTTCACATTTTATCGCACCGTGTTTTCCTATTAATATTAAACGCACAGCCGCGCGCATTTCGACGTAAATATATGCTCGTAAAATCCGAAAATAGAAATATTTCACGTTAATCGAATACTCGGTCTCTCTAAACGTAACATATTCGATTACACGTTACAGCGTGTATCTCGTCGTAGGATCGCACGCGGCGTAATAACGTCGGGTCAATTCATCGACTCTCATACGCGGCACGCAATGTCGTATGTCGCGTATGCACGACAGCCGGACGGACACGAGCCGGACACGAGTATATATAACCGGGGCGATATTCACCGATGTCTGAACTGAATTCAGCGGACGCGTATATCGTCGTCGCGCGAGACAGGGGAGGTCAAGGTGGTCGTCGGCTTATATCACGAGGAATGAATATTCGCAGCCGGATGTGCGCCCGGAGTCGGCGCGCGTGTCTACGTCACATTCGTCAGGAGCAAAGAGAGAAGAGAGAGAGAGAGAGAAGAGAGGATGCAAGGCGAATTCTAACAGGGGCCCGCCGTCTAATATACTCATCCAACTCCCTCCGATTTACCGCCGGTCAGAAGTTCAGATAGGATCTCAGGTACACTAGTTATGCCACGCTTCGGGAGACCACGTGATAGCCGCGTGATAAATTTGCGACTCGTTCCAGAGTCTCGTACGAGACTATTTCTTGGCACACGCGTTTCCCTTGTGCCATAGTTGGCTGTTCGTTTTTCGCTTTTCAGGATTCCGCGCGAGCGAACGTCGTGATTTATGACAGTTTTTTTACGTTATCGCGTGAAAAGATGCAGTCTGTGATCGCTAGATCGAGGGGTCGGTGTCATTCCACGAATGTTTCGTCAGATGAAATGTAGAAAGGAGGGTGGGCGAAGGGGAGACAAGGCGCGACTGGTCGCGTGTTCTCGGCGCATCCCCGATGTTGACATTTACATTGTTCTATGTCGTTAATAGCGGATTTACACGGCTTACGCGAATCCGGTACTAGCTTAATTGCGGCGGCTGTTTTGCGAGAGCTTTGGGGAATATTTAGCAGGAGCTGCCGTAATAACGTAACCGTGTTACGTTTAATTGATTTATTTAGCTTAGTCAACTCGAGCAGTTTAGCAGCAGGCAATTAGCGTAGTCTGCATCGTTTCACACAATATTCGCCTTAATTTCTGGCAGAATTATTTCATAGAAATGTTTAAAAACATTATTGTATGTGACAATTCTTTGACGTGATCAAATAAATTAAGCACGTTTTTATGGCATAAATAATCCGCGAGAAAATGTCGCGACCCGATTGAAAAGATATTTTATTCGTAATTTTTCTCACATTCTTACGAAGATATGAGTCTCTTTTAAAATTTCATTGTTATGTGTTAACGTTAATCCAATCCTTTACGTGTCGCGTTAAATATTCCCGCACATAAAGACGAAATGATCGGCTTCGCGAAACCGTCTGCGAAGGTACAAATCCGGCGTGATCCATAAGCACGTACCTATATTCAACTCGCGCATCTAGGCACCTCCGGGTCCCAGAGTCCTTTCAATCCCGCAGCTTCCTCCCCGTTGGAACAGAGTATAAAGTAGGAGGCGAATCGCGGAGGCGAAGCGATCAATTGTGTTGCGGAACTGCGGAGAACTGCCATTGTCGGCGGAAAGTTCGGAATTATACATTGGAAACTTGGAATGGAAGGAACGAAGGAAGGAAGGAAGGAAGGAAGGAAGGAAGCAAGGAAGGAAGGAAGGAAGGAAGGAAGGAAGCAACGGACGCGCGAACGAAGAAGCAGGGAACAGGGTCCAGATTCGGTTAGGTGCCTTAGGTACCCAGTCGGATGCAGCCGATGTAGGTGCTTGCGGATCTCCTTCTCTCTCTCTCCTCGTTCTTTCATATACCTCTTCTTCCCCTACCATTTCACACGACCGCGTCTTAGCAATTCCCTCAACTACTGCCGAGTCTTCCTATCTTTCCTTTCTCGTTTGAAGTTTTCCCTGGCGCTGGAAATGGCGCTACGTGGAATAAGAGACGATTCCCGGCATGGCGAGGCACGGCATGGCTTCGATTTAATTCGATGTTGATTCTGATTTAATTAACTACCGGCGCCCGCTGATCGGTCGTAACGTCAGCCAGCGCCCGTAGGTCGGCGGCTCTCGAGGCTTGCGCCAATTCTTAATGGACGTCGGAGAACGTTCGCCGATGCTGCCCTCCTTCGCGTGTAACTTTTCGTTATTCGTTTCTGCCGGCAGTAATGTCTAAAGAGGGTTGTTTCGAGATAACGACATTTGTCTGATTGTATAATAATATATACTTGCGTGAAACGGAGACGATAAACGTGAACGTGTATAGGAGAGTATATGTTTGAGTTGTAATTCTCTCTCCAAGTCTCTCAGTCTGTGATTTCAGTATAATATTAGAACGGTTGTATATTTAATTATTTATTTCACATCTTAAGAGAGGAAATGATATCGGATAAAGAAAATTAAAGATATTTTTGATTTATTCTCTGGTATCGATTAACTTGGCGCTTTTATAATGCGGTGATTTTTTCTTAATTTATAAAAAATTAAATTATTATTATACTCTATAAAGTTTAAAAAATGCAACAATGTTCTTATATAAATCTACCGTCGGCTTTTTAAAATTTCATAAAAATGGCACTGTAAAAATAAAAAAATTTAAAAGTATGCATCGTTGTAGATTTGAGAAACAATAGAAAGGAAATGACAAGCGCAGTTTTGTTTCAAGAGAGCATAAAATGAACAGATGGTGCTCGTATTCGTTAATTAAGGTTGTACTCTGAGAGTGCACATGCTAAAGCGCTAGGAAGGTTTCGTCCCGGCGAGTATTATACTCTTCGCGTATATATGCACGTACAAATAGGCGTATTCGAAACGCACCTACAGATAACGAGGAAACGTAATAACCACTTTGTCCATTGGCGTTTCATGCTGTATCAACAGCGCTTATCCCCCGGCTTTTACCTCCTCCGCATCAATTTATACATCACAAACATCGCCATGTATCATCGACGTACGCATTATATATACATACTACCTTACCACTACATATCAATTCGCAGATATCGGGTCATCTTAGTGTTCCATTTTGGTTATTCAATCCGTTATCGGTTATAGGCTTTACCAAGATAATTGCAATATGGAATGTGTTTGGATATTTCTCGAAATAAAAACGCTCCTTTATTTTAAACCATTGATCGTTTCTTTCCATTTATTCAAATATACTCTAATCGTTTGAAATGTAATGTTTTATGTCAGATATACCGAACATATTTTTTCATTAAACTAAATATCTACATGATTTCATATAGTTATAATTGTTATATATAGTTTAAAATGACAATCTGAAAAATAATAATAGAAAGATCTTATTATTCTGGATCGAAAGCCTTCAAAGCTATAATTAATGATTGATAGTTAAAAGAGATTACAAATTAAACTATACTGCACATAAATAAAACTTTATCACAGAAAACAAATAGTAATACCTACTTTTTGCAGAAAGTATTTAAATAAAAAATTCAAACGTGTATTGCGTAAAGGATAATTTTTTGTTCTAAAAATTCCTTTAATAAACATTGTTGCATTTACGTACGTCGTGATATTATAAAATGTCGAATCTTTTTCAGGAAAATATCTATATAGATATTAGAAAAAGAAAGACAGAAATGTATAGTATATATACTGGTTGATACTTCAAGCACAACCATTTAGAAACTCTTTTATTCGCGAAATGTCACGTATTCGAGGCAGAAGATAAGAACGTTGTAGTTTAATTGTACTCGAGATAGGAGACGACCCTCTATCTAAACAATCACCCGCAGTGCACTTTGCGCTCCAATTCGAATGTCGACTAAAGTACGAATCTGCTTGCGCCAGCGAGTTGAGACAATTAACGAAGGTTCCGGAAGATGGAGTTTACGGAATTAGGATCGTTACATTTTGCAAGAGGGAAGAAAAAGATCGTCGTGATTGTGCCTTTCACATTTCGAAGTTTTATGAGCTATTATACGTATATAATCGGATAAATTATTATTATTATTCGTGTAAGAAGATCACACGAATTAAAATATCGTTGAATGAGTTCGCATTGAGTTCGTAATTGATTCGGATTCACAATTATCAAAGCAAATTTAAAGCAAAATCAAGATTATTTCAACGATAAATTATTTTTTGCGAGACAACAATCATTTTAGCAACACCGTGGGCGCGTTATTATCAGTTCCGCTAAAGTTCATATTTTTTTGCACGGAGCGTAAAAAATAATTATCCAATTAACCCGAAACAATTCGAAAGAATAAACTAATGCAACAACGCTCGCGTAAAACGGATGACCAAGAGTGGCCGAAGCTGCTTTTTCTTTTTTTTTATTAAAGTCACTTGACGACCCAGGTTAAGCAACACTAGATACAACCCGGGATAGTCAGCCAGACTCCGAGCGCATGGAGATAAAGGTCAGCCGAGCGACGTCGTCGCTCGACCGGGAGAACGAATAAAACTAACGGCCATTAATCAGGCCTTAGTTGTCCCGGACGGCGCAGAAATAAGAGCGTCGCGCGAAATAAAGATCTCTTTTTCAGACGCTTTAAATCATGAGTTTATTTTCCGGGGTTCCGGGGCGAACTTTCTCTCTCTTTCTCTCGCTCTCTCCGCGCGAGACGGTTGTTCGGTACCGGATGGCCGGAGACGACAGCACGGCGACGACAGTGCGCGGAATGGAACAACGTCTAGCTAGCCGGCTAACGCAACACGATTCACAAAGTCTTGAAAGTAAATAGAGAACGACTGTGCAGAAAGAACAAACGAGCGAACGAACGAAGAGCGCGGAAAACTGACGGGGTTGGGTCATCGTCTGCTTCCACAGTTCGCAACAAAAGGCAGAGGCGAAAATCTATTAAAGGTGAACTCGAGAGAGGGGGATGGAGAAGGGGGTTGCGAGAGATTTCCGCAAATCCGTTTCTACGTCTTGTCTTGGCTAAAGTGGCTTTGCGTGGCGGCGCGGATCTCGAGTTTTTCAACAATGAACAACGAAAACTGGGCTAAAGCGGACGAGCGAAGTCGGTACGCGATTGTTAACATAATACTAACAAGGTTGAGATTTAATTTGGAACGTCCCGAGCGACGCGCGTTGCCTTTCAAGCGCCTGTAACTTTGAAGCGCCGGTAGAATGCACGTGCAACCGCGCGGGCAACGCGAAGCGTGCTTCCTTCACGGATCGATGCCATTTGTTCGTTAAGCGACGCTTTGCGCCGTGCACGCGGAAAGTAGTTTCGTCTCTTTATATTTGCAGATTTTCTTTTTTCTACCTTTTTTTTTAACACAACGCTGAAATTTTAATTGCTGTAATTGCATCTCGGCGAGAGAGAAGGAGAAAGAGGGAGTTGCGTGAGAGCGGTTTTCATATTTAATCTTGCAGATCTTATAACTCTCTATAAATTAGCTCGTTTCGCTTCCATTTGAAAAAAAATTATAATTATTTAAAAAAATATTAAAACTAATTTTTTTTTTTCCATAAACTTTTCCGCGTGTTATTTCGTCGACGTGTCGTGATCTGGACTCGCGAGAAATTCAGCTTTAGATTTTCATATTTCTCAAACTGCGCGAATAACAATTCTGCATACAAATGATCTCAATCATCTCTTGCTCTCTCGCGTACTTGGTCTAAAACTTTGTCAATTAGCATGAACGAGAATATATATACTTCCGTCGTCGTAAAACACGTAATGACTTTTCGTGTACCATGCTACGAAACCGAGCCTTCTCTCTCTTTCTCTCTCTCTCTCGTAGTTGGAGGAAAACAGAATTTGACCCAATTCAAATTCGGGGGATTGACACCATCGCATCGAGCAAACGGATCCCAGGTGGCGATGCCATTTTGCTCGGGCAACTCACGATTGGCCCAAATTTTAGTTTAACCGACTTATTAGCGACCTCCATGCGTCTTGGCGGCCGGAAACGTTCACCGAAACGTGCGGTGACCCTCACTTGGGACACAATTAGTCACAATCTACCTTAGTTATGACTTATTCGCCAGGCGCGCAAATTACTTAACTTGGTCAGCTTATGCGGGAGAGTTGCCGTCCCGTCTCTCGCCCTTCTTCACTTCTCGCGGTTCCCGCGTCACGGAACTTCGGGCTTGACTTTATCATCCGTCGTAGATTCTCATTAGCCGGTGTATGTCGTCTCCGTCGTTGTCGATGTCCGTTGTTGTCGTCTCAGCCGAGGTTTTTCTAAGGTCTTTCTAAGTGGCAGGATCTATCGCCGTGCGTTAATTTATACGTCAAACTATGTCTAATTGTACGAAGATGCCTAATACATTCGAAACGTGTGTCATTAATGATGAAACGTTTCAACGTTTTACGTTTCAGCGAAAGAGAGATGATATCGCAGGCTCATCGAAACGAGACAGAGAATTCGTTAAGGTCCGAATGGACTACTATCCCCAGCGCGTCACGGAAAAGTGGATTATCGACTCGTCGTAGAACCCCTCCAGCCTCCCACCTGGTGGTGCAATGAACCACCGAGCGCTTGGACACTCCGCGCGACGTTTACTTCCTCCCGCAGTAACCCACATTCCCGCCGACGTAGAAACCAGTCTCTGACTTTTATCGATCGATCGTCGTGAGAAGGAACGTCGTGCACGTCGTCCTAGGGAGAGCGCGTCGTCGATGTAAGCCCCGGTGAAGCAGCGTTCGTGCGAGATAACGGAATCGCCGCCAGCGAGATCGGACTCGTAACGCGACGTTAAGTCGGACATGTTACTGACGAGCTTAAAACAGGACGATTCCGGGAAGCGACCGGCATTTAGATATAATTGCTGTCGGCTTCTCGTCACTCTTCTTCTCTCACGGTTTTAGATATGTATGTTTAGAACGAGAAGAACTTTCTAGCCCGCGAGAGAGGCGGAGGACGCTTAAAATCGAGTTATTATCTTTTCGACACGCTTTCGTAATATCCGCGCATGGATTTATGCGTAAGTTAAATTTATGTATTGCATGTACAATATACAGGGAGGTGGATACGCGTGCGCGCGCGTCAGGTAATTTCTCCTGCCTCGTGTTTGCCGAGTTCGTGATGCCTCCGGGGTAAGGTGTAGATTTATACTCGCTCTCCCAGCGTTAGCTTTTGTTCTCAAACTGATGCGTTTTCCTTGAACGGGCACGTTAACCTTTATGCTTTTTGCGTTTAGATGTGTAAAGTGCAAGAAGAGAATGCACGCGCGAGATTCACTTATTTTCTCAAACTTGTATTTAATTCTCTCCCAACAGGTTTCACTCCTCTTTGATTCGTGTCATTTTATAAAATTTTATTTCAAATAAAATGACACACGTTGAAAGAACGACATATCAATGTCATATATCATTCTTGTATGATTAAAAGTTAATTTAAATAATTCTTGAAAATTATATATTATTTATACATATATTTTTTGTAATTTTTATTTAAATTAACTTTTAGTCGTATAAAACAGATATTTGTGTAAATATAGTATTGAGTTGTTAAACTTTTTTTACACATTCAAATTTTTGTTTTGAAAATTTCGAGACAATATTTAAAATTTAAAACTCCACACCTACATTATAAGATTACGCCCAGTTATTTCCATATCGATTAAATACATTAACGGGCATTAGCTGCAAACTAGGATAATCCACCGTCATAAATGTTTCGCACAGCCCAGAGTTAAAAGTTTCATTTATGCTCTCATCATACTGGAGTTCGTTTACAGAGTGCCATTCAGTAGGTTCTATGTGCGCGCGATATGCATTTATAATACAGAAGATAACTACGGTACTTCAGAAGTTCTTGACCCCAAATAGAACCAAGACTTCGCGCGCGCGACGGTTAAGCCCTAAGTAAAGTTTAATGCGTATCCCTTAACTTGCGGACACGGACCATGGGACAGACACATCTTTCACGGTACGGCACTTCTCCAGAGGGAGAAGAAATGACGTCAGGAAAATCCCGCGCACGTGCGTAAACGCGCTGCTGCGAACAAACCTTTTATAGCGCTATTCCCCGATTTTTACGATATCATCGAGGGAGGCATTTGTTCGACCCGCTCGCGTTACTTACCTAGATGAGAGAGACGAGTATTTCGTAACGAAAAATCGTCGATAGCTAGACAAGATCCGAAGCGCGTACGATTGCATTTCCCACCCTTCGGTATACCTATTTTACGAGGCTGAACGTGTAGGCGACGTTTACTTCTCTCTTTCTCGTGCCGTTTCGCAGATCCCTAAGACGATAAATAATGCGAAATATTTCGCAAATCCGAGAACGCAATCGAGAACGAGTGTCATAAAGCAAGAAACATTTAAAAAGCGACAGCTCTTCACTCGAACGAATTATGTTATGTTTATTGTCGAATATAACGTCGAAGTTATATCAGTTTCAGGCCGCGAAAAGACAGAGTTCGATCACTGAAAAGCGCGGCGCGAATTACCTCTTCGCTACTGAGAGTCTTATGCGTCTCTCGCTGCGGATCGAATAACGTCCGGTAACTTTTCCTCAGCCGGCCCTTTTCGCTGTATCTGTTTGAGTAATGAATCATTCATAAGTCTCAAACCCCCTCAGCGTCGGAAACTTTATTTCGCGATATCCATGTTGCGCACCGTCGCTTGTTGGTTTTATCGCGATAATAGCTCGGAGTAACTACACCGCCGTTAATTCGCGTTAATCCGAATTTCAAATCTCGGGGAAAATCACGGATTAATCCTTAACTTTTCCTTTCGGTACTTTTGAAGCTCTTTCGGAAAAGTTTTGCATACATTTATTTCCGTTATTCTCCCTCTCTCTCTCTCTGTATATATTTCTGACTTATAATTGTATGCTAATAAATTCTCTCACTGAAATTACAAAAAAAAAAACAAAAAAAAAAAAAAAACAATCGATATTTCGCAAAATGTATTCCATTAATTCAATTGTGCAACAGATATGTATCCTGTATAAAATTATTCCGAAAGCGAATTTATGAATAATGCTTTCAAACGCGAAAGGAAAGATTGTATATTTTATACATGTCTCTCCTGTCTAGTATCATATAATCACAAAGTGAAATTATAATGATGCGTCTAAATAGAGCAAAATTTGTACAACTCTTTCAAACGTGTTTTCGTTGACGATCGTTTCTGTAGCACTGTAAAAATCGAGTCAGGTCTGCTAACTTCGAGGTCACCCCTATAAAAGCATTATTAATGCAAACCAATCCCGGTGCGGCGCAGAACGAATTGCCTCTATAAAATGTAATTTCGAAAGAGTGCCGATACTAAATTTTGGATAACAGCGCTCCGCGGATATTCTCATTCTCCAAATATAGCAGTTCTTCCGATGATACTTTCGGAAAAGCGAATTGTGAAATCATTTTCATGAAATTCGAACTAACATTGCTTGACAACAGGTTCTCATTAATAATATGTGCCTTCTCTTATATTTAATTAAATTTTATATTACTGCATATATCTCTCCATTTTACAAAGCTGAGGTTTATAAAAAAAAATATATTTTCGTTTTAATCGATTTAACGATTCAACTAATTACACTTTTGAATTTATTAAAAAAAATTAATTTAATAATTGAAAAAACTTGATGCATAATATACCTACATGTAATAATGTGTAATATACGTGACGCTTAATATAATTGAAATTCTGAAACGTAAAATTTTAATTCGAGTTTAATTCAGTTTGATAATCTGATTTGACTGAATATCAAAGCGACTCTATCTCATAACAGATAATAAATATAATATCTTACAACCGCGTTTCGCGCTCGGAAATGTCACGTAGCGCGGATGTCTCATGTATTTATTCGCGCAATGCGTTGTTCGTAAAAACAGGGCGTTATTTGAGCTACAGGCGCGATAAAGTGAGATTTTCAGCTTCGATAGTGCAAGCAGCGGGATTATCAGCGATCCACCTTATCGCGGCTCCTGCACGAATGTTTGCCTTCCATATCTCCCACCCTCTGACTTTTCGAATTTTTCTTCCATTTCCGAGGTTGGCTCGCGCGCCCCGCGAGCAATTTAACGAAAGAGAAAAAGGAAAAAGTCGCTTAAATAAAAATATCTGGAAACGATTCTTATTCCGGTCGCGGCGGCCGAGCGCGCGAGTTACCGAAATGCGCTCGCGCTCGAGAGATGCTAAGAAAATAAGAACCGATTGCGCAACATATACACGCTCCCTCACGATCGACTGTAGCATTTTCAGAGAGAAACACGACGCGGCGATAACTTTGCTCCACATAGCCAACTTGGAGATAGCGCGGTAGAGAGTTATATTTATACACGCTGTTGTAAAATTCTTATAAGCGCGCGGATAGAAGCCGATTGGATCTCACGACGATTCATCTGACGTCACGACGTATGTATGTATATCCCATCTGTACTCACCTAGCACTACGTGCTCCCCAGCCCGTTGTATTCATATTTAACTTCCGACATTGTTAATTTCCTTTGCGAAACGATCCACATGCGTCGGTTCGCATGGATCGTTATATAGGAGAAACTAACGTTATATGTATGTATATGTCGTCGGAGAACCGTATCTGAAGAGCTGTGATGTAATAAAAAGAGTGTCGCGCAATCTCATTTAAATAAATAAACTATTAACCCGAGAAGGTGTGAAATCGTGTCTCGCTGTGACGAGCAAACAAATTTGACGATAATTCCACCCCGACGCGATCTCTCAAATTTTTCCAACCGATGCGACCGAGCGAAGCACTCTCATTTCTTCTCATCAAACACGCTCAAGTGAACCTTACCCCCTTTTTACGTCCCTGTCGTCGTTCTCCAAAGCCATCTTGACACCGCTGCAGGGGCGACATTACGTCACGGGCTTTTTGAAACTAGGCGGAAAGGGTGCGATCGATGAATTTCGCAAATTTCCGCGGCTAAAGCCCGGCGTCGCGAGTGTGGGGGTTTGCTCGGAGGGGGAAAGGGAGGGGGAGAGAGAGAGCCCGATGGGTGGTGGGCCAGGAGCAAAGGGAGTGGACCCGTGGGGGAGTAGGTGGCTCGTGAGTGAGGACGAAATCAATAGCGCCGTCGGGTTCATAGCGCCGCGCAGGAAGCGCGCCGTAGAGAAAAGGGACAAATGTAAATAAATTTAAATCAGAGCGGCGGCACACACATACAAACACACGCACACAGACACACGCATACACACCCGGGTGTATATACACGCACACGTGGAAGCGTGGGGGATAGGGAAACGGAGGTGGCCGGTACCCCGTCGACGTTGCCGCCGCTAAACCCACCAAGCGGATTACCCGGTAGCGAGAGCCATAGGAAATTCGCTTTAATCAGCAAAGAGTTGAAAATCTCGCCGTCCCCCTTTTCTCTTCCGCTCTTTCCAACGTTCCCGCGATGCTCCGTGAAATATCGCGACGACGACGACGAGAGACAATCGCGAACCTCGCCGAAAATCGGCGCGCGCTCGCTCTACCTCCGCCTCTCGTTAATGCACACGACGATCCGGTTGCTTTTGATCAATCTTCCTACTACTAGACATCCCGCGCACCCGGTACCACGTCGCAGAGATTCAAAGTCCCGGCCTGTGTCTCCCGATTATCGGGAGAGCCTGCGCGCGAGAGTCAGAGACTCGTTCGTTCGTTCGTTCGTTCGTTCGCGTCTAGATTTCGATCGTTAATGGGGTGCTTCGTGCTTTCGTTAATTCTCGGTAATCTTTTAGGGTTTATCATAGCTTTCTTGAATCCTGTATATTCGATATAAAAATGCTTACTCTTATACATAAATTATTTCGGAAAGAGAGAGAGAGAGAGAGAAATTAGAACTTTCGCAGTAAAGTATCTTGTAATATTAACAGAGTAGAGGTAATCAGCTATTGAAAGTTGCAATTTCAGAAAAATATATCTCTATCGCGAAGGCATAGCAATTCTGAATGGAGTGCAATCTACATTCAAAGTAAATAAATATCCTCTCTCTCTCCTGTGTGAATGTTCCACAGTTAATTATATTTAACTTTAACGCTGCTGTGTATCGTATGATGTAACGTTTAAATTTACACGCGAATCTCATGTCTCTTATTTCAATCGAAGTCGACGCTGTTGATCCTTGAATGAGTAAATATTACACGAATATAAATTCGAATAACACAGAAGGAGAGTAAAAATGCAGTCCGCGTCAAAGAACTGAGGATCGTACGTGCTAGATGAATTTTGTGTTTTAAACCCCAGTTTCACTCGATATTCCACATCCCCTATATACGGGCCCCGCTGTAACTTTATCGCGATATGTACTATTATTGTATTCTGTTGTCACCTTTTGCAGTTTCACCCAACTAAATTATTGAATCGCTTTTCATGGCTCTGTTTTCGGGTTTTGATCTTTGACCCGCGAGATAATCAAACAATGTTTGATAAATTGGTAATTGATCTTTACGCTCGTATTCTGCGCGCGAAATAAATATTTGATATAGATTCAGAGTACAATGCAACAAGGTTAGATTGTATCGGAGAAAGAGAGAGAGAAAGAGAGGCGGGAAATAAAGAATAGGGAGAGCTATTTTGCTCCAATATAAACATAAGTTTCGCAAACATTCAAACAATGAAGAAATATTAATCGGTACAAGTTAAACAGTACAAGAAAATTTCCTGTAAACAGAATCCACAGTTGATAAATTTCTTAGATACCGTATGATACACGGGAAAAGATCGAAATATTAAATTTTACAGTTCACAAACACAACGTTTATTTTACAATCTGAAATATTTAATAATTAAATATCCGAAAGTATTTATTTATTTTTCATTTTTAATATCATTTTTGGTATATCAACCAATTTGTTCTGCTTACGCACGAATATGCAAGTGATAAATTTCTAATGGATTAACTTATATAGAGAACATGCTATTTTGCGATGGATAAATTCGCATACGCACACTTGCGTAAGCGGTGTTCCATTTAAATTTCCGGCCACGAATTAAGAGTTAAACAGATAAAAGCGGATTGCGATGGAGATTTAGGAATGTTTTAATCCGCCGGAATTGCCTACGTAGAATATATGTGGAATTGAATATTTAAACGACATAGCAGCGCATAGTATATATGTATATATATATACGTACGAAAGGTTAATCCGATTTCAAAAATATTTAACAGAAAGGTATTTCGAACACCGGGAATCCTTACATTAAGCAGCGCGTTTCGTATTTTCCTTCGTACCGTCTTCTTATTCTTCAAGCAAGGTCAATCGTATCGTATCATTTTACAGAAGCGACGAGATGGAAATCTCATATCCTTACTATCGGATCTCGATCCGATAATAGTTATATTCAGTGTCGTTACGGAGGAATGAAAGAGAGAATCGAAAGATGCCTTCGCGACGTAAATTTGCACGGAAAATCGTAGGGGAGCCGAAAATGAAAATTTCGGTATGAATGCGCAAAAAATATCTGGATCGGTCGTCTTCTTCCGAAATTGACGGCTGAAAGACGTATAAAAATGGTGGCTGGCCCGCGTTATTCACTAGTCTGTATAAGAACGCTCTCGCTCTCTCATCTCTTTTTTTTCCTTCACTCTTTCCTCGGTCTATGCCCGGCTTTCAATCCCCCTCGTGCCATTTTCCCGGCAACATAACGACTACTTGCTGACGTGATAATAAATTCCGCTCGTTCCTCTCGCGGCCTACCCTCTGACACCCTCTCTATATCCCCCTAACATTTTCCACCCCCGACGATCGTTTACCGCCGCTCTCGCAGGTGTCCTTCCCTCCACTTTCTATTTGCGCTCTGCTATTTTCTAATTAAATAATTTTCTAGTCGCTATAAATATATACAACTCATCTCGCGTGACAATTATTGCGCGTTCTCCATTTCCTCGAGACTATAACTCACTGCTGCAGGCGATTCCCGTAATTCCCAACAATCCGCATCGCGATAGTCGAGATTGCCGTTACTTCATGACTCTCTCTCTATTCTAGTTAAGGAGCCCAGCAAATCTCGCATTGATTAATCTAGATTAGTTCAATTTCCAGCTCTTCTATATGAATGCAGTCGCGCGAAAACGTAGCAATTAACGTACAATACAGTTTTTTCGTATTTATAGCCTCGAAAATCGTAGCAACCGAACCGGAATTCGGAATCCTTGTATGTACGTAACCATCGGGAATGAAATACGCGACTCTCCACTTTGCATTTATATACATGGCGTTTATAAATAACCTTCGGTGGAGGAACTTCGGTCTGTGTGCAAAAGTCTCGATGTACCGGGCGGGCACGAGCGATCGAGTTTTTCAACGCGGGGGAGGGGAAGGGGGAGAAGGGGAACTTCCATTGCTCCGTCGAGGGACGATTTTTCATCTGGCAAATTGCCGCGCGGAGCGTGGAACCGTAGAATTTACGCGCGCGCGTTTCGTATCGGTAGGCGCGTGGGTGCGCGCACTCCTTTTAAAGGGCGAAGTACCAATATCGGATTTCCATTTTCCCGCGAGAGCCAGACCGCCTGGCGTGCCCTTCGGTTTTTATTCACGAATACACACGGCGCGGCGGTGGTAGATATGAAAAAAAAAGAAAAAAAAAAAAAGAAAAAAGAAGCACGGACGAGAGAGGGTACATGCAGACGGGTTCGAGGAGCCAGCAACCAGCGGTGAGGTTTCGCTACGGAAAGACGATAGGTAGATAGAGAGGATGAGGTTAAGGACGAAAGGGACGAGAGAAAGAGAGGGAGTATGAGGGAGTGAAAGGCGAAAGCTCCGAGGCATTAGAATACCTTATCCTCCACCTAGGGTGGTCGAATGCGGAAGAGTGAAAGGAGTCGCTGCTCGGCAGAAGAGAGATTGTAAGAGAGGGAGGAGAAAGGGGAGATGGCGCAGCCCCAGGGATTGCACTACCGTAGGCCCTCTCCACGGTTTCACAACCCTCTTTTCACTCCGCGCAGCGCCGCGACGTAGAGAGTCGTGAAAGAAAAAATAAAAAAAACACCAGGAAGAAAGGAGAAGATGAATAATCAAATACCCGTTTTGAGAGCGCACGACGGCGGGGCGAGAGTTTCATTCACCCACGGGGTTAATCAGACGTCTGGAGGAAACACATTATAAATAATTGTTTCCGACTTGACTCGAGCCACGCAAAGTGTAAAGGCGCACGAGTATAAAAGGAGTTCGCCGGAAACATTTCGCGAAATCTCTCCCTGCCGGGCTAAAAGACGAAGAGGAAGAAATACACAATTAAACGAGAACGTAATATCGAAGGGGATGACGTCGGATTTCATTCGATGTGTGTACACACGAGAGATTTTAGTAGAGATTGATATGTATTTTTTATATACAAATGCTTATATTTAAAAGTTCTTTATAAGCTATTTGATTTTTTTTTTTAATCGAAATTTCTGTGTAATATTTTCGATATTTTAATTCCTAAATTCAATTATAACGGCCCGGGGAAAATTTGATTCTACACCTTTTGTTCATGTCTGTTAATTTGATCAATTTAGTTAACTTTTGCGAAGAAAAATTTGATTAATAATTATGATCGATAATGCAATTATATAGTTCGTGACGTGATTAGTATTCGCGCGCTCACGTTAAACGTGCAGGAATGAACGCTAGAGCGTACATTTATCTTTCTCGATATATTCAGAGTAATCGAGTTAATCAAATCTTTGCGAGAAATGTTGTAACTATTAATATAATCGTCACGTATAATGAGAATAACGTGTAATTAAAATGTAATTAATTGTCATTCGTTCTCTGCTTGATAGTGTAAAAAAAATGCCGAGCGTAATCGCTAAATGCGAACTGAATATTCATCTCGAGACACTATCGAGTACATAAAGTGTAAGAGATATGGATAAAGATGGTTCGTTCGAGACTTAGATTCGAGAGAGTTTCTCCTCGTACAGCTATATTTTCTCCGGTGAGTCGTAAAAAAAATTCCTCGATACGATTTCGAGTGTGAAAGCAAAATTCATTCGCTATTAATAAGATATGATGGAATTAAATATCGGGCAAAGATCACGAAGATCGCGAGTAAATGGTGATTTTCTGGTGTCCAAATTCAATCATTGGAGTGCTATAGACAAAAATAAAGAGAAGTTGAGGTACCTAACTTCCTATTTCTATGTGATATAGCGTAGTTTTAAAAGATTGATAAATGTATATATATATATTCGAAGATTATCATTCTCTTGTCATAAAGAGTTTATAATTTAATAAAGATTTAATATAACTTTTAATAGGACTTAATACAAGTTTAATGATACTAAAACGTACGAATACATTTATAATATAGGAACACATCATATAGTATATTCTTGCACCTTTATACACATAAATGTTATATTTTAGTAAAAAGAAAATGAATTTTTCTTTCTAGCTACAAATAACCGAGATGTATAAGCTTCATAAATTTAAAATAACCTAGTTTTCTTTCGGGGGTTAAAGCTCGTTAGTTTCTATACATATAGATCCATTCCTGATCGCAGTCCTGAATCTTTCGTGAGCAAACAAAAAAGCAATAGGAACGAAAGAGTCTTAGTAAAGATTCAACAGCGGGGGTTTGTCGGATGTCTTCGTTAAATGTGAAAAAATGCATGATGCCGCGGAAGAAATAAATAACCACCGACTCCTCTTCTTCGAAACGTAATTTAGATAGTGGAAGACCGGGCAGACAACTACGTGGCGTTCATTTCGTTCTGGTATTCGCGAGAACTCATTTCTCGAAGGAAACGGTGGGAAAATAAGGGGCCATTATTTCCGAGATGGTTATTCAATGGCATTCAATTACCGCGTGGATCTTATGTTTTACGTGGATATCACGCTTTGATACCGGTCGTGCACTTTAACGGCCTCGACATTTCATGCTGGCGAATTTTGCACGCGTGCATGATTTATAAGACGACAATTTAGGAAGAAAATTTTATTTTCTCTAAAAAATATCGAAGACACATCTAATGATTAGGTACACATAGCCGTTATTATATAAATCGTATTTCTAACTGTACGTACAATAGAATAGAACTGTATTGTATTTTTACTATTTGAATTTTGCACAGGTTAATTGTTCAGCTTTTTTCAAACTTTTATTTGCCGAACAAATTATTTTTTATTACGAGAAATAGACGTGTAAAATATATATCATGTATCAAAAAAATTACAAGTTAATATTTAAAATTTTAATATTATATACCATTATATATAATTATACCATACAAATTCTACTATTTCCGATTTCTATTATTCCAAGAGCTATTATCCTTTTTTAAGCGTCATATGATTCTGTGTATTATTTGTATAAAATTATGATTATTAATGTCACTGAAGCCCTTGCAAATTGTCATTTTCGCAGACATGAAATCGCGCGTTTGTAGCATTTACCGAAATGTTTTTTTTTCTTTAGTCTGACCATTACGCAAATAACCGGGGCTCTGCTGTCGTGCAATTGAGAAATATTGTCCCTGAAATTATCTGGCACGTCTACGATATAGGTTTTGTCGGCGCACGTAGATAATCGGACGCCTTCGAGAGCCTTTGCGTCTCAGTGGCTGGTGGTTTTTTCTCATTTTTCGCGCTCGTCCCCATTCTTTCCCTTCTCCTTTATTATAACGATAACGGCCCGACGAAGAGATGCAGTTAATATGAAGTATCGGCAATAGAAAGTTGGGAGAGGAAGTAAAGAGCGAAATAAAAAGAAAGAGAGAGAAAGAGAGAGGGAATTTACTAGCATAGAACAGACTTTGGAAAATGAAGAGAAACAGGATTGAATGAAGAGAATAGAAAGAGAGGGGAGGAAGAGGAAGGGAAGGAGAGTCTCGATCCCAGGGGAGAGAACGTTGCTGCGAGGGTTTCGAAGGCCGAAGTCTCGAGTACCAAAGTCTACCCATCCCCTCCACCTTTAGATATGGCCTGCCGTCCAATCTTTACAATCCCTCGACTACCCACGATCCCCTTTGGATTTTCACTAATTAATTCCTCGAATTCGCGCGCGAGTTGTCTTGAATTTGTTGGGGGTGTCTGAGAGCGAATCCACCAATCAGTTTGCAAATCGAACCATCGTAAATGAATAAGATATTTGCTAATGACTCACTCAGTCCTCTGTAAATCCTTCAATCTTCAATCATTCATTTTTGAAAGCAGCCGATAAACCATTTGTGGACTTACCTGAAAAAGAAGAAAATTATGAATTAGAAATATGAAATTCAGTTTTTATATAATTTATAAAAATATATATAAATAGTTTTTCAGAATTTTTCTAATTGATTGAGAAACGAAAATTCTCTCTTTCCATTTATATATTTTTAATAAATGATGAATAAACTATAAAGTTTCGTTTATAACCTTATACGGAATAGTTTTCGTATAAGAGTTCACGATTCAATATCTTTCAGATAGAACGATACATTTAGATTTATAATAGAATTTATCCCACGGGATAATCGCAGGAATGGGGAGGATTAATACATCGATCTCATTGGTATGTGACTTGCGCGAGCGACATTCGTTCATAAATGCTGTTAATTCGGTAGATCATGGACGATACATCCTGTCCTATTAGGGCCGATAAAACAACAGCGTTTGGTATGTTTATGGCTTGTGCCAAATTCCGTTACATCATCGTAGTACGTAAACCACCGGCGAATGCCGGAAATTACACGATGGCGCCGAACAAAGTACGCAATTAAAGTCATGGTCATTCGAGCCGATCGAAAGCCCATTTGGGCCCCTGGTAACGCGGAGCCATCGTCGAAAATCCCATTTTTCCTCCGCATTTTCACCATCGTTTTATGGCAATTCTCGCGATGTGCCATCCCCGCAGTACACTTCGCAGTTTTCATGTGTTCGAAAAAAAAAAAAAAAAAAAAAAAAAAAAGGCGAAAGATAAAACAACAAAAAGGGATGCGTCAGACTCGTCGGCCGGGCCGACCGCCGAGAGGAGGAGGGGAAAAGAGCGACCGCTGTGCAGAGTTCAAATTACGGAGCGGCGTGAACGGAATAATTGAAAGGCATCCTGTCACGAGGAGAGCAAAGGGTCGAGCCAAGTGCAAATTGAACCAGGAGGATGCTAGAGCCAGAGCGCGCCTATCTGTTTCCGGTGGCCGCGTGCCCGAAACGAAGATGAAAGCGGAATCATTAGATCGTCAAAGTGACACAGCTGACTTCGTGTGTGTTTGCGGACCAAAGAAAAAAGAAATGCATGCCGTTTTGCCATGTATAAAAATATGAGATTTATCGCCCCTCAAAACTGCAATCTAAAGTAATTTGTTTCACTTTTGATGATATTTTTTTTTTTCGAGAAAACAAGATCTCTCTTAAAAATAAAATCCCACGTGTATGTAAACACACATGTTGTTTCTGAAAATTATTTTAAATACATTCATAAATTTCTGAAGGCTTGTCGAGAGATCGCCATTACGTTCTCGAAACACGGAAGATACCTACCTACGTTGAATTATATATACGCGCTACTGATTATTACGCGACGACGCCGAGGGGGTTTCGTCGTCGTCATAACAAAATCCAGGAAATTTTTTTTCACACTCGACGGCTCGCCCCTTCCTGTTAAGCGGATATTATTATCTCTACCCTCGTTTCTTCTTCTCGCGCTTTTCTCTCTCGTTATCGCTCGTTTTTTCCCATTGCGACAGCCACCTCGGCATGCACGCTCTCGCGTTGATACCGTTTTGTACCGACTGAGATTCTAATTAAAAAAATTAGCGTTAATTACGATGGACACGCGGCCGCGGTGTACGCGTGCAGCGTGACACGTCGCGCGCGATGGTTTCCGGTATACAGGAAGGGAGACCGTCCAGACGAAAAAATCTCAACAAATGCATTTTAATCAACGCTTCGTCGGTTCTTGCCTCGCTCGCGTGTTATATATGTAGAGATGGGCGAAGGACGTTCGAAAGATGAGAGGATTCTCTCATTGCTCTTACGCCGCGAATTTTTGCGAACTCGACGAATTTCATTTTCTCTTCGTTTCCATCTCTTCACGGCAGATTATACTGATTGTATATATTAATGTATGGCTCTATATTAAATAATAATAACGTACACGTTAAATTAATATCGTGTACAAAAAAGTTAGTTTAGAGAATTGTATAACGATTAACATAAATTGGATATTAAAAACAATGCTCTGTTTGTATCGAAATTAATTTCTCATAATCGCAATAAAATCACTTCTCTACCTTCAGTTTTTACCTTAGAGACACTTACACATATATAAAAACACATTCTAATAATAAATTTCATGTCTTGCTATCGCAGTTCGTGCATTATGACGATATATTATAGAACTAATATTTTCATTGAGTATCTACGTTTATCCTTCCGCGTCATTAATTACCGCAACGAGCTTACGCTAGGTAGGTATCGATCGACGAAGGAAAGCTCCGATAAGCTCGGTATGACCGACTTAGGGTGACGACGTTCCGGCAATCGCTCTAGATGTCTGAGAACGAGGGTAGAAACGTTAAGGCTGGGCACGGAAAAAAGATCTTTCTCCGCGTGATTCTAATTTAATGCGCGTCGAACGTGCAAACTCTCGCGTTTTCTTCGTCGTCGCATTCGACGAACGAGAAAAAAAAATCGGTTTGATCACCCCGATAATTGGAAAGGACAGATTAATGAAAACTGCGCGGAAACTAGCCGGCGAATTTTTCTCGATGTCCGCAACGCAGGTTATTACACCTGAATTAAAAAGGTTCGATCCGCGACGTCATGGTCGAACAATAACTCACCCTTCCAGTCGCATCGTCGACGCAAATGCACTGGCGTTGTCCTATTGCTCGTCTCGGTCAGGAAAACGAACGTATATACTCGTCGTAGTGTATATATATATATATATGCAGTTTGCCGTTGCATTCGGCGTTCATTTCGAAAGCCATCGCATACGACTCGCACGTCAATCACGACGAGTTGGTGTTTATTGTCGTTTCATGACGCAATTTAATTTTCTTCAATCGCACGCGAGCGACGATCTTTATAACACGGCTTGTATTTTAGGATTAATTAAAAGTTAAAAAGTAAAGATAATTTTTCAATATATGTGTTCCAATGTAGTATTAAAAATGACATGCATTTTGCAAAATGACGTCAATCACTCTACATTTTTTTGGCATAGAGATCATATACAATTAATTTTTTTTCCGACTGCTGACTTTTCAAGTAATTTGTTTTTATGTTAATTATATTTCTCTTTCTGTATAGTGCAATCAAAACATCAAAAAGAATGATATTCCTCATCTCTTTAAAAAGTCGCGTAACAAATGTAATTTTTCTAAAGTTACTCTTTATTATATATTTATTATATAATATTATATATTTTGCGTATATAATATTTATTTAACGATTAATACTTTAATAATTGAGACACATCATGGCAAGAAACAAATCAGAAACGCTTGCTTGTCAAAGAAGATAGTTGTTGGCTACGGAAAATAGGAAACAGAGGGGATTTCTCGGCACTAGAGTGCCATCGGCATTTCAAGAGTACGCTCGACATCTTAACCCCTGTCTCTTGAACCTCGGCAACCTGATCTCGTAGTGTATCCACGAGAAATCGATCCGTCAGGTTAACAGTCTTAACTACCCTCGATCGCCACAGATACTCGTACGTTGCTGTTCGTCTTTCTCTACAAGCTTTCTCGACGGAGAAAGAAAAGCTTTTGTCTCAGATTTTACATCCTCAACAGTTTCGCAGTTTCTCTTTCAACCACCGTGATTTAAATACGTAACTGGTGCGGTCGGAAGATAAATCTCGAAGATCTCAAGAGAGACGAAAAGTCTCAGAGTTTAATTGAGTATTTCCCATCTTTTCCTACTTCCGCTTTTCAGTTCGTAGTTGCCCTTTACTTCCGGCTTGATTAATTTGATTTATCTTTCCACCGCGTAAATAATTGCTATTATATGCGACTATCATTACTTATGTATACGTATATAAATTATAGACGTAATAGAAGTGTATAAATATAAAGATGATTATTGTAGTGTTTTGTAGTAAAATTGTATTATCATTTTCGATTTAAGAATTAAAATTTTGATGAAAAATCAAAATTAGTAAAAATTTAATACTTTCTTAGATATATATAAGCACAATCGTCAGAATTATTTAGAGTACAACATTTGGGCTTTTCAAGAGTCATCTGTGACCACCGAACCGTTATTCGAAATTGATATCAAAAGATAACTAGTTTATGAACGATAAATGAAACGAGGTTTCTACCATCATGCGTCTAGTATCAGCCGCGATGCACATCATACTGGCAATCAATGGGTGCACACCACCGAGGATCATAACCGCACCCAAAATCATTAGGGGATCGGAAACTGATTAAGGGGAGAAGAGTTAAGCCTGGATCAAGCGTATGAAAGAGTCACGGTGGTCCCTCATTGTCGAGCCTAGCTATTCATTTGGCGCATTATCTGCTTGGTTCATGTGCGGTTGATACTCATCTATAATTTCGCGCCTGCTAGCGTCTCCATTCTTGCGAAATCTCACTCGTTTGCATTCGTTATCTCAAGTATCAGGCCTGTCGATATCGTTTTCTCCAGATAAAATTAAGAAATTTAAAAAAACAAGTGTAATAAAATGGCTTATAAAAATTTTTAGTTTACTGACGCGATACTGAAATTATTCCCCAACATCGCAATAATATTGTACGGAATAATTTATTTGCAAAATTATTATTGTATATAAATCAATATACACATTAAATTTTGACATTAAATATATATATATATATATATATATATATAGGAAAAGTTATATCTTTAAGAATTTTTAGATAAAGGAAAACACGTAATACTAAACGTTATAAACATTTTGAGATAATATTTTCATACGCGATATTAATATTATAACGCACTAGTTTAATTTAACAAGGGTCCGAACGGTGCTGATTTATAATTAGGCAGAACGTCATAATCCATGGGTGTATCAAGCGTACCCGCGTTCCGACAAAAACCGTTCCCAACTATGGAATAACGTAGGGGTGAGATGAGTTCTGAGGCAGCCCCGATTTCCTGGGACATATGCGCTCTGGAAGCGGTGTTGAGTAATTGTTGCGATTTATCAAAACGATATGTCGAGACCGTATTAAGGGCGGTCAGCTGGCGCATAATCTTCGTAGGAACGTCGAGGGATGATGGGGCGTTGACAAAAAAAACGGCAAGCTAACCCTCTCAAGGCTATATTTATTAAAGTAGCTTAATTTTAACGGCGTAATTTTTCTTTAAGTATTAAATTGTGTCCTTTTTTAAACTCTCTCCTTGAAAGATAAATGTATATACATATCTCAATTTAATATGTATAGAGTCAAATGAATAAAATGAATCAATCACGGCCTTGGAGGGGAGAAGAAGAGGCGGTGGATAAATGAGATAATACAATTTTCAACAATAAAATTAATCATTATAATTGTAATTTAATGTACAACTAATTATGACCAATGTAATTAATATATTATATTAATAATATTAATATAATATGATCTCTTATGATACCTAATAAATTGATATTTGTTAATTTTTAATAATTTTGTAGGTAATTATAATTATTAATCTTTCATGATTAGATTATGTTATTTCACTAACAATTCCTTTTTATCATTCTTTCTACGATTCTTCTTACAAAAAAATTCAAAAATAATTCATAATAACTTAATTGTTCGCAGATGTATATTTTTACTCAAATTATATATATGTGTATGTCATATTTTCAAGTTAACAATCTATTTGGTCATAATTTGGCCATATTGAATGAATAAAATGATAGAATAGAATGGATAAAATCTTATTTTGTCAAATAACTGTGAAAATACATAGAAAATTAATACACGTGCAAAATATTTGCATTATTTTATGAACAGAGTATAGACAAACTAAACTCGCAAGAAAATAATATAAAGTAATCAAATGATTACACACACCTAACACACATAACTTTATTCACGCATTTGCGAATGTACGCGATCGTCCCAAGACTAAAAGCATCAACATAAGTAAATTTACCTATTAAGATTTAATATTCAATAATTAATATTACTGTCTCACTTTGAAAGAACCTCTCTAATATCTCGCATATCTATCTTCTCTCTATCATCAGGTACTAATCAGAACACGCTGCTGCGCATCAGAACCAACGATTAATCCACCATTTAATTCCAAATGTTCGTCTCGCAGCTTCATGTAGAAGATCCGATTCGTTGGGAAAATTATCCGAGTTCAGTCTCTGAAAGGACGAATCGTCTCCGGTGTATAGAGACCAAAGGAAAAGCGGAATGGGTATAGGGCGCTGATTCGTGCAGGACGCCTAGCCGAGGGGTATGGGTTTGTCAAAGTGACCGATCGTGACTCGGCCGTGCTATCAGCTGGCTATCATCCCGGCTTGCATTCAGGAAGGAAAGCAGAATGTATTCGAGTGGCTCTATGGTCGCCTTGGGAATAGTCGCTTTCGAGGTTGCATGTACAAGGATGTTGTACAGCCTCCCTTTGGCTGTACGTGAAATCCTATGTGGGTTGCGTATGAACACACAGTCTCGCTCTACGGGCTGCGACTCGGTCTCGCTCCCTCCTGATTGCACATACGTGATACGCGTGCGTTATGCGAACGACTCGGCTTTCGAGAGAGCCGCGTTAAAGGGTGCGATATCGCGCCGTGGTATCGATACTATTTTTCGATTCTCCGATTTGTTTCAGGCGTCGTAAATGTATGTCGGAAATAAGTTGAATAAATTGCACGTATGTACAACTGAATGGATTATTCAAATGTGTGTTTTAACATCCGCGCATTTTTCGGGATAACAATATTTATACAACAAAATCTAAATTTTTATAAAAAAAAATCAACAATTACTTTTAACTCTTCTTTTCTCTCTCTTTATATATATTTTTATTTTTGCGAGATGGTAAGAGTATTTTTATTACGATTATATGTATAATATACCTATTAATGTTGAGAAATATCTTGAAAAAATTAATCTTCAAGATTTTAGAAATATCAGCGCAAATCACTTTTATTAGTTCCTTTTCTTTAACAAGAATTTATACAAAGAACGACATATTGGACTATCGCAATGAGAGATTACTTATGCGTATGTGATGACGCGTAAATGAACGCATTTAATCGAGCGTGTAGCGTGAATACGCCTACGCGATATGCATACATTGCGCAGGAATCCACGATTTATGAAACGTATGTCAAAGGAAGGTTTTCAGGGATACGCTGGCTATATATATGTAATGTTATGATTACAAGTCCGCATGCAATAGTAACGATTTGAATAACGATGCTGTCACAAACGATAGCTCGCTGCTCTGCGCATGCGACAACTATCGCTGGCAACGCACATAACAATGCATCGATCAAATATTATGCAACGCTCAAACTGAGTCGCGATCATTAACGTTTCAATTTATTTATTTAACGAAACGTACACATTATACAAATGGTTGATGCGCGCGCTATTGAAAGTGTCATGTTACGAAATGAACACGGATAAATCAAACCGCGAATTCGAAATTGAATTCTTTTTAAAATAATTCGAAATCCATGTATTTCTAAAGCGTGCAACTATTTACATGTGTAAGCGATATGCCGTGTATTTCGATGTATTTATATCCGCCGGATTTGTCGTATATTCGGGCGGCGATACCGTAATCTCGATGGAAAAAAAATCTGTCGCGCATGTATGTATATTATACGTTTGTAGAAAGACCTCTCTTCATGATTAAAACCGATGCGCGCGCGCGTCTCGCGAATGAGCGGGCAAAATGAACGCGCCAGATATATCGAGGCGCGCGTTGCAAGAACCAAACAGGATTTGTGCTATTTCATGTGATTTATTTTTCGTGAGCGTTTCAATGGACGCCACTAATATCGTGAATTGAAATCATTTTGATTGCGTCGTTACGCATACTGTGCGTTTATACGGGCCCATGGAAAGCGCAGTGATGATAACCGGCGGTCACCGGTCTGAATATGCATGGCTAAAAAATCTGCACGTGCGAATCGATAATTGGATTTGCCATTCTTCACGGCACCACAGGCGGAGAAGTGCAAAAAAAGTTCAGCCGATCCATCGATTTTGCGTTCTTTTTTTTTTTTTTTTGCATATAATTTCACCACTTTTACTGATTCGCATTGTATTTCATTTCCCTTTGAAGATCGCGTCCTTCATATCGTTGCTAGAAATATCACCCGCGCGGAACTAATTCTATGATAAGTTCGAAATCGATTTTTTTTTTACGAAAGGTTTATGAGACGTTATAACTGCTTTGTCGCAAGCTTTAAGTATCAATATAACCAATGATTAAACTACAAGTTAAATATTTATAAAAGTAAATTTAAACGGATATATTAAAACCAAGCTATTATTCAAGCACAATTAGTTTAAACTCTTTCAATAAACATCAAATATTATTTTTCTGATTTTCTATTTATGGATATAAAAAGTACGTTGCTGTAGAGATATTTATATCAATTTTAACTATTAAATCGCGATTTAAAATTTTGGTTCTGCGAATAAATGTACGAGTAAGAATAACTTTGCCCTCGGGCACTTTGTAATTTATACGCACGAGGAGTTTAGAATCGTTCGGAGGTAAGTTTTTTCTGGCGGGGCCATTTCCACGAGTTATATGGGCGCGTAGTCTTGAAAATCTCGCTTAAGGGATTCGTTCGGGTTAGAATCGTAAACGGAGGATCGTCCCTCGGTCATATATAGAAACGAACCCTTAGAAATGTCCATAGGTAGATGGGAAGATAAGGGACAGAGGGGTGTGGCGCCGAGTTAACTCTCCATCCCATCCCTCTCTGCCTGTCCTTCCTTGATTTATTTAATTTTGTTGGTCGATTTGTAGGAGATTGCGCGCATCGATACCATTTCGTCGATAAAAGTACGCCGATAAGTCGACTACCGCACGCGGAAACCCGATATACGTTACAGAATCAATCATACTTCTAAAATTACCGTTCGCCATGAAGTTTCACGTTGCGATGTGGAAAACAAATATCGCTATTCAATTTTGCACAGCCGATGTTATTGAACTATATGTATATGGAAAGCGTACGACTTCCATGAAAAATAGCTAGACAGAGGTGGTTAACTGAGGATTGACTCTCTCTTTCTGTTTAATGTCTGTCATATAGTTTAAAAATTTACCGTCTGTCTCGTTGCCGTTGCAAGTGACGTCTCATTTAAACGTTAAAAATTCCAAGTAAAACAAATAAATATAACGTTTCATTAAAACTATAATAATTTATATTTGCCTCGCAATTGTAATATTCACCTCTCATCGCACACTTTTTTACTTTACATTAATATCCAACTTTTGAATATATTAAAAGAAAAGTAGTATTAAGTGCGACAATAATTTGTAAACTTTCTGTCGTCGGAGAATGACATGCGGAAGCTTGTGTTTTCGACCAATCGAATTTTACCAAACAAGGACTGACAGGACGAGGTTCTCGATCCTCGTCCATAGTCGAGCGAAAAACAATGACGTGCTCCGATATGACATATAATTCAATGACCGAATGCAGCGCATAGCAAACGCGATTTTTGAATCTCGCATAATGATATATGGCGCGAGACTTGTCCGAATCAAGAGCGCGAGATTTAGCTGGTGCAATTAAATTCCGTGATCATCGTGCGCGGCGAGAAGCTCTCTCTCTCTATCTCTCTACCCTCGCTTTCATCTGGCCGAATATTTATACACGAAATGGTTCAATTACCTTTAATTACATTGGCGCTAACTGGAAGAGGAACGGTTTCAACCGTGCTTATATTTCGTGCCATAAACGATTCATACGCGTCAATTCGCGATATCTCGCAAGCAAGATCTCGCGATAACGAGATTACCGCGATCGAACTGACAACCCAAAACGTGCCAAATTGATACGGCCCTACGAAGAGGATGTCCATCTCGTGCAATTTTAACATGCGATAATATCCGAAGCGAGCCAACCGTTCAATTACGCATCGTGTTGGCGCGGATCGATGGAAACTCACTCACCCTCTTTCTCTCTCTCTCTCTCTCCCGCTTTTCTATCCTCTCTCCGTCTGTCTCGAGAAGTTTCTCGCGTTTTTCTGCGAACAATGGATCGTTGCGATCCGTCCTCATTCTAATCGGTCAGTTTTTAGCCGCGGACGATCTCCCCAAGCGGGAACAGCAAGGGAAAAAAAGCTTCGACGACGTAGACACCGACTAACTCGGACCACGCCGGCCAGAGTTTCACTTTTAATTAATTGAATTCCATAATCTAATCTGGCTTCCGCACGACCGTTCATAGCGTAGCGACTTTCCTCCCTTTTTCGGCCCCTCTTCGGTCGAAACCCGCACGTTCGCAAATGAACTACTCGAACTACGCGTACATATCGCGTACGCAACGCGGGGGAGAAGAGGCAACGAGGGCAATGCATTCAAATGGCGTTCGTCAATAAGCCGAGCGAGTCGATTTTCCGTCCCGATAAGGTCGTGATAAAAGGCACCCTCGCGTCGTGCATACACACACATATACATGCGATCCGCTGGGGATCTCTTTCGTCGATCATCCGTGTTTTATCAGGCCGGAATTATGCCACCCCTTTATATCCCCGATAGGTATTCTCGGACGACTTGGTCCAATCGAGAGAGCGCGGCCGAGGATCGCCATGCGCGATTGCAGATAGAAGGAGGAAAATCTATTCCGTAGGAATATATATCGAGGGCCATCGCGTCGCGCCGTCCCTCACACACCCATGCGACGACGACGACGACGACGACGACTATGATGATTCGTCCCTTCGAAGATCCGAAGAGCGATTCTGAAGGGCCCGAGAGACCGTCATACGATTCCGGGCACGTAAGCTTTTCCTATTTATTGCACCTTTTTCGGCCGGCCGGCTTCGCTTAAATCATTGCGCATCCCCTTATTGAATGGGATGAGCAAGAGATGCATGGTTTACAGTCGTCCGCCATTCCCGGGCGAAGAGTATATGCGCTCTTCGTCCTTCTTCGCTGACAACCGTGAATAAAGTTTCCAATATCCCATTCGATCGGACGCTCATCGCGCTCGCGGAAGAAGACTGAGAGAGGAAAGTCCGGAAAGACTTTTTCTCCTTCCGGCGATGTTCTCCTACGCGCGGCTCTAAAAGCTCTAACCTGCCGGAACGTCTCGCTCTCTTTTTGAAAGAAAAGCGAGAGGAAAAAAACGCGGAAAAAGCTCGAACAGAAATCGCAATCAGGTGAAATAAAAGACATTTTTTTACGTTCGGAATAAAATATGATGATAAATAATAGTAATCAATCAATTAGTAAGAGAGAAAGAGAGACAATACGCTATTGTATACAATATTGTTCATTCAGTTATTGTATAGCGCACTATCGCTCGATCGAGTTTCTCAATTAGAAATAAGGATAATTACGTCGGCAATTTCCGCAATATGTGTGCCTTCGTGCATAGTTAGATGATATAGCGTACAGAGGGAAGACAATGGACCGCTTCGCACCACTCCGATATCAGGTCGATGCGATTGTATGGGTAATGCAACGTCGAAATAGTGCACTGGAGGCTATTTCAAGAGAGATAGATTCTTCGCAAGTAGAATCTAGCGCGTTTTAATATTAGATCTGCTCAGTTGGACACCATCCATACCGTCGACCGCACACAAACGAGGATATTTACCCGAATAACGATCAAATTCATTCTCTTGGCACGTGAGATAGCATGAAGCTATCGAAGCGATTGTATTTCATAATTTTCCGTCATCCGATATTTATAAACGATTTTGCCAGTTTTATTTTAATTTTCTGCACGGACGTATATATATGCAATACTAATGTTAAATAACAATATTCATCCAATTTTTCTTTTCTTTCTGTTACTATATAAGGTCGGGATTATATTCACATTTTTTCCCAGCTTAAAATTCTGTACTTTTCTTTCAAAATAAAAGAATTGTACTTGAAACGTTTTATTTACTTTTTATTAATTTATGGTAAGAATTTTATTTTTAGATTGAAACATATTCTTGCTAAAAATAAATTTAAAATGAGACAATTTAACAAAAAAATTAAATATTAACAAATTTTTATGAAACTTATAGATATAGAAAGTCTTATTGCGCGAAAATTCATCTAGAGAGTTTTTTATACAAGCTAATTGAAATTTTAAAGTTGCAAAAATTTTCAATTAAATTTTTAATAATCAAATTTTAATCAAAGAAATTTACTGACAATTAATAAAAAATGGAATTATTAAAAAAGTTAAATTAGAAAAAAAAAAACAATAATTTACATTTTTCATATATTTAAATAAAAGTTACAATCTCTTCAATAATAATAACAATAAATATTTTAATAATCGATTGAGGCATAGATAATAATAGTATAGAAACGTATAAAACACGCAACGCGTAATTGAGTTTTCCGCATATATATTTTGTTTTGAAATGAGTTGAAAAAACTGACTTTAAAGTAGGTATTTTTTTCGGACTGATTGTGGTGCAACGGAAAGGTTAATTCGGCCACTTGACCGGTGACCTTACGCAGTCAAATATGCGTCTCGCATCGGGACGTCAGGAATCGTGAAGGCCGCCGACCCGTCGCGAGAGGTCGAACCTCGGGATTCGCCGGTCAACCGTGCGAAAGAGGGTAAAAGGGATCCTCCGTGCCCGGTCGGGCAGTCCTTTTTGCCCGACGAGGTACGAAAACCTAAAAGGGTTGCTATTTTTTCTCCCCTCCTTGGCCAAGGAAGCCGGTGGAAAATTCTTTGAAAGCGGCCGGTGCCGCGGATTACTTTACGCTGCAGCCGCGGAGACCGAAAGGGGGGCTATGATCAAAGGATACACGATCGAGGTAATATCCGGCGATCCAGGTGTTAATGAAGGGAGTTCAAAGGAGACATTCTTTCTCTTTCTCTCTCTCGTCAACGGGCCGTTTGACAGGTTAAAAAAGGGCTATCGATGCGCCTCTCGAAGGGACCGACGATAATGGGGGGTTGAAGGAGCCACAGGATTTCTCTCGACTATATATATATATCTATCTTTTTGCTGGATAAAACGTAAATACGATACAACGGGTGTCTCGGGAACGGTCGAGAGCATTTTCGACCTCCGTTCTCTCTCGGCGCGCCGTGGTCTCTTCTACCGTAACATAAATATCTTCACGAGTAATTTCTACAGTCTCCACGACGTGACGTAAACCGCGAGTTTATTTCCGCCCCTTTTGTTAGTTCGAGTGTTTTCAACTTGTAAACGTCTCTTCCCTTTCCCGTCTGCTCTCCCTATCGCGGATCCTCTTTATTTCACCTCTATCTCCATCGCTCTTTCTCTCTTTCTGACGGAAACACATGGTAATTCTAGAGAGAGCTTTGCACAATTAAACTTCACGTCATGATTCCGCCCTCGCGTGCTTATCGTAACCGGACAATGCGGAAGGTGGTAAACGGGACGTGCTTGGAAGAGGACGGTAGAACAATTAAGACTAATTGCAACGTAGTACAACGGTCAGACATTTTTAGTAGCACGCTAGTTAAGGTATATTAATTCTACGTAAGGATTCGAAGTTGTGTCAATTGTCATTTCACCCTTTACGATTAAAAAAACTGCGGAAAAAGTCCTGTATTTTCCCTATATTTTTAGTATTGAATAAAATCAATATAAGCTGAAAATATTAGGCAAACACATTTAGCCATAAATGTGCCTGTGAAGATATGAGTTAGAATTAAAAAGATCGTTAATTTATTCAAAGCGCATTCTTGGTTCGTTAAGAGCTGTCTCAAGATATACGTCATGCGTTTCACTTTACGACAAAAATTGTGCTGACTTTTTTTAAACGCGCTGTTTATTTTGAATCGTCCGCTCTTTTTATTTGACGCATCGTATTATATGAGATTAAATTTGTCGTAAGATTTTTGCCTCGTTATAGAGTGCTATACATGGCATCCATCCATGCGAGTTTATTTTTAATGAAACAATTGCCCCAATTAGAGAAGCTCTGCACGTTTGGGAGTGCTATGTGACCATCTTTGGTCTCCGATACTAAATGTATAAAGCACGCTTTGGAGAACGGAAGAAAATTGAAACAAATATTTTGCATAAAAAACGTATAGATAGATAAATAAATATATGTTAACGCAACGGAGAGATTTAAAATTATACAGATAAATTATCTCTTATAACTAATTGTAAGTATTCGTCTTTTCTGATTATGTAAATTGTTCAACTGTTTATTTAACGAGAAGAAATTAAAAATGCATTAATGCATTGATTATAAAATTGTGTTATAATATCGTAAAATATTCATATAATATTCTATTAAACGTAATATTACACGTAGTACACAAGATTATCGCAATACAAAGCTTAATTAATTACTGGCCAGAACTCATGGAACGAATTGTTTGTTTCGCGCTATAGCAAGTTCGTATCCCAGTTTCACGACAGTTCGTTTGTTAACCATAGCCTTAGGATGATTCACATGTGAAACAGACTCTGTGGTATAAGGAACACGTGCAACGCATAACGCATGTCGTTACGCCGGCACTCCTCGTCCGGTCGTCGAGAGAATGTAAAAGCACAAGCGACTTTTAGTATCTAAATCCAGGCATGATTGGCTACGAGTTTACGACCGCGGCTGTTTCATCGTTAAAGCAGTTATAGTCATTAGCTGTCGCGTCATTGGCAACGTGGAATCAGAACTGCATTACACACATCTTGCGCCGTTGCGCGTATATGAATAATAACAAAACGAACCAACAATAACGTGCGCGCATCCGCCTTTGCATGGAATTATAATTAACCGCAAATCACTTCTCTCACTCCGTAGAACATTCATATAACTTTCTTGGTGCGTAAAATTTAATCGGTTTACGTGTCTCTATAATTACGTTAAAAGTAATAATAATTTATTAAGCCCTGTAGGAGTTATGCAGCGCGGTTGGATCGTATCTGCTCTTCTCTCTGCATCAAAATTTTGCAACGTTCCATTATACCATAATTAAACACTTTAATGCATTAACGACAAAGTTTATGAGCGAGTAAAAAATTATAATTCTAAGACGATAATTTTTTAGATGTTGGTTTTAGAAAGTACATCTAATTCTTATTTTTATTTAAATTTATAGTTATGCTAAAAAATATATACTTGTCGCAAGATCGCTGTTGATTAATTAAAAAAAAAAATAGCAAATTATAATTATAACGTAGAGAGAACATTAATATATACATATAATATCGAAGCAAAAGTGTAATGTGTAATAAAAAATATTATCTGTTACTAGCAGAAGTGGTACTTCGTGGGAGTTCTTCAAAGAGCACATTTCTATGCAGATGGAGTCTGGCAGAGAGAGAGGTACGACGGTTGTCGAGACAATTAAGGCATTTTTCGGTAATTAACCAGGCACGTCTGCCACCGGCCGCCGTCCGTGCGTCAAATGAGGCGCTCTGTTTTTCTCTCATTCGAAACTCGTGCGCGAGAAAGTCAGACAGATTTCGAGACTCGTTCATCATACGAAAATGATGAAGGTGGATCCTATCTTAAATTTTCTAAGAGCGGCGTTTTCCAGATGGTGTCTCTCGGAAGACAAATAATTTCTTGCAGACTTTTTAATAACTTCTTAAGAATAGAAAGTCATACCTATACATATTTTTATTATTGTAATTATTTTTATGATTAATTAAATTAATTTTGCTGTAAAGTAAAAAAAAATAACATTTCCATATCGAGTTTTAAAGGGTTCCGTGATAAAATTAAAGTGAGAGATATTTACGGGGCAAGAACAGGCACGTTTGACGATGTTTCATTGCTCTGTTGCGTTAGACAGCGACGTAGACAGCGACAAACGTTGACAATACGCGCGAGCAACGCCTCGGTGGCACGTGCCGGAGTGAGAACTACTACGACTTCGTTAGTTCTGTCACATTGCTATTCGTCACAATTTTGTTTCTCGTGCTCTGCTATTCTCGTTCTTACTCTTTTCCCGAGACACAGAAAACAATTCAAGAGTCGTCACGGCTGATTTAGGCGCGTGTACAATGTCACACTTAATCTGATGTAAGCGTGACGTTAATTTACGATTTTAGTCGAAATAACTACTCTCAAAACGGCTTAGGCGTGTTTATAATTTATAAGGGAACTTTGTATAAATGTGTTATTATATACACACTGCTAACGTGCTGGTTTTATAAGCGCTTAAAAAATGATGAGAAATAATTCAAAAATACAAAGAATTCCTTAGCAAGGAAGAACGCTTGGAAGATCATCTCATTTTTCAAAGAGAGATTTTGCAGATATTTATCTTCAGCATAAATCAAGTTATAATCGGAGAAAGTTATAAAAATCATGTGAGAAATGATATCAAAAATATTCAAATGTTAGAATTATTTGTGCTATATATATTTTGCATTAAAAGTATTTCAATACATTTCCTTAATTCTTCACTAACGTATAAATTTATATAAAATGAACACAATTATGTGAAAATGAAAATATTACGAGATTAATTTGATACGCATCCGAGCGTTATTTAAGAACGTTAGTGATTGTGCCTGCACTTTTTGAAATGCAGACGCATCTTTTGTGCGAACGCATCTGTGCGGCACGCGTCACCGCATGGTATATGGTAACGGTTTAAGAATATCAGACATTGCTGAAACTGATGAGCGATAAGAGATTATAGACACACGTGGCTCGTGAAGGTCTGCCGCTTTTGACAGAAGCACGTGGCTTATGTCATCGGATGTAGAGGGAAATAGAAAAGATTATATATAGGGCGAGATAAAGAGAGAGATCGTTGCGCGCGTTCTTATCGCTAACCGATGCCGTAGCAGGGATTACATTGGATTTAATGTGGGTCTGGAAATGATTCGATTAAGGTTTTCTTTTTTTGCGATGCTAGAAAAAGAGAGAGATAAAGAGAGAACGCCTGTGACGGATAACGTCGTTAAATAACTGTAATGCAATATTTTTCTACAACTATATAATAATCTTTATAAAAAGTTATAGAAGAATGTGGATAATAATCGATGAAGAAATTTTCTGATAAGATTATTAAGGTACAAATTTTAGAGATAAAAATATAAATTCGAGATCAAATCTAATCAATCGTTTATATAATATTATTCAAACATTAGAAAAGGCATATATGTATATATTTTATCTTTGGTTTTACATCGACAATTAAATAGCACGCAAACGACATAGATAATGTGAAATGCGGCACAGAGATATAATTCTATAACAATAAATTGTAAACTTGAAACAACTCGCTACCTTTTTTTTGATTTCACGGCAGTACACGGCAGCAGTTAACGAAAGATGTTATCCTTATAATTAGCGCGCACGACTCTATCACCACGGTGGGAAAGAGACGGTCTTGCGGTTAACGAGTGATCATTTGCGAGGTCACGTGCGATGTGCGACGGTGAAGAGCGAAGCGAAGCGGTAAAAAGACGGCTAGAGCGCGCTCGCCGTTGGACAGATACGAGTGGCTGGCTTTCCTCCTTTCTCATCTTCTCCTGTTTCACCTGCTCGTCCTCTCCTCTCTTTATCCCCCATCCCCTCCTCATTCTTCCGGATCCTCGTAACACGGCGCTCCGTTGAAAAACGAGAGTGTTTATCAGGGCGCGTTTAGCGTAATATCACCTCCCGAGGCACTCTCGCGTAATTAAGGTCGTCTCTCCGTGCTTTCTCCCTTTCTTTCTTTCTCTCTCTTTCTTTTCGTTCTTTCTTAAAACGCAATGTTCACCAACACACGTTCAGATACGGAAGTATACGCACCGTGTGTGATCGCCCGCGCACATTTTCTAGCTTGGTAATTTCTGTCTTTCGTTATGCCTCCCTTTCGCATTCTCCCGCGCTTTCCCTGTCTTTACTTCGCTCCCTATTCGATTCAAACTCCAATTTAGATTGAGGAAGGAGATAGAACAAGGTCCAACGAGAAACTCTCTTCTTCTTCGAGCGCGAAGGATTCTATCTCCCGCAGAGATTGTCCTTTTCTCTTTTATGTTTCGATTATCTTTTAACCAGTGAGATAAATAAAGGAAGTTACATGCTGTACGTTTTCTAAATGAAATGCACATATTTTTTGGCTATATTCTTTAATTACATATATTTTTCATATATATTTTGAATCATTAAGCTTATATTTCAGTGACAAAAAAAGACATGAAAAAAATAGAAATATTTAACTAGAAAAATAAATTTTGGTCAAAAAATATCAGTTTATTTTCCTAGTTGTAAGCTACGTTTTTAGAAAATCTTTGTGACTTTAACGGGGGGTGTTTTCGTATTGTAAAGAAGAGGACCATCGTTAAGCTAACGAGCACGTTTGTTTGAACGCACCATTCTATTCCCCGGGGAATACCGGCGAGTTTGAAAATTATCAAACTGATAATGAGCACAGCACGGGTTATCGCGTGATTTACGGTAAAATACCAATTTCCTCTGTATAGAATTACCGCGGGTGGGTATAGAATTTCTAGGGCTCGGCTCAACTCCAATGCGGCGGGCGGTGATGTTTGTTACGTTTCCATTGGGAAACGGGCATTGATCGATGCGCGCGACCTACATTTTTTGTATCAGTTGCTTTTTAATTGTTCCGACTTCCTCCAATTGCAGTTTGATTAATACCGCTATACTTTTACGTATATATGGTCGTTTATTTAGTCGTCCCATTTTTTATCGCGCTGCTGCACTTCCGTCAGTTATTTTTTTCGTATTCTTCCCCCGATCCATACCGTGTAATCCAATCAACGAAGAGGTCGCAATTATGCAAAATTCTCATATACACGCTTGTGCAATTAGTCCGAATCGTTTGGTCGAATCGTGAATTTTTGTTTTTCGATCTTGTCCGATATCGGCAACAAACGTCGCGATCACAAGCGTAACACAATAACAAGTATCGTTACGATATTTCTCCGAGATAATTGACACGACCAATTAATATTATTTGAATAAGAAAGACGTAGAAAAACGATAATATTGTTGCTCAATTGATAACACAACATTATAAAAAAATATGTGACAATGTATAATGTCGCGCACATAATATTTGATATACGAGCTTTATAATTATAAATTTATTTACTGTTGAAAATTAAGAAGAGAGCTTTGCTAAATTTAAGCTTAAATGAGTAAATAATAAAACTGTTGTTTTTCAAACAACTTCAAACACATTTTCATGTGAAAGCTTTGTTTCAAAGTTATCAAAGAGTGATACATTAATTAGCGAAAAATTAAACATCGAGCAACTCAAATTTTTTTGTTTTTATTTTAGGGTCAGCGGATGCGCGCTTTCAGTGACGTTTCTCTCCCAACTGCTATATAGAAATAGGCATTTAATCCGAGGCGCGAACGAGGCTCCACGCGGTGCGCGTCTGCATTAAACATCGGAGGGATGTCCGAGTAGCGGCTCCTGTGCTGACGATACATCGAAAATGCGTTTTCCATTATCCGCTCGCGAGAGCAAATCGCGTCGGTCAGGCTCGCGAAAAACGACGCTCGTCCGAATACGATCGTCCTCGCACCGACACGCTGGGACGGAGGTCAATTTCCAATATCGTCATTTTTTCTTTTTTTTTTTTTTTTTTTTAATGGATAATCCCGAACAAACCAATTCCACCGTACCCTACTATCGCGACGTATGTAGACGCACGTATCACACGCGATTTTCGAGCTTACGGTTGGCTACATGCCGTACCAGATGGATTTTCACGGGTCGCCGCACCATTTTCGGACGCTCATTCGTTTATTGCCTAGGTAACTACTGCATGATGGACGGGCACGAATGCAGATGACAGAATTGAAAGTGATCGCCCGTTTGGGTGGGGTTCCCTTCCCTTCTCTGCTACCCCTCCAAACGCGCTCAGTAAGAATAATGTACAAGTTCATAGATGCCGAATATAACAATCGCAGCATATATCCGTCAATATGATTTTCCATGCTTCTAATTGCGAAAGCTGTGTTCTCCACGATTATAAATAAACCGGTTTCATTAAACCGGATATTTTGGATCAGATGTATGACAGGAATATATTGATTCTAAAACTAAGAGTTAAACTAAAGCTTGCGCAGTTTCCGCTGCTGGCGATATCAAGTAAACATATTATGATATTTATGCGCGGCATGAATAGCAGTCTCAGATGAAAGGCATTCGAGGGCATAGAATGAGATCGTGATTTTTGTTGATCGTTTCGTTTAAGGATAAACTCACATAACCGGCGAGCCAATCAATAGATATTTAAACTCGGTCCGTATCGGGCAAACTAACTCGCGAGCTAACCGGCGCTGAATGGATTGAATAGCAGAGAGTTCTTTATTGACCTGTTCGATAAAACTCGCGCGCGCGCGCATCCGAACCAAGGGATCGTAAAATCAGGTGATTACACGCGTAAAAGTGTCCATCCGCGCCTCGCGTCGTTCATCGAAGTGCGATGCACTTTTACTTATGCGCCGGTGATTTCGACGCGTCCGTCCATTTCGTTCGATTCATTCCCCATTCGCCCACGTACATACATACACGCTTCTCTAAATGTGGCGCCTATTTTCAAAACATCCCTACGGATTAGCCGTTTCGCTATGCCCCCCCGTACAAAGCAGAGATTTCCCCTAGCCTTTTCCCTTCCTCGGTGAATGCGGGAACGTGACAAGCCAGGTGATATGTCATCGCGATCACGGCGGTTCTGGTTTTTTGTCACGCTAATGCGCATACCTGACGAGCCACAATGCCTCGCTTATTTCGTTACCAAACACATTTCCCGTTACACGACGACAACCCCCGGACGGTAACTGTATATCTGTACGATTGAGTGTCAGAGCGTCGAATTCGAAACTACCCTTATTCCCGCTTGGCTTCGAGTAGAATGAGAGAAAAAAAAAAAGATCGGGGAACGCGGCTAGTTTTAAGAGGATCGATTGACAAACGATATAATAGTGCGTCGCGTAATAGTATAGCATTCTTTCATAAATCATATCTGAGTTTCGAGAAGAATACAATAATGTTGCTCCGCCTAGTGCAAAATAATAATTCGAAAGTAAAGCCGTTGCGTGTTATTGTATGAAATGCTCGACGTGTTTTTTCCCCATCAACCCGTAATATTTTTCGCATTGTATCGAGGGCGTGGTATGAAATATTGAAATTAAAGATTTTCTTTCACGCGGAGGCGACGTTATTGCATATCGAACGACGTGCGAGAGAGATTTTTCGCTGAAAAGTTATAAACTCGACATAAGAGTCAATCAAAGCGACATTGAAAGATAGGTCGACAAAAACAAATCCAACAAATATTTGACCCGCTTCGAAGAAAAATGCGTTATTTGACCAACAAACCCTTATGTAGGGTGTGGCGCAACTGTCTCAGTCTCGTTTTTCCCGTCTCACAATTTTCGTAAAACGTCCACACGAGCCACGAGGGCCACCGTCGTAGAACGTTCAAGCCGGGTCATAATGCATTTCCCGAGAAAGGAATTTCGTGGGTGGGCCGCACGGGGTTGAATGCAGATAAGGGCGGGCGTGCCACTTAAAAATCCCATTAAAACGATCGACGCACTCGAGTACAACGCAGTGTTCCCGACGTGAAAGAAGTCCGCTTGATGCCGACCAGGCGATCCGAGCTATATACGTGTGTGTATATGTGTGTGCGTTCCATGTCCCACAAGGATACTTTTCGTACATAAAACAGACCCTCCCGCCAAGCCTTTTCTTGTCTAATGATATTACCTATGGCGCGGTACTTCATCCGCCAAATTTATGAACACCTCTTTCCCTTTGTCCGGTTTACTTAAAAAAATAAAAATAAAAAAAAGAATATCCATTCACGTAGGAACGGTCATCGTTCCGTTCCATTTTTCATACACGTAACTCGAGGCTTTATGTTCAGGGTGGCAAGATGGAAAATATTTTTTAAGATATGAGGGGAAGTGCGCCCTAGAAACGGTCGTTTACACAAATAGTAAGGCTTCGCGAGAAGACGCGAGTTCATTCGAGCTTGTAGCTAGCATAAGATGAAGATGAAATATGGCGTCCTATATACATATACATAGATATGCGCGTCGCACATATGCGCACAGCGATGAGCAGTTGTATGTGCAGCAGGAATAATATAGAGGGGTTGCGAAATTTCCCCCTGTATTGTCACGAGCCCTATACCTCGGGGCCTAAACATATTTCAAGATTTGTTATCTTTTGCGTCGCGCGCGCGCAATCTAGGGGATCCTCTAGATTTTCCTTTACACGGACAATATAACGATGATAAGTGTAGCCGCGGGCTCTTTTCTAAAATCTCAATCCGTCGTTGTCATTGCGGTCCGAATTTCGCACGTATTGCTGTCAGAAATAACGGAGACATTCCTTTCTCGACATCTTAGAAATAGCAGATATTTAAAAAGACAATGCTGTTTCGATGCATGAATCGATTAAAATACATAAAAACGAGAAACTATGAGATTTTCTACAGTTTTAAGATTTTACTCGGTGAAATGATTGACATTCTAATGAGAAAATAACTTACAAAACTGAAGTCGATTCGATTTGACAAATAGAGTTTGCGGCAGCTACAGGTGAATAATAATAACTGAAGGCTAACTAATATTCAAGCAGAAAATCAAAGATAGACTAGCGAAAAATTTCAACTCGCGAAAATTTTGAAATATTTATTTACTTAATATTCTTCTCCACATTTTTCCGATAGTTTTTGTATATTTGAAACGAAGAACTTTCTGCGATGTGCATAATTAATGGAGTGTCACGATTTAGAAATACAATATTTTTCATTTTATTATCTTAAAGACTATAACTGCATGGAGTATAGCTCTGCGGCAGCTACAGGTGAATAATAATAACTGAAGGCTAACTAATATTCAAGCAGAAAATCAAAGATAAATTAGCGAAAAATTTCAACTCGCGAAAATTTTGAAATATTTATTTACTTAATATTCTTCTCCACATTTTTCCGATAGTTTTTGTATATTTGAAACGAGGAACTTTCTGCGATGTGCATAATTAATGGAGTGTCACAATTTAGAAATACAATATTTTTTATTTTATTATCTTAAAGACTATAACTGCATGGAGTATAGCTCTGCGGCAGCTACAGATGAATAATAATAACTAAAGGCTAACTAATATTCAAGCAGAAAATCAAAGATAAACTAGCGAAAAATTTCAACTCGCGAAAATTTTGAAATATTTATTTACTTAATATTCTTCTCCACATTTTTCCGATAGTTTTTATATTTGAAACGAAGAACTTTCTGCGATGTGCATAATTAATGGAGTGTCACGATTTAGAAATACAATATTTTTTATTTTATTATCTTAAAGACTATAACTGGAGTATCGCTCTTAAAAATAATGATACAGGGCACAATTAGGCGTCGCGACGACGCTTTGCAAAGTTCCATCGTCACGGATTTACCGTAATTCCACTAAATACCTAGCTTTCGTACCGGGAAGGAGAATCTTCCTTTCTCGCGACATTAATGTTCAAGTTTCATGACTCTGCATCATTTCAAAACTGATATATAAGCCTCGTTTATGTGTCACATTCCTGACTTTAGCCTATCACGAAATAATTAAATAGTCTACGTTTCAAATAATAATATTTAATGCTCAATTGCGGATCAATAAATGCAAGTCGTTAAAGAGATAAATTAAAACAGCCTTCAAGGGGAAATGTAGCAATTGCTCTCACACGTAACATTTCTGTATAAATATATCTATGTACGAGAGGAGAAATCTGTCTGGTTTCGCGCGAGATGATGTGCATATCTTCCGTAGCTGGCACGAAAACGAACGGGCGAGCGAGCGAGCTATCGATGCGCCTTCTCGAGATTCACGATCTTGATCGAACTGTCAGCCCGAGAATGCGTATGCAAGTTGTACACGGCAGATTTCCCGAGATGACGATACAGCACGTAGGTACACGTCGCGACGTCGTGTCGCGAATTTTCCTCGTCGGGGATTTAGCATAATTCCGTTGGCTGGGCGCCCCAAGCTGGGACGAGAGGACGAGGGCAGGAGTGTAGGTGGCGGCGGTGGTTGTTAGAACGGTGACGATGGTGGTGAATGTGTCCCCTTCTCGTTCTCTCTTTCGCTTCTCTCCTTCCCTCCCTCCGTCCGCTCAAGGCAGGCAGGCATGCCGTGACAGCGTGTGGGTCCATTTGGTTCTCAGTGGTCGCTATGGTAACCTCGACCACCCTCTTCTTCCCTCTCGGTATCCGCCGCCCGGTTCTCTGCTACCCGGTCCTCTCAAACTCTCTCGTCCTGCTTCTCTCTCTCTCTTTCTCTCTCTTTCGGCACCCTTCTCCTCTTCCGCTCTTTTCGTCTCCTTCGAGCTCGCGCGCGTTCTCTTTTCCTATATCCGTCTCTTCCTAACAGACTCGTGTTTCGTACGATTTCTCTTCTTCTCTCTCTTATATGACTGTATAGGCGCCCGTTCACGGTGATGGCTGTCGTCGATCGGCCGCGCCAGTAGGCTAAAGGGTTAATGGCCCCTTGGACACTCCCGTGACTAAAAATTGCAGCTACCGTTGGTCAACGCTTCTGTACACACAGAGCGATGGATAGTATATATATTATAGAAAGAGAGTCACCGCTCTTCTGTCATCTCGCCGTGAATACGAGGTTCCGATACGAGATTTCCCTCTGTTTTATATCACATGTGCCGATGTAGAAGCAAAGTGTATTTATTTATGGTCTTTGCGGTATAGTATACGTTGCGAAGAACTCTGGTTACGGCAACGAAAAAAGAACGAAGCACTCGGAAAACCGTGTATCGCCTCGCCCGCCGCTGGCATCTACGATTCTCGGTGAGAGAATCCGAACATTAAATAAATCGTTTTAAACCGAGGAAATATAAATCGCGAGAAGAACGATGGCGCCAGCAAATCTGTATGTTCTCGCGTAATGTTCGAAGAGTAGAAAAATGCGTGCGTGCTCTCGCAAAGCGCCCATGGCGATCTTATTTTTTTCACGTATAAAAACAAGACGAATTTGCTTAAATTATAATGTTTAATAAAATAAACAAGATACTATAAATATTGATTTATATTAGCATACACATGTTTTTTAAAACATATTTTCTCAAATTTATTATAATATATATTATTTAAGGATATAAAATATTTTTTATTTAAATATTAAAATATATTAATTAAATCAAACATTTTTTGAAAGAAGATACATTATTTGAGAAATTTATATCATGTAACGTAGTAATCGTTTTTAAATTTTAATTTAATCTTTACGATGCTTAATTTAATCAAAAAATAGAACAGTCGGAAGACTAACTATGCACAATAACAAAAGGTTTGATTTCGTCCTTCGCTATCATTTTATTATATAACTGTATGTTACACACACACATATATCAAAGTTGCGAGGTAATTTCCCTCAAACATGTGTGGTGTGTCGCAGGTTGCCTCTATTCGTCTCTAGCGATGCATGCGTGTGGTTGTCTAAGTGCAGACGTTCCCGCATTCGCAGACTAATCAAGTTTACGGTCTCATCTCCCCGTTGTGCGCATTTCTGCTGGTCCATTTAGCGTCTGTTCGTATCTAATTCACGAGGGGTTACATCGGGATAGCGTTCGAAGTTTTCCAGAAAATCGAAAAGATGGAAACGCGAGTGTAAAATTATCGTTTGGATTTTGATCGAAACGTGAGCGGAAAATCGTACCGCGTGCCTTTCGAATATTTCAACAATGAATTTACTTTACGTAAACTCTAATCTAATGATACGTTTTATATTATTTAATTAATTGCAATGAAGATTAATATTTTTTTCACAATTTTAAAATCACAATAATAATTGAGCAGAACACAATTGTATCGTCGCATTGCGTCGCAAAAAGCGATTGAATTTCTTTCTTCCAAGAAGATCGCTCAATTCGCGGATTAATTCATAGCATTTAATCCGAAAACGCGAGTGCGATCGATATATATGATATCCCCGATATTGCGACATAGAGTTTGAGTTGGTTCGAGTCACGATCGACAGGGGCACGTCGGCGGACTCGTCGTCGTGCCAAGCACGACCGGTGCCACGATCCCGCCCCTTTTCACTTCCGGTACAAGGTGCGCTCTGGAGCACACACGCCGTAAGCTAGACGGTAGGCGGATCGATAAGGAGACGAGTACGAACGAAGGCTGCTCTACCCCGAGCGAGCGGAGAAGAAAGAGGGACGGAGAGTCGAAGGGGGTTAGATCGTGAGAGGGATGACGGAGACGCGGCGGGGGATGGGAAGAGGAGGGTATAGAAAGAGAGAGAGAGAGAGGGAGTCCAGGTCTCGGCGGGAGACGTGCCGCGGAAGAAATGAATTCGAAAAGGGGTTATCCGCGCGCTATTCCGCTTGTATCTATAGCCGCGGCCTATCGATCTGACGGCATTATTGCTGCAGGAAGCAGCGACCTCAAATTCAGCCATCTGTGCCGCGAGAGCACCGCCGTTCATATTTCATCGCCGGGGTGCTTGCTCCGCGCCGTTACCGTCACCGACGCAAACAGTATATGCACTCTGTTCGTTCTATCTCGCGAGTGAGCGAGCACTTTCCTTCGTGTTGTACGTTTCATAGTCATTATCCCGCTTCGAATGGCGCGCTCGCGTCGCTACGATATGTCGCAAGGGCGCCGAGCTATTTATAAAATAAATCCGATTAAAATGAAGGGAAATGTGACTAATCGTGACGCACCTTCTTCTCGCCATCTATATATATATATATTAATTAAGTATTTCGCGATACTGCATTTCAAATTCACGGTAAATAGGTTTAGATTTATAGCGTATATACGAACTTCGCATGGCAATTTTCATCTTCTCTCGAACGACTTGCGTTTTATTTATTATTTATAAACGCATATTATTATGGGCGTTTCTGTTTTCAAACGCGATCGCGCGTGCGATTGTAATTTGTCGATGACCCGTGAAAATGATCAGATACCTTTCGTGCGGTCGGCGAGTGATAACGAATTAATAGAGACGGGATATATAACGGAGGTTATAAGCAGAGGGTGGTTTCGTACTGCTCGATACGCGACTATAGCTCGGTCGCTTCCGCGAGTTGGTCTAGCATTTTCTCCCCCGACCGGAACCATTCACCCTATAATCTTGTCGTTACCTCGTCTCTTCTTTTGCAGCCCGCGAACGATGACATATCCCCCGAGAATATCGCGTTCCTCAGTAAGCGCGTCTCGTTCTTTAGATTCCGCGCATGAATTCCTTTCGAGACGCTTCGCGTAACATTTGCGACTCTTGAACGAGTGCGATTTTCACTTCTATTCCTTTAGCGTGTTTCTATGCGTAGGAAACGAGGTAAATGCAACGACTCTATTAAGATATTTTTCCATTTTGACGGAAGAAAGAGGTCGTAAAGAGAATGTATTTGAACAATGTATAATTTAAGTATTACATCATCGCATTTATATTTCTTTCTACAATATTGTATAGTTGAAGAAGAGTGTGAATGCATTTCTCTCTTACATTAAAGGATTGATATTACGCTGTCGAGGGGGATTATATCACCTGATATGTGTTTGAAAAATCCAATATATTCATTCAGAATCTCGTTATGCGAAATGCGTATTATGATTCAACGAAAAACATTGAGTTTAATAACGCAAAGGATAGCAAAACGATATAAATATTCAATACAGTATAGCTACGAATCTTGGTGGAGTTATTTCCAGGATTGATTCATCATTCATTAATTACGCTCAAATCACGTCAAATAGAATTTGTGAATTGCGCTAAAACTGACGCCGCGGATAAGAACGAATGAATAATAAACTATGATTGATCGATTCGCGAGCGATGCTTTCATCGCAATATGTATATAGATCGATTTCCGCGGCGGTTTTAATAGTTTTTAATTCAGGATTCATTGATCGACGGCTTATTTAGAGATGATTCTGCCTAGATAAAAATTTCAAAAGAGAGAGAGAGAGAGAGAGAGTTAATTTTCAATATATTATAAAGATTTCACGCGACACAAGTATCGAAGTTATCCAGCGCTATAGGCGTCCATCGGAGAACGCAGATGGAGTTGTTGCTAGTGGGGGTTAACGCCTATATAGGGTCTGCATTATTTATGAACTTGCTGCGCTGTTGATGAGAGCAGCTTCATCTTACCCCTCCCTCGTTCCGGCATACGATACGAGAACGCGCGTCGGATTGGCATCGATGCTGGACGTTTTCCTCGTCGAGCGGAACAAATCGCGCGTGAGTAAATCGCCGCTCGCATCTGTCGATTCTCGTAAATAATTAAAATGTGCGTCATCCATGCGACACACGGGAAACTTGTCGGGCATATTAAGCAGGAAATTTCATGTTCTCTCAATTTCACTGGGAATCTATTGGTTTTCTTGTAAATATTCCATATATAGGAAAACTAGGTACTAGTTATATTATGTTCGTTAAGGTAAAACTGGCAAGTGATGATTATGTTTCAATTGTTAATGATGATAGCAATAAAAAAAAATATGTGACTGTAATAATATGTAAAATGTCTTTCTGTAAAAAATATCATGTTAGAGACATTAATATCCTTTGACACGTTGATATAAAAATAATTTTAATTCTTAATGTTTCATAAAATAGAAAAATATGGATAAAACATGTAGATTTTTAATTTTATATAGATATTATGTATATGTAAAATAGAAATTGTAAAACACATGTAAATGCTTAAAAATAGAATTTGTTTGATACTATAAAAAATAAATTGCTCGCTACATTAAGAGATTATATTTGAACACTCAGAGAAGAAATTCGAATATTTTATATAACGATGAAACAATATTTCTTTTTTAAAAATATTGCTCTTCAATAAAATGAAAAATACTATCACATGAATAAATAAAGCCTAAACGCAATTTTCACACAGAAAGTCTAGTTCTCTGTATGTACAAAATTTGTCACACAATTTTCTCTCTCGTAAAACCACTTTTGACATATTCCACGTGTTGCATCAAATTTTGTTTATATTCATATTGTCATAATAAAAACGCGTCACAATAGTTATCAGCGTTTTTGAAAGAGAGATTCCAACTTTCACATTAAATTATAAAATGTTGAAATCTCTCACATGTTGAAATGTCCTTAAACTATTTTCTTAAATTGATTTTCGAAAAAGAAGTTAAATAGAAACTTTCTCTTTCGTTCTCTTTCTCGCTATCTCTCTTCCAATGATACGGATTATCGAATGATACTGTTGCGACGATCGATCTATTCCGGGCGGCCAAAAGGCCACACAAAGATCGCGAAGCTACGAGTTTGGAAACCCTCTACAGAGCGTACCTAATTCCACGCGGGATTTGCTAATCCGGGGTTGCAGAGTCGGTCATTATTTGGTGTCGCGTGATCTCGGGGGTAAAGCAGCGCACGGGGCGTATTTCGGTAGCACGGAACGCGCTGTATTTATCCTCCGATATATCACTCGAACCCCTAAATGTTCCGGAAAAGCTCGTCCGACCGAAACTAGGCGCGTATAGAGCGTCGCGCAGTGTCACGCGCGATCGCATTTTAGCCATACCACGGTAGTATCGATTTTTAATTCGCTTAAAAATCGCTTTAAGCCGCGATAACGATTGAAATATCTTTTGCATTAGCAGCCGTTTGTCTAATTACGAGGAAGATTAAATCGAATTGCAGCGCGCTCCGCGCTCATCCGCCAATACATTCAATCTCTTTGATCGCGTCACATTATTAATAGCTCTTTTATCGGAACGTTATTTAGCACTCCGTCCTTAGTTCTCCATTCTATCTGATCACGTTTCTCTCTTCCTGTCAGTGGTAATTGTCTTTTGTTCACGCAGCTAAAAGTTCGCTATTGGATCTATCGCAAACGGCGAAACAGATTAATCGAATCAAACAATAAAATCTCATAACTTCATGATAGCTTGTGTGCCATTAACATATCCTATATTCTATATAAAATATTGCAAAATTATGGAAAATTGCAGTTTATCTTTTGATGAAAATGTATATAGAAGATAATCGTTTATTACAATTTTCAACGTTTTAATATTATATATCTTTAGATATATACATATAATATACATATATTCTTGCCAGCTAGCAATATTTTAGCAGATGTAAGACGAGATAAGAGATTTTGTCAAAATAGATTCACGTTTGGAATTAAATGAAGGATAAGCTTTAGAGATATCTTCCCCCGGAAAGGAGAATCAAAGTTTATGTCGACGCATTTATCGCAACTGAGATTACTAGCTGCAACTACGAGTGCGAACGCGAGAGAATCGCGAGAGAGAACGAGCCAGGAAGCGTGTGTCTACGTACAGGCCGATAGGTATCGATCCCCGTTGACTCTATTCACTGTGCACGACTCTCGACGGGGTGAGTTATATACCGCGGGCCGGTGCCACGGTAGAGTAACCTCCCTTGTACACGCTTGGTAGCGTGTGTGCTTGTGAAAACACCGATATCGTTATTTATGCATCGCGCCGATGGTAGGCTGTATATCTCGTCCCCCGAATGTATCGCCCTCGTTCCCGTCTTCCTTCATCTCCCTCATTCTCTCTCTCTCTCTCTCTCTCTCTTTCGCTCGGTTGCACTTGCCGCGGTCCTTCGAAAACTGCGTCGCTGAAGTTACAGTTAGATTGTGGCTTCCTCGGGAATTCTCCGGATTTTTACGCGCATTCCCTCCTCCAACTGTCGCGTCACGGGATTCGTTTTCTCGCGTATCGATGTGTACGTCCGTCGTGTTTCGATCCCTCAGCGATACTGTCAAACGCCCTGCTCATCTCTTTCGCTATCTCCTCTCTCCCTTTATGTATATATATATATATATTATATATATTGTATTTATATATATATAAAATAGAGATGATAGAAAGAGGGAGAAAGAAATATATGTATATCCGTCTCTATTGTATAATCGTCTTCATTATTACTTGCAAAAGGAGTCGGGATTTAACGTTTTGCGGTTCACAGATGTTTTCCATGTTTCTCATCGTGCCACGCGAATTAATCACGCGCCGATTTGTCGGTATGCACGGTCAATATGCGCACCGTTGCAGCGCGGAGGTAACGTTGATATTTCGCAAATAGGCTAAACGCATTGTTGAACGATGCGGACACGCGACAAACTCCATGCCCGACAAATGCAATCATTGCGACGCAATATTATTATATCTCGGGAGCAAATGTTTTGCGATGTTAGGCAGTGACCGCTTCCGCGCGTGTTACATTGTAATCGAGCTTATCACGGGGCCTGTAATCGTGCGCCCGCGTACCGCGGTAACGCGAGAATGTAAACTATTCGCGAAAGCGATATGTAACAAATTTCATTTACTTCCGTGTTATACATATCCTTGTTCTAGAAATAATAATGACAAAAATTAATGTATTAAATACGAAGGAAATATTATATTTGTTTAATAAATATTAAGGCACTTTTACGTTCGGTTCACGGAAAAAAAGAATTAGCTATCATAGCTAAATTTTAGCTGTCCATATATTACAATCTGAAATTTAATTATCGTGCCTAAAATTTAGCTATAATAGCTAATTTTTTTTCCGTGTTATATATATATATATATATATATATAAACTTGGTTGTGAATAGATTCATTCAATTATTCTTTTTCGCATTCGCAAGAAAAGAGAGGAACAGTTTTACTGGATAAAAGCTTTATTCATGGTTGATGAAACGGTGATCATTCAAGAGAAAATCAAAACTATTAACTATACTTTCTAGCACGCTCATTTCGTTCACAATCTCTCTCTTGCCCTAGGTTATTTTGCCCCATTTCCAATCTATTCATCGAACATCGCCGATTCACGATCGCGCGATTCAATATCGCGTTCAGTGTCTCCCGTTAACGATCGTCAAAGTGCGCCGGATGCCGTCAATAGTAGACGCGAAAGTGTTAACGAGCGGGTTGCGAAAAAAAGGTGAGAGAAAAAAAACAGGGCGCGAGAAGAGTACATTGCGAATCATCGGTGTAAAATGAAAAAACGCGCGGCGGGGAGGCGAGGAAGGGGGAACCGAATCGTTTTTATCTCGACGGTACGTGGCTTTAATTTCGCAGTCATTACCGTTATTATTTCTCCGCGTTCGACCAAACAATTTACGCGATGAATACAGCCGAGTATACAATAACGCGCGGAATTAAAAAAGGGATCGACACGTACACGCAAATATTTCCATACCGGCATTGCCGGGGTAATGTTGGCCGCGTGCGTCCGAGAGGCTAAACGAGAACATTGGCTAATTAAAACTATTTATCCCAAATGTGTATAAAGGTCCGTTTTAAAATCGTGGAATAAACGTCGATTATTCGCCCCTACGTCATCCGCGTTGAATTTTCATGTAAGCGAATAAAATTATACGCCGTTGTTGGATGAAATTCCCTCGCTCATTTCGATCGGTCCGGGAAGACGCGATTGCGAGATTGCGCGCTACGAAATTTTATTAAAAAAAATTAAAAAAAAAAATCCGCTAGCATCTCGCAATGAGTTTTCTTTATGTTCTATCGGCTCAATTTTCCAGCTTCCACGTTCCTCGGACCATCGCGAGTCGCGCGAGATCTTTTTCCCCGACGATCGTCGAACGGATGCTCTCCTTGTGGCTTTGTTCGCGGCAACGAAGGCCAGTGATTAGAGGTGATTCCATTTTTCCAGTTCACCCTCCGCGCACTACCGCCCGAGTTCTCATTATTATAAAGTCACTAACGAACCGAGGAAGCGTCCCGCAAACCCCCATCCAATTTCTCTTTCTCGCATCTTTTCCTCTCTCTCTCTTATTCTCTTGCTGTTTTACGTCGGTTCTTTCGGTTTCCCTATACCGGTCTATGGACCAAATCGATTCCCTTCACAACTCGCAATCGCAAACTAGAGATTGAGGCACTTAAGCTGCAAAAGTAGTAACGGCTTTGAAATACTCGCTTAAGTAATCGTAACACGTAATATTCTGAACTCTTGGCTTCCGTTTGTTTATACACCTGCCGCAAACTTTGCTTGCATACTTATAGCACATGAACGGTTAGTGTTTTGTTGGCACGGAAGCAAGTACTATAAATAGCTTCTGAAGTTATAGAATGTTTAGTAAGAAGTTTATATATTTGTGGAGCGAATACTTTCCACAATACTTTAATACGCATTATGCAACAATGTTTTTCTTCTTTTCTAGTTATAGATTCAAATGCATTAGAATGTCAATTACTTTGTAATACAGGATAATGTAACAAACATATAACTGAAAAGGTGCAAGAATTATAATATAAAAATAAATTAAAATTTTTGAAAAGAAACGTCTGTGTTCCGGTACTGGAAGGAGTTTTCGATTGAATAAATTCGATAAAGTTTATGATCGGTTCACATTCCTTACTCATTTTCAAACAACTTTGAATCATCGCTTGAAACGCTGTAGTTCGAGCCATTATCATTAGCGAAGGAAACTTTTAATACCCACTTTTATCAATAACATCGATTTACTTAGTTTGTTATGAAAATGTATTTTAAGATATCACGGATTTTTTAGTATATATTTTCATACACATTACGTTTTTAATTGCGAAAATAATTGGCAGATAATATGTTACGTTGAATATTTTGTTGAATATAGTAAATATAACAAATAATATTGTTAAAAAGAATGTTTACGTAGTTTCAGAGAAAAGAAGGAAAAATGCAAAACATGTTATAATGTATAAAAACATATATATATATATATATATAGGTTATCGCAGCGTAGAAATAAAGATAACTTTCCGAGAGCTTTAGCTCTATTTGAGCGATAATAAGAGCCGCGGGCGTGACAAACTTATTCGCGTGGAAACAACAAAGTCTTGAATTCGAAGTCTTCGTAACAGCCAGGAATAATAAAGACCATCCAAGGTAAATGTTTTCACGACGGGTAAGTACGTGTACGCGCACCATGAATATGCAAATCCGCAACAAATTTCCCCTCCTCTCGTTCGTGCGCCCACGAAACACCTTTTTCTGGCCGCCTGATTAACACCTCGTGAAAGTAAAATCAGCGAGTTAGCAATCCCGACTTCCGCCATTACGCGCCCCCTTATCAATTCAATACGTTCCCCGCTATAATCGATTAATTGCGCCCTTTGAATCCTCGTCTACTCGAAGCGACGCACTCTTTCTTAATTCACGGCAAACACCCGCGACGACTGTTTTCGCTATGATGTTTTCTATAATAACTTCCGCAACCATTACGAAGATCTTTATCCCGGTATCGAAGTAATTTTATCTCTCTCTCTCTTTCTCCCGTATCTTTTTAGGACGACGTGTTTACTTTGAAACTTTTGAACCTCTGCGCTCTTATACTTTGCCGCGAAGACACTTGTTTTTCACGTAATCATTCGACGATTTTACGTCCGTTCCACTTGTTGTCTCTCGTATTTTCTTGAAAAATAATAAACTATCCCCGAGCGCTCTTTTCATCGTCCCATCGGCTCTCTCTCTCGTTCTCTCGCAAGAGTAGTATAAGCTCGACGGGAAGTTTTCAACAACGTCCAGAATAACCGGGTTAAAGTACCTCCGATGCGCGAGCGTCTCGCGTTTAACCTCGTTATATCAGATTTCAAATGAGCATGAAGATATTCTCAGACGTTTTTCCGCGGTAAAAATGTACAGCGCGACTGATATCATCGGCGACTGATATTCCGATTCGGCGTGTAGAACCAGCTTTTCGCCGAGAAAGACCGCTTCCTCCCTCGAATAAGGCTTTGTAAAAACTTTCGCCTCCCTCTTTCTCTCGCGTCGACGTTTCAGAGCGTGTTTTATCGTCGCTCGATGTTAAAATAAAGTGACCGCGACACCAAGCTCTCGCCTGTGGCCCCTCTCTTTTAACCATCCTCCTTTTTCAACCTCGTCCTCGTCGTCGGTCCATCCTGCCGCGAACTCGCTCTAGCTCCGGGATATTGTTTTAGGGATGGCGTTCGAGCATCAACTGAAAATAGACCTGCTGCCGTGACACGCGTGCGTTTCATCCCTCTATCTCTTTCTCCGTCGCCTTCGACCACCCTCTCTCTACGTCTCTTTCCCCTATCCCTTTCGGTTCATCGACGCGCAAGTGCATCCCCTCCCGATTTCTCTCCCTTTCGCGGCGAACTTTTATGGCAATACTAAATTTCGCAATGAGTGCGTGAGGTGAAATGGTATCAGGGCGGTCGGCCTGAATGTAATACCGACTGGCTATTGTGGGTATGGAGCTATCAGTGAACCGCGCGTTTCGCGGAGTAAATCGAGCGAGATTATCCGTCTTGTTTTCTCGCCCGTCGACGTTTTTCTCGTTTTATTGCCGAACGAAATTGCGCGACCGAGACTGAGCACTAACGTACGAGACACTAAAGCCGTTCTAATTGCTGCGTATGGGACATGAATTTGATTGTTTCGCGTTTACGATCTGTAGGAATCGATAATATAAGTTCAATAGTCGAGAATAACGAATTTGTACCGGAGACTTAAATTAAATAGAACAGATTAATGTATATTTTTTCGCAGTTATTAATAACTATTCAAATATTTATTTATAATGTTTCGATATATTTAAACAAGTCTCGCCTGCAGTTTAATATCGATTATTTTAATATATATAAACTTAGTTAAATAAAAAAAAATTAGATAAAAGTATGTGTGGGTGAAAAAATTTTTATTCACCAAGCTCTTTGTATTTTATTTATTTTAAAATAATGTTTTATTGATAATGTGCAATATACTGCAAAATTTTGCAAGTCAAATTTATAATAGTTTTTAATTCTTTTCAACGTTATTATTAATAACGTATTAAATAATAAATTAAGATTTAAGAAATGAAAAATGTAATGTTTATTAAATAGATAGAATAGACACACATTATTGGCGAGGGAGAAAGAGAGGGAAATTATTGGTCCGGTTCCGCCGAAGGCTTCCCCTTCGGAAAATTTGACCGCACAGGGACTCCAAGGGTGGGCCACGCCGGAAGTGACGCCTAACAACGAGGAGGAAGGAACCTCCTCGTTTTCCCGCTCGTTGCAAAACACGACAGAGATTTATTAAACTCCCCCGAGAGACAGGAAAGGGCCGAATGAGGAGCGGCAAGCAAACAATAAATTTAGGTTTAAGAAAACAGGATACGATGGTTGAAGAGCGATGACCATAGTCTGTGTGTTAATTCGAAGATACTTGCTTTCTCCTCTTCATTCTGAATTTAGACTGATTTATGTAATCTAAAGAGGATAATTTTAAATTATTTGTTACTTCGCCGCAGCGTTCCTGGTGCACCGAATTAAGGTGAAAATCTCATCGGATCTTATCGCCTTCAGGGTAATCCCAAAGTGAAACGAAAGTATCTTATGAAAAATTGAGAATATCTATAAAAGATGCAAGAACGTGGACTTTATTGCTAACAGAGGAGCTTATATCGAGTCTTCAAATATTAACATGCTTAATAAATATAAAAATTCTAAATTTTTCTTTTAGATTCTCCTTTATATTTTTCAAATTTTAATTTAATTTAATGTTAATAATTAATCTCTGCAGAGATAACTGTCATAAAATGTTCATAAATTTTTTCAAGATAAAATGCATATGTTTTTAATTGAGTTTGATGCAAAGTACTAAGATATTTAAATCAAAATTTTTACGACCGTCTACTGATCTCGCATCGATAATTTAACAACAGTAACTAGAAGAGATTTATATAACGCGAAATGACACGATTTATAATACATGTAAAAATAGGAAATTTTTGAACGAATATGTGTTTGTGCGCTGCTACTTCCGTAGGGAATATCATATTTTGTAACGTGCAGGAAGTGTGACAGAAAACGTATAACATCGATTGCGAACGGCGCAACTCGATGTAACGCGCCATCGCCTTTCGTTGTTGCCGTACATTTCCATTATTGCGCACTTAAACGCGCCGAAACAGAAAATTCGAAAAATTCAATATTATCGTATTGGTGCATTTCGTGTGCCTATCGGAAATATGAAAAGCATATATCTACGCCGACACGAATTTTATATTGTACTACACGTGCCCTCTGTGCGAGTAAAAATAGTTTGTCGCAAATCACTCCAGTGAAATGTACAGTGTATCGAATTCCAATTACTCAACATGCTGCGCGCGAGTTGTTATCTCCCTCAATGCAAAACTTTACCTTTCACCATTGAAATTCGTATCGTGCTTTTGAAATTTAATTGCATCTTTATATCGAAACGGATATTTTATATTAAAGCAAAGCGCGTAACACGCGTATTGAATAAAAAAGTTGCAATTCGCCGATTTATACATTTATACAAATAAATTTTTGAGCCTAATATAAGCTTAATATTTTCGAACTAATTCCCACTGGCTAGACTATTTTTTTTTTATTTTAATCCACAATGCTATAAATTTATACGATATCAAATATTGAAGAGTTTAAATATTACTTGTTTTATTTCAATTTTTCAATTTTTTACTGCACTTCAAATAACATTTTTAACAAGATGACACTTAATAAAATTTTCAGATCAAGAATTTGATCTGATTTATCAACAATGCATAAGCGATATTATATTAATGATGAGAATAAACTAATTAATCTTTCGCAGTATCATTCCCACTTAATTTGGTTTATTATTAGCGAGATCTAGATTTTTTCTAGATACGACAACACTTTTATAATCTGCTGAATAAACTCTATTCGGAGGATGTGGTATTACAACGTCCAAACGTTTTTCGCAAATGCTGACACATCGCCACATTCTACTTTCCGTGAGCGTGATGCGGTTGCCCACTGACAATGCCTGCACGTATGAGACGCGTGCACGGAAATTCAAGCATGCCTCTCTCTTTCTCTCTCTCTCTTTCTTCCTATCACACACCTTTTTAAAGTAGCGTCTGCAATCGAGGAGATGTCTCCGAGATGCATCGGCTGCGATAAGGATCGCCGGAGGTTACTGACGATGGTCCGCTCTAATTAATCAGCGATTCGTTAAAACCGTCTCTGCAGGTCGATAACGCTCTACCGGGTTTGCGCTCGCCATCAGAATCCAAAGGACCGGGAAAGGGACAGGAGAAATGGCGGGCAGGGGGAAGGAAAGGGGCGACAGAGGATGGGTGGCAAATCAGAGAGGGTGGCTTGGGAGACAGCGGAGGGTGCTGGAAGAGAAGAGAGGGTTCGGCCGGAGGGCGTAGCACGGGTTGCGCCGGGCTATACATTACGAGCTTTAGTAGGGTTTAGCCGTCGCTATATACCGTGTCGCGGTCACCATTTCGTACCACCTACACGCACAAGTGCGAACACACACACACACACACACACGTGTAAATACACGCGCACGCCTATAATCCCGCGTGAATTCGGCGCAGATAGATAGGTAGGTAGGTATATACGCGCGCGTAGGTCAGCGCACGCGTGTACACGCTTCGACCTCTAAGTGCGCGTCAAAGTGTGCGTGCCACATAGCGAAACACCGTTTGTGTGTTCGGCACCGGAATATACGAACGTGCACGTCACGAGGCCTGGTTTCGTCCGGGATCAATGTAGTGGTCTTCGTGACATTCGACCTCAATGCCCGCGATAATGTCTATCAGCTCTATCACGCACTTTGACGGCCGTCCGTGCTAAGATCCTACGTACTGTTTCGTCGCTATGCTTTGTGTCGCGCTTAGACGCGTTGCACCAAAATTATTTGCTCCCTTCTCTTTTCAAAATTCGTAAAATTCTCAAAATATGTACGATGCATTATTTCAGGAACATTGCATAATAATAATTCGTTTCGATATTTACGACTCGTAATGAAATGCCCGCGATTTTATGAGCCGGGGAATTATAGGCTCTGCTTTTCTCTCATTCTTCCTCTCTGCGTGCACGATGTCTAATTACAATTATTGCGGCGAAGCTTTTTACGGCACGAGTAAAAATAGTCGCATTGCGAATTGTATGAACGAGGCGGACGAATGAAAACGTGAACGACACGCTGCGACGCGTGTTTAGAGACGGCACAAATACAGATTCAAGTCGCGCGATGAAAAGTTCCGGCCGTGTGGAAAGCAAAGTTAATGTTTCACGAGTTTCGCGGATAAAGAACTTTGCTCGCCGGCCGAGTTTAACTTCGCGACAATTCGTTGAGGAACGCGTCCGTACTCGCAATGCGGGAATAACTCGATAATTTCCGCGCACCGTATTTGCATCGCATATTCGTATTTTTTTTCGTCTTCGCGGTCCTTCGTCATTGAATCAAGACGCGATAATAAACACGATACTTTGCAAAATCTTATGCATTTATGTGTAAAATATATGCATGTTATTTTTTATTTTTAGATAATAAGATGTTTATTATATAATGATCGAGTTAATTTGATTTTGATATCTTTAAATTTAAAAACTTTGCAAATTCAGAATATTTCTATAGTATAGAGAGTGAAATTTACATATACATATATATGAATCTAATAATGAATGATAATCAATATTTAATAAAGAAATTTGAGTAAATATTGCGAAAAATTTACATCTCACTTCGATTTTTATATTATACATACATTTTGAATCACGTTACGGATTCTTCTGATTTTTCTGAAACTTCAATTCATATCACTTCAAAATTTATTACTTTTTAAACTTAAAATAACATAATATCTGATGTAAATATTATCGATATTATCAGCTTTTCTAATTTTAAGTCTACTCATCATCATGTTCAAAAATAGTCTCAGTGTTATAATTTCATGACTTTTATAAGTCTTTTTCTTATGGAAAAGTAAATTGTTAACTTATGTAAACAATGTATTTCATTGTCTTACTTTATTGCAATGTACGTGTGTGAGCTTTCCCTCTATGCACTCACTCTGAAAACATTCTAATCTAATCCATAATTTGATTGTTAAATTAGATTTGGATTAAAATTTTGTTTCGAGAATAAAGATGCAGAATCTTCCCTGCCTGCGCATAGCACATTGCCAGTAAAGTGAAACAATAAAATACAAGTCTCTTTTTCGTCTTGTAAAGTGGAATCGCAATTTAAAAACTAGCAAAAATAGATGAAATCTATTGACAATAATGTAATAGTCATACTGAACATAAAAGAGGTAACATACATAAATAAAGGATAACAAAAAGGCATGAGTAATGCACAGTACAAAAAACTATGTATAATCAAGAATAAAAATGCAATATTTTAAAATGTCATACCTCGAGAAAGCAGAAGAATGTAACATAATTCAGAGTGCGCATACATAATTCAAGATTCTATCCACTATAATATATATGAAAATCAAAGTGATCGGTAAAATGTAATCTTATTGCAATATTTATTGAAATTTGATTTTTCAATGATGCAATAAATTATTAAAAAAATACGAATATTACTTAGAAAAAATACAGAACTTTATATTCACATTATAAATAATTACAAATACTAATGCTTAATCAATATCATTCCATAAATAGAAAAGTTCTTATTATTGATCGTATTTTATTTATAGAAATAAATTCAATTTAAAGTATGCTTTTATTGATATTAGAAAGAACAAAGTATGTGAGACACGAAATGCGTTTATTGTGCATGTGACAATTATCTATATTTGACAGTTGAATTTTATATCATAGCAAAGTAAAAGAAAAAGAAAAAAAATATTTTCCTACAATTTAAAATAGTGTTTTATATATATGTATATAACAAATATTATCCGCGGAAAAATGATAATCACGTGATTTGTTATTGTCTTCCCATGCAAAATTTTGAATATATGCATTTAAGAAGTCATGTTTAAAACTTACATATCTCAGAACAAGTGTTGCTTTTCGCGCTTTTAACAAATTAAAGTAGACGCACAAAGGGAGACATTTTCCACGACTAAAAGAGTCGTAGGAACGAAAAGTAAAGATATATACAGCCAAAGAGAAAGAAAGAAAGAGAGAAACAGAGACGAAGGTGAAGCGGATTGGTGCTAGACGAAAAGAAGAGAACGACAACGCATAAAGAGAAGCGTCGAGACGTCAGACGTTTCTCGCTTGCACGGCTTCGTAGAACCAGCTTGCTATTATACTGATTACATTTTCAAATGCGCCTACCCGGGATGCGTTCTTTCCCGACCCTTCCGGCCCTTTCTTCGCCTCTCTCTCTCTCTATCTTTCTTTCTGGTCTCACAGTGCTCCGGCAACATCTACGATCCGACATGTTCTATCTATTTTCTCGCGTCTCCACGGATTTTATGACACCTTCGTCGCTGTTTCTCTCACGGCGGCATATTTTACGAGATATATCCTATATTTCTTTATTTTCCTTCGGTGTAAGAACGATTTTCACGTAAGGAGTCTTGCGCATGACGAAATCCCGGCGGCGAGTTTCCGTCCACTTCCATTTGAGCCTCGTGTGCATCGGCATGAGAGTATCTGAATTTCTAAAAGGCACGAGAGGCGATGGTCTCGCGCGCCCGAGACTCGCTCACACAATGCGCCGGTAAATCACCTCGGCGCAAGACAAAAGGCGGAATTCAGCGAGAAAAAGTCGGTCACACTCTGCTACGACGTACTATAGACACAAAGGCCTCGGGAGTTCGCACGATTGATCGATCTCGAATGAATATTTACAACGGCCCCGCGCGTCCGCCGCCTTTTTTTGACGCGCCGCGATTAGTTCTAAGGAAAAGAGGCGCGAATAACAATAAGTCCGCGCGATAGACTCGCGCATCTGCATGCGCGGACTTTATCCTTCCGCGCGTACTCGGATTTATGGAAATTATGCAAATTATTCGATCGACAATATCACCGCGAGTTATAAATATACGCGAGTATAGACGAAGAAAGTAACTCAAAGCTTAATACAATAGAGACAGAGCGCAAAGTTATCTTGTGTTATGCTTCGAGAGATATTTGCACATCCGGTCCACGTGATAACGCGACATCAATCACGTCGCGATAACGAGTGGCAGAAGGAATCGATCTGTTTAACGAAATATATCCCGGAACAAAGCATTATTATTGCGAACGAAGAATGTGTAATATGCGTCAGCACATACATGATATTTGCATGCCGATGATGCTTTGTATCGACGACATTGGGTCATTGACCTGCGACGAGTTAAGTATTTTTAATAGTCGGCTCCCGACCAAAGAAGCGCTCTCGCATTCACTGAACCGTTCGTCAAGTGCAATTGATTGCCGCTATACCGAGCAGTTAATCATAGTCGTTCGTCGTCTACGCGATGAAGAAATGGGTTTCAATCATCTTAAGATCATTGGACGCTATCTCGCTGATTCGCATAACATTAATGTATTTAAAAATTTTGCACAATGTTTATTTGAAGAAGCTGATAGAATTACGCTCAATAATTTTTCTTGTACAAAACTCGTTTCTAAGTAACATCGATTAAATAAAATCAAAGAATTATATTATTTTTTGTACACATAATATAATACTCTAACACTCTATTATAATTCTCATAATAACGTTAAGAAATGGCAAACTATATGTATGCCTTACGGAATCTTTTCGCTCAAAGAGATGCGAGATGACGGGATCAACGATGCAATTCTAAACGCGCGATGACTGCAACACCATATCCGCAATTTCCTCGGCGCACTGTCCATTACGACTTTCGAGGGACAATGAGACTTTATGGACGATTCCCCTCTCACCTCACAGTCTTATCCCCTTGTAGTTCCCTACGTGACACCGGTCCTAATGGTGTGCCTGGAGGCCGACACATCCTACCATACCATTAACCGTAGCCGTGGCGCGACTTTGCCTTTCTACTTTATGCAACGCGCACGTCGAGACATGTGTCATTATTTTCGCGCAACTATCTTTCTAGTTACACCAACGGCACGTGTGCCGCTACTCGAACGTGCCGCCGTCGCGGATAATACATGTTGCATTTGTTTTCGTTAAAACGCTGACAAAACGCTGCCTCCCAACATGGCGACCCTTTAATCTTCATTCGCGCCGTCTCGTTTGGGATAACCTTGTTTTCTCGCGACGGCGAGACCCCTCTCCCTTTTATTGCCACGTGTTGCTCTATCGCAAATGCCAAAGCTCTTTCTCTCTCTCTCTCTCTCTCTCTCTCTCTCTCGGTATTATTATCGTTATAACGCTATTCTTGTCCCCGAGTTCAAAGATGCGCTTGTGACAGCGATACGCGATGCTTGATAAAAAATGTATTTAAAATAAAACGCGAGAACTCTCTCTCTTTCTCTCTTTAGCTCCCGTTTCGCTCGACGCGTTAATTTGTCTTGGTGCATGCATTATTATTAATAATTAATTAATTCATTAATATGTTAGCAGACCGTCGTGCGATTTGTGTGTTTACACAAATACAAGTCTAGAAAACAAATGCGATAATATTCATTAACGTATGAATGGTAGAATTTTTCTCTATTATTTCGACGCGTGTAATAAATATTCATTCGTCTTTATTGTGTCCACGTATTCGATGCCGTGTGCCCACGATATTATCATCGTTAATTATAATTTGATTTAATTTCCTCATTTATAATATCCTCGTTAATACGCATCATATTTTCACTTTTAATCCCGTATCGAGCACTGTCAACGTTCCCGCGCTGTTGATTCCATACCATCGATCGTCGTATAATAATCATATATAATTGATAAATTACTTGTTAAGCGACCAGAAAATTATGCCGATCCGATATGAAAATCGAGATGATAAATACTATAGCTCGTTACATATTATATACGCTTCAGGATTTTCCGGCTTTGACCACAGGTAAGGGATTAAGTGGCGTTGAAAATTACCATCCATCCACGATCAGATTTTGCAACTTAAACGAGTTAAATGACAAACTGAAATGTTAATATATCATCGAGGACAAACATCAATAACAATTAAATTTCATGCAACATCAAGCCGCGCTTTGACATATAAATATATATAATAACGCGTTCTTTTAGAAATAAATAATTATATTGTACATTATATTGCCGTCCCATTATTATTTAATTTAAAAAGTAAAAGTTAAAGTATCGAATGATTTGATCATACTTTCACGTTCTATCTCCAGAATACTTTTTGGAAATTATCTTTGTAAAATTATCTCTGTGTAAATGCGCGCGTTTTGTGTGTATGTGTGAAAGAGAGAGAAAGAGGAAGGGATGAGGGATCAAGCCATTATAATAATTTGAAGAAAATAACTAAATACATCATATATGCCCCATTTTCTCATATCAACGTGTCTTTGCGGACTGAAAATATGTAATATGTTTGTATTATTAGCATCGCTGTGGCGTGTAATGAAAAATATGTTCAGCCGCAAGGGGACAATGTTTTCGAGGCAGATTGCAGAGCACCCGTTTTGATTTCGCGCGTAATATTGCTATCCTGTTCTTCATACATGAATTTCAATATTTGCGCAGGATAATTCATCCACAAAAGCCCGCTCCAGTTATTTTAATTAATCAACTACTGCAATTTTTTAAAATATATTTTACGTTCCATCACACAGACGAAAAATTTAATTATTCGTTACATAAAAAGTGTTATCTCGCGACCGCGATCTCGGGAAGTATATGGCATTTTCCACATATACGTATAGGTATATCCCGGGATATTTTCTTCATCAACCGGCGACTTTAAGAGTCACGGTTCGCGCTTAATCCATAAAAAGATTCGCGTGAGTTATTCCTGATAATGTGTGTGGCAAAGGTGCGTAAGAAGTGCCCGTAACGGATTTTTCGCTGAAAACCTTCAAGTGGAAGAAAAACGCCTTCGTTATCCTTAAGAGACGCCGCGATCAATCTCTATTTCAAAGCGAGGTTTAGAGCATTATCGTGTATGTCGCATGTAGAGCTCACGCGAACGACGGAATTATGTCGACTGAGTAAGGAATTCATTCGTAAGAACTTACTTCACATTTACGAGCAAAACGAAAGTTTTTTTGGGGGCAAGCGATATACGCCTTCACGTCAGATTAGCTTTGAAATTAACAGCATTATTCACAAGATCGATATTTCTCTCGATGCAATAATATATTCCAAGAAGCTAAATTATTTCTAAATTCTTAGATTTTAAGATTATATTGTGATTTTCATGTTTTCTTTATTCTCTCGCAATTAAATCCGGATATCATATTTTTAGTAAAATGTAACAATAAAAAGTACCTAAATAAGTATCTTTTTCTGAAAAATACATTATTTTATCAATAATATATACATTATCTGTTAAAAGAGCAAAAAAAAGATTAAAAATAGTAATATTATATATTGTAACATGATATTTTATTCAAAATATTTAAGAAGGATATTTTGTACTTAATCGTAAGCCAAGCTTGCAATATTTGATTTTAATTGCATCCAGTAACTGAAATATCATATGTCGCCGTGTCGCAAAAAATCTGAAGTAAACTTGAAAACTGAAAATTGCAATCTATCAGCTTTGGTGCGATACCGAGACGCAATTCCAACATATCAATAGCGACAAGGGACGATGCGATCCATTCCCCATTCGTTACACGTTATTCCGCGCGAAAGCGGAAATAAAACGATGATTTTTCGACGCGGAGCATAAACGCGTGTCCGACTACGGGCGCGTCCGTGTAGCAGTTTCGAAACAAAATATCGTCCGCGTGAAAATACGAGATTTTTCCCGTTATATATATTTTTTTCTACTTAGCGCCGAATTACGCGGACAAATTCATCTTCTCGCGCGAATATTGCATTTCAGGGTGCACCTAAATTCGATCCTCCCCTCCCCAGCTATGTGTCCGTGTTGACGACCGAAAGGATAGTGGCACGATATCCACTCTCGAAGCGCCTTCTCGTTCGGTGCAGCGGGCGTTTACAAATGTTGGGCGTGGTGGGGAGACGAGCGGCGCGTCCTGAAAGGCACGCGACCGATGATTGCGGGGGCATCAGATAAATATAATGACAGAGAGAAGGGAATACAAAAGGAAACGTTCGAAAAACACGACTATTAAAGGGAAGCGTAGTTAGCATCCCCCGGACACCCACCTGGCTGGTACATCTACGGTCCTCTATGCCTATCGCTCGTACGGTTGCCTCTATCATTGCACACGAGCACTGCACGACACTCTTAAATCACCATCATCTTCGCCACTGGGATACCCCCGCTGGGAACCGATCTCCTCTCCCGAGGCAGTCAGCAGGACGGACCAACCGGTGAGCGGCGCGATATTCCGATCACACGGGAATACCGCAGTCGCGGTGCCGCATTCGCGGATACAGACGAGCTCGCTAATAAACGGAGGACACTGCACGCGGCTGTTAAAACAGCCGGATCTGCCGTCGATACCGGGCGCTTTACGTTCTTTTCCGGAAGCTCTCGTAACGTCGCAGGACCCAGGGTGGAACGATCACGCGGTGGTTCGGATAGCAGAGCTCGGGCAACGAAGGCCGATGTAGAGTCAGTCGTGATCCGAGTCCACCCACCCTCGGTGGACGCGCGCGAGGGCGCAGAGAGACCCGGTACGCGCTATACAGAGACAAATCTATGCTGGTGACAACCAAGGACGCGCGTGAAATCGACGTTCGCGGTTCCGGGGCTAGCAGTGCACTGACTCCGACCTCCTCGTTCGACCCGACGGTCCGCGGCTTCGACTCCCACGCGGCGCATGCGTGGCTCAACATGGCGACGTTGCGCCGTCGTCGTCGTCGTGCCGCCGTCACCGACGTCGACGTCGTCGTCGACGTCGTTCTTGTCGTGGTCGTCGTCGTCATCGTCATCGGCATCGTCGTCATTCTCGTCCTCGTCACCCCTTCGACTCGCACCGTCTCTCTTCTCATTGTGATTCCCCCCCTGCGCGATCGTGCGTGTGGTGTATCGCGCACATATATTCGATGTACACGCTCGTATATACATGCAAACGCGTTGCTTCATACTCCAAATCGGCAACCCCCGAGAGAGAGAGAGAGAAAGAGCAGACCCAGCAAACACCGATATATAATTGTTACATTGCTATAATAAAACGGAATATAACAGGTAATATAACGTGTACGTTACATGTAACATCCATGTTAGTTGTAATTTCCCATTCATAGATGTAACATTTTAATATAACATATATTACATTGTAGTTATATTGTAATTATATACCAAATAGCACATTGACGTATTGATAAGTCAGTGCTATCTTGGGATATAATGACAATATGACTACAATGTAATATACCTATGTAATATTAAAAATGTTACATCTATGAGTGGGAAATTACAACTAACATATACGTTACATGTAACATGCTTGAGTATATAACATTTATATACTGTGTTTGTTGGGGAGGTGGATTTCTATATCTTGCGCTAAGCGTTAACGTCACCTCCGCTTGACAAAAGGGATGAATGGGACACGCAGGCAGTTCTCGCGCTCTTTTCTCGTGTAACAATGAGACCAGAAACATATTTTGCAGGTAGTTCGCATGCGATCCTCCTTCGACGCGCGCGATTATCGAGCGTCGAATGAGTTCACATGATCGAGCACTTAATCATGGATTGTTCCTCGTAACGTACGAACACGTGACTTCCACAGGTCATGAGTGAGATTAGGGTTAACTGCGTCGATTATGCAACGCACCGATGTAAACTTCTCACTGGCGCTGCTTCGACCGTTCTAAATGCTGCCTATATACTTGTGCACGAATTGAATTAATTGGAACAACGGCTGATGTTTAATCAGATTGTCTTCACTAGCAGCTTATCTTTAATTAAACGTTGCTTTCCAATGACAAAGATATATTTAATTCGGTCTAAATTAAAGGAAACTCATTCGCGAAAAGTTAGGAAAACGAAAGCGTTTCTTTATATATTTTACTTTGTAATACTGGTTAATATAGATTTAATAGTTAAATATATATATTTATTCTACGTTTAATATATATTAAATTCCTTCTTTTCAATATAAATATTATAAATGGATTAGATAAATATTACGAAATAATGTGTATTAAATATATTTCTTTTCTTTAGCATTTATAATATTATAATTTAATACACATTATAAATGTTAAAGAAAATTAATTAAATAAAATTTACATGAGAAAAATATATATTTATATATATGATTTTTAAAATTACGTTCAAATTTTCTATTTCTACTTTTCGATAGAGAAGATGCTTAATAGATTACTTTTAAAATTAAATAGTTGGTTATGCATACTTATACATTGACAATGTCACGACAGATCGAGCAATTCAATTACCTACATATATTATTAGAACTATTTCGTAACGTCATAGATAAGACAGAAAATAATTTTGCAATATTTCCAAGAAACGTGTGTCCTACTGAAATGGACATTCATAAATTGGATTCAAGCGAATTTTTATAGCTCGACCGTATAATATATGCGTTTGCGAACGAAAAGTAATGGTTCGCGAATGATAACCGAGAATTTTCGTCATGATTGTCGCAAATATATCGGCATGAATAAGTTATACGTTTCTAAATGCAACGTATACGATGCATCGTTTCTTGTTCCCTTCTTTATCTTATAGTATAGCCGCTATTACTGCCGCTGCGCATGTCGCACGGCTGAATCGCGAGTCGTCTCGAAACGAATTTGGCATCGGCTCAGAAACATCCGGATGGTTGTTCAGACCTCACGAAGGATTTTTTTTGGGAGCATTCCAAGTACTTCGGACACAGTAACGAGACTTTTTCGATATGCGCAAAATTAGAATTACGTAATGTATATCTGCCGAACGATTAAGACGCTCTAGGAAAAGAAAAAAATTTCCAGTGAAATCTATCGGTGTTAGAAGCATGACGTGCGGTCTATGATCTCGTTAACGATAGAGGAAAGAGGTGATAACGTATAACTCGGTGCGCGCTGTTGGAGATAAATTAGTAGATGGCTCAGATACGCGCGCGCGCAAGGTAGATTGGTTCTGGAACTACGAAGTGAACGTGTATATAGGACTGCTAAATTAAAGCGCATTGTTAATCCCGCGCTATTCCGTTTTCTTATCTAAAACTTCCGTGTAATAAAATTTAGAATGGCAAATGAAACTTTACGTTGCTCGCGCGGAAAGCAATCCGAAATAAATACAAACGGAAATTTCGGTAAGGAAATATCAAAGTTGTATATTGATGAGAGAATTGTGCGCAATTTACAGAGAGTTACTTTTCAACCGCTAAACACATCGCAAGTTTCATTCGTGCAAATAAGGAGAGAGTACGATAATTAATTACTGATTTTATTCCATTTCATTTGACAATGTTCCATTATCTGTCGTATGCCGAACGGCCGTTACGATAAGGAACGCTCGTGACCACTTTGAAAACAGGCGAGATATAGAACATTTGACGGGGAGATAGGACTTTTCACTGGAGAAGAAATATTCCTGAAAGTTCGCAGTTTGCCGATCGATACGCGTTATTCCCCAAAGTAAATTGACAAACGTGCTTCCCTTTTATCTACAGTCGCACTAATTTGATTGACCCGATAATGCATTATGGAGTAATAGCATTACATTCCTTCGTAAGTAAAATTCCATTTTAACATTCTGTGAACCAACTTAAGTAATACTTGCTTTAAACATTTCAGAGTCATTTTATCGCAGTTAATATATTTTAAAGATAATACATAGATATTATTAAAACACGATTTTCTTTAATACTTTTTATTTAATTTCACCGAAAAATTGTATTCTAAGCGCCAAGAGGATCCTCTTAATTTAAGAAATTCCTCTAAATTTTAGTATATTTTTTTCTAAATGTAAGAATATCATCTTAAATTAAGAGGATTCTCTTGGCGCTTTAGAATACAATTTTTTCAGTGTTATATTATTTTATATTTTCCTCATTTCATATTCAAAGTTGCAAATAAAAAAAAAAGATTATATTTTTAACTATAAATCATAATTTTACATCTCGGGGCTCTTGCTCAAAATTGTCTCTAATCCGAAAGAGCTCCTAGTTCAAAGTCCCGGAAAGAGACATAATGTATAGCGTGGAAAGTATATTTAGAAGTTCCAATTAAGTGCAAGAGCCAGCGAAGGTTAAGCAGGCGTGAAGGAACCTGATTTGCCGTCCCTTCTCCCTTCCCTGCAACATTTTAGAAGTACCTTTCTTTCGTCTCAAGTCCAGTAACGACGCTAAAGCAAGACTGGTACTGGCGAAGCGTCGCCTACTGTAATCCTTAATTGGTCCGTGTGATTCATTCGGTCCATTCATCGTAACTAAACTGCTCTTCGAAGGAGAGCCATCCTCGCCTTCGGCGACAGAACCAAGCGCGTCGGGGATCTATCTCTCCTCCTTTGCCCTATGTCTCTTTCTTTCCTGCTGGCTATCACTGTTTCCCCCCCTCCCCTTCTTCTCTCTCTGTGTTTCTCCCGTTCAATCTTAGTTACACGAGATACCGCCACGACATTCTACGGTAGCCTGTCTCGCTATCTGCCGTTATAACATTAAATCAGATAAACAAACGCGGTCTTAACTAACACGTTTGACATAATCAGCTGTTCAGAGAAGCGGCGAGAGAAAGAAAGAGAAAGTTAGTACGGGATAATGATAAGAGTACGAACAAGGGAATAAAATTAAATAAAAAATGAATCTAATAAAACTATTTTCCTAGATAGCAAGTTTAATTCAGATAGGAAAAAATCATGTAAGATTTGTATAAATAATCAAGTTCTTTTTATCTATATTCGATATGATTATTCTATTTTCAATAGAAATTCATCGAAATACACCAGGATTTTTTGTTACATTTTTGATTGTGCTCTTGAATTGTTATCTGAAGAATCACCATTTTGTAGAGACGCGGAAGCGCGATTGGTCTCGTTGCGTGAATTCACAAGCCCGGGTCATTTCACGATGATGTCCCACAGAGAGAAAGAGAGAGAGACAGAGAGGGACAATGATTGTCTGGCTTAGAAGAAGTATACGAAAGGAAAAGGGTGCGCCCTGCGGGTCCTGCCTGATCGGATATTATTACGAGACTCTGCGCGTTTCCCGTTCCGCCACGTACGTGCTACGACATTCACACGATGACGACGACACGACGACAACGAAGATTACCCACTTTTCCGCAGCCGCACGTCCCCTCGAACCTCGTTATTTCAAGAATGCGAGTTACTTTGGAAGAGATCGTATAAAGAGATCGCTGTCTCGTTACCGATTACTCGAAAGGTCGAGCGAAATCTTACACTTCTTATTCTATGGAAAGCCGCTACTTATTCGGGAAGAACCAAATATTAAAAAGAAAGAAAAAAAGTGGAGTATGCAAAAATTAATAAAAAAATTCTAATTGAAAATTATACCGTAACGTGACATAATGACTTTGAATTGCTACTTTGAATATCCGTCAGCAAACATATATTAATTCATGATTTGTAGCCGAAGCAAACGTCAAATTTGGATTTATTGTGCATTAATGTTATGAAATTTTCGACAGCAATTATTATAATTGCTCTAACTGTACTTTGACTCTGTGCGGGGATGATATTATTATAGAAAATAATTTACTTGATTAATATTTAGTTTACACAGTTTATTTAGACTTCATTCTAGTAGGTGTAAAATATCATTTAAATATATTTATATGATATTTAGTATAAAATTCAATATTAAAATTTTTTGTACTCTTTAGTAATTTAAACATTTAATATGATTAGTTTCTATCAAGCAAATTTAAACAGAAAATAAATATACCGTAATTTCATCGTAATTTTAATACATACAATTTAAAATTTGTACCCAAAATAATTAAATTTCAGTTATGGTTTAAATTTTCGATAGAACCATATCGTCAGCTACTAAAAATTCGAACCGTTCGAAAAACTGTATCCAAATTTAATTTGGCCATTTACAAGATTACGATCATACTATTCGATTCAATGTTCAGGGAGCTTATTGTTCCTCATCAATAGAATCATGAGGGAATAAAATTTAGCTTTCACCATTGCATCAAAATACAGAAAGTTTCGATCCCATTTGAAAGTACAGAGCAAAATTTCTTCTTCGCTCTCTCGTCTATCTCACATCCTCTATTTTCTCTCGACCATCGCGAGTGCCCCATCGTCGTTTCAACCACCCGAGTTCTCTTGCGAGAATCAACGTAGTTCCACATAACACCGCGAAAGTCGAAAGGCAGAAGAAAAAGAAGAATGATTTCCGGGCGCGCATCTAACCGGAAATACTCGACGACGAAAGATCTAAGATTCGCGATGGGATTCGCGGAAGGATGAATAATAACGTTTGAAATTCGAGACGCGGAATAAAACGATGTCGCGGACGAAAGGCGCGTCGTAAAAAAGAGAGGCAGGCGTTTCTGGCAAATGCCGAGGGAAAAGAGGGGAAAGTTGAGGAAGGCTAGGATAGATAGGATCCTGTAGAAAGGGAGGGACATATCGCGTGTATAGTCGACGGCAACGCAAAAGAATGCAAGTGGGAAGGAAGGAAGGAAAGCTCCTAGGCTCTGTTCAATAAAATGGAATATCTAATAAGGGACAAATGCAGTCAAGAAAAGAATGGAGGGCGCGGGCAAAGAAGGCGGATAGTTCGTTCGGTTGAGCGCGAGAAGAGAGACATGAGTTCGAGGCCTCCGTTTCGTTCCTTCCTCTTATCCCTCTCCTTGAGAAAGAAAGGCTGATCTTCACGAAGAAGTCAGAGATGGTCCGACGTATAAAACGACGACCTTTGAATGAGGAGAAAGGGAGAAGGCGGAATATGCAAATTCACAAAGTCGGAAATAAAGGCGTGAGATATCGGGGGAGCGTGAAGAGCAGGGGAAGAGCGATTTTTGTCGGGAATATATTTGTGGCATTTATATAACTTTTTTACACGAATTTTTTATCCCGCATTCCGATCAATCGTCTATTATGTTACGAGCGCCACTCTTTTAATCGACCTGATGAAACGATTGAAAATATTTTCCCTCGACATAACACGTACGTACCCTTTACGGCCCATCTATTCAATCACAACCTTATTTTGATTAATGCATTGTATCTTTTATTGATAAATCATTATATATGTTACATAGCAACGAGAGAGTGTAATCTTGTTTCGATCAACATAGTAAGACGAGACCGGAGTCTCTCGATGTCAGCTTTATTTCAATTTACATATGCATCAGTGAGTATCATTATCCTATCATTCTTAAGAATCGGATTCAGATTTAAATAAAGTGATTTACAAATATGTAAATACGAAACTTATCGTAGAAGCGCGTCTCATAACCAGCATTTCCATCTTCTGCATTCGTCATTCTGTCTGATTTAAAATTACAATAGACAGTTTCTATACAAATAAATATAATTTTAAAGAATTATATTAATATCAATATCAATGTAATATTAAACCATAAAACTATTTATTTATATATTTTTTTGGATTCTTATGTAATTTTTTAAATAATTTAAAGGTAATAGATTTCGATATTTAATACTGACATAAAAAACATGTATTTTCATCAATTTTCAATATTGCGGTGTCAAATTACTTCGCGAAAAATTCGCTAAAAATATATATATATTCTATAGATATTCATGGAATATATTAAATTTTTATCAACAATTTAGACCGATTGTTGTTTTCCATTTTATTCGCGAAGTAAATCCATCCATTTGCGCGTTAAATTTCGCGTGAATCTAAAGCACGCATATATATATATATATATATATATTGTATAAAAGATAATTGCCTATATGGGATCGAAATGTAAATGAATTGCAGGATAATAATCGCGCACGAGCAAGTACAAACGCTTCGCCGGAAACGATCGATGAGCATCGAGGTGAACTCGCTTAAGGAAGGTGTCGAAGATTTAAGTTGTCTCGGATGATCCCGGACGAAACGTAGAAGAAAATTTTGAATAGGGTGCGACATCCCTCGCTCACAATCAGTTGTAAGGCTGGCGTTATCGCGGGAGAAAGAGACGGGCCGGAGGGGTCGGGAACGGTACGGAATAAAACCTCTTCAGAGGCGCGTGTATAAGATGGATAGCTCAAGCTTCGGAAAAGGGTGCATCGGTGTGGGCGCTCGACGTCTCTCGTTTCTCGTCGTGTTTCGTATGTGTTCGCCTTGCCGGATTCGAAGGATGTTAGAACGTTATCGATGATGTGAAACGAGGCTCGTAGGGCGCCCTCGGAAACAGCGCGAGTTCTTGAAAATTACAGAGAAAGAAAGATCTATACACCGATATTCTTTTCTGATTTTTTTAAACTTATACTCTTCGCAATAAAACAATATTTTTATAAATTTTGGAAAAATTTTAATTTATGGAGATCTATTTTTTTGATAAAAATTGCTAGCGATAAAATATTTTTATTTCTTTGCTTGTTAATTTATTACGATTATCACGATTGATTCACACGAGTCAGCGTGTAATGCTGTTGTAACGAAAGAGATACGATGAAAAACTTCACGGCGCATACATAACGTTGTCATGAAATACATCGCACGTGGCTCGCTTTTGTATCTTAACGAGCCGCCTGATGTATCTCTCCTTTCTTCCACGATGTTATCCTTACGAAGAAGGATAGCGCTCGTGTTTATCGCGTGATTAGATCGTCAGGATCGGATTCTCAATCGAGAAGAATTTATTTCTCGTGGATCTCATCCGCCGATAGCACCCTTTGAAAGAAGGAAAAGAGAAGCGCGATTACTTCAGCATGAATTTTACGTAAAAAGAATTCATGATTTTCTGCACAGATTAATTATACACTCTACTTTTTTGGTTTTTTTTCTGCCTCTATTATATGTATTTATTTACAACATTATATGTATATTTATTTGTTAATAAATTCTTTTAATTTTTATTTAAATAAATATGCCACTTTTAATGTAAAAATATTTTTAAAAATCAGTGATATATATTTTTTAATAATTATTCCCCGTAAAAAAGCTGACATAAATAATGTAAAAATAACACGAGCTAAATTAATAAACCATCTTTTATATGCAGGAAACCAAATATATTTTATTTTCTCATTGCATTTTCAATTGTCATTTTCAGCATTTATAAAAATAACATTTAATTTCAATTCTTCCTGAGTATATTTACCGTATGTTCCGACTAGACCGAGTCGCAACTACGAATAAAATGTCTGCGGGATTAGGGTTGACAGATCAGAATAAGAAGAAAAGAGATAGCTCTCGGTTATTTTATTTGCTGGTCACGACCTTTTTCATGTACTATCGTAGTCAGTATCTCCGCTGTCGTTTGATGACACCTCGGATCCGCGAAATTAAAGTTCTTTAGAAAAGTGGTCGGGCAGTTGCCGAGTTTCGAAAAAGGAAAAGTAAATGTCATTAATCATACGCGACGAAATTTCTTATCGAAGTAAAAGCGATATGCATAATAAAAAACTTTGAAAAATTTTTCATTCATTTATTAATTTAACGTAACGTAATTTTACCGAATATCAATGAATATACTTTAGGCATTAAGACAAAAACGGTCTGTTCCTACAAGGCAAATTATATCGACGCGGAAAATCTTTCTTCTCGAACCGAATGATTGTTCTTCCCTCCCCTCTTTTCCACGATCTTCGAATGGCTTCCCTTTCATAAAGCCGCGTGGCTAAACAAAAGATGTAACACCCATTAATTCTCTTAACGCGAGGTTTACCACGAATAATATGATAAAACTTTCGCTTTGCACAAAAGGAAGACTCATTGTCTGACATTCATTGTCATTCCACGAATTAACGAATGCGTGTTCGCTTTGAATGTCGGATCAATTCGATTCGCTTTACATATCTTTGTAGATAATATTGCTAATATCTCTATATATGCATCTGTGAATAATATCTATATATATATATGTATATTTCTAGAGCGCACCTATTTAATGATACCCGAAATATTTTGTTAGATGCATCAATAATATTTTAATAAAATAACAGACAAAACACGGTGGTTAAGAATTTATTTGCAATGAATATGGATAACTTGAATGGAAATATTGTTTGCAGAAAAATGCTGTGGCAACGAGGTTCGTTGGCGATCAATTGCCATTTGCACACCAATGTAATCGCGCAAACAAGAATGATATTTGATCCGGTCTTTCGAATAAAAAACTAACTAAAGGCAACGTGATAACAGTATAATGTAATACGAGAAGCACGTGTGTTTAAACACACGATTGCTACGACACAATAATGTTAAACCTTTCACAATATAAATACATATAATATATCATATCTACCTAACGGGAAATAGACTATTCAATTTGTAAATATATAATTTGTTACAAAAACAGTGATCCACGCACAAGATGTGTTACGTTCTTTTCTTGAAAATTATGTATATTTAAAATTACGAGACGAATTATATTTTCAATATTTAAAGCTTCGTCGCCTTTAATGAGATAAATAAAATAATTGCTTTATGATGACAGGCAGCAGAGAACAAATCATAATATGAATGCTATACAACTTTTTTTACAAATTTTAAAAAACTTAGATGTTTCCACCTATAAATCACTTAATAAAAATCCATTAAACGCTCTCAACGCAAAGATCACGACTTTATTAAAATCTTGGTTGGATAATGGATGATTCAATTTACAAACAATTGAGATGTACTAATGGCAATTTGCCTCGTGCCTATGGTTTACCTAAGATCCATAAAGTAGGTTACCCTCTTCGTATCATAATTTCAACGTTAGGAAGTCTGGTTTATTACATTGCATCTTATTTAAGTGAGATTTTGCAAAATGCAGTCAAGAAACCTCGATCTCACATTAAGGATAGTTGGTCCTTTGTTGAAATTATTAAAGATAAAAACATTGATGACGATCATGTCATGATTTCGTTGGACGTGACTTCGCTTTTTACTAACACACCGTGGGAATTAATAAAAGCAGCAATAGAAAACCGTTGGGATGATATCTCACAATTTACTTCATTTAACATTGCACAGTTTTTACATGCTATTGACACGGTTATGCGCTCGACTAGTTTTGTTTTTGATGGAAAATTTTACGAGCAGGTTTTCGGTTCGCCTATGGGGTCTCCTTTGTCTCCAATTTTGTCTGATATGGTTATGGACGATTTGGAATCATATTGTTTGCGTCAATTGGATTTTGAGCCCTATTGTTATTTCAGATATGTTGATGACATTTTTTCAATTATTCCGAAATGTAAAGTGGAGGATATGCTTACGATTTTTAATAGCTTTCACACTCGACTAAGGTTTACGTTTGAATTGGAGAACAATTGTTCCTTAAGTTTTTTAGACACAAACGTTATACGAGTTAATGGCAAATTGACGACTGACTGGTTCCGTAAGCCTACGTTTTCAGGCCGTTATATAAATTTTTTTTCGAATCATCCTATGCGTTATAAAATTAGTGTGATCACAAGCCTCGTGGACAGGGCTATTTTACTCGCTGACCCTATGTTTCACGAGAAAAACATCATCTTAGTCAAACGAATTCTTCGTAACAATTGTTACCCGTCAACAGTCATAAACAAAATTGTTAACAGGAGACTTAGGGCGATTAAATTTGGCGGTAATTTTGGTGCGTCCAATCGAGATAAATTTGATACACGAAATGTTATAGTGTTGCCGTATATTAGAGATTTGAGCGAAAATATTACTCGTTGCATAAACAAAAATGGAATCGGTGTATTATATACCGTTCCAAAAAAATTAGACACATTGATAAAAAGAGGAAAAGATAGTATTGATAACTTAAAAAGAATCGATGTCGTTTATAAGATCGAATGCGCGAATTGTGACTCTACATATATTGGACAAACAAAGCGACATTTAGAAACACGTATTAAGGAACATAAAAATAACATCAAAAAAGACACATCACACTCAGTTGTTAGTTTGCATCGGACTTGCGACGATCATGAGTTCCGTTGGGATTCTCCTGTGATTCTGCATCAAGAAAAACAAACAAGAAAAAGAGAAATATCAGAAATGTTCTATTTAAAAAACCAAAGAAAAAGCATTAATTTACAAAAAGATACGGAGAATTTCAGTGGGATTTATGATCGCGTTCTTGAAGCTATTTAATATATTATATTGTCATATGTTACATATTTATTTATTTATTTATTTATTTATTTGACTTTGTATTGACGTTTTAAAAATTGCGAAAGACACAGTACTTTGGTTTTCTATTTTCTCAACGCGTAGTGACTAAGTTTCCTGCTAACAGTCAACATCTATTTATTTCGTGCTTACTTTTGTCAGTTATACATTGTTCATCAAAACAATGGTTAATTTTGTCGGGGGTTTGCTGTAAATATGATTTATTGTATTAATCTGGTATGTAAACATATATATTTTTGTAAATTTATAATTATTTGTATGATTAAGCGCATTAAGAGTATATTTATATGTATATAATTGTTTATAGATTACTTGAAAAGGGCTGCAATGACAGCCGAAACGTTGTAATTTAACTAATTATTTAAAATAAATTATTGCCAGTCTGATCGACTTTAAAATTGGAGGAGAGATTTTCATTATTTATTACTGGCGACTCTTAAGGATTATCATTAATTTAAAAAACTTGTTATTTGAGAAAACATCTTATAGTGGAGCACTGTATAATATAAAAATTCCTTCGCTCACCATAGACGAACAGTTCTTATTTATCGAAGTCGGCTTTCCCGTCACCTGGCGTCATAATGTATATTCCCAGTATTCCATAGTAATCCAATATGCGCACAAAACATACACACACACACACACACACGAATGCGCGAACATCAATCGGAATAAAAAAGCGCGGCTAATTATGGATCCCGCACAATACTAATTGACATGAATTGACGCCCGCGTTACGTAGAATATACGGCACTCCCGACTTTCAATACAGAAGCGCGAATAATACACTTAGAACGAGTAAATAACGCCCGCTTTGTGAATGATTATACGCGCGACGCGCGCCAAAAAGTTTCCTAATATGGCGGTTATTTGCACATCACGATCACGTACCGACACCGATGACGTGATGATGTAGCCAGGCTAGTTCATGCGAGACGTGATACACGAAACTATTCGAGCAATCAGTTACGCGCGATGTCGATCGTCAAACGTCCGAAAGACCATCTCGGCACTGCCGATAGTCCCGATAGTCCCCGATGTTTAACGCGGACGCGAAACAACACGCCGAGCACGGAGTAAATAATGCCTCGAGACACGCACACACACGCGCGCGCCACACGTACATACGTGGCCGGTAGCCGGCGATCCGCAAGCGCGCGAGCGCCCCCTGTTTGTTGACCATAGCTGCGGTTGACTAGACGTTACAAATGCGCCGGAACGTTTGACTGATCAATCAGGATAAAGGAGTCTCGATTCCTTTTATCTCGTGGTCAATCGAACGCTTTCGGACGTGGGTAGTTACTCTGGTCGATCGCTGTTTATGCTGGACGCGATGCTAACTAACGAGTCGCCTCTATGTATATGTACAAACAATGGTGTTACTTTATACCACGCGCGAGTGAGCAGATTAATCCGTGAGATCGCGTATCTCCGAGCACCGAGGAATACTCACTGATTGTGCGATTGATCGTCCTCCGTCCGTAAAATCATCTCGGCACTCCCGATACTTGATACGCGCACGCGAAATACGATATTTAGGACGGATAAACGGTACGTAAGAAACACTGCGATCCGTTCACCGGCCGGTTGTCGAGTGACTATGTTCCGCGCGTAATGTATGCCAACCTATGAATTATATTGTTGCGCACACGGCGACCACCACAATTATCAGAGTTCGACTGACCAATCAGCGTTAAGGAAGCTTTACCGTGATTGGTTAATCATTAATATTATTAGGGTTACGTTCTAAAACGTTCTCTTCAAGGAAAATTTTACTGAAAAAACTATATAGTGTATGTACATTACGTGCATTATAGATTTTCAGTAAAATTTTCCTCGAAGAAGACGTTTCGGAACAATCGGAACGTAATCTAAAAGCGATGCGTATAAATTGATGCGAATTTTTTTTTACTTTGCATAGGCGTCTATTAATTTTATATATGTATAACTATTTTATATAATTATTTTTATATATAACTATTTATCTCAACGCTCTAAAAGTGGCGTTTTTAAGCAATCGAGCAAAGATATGTATTTATGATGTGTATAGTCGCCGTATTGCATGTACGATTAATTAGCGTCGCATCTGCATGTAATTAATAAACGGCGTGCTCGCGGATTATTGTTTTACGCATTATTTACTCGTCCTTTCATCTGTAATAAGTATATCGAGAGTGTTATAAGCTTTACCGTGATTGGTTAATCATTAATATTATTAAAAACGATGTGTATAAATTGATGTGAATTTTTTTACTTTGCATAGGCAATAGGCGTCTATTATTTTATATACGTATAACTATTTTATATAATTATTTTTATATATAACTATTTATCTCGACGCTCTAAAAGTGGCGTTTTAAGTAATCGAGCAAAGATTCCTTTACAATATGTATTTATGATGTGTAGTCGCCGTGTTGCACGTACGATTAATTAGCGTCGCATGTGCATGTAATTAATAAACGGCGAACTCGCGGATTATTGTTTTATGCATTATTTACTCGTCCTTTCGTCTGTAATAAGTATCGGGAGTGTTATGTATGAAATGATATAGACTATCAATATATTTTATTATTATACGCGAGATCATTTATACTCGATTGACCAATCAGAGCAAAGATTCCTTTGTTGCGATATGCATTTATGATGTGTAGTAGTCGCCATGTTTATGTACTAAATTTTGTATGCACCTTGTTTGTCGCAGATATAATTATTGCAACTCGCGACTTGTGTTTCGCGTTCTTTTTACTATTTACGTATTATTTTGCATCTGTGCGCTGAATATCGGAAGTACGAGAGAATATCTTTCGAACGTAGAACGATTAACGAAGTAAGTAATTATTGCTCGTCGATGCTCATAAAGGTATATATTTTCTATTTTTGTCACAAAACTAGTCTGCGTGTCGTTCGCATATGACATTGAAATAATCATGTAGTAATAAAATTTTTGTTCGCTTGATTTTCATCGTGAGTATATAATTAATAAACAGCGCGAACATGCGGATTATTGTGCGTTTTACGCGTTATTAATCGTCTGTAATAAATGTCGGGAGTGCAATATGAAATAATTGATAATCGATATATCGAATTATATCGTGCGAGATCATTTATATACTCGATTGACCAATCAGAGCAAAGATTTCATTGTTGCGATATGCACTTATGATATGTATAGTGGTAGCCATGTAGTGCATACGAAATTTTTCACGAGTTGGTATACATGTTTGCGCGGACAATTATTGCAAATAGCAGACCGCGGCTTGTTGTGTTTCGCGCGCTTTTTATCATTTGCATTATTTCGCGTCTGTGTTGTGAATATCGGGAATGCGGAGATGGTCTTTTTCGAACGTAGAACGATTAATGAAGTAAGTAATTATTGCTTATTGATGCTCGGGAATGTATATTTCGTATTTTTGTCGCGAAACTGTTCGCGTATAACATATGAAATAGTCGCGCATTCGGTTAATTTACGTCGCGTCTGTAATTAATGTTTGATGTGTTTTCGCGTTATTTACTCGTTCTAAGTCGTATTTAGTAAGTGTCGGGAGTACCGTACGAAACGATAGACGATCGATATAATGTGTTATCCTGCATGATTGTTTTAGATTCGAGTGACTTGCATCCAACGAGCTTGTGCGAAAGCAACGGAGTGTTCAGAGCCGTTTCAAAGGAAAAGTGACAGATCAGCGATCGGAGAGTAAATTCTTCTATCGTTGTATTATTGTACGATTTGAATATTTCCTCTATTTTGCTGGCACTGTTTCGCAAATGAATTGTAAAGGAATATCACGTTTATCTTAGCCGTTGTTCGGCTGTCAAATTAAAACTTCTATACATATATGTTCTATGTATTTTTAATTATAATACGCAGATATATCTTGTCATTGCTTTTTATGAAAATGATATATCTCGTGCGCTTTGAACAATACGGTATATAAATTCAATAGTGAAAGTGTCACTCCCTACGTGTGACTCACTCGAATTTTTCGCTTTTATTTCCAAGTACACGATCATCCATCATGTCAAAATGTCTTTCAGTATTTAATCCTGCAAATACATTCGTGCATTATGATTTCGCTTTTCGCGACTTTTTCACTTTCTGCAATCTCTTTTCGCGTTACATCGCAAGATGATTCTGTGTCAACGTCTAGTAATAACACGAGAAAAATCGGTAAAAGAATGAGGGATGGGTGAAGCGGAACAAGATGGAATGCGCGACGCGATTTCGAGAGGAAAACATTGCGCTCGCGACGTGGTGCAGTGACGGACGGATAGCAGAGGAGACGGTCGTGGATTTTGTCGGGACTCTCGACAAGTTTTCTGCAATTGGTTCGTTTGATGCGGATTCGTCGTCCGCGCCTCCATCCACCTGCGTCCAAATCGAAGGCTTTCGCGAAAGTTGTGACATTCCGCGGCGAAAGAAGTCGCGGAAAAGACAGAGAAAATGTAAAAAACGAAGGAATATGCAGATGGAAAGAGAGAGAGACTTCGGAGGAGATGGTTAGGTGAAAAGGTAGAAGGAGGGAGGATGAGGTAGAGTACGCGAACGTCTTTCTACAGTAAGTCGGAGAGAACGGGAAGATTGCTGTGTGGAGAAACTTGAGCGAATTCGAATGTTTACCACGACTCCTACTGAATCAAGAACCGTGCGTTTCTTTTCCTAGCATTAACGAACCAATTTGTTTGTTAACTTGTATATAGGCATTAGCTTTCAACTTGCGTAAAAAAATACTAATTAAAAATTAGAGACTGGCTCTTTTGTCAGTAAACAATTGTCTCGTATTATTAGATGCTTAAATTCGCATATTATAAGGAAAATTAAAAATTCAAATAATCTTATTTCCGGATAGAACTTATACATATATAATATTTTTGTTTAACATGAGAAATATATTTAAAAAAAAGAAAAAATATATTTATATTTTGAATATATTTGTTACTTATATATTAATTATAATATTACATATATATATATCAATTATAATTTTATTATAATTAATATAATAAATATATTATTATTGAGAGAGACACACAATCTTTTATATTATATATTCTATTCGCATTTGCATTTTTTAAATGCTTTATATTTCTTGCATATTATATATTCTTAGCAATATTATATATACGATGTGATATTCTTTCTATAACGAAAGAGCTCGTCATGAATTCGTCGCGGTTTAGTCAGAGTCCTGGCGTTTCATTTCAAGAGCGATCGCTAATATTTGCTTGTCTCCGAGACGAAAGCCGTGAAGAGCGGCTCTAGCGACCGGAAGATAGTTGGCATGCGTGCGCGATGAGCGGAAGAGAGTGGAAAGAGCTCGGGGTTACTTCGTCGGAATACCAAATACCTATTTTAGCTCGCCTGACTACCCTCGAATCGGACCACTACTTGCACGCGGGACTTCCTAAACTTCTCAGAAGAGCGAGATTTTCTCGAAAGAGCGTCATTCTTGATTTTATCCCTTCTATGTAACTGACCATACGGGAATTAACAGATCATTTTCCATCATCTCAAAATATTTATCGAATACTTTTTGCCGTGAAATGCGAGTAGGGGAATATTAAATTTTCACAATCCTTACTATCAAATATTAATTGCGTCGATAAACCATCGAAAAATAATAACCAATTTACAAAGTTGATGATAAATGGTTACTGACATGACTGTCGAAGTACAAATCTTCGGTTTATAGACGTTAAACCGATGTGCGTGCTCAGCACACGGGTATGCATAGAGACGTATGGGTGACCACTGCAGTATATTCTGGAGGTGGATGAAGGAAGGCGAGGATGCATCTTGCGTGAGTTAGGGTTGACCGAGCTGAATAATGCATTGAGTTGCCTCCGCCCTAGCCTCTATATTCCCGACACCGTTGCACGCGTTACTTGGTATATATTGCCGCTATATATGCAGTCTTGTCTTTGCTGTTTAGTAATTTGGTATATGCGCTTGTTACTACACGCAGCTTTATATATGCCGTCGAATTTACGGGGCAAGTTTGGCACCATTATTATATCTATATTATAACTACAGCTTTTTTAATTATATGTCTAATATTGCAAATTTTTATTTATGCACATAAAAATATAAACTTTTATTTTTGATTAGTATTGTTAATTCAAGATGGATAGTTCAAAATAAATCAATTTTCAGTATTGTAATGTCGTATTTAACGTCGACTCACCGTGTGATGCCTGTAGAAATAGTAAATGCACTCACCTGCAACAAAAGAAAGACAATTTTTATTAATACTTGTTACAAAATTGTACATAAATTTACTTTAAATATAATGAAATTGAATATAATATAAAATTATTTATATATGCTTGCTATCTACGGAAGTATTATATACTTGCACATTATGGACGTATATACAAAAAAATATCATTAAATATATTATTTTATAAAATTTTAGATATTATTTTAAAGATATATTTATAATTAGCAAACTCTTGCAGTTTTGAAAATTTAATTATTGTATAGAAAACTGTGTTTTGCATTTTCTCAAACAGAAAAGCTTAAAGCGTTTTATAAACAATAAGGATCACTTCAGCAAGGCTGAAAGAAAAAGTTTGCATGTAAACATTTGCGCATAGAATTCGCTCCTGTTTAAAGCATCTCTCTTTTTATTCTCGGAAGCTTTTTCATACGCGCGATGTCAGGCACTTTCGCTTTCATTCTTCGCTAGCAACATTCTAAAAGGTAATTTTTTTATTCGTAACGGTACGTTATACATTGCATCTTTTATATTTCCTTGATCTCGAAAAAAATAAAACGCCATTGAAGAGTATTGCACAAAAGTTACGGAGAGAAAGCTGCAAGAGAAACTAATATATTCCAAACTTTTCGGTGGAAACGCATGCGTAAGATTATTTCATCAGGCGTTATTGTATATTACTACTATAAAGCACTTTTTACTGCCGTGTACCGTGAAAAAAACTGCATTTTCACCAGTAAACGCGGCGGTCGTTCGAAAAAAGTTATGCTGAAGTCCGAGAGTAGGTATATAGGATAATCATATTTTTTATATCTCCGCATCAAGGGGGAAAATGGTGCACTTCTAAACAATACAGCCCCTATTTCGCTTGTAAAATTTTATCTGATCGCGCAGTTGATCTACAAATAAATTGCAAAACACATGCACATACACATATATATAAATTTAAAAAAAAATTTTACATTTCGTATTATATTTTAGAAATTTATAAAAAAAATAGGTTAGATTTACATCATTTGTATATTTGATAAATACAATATAAAGATGGATATTTATAGAAATTATGAACTTTAATAGTTCATTATTGACTTTTTAAAATTTTTCTTCTCAATAAATTACATTTTTTTTTCTCACGCACATACAAATTTTGCTTATGCGATTATCAATTTATATGCATAAGTAGTTTAGTTATATTGTTTTGTTTTGTATGCAATAAAATCAAAACTTGACGCAAAGAAAACAGAGATGTAACTGTACCATTTTATCGCGAACCAACACAAATTTCCTTGGCTGGCCAAATGGCTCACGTTGTGTCTGCGGATATCTAACTGGGTTTACAGTGGTTTCGCAGAGTATCCTCCTAACTACACTCGTTACTTTACGCTTAAGATTCCCGTTAGAAACGCGTCCAGTCGAGATTAGAACCATTGCGGTTCAATTACGCCCAGCACGAGCTTATCTCGGCGGGTGGATTTCGTCTCGCAGGCAGCTTGCGTAAAGTTCCGCGGATACGGCGACTATGTTCTTTCAGTACGCGTAGAAATCTCACGAATTCTAAAATTTCTCTCGCCCGAACGTAATCTTTCAGCGCCGCATTAAACTGAATTATATTTCTCCTCTCTCTCTCTCTCTCTCTTTCCCTCTCCTCTCTCTCTCTCCAGCTTTGTTAAAGCAGAAACTCGATACGTATTCGACGGACGGGCGGCGACGGCCAGACGTTGAGAGTTGAAATTTCGTTATTATGATTGGTTCATCCGATCTCTTTTCAGAAGAAATATAATTCTGCGATACTGGAGAAAGCGACGGGGCCGCCTTGGATTAAAGGCGAGAATATATTCAGTTTAAGCTTTTCAGATTCGACTATTAGCCAACAAGAGGGATAATAGTTGCATTTTCGCATAATGTCGCAAGCAAATGCCAATGCATATCGCACAAAAGTATATTTGCAATATATTTGATTAAATACTTATATATATATATATATATTTTTTTTTTAAATAATTATATATATACAAATAATTTACAAAAATAATTATATACATAAATATGAATATATTGATTGATTTCCTGCCATAAATTTATTAATAGATTCAAAGAATGTGATATGTACAGATTTTGATGCAATATCAATTTTGCTTTTTTTTGAACGTTATTGCACAACTAACATTTCAATGAATTATGATTGTTCGATGCGTTAACACTTCAAGAGAAATAGATTTCATTAAAACTGCAAATTTGATATTTATAAGGTGGGAGTCGAGAGGAGAGAAATATCCGGCAGGATGGAAAATACAGAATGGGGTGAAAATTTCAGCTTTTATGGAGACGATGTCAATGTCCTTGCGCCCCATGCGAGACCACCCCCTTTTTGCGAGTCAAACCAGGCGAGTAATTATTATTAGCGTGGGTGCTAACGAGGCGCCTGTGTTTTGGCGACCGCCAGACCGACCACCCTCGCCTCATCCACGATACAAACCGAGCACGGGAGGGAGAACGCCGGTGTAGCGACGGGAAAATAAATTTCGCCGACTGTAAATAATCGTCGTAAATTGGGCTACCGCGGACAATAGACGGCCGGGGTAGAAAGCTCCTTTTCCGGGCTGGCTTTAGCGAAAGGAACTATCGCCTTCCTACAACAGGCGTATATAGTCGATGGGGGAAGAAAGAGGCTCATGGTTATCAAGGAAATCCCATTATTAATTGTCGTAAGCAGCGATAATTACCGGCAACGGTATCTCGTTTATGTTATACGAGGTTACGCAACGCGGCCGGGTAGGCGTATTTCGTGTTAATTATCGGTAACGACTGCAATTACTCACGGAAAACTCCTTATAAGGTTCCCTTTCACCGGTCGTTTCCGCGTGTCGTTTTACCCTCGCTCCGATTTCCCGCGATATAAACCGAGCGATATAAATTTCCTTATTTTGCGCCAATTTGACGATACTGCGTTCTGTGTAAACCACCGACGAAACTTTTATACGATCTGCAAAGCGTCTATTTACAGCGAGACAAATCTTAGCTCTGAACTGGGGTAAAACCACACATTGAACAACGTTGAATCCTTAAATAAACATGTATACATTTTATTGTTTTATTTTGTCTAGATTCGTTATTCTTGTGTTTATTAAATAATTCATAAGTATTTAACAAAGGAACGATTTTTAAAATTCTAGGCAGAATTCTATTTATAATAAATATATTTAAAAAATCAAAATAACACGCACATATAATATTAAAGTATATGACAAATGGAATTTTATTCTGAATTTTGTCACGAATCATACATTATTTAAAATGGATTTAATACTAACAAATGCAATTAACTTCATTGTTTATCGGTATTTATTTGCGTAAATGTATTTTATATTACATTCACATAACTGTTTTCGTTTGATATTTTTTTTTCTATACACAATACTCTCGTTATCTTAAGACGGAATACTATAATGTATAAAAAAATGTGTATATGGAATATGATTGTATCTGAATATTTAACAATTTCGCGCACGATCCAAAAAATTTATTCTGTATATGCATATAGTTAAATTTATACGAGTATTTTGAAACAAAACGTTTTTCGCTCCCCGTAGATATATTGAAATCATCATTGTGTGTTTGTCATTTGGTCGACTGCGTCTACTTTAATTGCGCGAACGATACACAGGAATGCATACATTCATCCATATACGTGATTTCGCGCGACTATATGAATCCTGCGCTTTGGCCCTGTGCACGTGTACATAAACTCCGGGCAGGTCGGGGCTCAGCCGTGTATATTTTAGCGTCTGTGAATAATCAGCAATCAGCAGTAGCTGCGGCAATGGCGGCGGTAACAAATTGCACGTGTACACACACAAACTAGACATGCAAATTCGAGAAGCTAGTCTCGACCTTACCCGAATCCTAGCCTACCCGGCCGTCCCTTTTGATCTAACGAGTCGTGAAATCGCTACGGGGAATCGAGCTATCGCTTTTCGGACGGATTGGATTATCTGTCACGAGTCTGAAATTTCTGTGGCACTATTTCCTTTGAATTAGAGACTTGTGTGAAATTCTGATTCAGTTAAAAAAGCATCATTGAGATATATCATGTCATTTTATCCTTTTCAAAGAATCATATGATTGCGAAACTGACAAATCATAAATATTTTAATGTGTTTAATATATATATACAATATATATTCACAAATTAAAAGTATTGTCTATTATATAATATATAATTAATTGCATGAAAAATTAAATAACGCAGTCATCGTTTACAAAAAATGTTTTTGAATTATGAGCGATCTATTTGACCTCACATAAAAATCAATCTTGCGATTCAACTATAGGGATTTCAATTTTCACGTTTCGATTTTCTGTGACATCTATTATATATTTCTCCAGTAAAAACATGAGCTGATGCAAACGTCGTAAGCAAATACGCAGTGAGATGCTAATTCGCAAATTCGCTTCGATAAATCGTCGCAGCGTATTTTCGGTAGATTCAGGTAGAGAGATACACATAGTGCGATACGGAGCAGAGCAAAAGCCGACGACATAGTACGGGGATATAACGAGGAACGCAAACGTTTGGTTCAGTAAACCATTCTCGAACGACAGCTCAAATGACGATATCTAGATTGGCGTTGGAATACTTTGCCAAATGTCGCGTGAAGTTTATCAGCTCCATCGAGCTGCAAAGACGTCCTGACTTTGATCGAGATTTACTGATATCTATAAAATTAGATTATCTATTAATTTTGATCGAACTATTTAAAGCTTATTAATTAGAATTATTTGTATATACAATTTTAAAAATAAAATAAATTTTTAAATGATATACATACCCTCTATTAATTATTACAATATAATTATAATAAAATGGACTCAATTGAAAATTATAATATATAATTATTATATTATATATTAATAAAATAAAATTGTGACGGTAAACATTAAACAGGTCATTATAATGTAATTGGGAAAAGTATAATGCCTGAGTACATTGTTTCAACTTTATAAATCTTATATACAAAATAATTCCGACTTATTGATTGTAAATATATATTACATATTCTATATGGAACGAAATTAAGACACGTTACCGTAAACATACGAACACAATGAGATCGAATCTTTAGATATTTTCTCGATTACCGCTATTAGATTAACTGCGTAAATGTGTCTGTCAGTGTTGCATGTAACGACTTCGGCAGATTGATCAAGGATCTCGTTTCTCTTGATCAGAGGTTCACAGCCTCAGGTAGATAATTGACAGGCCCGTGCTCTCCGGGCCCATCGTCGAGAATAATTGGTGATCCTATCGGGAGACGTCTTGTATACGACCCGTGAACGGAAACGAAACTCAATTTTTTCTCTTTGAAGAATGGACCGTAGGTCTTCTCGTAGGTGCTGATCGATCCGGTACCGATCTGATTATGGTCAACCAACGAGCTTTGGGAACAGGTTAACGCTCGCTACGCTGTTTCATATTCATGTCTTCATATAGATAAGACGATCCGCTTTTCGAATCATTTGCATTTGTGATCATACAGGTGTGTCGATGATTCGTGTCAATTTCGGTTGGCAAGAAGGTTTCTTTGTCTGACTGTGTTTCAATTATAAGTCGTGTATAAATCGATTAAATCTTACGTTTCAGTTAGATTTCAATTAAAATACTAGAACTTATTATTTAGAATTTTAAATGAAAATTTACGATAGCATTTTATATAGTTTTTTATAGAGAGCATTTTATTTTAGTCAATTTAAATTTGTTCTCGTATAATTCATGTAGGCACTTCGTTTATAAACACGGAACATGAAATATAGCAGGAATATATAGTTTATGCACGTTTCCGAGATATAAAATACGGATTTATAGTTAGTAATTTTCGTATCGGGAGTGTTGGCGTGTGCATAATTGAATAAAAGTAGAATATAGAGCGCCGATTCGAAGAAAACACGACAACGCGCGGTTTCACGAACCCGCGAGTTGGAATTTGGGCCGTTGAACGTGCGAAGTATATATATAATATTGCATTGGACACAATGCTATACCCTTCGGCGAGAGAGGGAGGGTCGCGGAAAAGATATGACTTGTCGTCTTGCACCGAGTACATTTGATATCGGCATCGATATCCGCTCTTATCGCGCAATAAAAATTGCTTTCGATTTTTCCCGCTCCCAGGTTCCCGTTTCCGTTGTAAGAGGCTACGAGATTTCGAGAAAGGATTATTCCGGCAATCGAGGATATATCTTCGCGGGAGATACATCCTCGGAATTGCTTCTAGATACACTTTGCATGGACGATTTCCGTTGTCATATACCGTAATATAGTCAAGTACAGCCTGCTATCCGCGCGCGGAGAATTTCTACGGACAGTTTTTATAGTCTCGCAGAAATAAAGATGCGGATTTCGGCCGTAATGCGAACTTTCGATATTTCCTGCACCGGTAGTTGCAACTGCACGAGGCTGTACAAGCTGCAACGGCGTCTGTAACGTTGTTCGGCCGAGTTATCGCTGCGTCTTAAACACGCGGTTCGTTGGTCGCAGCAATTTTCCGCGGATAAATTGTATTTTGCTCTGATAGTTGATCTAAATACTGAAAAAGACAGCGGGAAAGAAGATGAGATGAAAATTTGTCCGCTTTTTTTTTGTATTTTATGATTGTCATCAATATTGTGATATGAGTATTTTAATGTGAGATTGAAGAATAGTATAAAAATATTCTCTTATAAAAGAATTATGACCTTCTCAAAATTATAATATATTCAAATTTGATTATTTAATATACATATATATTTAATACATATTTTGAATTACTTAAACAATTACCACAATGATAATTTTTATTAATATAATAATGATGATAATTGCGTGATATACAGAATAGAGAGAAATATATAGTATGTAATTTATATATATATTAGATATTATTTATACATTTATTCCAGTGCTTTATTTAAAATCTAAAATGAGTTCATCTTATACCATGCGGCTGAAATAATTCGTGTTCCAACAACGGTTTTCCCGTTTCGTGCTGCGCGCGAATGCAATTGCATGTCCGTAGCCAAGCGCGTGCGCTCGATTGTGTATGCTCCATTATTTCATCGCGGTTGCACGTTCGCGTTAAAACATATGTGTACAGAGTTTTACGATGCAAATCATGCGAAGCATGGCACGAAGTCCTGTTCATGCTGTTGTTGTGTGTGGCGGTGGTCGCGGTTTGGACGAATAACAAATTTCAAAATCGTGTTTTTAATCCTTTCCGTTCGTCCGAACACTCGTTGCCAGTTTAATCGAGAAACGTTGTGATTTAAGTGGATAAAGTTGTACATTTCAAACATGCCCTTATCCGCTTGTTGGTTTTCCACTTGCTCCACGTCACGCACATTTAAATCGCAACGCGATTCGGACTTTTGCGCGATGACGCGAGTCTGGTCTCCCTCTCGCGAAAGAAATTTCGATCTTCTTGACACATGTCATTGATCGCGTCCGCGCAATTCCGCCGAGTCGATAATCGCGATTATCCGTGATGAAAAAGGATGCTTTCGCTTATTGTCAAGTCACGCGCGGCGCGGTTTCTTCCCTCAACTCGCCAGCTTCTTCACGAGATCGCTCTCGCAGGGCTGAAAAGTGGCGGCGAAAAGGTCGGTTCTTTCACGCGCGCCTATCGGACCCTCGCGGCTGCACGCGCAGCTGTAGACGTTCTCAGGACGCGGAAGACGCGGAAGAGCGGAGCGGAGAGACAATGAAATTGAAATGGCGAAAGCGGATCACAGAATAGGTTGGCTTAACAGGGGGTGGCGAAGCAGGTCGCAAAGGGCGAGGACGAGGGGGCTAATCCGGACGGCTACAGCACTGTCTGCGCGCGCGTCTCTTGCTCCACGAAATTAATTTTAAATCGTAATATCTCCGTCGAGTAATCAATTATTAGTTCGTGGAAATTCTCTGTCCGTTACATGAACCCGGACGGTAATTACGCGTGTATCTGTCGGATGGGGGAAGGACATTTCCCGATGGTATTAATAGTATCTGTTATTAATAATTAGGTTTTTTGTTCGATAAAATGAGCCATGTCTATCGGTAATATATCGGTATATCTTCTATGTCGAGATGACAATTTAGAGATTATACGATACGCGATCTCTCATTACGAGCGCGCGTGGAACAGATATCTTGGTTTGTCACACATCACAATTCGATTGGATTTATCGACAGGATTTATAATTGTGAATTTATTTTAACCCGCATTATCGGATCGAAGGCTCGTTGATCTGCTAGGTCTCGGTTAGGTCTCGTTAGATCTCTTTAGAGACACCGTGCAATCACGAATTACAAGCACACATCTTCGTTCGGGAAAGCAGAGAAACATAGACTTTCAAGACTTAAGTACGGTGAGGAAAAAAATACACAGACGACGCGTAGAGGGAAAAGTGTGCGAAGGGACAGGAAGGAGAGAAACAGTCCGTCTTGAAACTTTTTTCCTCCCTTCGACATCGTTTTTCTTTATCTCGTTCGCCTTCTGTACTTCTATTTCAGCCCGTGCGCGGAGAACAGCCGGTTCTCGACATTTTCCTACGAAGAGTTCTCGCGAGGACTTCTTACTTATCGATGTGGAAACAGCCGAGAGATGAGAGAGGGCACGGAAGAACATAAAGGAAGGAAGGATAGAGAATGGTATGACACGGGCAGGGAATAGAGGTGAGAAAGGGAAGATACGAAAGCAGGGAAGAAGAATGAGGAGTATAGGGAGAAACCGGAGGGCACCAGCTTGCTCGAACGACCAAAACACTTGAGAGTGGGACGAGTGGGTAGGGTCGAATAGTAGAGAGAGAGAGAGAGACGTCGCGACTCTCTGGCAGGAGAAGCATGAAAACTGGAAAAAAGCATCTGACTTTGGTGAAACGCGACGCGGCAGGTTTCCCATGTTCCCCCATCTCCGCTCACTATTTTGCTCTCTTCTGTCTCTATGTCTCGCTCCTCTCCGTGCATCCCTCGTCTACCTTTTCCCGTCCTCCTTCTCTCTCGCGCTGCCTCTCATTAGAAGAAACTTTCATCGGAAGTTCTCTCGTGCAGGCTGCGCCTGCAACACCGGCGGCGAGGCGGAAGCGCGAGTGCAGTGCAGTATTTATTTCAACCCCTAATGAGTTTGCAGAGCGCTTCGCGCACGCACACGCTGGATCGCGACGCGTTCCGGGGTTGTTCGGCTTCCCTTCCGCGCGAAGTGGAGAGAACGAGAGCTTAAGTTCTCGCCTCTCGCGTTGCGGAAGGAAATCGGTATGTATGCGCGAACTGGCTTTTCGGCATTTTCACCGCGCGCGCCGTATTTCTTTTTTCCGCGAGTCGTTTACGCCGCCGCGAGTTAAAGGGGTAAGCGGCTTTCCCTTTCGGCACATAGCCCCCTTTTTACCGAGCATTCCTCTATACATTTCCCGCGCGCCGTTCCCTTCGTACTCTTCTCTCTCTCTCTCTGTCTCTCTGGCTGAATTTCTCCGCGCTCTTTTTGCGCGGTACTTAAACGCAGAAAAGAAACGAGGCCGTTAAAATGTTCCGCCATGCACAATTTATCATGAAGCTGCGAATGGCAAACGCGTCAGCTCGGGCTCGTCTCAAAGTCCAGAGAAAAGAGACGCGGCTTAATAATGTTCCGCGTTGTAGAGAGAACGAGGAGCCCAGGCCCGGCTTGTGTTCGCCAAGAAAGAACCGCCGCCACTTTTCTCGCGCGCGTTCGTTAGAGACGCGCTCGCGGACGAGAACGCGATGAACTCCTTTTCTTTTATAGACATCCGTTGCAGTCGCGGAGATAGAGGGAGAATGCGGGCGGAAATTTCGAAAACGTCTGAATATACGTCTGTAAACTTTTGCGAAGATTCGCGCGGATAACTCGTAAAATAGATGCGCCGGCATTTCTCGAAGCGCATAAAGGAAAACAATAACGGGTGAAATACGCGAGCTTCATACGTAAATATGCGCATATTACTACCTCTAGACTGCGAGCGATACGTATCGATGATTTCCTCCCGCCATTTGTGTGTGATACTTGAAATGGAAAATATCGGATACGGGAAGATGATACTACGTAGTGACACATTAATTTTTCTATCTTATGCATCACATATTCGATCGTAAAATCGTCGAGATTAATACGACGGTATGTGTCAAATACCGACTGTTGCTTCTCACTTATTCATGTTCAATCGACTTTGAAGGTCCGAAGGTCGCGTCGATGTTTAATCAGCTTACACTTAAATCCCTTTAAGGACTTAAGTCCTGCTTTCGTCGTATGGAGTTATCACGCAAGCTCAACTACTTGACCGAGGCTAGTAAACGTACTAAAGCGGCAGTGAAGTTCTCGCGGATTAATTGATGCCCCGTGTAGACGGCGTCGCTTTTCGTACTAAGTTGAGGTCCACTCCAATACTTTGTTGGTACTATGGGCGAGTGACGGACTCGAGTCTCTTCAATCGACGACGTTTAGGTAGTTATTAGTGAATAAAATGCACGCGCTCTCTATTTAGTATAGTAATGTGATGTAGTAATATGTACCTGAAATGTCATCAAATATTAAATAATGACTCATATAAAATATGTCTTTTGTCATCAAGTAGATATGTAGAAAATATAAGCTCTCGTTTTTACATTTGAAAAATTATACTGATTATATTTACTCATTCACGGTAAGAAATTAACGGATAACAAGAACTCTGTTTACAAAAATAGCTTCGTTTTTAAATTATTTATGGTCGAAATGCAGTTTGGTGCGATTGTGCATATATTCGGTTACTTTCGATTGCGCGGAGCGCATATGGTATTTGTTTTAATTAATAAATAATTGAAACAAAACAAGGTATACCACGATTACACACACTCGGCTGCTTTCATTGTTACCGACGCGAGCAACAAATAGTATATATATCTTTGGTATGTTTGAAAATAACTATGACGAGTTGCGTGTATTCATCAAATTTGCAATTAATTTAGAAATGGAAATGTTTTCGAACGAGAGTTATATACTTACAAGTTCACTGTTGCGTCTAATTATGTATTAAACATTTTATATATATGTATAAATTAACAAACGAATAAATGAGATTTTAATTTTTGATTTAGTTTATCATTACATTATTAATTTAATCCTTCGTGTTCTCATGTTTATAGTTTATAGATTTATTTTTCTCCAAATCCCCTTGCAAAGAGAAGCGAAGTGACAATAAAGCGTGCGTGTGAAGCCGGCGTCTGATTTTATGGAAATTCATAAATAATTAATAGTTCTGGACATTAAAGTCACGAAAATGCCTTGGGACAAACTAAAATGTCAACTTCATGTAGCGTCTCACTTTGTCGTATGGCATTTTCCTTATCAGTAATTATTAAGATTAAAAAAAGGTTTATAGTTCTATATGAGTTCTAAAAAGATTTCTGTCACAAAAGCGAAAAAATTAAACTAAAATAAAGACATTCGGATATTTACCATCTATAAATATTGAGATGAGACGCCAGTCAATTTTCGAGAATTATGTTTTCGCGTGCACGAATGTGCTGCGATTCGTGAATATATTCATCTTTAATTCTATATAGTTTACATATTTATATCATGTATGGCTATAATGTAAAAATGATAAGATTGCTCTAATATATGTATGTATTTTATTTGTTGTTACAGGTAACATTGCTGATAAGCTGGACGCGAGTTTGACTGCGAGATTTTCGAGTGCCCAATCGATCATTGCTTCGTCGGTTGCTTATACTTTTCGCATCGTTTCTTCTCATTGTGCAATGTACGCGAAATACGCGTGTGATTCACGCGTCGTGTCGGGAGTGCCGTGTAAAGTGTCGGCCGATCGTAATTATTCGTGTTTTCGGGAGTGTCGCGAGTGCTACCAAAAGAGGAGGAGGAGGCCCAGGGAGGCATCGGGCGACAGCCGAGCAACTGTGAGGTATGCAAAATAAAAACGTTTTTTTTCTAAACTGCATTAGAGATATTCGATCGTTTCCAGACTTTTGAAACACCTTGTTGAAATACACACACACACACATACATATATACACACATATGCACATATATGTACATAATTTGAATATTTTATTTTGAGATCAACGTGCTGTGCACTACAACTCCGCTATTGAACGTATCGGTGAGTGAGTTGTTTATTTTATAACATTTTTATAACGATAATAGAGGGTAATGTATGAAGCTAACGTCTCATTTATTATTATTGTGAGTAAAAATTGTATTATGAGAGGAAATAATTCTTTATAATAGTTTTGGCTTTATTTTCAATTCTTTCTATTTCCTAAAGTTCTTGATAGTTTAGACAAATAGTTTTAGTTATTATAGCAACGAAAATATCGTGGGGAAAAACTGAGATGTCAACTTCATGCAGTGTCTCACTTTGTCTTTGGTATTTTTCTTATTAATTATCCAGGATTAAAAAAATTTATAGTTTTGCATAGTAAATAAATTAAGCTAAATAAATAATCGGATACCTATATCTATAAATCATATCTCCTCAGCTTCATATACACCAATAAGGCAAGTATTTTTTAGCGACCGAGTATCGCATACAAATCTGTGTGATTTTTCGTAACGTTTTCCTTCCTTGTTGTCGCATGGAGAAAACTGAAGCGAGTTTGGTCGATCTCTTCGTCTCGTGTTTATTTTGGAGTGTTCGTTATCGCTCACTAATTGAGCCCTTGACGCGGCAACGTTTACACGATGTGCACGTCTGTGCAGCCGCAGTGTTCACGCGTGTTGCAGATTGCTCTTTCTGCTCTCCCTCTCTCTCTCTCTCTCTCTCTCTCTCTCTCTTTCTCTCATCATCGTTCGTTTCCTGCATTCCTATTTGACTGCATTCACTGTCAATGCCGCCAGAAAATCGGCGGTAGCAACAACGACGCCGGTAAAGACAGCCAGTGCGGCAACGACATCGCTCATTTACTTTGGCTCGCTTCGCGGAGTCGGATTTAATTACTGGATTCGTCACGACCCGCGTAGAAGAGCGTGACAGACACGGCACGGTCGGGACGGATGGTTTGCATTATATTATAGTTACGTCGCGAAACGTAAACGACGAAATTTATCTCATTCCGCGGTGCGCTCAGCTGTCTCTTGGTGCGCGTAGATCGAAACGGTGCTTTGAATGCATAACGAAAGATTTATTCGGCCATTTGTTTCAAATTTATTTTACTTACTGTGAGAAACAGCGGTTCTCTCAACGATAGTCGTCATAATTATAATTTGAGATATAAAAACAGATCTGATAATTTTATGCGCAGCATCTCATCGCGTGTAGAATGGAAGAACAATAGGTAACGGTGCATTTTGGCTTTATTAAAATTATTTAATTATTTTAACGGTTTGTTTTGCGTCATGTTTTGTAGAGAAAGTATATTATATATCTCATCCCAGATGCACAGCGGCTTGTGAAAGAGAATACGCATATTGCAGCGTTTCATGCATGTTTTGTTTTAGAATGCGAAATGTAGTCGAAACACGCTCTTATGCCGGCATATGCGTATTTAGATTTTAGCAAAGAACTTTTTTCGCATTTCTAACATCTCTCGGGACGTTGTCAATACGAGAGACGAAGCGAATAATAAACCTCAGATCCGGGGGTGTCAAACGCGAAGCAATTTTTCCCATAATTTTTCTTAATAAATTGATTTTTCACATTTATTTATGCATACAGTTACCCAGCGTAGCTGGTTGTCAATTTTCCAGATGTACGTTTGCTTTTAGTCTTTGTTTTCGCTATACGAACCGAGAACGTTCCGGAGTAAGCAAGTAAATGTGGGCGAGAGACAAAGACGCGCGAGACAAAATACGGGAGAAAGAGTTAGGTAGCGAGACGACTTTTCTTCTTGTGTGGCGTATCCTCGAGAAAAGAGTCGGGCGTAGTGACCGGAAGTTGGTCGCAACGGGTTCCTCGAGGGGCCATTCCGATGATAGATCGCGACTTTTGCGAAAGTTCGGCCTCGGTCCGCGCGGATGAGAGACTCCAAGGAAGAAGTACTCTTTAAGGTATTACACGGCGCCGATTCGCTGCGGTTTCGAGAACTCCGAGTCACCAGCAGAGAAACAGTCTTTGTCATGCACTCTCTAAGGTCTCTATACACTATATAGCACGTCTCGAAACAGCGAACAAAAAAGGGAAAAAACTTTTTTATTATATACGTCGCGTTTAGTGAAACTAGAATGTAACATATAAACTATCTCGGTAAAAGAGTGTAAAATGAATCTAAAATAACATAAATCTAGAAGAAAATTATTCTGCGTATAAAATATTAAAATAAAATTATAAAAAATCAATAGTTTATGAGATATTTTATAATTTATTTTGACACACGTGGCGACATATAAATATGAAATATTTCATAAAGTATTCACTTTTCAATATGATTTATTTTAATATTTTTATACACAAAATGGGATGTGTAAAAAATATATTATTGCGTTTAAAATAATATATCTATATAATTGCTATTACAAGTGCGTTGTTGCACCTGTATAAAAATAATTATTCAAACAATGGTATTTTGTTCTGTGAAAAATTTTACAAATATGTGTTAATGGGATGGCATCTACTTTTACAAGATATTTTATATTTTACTTCATAACAGTTATTTCAATAAATTATGAAATATATTAAAAATTTTCTCTTTTTATAAATATATTTTATATATAAAATAATATATTGAAGATATATAAATTCTATCAAAAAATAAGGATAATTTAAAAATCACAACTTGGCGTGTCCGCTTAAAAAATTAAGCTGTTTTTCTTCAAAATTCTATAAAATATCATGAATCCAATCTAACTTAATTTCCGAAATATTTGAATTTATTGATTTTATATTGGATCTGCACGACACATAAATTTTTAAAAATTGTAGTTTATAGAAGTTTTAGGTTTTCGTTTTGTTCGAGTCAATCGATGAGGAATTAATTGAGCGGAGATGCAAACACGATCTCTCGATATATCGGAGCTCGAGTATGCCTTCTCGTTATCGTCGGGATAGACGTCAGGGGTTGCGTTTCCGCGAACGAGTCGCCGGAGGAGTTGCCGGTCGGTCGCGATAGGTCTGTATATACGCTTCGTATCAGAAAATGATGATGCAGCCACGCCGTGTGATGAAAAATGGCGGGTTCGAGTGAAGTCACCGGAATGAAATGCATGGATTGGTTTAGCCCGGGGCGCCTGCCACGGAACTGGCATAGACAGCAAGTGATGGATTACCGAGAGCGCGGCCGTACCGCGAGTTCTCTCGACGTTTTCGCGCTCCGAAGACTCACCCCGTCTCACTCCCTTTCCCTTTTGCTTCGAACGTCACTCCGACGCGTTCTACCAATGTGTTGTTTCCGTCTCTCTCTCTTTCTCTCCCTTCACATATTCGTCAAAGTTTCTTCCGTTTGCGTCGTTAGTTAGATACGGGCGAGCAAATATTCGGAAAGAGAGATTTCCTCGCGAGTTAGTTATCGCTACAGAAAAATTTATAACTTATGGCGAACAAGTGTGTCGAATATTTCAGTCATGCTTCCAACATTATTTATTATTTAGTTGTAATCTTCGATATAAATCGCCATTATCGTCGCCTCCTGAATTGTAGGCAATTAATTTGTGAGGGTACTTCATCATCACACTTTATGGCCAATCATACGAAGACTTTGTACAATGATAGAATCTATTTATAGCCCCTTTTCTTTCCTTCTACCCTTCTATGATTATATCACGTGCGTTTCTTTATGGACCCTCTACCAAAAATTTCGCCGACCTTTTAAGACATTCTCGTGTGTCTTATGCACGTACACGCGCGCGCGGAGCAGATCGATTACGTCGCCCCATCCTTATTTAGTGCCCTCGTGAAACGATCCACGAGTCGCTCGTAAATTTGACAAACTCTGCTTGCAGATGTTCATTTTGACGCGCTCCACTAAACGTGATGTCGCGTCGACATCCTATTTTTTCTCCTCTTCCCTTCCGTCAGACACAATGAAATTCACGTGCTGGCAAAGTATGAAGTCGACCCTTCCTACTTCTTGAAGAAATTTCGGGGATCTTTTCTGCCTCGACGTTTCTTCACTCTCAAACTTGACATTCGCCTTTTCATCATGGATGTTCTCGATGCGCCGATTCGTTTTGATCATTCTTCCATTAAAACAGTTTTTCAACCGTACTTGGATAGGCACGCCCTTCCTTCTTTGAAGCATGTCTGCGCTCTTAAACCCTCAAAGTAGTCAGACGATTACCATGCAGAAATAAATTTCGACAGTCACTGCGAACTTTTGTATCAATATCATCCTTCAGCTAACATATTAAAAATTTGCATATCTATCGTCGTCTCCATTTTATAAATAATGTATTTTCTTTCAAAATTTTAAATATGTATTATATAATATATATACATATTTGAAATTTAATATACAAATATGTGTATGTGTGTATATCGTCGTTTTACGTATTATTTTTAATATTCGAAATATCTAATATGCATCTAATATACATATTAATTTTTATTTTTTAATTATTAATGTATACATTATTTTCTCTCTTTTTCCAAGATAAATAAATATTAAGTCCGTACACGGACGTAATTAATATATGCATTTAAATATTTAAGAATTGATTGAGAAAAATCCATTTATCACACATTTTATCAGTGTATTTGATCATAATTTTCATTGGAAAAAATTTTGTTCATCTCGTAGTAGTCGTGTTTAGATGTTCGTGAGTACGCTTTACGGCGCGAAAGACGTATGGATCATTTGCTCGCAAGTTGAATTTCGTCCCCTTTCGTATCACAAGAGTTGGAGCAAACTTCTCGCGCGAATCACAAAAGACACGGTCGATGTTTCGTCTCGTGTCGGTCAAACTTCCCGAGATTGCCGTTTATTTTCTCATCGACGCCGCTTCCGATCGTTTCGCGATCGCTCATTCTCAAAAAAATAGTCGTCCTCTTTCTCTTCCGTATATATACATACACACACATACATATATATATATATATATATACGGTGGCTATTTCAATCGATTCTCTCTTGCGCATCCCTCCACCACTTTGACGTTATCTCGCTCGGGCGAGCTAGGGTTATCTCGTGAAAGCGGCTTTGAAGGCTCGCGCGTAAATAGGCACCTCGAATAAATGATGACGCTGAAACGGGAGAAACGAGAGAGGCTGAGACGAGAAGGGGTGACCGCATTACGAAGATATCGCTTCTTCCTCCTTTGTACAGCAAAGTTGCGTCTAGGGGAAGACTCTCGTACGATCGACGAAAAAGATCGCTTATCGACCATCCACCGCTTAGAAAAACCAACGCGAATTTCATGCAGAAAAGAATAACGGAATGGCGAGATTGATTCGAAAATAGATGAAATAATATTTTATCGTAAAATATTCAATCTCTATGCTTTCACGCAAATTATTATATTTTCTTTTGTTTTGAATGATTTATTGATAAGTATTTGAATTAATATATTAGATGAAAAATCGATGAGAGTTCATGGTTATACGTCTATGTAATGGTCTGGATAAAATTAAATAAACGGTGAATCAAACAGAAGACTAAAACTCTTATCGCGTCGTCAATTGTGGCGCCGGGGGGAATTCCGTTAATTATTAACTGACAAGTTTTCTTTCCATTAACGGACAAAGAGGACGGAGGTGGATGGAAACTTTCATATCGGCCGTAATTACGATTTATAAGTTTTGTTGATGATGATAGGTTTCCTCTCCTCTTGCGATCTCTCCTCTTTTTTCGTTCTTTGGAAACGATTCACTTCGCCCGTTCAAACTCGTTCCGTTACTCCTGACTGCTTCCTTGATCGGAAAGTCGATCGTGTCATCCGATCACAAGGAAGCGCGTAGAATTTCCTTAAAAAATGTCAAGGGCATGCGCACAATACTTGTCGGAGAAGAGCAATATGATCTGGTTTTAACCTCGATCGTCTGGTAGGTAGAATGACTTTCGCGGAAAGATCGCATATCCACGAGTACAGATAGACATTTGTTCTGTGTGTTTCACGATAGCGATTGAGTTCAAAAGTATTTGCTCGTCATTGCGAGAATTATATAATAACATAGGCTATACTGTTCGATACAAAGCAACGACATATGCAATATAACAACGTTGCATAACTGCAGCAAGAAATTGTACGAGAAATGTGGTACATATGAAACTATATATGTATATATACTTTATATTGTAACATGCTGGATAAAATCAATGCAAAAATTAATTTTCACGTTAACGATGAAATTTTAACACGTTGATTGTTGCACGCCGATATAAAGTGCGACATACAGTTTATCGTTTCCATAACACTTCGTGACACGACGCTTAAAAGCATTATGATCCGATAAAGATCGCTCCGAGCATAATTTTGCAGTTATGCTTTATACGATAAACTTCCGTCGACTTATCGCTCTCGTAAATATTGCCCCAATGAATTTTCGGCCGAATTCACTTGGCAGCCGACGTGTTAAGCATGCAGGTTCTACTCGTCAGAGAGTCGCTTTAATTCCTACCGCGGAAATTCGCGGAAATTCGTCCGAAATTATCTCCACTTGCGGCACTCGATGAACCGCAAAGTGCTGCGGACGCATAACTTTCGAAAGTGAAGTTTCGCGAATTTCCTGCCGCCATTGGCGCGGCACGGCTCTTGTAACCGCCGGAAAACGAGGTGGTTGCGAAGGACGGGGAGGGATCGGAGGAAACGGGGGAGAAGGATGGGAAAGGGGAAGCTCGCGCGCGGAGTTTCCGGAGTGATACATCAAAGTAGATAAGTAGTCTAGCACGCGCGCGCAATGCACCAGGTGGGTTAATGCAAGCGCAAGATAACGCAAAGCACACACAACACTGTAGCGCTATAAACGCGTGTGTAAAGTACACGCGGATAATGCAGATTGTTATGAGCTCTCGAACTCGAAGCGCGCGAATCGAACGCGCTACGCGTTACACGTTACAACGCCGCGATGCGCTTTCGAACGTTATTAAAATTTAATTAGCGTCTATCATGCGTTACAAAGCTAGCGGAAGCAGAATTTCGTCGAGGAAAGTTGATAAGAAAGATTCGCGATTTTTAACTCTTTTATTTCGAAATCTTACAGAGGATATTCTGAAATTGTCATTTTTATATTTAAAAGAAGAGTAATTTAATTTATACATTCTTTTGTTATATTATGTTTCAACATATTTTTGTTTAAATTATATATTTGAAGTATATTAATTGTAGTCTTTATTATTTATCCTTAATCTATTAATCTTCCTCGTATAATATTATCCTTAATCCATTATTATGATTAAGTATAATAATATGTTTCTTTAATTTATATTCCAACACGTATATAAATAAATAGGTAACCAAACAGTTGAAATTAAAAGTTTTTGAAAAAATTTATATTCTATTATATATCAACATTTATATACATGTAAACAAAGAATAATTTGTATCTATTTCCGCGACCTCCTCATCTTTCTTCTATCTTTGTATACTTTTACTTGAAATAATTTTCTTTAGTATTTAGTCATACACTATCTGTAATACGTAGCGAACATCATGGCACACTCATCACGGAGTACCTGGCAATGGGCATTGGAATATTTTACAGAAATAAATGCTGAACGTGCAAAATGCAATATATGTGCTGGAGAAATGTTTTCTTTTAACATTAACAAAAATAATGCACTGCAACATTTAAAGAGGCGTCACAAAGAAGAATATATTGCTTCAAAGAATTCACCAGAAGGTTGGGAGTCAAAATTTGATAGAATTGGAACCACTCGTATGAAGTGCAAATTATGTGACAGTGAATTAATTTTATTTAAACAGCAACTGTACACAAAACACCTACGTACAAGACACAATTTAAGAGAGGAAGACCACAACTTGGTGACTGAATGTTTTAAGAAATTGAATTGGCAGAAACGACAATGTACAAAGTGTAATACGGTTATTGAAAATTCTAATTTTTCTGTCTTCATGGAACATTTTTACCAGTGTTTCAGTCAATAGATCTTAAACATCAGATTAACGAAATAAAGGAAATAGCGGTAAATATTATAATCTATGCTTTTTTCGAATTACTTACTACTGCGTTTACGTACAATGAATAAAATTGTGTATAATATATTAAGCTATTTAAATATTTATCATATATATATACATATATATCGTAAATATTACAAATATTAAAATCAGATATGTGCAATTTAAACTCTAGTATTATAAGCATTAGATTTAGTTTTACTTAGCTAATATTAAATTAATGATTACTTATAATTAGCTAATATCAAATTTAAATTTGCCATCTATTTATTAATCTTACAGTCGATAATTTAAGATAATTCGTGACAATTTGTAATAATTCGCAATTCTTATAAATTATAAATAAACACGAGGACTAAATAATGCAATAAGTATTTCTGATTTTCGATAGTATTCCGGTGTCAAACTTTGATAATATCGAATATTTAAGTTTTTGGAAAGACTTGAATAATAAATGTGTTTTATCTTTAATATAAGATTTGAATATGATTTTAAAATATTGATTAATGTAATTGTTACCTTTTATTCTGTGCAGATCATTCAGTAATTCAAGAAGTTCAAGTTTTAAAAGAGATGCTGAAAACGTTATTACAGCAATCAGTAGCAGCAAAAGATGTAGTAAAAAACATCTAGATCACATAATAATTTATATAATTAAGAAGAAAAGGAACCAAACATATATCCCTGATGACGAATCATTTGTTTTTGCCATTTTGATGTGTGACTTTAACTAAATTTACTTTAAATTTTTTCTTATTCTAAGTGTATTAACTTATTAATTATTTATTTAGATAATTATTAATTGTCATTAATAATTATTATTTATTTATTGTAACAACGATAATAAAACTTTTAAAAATTTTATAAGTAAAATATTATCAGAAATAACTATAATATATATCTTTATTTTTACATTCCAACACACATATACGCACAAAATATATATCTTTCAACTAATTTCGCATGTTAACAACGGTGCAACATTAAGTAGCAATATCTGCAGTAAAGTAAATTTTGATTTTATGAAAAGAGAAAGTCATCACGCGACTCTGAGACGTAATCATTTATTTTTGCTAATAAAATGATATGATTAAGTATAATAATATGTTTCTTTAATTTATATTCCAACACGTATATAAATAAATAGGTAACCAAACAGTTAAAATTAAAAGTTTTTGAGAAGATTTAGATTCTATTATATATTAACATTTACATGTAAACAAAGATTAATTTGCATCTATTTCCGCGACCTTCTCTTCTTTCTTCTATCTTTGTATACTTTTACTTGAAATAATCTTCTTTAATATTTAGTCATACATTATCTGTAATACGTAGCGAACATCATGGCACACTCATCACAGAGTACCTGGGAATGGGCATTGGAATATTTTACAGAAATAGATGCAGAACGTGCAAAATGCAATATATGTGCTGGAGAAATTACTTGTTTTGTAATTATCAAAAGCAATGCACAGCAACATTTAATATGGATTCACAAGAAAGAATATCGCAATATTACTTCAGAGAACTCACCAGAAGGTTGGGAGTCAAAATTTGATAGAATTGGAGAGACTTGTGTGAAGTGCAAATTATGTAACAGCGAAATAGCTTTATCTAAAAACCAACGTTACACAGCACATTTATTTCCAAGACACAATTTAACAGAGGAAGAACACAACTTGGTGACTACATATTTTAAGAGGTTGAATTGGCAGAAACGACAATGTAAAACGTGTAATACGGTTATTGAAAATTCTAATTTTTCTGTCTTCGTGGAACATTTTAACCAGCGTTGCGATGACAATAGACCTTTAGACCTCAAAATAACGAAATAAAGGTAAAAGCGGTATATATTATGATCTATGCTTTTTTCGAATTACTTACTACTGGGTTTACGTACAATAAATAAAATTGTGTATAATATATTAAGTTATTTAAATATTTATCATATATATATAGATACACATATATATATGTGTATATATATATATATACACATATATATATATATATATATATATATATACACACACATATATATCGTAAATATTATAAATATTCAAGTCAGATATGTTCAATTTAAACTATAGTATTTATAAGCATTAGATTTAGTTTTACTTAGCTAATATTAAATTAAAATATGATTACTTATAATTAGCTACTATTAAATTTAAATTTGCCATCTATTTATTAATCTTACAGTCGATAATTTATGATAATTCGTGACAATTTGTAATAATTTGCAATTCTTATAAATTATAAATAAACACGAGGACTAAATAATGCAATAAGTATTTCTGATTTTCGATAGTATTTCGGTGTCAAACTTTGATAATATCGAATATTTAAGTTTTTGGAAAGACTTGAATAATAAATGTGTTTTATCTCTAATATAAGATTTGAATATGATTTTAAAATATTGATTAATGTAATTGTTACCTTTTATTTTGTGCAGATCATTCAGTAATTCAAAAAGTTCAAGTTTTAAGAGAGATGCTGAAAACGTTACTACAGCAATCAGTAGCAGCAAAAGATGTAGTAAAAAACATTTTGATCACATAATAATTTATATAATTAAGAACAAAAGGAACCAAACATATATCCCTGATGACTAATCATTTGTTTTTGCCATTTTGATGTGTGACTTTAACTAGATTTACTTTAAATTTTTTCTTATTCTAAGTATATTAACTTGTTATGTGTGTGTGTATGTATTTATATAATTATTAACTGTCATTAATAATTATTATTTATTTATTGTAACAACGATAATAAAACTTTAAAAAATTTTATAAATAAAATATTATCAGAAATGACTATAATATATGGTATATTTTTATTTTTTCATTCCAACACACCTATACGCACAAAATATATATCTTCCAATTAATTTTGCATTTTCCTTGTTATATACTTTATATTATTTGTATTCTTTCCCTAATTTGTATAATTTCTCTCTTATTTGTTTATGTGGGCAATTTAATAAAAATTAGATAAATAAAGTAATTTTTTTTTATTATATAAAAGCTTATATTTAAAAATAGATTATTTTTTTCCCGAAATTATATAATTATGCTGTTTAATATATGTTTATTATTGTAAACATCGAATTTAATATTCAATATGTACAATAATATTTTTTTTTTAATTAATGTCTTTGGACGCTGCCACAATTTGAATTTTATATTTGTATGTTACAAATTAAAGGTGACTTCGCTTTGCTTGGTAAGTGAGAGATATTTATTTTATAATCAGTATTATTATACGAGGAAGGATAATCTATTAATATAAAGTTTCGATTAGAATATATCATGCGATTGCGCGGAAGGTATATTTGTCGGCTAAAATGTAACCAATCTAATTTGACGACTATAACGATCATTAGGATGCATTCTGCGAGTGTCATCATGCAATAGCATCTAGGGACTCTCTGGCACTAACGCGACAAATTAGGTCGATCTTCGAGGCGGAAGTGCACGTCCTATCCGAGTCAATAATGCCGGTCGTGTACTGTCGAGATTGCCAAAGGCACATTCACCGGTGTCAGACGGTTAGCGTAAATGCCGATACGTATCGATAGGTATCGATATTCTCGGCAAATATATCGGGAGATAGTCGAAGGAGGAGGATACGCTAGGATCGCGACCCGGTATGACTGTTATATCGACGAGAAAGGCCATTCTGTTGATTATAAATGCATATACGTATGCACACATATGTATATTATATGTGCACGTAGAGAAAAATTCCTTTTGAAATCGCAAATAATGGAACGAAAGAATAAAAAAAAAACAATTAATTAACTTTACAAACAAAAAGATTAGAGAAATATAACATTTACTATCAATTGAACATATTTGATTAGCTTTATCTTATATTTTACTAATTTTGTCTTTCATTAAAAGTTTCTAGTTTTGTAAAAGAAAAAAGAGTTATATATGAATGAAAAGTATATTTGAAACAAAGAATATTTTTAATCGCGCAGCGTGAGAATATTTGCAGATGTAAATGTTATAATACGGCGAATGCGATTCCATTCAAGGTGGTCTTTGAAAGATTAACAGACTTATTTAGACGTTTGCGGCCAGGTGCAGTTAACATGCGGCAGGTGATGCGATCGCTTCGGGACTTTTCACGGTCTTCAGTCAGTGCATATACGGAGAAGCGAGGCACCTGAGCGCATACAGGTCGTCCTTGCTTAAAGACCAAGTCGTAATAAGCATGATATTAATTTCGAAGATTATAATTTTTGTTAAATGCATTTTTCTTAAAAGGAATTTTTTCCAGATTTACAATCAGTTCAGTTAAAAATTTTATATTATAATTGCAGAATTTTCTTAAAAATTTTATAGAATATATAGTTCTCCATTAATATATTAAATGAATAATATTATATATCAGGATAAGCAAGTGTGCATTTATATATAAGACAGAAAGAGAAAGAGAGATATCTTTTTAATATAAAAAAAATTATTATCCAAGTTTGTTCCGGTACTATCAAATTAACACAACTTAGTTTCGCGAATGAAGATAGTTTGCGCGGAATATAACTTCTCTAGACGCACAATTCAGAACTGACGTCCGAGAACATTCCGCCGACGTCATCACGAAGCAGTCTCTCTAACGCCGACCTTAAATCGCCAGATATACACCTCAACGGCACGATCGCGCGCGCGATAATCCCTCATCAGGAGACAATGTCGGGAATGTCACAGGCCGGAGAACCGGAGTCTGCAATAACTCCACTGACGTACGGCCGAGGCGTTCATAAACGTAGATAATCGTATCTCTTGTACGACGCGAAATACACGTATTGCGCGACGATGTGCTTTCCTTCCCGCTCGCGTCCATCAACTTCGGACATTATATCGGTACTTGCCACTGCTGGGCATGCTTCAACGAGCTTGTCAAGCGCACATCTTAACTCCAAGGAACCTCGCAGTTTAAGTTAACGAGCCAAATTTAAGCTACGCGAGCTAACGTCACGATCTCTGATTCTCGCGGAATTCATCTCGAGATGCATTAGACGCGATATGATTATGTATTATAGAAAGGAACTATATGACATATTTATTTTGGCGCGATAATATCAATGAAGATCTATATACGTGTAAAAAGACCAATATAAATAAAATGACGTTCAAATGTATCAAATATCTGGGGCATTAAGTGTAAATAATCAGCTCATCGTACATTTTAGCAACGGGCTAAGGTGGGCAGTCGGTAATCCGGACTTGTTATACGACCGTAAGCGATCGTAAAACCAGCAGCGAAGTAAACGGCATTGGATTACGTGACGTCTTATAAACCCAGCAACTCCGGCGCGTCCCGAGGACCGACGTAAATGTATTATTAAAACATTTTCGTGTTAGAGAAAGAAAGTGGCTGAAGGCAGAGAGAGTCGATGGTATAGCTTGACCGATGGAGGTCGTGCCATGTTCAACGCTTTTTCGTATAACGTAGTGGCGGGAAATCTATAAATTATGGGATATCCAGTCGACTGCAGGCAAACGAGCTCGAAACCGTAAAACCTAGGAGAAAAAACTGAGACGTCCGTTGGCACTTATCGTCGTCATCTATGAGAACTTATCGCGGGGAAAAGAGTGACTGACACACGAACGTTTAAACTTACATCATCGAAATTTATGACGGATATTCGTCAACCGTAATTCGAAGCATGATTATCGAGAAGATGCGCGAGATTAGATGACATTTTCGCGTTCGGGGCAACTTGACGCACTGCACGTTATTTAGTCGAAGAGAGTTTCGTATTGGAGTGTGTTAAGGAGCTCTCCTGATGTTAGTAGTACTGTCTCGACGACGACGAAATCTGAAAATATTTCGTCGGCTTTGACAAAGTCATGTATAATCAGGACTTTCGAGTACTTCCCCGTATACTTCCGAACGCGCTAACGATAAAACTTTAACTCTTTTTTTAGACTAACTTTTCTTTTTTTCTTGGCTTGCAGCTTCCGAGTGAATCATTATTCATGCACAGCCAATAAAAACTTTTTTACTCGGCGCATCGTTATTATTTCCAGGTCATAATTGTGATATGTCGTACATAATTTTTTTTATGCGGATGTGTATGCTCGACATTTCGGTAATAAGTCGTTAAAAATAAATTGTTTCATTCATAAGATAGGAACGAGAGGAGAAAAAAATAGTGCGAACAAAAACAATGCATTATTTATATTATTTGAGACAGTATGAATGTTTTTAAATTAATTACATTTTTTTTTTAATTCTTTCATTATATCTACAAATTTTAGGTATGCAACGTATATGCATATTTTGCATAAACTGTATACAACCTCTTGCTATCGTTGGCTATCGGGTTATTTTCGTGTTTCGGTGTCTGTATGATCAATCAGGAATGAACTGGAGCGATCACAATCGTTTCGTCCTCGTAAGATCTTTGTGTCGGGAAAAATACTCACTACATGACAAGTAAATCTTACTCAATCTGTTGTTCGTGAAAAGTTTTGGATTCCGCGAAAGATAAATCCAACTTTGAATGCATATATATGCGATGTGCTGGATTTAAATCGCTATCAGAACTATACATATGCCATGATCAGGATATAATCTTGAAATACTTTCGAGATTTTCTTTTTGCTCCAATTCTCAAATCAGTATATTAATTGTTAGGAATAAATAAAATAAACTATGTGATTCATAATATAAAAGAATATCATAAAAATTCTATTTTTATAAGTTTGATTATATAAGCTTTTATAATAACTAGTACTCGGAGAAGATGTTTTTACACGATTTCTTATTAATAATAAAAATGAATAAATTATTACAGAAATAAATGATTAAAGATGTAAAAATATTGAGTTTAGTTAATGTTAAAGTTAAATTCATGTTAATAATAAGTTTAGTATAATACAATTGCAATATGTTGCATAGCAGCATTGAATATTGATGTAATTTTCATCGCGATGTAATATATCAAATCGTTTAGACATGTTTGAATATGTCTGTCGATATAACTGTGGCAAATGGTAGGGAATATAAAGTTATAGGTGAAAAAACGTTTAATCGAGATTGCTTGACTTTTCATTTACGCCGGAAAATCTTTACCTGACCTCCCCGAGGACCGATTGACCTCTCGTGGCGGCACGAAAACTGTCGGATCTCGCGAGAGATAAACCTCCACATAGTCGGAGTGTACTATATACACACAAAGTGCTGGGTTTATATCGACTTCGTGTATACGTATCGTCTTACGTGAAACGTTAAAGCCGCGCCAAGTAAACGCGGAATCTCGCTCTCCTTCGTCGAGTATCGCTTACACGCGACCGTATAAACGGGAAATGACGGGGTTCTACGAGGCGAACTTGGTACGCTAACGCTTTTTCCTTTTCAAATTCCCGTTTCCACGTTCGTAGGGATATCTTTGTCTTTCTCTTTCTGTATCGAAACGTGACGAAATTTTTCAAGTTCTATCGTTTACGTTCGTCAATCCTGTTTGCACAATTCTGTTTTATGTATGTGTCACATTATTTTCTTCATTTGTGAAAAAAAGTATAAGTAGCTTTATACACTATTCAATTCGTTACAAAAGTTTATTCAAATTATATTAAATAATGCGTCATACATAGTTCTAGATTTAAATATTTCTGTATAGTTTAAAATTATCCGCTTCCGCATTTTGTCTTTGCCTAATATTTAATGAATATTTTATCTAAATTAATTGTATTGTGATTATTAAATATTCCATTTTTTTTCCTCTCAAGAACTTTTTTTTTATTTTGTCGACTAATTTGATATTTTTGTGAAATAATTTTTTAAAAAGATCTGTTTTACGAAAGATATTTTCAAGAGAGACAAAAGTTGTTCAGCAATTCAAGACAACTGAAATGTCTAGGAAAGGACATACGTCATGACATACGCAAGAAGATAAATTGCAGAGCAGATACGACACAGCACGTATATCACTGTCCGCCAATGTATTTTAGTGGCCACGTGTCAATCTAAAATTTAATACTTACTCGGCCGTATAGCGAGATGCGAGACGCACAGTAAAAATTATTTAAGCAGCAATAAAAATTGTAATTCGACTGCCGGCTAGTAGTTTTTCGAGTACGCACATAAAATTTGACATAAAGCTCTTTCGCCCCTATTTATCTGCAACCTCTGGTTGCTGAACTTTACGGCGGTTATAAAAAATGATTCCGATCCATTTACAGACAGGCAATATATTTCTGGTCCCCGCCAAAGCACCCTCATCGCGAGATTGCTTCTAGGAATATCGCGAAGTCACGGGCTTCTTTTTCTTTTCGCGTTATACATATATTATAATATTTTCACTTTCTCTTCTGCAAAAGATGTCGGAACTGTAAGTTACTTATCGAGCCTCTCGCGCTAATCGCGTACAGTCAAAATGATTCAGCTGGTTGACCCGGTGTTGCTTATTCGTGACGTTACGGCGTGACGTTTCACGAAGAAAATTACAAAGAGGGTCCCCTGCATAAAGGGTGACTTGCACCAGGTGTCGCGACAGTTACTTTTAAAGAGGTTACTTCGAGGGTTACTGCCATGAAGTACACCCTTTCTCTACGTGCACTTCGCCACTCTCTCGACTACTTCGCGCGAAATTATTATACGGAGCAATTTTACAAACGCCTCGTCTCCGAGTTTGCTCGAACGCCACCTGATAATCGTGATATAGCGAAAAATGTAAGGGAGTAAGCAACGAGAAACGCGGGCGCGATATCAGTGTAATTTGCATTTGTGATGAACACATAATATGCAGAGAGAAATAAGTTCTTTTTTTATAAATTTACATTTTTCGTATGCAATATACATCGAGAGAAATTAGATATAAATATTACTATGTAATTTCTTTTTACTTCAATGATAGAAATGCAGACGGTACCTCTTTCGTACAGGAAAGAACTCATATTTAATGTTATAAAAAGATTTACATGCGAAAATTCATGTTTCAACAAAAAAACTGGGCCATCTATTCTAGCATCTTTGCCGGCCAGGCAGCTTAAAGATAACGAAGAAAAAGGGGAAAAAAGCGGAAATATGAAAACGGGTCAAAGATGTAAAGTAAAAGGACCCAGTCCTTTCAGACAACTGGAACCAACACTTCCGCCCAAAAGCGAAACGTGTAAGAACGTGTGCATGCACTATGCATGCGCAAGATGTTTTTCTTTCAACAACTTACATTACTGGCAACGGCTCTGGTCGCCACCGACTATCTGACTTTCGTGGCAAGAGGTAGCTATAGAGATAGAAGGTATCCTCTATTCATCGCAACCACGTTGAAAAATTTAGTCGGACGTAACGAGTACTAGAGAGCCGAGTAGATGAAAGGTCGGGTAGTTATTTTTTTTTTACGATAGGGCAACGCACATTATTCTCCACTTTTTCATTGAGGTTGCTCATCTCGGAAATTTTTGAACGATTATTCTAAGAAATTATAGTAAACTATTTAATTAGCATGCAAGATGTTTATATAATATTCGCTTTTAATTCCAAAGAAATAAATAAGAATAAGGTGTACATGTATATTATATTAATTTATTAAGTTTTTTTTATAACTTAATGAATTTATTTCGACGCTTATGTTACTAAATGATACGTGAAAGAACGCATATTGGATATGTAAGAATACATGAAGTAAAATTCCTAATTAAACACGAACGAGATTTGAATACTTAGTGCATGTGCTGAATATGCACAAGGACAAAACAATATGACGCACGATGTATGAATGCATCAGTGTAGCGCATCAACCTACTAGCAAGTCATCCGTATCATCGACAGTGCATCAGGATTTCTTTTTCGGACAAAACGTGCGAAATCGTATGTTCGCATGGGAACCAAGCTGTATGCTAGAAATAGAACCGCTTTGAAGTTGAAGGAAACATCGTTGTAGGAAAAATCAAGCATATCGAAGTAATACCCCTACGGCATCAAAATTCCGATGTACGACGCATAATCTCCACTTTCACGCCGTTTTCACGCTATTCGCATTTCGTTCGTAAAAATCTATAAATATTCTCGCATAGGTAAAAATTCGTTCGTCTATTTTATTTATAGATACATTTGGATTTAACACGAATATATCTATAATTTACATGTTTCACATCTGCAGAATATTTCGCGATTTCTTATCTCATACATTACAATTTTGTATTTTGTGCAATATTGTTCAAATTATAATCTCATAATTTTTCTTTGTAGATTCTGTAACTTGTTTAAATTCAATTTTTTTATACGCGCATCAAAATATCAAATTTCTATTATAAATTGTACAATACATTGGTAAAGGTTGATGACTTAGTTAAACGTATTTATAATTCAGCAGATTATTGTATGATTATATTGGACATTATGACGCGCACGTGGTCTTCCATTTAAATTTATCAATAGCTTAAAGCTTAAGAGTGGCAGACTGTCACGCGTACATATTCCCTGACAGCTACGAAAGCGAAACTGATTGGCCGTTAATCCTCCCGACTTTTCCATAGGATTCGCTTTTTTTTCCACGACACGAGACTGAATTCGTCGGTAATTGGGTATAAATCACGACTCGCCTTTCCAATGCAGGATTCCGTGATGCCTTTGTACGCGTTGCATCATTAGCGAACATTATATCTGGCGTGTTGGATGACAGTACTGACCTGAGTAGGTTTTGTCTGGCTTACACAGACATATTTATGCGTATGTGCACGTGTGTGGGTCAGCGAGCGAATATTAAATCAGCTTTAGAATCTTTCTCTCAGGAAAGTTATTTCTTTCTGTAGACACGTCTGTATTATTCAAGGTATACAATGTAAATATGATATTGTTCGATACGTTTCGTTAAATTCAAAGAAACCATAAAGCTTTGTTATTGCATTTTGTTATTAAAATATCTTTAAAATTTATAGGCATTAAATATGATTCGTGATATGTATGACATGAAAAGAATGATTTATAATTTATATATATTTCGAAAAGTCAGTCCTTCATCATAATTTACAATTATAAAGAGGATGAAATAATAAAACTTAAAACACTCATCGAGAGAAAAAGAGGGAATATAAAAAACAATAATCGACTGTATACATGATACGCACAATATATCTGTCGCGCAAAAAACGCCGTGATTCATTGTTCAAGAGATGAGTCGTACGCCGAGCAGGTGTACTTCCCATACGAGTATGTAAATCTCGCGGGCCCGAAGGCACGCGTCTGGTACTCTCGAACAAGGCACGACTTACCGCTTGTATTAATTTTTGTTACAAGGCCCGACATCGGGAAACCACCATCGGCAGTGGAGGCGGGTTCGATCTTCAGCTATTAAGCGGGACAGCACATATTTTCGGCTCTCCTCCTGATACCCGAGGGGGATGACGGGTACGCGTGTTTTTCGGTTTGTTGTCATTCGTGTTGCACGTGGTGCCCCGGAGTGCACCACGGGGGATCCCGGACCCCACATCACGGTCAAAGGTACCGACTTCGGGCTCATGCTACAGCTGCTACGTAACAGGTATCTTTTTTTTTATCCGTCTATTTCTCTCTCCTTGATTCCCTCTCGCGCACATCCATCGGATATTAAAGAGTTCTACTTTTTACGCGGAGATTAGGCACCCGGAGTAGTTAAGAATTTTTTCTGACGGTCTTTGGGCTTTAATCTTGATTGATCGATACTTGAATTCTCCTTCTCCCCATCGGAAACTGATGATCCGCATATTAAATTCGTCGCGGGGGATAAAGATTCGTGGCCAAGAGATTTGTGGTAAATGATGGTGCGTACCGTTATTTCTTTTATCTGCCTTATGATTCATATAATGAAACACGCGTGCGCGATTACGCGCACCGAACGATCGTACAAAGAACCATATCCGAGCGTTTGTCAGGCTTATAATACTTAATATGTTAAGCGGAATTTCTTTATAAGTCGAAAGTATGTAAGGTAAAATTCGTATAAGGAAAGAAAGATAAATTTCTTATCTTTTGCATAAATTAAAAATTAATTATGTCGTTTATCGTCGGTGATCGTTGATGACTTTGGTAAACGGGTTGTTTCGAAGAAAGACGAAGGAGAATCGAGTCCATTGAAAACAGGATAGTCACTACCAGCTTGACGATTGTAAAACGTTCGCTCCAGAGAGGGTAAACAAAGGCTGTGAAAGCAGGGCGAGTCGGTGACCTTTCCTCTTCGCTGCTTCCTCCTTGCAATGTCGTGTGCGTTTCATCTTCCATCTTGCCTTCTCGTCTCGGGGGTTTCCCAGAGAGGCGCGCGAAGAGAATGAAATTCCACAGCGTGTATTTACTTTTTCCCGTATTTTCCTTCGATATTAACACGTCAGCAAACAGTCGTTATTAATTTTATTTCCGATTGTTTGCCGAAAGTCTTGGCGAACGTAACAGGGAACTTGACCGTCGAAATAATTGTTGACAACCTACGCTCTACCTTGTACTTTTTGTTACTGCACTTTCTCAATAGAAAAACAATTTGGTCGTAAATGGTCGAGATATTTTCTGATATCTAAAATTATTATAACAATGTAAATTATGCTGCATTCTGGATTTTATTGTAGTCTTTAAAAAATACACTAGATGTTTTATTAAATAAATATTTTATTAAAGCTATGAAAAGTATTCGCAATAGTAAAAGTAATTAAAATAAAGCAGAAAATCGTAATTAATTTTACCGTACAATTTTATTGTTCTTTATTCTTTAAATTACAATGAAAATAACATGAAGCAGCGTAGAAATAAATCGTGCGAGTTAAAGTATTAAACTTAATTGATCCATTAAGTAAGTACAATGTAAAATTAATTAAGTGTCGAATAGCCTCAAGTCAAAGCGGATTTATTAGCGAATTAGTAATTAGTTCAAACGTTTAGTTGACCAAAACGATCGAGTCATCAGTAAATAGCACAATTGTCATGAAGCAGATGGTCAATGATAATTAATCGAGAATTTGCACGACTTTGTATTAAGTAAATAATTAACAATTCCATTTCACTTGATAAAAGTTCGATGATGCGCTCAATGATTGCTTATCGTATATTATATCTTATTTTATTTCGCGTTTAATTAATTTATAACACAATGTCAGTGATAGAGAGTGGAAAATGTGTGCCATATCATATTTGATTGATTTGAGCGACAATTTCATTGGTGAATTATTAAACTATTCCAACATTCGGCACTTAAACGAAAACGACATTTCCTGGTCGCAATGCTTTTTTCCCCTTCGGATTCTAGTGAATCCATATATCTAACGCAAATGTCGCTCAGTTCCGTGATAATAAATATCGGGAGGACCGGATCAGCTATTGGAAGGAAAAAAGTTATTGAAAATGGAGCTCGCGATGGTCGGGCTGCAAAAATTTACCAAACGTGACTCTTTCCAGGGGAGCGCACGCCAATCAGGATTTTCGAATTTCACGTTCCACGGTAATTACGAGGTAGTGCGCGTTTCTCTTTTTCTATCCCGGTAACATCCGTCCGCCCTCTCTTTCTCTCTTTATCCCCTTCTCTGCCTCTCTCTCTCTCTCTCTCTCCCGACCGGGAACGTGTTCGGGCATTGCTCGTGACACAATTCGTTCGTTAACCGCGTGAAATAATAATTATTATCCCGCGGGTAGCCCTGGGCGATCGCACGAGCTATCGGACGGGGAGGAGCAAACGAGTGGATGATATTTTATACAGCGGAACAGTTCGGCCTGAAAATTGATAAATCGCTCGTCTCTCATACGTTGTTCCCGCGGACAGTCCGCAATCGATGATAAAGTCGGCAAAAGGTCATTGATCGACGAGATATTTCACGTCGAAAACCAAAAACTACGAATAGAAAAGACAAATAGTAGATCATACGAACAAACGATGGTGGCTATGAGGTTGAACTTTAGTTGTTGGCTTGAACTATAAACACGATTTTATTGCACTTGGAGTGAAAAATTCAATAGGAAGTTTGTTCTTTTGTTTTATTCGATCAAAACAAGATTTACTCAACTTTATTAACAATTGTTTCAAATCTTAAGATATTACATATTACGAATTGCGATAGAAAAATAGTATGATAAACAAATGCGCTTTGATGATTATTTTCTGTAGATAAAGAGTGATAATATTTCGGTCGAGCAGTTGTTGGATCTTTCCGTCTAGATGGTGAAATTCTTTCGAATGTCAATTTTGTCTAGCCATTCTATTACCAGTGAAATAAATGCATCCTGTCTATAGATTTTACCGATGGCGAAACGATCGCGCTCGACCGCAAGCACTCGTAACTTCGTTTCAGAATTTCATCGACGTCGATTAACCCAGATACGCCTCAGGGCCAAGTCGAACCGCAACTGGGGTTTAAACTTTAGTAGTTTATTTAGCAGTTACGTGCACTGAAACGTTCTAAATAGTGGAGTGCTTTTCCGCGTGCGGCACGTTATAACAAGCTCGTTTTGCCGGTGATGTACCGGAAGTGCATCTGCATTGATGGTTTGAATAAATTATTTATTATTTTGCAAAAGATGATTGCCACGAAAAAAACCAACTGATTTTACATTACGCAGTTCCCTAGATTTGTTTCGCCATCTTTATACTTTTGCAATTCCTTCTGTTATCAATTTTGTGTAGTATATCAAAGATATATGTGAAGATATAATTATACTCTGCTCACACGCACATTTAACAACGGATTATTTTCCATATCAAAGAAAGCCGTAAGCCACTTTAACTTATTTGTACATTATTTTGTACAAATAATTATTATAATTAACAATTATCAACTCGCGCGATTGTTATTTTAAAATGTTTGTACAATTTAACATTCCGTACATCTGATTTTTTGTTCGACTTTTTGACACATTATAATTTAATATTCGGCGTATATATGTATCATAGTGCGTAAAATATTTAGGCAACGAATTGTCAACAACATAATATTCGATCTTGGCCTTGGTGTCGTTCAGCGCGCTATTGTTAACATATTCAATTTTATTATCATTCATCGACATTTAAACAGGTAAAGTAGTGGTGCGAGACAGTCCGTCGAATTCTTTTTCTAAACGCGATCGCGAACGTCATCGGAAAACTATTTGCTATGATTAATGAGTAATTGACTTCTAATTAATTAAATATAATTACATATATCGCGACTATATATAAGAGAGAGTTTTAAAATAACTTTTAAAATTGCTTAATTGTTCGACGATTTAAACAATTCGGACTGAGAATGCGCAGTAAAAGAATCAAATTATAGAATCGAATAAATAAAATAAGAATAAATTAATCGTTTAATAAATAATTAATCTTTGTATATTTAAAAATAAAATGTGCAATTTAATATTTTGCGTACTCTCGTATGTACATTCGATAATACTCAATTATAAGTGTAGATAAAATGAATAGTATAGTTTCACTATATTAATTTTATATAAAAATAATATACATATACGTTTTTAAAATATTCGCGCTATTTAAGTAATTGTAATGTGTTCAATGACGTTATGGCTAGTAAATTTTCTCGAGAAATATAGTTAATGAAATGTTGAATTATAACGATAATATCATATATAATACGCATATATAATATGCACGGTAAAGTGATACGTGCTTCTTCTCGACGGCGAATGCTTTTAATTCGGCTATTATGTCGGCTACTAAATTTAATGAAGTTTACGCAAATCGCTACGTGAGATCATTTCTACTGCCGAGTATGTTCTACCACGGAGAACCCTCAAACACGAAAGTTTCTCTCTTCCGTCTCAGCGATGCATTTCCATCTCTCTTTCTCTGTGTAATTTCTACGCGTTTACTCATATAATCGGGCCTCATAATTTTCCCAACTTGTTCGACAAGATTCTAATCGGTCGACCTCGTTTCCGTCCCGAATTTCCGGCGTGGAATACGCATAGATGAAAACGTAACGTTGGCTGCGTTGACTTCAAGCCAACGACGAAAGGATGAAAGTTGGGCCGAAACGGCAGGAATTAACGCCAGGAATGTCTGCTCCCGCATACGCTTGTGCCTCTTCTATAAAACTTAGCATGCCGGAGCGGCGTTTCCGTAGTCATAAATGATTTTGAGACACACGCCGTTCTTGTTAATGCATCGGCATAGCTCTGACGAATGGCGACGGTTAGCCGACTTTGCGAGATCCATCGAGACGAACGGGATGCATAGCATTTCACTTGCGTCACGTCAGATATATTCGTACGGAATTCAAATTGCTATATTTTCGTGAATTTAATTTGTGTAAAAAGAAAAGAACATGCATTCTTCTTCATTATAATTTTTAATCATTTTTCATTCTGTAAATAAAAGTTAACGAAGTAGGAAAGTACTTTCTTATTTAGTTTATTTTATTCTATTTATATTTTTATGATTTTATGGATAAATCTAAAAATAATCATTTATAATATTTAAATTTTTTAAATTTGAAGTACATTGACTTCAATCTTTGTGTATTTTTTTGTTGTCACAGTTTGCGCGTAGTAAATATGTACTTTCCATGTGGTTTTTATAATAAGAAAACTATTATAGAATATATATATATCGGAGGCGCTTCTCTGTCTGGTCGTTTGTTATGTTGTACATACAATATTATTGCCTTTAGGTATCTATGGTTCGTTTGATCATTTCGCTCGTTACTATGGATGCAATTGAAGCATTATGTACTGGACTGAATTGTTCGAAAGGAAAAGCTTGGCAATCGCCTTTAGACAAAAGCCATACGATCTACTATACATTGTGTGTATCAAATAAAATATAACGCAAATGTACTCTTAACTACAACCTCTAACGAATCTAAGAGGCTTTTTTCTTAGCAGGATATTAAATATTGTTATTCTCATGTTGTTATCATTTTTTACTTAATATTTCAGTTATTCAAATTCTTGAAGATTTAATGAAATTCATTTTGTTTATTTTACCGAAACCAAATTTAATTTCAGAAAGAAATATTTTTATCGGCTCTCAATATTAAGAATATAAATATAATGTTTTTTAAATCGGCCAACAGAGCCAAAGCATGAAAAATTAATTATTCGGAACTGTATCTCTTGGTTTGAGATCACTAAGTTCCATATATAAATTAATCTCGAAACTTACATATGGAGAAATAGGCGCGAAAAATATAGGTCCGAAAGGTTCCCGCTTCAGCGACTTTTCGGACCTATATTTTTCGCGCCTATTTCTCCATATGTAAGTTTCGAGATTAATTTATATATGGAACTTAGTGATCTCAAACCAAGAGATACAGTTCCGAATAATTAATTTTTCGTGCTTTGGCTCTGTTGGCCGATTTAAAAAACATCATATTCAAATTTAATTTGTAACACATTTATAATTTATAGTGCATGATTTAATTTTATGATTTAAATTTATAATTTATAGTGTATGATTTAATTTAATTTCATTTTTACAAAGTTTATTAATATTGTAGAAGCATATTTTTTCCAGTCCTTTAGTATTAAGTGGCATAATAACTTGAATCATACATAAGTTTAAAAGAAAGTTTAAAATTTAGTGTAATAAAAAATTATTATATTTTTTGGATATTTTTAGGACATTTATCGATATTTTAATATTAAAACTATATAAGTATTTTTTAATTTGATTGTTATAGTATTTGAAATTAAAGACATTCACATTACATCGTTTTGATATAGTTGAAACAGCTTGTAGTGATATAAATGTTTATGGTTGTAAATGATGATCTTTCGAAGTGCATTATTAGCGATGTCGCGAAATATGTTGATGTTTCTTAGCAAGATTGCAATCACCGATTATCTAGACAGAATATATTTCGCAAATGCGTAATTGCTTGTTCATAAATAGAGCGATTTATACGCCTCTAAATTGCATGTGTACACGATCAAGATTGATTTAGGGGCCGAATATTACCGTGAACAAAGTGTTTCGAGCATGCAAACTATGTTTCCGCTATGTGCAATATTTGTATTTTGTAAACCTTCCTTCTGTTTGTACACGCGCAAGTACATGCATATAACACTTTTATTTATAACTTAATTTTCCAGAAATAAATGCGTACGCATATACAATCTTGGGATTCGAGCATAGAACATAGTAGTAAATAACATCTGGTTAAGAATTATGAACTTCGCTTTAATATGTTAATTTAAACACGAAATTCTTTTCCCTATTGTGTTTTTATTTCTTTGTAAATAATTTAGCATAAATTTCTGTTTCCTTCTCATTCAGATTTTATCTTTAAAAATTTGTAATATTTTGAAATATTTTACAGCAATTATAGATTTAAATTAATATTACGGAAATATAAAATGTATCGAGACTAAAGCATTGTACATAAATTATAAAAATGCGTGATTAAAAGAACATATAAGTCTTACGATAAAAGCAATATAGTTCCAGGCGTAGTTTTATAAGAGGCTTATCTGAATAAGTCGCGCTCGCACTTCGAAAGCTCGTAATTTTCTAAACCTACACTCTTACGCTATAGTGTTGCGTTCGTTGTCGTTGTTGCATTACAAAGCTTTTCGCGTCACATGAACTCGTAAAGCTGCTCGCGTAAGTCGTCCAGTTCCTAACGCGGTAGCATGTAATGGTATATCGTGACTGCAAAGCCGGCCAATCGATCGCGAAAACCTGAATTTAAAGTAGAAAGGCTCAGGCTTACGACAGAATATTACCACGAAGAGCATAGTGGTAATACGTTTACTTTATCCTTATCGATCATGATTGATAATTTCAATGGCTATATTTACAAGTTTACTTTACATATTTCGTAGCAATATAAAATGTCGTTTAAAGATTTATGCTCAGAATTTGAGTTGAATATTAAATACATATTTTGAGCATAATTATATACATAATTTTTGAGAGAGAGAGAAAGAGAGAGAAATAAAAAATCTTTGTTTATTAATTTAAATTATTAAACTATATATATGTATATATTTTACAATTAATCAAAAGCTTCTTGGTCAATTATGATTCATACTGTACAAAAGCATGTTCAATGGCAATAGAAGCTTTCTGGAGAAGCGTGCAGCGAGATCGTGTCGGTATTACATTCGACGCGGCCATTTCTGCAGATCATTCGGCTGCAGAGTGTGCAATAATGAGCGATTATTGTGCGCAACATGCTCGGGAAATTACCGGTTTGCAATGCTGGGAACCCGGTCTATAACGTTTATTGGAGCATCGATGACTAGCAAATTGACGTTGAACGTCGAATTCTCGCTAATATTAGCAATCAGCATTTTTTCACGAGACGATTCTTCTCTAATGACAATTCTTTCGCGTTGACTCGATTATAGATGATGACACAAAATTCGCTCGTGCGCACGTGTGCGAGCACGTGTTCGCATGTATACAGTGCGGTGGGAAGGATGCGCCACGCGCCGACAGAAGGGTGTCGCATGTTGGTGACGACTGTCACTGCCAAGTGTCACCATTTGTTTTCTGCTCTGGGGGGTGGCATACTTTCAAATTTGTCGTCGCTCATTTCCTTGTGAAAAATGATCAAATTACGTCACATTATAAATATTATAAATAAATTTTTATAAGCAAGCTAAAAATTGGATAAAAGCACTAAAAATTGCATTAGAATACTAGTGAAAAATTGCGAAATTTTTAGCATGATTAATACACCGACTGTTATCGTTGTGAAATCGAGAATACGTTCGCTTTGTAACTTTCACGGCAACGTCTTGGCAGGTACGTTCGTGTTAATGAAAGAGGATTTTGGTGTTTCGAAGTGCAGTGCTTCGAACCCTAACACGCGATATTATCCGTCCTCCCTTTGGTGCGACTTGAATGGCGGGCGCTTGGCTGAGTCACGGTCAAAGTCAGATACGTGCATGATACCCGCATGAGAGGGAGCAGAAAAACACGAGTGACGACAGAAACGTCCGGTTCCGGTGTCGTGGGGAAACACAGCTTTCCCCCGAACCAGAGAAACTCTTCGTTAATTACCACGCGTGAAAAAACACGCATCGAAATATATCGATGACATCGCTATTTCTCTTATACATACATGTATAGGACTCTATATGATTTATCGTACATTGCAGTCTTGGTCTATAAAATTATTTTGCTATTTCGGGAAAGGACGATAATATACATATCAACATACCAAATTTTAAGTAGCTGTCACTATCAATATTGTTATGAAAATACAATTATTATCATATATACTATTTTTTTTTACTAATTATTATATATATATTAAATTATATATTAATATATTAATTATATATTAAATTATATTTTTAATTATTAATAATTTTTTTACTAATAATTTTAAGTTTGTCGATACTATTGTCGTCATGCATAGTCATGCACAATCAATTAATATTATTTTATTACTTTATACTTTCTCAAAATATTATTTTATTCAAACAATAATTCTCAAATATACATCAATTAAACATTTACGCTCGTTAAAGTCATTTAATTAATCGGCAAACATTTTTACACGTTTCTATTCGATATACATACCTAACTGACGCTAATTCGATTAATCGAAATGCAATTGAATAGGAGATAGAGCGATACGCGATTTAGACTCGCGATTCACTCGATCCTAACGATGATGCGAAGCGACGCTCGAGTATTACGTCCGGCGTTATCGGCCAAATGTAGGACGTTCAACTTATTGCGAGACGCGAGATCCTAAACTCGATGGGGAAGAGCGCGGAACCATTTACGGTCAGTAACGTAGTTATATGACCGCTTCTCGTCTGTGCGATATTACGTTGCCATTCAAAGAGTCCCGCTGCCAAATGCACCTCGGGGAACTGGATAAACGAGCTCCTTGTACGAGCTCCATAATCAACGTAAAACGGACAAATGGAGGATTCGCCGCGTGATCGCACTTTTACGCAACTTCATCTTGCAAACGCGGCGTTCGTTATTCGTTATAAAACGTTCGAAAATAAATTGCGACGACCGAGGCTCCGACGGCGAAAGTAGAGGATCGTTATGATGATAACGTTGGCGATCGCGCGGAATCGCCGGTAAAACATTAAAAGCACACACACACAGTCTCACACATATACTTTTCGATGCTTCAAACAGTCCTTTGAAGGTCGTCGGTTCAATATATGCCGTTCTCTCGACATTGGGAAGTCAGGAAGTTTCACTTTGATCGAGGGCCACGGGAATGATGCAAACGAGGGTTCATCGTGCTCGACCTAACGAGGATTCATTTATCTCTCGGCTGGTGTATAAACGTAAATTCCGCCGCGTGTCTCTCTCTCTCTCTCTCTCTCTCTTTCTTTCTCTAACTTGTATCCCTCGTATTCTCCACAAATGTCTTTTACCGAATCCGCGCGCTTTTAATTGCACAACGCGAGTATATGGTAATTAGCCCTCCTTATTTATAAATGAAAAATCGATGTTCGCAAGAGGGGGCGTGTAGCGCTTTATGTAAATGTCGTCTCCGCGAAGGATTGCATCCCGCTGTACAATTTCTCACCGCGCCGTTCCTTAATGTCTACGGATTTGTCACGACTCATCCGTAATCACGTTATTTATTCTCGCTACGAAGCGGATCTTACAGTGGATTGTTTCTGTCACTGTATTACTATACCTACTATCTGCAGCTCTTATTGTCAGTTTTTATATATCAACATCGGTATTAAGAAATTTTTCTTTCGTCATATTTTTGATAAACATATATATATATATAATAAATAAATATATCTGATAAATAAAATTATTAAATAATATTATTATATATAATAAATAACTCTTTCTGAAAATACATTGATAAACTTATATATGAGCAAATTCTCATTTGATTCGAATTTGCTCATATATAAGTTTATCAATGTATTTTCAGAAAGAGTTATTTATTATATATAATAATATTATTTAATAATTTTATTTATCAGATATATTTATTTATTTGTTACAGAGGAGAGCAGCGCGGATTCTTCAGCATGGAAAAGTCGACGATTCGAAAAACGGTAATGTAACGCAGAATCTGTCCAATTAAGCACGTATTGAAAATACAAAATACTACACGGGGAATAATCGATGCGTTTAAATAGGAATTAAAATATTGCTCGTATTTGAGCCCCCCCGGCAGTCTCATGTCATCAAACGTGTTAATGACCGTACTAATGAATCACGCGCAGTAACCTCGGCACCGACGCTCGGTTATATTACATGTGATTGACATTAATCAAGTGCGTTGAAATTTGATATAACGATTTAAATTACGTTTTTCATGCGTCGCGTATCGCCAATAGGGAGATATTTGGGTGATATTTTGCTGCTGTTGCATTCCGAATATTTCGCGCAACGGATAATATCGGTCGAGCAAATATTTAAAATGTTGTTTATTCTGGTGACGTCATTAGTGCGTTATTGTGTCCGCATTGTAGGCTATTGGTTGCTATACGAGATTGCTGGCCATCGTATATCGCCCGTCAGAATTATAGCGATTGCTTCGTCACATTTCGCGGTTTATTGAACGATCTTCATATTAAGCTTCATGACATTGTACCGTGTTAATTCAGGCAATAGTATATAGACTAATAATAGTATTGCAATTCTAATTATTAATATTACATATATTTTATAAATTATATATCTTTAGAAGATTAATTAAATTAAAATGTTTGAAAAGTTTGCTTTAAATACAGTTTTAAATTATATAGATGATGTTACGAAAAAGGTTTATTCAATATTAAATTGATTAAATGTGAAAAGTAGCCAAAGATTAAAATAAACACTTTTGCTCTATTAAATTAGCATTTTATAAATTTACAAGCATATTTTTAAATATAAATTAATTTAATACAAGTCAATTTCAATTTTACGCATTTAAATTTTGAAGTCCACAATTTAACATTAAATTTCTCCCTAACGTTAAATTTAAAATTATATAGCTGTGAAATGAACATCTCAACGTTCTCAACTCTTTCGCAAGATACGATCATGCGAGATCATGAAATAAGATCTATTTCACATTCGTTTCCACTTTGAACCCCAGTACTAGGTATATTGGAAATTCTCAATAGTCCTTTAAATTCCTTCGAGTTTACGATTTCGTGTAAGTACAAGAAAGTGTCAAATAAGAGAAAGAGAATATATTCGTGACGATTCCCAGTTGGGTATCCGCGCGCTTTAGAGGAATGCGTGACGATGCGTGCGATTAGAGATAGCCCATATACGAGAGACAGAGAGAGCGAGATACATGTGACATTATTCCCACGGGTAACGCGACAGGCGTTTTCGATCGTGGCGCAATATCTCGTGGAATCGAGACCGGTAATATTTCCATGAAAAGCGTTAACGACGCTGCCGAGATTCCGCACCGTCTTTGCGCGACTCCACCTACCTCCCTGCGCGGCTGTAAATACATTTCTTTCGTCGGGAAACGCCTGTCTCGCGCGTCCCCGAGGAAATCGACTCCGAGCGGCGGACAGCCAAGTTTGGAATTTTCAACTTTTGCAACGGGAAAAAGTAGGATTATGGGGTGCAAAGAGAAAGTTATATCCGTTTCGACATCCTTTAAATCCAATGTTTTCATTATTCAACGCAACTTTCGCGTCTCGCTTTGCTACATTAACTGATGCAATTCTGGATTTTCGATAAAAGCAAATTCTCGCATTATTAAACGCGTGAATCTGCGTACATTTATAACATTTATAAAGACATTAAACATTATTTTTTAAACATTTGTTATAATACAATAAAAAAATTAAGATTAATTTTAATTGTTAGAAAAAAATATAATAGGTATGTTTGCAAAAAATTATTTTACATTAGTTCAATAATTTTTTTTTTACATATTTCATTACATATACATAAAACATAAATATCGAAGAATGAGTAACAGATAATAAACTTACATTTGTAAGAGTTGATCAAGGGAGAAGCAGAAGCACTGTAGCATATTTGCAGTTATTATGCAGAAAATTCGTTTTGGATCGTGAATATTGAGAATCCCTCAAATGTATATATCTGAATGGATGTAAGTGTAGACACTTTTACGTTTTCAAATCCTTCTTTATTCAATGCAATTACCTCCTTGTACGCGGATTTCCGATGTTCTACTCACTTTGTATTCAAATCCACGTATGCTATGTCGGAAGCACTCACGTGCGAACAAACCGCTTATTCCTTATTCCACGAACGAATATAAACTATTCACAAACGATACGGGCGGAATACAGAAAGTACCTATTTATTCGATCGACGGGCGTTCAGTCCTTACGCTGCTCATCAAACTGAGAGCACAGAGCGATTCGTACTTTCTCGTACCAAGATATTTCTGTGGAATAAAATACTTTTTGAATAACTTTGCCGTTTCTTTTATCATCGATTTCGTTAATTCTTCGATTTTTCTTGTTTTTGGGCCTCTTTGCTTTTTCTTCGCTTATTGTTTCTTCCTCCTCGTGTCTCGCCTTTCTGCCTTTTCTTGTCACGCTTGTTGCGGATATAAGCGAGGCGTTGACTATAAAATAATGAAAATTTATGGCTCCCCATCCAAGGTTTCACGGTGAATGGAACGCAAGGGGTACGCAATTTGTAGAGCTTTCAGGGAGCTTTGCCCCTGGCCTGTGATGAAAATGGCGGAGCAACGGTGACAATTACCAGGAACCTTGTCACCCTTCTCGGCTGCTTTCTCTTGCCTTCTCTTCTCTTATCGTCTCTCTCTCTTTCCCTCTTTGTTGCTAGCACCTCCGTTACAGGTGTTCTCGCTTTACCGTTGTAACTGGATAGACACCTCGATCTCCTTGATCGTTTCTTCGTTATTTACAACGACGAGTCTCAGAAACGAAGTCCTCTATGTCGTTTACGCGAAATAGAATGATCTTCGACTTGCTAGCATTTACAACGGAAAATGCACGATAAACGTCATCAGTACAAACTAAACTTTCTTGTAATCATCTACACTGCACTTCCTAGATAATACAATACTATTCTTGTCAAATAATTTTATTTTCTGAAGAACGTTCTCCAAAATTGATATTTTCTATGTATTTGATGAATCGTTTATTAACAATTAAAAATATATACGACGCTTTTTTTTATATGAGAAAAAGTTGTCGGATGAATAGCCTAGCTAATAATCATCAAGATGATGAAACGTAAAAATGTTAAAAAGTCCACCGAGAGCATGTTGTATTAAAAGTGATATTTCCAAACTTTCTTTCTTCTTATTATTATACTTCTTGGAATAGCTATTTTCGTGAATGTCGAGCGTAAGAGACGATAATCACGAATACTTTCACCGGCGCTTTTTGCCCTCGCACTCCGCTACGGTTCTCCCGACTTTAATTCCACGGCACAGCTTCCACCTTAATAAACCTTTGCCTTCGCGTCGAGGGTAAGAGCGAGTTCGGCCTTCGTCAAGACCCCTTTGTCGCCGACATCGCGTCGTGAAAGCGTCGCGGCCTTGGCCAATGCTCGGGAACAAGCGTGGAAAAGAGGGCCCTTGTTGATGATTTAGACCCTCGCCCGCAGTGCGAGTTGAAGTTTCCAACAGGACGCCACGGTAGGTGGGTGGAGGAGTTACGCTTATTAATTGACGATTTATAATTGCCGGGAGCTAGTCCGGTTCGCGCTGTATGGGGGCGAGACCGAAGTTGCGTGCGCCCCCCCAAGGTGCTGCCACTGATAGGTCGGTATCCCGACGTTTAATTAGCCTGCCGCGAGATCTATGGATCCCTTCGCACGCGCTACGCTTCTTGCTGCCTCTCTCCGACTGCTTTCTATATTCCTTCCCACAAATATCTAAAGTTGCGTGCCGTAATTATCCGAATATTGTTTCGCCCCCTTGGCGAGGGTGCCTGCTTTCTTGCGACCGTGCGTGTCTCTCTCTATCTGCACCTAGTATATACGGAAGCACGTACACCAGCCACGTATTCCTATTCCGTCCTGGCTCTCGTGAAATTAAACCGAGAGTCCATCGTTTCCCTCTTTCGGTCGGGTCGTTGCTATAAACTTCGCCAGTTTATTGTTTCCCGCGCGCAGAGTAATTTAAAGGATCCATCCAGCGGGGCGAACCCAGGGCCGCAGCCAGACAGGGTCGACAATCATCCCTCGAACCTCGCTCATAATTGATTCTCGTACAAATACGACTTTTAGCGAAATTTCATGTTATAAGATAAATGTACCAAGTGCGTAAATTCTCATTTATGACTCTTTGCTATCTAAATATATATGTTATAAGAATATAAAATGTGTTAATAAACCGACCACAACTGGCAATGTTATTCTTTAGTTATTTATTCAAAATTCAGACAACGTTTCGACCTTAGTTCAGGTCCTTATCGAGTCTGTTAACGACACGAACTAACTGTTCGTTTTCTAATATCACGACGTTAATGTACAACAAACGTAGGACGAATTTTAATATGAATTTTATTATGTAGAAGTGTGTCAATTTATTTCTTAGCGGACTCGATAAGGACCTGAACTAAGGTCGAAACGTTGTCTGAATTTTGACTAAATAACTAAAGAATAACATTGCCAGTTGTGGTCGGTTTATTAACACATTTTATATTTTTATTTTTATTTCACTGGCGACTCATAAATTACTCGTAATATATATTATAAGCTAAATTAGAAATTATTAATAATGAACAGTAATTAATTATCCTAATTAATTATTATTCTAGAAATTATTATTGCAGTTATATATACATATGTTGGTACAAAATTTCGTTTTTTTAAAATAAATGATAAAAATATATTTCGCTTTTTCTCTTGAGAAAGTTATGTGTATATAATGTAATTTTATTGCAAAAACGATGGTGAGAGTCTTCTTTAAAAAGTCGCAATTTTGTAAATTGTCTTTGAATATTAATGAGTTGATATAAAATCCATTTAAAAGTTCACTTGAATTTAATTGCAGAATAAGATTTTATTATCCGCCCTGTCCATTTATCTTCTCTTATACGTACTATATCCAGCTGGGTATACGGGGGTCCGATTACTTTAATTCAGGGCCTGCGACGGCGATAATTCATTGCATACGGTATAGGGCAGCGATTTCGGCCTTAGGCCCGGTTATTTGTAACCGACGATCATCTTTCTTCGGCTCGTCGTCGACACCCCTTTTCTCTGTTCTATTCTCGTTGTCCGTTTGCGAGGCCCACACGCATTCGGTTACCACCCTTCGAGATCGCTATCACGTTTTTAAGGGTGATTCGTAAAGGTGCTGCTTATATTTTGATTCGTAAAGAAAGAAATCGATGCTTTAAACGCTTTAATGACACCGAAAGAGCGTAATATATTAATATAAGCTGACGACCGATTTTTCATAGCCTGAGGAGAGGATTCGCATAGTTTGAAAAAAAATATATTATGAAGTACGCGTAACTGGTTGAGAAACAATGAACTTTGTGCCCCATTGTTGCCGCGGAACTTTGATCATCCCTGGGGATATCCCGCTAAGGAATTATAATACATTAAAGCACACGGGTGGTCTTGTGATATTAGGCGTTCGATTCTTTTCTATTCTTTCTGTTCTTTATATTCTTTTCTATTCTTAATTGATTCTTGCACCTTATTGTAAATTTCGGAGGTAAAGTCGATATAAGAAAAACTTTATTTTAAATAAAAATAGTATTTGAAAACGCGATTAATAAAAAGTCCAAATAGAAATTTTCAATGTAACGTCTTACCAAAATTTATAATATTTACGTGCAAATTAATATGAAATAGTTAATTATTCAAACTCAGTGAACTGTGTGTGTATCTGGTTTTTCTATCTTATTTGTTCTGTTTAAATAACTGTAAGAAAAAGTAATCATCGATGGATGAAATAGTACTCGGATAATTAAAACTCGAAAACTCAAGTTTCGTACATTAATACGCGTAATAATTTGTTAAATAAATCCACTAAATTATTCGGTTTATTTTGTTTGCGTATATATTGTATAAGAACTTAATGTTATATAATATCTGATACGAGAAAGAGAGAGAGAGAGATTACATTTTAGAAATTAATTTAGCAAAAGCAGATATCATAGAGTTATTTAATATACCTATACTTAAGTAGTTTGATTCGTTATAACAAACTATTGCACCATCTCTCTTTCTCTCTCAGCGAGAGAATATTGAACTTCATTATTTATATACTTATTATCGTACACTCTTTTATCACACTCAATTTCTTATTTTAACAGCGCTTTAGACGCTGCGTGCCTCGGGGCTGTCGCAGGCAATAACGAAATTTGCCTTCCCGACTTTTACTCCTCTTTGCTGCCGCTCTTTCCTTCCTTCCCTCCCCAGCTTCCTCTATTACCATCGCTTTTTCCCTCCCCACTTCAGTCGGCGTCTTGCAAATCGCATCCGCATCTTTTTTTCTTCGCGTCGCGTTTTCGCGCGGTATGCAAATGGAACTTTCAGCGCTGAACGGCGTAATAAACGCGCGCTGCCATCGCGGCGTTTTACCCGACGACGATTTTTGTCGCGTCTCGGGGGTGAAGGAGAGAAAGGGGTGGCGAGGGTGAGCATTGTAATCGGCCGCATTGATATCCTTTCCTCTTGGAATCGAACGCGCCCCCGAACTTTCGCTCCTCCGTCGCGTTTCTGTAGTTTTCTGATCCGCATCCTTTTTTTCTTCCGCATTCGTCCCGTTCGTTTCGCGTTGCTTCTTCGACATCGGGCTTTTCAGGGTTCGACTGGGCTGCATATACCGCGCACGTGTCCGGAATTTTACAGCAGAGCGATTAGATTTCGGATTTAACCCGCATCTCTGCGTCGCACGATATCAGGTGTATTTTCCGAGCGCGCGCGAGCAAGTACTTTCATTCTCCAAGTATACCTCGATTCTTCGAATACCCCGAGCTTTCAAAGGGATAGCGAAAGAGTCAAAGTATCTGCGCTCGAATACGTGGTCCGAATTTTCTAGCTAATACAATCCGTGGACAATTCTTAAACGTTGTTCTCGCATATATTCGGAAAAGATATTATATTTCTTACAAAATTATATTTTTCATCGCTTAAATTGCTGTGAATTCAAATAATCAGCTTGTAAATTTTTAATATATAAATTAAAAATAATTTTTTACTAATACCAAATACAGAATTATGTATGTATTTATAATTGTACACGTAGTTACACTCGTATATTTAAATCTGTGATTCGGTGTTTAAAAGCAGTGCTTTATTGCGAGATTGCTTACTCTCAGCGAGAATTAGTAAATAAATATTTGCTCACACATGGTCATCGGAAATAGGCAGAGAGATAGGGAGATAGATAGATAGATAGATAAATAAAGAGAGATAAAGAGACATTGAACCTCCATTATTTGCTTCAGCTTTGAAACACAATCAAATCGAACTGACGCCAGTGTCTCGATTCCTTCCGCTCACGGATCTTCTGTATTTCCGTGACTCTCAAACAACAGAGACGACAGAGAAAACGGTTGCACGTTCACATATATACATATACACACAAGTACACGGAGCTTAAGACTCCCGGGAAAAATTGAGGCAACGGCACAAGACGCGAACGCGATCGCGAGAGCGAGCGACGGAAAAAGAGAGTTCGGTTTCCCAAACGAATTGCGACTCCACGGACTAGAAGAATGCGTAGGTATCCTCATAAAACATCAAAGCGGTACGACGAGAATGATTGAAATTGTTTCCTCGACCACGGGCGCCGCGAAGAAAGCCTTCGTACTTCCGTCGAGGATCCCCGTGTTTCCAGCCAGGATTCGTTCTAGATCCGGTCGGACGGATACGCCTTCTCTTCCGTCTTGCGGGACCGGCCGATCCCTCACGATTGTCTTTCGCGGACAACAAATTACATTCCGTTGCGCTATGTCATCCGCCCGCTGATTCTCTCCGCGTGTATACTCGGTCGTCTCGTTCCTTCATCTTCGGCCCGCAATGTCTTTACTTCTCTTCAATCCTTGTGATATTACGTTTAGTTTCTACGTGTCTACAAAGTATATGAGTTTTTCATGGCAACGTCTACTGTCGTTTAAAAATATTGTACTTTTAGTTTCATCCTTTAGAAGCATTCGTGGAGACACGCTATATATGTACATATATAATATAGGTATCGTATTTATTTATTTTCTACATAATAATGTGACGTGAAAAATATATGTATCTTAACTCGTGCGGGTGCTACAATTTTGTCATCTTTATCGCGTTTTTATATTTCCTGTTATTAAAAATCTCGGTCAAACGCGAGGAATCTTTATCGGAAAAATCGCGGAGGGAATGTTGGATATTATGCGTTGCCGAAGCTGAAAGAGACGTACTCGAAAAAAAGCTTCCGTTCGCGGCGGCAAATTATACGAATGACGTTATCGCAGAAAAGTAATTTGGTTCCATGCTAATAGGTCGCTCTTTCTCCCCCTTTTTTTCCGCCCCCACTCCCCCCAATTTTCACGTCCACTCTTTCTCTGAATAATGCATAGGTTGAACTTGGGTTTGATAACGACGCCCGCAAGGAGCTTCTCTCGGACCGTTTCGAGACGAGTAGAGAGGGACATCATTTCCCACTTACAATAAGGGAGAGATAGAGAGGGCAGCTATTTTCCCTTTTCCGTTTATCCAAGAATTAGTCGTCGTAAAATTGAGAGACAACGTTAAACTCTCGCGGCGCAACGCCGAATGATAATATCATTCGATCGCGATTAACGGAATAAATCTCTCGGAGACAATTCACGTAGAAAGACGAAACGGTAAAAGGACATGCGCGACAGAGTCGGTCATTCGCAATAACGCGAAATCGTTCCCCTACATTACTCAAACATGATGGATGGCCCTTGCGGCGATGAGGTGTGAGGCCACACACGGGGTTTGTCGTAGACGGGGGTTATCGGCACGCCGGCTTGTCAGGGATGACGTATCGCTCCGAAGGTATACCATACACACACACACCATATCTCGGGGCCCGTCTAGCTCATCCCGCGCTCGCCTTCATCCGACGCGTACCACCTGGAAACCCGGCTGACTCCGTACTCAACGTGGTGGACACTTGTGCGTGAAAGGTATTTATCGCCTCAGTCGCGGTGGTAAGACGAGTAAATCAATTCACCGTCACCGACTATATCTATATGTGTCTCGATCGAGAGAAAAATATCTCTTGTGCGTGGAAATCTATATAGAATAACGATAAACGCCCGAGCCGCAACGCTTAGATATTCGCAAACAGTAAATCGCAAGAATCTATATATATATATATATATATATGTACATAGAAATTCTCGAGCAAATGGATGATATAACAGAGGCTATATAATGGAGACGTATATTCAGCATCGTCACACCGAAAGCGGTAAAGAGAACGAGCGCGCGTGACGTAGCATCGAATCTCCGGTGCGACTCGTTTCCGGGAGGGTGGTCTGAGCACCCTCTTTTTTATGGGGGCGCGAGCCCGATAATATACATCCCACACCGCAATTCTCGATACTCCATTAAGATTTCAGCTGAATCACAATGACCGAGATGACTCCGCGCGCGAACGGTTCTGGCAAAATGAAAAGGAAAGCGACGGAGAGAAACTCCGCGGATTTCAATCTCTGGCATGACGACGACTCCTAACCCAATCCCTCTTAACGTGACAACACGCCGGCGCCATCCATCATGCGTACGCTTCTATTCTTCCATGAGCAAATAATTTCTGGCTCTCTCTTCCCTCTCTCCTCGTCACCCGTGACATCCTGGACACATAATGCTCGAGGTCAATCCGGCTCTCGGGCGCGCATAAACGCGCAATTATGGGCTACGCGGATTAGCATGACAGTGGAAATCATCGCGTCATCCGGAGGGGAGAGATGAGAGAGGGAAACGTATTAGACGATTACATTACCGTTGCATAGCACCGCGAAGCGTCCCGGATTAATAGCGACGCCTTCGATCATATCAAGATGACATTTGCCGCTGTACTATCGGGGGATCGTCCCTTATTTCGGCAACATAGAAAGATTACTCCGACATCTCTTTATGTATTACATCAATCGATAACGTAGGTTAACGTTTTGGAAAATGGTGCTGGATGCAAGAGAGAGAGAGTTTATTATAAAATATAAAATAATTAGGTATTTCGAACATTTTCATTATATTATAAACGAAAACGAGATATTTGACAGAAGTATAAAAATACTTTAGAAAACTATTTTAAATTTCGGAGAATTTTTTTGTCAAGAGATATACACGTTTTTTATTCTACTTTGTGTCACTAATGTCACTAATTAATATTGCTAATAGTATCACTGACATACATCACTAAACTTGTACACGCGTGGAATTAGATTAGATCGTTAATTGCATCGTAACTCTCTCGTGCGTATGAATGTGTGATTACCAGAGATTAGCATGTACTCTGGGATCGATCGCGTTACATTGCAGCAAATACTGTATCATCTTCCATCATCCTAATAGATCCTGCTTTCCGTACTTGCGGAAGAAAATTTAATGTCGACGCGAAAGAGACGAGAGAAATAATAAATACATAAATCGTCGTTTGTGTGCCGCGAAAGGGACGAAATAAATCGCGTTACATCATTCCCTGATTAACGGTCGGCGGAATCGTCGTTTTCATCGTCAGGCGACCGAATGAATTAGGATTTTCGCTGGTCGGCGGGCGTGACGAATTTCTCGATTCCGTCGCGCGCGCGGAATCGCGAGCCACGTTAATGAGACGGAAGTAATTCTCCCTCCGGGGTATTCATTCGTTCTAGTTGAAAGCCCTCCTCCTGCAGGTCGGTCATAGTTCCGGCGCAGGAATAGATTTCGCCGCGAAATTCCGGTCGTGCACTCTAATCCACCGTCTCCTTCCTACCTTCGATATTCACACGAAGGAAGAACTCTCGTTGCTTTATCACAAACGCGTTCTCTCTCTCTCTCTTTCTTTTTCTCCGTCTCTCTCCTTTGTCTGGAGAATTCCTTTCCTTCGCGTATTATAAATTTCCCGGATAATTAATGCGTCTTGTCTTCCCGTTATAACTTCTTCTCGACAATGCGCGTGCTTAAGCAGATGATTGCGTATAATTATTTTTATTATAACGTACCCTTTGTTATTATTTTTTATTATTGTTATTATAAAGATACTGGACGTCATCGTTTCTGTTGCGATAATCTTAACAATATATTTGTCACGCGTATATGTTTATATCATCGATAGTATGTTAGCGCGCGCGACAATTTATCAAATACCCTTTAGCAACGCGGGCTTTTGTCGCCGCTCGGATAATCACGGCTCGTTATATCGAAGAACGCGATGACCGGGCACTTCGACAGGTAAAAAAAAAAAAAAAAAAAAAAAAAGAAAGAGAGAGCGAGGGAGAGAGAGAAGGATGTCCTTTGTCGCTCACGTAGAATATCGGATTTCGTCTGCGTCGCCTCGCATTAACGAGCGTCTATCATCGCGAATATCTCTTGTAACGATCGGTTCCGCTCTGGCGAGTTAGTCGCTCGTTAACGCTTCGTTTTATCCTACGACTGACGATACAGCTTCGCGCGATAAGCAAGCGACACTCTGTACGCATCGCGACGTTGTCTTCCAATTTGATAGTATATAGTAGGGCCCGCTGACATCTCCGCCGACTAGACAGACGCATAAATAAAAAATCAATATATCCTTTCCCGTTCATGCATCCCTCCTTGTTCCTTCGCGCCCTTTCATCGCTCCCGGTCTCTCTCTCTCTCTCTCTCTCTCTCTCTCTCTCTCTCGTCACTTCGAAGTCTTTCGTCTCCGCGTTCTCGAGACTCTCCTCTCTTCCTTCACGTTCTGTTTCGCGCCCAATTTGCGGCCCATCATCGCTACGGAAGAAGCAATTTCTAACTTAAATGAAACTCCCTCTTGCTCGCGTTCGCTTACCCCCTCGGTCGATCGACAAGAGACGCCGGTCTTGCGTTTCAGCGAGCAAGGGTAGCGCGAACAGAGCGCGGAGGGAGGGCGCGAAAACTCTTCGTAGCGAACCCATCGTAGTGAACGGCTACCCCGTAGTTATCTCGGTCGCTCCGAGACCATTTATACACGCAACTACCAATATTCCCGACAAGATTATGACGCGAAGCACACCCTGCAACTATACACGCAACTTGATACATCCTTACATACTCTCGAAATTATCTATGCGATCGAATATTATAAAGGCCAAACTTCCTAGCAAACTTGCTAGAAAAATACCACAAATATCAATGGTAATCAAATAATAATCAATACTTTGCAAAGTAGCAAAAGAGTTGCAGCATTTTAATTCAAATGCAATACTATTGAAATAATGGTAAAGTAGATTTGTTTTAATAAAAATATATACGTATATGTGTACATAGAAACACGTATATAAATAATATAATAGAGGATTTTAATTAATTCAGATGATACAATAGATTGTAATAAAGTACATCTTTTTTTTTTTTTTATAAAAGTATATATTTCTAATTGTTGATTTCGGTAACGTCGCCTGTCGCGTGTTATTATCAACATAGCGGGACACGTACACAGCTGATAGTATTAACACAATACATGGATTATCTAGTGTTCACTGAGGTACATTATCCCAAAGTATCACTAAACCGCTTACAGGCTAGATATTACAATCCTGCCAAGATCATCGCGCAAACTTGCGGGAAACTGCAGCTGCAAGTACTCTATCCTCCGCGTCAAATCATTGCAGTGGGTGATCGTACGGGACGAGCGTCGCATTCCGAACTTTTCTTTTCCCTAGCCGTGCCGCAGAGTTACTTGCCACGAGGAGCTAGTTAACAGTTTGTTACCTTGCTGTCACTATCACGATGCAAAACCGGAACTCCCGCTAACTAGCTTCTTGCGGCAACGCTATCGCGATTATCGTTTGTCGTCCATTCAGCATATTATCTATTACATCGTTCGTAAGCAATTCGATGGAATTTATTTGACACTGTTCCATACCTTTTATGAGGCTAGAGATATGCAAATTTTTTAAAATTTTATTTCTCGCACGATATACAATATATATACAAGAATTAATCTTACATCTATCTTCTTTTCCGATCCTTTTGTATAGTTGAAGTGTCATCTCAACTACGCTTTACGAAATAATCGAGAGATTACCGCTTGTTCTTTGTGCTTGCATCCTCAAGTTTTTTTACTCGGATACTTATGTTGGGAGACAGTAATAAAGCAGGCCTGACAAAGAAGGTTAGCGGTGCTATCGCGTGGTTGGAAGTTGGCGAGATTGCCTGGCTGCCTCTCGATATGGCCTATGAGAGTGGAAGCGCGGCAAACTTCGATAATCTTCTCTGCAGCGAGCGGCCCAGGGCCCGAGTTTGGCAATCAATGCGAAGTAACAGTTTAATTAAATACGGGGTAACCCTTCACCGACTGCGGGCACGCTTGCACGCCGAAGACAGACTAATCTCGGCCGCGTCGTCTCAACCAGCTCCGCAGCTGGTTTCAACGAACGTGAGTGTTCGACGGACTCGCAAATCCGATCGTTGTCGTCGTCGCTCGCGTCCCTTCACTGACTCTCCCTTCATCCTTTGCTCTTTAGATCGCGACACGTTCAACTTTGCGGTCGGTAAACAGAAATTGCACGAATATACGATTTCGGCCGAGATTAAGCCGAAATCAGTTCGCAAGACTGCTTCTCTCTCCGAGTATCAGAAGTTGCATTGAATTCGTAGATCTCTATAGATCTAGGTTATCGATGAGATAGAATATAAATATAATATTTCCCTCCCCTTATCGGTTTTAATATGATCTGTTTGATCGAATTGAAATAAGATAGTCGATTATTATATTGATTATACGCTCTTTTTGCAAGAAATTTTTTGCATGAAACTTGCATAAGTACAAAGAATTATTTTTCTATATTTTTTATTAATGTCTGATAAATAAAAGTATTTGAAACGAGGTCACTATGAATTAAGCGAAGACTCGCGTAATAAGGGAAGCGCATGTTACACGTTCGGCTCGCAATATATTGTGAATTATGATGATCAGGTTTTCACACGTGCGGGCATTCCGGGCTTTCGGACCTTTTAATATGTTGAGCGGAGAAATTCTACATCGGTGACAAAGTATCCTTACGTGAGTCCATTATCGAAAGCGCCTCGATCTCAGGTTGGAATGTTATTGATACGTAGACGTAAGAGTTCGCGCGCAGAGACGATCGAGGTTCCCTTCGAGAGTATTATGTCCGTGGTGAACGCGCGCTTCTCATCCATTTTCCATTTTCCTTTCCGTTTTTTTCCCGCGACCGCCATGTTTATGTATGTCCGGCTGATTACCAAAAGCGGAAGGGGATACGCAACTGTTTGTCTCCTACACCCGGCGGCGACGGCAGTCGAGTGTAGTCGAGGGTCACGCTCGAGAATACTCGTTTCTCTCTCATATTTGAGCATCCTTCCTTCTCTTCTCTTCTTCGTCATTTTCTTATCCTCCCTTCTGCTTGCAACAATCCTCGCTACGCACCCCCTTGCTTCCACCCCCGATGCCACGAGCAAGTTTTATACCCGGGGGACGTCTCCTTTCCACGCCTGATTTCGATTCTCGAAACTTTGCCTCTTCGTGGTCTTTCGTTCGATCGCGCCCTATAGGATGAGTCCCCGGATCTCGCTATCCTACGCTGCTTCCGGAACCCCTTGAGTCCCTTCTTTGCTTGTTTACGAATTACCGGACTCATTTCCATCCCTCTGTCGTCTTTCGCTCTCATCCCCGGAATCTCGTTCGAGTATATCGGGAGAAAATCAACTTCTCCCGTATGTTTCGTAGTAAATGGATCGCCATGAGGCAGAAGATCCGCGAGGCATTCGGGCAATAAAGAGACTCTGTCGTCGGGTCTTTATAGTACTCTTTGCCTTAGTTCGCAAGGGAACCATTACCGCTATTACTTCAGCGAGTTCCTGACATTTTGCAGCAGTTAATGTGTGTAGGTGCATTTATCGCGCACATCCACATTAGAAAATAAATAGCGTACAATATATATTTGATGATACGTAAGAATATAAAATTTTATGAGAAACATAAAGAATTATTCTCTATGATCATTCGAAATATACAAACAGTTATATGAGGTACTATAGTAGAAAAGCACCTATTCATTCTCTCCATAACTAGAAATATTTTATGATGTGTCAGAATAAATTCCGACGTTATTTTCACCGTCAGCAAATCGAAGAATAATTCCTGTATTTTTTCCGTTATTAATAAACAATCGATAGCCGCGAATTAAATTTATTCAAGCAACATCGAGAAAAGACAAATCGCGAAGAAGCATGTTTACTCACCGTTATGAACGAGCAGCGCAGAATCACGAGCGACAGTGATAAGGTCACTATCAGTAAGAGTTTCGTCAGATGCGTTACCGGAAGTTGGTGTGTCACTGAGGCCGGCACCACTGCCGGGCATATGATACAGGGGATGTTGCTGTTGTTGTTGTTGTTGATAGACGCGCTGCTTATGCTGACTGGTATTATAATGATTATGGTGCGATTGGTTGGTTTGATGATTATTTTGCGGATAGGCGCGACTACGCAAACTAGAGGTATTATCTTCACCCTCGCTGCCACTTAGACTGTAGGCCGGATAAAGCCGTCCCTTCCCTGAAACAATCAAATTGAAATAGTTGTAGTCACTATATTCTTATCGATTTAATTTCTAGCGCAATATATTATACAATCGCAGTTTTTCAATTTCAATAATAATTGCAGTTTCGTTAATCTTGTGTCAAAACTTTAATTGGAAATGATATTGCCAATACGTGAATATTCATTATTTTAATTAATAAGATTTCTATATAATATATATATATGTATGTATGTATATCATAACTTTTTGATTACTTATGATGAATTTTGTGTGGTATTTTTTTATAACACATACATTATATAAACATGTTGTATAATTCTTTTAAAAGTTGTTACAAAAATATCATTAATTATTTTCTGAATAACCGAAGTTTTTGAAAGAAATTATAGAGATTAATAAATAACTAATTTAAGAAAACGAAATAAAAACATAAAAGTAGAAGCGAAAAGTTCGATATTATATTTGTAATTTCGAACTTATAATTTCTACCGTCGCAATCCTGCGTTAATCGCATAGTTAAATACACCGAGATTTATGTAAATTTGAAAATCAACAAGAAACCCAATAAAGCTCGATAATCTGGTTGATAACTCACATGTCAGAGGGTGCCGATACAGATAAGCCACATAAACATAGGCCTTGCTCCATTAGGTTCGAAAGCCCTTTCCCATGAAGCCCTTTCTGAACCCTTCTTATCAACGGATTAGCTTATCCGAATGTTTTTAATGATGCCTCGCTTCTTTTTGGGTTAATAGAAATTTTAAGGGTCTCGGTCGTATCGATTGTCTCTCTCTTAATTGGTTTGTTACGGATTTCGTTAAATTATGATGCTTTCTGTCACGAGAGAAATCTTATCTTTCGACTTCGACCCTTGATTTCGAAACGTACGTTTCAACTTTTATCTCGTTATAGAAATTTATTAATGTTAACTATTGTAACATAAGCAAACAGCTGATAATTGATTATATTATAATTACAAGTAAAAATGATTTAATTAATCTCTATTTTAAAAAAAGATAACTACTTTGTAATAATAATTTTCTTTTAAGAGAATAATAAACCTAATTGTTCTTTTGCGACATTCTATGTAATATTATCAATTTGCGGATATATAAAGATGAATTTCTTGCGTTTTTTCTCGATAAAGATGTAAGCGCATCATTATTGATTTTAGTGACGCGATCTAACTCGTACATTTGTCACGCAAATCGGACGAGCGCGATCGAGATCTTACGACATTATAATTTTCGTCGGTAGCAACGTTAGTTCAGTGATTCGTAGATAATAGCGCCGCCCGCAGATCGCTGTACGAATGATTCATAGCACTAATAACACGACGCGCGTTAATATTAATTGAGAATCGCGGCGCTCGGCCGATCACATCAATTATGAGAACGACGCGAAAGTAATGCGCTGAACAATTCGATTCGCGGCCGTATAAATTTGTTTTGACCCTTGCATTATATACATGAGCGTGATAAATAACGCAGCGTGTAATTAACGTAGGACGGAATGAATGTTTATCTGTCTGCGCAGATGCCTTTATCACGTTCCTGCCATATGTATACACACCGTGAGCGCGTATATGTATGCGCGCGTGCATGTATAACGTCACATAAAAGCAACATTATGCGTTTCGCAAATTGCGTTACCAATAGCGCAGGAGCTGTATAGCTTTTCCTACTCAAACTCGATGCGCGTTCTCGGCGGGTTAATAAATTAATAATGCGACGCATCTCTGATGCATCGGAATCACATAGAAGAGTGAATGCGTCCCGAAAAGCTCGATATTAATTTCGTGATTAGAGATGAAAAAAATGGGTAATTACAGAGTATAACTAAGAAATGTAATTGTAGAAATTTTGATCGAAATTCCGAAAAGTATAATTTAAGCCGAAAATTATCGGCGAGGAAGCAGAAGAATCACGGAAATTTTTTAAATTACATTCGATTGCAGAATGTGTACAGAGCCGCAGCGTTACTTATATCTGGATTTTTCGGTATTGTTTACAATTCACGTGATGCAAACAGTTTACGCGGTTTTAGCTATCGAACTTGTTTTTTTTAATCCAGTACTTGGCGAACGACCGCAGGGGAATGAACGAGAAAGAGGAAAAGAGAGAGAGAGAGAGAAGGAAAGAAGCTTGCGCTAAAAAAACTGCGTAGTTTAAAACAAACGCGCTTGGTCTCGCACGCATTCACGAGCGACCCATCGATCACCTGGTACACGTACATAGGAAATAATGGCGATCGGCCAAAATTTTACGGTGTAACGCGAAAATCGTTTCGCAGTTTGTCAAGCGGTCGAGTCTTCCGGCAGTTCATTGTCTCACGTGTTCGCTCGGCATAAAATATGCATCGCTCGTAAGTAAAGAGTCGTCGGGGCTATCTGGCCACCTGCACAGACTCTGCGCACAATTTACTTTGTACATCTGCATCTATAAATACTTAAATTTAACACTGAAGTAACGGGTATATAATTTTGCCCAGTCAATAAATGCTCAGCAAATCAAGCAGAAAAGATTGTTCAATAATATATAAATGAAGATTAATAAAATGCTCTAAAACTATACGTGAGGTAATGAAATATAAATAGACAAGATCTTTTTGCGTTTTATTCATTCACGTGTATTAATTTTTACGAATCTAACAAAAAACATTAAAAATATATACGATAAAAATATAATAACGTGAGGAAAGGCTCGAACACTTTCGATATTGTCATTTTGTAAAGATGTTTAGTATATTCTTGATATTTCCGGGGAAAAACGGTCAATGAACTTTTATTTGTCGCCTTAAAGTGTCAGGTCAGTTAATAAGTTACGATAACAAACCGTGCAACTGTGCGGCGATATCTATACGCTGCGATAACGCAGCGATAGTGACGACAATAATGATAGTAATAATCGTAACAACAACCTTTACGCTCGTAACACGCGTTGAACCTTGTGTCAATAGACGCTGGACGTTAACTGGCGATGACAGGAAGAGCCACGATTACAATTAGAAGTATAGTAGCTATAAAAAGGACTTTAAACGATATTTCTGATATAAAAAAATCATCAATTTTCACGTTTTTAGTTTGTTTTACAATTGATGCGAGCTAAGAGAATAAAGTTAATTGAAAAATGTTTGTTCTGTATCCGTCTTAATATATTCTTCTAAGATTGTCTTGTAAAAAGATCGAATGTGCTGAAATTATAATATTACTTATGTCTTATTTTTTTTGCAATTTTTCTCTTTCATAAAATTCTTATAACTATATACTTAATTTAATTTTTCCAATTAAAAAAAAATGTTTTAAATTATGCAGGTATATTTTTTTCAAAAAGATTGATAATTAATTCTAATTTCATAAATTTATTATAGCAAAATTGTAGTAAATCGATATTATCAATATTGTGTTATCGATACTGAATTAAAACGACATGCATTGTCGCTTCTACAAAATAATAATAAAATAAAATATACACTTTATATATTGCTTGGTCGCATCATCAGATCTTCATACAAATATTGCCAAATTGTACCGTTCTTTATAAAAATCATTCTCCATAAATACAAGTGGCGTACACGAACGCGCAGTTGGAAATGATCGATAAGTTTCCACTTATCTGTAAGGGCACGTTAATAGCACCTACCCACAGTTACGTTGTTATAAATATAACTATGGCAGATAGGGATAACTCAGTCCATGCAAGTTGTTCATTCTATTTCACTTTCTTGCCATCGATAACAAGTGTTAACAAAAGTTGTGCGACAACTATACCTTTATAAAGCACAAGTTGCACGCTGCTGTGTTTTTGATGACTAACATCTACTACTAATAATAACTATTAAATGAATATTTTATAAATTATTAATTTAAACAACTTGTGCGGCAACTTTTATAAATTTGAAATTGTAGATGCAATTTATGAAAAAAATTTCTGAAAATTAAATACATTATAATAATATAGGATGCAAAATTCTTGATAAATTGCTTCTTTAATTTTATACATTTTTGCGCGATAGCGAATCTATTTAATAATCTCTGAGTTGTCAAAGTTCCTTCCATGTTCGAGGGTGCAGCGGCCACGATATCGCGATAATAACTTTAAGTGCGCCAAATTTTTACGGGTCTTCTCTCTCTCCTTAACTCCGGCTCGTTCAATTTATTATTCATGAAAAGCATGAAAACTCTTAGCGAGGATGTGAAGTTTAACCTGTCTCTCTGTCGTCGGGCTCTCTCGGAAGTACGTCCCTACGTACTTCTCGGTCCGTTGACTTTAGATCGATACTCGAAGCACGCTTCGCGCGCAGAAATGAGACACGAACAGGCAAATAGCGAGCGATCGATGCGCGCAAGAGCTCAATAATTTTCTCTAAACGTCTGAGATGGCGACCGGACATCAAACAGACATCTGCTCTGACGGATCCTTCCGAGTGATGTTTTTTTTTGTTCACGGGTTTCGCACGTTCCGAGACGACAGCTACTTTGTAATAAGCGGCTCTTCAACATTATTTTTAACCGTTCACGCGGGTCCATGCTTCGCGGAACCAGTTTTAGTTAGTTTAGCTTGCATTCGACTCGACGTGTCCGACTCTCTGCCCACTTTTCTCCTCCGGTAATCGATCAAATCTTCGGCGAAATTGCATTTCCCTGCGCCCGTCAATGGTGAAAGGTAACCGATGCGAGCTTCTCATTTGCATTCCCGCCTAATGGCGTTCCGAAAAAGGGCCTCGCAACGCTCTCGCTTTGCATAAGCTAATACGCGAACGAGTACACACGGGCGGCGATGCTTTACGAGAATAATTCCGAATTTGAATAAAAAGTGCCGACGAAATGAAAATGCGAATTTCTACCCTTACCTCTCTTTATCGGAGTCGCAAAAGTTTCGCGCGCGCGCCTATTCGGATTCCCGCGAGATACATAGAGTATAATGAAATACCACCGCCACGCATTTTTCCATCGCGAAGCGCCTTTAATGCCCGTGTTTCGCTGACACTCGACATTTCTTTTACAGCCCATTTTTTTTACGCGAATGCGCCTAGCTAGCGTCGCCGTCTTTCGAGGACAAGGTTCCTATTTGTACGCGTCTCGCCTCTACGTCAGTCCAGTAACGATGCCTATATATCTCGCCCCTTCATTGCCACTTTCTTGCGAGATCTCTTACAGCAGTCTCATGCAAATTTCGCGCGGGGGTCTCTGCCCCGTTAAACCCGAACGGCGTAATCTCGAACTTTACGATCCACCAACTTTACCCTCTTTTTTTTCGCGCAAACATCTCGAAACGAGTCGCGTACCGTAATCCCGAGTTTTACGTCTTCTAGCAGGTACGGGAATTTCCTTCTTTTGCTTCCTCTCTCTCTCTCTCTCTCTCTCTCTTTCTCATATTTGTACTCGTCTTCTTCTCTACTTAGAGGTGAAAACTAGTTCTGGGATAACGCGCATATTGGAACTGTTGACATCGGAATAATCAGCCGCTGCAATAATACGAACATCTGATACCGATAATCTTACCAATATTGGCAATGTCATACTAATATCGTGGCTAAGTAATCAACGATTTCCTATAATCATGTGGAGTCCTTTAGTTGTCTGCACGCACGTCATAGATATACAATACTTGAGCTGGCCAATATAAAGTGAAACATAATATGAAAAATAAAATTTTTTACTCACGTATGATTATTCTCGGCTAATCACTTCTGTTTCAGTGAAAAATATGTAAAAAAACGAAAATAGTTTTAAATATACGTTTTTTAAATTGTTAAATACTTCATGAATTTATTTCATATATCATAATTCTCTTAATTATCTTGATATATATAGATATATTAATTATATAAATTCCACATATCTGTCTGCTATGCGTAAATTGATACGAAGAGTGAGACGCAAAGATTGAAGGCAAAACACAACCTATTGTACAATCGTTTGGCATCCAATAATAACGTACCGTAATTCTGCTGGCTTGAAAAGCTCGCAAAAACGATAGATAGCCGTTGTACGACCGCAAACGATGATATATTTCTCGATTTTTATCGGCAGCCATTCGCTTTTCATTAGGAGCGGTTACCATCAAGATCGTTTCGCGTTCGTATTTCGTCTCCGTTGTCTCGCTCTGTTCCTCGCACGGCTCCGTGCAAGTACGGCATTAAACATAAATAATTGGCTCCGTGTCAGTATATCAGTAGACGATGCACCGAGAAAAGGTTGCGCGCGAACACGCGAGGTCTACACAGCTCGTGTGTGTATCACAATTGCACGTCGTCCGATTTTTATGGAATTTTCTATATAAGTATTATAATTATTCGATTCAGATTTATGAACCACACATAACATTGTGTTTTTCATAAGAATATTATAAATATTTGAAAATTAACTAATTTAAATAATATATATTGTACTATAACAAGATAGACCAATTCAAATTTGTCATCTATTTATTATAATTATCTTCTTATTTAACTGCAAATACTGTGCATATTTCCAACATAAATTGTAATTGTTGCAGAATATAAATAGTAATAAAATATTACTGGAACGTTAAGCAGATTGTGTAAAAATATTTAATCATATAAGAGAATCATACGTTTTCCAGTGACTTTTCTCTCTTTTTCTTTTATCAATAATGCTACATTCTTTGTACATTTTTCCTTGGAATAATTTTTCTTTTGTATTTAATGGTACTCGATTTGTGTGTGTGATATGAAGTGAATATTATGTCATCGTGTCACAGTATAACTGGCAGTGGAAATACTTCACACAACACAGCGATCAGGTATCATGCACCATGTATAAAGCAGAATATACTCTTCAAAGATATGACTCAAATATGAAGAAACATCTGAAAATTAAACATTAGGATGTTTATCGAAATCTTTCATCAGGAAACGCAAGACAAGATTGGCTGTCGCAATTTGACTCAATTGGAAATCGTATAAAATGCAGAATTTGTCAAAAAAACTTAAAGCATAATAATAATTATTTCATCTGGTATGACAACATACTTAATCGATGAACACTATATTAATAAATTTGAAGGAAAAATAGAATACAAATTGACGACTACATATTTTAAGATATTACCCCCGCTTCAGATACGAAAATGCTCGCTATGTAAAGTTCTTCAAAACTGTAATTCTTCCGACTTTAATCTACGTTTTACCCAGTTTTATGGGACTTATGAACAGTTAGACCTCAGATTAACGAAACAAAAGAAAAGGCGATAAATATTATAGTTTATATCTTTTTTAAATTACTTACATATACGTTTACGTACAATGTGTGTGAATAAAATTGTGTATATATATTAAACTATTCCAATATTTAGCATATGTATATCGTAAATATTATAAATATTCAAGTCAGATAAGTATAATTTGAACTGTATAAATATTATAAGTATTAGAATCAATTTTATTTAGCTAAAACTGTATAAAAAAATATGATTACATAGCTAATACTAAATTTAAATTTGCCATCTATTTATTAATCTCGCAGTCGTTAATTTATGATAATTTGTTACAATTTGTAATAATTTGCAATTTTTATAAATTATTAATAAATGCACCGACTTAATAATGCAACATATATTTTTTTGTTTTTGCAGTATTCGGGTGTCAAATTTTTAATAATATTGAATATTTATGTTTTTTAAGAGAATTGAATAATAAATGTATTTCATCATTAATATAAAATTTGAATTATGATTTTAAAATATCGATTAATCCAGTAATTGTTACCTTTCATTCTGCGGATATCATTCAGTAATTCAAGCAATTTACATTTTAAAAAATGTTGAAAACGGTGCAACATTAAGTAGCAATATCTGCAGTAAAGTAAATTATGATTTTATGAAAAGAGAAAGTCATCACGCAACCCTGAGACGTAATCATTTATTTTTGCTAATAAAATGATATGATTAAGTATAATAATATGTTTCTTTAATTTATATTCCAACACGTATATAAATACATAGGTAATCAAACAGTTAAAATTAAAAGTTTTTGAGGAGATTTAGATTCTATTATATATCAACATTTACATGTAAACAAAAAATAATTTGTATCTATATCCGCGACCTTCTCTTCTTTCTTCTATCTTTGTACTTTTACTTGAAATAATCTTCTTTTGTATTTAATCATACACTATCTGTAATACGTAGCGAACATCATGGCACACTCATCACGGAGTACCTGGAAATGGGCATTGGAATATTTTACAGAAATAGATGCTGAACGTGCAAAATGCAATATATGTGGTGGAGAATATACTACTTTTCAATTTAATATAAATACTGCAAGGAAACATTTAATGAGGGATCACAATAAAGAATATCGCAATATTACTTCAGAGAACTCATCAGAAGGTTGGCAGTCAAAATTTGATAGAATTAAAAACATTCGTATGAAGTGCAAATTATGTAACGAAGAAATAGCTATAACTAAACATCAATGTTACACAAATCACACTTAATTCCAAGACACAATTTAACAGAGGAACGACACTACTTGGTGACTAATAATTTTAAGAAATTGAGTTGGCAGAAACGACAATGTATAAAGTGTAATACGGTTATTGAAACTTTTAATTTTTCCGTCTTCGTGGAACATTTTAAGCAGTGTTTCAGTCAATAGATCTTAAACATCAGATTAACGAAATAAAGGAAATAGCGGTAAATATTATAATCTATGCTTTTTTCGAATTACTTACTACTGCGTTTACGTACAATGAATAAAATTGTGTATAATATATTAAGCTATTTAAATATTTATCATATATATATAGACTGTAATTATGTTAGACTTTTAACTCCAAAACGTTTAGTTTTCAAAAAACTTATTTTTTTCAATCGCTTATAACTCGAAAATTATTGACTTTTCAACATTTTTGCTAAGGAAAAATCGTCTCCAAATTGGCCAGAGAATCCGCCCTTAATCATTGGTCCGTTAGTTACCGGACACCCTGTATATATATATATATATATATATATATATATATATATATATATACACACATATATATCGTAAATATTATAAATATTCAAGTCAGATATGTTCAATTTAAACTATAGTATTTATAAGCATTAGATTTAGTTTTACTTAGCTAATATTAAATTAAAATATGATTACTTATAATTAGCTAGTATTAAATTTAAATTTGCCATCTATTTATTAATCTTACAGTCGATAATTTATGATAATTCGTGACAATTTGTAATAATTTACAATTCTTATAAATTATAAATAAACACGAGGACTAAATAATGCAATAAGTATTTCTGATTTTCGATAGTATTCCGGTGTCAAACTTTGATAATATCGAATATTTAAGATTTTGGAAAGACTTGAATAATAAATGTGTTTTATCTTTAATATAAGATTTGAATATGATTTTAAAATATTGATTAATGTAATTGTTACCTTTTATTCTGTGCAGATCATCCAGTAATTCAAGAAATTCAAGTTTTAAAAGAGATGCTGAAAACGTTATTACAGCAATCAGTAGCAGCAAAAGATGTAGTAAAAAACATCTTGATCACATAATAATTTATATAATTAAGAAGAAAAGGAACCAAACATATATCCCTGATGATGAATCATTTGTTTTTGCCATTTTGATGTGTGACTTTAACTAGATTTACTTTAAATTTTTTCTAATTCTAAGTGTATTAACTTATTAATTATTTATTTAGATAATTATTAATTGTCATTAATAATTATTATTTATTTATTGTAACAACGATAATAAAACTTTTAAAAATTTTATAAATAAAATATTATCAGAAATAACTATAATATATATCTTTATTTTTACATTCCAACACACATATACGCACAAAATATATATCTTTCAACTAATTTCGCATTTTCCTTGTTGTGGACTCTATATTATTTGTATTCTTTCTCTAATTTGTATAATTTCCCTCTTATTTGTTTATGTGGGCAATTTAATAAAAATTAGAGAAATAAAATAATTTTTTTATCTTATAAAAGCTTATATTTAAAAATAGAATATTTTTTTCTCGAAATTATTTTTTTGTTTTTTCATAGTATTCGGGTGTCAAATTTTTAATATTGAATATTTAAGTTTTTTAAGAGAATTGAATAATATAAATGTATTTCATCATTAATATAAGATTTGAATTATGATTTTAAAATATCGATTAATCCAGTAATTGTTATATTTCATTCTGCGGATATCATTCAGTAATTCAAGCAATTTACATTTTAAAAAATGTTGAAAACGGTGCAACATTAAGTAGCAATATCTGCAGTAAAGTAAATTTTGATTTTATGAAAAGAGAAAGTCATCACGCGACTCTGAGACGTAATCATTTATTTTTGCTAATAAAATGATATGATTAAGTATAATAATATGTTTCTTTAATTTATATTCCAACACGTATATAAATACATAGGTAATCAAACAGTTAAAATTAAAAGTTTTTGAGGAGATTTAGATTTTATTATATATCAACAGTTATATACATGTAAACAAAGAATAATTTGTATCTATTTCCGCGACCTTCTCTATTTTCTTCTATCTTTGTATACTTTTACTTGAAATAATCTTCTTTTGTATTTAGTCATACACTATCTGTAATACGTAGCGAACATCATGGCACACTCATCACGGAGTACCTGGCAATGGGCATTGGAATATTTTACAGAAATAGATGCTGAACGTGTAAAATGCAATATATGTGCTGGAGAAATTACTTGTTTTACATATAACAAAGGGAATGGACAAAAACATTTAATGGGGATGCACTATGAAGAATATATTGCTTCAAAGAAATTACCAGAAGGTTGGATGTCAAAATTTGATAGAATAGAAACCACTCGTATAAAGTGCAAATTATGTGAAAGAGAAGTAACTCTGATTAAACAGCAACAATACACAAAACACCTACGTGAAAAACACGATTTAAAAGAGGAAGACCACAACTTGGTGACTGAATGTTTTAAGAAATTGAATTGGCAGAAACGACAATGTACAAAGTGTAATACGGTTATTGAAAATTCTAATTTTTCTGTCTTCGTGGAACATTTTTACCAGTGTTTCAGTCAATAGATCTTAAACATCAGATTAACGAAATAAAGGAAATAGCGGTAAATATTATAATCTATGCTTTTTTCGAATTACTTACTACTGCGTTTACGTACAATGAATAAAATTGTGTATAATATATTAAGCTATTTAAATATTTATCATATATATATACATATATATCGTAAAAATTACAAATATTAAAATCAGATATGTGCAATTTAAACTCTAGTATTACAAGCATTAAATTTAGTTTTATATAGCTAATATTAAATTAAAATATGATTACTTATAATTAGCTAATACTAAATTTAAATTTGCCATATATTTAATCTTACAGTCGATAATTTATGATAATTCGTGACAATTTGTAATAATTCGCAATTCTTATAAATTATAAATAAACACGAGGACTAAATAATGCAATAAGTATTTCTGATTTTCGATAGTATTCCGGTGTCAAACTTTGATAATATCGAATATTTAAGTTTTTGGAAAAACTTGAATAATAAATGTGTTTTATCTTTAATATAAGATTTGAATATGATTTTAAAATATTGATTAATGTAATTGTTACCTTTTATTCTGTGCAGATCATTCAGTAATTCAAGAAGTTTAAATTTTAAAAGAGATGCTGAAAACGTTACTACAGCAATCAGTAGCAGCAAAAGATATAGTAAAAAACATTTTGATCACATAATAATTTATATAATTAAGAAGAAAAGGAACCAAACATATATCCCTGATGACCAATCATTTGTTTTTGCCATTTTGATATGTGACTTTAACTAGATTTACTTTAAATTTTTTCTTATTCTAAGTATATTAACTTATTAGTTATTTATTTATATAATTATTAATTGTCATTAATAATTATTATTAATTTATTGTAACAACGATAATAAAACTTTTAAAAATTTTATAAATAAAATATTATCAGAAATAACTATAATATATATCTTTACTTTTACATTCCAACACACATATACGCACAAAATATATATCTTTCAACTAATTTCGCATGGTAAAAACGGTGCAACGTTAAGTAGCAATATCTGCAGTAAAGTAAATTTTGATTTTATGAAAAGAGAAAGTCATCACGCGAGCCTGAGACGTAATCATTTATTTTTGCTAATAAAATGATATGATTAAGTATAATAATATGTATCTTTAATTTATATTCCAACACGTATATAAATAAATAGGTAACCAAACAGTCAAAATTAAAAGTTTTTGAGGAGATTTAGATTCTATTATATATCAACATTTACATGTAAACAAAGAATAATTTATTATTTAATCTATTTCCGCGACCCTCTCTTTTTTCTTCTATCTTTGTATACTTTTACTTGAAATAATCTTCTTTTGTATTTAGTCATACATTATCTGTAATACGTAGCGAACATCATGGCACACTCATCACGGAGTACCTGGAAATGGGCATTGGAATATTTTACAGAAATAAATGCTGAACATGCAAAATGCAATATATGTGCTAGAGAATTTACTTGTTTTGTAACTATCAAAAGCAATGCACAGCGACATTTAATAAGGTATCACAAGAAAGAATATCGCAATATTACTTTAGAGAACTCACCAGAAGATTGGCAGTCAAAATTTGATAGAATTGGAACCACTCGTATGAAGTGCAAATTATGTGACGGAGAAGTAACTTTATTTAAACAGCAACTGTATACAACACACCTACGTACAAGACACAATTTAAGAGAGGAAGATCACAACTTGGTGACTGAATGTTTTAAGAAATTGAATTGGCAGAAACGACAATGTACAAAGTGTAATACGGTTATTGAAAATTCTAATTTTTCTGTCTTTGTGGAACATTTTAAACAGTGTCTCGATGACAATAGACCTTTAGACCTCAGAATAACAAAATAAAGGAAGGAGCGGTAAATATTATAATCTATGCTTTTTTCGAATTACTTACTACTGCGTTTACGTACAATGAATAAAATTGTGTATAATATATTAAGCTATTTAAATATTTATCATTTATATATACATATATACATATGAATATATATATATATATATATATATACATATATATCGTAAATATTACAAATATTAAAATCAGATATGTGCAATTTAAACTCTATTATTATAAGCATTAGATTTAGTTTTACTTAGCTAATATTAAATTAAAATATGATTACTTATAATTAGCTAATACTGAATTTAAATTTGCCATCTATTTATTAATCTTACAGTCGATAATTTATGATAATTCGTGACAATTTGTAATAATTCGCAATTCTTATAAATTATAAATAAACACTAGGACTAAATAACGCAATAAGTATTTCTGATTTTCGATAGTATTTCGGTGTCAAACTTTGATAATATCGAATATTTAAGTTTTTGGAAAAATTTGAATAATAAATGTGTTTTATCTTTAATATAAGATTTGAATATGATTTTAAAATATTGATTAATGTAATTGTTACCTTTTATTCTGTGCAGATCATTCAGTAATTCAAGAAGTTTAAATTTTAAAAGAGATGCTGAAAACGTTACTACAGCAATCAGTAGCAGCAAAAGATATAGTAAAAAACATTTTGATCACATAATAATTTATATAATTAAGATGAAAAGGAACCGAACATATATCCCTGATGACGAATCATTTGTTTTTGCCATTTTGATATGTGACTTTAACTAGATTTACTTTAAATTTTTTCTTATTTTAAGTATATTAACTTATTAGTTATTTATTTATATAATTATTAATTGTCATTAATAATTATTATTAATTTATTGTAACAACGATAATAAAACTTTTAAAAATTTTATAAATAAAATATTATCAGAAATAACTATAATATATATCTTTATTTTTACATTCCAACACACATATACGCACAAAATATATATCTTTCAACTAATTTCGCATGGTAAAAACGGTGCAACATTAAGTAGCAATATCTGCAGTAAAGTAAATTTTGATTTTATGAAAAGAGAAAGTCATCACGCGAGCCTGAGACGTAATCATTTATTTTTGCTAATAAAATGATATGATTAAGTATAATAATATGTATCTTTAATTTATATTCCAACACGTATATAAATAAATAGGTAACCAAACAGTCAAAATTAAAAGTTTTTGAGGAAATTTAGATTCTATTATATATCAACATTTACATGTAAACAAAGAATAATTTATTATTTAATCTATTTCCGCGACCCTCTCTTTTTTCTTCTATCTTTGTATACTTTTACTTGAAATAATCTTCTTTTGTATTTAGTCATACATTATCTGTAATACGTAGCGAACATCATGGCACACACATCACGGAGTGCCTGGGAATGGGCATTGGAATATTTTACAGAAATAAATGCTGTACGTGCAAAATGCAATATATGTGCTGGAGAAATTACTTGTTTTAAATATAACAAAGGGAGTGCACTAAGACATTTAATGGGGATGCACTATGAAGAATATATTCCTTCAAAGAAATTACCAAAACATTGGATGTCAAAATTTGATAGAATAGAAACCACTCGTATGAAGTGCAAATTATGTGACACAGAAGTAACTGTGATTAAACAGCAACTGTACACACTACACCTACGTGCAAGACACAATTTAACAGAGAAAGAACACAACTTGGTGACTATATATTTTAAGAAGTTGAATTGGCAGAAAGGACAATGTAAAAAGTGTAATACGGTTATTGAAAATTCTAATTTTTCTGTCTTCGTGGAACATTTAAACCAGTGTTTCGATGACAATAAACCTTTAGACCTCAGAATAACGAAATAAAGGAAAAAGCGGTAAATATTATAATCTATGCTTTTTTCGAATTACTTACTACTGCGTTTACGTACAATGAATAAAATTGTGTATAATATATTAAGCTATTTAAATATTTATCATATATATATATATATATATATATATATATATGATAAATATTACGATATATATATATATATATATATATCTCGTAAATATTATAAATATTCAAGTCAGATATGCACAATTTAAACTAGTATTTATAAGCATTTATAAGCATTAGATTTAGTTTTACTTAGCTAATATTAAATTAAAATATGATTACTTATAATTAGCTAATACTGAATTTAAATTTGCCATCTATTTATTAATCTTACAGTCGATAATTTATGATAATTCGTGACAATTTGTAATAATTCGCAATTCTTATAAATTATAAATAAACACTAGGACTAAATAACGCAATAAGTATTTCTGATTTTCGATAGTATTTCGGTGTCAAACTTTGATAATATCGAATATTTAAGTTTTTGGAAAAATTTGAATAATAAATGTGTTTTATCTTTAATATAAGATTTGAATATGATTTTAAAATATTGATTAATGTAATTGTTACCTTTTATTCTGTGCAGATCATTCAGTAATTCAAGAAGTTCAAGTTTTAAAAGAGATGCTGAAAACGTTACTACAGCAATCAGTAGCAGCAAAAGATGTAGTAAAAAAACATTTTTATAATTAAGTAAACAATTTATATAATTAAGAAGAAAAGGAACCAAACATATATCCCTGATAACGAATCATTTGTTTTTGCCATTTTGATGTGTGACTTTAACTAGATTTACTTTAAATTTTTTCTTATTCTAAGTATATTAAGTTGTTATGTATTTATTTATATAATTATTAATTGTCATTAATAATTATTATTTATTTATTGTAACAACGATAATAAAACTTTAAAAAATTTTATAAATAAAATATTATCAGAAATAACTATAATATATATCTTTATTTTTACATTCCAACACACATATACGCACAAAATATATATCTTTCAACTAATTTCGCATTTTCCTTGTTGTGGACTCTATATTATTTGTATTCTTTCCTTAATTTGTATAATTTCCCTCTTATTTGTTTATGTGGGCAATTTAATAAAAATTAGAGAAATGAAATAATATTTTTTATTTTATAAAAGCTTATATTTAAAAATAGAATATTTTTTCCCAAAATTATATAATTATGCTATTTAATATACGTTTATTATTGTAAACATCGAATTTAATATTTAATATGTACAATAATATTTTTTTTAATATTAATGACTTTGGACGCTGCTACAATTTGAATCTTATATTTGTATGTTACAGATTAAAGGTAACTTCGCTTCGATTGGTAAGTGAGAGATATTTATTTTATGATCAGTATTATTATAAGAGGAAAAAAATAATGTGCATTATTAAGAATAATAACTGTATATATTGTGAAGGGACGATAAAAGCATTACATTTTTACGAAATATCCCCTGTGCCGAAATATAATGGGTAGGTACTAGTTTTTATTGAAAGTCCTCGATCCGCGCACGAAGAAAACCGTAAGCCTCGATTCGAGCGATATCGACATAAGCTCTTTCCATTTAGCGGGCGAATAGAAATCGAGGAAGTGAAACGTACTTTCCGTCTCGTCTCGGGAATGCTATCACTGGCGCAAATCGATTAATCCAAAGACGATTCTGGCGTCCTGGACAGTGTGCCCGCTCGGCCGCCATTACCAGAAAGATCGTGAAACATCCGATCCAATCTCGCAATGGACGCCACTATCCTATCAATGGTGGTGCAATCTTTTTATCTGTGATGTAATCCAAGATAACGGGCTTTTACCGGAGAGCGGGTCAAACGACGAAGTAGAAGTCTTTCTATACGGTAATTCGATGAACTGCGGTCATTCATACAAGAACAATATCCCCATTGTGTTTATGATCTATTTCGCATAAAAAATAATATATTAGATGATCCTAACGGTACCAATAATATATTAGCATCAAGCATAATCGTGCTGTTACGTATCGCGATGGAAAATGATGACGAAAAATGTATAGTAAGCGCAGCATAAATTCTCATAATAGATTTAATAAATTAATTCACATACACAACATAGAACATATGTAGCACGAAGTCCCCAGATTCGCTAATAATATAGCGACGATATCTTTCAGTAATAAATTTTATACGCGGATATCGTCCGTGCGTTTACGAAATAACCAGTTAACTGTGAGCTAATTAAATTATGTCATAAAATTACACGCGACTAATCTAGTAAGACAAATTGCCGTCCCAGTTTCCAGCAAGTATGTTACGATATCTGAGTAGTTGTCTATTTATGCTTTCGACTATAATTATTGTCCCACATAAATATTAATGTGCATTTGTACTGTACGTTAAGCGGTAGGAAAGGGCTAGTTGCCCGACTCACAACTAGCACGACAATGAAAGTTTACCCCACGCTTGTTACTGAAAAATATTTTATAAGTACGTTATCTGTGCGTGTCGGAACGCCGTATAACGTCATGTCACGATATTCCGTGTTGCATAATATCATCCACTTGCATGCGCAAATATATAAAACAAGCGATACGTGAAATTGAGCCTGTTACGAAGTCATGAGCCGCGCAGAGACACGCCAGTTTTATTACGCTCAAAATTTCATAATGCCGAAAAAAGGATAGCGTAAAAATCAACCATTTGAGAAATTTTGACCTATTATTCACAAAATTATACACGTCTCTCTCTCTCTCTCTCTCTCTCTCTCTCTCTCTCTCTTTACACGCGACATTACCGTTCCTTGTCGACGCGTACAATAATTTTCGCGCATCGCGAGAAATACATGCATTATATTTATGGAAGTATAGATTACCACATGGATGCACACACGATACACGTGCAGCGTCCGGTTGCGGTAACACGGGAATTATGATGATATTATAGGGGTTAACCTAATCCGCGTTGAAGGCTAGGAAGAAATTTACAAGCCTTTATATACAATATATATACGGTATACGCGCGAATACTCGATATATACGAACAGAGTCTCCATGGTGGCCACAATGCTCCCCCATGGTAACCCGATAATGTATTATGGATACGTGAAATTCGAAGAGAATCTCGTTCGCCGCAACGCCGGAAAACAGAAAACGTTTGAACGAGTATCCACGTATACGAGATGCTTTCGCGTCACGTTTAGCTTTTTCTTCTCACATTTTTTATCACGATATAATCATGATATACAAGTCTTGCTTGATCCGTTTCTTTTCAATAAAGAAATATGAAATAAAATTCGCTTCAAAATAAAATGTCATTAAATTTTGATAACATAAATACACATATGTACAATCTATGATATATGTATATATTTTTATTTATCTATCGAATCTTAAGATGTGTGGAAATTTAAATGCAATTGAAATAGGAGTGATTTCTCATGAGAATATAATTTGGAAATGTAAAATAAAATTTTTTGTACGACTTTGCTTTTGAAAAAATCAATTTAGAAATGAACATAACATATACTTTTATACGCTTTCTTATCCAAAAATATAAATGTGTTAATTTTACAAGTGCCAAATAATTTTTCTGAAAAAGTATTTTCATACGAAATGCTTTTATTCTATGTTCTTGACTTATCTTTGTACGAAAAATTACTTCATTTCCGATACTTCTATATTCATATTATTTCATATTAAAATTAATCTAAAATTAATTATTTCACGCAGCTCGCAAGCGATATTTTAAAATATCTTTTCTTTTTGAAATTAATAATTCTTTTCCATTCTTTAGTCTCTCTTTCTCTCTCGTGTGTGTCACACCATAAAATTGAAAATTTATTTGCGAGGCATTTTTCGTGATGTCAAACTCCAAGTGTCGAAAGATACATTTCGATACATGCAGCGTATGATGGGACATTAACCCGTACAAGACTTACTATATATATAAGGGTTATTCGGACGCGCGCGGTTTAATGTTGCGCGTAATACGTAGACATCGTTTGCTGCTGAGAGCACGTGTTTACGTATAGTTTATTCGATAGGTAGTAAAAACTTATCGCGTTGACCTTATCATCGTGAGCAAGGAGGATCCTCCGTTGGTTGTAGAACGTTGTGTTACGTTGGAGTAAGAATTTTTACGATTTCCATTCGTGGCGGACTGCGGTAACCCAATTACAAAATCACTAAGCTTGTTAAGCGTTAAAACCCCGTAAGTTTGTTTAGCCTGGGGCCGTTCGGAGGATGGACGGACAAAAGTAAACAATGGGACGCGAAGAGGGTGGGAAAAGGAGGCAACGACGGAAACGGAGATAGAAGAGGAAGCGGGAAAGAGACGGAGCGAGCGGGAGGATAATTCGGTTAGTCGCGATGAGTCGCGTTGTTACGCGGCACAGGATATATATTGCGTCCATTAACGGTATGCACGCACAAACCTAATTATAATGGACCCCTGTAACCGCCGCGCCACGTCGCGTGATTGGTAACGGCGCTTTTTTGCTTTTAACAATGCCGTCGAATAGAGAATCTCCTTTATGCGCGTCCATTCTGCGCGCCGGAAGATTATTTGTACACACGAGGGTGGCGTAGATCGTGATGAGCTTCGCGATGCATTATGCCCGATATGGCGTAGACCATAATTGAATGTCGAATTACGCGCTACCGATAGATACCACTAATAACATTTGCATTTCGCTGTTACTTCATCCATCACGCAGGGAAGGTTCTTCAAAGCTATTTACATTGTATTTCAAATCAAAGCTCATCGAAGAGGAGTCGATATAATCGTAACATCAAGAATAAAACTGGGACAGTTTTTATTTTATTTTTATTTACTTTATTTTTATAATATTTATAATTTAACGAAATATTCAATGAGAGAAATTAGAAAATAGAGACTTATATAACTACTGTTTATATATTTATTTGTATTAAAGGGACCTCTTTTTCGTTTATACATATACATAAGTATATAAAAACTTAATAAATGAAAAATAATTAAAGAGATGCAATCCCGCGTTCATATCGGATGCGCACTTAAATAGAAGTTAATCGAATTTCAATTTCTATCGGATCCACGAATTTGTCGATAATCGATTCTGTCGTCGGCGACACTGATACACGTCCACCCATAAACCATTTTGTCTCGGCGCGGAGGAAGAAGCCGCCAGGGTTATCGAGAAACACGATTTCTCATCCCTCGCTTCTCAACGAGATGCTAACGAACCTCTCGCATCTTTTTTTCTTTTTTTTTCTACGGCGCGTGGAGGTAACTCTTGGCGACAGGTCGATCGATCGGCCGGTGGCGCGTCAAGGATGCCGATTCGGGGAAGAAAACCGACTTGGCGATATCGATATACCGATATAAATACGGCTTCGCCGATGCAAGACCTCGCGCGAGTCCTCAGCACGAGAGAGGTCACGGGTCAAAGGCGGGAGGCATCAATCAAAGTTTTCGCGCGATTTATCCCGAAGGCTTCGGCCATAACGAGGCGGATCGTCGGGTCCCATTAGCTTTTTTTTTTCATAACGTATCCACAATCTCCCGTCTCTCGTTTTGTCCGAAAACCGGTTTCCCTTCTCGCTCGTCGTCACGCGACATCTGGCATCCGCGACGACCTGGCGACGTCGAGTCTCGGAAACGACGACAACCCCGGGTACACTCTTGGGACCGATTAGTCTCCTCGAAAGCCGGCGCTTATACGCGCTATTATTGGCGCGGAAAAAAAAAGTACGAAGACATCCACACGTGTCTCGCGGGATCACTTTTTGTTCCGTAAGGCAGTAGCGACGAAATCATAGAGGCCAGTCGCAGGGATTCAAAAAGAAGACGTCCACGTGCGTCGGATATTCCCCTCGAACAGTCTGTGCCCGAGGATGCGGAAGTCTCTTCCGTTTCTTCACTATTTGTGCAAGTGCGCGTGACGCTAGGATTGTTTTCCCAGCTCTCTTCTCTCTTTTCTTTCTTCCTCTCGTGAGAGATCCTCGGGATCTCCTAATGCGTTGCACGTTCTCGGCGTCGCGCCGATCTCTTTCCGATGTTGCGACAGCTTGCAGCGAGGTACTAACGGCGTTTTGTTTTCTTTTTTTGTGACAAACGCAACTCTGTCGGATCTCGTGCCACGATAGAGGAGACATCGAAATTCAACCTTGGTATATCTTGTGACTTCTATTTTTCTTCTTGTACGCGCCGATATACTTTAATTTCAATAACAAATGGCTCTTCACGCAACTATATATGAAATCAGCCTTTATATATTTATAGTATATAAGCATGGTATAAGTATAGCGGATAAAAGGAAAAGAAATGGAACAGGCAGCTTTATCTTTTTGAAATGGCAGGCAGCAGATAGCGCGACTTGCTTCTCTCTCGCAAAAGATACTTTCTAATCCTAAGACTCTCGTAACCCAGTTTCACTGCTGGCATTCGTTCATAATATAAACCATCGTCCCGTTGCGTTTAAATTTCGCTCACTGCGAGACACTTTCTCATTCGTGGTTTTTTATTTCGCCCCGGTTATATCACGATACTAAGTGCCTGCTTCGTCACGTGGGTAAATAAGGGACTACCGTTCGCCCTCCGTCGACGCTTTAATGCGCCGGGACTACGGTCCTTGTTTGAATAGCGTTACAAGCGCGTTCGTAACAGTTTTTTTTCTCTCTACCATCGCGTGAACGAGACAGCGTAAGCGCTGGAATGACGGTCATCGGTGAAAACCGCGGCTCCTCTCGGATTTCGCGAGATCCTTTTAAATTCCCGTTCAGACCGGTAAATCGAGATGTCGTCTCTGCGTCTGTCGAACGATATGTAGGTGCATATTGTGAAAGGGTGTGTGCGCGATTGCGGATGGTTTGCAGTCGGGATTAGCTGAGTATTTTTTGTATGTACAATATGTTGCATATTTTTCTCTTTATCGATACAGCGGCTCATATCTGATAATGAATATCTGTTGCAGAGATGGGCAAAAATGGTATTTAAAATATCAAATAAATATGAAATATCTTTAAGCTATTTTTTCTTGCTGGATTATCAATTAACGAGGAGTAATTTATATATATGTTAATTAAAATTCTTAAAAAATGTTTTAAATATGGTATTTCTCTTTTAAGATTTTTTAAGTAATAATAATTGAAAAAAATTTAATTATTTTCTCAATATATTTGAAAATTTTATTTTTACAAAAAATTGTTTTATTCTTGAATTTTTCTCTTACGGCTTACATGTTTTAAATCCGCTTACGCTCCTTTTATTAGCTTTTATTAGTTATTTCTGTAAATTATTTTATAGCATTAAATGAACAATACGCGATTACTGTTGAAATAAATTTGTAGTTTTATTGAATTATTTTTCTTCTTATATAACGTTCATAGAATAATATTTAAAATAATGTAAAAAAATAATATTTAGAGAATAATTAGTGAAAAATCTTTACTATTTTAAAAATATTATTTTTAATCAGAATTTCTTTTCAAAATATTAAAATTAATCATTGTAATTATATCGTTTTAAATATCTCTTACGTGTATTCAAAATTTCTGAAATGTTTTCTAGAAACACAAGGTGAGTTTTTTCTTCTTTTTGATTATACAGACACAAGTTCAGTTATAGCTTACAGTGCGATTCCACAAATTGTGCTCCATTTCGATCTACGAGAGTAAGTCAATAGGGCTTTGATTAGGAATAACATTCCTCTTGGATCGCGCGTGCAATTTGCGAAAAGGGAGGTGGAAATGACTTTCTTTTCCGTATATACAAGAATCAGCTTAGGGATGAAGGAAAAAAGGCCGTATGTGTATAACGCGATCGAAACACATACAAATTCTCTACCCACACCCACGTCGGAATATATAAGATTACGTACGTATGTAGGTACGTACGCGGGTTCCGGTTCACAAAGCACGTCCCTCCTGTATCCTATTCGTCGGTTATCTGCACAGTCTAAGGCGCATGCTGCGGCGAGCCTTTGGATTTACTAGATATCTCTTTCCCTCCCTCTAAATCCCTCTCTTTCGAAGCTGACCGTCTGTTAGTTACGTGGGCCCTGGGTATCCTCACATAAATTTCTGTATCAGACAATGGGTAATTGTACGCGATCCACCCCCGACGTGTGTGCGCGCGCCGGTGTAGCCGACCTACCTGCCTGGCTGCACGAGCGAGCGAAGGAACGGCTGTAACACGCGTACGCTTTCGCGTTCACACGTGATATATGTATGTATGTACGAGACAAGCGCGTACATACACACAGAAACCGCGGCGCGCCCGCAGCGAAGTGTGAGTGGGCGTTCCTCTTCGAGATGCCAGATCCACCGCGCAGATAGTCCAAGTACAGTCTGAGTTACGTCCTCTCCTTCGCCCTCTCTGTATATCGGTCTCCCCTTGTCTCTTTCTCCCCGACATTTCTCTCTACTAACTCCTTTCTTCTCTTTCTCACGCTTAGCTTCTCTTCCTCGTTCTCGATGCCAAAAGCCACTCCGGCGGCATCACATCGAATTACCTTGGCCTTCGCGTACCTACTCGGCGGATTCTTCGGAGTTAGGAAGGAAGAGATGGAAGAGGGCCGGAAATGTGAGAAATCGATTTAAATGACACTACATCCCGAGCCGCGTTATATTTAGATCGGATAAGATTCCGGAGATCTGTCCGATTGCCATCTCCATTTCGACGTTATATATATATATATATATATATATTATAATAGCATCCCTGCATTCTAGAGTCTAGCTGGCGTCGTGTGAATTGTTTCATCAGAAATTCATTCGAGATACATATGCACGAAGGTGCATTAAATTTATATTCTTCATTTTAATAAATATATATAGGAAAGTCTAGCGCGGTGTTTAAATCTTGTAATTGTGTAACGTTACGCAGCTGCGGTGGAGAAAGTAATACGTGTCGTGAATGCGATCAATGTACTAGAGCGCCGTGTAAAATGAGCGCGATACGATTTTAATACTTTGATGGAGTTTCCAACGCTGTCCCATTTCCACGGTTCTTCAATATACTCCTGTTGGGCTTTAGCCGAAGAAGAAGAAGAAGAAGAGAGAGGGAAAGAGAGCGAGAGAGAGAGAGAGAGAGAAACGAAATCTCGAAGTCCCGGAAAATCTGAAACTCCTGAGCGAGTCTGGGCGAAACCGGGCTTTACGTTACTGCGAGAAATTCGAAAATCTCGAGAATGGAACTGCCATTAGCGTCGCCGTTTGCGCGAACCGACTCGCGCGCAGTGAAATTGAACGGAATAAACGTGCGTGGCTCTCGACGTTTCCTTTGTTCGGACGGATTTCACCCTGCTGCCCGATGTCCAGCTACGTCGCGTCGGGCTTTCGTTATTTCCCTCCGTTATTTCATCCCTCACCCCCTTCCTTCTGCCGCCGAATATTACCATATTCTGCGCATTGCCGCTTTAATATCGCGCTTTACGCTGCTGCTTCGCCTATCTCGCGAAATTACTTTCGCTGGGTTATGCGGTAATCCTGCCTGTCGCCAGGGTTCTGCGTTCTTCCAATGTACTTCGGGTGGTCTTCTTGTGTTTCTTTGCTTCATTCCGTTGACAGATCATTGAATTAACCACCGATAGCGCCACGGGGTATTAGACGATGTCGTTGGAACGATAGTTTGTTTGCTTAAGATAGTTTAACGATCATTCTATCGATGGTTTTCGCTCGGGGAAAGCCGAGACAATCTTAACCAATAAGATCAATTTGCATTTTTTATATTTTACACTGGTGTAATTGAAAAAAATGCAATGCATAAAGATTTTCATTACTCTTTCTGGTTATATGCTTATCGATATATTGCAATTTTATTGATATCTGGTATTCAATTTTCGATAATATTTTGTTTACACACGAACCACGTAATATATTCTCTTATCCTTGTATATAAAATTAAATGTTATCAATATTAATATTTAGCCAAGGGTCTCACAAATATAATAGCATTCTCCCACTAATTATTTCATTTCAAGCGCGAAAGGATTATACTAATGTATAAACATCACATTTGTCAAAGGAATGTTTTTATCGTTTGCAATTTATCGTGCATTACGTATTTTACGAAAAAAGAAGGTATTCGTAAGTAATAAAAACAAAATGCTAACTACGTTATTATATGATGTTGAATTATATCTATATATGCAGCAAAAACATTGCATCAAGCTGCATTTTACGAATATATAAAAGTTTTAATAACGATTTACTGAGTTCTGTCTGTCTCAGTTATATATACAAAATTATTATGCAAATAAAACTTTTTATGAAATTTATTTGCTAAAGTGAAGTCCCATTTACACTTTTTTTCACATTTTATTCCCATTAAGCGTATTATGAGCATATGAATCAGTCATTAATTTACTAGTATCCGTTATTCTTATTTGTATTGTTTATCACGTTTCAATTAAATCTGTAATGTGCAAACGCACAACAAAATTGTTTAAAAATTTTGTCTAAATTGAATTCTAACGCCAAAATTCAAATTTAATATTGTCGTAAAAAATCGATAAGAGAAAATTGATTCTCGAAATATTTTTCAAAAATTCTGTAAGGTTTTAAAAGATTCGGCGCGTAAGATCATAACACAAATGATATATATTTCTTTTATATGCAACACAAATTTAGGGTTCTGCGCGCACACAATAGCGCAAGAGACCGGCCAACGAGAACTTCCTTAGCAAGTCAAGTCCGTCCTTTACAATGTTAAGACCATTGTCTCGGACTCGGAGAGCAAGAAAATCGTGTTCATTGTGTCGGGCGTAGATGACATGCGGCATCGACCACATATAGCATTCGTACACGTATTATACGTACCGAAGAACTGAAACATTGTTGCTCATCGTGTTAGACAAATTAGTATCGTGTTCTTGTTGCACCGTTCTTGTCGCTTGTCATTTCTGTCCCCTCTCGCTGTTATTATGCGTTTGCGTGCATGCGTTACATCCCATGAATAATGAATTTTATCGCAAACTTTTCTCATTAAACAATAAGAAATACCAATTAAAACAATTTTGTCATATTGATAATTATAATATTAATTGCACAACGTTATATCAATTATTACTCAATTCACGTTTTATCCAAAAGAAGGATATATATATTATTATTATTTGTAATTTTATTTCATTGAATAGAGTGTGATGAAATCTTTAGATCAAAAATATTTCGGAAAATTAATACTATTCTATTCTTTTCATTATGGATGATTAATTCTTTTATTCCAAAGAATCAAGTTATTTCGCACACGCATTCGTATATTCTTATCAGTCTAATTCAGTGGAAACTCTCAAGCGATGTAAATTCTCGTCTGATGCTTCCGCGGCCAAAAACTTTTTCCTCGGGGAGACGGCGAATATGTTCGAAGAAGAATGCGCAAAACTGAAGCGAGCTGTTAAAGGTCGAAGAAACCCTGCACGAGGATAGACGAACCGACCCGAATCGAGTGGAATAAGAGAGAGAATGCGGTCGTTACTTGCCACGATGAGTCTGAGAGTTGGTTTCCCGTGGGAGCCATCTTCAAGCTAACGGCTCCCCAGGAGTAGATATGTATGCCGGCTAACCGGGGGTTGGTAGTAGTTCTCCTCTTCGTCCTGTGGGCCTTGGCACTTTCTCCAGCCTGGAGGGTTTATATCCTGGTGAAAGTATTATTGGTACAGCGGCACACATATTTCGGAGAAATAACGCTAGTTTTGCGCCTCTTTTCCATCTTCATCTTTCTTTGTGCAAAATTGTGATGATCATCGAGATACTTGACTATTTTATTCGCACTCTTCTTTTTCTCTCTTCCTCTTTCTCTTGCAGTTTTATACAAGGCGATTACGAAACTTTTTCTCTTGTTAGACCATTTTTTCAGCATATACCGAAATGTATTTGCGCTGATCTACGTCGGCGATTATAAGCGGAAAAATCCCCTATGCGGGCGTTTAATCAAACGTACAAACAGGAATTAGTGTTGAGCCGCGTACAAACAACGGCGGGAGCGGTTGATTGACTTTTCGCTTCTTGCAATAGCTTCCTCGTATCGTGTCATACCTATAGTACGCCTTCGTCGGAACCCCTCTTATTTACCCCCCGTGTTGCAGCAAGACCTACGGATCCCCATCGGTTAGTGCGGTAGGGCGTGATAATCCTACCCTAGAATGAGATCGCGCGTCGGCCCGTCAGATGAGATTTTCCGAAAAGCACTAACTTCCATCGGCTTTCCTTATCGGATTACGCGACCGAATCCGGACGATTGAAACTTGGCGCGCTGCGATCGATCTGGGAGATCGATTCTCTCGTCGATAACAGCTGCCCGATGCGCAATGAGCACCGTACAATTTAGATCAGAAGGTTACGATAAAGCTAGGAGGATATACGATAATGATTCGACAGCTGGCGCGCTTTATAGACGGTACAGAGAGTCCAGGAAAATTAGATTATTTCGGAGGTCAAAGTACTAGAACGTTGCATAGTCATCAGTTAGGTTCAATATACTATACATATATATTCGCCAATATAACTTCTGACTTTAATATATATACTTATATATTATGTATGAAACAGAATTATATGAAATATTATTTGCAGGAGGTAGGTAAAAGATAATTTGAGTAATATTATAATCTGGAGTACTATGTAATAATAAAGAACAGAATGTGGCTAACACAATATTCTCATGCTTATTATGTATGAAAGTTTTACTTATATCAAGCCAGGATTATTATTTGATATAGAGAGAGAGAGAGAGAGCGGAGTTATATTTAACGATCATTCAGCTCTCGCGTTTCACATTGAATTACGCCACGATGAAATCATTTCTAGAAAGCTCTCGTATTTCTTGAACATTGAAATATCATTATACTATATGCACATGTATGTCCGGAAGTTGTACTAATTTCGTCGATATATGCTCTTACGGTCTGATAATTCACGCCGTGCGGAATTATGCTCGACATCATGAAGCGGCGCACGATGGCGACGATGTACCACCGCGAGGTTCACCCTATATGGGACATATTTATTCGCGGTTTAATGCACGAAAACGCGAACAGAAATGCGCTCGCGCGCGGTTACGCGTCGGCGTTTTGTCCATGGAAAAGCAATGATATAACCAAGTCGTTTTGTCCGTGTTAGAGAGCGCGTGGTGTGTTACCACGAGAGAGCGACGGAATTCGCTCACGCACGTCGACACAATCGGACAATGGAGCGATTAACTTGCGTTGGCGGGCCCGTTGTTTATCGTACGGGTATTATTTGCCCGCCCGGCAATCACACGCTTAAATTATTCGTCGCGGTACAAGTACGTGCAGACTTTACACTGCTTTAATCGCTTGCCAATAATTTGACGACTGCCGATGCTGCAAACTACCGTTTCCACATTTTCGTTCGACGCGATTTGGCTCTTACACATCTGTGTGTGTAACAAATATATCATTTTATTATATCAGAATTATACTCTACCATTTTACAAATTTATACAATACGATTCGTTGCTTTATTAATAAGCTATTATATGGAAAATGGACTCGAAATCTCATGGAAAAATTATTTTTATTTTCTCAGTAAATTGTAATATTTTTTTAACAATCGCTACCGAATTCTACGACAAGTAACACGAAATTGCGATAGTTTCTTTAAGTTTAAAAAAGTCTAAATATTCATATCTTTCTTAAAAATAACCTGGTCTGAATTTTAATTTATATCTTCTACTTATTTTTCCACCAGATATTATTTCATATATTACAATTTCGCAGGGTTTTGTTCGTATATACCGTCTTTCCTAAAAAAATAATTTAAGCCTATTCCAAACTTTACGATTTGTGCGATTGTATCTCCGTTATATATATCTGCAGCATGCAATTGCAACGCGCGGAGCAACGTACAAGGTCGTAGCGTCGCGTCGGTGAGAATTTAATTATCGTCCGAAATCGAATTACTTTATCAAAACAATCCGTCGTGACATGGGCGCACCAGTGTCGACGCAGTCGATAGATAGAAAAATGTGTGCAACACACGGGTATACAGATGATCGCGAGTCTAAGCCACGTTTATCCTGACGGTGCATTTAACGCAGCGCATCGCGGCGATCCTATCCGAAACAGGATGGGGAGAAAAAGAGAGCTCGGGCGCTTTAATAATTCTTTTTACAGTCAAGCCTACGCTTAAGGATTACGCCCCGGTAGCCGGGGCGAGTGTTTAATTATTCATGGCCGAGGCACACTAGACAGCGTGACGATCGGTAGCTTCTCATTAACTCGTGATGACGTGCTCGCGCGCGCGTCCGCCCCTTTCCTTTTTTTTCACGTGCCAATTTTTTACGGCGAGTTATGGCAGTCGGGCGAGCAGAAAATTGACGCGCGCTCCAGCATCAACGACCGGCCAGCCCGGCGGCGGTGAGTGATTCTCCCGATTGCCTCTTTTCTCCACGTCGGGTTTTCGTCATACAAAAACGCGAGCGCGCGCGGCTTTTGTACTTTCGTCAAAATATTCGTTTCCATCAAGTTTGCGCAATTATGTCGGTTATACAACGTGTGCGCCGCTTGCTCCTTCCACGTCAGGAAACCAGGAGATAATCGAATTAGTCGTCCAATCGCGATTCGTACATTTTACGTATCAATTTTGTTAAAATAATCGTGAATAATCGAAGAGTCAATAGAGCAAAAGGGCGATTAATTGGAATTTTAATACGCGCGTTTCATCTCTTTCAAAGTACTCGATGATATGTCAAAGATTAACAGTCAGGTAGAAATAGAAATTTTTATATAATTTTTCCGTCAGAGAGATTTCATTCGTAACTCAAATATTTTTCCATTTGTGATGTGAAGCATTGGTGAAGCGAGAAAGGATGAGATGCGTTAACGGAAAGGGGCATCGTTTAGAAAGCAGAGAAAGAAGTAAAGTAGAGCGAGTTGCCGAAGAGAGAGAGAGAGATTGCGAGAGAAGACGAGAGAAATAGCGAGGGTGCGAGAGAGGGAATTCAGTAATTCGTTGTAACGCCAATAATAAATTTGTAAAATAAACAGCTCCGGCTGGAAGAGCGTGGTTCGTTGCAGCACCGGCTGCATAATTGGAGTCGTTCGTTTAACTTTCGAACAGTCGGCACCACGCAGTTCGCGAAACTTTCTCGATGTTGTCTATGCGCTGTTCGCGTTAAAATGGAGGGGAAGAGAAACAGCGAAAAGGGGCTTGTGCTGCACTACATTAGCAATGTTATCAAAAAGAGGGAGAGAAAGGGCGGAAGGGAGAGAATATAAGTAACGTAATATACATTTGAAGTAAAAGCTTGTTGTTGGTGTTTGTCTCTTAAGTGAAAACGCGATTTGCAAATCGATAAAGTTCATTATTTCTGGCAATTGCAACGATAAAAATAAATATCTTTTACAAATTTTTTATTACATTATTGAAAAATTTGTAGAATTTTCATTACAATTTAATTCGGATTAAACTCATTTAGTCGATTTTATTGTATTTAAATGATAAATATATGTCACTTTAATTTTTCTCTTTTTTTCTTTCGTTTTTTAATAGGATATTTACAGTTTTTCATATTTTTAAAAAAATTTTCTCAGAGATATTCTTGTTCTAACCGGCAGCAATCATTCTTCAGTAATGCAAGATATAGCGATTACGAACATAGCTTTCCACTCAACGGAAAGTGCAGTGGACAAATTTGCCCTCGAAGAGAGACGGCTACGTGAGACTACATAGAATAAATGGTTTTTGACATAAAATCGATGGACTACATTTGCCGCAAAGTCATATTTTCGTGTTCTTAGAGCGATGTTCTTAGAACATTTCAGATCTGACATATCCAATCAGTGACACGCTGATGTATTTTTAATGCTCTTTGAACTGGTTTTATTTCCCTTTCCAAATAAAAACTGTCGCGGAGAGAGAAAGAAAGAGAAGTCAATAACATTTCTACCTAATGTGAATACTCTCTAGTCCGTTTCTATCTTAAGTATCCGTCCTTCGATTCCGACGACAATTCGCTCCGATTGTGTATGCGCATCTAGATCTCCCGGTCAAGCACACATCTCTGTGACATTCAGACTCCATCGCCATTTTCAGTTCGAATTGTAAGCGATCCCTTCGAACTCTCAAGCGGATCAGTCTTCCGTTCCCATCCAGGGGCTTTCCCGTTCCTCTCCACTCGATTCGATTTCTCGAGTACCGGGCGTGATCCCCAGCACCAAGAGGACCCCCGACGTCGAACCGACTTCGACGTATGTTAACGCGCGAGTGAATGCGAGCAGGTGAGGATACACCATTTATGTAGGTGTGCGCGAGCTTTACGGCAAAGTCCCGCGTGGGACGTCCGTAGGTTGATTTTGCTTCAACGTGTTATACGTGTGGAATGCGATATCTTCGTTGGGGCATTACAATAACAAAGACTCCACGGACCGGACTCTTCTCTTTCCCCTTGACCGGCGTGCGTGCACGCGTACACGTCGGCGGAATATATACCGGGTGACCCCCTGCATTTGCATACCACCTCCGGCCACCCCGCGAAGCCCATGTACGCGTTTTCTTATCTCGCCCCTAACAAACCCTTTCTGCGCGTGGATAACCGCCGTGATGGATACGGTCTGGGCACACTTCGCGAACAAACCGTGCTCTACGGGCTCTTTCCCTCATTTCTCCCGCGTTGCGTTCTTGTAAATTACTGCCTTTAATTGCGTCCGTCTCGGAGTGGCTGTCTGGCACGATGACGGTAAATTCCGGTCATCCTACGTAGACAAAACGTACCCTATTCGAAATGTACTTTAAACAAATGCAGATGTATCTGATAACGTCCGTAATACTTGTTGGAAAAAGTGGCGCGATATGACGTGTTACTAAAGGCGCTACTTTTAATGTAATGACAGACCGCAACGGTGGATATATATACGTTTGATATAACAATATTAAGGGAGAGTACGCGTTACATAAATACGTGCATAATTGCTGCGCGACTAATTAGGTAATATTTTCGTTTAAATGAACGCTTTGAGATCGGCGCGTAGAATTTTCGCCGACGCGAGTCGCAACAGGACGGAGAAAATTACGAAATGCGATTAAGCGACGCGGTTTCGCTGTTAGAATGAGTTCCGTCGGGCCTGCCATCACGTTGACGAGATTGGAGGCAGCTGCGGTGTTGATAGACGGATTACATTTGTGTATTTTCGTGTCTCTCTCTCTCTTCCTCTCTCCTCGTGACGAGAAATGTCGACGACTACCTCATGAAAAAGAATGATACTTTACCCTTTTCGAGAATATATTTTTCTATTGTTTATAGAAAAAATGTCTCGATAATATTTATAACATTTACATAATCAGATTTATTCAAAGTATTTATATTTATCGGAAAAGTATTGCTTACGTCTGACAAAAGAATGCAATTTGCAAATCGAGTCTTAAGAAACGATCATCAGTTGTAGATCTCAATTAGATGTTATATTATTTATTTATCTTCGTACTATGTATCATCGCTCTTGAACGTTCTTGACAACGTGCCACGGCAGATTAATTAACGCCATTCCGTTCTTCTGTCTTTCGCTTCTTCTCGACCGCCTCGCGAACGCGAACGCCCGAGGGTTGTAAGGGAAGGGATGGTCTTATCAGCGCGGTCAATCGTCGACTGGATAAGACCGGAAATCCGGCGCGTGTCTCGCGGTATCAGCGGCAGCTTCGCCCACGCTTTTCGCGCGCGCAGATGCCTCCTCTTTTCTCTCGTCGTCGCTCGGTATACGATATATCTCTCGGTCCTCTTTGTCGCGAGCGAGAGAAACGAAACGCCCGTTCTCTTCCTTTCCCGAAAGAGAGAAAATTTCCTCTCGCGGATTTGCAAGGAGATGCGGACGCGAGCGAGAAGCCATTTCTTTTATCTGCTTATCCTTATCTCCGCGGTTGCTTAAAACCGTATCCGTGCTTACCCTTCGGCTTCCTTCTCGCGGCTGGCTGATTCGCCAGCTCTTCCTTACATCTCGTTCGTCCTCGTTCCATTCCGTCTTCCTCACCGACTTACCGGTTCTCATTACGGCGGATATACATGAGCGAACAACGAACGAACAGCGAATGCAAATATTTGGATGAATCGCATTTGTGTTCGTCGTTTGCTCGTTTCTTTTCGCGTTTACCAAATATTAGCGTCGAGCCGTGTGTATATATATATATATATATATATTTTATAGAGTTGAGTATTATATAATAAACAGATGTGAATAAAATTCCTTTGGTGAGGAAAAATATAAAGTTTATTTTATGATATTAAAAGAATAATTTTCTTACATTTATTGTTGGTTATATGTATAATCTTTAATCTTAATCGATTAAGGTAATTGAATTACTGTGTGATAAATGAGAGAGACGATAGGATGGCGACAATCAATAAGTTTATTTTGTCGTAAAGGGACACACGTGCCGAGAAGTGATAAAAAAATGTTTGGTACACGACGTTAACTAGATCGTTGAGAAAATGCCGGTGCGCCAATGTAGTACGATAACGATAAGAGAGAAACGGGAGATCAATAGGTTCGTGGCTTAGGAAGAAGTAAAATAGACTAGACGCCAATTCGGTAAATTGGTTCCATTCATCAGAGTGCTTCCTGTCGCTACGCCGCTGCCCTTCTTCATTAAGTACGGCTAATACCGAGAACGCTGGAACTCTAACTCTCGATCCCTTCTTGTTAATGCCGAAAGTTGCTCGATAACGATTCGTTGTCCGTGCCATTAAATGTTTATCGATTTTATTGATTATACAATTAATAACGCAATTATGAAAATCGTTATTAATTGTAACTGCAAAATTGGATCGCATATCCATGTAGCATTAATTATTGACAGGGTTGCCACAGACCTGGAAAACCGGTAAAAGTCATGGAATCTTAAATTAGAGAAAACTTATGTGGAAAAATCAGAGAAATATGTAAATAAATCTGGAATTTTAAACTTTGCTCACAATTTCCCATAAATGCTTAATATACAATATTATTGCATTATATATACTAGTCCATGCATTAGTTATTATTTTTAAAATATATATTAAAAATTGTTTCTTTTTTGAAATTTAATGTAGAAATTAGATATATTTACCAATGTCAAGTTTATTTCAATTTTAATATTTTTAGAGATTTATAAAAACTTAAACTTTATTTTTTTTTAACGTAACTTAAACATTTCTTTTACTAAATGTTTTTATTCAATTGACTTTTCTCTTATTCCTTATTTCTCTTATTTCCTCTGCATTTTTTTCTGTTGGTTTGAATTCAGGATTACGTTATATTATTAAACTGCCAATTTGCGTTGTTTCTAATAATAAAAACTATTCTTTACTAATTCCTATTTCTAAATTTACACGTATTGTGGTTATGGAAAATTTCCGCATTGTTATCTGGAAAACATGGAAAAGTCAGGCAATTTTAAAATTCATTTTTTCTGGCAACCCTGATTGAATATTACAAAGACGATTCTAATTGACAAACGTGACAACGTGTCGGAATACATGGAGCCACATTCTTTGGTGGCGAGAAATTTAATTAAATAAAAATTAATTAAGAATACAGAAATTTAATTAAATTAACATATATACTCGATGCGATAAACAACGCGCATATTGCATAAAAATAAATCGTAAAAGTATGCGTAGAGGAAGTGCATGTGCGAATAGAAAGAAAAAAGAGCGCGGTTACCATGCGCTGCACTGAGATGAGATACAAAAGGCATCAAATTTTTAATCTAAAAATCTATCTATTCTATTCACATCCATGCCACGTCGCGAACGTACATCGTACATCCATTAATCTCTTCAATGCCCAATCACAAGTTTTTTTTTTTTTTTTTACAAAAATTGTTTTCTTCTACAATCAATACAATCAATAATTTTGCTAGAAATAAGACAAAAGAAAATTAATATAGGCTATTAGTGATACAGTAATGATTATAGATAGTATTGGTATGTACATTATATTTATATCGGGCAACTTGATTTCGTAATCTATAATGATCGATTTCAAAGAGTATGATCGGTATTTCTGGAAGATCTAGTGAATATCCAACGAGATATAATTAATCAAGATTAGTATAACGCGCAATCAACCTATTTAGGAATTAAATGAGCCGCACTCCCACGGGTGATGAGCTTCCCGAGGATTCGCGGGGGTAAAGGGAACACCCGCCCAGTGGAACCAGTCGCACGGAGATCTATCTCGCCCGCGGGATAATCCTCGAAACCCAATTATATTTTACTGCGACTCGACTCCGACTTCCATCCCGGCTCTCTCAACCGCAGAGGAACGAAGACGAACGAGCGCCGTTTAGGCGATGAAATACGGATTAGCCGTTATAACTGGAAATTGCCACCCTCTACTTTCTCTCTTTCTCCTTCTCTCTTTCGCATCTTCTCTAGCCAACGTTATCCTGAAAATCCCTTTCGCGAGAATCAGGAAAGCATCGTCGGCAGCAAATCCTTGAAGCATTACTACTGGCGTAAAATAATTGTCCGTATTCAAAATTTATGTCATAATTACGCTGATAGTTAAACGGAATAAAGTTCGCGGCACAGATAATGTATAAAGCATTACAGTTGTGTAAGTGTTTGTATACGTATCGCGTTGCCAATTCTCATCGTCTTAATTCGGATAAAATTTTCTTGGCTTGGAAATATAAGAGATACAAGAGAGATTTTGAAATCTTCTTATTTCTTTTGTTAATTTAAATTATCTTTTTAGCATAAACGATGATTTTTATCGCAAATTTATATTACGGATATCGTTCTCGCGATTCATGCATGATATAGATTAGGATTTAAAAATCTAGTACAACAAAATTAAAAGACACAATTATAATAAAATTAAGAGAAAAAATATAAGATTTCTGATAATTATCTCAGTTATTCAAGATAATACGGTTAATATGAATTAGATGACTGACAGATCATAACTGAGAGGAAAAAAAAGAATGAAAATTTTCTCTCTTATTTCTTTAACGTTGTTTTTGTTCTGCAATCTCAGAGGATATCTACACTAATAATTAAAAGGGAGAGAATAATGAAAGTGCGGATAGAATTTTGTAAGAATTATAGTAAAAAAAAAAGAGAAAGATAATTGAATAAGAACAACATTGAGTCTAATAATTTACATATTACTTTCTTGCTGACAATTTCATTTTAATTATTGAAATAATTTTTCGCGCAAAAAGAAGTTAGTTATAAGACAGGTTCAATTACTCATAGGGCATTGTGTTTGTTAGAAAATTGTTGCTTGCGTCGAGAGACATTATAAAATAATTTATACGTATTTTGCAGAGCGCATTGTGTGAAATAACGCTAGCATTCGCAGTGAGAAGGATTGTAAAAAGTATCATCATTAATTCCTCGCGTGCTCACACACCTACAGATGAATGGAGAGAGCTGGCTTTCGTGAAATTCACAACTTTTCCCCTGGCTCTCTGCGATTTATCCCCCGTCCCGCCCCCATCCCCTTTTCCTCTCCCTCATTTTGCACTTTACTCGTGAGAAACTTGTGCGCGAATAGCGCGTCGGTGCGAGCCATTTCGCGCCAATGGCGAAAACATAAATTCTCTCCAAAACTGAATTCGTCGAGCGTTAGCCATATCCGCGCCTCGAGGCAAATACTCGGCGAGCCACGAGCCAGCTCGAACTCGTTTGTCCTAATAGCTGACGTACGCAGTATGTATATCGGATAATTTATCAGTCATGATGCATGTATTCGTCTATAAGCAAATTCACCGCCCGATGAAACTTTCTTTGTCGCTATTTTTCACAAAAATAGTCTTTTGTGATTTTTTTTTTTGATAATATAGATATGACTCTTCATAGCTTAAAGGATAAAAATAAATTGTTCTCGAATTTACACCTATCTCTCAGAATAAGGTGCTAATATATTTGGGCTTCCAAGTATATACTTATATATCTATTCGATCTTCAAATCATTCGATTTATTTTTCACAAATTTTTCTTCAATTATTTTGATTTTTAGGAGCAATTTGTTATTTTTCGATTTTCATGTATTATAAAATTATCAGCTGATTTTATTTCATCGGAATTTGAAGTACTAGAGGGTATCTAGATGAATACTCGCGTGTGTGATGATATAGTTATATACATACTATTCATTCTAATACGTATATATACGCGCGATGATACGCGCACAGAAAGGCGTACCTTTTCTCTTTTCCTTACTCAAAGAGTTCTTCTGGGAAATTGCCAAAGGCGATAGAAGTAAGAGCTGCATGCACGGCGAAGAGCCGAGAAAGAAAGACACAGGGGTGGCCTAACGAAGCCTGAGCCGCATGCTTGATGCATTTCATCCCGTCGTCGCTATCCTTCCGACCCTTTTCTTCGTCTCGCATCTAAATTTACCGATTCCGACGTAGAGGAGATTCCTCTTTTCGCACGTTTTCTTTCTCGCGATTCGACCGGTCCAGTCGGATACAACCCCTTCCTTTCTCTCTCTCTTTTTTTCATTCGTTTCATCGATTTTACATTCTCTCTTTTTCTTCGCGTATGTTTCATTTGCGCATGTTTCTCTCGATATTTTTCATGTGCGTCAACATCCTGTCGAAGTAACCCGCGCGTTTCACTTCGTGAAATCGCGTTCTCTTCTGGATCTTCATCGGCTTTTTATACTTCAATTTCCTCTCTCTCTTTCTCTCTCTCTTTATCTCTTCTCGCTGTCCTCTCCTTCATCCATCAGTTAGAAATTCCGACAGTATTCAAGGAATGTTTATCCGTATCGGCAAATGCGACTGAAATACCTTGGCGAGTATTACTCCGTGTTGCGCAAGAGCAATTTTTACTTGCATTCACTGGGTTTATCACATTATTGCTTCTTATTTAAAGATAAATTATAAATGTGTAGATGAAAGATTTTTCAGAAAACCTGATCTTGTGCTCACCAGTTTAAATATTTTCCATAAACTTTCGGATATCTTGAAATTGTACACATATATATATATATATATATATTGCTTTTATATATTTACTTCATTATTGAACAATTTTAAATACATAAAAAATCTATTTATCTTTGATTCGTGAGAATAAAATATTATAGTGGTTCTTCAAATTTTTAAAAAGTGCAGCTTGAATTATTTCGAAGTTATCACCGCTGATTGTGATATATTTTTATATAAAAATTTTTATATAAATACTTTAAAATATAAAAAATAATAATTTTTCGCGAAATCTATTAAATGCATAAATTGCTTTTTTCGGATCTAGCAGGAATTGGTAGTATTTTTTATCGAAAGTTCCAACTCCACCAAACGAACAAAGCTTTGTAAAACTTTTATTTGAATACTAGTTCCGAATTCAGTTTTTTGCTTAGTCTGGATGATACTTGCTTTGATTTCGCGAATCAATCTTTTATAGTCCTCTTGGTTTGAAATTGCAGATAGTTACTTGTAAATTGTTCCAATAGTGACCGGTATATGTAAAATGCGATAGTTAAATATAGTGATTTAACGTATACTTTATTGTGTCGTGAAATTATTTTTCTTATATTCTCGTTCACAGTAAAACACTTCGCTTTTTGCGCGCTCTGGTTATATTTGTTAAATTGCACAGTTTCGACGCGCGATTTTAAAAGATATATATAATGAGCGCTTTGCCGTGGAATGATCAAAGAACAGGCGCACTGTGCGACGTTAGTCCTGAAATTATAACGAAGGACGTCGAGCGTTTTTTAACGAAGGCCATCACGCACACATTATTTTTGTTTGACGGAACTAGAGCCAAAGCTACCGTTAATTAACATAAATTGTTTTCTCCTCCTTTTATGTCCATAGTTCTTCCCGTTCTTTTACGGACTTTTATTTTTTCCTAGTTTTCATCAAACAACTGTATAATAATCATAATGTTGCCTCTACCAAGACGTACATAATGCAACATGATGCATACAAAAAGCAAAGCTTTATAGAATTCACTTATATTATCAACAGATAAAATGATATTTTAAGAGTGATTATATATACAAGTATATATTATTAAAAATTAAAGAAGCTTCATATTTTGTTGAAATTGCATGTAGATAATTGACGTTAAAGCTTAAACGAAAGCATCTCAATATGATTGCATTATTCTATCGAAAACTTGAGGAAAAGTTAAAGTTAAACTTTGACGAATTATTTCACATTATATGCGTGCCGAGTAAATGCCTCAACGAAACATTTTACGTTCGCGCAAACGGGGAGGATTAACCGGAAATTTCGGTGCAACACTTAGGTGTAAGCCTGCCGACACTACGGGGCGTTAATTGCATCGTGTCTGATGCCGAGCTACCGATGCGATGGGGGTCGGCGCGCGCGATAAAGGAAGAAGACCTTGACTGGCTTCGCGCGCTCCGGCAAAGACCTTCGAATACGGAACTAATAACGCCTCGTATCCGGAGCCGGGTTCTCAGCCCTCGCCGTGTCGAACCTTCTCGCTGCCACAGTCGGCGGCGGAACAGCCGGATGACGAGAAAGGGAGGATCGGGGGCAGGGGTGAGCCACCGTTTCTCGCTCGCCCAACAAACGTTATTACTTTCCTTTAAGCGATCTTCCTTCCAGAGCCATCTCGACTCACACCTACAAACGCCACCGCTGCTTTCAATAAACCACCCGCGACTTAATGGGCGGTTTATGCAAATTCTTATCCTCAGCACAGAGCACCCGATCCCTCTCTCTCTTCCTCAGATCACCCGGTTTCCTCCCCGTGAATATCTCTTCCCTTCTCTTTATTTCTTTTCCCCGCTTTTTTACGTCACTTGCCTTTTCGACAAGTTCTTCCGGCTCCTTTTACCGCGGCCCCCTGGTTCCTTTCTCTTTATTATTATATTATGCTTATGTCTCCTTAATAAAATTATCATGAAGTCAATAATATATATATATATATATATATATATATTTAGCAAAGGCAGCAAAAGATTTAATAATTTTTAAATTTAATATTCCAGCTTTGAGAAACTTTTAATATTTTTTTTTAAATACGCATCTCACTTTTCTCCGAATATCAGAAAAATTCATCACAGATTCATAAGTCTGCAGCAATTCGTCGGATGCGCAGATTCAAAAATCTGGTCGAGTGAGAGGGAGCTATACAACGAGATTGCAATACAGCGAGGCTTTTGGTGAAAGGAGATAGTAGCGAAACGGTGATGGCGTGGTGAATAAAAGAGAGTGGGTTAGACGCGAGTTCTCATCCGCGAGGAAAGTGGACCCATTCCCTATTTTTCCACTTCCATTCCGCTTTTTTCCTCTCGTTTCCTCTCTCCCTCTCTTGCGGATGGAAGGGGAAAAAAATTGCGAGCGAACGACGGCAGAAGGGCCCTCTCGACCCGAATTTTCCGTATTTCCCGCACGGAAGCACGGTACTTCCGTTGCCGGGCGCAATATTTTCGTAGATTATCCGCGAATCCGTTAATGGAGCCATCTGCAGGGCTACATCGGTCGGTATATCCTCGCTCTTTTGTCTTTTCCCTACCACTTGTCACTCGTTTCACCCTTTTACCCGTCATGCGGAGTGAATAAACGGGCGACTTCGAAAAATTATGCCGGAATTGACCTCTTTTGACATTTACATACATTTATAGTATCAACATTCTTTACAATCGATTTGTGAAAAGTATTTGGAAGGAATTATTTTCAATTTATTTAAAGTTTGATCCTCAATTCTTTTTTGTTTATATTAAAAATCCCATATATTATTTCTAAAATATTAAATATATAATGCTATTAAAGATTAAACTAAAAATATGGATTATTCCAGTATCGAGGTACTATTTATATTTCGGGAACTGACAACACTGATGTCATGTGAATCCATCTGACGGTTCCATCGTAAAGTTTGATATTTTTGACGATATACGCACTCAGAACATTTTGTCATATGGACGCTATTTGTTTATTTTATATTTAGTTGAAAGTTTCGTCTCGGCAAAAGATGGAACTGAATCGTGAACATTTTCGTACGATGATTTTTTACGACTTTCGACGTGGATTATCACAACAAGAGTGCATCAATCAACTCAATTTGACTTTTGGCGATGAAGCTCCATTAAAAACCACTGTGTATCGCTGATTTAGTGAATTCAATCGTGGTCGTAGTTTGCTGTCCGACGAGTTTTGTGAAGGTCGTCCAAAATCGACTGTAGTGCCAGAAAACATCGATGCTGTGCACGAAATGATTAAGCAAGATCGTCATGTAACCTATTGTGAGATTGAGGCATCTCTAAGCATTAGTTCCACCAGCAGATATGCGATTTTACATGAACACTTAGCTGTGCGAAAGTTATGTTCGCGTTGGATCCTACATAATTTGACAAATTGCTCAAAAAAAGGCTCGTGTCGATTGGTGCAAAGAAATGCTTAAGAAATACAATCGCGGTGCTTCAAAAGACGTTTATCCCGAAATATAAATAATAACCCTCGTAATAAAGGAAAAATGTTGAAAAGGAGAGATTTCTTATAATTAGAATAAGTTACTGTACACATATGTCTAATTAGTATTATAAAAATGTAGAAAAGAATTTTTATTTACAATTTTTATTAAAATTTATTTTTTTGAAATGATAGAAAATTACACTTTCTTTTATATCACTTTTTCATTTTTTTTTACTTTCTTAAAACTTACAATATTTTTTAGAGAAAAATGAATCAAGAAAAACTATAAGACACTATTTAAAGTGGATTTAATACGTAGTCATATTTTATGTATATTTAAAGATTTGAATATATTATACAAATTTGAATTATATATAACTTTTTTTTATTAAGAAAGAGCTAAATTTAAATGAGCATACGCATATTATTTGCCTTCCTGACTCGCGTATTTCATACCTTATAGTGGGAATATTCATGGCTTTTACAGAAATCTTTTGTGCATTCTAAGGAATTTTCAAGAGAATAGAAAAATATTGGCTCAGAATCGCGAAGTGGGTCAGAGATTCCTTAGGCAGTGTCTTCGCGGCATACCAGTCTCCATTCTACAATCGCCTCATCCCCGAGTTCTGTTATTAAAAAATTCCCTTCCACCTTCCTATGGCTCAATAACATGGAAATTATTTGTTCTTTTATTGAAACCCTGCATCTCAATATCAAAGACACGATTCTTCCACAAACCATGCGAAAGACGATCACGCACGATATGTGCGTGTTTATCTATCAGCCTTGCGGAATTCACTTTTTTATTCTTCGCGAAAAATATGCTAATATAAAAATATTGAATTTTATCACACGTTATAGATGTTGGGTGTAAAATTTTCATCGCGTTTCAAACGCGAGGGTGAGATGGGAAAGGACATAGAGAGATTATCGTATTAGAGGGAAAGGAGGAAAATAATCGGCCGAACGCGGCTCTTGAGCTGCGCAATTACCTAGCTATCCTTTTGTTACCAGAACGACGCAAGTTGCCAGGCAGACATGGAATGGCCACTATGTCTTCCCTATATCTGCGCTAACGAGTAAGTGCCTGCCGCGACGACGTTATCGATCTTGAACGTAATTACAATTCTTTTCAATCCTTTGGGAGAGCACCGCGATGCGATAGACTCCTTTAAGTCTAGGATGACTTGATGGAACATTGAAAAATTCTCGAACTCACGTCCGTTCTGTACCGTAGGTATGCAAAAATGCCGGTGCTGATTTAAATTTCTGATTTGCGGCTGACTCGAGAATTGATCAGTCGTGTTACGACAATATCGTTCGCGATATTGGCTTTTTTTATGTAGTATTTAAATTGACGAGAGAGAGAGAGAGAGATGTATACGTATATATCTTGTATGTTTTTCTATGAAATTAAAATCATTCATAATTCAATTGCATATAGAAAAAAAATCTTTCTGTAGAAAAAGTGAAATTTAAAAAAAGTTTCTTGTGAAATTATTCTGTTAAATAAAAGGAATAAATTTCCTTCGTTGTGCCTTTCACGCAATTAAATATATTGGAGATGATTTATGATTTATGTTGATTTATTCCAAGTTATAGTTCAGCTTCGATAACGGAAATTTTTTACCGGTTATTAGAAATATTATAAGTGAGGGTATTGATTCTCTTGATACGCGAGAGATGAAATCCTTGAGAATATTCCGAGAGGTGGACGAGAAATTCCTAAAGGAAAGTCCGTTAAAAAGTTATACTACCGTTGCTCGCGGCGGGCAACGCGGTATTACAACCGGGGTTGCCGTATTGATCCTGAAGGGGCGCCGCGCGCAACGTTCAGTTCTCGGGCATCTCCGACGATCTTCGTGGAATAACCTCACCCTCACCCTTAATGTCTGTATCCTCTGCCACCTTGTCGTGGTGGTTTCCTAACCCAGGGCAATTCGAATTGCATATCCGCCTTATGATATCTGTATTGAAGTGCAATAGCGATCAATAGGAGTTGTAGGAAAAATAATGATTACTTGCACTCCACATTTAGCATGAACATCTGCCATTTATTTTTGGTCCGATTGAGATTTAAGTTCCGCAATAACAAAGTTTAACAAATTTTAAACAGAGCTTTTAACTGATTTAGTTACAGATGTTTATATTGGAAAAGATTGGAGAAATTGCGTTCAATCGAATTTTCGCTTGGAAAAAGTCGGATTTAAATTGGTCAAAGAATCCCCGGATAAAGGATGTGATGATGGTTTAGAAACATTGTACATTCTCTTTAGTCCTTTGTTTTAACTTCAATGTGGCGATAAGTCAATTCGCAATGAGTCGATTCTGTGCGACGAGGAGAGTTCTTTGAAAGAAATTTGATACCGATTTGAAGCGATTCGATAGGTGGACGTTCGATAAAATCAATTCAGGATAATAGGGTCCGACGAGCTCACGTCGTTTGCGATTAGTGGACCAATTTTTTTTTTTAGCTTTATTGCTCGTTAAATACGAAGTTGCAAGAAGACGCGTCCTCGATTTCGACAGGTAATGACTTTTTCTATTTGTTGCGCCGCTAAGCTCGAGAGATTATTTAACTAGGGAAGAGGAGAGAAGGTAGATGTACGATATAATCCTTACGATTTCATGGATACTTCACGAGTTCGATGAGAACTTAACGAGCTTCGACATCTTCTGAAGGATAACGAGTATCTTCGCTCTACAGAGGAATAAGAGATAGCGCACAAATTGGATTTTAATTTGAATTAATTTTCCTTTATTGACGGCAGCGAGGAAAAGGAGCTTAAAGGCGAAGTTTATAGCAGTTACATCACGGAGAGATCGATCTTCGTGTTCATCCGTTTTCTTGAACTCGTGCTAGATATTCTTTGATCTTTGAAGAAATTTCTGAGTCTTATTAGTATCGCCATTTTGCTGTTAATAAATGGCAATTGCAATATCTATTATCGATCATTGATATACGTAATCATAAATCTCAAAGAGGAATAATAATATAAATTTAATAGTAAATGCTAAATTTAAAATATATAATCGGTTAAGCTTTTTAATATAAAAATTTATAACATGCCCAAATAAAATCACATTTTCATATATTAAAATTGATGGCATATAAAAAGCATAGAAAAATATTTTCCCATTTTGTAGAAATTTCACATTAATATTCATGTAAATTTTCGGAAATCGCGTGAATCATGGAAATACTCATTATCGGTCAAATTTGCTGACCTAAATAACATTAAACGCTATCCCTCACGAATAATTATGCAGCACTGTGAAAATCTGGTTTCCCATTGCAATTCAGCGTTGCATTATTAATTGTAAACGAGAATCGGAAAGCTCGACATCTATATATAAAAGCTCGGAAATCTGTCTGATAGTCGGTCAGGGATCTATATGTTACTCAAATTACAGAAAAGAGAGATTGTACGTACGTCGTCGAGTAAGTCGAAGTCAGCGCACGATTGAAAAGGAATTCTGATCAAACGAGAAATTAGACTTTCCGCGCGAGCGATCAGACGATCCTCAGAAAACAAAAAGAGCCAGGGGGAGTCTCTTTGGAATACTTTTAACGATGTTCCGTCAGAGAGAGAGAGTCTATCCGGGTCGAGAGAGGGGACATTTTAAACGGAAATAATAATCTTGCTCCCGCGAGAAATTACGCGATGCCATGCCGATCGAGAAATGGTTTCTCGTCGGGAATCCTTTGGACAGCGATTACAATACCGTTCACTCCCCTCCCTGTTTAGTATTCATTCGATCTGAATAATGTATCATTAAATTATTAGTCCCGATCCGCGCACAGGCGTTAAACGATCGCTGGCCGTCAGTTCTCTACTCTGCTCCGAGGTATGCTCGTCTGTTAGTCCCGACGGGAATTCCGACACTGTCGATCGATCGATCGATCGATCGATCAATTTTTATATGGCTAATAAGAGTTTTAACCCTTAGTCTCGTTAATGCGTTCGTAGATCGGATCGATTGACTCCCAATGTTCAGCTTGGCCGAAAGTAAAAAAATTAGAGGCCGGCAGGAATGAACGCGATAACAGGTAGCAATCCGTTCTCTCACACTTTGTTAATTTTCTTAAGACCCTCCTCTCGCGTTCGCAAATTGCACGCTATAAATTGATTTACTACAAATGGGTAGAGAGATGACTTGCATGCTTCTTCTCTTTTTCATGTGATGCATTTTCAACGCCGCAATTTTTATTGATCCGAAAATTTGTCAGGATTGAAAATGGAAATTTCATGAGTGTATTTCTTAAAATTAAATTTATATTGTATTTTTTGCTATATACTCTACATAATATAGCGTTGCAAATAATGAAATCTCACTGATTGTGAGAAGAATCGCAGTTAATTATAACAGCTGATTTTTTTAATCAATAACGTGCTGTTTACTGGAATATTTTCGATTAATAAAAAATAAAATTATGTTAACGAGGAATAAATATATAAATTCTATTCCTAATTGTCCACACAGAACGGTCGGTCTTCTTGAAATTTCGAAATCGCACTCTTCTCGCGAGCTCTTTTTTATAGAGGAAAAGCCGATGGCTATCGGATTTTACGGCAAAACAAATGCGCCACTCCGGTAATCGTGAAATTGTCCTTCTGCTGACTCAATTTATTTTACAGTTTTATTTTTTTTTGCATTCGATTTTCTCTCTTCCTCCCCGTCGCTCCTTCGGGACTGGCAATCCTTCGTCTCCATTGGCTCGGACAAAAGTACGCGTATTTCCTTGATATGTCGTTGATGCGCATCCATTTATTCCTTTATTCAACATAGCGATTCTCTGTATATATTGTGTATATGTGCGTGTTTGTGTGTTGTGTGTGTATATCTTGTATATGTGGCATCAGTTTTCCCGCTTATTTCCAATAACTGTATTACATATCTGCGATGTTGGAGAAATAGATCCGCAGCAATTTCTATTTTAGATTTCTTTCTTAAGAAAAGAAAAAGAGAGAACTAGAGACTATCACGAGCAACCGAAAAGTTCTATCGCGAGATACGTGTAAGAATATTGCGAAATGATAAAAACATATCGAAATTTATTTTCTACACTCTAGCTAAATTCAATTATGCTTACAACTTAAGTGAGAATTTGTTAACGAGTGTATGTAACTTTATCGGATATAAATGAGTTTAATTGCTGCCAATGATAATGGAGCTATGAATGCAATGCAAATTAGTGCGAAAAGAGAAATTTGGGAAGTACTGCAAATATTGTGATGGTAGACACCAGATTTAACGAGATTTTTAAACGTTATTGATCGATCGTAATAATAGAAAATGGACTGACTTATACATATAATATCCTGTAGTTGAAGTCTCTTTGAGAGATTCTGCGTCTCCTGATTCGGCGACCTTGCGGGATATAGATCGCTCTCTTTCGTCAGGTATGTCTGTGAACGCCGTTGTTACGACGGTCGGATGAAAGATTCATCGACTGTTCAGGACAGAAATGCTCCTCGAAGAGGGCAATCGTACGCGCTGCTGAACCAGGAAATGCAAATACGCATCTGTATGCGTGAGGGGTCATGTGTACATGTGCATTTATATGTATGGACTAGTATCAGGGATATTAAAGATGGCATAAAAGCTCTCGATACTTGAATGAAGAAACCGGATATGAAATATAAATCATTCTTTTTATCTCTCTTCCTCGTATCGATTTACTGCATTTTAGGAAGCATGTATGTAAGAATTTGTTAAGATCACGAATTACACGGTTACAAACAGAGTTTTAACAAGTATAATAAACTTTAATGGATGAGTATATATAGAGATACAAATGTGGGTTTCTGTCCATCAGAAAATTCTGTATCAATGCCAAAAATCTCGTGTATCTGATGGAAGCATAAATGAAAATATTAAAAATATTTTTCTGTTATTTATTTAAGCTTTACTGATGGTTATTTATTAGGAGGAAAAGATGATTTACGATCACGATTCTAAAATAATGCGGAAAAAATGTGTGTATATATCGTTAAAGATGTATTAATCAAACTCGTGGAATTTTTTCTCTCGTTATGCAGCAAAACCAAAAGGTTTTAATAATTATCACTTAATTTTAGCTGAAAAAAAAATTACGTTTATGTGTATTAATAAAATTTCTATACAAATTATATGGACGACACATAGATAATTAAAACTTTGCTTATTTGCTCATCTCATTATTGAATTGATGTAGTCGATACGCTCAATATTGTGACGGATTGTATAATGATCGGTGCACATTTTTGACTCTCTCCCTTTTTGATTCGCCATTCGACGTTTTATCGTTGCCGTGATTGAAGAGCGATTCCTCTACGGTAAACATCGAGAAAATGGAGGTATTCAATTTTCGCGAAGTACCCTCGCGCACTAACGTTCCCGAGCCTCTCAGAGCAGCAATGGTGGATCATTCCATGCCTCCGTGAGGGAGGAGAAAGGAGAAGAGGGCGGACAATGATGATGTTGCAGAGAATGATCGGTCGGGGTCTCTCGCGAAAAGCATGAAACGTTTATCGTTTGATGGGCGCGCCGGTCGATGAAATAAAATTTCGAGGACGCGCAAGGAGACAAGAGAGCGGAACGCGTTCGCCGAAAGTGGACGGCTTTGTTCGACCAGCGTAACAAAAATATCCGCCGATCGTTTGGTTTCCCATCGTCGGTGAGCCGACGCGGTTTTCATTGATGAAAAATTCCATTCGGCGATACAGCTTCAGGTAACGCAGTCCCGGGATTGGTTAGTCAGATTTTAGCAATTAATTCGGCAGATGTCTGCGAGACTCCGCTCGCGTTTGGACGACCGGCAAACTCGCCACGTTATTCGTCGCGATGTACAAACTTGCCAACCAATCACCAATTATTTCAAAACCCGCAAAACTCTCTTTTTCATTTGCGAGCACGTACTTGAATCATTTTTGCAAGGCGAGCACTCGCTGTGCCGTTGAATAGTCGAATCTTGTTTTTGATCAGTCAGTCATAATAACATGAGTATACATCCCAAAATGGTGATACATTACTACTACACTCTATACATAGACACATACATAAATATATATACAGCGGATATACGTTACCCTCATAAAAGCAGTTATATGCATCATTCCGCTCCTGTGATACGCGCATCGAGCCGCTTCCATTCGATGATCAAACCGAGAAGGGAATACCTTTTCCATAGCGCTTTTCATACATATTACAGCCGGCAGAGAGAAAAACGTCGCGCGCGTTCCGCTCTTCGCGTTAACTAACGCACCATCATTTGCATTAATCAAAAATCCCGTGGGCGGGAAAGAGTGAAGAGGAGTGTGGGATGCGCGAGAAACTCGCATTTGCGCGCGTGTACAGAATGCCGCGATATGGCGAAATGTAATCCGTTAATGATCGGAGTGGATGAATCGACGGATCGATACCGAAACCGCAGTTTTCCACTACGGTCGCGCTACGGTCATTTGAATAAGGAAGGTTTGCTTTGCACTTGATGCTACCTGACCCGTCGACGCAACCACCGCCACTCGATCATTCGATCGTACGTCGCTGTATAGCTGAATCTCTCTCTCTCTCTCTCTCACTCTCTCTCTTTCTCTCTAACTCGCCATCTCTCTGTGTGTCTATATGTGGTACGAGCGCGCAGTCGACTCCCTCGTCAATAAACGAGCTCGCCTCTATTTACTCGTTACTTCATCATCCGAATCCCGACTTCCACGTCTGTACCGGCAATTCACCGAGTCACTGATTTACACGATTTCAAAAAAAAAAAAAAAAAAAAAAAAATCCACCGGGAGATGAATCCGGACTCCGTCCGGAATAGAGCGCGACTGGCTGGTCGCCGTTGACGAACTTCCGCGACGTTATCGTTACGGGAGATACGACGCGGCTTGATAATCTCCCGGCTCGCTCTGATCAAAGCCCTCGTTTCTCTATCGTAATTTTCATTTTCACGGTGACACGGTATACACGCGCATCGCTCCTATCCGTCTTTTACCTACCGCGTCAGTGCGGTGAAATCAGGCCGAGAGGTTTTTAATGAAATTGAACAGGATGACGGCCAAGATCGACGTGAAATTGATTATGACTGACTTTTACCTCATGTCTTCAATCACACGAGTCGTTTATTTCGAAAACGCGGTGGCAGAAGCTTCAAAATCCCGTTAAAATGGACGACGCGTCTAATAGAAACTCTTACTAATGCTTCAAAAGAAGAAAAAAATCAGATTGATATCATCGCTTTGTTCAAACCATTACCTACTATATAACTATTCGAATATTGAAAGGATAAAAAAAATTCAATCACCAATTGATTAACTTTGACGTGATAGATTCGAGGGATAACACACACACACACACACATATACGTATACAAATATTCCCCATGTTATGGAGTTCGATAAAAAGAAGATACGAAGCATATAAAAAATATCACGTATCTGTCTGTCGTTTTCTCGCGTATGTTTATATTATATGTCAGAAATTCTTTTTTACTTCTGAGGACACGCTCGTAAATATTATTGCGAATTCTATGACGAGATATTATAAGTACGCGAGATCCGCTAACGCGCGCTCGGCTGACTACTCAAACGACACTCGACTTGCCTCTGCACACAAGCAAATATCTTTCAATTCCGCGAGTCCGGCTGATTGCACTGAACCAAATTTCGCCGGCGAACACACTTCGGGTCGTGCGCACATAGATACATTCATACAACGACGCGTATTCGCGTGCTCGCTTTTCGGTCGTAAAGGATTTTATCGTTATGAATTTAATTTTCGTACAAACAGTCCCGGCTTCTCTCTCTCTCTCTCTCTTTCCCTTTCTCTCTACCTGCTTCAGCAACACTCGACGAACCGAGCGTTATGTGCCAATGCAGACGTGGTTTGCAGGGTACTTAGAGAGGAACAAGGGTGGCGAGCTCTTCAGCACACAACGCCATATCCCGGCTGGTTATCCGTAATCCAATAAAACCAGGAGACACAAGCGAAATTTAATATCCAACACCATCAAAAGTCGCTAGGATTGTTCCACAGCTAGTTATAACTCCGACCCATACATCCCACGATCGCTATTCACAGGTTGTATTGCTTCGCATTCGTGGCTTCGAGCGCCGCCATTGTGCCTTAGGGTTACGCGATCGTTATCTTGAAATTGCCATATTAATCTAACTGCAGGGGAAAGGAATAATCCGCTTTGCTGCAATTTTTCTCTTTTCATTTCGAAAGTAATTAGAGCTAACTGTTCGAGATTGCTGTTATTTCTTGGAATATTTATGCATTTCAAATATTTGAAAATATATTTAATATATTTAAAGTTCATATAATACTACATTATTAAAATTTTCTTCAGTTTTCGTATTTCATGAATCACTTTAAATTACTCCGTTTCACTAACATCGTCTCAATTTTCATTTCAAATATTTCCATTTCAATATCACAAATATTTAAAAAAAAGTTTAAATATAGATATGATAAAAATAATACAATGTTTGATTAAAATTATTTGAAATTATAAAATATATTCTTTAAGAAATTATTTGAAAAAATTTTATTTTGATCATTCACATCTCTATTTTAGTCGTTAACGATACGATAAAAGATATAGACGAACAGACAGATTTTTTTGAAAGAATCATATACAAAACACTAACTCCGATATTTTAAAAGCAGAAGTAATAACGATTTGCCATGCTTCGCAGAATAACTAGGCCAATAACTTTTTCACATATTTTTTTGCATATAGATCGTTAAAATCGGTTTAACTATTTGATAGCTATGAAAAATACATAACATCCTTTTAATCTCGCCCGTTACACGTTTGATTACAAATCTAAATAAATCCATAAGTATTCTCTTTGCAGAAATGTTAAAAAATGAATCCCGTTATATGTAGACTTTTTTTTATTAAGAATATGATCAAATATAATCCTTCACAAATTTGCATAACCATTCTTTTTATCTAAAAAATTGCGATTAAAAATTTGCATTTTTAATTTTTTAGTTTACTGAAATAATGTTTTTTTTAAATACAGCGGTACATGAATTAATTAAATACAAATGCAAAATAGTTCCTTTTTAATAATTTTTTAAATAATATATTTTATAATTTTAAATAATTTTAATCAAACATTGTATTATTTTATAAAATATTTTTGATAGTTTTTATAAAATTTACATTGTTGAAAGTTGAAAGTATTTACGAGGATAAATTGAATTAATATAATGGATCAAATAAATGACTGTTTTGTAATAACGAGCTTTGCAATTAATACTTTCATAAAAACTTAGGTTTCATTTTCCTTTTTCCATGCGGCGAATAAATCTACGTTGATAATATCGAGCCCAAGTTTCTGTGGCTTCTATATTGTCGATACCACGAAGTTGTCACTTCCACGATTCTACCTGTATTTATTTCTAGTAACAAAGCTGACGAGAAACTTTACGAGCGAATTTTTACGATTGCATGGTAGCGAATTTATGAGATTTTGCATTGTTGCTTTCGTCAGCAAGTTACACTGTATATCGAAAAGTCGAACAACTGAAATGGATTTTGTGAAAAAAAGCAGAGGAAGGGAGAGAGAAAGAGGAAGAGAAAGAGAGAGAGATAAATTTACACATATATATACATACACATATATTTCCGCGTTATCGGCTCAACTCTAGGCCGGCGTGTTTGTCTCGTGGGAATCTGGTGAACCGCCGTTTTATCCTTTGCGGTGTAGACGCATTCGTACTTATCGTTATTAATTAGTGGAACGTGTCCACGGAGGTAGGACAGAGGTCGAATTACTACTCCGACAAATCCGCTTTTCGAAGTTCGACCCTTGTTATGAACACCCACGGCAACCTCGTTTATCTGTTTATCTAGTTTGTACTTCATCGCTGGGTCTTGCAGTTACAGCTACAACGTGCGTAATTACTATCGAAATTTATTACGACGGTCGTTCGAAATGAAAATTACAACTTCGTAATGTCATATTTTCCGTTCTATCAGTTCTATCTCGGGGCTAGAGATTTCAGCTCAATAGATGTTGCCAGTCTAGTTTGAATCTAACTGCGCAGTAAGAGTCTCGCATTCCATCATTTATTTTCGAGAAAAACATTTTTTGAACTAGTAAAGAAACTTTATTTCAAATATTTGATTTCCTTGAATAGCAAATTATAAAGTACATAAATATAGGATATTTCTAGGGCCTAGTTATACATATCATCGAATTTTTTTAAATTTAAACAATTTGCAAACATATTTTTCATTTAATTTGCTTCAATTACATTTTTGGTTGTTGTCGATGATTTTGATGAGTCAAAGGTGTAAAGATTATAAAGCTTTACTTAAAATATCACGGTAAAACAAAACACGAGAATATATTTGGTTTTGTAAAATTAGAAAAACAAAAAAAATTAATTACCTGACGCGTCTATTCGACGTCATGTTATGTCGCGTTTCCGCTCTTCTGATTGCATTGTATATCCAAGTGTTCTGTGTCATTTTCTTGATACTCTTATCTCAAGAAAAAATATACAGTTGCCTACTTATTGTTAGTAGAATAGCTTCCGGGCTTGTGTCAGAAACATCAAATCCTCCGAACTTAGAGCAATCTTTTAATAGAACTTGAAATTTCTGGCTACGTTCAACTTTCTGAGTCATGCTGACTCACGTTTTTTGATAGAATAGCTACAAATATCTCCGAAAAAAATTAGTCATGATATAATAAAATTAGTCAAACTCGAAAAATGAGATTCGTCCAAAACGTCTAAAATATTATTGCATACATATAATATAATTTTTTACAAACTATAATTAATTCAAGCATATAAGTGTCTGAACAATATCTTCGGATCTAATTATCTCTTAATTATTTAATTCGATATACTGTGTGGTTATTAAAATTCTCAAATAATTTTGTTTTATGTTTGCTTTATGTCCAATAAATATAGGAATGTATGTAGTAAAGGTTGGAGAGAATCCTAAGATACTCGTATAGCAATTATGTATCTATCTGTAGCAAAAGCACTGACGTATCTGTGTAAAGTATTTACATATTTTTCAGTCTAAAAATAATCGCTGGAAAATGATATTTGCTTGACTAGAAAAATATGTGAGGTGCGAGTGGCTAAATCGGAAATCGTACCTTGAAAACAAGATCAGTACTTTTTGGAGTGGGTGAATAACGCTTAGCTGACCTCCGAGTAATAAACGGTGTATGTGGTGGAGATGATTGTACGATGAAAAGAAGCGAGGAGGGAGTTACCGCAACAAATTTAATTGGCTAGTTTTATCTTAATCTTTTTGTTTCATTATCGAATCGCAATCACGACGCAGAACGTTTCGCATAAGGTGCGAAGTATAACGCTTATATCTAAATTACAACCCTTCCTCGCGTACGTAGAGCCGCGTTTAGAATGTTGGTGCGCCGGTTTATTTCGCTTTGTCGGCAATAACAGTAGATCTGCCTAACGAGCCCCTAAATAAGGGAAAGTAATTTCATGTATTTATGCGTGAATTACGGTACGACCGAGGATATCTCCGGAGGCAATTAACGCCGACTTCGTAAAACCAGCATCCCTGCATGCCGCGGGAAACAGAAACAACCTAGCAGAAACGCATTCGCCCCTGTACACACATATGTATACATAAATATATATGTATATGCTAAGCGAATAGCAACCTTTTGCCGTCTCCATGAAACAAGCTAATTGCTCGCGAGCAAAAATGAATACGACCACGTGCGCCGGCCAGAATCGCAGACCTCTCGAAAATCGTTAGCGAAATTCAAAAATTGCAAATTGCAAGAGATATCTTGGAAAAAAACGCTCGCAAACACACCCACACAATTTTCCTGATAAATATCCTGTTCGAGGAAAATTTTATTCAGCTGTGCTTGATTCCAATAACTCATATTTCACGCTTGGAAAATTTAGGCATCTGGTAAATCTCACAGGCGAGAGTGGAGAAAAGGATTAATCGTTATAATCGGCGGCCGCATTAACCCTTGAACCCTTGAACGCGTTACCAGAGTCGCTCTCACGCTCTGATGAAGGAACAACCTTCATAAAGAAAATTTTCAGCTAGTCGAACATAAGCGGCCAATAACTGCCGTCGTCGAGATTTAAGATCGCGCTGTCCGATGCTAACGATTATTAAGTAAATGATATTCCAGATGTTTGGTTTCATTTATAGTTTTATTTACGAGCTTTCGCAGGAGAGAGATGAATCGCCCGCGAACGAATGAGTAGTACACGCGCATAAAAAAAAAAAAAAGAAAATACAATGCGTATTTCACCTACTACGCACGATTTATAGGCTACCAGTGATGATCGTAACCGTCTCGTGCTACGCGACGGCTTTTAATTACTGCCAGTTGATACATTACATGGCTCCCCGCCACGACTAGTTATTAGCCACTCGTCGACTTCGCACGTTATTGCGCTCGGTAGTTTGATGATTGAATAATGTAAAGTCCACGTTTATATAGATTGCTGCATTTAAAAATGAAACATCTTCGATTGTCGCGGCCGATAAAAATCGCAGCTTCGATTAAATGGAAATTGCTTTCCGTCAAACGGAATTTGCACCCGGATCGATAAAATGTTAAAAGCGTTGTTACGCAATCGTTAAAATCGAGCAAAATGATATTTTATAAAATTCAGTCACAGCGATATTTGTAATCCAGGTTGCCCCTGTTAAAATTTGTCACAAAAAATTATCATGAGAAATCAAGTGGATACATGCCTTAATTTTGACTTTGAATTATTAAAATATTTTCCAAATTAACTGCTCTTAAGATATTAATCTTACGAATAATATAAGTTTCTACGTAAAAATTTTTTTCTAAATTTATAAAATTATTTTATTATATATTTATATATAGTTTATTATTGTTGTGCACCAAATATAAAGTGCAATGTATCCAATAATAATTTTTTGAAATAGTATAATAATTAATTTGAACGCTGCTATAATTTAAATTTTATGTTTGTATGTTACAGATAACGTTTGAGCATCAACTACTCCGCTGTTGTGCATCGGTGTCAGTGAGTGCGATAAATTTTTATTTAATTTTGAGGTAACGAATTTATATTTATTGATAGTAGTTGTAGATTGTAGTTGTAATTGTAGATTGTTTATAAATAGATTCGTTGCCTTAAAATAGATGAACCAGAATAAATTCAAATTAAGATCAAACTTAGATTGGACTTTTGATAGATGACTTTTAACATACACAATTAAAACATAATTACACAAACAAGTATAAATTAAAGAAAGATATAAAGCATTTTAATTCACTTATTTATTTTATTTAAAAAACGCGCTTGTGCGTTTATTAATTGTGCATAGTAACAACTGCATTATATGTATATAAAAATAACTTATTCTTCTAACAAATGCTGATTATTTTAATTTTTTATATTCTATCCATCTATGTAGTGTGATATATGAAAATACTTTACGTTGATGTTTGATTAAATCCAAGTTATCGATCAATTAAATGTAGATAATATAAATTTTTTAAATAAATTTTATTTTATTATAAGTAACATTATATATATATTATTATTATTAGAATTAATATTAATGAAATTATTTTGATTGATGACTCGACTTTATGTTAGTCAAAGTAAAATTATATTTAACGATGTACGACAAACAATCGTGATTTCTTACGATCGTATTCGAGCGAACGAGAAAACGGAAGGAATTTCTCTCTTTCACTGCGATTTCTAATAAATGTTAAAGTTACATGATTAGATGTAGGATGATTGTGGCCAATAAAGGTAAGTCCACTGGCCTAAAAAATAGTTGATTTAAAATCGTGTAAATAATGCTATTATAAATATGAATAAAATAACGTAAACGCGATATATTCGATTTCAGATTTATTATTTAACGTTAAAATAATGCATGGATAAATATACGCATACAATTCTTCCATTGTGTATGCATTATCTATTATTTTCAAAAATATAATTATTTGTACTTTGTAATTTTTTCGACCTCACTTTTGATGAAATTCATATTGAAAACCGAATATACTAGGTCAACTGAAAGGATATCCATATTAATCCAGCCAATTTTTTTTAAATATAAAGTGCATCGGTTCTTATATTTTTTCAAGCGGATAAATCGCGAACACGAGAATCGATGTCGGGAGAGGGAACGTTACATTCGCAGGGTCGATAATTCGTAAAAGCGAGAGACGCGGGCGAATAGTTGGCTGGCTTTCGCAAGGGACGCGCGATCGCATTCAACATCGAATTACGTAATAACCAGCGAGCTAACTAGGGGGTGGGCTAAGGGTAATTTGCCGGGCCAATCTACGCGCAACCGGGTGGAAGCCTCTTCGGGGGTTGACAGGGGTATGGCCAGCACGCCCCCTTTTTAGGCAGACCGGCGGAAGATTTAAAACTGGCGCGACTCGCTAATGACTATTAACTAGTTGTCATGCGCCATCCACCCTATTCCTGGCGGCACACGTTTGTCGTGCCGTTTCTGGGTGCGTGCCGCGCTGTCATGCTCGTTCTCCTCCTCTCTCTCGGCATCGTCTCGGTTCTCTCTACCCTTCCCCAGCTCCACGTGCAACTCGAAGCACCGCCGGCAGCTAACCCCCGCGAGATTTATGCGCCGGATGTGACTCGGCTACCATGGTTTATGGGTTTCGAGTGTGTTGTGTCAGCGTGTGCACACACGCACAGAGAAAGAGAGAACAAGAGGAGATATGCACATACGAACGCGCGCTATTCGGTTTGTTTTCTTAATGCGAGCGCGGGACAAAGTCGATGTTATTTTCGTTTCGGGCGATTCGCGTTTGTTTCTGAGTTAACGCATTAGCATACAAAGCCGTAGTTTCGAAAGAAAATTTTTTATAACATGTAGGTATGTGCAGCTAGAAAGAATGTACATATATAAATGCGTAACGAATGTTTTATTTAAATCTGTGATGAATAATTTTAAATAGTTAAATATATATATCTAGTAAAACTGTCTTGAATATGAAAAGAAAAAGAGAGAGTTTAGAATTTTTAATTTAAATATCAAAAATCTAAATAATCTTTAAAAATATGTTGATATTTATTACATAAGATTTATGTTTATAATTTATAAAAAAAATATTTAAAAAGTTTAAAAGTATCAGAACATTAAAATTTTACCAAATTCAAAAGAAATTCTCAAAACTCGTAATACGCGTGTAAATAAAAACGATATTTTGGTAGGAACATATTGTATCAAAGGCTGCCTTTGTAGAGGAGTGCAACGACTTTTAATCTCAAAGTGATGTCTGATTTTTTCTTTTTTTTTTTAAATCAAATATGAATACATACGATATTTCAATGAACTATTCCCAGACTGTGAAGAGTTTCATTTTGGGAATGCATGCTCCTAATTATTTTTTAACGAAGTATGCCGTTGCAGGTGACGCGTAAGTTTAGTGCATCGTGACAGCGAATATTGCATAATAAAATGCGACGCGGCTCTCTTCCAGTAATTACGCGATATATAGCGAGGATCTCGACGGGCGTTATGAGCATGAAACCGGGTTACCTTATTGCCAGAGAAAATCTCGATCAGCCGATATACATAACGCGCGCGTGTGCGCGTTGGTACAGAGAGAGAGTGAGAGAGAGATGTGATCGTAGCAGCTTCGCGAGACGTTTCGAAAAATAAATGACGGGGAAAAATATTCCAGGCGATATAGGAACCGATCAAATTCCTCCAGGAAATTGCCTGTGATATTACGATGGTCGCACGCGGGCGCACGCTATCTCTCTTCCTTTTCCGCTCTTCCTTCTCTTCTATCTTCGTTGGTGCTACGCTGGAGGTAGCCTCCTCGTTGAACGACGACCTCACCGTTCCCGGGAGAGATCTCGAGCGACCTTAAGCTGGGAGGAGCTGGCTCGCCGACTCTGCCTGCGTTATTGTCATCGTCCTCGTCCTCGTGTCCTCGTAGTCCTTTGCAATCCACGACGTTGTCGTCGACGAAGAGTTTCATCTCAGGGCACTACAGGCACGCCCAGAGCTTCGGTTCGTCAACGCTTCGGGTTTGCACCGGAATCTCGCGCGCGCATGCATACACAGGCGCACACATACACAGGGAGTGCCTCTCTCTCCAATGCGTCGTGGTTCTGATTCTGCGGCAGGCGAAATATCGCCTCCGATATACAGCGCGGCTGTTGCGTTTGTGCGTGGCTCGCGACATTGAGCAAATATCCGTTCAGTTTACCCTCTCGCGACGCCAAGTCGAGGAAGTGGTGTCGACACCGGGCTTGTATGCATTTGGATTTAACTAGGCGTTCTAGGCCTGCCTTTCGTTGACGCTTGTGCGAGTCGTTCGACTTACCGAGCACGTATTTCGGGAATAATGTCATAAGGGCATTCCCGTAATTCCTCCGATAAAAGGCCATCAGCCGAAATATCAAGCTGTATGAATAATAATTCACGTTAGGGGGTTATAAATCAACTATTCGAGTCAATTTATTTGGATGACTTTAGAGGAATTCGCGAAACGTATGCCTTTGACAAGCACGTATTGCTCCGAAATTGAGGAAATCATGTAGACACAAATCGAGCCGATCGAGTATTTTTTTTCTCTGAAGCTTTTGGTGAACAATCTGTGTTCGAGTGATGTCTTTGGATACGGTAGATGTATCCTCCGATATGTATGCACGAGCGGATACACATGGGGGATAAAAATAAAATCGCGCACGCGTGTGATGCAGTTGTTTTTTGGGGAACGCGAGAATTTTACATCACGCGGTTTTGGGAGGCTTGCCTCTTCTTTTCTTTACGTATTTGTGTTTAGTCTGCCGCAGTCACGTACACGCACCGTAGGATTGCATACGCGTGTCGCAAGAGGGATGTGTCGCTTTCTTCTTTTCTCTCTAACATCTTTTTTTTTCACACTGCGAGTTACCTATATCGAAATTTTCATCCTTTTTTCGCTGTCCATATATTTTTCTTATATATAATTTTTTGATGGATTATTGACAGGATAATTACATCGATAACTCGCGGTAGATTGCTATGGTAATAAGTAGACTCTATGAATCTCTATGAATAAATTACTACCTATCGTAAGTGCATTTAATAATTTGGAAAAATCGATGTTCTAAAGTTGCACAAATCTTAAAAATAATTTATCTTTTTTATACATACACATATATTATATTACTAGAAAATTAATATTTATATTAATTAGTCATTTTAGGTGTTTAAGATTTTTTACATTTCAAATATTATTTAAATACCGGTAGAAATATCTACATTTTGCTCAAATAAATATCTTATAATAGAGAGAAATTTATCGAGAATGGTGACCTACATTTAGCAATAATTTTCTACCCAAGTTCTGTTTGAAATTCCGTTTGAAATTGTGACAACTGGACTTACTCCTAGCAATATTCAAATAGTTTATTATAACGTTGAATAACTGTAATTAGATCTTTTAATTTATTTCTTTTATCCAGATGGTAATTAGTAATTAGAGACAAATTCGATTTTGCTTTTGTTATCGCAAAACAACAATAATATGCAAGATCATTCTTATTTTTATACGAATCACGCACGAGTATATAATAATAAATTTAAATAATATTTGAATTTAAAAAAATATTTGATTGTGTGAAAATAAATATACACACTGTTAACAGAATTTTTAGGAAAAAATTATTTTATTAAAAAGAAGAGTTGACATCGAAATCTAACAATAATGCTTGCAAATTCATTAGTTGCAGGCTTGATTTAATTAACTGCAGAAAGCCAATGTGTAATTTGTAATTTTACATTTATACAATGCAAAGTCAAACAAGTAAATGACATATGGCTGCTGTTCTTCATTACTAATTATAAGATTGCATTATTTCGAATTACGGATTATTTCGAAATGAGAGAATAGGACGGATTTCCTCTGATTTTAACATATAACGTCACAATTTACAGGAAAGTAAAATCTTATGAAAATACAACAAATTTAAAAACTAAAAAATTAAATCTGAAAAATTAAAAAATTTCTGAATAAAACACTTTGAAAATTTTCCAATATATCACGTTGTATTTCAAACACATCAGTTCTTCGTATAAACGTATATTTTCACGACATTGAATGACAATTAAGATTTGTATCGCGTTATTACTAAAAATAACAGGTTCACAAATGATACAGCGATAATGTAGTTAAATATTCCCCAAAATCTCGTGCCGTATAGTTGAGTAATGAAGAGCTTTCGATAAAACTGACCCAGTTGTCAAGAGGAATATCATTTCCCTGCCGACGCGGCGCGGAGATGCAGCACTCGCAAGTCCGTCCGTCTCTAAGCTGGCGGTGCAGCGCGAGCAAGTTCCACTGATTCCACGAGTCGACCTCACGTATAAACGTGGATATCAATGTTTGCGGCGGCGCTAACTAGGAGAGCATATTTACCGTGCGGATCTGCGTTATATTCAGTCCAACTTGGGTGCACGAGAGGAGGCACTCGCTCCCTTCATCTCCAGGAGAAGTGTGTCACGTTTACCAAACTGTTTGAATAGAGAACCGAGGATATGTATCGCGTGACGTCTGAGAGATTCTCTCTCTCTTCTTCTCGTGATATATAATTGCGAGTGTATAATTCGGCGCGGACTCCTTCCGTATAATTCTGCCTACGTCATCGTGCTGCATACCGATATATCGCACGGGTGGTGAGCAGCATCTATGAGGATTTCGCGCTACGGAAGTATCCGGTTACTCGCCGTGTTCACGGTTCACGAGACTCGTCAACGCGGCTCGGGATGATATCGAGCGAGGAATTCTTCGAGTTCTTCGCGTGATTCGCGAATACCGTCGGCATATATTCAAACACCTCAATTCACAGCGGTAATATTTTGACGAGGCGGAATTTCGACTCGTGCGTAATCGCGCGCGCCGGCGACTATGAGGTATGCCGAAATCGTTGAAATCGGGATGGCAATTATCGAGACTGCTCGTTAATTTTAACGCCGACGAGAAGTCAATCTGAAAATATGATTTAACGTCTCATTCGCGAGATTTAACGATTCGATTATTTTGTCGTGTCTTTTTCCCTTTCTTCCGTCAATTCGCGCCGTTTTATTATTATTGTATTTCGGGTGTAAGATAGATGATTATTAATTTCATCAGGAATTCAGAACACGTGAAAGATCATGCTTGTTTCAAGTATATTTTATTACTTTGAATTAAGACGCGCGTTATTACCAGAGTTATCCCCAGTCTTGGGCTAATTACTATAGCTTCGTCCTCGCTAAACACGAGCACCATCTTTCGAGGCCATTATACCGTACGTCGTTGCCGCAAGAACGTATACACGCTGTTAATAGCGCAAACGCTAAACGGAGGTCCTTAACTCTCGCAATAATGCTCCGGTAGATACGGAATAGAGAGTAAAAGCCGCGCGGCTCGCTCTCGAGCTCGGAGAGAAGCTGGAAGGCGGGTCGAAACGCGGACAGATACTTGAACGGGATAACTGATACCGGAGCGCCCATAAGCCTTTTGGCAACATACACACACGTATCTGCACGATCGACCTTGCTCCCATCTCTCTCCCTCTTTCTCTTTTCGTATCTCTCTGCGTAAATAGCGGCACGTGCAAACCGCCGGTGCAACCCCTTCCGAGTCGCTGCTGTCGAACCCTAAGGCCCTTTCGGGATCCAGCGCTGTTTACCGGCACAATATTTACCCGCGACTTATAACCATCGACTGTTAAGCCGCGTGTAAAGCGTCTATACGATGCGCCGAATGAGAGTACACGGCGCGCGCGCACTCGCGTGTCTAGATTCGCCCTCGAGTTCTTTGTATTAGGGGCGCGAGGCGGCTTTGCGTCGCCTCCACGCGAAAATAAGTTGTCACCACCGGATTCCCTCGGCGCTAAGCGGATTTCTCATCTCGAGCCAAGCTACTTATTTCTTCATCATACAGAATGTCTCGCGGAAAATTAATCGTAATGAAAATTCTATTCCCTTCTTCGTCCGCATTCATCCTTATGATGCATCTCGCCGAGAAAAAAAAATGATTAAAAATCGACCTAGCTTTTTATTTATTTTCAGTACGTGCTCATTGATTACTCGGATATTCGCGTGAAATGACTTTTATTTTTATAGATGCATATATATACACTTGTAAAAGCTCGTCTAAAGTTTGCACGATATGTCAAATTGCAATCACGAATTCTGAAATTGACATCTTCCTTAATCGCGCATATACGTGCATTCGACGTCCGCGAATCGTTGGATAGAAGCGCGAGGATTTCGATAAGCATTCATAACAGAATTTGCGCAAAATGCCGATAACTGTTTGCGCAGGCGTTAGGTACAAGTGCTAGAGGATATCAATGAAAACAACAAAATCATCGCTCTACGCTCCCTATCTGATGTTTGCGAATGAACGATTTGTGAGTATCCTCTTTCATTAAAACAATACGCGCGCTTAATCAAATATCTCTTCAACGTCATTTTATTTCGGCGCAATGCGGTGTTGATTCGATTGCCATCGATATGCGCGGCGTGTTATGTGTATACGTTTCGCTCTACTTGAATCAGTTAAATACAATTCTACGTATGCCGCGAAGAATCTCGCTTTCGTCCGAAATCCATCATGATGATCGCGATCGCGCTAAACACGTTCGATCATCTCAAATTGGTAATTAAATTCGCATTCGGGAACACAAACGAATATCTCTTCGAGCGGACCCCCTTTCTCATTCGCCCCGTCGAAAGCGATCGCGTTGTATTGCCTTTAATTGTACGCCGTGTTTACCGATATGATTGCGAGGGTAAACAGTGGATGAAAAAAGAGAGGAAAAAAGAAAAGAGAGAGGGAGACGTAGAGAAAAGGAGCCTTTTCGCAGCTGCCATGGGCTGCGAATCGCGGTCACGTGCCATCCTCAAATACGACTGTCCCCCAAACACGTTCGGCTCGGCTTACTGCTTTTCATTTACCCTGACTCTCCCCTCGATCCCTTTACTCGCTTCGCGGTCGACTCCCCTTTCGTTCCTTGTACTTTGCTCTCCGTCGTTTGCGCGTCGATCCTCCTCCCATCCCTTTTGCCCTCTTTTCTTCTCATGCCGCTCCAGAATCGACAGATGTCACAGAGGGACAAACACGCCCGGCCGGACCTGTCAGCGTGTTCTGATGTCGTCTGTAATCGTAATTAATACCTTAATCCGCGAAGACGTCAGATGCATTTGTAGCAGCTTGCGCAATATTAAATATAATGCGCGTTACTCGATATTAGTTAGGGAACCATGTGCGATCAGTTATCAAAGTCTCGATCAAAATTTCAACTAATTACGTCTCGTACAATTCTATCAATTTTCATATTTTGCTGTAATTTGTTTGTCATTATTCCAACTATCTTTGAAAGTGCAAAGCAACTATAAATATATTAAAATTATTGCTTTTTATAAATGATTTCAAACGACACGAAGAAGCAATATTATTATTAATTAAGCATTTTTTAATATATGTATTTGCCTACAATTATATATTATTACTTGTTCGGATTAAAAATTTTTCTCTTCAGCTTTAGTTATAGTAATTTCACAATTTAATTTAATAATTCTGTAATTTCAATGATTGTAATTTCCGCCGTCGCCTCTGTATTTTCATGTTTGAAAAATCAAGTCACTCTCCGACGCTGGGAAAGAAACTCGCTCTCGGTAGCCTATATCCGCAAAATAATTTCACCCTCAACTCGGTCGGGAGTAGATTCTCATTTCCGGCGCTATTTCACTTCGTGCTTCCTCGGCGGGTAAGTATATAAAATGAGATTTAAAAAAGTAGAAGAGACGAGGGACGTGCTAGGCAAATCCGAGCACGAGGAGCAGCAATAGTGTCGATATTTCGCTACCCCTTGCGGGGACTTTTCGCTCGATCTCCTAGATCGTTCCCGACTAGCTGAACCGATCGTCTTCTGGGAATTGGGGAATGACAAGTGACGAGAAGGAAACCGAACCGCAAATTTTCGCGGATGTTGGTTGTGTCTGGTTTCTTTTTTCCTGTTCTGCTGTTTTTTTTTTTTTTTTTTTTTTTTAATAAAAATACAGATTTTAAGATCTGTCGCTGTATTATTAGTTGTTTGAGAATTTTTCTTTATATTATATTTAAATTATTTTTTTTTAAGAGCTGTAGCTCGATGCAAATAACGAAATAACAAGGATATTATTTTTTATTATTTATATTTCAACTCTGACATTTTTATTACATTGTAATAATAATAATAATAAATGAGAGTAATAAATGAGATTATTATTATAATCAATAATTATAATAATTTCAGATAAAATAAAATTAAAGATTTTATGAATGTAGTCTTTGTAGTCATATATTTGTTTCAATGCTGAATTTGACATAAAATACATATTTAAGCTCTGCCTTTTGGAACTCACTGGCATTTTGTGATAACTAAAAATTATTTATAAACGTCATGAATGTGAGCGTTATCAATATATATATATATATATATATATATATATATATATATATATATCGCAAAGCCGTTTCGTTAAAACTGTATTTCATAAGTAAAATGTTGTGCGAGTCAACGAATTTGTTTTTCACTTGATGGGAATATCGAGGATTTCATGAGTGTTTTACTGTGATAAATTGACGTCACCGATTAAAAGCATTACATTTTTATCAACCAAATCGAATGAACGCTATTTAATTAAAGCGATATTAATTCATGCGCCGGCTGCTAAATCGATAAAGCGGACATCATCTACAATTTCATTCAGCCTTCGATATATATGGAGCACGGGGAAAAATCTAATATTAACATTTTTCATAAATAAAAACCAATAGCGAGATAACATGTGCACGTGACAAACTTTTCTTATTCTTATAAGTAGCAAAAAGTCCATAACAAAAATATACAATTATTCTCTTATTGGATTATCCTCTTATCGAGCGGCTTGTGCCACATGTGTTATTAAGCGAGGTTTTTTTTCGAAACTTCTTCGTTCTCTCTATAAAGGTTTAGAATATTCTCTCCCCTGTATAGAGAAAGAAAATATTTTTCATTTTTCTATCTTAGAGACTAAGAGAGTTTCCGCTGTGTTCTGTCATAACAATGTCGAATTTATCGCGCGCGCGAACGAGTGGGCCCTCGCGAACAGCGGACCCCTCAGGACGAGCCGGGTGAGCAAAACGCGCGAGGGTCGAACGGGATTGGCCTGTATTTCGCTGTTATTCCGGAAAGTTTCCGTACTTCCCCAAGTCGGGCCAAGTATGTAAGTAGTAGTGGCAGGGAATTTCGCGCGCGTAGACGAAGCGCGCCGCACTCAACGAGAGCACTGGGCTATCGGGTTTGCGGTGTAACCGGACCCGGTAGCTATGCGAACTACTCTCTCCCTGACCCTGGCTCCTCTTATTTCGGAAGATTTCCCCCGATGCTCATTGCCTTCTCCCTCAACGCCGACTCGTTTCTAAGTTCCGAGAGCCCGGCTTATCTCCTTTCCTTCTTTTCGCCGTGCTATTTTTCCTTTCTTTCCATTTTATCGTGGTCACACACTTAGGACAGCATCGCCCTCGCGAAACATTCTTCCTGCTTCGTTTTCGAGCTGCCTCTCTTCTTTTCGTGATTGGAATATGCGTGAATTATAATGATCATATAGATAACTAGGGTTTAAATATGAATTTTCTGCTGTAAAGATGGGGAAAATACAGGTTTGTTATTTATTACAAAATCTCAACCATCTTCTATATTTTCGATTAAAGGATCGTTCGAAAGTCATTCATTTACGGTTAATTTCTTCTTACAGTTGTAAAGAAAAGTAAAAATATTAAAATTTACATAAAGTGTTCCTCATCTCTATTTTTTATGATAGAACTTGAAGCTATGGTGTAAATCCGGATAAGAACCGTATCGTGTTACGAAATAAACGAAAGGTCGCACGTGCGTTTACGGGCATTTAAGCGTCACAGCTTTGCGCTCATTATCCCGACGTTAATATAAGTACTGGTCGTAATACTTAATGATCCGTAAGTAATTGTATAGCGTCATTAGTGTGTCGCTCTCGCTATGGACATGACGCCTGCCAATTTTGTCCGACCGGTAATTCGAAGCGATGCGATGGTCGAACTCATTTGAATTACACAAATTACAGCGGACTGGATTAACGGAAACGCGGTGCGATTCCCCTTCCCAGTTGCGCACCCCTCAGTTTTATATTTCACTGACAATGAATGCATTGGCTGTGTTATGTACGAGTTTTTTACTTAGGGGTAATCAGAGTGTAATTAACGGAATTTTTATCCTTTTTCCGTCTAGCGCTATATTGCACATTATTGAACTGAAATCACATATATTTTTGCAAAGGATAAATGATGATTTATCCTGTCTGTGAATATCGTTGAAATAATTCAATTTGATAATTAAATGTGCATATAAATTGAATATGAGTGATAAAAATCACAATAATGTTGTTAGACTCGATATGACAATATTTGATGGCTTAATTTAGAATTGTTTATTATAAAAAAGATATGCGAATCTGCAAATTAATTCGATCGTGCGCTGAATTTTTGAGTAAATTATCGAGGAAGATATGTTTTGCGTCTCGAGATGGAGCAGAAGGAATTCCGCGCTTCTCTTACCAAAAGTGTCGTTAATCTCGAATAATTCGCGCAGTACAACGTTTCCTGAACATCTTCAACGACCCCTTCGCTCGACTCCGATGGCGTCTTGTATGCTGGAATTTTCACACGCTCGAGAAGCCAGAAACAAAGAGGGGCCTCCAAGATTTCGGTGGCTTCGGAAGACGCGTCTGCGAAGGGTATGCTTCGACGAGAAGGGGCGGGAAAGAGGGATGAGTGGGGAGGGCGACAATGTCTCGCGATCCTCGCTCGCATTGTGCTGTCTCTCCTTTCTCTTCTCCCGCGCGCTTCTGCAGACAGTGCGAGAAGAGATCTTGGAGAGATCCTGGAGGGATTCCGTGAGTAGAGAGTATAGAGGTCTCGCCGAGAGGACTCTCTATCCTCTCGCATCTCTCTCCTTCCTCTTCCTTGCCCCAGTCGTTCCTTTATCCCTCTCTTCCGTTTTCTCTCATTTAACTTAAGATTGGATTGCAGATTACATATCGTATTATTCTATGGCTTTTGTTGTTCTACTCTTAATTTCAGCTCAGTGCCTCGGTGCTTCTTTATGTTTTCTTTTCTCCTTTTTTTTTTCTTTTCAACTTCCATTCTCTTAGATCGAAATTCAGAGGCTTGATTTATGATCAATGACATCACGCACTGTTTTGCAAATTGTTTGGTCAGCATGATTCTAGCAGAATCAGCATATAGGTCTCTCTTTTTTACAGTCGCATTTCGCGTTTTATTTGTTCCCTCGTTCTTCCGATGAATGCGCCGCGAATATCCCTTTTCCTCTTTTCTATAGCATTTTTTTCCATCTCCAACCCTACACCTTTCTCTCTTTATACGGTTTTACGGTGGTTTGCTCTGGGGATAATAAATATTAAGGGAGAGACTAATTTGCGTTTGTGCCTTTGCGTGGTACGCCGTCGGTTCGTTTGATCGGTCACGCTTCGTAACGAGATCGAGATTTACTTTTCCACGTGGATTGCAAGCTAACCGATCCGTGCGACTTGGACGCGATATTCGATTTGGAGTTACGCGACGGAACAATTCGCGGACGAGACGCGTCGCACGTAATAGCGGAACGAGCCGTCGATGGACGAGACGTTGGATTGAACGGTAAATGAAACGCGAGCTATGTTAACGTGACCCACAAGGCGTGACTCGCGTCGCGTCAACGACGATCTATCGTGACAGAGTGATAGGAAACGAGGCGGGGTCTGACACGTGTCAGTTTTTTCAAAACTCTCCCCATCTATTACGAGAAAAATTATTATCACGTTCGTGTGCTCGAAATACTTCTTAATTGAAAAAGCAAAAAATAATATGGGAAGATAATCTTCTGAAGTAAAGATACGGTGTACCTACAATTTTATTTTATACCACTTGTTCCCTTTTTCCTTTCGATTAATCTGTGAGATATTAACGTGAAGTAGCAATATATTCCATCAAATATCGGACGCAAACATTTATTCATTCTCGTAACAATAAACTTATAAGAGGGAGGGAGAAAAAGGAATATGAATATATGTATAATAAAATGTATCAATCACGTTCACGCGCGGCATAAAACGCGGTCAAAAATGTACAGCATTACGAGATAGATATTGGTAGATATTCCTAACTTTCATCGTTATCCACTCCTCGGGGGAAACAGACTCTCTCCTCAACGTCGGGTTAACGCTAATTAATTAAACCCGCATATTGCGCCAGCTTGATCACGTCCAATCAACGTGCTAACGAGGAAACTGGAGCGCACGGCGATGGTAGACGGGTGTGTCAAGGACTTGGCGAAACTTTTCCGACCCTTGACACAATTGACCGGAATGGACGAAGCCGCCCTTTTCTCCACTGATTTCGTATAAATATTCGTGCCAAAGATATACGCACCATAAATTCCACGAGCGCGCAGATGCGCGCGCGATACGTTGAATAAAAATTCCAGACCTTTATCGATACGTGCATCGTCTCGCATTAATAACAAGAGCAAGAGCCTCTCTGAATTTTATTCAAACGTACTGGAGATCCTTTTTTTTTTTCAATTGTCATTCCGACTTTCTTTTCCTAAGGAAATTGCGGTCGGTTATCAATAGAAAAATCTGAATAGTATATGAGATGAATAAATAAATGCATATTATAAAAGGCGAAACATTTTTTTCATATATTTTATTCTTTTGCAATAGTATTCGTTTAGAATCAAGAATATCGATCTTGCTTAAAGAGAATCTTCTAACATTCGATTGAGAGTTTATAAAGAGAAACACACATACATATGCTTATTTTCAAGAATTAATTTTTTATTAAAATTAGAGAGGAATAATTAGAAATGTTGACTATCAATTAAAAATTAATTTGAATAAAATTAATAATTACACATTCTGATAATATAATAATTGTTTAACATATCTGACAATATAATATAAAAATAAAATAGGTAAATTAAATAATCGCCCAAACTAGCAAAAATCAATTTATTTAATTTCACGACGTTTCGACCATGTGATTGTGGTCGTTATCAAGTGAACAATAACACTACAAAAAATAATTTAAAAATAATATTAAAAATACAAAGCTAAAATAAAATAAAAATATATAATAAATACTCAAAAAACCGCATATAATAATGTACAACTGCAAACCGATATTGTAGTATAGTAATATTACTTACAATCAAGTCATATGAGGAGTTCACAAATTATTGTCAAAGTAAAACATTATATATCTTCATGCCACACAGTCAGAAATAAAAAAGACGAGAGACAGACGGTAACGATCGTCAACAGAATGGTAAAAATTTTGTCAGTAAGGATATTTTATACGACCTTAATTATTTGTTTCATTTTGTAATATTGTTAGTGAAGTAATTTTGCTTTTTATTGTATTAATCTCTGTCTATATATATCTAGATCACTTGATAAGGACTCAAAGAAGGGTCGAAACGTTGTGATTGAATAAATAATATTTGCCAGTACGATTGAGAGAAGATTCTTACTTTTTTTTAAATTCTGTCTGGCGATTCTCAAATATCTAGGTTTTTACTTAATTGTTTTGTAATAGATGTCATTTAAATTTTCAGTATCTTTTTGTGAGTTAATGTTATTATTGAGTTTTTTTAATAAAAAACATCTCTGCTATCTTGTTATAGATGTTTAAATTCTCAGTATCTTTTTTTTTAAAAAAACTCAATAATAATATTAACTCACAAAAAGATACTAAGCATTTAAATGACATCTGTAACAAAATAAGGTCGTATAAAATATCCTTACTGACAAAATTTTTACCATTCTGTTGACAATCGTTACCGTGATATGTTCTATGCTGTCTCTCGTCTTTTTTATTTCTGACTGTGTGGCATGAAGATATATAATGTTTTACTTTGACAATAATTTGTGAACTCCTCATATGACTTGATTGTAAGTAATATTAATACTATACTAGAATATCGGTTTGCAGTTGTACATTATTATATGCGGTTTTTTGAGTATTTATTATATATTTTTATTTTATTTTAGCTTTGTATTTTTAATATTATTTTTAAATTATTTTTTGTAGTGTTATTGTTCACTTGATAACGACCACAATCACATGGTCGAAACGTTGTGAAATTAAATAAATTAATTTTTGCTAGTTTGATCGATTATTTGATTTACCTATTTATTGACAATTGGAGCAATTGGAAAAAATTACGTTTTTGTAAAAATAAAATATAATAAAAATAAAAATCAATATAAGAAATAATTAAAAAAAAATGATAAAATAAAGTTTCAGTATATTTTAAGATCCAAGGTCCGCGTTTTCGGAACATTCCACTGTGAATGGAAATTCTACCGAATTCTTTGGCATTACTGCGAAACGCGCCGCGAGGGCAACGGTTATCAAACTGCATCAGACAGCAATAATTTATACAATTAGCTCGGCGCGCCATAAGGAATCGTTCACGGTGTATAAATTAAATTATCAAAGGCCTCCATTCTGGGTCCACACATTGCTGTTGTCGTGTCGGGCACGAATCGTCGAGTATATAAATATACGCCTGCCTGCACGCGCGTGCGATACACAAGCAGATGCATGTACCAAACGTATGGGTGCATGCGTTAAGCAAAACGACGTTAGATTCGCGCGGTATCGTCGTGCGCAAATCACGGTGCACACGCGGTATTTATGGTGTTTCGCTTTTGGTATGCGTGTATGTGAGACCATATCGCTTGTATATCCGCGCGCACACGAGAAAGGTGGTCGCCGATCGCTAATTCCGAGCTCACGCGAACCTAGGCAACAGTAGCAGTTGAATCGATGCTCGGTTCATTGTCTTGATTTATACTTAACGTGTGCGGAAAAGGAAGGGGGGTGGAGTTAATTATTGCCTTGTGCACCCTACGAGCGAATCTCGTCCGTTTATTCCGGTCGTCACGTCGGTCTGATCTATTTAACACACTCACTCCTTATTCGCACGTTTCAAATGTAAACCATTATTGACGAGAGTTATTTTCATAATTTTATTTAAATAAATTGTTGACTCTGGTTTTTCAGATAATAAGAGTTGATAGGATGAATTAATATAAGAAATATTTTGAAATTTAATTCATCGAAAAATTATTTGAAGTAACAATTCTAAAAGCATTATCAATTATATTTTATATATATATATATATATATATATATATATTTATGTAGAACAAAAGAAAATAACCCGAATTATAATGACAAAATAAGCACATGCTTATTAAACAAAATTACTATTGTTTATTTTTGTAATTTATATATAGCACAATTTAAAATAAAATATGAACAGTGATAGATTTATGAGACTGCAAAATATAAAAGGGAAATATGAATAGAATGTATGAATATAAATTCATGTTTTTGCGAAAATAGTATTTCGAAATATTTGACTATCTATATATACATAATGAGATGAATAATTACATCAATTATTTGAAACCTCTAACGAGAAATATATGTTCGAAATATTAATTTTTGATTTATACAAAATATGAGTTATATATATATATATTACAAACAGATTTTAATTAACATACAAATGAAGTATTATATTTTTATGACTTTACATTAGCCATTTATAATACTGTTTTATGTTCGCAAAATAATATTTGAAAACTATAATAATATCATCCGACATATTATCTCTTAACGTCACCGTTTGTGACCAGTGTCATCGATTTTCCGGTCGTTGCATGTAGAACGCAGAGGATGCGTTTTTGAGCTGGATCGAGAGGAATCTCGATCTCGCATACTCTGCACAATTTGCTCGTCACTCTCGGGAGTATTTTAGGATTTCCGGTTAAAGTTTTGAACGGACAAGAATTATATTCGCGTCATTAGCCCGGGAAGTCACTCCGCTGGATATATATTGGTATTACCGCGTCCGAATAAAGCACTTCGGCCGCTAATAAAGACACATATCCACGGGGAGAAACGCACCCCACAGTTACTTCCTCGTCGTATAGATCAGTAATGGCCCATATAATTCGGTGACCCCTGTCGGAAAGAGAGAGAGAGAGAGAGAGAGAGCGGATGGCTCGTCTTTGAAGAAATCTTAATTGGAAGACGAGAAATTAAGATAGTTCGTGGGAGAGCGATAACTCGATGAAATGAAGGCCATTTGTTTCTTCGTCGGAAGTGAGTCAGCGACGTTATAGAATCAATACGTTAGTGTCATGTGTTCTAAACGTTTTCTCCTTGTCTCTATTTGAGCCGAAATCGATGGGATCGATCGCTCTTGTACGCTCGCGCGATGTTCTGATGATGTTGCGTGCATTTATCCTCGCGGCGATATAATGCGTACACGTTCGCGAACACGTTTCAGGTCTCGTGGGACTCCGACAAACGGCAAGAGAGAGAGAACATTGGTCACGAACGTTCCGAGCGGCTCGTTAATCGAATCCGCTAAACCCCTTGTCACCCTTCGTCGAACTGTCAGGATTAAATGTTCGCAGTACTAGCTGGTATCTTTACGGTAACTTTTAGCACTGTCGTCATCGCATAAGCACAAAAGTGGATGGCTTAATGTATAAGTACGCATGTTTAAGATCACATACTTATGTAATTATATATTTATAATATATTGTTTATACCTTTTCTATACTAAATTATTAGCAAAGAATTGATTATTATTTGTAGATGGTGTATAAAATTGATTACCACTGCGAAAGTTTTGCCAAAATTTGTATATACGTATCAACGTTTTTTATATGATATATTTATATCGAGAATTGAATTTCATAGAATTACATATTCTTATTTAATGGTAAATTATCGAAGATATCGAGTATCGTGTTATATTTGATAGCAATCATCGACCGTTGCGGTATTTAATTCATCTACGTCATCAATGTTAATTAAAATATATTACCATAAATTTCATTTTAATTAACATGAAAGCTAAATATATTTTTTGATATATGAAATATCGCTACCGCAAGGTAGCATAAAACGTGCAACAGCGGGAATTAGATAATTTATTTCCACAGAGCTTTCTGTAGAGCTTCGAATCCAACACACAAATATATCGTTATTGTCTAGTCGAATTCGAACAAAGCTATACCAACCAGGCTATCACGCTGCCCGCAAATGACTTTACGTTCGAAAATATAAATCTGTGTTATAGAACGAGGAGAGAAACTAATACGAGACAAATCTTTCCGGACGGCAAGTAATTTGGAACGAACCGCTAGATCGCCGGTCCTAAGAACCAAGTTTGTACGATTTGCGATAACGGTCCAGTGTTAACGATGATTACTATCCCGACTACCGCTTCGTGGTTGCTCGTTAATTCTAATACCCTCGATAATGCGCGCGCCGCTACAAAACAGGATCGAAAGAAAACGAGGGTATCGATATCTCTTGCGTTACCTGGACTGAAAATCGATTCCACCGAAATACTATTACTCAGATGTTGTGCATTTACAGTAATTTTATCTCTCACACATACGCGCTACTAATATACAGAGCGATTCTTTGATCTTGTTATTAACTTATCGATTATAGAAAAAAATATCCCGTCCAAAATATTGTTAATCTTTTTAATAATGCTTTAAAAATTATTATATATAAAGAAGTATTCTTTTTTATTATGTAACGTATTACATACATTTATTATAATATTGCGCAATATATTAACGAGATATAATACGTTATACGATAATATAAAAGAATATTTTAATAATTACGTTTTTGGTTAAAAATATGCTCAAAAGAGATCATGCATATCAAATGAAAATTTAATGATAATTAAACGTACATTATTACGTGTATACGCGAAATATATAATGCCGTGCATTCGAGAAATAAAGAAACACATATCTATTTGGCCGAAGCCCTGACAAGGGAGATTACCGTGGGATAAAAGGATCTCATAAAGTCAACGCAAACTCGAACTCTGTACCAAGTTCTAGCGTGGGTGGTTACGCGTCTGTGCTCGCGCAGATGGCACATATTTGTACACGTACGTTCAGGTGTATGTGCCATAACTGAGCTCTCTCTCTCTCTCTCTCTCTCTTTCTCTGAAACTCACCCGATGCTTCAACCTCTCGAGTCGCGTTTTCTTCCCCCGGCTCATTCTTTCCGTTTTATTGCTTGCTCGTTTTATCTCTCTTGCCTGTACGCGGTAAAGATTTACTCAGCGATCCTTCGGCGACATCACATCTCAATTCTTCTACCCCGCCTTGTCTTATTTTCGATATCAAGTGATACCATCACGACGGTGAGATCATAATAACGAAGAGATTATCTTCTTATAGTCGTTTTTCGATTTTCCGCAGAAAGGAGTGGAATGGGAAATAATTATATTTTGAATATATAATATGATAGTGCATCTTTGTTTTACCCGTGAGATCATTTTTTATTTCATATGCAAGTCCGTTAGTAATGCGCTTATAATACTCTTAATTCCGTAAAATAATACATACATGTATAAAATTGCCCCTTATTTTATTATCTAAAAACAAGTATTAATATTGACGTATTAAATAAAAAAAAAAAAATGGAAAAACTGTTTCGCGTCTATTTACATTCAATTATGGAACTATTGATGCGTCTCTCCGGTTCTATCGGCCGAATTCGAGGAATTGCGATCCACGAGTCACACGTACGAGCTTAAGTCTCCCTTTGTCGACTTTCTCCGCAAAAACCCGAGACTACAATGGGAGAGAGAAAAGAAGCCGCGTCGCTTGGGAGTCGGCGGCGGTATAGGTATATCTCCCTACGCTCGCGAGTTCGGCTGTACCAAAGTGAAGCTGAGCGAGAGCGAGGCTCGAGAGAGGGAGAGAAAGGACAGAGATAGAGGGGGGAGAAGTGGGGGGGGGGGTGAACATTTGCATGCCGAACCGCAGTCTGACTGCGGTGCACACCGACAACTCGCACGTTTTGTTCCTTCGTTTCTCAACCGGCGGCATTGGAATTCAGCATGGAAAGTGAAAACGGATTTCTCCCCCTGTTCTCACCCCCTTCGTGTCGCCCCCCTCCCCACCCCCAATGACGACGCGACGAATTTCTCGTCCACTTTTACCCCGTTTTCCTATCCCTCGCGCCTTAAGTTTCAGCCTTTCCTCCGACCATTGTTTTCGCTCTTCCGCTTGTTGTGTATCTCTCCTTCCTCTATGTTATTTCTGTGTTCACCGAGATTTCCGCTCTTCATTACGCTCTTTAAACTTCTCGATCGAACGGATTTGTTCGTGTCGTAAAGCGAACTTTCCTCGCAAAACGCGAGTAATCGCATGTCGAGCGCAGTAACCCCATTTTCGAGAGAACTGCTGGAAAAGTTTATTAAAAAGTACTTTTATTTATAAAATTTACTTGAGACTTTATTTCAGCGATCTCTTATTCTATACTTACCATCGCGCGGCTTTATTCTATATTAATCCCGATGACTGCTCGTCGTCATTTTTCGGCCTCGTTCATCGCGAAGAGAAAGAGTCGCGGGCGAAATTAAAATTTATTTTCGAGATCCGGAACGCGCGGGAATCCATGAATGGTTAAAAAGCGTGTGCGAGAGAGGGCAGTACGGTAATAGACAACTTTTCATTCGAGGGAAAACGCGCGGGCTTCTGAATCCGCGTGTATTGTCCGACAGGACAATGTGTCTCCGTACTCGCCGTACTTGCGTGGCTGCGTTCGGATAACGAGGGTTGCCAAAGCGAAAACGAGTGAATTGTAATGGAGTTGATAGCGCGAATGTCCGTCCTGTTGCCACAACGACTGGACGACTGTAACCCAAGGCAACGTTTCCGGTTATCCTTACTGCGACGACGATTCTATCGCTGGGTTCAACAATCCTCTCGGACAATTTATCGAATTGGAATATGCAGTACAGAGTTTTAATATAATGCGGAATTTTTCATCCTGTCGAAGATGAAACGTAGGATGGCTCGAATTTTTTGTCTGCAAAAACTGGGAATAAATATATTTTTGAAATATATTGTTCGATAATTATTTCGATGTAACGTACGTAAAAGTGCACGGAAATTGTTGCTACGTTCGCAAACAAAGCACTTTTTTTATGAAACAATACGGCAGCGTCAAGTCAATTTTCGTCGTCAAACAGAGAAATCACGAATCACGATCGCAGTGTACTGAAATAGCTCCATATATATTCGATTCAGATCAAAAACTTTGTAAAAATATTTTATTTTTAATTGCTGGCATACGCGTTTCTATAGAACGCGAATCGAACCAACAAACGCTTTGTTTATTATTAGTCGCTTCAATATTGACCCCGATTTGAACGAGTGAAAGAGAGCGTTTAAAAGAAAAAAAAATAGAGATGTTCATTTTTAAAAAATTTTAGAAATTTCTGCAAAAGCGTCGCTCGATGAGGGGACGAAATCGGTTTCGGTTCGTTCGAAAAGAATCACGATCTCTCTCAGCGATTGTGTGAATAATGAGAAAACTGGGATATGAGCGGCAACACCAGGAAATTCAACACGTCGCAGCCGACGCGAGCAAATTTCAGCGGTCGAACCATTCGTCTCTCGATTCACTGACCCAGAAGGTGCGAAACGAATTAAACGCGTGCGGTGACGTTTTCTCTATCCCTTTCTCTTTCTGCTTCTCTTCCTCCGCGCGTCACGTTCTCTCCTCTCTCTCTCTACGTGCAACCCTCTTCCTCTTATACTACCCTCGCTATCAACTCTCTTTTTCTCTCTCCGTCGCACTTACGCCCCCGCCACGAACACACAATGAACATTGGACACTCGAGACAGAAAATATGGGCGACCGGAAGGGGAAAGAGGGGATCGCCGCTCGTGGATCAGCAGATGATTACGGGGTCGTAAATCTTCCAGGTTCTAGCGCACCGTCGGCGGTCCTCTGCACTGCATCACGTTGACGTCGGTTGAAAAAACTACGTCCGCTGTTGCACGTCTCGTGTGTCTCGTTTCACACAGACTCCCTCTGTTCATGTTTATTAATTGAGAGATACGGTACAAATGCCTTGCGCTTAAGAGACACTCGAAAAGTTTGTTTTTCCCTTTCGCTTGTGTTCGCTCTCTGTGGAGAATATATTATGAAACTTATGAATAAAAAATTGATAACTTGCGAAACTGTGAGAAACCTTAGAAAGAAAGCATAATTTAATTATGAAGAAACGTATAATAGTATATTGTGTATCAAGTGCGGAAAGTTGACAATTGTCAATCCGCAGGTGATACACATACTATTTTGTATTACAAGTGCAGGCAAAGTGGCTTTGTGCGCGTTTTCTGTGCGCGAGGTGGCCGATCGCACGCCGCCATCTTGCGGCGTGGGAAATCGGCCGCTTTCCGCACAGGAAACACGCACACAAAGTGCCACTTTGCCTGCACGTGTAATACAAAATATATTTGTCGCTAATAATAAACATATGTAGATACGCGTGTCACGTTAATGTCTTTAAGGAATTTTACGCGCATCGCGGTACTTATATACTATATTATTATACAGGCGAAATGATCTGCGACATTGCCATATCCGGATCTCGAAATGGAAGCAGCGCGGAAACGTGGATCTCGAGATTCATAACGAGGAGGATAATCGGTATCGCGGCGCGAAATTGCGCTCGTTGACGCTTCGATAGATGGATGCGTGATACCGTGCCGCTCCGGTCGAGATATTCGATTTGACCATTGCCCGTGAATAAGGACATTAAAGGATGAGGATGAAAATCCCCGAAATTATTAGGCGATATCCAAGTGGAAAATGGAGCGCTGCGCCGCGCCGGTGGGAAACGCTGACTGGTCAGCGACCGGTAGCGAATCGTCCATCTGTCCCTCGGGATAGTCGGTTCCTGTGTCTATGCTAAAGGGTCGACCGGGGGTGGGAGTGACTGGTATTGGCGGGTGCACGAAAGGGGGATGTAAAGCCGCATTGTGCGTATAATCACGTTAACCACCCGTAAAATGGATAACTTCGCATGCCATGTGATCGTCATCGTTCTTTCGCGATTAACGCGCGTATGTATTTATATACATGCGTGTTATTGCCTTTACAGTGAAATAATTAATTTAATTTTGAATATTGAAAATAAAATTCAGCTTCATAAACTCTGTAGATATTCGAGAGAGAGAGAGAGAAAAAGGGTATATACATCTAAAAATTGAGTATTAAAAATATAAAAGCGCGCACAGATTAGCTCGCGTCACTGTGCGATCCCTCGGGTTCTGACCTCGCGATTCGCGATATCCCTCTTGCCTCGTTCAATCAATCCCTTCTCTCTATCGTTCTTTGTTCCGCTCGCCGGCCATTATAATTGCCGGTAGGTCATTTTTCATTAGTTGTTTCGCGTAACACGGCGACGGCGGTAGCGGGCGGAAGAAGGACGGCGATGATTGATGACGTTGTTTTTTCGTTGTTTCATAAATCCGGATTCTCGTTATCGATGGATCCGTAACGATACATAAGCGTGCTTATAAAAATTGCCACGCAGCGCGGACGTTCTCGGGTGGAAACGTTATCAACGAGGTCACGATTAAAAGGGAACTCCTCTCTTCTCCTCTTCTAATTACGAACAATAAGACACATATCCCTTCTTTCTTTTTTTTTCTCTCTCTCGTTCTATCGATCCGCCAAAAGAAGAACGAGCGAGGATCGCTCGGCTCGCGGAGGAATGGTTCCTGAAGTGTAATTTACGAGCCGAGAGTTCTTTATCCCTTTCGTCCCTCTCGTGTAACGAGTTCCCAAGGATATCCAAGTACTACATGGTCGTTTGGTCGCTAACTCGGCCCGTCGAATTTATCTACGGAACGCAATTCTTTCCTCTCTCCGTTCCTCGTCTGTTAGCGGAAAACAGTGGACTGTCTCTTCGTAAACGGTTTAGCGACGTGACCGTGGATTAAAGCGACGCTCTGTCATCATGTTTATTTATCACTCACCGAAATGTGTCCGCTTAACGTGCCGAATAACGTACCTGAAACAGACAATAGAATGTATTGTTAGAGCGACCGATCTATATGCGAGAGAGAATAAAAGCAGTTGACAATGTATTTATATATAATTCAACACGTGAAAGCAAACATGCATGAAGCTGTCACGTTTCCCAATCTAGTGTTTTAGCTGCAGCCCCGAATTGTTTGCAAGTTCTTCGTCAGATTCGCCACAAACGGCACAACTCGAGCTAAATTTGCTTCTTCGGGGGTTACGGACTTTCAGCACGTTACTTCCTCACCTAAGATTATCAAGACCCGAGCGATTTCGTGTTAGTCGTCTCTTCCTTTTCGCGGTGCCCCGATTGCTGCAACGATGACGTTGCCGACGACACGGCGACCTTCTTCCGACCCCTTCGGAAAGCTAGCGTGTCCGAGTGAGGGTCAGCGTTGCTTCGTGGTTTTACACCGTGTAATATACACGCGTTTAATATCACACGATTTAATATCAGGCGCCTTCGTAACGTTCGGGCTTATTGTCAAGTCGGCCCGGTCAGGTTAAACGCGATCGTTTTACTACCCGTCATTCTCGTCTCGCTAAGTATTAACCCTCCCCGTGCGCTATCTGGGGTCGGCCAATTTGCATACTGGCCCGTCTATTACATCCTGACCTAACGCTGACGGACTTCTCGACGAAGCGGTAGGCGGGAAGGGAGAGAGTCGGTTCACACGGCTGCTGCCGGGGTTCACTTGCATAATGGACCTAACTATTCGATACTCTTGACTATCCTCCCTACGTGACTAATTGATCGGTAATCAGATTGACCCACTTGCGCGTCGCGCATACATTAAATTCCACCCTTACATTGTAAAAAGATATATTGTGTAAATGAATCGTATAATGTGCGAACAAAATTATATATAATATATTCCGTGTCTTTTTATGAAATTTTTATTTTCATGTATTCCGTATCTCTTTACAACGCAAGCGTATATCTCGATTGAAACCGCCGCGCGGTTCTTTATCGATGTGTATCTCGCTAGTGTTTTATAAAAACTTTCGATAAGCAGGGCGTGTCAAATTCGTTTTAGTTTCCAAACGGGTCATAAGCGATTTTACACTACGTCTAAACCGACACGTTTTTAACACGTTGAAAAAAAAGGCGAGAGAGCTGATATGCTTTTTAATGGTGTATTTTTAAATCTATATATGAAAGAAATGCAAAACACAACAGCGGGTGGTCCGTAGCCACTTTGTTGGCGAGTCGCGTGTTCGATTGTTCTCGGTTGATAAGCTCTTCTTGCATATAAAACGATAATGGAAGAGTGTCAGCTGTGTTAATACAGAATAGGAACTATAAGCGCTATTCTGGAAGATTGATTAATTATTACAACTCAGCATGTAACTTGCATTTAATCTTGCATTTTTTGCGCCTGATCTTTGCGCCTCGCGAGGGATGTGATTTTTCTTATCTCGCAATCCGCACGACTTCCGATCAGTCTTTAGTTATTTGCGCAGAATAATTTTTAGACGACGCAAATTAAACATTTGCGCGAGTTAAAAATATTATCTTCGTAGCTCCCGGCATAACTTTATATTTCCAGAGTAGGACAAGGCCGATCTTTTTTTTTTTTTTATACAAATTATGCAATTTGTATTCCGCTTAAGGGTTGACCCGTATCCGCTATATGATTATGCTGCGTACGCGGTTATCTAGCTTGCACGTTTTTATTTAGGGCAGAGAAAATGTGTCAAAACAGAGACATAAATTTATATCTACAAAAATATGCTGGATACTGCAGTCTCCTTCAGCTTGTATTATATCAGTTTTGATAATATTATTTTAAACTTTGTGACAAAAGACTTTTTTTAAAAGCTAACAAAAATTGAGATGCGAAATATTGTTTTCTAAAATATTCTCCCTGAAAACATAGTAAAAATAAAGAACCGTGGTAAAAATCACAAAAAGATAAAAGATAAAAACACAAATAAAACCAATTCAAAAAATATAAAAATTAACAAAAGATGTAAAATAATTAAAAAATGTACAAACATGTAGCATAAAGTAATATGAATAATAGTCTATTATTATTATTGTTGTTTAAATTGCGTAATTTACAAAAAAGTCATAAGCAAAAAATTTTCAAATTTTTAGAATTCTTAATATAAGTTTATTTAGCATATAAACCAGCAATGAATGTACCAACTATTATTTCTTCCACGAAAAGCTCTAATAGAGAGTTACATTGATAAGTAAACTAATTAAGAGGACTGAGTTCATATAAAAAAACTTGGATAGAATGCAACATTTATAATTACTAAGAAATGGGAATATGTTGATTTTGTAGAAATCTGTCAATTTTGACAGTTTTTTCTATTTTTGTCATAAATAAGAATTACAGAATATAAGTATCAAATTAATATATGTAATTACTGAGAGATATTGTTCACTATTGTTTATAAACGAATTAGAATTATATTTTGATTTCGCACAAACCAGTTATAGATTTTATGATTTATAACACGTGAGGGCATTTTTCTATTACTTATATTTTAAAGCGTTCTCTTTTCAGCAGTATATCCGCACATTTCTTTTATATTATTTTTTGGCGAGCAGAAAAAATGGAACACGCCTTCTTCAAAGTCCCGAAAGCTTTACTACGGGCTCCCTCGTGATTCCGCGTCTCCTCTCGCTTCTCGGTGAGTAAAACCGAGCGGGAAAGGAGAAGCAGTCGTGGCGCGCGCGCGAAGCAGATCAGCGACGCGAATAAAAGTTTCGCAAAAAGGGGAGGGGGTGTACAATGGCATCGAGGGGGTTGCGAGGATGAAAGTTACGGCTGAATCATTGGTGCGGCAGAGGACTGCTCCGCGAGAGATGGTACACCGCTCTGCCTCGCTCATAAAATAAATCTGATATTACCGGAGCGGAGCGCGCAACTCTCTCTCTCTCTCTCTCTCTCTCTCTCTATTCCAGGATGCATACATTTCAACCCTTCCAACCCTACCCTCCTCGTACATCGCGTTACCACGAAACACACAACGGGGGCGGTCGAGAGAAGCGCTCGATTCAAGCGACGGCGGCGGCGCCGCGTTTTCGGTATCGGATCGCGCGGGCGAATCGAGAGCGGCCTGCGGGGCAGTATCGTAAAAACGGATAGTTTTTGCAGTGCAGCTCGCACGCGGGTCATGAACGTCGCCCGGGGCTATGCGCTTCCCGCGTTGTCGACATGCCAGGTCGGAGAATGATCGCCATGTATATACCTTCGCGTGTGTACCTCATCTCTCTTTCTACTTTCACCGCGCTTCACCACTGAGATCAATTGTCCGCTGTTTATCGACACGCGTTTCGTGGCGTCCAGAGATAGCTTTGGTGTTTGTCGTACAGGACATTATGAATTGAGCGTAAACAAACAGGACTCTTTTAATCTATGTTTATTCTGGAATGTGCAGAAGTTTACAAGGGAGTTTATCCATATATACTTTTATTATACTTAATAATATTTACTTTTTTCCCTCGCATTTCTTTTTTCGCAATCTTGATTAAATTTTCTTCTCTTTCTAGATCTATTTCTGTATATAAAAAAATTTTCTGTTATATTTTCGCAGTGGAAATTTCACGACTACCTGCAAAACTTGCTACTATCGTAAATAAAATTGTTGCATCTCAAAAAGTGTTCAAGTATTTAGCAAGTTTCATGCGGAATTCATATTAGCTGCATCTACATATAACTTTCATTCTCATCTATTTTCTCTAGGAATTGTTTCCAACAGACACATAAGAAAGTGTTGATAGCTCTCATGATGAATCGCTTCGATGCGATCACGTCAAGAAGGGTCGTTCGGTCGTCTTTATCCGGTTCGTAAAGTCGATTCTTACATTTGAATTGCATGGTTGCTTGAAAGACGTGACTCATACGAAGAGGCACACGTTTTTACGAGTTTTCCACACTATTGCGGGTATAGTGGCGAGCAATGCCGATCTATGTGGGGAGATTGGAAGTAAAAGTGATCGTAAAAAGTGTCGCGTTTTAAGATAATCGCGAGATAGTTTCAGAAGATGATAAAAAATTCACAGAGACATATCCAAGGCAGCTTACATCGATTTCATCGTCATATCAATATACTTTTATGATGTGTCGGGCCGAGATTACCTGTGACAGTTTCAATCTTGATCAGATTAATAGAATAATAATAAAATACATTACTTAAATTTCAATTATTTATTGTTAAAAAATATTTTTGTAAATTTTGAAAGCTGATATATTTATTGAATAAGGTGCATTTGATGTGTTATTTACGTAGCTCTTGACAATTTTGTGTAACTCTCTTTTCTTATGTAAGAGAACTTTTTATAATTACTTTATAAAATATTTAATAATTTTTCAAAATTATTCTTACATAATTGCAATTATTTTGACAATAAACATTATATTGCTATATGTGATATAATAAAAGGCCAACTTAACGAGCTTATAAGATATTAATTAAAAAATTTTTTTAACAGATGTGATGACAGATATCGATTTGTTTTTTAAAAAGTACACATTGTGATTATGTTAACTAAAAAGAAATAATTGTTTAAAAAAAGTGTTATGTTCGGGAAAAAAAAATGTCGTTACATAATATAACAGCATGACATACAGAAATCTGACGCTCTAACTCAAGCCAACAAACATGAATTTTGTACTGCGTTCGTCATATGATAATCTCATAAATGTTGTATTTATAATAAGGTCGATATGACTAAATTAATTTTTTGACATATTAGCATGATATTGAAAAAGACTGTCTCGTACAGTCGAAACGTTTATCTTATCTTTTGTATATTATGACGTAAATTAATAAAAAAATTTTTTAATTAATATCTTATAAGCTCGTTAAGTTGGCCTTTTATTATATCACATATTTTAATTGTATACGAGCCGAAGTTTAATTTATAAAATATATATATTATATTGCTATTTGGCATGCGAATATGATATTTTTTCATTGGCTCTGGAGTTCTGCTTACGCATCATAAAAAGTTAATGAAGTGGCAGCATGCGAAAATACACTTTGCACAGTCATGAGAAACTAGAATCGGGGGATTGCCTGCACCGGCTTTACAGTTATGGAAATTTCATATGCCATTCGGAAAGAAATAGAAAAGAGGCAAAGGGGAAGAAAATGACACGGTGATTTGTATCCTGAAATATCGAGAGTATATTAACTTTTACGATTACCAGCATTATATTACCGGCTAGGACAACTTTATACGTCGATCGTAAAGAAAGTGTCAAATATAAAGAACACTAATAAACTTTTCTAATGAGAAAGTTGTTATGTTTACGCTGTCAGGCTTTACAACGCAAAAATATTGTACTTTTATTCACTTTTATACGAGTACTTTCCATTCCTATAAACGAGATTTTCCGTGCGATAGTATATTTTTTACACATTATTATTACTATAATTTAAATTATTATTATTACTATATATTACTATTAAATATTTAAAATATTATTAAATATTGTTTTAATACATAATACACAAAATTCTGTGAAAAAGGATGAACTAATACGAATTTAATGTTACTGCTTATTCGTTTGACGAAACTTACGTCGAATCTTTTCAACTGCAGAGCGGTTCATTTAAAATCTTTGCAGTTTTCGTTCGAAGAACGTGAGAGACAGTTTCCGGGATACGTCGTATAAAAAATAAAACTACATCTGCCCGCGGCAGGTTTACGTAAAGCGGACACGCTTGAATGCGTTTATTATAAGCATCATTTGTTATCTCTTTAAAAATAGCGATGTCAGCGCGGCTGAACGGCGACGCGGCAATGTCGAGTCGAGAGAGAGAGAGAGAGAGAGAGATGTTGCGAGACGCGACGATTTATCAGCGAGTTTGGCGACAGGATCGTCCACGTAGGTTTCCTCTCGCGATGGGTTATGAGCGGCCAAGTTAAATCCAGTCTCATCTGAATGTGAAATCTTTGCGATTATACGCGATCATCATACTTCTTTCTTGTGCTTTTTAATTTTTTATATGGTTTCATACGATACGTGAGATTATAGATATAATTATATCCTGAAATAGTGAATTATAGAGAATTAATCTAAAGCGGGATTAACTCGGCATTATAGTTTTATCCAATTTTATTTCAGTGATCTTGCAAATTTGAGCGATACGTATCCAATCCTTATATAGACATCTCGAGTTAAGAGAGGGCATCTATTAATCAAAATTTCCAGATATGCAAAACTCATGATAGCCAATTAGTCTGATATCTTCTCCGACGTCGAATCGAATCAATTTGATCTCCATCGCGCTTCCGTGGAGAGGGTACATCGGTTGCGGCACGATAGGTGGATATGGCAAAATTTCAGGGGTAGCGAAAACCCATTACCACACTGAGAGCTAGTACAAGGTAGGGTAAGGAGCATTACGAGATGAATTAGAACGCTGGTCCATTTCCTACCACTATCGCCCCTCCGCCTTCTCCTCTTCTCTTCTTCCTTCTACGATCGATCCTATCCGCTTAATAGATTCAGCAATATTATTGAATTAGCGTGGTTGAACGAAGCCAGGCTACTTAGACGCGTTAACGGGAAGATCGACGGGAAAGCTGGCCGCGGACGAGAGGGTTTACAATCCACGAATCGAAACGGCACTCCGCGATATTATCCTTCAGACCGCACTGTCCCCGGAGGACAGAACTCCTTGAATTTCCATCGCGAAATGCGAATGAGAAATGGAAGAAAGGAAGAAGTTTTTTATACAGCTGTGAAAATAAAAAATATCAAACTTGACTCTAATTTTTTATTCGCATTAAATAAATCTTCTCTTAAATTTTACTATTATCGAAAAGTTAGCGAGAATTAATTAATACGCGCATACGCTGTCGAAACTGTATCTTTTATGTTTGAAATAGTTTCGATTTTTTCTTTTAGAGAGATAATATTACGGCAAACGGGAATTTTATGTAAAATATAGATACGGAGTTCAACTAACATGAGACTAACGCACGCGGTAACCCGAGAAACTATTTTCCGCGCAAAAAGTAAGAAGCAGCCCTTGGGCGAGCAGATGAATCTACCTGTACGCGAGGCGCAGAGTGCCACTTCGTCATTGCCTTACGGTAACGGTTATGCTTTAGGAAAGTTTACCAGTTTGCTACTATCTATCTACCTCGTTTCTCGCTCGACGGATCCTTTTACTCGTCTCAGCGTCATCTTCCGCCCGCCTCTCTCACTTTTTCCTTCTACTTTCAACCCTCTCTGCGTAGCGCGTCGTCTCTCGCTAAGAGTCAAGTTGTGCGGGAAAGTACTAGTTTTCGCCTTCCGTCTCACGCATTGCTTCATTCTATCCGCATCGCATCGTTCAGCGACAAAATGTAAGTCTAATTCTCAGATCGAATAGAAATTGACTCATAAAAATATATAATAAAAAAAATATATAATGGTAAAAAGCATTTGACATATATAATTAATGCATGAATTTTGTACTTTATATTTGTTAAGAAAATAGAGCAAAATAACTATAGAAAATCGCTTGGGTTTAAAATAATCTTATGAGTTGCCTTATCATTTTGCCCTGCGAGAAATTTACGTTTCAACATTAACTAGCACTTTCCGAAGATTGCGGATTTTCCTCTGTTACGAAAAAAAATTTATTTCAAAATATATAATTTTGTCAGAAAGCTTTTAAATGCGAGATTTAAAGTCCAATTCATGAATTGCGATAAGCGAAGTAAAGTGTGTTTTTATATATTTACTGAATTTTTTATTTTCAAATATATTTCAGTATATTTTATGTTACGATGTTTTGTACTTAATTGCGAATATACCACAAATTTAATCAAATTTTCAACAAAAGGATATTCTGGTCATCGTCACGACATTTACAGATCAGTACCGTCTAAGAGAATCTCACTCGCGTCAACTGGGATTTTCCGGTTGTCCCTTCGTTTCGAGAGGTCCCTTCGGCCCGTCGCTTAATAATCTTTATTCCCTAATTCCACAAGATACGTAAAGTCGGACAGTTAAGTCCCTTGGATTAGATCATGATCGAGGAACACGAGGAAGACGAGGGTCCGCGTTTCCCAACATTCATACGGTACATAGAGCAAAAGAAAGGAGTTTATTCGTTCAACTTATGTAGAGTTCTAAGCCCTTCTCTTGTGGAGATTTTTCGAGATTAAAGTTAGCTCAAGAACAGTTTAATTACATAATATCTTTCGCATTATACTTACGTAATAAATAATACTTTATTTTTTATATAGTCCTTTTTTTATAATAGACTTTCAATATCATAATGCGATTTTAATAAATTATTTTCTCATTAAAATTTCATATTTTTATACATTTAAACATTTTTCAAACGTACAATTATCTTATATTCTACAATGATTGTTTAGACTTGTACACTTTGTTATATCTCAGACAAGACTGCTTACAAAAGCTGCAAAAAAATACTATCGGTTTTTTCTCTCGAGATTATAGAAAAAGTATCTACAGTAAGTCTGAAGATAAAGTTTCTCAATCGAGAAGCACAAGAGGGACATTAGATTATCTCCTCGAATTGAATCGATCGACCAATGTCGGATTGTCAATTTTCCAAGTTGAAGCCCTCCCTGGAGTTGCTCTGGCGAAATAGTTAGCTCGATTTTGCTCGTGGAGGGAGCCCTTTACGAGAGGATCCCTTTAGGCCTCGCGGGCGACATCTGGGCGTGTGAACTCATGCTACGACGACGGAGAGAATCGGCACCGCTAATAATTACCACCCTCGAAATTCTCTTGCTTCAAGACACCCCACGGACCATTTCTCGCGTGGCTAAGCACGCGATTTCGAAAGCCGGGCCGCCACGCTGAAATATCTCGCCTCGAGGCAAAGAATGGCGCGATTTGCCGGCGCCCTGGCGGCGGGTGTGACGTAGAATGAAATCGAGGGGATGAAATCGTTTGTCACGTCATTTCATTTGTTACTCTTGCTTTCGAGTCGTCTCGAGTCATCTAGATAGCGTTCCTGCGCCGTAATTTATGGCGCGGGTAAAAAAAGATCTATTTTGCTTCGACTGCACGCATCGCGATCATCGCTTCCTCGTTCGCGAAAAGGATTTACACATTTATCTTGATCAAACTCTATGATAAAATGCTCTGTTGATTAGTTACTTTATATACAAAATTTAATCCGTTTTTCTTCTCGATGTCCCTGTAATTGAGATAACTTGAAATTTTTCCGTGCTTTGTACGATAAAATGAGAGAAGCTAAATATAATTATATTGTATATAACAAGTTTAAACATTCACAAGATATGCATTGTCTTCCTAGCGTTTTAAATTTTAGAAATCTGATTAGGAAGAAATAGTCTTAAAGGCTCGAGATGAAATAACTGGCTTATGACGGTACGGAGAAAAATATGTAAGCTTCCCCTGTGTTCTTGAATTAAACTGTATATATCGCGCGTTCGTACCCTCGAATGTGTCGCTCTATAAGAGATCGCTTCAACGTCCCACAGATTGGCTATTAAAACCTTCCATAGCAAGTGCCTCGAGAGCATACCCGCCTTCACGAAACCCCCTGCCGACGATATGAAGGGTTGTTTCCAATTTTCCTAAATTACGCGCGTCGCGATATAGTCGCGATGCGTATCGACGAGAAAATTCGTTTTCGACCCTTCCTTTTTGCTCAAATGTATTTTCAATTGGACTGTAGGTATCTTCCAACAGTGCACGCATTTTGCTCAAGTTTGATATGTATATCTTTTTTTTATACCAGAATGAAATAATTATCTTTGTTTCGAATCTAATAATTAGTCTCATATATATGTGTAGTTATAATAAATATATAGATTTAAATCCGAATTCTTAAATTTTAATTCTTTTGCTATAAAATAAACGTACTTATATCTCTATGTTCTGTCTTATTAACTCTGCGCGATACAGATTTTCTTCTTTCGCATATTTGTTTAAGCTTATTTTAAAACAATTGGATCAATTTCACGCTCGATATATTGCGGAATCCTTGCATGTTTAAGTCAGTATTAAAGTCTTGTTGGAATAACGAATTACATTTTTGCTACGACGGAAGGAATATGGACCTGATATTCTCTGTTGTTAGTTGCAACGCGCGAACAGAGTTTGCAGAGGGTTTTCATGAATACAATAATAGTACTAGGCCAATCTCTCGGGCAATGAGCCACTATGAAGTAGCTTTTATAAGGAGTATCGATTGTAAAGGAAACGAGAATCTTTCGCGAAGAATTTGGGTTGTTACACCTCTTTATAAGTTTAAACTGTTATGAATAATATAAAAATATATAAACTTTTGTGAAGATTAACATAATTTTTTAATAGGTTTGTAAAATCTTATTTCCCAAAAACTCTTATACAGTCATTTATTATATTTAGAAATAAAAAAATATTCTGGAAATATTTTGTAAAAAATATAAGAAATATTGGATTAGGTATATGGAAAAAATAGAGAAAAATTTTTAATACATATAAAGAAGAAAGAACTATTTCATATTATAGAGATGAATTAAAGATAACTCTATTTTGATGGTGACGATTTATATTTGATGCTGATGAACTGCCGAAGAAAGAATTCTTTTTAGCTGACAAAAAAGAAAATTGACGAGAATATCCAATTAGCCCCTTATCCATCCTTTCCCCCGCACATCTTTGATGCTGAATTGCATCTTCTCTCTCTTTCTAAAAGCAGTATAATTAAATTTATTGCGCTCGAGAAAGTTATATCTAATTCTATCAGCATTTCACTTTCCCCGGCTTTAGGACGAATTTTCGTAAACTTATTAGGAGTAAATCGTATTAGTTGAAAAAATAAGTAGCATTAATGTAGCTTGAGCTCTTCTTCAATATAATTGATGAATATATAGCATAAAATCGAGTCTTTTTATTCATCTAACATTCATACATAGCATTTAAACTTTAACCTACAAAAAAATCATATACTACGTGTATATTTCATATTAATACACAATTCTGTTATATTTTACATTTTTCTTTCTGAAAACATTTTGCGCCATAATTCTGGATTTTCCGATATATTGAGATAAAACATGAAAGCTGAAAACGGAAACCAAAATGGGGAAGGAGGAGACTTCCTCGTAAAACTCGATGAATCCCGCGAATAGCCTATCAGAATCTGCCATGCAGCTTAGCATTAAGTATTCGCTGTTTGCATATTAATTGTTCATTATGTCAGCCGGCCCCTGACATCGTTACACGTAAGCGAGCGAGCTTATTTGGCCGAAGCGAGAACCATGTAACGATCCCCAACGATCGAGCAGTTCGTGATTGTTCATCTCTTGTTCTCTCCCTCCATTTTTTTTTTGAGAGATGCTCACGCACAGCTATCCCGGGAGCGATGTATGCAGATTTCTTAATCGTTCCTATTACTCGGCGAGCTTCCTAGCGCCGAGGGATCGATGTCGCGAAATACAGAGATAAAAATCGGTAGGCTCGATTATACGACGACTTGCGTCGCTCTCGGCTTTTCTCTCTACGGGAAATCTAAAAGGGGCTGGCTGCGATACGACGATAGTGCAAAGGGAAGAACACGAGAGGCGAGAAAGAGCAAGGGAGCCCATATAACATTCATTCGTGATCCATTGGGAGCGCTTGAGAGCCCGGCGTCATACTTTCCCTGCCATAATTCGTCGGGGGAGAATTTCCACCGTTCTGACTTCAGCGCCGATCGTTGTAATACTAATTTGGAAATTCCTGTCCGCGTTAACATCAATTTCCACAAACTCACGGTCTCATATACGCGAGCGTATCTGTCTGTGTAAAAGGCATTTTGTTATAGAACATTTCCCTAAGTTGGTCTATTAGTCTGATAAATACGCGCGTCACGAGTAATACGAAGAAATGAAAATTAAAAAGTAGAGAGGAAATATGTACATCCGTATATTGAGAGAGTTCGTTTGGTAAAAACGCTCTCGTGCAAACGCAACATAGTTACAATGATGTGAAACAATTTTTTCTCGATAGTTTACTACCGTCAGTCGTTTTTATTTCTGTTCTCCGTTGACGTCATCAACCAGCATATATACTAGATAAAACTGTGAGTTAATTTCAGAATATTCTGGCGAGCTAAAACTTTATTTTCTTTACACGAGTTCGAAATACACTGTATTAAATATTCATACGTTTGTAATGAAATATATACATAATTATGATCAGACAAAGCTTTTAAATCTTCATATGTTATGATCATATATTATAATTATTATACATAAGATATTTTTATAGATATTTTATCGCGATACACGGATACATTATACTAATGTACAAGTCGAATATGTGTTCGATACTAGGAGTATCACCGCCGACAAGATAGATCGCGTGACATATCTCAGCCGACATCTTTTTCAGCCGACGCAAAGAAATCAGAGATGACTTAACGGAATCTCATCCCCTTCGTTATACTGTATAGCTCATCCTATACGCTCCCTTCTTCCTTCCTGCTTCCTTTTCCCGTGTCAGTTTCTTCTCGTTTCTAACTTCTTCTGTCGAGAGAAGATGGCGTGTCGCAGTCGACTCTCGATTCAAATGGGCTCGGTGTATCGCGATCTCACGGATCACCCTCTGTTTCCGTGACGTATACGACTCCGTTTTCCATGAATAACGCATTTTTCCGGCAAAAATCGATATGCGAAATATCTCGGTATATGTACCGACATATAGTCTCCCTTTCCTTTTTCCTGTTTCTTTTCCTAGTTACGCGACGACAACGACTACGGATTTGGGTCAGTGAAAACCTCATATCACTTTCGCTTTCCTCCTCTCGTGTTTTTATCGCGATCCTTCGTCGTCGACGCGCGCGCGAATTCGCCTAAAAGACGGAAACAAACGTCGAATTTAAGGAAGCGATGTAATCCGCGAGCGTGAAATTGAATTGTCTTGTATCGCCGGTAAACAGCGAACGATCTGACGCTCGGGATCGCTGCGAACGCATCGGATTTCTATCCGACGTCTATCGATTTTTCGTTTGCGATGACGCTACGCGGTTGTACGCATAAAAGCACCCCGTAAGTCACCGCTTTTTTTTTAGGGATCGAAAAGAAAATGCAGAGAAACGTCGTTGTGCGTATATCGAGCGATTCGCCGAATACGCGGGGTAGAATAATGAATTTAGTCCGTTTTAAAGAGATTATTGACGGACTCCATTTCTGGTCCTAAACGCATGATCGCTCGAGCGTGTGAGAGCCAGAACCTCGTCCTCTCGATCTCTTCTCTTCCCTCCCATTTAACGTAATTACGCGTCTCTCCGTTCGGGTCAAGGAAAAAAAAAATGGAGATTAAATATTTTCACTCTCTCTCCGCGCGACATTTTCTCTCGCTCGCGCCTAGAAGCGATATTCGCATTCAGTAGTTTTGTGTTCGAATCGTTCGAACGTAATATCAGCCATAAACCAATGTTAGTGTCAAAAGTTATCGCGTAACACGCAGCTCGGACGAGTAGCGCGTTCGCGCGGCTACCATTTCATCCAATTTGCAGTGGTACGGTAGAGTGCATTGAATGGGTTGCGTCGTAACGTTATCGATGTAAATTCACGGAGGGATTGCTGCGAACCGAAGCGAAATTATTTATTCGTTCATTGCGATAAACAGTCTCGGAGAAAAATAGCTTTATCAGCTTCATCCGCGAGGTATAAAACAAATCGAAATATTTTTGATAGAATTTTTCAAAATCGTCCCGTCGTAAGACACGTGAAATTATACATCAGGAAAAAGTCTTTACGGACCTCTCTTTTCCCAGCTACCTGAAGAATCGACGATAATCCACCTCCATCTTACGAATTAACTCTCTCGATGCGGCGTCTCGTGGGAGGAGACACGAGTCAGACTGCGAAGGAAAGAAATGCCGCCATAGAGGAGCCCTCTTTTCTCATCCGCCAACCATCCGGCTTATATATTGTAAATACCACGTAATCTGATGACCTCCCGGCGACGGTCCCTTCATTACTGGCGCGGGTGCCATTGTTCCGTAGGTATAATTGAATTCCCAAGGCAGCCCGCTCTGCCGCCAGCTAACCCTCATCCTCTCGACATCAGCGATCCGAGAGAGAACCGCCGATTCCACGTCGGAACTCTACGAGACCCTGATTTACCCCATTCAGTCGGGAATAATGCGATATCTCGTCCCCCGAAAGCCACGTCGAATTTCACTCGAAAGAGAGAAGGAGAGAGAGAGAGAGAGAGAGAGAGAGAGAGAGAGAGAGAGAGAGAGAGAGAGAGAGAGAGGGTCATTTCGACGTAGGAACGGGTTAGTCTAAGCTCGATTCCGAATGTCCATTGCCCACGAGTCCCGCACGTCTTCGCGAACGCGAATGTCGCTTCCACTTTGAGTGTATGAGCCAACAATGGATTCTATCGGTGCACTCGGGGAATCGTCGATAATTCGAAACTGAACGCAGAACTCTACCACGTAATATTCAGCAGTAATTTCGACTTCGAATGTGGATTGTCAGAATTGCTCTCTGAACCATGTGAATTTAATGTAAGCCCGCAAGGTTTATGCATTACGCTCATTTAGATAAGTTGATAAACAATGTATTGTAATTTTATATTTTCGCATGCACGGAGAACATTTCTCGAATTTATAAAATATTTTCTCTTATTTTTCCCTTTTATATAAATCTCTTAAATAATAATTTATAATATACTTTTTACTTTGCAGAAATTTAGAGTAGTAATTTATGAATCGCAAGTCATTGAAAGTAGTTTGCTTTGAATCGAGCTGCGCACAAATGTGAAAATAAATCCCGATGTTTTATTTAATTTCAAACCTCTTTCAGAGATTTTTTGCTCATAAAAATGTAATAATATTGTCAGTAATGTTCGTCATACTATATAATAAATTTTCATGAATGGCAGCTAGCGATCATTAACTTTTTAATGGTCTTTTAAGTGTCGGAACGATCGTTTCACCAGTGAATTGCCCGATTCGCTTTCAACACGCTAGAGCATTCTTTACTACCATTCTTTCTCTAAACCCGACGACATTAATTCTACTCAAATCATCTTCCGCGTGTTAAAACTCTTACTATAATCCGCGGGATATGTATACATTAAATATGCACGCGTTGCAATAAATATTTTACTTTAATATCAACATATTAAAATTATCATCAAGCTCAAAGTGTAACTTTTCAATCCAGAATTATGCATAATTCAGCTCAAAGTACAACTTTTCAATTCAGAATTCTGTATAAATGTATAAATCTCTCATGCGTAAAAGTAACGTAAATTGGAAAAAGAGAGAGAGAAAGAGAGATATTCTTTTTAATATTTAAATTCTCTTCAAAAGAATATATTAAACTGAAAATTATTTGCCGTATTTTACGCCGATCACGTTCACAATTTTCAGGTAGCTTGAATGATTGATAAGCAGAAAAAAATCGAGTCAATCTGATAGAAATTGAAGTGCCGTACTCGTTACGATGAGTTCGAGCACCCCTGCGGTACAATATACATATATATATATATTCTACGGTCGATTATACTCGCAAATTAAACGATCGACTCCGGTCGCGTCATTCGTCATTCGTCAGAGAAACGTCGACTGTCAGTGTCGGAGATGATAATAAAGCGTGCGACGTGTGTCTAAATAGGCGAAACACGCGCGTCGCAGAGATACTATTCACTAATCGTAAGCGTCGTCGCGGTTTATGCGCACAGGTTCACCTACGGCGTTCTATCCCGGACGTTACGGTCTGCCGCGTTCGTCCTTCCAGGACGACCCCTGGTCGGTGATCATGAATAACAATGTCGATAATGCGTCGGCGTCGCTGCGTATATACGCGTCGCCCGTAATTAATGCTCGTCAGACGCACCCGGGGGTGGAAACGTGCTTTTTCTCCACGGCTCATCCCCCGGATGATTCAGAGACGCCGAGGTGCCTTTACGCTTATTTTACGACACTGACTAGAGCCGTGCGTGTATCCCTCGTACAGACCATTTCCGGTGCGGTTGACTAACCCCTTGCTGATGATGCGTTTGTCCCCTGCTCTTTTTTCCGTCTCGCGGAGAAGCTCGATCTACATTAAAAGTAGCTATGCGTCGAGAAAAGCAGTAACGATACATTATGCATTTAATCGATCGATCATCGTGATTAATTAATATATATATAATTTGTGAAAGCTACAAATTAAGACTCTTGTTTTTGAAACACCGCTTTAGATCCTCGATTCGCGACAAAATTCAAAAGAGAATTCCATTTATTATTTTACGTTATATCGCATATTTTATAATGAATGTATTTATCCTGATTCAAATGTATGTGTTTTTAATCTGCCACGATATATAAAATTATATAAATGGAATTCTATCTCGAATTTTGTTGCAAATTATGGGTTATTTAAAGCAAGCTTTATATAGGACAAGAATGCTTTGACACGTATCTTCTTATAATCCGAATACGCATAAAAATATATAATTCTCGAACGCGAATTATATTATTTTTTCATTATTTTATTATCAATAATTTCCGCGATATTGAGTTTTCATTGACGCAGCATCTCTTCTTTCTCCCTCTAAAATCGCACAATCTGCCTTTGTATACAGGAAACACGCACGCACACGCGCGCACGCATAAACACGCCGCCGTGCCGTTTACGACGACGACGTCGTTGGGCCGCTGCAGGTGCCCTGTCACGGTCATGACTGATGACCGACATTACGATTTGTCAATAACAATTGTCCCGGGCATAACCGCCCCCGCGCAAACTGCAACTGATAGCTAACATCGATTGTCCACGTCGACGTAACTGTCCGCCACCCGGGGTGACCCATAACGCATCCGCACCAAAAATCTGCCGCGGACAGCCGGGTGCGAAAACGGATTCGCTGCGCCCGGCAACGGTTGTCTCGGTATACGAACCATCGTCCATTGCGAGCACACGCGGCCGATCATTTTGCAGCATTGCCAATTTTTGTGTATTTTTTCTCGGTTCCTTTTTTGTATCCATTTTTTTCCCTTTTTTCCTCTCTCTCTCTCTCTCTCTCTCTCTCTCTCTTTTTTCAACATTCGAGGGTCAATCCGCGCGTCAATTCGCCCGCCGCCGTTCAACTGCATGGAAACGAAAGCTATTGTTCCGTTGGGAAATAACGGGGACTTTTTGTTTATCGCTAAGTGTCTCTCCGATAGACTGACGTTTAACATAATTAAAATTTATTCATTATCGACGCGTGAAGAAATATTAGATCTCGTAATATTTTTAAATGTTTCGCGAAATGCGCTACAATCTCGAGCGATATTTACGAAAAGAAAACTATTATTCGATAACGTGTAAATATTATGCACAATTTCCTCCGTAATGTCGGGCGTTACTTTACGATCGTTCTCGTGCACGCATCTCGAACGCGAAATCCCGTGAGATTTTTTCCTCGGCCACTCGACCGCCCTGCTCTCAACGAGTAGAAGGAAGTGGATGTAGGAAATTCAATTTGATCGCCGACACGATTTTCGATTGGCAGACAGCTCGAGAACAGCGTGTGTGTCTGCGAGTACGACCAAGGACAGAGAGAGAGAGAGAAAGAAAATGAACGGGACCGAGTCTGTAACGAGTCGCATTGTACGACTGAAGAGATCTTTCTCATCTCCCTCGATACTGCTCTCTTTCTCTCTCTCTCTCTCTCTCTTTCGTTTTATTTTCTATGGTGGATTTATCGTCTCTTCGTTCGCGGATATACGTAGTCTCGCAAGGCAAGCTGTGGAAGAAACGGCCAGTGTCCCTCCGAGCGCCATTTTTCTTTCTCCGTTTGATTCGTAGGCGTCTCCAAGACTTATGCTTGAATCTTTTATTTTCTATTATTACAGCATCATGGTGATTTATGAGACGTTAAAAATACTAAGAGATAAAAAGAGGAAAAAAAGGAATCTCTATATATACGAAAATTGATATTGAAGTAAATATTATCCCATGTTTAAATTGTGTCTAGGAATCTATAAATATTAATATTTACAGAACTCGGGCGAAAAATTGCGCGATTGTATCTTGAATTCGTTTCAGAATTCCTTTGTTACTTGAATGCAAACGTTGTATAGAAGGCTGGCTGGACTGAGGGAAGAAAAAAAATACATTCCAAGTAGAGACCGTTGTGGTTAAACGGGTACTTCTTCTTCTCCCGAAGTCCGTCCCGATTCATGCCGCGTGAGACTTAAATGAACTTGCAAGGGCCGCGATTCGTACGTCCGTCGGCCAAAGCGAAGCGGACAGACGACGTAGGAGTGCTGTATCTGGTGGAAGGTTAACGTTCACCAGACGCTGAAGAGGCCCCCCGAGTACCGGAGGCGTGCTCGAGAGCCTCTATTGAATTAACTCCATTCACCAAATTGCTCTCGTATTATGCTGGATCACGCCTGAGCTAACCTCCTGCGCCTCTGTATCGCACAATCTCCCACTCTATATCTCTATCTATGTCTCTCCCTCTTTCTGTCATAAACGGCATCACCGAAGACGAAGTCGTTGATGATTGAGATTCGCGTTCCGTTCCGCAGAAATATGCGTGCGCTTCCCTTTGTGGACTCATCAAAGCTAGTTTCCTTCCGTCGAGACTTTGTTTCGCCCGGCCATGTCGCGTCGTGCCACTCCTTTAAACATCGTTCTCAAGATTCGGTTCAACCATCGTCCTGCTCGTTATCGGTAAGAATATCGAAATATTGGAAAATTTAATTGTATCGCAGTATTGGATTTCTCCAGCAGAGAAAGGTAAAAAAAAAAGATACCGGCACTGATTGGTTAAGAGAAGTAAAATCAGGCGCTCCGTTCTTTTTGTTGACTGCTAGTGGGCCCACTTGGAAAGTCTCTCATTGTCAGACAAATAATAACGCAGACAACATCGTGTTTTGTCGGTAAAATTTTAATTGATCGCTTAAAATTACAGCGACGAGACACTTAGCTTTCGAATGTCCGAGGAAATCTTCTTTCGCAAATGACGTCGTCGCTCTGCCTTTCACATCGCGGATGGCGTCGTTGAAAGAGTTTTCGCGAAATACTACCGTGTTGGACAGAAGGATCCTTCGAGGGTTTTCTCGACGAAGGTTGACGAGAAGTTAGTGTTATTACCGTCATTGAGGGTGTCCCGACGAAGCGTCTTCTCTCTCTTACGTGCGATCCTTAATTTACCCGAAAGCTCGTCCAGCGATTCTTCGCCAAATTTAGAGCTCCTTGTCCCTAAAATTTAGCGTCACACGTTTCGAGCATCTCGCGAATCTTTCTTTTTTCCTTCGTTTTTTTTTTTTATCTCCTCGTCGAGAAGACGGTGTCATAACCGTAACGATCTCGTTCTTAAATAGTCGTGCTCGGAATACGGTGTCTCATCTCTACAAGGTCGTTGTTGTAATTTTGATACCGTCGACGCACTCGTATAAATCTCAATGTAGTCGCTGGGAAAACGGATGCATTGAATCGCACGTACTTTATTAGACAGGGAAACGTATATGGCGACGGGCCTTACATTTATCCGCCGGTTCGTAAATAGCGCGCAGTTAAGGCACGTAATGAAATCTAAATGGCGATTGTGCGCGCCGCCCGGAGGCAACGGCGATTGCAACGGTGGCGGCGGCCGCACGGCAGGTAACGTTACGAGGGCTCTTATCGAGCGCATGCCCTGAGTGCAGGTGACTAATCCATCCTTTCTGCCCGCTCACTGGTGCAACAACGCGCCCTGCGGACTTAAAGATTAATCTTCCATACCGAATGAAGTCAAGAACGGGCGTAATTAATGGAGGTAATTAGACGCATAATATGCTATAATACAACTTCCTTGATCTGAAAGTTAAAAAAAAGTCTACCCTATAAAACTGCAATTAAAAATGCTTGAGAGGAGCAAATTGATTATGAAATATATCATCCGGTGTAATTTATATTTATGATGGATTCTTCAAATACATACATTGCAAATGTATATATGTGTTAAAATTATATTATATAATAATAGGATAATATTATAGAATCGTGTAGTATATATAATAAAGTAAAAAATATGCTATAATACAATATGCTATAATACAATCATAATATGCTATAATACAACTTCCTTGATCTGAAAGTTAAAAAAAAGTCTACCCTATAAAACTGCAATTAAAAATGCTTGAGAAGAGCAAATTGATTATGAAATATATCATCCGGTGTAATTTATATTTATGATGGATTCTTCAAATACATACATTGCAAATGTATATATGTGTTAAAATTATATTATATAATAATAGGATAATATTATAGAGAATCGTGTAGTATATATAATAAAGTAAAACATAGGTATTGCAGAACACAGTTTTTAGAGATCAAAAATTTTTCTCGTTTTCCGCGTTCTCTGTTTTTTTTTCTTATTCGTGATTTTGTTACTTTTAAAATTTTGCGGATTTCACGCATTTTCTGTGGTTCTTACGCCAGTGCGGCTTTAGCACTCATTACACTCTGGCAACCGCTGCCTTAATTTCTCTTTGCCACGTACCCTTTCTCGCGGAATCCGACCTTTCTGGCCGCTTGACCATTATTTACACCTACTACCGTTCTAATTTAACAGTCCTTCTTTTGAAAATTCAACGATACACTCGCTGAATGTTTACATTTTCCTGTCGCCTTCCACCATTTTTTCCGACCATTTTAATGCAAATCCAAGGATGATTATTTTCTTTAAATTCCACCTGTACGTCGTGAGAGCTTTTTAATTACGATTTTTAATTGCATTCCACATGTACACGCTCAGGTCAGATAGGCAATCGGCACATCCCGAGGGTGCAAGGAGAGACATGCTGTCAACATGTTTTTTCCCTCTTTCGCGGCCTAATTGTCCTCATATTCGACATTATCTCGTTTATCTGCCCAATAGAGAGACCACCCGGCGAGGAGAGAGGAAACACGCTCGTAATCCAGAAACCTTCCTCGGTCGTTCACATGCAAATGTATGCCGAGACAGCCATTAGGTTCTCCACGGATCCAGGCCGATGTACAAGCGGACACTGATCCCTGATGCATCCTTTGTCCTTGCGACGCCTTCCCGCTACTTTCGTCTCGTTTGCTATTTTACGGAGGGATACCCTCTCCGAATGAAGAGGAGAGCGGTACAAATTAGTCGGATCGTTAGTGAAATCCATATTAACGAGACACGCCGCGTCGCGTCGGTTCTCCCTCAGTGGAGAAACGCACTCCGGAGAGATCCCATGTTAATTTCAATCCCCGAGTCTTCTCGGACGACGCACAAAGCGAGAGAGAGAGAGAGAGTTGCGAGCGTCCCGTGTTCTTTTGTCGCGGTAATATCCTTTGCCAAACAAGTCTTGAATATTTTAAACATATTTCATAGAAACGCATAAACGCCGTCCGAAAGAATATTTCTCTTTCGTCGCACACGGACAGGAGAAAAATACAGTATGCATGTTTAAAGCATCTGCATACGTACTCGACTGGATGTCGAGCGCGGTCAAAAGGATTGATTAGCCATCGTAATTGAAAGAATACAGAAGAATAATCAAGTAAGATAAAACAATTGAGAAAATAGAGAGGCCGCGCGCACGTACACACGGGGCAAAAAAAATCCGATATACCATATATATATATCGCGACTTTACAATCTTTTCACGCATCAAAGGGCAACACCGACGCGTGATCGATAGCGCGCCTTGCATCGGCCATATAGATTCGCTCGGGTATCTCATCGCCACAACTCCCTCGTTCGGGAATTACACGCGCTGCACAAGTCCACGTCCGCGCTGCGTGTGCGCATCCGATATATGTACGTATATATATATATATATATATATATATATATCTCGCAGCATCGTGCTTTTGTACTCCTCCGCGATTAAAAGCTGCATAAACTGGCGCCGGCTCGTTTATTTCTGGCCGTTTGCAAAGCGATTGCGCCCGATATACGAGATAGTCATAACCAGTTCGTATATACCGAACGGTTCATCCACCAAATATCGCGAGAAATATTCGCGAAAAGATCGAGTATCAATGAAACTGTTAATAACGCGTCAATTTTCCAGATGCGCCCCCGTTCATCTGCGCGGTATTATTATTATTATTATTATTATTATTATTAATATTATTATTATTATTATTATTATTATTATTCGTTTCCCTGCATCTCCCCTCTTCTTCTCCACATCAACATTGCGAATTGAACGAAATAAATTACACAATTTTCGACGATGCGAGTAATGCAACGGGAAAGTGCGTGTAATAATGTATTTCTACACAAAATTGCGTTACACGAGCGTCAGAAATTCGACGTTTTTACAGCGGAAGTTATTTGATTTTTCCTGTGTATACCGACAGCGTCGAATAATTTCAGCATACCTACGCATCTGCGAATGGTGTAAAATCCACCGTCGTCTCCATAATCCCATTCGTTCGTGATGGAAAGCGTGCACTTTTGCGTGAAATTTCCTATCGCTGATCAAGCTCGGGTACAAATAGAACCCGCGAGTCTAATTGAACTTTTGGCGCGCGCAATGAGCTCTTTCCCTCTCTCTCTATCTCACCGTCCGTCCGTATAATTAAATCGCGCAGTTCGGGAGAGCGCCAGACATGTGAGTCAATTTACAACAAATCCGTGTGCATCTGCGGCGATAATAGATGGCTCGGCTAGCACGAATCAATTAATCGTAGTTGACGCAGTGAAACCAAAGTGTCATTATCGATGCAGACTAAAACGAAATGCTTTTGTAGATCGATTTGGAACGGTTCATTTGCTGAAATCGCCCGAGTAAATAACGGACGAGAGATCAGCCTGATTTGTCTTTCGTAATTTGAGCTCTTGGTAAACAGTTGTTTGCAATCTGCGCCGATTCACTGTCTTTATTGTATTCAGTTCCGTTGGAAATTTAAATTGCCAAAACGAGAAACGGGAACACTGTGTTGCTGCGCTGTGCGCAGCCAATCGGTTATCGAAACGTTAATCGGCTTTATGGATTCTGTGTCAGAGTATTGATCTAAATAAAATTTATAAAACATTTTTTTTTCTCGTATTGTAGCGTGTACTCTCTTTTGAAACTGTACAAACAAATGTTTTTAGTCGATGGACCAAAATAATTGTTGTTTTCATGCAAGAATTCTTCTTCTTCTTCTTCTTCTTCTTTTGTCAAACATTAATATCGTTTATATTGTGTCATATAGAATTTCGCTTATCGAGAATAAAAAAACAACGCGCGCACTTTTTTATAAATACTCTAATTGGAATGAAATTAAACGAAGGGAAATTATATCAGAAATTTAATTTTCATCTTTCTTAATTATTCAGATACTTAATAACGAAAATTAATAATATCGAGAATCTATGATGAAAATAATAATATTCTGTGAAATTTTTATATAGAACAGATTAATTGCGAATTTCATATAATACAGATCGTTTTTTTTTTTAAATCTTTATAACACACAGTGACGGAAAAAGCTGTCTATAATGAAGAACGAGAATAAATTTGCAATCGATTTTCTCCCGCATATATTTTATTTTATCTCAATTTCTAATAAGATTTATTATTTTATACTACTCCTTTCGAGGTCTTCCAAGTTTTAATTACATAGCCACGGTAATGTTCCTCCTTTTTATTATCGCGTTAACGCCGTGATAGAGCTCCCGCCTTGCGGAATACGGCTACTAAATTCACGAAAGCCTGATAACGCTTTAAACGAGGTCTTTAGATACGCGGAAGGAGAACGAATGCCGGCAAATTCCTTTGGGTAATTAGCGTGTTCGTAAGTAGTAGAGAGCACGACGGAGGATAGAGCGAGGTATATAAGACTTCGTTTGCGTTTCCGCGATACGTACGCATGGATGGACTTTCCCCGTTTTCCACCATCATCATCACGCAGGTGTTTGCGCTCGTACAAACAGGGACAACATACACACACACACACACACACACACACACGCGTGTGCGAAGCACGCTTCATCCGACCACCCATCCGATGGCGAAACTAGGTCGGACTTCTTGCTCGGTGTAGCGTGATTTTGTGAGATGTACATTTAACACTCCTCATTGACCTGCCGCCTAGTTGCTCCGATCGAATTACTCATGCAGACCCCCTTTCGCTCTGGGGCGAGCTGCTAGACGCTCGCCCCGTCACGTTCGATTTTATTGCGATGATTCAGACGGCGTGGCGAGCATCTCGTCGTCAAATGCGCTTTGAATAGTTCCATCGACAGATTGTAAAAAATGCGAGTTACGAGTCCGTTTTACGTGCCGCTTCTACGTGAAACGCGTCCCGGACGTGCCTGTATGGAGATTTAATGGCCTAGACACACGCGTATCAAACGGAGAAGAGTGCTTCTTTATGCACGTATACGCTTGATGTCTTTATTTAATATCTCCTTTTCGCGTTCTTCTCTTTTTTGCGCGCGAATCAATCTGTCGTGGAAAAAGATAGGGATATATGTTTATGCGCGATTATTTTTACTTGTGCAAATTTATTATATGTATGAAAAAACTTTTAACATTTTCATACTTGGCTTCATAATTAGCTTTTAATTAGTAGTGATTAATTCCGTATAAAAATAAAGCATATTAAGGGAAATAATAACGCTATTAATTTACAAAAGGATACCGACAATCTAAGTAATATCTACGACAAAATAATAAAGGTCGTTTAGTCTCCAATAACTCGTCTAAGAGTCTTGACGTGTTGTCAAACCGACACTATGTTCGTTCTTGACATCTTAGAATTATAATTTTATTTTTATTTTTACAAGTAAGTCTCGCTTCTTTTTCTTTTTATCATTTTGTAATATTGTTAGTGAAGTAATTTTGTTTTTTAATGTATTAATCTCTGTCTATGTATATCTAGATCACTTGATAAGAACTCAAAGAAGGGTCGAAACGTTGTGATTGAATAAGTGATATTTGCCAGTACGGTCGAGAGAAGATTTTTACCTTTTTTTTTTTAATAAATCAGTTTTAGTAGTTTTTCGAATTTGTGCATTCAATTATTATTATGTAGATTTTAATTTTACGGTTCAACTCAATAAAAAAATCACGAAGATATTTATTTACTTAAGAAATAAACACGGTTTATCATAACTTTTTTTAATTTTTACTTTCAATATTCTATATATATATATATATATATTTGATATGAAGACACGACGTTTATATAACTTTTCTCGCGTGTTTGAAAATATTGTAATTTTTTTCCGATCTCTCACACATTTTGAAATATTCAAATTAAAAGACCTAATACTCTTGTATCGGACGACAACATGATGGACAAAGTCAAAACCTGCGAGAGCGTAACTTTGACCGTCGATTAGGTGATCCGTACACGTCTGCATCGAGTCGTTTCCCCTCGTTAAGGAATGTAGGTGGATGAGAGAGGGCGAAGATGGCGTGCGGATTGCGGAGGCAGTCGCGAGCGTTTTCGCGCTTCGCAGCCGCAGCAGTTCGAAGTTACCATTCGGAGCACGTAGATTGCTAACCTAACTTGTTTAGCGGTTTTAGCGGTATTTGATTAGTTGAGTGAATTTCCGAACTGTTTCAGACCGCCTCTCGCTCACTTGGCCGGGCTGGAAATCGGACGGCGACAAACCTTGGGTGAATTCGATAAATATACACGGAAATATATCGATGACGCGTCTTTCTCTTTCTCTCTATCGTAAAGCAAACTCGTCTATACTTCCGGAAATATGTTTCTACGTTATATTTTCGAATGCAGAATATTTCAACATTGGCTTACCTTGCGAGTAGTTCATGTCCTTCGTTCATGTACCTCGATGGTTACTCCTTGTCGGAGTCGCAGTTACGTAGGGATAAATCACCTGAAATAAATTATAATTCAAAATTAGGCTCTAAAGCTGACAAGGATAAATTCGTTAAAAGTTAAAAAAGGCGAAAAAAGTTCTTCCGAAATTACAATATTTTAAAATACAATATTTAATGAAGGATTATTTCGAAAGAAAAATAACAAAATATTTTTTATTTATAACAAAAAAGTTTTTTATAAATTTTATACGTAGAATGAATATTCTCTCTCCATTCGGCGATCATAACTAGAATTAATTCAACACCAGTACGTTGATTCGATTGCAAGTAATTCGAGCGAGGAATTCTTGGTATTCAAACTATATTCAACGTTGACGACGTTAGATCAAAGATAATATTGATTCGTAGTCAAGGAATGGATCGGGTGTTACATCCGATGTTCGAAGTTCACTTCTCGCAACCGCAGCGATTTCGAGGACGATAGCCGGAACGTTAAATAAAGAGGATATTTGGCGGCGACGACGACGCTGACCCCCACGAGTAAATTAGTTCCGGAAACTATTTTCAAGCCGGTTTAACGGCCGACGTATCACCAGCAATCCCTCGTACGTAAGCTCAGGAAGTTCTTCGACCATCGTGCTGCCCGAGCACGTTTTGGAAAAACCACTAATAAGGCTGCCCCTTTTTCGACGAAACGAAAAAAGAACATAGTGTATTTTTTAGTAAAATATTGCTACATACGTATATATGACGATAATATTTCTTCGAATATTCGAAGCCTGTCAAATCCGATTGGCAAAGATTGTCTTGGAAGAAAAAATTACATAGTATTTTTGTAATGTGTAAAAAAGTTGATAAAACTATAGATTTTTTACACACTGTGTTTTATCGATTGAATAATGCTCCTTTTGTTTCCTTTCGTTTTTAACGATTGGAAATCGAGATATAAACGGGGATTGATTAAAATCTGCGTTAGCTACTTGTAATACACGAAGGTTTATTAGCTAAGTCAATATTATTGCAACGGTTTGTCCATTTGGTGAACTAATTAACAACTTGTGCAATATGAAACTGTGTCGATCATCTAATAATGATGTCCGTCGATATTTTAGCCGATATATTTGCTTCGAATGTTCGCACATATAGAGCCTCGACGGTAAATAAAAGATTGATCTCAACGTCCTTGTGCAGGTGCCACTGAATTGCAATGATTATGAGAAAAAGAATAAAATAATAATGTGATGTTTTTGGAGTAATACTTTCCATATTTTTCACATTTGTTTTATTTAAAAATTTATATTCACCTTAAAGTCTGAATATAAAATTTCCTTACAATCAGTATAAAAGGAAATCTACCTTCAAGATATTTTGATAAAAGCATCGCAATTGGATGTTAATTGTCATTGTATTACAGAGAGCTGATGATAAAAGAAATCTTTTTAGATGAGCGCTTTTTCTAAATGTATTCTTGCAAAGAAAGTTTAAGTTCAACACTGATAATAGTATCCAAGAAAAAAAAATCCGTTTTCCATGATAATTTTGTATGCGGACTTTGTGTTATATAAACGAATATACTACATGTATGAGTGCAGGTGTTGAAATTCAGTTAAGCTCGATATGGTTATTGTTTGCTCCGGCTTTTCACGATATTGGTTGCCCAAAAAAATATAACGTAAAAGTAGTTTTATTTGTACCATGTTTGTATCAAAAATAGATTACGGTTATTCCCAAATGTATTTCGACTATATTTAAAAGACAATACGACACCAATCAATACTATCGCAATATTGTATAATTTCTGATATCTTTTAGTAACTGAAAAATTTAGTTTTATATTATATTGAATATAAAGAATCTTGCGAATATATAAAAACTATTCTAAAGGGTCAAAAATCGTATACATTAGTTTCTATTAATTTATGAAATTAAATTTTTAAAATGTGCGTGCAAACGCGGAAAAGTTCAGCGTAACACAAATCGGATAAACTAGAAGAAGAAATACATATACCTACATACGTATTCGAGCAGCTGCTATGACTCTGATCCTATGCAAATCCAGAAAATTCCAGGCGCAATACTTGTCGAAAAGTCGAAACATCGATTCTTGTGAATGGTTCTATTTAAAATCGATTCGACTAGCCCCTCTCGACTTCATTGCTCACATGCTTCGGGAAATCGAAGATTACAAAATAAGTACTTAGAAACGACGTGCATCGTAGAATCGTAACGCACACACTATTTAATTAAAATTAAAATATTTAATGATTAATAAAATAAAATAAAAAAATTTAATTATAAAAGTGAATGATAGCTATGCAAATAATGGATAAAAAATTTATATATGTTTATACAAGAAATAACGTGTTACAAATAATAGGGTATTTTTCTACTATAAAATTTAATTGGTTTACAGTAAAAAAAATAAAGTTTTTTTTTCAAAGTTATCTAAACGCTTTTATGATTATATGATATTTGATCATAAAATTGTAAACGATTGGTTTGTTTTTTATATAAGTGCAAAATTAATCGTGCACTGGCCGACGATTTATTAGAAAATACATGAACGTGGACAACGCGTCAAAGACATCCCGTCAACGTCGGATATGAATTTTGAAACCGTATGCCGCAGAACGTTGGCAACGCTGAATTCGTCAACGAAGCTCGACAGAAATTCGCATTTGGTGTAGATGGGCGTGCGCGAAACGGTCAAATTTGCATTCTTGACCGCACAGAGAGAGAGAGAGAGGGAGAGAGATAGAACGACTAGGTAGAGCAAGGAGGTGAAGCTAAACTGGCACAAACGAGCTAATTTGCTCTCATTAGTGCGACTGCGTACATTGTCCTCGTTATGAGCGGCGGCGTGTTAATTACACTTACACGTTGTCCGAACAGGCAGATAATGCATCCGGTCACCCAAGGTACCCGTCGTATCCAGCGTATGTGTCTGCGGAGGAGAAACGGAAAGGGCGATCTTTCATGTCGAGCGGACCGTTTCCGTCACTTCCGTGAGTCCGAAGCGATTTCAACCCCTAAACGGACATTCTGGCGAGCCAATGAGCAGTAAATTTGATAATTTACTCCAAAGTGGTAAATAAAGTTTGTCTCATATTCGTTGAAAAGGCGTCGTAAACATAATTGAGACATTTTCAGTCTAATTATCATACTCGAATTTAGGATCTTGATCTTGGCAATTATAAATAATGTTTTTTTTACAATGAAGCATATATAAAAAACAATTGATACAAAGATTCGCTCGTATATTGAAATACAAAAGTGATAAATGAAAGACCAACTTATCGAGCAATTATTAGAGTTGTTCGGTCCAATAACATTTATTTCATGTATAAGTTATTAAGCTACAATCATTCAATATGACAACTTACGCAAAAAATACAGTCATTCTAAAATAATAAAATAAACGTTTCGACCGCACGCGATCTTCTTCAGTATAATTACAAAATTCTAAAAAATTCACATAATATCAAATTTAATTTTAGTTATTCAGAGTCGAGAGTTTATGAGCAGTTACGCGTGTTTTAATCCGTCATGTTCAACAATGTTCGCCTCGATATGATCTTTGATTTTACTCAGATCTCGAATAGTTTCATCGTTAATATGCGAGAAATTAAAACGTTCCGTAGGCGTTGACATCGTCCTTCTTGACAATTTTAACCACGTCTTTTTTAAAAAAAAGTTATTGAAGATGACACAAGACAAACCAACAACATAAAAAGACACCTCATTTTAAACTCTGACGCATATATACATCTGTAAATATCGGTGCCGATAATTCGTACGAGGCTAAGAAATTGAAGGAATCAGCCGAATAGGTGTAACTGTCGTTTCCCTTTTCGTGTATTCCCGCGAGAAAGTTTTCCTCGCTGTTTCATCCGAAACGGGGATGCACAGTCGTCGCGTCGCGGTAAGGCGCGATGGTCGCGGCGGCATTGCGCCGCATTCCGCATCAGCCTCTATCCGGGAATCCCACGGTCTGCGTGTAGCCGAGCCGCAACGGGGGATTTAGTTGTATTTTATTCAGCCACTTTATTCCAAGACTTGTCGCAGTTTTACATTTCCATCGGCTGCGGGCGCGGCATGTGGCGCACCGTCCGCTATTTCTACACACACACACACAGAATGGCTACGCAACGCGCTCTCATACAATGACGACAATATCAGCAGCAGCAGCAGAAGTGCAGAGTATATAGCGGCAACAACTCTTCTTCCATTTCCCTTTCCACCCGGTTTTCGCGGGCCACCAACACACCATCCACCCTTGGTACACAACCGTCTCCTCGACGCTCCATCTTCCGTCTGTTCTTTCTTTCACTTTCCGACACTCTTCTCTTTTTTCTCTTGTCTTTCTCTCTTTCTTTCGTCGCCCATGACTCCAAGAATTTTACCAGCTTTCCTCCTCTCTTCTCGACGTCCACCCTGCAGACTTCATTTCGCCTTATACCCTTCAACTGCTCCTTATTCCTTTCCTACCGTGCGCCTCGCAGTCACCCTCCCGGTTCTCGCGACACGCCTTCCTCGGTATCTTCATTACGCAGCTTTGTCACTACTCAGCGAGCTCACTTAATTCGCATAATTCGCGCAATTTCTGTCTTTTCGACACGCCTCCTCCGTTCCCTAGGCGTTCTTTTTTCGTTCTCGTGCCTTCGCGAAACGAGGGTTCTTTCGAAACAGCAGGAATCCGCAACGCCACTAAAATGAGATTTCGGAAGATAATATTTTTTCCAGGACGAAACGAGGGATGAGAAATGTAACGACGTTTTTTCCATTATTAACGCGCGTATATATATCATTCGAAAATCTTTATAAGCTTGAATTAAAAATAGTTTCTCGCATTCTATATTGTCAATATTGAGTCTTTCGTTTTAATTTCGTTAAACAGTAAAGCTTCGTGTAAATTGATATAAAAAAAGATTGACTAAAAATATATCTGCAGTTATTATTTCGGTGATATATTTTTAAATGTAGATCAAATATATTTCTTGCTCTTGAATGTAGATAAGAAAATATTTTCTCTGAAAGACGCAGCGTCTTTAGTGCTTTGCCTGCTGCAGTATTCTTAGTCATTAATGACAGAAGACGTGCATCTCGGGTACCAGGAGAATTTCTTCTTAGGAACGGTAGATTTTCCTGCTTTCCTCTTTCTCTCCCTCCTCTCCCCCTCTCAGTCTCTCTCGCTTGCACCCGTACCTATTTCTCTAGATCTCTTCTTCGAATCTCTTCTACTTGCTCTCTTGAATGGAGACGTTGCGGTCGCTAAATGGATTCGGGCGTATTACCGCGTCAGTCTGAATGTGGTTCAACCCTTGGAATAGTATACCCTTTTTACCCTCCCATTAGACTCGCGCCGCATCTTTCTCGATATACATGAGCGCGTGCAGCATATTATGCGATATATATATATATATATATATATATAAGAAGAGAGTTGTATTAACAAATTAAATTAAATTGAAATCCATAACGAACGCTCGAAAGTTCATTCCGTAAACTGAAGAGTTCTGCGTTATACGGTCTGCCCCAGTTTAATTCGTGTGCTTTCACTATAATTCGTAATACATATTCACCAACCCGTTAACGCTCGCGCGTTTTTCCTCCGACAGCCATAAAATTACAGACAATTTTCAACGTTGAACCGGTCTCGACCACCTGCGCCGCAAAGTTCCGCGATCACATCACAGTAACTCTCGGTTATATTTATCGTCTCGGACGTTACACGCTTTTGTACGCGAATATATCCCGAAAAATATTCGTTGTGAGAATACCGCCGGCGTGTGCATCACCATGATTGGTTCAATTCGCGGTATTGCTCGTGCATCGTCGCCGTTTCATAAACTCGCATGGAAAGTAAACATGTGTGTGGATGATAAAAACTTTTTTTTTTTACGATCCATTGTTGCCGTAAAAGGTGATAAGATAAAATTCAAGAAATTTTAAATCGGTTTTACAACTATGCGTACGACACTTGAAACATATGGCTGAATATTCATGTAAAAATATATATGCCCTATTGAATCTTTAAATTTGATCGGTTCGCGCCCCGTTTACAAACAAACGCGAATTTCCGTCGAGTTTCGTTGACGAATTCAGCGTTGTCGACATTCTGCGGCGTGCGATTTCAAAATTCATAGTCGATATATCGACAGGATGTCTTTAACACGCTGTCCGCGTTTATGTACTTTCTAATAAAACGACGGATAATATGTACAGTACTTTGTGTATCGATACGAGACAAATCAATATTAATTGTGTTTACAGTAGTATAATCAACGCGATTATAATATAATTACAAAAGTGTATAAATAATTTTTAAAAAGCCTCTTTACCTTCTTTATTATAAAGTAATTTTATAATGAAAGGTTATCATATTTTGTTTATGAAAGATTATCCTCTTGCTATGCTTGAACGTAGATATAGTAAATGATATACATATAATATTCTCTCACTATTCGCGTGGCAATAATTCTATTAATTAAGTTTTTTACCAAATTTTTTATTACATATAAATTTCAAGTGTAAGACAGGCAATAAGAGCCAAATCGCGGATGACAGTGCGTTATCTCAACGAAACTAAATTTTTTTCGTTAGAATTAAATATTTAATGGGAAGAGCAGTCGCCCGGCAAGCGAAAGGTCTCGGGTTCGATTCCCGATTCAGCGACTTTCGGATCTATATTTTTCTCTCGCATTTATTTCCTTAGGGGGGAACAGAAGATGTATGGAATTAAATCTCTTGTAGAGATTATTCCAATTTTAAATCTTGGCCGTGACCAAGTAAAATGTGGTGCCTTGTGCACAGGTATTTAATTCTAACAAAAAAAATTTAGTTTCGTTGGAATAACGCACTGTCATCCGCGATTTGGCTCTTATTGCCTGTCTGACTCTTGAAATTTATATTAATATTACAGAGCTTTGTTAAACTCTTAATTTTTATTAAATATTTGAAAGCCAAATAAATACGATGCATGATTCTACAATATGGTGATTATCCTATAATCTAAGTACCTTATTTTGCAGTCTCCGATTTTCTCGAAGTATGTGAAGATGAAGTCGAAAGGGGTCGAATCGATTTTAAATAGAATCGTTCGTAAGAATGGACGTTTCGACGAGTATTGCGCTTGGTATTTTCTGGATTTGCATAAGATCGAAGCCATAGCAGCTTTTCAAATACATAGGTACATATATTTCCTCGAGTTCGTCCGATTTGTTATCCCACACTCTTCGCGACCTGAACAAGATGCATTGACTGGATGGACTATTGGAAGAAATAGTCCATGTTGGCTGTAAATTACGCTAGAGAAAATATTTTACTCCATTTCTAATTCTTGCATTTTCTATCATAATCCTTTAGACATGTATTAGTAAGCATCCCTTAAAATGAAATAATTTGTAATACACATTTGTATACGATATAGTGTATGTATACATCTGATATTATTCCTTATTCATAGACGGGGTTTATTATCCATATATTATATATTTATTTTCCCCTTTTCTCTCTTTCGCTTAATTAATTTATTCGAGTTTCATATTTAAAATGAGACCTGCGGTATAGAAAATTTTGTGGAATAAATCACTAGCAGACTCAAAAGACGGTGCAATATCTCAGATGTCGATTCCTTTGCTGGTTGATTTTAGCTCTCTATCGACATTCTTGAAAAGTCAAATCCACATCGTGCAGAGACTTGCCAAAGGAACTTCATAGCGGAAATGGAAACAAAAGCGTAGAACAAAGGAGAATAAATATTCAGAATATCCGCAAACAAGGCAGGTTTACGATTTTATTTATAAAAATTGTAGAGTTACCTCGATCGCCATGTTACGAATGCTCTCACGTTTCTTTGCTGCAAAATGCCCCGAAGGATAGAGGCGCGGAAACGTGTTATAGAACTCAAAAGAGAAGGTCTAAGGAAAAATGTACAGAGACGGTAGTGCAAGTATTCGACAGATCACAAAATATGAAAAATGGAGTGGAGTTTAGCAACGTTGTGATATTTATAAGTCCTTTTTTTCCCTATTTGTTCTTAAACATTAAAAATTTATTTATTTTTTTGCTCTTCAAAAGCAAATACATTTTTTTCTTGTTTTTCGAAAGCATGAATTTGCCATAATAAATTCGTGCCGTGGATAAACTTTAGCTTTCGTTCTCTTTAATATTCCATAAACTGATTTATTGCTTCAAGTTCTTAATTTTCTTTGTTGTCACGATGCATGTATACTTTCATGCGCAAAGTATGCGAGATATACATATATGCATCTTGCCTTATACTTGTCCTGTACACTCTTCTTCCTTTATCTTTTATTTTCCGTACCGTTCTGCCGCTTCTTTCTCTTTTGTTCTGTAGTGCCTGCAAAAAGGGTCCCAGCGTTGCAACGTTAAAGTGCATTTCACCTGGGAGAAACTTAACTATAATGGCTTGCATCATTTCGTCGAAAAAAGGATTGGCAAGTAATAATTATCGAAAATGTAAAACTTATAATCATCGAAGTTACTAGTACAATTTTCGCATGCAAATTACAAAATGAGATACCGAAAACTCGATCGATTATTTTCCTATTATGTTGATACTTTTAAATTAATTTGAAAAGGCTACGGAAAAAAGACATTAATTCATATATATATATATACATATAATGGAGCGTTCAAAATATTAGAAATTAATATTTATTCCCATAAAGAGATTAAATGTTCTTCGATCGTATATATAATATTTATATATACTTGCCATGTTTCAATTCGCTCTCCTTTTTCCGACGTCTCAGACAACGTCGTCGTTGTCTGACGAGGTCGAGGTATTTTCCTCGAAAATTCCCTCGAAGGGATACTTGATGCTTGCGTAATGACGTGGTCCGTGGAAGAGGATACCTTCGCGGGAGGCCTGTAGAGATCCCCGGTCAGGTTTGCAGGCGGTCAAACCGCAGCGTCGGATTACCGTACTCTTGTAGAAGCAGTCGAAGGAGCAAGGAAGAGAGACGACTAAGTAGGGGCCGAATACATTGTTTTCCCCCTTCAAATTCGCACGACGTTAACGAATAAACACCGCGTCGCGTCGTTCTTCTCTCGCTCTTCGAGTGTTACCTTTCACGTCAATGAAGACGTTAATCCCTTCTACCTTTCTCCTCTTACGATCGCGCGGCATGAATGGCCTCGACTCGCGAAGCGTGAAACAGGTCGAACAAGCGAACTCGATAATCGAGTCGGTTGTTCGCGCGGTCGTTGCTTCATCCTGCTAATTGCACTCATTATCGACATTATCCCGCGGAATACGGAAGAACGTTCTTTCGCGCAACATTTTCGAGCATCCTCTTTTTTTTTTTTTTTTTCTTTTTCAAAAAGAAGAATGAATAGTGAAAGTCTCCCCCTCCTCTTTTTTATTCTTTTCTTCCTCTTTTCGACGGACTACTCAAATCGTACGGCTTCGGAATAATAAAAGCTATAGGGAAGCGCGATCAAACGTCGAAACGTTCAACGTTGATATTACAATCGCAATTCGCTCTGTAATTTCGCGATCTATGATTCTCGCCACTGCGATGAAAATCTCTTTGAGAAACATTAATGCCGCTATTATGTCCATTCGAATCGATTATATCGCGAAGAAATGGAAAAAAGTTGTATTTCAGCGCAAATATAAGCGTGTATTACGTATATGACAGAGATTGACACATTCATATAGAAAAGATCATATTGTTATATAGATTCATATCACACACGGGACTGGAGCGCATTCTCATACATCACCGTCAAAGAATCACGCCACTTTCGAATGTTATCGATAGTCGAAGCGAATAAATGCATTAATAACTTCCAAGGTGGGGGATAGCTATTCTTCCTCCGTTTCACAAACTTTGTCTATTTTTTGTTTTCGAGTGCGAGCGCGAAATTCGCCCCGGCGTCGCCGGAAGAAGAAACGATTCGGCGCCGCTCTCGCTCAATTATTTCGGGGCACTCGCGGGTACATGCGTACGTTACGGAGTGATGGATGACGCGCTCGGAAACTCACCCCCGTCTCACGCCCTCCTCCACCCTCCCTTGCGTGACTCGCCCGCCACGAGGGATGCCGCTTGAATAATTACCCCCACGGCGCACTAAACCCGCGTCTGACTACGTGAAATCCGAGCAGTGAATTCGCCAGACCGTAGCTGCCGTACTTTAAGGCCTCGCCGGTACTTTAAGGGCGGGTCTCTAATTAATACGCGCCGACCTCGCCTCGCCATGCAGCCGGTCGGCTGACCAGTTTCGCAAATTTCGCCGAGATGTAAATCGTTTCTTTGGCCGGCGAGGCTTCCGTTAATCAAAGAGGAAAGCCTGACCTGTAATCCCCGTGGCGAGTGGTTTTCGCAGCGCTGTTTAACAATGCCGAAATCTCCGACGATAAGTATATTTCTAATTCGAAATATCTATATGTCATGCTGTTTCACTGGACCTCTTTTACCGACTCTCTCTCTCTCTCATCAATCGAATGGCATTATAATATTATTCCGCTATTAAGATTACACTCGTCAAAGTATTGCGTCGTAATTATATATAATTGCGTGATTAAAATATCAGGATTATTCCGAATAGAATTTATTCGATAACGGTAATTTCCAACAGGGTTTAGGGCGGTCGTGAGAGATTTCATAACGGAGGGTCATATACGTGTAGCGATCAAAGCAATCGGTATCGCGGTGTCCCCGCTATATCGGGGGTGCTCGTAGCTAGAAATTTGATTTTGTGTGGGAGCCTTTTTTTCAATCAGTGTTATCGGCCAGTTGGCAATTCCATCATCAAAGGATGAACAGCGAAGAGGGGAACATGGGAAGGGGGCGAGCAAGAGAGAAAAAGAGAAAGGAAAAAAAGAGGAGAGAAAGAGAGAGAGAGAGAGAGAGAAATAGGTGTGTAGGAGGAGACAGGACCGTCGTGCGGGATAAAATACACGCAAGCTAACATCGAGCGATCTGCTCTTGCCTCTTCGTTCTCGGGAATTGAAAAAGGACGGGGCGACGGTTTAAGCGAAGAAAGACTGCAACCTTTCAGACTCGAAGTCTCGGCACGTCGCCGATGAATGGTCTGACGAGACTCTGTGAGACTTTGCGAGACAATCACTGGGGAAATCTGGGGCCCCGCTGATCTATCCTTCGTCTGCCCTTTCTCTCTATCTATCTAGCTTTCTTGCGCGCACGCACGACGCGTTCCGTTGCTTCGTCTTGCACCCTTTTATTTCCCGAGACGCCGCGCCGTTGTCTCTGTCTCTCCACGTGCCGGTCTTGCGTGTGTGGCACCGGTGACATTTAATCGTACGAACGAATCGCGATTAAATTTCTCGCTCTCGCGCTGGATGATCTCCCGAGTTACCGGCCCCAAAGGTGCAGGGGTGACCTTTCCGAAAAGAAAAAGAACCGTTACAACTGTATACTTTGATGAACGACTTTATAGGAGAGGAGTATTAAAATAAATATATCGAAATGGGATCTAACGCGGCGGATTATTACTTAAACGTGTTTCCGCTTGGTGAGACGAATATAAAAATTTCAAGTCAGCCGGTTATCTATTTTACTTCGATCTCTACGTCTTCTATACGAATAAAATATGTATAAATACGGTGTGTATGTATATGTATGTATTTCTACTATAAGCAGACATTTGGCAAAGACGGTGTCATTCTCTCTACTTCTCGTTTCCACTTCTTCTGCGATTCGCCGTCCTCTAACAACGTATTCCTTTTCGTCCGAGGGTAAAAGCCGGGGTGCTACCCTACTCTCTAATTCTCATTGATTCTCCTGCCGGCGAACCGCTGGGGCGGAAAATTAAAACTCTGGTTTCCTTGATCACGCCAACGCCGAGAATGAACAGAATTCGCGACGCGACTTGTAAATAGATACTTTTTCTTCTTTGTCAATAGAATGTCTCTTCGCTTCCTTCCACTCGTGAATGTACTTTGATCGAGTCTCGAGACGTTACTGAACATTCGCAATCGTCGAATTCACTTCTAAATAAGATCCTGAAAGCTCGAGAGCGATACAAGTGCCAACTAAAAAATTGTTCTTAGATTAAATGCAGAATAGCGTGCTCTTCGACAGTTGCGATATATCTGTAACGCGATGTATTAGTGTTTATTTGTGATGATTCAAACTACAGTAATGATGGGAAGTAATATTAATGCGGAAGCCCGATATTCCAAACGGTAAATCTATGATAGAGAGATACTGTCTATATATTGAGTAACATACGAGCAGGTATAAAATTATATCGCAGTTATATGTTTTTTTCGATAAATGCAAACATTAAAAAGAGAAAAAATTTCTTGAACTGTTCTTTAATTCAATAATCAAAACTAAGAGGATCTTTTAATTAAGAGTTGAAGCTGCATCTTGATATGTGAAGTACACGCTGACGTTATTTAATTTGCTGAATTTAGTTAGCTCTCTCGTTGACGTCGTTAGTATTGAAATCTCGCTCGCTGCTGCTTTAGTCGTGAGGTAAAGCGGAAAATATAACAATAAAAATGCTACATTCCGCGTATCCCGAAATAATTGAATATGCGTTGGAGTGAATTAGTGGCGGCGTTGAATTAAATATAAGACGCGGGTAAGCCGCGGGGATCTGAATCGTCGGCGGTGCTCGCTATTAATGTCACCAGCCCTAACCGCGGGTCATGGACACCGTTGGAAGGGTGCATTCTTAATCAGGTGTGCCTTTCGGCACACCCGCACGCCTCTATTCCCTCATCCTCATTGCAAACCGAATGGGATAATAAAGCTGCATCCGCGGGATACCCTAATAACTTTACGAAATCTGTGACTCAACTAATTAACGCGATAGATTCGATACATTAATTATTATGAAAGAGCAATACGCGTTTAATAAAATATCGATTATGATCGGTATATAACTCGATGGTGTAAATTCCTTTGGCTATAATAATTACTATTGTACAATTCTAGTTTGAATATCTGAATATAATTATTATTATTAGTAGGTATTGTCGATCGATTAGAGTTCTCGCGTATATTATTTTAGAGAATAGAATTTGATATCGTTGTCGAATAAACGTTATACAAATCCTTTATTGCAGTTCAATATTTATTTTATTCTTTTATTTGCAGTCGAGATGTGTTTCTTTAGCGACAACTTAACAAAGAGCTATTTCTATCAGTCCTTCAAATTGATTTTCTGTTCAAACATTGTTCAATATATAATTATATATTTATTTATATTTTCAATTTTTAAACGCTTATAAATTTTTAAAATAATTAATATATTTCTTTGTGCATAAATATTCTTGTGAGTTTATAACTTAATTCTTCAGTTAATTTTAATATTTACATATTTAATTAATTAATTGTACTTGCTTGCCCTAACAAAAACACGTTATCAACATCGTTATTGCAATGTAAAGTAAAATCTTGTATTAAATACCGAAAGAATTAAATAGATTAATCAAGAGAGGTAAAGATAAGATCAACCATATGAAAAAAACTGACGTTGTGTATCTGATAGAATGCAACGATTGCAATGCAACATATACAGGGCAAACAAAAAGACAATTAGCTACACGCGTAAACGAACATTTTTAAAATATTAAACAACATCATAGCAATTTCAACGTAATTAGCAAACATCGTATAAAATATGACCATGATTTTAAATGGATGGAACCTAGGATTTTACATTGCGAAAAACACAGAAGGAAGAGAGAATTAGCGGAGATGTTTTTTATTAAAAAATATAAGAATAACATCAATTTACAAAGGGACACAGAAAATATAAATCCTATTTATGATAAGTTGATCCACAGTATATGATTGTCTATGTATTTATTTATTTATTTCGTTGTATTGTCGAACTTTGATATTATTGTGTTTTTAACGTTTGACTTAAATTGATTTACTTGTCTCCGGTTCAACATTAGTAATTTTACTGCTGTCGAATCAACATCTTAAAAGGTACATTATTTTTATTTATTGTTAATTTCTTCGTTAACAACTTTGTAAATTATCGTTTCATATCCTAATCATTGTATATTTTTATTGTACAGTTACACTTAAAAAGGACCCGTACCTAAGGGTCGAAACGTAGTGTTTTAAATTAAATTGTACTGGCCAGTTAGGTCGAAAATTTTCAATAAATTTGTATGGTTTTATTCATCACTGGCGACTTCATTAATTTTATGGTTATTAAAATCTTGTATGTCTAGAGCGAAATTCTTGAAGAAATCTGGCGTCATCGCTCAAGTAGGCATACTATAAATTTTATTGTATATATATATATATGTATATACATGGTTTATATACATATATATACATATACCGTGACAAATTTACTTTCTCCCATTCGCACAATCCGATGGGACAACCGCGTCGCCGGCGCGAGCAGCACAAAGGGTGAGCGATGATGAATTGGATGCAACTCGCATCCCCTTGGCGCTCCCCCGGAGGGTTCGTGACGTGTCCGATGTGCGGCACCTATATACACACACGCATACACATACATATATACATAATATATATATATATAATATATATATATACACGTATGTACGTGACATTTGCTCGTACACGATTTTCGTGGGTGCGCGGCTACTTAACGATTCGCCCGGTTTTTGCGGCCTGACAGTGTGACTCACGTCAGTGCACATGTGCCGCACACACGCGTTAAGTCCGCCAAGTCGGCGGATTTCAAAATGAAATTACGAATTATGAGCACATGGATATTACATATACGACGAGACGGCGGAAGGAGCGGTTTGCGAGACTTTACGATTTGCGGTTACTTCTTCAACGAAGAGAAACGCGGTTTCAAAATGACTCGCTTATGAGACGACCTTTAAGATCGCTATGATTCTTTTTCTCACAGCGAATATTTGATTTTTCCATTACTGCGTCGCAATATTTTCTCGTCGTAATTCAAAAAGAACACGTATTAATAATTTGATTTGATTATAATCGTCTAAAAATATCATTACTTTTGCGATTACTGAAAGGAAGGAAAAAAGAAGAGTTTTAATATAACTTGAAATATAATAAAAAATTCTAATATTTAAAAAATTAAATTTTTTTACGCGAAGAAATTTAAATAATTATTCAGATAATTATCGATATATATTTCGTTTTGACATATTCAATATCATAGATACTCGATACGCGTGTATTTATTTGCACAGCAACTTTGTGAAAATCGACAATGCGTTTCGCCAATACATCCCTCAGTGGCGGTCAATTTTAATGCCCGATACCGTCAGTCGTTAGATTGATGTAACAACATCAGTCGAGTATTAACCTGAAATGAGCGTATAATAGCGGTGTCGGGTATTTGATGCCTGTGCTCAGGATGCAACGTATGGCGCCCGCTTGCACATGCAAGTTCTACGATATTAGGCTTTACATTATATACACCGTTCGTGTGGTTAAAATTAAGCGATATATCGATATGCCATATACTACGTATGTAGTTGCACGAATATGAAGAAAGATATCAGAATAATTCGTACGAGAGAAAATGAAAGAGTGAAAGAAAATTAGATTTACATCAATCAAAGATACACTATAATTCTTTCATTAGAAAAGTATCAAATCTTTTTGTGTGATTTTAGTAAGAAATTGTCTAAAGTTTCAATTGAATGAAAGAATAATATATTCGTCATCTCAATCCGTCGATATCGAATTTTCAAAGTTCGAAATCGTGTTTGACACGTGTAAATTCGAAGTGAAAATCAGAATGAATTCAAAATATATCTACAACTAAATCCATTCAATTCTTCATATACTTTGTACATCTTTATTCCGAGGGATGATTGTCTTACTCCGGCAGACAATTGACAATTGTGATAAAGTGATTCGAAGTGCAAACCGATTTTTCTCTGTCTTTCTCTCTTTCTCTTGCTCAATTCTTCTCGTTGGTTCCCTAGCGGAGTGTAAATACGTATGGGATTTCGAGCATGTGTGTTTGTATATACGTCCACGTATCGGAGAGAGGCCGGAGAAAAGTCTAGATTCTTAAAATTCTCGATGCAGGTTTTCCGCTCGCGGCGATATTGGAAAAGCTATCGGCGCTCTCATCTACTCGCTGGCATTCGGTACGAACTGGACGAAATATTCGGACGCAATTTCTTTATGATAATTCAATTTATCCCTTGATCGCACGTCAGCGCGCCTGCTGCGAAGTGCATCGACACGATCGTATACCGATACGATCGAATACCTGACGTATCTACCTACTTACGTCCCCGATGGCCTCCCGGATCCTTTCTTCTGCAAATGGCCGGATCTTATATGCGTCCATATTGCTGGGAATAGCCGGCCCGATAAAGAATCCCACTCGTCTTTCGTGAATTCATTTCGCGAGCAACCATCGTCTCACGAACGAAGATTCATGAAAATCGATCGATCTGTGTGCCTCCGACACACCAAGTTTTGCGCATTAGATATGTTCCCTTATCAGGATTTTATTCACAGTATTTTTACAATCAAGTTTTATTAATATCTCAGTTAAAAATCCATTACTTTTATGTATTCTCGCTTTCGCAAATAAATGCAATTCTTAACATTTTCTATGATAGGAGATTTGTATTTATATTTATATCTATAATTATTTTTATCGTATTTTTTAGAAGTTAAATTTTAAGTAATATCATTTAATGTTATATTAAGAAGCTGGTTAATTTATCAGATCGAGATTATGTCATTTGTGTGTCTAATTCAAATTCTTTTTATTATATGAAATTTTTACGTCAACTTTACTTCCAATTAAAATCTCTCCGAAGTAATGTTATGATAAAAAAGTTTAAAGATTTTTTTATTATATTGTACAATACGAGCTTTCACATCTGCGCATATTCCTTTTATTAACAATCTTTTTCATTTTACCAGATTTTTTTAATACCTGTTTTTCTTATTTTAGTCATATATTTTAAATGTGCAGCCATCTGGATGTTATTGAAATACTGATATGCGAGAAACAGCATTTCTCAATTAAGCTTTTAAAGTTCTTTTAAATTTAATAATTAATTCAATGAGGTAGAAATGAACTCTATCACAGGTTTCAAAGAATTTTTTGTGGAAATCTTATTCTATGAAGCATATATACGTGCACTTTATGGCAAACAATCTTCTAAAAATATTTGTAAAAATATTTTTAAAATCTTTTCAGATGTACGATATTCGAAATATATGTATGTACATTATATCAAAAGTAATACCTTGAAGATACTTCTAAGACATCGGGAAAAGAAAATTTAAAAAATACATATAAAAAATCAATGCCTATTTTTATTTATATATAGACATACACACACACACACACACACACGCGCAAAGTGTCAGTTTGAATTTTTAACGTCTTTAGATTCAAACTTAAACATTCATGTAGCATCACATTTGATTTTATCGCCTTCGCACGGATGAGAATTGCAGGCTGACAAAACAGTCTCTACTGTCAGATATACGACGCATGATAAATATTACATTTGTCCGAGTTTGTAACGACGATTGTATTGACTCATTTACATTTCGGTATCTCGCATTCAAACAACCACAACGACGAACGACGACGACGACGACGACGACGATGACGACGTCGAGTTCCCTCGATGTCGTAATACCGTAGCGAACCTCGTTAGCTCCGGTTTCCTGTGTGTGACGGTGGCGTGCCACCGCCGCTGCATTACACGTACCCGACATTACAGGCAATCGTCCGACGATCGAATCGACTGACTCCCGACTCCCAATGTGTATTCCGTGCGCGTTGCACGTCAGCCCAATTTTGCCCGGAAATACGTGTCGCCGCGCTGTGCTACGCTATGGCTGTAGCACGCGTCGTCCTGCGCCCGGGCGGGTTTCGTGCCGCGGGTTAATTAATAAATGGGGATTCGATTTGGCGGGAATAATTCAGGAATTAACATTGGCCTATCGGTATCCGCTTCGGATGCTGCATCGACGCGCATCGCTTGGCCAGCAAGGCGACACACGTACGCGCGCGAACGTGTCAATATTGGCAAAGAGCTGCAAATGTCAATAATTGATAAACGGCATTTCTTCGTTGTACAGTCTGTAAATTACTCCATGCACTCGTTTACTATAGAAATATTTGTACCAGATGATTTGCACGTTTGTACGTCAAAAGTAGATTAACCTTTTATTCTCCTAAATATATTTCAACTGCATTCAAGCGATGACGTCAGTCGACACAATGTCATTTTTCCTTTCATCGCTAATATCTCTTGGCAATTGGAAAAATTGTTTCCATTTGTTGTATTCTCTCTCGCAAATATATATTTTGAGATATTGAAAATATTCAAAGAGAACATTTTTCTCCGGGCAACATATGTATCTATATATAATATTATTAGAATGATGTGTTTAATTTCGCTGATAATTTTAAGTTTACTTATTTTTTTGATTATAGAAAAATAAATATAGTAGGAAGAAATGAATTCAAAATAGAAATCTGCGAAAACTGGTTCAACAACACGCGTACGAGGTAATTTGTTTATAATCAGTTATAATGAACGCGTTAAACAGCGTTTAACTGCGACCACGACGCTCTTTAGCGGACAATTTTCGTTCGCATGAGAATTGCCAGCTGTCTATTACGTCTTCTTGGTGTACACTTGTCCGCATGTACCGTCCGTGGTCGCGTATGCTTTGCGGTAACACCAGCACGTGGCCGGTCCGAGAGCCAGAAACCCACTCTCGTGCCTGCGGTTCCCTTTGTTTTCTCTGTTTTGTTTCGTATCACTCCATTATACCGCACGGAGAGAATCCTAAAAGAGAGCAGTATCTTGTGTAATCTAACACCTAGCATAATTGCATTACCTCGATTTATACTGACCGATAATAAGTCTATAGTCTCCCGTCTTACTCTTTACTGTATCGATTCGCAAGGGGTGAAAAATATACAAGGGGCGAATCGATACGACGATTGATACGATTGTTGCTTCCGTAATTGCGCATCAAACTGTGAATGCGTCCTATTAGCAAGCATCTTGGCAATGTTTGTTAGTGAAGTGTCTAGAATACCTCTTGAATAGCGCAGAATTAATTACGACATCTCATTAAACTTTAGAGACTGCAATAAATCATATTACTGTCGGAGATAATGGTTCGGCTTCGAGAACTAATTTAGAAAAATTTTGATAACCATGACATATATGCGCGCAGATGTATAAAATAAAAATTCGCGATAGCTCGAGTTCGAGTTCGACGTTCGATGATGGATTCAAAAGTTTTATGAACGGTTTACGCGCATATAGGAGTACGCGGAGCTCTTACGTTTTATTGAATTTTTTGAAAACTCGGGGATTCGGTTTTCGATAGAAGATGAAAGTTTAAAAATGTATGTTAACGTGAAACAAAATATCGCGGATTCTTTGGAAATTGAGCGAATTCGTTCAGAGTATATACGTACGTCTATTTAGAGATATTTATTCACCGTGACGGATTTCGCTCTCTGCGCGAGAGCGGACGCGACGGGAGAGAGAAACAATTAGAGTGAAGTGGCCAAAGTTTTCTCAGCAAATATCACTTACGAAAATACAATCGAGACCCGTCGCAATCGAAGGATGCATTGTGGGACCGTGGAAAATGGCGGTCGGAAATAATCGGATAACGTTCGCGCTAGAGGGGCGAAAGGAGGAGATCGAGACGAGATGAGGAAGTTGGGGAAACGGAAAAATAAGAGAAGGGAAAGACACTCTCTCATAGATACGATTCGATGCGCTTAAGATAAATTGATACGGGATGGATTATGAAGGAGATATATAATATATACGTGTGTGTATATACAGACACATGTTTGTCAATTTATCTCTCTCAAGCTCATATTGTATATGGTATATTTCATATAACGACACAACGTTCACAATTTTTGATTTATTGTAATTAGAATTTCTATTCGTTTATTTAGGCTATTTTTATCGAATTTTTATACACGATAGTTGAACTTACTTTACGTCCGATCTTATATTTAATTCAATTTTATCTCTCGCCATACGCATTTACTTGAGTGCACTAAGCCCTCATAACTTTTTAACGGCAAAGTGTCCAACGCTATCAGATAACTGACACCGCATGTTTCGGCGGTGGCATTATCAGGGGAGTCTACGATGCCAGGCCAGAGCAAGAATTAACGCGTAAACGAATTATATTGTGCCGCCGCATCAGCTAATTATAATATTTATCAGACACATACTGCATGGTGACCCTCCCGGAGCGTTGGTCGCGTCGAGCACACACGCTGGAACCACCGAAACCGGTTAATATGCACGTGCATAGCGGTGTAACAAAATAGCAGGTACGTACATAGGATATGTACGTGTGTAATGCATGTACACAACACGTGCGTGCACGGATGCGTATGCTGCACTCTCGTTTAATATTTCAGTACAACCGCCACATGCACCGCGTGGGTTTCGGGACATTTCGTCCTGTCCTCCGTTGAATCGTCAATTCCCACGAGTTTATTGAAACAACGCGTTGTTTCGGAGTAATAGGTCGCTCTCTAAATTATACAGCCTCCCGAAAATGTCTCGTATCCTTCGAAAAACTGAGATTAAAACAACCATTTACTCTTATATTTTTTTTGAAATTATTCCATTTGGAAAGCGAAATCATGGAGCTTTTAGTATCATTGCTCAATACTCGTACGTAATATCATGATTTTTATATTATAATCGGGAAAAAGAAAGAAACGATATAAATATAAAATAAATATAGCTTGTACATTTTGAGAAAAAAGTATTTCTAAATCAAGCTTTTTTATCAATCTCGAGAGTCATTAGGTACTTCGCGATGCAATGATGCAATTTAGCAGTCTATTTTCCGTCACACAAATACTTATACAGTGGTGCAAAATAAAGTAATTCTACACAGCACGTGCCGGACACAAGATGTTCATAGGCACGTCATTATCGAACGTCGTTCGCCGTGAAGAGCATCGCGATGTCCTGATGTTAATCGAGCGTTCGAGAGGTCGCGGAACCACCCAAGTAGATAGAGAGAAGCAGGAATGGGCAACACGTGTTCTCTCGCAGACGCAAACTGTTTCGCACGTCACGATTAATCTTTACATGTGTTTCTGCGAAACGCATCTTGCGCGAATCGAGCGCGTTGATATCCTGGGGAGTCGATGACGAGTCATCGGTTTAAGGAGGTGATACGAACGAGATGAAGACCCGTCGTCGTGATGAAAGGTGGTGGATGCGCGCGTTGGATGCTGCGGGAGATCAAGTCACAATGTTCCTTTATCGGTTGTATCTCTTCAACGCGTATATAGATAGAATCTTTCCTTCGAACCCCCGCCTTCTTGTTAACTTCCTGATTGCTCCTTCGACATGAGTCTCGGGATTAAAAAATCTTACGAAGAAGAGAGGAGGATCTCTATACAAGATTTTCTGTAAAGTCGCGTGTCATATAAAACAACGAATATATCATACGTCATATCAATCTCACTGTAGGCCCAAGTATTTTACACTTTAGGCATTGTTCCAAAATGATATCTGTATAAAAGGGGTTTGGATATACATACAATTGTGATGTGAGATTTGTATGTGTTTCTCTTTTTTTTCTTATTCAGGTTAAACCAATCTTCAAGTGACGATTAATCAAAGCTGCTTGGACGTCCAGCTCGCGATTCATGGTGACGTGTTTATCCCGCTCGTAATTAATTACGAATCACGCGGACTGTCTTCCAGGAACGTCTTTTGTTGTTTAATATGCCCGCGAGCCGTGTTGTGTATGCCCGAAAAGGTGGCCATTCAACAAAATGCGCGTCAGAATCGGGACAAAGGCAAAGCGTCATTGCCGCGGATACAGAGAGAGAGAAAATGGAGATTGCCGTGTCGTCCAATGGCGCGCGAGGCAGAGGCGAACAATTTGTCAAACGTTGACGCTAAGCCGCTAACTTTACCGTGTAGCGTCATAGCTCATCTTACGAAACCCCCGTTGTGAGGCTTCCACCTTCACGTCGTCGCCGTCGTCTGAAGGTTACCATCGTGGTTCGGATCCACCAGTTGTCTCGCCAACGCTTGAAAGTTATTTTGCTCTCTTCTGCTCTCCTCTCCTTTTCCCCTCTCTGTCTCTTATTTTTTTCCTCTCAATGCTGCTAATTATAGCAGGTCGCGCAAGATTAAAGAATCTGTCGAAACGGATTTAAATGTGAAAGAGGATTTCATTACGATTTTTAAATCCTTTTGAATTAAATTTAATTTTAGAATTTGTAAAAAATTAGAAACCTTTCTCTTTACAATTTTCATTTTATTTTTAAATATTTTTTATTTAGAAAAAATTGTCTTTTATTTTAAATATTACCTTATTTATTTATTATTAGAACTAGACTTTTCTAGTTCTAATAATAAATAAATAAGATAATATTTAAAATAAAAGACAATTTTTTCTAAATAAAAAATATTTAAAAATAAAATGAAAATTGTAAAGAGAAAGGTTTCTAATTTTTTACAAATATAAATTTTGACTTTGAACTTTCATTATAGAGTCTAAAAATACATTTTTTTATTAATTACTCATAACCGTAACTTGAATAAAACGATATTGTCATTCATAATACGTAAACTTAAGATGGAGAAAATTATTCGGGTCACATTGCTGCCTCTTCACCATGTTTGGCAAAGCCGAATTGGCGATTCTGCGACATGCATTAGGGAATCTGAAAAATTGAGCTGTTCTATATATCTCGTTCCGAGCCAGCAAAGTAAATTCACGGACGGAGCGCCCTGGAAAACGACATGTGCGACAGTTGCCAACTGTCCTGCGGTTATTGGAAGCGTATACGGAGTCTAGTCGTTCGCTGGCACTCGTGACGTTTCGACTATCGGGAAGTTATTAGAGGATAGAAAGCGGTACGTGGTAGAGTGAATGGCTGGTTAAATGGCAGCTGTATACGTGCTAAGAGTTCGATGCGGCGCGCCGTAATGAATTTCGGAACTTGAGGTCGCTCTCGTGCCCGAATCAGCGAAATTCTGTAAAGTACATTAGATACGTTAATAGCGAGGGAGAGAAAGAGAGTTGCTAACTCTCGATACATTTAAGCGTGCATTTTGCAAACATTCCGACGAATTTCGAATCTGTTACAAAGAGGGAGAGCAGGGATTAAAAAATTTGAAAGCGATGAAAAAATCAATTTTTCAATATGTAGTTCCTTACATTTATTCCTTATAATATAATCCGATAAAAATCGCGCGTCCCGATTTGATGATTTATTTAGGAGAATAAATAAAATACACGATAATATATCAGCAATTCTCGGCACGACGAGTATCTAGTGGCGAATCAATAAACCCGTATTTGCGCGCCTACATCTCAAACAGTCGCGCCTTGCTAATCGCTTTTGCCGACGATATATACTCAGAGGAATACAGCTACAAGTCGGATCGTATCGCGTCGGAGTTGTGTGTATGTAGCTCTAACTACCCGATGAGTTACATGTGAACCGAAAACCATGAAACTGGGATATGCGTAACGCCATACGTGTATAGAAATAGGGTTCACGCACGCGTGACGTGCCGCGGTGTGACATAATTGCCGAGAATTTCGCCTGAATAATTATTTGTCTTTATTCGATTTCATGCCATGGAATGCGACAATTAGACGCCTGCTGATATAGAACTGGTGGTATTTTGAAACGACACGGTCGTGTCACGCGTGACATTAATAAACAAGGAAGTATTTGACGTTATCGAGACATCACGACGCGGTCGAATATACACATACATATATGCACGCGGTATACATGAATACAAATGAGGGAATAAGTACACGGTACAGGAAGATTGTTCGCGTAACGATGGTCAGGAAACTCGAGCATGAGCCCTTCGAAAAGCATTTATCATTCCATTTATCTCACAATTATCCGACATTAGATTACTAAAGTGGAAACACCTCGTTTCCTTTTCAACGCGCTTAATTGCCCACAGAGAACATCTTGAAGAAGAACATCGTCGTAACCGACGGGCGTTGCATGCGTTACGACGGATAATAACACGTTCGTCTCGTGCCCGGTGACTTAGGGAATGGGGTTAAGTGGCCGACAAATGTAGCAGCTGGCACTGGTTATAGGGTATTCTCTCGCTCGATCGCGAAATCGATTCGCGGCCGAGAGCGCGGCTACGGAACGCCTTTGGCGACACGGACAATCTTGGGATTGGGAGTTGAGGAAAGTCGTTGCGCACGGTGATTACAGTTAAACCGTCAACCGGTACCGGCTGGCTGGTTGGCTGGTTGGTTCCGAAGTCAGTGCCAAATTACCAACATCAGCGAGAACTGGAGGGACCGCTTTCCTGTCCAATCTAAACAAGCGGAGCATAAAGTTACCAACTTCGCCGACACCGCCTCGCCTTGTCACCGCTAGCAGCTTGGACGGTGCAGGGAGGTGTCCGGGCGATGCGACTAAATAAATTAAGCTGGCAATTTTGCACGCCGAAATGCGCATTCGACGCGTTTTCCATTTGGATTTATTTTTATTTCCATTTATTTTTATTTTCCCGTGAAAGTCCAGCGGTGGCAGAAAGAAGACGGTTTTTAGCGCGTGAAAAATATAACGAGGGAGAAATGCCTTTTTCCGATGATATTGAAATTGAATATGAAATTGAAAATTGTTGAATATTATTTTTAAACGAGATTGCTTTCTCTTAAATTGCAATATAATGCGCTATATAATATTTCTTTAAAGGTATCTATCGAAACTATTGGCTTGATAAAAATGTGTGTCGCGTTTTGTCCATTTCTTCGAAATTGATGTTCGGATGTATTCAATGTTAGAATAAGTACAAAACAGCCGACACTCTTTTCGCCTCGGTGTACAGAATATTGATGTACCACTGCCCTACTAACGGACGCTCTCTTCATTGGAGGATGGAACTATTACCTTGCAAGGCAGAGAAACGCTGTCCACTTCAATTTCTGGGATTATTTCCTTCCTTCGTCTATTTCCCCTCTTTTTTTTTTCTCTTTTGTCTTTGGCAGCCTCCCGCATCTTTACGACCCTCTGGAGAGATCGATGTTTCCGCTTCGAGATACTCGCGTTACCCCATTTTCTCTAGGACGGCACTCGACCATAAAGAGAGATAAGGAGGGCGAAGTTTCGTGTGGCTAAAAACTTCTAATGTCGCCCGCCCGTTCGCGGGCATTTAAAATCCGTAAATTTTCATAACGCCCGTCCAAAGTTTCGCGCGATTCGCCATTAGTAAGCGGAGACCCGCCGTTTTCCATTAAAAACGCCGATACGTTCGAGCAAGTTCCGCATCTTTTACAACGTTAACAATGGTTCGTGTTCTACGCATGATTTTACCTTTAAAGTCGAGTTTGCCGCATGCATAAACACAGTCGCCTCGGTGCGTCGCGACGTAAATAGAAGTTACACGAGAGCCTGATATAGAGCCAATTTTCAAACTTTGCTCTTTGTTAAATTACAGTTGTTACGCAAATATATACATTTAGATACTGGTAAGTTTCTATAAAAGTTAAACTCCAGGTGAACGCTTTTGCATCTTGAAAAATTATACATAGCAATCTTGCTTATTTGTTGTATAGTTTACTTCTTCATTAATTTGTACGCGAAAGAAGATATTTGTAAATAACTTTTTCAAATTTGATTCTTCCAATTCTTACCTAAAATCTGGGTATTGTGTTTTGTTAATTATGACCAACTTGGAATGTCTCATGCCGCAAGGCTTGTTGACTGTCGACGAGAGAGAGATATTATTAAAGGTTAGATTAGGATTCTCGGATGATGGTGCACGAGCTATTCTCCGTGGATATAATGGTAATTAGTCTTATCTGCAACCAGCAAGATTGCACGAGAGGGCTCGAGAAAGCGGGAGGAATGGCAAGAGAAGGAAGGGAGAGTTTCCAGACTGAATTCCTGCGCGTTTCTCTTTGCGTCTACCAGTGGTTGCCTAATATCCTATGTCCTGACAAAATCTAACGTCGGATCTCTCGACGTTCTCGGCCTCGGGGAGAATGCCAATTTCACTCGCCCGGAAACTAGTTTTGAATGAGTTCGATTATCTTCTCGGATATAGAATCCGACGGAAAAACTTCCGCGACTACGTCTAATGAATGCAAAATGACGTCACGAATGCGATCTTGGCCGAAGAATCAATAAATTAATAAAACTTTAATTACTGACATTTTAGAACATTATTAACTTCTTACGCAAATATGATTCCTTATCTATAATACTATAAAAAAAAAGAATTCATCAAAATGCTTCAAATTTAAATCTAAATCTTGCTTTAATAAAATCTCTCTCTCTCTCTCTCTCTCTCTTCGAAACGAGATGTAATTGTTTTCGTAGTAGTAATATGGATCCGATTCACCGAAACATTTCGGGACATCCATGCGGTCGGCAGAAATTTATAATTAAAAGGCTCTAATTATTCTGTCTGATGGTTTTCACCGAGTTCGTTCATCGACACATGTATGCGTGAGCACAAACTCGGTCTGGCGCGACGACGTCATTACTACTACGTCATGCACTATCGTTCTTGCCGACGTAGGTACGTCTGTCGCCGTCTGTTTATTCGTTGCGTATTCGTTGACGAGTGTCTCTGGAGAAGCGAGGGCGCGTACCTATCCAAACAGCTCGGGAAATTTGCAAAGTGCTGGATTCGTCGGGGCTAAAGGGGGTAGAGCGGAGGAAGGGAACCGCTCGGCACCCTCGTGAAACTTGGGAAAAGAATACCTGCATTTCACCGAGGACGGTTTTAGAGACAATCGAGCCGGAGCGCTTGTTGCGTATAAAAAGTACGGTCGTACGCCATCGTACCGAACATCTGAAACGACGCTACTATTCTGCGTGAAACATGTACATGTATACGTGTGCGTATACACAGATACACCTATATTCCCGAGCTGTATCCCGCGCTTTTGCTCAGGTACGTAGACGGGCGAACTTGAAGAGATTGTTGAGAGACAGAGTGAGGGAGAGAAAAAGAGAAAGAGAGGCAAATAGAAAAAGAGAAAAGGAAAAGAGACAAATTCGAGGAAGAAGGACCTCTCAACGATTCGACTGCGCAGTCGAGGCACTCCACTCAAATTATTTACAAACGAGCATGGGTTTTTCTTCCTATAGCTTTATTTCGTTTTTAAAGCACAATTAATGAAATTGGCATACTAATTTTTGCAGACGAAATTAAAAGGACGGAATTAAAAAAATTTTTTTTTCCATTATTTTTCTTAGTATTCAAGAAACGAAGGAGAAGCAGAGAAAAGTTGAGGCAAACTAATTCTTTCATCTAGATTTATCGAAATGCAGAAAAGTCAAACTGGCCGTAAACTGAGATTTCGTTCTTTTTACGACTTCGCTCGGTTAAGAAATGCCGGAAGGTAGCATGTCGACATTCTTCCCGTGAAGTCTACGAGTCTTGGAAGAGCAGTTCACCTTAAATAATTTCGCGTCGCACGATTTTATCGGAAGCATAACCGCAATTTCTCTCTTTTCTCTTCCTCCGTCTCTTCCTCTTCCATCTTTGCTCATAAAATGATCGTAATTCAACGACGTGAAAGGATGGCGTCAGAAGTTTCTTCTTGTTCGTCACCACCCTCGTGTAGTTATCCATAAACATATTAAAGTTACTATACTGCAACAATGATGCACAATTGTCGCGTATGCGATAAAGCATACGTTTCGCCAAGTTTTAAAACACTACTAAAATCGTGGAGAAATGACTCGAATGATTTTTTGTATTTAGAGAATTCGCAGGTGCAAATTACATTTACGAATCGACACTCATCAACGTGCGTGTGTCAATCGCTTAATATTACGACGACCGATTAAATAGATCTCTTCTAAAAATATTTTTTATACGACGAGCAGGATCGCATATGCACATGCAGATGCGCTTTTTGAAAGACGCATTTATTACTACAGCACAGATATATTATATATGTACTTGTTTTCGTTTCCAAAGATAAATCTCTTCGTGCACATATTTTTCTTCAATTAAAATTATGCCTGAGACACGTGACACGTTATTCTTATTTCTTATAGTACCGACACGGTGGCTATTTTTTACTGGAACGCTGCTATAATTTGACATTAACATCGTTAAAAATATTTATTATTATTATCTACCGTAACTTGTTCTACTTTGCTCTTACAGAATTAATTATGCAAATCGCTAACCACGTGGCGATAAAAATTGCTTTTAAAAGGACAAGATACGAGATACACACGCACGATATCGTAAAATATAAAGATATCAGAAAAAGTATCATATTCGTTCACATCTTCAAGCGGAGGCAGGTCGTTCTTTAACCGACTTCACGACTTGGATGATAGCGGTCTCTCGAGAGGCCAAAGGAAAAAGGGTTACGTCCGCTTTTACTCGGACAGAGTTCAACAGGATAATATACCCGGAGGGCGTGAACACCTTTATCGCATTAAAAAAAAAAAAAAAAAAAAAAAAAAAAAGCGACAAGCTGCCGTCTCGACGCACGAGACTCTATATAACTTTCCTTTATTCTGCGCGTCTGGTCTCTCATGGTTTCTCACGGATAGACGTCGCAAGCTCGTCACGTTTCGGATCGAACCGTAAGAAACGTCTTACAGTATCTCGAACGCGAACGATATGATCCTCTTAATATGTCTCCGAGGCTTACGAGTATTATGATACCCCCCTTCTTCTCTGACCCCCTCTCATCCAATCCGCCTACGGTCTGGGAGATCACCCTCCGTTTAAGCCGGACAACGAAGCCCCGGCGTACATCGGCTTACATGCATACTGATGCGCCTGTACACGTGGATACGTATTAATATGTTAATACGTATATCGCCGTTATGAGACTGTTTGGTATTACAGCTGCTATTCGTTTGTGATTGTTGTGCCTTTGTCAAATATTTTTGCTTTGTCATATAAGACCGATATGTATATTTTTATGAAAATATTCAATTGATCGGTCGTGTAGAACGTGAGAGATCTTGCGTTGCACTTGTTCGCGCGAAACAGCTGAATAAACGCTGATTTAAGTTACACTATCATCTTACTGACCTTTGTTCTCGACGTTATTTTCTATAATTCGTTAAAAGTGTTGAAGTTTGCAGATATTTGAATGATATGAATACTCTTTTATGCGTCAAGAATAATTTTGTAATAAAAAAAAAACAGTTGAAAACTTTTTACAAATATATACGTTTTTATATTTCTTTTTCGCTTCATCTTTTATTTTCCTCGAGCTGCCACGACAACCTGACGAGTCAGCTTCGCGAGTCGCGATCACGAAATTGCGGTCGTAGCTTCGAGAAATAGTCAATGCCGTCTGTCCGCGTCGCTTTTCCGCTACGTTTTCTTAAGATTGTGTGTAAAGCATCGACTGCGAGGAAAGGCTGTCGCAAAACGACGCGCATGATTCCTGACGCCTCGTCTCGGCAAGAATGCGGCGCCAGCTAAGCACATTCGTAAGCCCGTCGCGTTATGACATTCCTGCGTCGCGAGAGGGTGGAGAGAGAACAGCGAGATGTGACAGCGTCTTGTTAACGGCACACGATGTCCTCATTATCACGACTGACGATGATGACGATGCAGGTACTGCCTGCGATGCGAAGTGGATTCTTCGCTCTTCGAATGATGAAAGCGCAATGCTGGAGTGGCGCAAACGAGTAGGAGGAGAACCGTGGCCTTCTCATTAAGATGTTCTGGTATTCGTTAAGGATAAGAGTTTAAGACCCTAAAAGGGGAAAGATGTCTAATGATCGTCGCTTTATCATTTTTCCCCGAAATGAGAAAATATATATATATATTCAGCGTAAAAACGTATCTTTTGAAATAAACAGCATGAAAACTACGTGCTTGTTAAAAAAATGTATAAGTTGTATCATCTCGCGATATTTACTCAACGAGTTAAAAGCTGATTAAAGTTGATAAATGTCTGGTGGAAGTGTACGATATTTTTTTACGGGAGGGGAGGATCATATACTGAAGCCCGTAAAAATGTGTCGGATATAAATATCGATCTACACCGACTTCAGCTTAATGTCAACGTCATTTCGCTCCCTTTCGAACATTTTTAAATCGCTAATAATTGCATAAGGAGAACAAGTCACTATATAAATACTATATATAATATATATATATATACATATAAAACTGCGCTATTATTAATTCTACTATATATAACGTTTATTTGAACTTTTATCCTATGATAAATCGGCAATAACTCATGTAACTTTGGCTGACGGTACAATCTCGAATTTTCATCTTATAAGCCGCGCACGAGCGATGTCGTTATATATCGAAGCGAATGCACACACAAGACGAACAAAACGTCGGTTTTAATATTCCGTATCTCCTCTATCTGAAATCTTCGGCATCCCGCAGGGAGACACGGCTCTGTCTATCGTAAGCGAGGAATAAATTAAAATTTCTGCAGAGAGAAAGACTTTGTTTCCCGCGATAACATTCAGGAGTCAAAGGGCTCGTGATTTCTCCGATCGATAATAATACGGTCATTCCCAAAGCATTTTGTATATTCTTGTTCGAAGGTAATAAACAATTGAACAATCGCTAATTCGCCGATAACAATTTTGCAAATCTTTTTTTTCGCAAGCGAGATCGCTTGCACGAAAAGAATTTTGTTTGATGTGCAAAAGATATCGAGAATGATTCGTCGAGAAAAATAACTGTTTGTCAGCCGAAGAAATACGAGGCTGTAACGAAGCTCTGGGCGCTATCGATCTTCGCCGCGGCTCGTTCCCGCGTCATTAATCCTAAATAAGGTTTATAAGATAAAGCGAAATGGGCTCGTGAAGGTCAATAAATCTGGGAGAAACGGTAAATTTGTTTCGTATATACTCCAGATTCATGGGTAGACGATACTTACTTACGTAACATGATTTTTTCAGTGATGTATGTCTCGCTCTGTGCGATATTTTCTTTAGGATTTTACATTTCTCGTGTAAGAAACTGTTATTTCTATTGCAATATTTACGTCTTATATTTAAGATTCTGTATTATTCCGTATTTCTTTCGATAATATATTTCGCGCTCATTAAAATGTATGATGCTCGTGTAAAAAAATGTATATACAATTATGATAATTTGACACCGCGTGCTTTTTAACAAAACAATTGGTTAACAACCCGGATTCTCATTACTCCAAGCGAAACGTAATACGCTTCGGCACGACTTATTATGCTGTGCGCCCTGAAATTACAAGGCGAGCCTCGACGGGACCATTCAAGCAATTTCATAGGGAACTATCTCATCGGCAATATGAAATTTCACGGCATCTCGTACTATGTTCGTACCCTCCTCAAGTCATGATGTTAGCATAAATATTCAGACGCTGTTTCTGACCCGGACAGGAAACCGTATCGCTTTATGAGACCCTTGCAAAACTGCGATAGAACCGTAAACGATATCTCGACTTGTTTCGATTTCGCGTATCGGCACTAACCATTTTTATACGATACTTGAATCATTTTTTCTTTCGCACCTTTTTCGCAGTTCAATTAACAACCATGGCGGTTAAAATGATGAATTCGTGAGAGATTAAATATTTCTCCCTCCCGAAAGGATCAGCGATTCAATTTACGATTCGCGTTAATCGCGATCCAAGCAGGCGGCATATATTTAAATTTCTCATTCGGTGTAAGTCGTCTTTGGGATTCACGGAAGGAACGGAAGAGCCACGCCCGGCTCGCGTTGCTCGTTATTCACGGCGCGGAGGAGCTTCATCTCTCTCCATCTTGGAGCGCGCTCAGAGATCTCGTCCATGAATCTTATCCGGGCCGCGCGCGGGTCTCCTCGTTAAATCTCGCCAATCAGATATATATCGGGGATGCGAGGCGGTTTCGTGGTCGGGCGGTCGCTGCCCGTTTACACCGGATAAAATACTGCGTCGGCAGATGCTCGCGAAGTTTAATCCTCTCTCAATTCTTCAGCGGTTGCGGCGGCTGCGGCGCATACATTGTGTTTATGGTGTACGTTGTCCGCGCCTTGCCTTGCCTTGCCTTGTACACTCCCGTGTAGCTTCTCCTACGATTTTGTATACGGGGGCACCAGCGTCGGTGTGTTGTTGGAAGAGCGACCGCGCCGCAACTTCCCGCCTCCGCTCTCGTGGTGGCTCCCTCGGGCCACCTTCTCATTATCCGTTGGTGATGGTGACTGTAGGATAGCGCTGGTGATAGTAATGACAACGACGGCGTCGGTGGTAGTGAACGATGTTGGCGTTGGCTGCCTGGTAGTAGTAATGCTTGCGTCCGTAGGTAATGGCAGTTCCGTCGCAACAAAGGAATCGTTATTAAGCGTCGACCCGCCTGGGGACGCGGTCCTTCCTGGACAGTCCCCGTGAGAGGAGACGGATACGCTCCATCGTTGTCCTCCGCGGAGGATCATTTTTAAACAGGCCGCGATTTTTTTCGCACCCTCCCTCTTCTCTATAATAATCATGAATATTTTTTCTCGTTTGCGAGAAATTTCCTCCTCCGCGTTTTCCTCTCGATCCAAGTACGAAGACGGGCATCGAGATGCAACCAGATACGAGGTTAAGAAAAATGCGCCGGACTGATCTGGTAGACTCCTTTCTCTCGGTCGAGTATTCGGACGAAAACGATTTCGTCGAGGATTAAAGCGAGATGCCAGACGGGCGCAATTGCATCTTATATCTTCAAATCGCGTTGCCCTCGCGTGATATATTCTCATCATTAGGCTTCCAGAAACGTAATCTTACATAGCGAGGCGTATCGTTAACATCGTTATATATATTCTATGTCTACAATTTTTATCTAATTACTGATCAGAGACTAAAGTCGGTTTATTTAAATGCTTAATAAATCACGTACACGAGACAGTAGTTTGACAGTCCCCTTAAAATTGAGATTATGGAAGATACGAAGAGCTTGGCCCAGAATTTCTTCTCATGTAAATTTCGTGAGCCACAAGACAGAGAAAGAAAGCGTAAGCAATAGCAGACCTAACTTAGCTCCCTTATTATACTCTAATATTCGTGTAAAGGGGCCTTAACAAGGCCTGCTCTTTCCCAAAGTAGACAGCTGTTACGGTAGTTTCTTGTCTAAGACGCACTTTGTCAGGTGAAACGACAGTACGCTCTTAAAAATTACAGTCTGTTTCGTAAATTATATATTCTTCACGTTTTCGAAAAACGCTTTGGTTCTCGCGCACATTCGCTCACGCTTCTTTATTTAAAACTTAGGTATTTTTATTCTCTCTTCTTTTTTTTCTAACTTTATCTATAGGTATGAACTAGATATAAGTAAATGATATACGCAAAATGTGTGTATATTAAAATCAAAATATTAGTTAAATGAACAGCACTTATTCGGATTAAGAGACTTATTGTTAGAGAGTTATTACTTGCCTCGCGTCGACCATATTTTGCCTTAATTTTTCTACTCCCGCCGGCCGCGCCAAACTTCGTTCTCTATGCCTTTCTGGAGGCACTCGGTTTAACCGGATTCCAGATAATTCACTTCCTTGCTCCTCGTCGTAACAGGACATTAACAAAATTAACGTGTGCGCTCGAGGTAAGATAAAATTTATATCATACGAGAGATAATATGTGCGAGCGATAATCTTCGGGCATTATGCGCTGAATGTAAAAAGAAAAACCTGACAGGATGCACGTTTGAAAATGACAAATTTTCCGTGCAGCTGTTTATAATACAGAATAGCTCTTTTTTCGCAAAGAAATTTATTTTTTTTATTTTTTACGGGAATCTATGATTTTGTTTATCATAAATTAAGAAATACTGCAATGAATCCTTTTTGTTTGGGCACCACCTTTACAAGTCTCATTTCCCTCCTCTTTCATAAGTGGTTTTGTTTTAAATTGCATTATTAATGTTCTCGCTAGCAATTACTCACTGTCAAACGTGACGTAAGTTTAGACAAAAATTTTGAAAAGAAGATAGATAGCTCCCATTATACGCATATAATATACGGAAATGATAAATGATTTTGTAATAGATAAACATATATGAAAGAAATATATTTATCATAAAATATTCACACATGTGAATAAAAATTAATTTAATTAAACTCTTATAGATATGTAATAACGAACCACACATTTATTTCTAAAATATTTAAATGAAATATATAAATCCATCGGCATTTTTTGCCTTTCGTATATCAGGCCGTAAAGTAGCATCTAATATCGCAAACGTAACTCTGTGTGCGTAACCAGTCAGCCGAGAGATTAGCAGTGCTGTTTACGAGCTGTCGACACCTGTCGAAAACACCTTTTGAAAGTCAGAAAATTTTTTGTTTCCAAGATGCTCCGCCCGAAAGATCAGAAGTCTTGTTAGTCGAAGATTTGTGGCCGTTCCGCCTCATTAGCGCACAGTGCTGGCAATTGTCTCCGGGCTAACCCTGTATTTGGGCCCCGCCTAATCGGTGTAAAATTCCACAGTATTGGGAATGCCAAGTGGCACTTTAAGCAATACGTTCGCCCGTAATTAGCCCTCGAACCTGTCGATCGCTCGCCTCTCGTTATGTACTTGCGAGGCACTTCTAAGCGCCTAAGGTTCCTCCGAAAATGTGGCCTTCTGGATACCACGATTACAGTGCGGAAAGATATCGGTGGTTCGAAACCCGAATTAAAACGGGTCAGCGATGTGTAATCGATATCTGAAAACGAGAATCGTTACTGCAAATTACCGCTTGAATGGTGAGAATATATCGCGTTTCACTGTCGATAAAATATCTCTTACCTCGTTGGCTCGAACAACGCTTCTCGTATTAATGCGCGCTCACGTGTGTACTCTGAGTGTCTATTTACAGAAACTCGTGTGTGTGTCAGTCTAGCGATTACGGAGTTAGCCATTTAAGAAGAAAGTTCTTTCACGGGATGACGAGTTATTAGTACCGGTAAATGTAGCACAATCACGTTCAGATAGATAAAGTTCAGTAAACTGCGAAATCGTATGTATTACTTAACAGTTTGCACAAAACGCGATAAGAATTGATAAGAAAATTTAAAAAAAAATTAAGATTGTTTAACCTGATTGCACGTAAAAATTCAAGTGGGTTATTTCAAGAGTTAAAGTACAAATTTCAAGAAGATAATAAACATATTACAGATACGCGAATCTTGCACACTGAATAATATCTTGATGACACATTATTTCTGCTCTGCGTAATTATTAATTTCGTTATTTGATTTTGGTTGTCGAATTAAAGTGAAAGGTTTCCCTTTTACATATATTATACGCATCGCGGGCAACAATCGATCGCTTCAACTAGTTTTGAGGTCTATATGGTTTAAAAAAGCACTTGGCACACGGGTGAAATCATCGAAATACGATACGGCGATTAAACACGAAACAACGACCGGAAATTTGTTGTTCGTTTCGGTAATACCCCGGTGCTAGAGAAAGAGAGGGAGGGAGAGACAGGGAAAGGAAAAAAGGGAAAGGAAATATGGCAGAAGGGGATGTTATGCTGGCGGAGAACGGAACCGGATTAAAGCCGCATCAAAAGCGGGATGGATATATAATTATATTAGCTTGTACTATCGGGTGGAAATAATAGGTTTTAGACGCGGCCGAGAGAGACGCGGTAATTAGGTTGTATCGGGTTCGTAAGTCGCGTTGTCAGCGAACGAACGACGCGCGCAAGCGTGCCTAGCAAACACATTAGGATCTAATGACACGCTATTATATTTCGACGATCTCGCAATAAGAGGCGTTGCATTACAGATTTCCTCCGTGTCGGTCTTTAGAAAAAAATAGATGGACACTTGAATCGATCAGATGTTTTCTCTTCAAAGAAAGAGACGCAATAAACGCTTGCTTTCTATTTCTATTCCCATTCTACGTCTTGTTAAGTGTCATCGTAGACGAATTTACAACGAGTTTATTGCTAGTTTTGTCGTCGCTCTCATTAACGCGTAAATTTATAAGTTGTGTTGATAATTAATTTATCGCGTACAATCCAGATGTACAAATATTAAATGCGACAGTTGCTTCTTTATTAACGCACATAAAACTCTATCAACGTGAAATCGATATCGCCGTGGCTCTTTGACATTTGCATCATGAATATTCAATGAAGTATTATCCGATCATTAATTATCTAAATTGATGAATCACTTCCTTCACATTTTACGTGAAATTCTTGGGGAATATATTCGCACGTAAGAAATAGTAAAAAGGGGGATAGAGAGAAATTGATAATATATAAAAATATAATGTGTGTAATATAAATAATAACTATTAAAATTTCTTCCATTTTATATTTTTATTGTATTTTCAATGAATAAATAATTTATTTTATAATGAATGCTGATATATTACCTACATATCTTTATATTAATATTTAAATAAATATATGTTAAACTTGGCGTTTGAGACTTAACGATAATATTTAATCATACTAGGCAGTTTTTGATAGTATGTTTACGCACATACATTGTATTATTCATCTTACGGTATATAATAAATAATACATAGCACACGATGAATAATATAATGTACAATATGTGCGTATGTATATTATATGGTATTATATTATAGTCTCAGCTTATGTACGTATGCTTTCTCGCGTCGCATTGTACTTAATATCTGAGGACAAGCCGATAGAATATAGTGGAATAGCCCTGCGCTTTCTTCCGTCATGGTTGTGTTGTTTGGCTGCGTTGTGGTTGCCATTGTTGTTGTCGTTGTCGTTGTCGGACAGCAGCTTGTATTACTGCTGCAGCAGCAATTTGGGAAAAAATGACTAAATAACGGACAATTTTGAAGAAATTCGTAAAATCCTGGTGTCGAATTCTGTCGGGAAAGAATAGATATATTGTAAGATGCGAGTTGAAATATATCAAACTTTCTGGAATACGACTCTTCATTTTACAGAAGAGAAATCTACCGGCAGAAAATTGAAAATTTCTTTCCTATATAATATTAATACTCACAGCCTCTTTGATCATGGCGCAAGCCACGGCGACGAGTAGATACGCAAATATCGCACGCATTGTTGAGATATGTCTTTGTTGAGATGTCTTCGATTAGACTTGTGACATTCTGGCGCAACGAGAGCATTTTTATACCAAGCTTATGAATATTGATCTATTTCCCGTCATTGATATCTCATAATACCTTTTTGTGTCGCCACTTGTGTCGCAATTACGTTTTATGGCAATTAGGTACTGACAATTGCAATGAAACAACGAATTATTCTGCACTCCGTTAAATGTATGTCACGCATATTCGTAAGGATGTCAAGTGCACGTAGACATTATAAAAAACGAGTCGCAAAGAATAAAAAATACGTGCTATTTACCTACAAAAATGTACAGACGCTCTTCGTTTCAAACAATTCGAACAATTGTCACAAATGAGTACACGATATCTCTTAACAATAATGTTTTAGCATTATATATGTTCATTTTATATATTCACATCTTAAATGTGAAAGAAAAAAATTTATATACCTTTATCAAAAATTCTCTTATAAAAAATGTTAATATTACTAAACATCATTAATATTATAATATTAACGCTCTTAAATATAAAACAAAAAGAATCTTAAAAGTCAATATAAGAGCTAAAGAATCGTTACTATCATAAAATATTACATATGTTTATTAGTCTGTATCATCCGAAGATTAGGTTGAATATAAATATTACTACTTCGAGAAAATATGCTGTTCATTATGTGCCAAACATCGATATTAACGACAAAAACCTGATCGCTTTAATTCTTATTTTATTGTTATAACTTACTATTTCTCAATGTTTTATTGTATAACTATAATTTTCTCATGATTTTTATATTGTTATTTTATGTAAATTGAATATATTGATAAAGATTGCTGTGACAGTCGAAACGTTTACTTGACTAATTAGTTGAAGAAACATATGTAATATTTTATGTATAATAATAACTATTCTTTAGCTCATGTATTGGCCTTTTAAGATTCTTTTTGATCATTAATATTATTTAATAATACATGACATCTCATAGAATCATTAGATTATAAATTATATAAATTTGATATTGTTAAAAAAATTACAATCCAATATACGGAAGTAAATATCAACGCGATTTCCGCGACTTACGTATATATATATGTATATGTACGTATTAATAACCGTACATATGAATAATAATATCTTCTTGACGCATGGCGGATTTATGTCAAAGTTGTGATGCAAATCACGTCTAATTGCAGGGTATTTTTTAAAAAAGCGCAACTTCTCGATAACTCGGCTACTGCCTACAAATTACTGACGTCCCCTCTCTTTTCTCCCTACAGATCAAACGGAAGAAAGAGATCCTCGCGTGGTCGTCCATCATCGTTAGCATTTCATTCAGTGACAGTCGGTCGACCAACGGCTGCCGTTGAACTATGAAAGCTGTGTAAACTCGCCGAACAAACAAACGTTTTATGGCCGTTCAATAGCGCCATCGTCTGCGTAATGTCGTGACGCATACATTTCCTAACGCGTAAGATAAAGTGCACATATTTTACGAAGCAACGGCTGCATTTTTCATTCTCTAACGAAAAATCGATATCGACGGTCTTCATCAGGGTAGCACTGCCTGTCCTCTCTCTCTCTGCCTCCAATATAATCCAATACTCTTCTACAAGAAAGGTTTTCCAGCAGCTCTGGTTATAGTATCTACATATATTCATATATTGATGCGCCAACATAACACCGCTATACGAGAGAGATTCCAAGAATGTAATAACAAAATATTGCATAATCACGACTGGTTAAATAAAAAAAAATAGGTCTCCTAACTGTATATAAATTTAAAATAAAAGAAATGCATGAAAAAATTTAAAATTAAAAAATAAACTGACAATTCAGTAAGAGAGCTAAATTTGTAATTCTGCGTAAATGTTCAAAATATTTATTTCTTATATTATGCATTAATTTTTCATTCGAATTTTCTCTTTATTTTTTTTTTCCGTAGCAAAAACTCAGCGAGTGACCGTAAATTTCTGTTTTACTGCTTCACGTATCGGCTCACTTATCAAAGTAGGTACGCTCGTAGTGTCAAAATAGATAGAAAATGCTCGGCCAATATTTGCTATGACGCTTTGACTGTCGTTCGCTTGTGCCGGCGGCATTTTCGCGAATCGATTCGTCTCTCGATCGGTGAAAGAAGAGGGAAGGGGGTTTCCGTATTCTACGGAGAATTTTACCGGAAGCGATGTACAATTGTCGCGACGACGTCGTGAGACGTGCTGGTAAGGGAAGAAGAGAACGAAAACGCGGTAGACGTTCGCGGTGGCGACGACACGGAAGGTGAATTTGGGGATCACGAGAGCGAGAAAGAGAGAGAGAGAGCGGTTGAGTGAAAAATGAAGGTACGAAAGCACGCGGGGGTGAATCGCACGGCAACGTGGCTTGACGCATTGCGGCTGGGAAATATGGGTCGTTCCGATTATGTCGGGAGAGAAGAGAGCACCGCGGCCGGAATCTGACAGTGGCAGAGTGACGCCACGCGAAACCTCATACATCTCGTGTATAACTAATGTCCGCATATATCATCTCTTCGTCTCTCCCGCGTATGTGTATTTTCTATCTTTTTTTCCTCCCCCTTCATCCCCCTTTTTCATCTCGCGAAACAAAATGTATGCCGCGCGTGTATATATATATATATATATATGCGCTCCTTCGTTCGAGCGGGATGGATACTACTCTGCCTCCTGTTTCATTTGAATACGATGCGGAAAACGCGCGCGGAGATTTTTCACGAAAGATAGGACGCGTGCGAGATGATGCATTACCTTCGATCTGCCGCGTTATTTCTTCCTCAAGCGCGCGCGTTGCATCCTCGTTTGAAAATCGTTTCCTCTGATTTGCAAATTAGTCCTCTCCATAGGCGATATCTATATAGATAACTCGGTTCGAAGCGATTTCTTTGGAAATTTATGTCGATCTCACGAGGTGTATTGAAATTTAAGTATATATTAAAATTTTCTATCTATTTTTCTAAATTACTTTATTGCTTATATTCTTTTATTATTCATCGCGTAACAATGGGAAATAAAAATAACACATCAACATCTCTGTTCAAGAAGAATTTTATTGAACATTTGTTGTTTACTTTGAAATATTTGATTAATATGTGATGGATGTCTGTTTGATTTTATTACCGTATAATTTCATAATTTATCTTGCGAATTGTGACAAATAAATTTTTCAGTGTCACACATTTTAATTAGAATTGATGTAACAAATCATGAATAATGAGTGAATGGATCGACTAAAACGAATATATAATATATACAGCGCTCAATTTGACATCCGTTTGACATCTTTTCCTTGTAGGTGGTCCGGAGTAACGGAGGGAGAAAAATTAAAGAACGTTCGGAGTGTCTCGCTCGTTAGTCAAACCGCTTCAACCTGCAGCAGCAGCAGCAATAGCTAATTGGTATTCGACTGGAATAGCCAGGTCTCCGACGGGTCTGGAAGTAGCTGTACGGTCTCGAGAGCTGTGCGTTTACACTGCGGACAGAGTCAGCAGGCCCGAAACGTCCTGAACAATACAAACCAGTTGAAGTGTCCGAATCCTTCTCACGTTCGGGTCCACAAACCCGTTCCGAGATTTTCACAAATAACTAACCGACCGACCGCGCGATATCGACGCTATTATTCCGTCGCCATCCCGAGAGTCCTTCGTGTCTCTTTAATCGACGCAAAATGTCGTTCCCTCCGACGTTTCTCTCTAGGTTTCGAGTGCACTTTCCGCTTTTTTTACCCGCATTTTTCCTCTCTCTCTTTCTCTCTTTTTCTCTAGATTTCCTTTTTTTCTCCACTTGTCTCGGATGCCGCGACGTATCCATTTTTATCGGTATGCGCGAGAAGCTTTGCATTTTCTCGAGTGGATTCGCCGGCACCCTTCTCTCTCGACCTGCCATATTCCTCCAGCACAGGTACGCAGCGCGAGCATTCACCCCGGGCACGAATGCAGATGTGCGCTGGGCCGAATAAGCCCAGAAGAGACGCAAGGATGATGGCAACTCGTGCGTCTCCAAGCTTCGTCGTCGTCCTCGTCCTCGTCGTCGTGAGATCTGCTGCGGCAACCACTTCCGTTCCGCACGCTTCTCGTTTCTACGAACGTTTCGTCACGCTTGTCACATGCTTACCACACGAAAGAGAAACCGCGGTCTGGTAAAAATATTGTGATGACCGGTGCGGGGTCGTTATATTGTCCACCGAATGTTTTGCGTTCGCCGATTGCCCATCGAATGTGTGCAGAAACCGTGTGCGGTTTTGCACCGCGAGAAAAAAATACGACATCACGTGCGGTGATGTTGCGTTAAAAATCTCGGTTGCTGATGCTGCGTGAATGAAAGTATTATTGTATGAAAATCGAATGCGAGATAAAGAGTTGAGGGTCAAAGTGTGCTTTTTGCTACGCTCATTCGTATATAGATTGTTTTATAATAAGCGTGTTACATAAAACTCGAGTTATTGCGGCGTCATAGGTTGACCCACATAAACTCATTATCTCGAAATATCCGATCAGATTTGAATATGGATTGGTTCTATTTGAAATTTAAGAAGAGAAAAGGAGGATTCTTTAAATATAAAATGTTTTACAAATTTAGCCAATATTAAAGAAGTGACACATAGATCAATTGCAACGTCGATTATTTATATGACGAATATGTATTTATATTCATATTATCTATGTTTAATAAATAGATACATTTTTATTATATATACAATCTGCGATAATTATGCACTAATATGCGAATTTTTGATATGCATGGAATGAGATATCAATGATACATAATATATAATATTCATCTTTAAAACTAGCTGGATGATTACGTATAATTATTATTTTATAATTTTTCTCTCCTTTTTTATCGTTACATTTTATTATATAAAACTATTTATTTTTTAAGAGTGAATTATTATATTTTTATATATTCGCAGCAAAAATCATAAACATGTTTAAAATATTCAATAATAATTTTCTTCAAATATTTAAAAAACTTCGCTGTTGTCAAAAATCATTCAAACCCATGGCTGTGTCAAAATAAAGTGTATATAGATTTACGTAAGAAACTCGTTTGTTTTTTTTGAACGACATCTGATATGAACAATGCACAATGCACATAATGAACGGGAAGATAATTCTTCGCGCGCGGCAATTATTATCGCAATCTACCTAGTTTATCTCGATTCGGTGAACGGAAAAGGATGACGCGTGCGTGTTGAGTATAATTCGGTGGGCGTTACAGATATGTCTGGATATCCGTTAGTAGACTGTTGTCGTGATCGGCGGGAGGTCGTCCCAGGATGCGCTCCGGGACGTTTCTCATCCCTGTCTGGACACGGGCTCACTGGGGAGATCCCATTATCCTCAGCCCGTAAACATTAAGCGCGGCGTCTCTCGCCGACTGATATCTCTTAAGAATGTACCGTATACCGTGTCGCAACAAGAGGAAGGGACTTGAGAGCCCCGGTGCCCCGGCTACTCATCGTGATAGCAAGCGAAACATTCACGTTGGATATCACGCGAGTAAGACCTTGCCGTCGAAACTGGTAGCGGAGAGACGAAACATCGTCGACGTTTGTGTAATCAAAATAGAGGCACACTCGGCTTTAATTATCGCGCAAGTAACGGCGTGTGAATATACAGACATACCATTATCGTCGAAACCGGTTTGTTAGAGAAGTGGTGTCTGTGTGTTGTTGTCTCGTCGGAATTCCATTCCATTTTCAACGGACGAAAAAAATCGTCGAGCGACCTCGCAGGATCACCTTGAAAATAAACTAGTTATAGTTATATGTGTAAGTATGTTAAACTGCTAATATTTTCATCAATTATTTATTATTTTATTTCACATTCATTGTTATTCATTACAAATTAGTTAGATGTTATTTTTTGTTATTTTTATTTATAATTTCATTATACAGTGCAGTAGTATAATACACACAGTTTCTTTAGCAACAAGGTCGGTAGCTTATTTGTTGAAATTTTTATGATTAAGCGCACAATTTTGTAAAATCTATTGCAACATAATGCATTTGAAATATGCAGCAACAGATGCAAAAGACACGTTGCTTAAATCATTCACATTTACATCATAATGACATGGCAAATACAAAGCGGTCTTGTTCTGTATTATGGAACCACTACCACTCATGGTTCGAATTACTGAAAGTTAAAACGCGTTCGTTTCCATAATCTAGTTTAGTAACTGCGTGACCGTCGGTCAATTCGTGTCGAACTTCCTTTTGTAGCACAGCTCACGCGTTCCGTTATATCAGTCTGGTATGTTTAGTTAAGTCTGGTACCACGCCTGCACGCGTCAGTCCAAGAATTCTCCTTGTCCGCCTTTTATCATTTCTCTATCACTGTGATGGCTTTATCTACTGTACATATTCTATTTACGTCTCCCGCGTTTTTTTATATAGAGTGTCTCGAAATTAATGACTTATCCAATCTGATTTTTTCTGAATTTAAAGAAGACTTTTAGCTGAAATATTTCATCTCGATAGATTTTTGATTTGTAAATTAATCAATTTTTTTTACGCTAAAAGAAAAATTAATTTTGTAATTTTAACGGCGATAATTTTGAAATACCGTGTAAATATCGAGCAAATGTTTTAAACATATCAGTTTTATAAATCGAAATTTGAATATTGATAAGATGCAAAAAGTGTAAAAAAATTTGTATTTTGCGGTATCATTGCATTTTTAAATTCTTAACAAATATTGCATCATTCATAGAGATTATTAGATTATATATTGTACAAAAAATTTAGGTAAGAACATTGTCTCGCAAACAAATATATTTATTAAAGATACGACATTAAAATTAAAAAAATGTCATACATTGCTCAAGTATGATAAACATAATTATTAAACTGATAATGTTTATTATATACATATAGTATATAGTTACGTAATGAATATGAAAGGAATATTCATAGAACATCTGCCTTTTATATGAAACGTCACTTAATGAAAAAAAATTTTTTTGTTCCGCGTAGCAACATTGTAGCCTTTAATATATGCACGTAACTGTTATCGTCAGTATGTATTTATCAGAATTGTATATGTAAGGTCGTAAAGCATCGAACTATTGACTTTGCGAATGGGTGGCAGTCTTCGCTCTCGCTGCAGCTTGTAATCTCGCATCGATAGTAGTATAACTCGTCGGGTCGGCTTATACAAGTCTAAAAAAGAAATTCGTGGAGGAGGAATCTGAGTGTAGATTTCACATGGGTGCCGTCTCTTCGTCAGTGATATACTTCGATAGTCGCCATCGAGCTGTTGAATGTGCGAGCGTAGTCGCGTGAAATTCTGAGCTGGTGAACGTGTCGATATACGAAAACAAACGACACGAATACAGCGACACTGGCGTAGCGATTTGAAATGTGATGGTCATCAATGTCATCGACTCATTAACCGAGGTCACATTCAATATTCAGAACGATGGGTAAGGAAAAAAATATTTTCCATTTTATTAATATCTACTCTACTCTATGCTACGAAATTTTGCAAGCAATCATTTTTTATCTCTTGAGTGTGTTATCTCGAATATGCAGTATAAAAAAAATTTGTTTATTTATCTGTTTTACACTTAAATGCTAAATCATTGCTTTCCACTCGTATTATCATTTATCTTGAATGTTCAATGATGCGTGTATTTCTCCGAAATATTGATAATATAAACGTGTATAATAATTTTGAAATTTATAGATATAAAAATTAATTTTTAGTATAGTATTATTTGGAAAAATTATTAATTATTTGTATGTGAATCTATGAATAAATTCATATTTTATATACAGGCATATATGCGTGTTATATTATTTTCTATTACATTTTGTGAGTTAGAATTGTTAGGTTAATACAGTTTAAACAGATAAACTGTTCTATTTTTATACATTATGTTATTTTATATATCTATAACTATAAGAGCTTCTAATAATTTATTTAAATAATATCTGCTCACGTGTTGTGTAATATATATTATATATATATATGTATATAATTGTATTGCAAAATGAGTAGAATAATTTATATTGTTATTCATAATATTATAATATTATATAATTTTCAAATTAATATATAAATTATTTTAAAATAGATGGCAAAATACCCTTTCAGAAAATTATTGTTACTAATATCCTAAAAATAATTTTTGTTAAAATTCGAATATATATTTAAAATCTTGATTAATCGTAAGATGTTTATTAGACGTAACATGTTATTACTATATCTGCACGCTCAATGTTAACACTATCTCTTACAATGATAATTTTAGAGATTCGCGTACGATATTTGTTCGCTATAATGCTATGCATTGCGAACATGATTATTTACGGTTTAAAAGTGAATATCGCGACGGCTATTATCGGCATGGTGAAGAAAAAACCTGGCGTACCAGATTGGTCGGATGAATGTCCAGAATTTGAAGCTCCCGGAGAAGTCACCGATATTGACGGTCCATTTGACTGGACGTCAAGTGAGCAAGGTCTGGTCATTAGCATATATTTTGCTGGATATCTTATCGGTATGTTTCCGTCGGGATATTTGGCTGATCGGTAAGTGCTTCTGGAGAGAGAATTTAATTATATATTTTTTTCTAATTATATTTTTTTTTATGTAAATAGATTTTGTGTTTTGTAATATTGCACAATATTTCTAATTGTATATAAAATTTAAAAAAAATTGATATTATTTACATAAAGTATAAATATATGGTCTCCAATTTTAACTCTAATTTTAACTCTAACAACTATATATTATTTTTCGGTGCATAGATTCGACACCAAGATCGTCTTGCTATTGTGCGTGTTCGCGAACGGGGTCTTAACGATATTGGTACCGGTTATTGCGAGCTCACTGTACGTACTGTACGCTGTGAGATTTTTAACCGGTCTTGTGAGCGCGGCGAATCTCCCTATAGTGAATGTTCTTCTGGGAACATGGGTTGTGTACGAGGAGAAAAGCACGTGGGTCGGTATCATATACGCCGGCACGTCGCTCGGCACCGTGATATCTATTCTTACCTCAGGAATGATATTAAATTACGTGGGCTGGGAAGCTATTTTTTATATCCACGGATCGTTGCCCTTGATTTGGTGCGTTGTCTTTTATATATTTTTCGCCGGTTGCCCGGAAGAGCAAAAGTACATCACAGAGCAGGAGAGATCATTAATTGTGAGCTCGTACGGTCATCGAACGCCTAATTCCGCGAAGATGAAAATCCCGTGGAAGAGTATATTCACGTCGGTGCCATTTTTAGCATTAATCGCCACCAATACTCTGGGGAATTTCTGCTGGTATTTCTTACTCACCCAGTTACCGCTTTACATGAGCAAGATTTTACGATACAAAATCTCATCGGTAAGTATACAATGAAAATAAGAATTTGTTTTTATTTTATACAAATATAAATTATTGATTAAAAATGTTAAATTTTCTCTCGTTATTATATTAATATAAAATTATTATATAAAGATGGAAAATTATATATTTTATAATATATATATATATATATATATATATATATATATATATATTGCATTACAGTATTAATTTTATTCTGTAGACTTTTATGCACACAATTTATAGTTATAAAGTATAAATCACATTGTGTAAATATTTTTAATCTGTTTTTTAGAATGCCGCTATTGTCTGTACACCATATCTCATAAATGCTTTCACTAATCCACTAATTGGAAGAGTTTTAGATTGGGGACGAAAAAAGGGATATTGGTCACAGACGGTTGCTCGTAAAATTGCTGTATTCATAAGTACGTATTTCAAATGGACTTTATTATATGTATAAAAAATAGATACTTGTCTTTTATTCAAAATAAAAAGGGAACAAATTAAATAATTTTATGGAATAAAATTATAATAAAATTATAATTAAATTTCGTCAAATAAAAAGAATACATTCATCTCAAAATTATTATAACTTTTGATAATATATATATTAGAATGTCTATAAAAATAAAATGGTTAATCTTTTAATAAATATAAAATAATTTTTTATATTGCTTTTTTTTTAATTGATTATTTATAATAATGATAGGATATAATATTAAAAAGACACAATATTAAAAATCTGTCTTTCTTATTTTTTTGGCACCAGTAGTTGTGCCGAATATGATAATGACACAATTTAAACTTGAACATATACATGTAATTTACATATTAATGAAATAAAGATGAGATATTGTTTGCAAATTTTCTGCATAATTCGCGCAATTGGCCGATGTAGAATGTAGCGTACGTTGTAATTCTTTTATTAGTGTGGCATTGTAATTATTTTATTGCTATCTCTAATAACATTGTTAAAAATCGGATTATGTAATGTTTACATCAAATCAGAGCACATTGCAATAACAGCACATCTTGTTGATTTCTACATTTATATATCATATATTTAAAAAAAATATATTTTACGTTAACGCAATTTATTATAGTTGTATACATAATAAAGACGCTAATTATATTTAATCTACATCATATCTAATATATCTAAAATATTTCTTTTTCTTCTAGGCGCCATACCACCTAGCATTTTTCTAGTTATAATTGCGTACATTGGCTGCGATCGCGTATCATCAACTGTGTTGCTAACTTTGAGCATAGTAGTCTGTGGTGCTATATTCGTCGGTCACCTCTGTAATCAGAACGACCTGGCCCCGAATTATGCAGGAATTCTCATGGGCATTACAAATACCCCAGGCACCATCTCTGCCTTTATCCTACCACCGATAGTCGGGGCTCTCGTAGCGGAAGGAGTGAGTGAACATTATTAACGCCACTTGTAGAATAGTATTAACGCGATTAAGAATTGTCAGGCTAAGAACAGCGTGACATAATCGCCGATTTCTTGAATCTTTAATAAGTTATCCTCGCGTTATTCCACTTTTCTGAAGTTTTACAGAAAGTGGAACGGCCGATAAGAAAGTTAAGTTGACATTTTCTTCGAGAGACATTGAATCCTAATTGCACAATCAACTGCAAACTCAACTTTATTGTAACATTAAGAAATAGAAAATGAGATTTATAATATAATGTTACATTATTTGCTTTTTATCGTAAAGTAATTTTCAAAGTAATTTCAAATGTTGCCAAGTAATCATCAAAGTAATTTTCAGAAAAAATCCTGATAATTAAATTTTGCAACACGTATACGTGTATTATAAAATTTATATTTTATTTATTCAATTGTTTTTATTATTATTTTATTTATTTATTTTTGTTTATTTTTTATGATTAGTATTGCATTATACAATATACAATATAACATGTATATACAATTATTTACGTTTTTTCTTATGTCAGCATACCATGGCGCGTTGGAGAGTTGCGTTTTGGATTACCATTGTTTCCCAGATTATGGCTTTTGTAATATTTGCGATTTTTGGATCCGCCAAAATCCAATCGTGGAATTATCCAGTGCCAGATGTTGAAAATTGGGACGTCGACGAAGGACAACAGCAACAACAACAAGAACAGCAACAAGAAACAAAGACTTAAATTGAGACTATTTTCACATGTGTAGTATCTCCTTGTTAAATAATCCAAAAACAATTTTCACAAGAAAATTTATCTTGTTTGTTGCACAAACAAAAAAATTTTGCAATTTAAACATATTATGCAAGTATGTTGTGAACTAATTTGTTATAAAAAATTACCTATGTTAAGAATTTTTCGATTTTGATATATGTTGACTTATACATTTACATATATAAATTTTTTGATATCTCAATGTAACATTGCCAATCATTTTTGATAATTTTATTGAGATTAATTAACAGATCTATATGTAATTATTAATGTTTAAATGTTATAAATATCTTTAATTATCTACATATTGATAATATCTTGTACACTATTTTTTTCATCAAATTATCTAGCTTTATTGAAAATATAAGCTCTTTACAAGATATTATTAATGTCAAAGTTTTAGTTGCCTTATACGGGCAATATTTTTTATTATTTTGTTGTCATTGTAAAAGAAACTTCATATATAACCACATTCCTTATTTCTACGATTATTTCCACTAATTTAAATGTTTAATTTGTAAAAAAATAAAAAATCAAATTTTATATTTAAACAGAAAATAAAATGACAAATGATATTTGATATAAATGAATCGTTTTATTACATTACAAATTCGGCGATATTTCAAAGTTCACGAGAGATTTAAGAACGTCTCGACGTGTCAAGGTTTACGCACTGATAATTAGAGTCGCGACACCACTCTTAATGATGGGCGACCAATTTAAGAGACTATACTTGTCACAAAAATTCTTATTTCAATTAGATGTTGCAACCCTGCCAGTCGCGGCGCGAGACGAAACGGCAGGGAAAAAGGATGAAAGAGCACCAAAGGTTTACATCGCACCGGCAACTGGGGATATATTTACGACGCTTGAAATATTACGTGTGTAATCTATTTCCAGCCTATAGCCGTGTTCGCACTTGGACGATGGCCGTGACGAGAAGCGAGTGGTAACCATTTCGTTCTCGCCGCGCGCTAAAAGTCATTTCCTCCATCTTTTTAAATATTACCAACGCGAGATAGAAGACTTGCGGTTCTGAACGAGGGAATTGAGACTTTTCTATATCTTTGATAATTTTTTGAAAATTTTATTGAACGGAAAGATCGAAAAAGACGGGATATATACGAACTTATTGCACAATACTTGCGTTTGACGTTCTATTTTTAATCAAGAAACTATATCGCTCAGCATCCCTTGGAAAGTTTAAGACTTTTTCTCACCACGATTATTTTTTTCCTGAAAGATTTTAATTGATTTCTTTGTAAGTTTTTATTAACAAAAAATGTATCGCACTCAAGTATTTCTCGAGATCTCTAAAGATTATTCTTATGATGATATTATTAGTAAAATTTTAATTAATTAATTTAAAAATTAATTGGTGCAATTTCTGATGACGAGGCAAGCATGAAAGACAAGGGAATCTCGTTTGGACTTAATATTCTAGTAAGCTTCCTTGTAGGGATGCACCGATGCGCGCGAGCCAGAGCTTCTCCTCATCGTGTTTACTAATTCATGAGATGAATAACTTAAGGATAAGCATTCACGCGGTATGAATAATGCTTATTCGTCTTCTTAACCCCTTGAGCAGGTGACCCGTTCCTTCCGTTTATGTATATGCGCGATCCAAACCTGGCCGGGCGATCCATCGTTCGATCACTATACTTTCGACGTGGGAAAACACCTGCCGCTGTCTATCATAGCTTAATGCCGCGCGTTGACCGATCAAGATTTGTGCTCAGACTAACATTCCGCTCGAAACTTACGATTAATACCTGTCAATAAATATCTGATGGTATATAATCCGAGGCACGAGTATATCTCTGCGATCGATTGTTTCCGATAAATTTTACGGTCGATTGTCTTCGTACTTGTTCCTACTTTATCTCAAGCTTGCGTGCTGCGGATGCTGGGTTTCGCATTATGAAGATCAATGAGGGACGCAGCTAGCCGAATTGATCGAATATCCTTGCATTTATTCGCGGAATGTGCCCGGAAATTCGCGGAGGAATCCGCGATATGCATTCGTTCTTGTTATATGCATTCTTTCATTGTGATGAATATTTTCTATTTTCCAGATTTTAACTTGAACTGTCGGGTCTGTCCGATGGTTGTTCGTAAAGTCGGCAGACAGTCGACTAATTTACATAGTCCGATATTTTCAGAAGATTAATCGACGCATATATACACAGTAGACCGTTCGTTGCACAACGACGACGACGAGTCGGTGAAAAATTCTCTCCGTTTCCGAGTTATCTGTCAAAATGGCAATTAATCAAGCGGTAATTATAAGTTCCAAGCATCTTTCGTCGGGCCGTCGTCTCGTTTGCTTAGAGAAGCACGTAGTAGTCCGTAGTTGCGGGTCGCTCGACAGGGGCGGTTAATCAATCCTGGAGCTCGTTACAGCCGAGCACTATGGTACTTGAAGTGGCGTTAACGCATCCGGAGCGCCACTAAAATGTCAGGAATTGTTAATCTACCCAGGCAAACGCATACGCGCGCTTAGCGCACGCTTGATAACACACTACCCTTCGTCCTCCCTCTTCCAGGAATGAGGGGTTACTACGAATAAACCCTTACTTTCCAGTTTCTGACCTCTTCCTCTTCGCGCGACGATCTTGCGAGCTTGCTCGACCGAGGGAAGCTTGGCGGGAGATATTCGCCGCCAAGCAGCACCAGACCGCACCATTATTACTAGCGATAAATCGCCACCTTTAATAAGAGCTCGCGCCAGACGGAAGCCAGAAACGACGACGACGACGACGACGACGACGACGACGACGACGAAAGGATGGTGAATTTAAGGGGCGAATAGGACCGAGTACACTCTATTCAAACGATATCCTCTCGATTTTACCGAGTTCTCAGTGGCGATAGCCGACACCGCGCTGTCTCTTTATTATGTGCGCCTGATGGCGCGAACGATTTAATTTTGGATATCTAACCACGCGCGCGCGCGATAAATATTTCGCATATAAAATACCTGCCGGCGTTACGAAAATTTATTACATTTACTGCAAGATAATATTGTAACGTGCCTATCTCTAACGCACTATCAACATATATACGGTATGGAGTTTTCGGTATATGATCCGTGGGATATGATACGCTGATGATTTATTGCCGTGCGTTTTGATTGACGTTGTAACAAGATAGTAAACGTATTTCACGTGGCGCCGCGTTTTAATCCTTTCTATCCCGATATCGACGTTATATGTATACGCCATTGTACCGCGTCAAGCTTTTATCCTATAATATCAACAAGCAATTAGTGACGTGTGCGCAAATATTTCTCAAATACTTAAATATACGGATAATCTGTTTAACTGTATATCGACACTAGTGAAAACATTTCTATTTGTGTAGATGTAATTTAATTATAATATATGCTAATTATTTTTACTATGTTTTATTATTTTTTATTATCAATTTGTTATTATATAATTACTGTACAATTATTCATATATCATATACAATAAGATAACAAGTAATATATATATATATATATATATATACACACACATATATATATATATATATATATATGTAAAAATAATGAACACAAAAATTCTGATAAAGCGTGGAATAAATTGTCCTTACTCGAAATTTGAAATTACATTTAGCTAACTATTAGAAATAGATCTATTTCTTTTAATAAAGTATGTATCTCTTGACGGGTAGTATTTCTATATATATGGCAATAATTTTTCTTTTGTATTTAGTGGTGCCCGATTTGTGATACAAAGTATGATCGAAATACCATGTTATTGTCACAGTATAGCTGACAGTGGAAGTATTTTACACAACATGGCAATCAGGCATCATGTAACATGTATAAGGCAGCATATACTCTTTAAAGATACGACTCAAATATAATAAAAACATCTAAAAATTAAACATCAGGATGATATTGAAATATTTTTTCATCATGATGAACACAATATTAATTTTTGATTTTATGAAAAGAGAAAATCATCACGCACCTCTGAAAAACAATGATTTATTTTTGCTTTTTTGATGTGTAACATCAAACAATTTTAACAAAATTTATAATTACTTTAATAACTATTAAATTAAATATATTATTAATATAATTAGTAATTTATAATAATGCAAGATGTCTGAAACATGAGAATTATTTAATTCGGTTTCAAGTCGCAAGGCTGTGAATTAATTTTAGAATTATAAATGTTATATATAACCAATTGTAGTTTATCTTTGCTATCGTCTAGATTTTACACGCTCTTCGATTTGTAATTTGTAATGTATCTGCATACTCATACATTTCTATACAAGTATTATAATTATTCGATTCGGATTTATGTACAACTACATAACCATTTCCATAATTTTGTTCTATTATATAAATTAATAACCAAACAGTATTAAAATTAAGAGATATTTAAACTATATCAATATTTACATGAACAAATAATAATGTGTATGTACTTCTGCGATCTTCTCCTCTTTTCTCTATCTTCGTATACTTTAACTTGGAATAATCTTTTGTATTTAGTCGTACACTATCTGTAATACGAACATCATGTCACACTCACCGAGAGCCCGGGACTGGGCATGGAAATATTACATACGACAAGATGCTGAACGTGCAAAATGCGTTATATGTAGTGCATACATTCGTATCTTTTTTCTTTCCAAAGTCAATGCAAAGAATCATTTACGCGGAAGACACAATAAAGTGTATTGCAACATTACTTCAAAAAACTCAACAGAACGTTGGGAATCACTATTTGATACATTTAAAGACGATGAAAACAGTTATATGAAGTGCCAAATTTGTGAAGGAGAGAATCGTATGATCAAACGGGAAAACCTCACAGGACATTTATATAGGGTGCACAATATAACAAAGGAAGATCACGACTTTTTGGCTACACATCTTAATCAATATATCATATTTTGGCAGATATAACCATGCACAATCTGTAAAAAAACTTTTCAAGACAGGCGTCTTTCTAATTTCAAACTGCATTTTAGCCAATGTCAGGGGAATATGATGAACCTTTAGATCTAACTTTACCGAAATAATAGAAAAAGCGGTAAATATTAAAGTTTATGTTTTTCTTCACATTACTCACATATGCGTTAACGTACAATGAATAAAATTGTGTATAATATTTAACTATTCAAATATGTAGCGTATGTATATCATAAATATAAATATTCAAGTCGGATGTGTAAAATGTGAACTGTACAAGTATTATAAGCATTAGAATCTCAGTTTTACTTAGCTAATACTATATTAAAATATGATTACTTAGCTAATTCTAAATTTAAATTTGCCAGCTATTTATTAATCTTATAGTTTGTAATTTATGATAATTTGTGATACACACAATTTGTAATAATTCGCAATTTTTCTAAGTTATGAATAAATACGAGAACTAAATAATGCAACAATTATTTTTGTTTTTGAATAATATTTGGGTGTCAAATTTTTGATAATATCGAATATTTAAGTTTTTGAAAAGACTTGAATAATAAATGTGTTTCATTATTAATATAAGATTTGAATATAATTTTAAAATATTGATTAATCCAGTAATTGTTACTTTTTATTCTGTACAGATCATTCAGCAATTCAAGCACTTTAAGTTTTAAAAAAGATGCTGAAACTGTTATACTACAATAATCAGTTGCAGTAAAAAGCTGCAGTAAGAAACATTTTGAGCTTGATAATTTAAATAATTTCAAAGATGAAAAAAAAGCAAACGTATATCCCTGATGACAAATCGTCGATGACGATCTGTATTTGTCATTTTGATATGTAACTTTAAATAGATTTACTGTAAATTTTTATTATTATTATAATCATATTAAATTATTAATTATTTATATAATTATTAATTGTTATTAATAATTATCAATTGTTTGTTGTAATACCAAAAATAAAAGTTTTATAAATTGTATACATCAAATAATTTTATCAGATAACTATTATAACGTATATCTTATTTATTTTCACATTCAACTAATTTATTTTGCATTTTTCTTTTTATCATCTTGATGATTTAAATTAATTAGTTTAACAAAATTTATGTTAATCAAATATGCTGTGAGAAAGTGCTATTAATAATATGTTTGTGCTTATTGTTTAATATTTGCAATTGTGTAACTCTTTATATAATCTTTCTCTAATCGATTATAAATAAATAACCGAATCATTAATGTTAAAACATGCTAAGCAGATTTAAAATGTGTATCAATATTTTTATTTAAATAAAGATTCATATGTACTTCTACGCACGACACTTGCTACTTTCTACTAGAGTCAGCTTTACTTAGCCAATTATTATTAATAATTATATTATTATCAATTGATTGTAATATAGGTAATTAAAAATGAAAAAGTCTCACAAATAAAATGATTTGATTTAGTATAATAATGTACGTCTCTTCAATTTATATTCCAACGTATATAGATTAATATGTAAGTAACCAAATAGTTAAAATTCAATGTTTTTGAGGAAATTTAGATTTTATATCAATATTTACATTTAAACAAAAATAATATGTATATATTTTCGCGACCTTCTCTTTCTTCTATCTTCGTACTTTTACTTGAGATAATCTTCTTTTGTATTTAGTCGTACACTATCTGTAATACGAACATCATGTCACGCTTACCGAGAGCCTGGGACTGGGCATTAAAATATTTCACACAAATAGATGATAGAAATGCAAAATGCAATATATGTGCTTCAATAATTGTTCCTTTTATTCTTAGCAAAAACAATGCAAAGATACATTCAAGTAATAACCACAACGAAAGGTATCGCAACATTACTTCAGAAAACTCAACAGAACGTTGGGAATCACTATTTAATATATTTAAAGACAATGAAGACAGTTATATGCAGTGCAGAATTTGTGAAAGAAATTTTCGTATGATCAAACAGGAAAACATCACACAACATTTAAAAAGAGTGCACGAAATAACAAAGAAAGATCACGACTTTATGGCTACACATCTTAATCAATATATCACATTTTTGCAGACACAACAATGCACAAAATGTAAAAGCATTTTCCAAGACACGCGTCTTCCTGTTTTCAAACAGCACTTTAGCCAATGTCAGGGGAATGATGAACCTTTAGATCTAACTTTACCGAAATAATAGAAAAAGCAGTAAGTACTACAGTTTATGTTTTTCTTCACATTACTCACATATGCGTTTACGTACAACGAATAAAATTGTGTATAATATATTTAACTATTCAAATATGTAGCATATGTATATCTTAAATATAAATATTCAAGTCGGATGTGTAAAATTTCAACTATACAAGTATTATAACCATTAGAATCTCAGTTTTACTTAGTTAATACTATATTAAAATATGATTAATTATATTGTTAACTAATTCTAAATTTAAATTTGTCTACTATTTATTAATTTTATATAGTTGGTAATTTATTATAATTCGTTATATACACAATTTATAATAATTCGCACATTTTATAAGTTATGAATAAATACGAAGACTAAATAATGCAACAATTATTCTTGTTTTTGGATAATAATTGGGTGTCAAATTTTTGATAATATCGAATATTTAAGTTTTTGAAGAGACTTGAATAATAAATATGTTTCATTATTAATATAAGATTTGAATATAATTTTAAAATATTGATTAATCCAGTAATTGTTACTTTTTATTCTGTGCAGATCATTCAGTAATCCAGAAACTTATAGTTTTAAAAAAGATGGTGAAAATGTTACTACAAAAATCAGTTGCAGTAAAAAGCTGCAGTAAGAAACATTTTGAGCTTGATAATTTAAATAATTTCAAAGATGAAAAAGAAGCAAATGTATATCCCTGATGACGAATCATCGATGACGATCTGCATTTGTCATTTTGATATGTAACTTTAAGTAGATTTACTGTAAATTTTTATTATTATAATCATATTAAATTATTAATTATTTATATAATTATTAATTGTCATTAGTAATTATCATTTGTTTGTTGTAATATCGAAAATAAAAGTTTTATAAATTGTATACATCAAATAATTTTATCAGATAACTATTATAACGTATATCTTATTTATTTTCACATTTATCTAATATATTTCGCATTTTCCTTTTTATCAACTTAATGATTTAAATTAATTAGTTTAACAAAATTTATGTTAATCAAATATGCTCTGAGAAATTGCTATTAATAATGTGTTTGTGCTTATTGTTTAATACAATATTTGCAATTGTGTAACTCTTTATATAATCTTTCTCTAATCGATTATAAATAAATAACCGAATCATTAATGTTAAAACATGCTAAGCAGATTTAGAATGTGTATCGATATTTTTATTTAAATTAAGATTCATATGTACTTCTACGCATGACACTTGCTACTTTTTATTAGAGTCAGCTTTACTTAGTTAATTATTATTAATAATTATATTATTATCGATTGATTGTAATATAGGTAATTAAAAATGAAAAAGTCTCACAAATAAAATGATTTGATTTAGTATAATAATGTACGTCTCTTCAATTTATATTCCAAGGTATATAGATTAATATGTAAGTAACCAAATAGTTAAAATTCAATGTTTTTGAAGAAATTTAGATTTTATATCAATATTTACATTTAAACAAAAATAATATGTATATATTTTCGCGACCTTCTCTTTCTTCTATCTTCGTACTTTTACTTGAGATAATCTTCTTTTGTATTTAGTCGTACACTATCTGTAATACGAACATCATGTCACACTTACCGAGAGCCTGGGACTGGGCATTAAAATATTTCATACGACAAGATGCTGAACGTGTAAAATGCAATATATGTGCTTCAATAATTGTTTCTTTTACTCTTAGCAAACGCAGTGCAAACATACATTTAAGTAATGACCACAACGAAGTGTATCGCAACATTACTTCAGAAAACTCAACAGAACGTTGGGAATCACTATTTAATATATTTAAAGACAATAAAGACAGTTATATGAAGTGCAGAATTTGTGAAAGAGATTTTCGTATGATCAAACAGGAACACATCACAAAACATTTAAAAGTAGTGCACGAAATAACAAAGAAAGATCACTACTTTATGGCTACACATCTTAATCAATATATCACATTTTGGCAGACACAACAATGCACAAAATGTAAAAGGATTTTTCAAAACAGGCGTCTTTCTGTTTTCAAACAGCATTTTAACCAATGTCAGGAGAATGATGAACCTTTAGATCTAACTTTACCGAAATAATAGAAAAAGCAGTAAGTACTACAGTTTATGTTTTTCTTCACATTACTCACATATGCGTTTACGTACAACGAATAAAATTGTGTATAATATATTTAACTATTCAAATATGTAGCATATGTATATCATAAATATAAATATTCAAGTCGGATGTGTAAAATTTCAACTATACAAGTATTATAACCATTAGAATCTCAGTTTTACTTAGTTAATACTATATTAAAATATGATTAATTATATTGTTAACTAATTTTAATTTAAATTTGTCTACTATTTATTAATCTTATAGTCGGTAATTTATGATAATTCGTGATACACACAATTTATAATAATTCGCACATTTTATAAGTTATGAATAAATACGAAGACTAAATAATGCAACAATTATTCTTGTTTTTGGATAATATTTGGGTGTCAAATTTTTGATATCGAATATTTAAGTTTTTAAAGAGACTTGAATAATAAATGTGTTTCATTATTAATATAAGATTTGAATATGATTTTATAATATTGATTAATCCAGTAATTGTTATTTTTTATTCTGTACAGATCATTCAGCAATTGAAGCACTTTAAGTTTTAAAAAAGATGCTGAAACTATTATACCACAATAATCAGTTACAGTAAAAAGCTGCAGTAAGAAACATTTTGAGCTTGATAATTTAAATAATTTTAAAGATGAAACAGAAGCAAACGTATATCTTTGATGACGAATCATCGATGACGATCTGCATTTGTCATTTTGATATGTAACTTTAAGTAGATTTACTGAAAATTTTTATTATTATAATCATATTAAATTATTAATTATTTATATAATTATTAATTGTTATTAATAATTATCATTTGTTTGTTGTAATACCGAAAATAAAAGTTTTATAAATTGTATACATCAAATAATTTTATCAGATAACTATTATAACGTATATCTTATTTATTTTCACATTCAACTAATTTATTTCGCATTTTCGTTTTTATCAACTTGATGATTTAAATTAATTAGTTTAACAAAATTTATGTTAATCAAATATGCTGTGAGAAAGTGCTATTAATAATATGTTTGGGCTTATTGTTTAATATTTGCAATTGTGTAACTCTTTATATAATCTTTCTGTAATCGATTATAAATAAATAACCAAATCATTAATGTTAAAACATGCTGAGCAGATTTGGAATGTGTATCGATAGTTTTATTTAAATAAAGAATTATATGTACTTCTACGCACGACACTTGCTACTTTCTATTAGAGTCAGTTTTACCTAGCCAATTATTATTAATAATTATATTATTATCAATTGATTGTAATATAGGTAATAAAAAATAAAAAAGTCTCACAAATAAAATGATTTGATTTAATATAATAATGTACGTCTCTTTAATTTATATTCCAACGTATATAGATTAATATGTAAGTAAGCAAATAGTTAAAATTCAAAGTTTTTGAGGAAATTTAGATTTTATATGAATATTTACATTTAAATAAAAATAATATGTATATATTTTTGCGACCTCCTCTTTCTTCTATCTTCGTACTTTTACTTGAGATAATCTTCTTTTGTATTTAGTCGTACACTATCTGTAATACGAACATCATGTCACACTCGCCGAGAGCCTGGGACTGGGCATTGAAATATTTTACACAAATAGATGATAGAAATGCAAAATGCAATATATGTGCTTCAATAATTGTTCCTTTTACTCTTAGCAGAGACAGTGCAAAGAGACATTTAAGTAAGGACCACAACGAAACGTATCGCAACATTACTTCAGAAAACTCAACAAAACGTTGGGAATCACTATTTAATACATTTAAAGACAATGAAGACAGTTATATGAAGTGCACAATTTGTGGAAGAGATTATTGTATGAGCAAACAGGACAAACTCACACAACATTTACATAAAATACACGATATAACAAAGGAAGATCAGGAATTTATGGCTACACATTTTAATCAATATATCACATTTTGGCAGACACAACAATGCACGAAATGTAAAAGGATTTTTCAAGACACGCGTCTTTCTGATTTCAAACAGCATTTTAGCCAATGTCAGGGGAATATGATGAATCTTCAAATTAAACTTTAACGAAATAATAGAAAAAGCAGTAAGTATTACAGTTTAAGTTTTTTTTCACATTACTCACATATGCGTTTACGTACAATGAATAAAATTGAGTATAATATTTAACTATTCAAATATGTAGCGTATGTATATCATAAATATAAATATTCAAGTCGGATGTGTAAAATTTCAACTATACAAGTATTATAACCATTAGAATCTCAGTTTTACTTAGTTAATACTATATTAAAATATGATTAATTATATTGTTAACTAATTCTAAATTTAAATTTGTCTACTATTTATTAATCTTATAGTCGGTAATTTATGATAATTCGTGATACCCACAATTTATAATAATTCGCACATTTTATAAGTTATGAATAAATACGAAGACTAAATAATGCAACAATTATTCTTGTTTTTGGATAATATTTGGGTGTCAAATTTTTGATATCGAATATTTAAGTTTTTAAAGAGACTTGAATAATAAATGTGTTTCATTATTAATATAAGATTTGAATATAATTTTATAATATTGATTAATCCAGTAATTGTTATTTTTTATTCTGTACAGATCATTCAGCAATTCAAGCACTTTAAGTTTTAAAAAAGATGCTGAAACTATTATACCACAATAATCAGTTACAGTAAAAAGCTGCAGTAAGAAACATTTTGAGCTTGATAATTTAAATAATTTCAAAGATCAAAAAGAAGCAAACGTATATCCCTGATGACGAATCGTCGATGACGATCTGTATTTGTCATTTTGATATGTAACTTTAAGTAGATTTACTAAATATTATTATTATTATAATCATATTAAATTATTAATTATTTATATAATTATTAATTGTCATTAGTAATTATCATTTGTTTGTTGTAATACCGAAAATAAAAGTTTTATAAATTGTATACATCAAATAATTTTATCAGATAACTATTATAACGTATATCTTATTTATTTCCACATTCAACTAATTTATTTCGCATTTTCCTTTTTATCAACTTGATGATTTAAATTAATTAGTTTAACAAAATTTATGTTAATCAAATATGCTGTGAGAAATTGCTATTAATAATATGTTTGCGCTTATTGTTTAATATTTGCAATTGTGTAACTCTTTATATAATCTTTCTCTAATCGATTATAAATAAATAACCAAATCATTAATGTTAAAACATGCTAAGCAGATTTGGAATGTGTATCGATAGTTTTATTTAAACAAAGAATCATATGTACTTCTACGCACGACATTTGCTACCTTCTATTAGAGTCAGCTTTACTTAGCCAATTATTATTAATAATTATATTATTATCAATTGATTGTAATATAGGTAATTAAAAATGAAAAAGTCTCACAAGTAAAATGATTTGATTTAGTATAATAATGTACAATACGTCTCTTCAATTTATATTCCAACGTATATAGATTAATATGTAAGTAACCAAATAGTTAAAATTCAATGTTTTTGAAGAAATTTAGATTTTATATCAATATTTACATTTAAACAAAAATAATATGTATATATTTTCGCGACCTTCTCTTTCTTCTATCTTCGTACTTTTACTTGAGATAATCTTCTTTTGTATTTAGTCGTACAACTATCTGTAATACGAACATCATGTCACACTTACCGAGAATCTGGGACTGGGCATTAAAATATTTTACACAAATAGATGATAGAAATGCAAAATGCAATCTATGTGCTTCAATAATTGTTCCTTTTACTCTTAGCAAAGACAGTGCAAAGAGACATTTAAATAAGGACCACAACGAAAGGTATCGCAACATTACTTCAGAAAACTCAACAGAACATTGGGAATCACTATTTAATACATTTAAACACAATGAAGACAGTTATATGAAGTGCAGAATTTGTAAAAGAGATTTTCGTATGACCAAACAGGAACACATCACAAAACATTTAAAAAAAGTGCACGAAATAACAAAGAAAGATCACGACTTTATGGCTACACATCTTAATCAATATATCACATTTTGGCAGACAAAACAATGCACAAAATGTAAAAGGATTTTTCAAGACACGCGTCTTCCTGTTTTCATACAGCATTTTAACCAATGTCAGGGGAATGATGAACCTTTAGATCTAACTTTACCGAAATAATAGAAAAAGCAGTAAGTACTACAGTTTATGTTTTTCTTCACATTACTCACATATGAGTTTACGTACAACGAATAAAATTGTGTATAATATATTTAACTATTCAAATATGTAGCATATGTATATCATAAATATAAATATTCAAGTCGGATGTGTAAAATTTCAACTATACAAGTATTATAACCATTAGAATCTCAGTTTTACTTAGTTAATACTATATTAAAATATGATTAATTATATTGTTAACTAATTCTAAATTTAAATTTGTCTACTATTTATTAATCTTATAGTCGGTAATTTATGATAATTCGTGATACCCACAATTTATAATAATTCGCACATTTTATAAGTTATGAATAAATACGAAGACTAAATAATGCAACAATTATTCTTGTTTTTGGATAATATTTGGGTGTCAAATTTTTGATAATATCGAATATTTAAGTTTTTGAAGAGACTTGAATAATAAATATGTTTCATTATTAATATAAGATTTAAATATAATTTTAAAATATTGATTAATCCAGTAATTGTTACTTTTTATTCTGTACAGATCATTCAGCAATTCAAGCACTTTAAGTTTTAAAAAAGATGCTGAAACTGTTATACCACAATAATCAGTTGCAGTAAAAAGCTGCAGTAAGAAACATTTTGAGCTTGATAATTTAAATAATTTCAAAGATGAAAAAGAAGCAAACGTATATCCCTGATGACGAATCATCGATGACGATCTGCATTTGTCATTTTGATATGTAACTTTAAGTAGATTTACTGTAAATTTTTATTATTATAATCATATTAAATTATTAATTATTTATATAATTATTAATTGTCATTAGTAATTATCATTTGTTTGTTGTAATACCGAAAATAAAAGTTTTATAAATTGTATAATTCAAATAATTTTATCAGATACCTATTATAACGTATATCTTATTTATTTTCACATTTATCTAATATATTTCGCATTTTCCTTTTTATCAACTTAATGATTTAAATTAATTAGTTTAACAAAATTTATGTTAATCAAATATGCTCTGAGAAATTGCTATTAATAATAGTGTTTGTGCTTATTGTTTAATATTTGCAATTGTGTAACTCTTTATATAATCTTTCTGTAATCGATTATAAATAAATAACCAAATCATTAATGTTAAAACATGCTAAGCAGATTTAAAATGTGTATCAATATTTTTATTTAAATAAAGATTCATATGTACTTCTACGCACGACACTTGCTACTTTCTATTAGAGTCAGCTTTACTTAGCCAATTATTATTAATAATTATATTATTATTAATTGATTGTAATATAGGTAATTAAAAATGAAAAAGTCTCACAAATAAAATGATTTGATTTAGTATAATAATGTACGTCTCTTCAATTTATATTCCAACGTATATAGATTAATATGTAGGTAACCAAATAGTTAAAATTCAATGTTTTTGAAGAAATTTAGATTTTATATCAATATTTACATTTAAACAAAAATAATATGTATATATTTTCGCGACCTTCTCTTTCTTCTATCTTCGTACTTTTACTTGAGATAATCTTCTTTTGTATTTAGTCGTACACTATCTGTAATATGAACATCATGTCACACTTACCGAGAGCCTGGGACTGGGCATTAAAATATTTCATACGACAAGATGCTGAACGTGTAAAATGCATTATATGTGCTTCAATAATTGTTTCTTTTACTCTTAGCAAACGCAGTGCAAACATACATTTAAGTAATGACCACAACGAAGTGTATCGCAACATTACTTCAGAAAACTCAACAGAACGTTGATAATCACTATTTAATATATTTAAAGACAATAAAGACAGTTATATGAAGTGCAGAATTTGTGAAAGAGATTTTCGTATGATCAAACAGGAACACATCACAAAACATTTAAAAGGAGTGCACATAATAACAAATAAAGATCACGACTTTATGGCTACACATCTTAATCAATATATCACATTTTGGCAGACACAACAATGCACAAAATGTAAAAACATTTTTCAAGACAGGCGTCTTCCTGTTTTCAAACAGCATTTTAGCCAATGTCAGGGGAATGATGAACCTTTAGATCTAACTTTACCGAAATAATAGAAAAAGCAGTAAGTACTACAGTTTATGTTTTTCTTCACATTACTCACATATGCGTTTACGTACAACGAATAAAATTGTGTATAATATATTTAACTATTCAAATATGTAGCATATGTATATCATAAATATAAATATTCAAGTCGGATGTGTAAAATTTCAACTGTACAAGTATTATAACCATTAGAATCTCAGTTTTACTTAGTTAATACTATATTAAAATATGATTAATTATATTGTTAACTAATTCTAAATTTAAATTTGTCTACTATTTATTAATTTTATATAATTGGTAATTTATTATAATTCGTTATATACACGATTTGTAATAATTCGCAATTTTTCTAAGTTATGAATAAATACGAGGACAAAATAATGCAACAATTATTTTTGTTTTTGGATAATATTTGGGTGTCAAATTTTTGATAATATCGAATATTTAAGTTTTTGAAGAGACTTGAATAATAAATATGTTTCATTATTAATATAAGATTTGAATATAATTTTAAAATATTGATTAATCCAGTAATTGTTACTTTTTATTCTGTGCAGATCATTCAGTAATCCAGGCACTTATTGTTTTAAAAAAGATGGTGAAAATGTTACTACAGAAATCAGTTGCAGTAAAAAGCTGCAGTAAGAAACATTTTGAGCTTGATAATTTAAATAATTTCATAGATGAAAAAGAAGCAAACATATATCCCTGATGACGAATCATCGATGACGATCCGCATTTGTCATTTTGATATGTAACTTTAAGTAGATTTACTGTAAATTTTTATTATTATAATCATATTAAATTATTAATTATTTATATAATTATTAATTGTCATTAGTAATTATCAATTGTTTGTTGTAATACCGAAAATAAAAGTTTTATAAATTGTATAATTTAAATAATTTTATCAGATACCTATTATAACGTATATCTTATTTATTTTTACATTTATCTAATATATTTCGCATTTTCCTTTTTATCAACTTAATGATTTAAATTAATTAGTTTAACAAAATTTATGTTAATCAAATATGCTCTGAGAAATTGCTATTAATAATGTGTTTGTGCTTATTGTTTAATATTTGCAATTGTGTAACTCTTTATATAATCTTTCTCTAATCGATTATAAATAAATAACCGAATCATTAATGTTAAAACATGCTAAGCAGATTTAGAATGTGTATCGATATTTTTATTTAAATAAAGATTCATATGTACTTCTACGCATGACACTTGTTACTTTTTATTAGAGTCAGCTTTACTTAGCCAATTATTATTAATAATTATATTATTATCAATTGATTGTAATATAGGTAATTAAAATGAAAAAGTCTCACAAGTAAAATGATTTGATTTAGTATAATAATGTACGTCTCTTTTATTTATATTCCAACGTATATAGATTAATATGTAGGTAACCAAATAGTTAAAATTCAATGTTTTTGAGAAAATTTAGATTTTATATGAATATTTACATTTAAACAAAAATAATATGTATATATTTTTGCGACCTTCTCTTTCTTCTATCTTCGTACTTTTACTTGAGATAATCTTCTTTTGTATTTAGTCGTACACTACCTGTAATACGAACATCATGTCACACTCGCCGAGAGCCTGGGACTGGGCATTAAAATATTTCATACGACAAGATGCTGAACGTGTAAAATGCATTATATGTAGTACATACATTGGTATCTTTTCTCTTTCCAAAAACAGTGCAAGGGATCATTTACGCGGGACACACAACGAAGTGTATCGCAACATTACTTAAGAAAACTCAACGGAACGTTGGGAATCACTATTTGATACATTTCATGACACTTCTGACATACAGTCGTATGATATGCAAAATTTGTGAAAAAAATTTTTGGATGACCAACCGGGAAATCTCACAGGACATTTATATAGAGTGCACGATATAACAAAAGAAGATCACGACTTTATGGCTACACATCTTAATCAATATATCACATTTTGGCAGACACAACAATGCACACAATGTAAAAGCATTTTTCAAGGCAGGCGTCTTCCTGTTTTCAAACAGCATTTTAGCCAATGTCAGGGGAATATGATGAACCTTTAGATCTAACTTTACCGAAATAATAGAAAAAGCGGTAAATATTAAAGTTTATGTTTTTTTTCACATTACTTACATATGCGTTTACGTACAATGAATAAAATTGTGTATAATATTTAACTATTCAAATATGTAGCGTATGTATATCATAAATATAAATATTCAAGTTGGATGTGTAAAATGTGAACTGTACAAGTATTATAAGCATTAGAATCTCAGTTTTACTTAGTTAATACTATATTAAAATGATTACTTATTGTTAGCTAATTCTAAATTTAAATTTGCCTACTATTTATTAATTTTATATAGTTGGGAATTTATTATAATTCGTTATATACACGATTTGTAATAATTCGCAATTTTTTTAAGTTATGAATAAATACGAGGACTAAATAATGCAACAATTATTTTTGTTTTTGGATAATATTTGGGTGTCAAATTTTTGATAATATCGAATATTTAAGTTTTTGAAGAGACTTGATTAATAAATATGTTTCATTATTAATATAAGATTTGAATATAATTTTAAAATATTGATTAATCCAGTAATTGTTACTTTTTATTCTGTGCAGATCATTCAGTAATCCAGACACTTATAGTTTTAAAAAAGATGGTGAAAATGTTACTACAGAGAGTTAAGAAATCAGTTGCAGTAAAAAGCTGCAGTAAGAAACATTTTGAGCTTGATAATTTAAATAATTTCAATAGATGAAAAAGAAGCAAACGTATATCCCTGATGACGAATCATCGATGACGATCTGCATTTGTCATTTTGATATGTAGCTTTAAGTAGATTTACTGTAAATTTTTATTATTATAATCATATTAAATTATTAATTATTTATATAATTATTAATTGTCATTAGTAATTATCATTTGTTTGTTGTAATACCGAAAATAAAAGTTTTGTAAATTGTATAATTCAAATAATTTTATCAGATACCTATTATAACGTATATCTTATTTATTTTCACATTTATCTAATATATTTCGCATTTTCCTTTTTATCAACTTGATGATTTAAATTAATTAGTTCAACAAAATTTATGTTAATCAAATATGCTCTGAGAAATTGCTATTAATAATGTGTTTGTGCTTATTGTTTAATATTTGCAATTGTGTAACTCTTTATATAATCTTTCTCTAATCGATTATAAATAAATAACCGAATCATTAATGTTAAAACATGCTAAGCAGATTTAGAATGTGTATCGATATTTTTATTTAAATAAAGATTCATATGTACTTCTACGCATGACACTTGCTACTTTTTATTAGAGTCAGCTTTACTTAGCCAATTATTATTAATAATTATATTATTATCAATTGATTGTAATATAGGTAATTAAAAATAAAAAAGTCTCACAAGTAAAATGATTTGATTTAGTATAATAATGTACGTCTCTTCTATTTATATTCCAACGTATATAGATTAATATGTAGGTAACCAAATAGTTAAAATTCAATGTTTTTGAGAAAATTTAGATTTTATATGAATATTTACATTTAAACAAAAATAATATGTATATATTTTTGCGACCTTCTCTTTCTTCTATCTTCGTACTTTTACTTGAGATAATCTTCTTTTGTATTTAGTCGTACACTATCTGTAATACGAACATCATGTCACACTCGCCGAGAGCCTGGGACTGGGCATTAAAATATTTCATACGACAAGATGCTGAACGTGTAAAATGCATTATATGTAGTACATACATTGGTATCTTTTGTCTTAACAAATACAGTGCAAGGAATCATTTACGCGTGACACACAACGAAGTGTATCGCAACATTACTTCAGAAAACTCAACGGAACGTTGGGAATCACTATTTCATATATTTCATGACACTTCTGAATACAGTCGTATGATATGCAAACTTTGTGAAAAAAATTATTGGATGACCAAACGGAAAAATCTCTCAGGACATTTATATAGAGTGCACGATATAACAAAAGAAGATCACGACTTTATGGCTACACATCTTAATCAATATATCACATTTTGGCAGACACAACAATGCACAAAATGTAAAAGCATTTTTCAAGACAGGCGTCTTCCTGTTTTCAAACAGCATTTTAGCCAATGTCAGGAGAATGATGAACCTTTAGATCTAACTTTACCGAAATAATAGAAAAAGCGGTAAATATTAAAGTTTATGTTTTTTTTTCACATTACTTACATATGCGTTTACGTACAATGAATAAAATTGTGTATAATATTTAACTATTCAAATATGTAGCGTATGTATATCATAAATATAAATATTCAAGTTGGATGTGTAAAATGTGAACTGTACAAGTATTATAAGCATTAGAATCTCAGTTTTACTTAGTTAACACTATATTAAAATGATTACTTATTGTTAACTAATTCTAAATTTAAATTTGCCTACTATTTATTAATTTTATATAGTTGGTAATTTATTATAATTCGTGATACACACAATTTATAATAATTCGCACATTTTATAAGTTATGAATAAATACGAGGACTAAATAATGCAACAATTATTCTTGTTTTTGGATAATATTTGGGTGTCAAATTTTTTGATAAAATCGAATATTCAAATTTTTGAAGACACTTGAAAATAAATGTGTTTTATCATTAATATAAGTTTTGAATATAATTTTAAAATATTGATTAATCCAGTAATTGTTACTTTCTGTTTTGTGCAGATCATTGAAGCAGCATCGGCAATTCAGTAATTCAAGCAGTTGTCTTTTAATCTTTAATCTATACTTGCAATCGGCTTTAGTTAATATCTTCAGGTACAAACATTTTTACACCAAATATGTGTAAATGCATATAAGGAAAATAAGAAAGGACAAAAACGTCGTTCTCTATTATACAAATAAAATTTTATCTACAACATGCGAACACACAATCGAATAAATCTTTATTGCGATACTTTATGTATTTAGAAATATCGGTACTTCTTTTTCTATTCAAAAATCCAATGGCTATTTTTAGTCACATCGGAATTATTTTACGTGAATTAGAGATGTTTTTAGCGTAGAAACGATTGCAGTTTCATAGTCTAGTAAACTATGTCATCGCGACGTTGATTTGTTGCGATGGTCTTTCTCATACACACACACACACACACACACACACACACACACACATACACGTTCAAGTTCAATCAGATCACGGTTTTCTCGCAGATATTTAGCCGTGATTATTTCCTTACGATTCATCACGTTGATACGAGATTGTATCCTGTCAAGAAGCGGAAAGTGGCTGAAGAAAAGGATTATGGCGGTTTCATTGAAGAACTCGATACACCAAGTTTTTAAGGCAGTAAAATAACAGAACGCTGCTGGATGAAACACGGAACGGGGGAGAGGAGGGAGAGCTCGAAACTCGGTCACCCCGTTTTCAATTGACCAGCTTCCTCTCTCGCGGCGTAGCCCGCAGTCTGACTGCATTGTACAAACTTCCTGCAGATTTTAGCCCTCCCGCGTGCGTTTCATATTTTAAACGGATCTGCGGGGTAGAGGGTAAAACCGGCCGACCGTGTGTCGCTCCGGGACGATCGACGTGGACACGGAAGCGGGACGCGAGCGAGCACTGTATAAATATGTATATGCCAAGTATACACACAGAGGGAGATAGAGTGAAAGGGAGAGAGGTCGGCACAATCGCGGACCTATGTCAAAAACCGTTCGATCGGTCAACTGCGTCGCATCCGTCGCGGATTCGTGACGTTTCAGAAGGGGACCATCCCTTAATCGGCGGTCGTTGCTGCATCGGATTTTGATTAGCGCGACCATGTCACGTTTGTCAACGGATTAAAAAATGCATCGCGCCGCCTTAATTTATAAACCAAATACACATACATGTATACGTACAGATATGTTCTTTCCCATACAGCACAACAAGATTGCAGCAGCATTGTGGCAACATTTCATTGCAATATTACAACATTGCATAAACATTGTGAAATGTTGCAGCAATCTTGCTGCAAGGTTGCAGCAATAGTAAAATATCCGCTTTCAGAAACATTGTTTTATAACATTACAACAATAATGCAATAAAATATATATGTAATATTACTATTGGATTATTGGAAATGGGCCAAATACATGTTCGGACTGAATGGTCTGTACCTAATATTTATTGCGTGAATTTTATTTTCATAATATTTCTGAAATGTTGCTGCAACGTTGTTTAAACTATATTGCAAATCATGCCTATATAATATTTCTGCAATAGTGCTGTGCAATGTACAATATTGCAATGTTGTTGCAATATTGCTGCAATCTTGTGTGCTGTATGGGTTGAGTCATTTGTACGTGTAGACTCGCTCCGTTCTCCTGAATTTTTTCAATATCCGGTGATATTGTATACACAAATAATTACGTGTCCGCGTTTTCGATTAAGTGTCGTCTTATTATGTCATATAATTTTATTAATCGAATACTGTATCGTCGTGTTGCCACTTTTGTACCGCTCTATCTACTGGATGATCTTTTTGTCAACGAATTCTGCGCATTCAGTTAAAATATTCGAGCACTCTGTGCATAATATAGTTCTATGACTTTTAAAACAGGATTATATGTATATATACCGTGCGCATATGTGTATAGAGAGAAAAGGCTCTCGCGTTTTGACGTATAATTATATTCTCACGTGAAACATCACTGCGTTCTCTTAATCTACGTACAAATTTCTGCTAAGCGTTTTAGATCGACACTTGTGTATTTAACAAAAGCTTTTTAATAAAAAGAGAAATTTAAACTTAAATAATTATATTAAAAACGTGTATTCGCTCGTCTATTGATTAAAACAAAATTTGGTATATAAAAAGGCCAACTAATCGAGCATTATTAGATGATATAAACTAAGTATTTATTCTATATAAGATAATACAGTACAAACGTTTCGACCGCACGTGGTCTTCTTCAGTATAGGAATTAAAAGTAGATGATCATAAGTAATATACTGACGTAAGAAATATACTGACGTTTTGTAATTTGACTTAACACGACATGCACTAATTCGGCGATAAAATTGCGACTTACAATCACTTATGATCATCTACTTTTAATTCCTATACTGAAGAAGACCGCGTGCGGTCGAAACGTTTGTACTGTATTATCTTATATAGAATAAATACTTAGTTTATATCATCTAATAATGCTCGATTAGTTGGCCCTTTTATATACTAAATTTTCTTTTAAATCATTATTATGACGTCGGCTGAGAAAATTAATACAAGTAATATGCATCTTTTGTACCTTTTAATAAATCCTAAAGAGTTTGATGAAATAAAGTTGAAGCATTCAAGAGTAGGGACGCTAATAAAAATGAACCGATCGGCCTAATCGTAAGATGTTTGATCGCACGGCAGAACATAAACTTGACGGACGTGGCGAACAGCTTGCACCCCCTGTATAATTTAATCATATCTTCACGCCCCTCGAGCGACAGAGCTCGACGTAAGGGCCCCCTTCGTTTCCCTACCGAGGTATAGAGCTGGCAAAGAGCTCGGGGTTATTAGGCGCGTTCATTGTTGTGCGTTCGTACTTTATTGTTGTTTCAATTACGTTTGAGAGAAAGGCTGCACCCTTTCGACTCTCGCACACTTTCCTCTCTCTCTCTCTCTCATCCCCTCATCCGTTCTTTCAGCTACCCCCGCGAATCGCGTCCAAACTCGCGTTTTCCTCTTTCGTCGCCGTCCCCCTGTCCCCCTCCTACCCCCTGAAACCCCGTCGAAAGCCGTCAGCATATTGCGCATGCATAATTTAACGTGTTCAAACAAATAACAAAGTTTTCGCATGCTGATGAGAACGCCACCGCGTCCGGATTTCGACTGCCACCGACTGGCAGTGACATATTTTCATTTGACACGCGGAGACGGGGTGGGCCCGACTAGCGGCCGAGGAATTCCGCAAATCTGCGCGGCATGATCGATCTCTCTCTCTCTTTCTCTCTTTCTCACGTTCACAAACGCGCGCCGCGACCGGGCCATGAATACTCGGAAATAACCCGTGAAAAATAACAGGCCGAGCAACGTGAAACTTATGGCCTCTCGAACGCTCGAATCGATGATCATTTGAATGAAACGCGTTTGCCTAATTTTCTACGGAGGAACTAGGAGAACAAACTGCGAGGTTCGAGATTCACGTTGAAAGATCCTCGAATACGAAGGTTAATAATTACACGTAGACGGTCGGGATTATTTTTTCCGGCCGCCAGAAGCGTACCTTCCGGTCGAGGGATGCGATATAATTGTTTACAGGCTTCGCGTGATCGTCGACGTCTCTTTCTCTCCTTCCCTATGCCTCCAACCATCAGTCGCAAGAACAGAAAGACATATTACGGAGCGTGTTGTAAAAAGGTGGCGCGACTTCGGCGAGTACTCTTTGGCTTGCGTGTTATGCGCGAAGGACAAAATATATAGTCAATAAGGTACACGCCACCCTCTCGACGTATCTCGGATATTACCAGGGGAGGAGACATCGATATGGAAAAGAAATGTTTACAGAGAGAGAAAGAATTTTATAAAAGTAAAACTCTTTTTTCGACCGTACTGGTAAATATTATTTGTATTACACGTGCAGGCAAAGTGGCACTTTGTGTGCGTGTTTTCTGTGCGGAAAGCGGCCGATTTTCCACGCCGCTATCTAGCGGCGACGCGGTGAGTGAATAAGCCGCATTCAAAGCCATTACTTACGGCTGAGCCGCGTTCAAAGTCATTGCCCACGGCTTCAGCCGTGGACAATGACTTTGAACGCGGCTATTCCCGCACCGTGCCGTCGCAAGATGGTGGCGTGCGATCGGCCACCTCGCGCACAGAAAACGCGCACAAAGCCACTTTGCCTGCACTTGTAATACAAAATAGTATATGTATCACGTGCGGATTGACAATTGTTCACTCGTGTGGAGTGAACTCGCCTTCGGCTCGTGCGTCCATCTCTCGCACTCGTGACCAATTGTCAACTTTCCGCACTTGATACACAATATACTATTATTAAATTACAACGTTTCGACCCTTCTTTGAGTCCTTATCAAGTGATCTAGATATACATAGAGAAGAAATACAGTACAGAAATTAATACAATAAAAAAAATACTTCACTTAACAATATTACAAAATAATAAAAAGATGCTAAACATACTTGTAAAAATAAAAATAAAATTATAATTTTATGTCTTCTGCTTGTACGTACGCAATCATTCGAGAGAAAAGATAATTATGCCTCTGAACAGGAACAAATGACGGCCGCGGCTAATCTTTCCTTCATTGCTTTTATAATCGGGGGTAGCGCCGCGGTTAAAGCGGTTCAATTCTCGCACGTAACCGGCAATTCGCTCTTATCGCGAGAGATGCTTTAAAGATAAACAAGCGAAATGCCGCTTTAAGTACCATTGTAAAAAGCCCGACGTTATAATTGGCGCGAGCTATCTCGCTCTCTGCGCGAATACGTAATTCACTTTGCGGAATGTTGACACTGCACTGGTGGAAAATCTTGCCGATCGCTCAACGTCTCGTTCTCCCGCCCGTTAAAGGTGAAGTTTACGGTAAACAGCGTCGTGACGGTAATTATTTACGTTATACTCCGGCGATATACGATCTCGGCGACAGCGCGCGGCTTATAAACTCATCGCTCTCGTGATTCGAGTGCTCCATCCCCTTTAATGGGAAAGCGTGTCTCACGTTGCACGTTCGGTTAACTAAAGCGTTATTAACTTCCAAAGTAAACTCACTCTTTTCCCCGTGGCACACTTTGTCGCGATACACGCGAGTGGGATCGCGGGGCGTTACATAATGCTCGATGAGATAGGCTAACCCTCCCTTTTCATCCCTACGTATATCTATGCAAGTATATCGCCGGGTATATTCGTTCGGTCCGACTGGCAATTTGCCTTTGCATACCGCAGTCTCACTCCAAGTATGAATAATAATGATCCGAGATATATGAATTACGAGGCGATTATCTATGACAGAAGGGAAGAAGAGGGAAAAGGAAGGAAGGAAGGAAGGACGGGATCCCGCCGTTGGTTATTGCACCCTGGTGCATAACCCTGTTGAGAATCGATTTGGTATAAAATAACGGCGCTACATAATTTTCTAATTGCACAACAATTGCTGCACCTTTCATTATATTCGTATATATATTACAGGTAATAAATAAATATAAATAAGTAGATGGCAACAATTCTTATTTGCAAATGTTTTTCGAATTGTGCATTCTTGATATGTTTTTTCAATTAAAATTACGTCAATATAATTTCTATGCGGGTTGCTTGGGTACCAGTGTGTTAGTGCGCGATTGAAAAAACATGATTAATTAATGTTGTACAATATATTATATGTATATAATATAATTAATTTATACTATATGATATGATATATGAATTTATATTATATTTGTAATATGTACATATATATTTGTATTAAATGTACACACATAGTATTATTATAATTCTTAGTGAAATCAAATTTCTCGTATTGATTTCAATGATCAAAAAGATAATATATAAATTATGAGTATGTTAAAAAATTTTTTTTATCTTTAAGTTGAATACTCTATTGGATTATTTAGGATAGAAAGGGGTGAAGTTTGATACGAAGCTTTTCCGCAAACGGCGCCACTTGATGGACTCCTTTGAAAGGATGAAAAAAATTGAAAAATATATATATCAATAAGAATTAAATATCTTGCAATTAGAGTGAATAAATTTATTATCGTATCAATAATTTTGCTAAAATTAGTAAAAGTAATCTCATAAAAGTTGATTTGATTCATACAAAAGATATCTCTAGATCTGTATTTCATTTTAATTTATTTAAAAAATTTTTATATAATATCTTTCTATTTCATAAAACACGATCTTGCAATAATAACCTGGATTTCCTGTTTCTGCAAATTTTTTTTGCATGCAAATTGATATAAAGCGTATATGTGGAAAATAATTTGCGTGCAGTGTGCGCGGATAAATATAAGGATTAACTTTAATCTGAAAATAAGAATATTTCACACCAATAATCTGATTAAGCTATTTTGAGATTTTATCGCATACATACGTCGATTTTTTATTCGACTTTATTTTGTTTCACGATAATATTACATTTAGAAGTTTAAAAATGTAATAACTGTTGTGTACCATCGCGCATTCCATTTTTTCCTGAAGTATATGTTTGAAATACACAAGAGCAGTCGGAGACACATTGTATCTTGTTTCGTTACATATCTGTCGTCCACTCCCTTTTCCTCCTCGTCCGGCTTCCAATTGTTTAAGTTTCGCGAATTCGCGTTGTGACTCGAGAGGGCAAGAAGGATCCGGACAAAGGATCGCCGAGGTGGGTATCCTCTCTCACTGTGTGTGATTTGTCAAAAACATTCCCTCGTCGAATTTGTGCCGCTTTGCTGTGATGAGTACATGTATGCTGCGTGGTGAGTCTTCTCGCATTCGTTTAAACGAATGCCAGACGACGGGTTGGGCTCGGATTGAAAAGAATTGCTTGAAAGGCAAGAGCATGGTTTGTGCAATATTAATTTGCTTGTATTAAGGTTTTATGAAACTTTGAACATTACGCCGTACATTTTTTCTACGTTTATAAATAGGTATTGTTTTGTCCAACATCAAAAGCGTACCCTATTTATAGAGAATATCTAATATATATATATATAGTAACGTAGTATTGTAATGTATTATTATACAGTTATTTTTAATATTACTTCTATGTCGTATATTTTTTACGAGTATTTATATTGGGAAGTTATCTCTATCTTCCATTCTCAATCTCACCATTTCCTTCACCACTAGAGTATTTTATCAATTGAAAAAAATTAATAATTATATGCTCGTAGATTTGAAATTTTGTATGTCTTCCTGGTCACTTTTTCTCATAAGGCTATTAATGATTATTCGCTCAGGCTTAGATTAATAGTGTTACAATATTTAAGTTTGTACAGAGAATCGTACGAATTTTCGCGCCTTTTTCTCTTTCTTCTATCAAATTATATATCCTTCGTACATTTTTCTTCAAATGATTATTCTTTTGTATTTAATAATGTACGATACATAATTATGTTAGGGAGCAGAAAATATAATAATTGGCAGCGGAAATATTTTTCCCACCACAAAACGATAAGCAAGCACAATATGCAATACATACAGTTTTTCTTATCCCAAATAAATCAAATGCAAAGTACACATAATAACTCAATATGACAATGTTTATCATAATAAGCTTAGAAAACTTGACTTCGACGTAACTAGCAAATTTTATTTAATTATTTCACGACGTTTCGACCATTTGGTTGTGGTCCTTTTCAAGTGAAATTTCTACAACATAATATTACACAATAGTTTTTAACATACGAGAACTCATTTAAGTGTTAAATTAATAAAATAAATATAAATTTTATAAACATACCCATCAATTAAACTGAGATTAACGTAACATCACACTGGTGTTATTTAAAATCGAAAGTTAAAAGTTAAAAGAGGAACACGTCCCATCGTTATGATGTTGAAAGTTAAAAATTAAAAGAGGAACACGTCCCATCGTTATGATGTTTCGTCAACGACTAAATTTGAAACGCGCCACTAAACAATCTTTATTATTTTGTCGTAAATGTTTGTCAAATTCTCGGTGTCTTTCTGTAGGTTAACCGTATTGTCATGCTTCTTTATGAAGAACATTTCAGCAATCTCTCTCTTTCTTACATGTTTCTCGTTGTGTAAAATGGTCGGTGATTTCCAATCAAAGTTATGTCCAAAATCACATCTGTGTTTGCTCAGAACCGAATGATTAGACTCATGTAGTTTAATATTGCTGGCATGTTCCTTCACTCTAGTGCATAAATGTCTTTTCGTTTGTCCAATGTATGAGGCATTACAATTTTTACAATTAATCTTGTATACTACATTCGTTTTAATATCATTAGTTATTAAATCTTTACTTCGTTTTATCAGCCTATTCAACTTTTTTGGCAAACTATAAACGATATTTATGTTAGCATTTTAAAGGACCTTTTAATACTGTCGCTAACATCCTTAACGTATGGGAGTGGAATTACATAATTCTTATCTTGAGCCGAATTCACATTAACGTTATTATTTAAATCATTACTTAAACTGTCGTTATTATCCGCATTGTGACCGTTAACATTCCTATTGTTATTCAGTACATTAATTCTTTTATTTACATACTTATTAATAATATGATCCGGAAAACAATTATTAATTAAAATGTTCTTTACAATCTCAATATTCGTATTATGAAATTGTTCGTTAGACAGTAAAATTGCATGGTCTACTAAATTGTAAATCGTATTAATTTTATACTTGATAGGATGACTCGAAAGAAAATTGATGTATCTGCCAGAACATGTAGGTTTCCTAAACCAATTAGTTGTCAATTTATCATAATATTGCACCATTAGAAAACTCAAGTAAAGTTTGTCAATCGCAATTTGATATAATTGGAAATGTTCATACGAGATGCAAAATTTGTAAAAAGTTTAATATTATATCAAATAGAATCACGCGATCACTATAACACAACACTTGATCAATGAACACAATATTGATTAATTTACAGCAGAGAAATAATACAAATCGATGACTAACTATACTAAGTAATTAGATTGGTATCCGACACGAGAGACAAAGCAAAATGTGCAATAAAGTTTTTCAAAATTGTAATTCTTCTTTCTTCATGCAACATTTGATTCAGGCTCATAAGATTAATCTACTTTTAACTAAACCAATAGAATATATATATATATATATAAAAGAAAAAACGACAAATATTAAATATTACCGTTTATCTCTTATGATTTATTTACATACAAATACGCCTTTACATACAAAATTACAATTGTATATGTAATGCATTAAATTGTCAAATTCAAATATCGAGTATATGTTTACTACAAACATTATATATTTTAAATATTAGAGTCAACTTTATTTAACTAAAACTGTATTGAAATATAAAAATTTAATTTTGCCTTATATTTATTAGTCCTGTAGTCGGTAATTTGTGACAATTTGTGATAATTTGTGACAATTTGTATTTCCATAAATTATAAATAAATAAGAAATAAATAATGCGATAAAATATTTTTGTTGATAATATTTGGATGTCAAATTTCTGAGAATAACGTTAAAGTTATGAGACTGTTAGGCGGATTTAGACTGTGTATCAATATTTACATTTATACAATCATACGTTTTTCCGCGACTTTTCCCTTCCCTTTTATTTTCCAACAATGTTATATTCTTCATACCCTTCTCCTTAAAATAATTCTGCTCTTGTATTTAGTGATACAAAATCTGTGATACGTAGCGAATATCATGTCATTGTTACCGAAAAACTGGCTATGGGAATACTTCACACGACATGGCGAAAAGGGAGCATGTAATATTTGCAGCAAAGAATTTACTCTAGGAAGATACCGGACAGCAAAGTATAACGTGCAAACCAAACATCCAGATGTTTATCGAAATGTTATTTTAACAAGAGAAACAAGAATTGATTGGCAGTTGCAATTTAAGAGAATTAGATGTCGTATGGAATGCAGAATTTGTAAAAGATCTTATATCACAATATTTATTACGTTTCGTATGAAGAAACACTTAATCGATGAACACAATATTAATAAGAAGAAACAAAATACAAATTGATAACTAAATATTGTAAGAAATTATTTTTGTCCCAGATGCAAAAATGTATATTGTGTAAGAGAGTTATTCAAAACTGTAATTCTTCCGTATTTATGCAACATTTTAGCCAGTTTCACCAAAATATACTTTTAAATCATGGATTAACGAAATAAGAGGAAAAGCGGTAAATATTGTTTGTTTTTTAAATTATACTTTACTAATTAAATAACATACATGTCAGATATGTAGCATTTGTATTTTATAATATTGTAATTAATATTATTAATTTCAACTTTATTTAGTTAATACTATACTAAAATATGACAATTCAAAATCTATTTATTTGTTCCCTATTTGTCTCGTGATTCCCTATTTGATCGTAATTTGTGACGATAATATGTAACAATATGTGACAATTTGTTAAATTTTAAATAAATATGAGAACTAAATATAATGTAATGTAATGAGTATCTTATTTGTATTTAGGTAATGATATTTAAATTTCGAATCTTTGGAATTTTTGAAAATATCGAATATTCAAGTTTTTGGAGAGAGAAATTAATAAAAGTATTTTATTATAACAGTAATAACAGTTTAAATTTAATATTGTGTATGTATGTGCACGCGTTCATGCTTCAAGTACAACATTTTATAATATTGCTTAATCTAGTAATTATTACTTTCCATTCTGTGCAGATTATTCAACAGTTCAAGTAATCTAAGTTTTAAAAGAGATGATGTAGACATTGCAATCAATCAATATTGCAGTAAAATATTGTAGTAATATGGATTTTTATTTTCATAATTTAAATAATTTTAAAGAAGATTGAGAATTAATTCACACGCGTCCTTTATGAATAATTATTGATTTATGTAACATTAGGCAGTTTTGCACGAAATTTATTATTCTTATATAATTATTATTGAATTATCTATTTTTAATGTAATTTACATATTATTTTTTGATTGTATAATTAAGATAATAATAATAAAATTATATAAATATTATAATATTATTAAATAAATATGATAATACATCTTTTTAATTTATATTTTAATGTACAAATACACAAGTTTAATTAACAATAAGTTATAATGTTGGATTAATTTCTAATATTTCTATTGTAACAATAAACTTATTACTATTTGCAATTGTGTAATTCTTAATATAATAATGTTCTTTAATCCGTGAAATTGTTGCCAGAGGATTGACGATAAACTTTAAAAATTAAGCAGATTTAGACCATAATCAATATTCACTCTTATATAAAGTGTATAATGCATTTTTTGCAATCTTTTTCTTTTTCTTCAATATTTTTCGTGTATTTTTTAATATTTTTTTAACATTTGAATTTTTTTGTATTTAGTATATAATCTAGTATGAACTGCTAGTATAATAAACTTTTGTTTATATATTAAACTAAACATATGCTGTATTGTTATGATAAAAATATATATAAGTTAAACTCGCAATAAAATTTTTTTTTAAACTGACTCCGAATCTTATATAGTCATATTCTATCATAATTATAGAGTTGTAGGAAATATACAGTTCTCATTTATTCTACAACAGTCTATGTAGGTCAAGCTTGAGAGAATCGTCTTTTAATTAACTACTTTCGGAATTAACGCGACACAAAGTTGGAAAAACAATACCAGCGAAGACTCAAGAGAAAACCGTAAAGAAGAACAAAATGAGAAATGAGAATACGTAGAAAACTATTTGTTATTCTCAGTACATTGACTAATGAAAAGATACTACATTACATTTTTCGCTTATGTCTGCGCTTACGAGAATAGAAAGTTCCCTCTTCAGTTAAAAAAATATTAATATTAAGAGATTTAGTTTCAAATAATGAACAAATTAAGTTTTAAATAATTTGTAAAAAAATAGATATTAAAATTTTTAATTATAGATAATTATTTTATGAGGTATATGATTAATTGATCTCTCCGTTAAAAAAGATTTTATTATTATTTTTTAATGAAGTATTTAGATCAAAGGATCTTTTGGAATTTGTAAGCATGCTTAAATCATTTGCAAGCCTTATTTATGTCCAGCCTTATTTATTCAATAATTTTAACACAACCGTTCTAATAACTGTTAAGTTATTGTCTTAACACACTTTGGAGTGAATATGTTTTCATTTATATATTTATCATGTTTTATTTTTGTATATTAAAATAATTATAATCTACTATAATTTATTTATCCAAAAACGAATAATTTAAAAATTTGAAAAATAATGTTTAAAAAAAATGGATTAAGATTTGTTTTTTCCCATCTTCAAATTAATCTAATTCTCCTCTTTAGAGACAGATAAATCACTTTCAAACTTTTTCCTAAACATTCTTTCTCGAAACGCATATTAAATACAATTCAACCACTTTTTACAAATTTTCTCGATTTTTCAGCGTACAATATATCTAAGAAGTAATTGCGGAGCGCATTGTAGCTTATTGCGTGGGATGCAGCAAAGACTATCGCTTACGCTAGATTTAAAAATCAAGTTAATGGTCAGCCCGTTATTTCCGCGAGATGAGCTACGCCGCCTTTCTCTCGTCGAGGGATGGAAACAGAGCGAGAAAGGTGGTGAGAGAGAGGAGGGAAGGTTTCTTTACCCGTCTCGCTATGATTGTAGCAGAATCCTCGGCAAGAAGTAATCTCTTTCTCCCGATGCGCGGTATCTCGCGCCGAGGCGGGATATTTATTTATGGTGATTAATCACGCAAAGCCCGGAGACGCCGGATCCGAGAAGTGCCCGGAACTGAAGGAGGCACGAAAACGAGCAAACATTAGAAGCGAAACGATAAGACGGGCTCGCATAATGTCGCGGCAAAACGCTCCCCTTCTCTCTATCTTGAGAAGCGTCACTCTTTTTTCCACCCTTAACCTCATCCCTCTCTCTTCGCGCGCCATAGTATTTTCTCATTGTCAGTCGAACAAATCGTGCTCGCTACACTTCCTGACGATTCATTCCCGAGAACACCATTGCATTCGTTGATCTTTCGAGTCCTCCGTCTTGCTCTTGCGGCAACCGCGGAAAGCATCACTTCCACCTTCGCACTCTTCTCTATGTTGTTCTTCAAAGTGGAGTTATTTGTTATTAAGGTATTATACAGCTGATCGCCAACACCGATTCTCGGACGCGCGCATTAATCAACAGAAAAATATGTTTCAAGAAAAGTATTTCTTTTAATCCTCAATTCCCTTAATTTCTAACAATCTAATAATCAATAATTAAGACTCCAATTCCAATAATTATCTTGAAATGTCAAGAATATTACGTCTTCGATCTTTGTAAACTGTTACTTAATAGCAGTATCAATTAAATGTGTAACGCGGTTATTGGTCTGTAATATAAGTCCTATGTTTGCCTTGATTAAACGAGTTAGTTTTTAAAAGAAATTGGCAAGTGGAGTGTGCTTTTCACATCGAGCGAAGAAAGTTTAGCGGAAAGTTCGTTTGAAATCCCGATCGAACAGTTGGTTAATTAATTGGGGCATGAATCGACGAATAAATCGTTGTCCGCGAGCGACCGGGTGGAAATAAACGTCGACTAGCAGCGCAGGATCGGAATGTCTGTGATCTGGACTAACGAGCAATTAGTAACAGAGCCGCTCGCTCTGTATGTACGTAGTACAGCCAGCGAACGTGGCCGCCACATGTCTCACGCTAAACACTGACACCCAACTGCCTACTGTCAAAGATTTATCGCCCGGTTACAGATGCATTCCCCATTCCACCGAGGCAAGAATATGTTCTCGAGTATTTTTATAAACTGCTGAGATCGTCTCTTTCACAATGCATTCTTTAACCATAAATTGAAGGTACGATAAACAATAAATAACTTTTTGTTACGCGGTTATCATTCAATTTAATGTAATGATAATTTAAAACTAATGATTTATAATATAATTGTGAGAATTGTTGTATTATATTACTAGATAAAAATATAACAAAAAAGATACACGTGTATTTCCTTTTACTTTTCCTCTATATATTTTTTTCTTATTAAAAGTGTATGATTTTATTTAATTTGTTATATTTGCAAGCTTAAATGTGAAATTATCGAGATGTTGATTTGATCAATAATTAACGCATCGTATTCATGTGCGATCTTATATAGGTGTTTGTAATACGTGATATATCTACGTGAATGTAGCTTGAATTAAATATTTATGCAGTAATTGTGAGTCGGACAATTAACATACAAAATTATCCCGGAGCTTGTACTTGCAAAGGTGAATTTTATTTGCTGAAAGCGAAAAAATTATACGAATTTGCCGCCGATATTTTTCATCCTGAAAATCCGCGAATACCTTGTTTTATCTCGCAACTCGCTTCTACGGTCTTTTTGGTCCTTTCAGAAAGATATTCGATGTTAAATATGTTTCGACAAATTTGTGGAGGTACATTGAGCTGCGAGACAGTGACGCGTTACGCGAAATATTCGATTATTCGACGTCGAATTACAACGGCCAAGAATATTTCCAAGAGAAATTCGAACTTCGGATGTTACGAGCCGGGAGATCAAGGAATACGATCACCCGCGCGAAATAATCGTAGATCTCTCGCGCTCGATTTATCGTGAAATTCACAATTTATTTAACCCCCAGTTGGCAACGAAGCGATTCCGGGAAAATCAGAGAGTAAGAGCAAGAGAGAGAGAGAGAGATTGTGTAGCAAGGGTTAAGAAAATCGATCGTTCGGCAAACACGCGGACGTAGCTGCTGGGTTATCGTGCGGAAGGAATGACGGTAATTGCCGGTTTTGTCTTCCGACGAGGCGACGATAGACGCCCTTTAGACGTTATGAAGCGGCCGCCGTCGCGCCGCCTTTCACATCGGGATTCGACTTCGTCGTCGTCGTCGTCTTCGTGTTCGTCTTCGTCTTCGACGGCACTCGGTTCCGTAATATTAAGGCACAGCTTGGGAACGATGACAAGGACGTGCCACCTCGTGTTCGCTGGCGCATGGCGCACAATTTTAACTCGGAGAACGTCAAGTAATTCTTCATTAAGTGCGCGAATTACGAATAATTCACGCCGCGGGACGAGAGCCGAGAAATAGATACATGTTAAAGGTTAAAATGAAAATTGCATTCCACCGAATACATTTAACTTACACCAAGTGCATTCTGATGTAAATAATTGTGCAAGTTTGATCTCGTCGTTGATGTGATACATAGTCGATTAACGATCACTATTTCTCTCTTTTACATCGCAATTCCAATATAAATAAAAGAAAGAGAAAGAAATAAATCGAGTGAAGAAAAGAGTTGAGAGAACTCATGTTACCAGACTATACGGATTAACCTGGGACCACAGATGCTGATGAAAATGGCGGTATGATACGAACTTGGGCGGAACTGACGTTTGGACTTCGTTGATTAAACGTACAAAGAGGACGGGGGTCTTCTTGTCCTGCGGGTCATTTACAGGACGCGGCAGGACGAGGTATCCTGCACCTGACGTCGTGAGGTGGTACATAGAGAAGCGTCAGGAAAGAGCCGAACAAGGAGAGAAAGGTCGGGCTAATTGGATGTCGGAGGCGCAATCTTGCGGTCTCCATTTGTCATTCGCTAGCGCGCGAGAAACGCGAAACTCCTCTCGCTCTTTTCTTCTATATTTCCCGGCTCTATCTCCATTTTTCCTCGCGTTTCCATATATAAAGCCCCTTTCGTTTTAACGCGCTCGTACACTCACGTGGAATCTATCTTTGAATTCGGCGGTCGCACCGGGTCCGGACGGACGTTAGCCGGATATTACGAGAATTCTGGAGCCCCTTCGAACCTCCATGGAATTCGATCCACGTATCCCGGAGGTCGCGCCAAAAATCCCACGACTGCCGCCGCGCTGTACTGCGATCCCCTTCTTGTCGACGCGCGTTCCCCGTTGTAGCCGAGCTATATACCCTGATTGGGATTCGAGGGATCTCATCGATTAGCAATCGAGAGTCCGATAAGAAGTTGAACGTAGAGGGATAATTAAACTGTCGTGTGGAGAAAATATCGAGTCATTTTATCTCTTGTTCAATATAATATTATGTCTTTTGATTGGGAATTGTTACCGACAAGTATATCAGCTATTATTTCATTAGGAATATAATCGCAATCCGTGCGTAAAATTACTCCAAGCTCATAGTATAAATATCGATGTGCTTCATCGAAGAATGCATATATGTGCGGCATTCCTTTTCGTACTTTACGAAACGACGCGACGCGACGGCTCGCTCGAGTGATCGCCGGATATTGCAAGAATCTAGACATTGCCTTTGCCAATCCCCGGCATTTAATGCACACATAACTCATCTCGCAGCGAGGGTCTATGACTCTCACCGTTGTATGCCCCGCGAACTAATTATCGTTGAAATTTACATGAACGAAGCATTTAAGGTCGACACAAAGACCGCGTTGTGCGTCAACCTTCTCGATTATAGATAAACGAACGATAATGCGCTACGTACATAATAAGAATGTCCCGCGAGATTTGACATTTGTGCAAGTATGAGAAAAAATCGATATACGTAACGCAAACACATTAATTCGTTAATTAGATTACATCGTGTGTAAAGACGACGTAATAATATAGTCTCCGTCACCGTACTCGTAATGTTTCTTTAAAGAAGACGGGAAAGTCGACTAATGATAATAAGGGTTCGATAAGAACTCGGCTGGAAATATTTCGTTCCTACAAAGTCCCTTTAACTAACCTTTGCCTCCGGTATTAATTGCGGTTAGTGTCGCAAGGAATACGAAACGCGCGCGATCGCTTTGAGCAACAATCAACGATAGTCTCTCTCGCACAAGGTTAATCTTAATAACGTTCAAATTACTTTACAGAGAAAAATGAGACAGAGACATAGACATTTACTCACACTATAGCTGGATTAGTATAGTAGTTGATTCGTGCATCAATCGAGCAGTTGAAACTTACCTGAAACAAAAAATGTATTTTGTGTTAAATATTTTATATCATATCACATATAGAATGCAAAACAAGATTCGGCTACGAAATTATAGTAACACGCAACCAATTTTTAAGTTACGAATTTTTTCAAGAAGCTACAATTTTCTTGTAAATTCCAGATCATATTTTTTATTGATATATTTATAAATTTTATTTATAATGTTTAGCTTATTGATATTAATTAGAGTATAATAAAAGGGAAGCACGTAGCAATTTAATAAAAAAAGCTTTAATTTATATATTAAATGATTAGGCTGTGTAATTTTTCTAGTCTGATAATTATTTATTTATTTGGAAATGACGAAGGAAATTCGAACACATACAAAGAAATAGCATGTTTAGGGGGTAGCTAGAGAAAATGTCGGAAATAGGATTCTTTGGTGAGCAATAGCAAGTGCTGATAGCACGGACAGCGTAATCAGTCTTCCATTATGCTCATGTGAACGAACCTTTATTATCTAAGACTTTGCTATGAAAGGTGCAAATAGGGTCATTCTTTGATTGCTACTACTTCCAATATTTCCATGCCGATCCCGAAAGAAAAGTGATCTCGAAGACCATCCTTACAAATCAACCGCTTTGTTCGATGGATGACTTATCAGTGACAATGGACACGGTAACGAAAAACTATTTTTTTCCCTTCGATCTCTCTCGAAGGCCCGAAACGAAAAGCGCTCTGTAACAAATTACATCATTTGTCCCTACGCGATTCATCAAAGAGAAAAAGCGAAAAATTATCCACTTTCTTTTATAGTCTTCTTTGTGTGGAATTTTTACTTCAGTTTCTTTCATAATTATCACAAAATAAAAATATAAAAATAATATATATGAAGAAAAAATGTGATTATGAGATGATTATGCGATTGTGTGATTAAATTTCTAAATAAAATTCCCTAATTCTTTTAATATTACATAATCAACGTCATAAAAAAACTTTCCAAATCTATTTATCGCCAAAATTAATTTCCAACAAATTTTCGTGCAATTTATAATAATGGAAGATATTTACAATTTTATGAAAGTTATATAATTCGATTACAAGTCATAAATCTATGCATTAATTTCAGAATTATGTTTTAGTTTATAAATAACGGATTATAGTTTATCTTTGCCGTCGCCTAGACATGTGTAAAAACACGCTCTTCAATTTGTAATTATATATATATATATATTAGGAGTACAAATAAGTTTCCGCCGTTTTAAGGAAGGTGTCGCGGCGCGCGGTTTTCGTTAAAATATATATATACTCGTATGTGTGTGTGTGTGTTAATTTAGCTAATATACTATAACAAGATAGAACAATTCAAATTTATCATCTATTTATTATAGCTATTTTCTTATTTAATTGCGAATATTGCGCATATTTTCAGTATAAGTTTGAAATTGCCATTGTGTAAAAATAAATAGTAATAAAATGATCAAACACGGTTAAAAAAGCAGATTTAAACAGCGTAAGAATATTCAACCATAAAGGAGAATCACACGTTTTTCAGTGATTTTCTTCTCTTTTTCTATCAATAATTCTAAATTCTTCGTACATTCTTCCTAGGAATAATTTTTCTTTTGTATTTAATAGTGCCTGATTTGTGTGTGATACAAAGTGAATATCATGTCATCGTCACAGTATAGCTAGCAGTGAAAATACTTCACGCGAGCACGATTCACGGCGATCAGGCATCATAAAACATGTGTAAAGCAAAATATATTCTTCAAAGATACGACTCAAATATAAAGAAACTTCTGAAAATTAACATCCGGATGTTTATTGAAATATTCTTTCATCAGGAAACTCAAAAGACAAGATTGGCTGTCCCAATTTGACTCAACTGAAAATCATACGAAATGCAGAATTTGTTCAACAACTTACAGCATAACAATAACTATTTCGTCTGATATGACAGTACACTTAATCGAAGAACACAATATTAATTTGAAAAAAAAATAGAATACAAATTGATGACTAAATATTCAGAGACATTACTTCTGCTGCATGCACGAAAATGCTCGATCTGTAAAAAAGTTTTTTTAAAACTGTAATTCTTCCGTCTTTATGAAACATTTTAGCCAGTTTCACGAGACTAATAAACCTTTACCTCAGATTAACAAAATAAAAACAAAGCGGTAAGTATTATAGTTTATGCTTCTTTTAAACTATTTACATATTCGTTTCCGTACAATGAACAAAATTGTGTATAATATATGAAACTATATAATATTTAGCATACATGAATATCATAAATTTTATAAATATTCAAGTCAGAGATGTACAATTTGAACTTTATAAGTATTATAAATATTAGAATGAATTTTTCTTAACTGATACTATGTTAAAATATTACGTAGCTAATATTAAATTCAAATTTGCCATTTGTTTATTAATCTTACAGTTGGCAATTTATGAATATTTGTGACAATTTGTAACAACTCGTAATTTTTGTAAATTATATTAGATAAATATAACGATAAAATCATGCAAAAATATCTTTGTATTTATATAAAATATGGAACATTTAAAAATATAATGAATTTTAAAATTTTCTTGAAAAATAATAGTATTTTATTAATAATAACATTGTATGCATCTTATTAAAGTAGAAGATTATATTATTGATTAAACCTTTTTTAATTATTATTTTTATTTAGTGCATATCATTCAGAAATGCTGAAACGTTAGCTTAAAACTAGAGCAACCAGCTACAGCAAAAAGCTGCAATAAAAAAACATTTTTGTCTTAATAATTTATAATTAATGATTTCAATAAATAAAAGAATCAAGCGTATATCTCTGATGACGAATCATTATTTTTTGCCATTTTGATGTGTAACTTTAAATAGATTTACTCGAAATTTTTTATTATTACAATTATATTAAATTATTATTTATTTATATAATAATTGTCATTAATAATTATTATTTATAATAATAAAGTTAATAAAATATTATACAAATATTCACATTTATTATAAGATTTGTGATTGCGTTACTTTTTCTATAATCTTGCTCGAATATGTAGATAAATAACAGTATTGAGATTAAGGGATATTAATAAACTATATCAATATTTACATTTAAACAAAAATGATATGTATATATTTTCGCGACCTTCTCTTTCTTCTATCTTCGTACTTTTACTTGAGATAATCTTCTTTTGTATTTAGTCGTACACTATCTGTAATACGTGACGAACATCATGTCACACTCACCGAGAACCTGGAACTGGGCATGGAAATATTTCATACGACAAGATGCTGAACATGCAGAATGCATTATATGTAGTGCATACATTAATATCTTTTCTCTTAACAAAAGCAATGCGAAAAGACATTTACAGAAGCAACATAACAAAGTGTATCGCAACATTACTTCAGAAAACTCAACAAAATGTTGGGAATCACTATTTGATACATTTCAAGACAGTTATATGAAGTGCAAAATTTGTGAAAGAAAGACTCGTATGATGAAACGGGAAAACCTCACAAGACATTTATATAGAGTGCACAATATAACAAAAAAAGATCACGACTTTATGGATACACATCTTAATCAATATATCTCATTTTGGCAGATACAACAATGCACAAACTGTAAAAAAACTTTTCTAGACACTCGTCTTTCTGATTTCAAACTGCATTTTAGCCAATGTCAGGGGAATGATAAACCTTTAGATCTAACTTTACCGAAATAATAGAAAAAGCGGTAAATATTAAAGTTTATGTTTTTCTTCACATTACTTATATACATATGCGTTTACGTACAATGAATAAAATTGTGTATAATATTTAACTATTCAAATATGTAGCGTATGTATATCATAAATATATAAATATTCAAGTCAGATGTGTAAAATTTGAACTGTACAAGTATTATAAGCATTAGAATCTCAGTTTTACTTAGTTAATACTATATTAAAACGATTACTTATTGTTAGCTAATTTTAAATTTAAATTTGCAATTTTTCTAAGTTATGAATAAATACGAGGACTAAATAATGCAACAATTATTTTTGTTTTTGGATAGTATTCGGATGTCTAACTTTTGATAATATCGAATATTTTAGTTTTTAAAGAGACTTGAATAATAAATGTGTTTCATCATTAATATAAGATTTAAATATAATTTCAAAATATTGGGAGAGATTAATCTAGTAATTGTTATTTTTTATTCTGTGCAGATTATTCAGTAATCCAGACATTTATAGTTTTAAAAAGAATGATGAAAATGTTACTACAGAAATCAGTTGCAGTAAAAAGCAGCAGTAAATAAATATTTTGAGCCTGATAATTTAAATAATTTCAAAGATGAAAAAGAAGCAGCGCGTATATCCCTGATAACGAACCGTCGATCTATTTTTGTCATTTTGATGTGTAACTTTAAATAGATTTACTTAAAATTTTTATTATTATAATCATATTCAATTATTAACTATTTATATAATTATTAATTGTCATTAATCAATATTATTTGTTTGTTGTAATAAGAAAAATAAAAATTTTTTCAATTGTATAAATATAATAATATAATATAATAAATATAATAAATATAATAATGTTATCAAGTAACTATTATAATGTATATCTTTATTATCACATTCCAACACACACATTCACAGAAAATATATAACTTTCAATTAATTTCTTTCGCAATTTCTTTTTTATGAATTTGATGATTAAAATTAATTAGTTTAAAGGTATTTATGTTAATCAAATCTGCTCTGAAAAATTGCTATTACTATATATTTGCGCTTATTATTTAGTACCTATTAGCTATACATTGTGTAACTCTTTTTATAATCTTTCTCTAATCGAATCATAAATAATAAATAACCGAATCATTAAAGTTAAAACATGCTATGCATATTTAGATTGTTTATCAATATTTATATTTAATTAAAGAATCAAATGTACTTCTGCGCGTGACACTTGCCTCTTTCGTCTATATTTTTCCTATACAATTCTTTGAATTAATTCTTTTCTTGTAATTAGTGATATAATCTGTGATACGTAGCGGATATGATGTCTTAAATGGTAGTAGGAATATTTTACACAACACGACGATAAGACATTATGCAATATGTGAAACGTAGAATATATTCTAAATAGAAATGACTGATATATAAAGAAGCAGCTAATAATTGGATATCAGGACATTTATCGTAATATTTTTTCATCAAAAAAATCAAGAGAAGCGTAGCTATTGCAATATGTCACAAATAAAATACTATATGTAAAATTTGTCAAAAGACTTAAAAAATAATAATCTAATCTTCTTTTCTATTTGTTTTCGTGTTGAATTTTACTTTTGTTTCTTTTATAATTATTGCAAGTATATAATTATAAAATGATATATTTGAAGAAACATTTGATTAATAGAAATAATTTTTAAGCAGAATTCTCTATTTTAATATGATATAATTAACGTCGTGTGATAGAAAACTTTGCAAATTTATTTTATTGTCCAAATTATTTGCACGTTCAACATATTGATATATGAAATATTCTTATGCCCAATGTCAGGTATTCCATGAATGTGACATGATGTTCGTTACGTATTACACATAGTGTACGATTAAATATAAAGAAGATATATATATATATATATAAGAATATTTCATATATCAATATGTTGAACGTGCAAATAATTTGGACAATAAAATAAATTTGCAAAGTTTTCTATCACACGACGTTAATTATATCATATTAAAATAGAGAATTCTGCTTAAAAATTATTTCTATTAATCAAATGTTTCTTCAAATATATCATTTTATAATTATATACTTGCAATAATTATAAAAGAAACAAAAGTAAAATTCAACACAAAAACAAATAGAAAAGAAGATTAGATTATTATTTTTTAAGTCTTTTGACAAATTTTACATATAGTATTTTATTTGTGACATATTGCAATAGCTACGCTTCTCTTGATTTTTTTGATGAAAAAAAAAATATATATATATATATATATATTATTTCAAGTAAAAGTGTACGAAGAAAGAAGAAAGAGGAGAAAGTCGCGGAAAAACATTTCAATTGTAACACAGTGCAATAGCAAAGCTTCTCTTGAATTTTTTGATGGTAAAGTAATATTACCGTAAATATATTCTCATGTCCAATTATTAGATGATTCTTTATATTACAGTCATTTCTATTTAGAATATATTCTACGTTACAAATATTGCATAGTGCCTTATATTATCTTTTTGTGTAAAGTATTCCTCCTATCAGTTGAGACATTATATCCGCTACGTATCACAGATTATATCACTAAATACAAGAAAAGAATTAATTCAAAGAATTGTATAGGAAGAATATAGACGAAAGGGGCAAGTGTCACGCGCAAAAGTACATTTGATTCTTTGATTAAATATAAATATTGATAAACAGTCTAAATCTGCTTAGCATGTTTTAACTTTAATGATTCAGTTATTTATTATTTATGATTTGATTAGAGAAAGATTATAAAAAGAATTACACAATAGCTAATACTAAACAATAAGCGCAAATATATTAGTAATAGCAATTTTTCAAAGCAAATTTGACTACCATAAATTACATTAAACTAATTAATTTTAATCATCAAGTTCATAAAAAAGAAATTGCGAAAGAAATTAGTTGAAAGTTATATATTTTCTGTGAATGTGTGTGTTGGAAAGTGATAATAAAGATATACATTATAATAGTTACCTGATAACATTATTATATTTATACAATTAAAATTTTTTATTTTTCTTATTACAACAAACAAATAATAATTATTAATGACAATTAATAATTATATAAATAATTAATAATTTAATATGATTATAATAATAATAATTTTTAGTAAATCTACTTAAAGTTACATATCAAAATGACAAATACAGATCGTCATCGACGATTCGTCATCAGGGATATACGTTTGCTTCTTTTTGATCTTTGAAATTATTTAAATTATCAAGCTCAAAATGTTTCTTACTGCAGCTTTTTACTGTAACTGATTATTGTGGTATAATAGTTTCAGCATCTTTTTTAAAACTTAAAGTGCTTGAATTGCTGAATGATCTGTACAGAATAAAAAATAACAATTACTGGATTAATCAATATTATAAAAACAATGATAAATTATTAAATTAAGGCCATGTGTAACGAGCAATACAATATTATTTTATTATTGAGAAGAAAATTCTTAATTTGAAATAATAATTATACAAACGTTTCGAGCTCTACTTGCTCCTCTTCAGTGCGCAAAAAAATAGTGATAATAAATAACGATAATAAATAAATACATAAAATTCTAATAAAAAATCCGCAATACATAGTCAATATAAGTTATATAGTTGAGTCATAGTTAAAACGCAAAATATATTTACAATGAATTGAGACCATTCAAATAGTTCAACAAAGTAAGAACCCAATTAGAAGCAGAATGATTCGTCCGGTTATTCATAAAATATATTAGAACTATTAATAAAAACTTGGAGTGACACTTATACATTACTCCAGATGAACCACTTATCGTTATTTGACGAAAGTCCCTCGATCTGGCAATGATTATGTTCATCCTCTCCAAATTATTTGATATTTGTTAACTGAATTTAAAGAATTTATTCAATTGTAAAATAGGATTCCACTAATGTGTATGTAAAAAAAGATTAAAAATTATAAATTAAACTAAATACTAAAATGTTGAACCTTTATGCTTACAAATTGTTCCGAATAACTTGAGATGACGATGCTTCTAATTGTTGTTGGCCTTATTGTTAGTACTTGACTGTTGTCTAGTCTTTTAAAAAGTCGAATAAATAGGTGTCAGATCTCACAAAATAAACATTTACATAAGTCTAAAAATTCGATATTTCTTCTAGAATGTCGAAATACGCGTTGTTAAGCAATTCGGTGTCTGTGTTATTATTTATACCATGCCTTTGTTCCTTGATGTGTATCATTTCCGAGATAAGTCTTTTATAATAATTAGATTCAATATCGAGTATTTTAACGTTATCCCAATCAAAAGCATGTTTTTTATCTATAATATGTTCAGAGACCACAGAATGCTTGGAGGAATCAAATTTAATATTATTCATATGCTCTTTTAGTCTAGTGCGTAATTTTCTTTTGGTTTGCCCAACATACGAAGCTTCACAATCCTTACAATTAATTTTGTAGACAACATTATTATTATTGTTATGCACGTTTTTGTCCTTGTGGACTTTAATTAATTTGTTAAGATTATTTAGACAACGGTATCCTACTCTGAAATCTGATTTTTTTATTGTCGATGCTATTGTCTCAGAAATGTTATTAATGTATGGAATGACGAAAAATTTTTTCTTGCTATTATCTTCTGCAATTTCTTTTTTTCTATTGTTGTTAAACTGACCATTGTTTAAAACTCTTATTCTCTTATTTATTTCTTTAAAAATTAAATGAATAGGGTAACCGTTGTCCAATAATATTTTAATACACAGTTCTAAATTTTTCTTATGATATATGAGATGAGATAATAACATTGTATAATTATTATTTCAAATTAAGAATTTTCTTCTCAATAATAAAATAATATTGTATTGCTCGTTACACATGGCCTTAATTTAATAATTTATCATTGTTTTTATTGTCATACGAGCTTGAGCATTGGTATGTGATGTTTTGATTAGGTATTAATTTTGCAATATTATAAAATTATATTCAAATCTTATATTAATAATGAAACACATTTATTATTCAAGTCTCTTTAAAAACTTAAATATTCGATATTATCAAAAATTTGACACCCAAATATTATGCAAAAACAAAAATAATTGTTGCATTATTTAGTCCTCGTATTTATTCATAACTTAGAAAAATTGCGAATTATTACAAATTGTGTTTATCACAAATTATCATAAATTACCGACTATAAGATTAATAAATAGTAGGCAAATTTAAATTTAGAATTAGCTAACAATAAGTAATCATATTTTAATATAGTATTAACTAAGTAAAACTGAGATTCTAATGCTTATAATACTTGTACAGTTCAAATTTTACACATCCGACTAGAATATTTATATTTATGATATACATACGCTACATATTTGAATAGTTAAATATAATATACACAATTTTATTCATTATACGTAAACGCATATGTAATTAATGTGGAAAAAACATGAACTTTAATATTTACCGCTTTTTCTATTATTTCGGTAAAGTTAGATCTAAAGGTTCATCATTCCCTTGACATTGGCTAAAATGCAGTTTGAAAACAAAAAGACGCCTGCCTTGCAAAATCCTTTTACATTTTGTGCATTGTCGTGTCTGGTAAAATGTGATATATTGATTAAGATGTGTATCCATAAAGTCGTGATCTTTTTTTGTTATTTCGTGCACTCTATTTAAATGTGGTGTGAGGTTTTCCTGTTTGATTATACGATTCTCTTCTCCACAAATTTTGCACTTCATATAACTGTTTTTATCAGTGTGTTTAAATGTATTAAATTGTGATTCCCAACATTCTGATGAGTTTTCTGAAGTAATGTTGAGATACACTTCGTTGTGGTCCTTCCTTAAATGACTCCTTGCATTGTCCTTACGAAGATAAAAGATATTTTTGTATGCACTACATATAATGCATTTTGCACGTTCAGCATCTTGTCGTATGTAATATTTCCATGCCCAGTCCCAGGCTCTCGGTGAGTGTGACATGATGTTCGTATTACAGATAGTGTACGACTAAATACGAAAGAAGATTATCTCAAGTAAAAGTACGAAGATAGAAGAAAGAGAAGGTCGCGAAAATATATACATATATTATTTTTGTTTAAATGTAAATATTGATATAGTTTAAATCCTCTCAATATCCCTTAATCTCAATACTGTTATTTATCTATATATTAGAGCAAGATTATAGAAAAAGTAACGCAATCACAAATCTTATAATAAGTGTGAAGATTTGTATAATATATTATTAACTTTATTATTATAAATAATAATTATTAATGACAATTATTATGTAAATAAATAAAGAAATATATATATATATATATTTAAAAAATAATTACTTATAATAAAACAATATTAAAAAAGTATAAAAATACACCTATTTAATTTTTTATTCCATCACACGTGCACACAAATTTATTATAATTTACAATTAATTTATTCTCGGCATCTTTTTTCTTTCTTATCAATTTGATGATTTAAATTAATTAATGTAAATAACCTTGGTTTTCTTAATTCAAAGATACTCTGTAAAGATTGCAGTTTCTAATATTTACGCTTAATTGTAATGATTTCGATTGCAATATTTGTGATTGAGTGATACTTTCTATATAATTGTTTTCAAATAGAATTATCGTAAATAAATCAATAATTAATCTTAAGAATAAGAATCCTCGTTAAATCGAATTCATTTTGGAATTTCTGAGGTGGTAAATTAGACGTGATGATTTATAGGAAAGAATCGGATCTTTTTTTTGTAAAAAAATTCGCATCTTCATAACTGTGCAAAATGTTGCCGTGCACATGCTAGTCCGGTTGTCTATCTTAACAGAAGTGCGAGAGATTAAGCTATCTTTGATAAGGAAGATCAGATGGTAGGACCAAAAGGACTAGTAGCAACCACAGAAAACGCAGTAGAGGAAGAATTAGAAGAAAGAAGGAGAGAGAGAGAGAGGGAGAGAGTGAGAATCTTGCCTACGAGTCTGAAATCCGGAATAAGAAGTTCCGGACTGTTCGAGGCTGCGGGCTGTAAGTAGATGATAGCGAAGAGGAGGAAGAAAGAAACGAAAGAAGAAGGGAGAGAGAAAAAAAGATTGAGAGAGAATGAGAGAGGAGACTAAGAGATAAATCGAGAACCCGGGGCGACCAGATAAAAGTCACTAACAAGTAACAAAGGTCGGTGGGTTGAGAAGCGAAGAAAAAGAGAGAAGAAGAGAGAGAGAGAGAGAGAAAGAGAAGGAAAAAAGGTGTGCTACATATTGGTTCCATCGCTTTCCCTCGTCCACTGGCCCTCCGAGACTTTTGTTCTCTTCCCTCGGACTCGGGGAAAGTCCCTCACTGTAGTCTCTCACAGAAACCGGCATCCGCCAATTTTGAAGTGCGGGTCTTCGGACCACAATTGTTTCCCGTCAGTAGCATCTTATCATTCTCCACCCATTCGAAAACTTTCAATCAAATTTGATTGATCATTGGTTACTCGCAATCTCTTTAGCATTGAAAGAGAAGTATTTGAATTTTTATTCATCTACATAAGTTGACGAAATAAAATGTGAAATACAAAACTCTGGTTATAAAATATCGATAAACTTTTACGTAATAAAGCATAATTGATTCGTGCCATTAAATTTTTCCATATCTTTATCGAAGTAGAAAAATATTTGATATAACTAAATATAATCATTGTAGTATATCTTTGCAAAAATATAAAACCATTATTTTTAAAAAATAAATATTTACAAATATCGCTTTATTCATAAACTTTTACAGTCATAAGTTCACTAATAATCAAACGGAAATAAAAGAAGAAAACGATGGGATATATATGTGTGTGTGAGAGAGAAAGAGAGAGAGAAATTCGAGAAAAAGAATGAAAGAAAATCGTTTGTTATGCGTGACTGGCGGCCAACTGAACTAAAATTGTGATGGAAACAAGGGCCACCCAGCTGGCGGTATGAAAAAGGTGGAGAAAGTAAGTATAAACTTCGAAAGAAATTTCTCGCGCGGTCTTGCAAGGAATAAAAAGAACGGAGTTTTACTTATCGCGCCTCCGACGAAATCGCGAAACTTGTACCTGAAAACTCAGTGACAAAATGCCGCGCGGTTTTCTCTCCCGTATAATATCTTCCGCTTCCTTTTCTTGTTAGAGATACGTGTAGCCTCAAATATATAATTTACTTTAGTTTGAAACATTTCGCACACGGAGGACCGCACGTGCTATAACGGAGTTTACGAATCTGCAACATCTTCTCTCTCTCTCTCTTTCACTTTATTTGTCACTCGAATTGCACATATACATAAAAAACACTTCATTAGAACAAAAATTTCAATTGGCTTTCTATAAATATCAAATTTGAATAATATGCTATTGTGTTGATAATAAATATTGATAAATGCAAATAACAAAAACTTCAAATTTACAGATTTATCAAATATTTTTTATCCTTTCCTTTTTCTTACAAGAATAGCCATTTTTTAAAGAATATATATATATATATATATTCTTCTAAAATACAAAATCTTTATATAAAAATAATGCAAAAAGCTAGATGCTTTTTATCATCTAAAGTCGTGAAGATATACATATATATCTATAAGAAGAGAAGTTTTCTTCTGTCATGGTCAACATCGTAACTCTTCCTCTTTTGGTACCAAGGTTAAAAATGAGCTCTGAAAATGCGAGGTCGATAGAGCGACTGTGCGCTATATAAGGGTGATATCAACTTATCTATAACCTGAAGGTAAGGCGGCTGCCGACCTCCCATCGTTTTCGCAGCCAGGCTCACCTTCTTCTCATCTCGCCCGCGCCGATACCCGACCTTGATTGAAAAGCAGATGACGCGGAATAAGGAGTTTTCCGGAGGTCCAAGGAAAATGTCTTCTACCCCTGAGGCTCTCCAATTTCTCAGAAACGTGGAATTTATTTCATTCCCCAAGGTCTGATGTAGGACGAGGTGAAAAGGAAAAGGGAGATGGAACGGAAGAAATCAGAAAGAGTGAGAGAGAGAGGGAGAGGAAGAGCCTAGATGATAACCCTCAGCGAAATGTTCACCCCCTTTTCCCCCTCCTGGCGTGTATTTATATAATATATATATGTATATATATATATATATATTTGGATGTGACATAAAATTGGTCTGACACGGATTCCACCTCATTTTTGAGAAATACGCAATCGAGACTGCGGTAAAATTGCGCAAAATTTTCTTTTAATATTTTATGCACGTTGCTCTATCAAAAAAAGTGTCTTAATAAAAAAAATTGATAAAAATCTTTTCCATGTGCATTAATACATATGTAAAATTAATAATAAGTTAATACATGTATATTTAATATTATAATATTAGCGAATTATGTTCTGTGATACGCACCGTCGTCATGTATACAGCTCTATTCAGAACGCTGTAAATAATACTTAAGATGTGTAAAGGGAGCAATCAATTCCGATAAATTTAACGATTCTCGCAGAAAGTACATGGCTCGCACGCTCGCGGAAGAATGAGAAGGCAAAAGTAGAACGTAACGTAAGATCTCTAGGGATTAAATCGATGCTTTACGGTTGCACTGGAGGCGCCGGAGAACGATGGAGCTGGTTAGTTGCAAATCAAGATTAACGCGTGGTTCGTGTTATGCGTATGTGAGGAAATTCTACGGTCCATGTTTCTCGGGGAAAAAAAGACTGCCCTAGTCACGTAGACTCTTTACGCGAGGAGCCACTCACTGCTGCTCTTTCGAATTACCACGGGGAGCGGAATCTCTCAACTTGCGCGCAGAAAAAAAGGAACGAGCATGGAATAATAGTGCTTTTCCTTCGGCCGAAAACGTGCTCGAAAATCAAACATCGAAGATCGCGAATGTAATATAAATCGTACCTTTTAGATTTTAATAAAATTAAATTGCGGACAGTATAGATTATTTTGTATTTAAGGGAAAAGGTAGATTTTTTTATATATTTTCGATTTCTCTAAAATTAAAATAAAGAACAGATATTTTTGTCTATGTAAGAATAAAAACTGTTGCAGGTAGTATCCGTTCAAAGCAACGTTAAATTCGAAATATACGCTCAATTATGCATATTAAAAGCCGCAACATGCTCCATTTTGATGCTAAAACGAGAGAAAGAGAAGATAGAGTTGCTGCGTGTTTTTTGGGGTCCCTGTAGGAACGCGCGATACGAAATAAGTCGCCGATGGTTGAAGACAATCCAGGTGCACGTCGACAGAATTATAGTGGCGGTTCGCGTTCACCTAAAGAACCGGCCTTCCGCGGGAATAAACTGGGTGTTGTAAAACCTCGGGGAGCGTCGTGAGCAGGTTAAGAATCCGCAACGAAAGGCGAGAGCGCACGGGGGTTACGACTGGCTCAACGTTGACGTAGACGATGAACGATGCGGTGGTGGAGGAACGTAATGCGGTTTGCGCGTTGGAAGTCGAGACACGCTGGTGAACAATCCAGTGTTGATAACCGCACATCGGTGACGGCATGTTAATGTTTCGCCGCGCAATCTCGCGTTCGGTCCTTCACGCCTTTCGCCTTTCAGATCACTAGCGGCCAACTCTCCATCGGTCGACATCTCTGGAATATCAACCTATCTATCGGAACGTTGTGCGGCTGATCGTGGCCTAGCATGGAACGCATATATTGTATACGACCCATCATTTTTCAAAATATTCTTAATAAGCGTTTTTATAAATATAATATATATATATATGGAAATTTTTGTAAATATATAGTATATATACATATTTATATTACGAAATTTATAATAATATATCTATTTATTCTTATATTCCAACACACATATACAAATTTATTATAACTTTCAATTTATTTCGCATCATTCTTTTCTCTCATAAATTTGATGATTTAAATTAATTTGTTTAATAGAATTTATTTTTGTTATTTCAGAAAGGTTCTGCAAAGATTGCAATTACAAATATTTACGATTATTATAATATTTACGATTGCATTACTTTTTCTGTAATCTTGGTCTAATATATAAACAAATAACTAAAAAGTGTTAAAATTAAGACATATTGAGGAGATTTAAACTGTATGGTTTACATTTAAACCAAAAATAACATGTATATATGTATTTTGCGACATGTATATATGTATCTCTCCTCTTTCTTCTATCTTCGTACATCTTTACTTGAAATAATCTTCTTTGTATTTAATCGTACACTATCTGTAATACATAGTGAACATCATGTCAGAGTCACTGAGTACCTCGCACTGGGCATTGAAATATTTCACACAAATAGATGATAAAAATGCAAAATGCAATATATGTGCTTCAATAATTGTTCCTTTTACTCTTAACAAAACTAGTGCAAAGACACATTTAAAGGACGACCACGAGAAAGTTTATCACGATATTACATCAGAAAACTCAACAGAAAATTGGCAGTCACAATTTGATACAATTAAAAACTATAAGAAGTGCAAAATTTGTGATAAAAAATGTTGTATATACAAAATGCAAACGTTCACAAAATACCTATCCAGAGAACACAATATAACTGAGACAGCACACAACTTCGTGACTACATATTTTAAGAAATTGAATTGGAAGAAACGACAATGCACAAAAGTGTAATACGGTTATTGAAAATTCTAATTTTTCTGTTTTCATGGAACATTTTAACCAGTGTTTCGATCGCAATAGATCTTAAACTTCAGATTAACGAAATAAAGGAAAAAGCGGTAAATATTATAATCTATGCTTTTTTCGAATTACTTATACTAATGCGTTTACGTACAATAAATAAAATTGCGTATAATATATTAAAATATTAAAATATTTATCATATGTATAATATAAATATTATAAATATTCTAATTTTTACCTTTTATTGTGCAGATTATTTAGGAATTCATGCAGTCTAAATTTTAAAGAGATACTGAGAACTTCACTATAGCAATCAGTTGCAATAAAATGTTATAATAAAAAGAATTTTTATTCTGACAACTTATAGTATATTAGCTAACCAGTGCGGGGGATTGTAAATCGGCCGAGAGTGCGGAAGTTTGGCGCACGAGGCGAAGCCGAGTGTGACAATCCGCACGATCGGCCGATTTATGACCCACACATGTTGGCTACAATATTTTGTGTGACCGGTGCGTGGAAAGAGAGTCCTTTCTAAAATCCCATTATGTGCGTAAAGAGCGACTTTTCGCGCGTCGGTTGCACAAAATAATTTCGAAGAAAAATGAGAATCAATATATATATATATATATAAGTAATAGCAATCTTTCAGAGCAGATTTGATTAACATAAATTCTGTTAAACCAAGTAATTTAAATCATCAAGTTGATTAGATGGAAAATGCGAAATAAACTCGTTGAAAGTTATATATTTTCTGTGAATGTGTGTGTTGGAATGTGAAAATTAAGATATACATTATAATAGTTATATGATAACATTATTATATTTATACAATTTAAGAAATTTTTATTTTTGTTATTACAACAAACAAATAATAATTATTAATGGCAATTAATAATTACATAAATAATTAATAATTTAATATGATTATAATAATAAAAATTAATTTTCCTTCACAAATTTTGCACTTCATATAACTGTCTTGAAATGTATCAAATAGTGATTCCCAACATTTTGTTGAGTTTTCTGAAGTAATGTTGCGATACACTTCGTTATGTTGCTTCTCTAAATGTCTTTTTGCATTGCATTTGTCAAGATAAATGATAACAATGTCTGTACTACATATAATGCATTCTGCACGTTCAGCATCTTGTCGTATGAAATATTTCCATGCCCAGTCCCAGGCTCTCGGTGAGTGTGACATGATGTTCGTATTACAGATAGTGTACGACTAAATACAAAAGAAGATTATCTCAAGTAAAAGTGCAAAGATAGAAGAAAGAAAAGGTCGCGAAAATATATACATATTATTTTTGCTTAAAAATAAATATTGATATAAAATCTAAATTTCCTCAAAAACTTTGAATTTTAACTATTTGGTTACTTACATATTAATCTATATACGTTGGAATATAAATTGAAGAGAGTACATTATTATACTAAATCAAATCATTTTATTTGTGAGACTTTTTCATTTTTAATTACCTATATTACAATCAATTGATAATAATATAATTATTAATAATTATTGGCTAAGTAAAGCTGACTCTAATAGAAAGTAGCAAGTGCCATGCGTAGAAGTACATATGATTCTTTATTTAAATAAAAATATCGATACACATTCTAAATCTGTTTAGCATGTTTTAACATTAATGATTCGGTTATTTATTTATAATCGATTAGAGTAAGATTATATAAAGAGTTACACAATTGCAAATATTAAACAATAAGCGCAAACATATTATTAATAGCAATTTCTCAGAGCATATTTAATCACCATAAATTTTGTTAAACTAATTAATTTAAATCATCAAGTTGATAAAAAGAAAAATGCGAAAGAAATTAGTTCTTAATTAGAAAAACTTAAATATTCGATATTATCAAAAATTTGACACCCAAATATTATTCAAAAACAAAAATAATTGTTGCATTATTTAGTCCTCATATTTATTCATAACTTATAAAAATTGCGAATTATTACAAATTGTGTGTATCAACGAATTATCATAAATTACCAACTATAAGATTAATAAATAGTAGGCAAATTTAAATTTAGAATTAGCTAACAATAAGTAAACATTTTAATATTGTATTAACTAAGTAAAACTGAGATTCTAATGCTTATAATACTTGTACAGTTCAAATTTTACACATCTGTCTTGAATATTTATATTTATGATATACATATGCTAAATATTTGAATAATTAAATATTATACACAATTTTATTCATTGTACGTAAACGCATATGTAATTAATGTGGAAAAAAACATGTACTTTAATATTTACCGCTTTTTCTATTATTTCGTTAAAGTTAGAAGATAAAGTTCTGAAGATTCATCATATTCCCCTGACATTGGCTAAAATGCTGTTTGAAAATAGAAAGACGCCTCTCTTGAAAAATCCTTTTACATTTTGTGCATTGTTGTGTCTGCCAAAATGTGATATATTGATTAAAATGTGTAGCCATAAATTCCTGATCTTCTTTTGTTATATCGTGCACTCTATTTAAATGTAGTTTGAATCCCGTTTTCTTTTTGCTTATACGATAATCTTTTTTACAAATTTTACATTTCATATAACTGTTTTCATCGTCTTTAAATGTATCAAATAGTGATTCCCAACGTTCTGTTGAGTTTTCTGAAGTAATGTTGCGATACACTTCGTTATGTTGCTCATCTAAATGTCTCCTTGCATTGCTTTTGTCAAGATAAAAGATAACGTCTGTACTACATATCATGCATTTTACACGTTCAGCATCTTGTTGTATGAAATATTTCCATGCCCAGTCCGAGGCTCTCGATGAGTGCGACATGATGTTCGTCACGTATTACAGATAGTGTACGACTAAATACAAAAGAAGATTATCTCAAGTAAAAGTACGAAGATAGAAGAAAGAGAAGGTCGCGAAAATATATACATATTATTTTTGTTTAAATGTAAATATTAATATAAAATCTAAATTTCCTCAAAAACATTGAATTTTAACTATTTGGTTACCTACATATTAATCTATATACGTTGGAATATAAATTGAAGAGACGTATTGTACATTATTATACTAAATCAAATCATTTTACTTGTGAGACTTTTTCATTTTTAATTACCTATATTACAATCAATCGATAATAATATAATTATTAATAATAATTGGCTAAGTAAAGCTGACTCTAATAAAAAGTAGCAAGTGTCATGCGTAGAAGTACATATGAATCTTTATTTAAATAAAAATATCGATACACATTCTAAATCTGCTTAGCATGTTTTAACATTAATGATTCGGTTATTTATTTATAATCGATTAGAGAAAGATTATATAAAGAGTTACACAATTGCAAATATTATATAATAAGCACAAACACATTATTAATAGCAATTTCTCAGAGCATATTTGATTAACATAAATTTTGTTAAACTAATTAATTTAAATCATTAAGTTGATAAAAAGGAAAATGCGAAATATATTAGATAAATGTGAAAATAAATAAGATATACGTTATAATAGGTATCTGATAAAATTATTTGAATTATACAATTTATAAAACTTTTATTTTCGGTATTACAACAAACAAATGATAATTACTAATGACAATTAATAATTATATAAATAATTAATAATTTAATATGATTATAATAATAAAAATTTTCAGTAAATCTACGTAAAGTTACACATCAATATGACAAAAACAGATGGACGGTTCATTATCAGGGATTTACGCTTGTTTCATTTTCATCTTTGAATTTACTTGAATTATCAAGTTCAAAATTTCTTACTGCATCCTTTTACTGCAACTGATTGTTGTAGTATAATAGTTCCGTATCTTTTTTAACACTTAAAGTGCTTTAATTACTGAATGATCTGCACAAAAAACAAAAAATAATTATTATTAGATTAATCTTCTCTTTCTCTCTCTCTCTCTCTCTCTCTCTCTCTCTCGCAATATTTTAAAATCATATTCAAATCTTATATTAATGATGAAATACATTTATTATTCAAGTCTCTTCAAAAACTAAAATATTCGATATTATCAAAAGTTTGACATCCGAATACTATCCAAAAATAAAAATAATTGTTGCATTATTTAGTCCTGGTATTTATTCATAACTTAGAAAAATTGCGAATTATTACAAATTGTGTGTATCAACGAATTATCATAAATTACCAACTATAAGATTAATAAATAGTAGGCAAATTTAAATTTAGAATTAGCTAACAATAAGTAATCATATTTTAATATAGTATTAACTAAGTAAAACTGAGATTCTAATGCTTATAATACTTGTACAGTTCAAATTTTACACATCTGACTTGAATATTTATATTTATGATATACATACGCTAAATATTTGAATAATTAAATATTATACACAATTTTATTCATTGTAGGTAAACGCATATGTAAGTAATGTGAAGAAAAACATAAACTTTAATATTTACCGCTTTTTCTATTATTTCGGTAAAGTTAGATCTAAAGGTTCATCATTCCCCTGACATTGGCTAAAATGCAGTTTGAAATCAGAAAGACGAGTGTCTAGAAAAGTTTTTTTACAGTTTGTGCATTGTTGTGTCTGCCAAAATGTGATATATTGATTAAGATGTGTAGCTGTAAAGTCGTGATCTTCCTTTGTTATATTGTGCACTTTATTTAAATGTCGTGTGAGTTGTTCCAATTTGATTAAATTATATTCTCCTCCACAAATTTTGCACTTCATATAACTGTTTTCATCAGTGTGTTTTAATGTATTAAATTGTGATTCCCAACGTTCTGTTGAGTTTTCTGAAGTAATGTTGAGATACACTTCGTTGTGTGTCCCGCGTAAATGATTCCTTGCACTGTCCTTACGAAGTTGAAAGATTTTACTGTATGCACCACATATAATGCATTTTGCACGTTCAGCATCTTGTCGTATGTAATATTTCCATGCCCAGTCCCCGGCTCTCGGTGAGTGTGACATGATGTTCGTATTACAGATAGTGTACGACTAAATACGAAAGAAGATTATCTCAAGTAAAAGTACGAAGATAGAAGAAAGAGAAGGTCGCGAAAATATATACATATATTATTTTTGTTTAAATGTAAATATTGATATAGTTTAAATCTTCTCAATATCCCTTAATCTCAATACTGTTAAGTTATTTATCTATATATTGAAAATTCTAATTTTTCTGTCTTCATGGAACATTTTAACCAGTGTTTCGATCGCAATAGATCTTAAAATTTCAGATTAACAAAATAAAGGAAAAAGCGGTAAATATTATAATCTATGCTTTTTTCGAATTACTTATACTAATGCGTTTACGTACAATAAATAAAATTGCGTATAATATATTAAAATATTAAAATATTTATCATATGTATAATATAAATGTTATAAATATTTTAATTTTTACCTTTTATTGTGCAGATTATTTAGGAATTCATGCAGTCTAAATTTTAAAGAGATACTGAGAACTTCACTATAGCAATCAGTTGCAATAAAATGTTGTAATAAAAAGAATTTTTATTCTGACAACTTATAGTATATTAGCTAACCAGTGCGGGGGATTGTAAATCGGCCGATTTATGACCCACACATGTTGGCTACGATATTTTGTGTGACCGGTGCGTGGAAAGAGAGCCCTTTCTAAAATCCCATCATGTGCGTAAAGAGCGACTTTTCGCGCGTCGGTTGCACAAAATAATTTCGAAGAAAAATGAGAATCAATATATATATATATATAAGTAATAGCAATCTTTCAGAGCAGATTTGATTAACATAAATTCTGTTAAACCAAGTAATTTAAATCATCAAGTTGATTAGATGGAAAATGCGAAATAAACTCGTTGAAAGTTATATATTTTCTGTGAATGTGTGTGTTGGAATGTGAAAATAAAGATATACATTATAATAGTTATATGATAACATTATTATATTTATACAATTTAAGAAATTTTTATTTTTGTTATTACAACAAACAAATAATAATTATTAATGGCAATTAATAATTACATAAATAATTAATAATTTAATATGATTATAATAATAAAAATTTTCAGTAAATCTACGTAAGGTTACACATCAATATGACAAAAACAGATGGACGGTTCATTATCAGGGATTTACGCTTGTTTCTTTTTCATCTTTGAATTTACTTGAATTATCAAGTTCAAAATTTCTTACTGCATCTTTTTACTGCAACTGATTGTTGTAGTATAATAGTTCCGTATCTTTTTTAACACTTAAAGTGCTTTAATTACTGAATGATCTGCACAAAACAAAAAATAATTATTATTAGATTTATCTTCTCTCTCTCTCTCTCTCTCTCTCTCTCTCTCTCGCAATATTTTAAAATCATATTCAAATCTTATATTAATGATGAAATATATTTATTATTCAAGTTTCTTCAAAAACTTAAATATTCGATATTATCAAAAATTTGACACCCAAATATTATGCAAAAACAAAAATAATTGTTGCATTATTTAGTCCTCGTATTTATTCCCAACTTATAAAAATTGCGAATTATTACAAATTGTGTGTATCAACAAATTATCATAAATTACCGACTATAAGATTAGTAAATAATAAACTAATTTAAATTTAGAGTTAGCTAACAATAAGTAATCACATTTTAATAGATTATTAACTAAGTAAAACTGAGATTCTAATGCTTATAATACTTGTACAGTTCAAATTTTACACATCCAACTTGAATATTTATATTTATGATATACATACGCTACATATTTGAATAGTTAAATATATTATACACAATTTTATTCATTGTACGTAAATGCATATGTAATTAATGTGGAAAAAACATAAACTTTAATATTTACCGCTTTTTCTATTATTTCGGTAAAGTTAGATCTAAAGGTTCATTATTCCCTTGACATTGGCTAAAATGCAGTTTGAAATCAGAAAGACGCCTGTTTTGAAAAATTCTTTTACATTTTGTGCATTGTCGTGTCTGGTAAAATGTGATATATTGATTAAGATGTGTATCCATAAAGTCGTGATCTTCCTTTGTTATATTGTGCACTCCATCTAAATGTCGTGTGAGTCTTACCGATTTTTTTATACGTAATTTTCCTTCACAAATTTTGCACTTCATATAACTGTCTTGAAATGTATCAAATAGTGATTCCCAACATTTTGTTGAGTTTTCTGAAGTAATGTTGCGATACACTTCGTTATGTTGATTCTCTAAATGTCTTTTTGCATTGAATTTGTCAAGATAAATGATAACAATGTCTGTACTACATATAATGCATTCTGCACGTTCAGCATCTTGTCGTATGAAATATTTCCATGCCCAGTCCCAGGCTCTCGGTGAGTGTGACATGATGTTCGTATTACAGATAGTGTACGACTAAATACAAAAAAAGATTATCTAAAGTAAAAGTACAAAGATAGAAGAAAGAAAAGGTCGCAAAAATATATACATATTATTTTTGCTTAAAAATAAATATTGATATAAAATCTAAATTTCCTCAAAAACTTTGAATTTTAACTATTTGGTTACTTACATATTAATCTATATACGTTGGAATATAAATTGAAGAGACGTATTGTACATTATTATACTAAATCAAATCATTTTACTTGTGAGACTTTTTCATTTTTAATTACCTATATTACAATCAATCGATAATAATATAATTATTAATAATAATTGGTTAAGTAAAGCTGACTCTAATAAAAAGTAGCAAGTGTCATGCGTAGAAGTACATATGAATCTTTATTTAAATAAAAATATCGATACACATTCTAAATCTGCTTAGCATGTTTTAACATTAATGATTCGGTTATTTATTTATAATCGATTAGAGAAAGATTATATAAAGAGTTACACAATTGCAAATATTGTATTAAACAATAAACACAAACACATTATTAATAGCAATTTCTCAGAGCATATTTAATTAACATAAATTTTGTTAAACTAATTAATTTAAATCATTAAGTTGATAAAAAAGAAAATGCAAAATATATTAGATAAATGTGAAAATAAATAAGATATACGTTATAATAGGTATCTGATAAAATTATTTGAATTATACAATTTATAAAACTTTTATTTTCGGTATTACAACAAACAAATGATAATTACTAATGACAATTAATAATTATATAAATAATTAATAATTTAATATGATTATAATAATAAAAATTTTCAGTAAATCTACGTAAAGTTACACATCAATATGACAAAAACAGATGGACGGTTTATTATCAGGGATTTACGCTTGTTTCTTTTTCATCTTTGAATTTACTTGAATTATCAAGTTCAAAATTTCTTACTGCATCTTTTTACTGCAACTGATTGTTGTAGTATAATAGTTCCGTATCTTTTTTAACACTTAAAGTGCTTTAATTACTGAATGATCTGCACAAAACAAAAAATAATTATTATTAGATTTATCTTCTCTCTCTCTTTCTCTCTCTCTCTCTCGCAATATTTTAAAATCATATTCAAATCTTATATTAATGATGAAATACATTTATTATTCAAGTCTCTTCAAAAACTAAAATATTCGATATTATCAAAAGTTTGACATCCGAATACTATCCAAAAATAAAAATAATTGTTGCATTATTTAGTCCTGGTATTTATTCATAACTTAGAAAAATTGCGAATTATTACAAATTGTGTGTATCAACGAATTATCATAAATTACCGACTATAAGATTAATAAATAGTAGGCAAATTTAAATTTAGAATTAGCTAACAATAAGTAATCATATTTTAATATAGTATTAACTAAGTAAAACTGAGATTCTAATGCTTATAATACTTGTACAGTTCAAATTTTACACATCTGACTTGAATATTTATATTTATGATATACATACGCTAAATATTTGAATAATTAAATATTATACACAATTTTATTCATTGTAGGTAAACGCATATGTAAGTAATGTGAAGAAAAACATAAACTTTAATATTTACCGCTTTTTCTATTATTTCGGTAAAGTTAGATCTAAAGGTTCATCATATTCCCCTGACATTGGCTAAAATGCACTTTGAATTCAGAAAGACGCCTGTGTAGAAAAATTTTTTTACAGTTTGTGCATTGTCGTGTCTTCCAAAATGTGATATATTGATTAAGATGTGTAGCTATAAAGTCGTGATCTTCCTTTGTTATATTGTGCACCCTATATAAATGTCGTGTGAGTATTTCCAATTTGGTTAAATTATATTCTCCTCCACAAATTTTGCACTTCATATAACTGGTTTCATCAGTGTGTTTTAATGTATTAAATTGTGATTCCCAACTATCTGTTGAGTTTTCTGAAGTAATGTTGAGATACACTTCGTTGTGTGTCCCGCGTAAATGATTCCTTGCACTGTCCTTACGAAGTGTAAAGATTTTACTGTATGCATTACATATAATGCATTTTGCACGTTCAGCATCTTGTCGTATGTAATATTTCCATGCCCAGCCCCCGGCTCTCGGTGAGTGTGACATGATGTTCGTATTACAGATAGTGTACGACTAAATACGAAAGAAGATTATCTCAAGTAAAAGTACGAAGATAGAAGAAAGAGAAGGTCGCGAAAATATATACATATATTATTTTTGTTTAAATGTAAATATTGATATAGTTTAAATCTTCTCAATATCCCTTAATCTCAATACTGTTAAGTTATTTATCTATATATTGAAAATTCTAATTTTTCTGTCTTCATGGAACATTTTAACCAGTGTTTCGATCGCAATAGATCTTAAAATTTCAGATTAACGAAATAAAGGAAAAAGCGGTAAATATTATAATCTATGCTTTTTTCGAATTACTTATACTAATGCGTTTACGTACAATAAATAAAATTGCGTATAATATATTAAAATATTTAAGTATTTATCATATGTACATATTATAAATATTATAAATATTCAAATCAGATATGTACAATTTAAACTCTAGTATTATAAGCATTAGAGTCAGCTTTACTTACTAGCTAATATTATATGAAAACACAATTACTTAGCTAATATTAAATTTAAATTTGCCATCTAATTATTAATTTTACAGTCAATAATTTATGATAATTCATGACAATTTGTAATAATTCGCAATATTTATAAATTATAAATATGTACTAAATAATTCAACATGTATTTTTGATTTTGAATAATATTCGGGTTTCAAATTTTTAATTACATCGAATACTTAAGTTTCTGAAGAGACTTGAATAATACATGTGTTTCATCATTAATATAAGATTTGAATATGATTTTGAAATATTGTTTAATCCAGTAATTGTTACCTTTTCTTCTGTGCAGATCATTCAGAAATGCTGAAAACTATGCAGCTGCAAAAATGCTGGAGTAGAAAACATCTTTATCATGATAACTTATATAATTTCAAAGAAGAAAAGTAATCAAACGTGTATCCCTGATGACGAATCATTTATTTTTGCCATTCTCATGTGTAACTTTAAGCAGTTTTACTTGAAATTTTTTATTATATTGTAAATCATATGAAATTATCATTATTTATATAATTGTTATTAATAATTATTATTTGTTTGTTGTAATAGCAATAATAAAAATTTTAAAAATTGTATAAATAAAATAATATCATCAGATAACTATTATATAATATATATTTGAGAAATATTAAAAGGCCAACTTTACGAACTATAAAACAAATGTTCTTTTAAAAAACAAATATCATTATTATTTATTTACAAAATTCAGTATGTATAAACGTTTCGACTGCTAACATTTTAACATACAAATGCGACTTATTTATTGTTTATAAAGGATAAAAGTTTTTTTATGTATCTCCTTTTTCTTTTATATGTATTTTAGAGTCATACTGAGGAAGACTGAAATTGTAGCCGAAACATTTATACATACTGAAATTTGTAAATAAATTATAATAATATAATATTTGTTTTTTAATAGAACATCTGTTTTATAGCTCGTAAAGTTGGCCTTTTAATATTCCCCACATTATTTGTAATACACAAGCCTAATTCCTAATAATAAAATTATATACACTTTTGATGATTTGAATTACTTAATTTAACAGAATTTATGTTTTCTAATTCAATGGTGCTCTGCAAATTGTATTTTTTTAAACAAAAATTATTTAGTTTAAGAATATACTTAATTTAAAGCGGAAAGTAATACTTTTTTCTATTACATTAGCACAGTTTTGACAGTAAATTAGTAATAAAGTGCACATTATAATAACTTTTTTATAACTTTAATTTATTTTTTTTAATTATTATGATATAATATTAAAATTTTTTCAAAAAAAATTCAAGGAGTAATTACAGTTTTTGTTCTTTAGTACGAACAAGGTATTATTATATTTTTTCGTCTCACCTAAAAATGACGTATGTGTAGATACTTATATAAGCAGATTGCATTACGCCAGGTTTACGCACACACATTTTTAAGTCTGCTGACTCCGGAAAAACTCAACGTCGGAGGGCATCTAACATCGGCGAAGCTTTACGAGCCACACCACCCCTCGAGATTCTTCACGGAAAGACATCGTTCGGGGACGAGGTTCATCGTTGGACGCTCGTGCGAAGGACGTGCGTCGTTACTCTTCATCTGCGAAATGACCTTTAATAGTGATGATGGTGAAATATAACCGTGAAATTTCTTTGGCGCGATGGTGGTACACGAAGGGGTGGCCGCGCCAACCCTGTCGGCGCTATTATTTCGTCGGGCGCTTGACAAACGATTACGCGGGCACCACTTTCGCGAGAACTAAGAAAACACTCTCGCTAAATCATAAGGAGGCCATTACCGGAGGCGCGGACGCCGCATATAATACACGGGCATTTGGACGAGGGGTTTGCTGATCCTTTCGTTTTTCGCGGCGTCCTCTCTTTCTCCTTTTCCTCCCCGTCCCGTCGCGATTTATCAAGTTCCAAAGAAGATTCCTTCGTGTTTATCTTCCGTCTAATGTCTCCTCTTCTTCCGCGCGGTGGTACACTTTCGCATGATGAATTTTGCCAGGAACGAAAAAAAAAAGAGTAGTCTCGAGGCGATGCACTCGTAGTCCTCGTTTAAAAATTTTATAATAAAAACTGAAGGCCGGTCTAACGATTCCCATCGTAAGCAGGATCGCTCGATACTCTCGAGGATCTAAAATATCCCAAGAGCGGAATCTTGCAAGAAATATGTCGTCGCATTAAAATATTGAATTGTCCAATATACATATGAAATTCACACGCGTCGAGAAGCTAAGATTTCCAAACGGGAGGGGATGGATCTCGCTTCGAGTTACCGGGGTGTGTGCCCGGGTTATACGGAGGTTTAACACGATCTACCGATAATGACGGGGTCGTGGCCTCGTATCCACTCGCTTAGCTCGATGCTCGCGCCGAGTCACGCAATGGCGTGTCACGCAAAAGTAAGTACGAGGATAGCGTGCCGGTCGCACGACACAACACGGCCAACGTGCCAATTGTCACGGCACGTTGGCGGGGAATCCTTAATTATTGTCTTCTCGCCGGAGAAGAAGAAGGAAGATCCGGCCCTATTCTCGATACGACGCTATTTTCCTCTCGCGTGTCGTGTGCGTCGTCCGAGAAATAAGTAGCGAAAGAGAGAAAGAAGAAGAAAAACATCCACGCCGTGCATTTCGATGCTGATCATTCGCGCAGATAATCGGCCGGCCGCCCACATTTTCACCCATTCCCATTGACCATTCTTTATATCCCACTCGGGATGTTATTATTACGACACGCTCGAAGCTCTTTCGCGGCAGTTTCCTCAATCTCCTTCTGATAACGTTTTACGCGCGTACAGTTTACGTTATATATATATATATATATACACGTAATTCCCTATTCGTGAGTGTATTAAGAGTTGTTCAACCGTCAATGGTAATGCACGCAATTGCAGGATGATTGTCGGTAATCGTATGGACGTAGCGTGAGCGGATTAAATCCCGCGTTCCCTCATAAACTTCAGAGTTAACTTTAGTTTAATGGGTGCACGGTGCTTGTGGAAAAACGCGTCGCATGCACGTATAGAGAGATTAGTTTTACATTTATTAATATTTAACGTATCGGATTCGTCGATCGGGGACGATCTGTGGGAAATTTATTTAACGAAGTCGAATCTCTTTTCAAATCAGTCATTTATTCTTCGAACGATCGTAACATCGTCGTGCATAACGTGCTCTTTGCCTGTTCACCTGTTCACCGGATGACTGCATCGGATCTGACACTGACACTGACTGTTCCCATCGAGGGGAAGGCGAGCCCTCTCTTAGTAGACCGATTATATAAGGCCAGAATTGCTTTCCACTTAACTCGGTGTATTGGTAAGGCAAACACAAACGAGACGTTTAACGCTCGAGTTCGTCTGCTGACGTGTGATTTAGCCTTCCGGTGTACCAAAGTATGCACGAGATAGCGACGTTTACAGTGTGGGAAATTATGTGTAATTCTCGGGAATCTCCGATAGAAAATTAAATCGATATAGACTTAAAACGATGAACCTGCATTATCTTTTGTGTATGTTATCTTACTGCAATAAATCTGCGCTGAGATTTAATTATTGAAAATAATCGTTTATTTTGCAAACGCGGGGTGGATAAAGAAAGGAATTGAAAAAAATGTCTGCTCTCGAACGCTTCCTTCCTCTTTGGAAGAAAGCGAAAGTGAGGAAAGACACATCGCGACAGACAACAAACGCCGCGACAGTAGTAGTCGTAAGTTTCGGTCGTCTGAATATAAAAGAACGATCACTTTGCGATAGCGAACATATATGCCTTGTACAAAATGAGCTATAAAAATGTCGTAAAAGCGACCATGAAGTTAAACTCTTGTGTTGGGGTAACCGCAAGCTCGCCCTTTTGCCGATGCCGACTGCATATTTTTTCTGATATTCCACATTTTCCTTTTACCGCTTGCAACTAACACGTAACGCGTGCAAATATGCGCACCGGAAGTACGAGTTAAACGAAACACCAAAATTAGATTACTTTAAGAGACCGCAGAAAAAAATTTCATCCTCTTACCATTTTTAGAAATAATTTGACATTAAATGAAAAATCAAACTTCTAAAATTTTATTTATTAAAGATGTTTTTAATTCTCTATAAATGATTCTGAACTTTGAGAGAAAATCTCTGACTCTTCTCCGAAAACTTATAATTTTATCAATTCTAATATTTAATCGGTAATCTCGTTCGTGATTATATTCTTTCATCTGATATTTTATAAGTGCGAGAGTGTCACAAACTTAAATCGTAATAACGTGAGAGATAAAAGAGATAAAAGTTTGAGAGGAGCGGGGAGTATTGCGAAATTTATGAGCCATCGCTCCGCAGGTCACTGCAGACGATATTTCGTATTCCCGGCATGCTTTTAACGAACTTCCTCCTCCTTATAAGCGCGTCGTTAATAGACCCAGCAGCTACTAAAAGCGGTCCATGAATACGAATCTTTGGATAGAGACGAAAGACCAGGATAGGACAACGTGTTTTACGAGCTAAAATATATTATGCGCGGGTATGATAGACGTAAAGAAGGCGCACTCTCTGGGGAGAAAAGTAAAAATATATGGTAAAATATATTTCATCTTGACTAAATCCAGAGGAATGGCGTATGTCGTTGTATGTGAAGATGTAAGAAGAAGAAAAAAAGAAATCTTCGTCCAGTTAAAGTGCTGCGCTCGTAAACCGCGAAGGAAAGCGCTATTACATATGACAACCGCAAACGTACATTTCCGTTTGCATTGTAACAGAATAACTTTCGCATTTAAGGAGCCAGTCTGACGTAACTAAATTTAACTTGCATAATGGTCCCTCATAAATTCAAAATGTCATTAAAAAATCAAGCTCATTCTTTATTTTTATATCCATGACGTCTCATCTGAATAGTTTTGAAATTAGAAAAATTAGAGAGAATAAAAAATAATGATTTAGATATATCGCAAAGGAAGACAACTGCGTATAAAATCTTGAAACAAGCGCAGATATATATATAATTATTAATTATTTAATAGAAAAAATAAAGATAATTCAATTGCGGTACTATTTTGGCTTTTAAAATAAAAATTTACTTCCGAGTGGATTTTTTCTCATCAGCACAAAACTGATCGCTTACCGGATATTGCTCAAGAGCGTATTTATGGTTGGGAACATGCTCGACTAACAGTCGGTCTGTAAAACCCTATTATCCTTTTACGATTATTTCATCGAACAATAAGAATATTCTATTGTTGAGGCACATCGTTGTTCGCCAAATTGCGAGCGGATACGGGAACGATACAGTTTTGTCACCATTGAAGACATTGGACCACCCCTTGTGACATGTCCGAACATCCGTCGATATCCGCCATCCATTTCCAGTATTCTTTCATCGCGACACGCACACAATCGATGCCTTCCGTTCTGGAAGAATATTGGCGAAAAAGACGTGCGAGGATATCATTTTCCTGTGTACAGATGTTTTAACGATATATTTATTTAACGCGTGTAATCCTATTGGAATTACATTTAAATTAAGGCAAATAATTTTTGCTAAACTTAATAAACGATTTACAGTTTTTTATTAACTCGCAATAATTTTGTTAAACGCTGATGATATGTGAAAAAAATTAATCAAAGTATTCACGAGAATATTGCGAATCATGTGACAATGCGACGAGTAAAATTGTCGAAGCATGAGCTCATCCGCGATTCTGCTTAGCTTACGAAATCGTAGGATAAGACAGGATGTCACGAGGCAATTTAATGGCTCGTCACGTATCTTGGCGGTTGCAAAGGGACGATTTAGCGACCAGAACGCATCACGTTTTGTATTTATGAATAGATACAATGTGTGTGTGTGTGTACTTTGTTACAGGCGAAATCGATCGTCGATTTATCTTGACCTAGAACGGCATAGTGATTGAAGATCACGAATCAATCTTTGTTTCACCGTTCAAATTGACGGATCGATGAGTCACGTTTCACTCCTCGTTCTTCTCGAAAATTATATTTCACCACAATTACCGGAAATTGTATTACACACGTTGTTTACACATTCTCGGTCTCTCCAAGTTGATATCATTCTAGGCGGGAATTCAATTTTACGCGAATATTCGTTCGAATGAATAAAGCACTTATTTGTGAAAAATAATCGTCAAATCGTGAAACTTTTGTAGAGTCGACAGAAACGTCTGTTACGATAAATCTCACACGGTTTGCGGCACTGGGAAGTCACTTGAAAAAGTCGGTCACGTATGATCAAACACTTCACACTCGTTCCTCGCTGTTTGTGTCAAAGATATCAAAAGAAAAGTACTGAGAATTCCTAGAGACAAACAAGTACCGAGAGAAGGAGAGAGCGAATCGGTGTACGTATGATCGCACTCGCATAGCAGAATCGTTTGATTTAGTTCCGTTGCTGGAGAAAAAAAAGTTTGGCTTAATGGCGTCATCTTAACTCTCGAGCGACGATCGTGAAAAGTACTTGACACGGGAATATGAAACAAAGATATAGTGATAGTCGGGTCCATGTACGTGCCAAAGGCGTAAGATAGAGGGTGGGACCACATGTAAAGAGAGAGAGAGAGAAAGAGAAAAAAAGAGAGTGAGATGGAAAAAGTCAAGAGCTACTTTAGGTGCGCATGTTCAGTATAATGGGGTTCTTTTGACAAAAAACAGTCGATGGAACAGAGGCTGCATGTGTAAAGCTCTCGAGGGGTGTCGGATCTATACGTATGCTTTCTCGTGAGATGCCCTGCAGCGACGATAAAGCTTTATTATTAGTCGTTATCTCACGGTTGAGCGGAGCTATGCAAGAAGAGCCGAAGAGAGTGAGAGACATGATATACTATTAGTGCGCGACTTGCGGTCTACATAGTTTTCACTTACACGTCTTTAGGGTGCTCAATGAGTTCATTATGAAGATACTTGACTCATTTTAATTGGTATCAGATATCGGATTTTTTCAATTTCCCGTACCTTAAATCAATTTATCTCGAAAAGAAATTCTACACTTTCTCTCTGTTTTCTTTTATAAATAATTATTAATTTTAGGAGACTATTTATTTTTCCTTTATGCTTTCTCTTTCCTTTTATTCTTTCTATTTTTCTTTTATACTTATATACAATAATAGAACTTTTTTTTACATTTATACACAAACTGATTTGATATATAAACAAACAACAAAAGCACAAATTATGGATTTCTGACGAGAAAAATTAAGTAGGTCACTCTGAGTGAATATATATGAAAATAGTGTAGCGCTGTGAAATGAGAGTATACAGAATTTATCAGACTTTATTGATTTTAATATTTTCCATAATCTTGCATAATATTGTTAAGTGATCAACTGGCAAAACTTTGTCACGATTCCTCTCTCCTTTTTTTTACACGCAACGTGCTTTTTCGGCGCGTATAGTTGGTCGAACCTGCGTATAAATATACATACATTCATCCTCGGATTAATGAATATTGATGTGCGCGTGTTTCGCGGAAACTGAAAATAACCGGAATGTGCTTTCCACCCGCCAAAGAATCGCCACGTGGCCGACACAGGGTGCGACGCAGAAACGCGATCAGCGAGGTGGTACACCATCACGGTGTGTACGTACATACACTTTTATCTCCCAGGGGTGGCGCTTCACGCTTTTTACGCCGTCGTTGCAACCTTTAAAATTGCACGTTGCGCGACACGGAAAGCGCAGATTTATTTTCCGCCACCGCACCGTCGTCCTGCTTGGTGAACTCCTTCGTCGGTTATGCTATGTACTCAGCGACCACATGCAAACGCCGCATTTTCCCCGCGACTCGGCTATAAACTATTCTCTCTTTCTCTTTTCCTTTTTTCCTCGATAAAAACTCGGCGATACCAGAAACAGATATTATTTCCCGAGCGAGGATCGCTTAAAACGCGAGCGAATATTATTTCTCGACGCAAGATTTACCGCTGTTAGCGGTGCACTCTGATGTTATAAGCGTTTTTTTAATTTTTAATCGATCAGCGACTATCGCGAGGAATTTGAACATACTTAATACAGAAATGTGACAGATAAAATAATGCATAAGCATTTTAAATTTGCGGTGCAAACAAAAGATTATTTCTATATTTATTTTCTAATTTTTTGTCCTTTATTTTATCCGTATAATAAAATATACAAATTCCGGTCAAAGTTATTCAGTGATTATCTACCGATTTTATTCAAATATGTACTTTTTTACCCTATCGACTCGCCGGAAAAGATTACGAAACACCGCATCTGCTTCTGTATCTGAGTCTATTATTGAGTCTCATCGAAGAAAATTTCGATGCGTGCGGTCACTTTGAACGAAACACGTCGCCTGACACCGCGTGACATCCGGCGACAGAAACGACGGACCTCACCCACCTTCTATTATCATGTACGTAACGTTTGAGAAGGATAAAGGAAGGGGAGAAGGACAAGGAGAAGGAAACAGCTTTCTGCGTACAATCACTATTCCGACGCGTCTTATTCCACGGATCTTACCTACCTACCTACCCGTTGAATAAAGAGCCATTACGTCGCACGGAGTCGTGGAAGAGTCCCCTTCGCCATTTCTTTCACTTTATGGCCTTCGTCGGTCGCTGTCGCTCCTTTTCTTTCCCTCTTTTTCTCTCTTTCGATGTACTTTTCTCGCGGAGGTGGTTTTCGAGAGAACGATTGCGTTTTTTTTTTTTTTTTTTTTTCACTAAAGCACGTACATACACACGTTTTGCCTGCCCACACGCGGTCTGTCATCACTTCCCGTTGTCGTCTATTACGGGTGGCCACCGCGATCGCTGCATATGAATTTCACTTGCTTTCGGAGTGTCCGGACGTGCAGGATGATTCATGGGAGACGCGTTGAAAAAAAGCCCTTGAGTCACGAAATAGGTACGCGTAAATTACAGGTTCGTAGAAGAGTAAATGGTTCTTAAGATACGCGTCACGCATGACAATTTGCGTGGAATACTAAGGGAAAGGAATTGCAAGGGGAAGAATCGTTTTATGATTTCATGATGATTTTAAAGAGACTTGAGATTAAAATATTATTACACATTTGACCCATATGATTTTTAATCAAAGGTTAATATATTATAATAAGCGAGTTGACACAGAAAATCATAATAGCATGTAATTAAATTCGCTCCCTCTCTCTCGATTTCAATATCCATTAAAATCACGTGTATCACGCAGACGCTTCTCGTCGTATCAACATTTCGTTTACTTTCTACGTGTCAACCCTATCCGGGGCGCGTGTATTTTCATAAAAGCGCTGTCCATCATCGTTAACAACGTGGCAGCCAATATCACGACGGCTATTGTAGTCTCGTTTAAGCAATTGTTTATTAACTTATTCTAACCATCACGCGCTATGATCCGGGTCACCCTTCTTTTCTACACATTCAATTCCGCGGGACGCTTCTCTTCCTTGGAAGGCGAGATTTTAATGAAACAGGGACGTTGAACCGGATCAACGTCAATTATCGGTACTTAGGACATTAAGTTTTCTACGAATTTATTACGAGAAAAATTTAAAGTGACTTTGTTGACGGAAACGGATCTAATTTAGAAAAGCCAATTTCCATCTCACGTTTATTAAAATTGAAGGTAGATCTCAATTATAAATACGGGATTACGTTATCGCTGGATCACGTAAATTGATGTCTGTGTATTTTACGTTTAAATTAGATTTACATAACTATCTCTGCAATTTTATACATCGATAAATATTTATAATACGAGTTATATGTCGCGCATTCTTTAATCAAACAAATTAATAAAATAATTTGTATTATTAATTAAGAATTTCTTTTCTCATTAATGACGTAAAACGAATCAACAATTATTATAAATGTGATACTAATTATTGACTGTTGTTTTTAAATATTGTTAAAGATGAAGAAAACACAGATGCGAAGTCGTGGCGCAATGTGCGCAAAAAAAAAAAAAAGAACAGAAAGTAAAAGATTGACGGTATAACTCTCTCTCTATACTTTCGAATTACACTCTCCATTGTCGTTTCATTTCATTCACGAGTGACGACTAGATCGTTTTCCGCGTAATTGAAAAGTGATTAACGGCCAATTGTTTTTCTGACAAGTCGACGGGCATGTCACCCGCCGTTGCCGCTCTGTCAATCTGATTACAATGTAACTGTCGATCAACCGATTTCCCTCATTAATCGTATCCCAACGGTCTGTGCACGTGCGATGCGGGAGGTATGATAATCGAAGGACTGACCTGCCTCCATAATGGCATCGAACCGTAAACGTTTAACGGGAAAGGTTCCCAACCCATTGCCAGGTATTGTCCGAGCGTGTTCCCAAAGCCGTTGAAATTATTGGATAGCGGATAATTATTTAAAAACCAGATTACACCGGACGTTTTTGCATAAAATACATTCGTTAACACACTTTCCCAATTTGCTATTCGTACGTTTAACATGTATTAAAACAATATTATACATATAATATAAATATATGTATCTGTGTATAAAATTATTTCAATTATTTGTATTTGTGCTTTTGCGATAAATCGAATAACTACTGTCTTCGGCAGAGAGTAAACTGAAAATGTATTGAAAGTTATATGTTATGTATACAGGGTGTTAAAAAAGTGTCGCATACGCTCAGTACTATTCGATAGAGAATAAAAATCTAAGAATAAATGTCTAATACTATTTTTCGATTTGATGAATAATTTCACCGCAATTAATTATTGTAATCAGTCAATCAGCGCGGAGTTACAAAAGTCAGAGGCGGGCGCGCATATACATATACAGCTATGTACAATATTGAATAATCAATGCAAACATATATCCGAAAAAATAATAGAATACCCGCGCTCTGCATATTGAACTTATTTCAATAGTTTATTGATTCGTTGACGAGTAATCGAGCACGCTGTCTGCTCTCAATATGTGACAATAGGATGCATATAAATAATAGTAATATTGTATGTAGAGAGAATATTGTCCCGCATACAAATGCCGAATACGCAAAACGAAAATAAAAAATATTTCCTTGATTTCAGTCACACATTTATATATTAAAGTATCTTTTGTCTCTCTTTTTTTATCTCTCTCAAAATACTTTCAACATTTTTAATTTTTTCGAATAATATATATTAATATATAATATAAAAAATATATATGTATAATTATATATCAATTTTATATATGCGTCTATCCACTTACAATAGATCTTTATTATTCACACATAGTCTGTGCATCTCTATTGCTCGCAGAAGCTATTCAGTCACCGTAATGGCCGTTTCGAGTTCTAATCACAGTTACAACTATAGCGGGGAATGGGAGGAAGAGGAGGAAGTCAATCAACTGCTAATTAGTAGCTGGTGGACGGGCATAACCTTATCGGCCGCCGAAATGCTCGCGATGCGCTCTCGGCTCTTCATCCGGGATGCAGATAGGAGCCACGTGGCGCACGTGCCAGCAATTAATAATCGATTCAAACAGGAAGTTCCGCCGATTGAGCACGTCCGACCGTGACAGCTTCCTTCGCTCTTTATCGGATAATCTATGCTACCTACTTTGCGGAATTCCTAGCTTATGACGATCTTTATGTAAATTGAATCCGACAAGAGACTAATATCCATCAGCTATATCACACAATTGATCCTTTTTCATTTTAATAACATAAGAGAAATGTTACACAAAATCTAATTATAATCAGAAGAAATTTTTTTCTATAATATAACATTTTAATAATTAATCATAAAAATTTTATATCTATGCTGCAAGAATTTTACACACAACATGCACATTTTTAATTTAACAAACTTGCACAATTTTTTTGCCTTATATCATTATCATTATATATTTTAGCAAAACTGAATATATTTGCTATGTAAATATCGAAGCGGAACAAATATATGCATAGAGAATATATAGAATATGCGCCACATATCACGAATGCACCATTTATGTATGTATTTATAAATTTGTGACTCTCGTTGAATAATACATACATTATAACATCAAGAAATCTCGAGGCACTTGAGAGATGTGGGTCCGTCAATCGGTCGGTGATTTCTTGTTATTTTGAACTAGCCGGGTTTCGACGCGGTGCGACTTTCGGAATGCATTCCTATAAAGTAACAATGATTTACGTCTCGCCGGGAAGACGAATTTCCCGCCCCCGTAGAAAATGAGCGGCCCGACAGAAATGTCCCGTAATAAACGTTGCGCGTTAAACGCGGCCACGGTTCGCTTATAACGTTCGCATGAATTATCCGTGTATCACGTTACCAAGGCGCAAGCCATCAGCTACCAAGCGTGCACACGTCGACCATTACTGCGCCGCCAGTAAAGCGTTGTTTACGAGCGGCGATCAAGTTCTGTTAACATCCGCCGCAATTGATCGTACGTAAAAATGACGAGGGTACACGCGGGTCCTTTCTGCGCTCCACGTCTAAATAGTTTATTGGTCCAGGCCGAGGTATATCGAAGAACCTTTTCTCTCTTCAAAAGAGGAATCTTCTGGATTCATCCCTGTGCCGGAACAGAGGACAAAATTTCCGATCGATTCCCCCGAGATAATTTTTCGCGACCTTAACAATCTTGCAAACGTGTCTCGGGGATAAAAATTGCCCGATCTCGCTCGTCATGTCGCGAGGGTTTATTAGCGAAATTGGAGAGTCCTCGGGAAATTGCGGCATCATTATAGCGCAGCCTCCAATCTGCCGGTAAACGGCAACGTCTCGTAGTGCAGCATACTGATCGAGGTTAAAGATCTCGGGAGATTATAACGGGAACGAAATAATAATGGCAATAATAGAGGCGAATCCGATGACTAGAACGCGAGCGGAAGAAAGACGACGCTGACGTAGCATAATCGGGAGTTATATAGAATTTAATGAATTTTTTCACGAAGACGCGCGCGACGTCTCCGCAAAATCCGGGGAACAAGTCCGCGACAATACTGGCATTGTTAAAAATCGATGCAATAAACTGATATTGGAGCTCTGCGATTGAACACTGAAGATATTCTTCACTTATAGAAACGCGTATAATGTACCTATATATCGACGATTTGTCATATTTCTTTTCCCAATAGCGACAAGAATGCAGTTGTTGCTATTCTTCAGCTGGAATATTTAAGACTTCTCGAAAGAGTAGAAATCTGAAATAAATTATTATATATAAGAGATATATATATGTGTATATGATCTTCTTTTCTCGCAAAGCTGATGTAGTTTCGCACCCGAGCATAACGCGACGCCTCTGATTTATCGCTTTGACACCTTAGGCAACTACGTCTACGAACGATTATGGTAATTACGGTTCTTACCAGGTAATTCGATGATAGAGGGACCCGGAGCCAAACCTGCTATCCGATGCTATCTGATGTTCAGCGAAAGTCTCTCTCGTTCGCGCATCGAGTGCTCGCGATAACTCGTGGAGCACGAAAAACCGGATGTAGCGAATCGGCGCGTAGAAGAGAAAGCGAGAGAGAGAGAGAGAGAAGAGATTTATCGCCTGGTTCTTAAGATATGGAAGGCGGAGAAACTTATTTATGGAGTGTGTATGAGAACGAAATCAATATCGGGGAAATATAACCGGCGCGCCTGAGATAGCTCGTGTGTATGTAACGCTTCAAATTTTTCATCACCGACTCCGGAAAATGTCGAACAGCTGATAAAGACGGTCGTGATTGGGATGATGTACGTAACGCCGATTATTCATAAGGGCTCGTTAGATGTGTCTGGTGACGCAATTTCTTGGAAAAATTATATTAAACTTAATAATATACTTGATAAAATTTATAACACTTGTTTGTACAAAAGTTTAATTCGGATCCAGTAGAAACACGAATTAATATAATAATTTTTATAATAGATTCGATAAATCTTCGATAAATTATTAGTTTAGAAATCTGTTAAACGCGTTTTATATACATTTCAAGCCATTTGTGTATGTGAATTAAAAAATAGAATAAAATGTATCAATTTCCAATAACGATTTTATGCTTCAAGAGATTAGCACTGTTATTATACAAAAAAGATTATAGAGAGTGAGTCACACACATACATTCGTATATATTTGGAATAAAAATTTCATGCCTCAAAAAATTAGTTTATTATATAAAAAGGATTATCGAAAGTAACTCACGTGTATATGTATTACGAGATCCTATATTTGGATAAAGTTTATTGGAAAACCGCCCTTACAATGCCATGTATTTTGATATTATTGTTTATACATATAAAAATAGAATTTAGATTTTTATTATCGCAAATTTTTTATTAAAATATTAATTTACACATGTGTTGTATATGTAAAATATAAAAATATATTTTATACGTACATACATAAATAATTTATATCAGATCATACAATTTGTATGTCTTATCTTAAAATTACGATAATCAAAAATAAGTGACAAAGCTAATTTAACATTGATATGTTATTTGCCATAATTTCTTTTTTCTTTCTCTCATCTTATTCCATTAGCAATTCAAAGGTTTGTTGTAACAACGTAATGGCATCGTCCCTCTCGCAGTAGTACGATAATTTTTTGCCCCGAATGTCCGTCCATCCTCTTTGAAATTCACGTCCAGACAAGTTTGTAGCTTTGACCTCTCAAAGATTCTTACGACTCCTTTTGAGATGTTCAATGCGCGAAAAGGTGAACTTCGGGGACGGAACTTGCGAAAGTCGAACTGATCGAGTACAGTGCCGTCTTTCCAGCGAATTCTCGACGACTTTATCGAAAGTTCTCTATGTTGGAAAAGGACGAGACGTATCGTAACAGAGGATTCGACTGTCAACCCCTCCGCCCTCTGAACGACCCAGCAGTTTTGCAAGTCTTACATTGTGCTATTCGTGAACATGGCATGCTCTAAAACTCTTCAGGCGATACATTTTTTTTCTTGACTGTTAAATTATATCGTGTCGAGAAAGCTTACATAAATGAATAATTATTAAAACTGTTTGAATAATAAATTAAATCAATTGCACATTGCATAACTAAATATCGAATTAAATATACAATATATTGTATATTTTTCTCCTATTAATTAATAAAATGTTATTGTTTATTGTGTTTACTGATTATCTTATATTTAATTTAATTTTTAATCACACGCATGATTTTTTGAATAAAAAATTTCTCATATGTTTTTTTCATAAAAAAAATGTTTAATATATTCCATGTAATTTAATTGATATCATACATAACTGATAATAAAATAAAGTGATTATTTAATGATCATTAGGCAAATATGACAATTACAATGGAATATGATCAGCAGTATAATTTTTATCAATTTTATCGTGAAAAATATTCATTGTGTACGACAGAAAAGAGGACAGAGAGCGAATACTAGGCAACTGTCCCTGGACCAAAAGGTTGGACAGCCACAATGGAATAGTCGGTTATCGAGATGGGTCACCATAAACTAGGACGCGTGTTACCGAGTGCGAGCCAGCGGTAAAATAGCCGCATGAAGGCTCGTCGTTCTCTTTTCAGCTTCTCGCTGGGTCGATTTATCCATCTACTTCTCTCCGTTCGGTTACCCCTCTGGATGCTGCGCGATCGACCAGTGACCAATATCGGTCGGTTAGGATGTAATAAACCCTCGGGCGTCACAGATCATCCCTCTCCCGCAGTCCCGTTATTGAGGCAATATTATGTGACACGACGTACACGCGTGTGTCCCGTAAAATAGCACGCAATGCGCGCGATGTGCAAGTCTGTACACGAAAACGAGCGACGTAATTCACTGCATGACCAAAGAGTAGAAGCAACGTCACGGCCAGACTGCATAACGCTTCACGTGCCGTGGCTGATTTAATCGTGCAAAGCGAATTCCCGTTACAACTGCCACGACAACCGATGTAAAGCGCCCCTTTGGTTTATAACATTGACGTCTTCATAAAAATAATTCATTTGTTGAAAAGACTATTGCACACATGTTGTATCTGTCATTATCTTACGATCTGCTTCATTTTTCACGCGAGAAGATATATCATTTTTATTCTAATTTATACGAAAGAAGCTTTCAAGATTCTTAAATTTTATCATCAGTTTTCTTCTCTCATTTCATTTTGTACTTACATACTAGAATATTTCGCATTAAATATATGTTCATGACTTGGATAAGTATTAGCACACATACATTGGAAATGCAATGGAAGCTTTAATGAAGAACAGAGTATAATCAAAACTGTCTAAGTTATATTGAAATATATATAAGATATTAATTAAGTATGAATAGTTCTTGCAAATTAAATAAAACAATATCTAGCATATTAGCGTCCTGCGTATAAAATTAATTTTTGATTTCAATTTAAATTCGGAGAAATATGATAAAAATGATCAGCTTGATATGTATCTTACCTTAAAATTCTCGTGTAGTCTTCAATTTCTGTTCTAAATCAAGGTTTGAGATGTCAAGAACTTATTATATGAAATGTAATTTATTTAAAATCAGAATATATAATTGGAATAAAAGTTTTTTAATAAACACAAATATGTTCGAGCAAGTTGATTAGGATGAAGAAACTCTCAGCACTGTCACTTCTTCAGGATTTCAAAGGAATCTTCACTTCATTGTTATTTATTACAAGATTAAATCAAGTCATGCAAGTCACTTTCTTTTAGACAACTCATTCGAGGCATATATATCCGTACAATTCAACTCCTGTGCAGTTTCGCAGAACTTTTGCACTTTAGCAGAACTTCAAGTTGAGCGTCGCGCAATTCTTCAAGGCCATAGTTCGCGTCGACAGTTGTCGAAATACCGTTTTATTTTAACAGCATGAATTATACTGTGATTATTTTTTTAAACAGAACTTGGCAATAAAAAAATCAATGAAAATTTCAATGATTCAGAATTATCAAACATTAGATCCATTTAAAGCTGTTAAAGTTTAATAGTTCAAGTGCCACAAAATTGACAAAAAAATGCTTATACACGGAATTGGTATCTCTGAACATTTCAAAACGAATTCTCTCCGTACCAGACAACTCGGTTTCAGCCGTATCTCGAAGTAGATCTTGCCGCGACTAAGGGATGCAGTAAAGGGTACAGTTCGGATCTGACGCCACGATGGGTTATTCTGGTTTGCTTATGCGAAACTCCCGAACCTGGAAGCCAGAGTGCTTCGATGGCATCTTCCGAAGTGCCATGCGATAGAGTCGAGGAAGAGATCTCACGTGTTCGCCTGTCAATATAGCGTTGGAACGGTGCACTTTACGCGTACGCTGTTTACTCAATATCAGATTACCTTAGATGCACATAGCTCCACGTGAGATACCTCTTTCCGTCTCTGCGTAAATCGTTTAAGTATCACAAATGTTCGATGCATCAAAATCGTCGAGCGTTAATGGTGCACTAATGTTTGTGATGCTAAACTTTCCATATTTATCGGATACACTTTATTGATAAAATTGCGTATACCTGTGAAATTTATTTATTTGTGTCAATAATTTGAGAACACAACTGTAACATACTTTTACAAAAGAGTGTCGCGTACAACGATAGCACGGTTGATCATCGCCTACACGTGGCAACTCCTCGAGAGGACCGATTTCGATCGCGCGGATCGTTGTGGAAAGAAACGTACGTGTAATAGACGAAAGCTCGTGATCTCTCGAAAAGGACTCGACGAGGAAAATTCGCCAAGACCGAAGTGCGAATCGCGGAGTCCTCTGGACTCGACTGACGGCACGAGCGGGCCACGGCAGGGTCGTCGGGACGGAGGGTGCAAAAGGGGTGTCGTTGAGGAGGGAGGAGGTGGGAAGGGGGGACGCAATGCCACCCCAAGATAGAGAGAGAGAGAAAGAGGGAAGCTGTGTGGAAACGAGGGCGAGGGTGGATGTCGGACGCGCCGCCGCCTTGACGCTGTTTCCGTAGATATCCACCTTCTCTACAAAATGCGAGAAAGTCGCGGGAAAACGAAAAGTATATATATCGGGTAGATGGAGAAGAAGAGGACGAGTCAGTTCGCACGGCGAACGGCGACCGGTGAGGATGATAGGATGGCAACTATATCCTCTATCCGAAGTTTCCGAGGAAGTAAGTGGAAATCGTTGTAGGTTCTCGTTCGCCAAACACGTTCACCAGCGTTGCACCCACGCGGCGGTATCTCAACATTCAAAATTTCTCCTCTTTGTCGAGGGAAAAATCTTCCTTTTCGCCTTACATAAAATCACATATTCCGTTACACAAAAGTTCGATTCGTCAGCGGAACGTCGTCGCTCTAGATATCGCGAGAAACATGACGTCTATCGATGTAACGTTAGAAATCAATATATATATGTTAGTCGCTTCGTGACTTGAAAATGTGATGTTGCGATGATAATAAAAAGTAATTGAGTTAAAAAGAAAAATTTGAGCCACCATATGGTACCGCAAAAATCAAACGACTATATGATCAATCATCTCGATCTTCAGTCTCCAACTGAGAGTAAGAATTTATGATACGTCGTCGTTCGCTCGAAGAAAAATGGCGGAACAAAGAAACGGAGGCGGACAAGATAATTAATTTTATCGGCATTGGGAAGGAAAGAAATGTGCAGTTTCGCCGAGGATTTAGTCCGGAGGTTCCGGAGAAGAAAAGGAATAGATACGGCCAACGACTCTTCCACATCCACTCGTCGCGTGTCCCTCTTTTCTGTTCTCCCCCGCTCTGGTATCCTTCCCATTAGCGTGCGCTGCGACGAAAAGGGAGAAATTAAAGCGAAAATAAAGCGGGAAAGGCAGATAAAAATAAAAAGTCCTTTCCGCACTGTTGGGTTAGGTTGGACTGGTAGCGACGCGGCAGCGGCAGTTGCATATACGTATATGCACGTATGTGTATGTATATCTGTGTGTGTGTGTGTGTGCACGGGACTCTGGAATAGTTTCATTTACCTACCCGTAATTTCATAGCCTCTCCAACCTCCTGTCCTCCCGTGTGCCGCCCACGCCGCGTGTGGTACAGACGAGGAGGCTGCGATCCCACCGTGCTCGTCTTCTCTTTCTCTCTCTCTCTCTCTCTTCATCCCCATCCCTTTCTCCATCTCTCTCGCTCCGGCCCGTCAAATGTCTTCGTTTTATTGTACCTCTCCGCGCCCGGAAGTGAAATTCGCATCCGTGGAGAGCGTCGACCGTCGCAGTCCCTCATAATTCGATTCCACCAGGCACCCGGTCGCCGGCATGGACGCGAATTCTCGCGATTTCGTTCGGAATTTAGTTAAAGGGCCTGTGCACATTACGTCGGATATACGGAAACAGCAATATTCAGCGGCGCAATATTTAGAGAGCGACGTGATTTTTATATATGTATATGTATATATAGAACAAAAAAAGTTAAACGCTCGCTCACATATGTTTTTTTTTCCTATTTAAACATTTATTATTTTATTTTTTTTTTAGACACTTATGTACTCTACTACTAGAGCGCGAAATGTATTTTACCATATCCCGTGCTTTCTCGGCTTGTCACACAAAACATGTTATATTAATAAAGCGTTAAACACATCATCGGATGTTGATGGAATTAATATCCTGTCGCGCGCGATTTACATGTACATGTATTCTGGTGCATTTGTATATGCATAACCGAGTAGCTGCCATCAAAATATTTCCTACACACACACACACACACAAACGAATATGAAACAGATTGAATTGAACACGAAACGAGCGGTCTATCTACCGATTAATAACGAACTACAGCGTTTGTGCCTTTTGTGAGAGAAGGCAGAGAGAGAGAGAGAGAGATAGAGAGAGAGAGGGAGAGAGAGAGAGAGAGAGAGAAGAGGTACAACTTGAGAAAACATTTTGATTTGCTTTTGTACGCGAGAGCGCAACTGTGCACAAAGAAAGATAAATAAAGGCAATGTGGTAGCAGCACGAGAGGAGGAAAGAGAGAGAGAGAGAGAGAGAATTGCACACACCGGGCTCGAATGCATCCAAGAGTCGTATTTCTCGGAAGTACTCATAGGTGGGTAGGCTATCCGCCTTACCTTACCCTGAAGTCTTGGAGGAAACCGGGCGAAGTAGGTGTGCTCCTGACAGCTGGGAAATAAATATTTGCACGTATTTCAACGATTAATCTGTTATAACCGACGCGGGACAACTGCCAATATGTGGTTCGAACGATTACTCAACACTGTCCTCTCCTTCGATTTTTCTACATCTATCGCTCTGCTTCGTAATTATTGACAATTTCTCCAATTATATTTTTGATCGCAGAATTATATAATTTTTTTCAAAAGAATAGGATTTTTCTTATATACAATTTTTTTTATACTAAATATTTTTACAACTCCCTTTATAGGAAGACTGCAAACATATTTAACATCTTACATGTATATAAATACAAGGAGAATATCATTATTAATTAAAATATGTTATTAAAAAAGATTAGCATTCGTGTTGGACGACTTCAATCACGTCTCTGATAAATGACAGCGGGACACAATGCGAACATTTGTTCCGCTAGGTAATGCCCTTCGTCCGGCACAAATCGTCACGAACGAGCCGCGCTTTAGTACAGGACCGAATTGAATCTCCACGAAATCCCGGTAGGCGTTCCGCGTCATCGTTCCAGCGCAACGTTGCTCCAGTTGACGTTTCAGATTTCCGGCATTAGCATGCGCCGCGCATCGCGCTTCGTCGATGCGTGTCACGTCGTCAGCCCGGCGTCGCATTCCTGTGGAAGCGCCCTTAAAGGGCGGCACGTTATGCCGTTTAACCAGCCTCTCTGTGGATCCCTTCCCGAAACGATCTCCGACCCGCTCTGCTTCGGAAAGGTCACTGATCGACATTGCGAACCAACCGTTTCCACATCAGAGGGTTGCCTCTGAAGGCACAAAAGCGGTCACACGAGATGTTTCGCTCGGTGAAAAATTATGTCAAAGTCCGTCACGAAGATTTCATTTCTCTTAAAGCAATATTTTTTTTTACGCTCCCTTGAGTGACATTGTTTCTCCCTTCTTCTCATATTCTGTGTAAAAAAAAATCACACGTACAAAAATAGAATCGAGAGTGGCAGGTGGTACCGAGTCACGTACGACAAATCCTTAACTGACGAACTTTTCGACCGAAGAAGGTATTTTAAAAGTCGCCCTTTTAGTTCTGCTTCGAGACGGCAGCTCGTACGTCTTGCTTATTCTTCCTTTCTGTAAAGCAACGAATTCTCGTGTTACGCGCGGCAAACTTATTCCACGTAGATTGCCGAGGACGAGAAGAAATGACGTTATCTATGAGAGGCGTAAGATCGGCTGAGCAGGCTGAACTCGGGGAAGATAGCCGGGAAAGGTAGAATGTGGTTGCGAAAGATTTAAATCTATTGGAATTGATATCCCACTTCTAGGGAGATTATAGATCGCGGCACTCTATCTACGGAGTTACGTTGTAAAATGTAAGGTATGGGCGCGACGTCGAATAAAGGGTATAAAGCGAAGAGAGGGATCTCATCGTCTGGCATTTTTTCAAGATGGCGTGGCTTTTGGTTATAGGGGCGCGGCACGGAGGGTGCTAATGTGCACCCTCGTGAAAGACTAACAGCCCCGCCATTTTGCATCGAAGAAATACGATGAGGAACGGCGCATTATGAGATAAACATTATAAACCGCCCTGACTCCGCTTTCCATGACGTCGTAGTATGCTCTCGAAAACTTTGCCACCGGGATGGCTAAGCGTATCCCGAGATCAAAAATGCACATATATTTGAATTTCTTCTATATTTAATAATTTGTTTGTATATATATATTTTTTTTTAATTTATAACGAGATATTTATTATATGACAATCAACATTCGCATTTTGTATCTCGGAAGCGTTCTACTATAAAGAATTGCGAATCTTACACAGTAGTCGCGTGGCTAAACACCGAGTATGAGATATTGCGAAAGACCTATATATACCTACGGAAACGTCTTGTGCAGTTTCACGGCAGTCGAGAAGCGGTCTATAAGCGGCGAACGCTGTTGTACACATTGCCACGAAATAACCTCCAGCATTATTTATTTACGCATCTCTCTTTCTTCTCAAGTTGACCGTTGTGGGTAGACCATTGTCCAGGTCCGCAATGACATACGTATATATCAGCGAACCATAACTGTTCGCCGATTTTTCTTACAATCCAAACCGTATCTATACATCGACATTTCATTTTATATCTGTGTAGAACGTAGAGAATGTAGAAAAATTGAAGACTTAAGAAAAAAATATTGTTACTAAACTTTCTCTGTCAGTTCGGACACGCACAATAAAATTGTCGAGATCAGATCGGCAAATAACGTTATATTCGCTGCGTGAATAATTAATAGGTGAGTATTAATATGCGAGAGGATATGATCTGTTTGTGCGTTAATGCGCGTCTGCGAGACGATAAGAAAGAGAGAGCAATTATCGTAATTATGTTAGGTGACGCGGTTTCACTCTTTTTTCTGTGTTTGCGCCTACTCGTTGCGAATTATCTATGACAGATCGTGATAATTCTGCTCGAATGTTTAATTACACCGCTAATGTAAACGCCCAACAAGTTAATAATGCTCGCGGCAAGGGAAGTGGCAATCTCATTGGTAATATGTCATGTACAAAGCGCGTCATTAATATCACTGACGTGATTATCCCGCACACAGCTTGTACTATACTTAGAAACAGAAATTTGTTCTGGTATATATAAAATACAATATATATGAGAAAGCTATTATTCGTGTGTATACACATTATATAATTTAAATAAAAATAGAAATAAGATATTTTCAGTACAAATAGTTCAAGATATTTGCTCGAGAATGTGAATTCATGTTCAATTTGCAATAAAGGATTATAACTGGACTAGAAGTTTCTATATCTGGCCGTGCAACGTCGCGATAAATTGCATTAGAGGAATTTATAGAGTTATAAAGTAATGGACAAAGATCTAAATCAGAGGAGCCAACGGTTGCTGGAATTTTCATTGGTACATTATTGATTCTACTACTTTTAGTTATTATAGGAAGAGAAACTAAGTTTATATTTCTCTCTCTATATATATATCTGATTTATATATATTATTATATATGTGCATCTGAAGTTTAAAATACAATAACAGATATACATTTAAGGCCAATAATAATATCCTTTTTAAAAATTGAAATAATTTCACTCTCTTCGAACTTGTCGCTTTAAATTCTGAAATATATATGCATCTCACGTAACGTCAGCAATCGTAGCGGAAGATATCTAGGGGCAATTAAATAAAATACGATAAAGGGAAGCATCGCGCGCGTCAGGGGAAATTTGTAAACGAAGTAGCACCCGATAATCTCTCCCGGCTATGGTTTTCGCGTGCACGAAGACACTTCTTCCGTTTTCTCGACGAGAGAGACTAACGACGATTCTCGCCCTCTTATCTGCTCGGTCACGTAGAGGGAAAGGAGGAACGTCGCGCCGTCGCAGGCGGTTCTTCAGAATGATGCGAAATGCGAGGAGGACGTCAGGGGTGTAAAAGAGCGAGGGAGGGGGATGGATAAGAATCGTCGGCATTCCCGGTTAATTTAGCTTGCTAGGAAGTGCCGTAAATAGGAAATGTCACGACGACGACGCCGCTCTCCTTCCTCGAGTTCCGGGGTTCGTAGATATGGTACGTCGTAGAAGTCATCCTTTGGAAGAGAAGACCTTTAGCCGAGAACTGGCCAAAAACAGACAATGACGTACGAAGCGATGGATCCGTTTGAACGGGTATAAGTGTTTATGTGAGCTTATGGAATATTCATTGTCCCTATATTCTTGGTCTCTTAACCTTTTAAGATGATCTGTTCGCATAGTGTGCGATAATCATGACTCCTTTTCAAGCTATTCAACTTATTGACAAATATTAGAAATGTGAAAGTTTACAGAGATGCATGTATCACCTACAAGCAAACTTGGCTATTGTGTGCTCGAACTTTTTATTATTTTTCATCATCGATTTATCGACAAAAGCGAGATAACTCGTTCATCACACAGATATGTCACGTATAAAGTATCATGTTACTTAATTAATGTAAAAAAGTTTATAGAAACAATATGGCATATGCAAGAATAGAGTACGGTCAATTAGATATAACAGGTTTATATTTTATTATTCATTAAAGCAATTTTTCCCTCTCTGCATTATTATAAAATATATAATAACAATTGAATATATTAATAAAATATATCTTAATATAATGTTTAGTATTAATGACATATGCTCTTTGCGCTCTCCTCTTCCTCTTCCTCTCTCTCTCTCTCTCTCTCTCTATGACTTCGCCGGCAAACCAACTCGCAGCAGAGCACATAATGCGTGGTAATCGGTTCCCATTTATTAGCTGTGCTTCCATCACGCTCGTAACTTGTGCCTTCCACCATACTGGGCCCAAAGCATTATTGAAGTATCCCGGCCGCGTACACCGAGAGGAGATACTGTACACAAATCACAACAAAGCCGGTGCATTAGCGCGACATCATCCTGAACCTTGTATAACATGTCCAGTATTCGGAGCGACGTAAACTACCATGGTAAAGCCGCCCCGGTCTGTACGACCACGAGAGCGCATCGATCGTGTGGAGAGCAGAATTTACAAACGCCCTTTCAATTCCCTTATATAATGGCGACGCGAAATAACGGGGTCGCGAGTCGAGGATCGCGAGAGATTGAGGAGACGGAAATCGCGACCGGTGATTTTTTAATCGTCACATTTCCGCGCGCGCGTTCGAAACAAATCTCGACAGTTGCACCGTCATCAATGCGGAAATGGCGAAGCGTATCGTCATTCCCCGGTTATATCAACAGAGCGAAATTCTACCATCCAGTCCATTGGGAGGTAATACAAACACTGCAGTGTAGGAAACTTGGATTTTCATTTGCATACTCGGCTAGGAGACGGCGGAGTGCATACTAGGGAGTGTATTATACATGCTTTCGAATTAGCATACGCTTGGCATTTGCAGTGATACAATTAACCCGGGCCGACGTAAGCTGCAAAAAGTGCGATTCCTCTTAAGGTTTTTCGAGCGCTTGCGAATATTCGCGAAAATTCGCCCTTTCGATACACCCTTCCCTAACTTAAGAGCCAAATATATATATGCATATAAATATATGTACACATGTATCGATTCCTCACATCATTTTACGCGTCACGCGAATATCGAGAGAATCTGTTAATAACGTCGACAAGCGATATTAATGAAAGGTCTGCCTGCGAACGACATCATTTTGTACTCGGTTCCTCTCTTTCCTTTTTTTTTTCCTCCCCCAGTCTGATCACAGGACGCTAACCAAAGCTTTCAGATCGAGCTGAAAACTTTAGACATCCGATCGAACTCTGCGCATGAAGATGAATGGGCCGCGAATTGCGGACTAAGTAGGATGTCACGAGGCAGCTCTCCTGCCATTTTCCACTCCCAACCCTGTACAACACAGCAAATCTCTCCGTCTCTCTCTCTCTCTCTCTCTCTCTCTCTCTTCACGTTCTACCCCACTGTTTATACCTCGTGTACCACAGCTCTCGCTTTCTGTCTATCTCTCTATCTCTCGTTCTCTCTTTCATCCCTTCACCCTTGTTGCTGTACAACTCTCGTTCTCTCTCGGTATCTCGGTTATATCGGGGCTCTCGCTTCTGCCGATGGCGTAACAAACGCAAGCGCGCGCGGCCGCATCCATCATGCGAGCCACTTTGTCACAACGGGATCAACAGCGCTTAAATTGTATTCGCGATTCGAGAACAGCCCATAAATTCTCATCGTCGCGACGGGTGGTGCTTCCTCCTTAACACGCGCCCGAGCGCCGTGATTCGACGGGGTTCTCTTCTTTCTCGTCGTGTATCCCGGTTTACATCTCCCGCTTTTATGGATTATTTTCCGTAAAATTTATGCTACATTACATATTTTGTATGTCGTACAACGCATTTTACCATTCATTCAAGCGAAGTACTTCGTTGATGAAATCGAAGAGACATATCGTACTTGATATGAGCTTCGAGTTGTTGAAGAATAAAGATTGCCGAGTAGCGCTAATGCGTTTCTAATGAAAAATAAAAAATATATATATCTGACTTTTTAAAGTACTTGCTTAACTCTGCACGCTAGTACGGAATTACGACGACGCGCTAATAATACAATGCAGTACGGGCAATTTCTCTTGAAACATTTCTAATGGCACCGAGTCAGTTGGATAGTTAGCGCTCAAATACCTGTCGTTAACTAGAGCAATCTAGCCCGAAGCGTACGGCGAACGTATTCATAAGGGAACCGAATATATCATGCTCGCGCATCTCCCTCTTGGTGTGAATGTTCACTGAACAATGGTTAACGATGACATTTTCGAATCGTGTGCGGAGTACAGCGACCAGTTACACGAGTGCTTGTACAAGGGGAATGTACATAGTAATCTATTTGATTTGATCAACGGCTTGTGTGCTTAATACTCGACAAAAAGTTATTTTAACTCTAGGATATATGACTTGCATCGCGAATACGATGGTGTAACGCGCGCCAATTTTATTCTATTCGCAAATTTAATTATTATCCATATTGATATGCGATACGTCATTTTTGCTTCGTAATCGATCGCTGATGCATCAAAATGAAAATGATGAAAGCAAAAATATGGACTGCACACGTGTAAATATTTAAAATTTTTTAAATTAATTTTTTTCTAATTTATTGTGATAGATAATTAAAAGTGGAATGTATTGATGAAAAAGTATTTCTAAAATATTATTAGAAATAATTTGTTTAAGAATATATTTAGTTTAATAACAATATATTGTAACAACGTTTCTCTTGCAAAACAAATGTATCAAAATTTATATTTTTGATACAAAATATCAAATAAGATTTACTTATTGTTAGTACGATATAGTTTTGAAAAGATATTATCGCATCACTGATTTAATTTAGTACGATTACGGAAATTTCCGACAACGCAAACTTCTGCGTAAGGAAGGTTAATCGGAAAGCAATGAACATCCCAAACTAATGCAATCAAGATCGTAATTAGCGCGGTAAACTGTATTAATTCTATTCCTGATAGCAGGACGTTTCTGGCTGCAAGTCGACGAAAGAACTTTCTTCAATTCGTGCTTGAAACAGGGTCACACGGCGGCTGCACACATGCAGAGAAATACGGATCTCGAAGATACGACCGAGTCTGCGACCACGTGCGACTGCGGTTCGGTACTTATGCAATTACTGGAATAGCCTTTGCAAATTGAATCTCAACCGCGGGTCGAGGATATCGAGGAAAAAAAAATTAACATCCATGCTACTATTATTGCCCCGAGAGAGGATGGCTCGAAAGGGATAGAGGCAGAGGACACGGCGTGACCAGCCGTATTTCCAGGGCTCCTAACTGTTTCCGGATATTGGATATTACAGCCATCCGCAGAGACATGAGGATACGCGAGAGTTAGATACACGTATATCGTCGAACATGATAGACTAACGGATAGTATATGGATTTTTATTTCATTTCTCGCTCGCATTTCATCTACGAAATTCTAGGAAACGTATAATTGATATTTTACTTTAGGCAGATAAATCGATTTTCTCGTAAGCTCCGAGGAATAGTAGAAAAAAAATTATTCCGTAGAAAAATACGACTCTCTTTTCCTGCGCAGAGGAATCCTTCAGAATTTTCAATCAGAAAAAGAGATTTTTTAATCTCTCTCTCTTTCTTAATAAATACATTTTAATAAATATAATACACTCCTCAAAATAATTAAGGGATCAACAAAAATTGTTCAAAAAAAAGGTAAATTTTAAATAGTTGTAACTTTTTTAAAAAAATAAGAATTTAAATTTTAGAAGAGTTTTAAAGCTTGAAATCTCTATTTTCGAAGGGTCATAGCTTTCTTCATTTTCTTCAATACTGATATTTTTATGTACAAAAAACGACGAACATAACGAAAATGGAAAATTTTCTTCTAACTTTGTAGCATGTCGCATACACAAGAAAATTTGAAAAAATTTTTGGACATTTTCACGTTTAAGCCGATATAAAGTTTTTCCTGCAAAATCGTTTTTTAAAATTTAAATTTTGATCTTTCCTAATCAAGTTATCGCAAATTGAAGAGAAAATGTCATTTTCACTTTGATCGATAACTTTGTTAAAAATCATCGCAAGAAAAAACGCAAGCGTATATCCTTAACGATGCGAATCTTTTGTTTCTGCTATTTTGATGTGTAACTTTAAGTAAATTTACTTGAAATTTATTATTATAATTATATTAAATTAGTAATTATTTATATAACTATTGTCATTAATAATTATTATTTATTGTAATAAAGTTAATAAAATATCAAATATTCACGCTTATTATATTTGCCATTGCGTTACTTTTTCTATTTATAAGCTCTCTTTCTCTTGCTCTAATATAAATAAATAACCAAACAATTTTAAAATTAAGAGATACTGAGGAGATTTAAATTATTTCAATATTTACATTTTAACAAAAAAAAAGTATGTACTATCGCGACCTTCTCCCCTTTCTTCTATCTTCGTATACTTTTACTTGAAATAATTTTCTTTGTATTTAGTCGTACACTATCTGTAATACGTAGCGAACATCATGTCAGGCGCACGGAATACCTGGGCATTAAAATATTTCACACAAATAAATGCTAAACGTGCAAAATGCAATATATGTGCTAAAGAAATTACTACTTTTACATTTATTAAAAGTAATGCAAAGACACATTTAAGAAAGGTCCATAATGAAGAATATCGCAATATTACTTCAGAGAACTCACCAGAAAGTTGAGAGTCAAAATTTGATAGAATTGGAAACACTCATATGAAGTGCAAATTATGTGAAAAAGTAATAGCTTTATTTAAACAGTATCTGTACACACAACATCTACGTTCAATACACAATTTAAGAGAGAAAGAACACAACTTGGTGACTACATATTTTAAGAAATTGAATTGGCAGGACCGACAATGTACAAAGTGTAATACGGTTATTGAAAATTCTAATTTTTCTGTCTTCGTGGAACATTTTAACCAGTGTTTCAGTCAATAGATCTTAAACTTCAGATTAACAAAATAAAGGAAAAAGCGGTAAATGTTATAATCTATGTTTTTTTCGAATTACTTTGATAGATTTGTTCATGACGGACGTCTTTCTGCTTTCAAACTGCATTTTAGCCAATGTCAGGGGAATATGATGAATCTTTAGATCTAACTTTACCGAAATAATAGAAAAAGCGGTAAATATTAAAGTTTATGTTTTTGTTCACATTACTTACATATGCGTTTACGTACAATGAATAAAATTGTGTATAATATTTAACTATTCAAATATGTAGCATATGTATATTATAAATATAAATATTCAAGACAGATGTGTATAATTTGAACTGTACAAGTATTATAAGCATTAGAGTCTCAGTTTTACTTAGTTAATACTATATTAAAATATAATTACTTATTGTTAGCTAATTCTAAATTTAAATTTGCCTACTATTTATTAATCTTACAGTCGATAATTTATGATAATTCGTGACAATTTGTAATAATTCGCAATTCTTATAAATTATAAATAAACACGAGGATTAAATAATGCAACAAATATTTCTGATTTTCGATAGTATTCCGGTGTCAAACTTTGATAACATTGAATATTTAAGTTTTTGAAAAGACTTAAATAATAAATGTTTTATTTTTAATATAAGATTTGAATATGATTTTAAAATATTGATTAATCTTGTAATTGTTACCTTTTATTCTGTGCAGATCATACAGCAATTCAAGCACTTTAAGTTTTAAAAAAGATGCTGAAACTGTTATACCACAATAATCAGTTGCAGTAAAAAGCTGCAGTAAGAAACATTTTGAGCTTGATAATTTAAATAATTTCAAAGATGGAAAAGAAGCAAACGTATATCTCTGATGACGAATCGTCGATGACGATCTGTATTTGTCATTTTGATATGTAACTTTAAGTAGATTTACTGAAAATTTTTATTATTATAATTATAATAAATTATTAATTATTTATATAATTATTAATTGTCATTAATAATTATCATTTGTTTGTTGTAATACCGAAAATAAAAGTTTTATAAATTGTATACATCAAATAATTTTATCAGATAACTATTATAACGTATATCTTATTTATTTTTACATTCAACTAATTTATTTCGCATTTTCTTTTTTATCAACTTGATGATTTAAATTAATTAGTTTAACAAAATTTATGTTAATCAAATATGCTGTGAGAAATTGCTATTAATAATATGTTTGCGCTTATTGTTTAATATTTGCAATTGTGTAACTCTTTATATAATCTTTCTCTAATCAATTATAAATAAATAACCAAATCATTAATATTAAAACATGCTAAGCAGATTTAGAATGTGTATCGATATTTTTATTTAAATAAAGAATCATATGTACTTTACGCACGACACTTGCTACTTTCTATTAGAGTCAGCTTTACTTAGCCAATTATTATTAATAATTATATTATTATCAATTGATTGTAATATAGGTAATTAAAAATGAAAAAGTCTCACAAGTAAAATGATTTGATTTAGTATAATAATGTACGTCTCTTCAATTTATATTTCAATGTATATAGATTAATATGTAGGTAACCAAATAGTTAAAATTCAATGTTTTTGAGGAAATTTAGATTTTATATCAATATTTACATTTAAACAAAAATAATATGTATATATTTTTGCGACCTTCTCTTTCTTCTATCTTCGTACTTTTACTTGAGATAATCTTCTTTTGTATTTAGTCGTACACTATCTGTAATACGAACATCATGTCACACTTACCGAGAATCTGGGACTGGGCATTGAAATATTTTACACAAATAGATGATAGATATGCAAAATGCATTATATGTGCTTCAATAATTGTTTCTTTTACTCTTACCAAACACAATGCAAAGAGACATTTACGTAATGACCACAACGAAAGGTATCGCAACATTACTTCAGAAAACTCAACAGAACGTTGGGAATCACTATTTAATACATTTAAAGACAATGAAGACAGTTATATGAAGTGCAAAATTTGTGGAAAAGTTTATTGGATGATCAAACAGGAAAAACTCACACAACATTTACATAAAAGGCACGATATAACAAAGGAAGATGACGACTTTATGGTTACACATATTAATCAATATATCATATTTTGGCAGACAAAACAATGCACAAAATGTAAAAGGATTTTTCGAAACAGGCGTCTTTCTGTTTTCAAACAGCATTTTAGCCAATGTCAGGGGAATATGATGAATCTTCAAATCTAATTTTAACGAAATAATAGAAAAAGCAGTAAGTATTACAGTTTATGTTTCTCTTCATATTACTCACATATGCGTTTACGTACAATGAATAAAATTGTGTATAATATTTAACTATTCAAATATTTAGCATATGTATATCATAAATATAAATATTCAAGTCGGATGTGTAAAATTTCAACTGTACAAGTATTATAACCATTAGAATCTCAGTTTTACTTAGTTAATACTATATTAAAATGATTACTTATTGTTAGCTAATTCTAAATTTAAATTTGCCTACTATTTATTAATCTTATAATTGGTAATTTATGATAATTCGTGATACACACAATTTTTAATAATTCGCAATTTTTCTAAGTTATGAATAAATACGAGGACTAAATAATGCAACAATAATTTTTGTTTTTGGATAGTATTCGGGTGTCTAACTTTTGATAATATCGAATATTTTAGTTTTTGAAGAGACTTGAATAATAAATGTGTTTTATCATTAATATAAGATTTGAATATAATTTCAAAATATTGAGAGAGATTAATCTAGTAATTGTTATTTATTATTCTGTGCAGATCATTCAGTAATCCAGACACTTATAGTTTTAAAAAAGATGGTGACAATGTTACTCTAGAAATCAGTTGCAGTAAAAAGCAGCAGTAAAAAATATTTTGAGCCTGATTTATTTAAATAATTTCAAAGATGAAAAAGAAGCAGCGCGTATATCCTTGATAACGAACCGTCGATCTATTTTTGTCATTTTGATGTGTAATTTTAAATAGATTTACTTAAAATTTTTATTATTATAATCATATTAAATTATTAATTATTTATATAATTATTAATTGTCATTAATAATTATTATTTGTTTGTTGTAATAAGAAAAATAAAAATTTTTTAAATTGTATACATCAAATAATTTTATCAGATAACTATTATAACGTATATCTTATTTATTTTTACATTCAACTAATTTATTTCGCATTTTCTTTTTTATCAACTTGATGATTTAAATTAATTAGTTTAACAAAATTTATGTTAATCAAATATGCTGTGAGAAATTGCTATTAATAATATGTTTGCGCTTATTGTTTAATATTTGCAATTGTGTAACTCTTTATATAATCTTTCTCTAATCAATTATAAATAAATAACCAAATCATTAATATTAAAACATGCTAAGCAGATTTAGAATGTGTATCGATATTTTTATTTAAATAAAGAATCATATGTACTTTACGCACGACACTTGCTACTTTCTATTAGAGTCAGCTTTACTTAGCCAATTATTATTAATAATTATATTATTATCAATTGATTGTAATATAGGTAATTAAAAATGAAAAAGTCTCACAAGTAAAATGATTTGATTTAGTATAATAATGTACGTCTCTTCAATTTATATTTCAATGTATATAGATTAATATGTAGGTAACCAAATAGTTAAAATTCAATGTTTTTGAGGAAATTTAGATTTTATATCAATATTTACATTTAAACAAAAATAATATGTATATATTTTCGCGACCTTCTCTTTCTTCTATCTTCGTACTTTTACTTGAGATAATCTTCTTTTGTATTTAGTCGTACACTATCTGTAATACGAACATCATGTCACACTCACCGAGAGCCTGGGACTGGGCATGGAAATATTACATACGACAAGATGCTGAACGTGCAAAATGCATTATATGTGCTTCAATAATTGTTTCTTTTATTCTTACCAAACAAAATGCAAAGAGACATTTAAGTAATGACCACAACGAAAGGTATCGCAACATTACTTCAGAAAACTCAACAGAACGTTGGGAATCACTATTTAATACATTTAAAGACAATGAAGACAGTTATATGAAGTGCAAAATTTGTGGAAAAGTTTATTGGATGACCAAACAGGAAAAACTCACACCACATTTACGTAAAAGGCACGATATAACAAAGGAAGATCACTACTTTGTGGCTACACATCTTAATCAATATATCACATTTTACCAGACACGACAATGCACAAAATGTAAAAGAATTTTTCAAAACAGGCGTCTTTCTGTTTTCAAACTGCATTTTAGCCAATGTCAAGGGAATAATGAACCTTTAGATCTAACTTTATCGAAATAATAGAAAAAGCGGTAAATATTACAGTTTATGTTTTTCTTCATATTACTCACATATGCGTTTACGTACAATGAATAAAATTGTGTATAATATTTAACTATTCAAATATTTAGCATATGTATATCATAAATATAAATATTCAAGTCGGATGTGTAAAATTTCAACTGTACAAGTATTATAACCATTAGAATCTCAGTTTTACTTAGTTAATACTATATTAAAATGATTACTTATTGTTAGCTAATTCTAAATTTAAATTTGCCTACTATTTATTAATCTTATAATTGGTAATTTATGATAATTCGTGATACACACAATTTTTAATAATTCGCAATTTTTCTAAGTTATGAATAAATACGAGGACTAAATAATGCAACAATAATTTTTGTTTTTGGATAGTATTCGGGTGTCTAACTTTTGATAATATCGAATATTTTAGTTTTTGAAGAGACTTGAATAATAAATGTGTTTTATCATTAATATAAGATTTGAATATAATTTCAAAATATTGAGAGAGATTAATCTAGTAATTGTTATTTATTATTCTGTGCAGATCATTCAGTAATCCAGACACTTATAGTTTTAAAAAAGATGGTGACAATGTTACTCTAGAAATCAGTTGCAGTAAAAAGCAGCAGTAAAAAATATTTTGAGCCTGATTTATTTAAATAATTTCAAAGATGAATAAGAAGCAGCGCGTATATCCTTGATAACGAACCGTCGATCTATTTTTGTCATTTTGATGTGTAATTTTAAATAGATTTACTTAAAATTTTTATTATTATAATCATATTAAATTATTAATTATTTATATAATTATTAATTGTCATTAATAATTATTATTTGTTTGTTGTAATAAGAAAAATAAAAATTTTTTAAATTGTATAAATATAATAATGTTATCAGGTAACTATTATAATGTATATCTTTATTATCACATTCTAACACACACATTCACAGAAAATATATAACTTTCAACTAATTTCTTTCGCAATTTCTTTTTTATAAACTTGATGATTAAAATTAATTAGTTTAACGGAATTTATGGTAATCAATTCTGCTCTGAAAAATTGCTATTACTATATATTTGCGCTTATTGTTTAGTATCTATTAGCTATACATTGTGTAACTCTTTTTATAATCTTTCTCTAATCGAATCATAAATAATAAATAACCGAATCATTAAAGTTAAAACATGCTAAACAGATTTAGACTGTTTATCAATATTTATATTTAATCAAAGAATCAAATGTACTTCTGCGCGTGACATTTGCCTCTTTCGTCTATATTCTTCCTATACAATTCTTTGAACTAATTTTTTTCTTGCATTTAGTGATATAATCTGTGATACGTAGCGGATATGATGTCTTAAATGGTAGTAGGAATATTTTACACAACACGACGATAAGACATTATGCAATATGTGAAACGTAGAATATATTCTAAATAGAAATGACTGATATATAAAGAAGCAGCTAATAATTGGATATCAGGACATTTATCGTAATATTCCTTTTTAAAAAAAATTAAGAGAAGCGTTGCTATTGCAATATGTCACAGATAAAATACTATGTAAAATTTGTCAAAAGACTTAAAAAATAATAATCTAATCTTCTTTTCTATTTGTTTTTGTGTTAAATTTTACTTTTGTTTCTTTTATAATTATCGCAAGTATATAATTATAAAATAATATATTTGAAGAAACATTTGATTAATAGAAATAATTTTTGAGCAGAATTTTCTATTTTAATATGATATAATTAACGTCGTATGATAGAAAACTTTGCAAATCTATTTTATTGCCCAAATTATTTTACAAGAATATTTTGTGCAGTTTATAATAATGGAACATATTAACAATTTTATAAAAATTATTTAATTCCATTACATGTTGTAAGGCTATGCTATTAATTTTAGAATTGTAAATGTTTTAATATAATTATTTGGTTATATTTTATTATTGCCGTCTTCTAGATTTTACACGTTTTTATATTTGTAATAATGTATCTGTTTTATGCTGATACATTTCTATATAAATATTATAAATATTTGAATCGGATTTATATACCACACAGAGCACTTGTGTTTTTCATAAGAATATTATAAATATTTAAATTAATTTGATTTAGCTAATACTACAATAAAGTAAATTAATTCAAATTTATTACTTATTTATTATAATTATTTTTTTATTTAGCTGCAAATATTGCGTATATTTCCAGCATAAATTTAAAATTGTAACTGTTGAAGAATAAAAAATAAATAAATGATCTGAGACGTTAAGCAGATGTAGACTGTGTAACAATATTTATAGTCATATAAGAGAATCACGCGTTTTTCAGTGACCTTCCTCCTTTCCTTTTATCAACAATTTTATATTCTTTGTACATTATTCCTTAAAATAATTTTCTTTTTGATTATAGCAGTGCGATTTGTTATATGAAATGAATATCATGTCATTGTCACAATATAGCTGGCAGTAGAAATACTTCACACAAGACGAATATCAGGCATCATGCAACATGTGTAAAGCACAATATACTTTTTAAAGATATGACTCAAATAAAAAGAAACATCAGAATGTTTATCGTAATATTCTTTCATAAGGAAACTGACAAGATTGACTGTCACAATTTGACTTAATTAGAAATCGTATGAAATATAGAATTTGTCAAAGATCTTATAGCATAACAATAACTATTTCATCTGGTATGAGAACACACTTAATTGATGAACACAATATTAATAAAGGAGAAAAGATAGAAAACAAATTGATGTCTAAATATTCTAAGACATTACTTCCGCCTCAGACACGAAAATGCTTGCTATGTAAAGTTCTTCAAAACTGTAATTCTTCCGACTTTTTTCAACGTTTTAGCCAGTTTCACGAGACTAATAAATCTTAAGGTTTCAAAAACGGTAAATATTATAGAATTATATATTTTTAAAATTATTTACATATACATTTATATATAATGAATCGAATTGTGTATATTAAACTATTCAATTATAATTAACTAATACTAAATTTAAATTTGCCATCTATTTATTAATCATGCAGTCGGTAATTTAAAATAATTCGTGACAATTTCTAGTAATTTGCAATGTTGATGAATTATAAACAAATGCGAGGACTAAATAATGCAACAAGTATTTTTGTTTTTGGATAGTATTCGCGTGTGAAATTTTTGATAATATCGAATATTTAAGTTTTTGAAGAGACTTGAATAATAAATGTGTTTTATTATTAATATAAAATTTGAATATGATTTTAAAATATTGACTTAGAAGTTTTCAAATAAAAGTTGAAAACGTTGCAACACATCAAGTAACAATACCCGCAGTAAAATAAATTTTGACTTTATGAAAAGAAAAAATCATCACGCGCCCCTGGTAAGTAATCATTTATTAATGTTTTTTATGTATATATTTTATGTATTATAAATTAAAGCATTTTTGACTATATTTATAATTAATTTTAATAATTATTAAGTTAAATATTATTAATATGATTAATAATTATCATTAATAATTATATTATTATCACATAATTATAACAAAGGTAATTAAAAATATGATGTAAACTCATAAATAAAAAGGTATGATTAAGTATAATAATACGTCTCTTGAATTGATATTTCAACAAGTATATAGATAAATTAATTTCAATCATGTTTAGATATAGGCATCCAAACATGATTGAAATTGAGTGATATTGAAGAGATTTTAACTATATCAATATTTACATTTAAACAAAGAATTTCTATGCATTTCTGCGACCTTCTCCTCTTTCTTCTATTTTCGTATATTGTTATTTGAAATAATCTTTTGTATTTAGTCGTACACTATCTGTAATACGTAGCGAACATCATGGCATATTCACGGAGAACCTGGGAGTGGGCATTGGAATATTATACAGAAATAAATGATGTACAAGCACAATGCAATATATGTAATACAAATAGTTTCTTTTTGTCTTAAAAGAAGTAATGCAAAGAATCATTTAAGAAATAAACATAAGGAAATTCACCGCAATGTTACTTCAGAGAACTCAACAGAACATTGGGTGTCGCAATTTGATATAATTGCAGACACCCATATGAAGTGCAAAGAGTATTACGAAGAAATCCGTATACATAAAAATGAAAAGTTAACACAACACCTAGCAAACCACAATTTTACAGAGGAAACACACGACGAGCTAACTACATATTTTAATAAAAAAGGTAGTACGCAATTACGAGAATGCACAATATGTAGCCAGCTTTTAGCAAATGTTGCCGATTCCTTAAACCATTTGAGGCAATGTCATGCATAATTGATGAATCAATCTTAAAACATCAGACCAACGGAATAAAAGAAAAGGCGGTAATAAATATATATTATTTATCTTTTTTTAATTACAAATGTTTTTATACGTACTGAGTAGAATTGTGTAAAATGTATTAAACTGTTAAAATATTCAGCATGTGTTTCTAAAAAAAATATAATGAATTTTCAAATCAAATATTTATAATTTTGATTTTATGAGTATTATAAATATTCGAGTCAAAACTACCATTTATTTATTAATCTTATAGTCTGTAATTTATGACAATTTGTAATAATTCGTAATTTTTATAAATTATAAATAACTATAAAGATAAGTAATGTAACAAATATCTTTATATTTATATAAAATATCAAATATTTTTGAGAATATATTGAATTTTAAAATTTTCGGAGAGTCTTGAATAATAAAAGTATTATATTAATAATAAAATTGTATGCGCATTATTGAAGTAGAAGTTTATATTATTGATTAATCTTTTTTATAATTGTTATTTTGTATTCTGTGCAGATCATTCAGAAATACTGAAAACTATGCAGCTGCAGAAAAAAGCTGGAGTAAAAAACATCTTTATCATGAAGACTTATGGTATATAATTTCAAAGGAGAAATGGTATCAAACGTGTATCCCTGATGACGAATCATTTATTTTTGCCATTCTCATGTGTAACTTTAAGCAGTTTTACAAAATTTTTTTATTATAATGTAAGTCATATTAAATTATCATTATTTATATATTTATTAATTGTCATTAATAGATATTATTTGTTTGTTGTAATAACAATAATAAAAATTAAAAATAAAGAGAAAAAATATAATTTTATAAAATAGCTGTATGTTATATTTTATTTCTATTTAATATTAATTTTTTTTTCAAAACATTGCTGCTTTCTTTGGTCTTGTCTTATCTAATTTTGGCATTCTAATGCAGCAGCATTTAATGTTGTATTTTGCATCTGAATTATGAAGCAGGGAAGCTTGTAATTAACCATTTAGCAAGCTATCATCGTGCAGCGTAACCCATGTTGCGCTATCTTTTCGCTTTCACTCGCTAGTCGCAATTCATAATTCTGCAGAGCTGTTGCAGCTTCAACGCGGAATCATCGCACCCGCTCGTCCCGAAAACTCAAACGCGAATCACACACGCGTTGCGTACGCGTTGGCGCGTATTATTCTAAACACGAGGCACATCCTATTTGTACTATTAATGAGAACAATACGCACGAGAAATACGCACGTATGTGATACACAATATAACGATATATACATCGCGCATTCTCGTCGTTCGCGCGGAAATATACCCTGTATTCCTCGTTTCTCATCTCGCAATTTCCAAGGACGGGAGGCAATACGGAATAGACGAGGAGAAGCCATTAATTACGAAAAGAGCATTAGAGTTCGACGCGCGAAATGCGAACTTTCCCAGAGGATCCGCAGGCGCGGATGTCCCGCAACTGCGAGGTAAGTAGGGCGCGAACACGTAACGACATTAATATCGAATCGCTCGTCTCGTTCGCGCGTTCGAGAGCTCGCTGCTTGCGAATCGCGCAGCGTCTCCTGCGTTTTCAGGCCCCTCGACTGAAAAGCTCCACGGAATAAATCCAAGCCGGTAATTCCGGAAAGAAGTTCTCTCTCGAGGATTTGTTTCGATGCCGAGCAATATCCTTCGCGCTGCCTGCTTCCTTTCATCCGGAGGATAATGACATGATGACGATAATTCCACTTTTGATAGCAATATTAAAACTCTCTCTTTGTGCACTATGTAAGGTACAAGTGAAACTCTCAAGTTCAAATTTCGCCATTATTTTTCATTGTTGTATTTATATTCATATATTTGTGTTATTTGTGGCGATCAGCTGATTGCCAAAAAATTCACGCGACAAGTAAGAGTATAAATCGATTCGAGATTTTTAGTGAGAAAAATTTAAAAAGGAATATATCTCTCGGTGTGAAAAAGATCTGGACATAAAACGATACAATTTTAAGAGCTAAAAATTTTCGAGCGATATTATGTGAGAGAAGTAAAGAAACGAGAGAGCGAAAGAAAAAGAAACACGAATGAAGCTATTAAAAGAAGGATTCGAAAAAAAGCCGTGTATCGCGGAACTTTTATGGATTTTACGTTTTACCAGCGAGGAGCAACGATTCTGGAAAAAAAACTCGTTCGCGAAAATCTTTTCTCCGATTTCTTCCCTGCATACGAATGTCGAATGTTAACGCGCTTAACTAGCTTATCTCTCGCGTTTCTTCATCCGCAGAGAAGATTCGTACGTACATGTGTATGTGTATGTGTGTCTATGCAAGCGCAAGCGCGAAAGTCGACAGAGACGTGTCTCCGTTCCATCGCGGAGAGCAACTCTCTTTTTCTGTTCTTGTAATTACTTAATACATTATTAATAGACGGCTGACTTTACATAAGCTCTCCAGGGGAAAGACGGAAAATTTCGAGACGAGAAGTTAAGCAGATTGCCAAGACTGGACATTTGCATACTGGCGCCGCTGCACCTCTTCCTCCTTTTACCCGTACCGACAAAATCCTACCATCATTTCACCGCACGTAGTCATAGTAACACTTTTCCGAGCGAAATGCTATATTATTGGATGAATCTCCCGACTTTCAAAAAGTTTTCGATAATGAACTCCGTTTTAAGTAGAGATAAACGGATATAACGCAAGGAAGAGTAAAAACATAAATGGAGAGGAAACTTAAATTAATTTAAATTATCGCATTAATTTTTTTCAAGAGAGATTCCTTCTTCCACATCTATTCTTTTTCTCTTAAATGAACGATGCATCTCTTCTGCAATTTCGCAAACGATGCGTCGTCCGCTCGTAGAGTCCGAGTATAATAAAAGTGTTTTATTCTCCTCCCCGAAGGTATGCTAAATAAACTTGAAAATATCCTTTTCCGAGGTAACGATAAGATGGCTTTAAAGCGCAGATTTGCACGCTTTAACTATTAGTCGAGGAGCCGTTCGCAAGATACAGTACGCCATCAACAGTGGGTAGATATTCAACCCTCGGAAGGAGGACAGTGAAGCTCCAGTGTAACTTTAGTGGTAAATTGGAGGTAATTTGCGAGAGAGGCGGTCACCCGGGCAGTTAGCGAGCCAACAACCGCCGCCAGAACAACAGACTTGCTCGCCCAGTGTACCGCTGTTACCTGAACGTTGGCTTTACAAAGGGTTAGAAGGAGCTGTGAGCAAATGGTCCGCTCTTTCGTCCGCATCGATATTGCTTCTTCTGTCGTTAATCGTATTTAACCAAAATGTAATAACGCTTGAACGACGACTTGGTCCGCCTGTTTAAAATTTCAAGAAACTTAAAAATCTTAAAAATCGAGAAAAAAATTAATCATGTGTCAACTCTTTTCAAGATTAAACAATATTGTTGTTGAATTGCATGGAATTTTTCTCGATTGTATCTGCTTTTGTATAAAGAGCGATTCGAATGTATGGAACGTGAATATTTGCAAAAATAAAATGCTGCATTCATTCTATAAAAATAGCGATATCTCGGTAACTTGTGTAACTTTTGTAAAAATTTACAAAGCATCGTAATGTAAATGTATTCGTCATTATACCGCGAAGAAAGGATACAAAAGGCTCAATAACGAAAGGAAAAAAAGCGCGATGCGATTTAAATTTTACATTATTTTTATTCACCCCGTTGGAGTCGACCGGTTAATCATCTCTTTGTCCAGGAATCACAATCAATACTGCCGTTTGTACGATTAGAGAATAAGTAAAGCTAAACGCATAGTCCCTTCCCTTTCATATTGATGCGCGAATCACGTACATTGAAACGATAAAGCGCTCAATATGGAGCACAATGAAAAGCAGCGCTCTCGCGCAAGAGGATGAAAGGAGCTTATGTTTCACCATCGGCGCACCGTTTGCAAATCATCGTCACCGATTTCAGACCACGAGAATTTCACTTCGTTCTATTCCACGTACATTCACACACTGGTATCCTATTTTTACACACTGGACGGTGACCGCGCAAAAAGGCAGTTTCCGCGAATGCGGCGTTTCGCTTTCTCACTTCCGCGGAATATGTGCGGTCGCGTAGACTTTTTACTTTCTCTTTTTGTTCCTTTTTTTTTTTCTTAATTTCACGGATATATTTTCTATGCCGACGCATTTGCATTTTAATGAAGGGACCGCGAAAGAAAGTTATAAATAAGAAACACTTGGGCACGAACACTAGATTAAAAGCAGGATCAAATGGAGGTCGGGTAAGTTGCAAGCGACGAAATTATTCACGACGAGGAGACCGGTAGTCATTCTTTTTTCGCAGTGTCTTGAGGGCCACAGGTGCGCGCATAAGAAATAGCGAAGAAAACTTTGATTCTTAATGTTGATCTTACACCGTTGCTAATCTCGAGATGTTATGTACCGAACGTATTGCAAAATTACGTAACCTCTGATGTTAAATTTCATTTTTTCCAAAAGATATTTTTTCACCGCGTCGTTTAATCTTCACAACGACATTTGTTACGATTGCGCGATACAATCTTCCAAAAGTTCCCTACTAAGCTTACTCTTGAGTCGCGCGAGGGATTTGAGGCGAGTATGCGACTTATTACATTTGCCGTGCAGCTTAAAACTGTCTTAGAGACACGGAGGGTTCGAGGAAATGATCGCGCGATAGACGGAACGATGTACAAGAGTTCCCAATTATCCCGTGGTACGTGGTGAAAAATCACGTCAGCGTCGAAGACGGCAGGCTCGGAGCCGTAATGCGAGCTTAGTTGAAAAGCTGAATCGCACTCCTGGGGCAACGCCTCGCTCGTTGGCTCGGAACCCTCCTGACTTACGAGCAGATTAAGAAACTCCCCGGGTCTCGATAACCAGCCTCCAAAGTGCCTCGGGTCACTGCTCGGCCGTGAAACGAATATCCCCGGCGGAACCCCTCGAAATTCGGTAAGATATTATTTTCCGACTTTCTTCGTTCGCGTGTTAATTACAGACCGGCTTTACGTTATTAACCCTGCCTGGGAACCTTTCTCGAAATTCAACGTCCCCTTTTGGGTTCTACGATCCTGGCGAATCTACGCGATTGTTGGAGCGCTAATGTTGCGAAACGCCCGTAAATATGTATCTCTGTGAAATCTGAGATTTCGCTGTAATGAGCGAATCGAGCAAGTCTGACGAGATGGAAGTATTGTATAACCAATAATCAAATTAATTAATATTTTAATACATCCAATTAATTATTAGAAATACTAAAACAAATTCTCTCTCTCTCTCTCTTTCATCTTATTGTTAGTGGAAATTTATTTCTATAAAAATATACAAAAATGAAAAAATTACAATTCAAATCTCTATTTCACAATGCATTTTTTAATTACATAGTTTTACATACAATTTCATGTACTTTTATATAAGAAAGAAAGACAGAGAAAGAGAGATAATTTAGTTAATACACGTACTTGGCTGCAGTGTCTTGCATAAATCTCATCAAACACTTACGCTGCTGCTGCATTCATGAGATTTTTTCGCGACGGATGAAATCTCATGCGAAGATGAGCCGTGTATATGCACTTAAGTTCGGGGAAGGGGCTCCGGTTGAGAAATTTTCCATGACACGATGACGTTATGGAGTTTGTCCCATTTTTGTGCGCGGGGGAGATTAAGATTTTAATTGTGCAGCACGCGGTAATTACAGAGCAAACTTCCTCTCCGCGAGCTTTCTCGCACGTCTTCTCCCTTCCATCCTCAACTTCTTTTTGCCGTTCTAAAGTCTATGATGCAATTCTCTCTTTCATTCTCCTTCTCTCTCTCTCGGTCATACGTCTTTTCCTTTCTTTTTTCTTCTTCGGTGCTCCTTTCACGCGAATCCTACGCCGAGGTAGTAGAAGTTTGCAAGGCCTCGGAGCTCTATGATTGGACGAGTTTTCAGGGTAGTGAAGGCAGTTTTACCTGCTGGAACAGGGGAGAAAGATCTTTTTCCTGGATGGAGCTGGAATAATATTTGTAGATTACGAACCGCGGAACTTATTCGCCGCTTGAGAGAATAAGAGAGGGAGAAAACGTCGAATCAAGTTGAATGGAGTAAGTGAAGAACGGCGGAACAAGAAGAATATCTAGACGTACCGTGCACTCGATAGATCAACATTGGTATATTTCTCACCTCACTTTAGTCATGCATAAAGGATACACAGGATGATTAAACGATCGCATCTAAAAATATATATACATTCATAAAACTATCCATAAAAAGGAATAGCCCATTAGACTATCGATTCTATGTATAATGTTCATTAAAGAAAAAAATATTTTGCAAGCGTATAAAATAATTTTGTGAAAACATTTCAAATTGATTTAACTTTTACTTATTTTAATATAAAATATATTTCAATTTTCTTGTATTTTATTAATATATTAGAGAGTTAAATTTTATTTATAAAACTTTATAATATTTTATATAAGTATGTACATAGAAATATAAAAATTCTCTGGCATTCAACAAAGAAATTAAAATATATTTTACATTAGAACAAGCAAAAGTTTTTAATTTCATACTATTATATTTTGCAAGGTTTTTCTTTAACCTTGTGGAATATTTTATAATTTAATAGTAAAGATATTTTAAAATTTATCGTATAGCAATTACTTTTTTTATAGATATTTCTTTCAACAGATGGTATGTATATATTCTATATAAAAACAATCTTCTAATTATATTAGAAATTAATAATTTAGAGAAGATAATATATTATTTATGGACATTTGAAATAATCAATGTAAAGATAATAATTCTGGATTAACTGTGATAATAATACTGTAATACTTTAATGTTTCACAGACTGAAGTGGATACTAAATTCTACTAATATTCATTGTCTCCATGTAAAAGAATGGAAATAAAAGTATTTAAAAATAAATTTGCTTGATACTTATGAAAATAAAATATTCTCCTTTTGTTACATTAAAAGAGATTTGAAGAACATTTGTAATGGGAATTCCGATATTCTGTGTACTAAAACAATACAATATCTTTCAAAATAACTGTAACTTATGAAAGAAAATAAAATAAAAAAATATTATCATATAAATAAATAAAATACACACAATTCTCATCAATTCATGTTTTCTGTATTGTTAATCTGTTATTGAATTATTATTTGCATACACAAATATTTTTATACAAATCTCATAGAATCAATTTTGATGTTTTCCACAATATTACGTCCAATTTAATTCATTCACATTACGAGAATAGCAGAAAAAAAATTCCCTCCACAATAATAATCAGCATTTTTGAAACCATCAGCTTTTATAATGTTGCTAAAAAAAAGTGTCGAGATTTTCTCGCTTGTTTTTCCAAACAAACTTGTATTATTTTATATCCTGGTAATACAACAAGTTAGTTGGTGGCGGAGAGTGTAGGAGAGTAATATAAACGTATTGTTAATCCGATGGATTAATTAACGTGTCGCGCGACGCATCCTCCATTGCGTTAAGGACCAGAGCAGGAACGAGTCGGCTCCGCAGGTTTCTAGTACTTTCGGTGCGGCAAACTTGGTAAGCTCGGGAGTTATGCGTTCTCCGGGCAAACTTGCTCCGGCCAGCACGCACCAGCGGCAGCCACCGTGTTAGATGGTTATACCACGTACACGGGCTAACTTGAATAATAGACATTGTTGTACGAATTAGGCGGGTAGGGGTAGCCACGAAGAGAGCCGGTGGTGGTGGTGCGACCGGACCTCCCTGCGAACGCGAACCTCCGACTTTAATTAACGATGTCTGAACATCCAGTCCGCCGGACGTGTTATTAACTCGTCCCTCGTCGAGCTGGCGGCCCGGAATCCGAGAATTCGTGGACGTTTCCTCGGACGGGAATTATTTCGAAACGTTTGTCGGTGTCGGAATAAGGCGGAAAGAATGTCCCGGATAGTTTACCGCGGAGGATTTGTCGTCGTTCTTCAAGTTCGAACTCGCGATATATACTATAGAAGATTCCCAAACCCTCTCTCCGCTTTGACTTTCGAAGTCTTCTTCGGTAGAATAGTACGATAAGAAAGTAACAGACGGAAAGAACGGACGGATCGCGATGTCAATTTCCAGAGAAAGAGAGAGAGAGAGAGAGATCCAGAAACGCGATCCAGATGCGCGGAAGAACACGGACCGAGAAAAAGTTTTCTCCCGCGCTTACGGTATTACGATTCGGTCTGACCATAAATAAGAAACCGGCGCGGCGTGCTATTCTCGATATAACTCACTGGATTTCCATACGATGATAAAACGGACGCTCGGACCCTCGGCACGATGATTTATAAGATTCCCGATGCAGTCGCAAAATCTTCCCCGTTGCCTGATCCGTTCGAGGATGTTTGCGCGCGATAACGGGATCTGTCGCGCGTTTTATCCCGCTCGTCTCTCTTTGGCTTCTAATCGTACAAAACGGACAAGCGTAAGATTTTTTTTTCTTAACGATCCACTCCCTCTCTCACTTTCTCTCGCTCTCTCATGTTTGGTATATGCGTGTATTGGTGGGTTACGAGAGCTACATCCATTCTCGCACACACAAGGGGTTCCTATCAATATGTTTGATGAAATATGGATTATTCCCGATGGACCCAGCGGGTCGGTTCAGGAATACCAAGAAATCATCCACGACGTCCGTATTCACATCTTGATGTACGATCTGTGTGGATATGGTGCCGTTTTTCACATCCGTGCTTTCATTGCTGCAAATTTTAGCATAAGTGAATTAAACCGTATCTTTGCTACGCGATCGATTATCCTCCTTCAAGATAATTCTCAATTTCTATTTGTCATCAAATGCACACTAAAAATTGTTTACGTGAATCTTCGGTCTTATCGTTATTTATTAAGCAAGTAATACCGCGTAATGTATTGTGTGCAATTATATAAAGACGAGCGTAAGGTTTAGCGCTGATGAAAAGTCACCCTCTTAATGAACACGAATATTTTCAGTCGGCAATCGATGTTCGCAAAGTTGGCGCTTAATAAGGTCTGCGGTATCCGGTCGAGTCGACGCAATAATAGCATGTCGAGAGATTTAATATCGTCGAGTTGTGTGCCGCTCCGACGATCAATTAATGAGCGTCAGATTGTGTTTCGCGGAGTTTCTTCCTCCCGAATCCCGAAAAATGGAACGGCCATCGAACGAGAAAGAGTGAGAGGAGGTTGATCCGAAATTAAATTATCTTCTCGTTTCTATCTCACGCGCTTCATTCTTTATCACGTCGTTCGGACCGTGATATATTGCGTGATGCGACGGCGCCGGTCATTTGTCAAGCAGCTCGAAAATATCTATGAGAGACTAGGAACTCTTCGGCGTATTCACTCGCACGGATTGTGGATTTGTTGACAAAAAGTTTTGCCATAAGTCAGACGACGGAGAGAGAGAGAGAGAGAGAGAGAGGGCTGCGTCTTTTTTTCGCGTCGCAGGCTCGAAAAATTTCTCTCTCGCGGGTATTTTATAAATAAAATTGTTTGCCAAATCGAACAAAACTCAAATTTATGGCTACTCTGACCATATAAAATGAAGTAATAATGACATATGATATTTTGCAAATAAACCCGTTTGTTAAATCGAATAAAAAAATTCATGGCTACTCTAACAATGTAAATGAAGTAATAAAGACATATGCGATTACGCTGGGTAATATTCACAAATTGAGTGTTCATGATATATAATATTTATGTATAAGAATATATAAAAACAACGCATGTATAATTTTATTCGGCAAAATATAAATATTTTTTGTATAAATGAATAAAATAATAATCAATATGTTTTAATTCTATGGAACTGTTTTTGAATATTTCAAAATAAATAATGTAATCAAAATTACATTACAATATAAGATGATTTCTATTTACGTAAGTAATTACTCGACATTTTCTCAATTGCGTTTTCTATCTCTCCGATTTGAATCGACCACACTGCCATGATGGAAGTAAAGTCTACGATTTGATGAAAACCGTTAGATTATCGGCGAATTCGATGTCAATGCTGTTAGAGACTCAAAGGTAGGAGGATGTGTCGAGACAATCGAAGCTATATAATCGAAGCAATTAGCTGTCTGTAAATAGATTCCAAGAGCGAAAAGGGAAGTCGAATTAGCTGGAACTCTTCGTGTGGTCTCTCAAAAAGCGTTCAAAAACATCGAATGTATATATGGATCTCGTCCTGTCATATTAAAAAATTTAGTAATGAAACATATGGTTGCATAATTAATATTTGAATGGAACGCAACGTAATTCATTAAATATTTCGATAATTTTGAAAAATTTTATTTTATCGTATATATGCAATATATAATCAAATTTTGCATAACGCATATTATTATATAATATTAGTCAACATTATACATAATTTATAAATAAATTAAATATGCTAATACATTATAGTACTTTTATATACATAATATAAAATGCACATTATATTTTTAACATAATACTAAAAGGAAGCAAAGTTGCTTGTTTAAAGGAGAAAGAATAAAGTCAAGAAAAAATATTTATTCCCAAGTAACTTTTATCCTGCGAAGCAAAGTAATACACCGATCAACAATCTCATTTTCTGTACAAATTTTTAAGTTGTTCCCGATGAGTTTATAAGTTGTAGGTGCCGGGCTAACGATGCATCCGCGAAAATTGAAGGAGTCATGGATGACAATTATCAGCAGAATGCTTTAATTATTCTCCTGGCTTCCCTGAGCCGGAGGCCCATCGAAGTTTTAGTAATCGAACGAAGGGGGACAACGAAGAATTTGTAAGGGAAGGAATATTCTCCGGCAACAGCGAACATTCTCGTCAATTTTTAATATGACAGGACAATAGTGCAAACGACAAGAAAGAGAGAGAGAGAGAGAGAGAGAGAGAAGGGGAGGGAAAGAGAAGAGGGAGAGAAAGAAAGATTTCCACTAATTAATATCGGAAGAAGTTTAAGTCTCGTCGCACAACTTTTACGTTTTTTTTTAATCTCTTGATTTACTAATTAGTATTGCAATAATCAAAAAATATTTTCCTCTCATTATATTTATATCAAAATAAAAATATAAATATTTAAAAAATAATACAAGAAAAATTTATATTATTGATAAATGGTTAATAAAAATAGCTAAGTGTAATAAAATTGTTTTTTTCTTTGTTATGCTGTGTAAATTTTGTTTATCGATTTCATTTAATTGTTTTTATATTTAAACTTATTATATTAATAAACCAAATCTTTTCAAAGATTAATTATATATTTTATAGTATATATATTTCCATATTATTTTATGCATATGCATTGTGTGTAAATTCATATACATAAATTATTATACATAAAAAATATGATTGTTTATAAATGTGTGCATAAATGTTTGAACTTTATTTTAATTTACTCAGCAGTTGACAATTTTTAAGTGCGCTTTTTATGAGTTTGTATTGGAAATTCTATATTTTTCATTCACTTCGCGCATTCTAAAATAATGAAATAAATCTATATATACGATTCCATTGAAGTATAACACAAATAAACAAACGCGAGCAGCAAAAAAAATAAAAAAAAGTCTGATTTTAATTAATATCGGGAATAGGAAAAAAGCGGAGATCCATCAAAAACTTTTCATATTTTCCTCTTCTCGAACCACTGGCGAGTTCGCTAATCTTTTCGGCATGGTTCACGAATTAACATGGTTTCGTGATTACTTCCAAGTTCGTCGCATGATTATTAACTCGAGAGAAATAGACAAACTGAGGAGAGAACTACGAAGATCTCGATTAACATTTTGATGAACATAACAGCCAGATAGAGAGATGTCGGATTATTACAGAAATCGTCAGATTTAAGAGGAAACTCTACGGTCGCTAAGGATTTCAATTATTGCAATTTTCATGTTAAGCTGTTACCAATGTTAATGTTGTGTTAGTTTTTAGATAGATGATATATTTAATATGCAACTTTTAGTAGTTTTAAAATAAAAAGATTGAAACGTACAAATCGTAATTTAGTTTGCAACATTTATAAGATTTGTTTGAATAATTGTTAATATTATTAGAGATTTATTGTTTTTAGTATATCTATGTATAATCGATATAAAAAAAGAGATGAGCTCTCCATTTAATAAAAGTAGTAAGTATATAATAAGAATAAAATGTTAAGAATTCAATTTTTTTACTATTGGCACCAGTTTCTCTCGTTTTCATTTTTGCTTGAAACTCTTCGCTAAGTTATTTTTTTCACGCAAATGGATGATAAAGGAATTATATGCGATATGGTATGTATTATATAACGCGACTCATGTACATACGTACGTACAATAATGCACCATGAAGAAATCGCATTTTGTGTCCATTACTTTGTTTTAATAAGATATTCTCACGATGGGTGGTCACTACGAGGATACACGCCAACCCGTGTCCGAGGATTTTACGTGCCCGACCACAGTTTCCAGTTAATCCGTGAAGATAAGACCGGTGCAACTGTATATTTCTATGTTTATTATACTCCGGTAACAAGGCAGGAGAGAAAGAGAGAGAGAGCAAATCCAGATACGCGGTCTCCGAGACGTGGCCCGGTAACGAAGCATCGAGAGAATTTCACTTCGAAATACACATGTACAATAACGATGAAGGTGTGTATGTGTTTGCGTGTGTATATGTGTCGCTACTCGTTTACCAACATGCTTGTCGAGATCTGGAAACAACGCGACATATTATGCACGAAACCATACGATTCTCTGTCTCTCTTGCTCTCTTCTCTTTGTGTTTCCCCTCAATCATGTTTGATAGAAAAATTTTATAATATCCTTGAGCAATAAAAATATCAAAACGTTCCGCAAATGCGTACATGCAACACGCTTCTCGTTGCTTGAAACGCGCTGACGTACAGCTGTATTATGCAATCCTCGCGATAGTTAACGAGTCAATCGGGGATCGCGACCGCACGCGATTGCGCTCATTTACATTTCTACGAGCCTTCTTACAATAGAGACGCGCGTTTTTATCACGGCAAACTCCCTTTCTGGCTCGATATAGACCACCCAGCGCACATGCTATGTTGGCGCGATATTGGATTACACATTCCTATAGATTGTCACGTAGGTGTGCGTATACGTGTATTCGCACGTATGTGTGGACATTTCGTTCGCATGGTGCGCAGACACAGACACACCGTACATACATAATGTACAAAGCTGGATAATGTACAAGGTGGATGGAACAGGTACGACATAACGTACGCGGACCCTCGACGCGAAACGAGGCTTTATATCAAATGCATAACAACGCTATTACTACACTCAATTGCTATAAGCCGTAGATTGCGGATTATCTGGTCGCGCTCTGCCTTGCAATACACAGCCTCTCCGGGCACGCGCTAACGTTAATATAATATTAATCGCCTAATGATTATGAATGCCAATTGATATTAGCAGTCGGCGATAGTGAGGCGCGCGATGCTCGCAGCTGGAATCGCGCTTAATGCAACTGCGAATGGCGACTCGTTATACTACGCGCGGTGGTCTGATAATACGCTGTCTATTTTCACTGCGATACGTCAAACTTACTACGGCAGATTTCTATTTTTTTTTCAATAATAATCACTGTACAATGAAACTATATTAAAAATGAATATTATTTCTCAGAAGTTATTATTTAACAAAAACTATATTAAATATAGATAAGAAATAGAGATAAAGATCTGTCAAAGAATATATTACAATTTAACAAGTAGAGAAAGAGAAATTTAAAAAAAAGATACTTTTCTCGTAATTTTTTTTTTATAAATATGTAGTTTTGTTATAATTTTAATTTTATAAATGTCCTACCACATCACAGCTATAAAAAACTTGATGTGAAAAAGATTGTTTTAAAATAATTTACTATGTAATAGAGTATTTCGAAATTTCATATTTCCCAAGTTATTATTTAACAAAAAAAAGTTGTGCAAAAAAATTATTCTTTTTATTCAGTTAAAAAAGTTTTTTTCTCAATTGTATTATCTCCTGAAAATTATATTAAAAATGATGAAGTAGAGATATAAAAAGCTTTTTTATAGATAAAAAATCATATATTGTTTTTTTCATATCCTATATAAAATTCTAGCACGTGTATTTAGGGCTCTGTGTGAAAGGTGATTCTATTAGTTGACGAGGGCATATATGGCTTTCAGAAAAATAAGAAGCAAGAGCATTATTTTTTTCTGTGGCATATATAAGCGTGAGAAGGTTGAAGCGTGTTCATGTTGATGTTTCAGGAAGCGTTTAATGGATATACGTGTCTCGAGTCTTGGGAACCACGGAAATGCGTGGCACGCACCTGTCGAAACGAACGAGTGTCTTTCACAAAATCATGACATAGGACATCAGCTGTTATTTATATCGAAGCAATTTTTCTCTTCTCTTTACCGCCGTGAAAGAGCTGGAAGGAAAGTTTAACTGTCAATATTATCTTCGTAGAGAGAGAGACTAAAACGCGATATTTCAAACATTTTTCTTAGAAATTTTGCAATTGATGTCTTGAATATGTAATTAATAATTAATTTGAATATAAGCATCATGTATACCTCATTGCACTCATTGTTAGAGCTTAAAACAGGTATGCGCGTTGGGTATAACTTTTGTGAAACTGAATCACGTCGCAAAACAATTAGAAGATTAATGAAGAGCATCTCCTAGCGTGTCATTTAAGACACTAACATTTAAATTTTATTGTTAACAGAAAGTATCTCAACACTTTGCTTATAATGGATGTCTTATCTTGAAAATTTCCATTAATAATTTTTCAAAGAAAAACGCGCAAGATTAATCGGATATTAATACTATTAAACTTTGTGCACCAGACAAGCTATTTGTCAAACATTATTCGGAGAGCAAAAATGTTTAGATGAAACATCGCCTATTCATAAACGTGCCAGTCGTAAAACCGCTCTGGTGCACATCTGGAAGCTCGCAACGAGTGACGAAGAGCCGGAAGAGGATGCAAGGAGGGAAAAGCTTTTGGAAAGATAATCATCGACCGGTTGATTTATCACTTCTACGAATTGGAACTCATAATCAAATATCTATGTTAATGAAAGTGAAACAATTTGTAGATCGCAATATTGAAATATTTATTTTCCAAACATTACGTTAATCACTTTGCCCATCTTTCTGCATTAATACATACATGCATATTTTTAATACCTAATTTAATCTTGTTTGTTCGCAATAATTTTTTAATAGAATACAAGATGCTCAAAATATGTGTCATATTCGTAAATTGTAGAAATAAAATAAATTAGATTTATATTTTGTTTACATGCTAAATTTCTGACGCAGTTTAAAGCAGCGCGTCATTTATTGACATTTAATTCAGGAAACATATATTTTGCTCGAAGATCGTTGACACGTTCCTTCTATCCCTTTGTTCGCGCGATCTGTGGCAAAATGTGACACTCTGGCCGGAATTGTCTGCGTGGCTCCACGAAACAATGGCTCGAAAAATATTCAGCACCTTGTGTTTTCTCTATTTAACGCCAGAGCAGAGAAGAGGCCTTTTTTCCATCCGTTGACGTGACGGAACTCCGCCGGAGAAATGGAGCGTGCGCGTGGCAAGAGAGCCTCGCGAAAAGGAAAAAGAGGGGAAAAAAGAAAAAAGGCGTATTCCTGCGGGGATGCGCCTCGGAGCAACTCGTGCGAAAAAAAAAAAAAAGAATTTGTCGAGCGCTTCGCGTGCGTTTTCCATCGTCGCCTCCATTCCTTCTCCGGTGCCGGTGGAAAATAATGAAAATATTGACCCACGCGAGAACGACGACGCATTATCCCGACGTTTCCCAGGGCCCGGGGACCTGTACCGGTTACGTCGTCGTCGTCTATGTCATTGTCGACAAGCATTGCGAGTGTTTCGGAGAGAGAGAAAGAGTCGCCTGCACGGCTTTTAACGCCCGGTTTTTCGGGCGTCTCCTAAGTAAACAGACCTTCCACAGACATATATATATGCAGAGGAAATCCCGCGTTTCTTTCTCCATTGCGTGCACAAGCACGCGTGTCCGTTTTGTCCATCTCCGCGTGACCATATTACTGGAGGCCGGAGGAGAATGATATCCACGTTTTTGAGCCTCCCGGCCATCGACAAATATCCCATTGGTGCTAGGTACGTGCGTAAACAAGTCGCGGTTCGAATCGCATTCTTTGACATACACGCGCTTCGAAAACATTCACGATCAAACATGGTGACTTTGTGCAGGGGAGAAAAAGAGAGACGAACGAAGAGATATTGAAAGGCTTCGATAGATGAGATGAGTTACATGCGAAACAGATTTGACAGACGAGCGACTGAAAACGATAAATTATATATGGATTTTACATTTTCCTCCGACGTGATAATTTGTACATCATCAAAGGGAGAATGAAAATGTTGTTAAAAATTATACCGATGATAAATTTAATTATTCTATATTGGGTTGTAAATAGAATTCTGGGGTCGCGACAGAAATGCGCACATACGGAAATATTGGAGAGCTTGAAAGTTCGAAAATGAGATATAAATGCACGCTCGCGAAACTATCAGCCTGTCCGCATAAATGCGGATGCTGGGGGAGTGCATTCGAATAAAGTGCATGCAACGCGATGAATTGGCCACGATAGAAACTCACGATGGCGCAAAATCGCGAACGCTATTCAATAGCAAGCCACAATGTCACATTTACAATCTGTAAAATGTTGAACGCTTATATAAACGAATTAATATAACGTCATATATACACATACACACATACATACGTACGTACGAATACCTATGTATTATAAAGGGCGTGAAACGTACAATATTGAAATTCACATTTAATCTGCCTTCTACAAGCTGCCATTCTTGTAGGATCATTTCCATATATTGTTTGTTTAATTTGTATGGCTTTTACATCTATATTAAAAATATAAATTAAATAAAAAAAATTTTTTTAAACTGTTTTAAAATTACATTACCTACAGAGTGTTGGATGGAAAGTTGTTGAAATTAATCAATTGTTATTTTTAAACGCTTATAGAAAACAGAAAATGGAATATCCTCTAATAGAAAACATTTGACAGTTTTATTTATATAAAGTCTGTATTACATGAAGACTAAATAAATCCGAGATCTTGAATTTTTTTCTAATGTCTCTGACTGATCTCTGATTTTTAATCTATATAAAAATAAAACGATCAACCAAAACTATCAAATGTTCTTTATTAGAAAATATTTAATTTTTCCTGTTCTCTAAATATATTTAAAAATAACAGCTGATTAGTTTGAACAATTTTCTATGAGACACCATTATAAAAACTTAAAAGATAAAATATACGTTATTCTTTTCGTTAAAGTTTAGAAAAGCTGTTTTATATATAATTTAAATATTTTTGAAAATATTTTAACTGTGTAAATTATTTATATATAATTTTCTCTACAATCTAAATAAATACTATTACACATTTTCTCTCTTTTCCTCCCATCTTTCTTTCTCTTTCTCTCTCAATGAATCTGGATGCAGATAGTTCCTGGCTAGAGACACATTTATTATTACAGCAGTCGTAAAGTCATAATTAATAAAGATAACACGTGAACTCTCGCTAATATTTATTATTAACAACGTAGAAGCAGCTTTGCTCGCGTTACATCAGCGAAAATAGTAATGAATATCTCGCCACACAGCGGGATATCATTAGTGTTACGCTTTAAAATTCACCGTATAAAATCACCGAGAGATCCGGCTCTCCTTTTTCCATTTCTATGTTTGGGGAATGCGCTTCTGAGAACTTGTAAAAATGGCACGGCGTGTGACACTGTGTGTCGGCACCATTTTACTGTATTTCTCATCCTAATTATATCCCTCCCATGCAAAACTCGTTACGCTCATCTCTTCACTATCGCGTCGCCTTGCATTAACCTGCATAATGTTTTGCTCGCTTAATTACTATGGCAGTTTCGTTAATTAGGTCAGACACGTATGTCGTCGTAATCGCGGCTATTCTAGGTGTATTTTAAAGTATTAGATTTATAGTTATTCGTGACTTCCTTTCTTGATTTCAAACGATAATTTTAGGAAAAAAAAAGAGTTGACATATATACATAATAAAATTATTGATTTTAATAAATAATCGATTTTAATAGAGAAAACATTATTTTGAGTAAATAGATGTGCTCTTTTATAAATGTCAATTAAGATTATTTGAACTCAAATCAAAATTAATTGAAGATTAATTGATTTTATTTCAATAGATATTGCAAGGATCGCACTTTCTTATTCTTTCCTGCTTCTGACATACAGTTTGCTTTTCTGCTGAAAAGCAATAAAAGTGTGCTCGTTTTTTTTCCTTTTGACGGAAACAGCGAAGATTGCGGGTTTAAAGCTATTCGGAAAATGACGGAAATGGAAAGCGACGTAATCAGGTCGACAGCGTTATTTACACCGTTAATTCTGTTCTTATTCGAGAATAAATGGTACCGTTTCTAAACGAGGACGTTAAAGTGCTATTTCAATTATCAATTTTTTTTGCGTAAATAAATGATCAGTAAGTGTAACACATTAATTTTTGATTCAATAACACATTATCATATATATCGATCTAAATATCAATTAAAAATATCTCACACTCTAAAATATCATACAGATTAAAATCCTATATTTTCAAACGCGATAACATTTTAAAACCCACATTATTCATTAATCAAATTATAATCGCAAATAATACTCATTAAAATCCTTATATAGTAGCTTCAACAATTATGCAATCAATGATCAATGAACATGCATAATCTTCGATTTTATAATCAACTGCACGAGTAAAACTCATAATGGCAAAATTATCTTTTATAATTCCAATCTTTTAAACTCATTATCGTTTCATGTGGGTCGATTATTGTTATTCATACTTGCAAATGTTTAGACATATGTACCGCAGCGTCATGCAGCCTACATTACAAATTAGATGTTATGCGATTACTTGGCGATTAAATTAAGTGTCTCAATGGCCGCGTTTGTAACGGTAACGCGTTACAAGTACCGCGTCTGTAAGCAACCGCACTCACAAAGCGCCCAAGCAACAATCCGAGCGTTTACTAAGCTCGCGAAATACTTTGTCCCACAACGAGCTGTGACTAATTACAAAATGTCGTTAAGAACATTCTCCGCGATTCTAAGCGCCCGCTGCATCTCGTTGCAGAAAGATAAATTGCATTTTACACCATCCATTTTATGTTGCACGAGCGCATATAGGACCCAAAAGTGTTTTAATCTATTAATATACCGCTCTAATGTGTCAAAGAGTAAACTTTAAAATCCAGTTTCCGTGAAACAATCCAAATTCTCAGCGATATACGCGCAATTGGATTCCCCATTATGAAGTTTTAGACAACCATTATGAAGTTTTAGACAGAATTTTTTTTCATATGATACAACACATATTAAAATTCTTTCTTATATTTCTATGTAAAATCAATGCGAGATGCGAGATGTTAAAGTTCATCTGTCTAGGTTCTTGATTTTTTTTCCAAACTCGGCGTTTTACGGCACGAAATGTAGCTAAAGATCGGCAAAGAGTGTTCAAAGGACTGTCGTTCTCGCCTTCTTATTCTCCCGTTCACTCGTTGAGGCCATTAAGGCCAACCAGTTGGGTGGCCGATTTTCAGCGTTGATGTCGTGGTTGGTATGTCTTTGGTTCCGAAAATAGTCGCGCTAGTAATGCACATAACCCGATATTTCTGAAGTCTACGCGGTTCCCGCACTTGAAAATTCTCGGAGGTAACGATATTTCGTTCGAACATCCGCACGGGTGGTCCCATCTGTAGATATTTTGCTATCGACATCATAGAAAAAGGAAAGATTGATGTCAAACAATTAAAAATCGGTGCGATAGAATTTTATAATTATATTATCAATATAATATTTTAACATGGCACGAATAATATGTCACACGCGCATCAATAAATCGCTATTCCATAAATTTCTGTTTGACAGAATTATTATTAAATCTGATGATTTTTATTACCGTGTACTAACAATTAGAGAAATGACAGCAGAGTGCGTCGTAAATGCGGGAGAATAAAAATGCGATATTCGGAATAAAAACAAGGGAAAATGCAAGAAAAAAAGAGTGAGAAGGAAGGAGGGAAGAGGGAGATGTAAGTGCGAAATCGATTTAAGATACTACACATACCGCCGTGATGCGAACATGTATTGGAAAAACTCGACGCATCCGTCTTGACGCTCGCTGACGGATCGTTTGATTGCTTCTCATACATATCGCGGGGAAAAGCATTTGCGAGGAAGATTACCCCTTGCTGAGATGTTCGCGAGGGACGACGTTCGAAGGGGAATACGCGATAACGTCCCGAAACGAGCCCTCGGAAAGAGAAGGAGGTGCCTCGCCTGTTCCGTTATTTATGGTTGCATTACCGAAAGCGGCGTAAGGACAGTAAGTGCGTGGGAGATGCCGCGTGCAAGGCTAAAGTATGTATAAAGTGGAGAAGCACATTTTTACGATGCCACGCTGAGCTTAATCCGCTTCCTCCCGCGATCGGTTTCACCCCCGTGCAGTTTCCGCCTGTTTTCTCACGTGGGGGGTCTCGCGCGCCCTTATGTTACGGTGGATCGCGTTGTTGTAACGCGGCGATTGGATATTTTCCTAAACATTATATATGTATAAAATCTAGAGAAGTGTTCTCGTAAACCAAAGAATTTCATTACTTACATAGTAGTAAAGTTGGAGTAAAAATACGCGGATCGGTAAAATAAGAACGTAAGAAACGATCTTCTCTTAAATCCGAAAAATGGAAATTTATTACTGTTATAAATGTAATATTTTTTTATGATGAAATGCTTTTTTAACAGAATATTTTTCAGGAGCTTTATTCTCTGAGACCATTGAAGAACCATTGGAGAATCGTCAATTTAAGTTGTAAACTGTAAAAAGATAATATGTATATGGATCATATCCAGAGTTTCTCATATTTTAGTGAAATAGATCTTTTTTTCAAATAATATTCATTAATAGAATTATAGAAATATTGATAATATTGACATAATTTTATTGACATAATTTTATTTACTCTACCTTGTTTATTTAAATTTAATAAGCAAATTGAATACGTATTTGTATTAACTTTTTTTGTTGTTTGTTTATTGGCTAAATTTCGATAATTCTTATTACTTTTACTAACTTATGTCACATTATATTTATATTTCTCATATGCAAACATATAAAATAACATTCCAAAAAATGTTTCCCGTTATCTCTTAATGTAAATTATCAATATTTTTCGTAAACAAATTTATTTGAGATTTATCAAAATATGTAAGCATTTCAAAGTACTCTATATTTTAAGAGTATCAAAAATCGAATATCTTAATACTTTTTTTTTACACCTGATGGCAATTTACATACAAACGCACATTTACTCAATTATCCTGTAGCTTGTTAGTGTTGTTATGCATTCCATGACTTCTTTTACGATAAATCAGTATCTTATCATTCACAAATATATTAGAACCTAACTGAAGCACTAGTGAAAGATAAGCAGGCAGCGGTTGACGCGACCAAAGAGAGCAGAGATACGCGATGGGACCTTAATTAAAAGAATCTTCGTTTACCGAGTCTGGAGTGTCAATCACCGCGTTTAATTACTTGCCACTTTTTTATCATTTAAACTTTTTATTGGGAGTTAAGGAAATTTACGTGCGGCCCTCATTAACGTTTATCAACGTCAACCCTGAGAGTCGAAAGTACTAGGCTACTCAACGATTAGAAGCGAGCGAGCTTGTTTCGCTCACGATATGCTAATGAGGCTTTTCGACGCTACGTACGTTCATGTTTGTAACGAACGATAGAAAGGCGACGTCATCGCGAAGGCAATCTCGCTTTCGTCGTCATGTTATTATTGCAATGCATCGTGCTAATTTGTCACGTTCGTCAAGATTCCTCGGCACGATTGTATGTAACGCAATTCGAAGCGCCATTTTTATTTACAAAATCGCAAGAATGTTTTAGGATCTCTCGAGTTAAAAAAGAAAAACAACATTAAATATAATATGTATATATGTTGAATAATAAAAGTTTGCGAACCGAATATTTGCTTGTTAAATTTAAACATTCAATTTTCAACCAACAAAAAAATAGTCAATATAAATAAATATTGTTTGTCTACTAAATAAAAGATATTGTAAAAAAATAACAAAACAGAGATAAAAAATGTGCAACTATATGTACATGGTACACGGGTGTGTCTGCATAAAGGGAAAAAAGTTATTTTTTGAAAGATGCTCTAAAGTACTGTGAAATTTGTAAGGATAGGGATTTACAGAAGAATATCAAAAAGGAGGCGCTAAAACGTGAATTTCTTTAAAATAAAAGAATATTATCAGCACATGGCGTTGAGTGTTTTCGCACTTTTCTCGGCTCTTGAGAAGCGCGGAGCGCAAGCTATTGTCAGGGTTGCTGGAATAACAAACTCGATCGTCTCGACCCTTTCGGGGAATAGCCTAGCCATCGGGAGTGTTGGGGAGCATTTCGAAATGGCAAGCTCCTTTCGATCATAACCCAGTCACGTTTGCGAAAGAAAGCTTCCTACAAACATTGCTTGGTTTCGGCGATAGATATACTTCAAATGTCAACGACGTGACGAACGTATCCGCGCTGGTCTCTGCTGCTGTCGCGAGCAGCTTACTCGAGGTATATTTGCGAAGGATCAAGATTGAAACTTGCAGAATAATCTTGCGTTGTATCATTTTGAGAAAGTATATCACGCAAATTCAATATCTGCATTTCATGCATCAAAAACAAACTGAACGGACTGTTTTTTTTTATTATTACTTTCTTATCGAACGAATCTCTTCGAGAATTTCTCTGATAATCTTATGAAACGCGCTTTATTATACGACCGTCGAATAGAATGCACAAATCATCGAGGTCAAGTAGCAAGATCTCGATGAATAATTTAATTGGAAAGGAGAGCGAAGAGATAAAACGAACGGGAGTCTCAAAGATACCGTTCATTAATTTACGAAAGACCGTCGATGGCTGATTCTTTTATGTTAAAGCGCACATTGTCGACGATATTTTAACATTGCTGGCCCGTGGAACAAACGACAATGTTATCGCACTTTTCTCGTCGTGGAACGATAGGCCTGCATATATAAATATCGATATGGCAAGATGGTACTAATTTATTGCCGAGCCCCACGAAGATACGATTTCGCTCCCTTGCCGTTTCAACTTCTCCGGTTCCTGTTTCTTTCCTCTCGACTGCACGAATGCCATCATTATACATTACGATGTGTAATTTTGTCCGTAATGACGACCTCAGATCGCTTAGCAGTTTCAGTTTTATTGTGAATGCTCAACGATGCTACTTTTTTTGCAAATCAAGATTTTAATCGAGATTTCAATAGATTTAACAATTGATCATTAAATAACGTGTAAAATTGAAATAAATAATAATATGTTACATCAATCTTTACATAATTTAAATACTAATCCTATATATGCAAAATACAGCGTTAAGCGTTATATTAATATTTACAGCATAAGCATTTCATAAGTTACAATAAATATTATGCCAAGCAAGCTAGCAGTATTCTACCCAGAAGACGATTAATAATCTCGTTTTTATCGTACTATTGTAGTCAAATCGACAATTTTATTTAGTGGAAAACCGCTATTGAAAACAGCGACGCAAAGAAAACGATTTATGAAATTCCAAACAATCGTGATAGACTATCGGCAAAGTCGCGGTATTCCGCGGTAATGCTCGCGATATAACAAACGTAATAGTCCGTGTGAGTCTACGAGACGCAATAACATCAAAGTGTGTATCGCGAGAAAATTGTGCTTCTCTCGAGGAGAATCCGTGGCTGAATCCGTTTCCGTGAGAAGGTATCGATGCGCGAATAACGAAGCACTTGGGGAATCGTAGATGCCGCGCGTCCGTGGAGACACGCGCGCATCTAAAGGTGACTCGATAAAAGGAGTATCGGCGGTTGTAAACACCGAAGCTACCGGTTTACACCTGTGCATGCTCGCGCATACAAAAGCGCGCGACTGCAATGGCAACTGCATTTACCATAAGCCCGGTGTTCGGAGTACAACACGCTGCTATGATGCTATATCGGCAAGTAAAGAGAGAATCGATGTTATTATCAAAATACTCTACTCCTTTTTTTCTCTCCAACGAAATGGTCACATTAAAGTGTTGAATAGTATCTAGATACATTTTGTGTATCTGAGTCTGTATCTGAGATATGTTCGAATTGAAGTATCTACGTCTGTATCTAGATGCAAAACATGGTATCTGAATTGCTTTTTTCAAATACATTTGCAGATACATTTTCACATATTTTTTTGAATAGTTCAATTCTTTAAATTTTTAGAAGCTCAAGACTGCAAGTTATCAACACCGGTCGAGCGATTATTAAGCATTGGTCAAATTTTAATACCACGGCGAAATAGTTTGAGTGACGATATCTTTGAAGCATTTTTCACGTGTTAAGACTAACGAATAAAGTCGTAATATAAAGAAAAATATTAATAAAGAGAAAAGAATTATTCAGTACATTTTGCGCATATTACCATTATTATGATAAAACATAATTTAAAAGTATCTAATATGTATTTGAGATACTTTTAAAGTATCTGAGTATTTGTATCTATATACATTTTAATTTGTGTATCTGTACCTGTTTCTAGATATATTTTTTTACATGTACCTGTATCTGTATCGAGATACATTTTAAATGTATCTTACCCATCACTGCATTAAAGAAGAGTTTTTAATGTCCCTTAACGTTCCTTTGGAAACAGAATGATGCGAGGCTTCCACGAGATAGATATACATTAAGATGATCCAATATTTATTTTATCCGGAGTATTTATAAATGATTTACCTATATCTCGTACGCGTTTATCGTTCTTTTTGTATATACTGATCTCCGCTTCCTATCATGACGGTTCGCATCTTTTAGCGTAGTCAGCCGAATCTTTAACGATTCCCAGAGGTTCTCGCCGCTAATGGAGTTGAATATCTCAATACCTATCTTAATATCATTCTCCCCCTCTTGATATCCCATCGTTTCTTCGACCGCTTCCTTCTTGGCCGCCTCCCATCCACGTCTTTAGACTGGAACAACCGAGTGAGTCATTCCGCGAAATCGTTTCGCATAAACATGTCTCGCAGATATCTGGTACAGGCAGCATGAATTTCCAATATCAAAGATAACGCGGAAGAGTTTTTAAGAAATTTATTTTCGGATGGACATTAAGATAAAATGCAAGCAAAATCGCGGATAAAGAGATCCTTTGCTTGCGATTGAGCGCGAAGGAATACTCGAAACGACGCAAAACACGAAAATGATACTCCTCTTAAAATTAACTAAAAATGTAATGTGTTATTTCGCTTTTACAAGATAAATCGGCGAAACGGATTTTCAAACCGGAGCATTTTATGGTCATTTTATCGATCCGAGTTGGACGAACGATAATGAATCGCGTCGACATTTTCAAACTTTTCGAGAGACAGAGGCAAACATGAAAATTCAGTTTACGGGATGATTGCCGCCACGCGATCATCGGAATTGTCACGGCGTATGATCGGCGCCAGCGTATGTATTATATGTTATCTCTTTTCAATGATTGAGGAGGGTTTTGCGGCAACGCAGGTGGAGTTGCAGGAGAGCAGGGGAGTGTATTTACATGTCGTACACAGAGACAGCAAACAGGCACAGCGCTGATTTAAATAATGTATCGCCAAACAGAGTCCGGGGCACACAGAGGTGTGATGTAGAATCGCCCTTTTATTAGCGGTCCGAAATCTCGTCTATTCGAGATATCGATTTTTGCGCTACAATTCTGGCGCGCCAAATTCGACGTGTACATTTTAAAAAGTAATAATAATGTTCAAAAAATAATGATATTCGAATCTATCTTTGGATTACATTCGCTGGAGGTGTATCATTTCGAATTGCTATTTATTTTATCATTCGGTATTCTAAGCTCGGGGCTCAAAGCAGGTTGCAACGTGATTACAACCGCGTGTAATAATTTTGCTTCGTGTCCCACATCGGATAACCTGTCGGATTCACGGTTGCGCGCACCCGCGATATATCTGTCAAAGTATCCTATATATACGATAGCGCATTAGAGAGAGAGAGAGAGAGGAAGCGCGTTTCTCCGGGATGTGTATCCTTTCGCGTTGAAAATAGAGTATAGTCTGTACGAGTAGTATGTACGGTACAAGATTGGGCGAGGAAACCGGAAGATGAAAACAAGCTCTCCAACAATGGGATCCCGGCAGGACGACAGCGATATGAGGGGAGAAGAGTCGCCGGGGTTGATGTTTCGCCGGACAGGAGAAAGGGACAAGAGGGGTAAGAACCCATCGCACCGAGAAGGGAAATTAATACGAAGTAGTATCATTGTCTCTCATTTCGCATCGTCTCGATGCCGGGAACTCCGAGGAATTGTGGTCGGACTCGACAGCGGGAAAGTTCCCGGAGTCGGAGGCAAACCTGGATAATGACTTTTTGATTACAAGACTCGTCGTCAACGGGCGTCGTCGTAGACGACGACGACGACGACGACGACAACGACGACGCCGACGACGACGACAACAAATGCAATGAGAAAAGAATGGAGAGAAAGATAGAGAGTCGGGAATGGTGAATTGGGCAGTCGGATCATCTTGGTTCCGACCGATAAAAGTTCCATCTGTGTACGTCCGCTGACTTTTGTGCCTTTTTTTTCGGCGCACTTTTTTATCCGACCGTCCATTAAAAGTCATGTCATCTGTGCACGTCGAGCTTTAGATGTAGGACGACTTACATTTTTTCCCGTGATCGATCGGGGAGTATTAAAAAAGAATTACGTCTTCGAGTCACGAGCTGCTTCGTGTTAACCCCTTCGCGAACTATTTATCTGACATGTACAGTTGTGAATTTTCGAATTTGCTTTTGTGACATTAATTCGTAAAGAATCAAGAAAAATTCACAATTTTTCATTTATACCAAAAATATCAAGCTTATTCTTTAACGTCATTTTGACGAACATTTTATAAATACAAAAGTTTGTTGTCGCAGTTTTAGTGCGCTTTCATTATTTTCTTCGCATAATCGCATACAAATATCTTTAATTGTTAATTCCAAACGCTTCTGCAAAAAACTGTATAATATGTACTTACATAGAAATTGGCACTGAACTCTGCCTTGCGTGAACTTTTATATACGTACCTGTAAAAAAGAAAAAATTACATTATATAATATTTTATTATTTCACGTTAGAATATAAATTAATTTTAATCTTTATCGATACAATATGTAAATCGCTCTTTGAAAAAGAATAATATTTAGTAGATGTCTTTATTAAGAGTGAACGATAATGTAAAGTGAATCACTACATGCACTTCCGGCTTTCATTTTTCGCGATTTCTCTCACAACTCGATGCGGCTCCTTCAATTGGAAATATCGGCGATTTACGGGCAAAGGCGCGCGAGTCACGCGACCGACAACGAACAGCTGATAAGTTGAATCACGTGAGTTTAGACTCACGTGACCGAGCGAATTAACTCTTCATCGTCGCATCGCTCGACTTGCGTGCACGCTTCGTTCATAGATTCATATGGGTAAGCAAATTAGCTGTTCAAACGAGAAATTATTATTATTATTTTGTTTTAATATAAATTTATTTTAACCTCATTTTACACGGCATGCAAATTATTATAATAATAATTAATATTATCATAATATATTAATTAAAATGAGCATATGTTTAGAGACGTTCGAGCGCGGCATAATCATTTGAAATATATACTACGCGAATAAATTAACTATATATGTATGTATGTATGTATATATATATATATATATCGAGAAATATCGAAGCTATAACTTCCTTGGTGTCCATATAGCAGCGAATCGAGGATCATACGGGATTTCATATCGATGTAGCGCGCTATCTGACCAGAGCTCCGAGCGGAAAGGACACAAGGGGGATCTGAATCATTGGGAAATTCCGCATATCTCGTACTCGTGCCCGTAGTATCGCAGACCCTTGGAATTGTATCGCATTCGCGACGATAAATAAGCGAGGACAATACGCGACGCACGATATCATTCCCAACGCTGCGGTAGACACGTACGTGAAACCCATAAAGCGAGATGATCTGCCTCCGTTTCTCGTCTCTTTAGTAAGAGCACGCTCCGTCTGACGTATGGAATCGGTAAAACCGTGTAGATAATCGGATGCGATTCTGTCACACCGGAGCTATACACACGGATGTGCACATAGTTTCCCTCTAGGTTGTTCGCCGAAAAATCTGTTCGTTGTGTATATGTATACGTGGCAAATACCATGTTCGGGAAAGTATTATTTCTTAAAATAATACTTTAAAATATAATATATATAAAGGAAGGATAATTATAATTCTTGTTTGCACGAATCAAAATTTGAATCTAGAAAAAATTTGAAATTAAAAATAATTTTTTAAGTAGATTATATATGTATCTCACTAATGTACGTATTATTATTAGTTCGTACAATATTAAAAATTTAATTTTTTTTAGTTATATGAGTTTAAATACATCATTATTAATTAACTTATTTTACTAAAAAGATTAAAATATGTTAAACGTGTAAATGTTAAAATCGCTCTAGTAAAAAGGAATTAATTTTTAGACTGGTCAGTCTGCGTGTATCATGAGGGCATCAAATTAAAAGTAATAAAAAATTTGATATCAGCAAACGAGAAAGCGGATGAGTGAGTAAATGAATAAAATATCTGTAGTTTAATGTACGAGAAATCTATATATTTGAATTATATCATAAAAAGAATATAATATAATTAAAAAATAATTTTTATTCAAACAAAACAAACATAACGCATGTTGAATTTCTTCGCAGAAATTTTTATTTTTTATTTCTGTGTAAATTATCAAATTATTCAGACAATCTTGAAATTTGATGAAGATATTGCAATATCAAACAGTTTTCACCAGTCAACTTATGGTATTGACCTTACTGATTTTGATCTTGATTTGTTTGCTAATATAAAAGCGGAATAAGTTTATTGGAGAAGAAACATATTCAGTTGCTCCCACCTAATGAGTAATTATTTACACTACTTTTTTATGTAACATGATAAAATTTTTTAGAAGAAAATAGATATTTTTCAGAAAATTTATTTTTTTCTATATAATAAAATGTGGCAGTTAAAATTTGCTGAAAATGTAGCAAGCTAGAAGCAATGAAGAAATAATAGATCATTCAAAAGAATTACAAACAAAATCACAACAATCGTTAATTGCAAGAATAAAAAACGGTAAAAATTGACTAAACAAAACAAATAACATATAATTAAAAAAAATGATAAATATGTATGCAAGAAAAATATCAATTTTTATTATTATATAATAATATTCGTAAATGAGAAAGACAAGATATATCCAATTTATCTATCTATATATTTACTTATTATGACAAATTATATTTCTTATGCGATAGTCGTAGTGTAATAATCGTTAATAACAAACTATACACTCGTGTGTTTTATATATCTCTTTAGTTATAAATTACATCTTTTAACGCGCAGAGCGGGCAAATTTACGAGCGGTGCGACTCGAGGCACATATAATCGTCCCGTAAAAGCCCTAATCGCAAGGCCTATATATAAAATCCCCCTAACGTTACCGAGAGCTTGAAACACCTTGCCGCTAATCCCGTTCCCATATCAGGGGATTCCGCTGTTATTTTCTACGTGCCGTATTGCTGACATCTAATCTCAGGGAAAACTGTATCGTCATCGAAAACGCTTTCCATCGGACCGCTTAACTTTACAAGCGCCGTATTTCCTTATACAATCGTTAAAGATGCGATGGAAACCCGATGGTTCTTCTATTTTTTTTCTTTTTTTTTTCTTTTTTCTTCCTTTTTTTTTTTTAGAGTAAGCTAATTTAAGATTTCAAAGTTTTATATATATGTGTATTAGAATGATATACATATATGTATCCATATATAAAAATATATATACATAATTTTAGAGTTTTAATATCGATATACTGAAAGCAGAGAGAATTTTTAATCAATATTATATCGAGAAAATTAATTTTCTAAAGCGCAGAGACAAGTGAGTCAAGTGCACATGCATCAATTAAATTTCTCATCAATAAATTTATAAAATATAATCTGTATGATTAAATCGCCTATTATTTAATTAATATGTGTAAACAAGCGATTAAAATCTGCGATACCCATTTCTTTGAATGCCGTGACCGTTTAATTTCTCCGCAAGCTCCAACAAATTATTGCTTTCGCATATTGCGCCACGCTATATGCCGTTCGCCGTGCTGTGTTTCTTCTCCCGTATTCACCCTCGGCACGTAAACGCAAAACATAAATGCAACGCCGACGTGCGCTGTACCGCGATCGCATATAATAAGCTCAGACGTTATATCCGAACTTGGGTGTGCAGCTGCAGATGCGTTGGCGCATTTACAGAAGTACAATAGCTCGACATATCCGGCCCCGTGCGATCGTCGGCTATAAATATCGAGATTTATCTCGATTAAAGTGCAACCACGTATCCGCACGTGTGTACATACGTACACGTACGCACGGAGAAATGACCCCACGTGTGTCTATGTTCTTTCCTCTTTTCGTGTACGCGTCTCGCATATCCGACATGGCAATAAGTATCCATTTAACTTATCACAACGATGTAAATAGTTATCAACTCTTTTGGTATGCTATATTTTTTATAATAAAAATTGATTAAATCGTATATACAAAATATTTTGCATTATAATTAATTTATTATACCTATTTGTATCATTATGTATACAATAATCTACTCAATTATATTTAAAGCTAAAATTATTTTGATTATTTTTATGTCAAAATATATAAATCCTATGATTTATTTAAAAGCAATCCGCTGCATAAAAATAGACATATCAGAATCGAAGGAAATATTTCTAAACGATACCACTTCATCATCCTTGCTGTAAAGCATGTATATTTTCGAGTTTCGATGATGGAATAATTTATACAGGTTGCGAGCATTTATTTTGTTTATCGCGCGTATCGGCGAGTACAGCTCAGATAATCCAATAAAGTTAATTATTCTACAGGGAATATTCTATTGTGTGTGTAGGAATATCGACGAATCATCGACGCGCGGCAGCGGGTGACTCGCTTTACGGGAGGAATTGTGAAAGAACGAAAAAAAATCGAATTTAGTTGAAATTTCGGTGCAGATCGACGGTGGTGCGACGTGCTCGAATTGCCAACAAAGTTATTATAAAATCAACACGTATGCGTACTTTCTGAGTGCAAGCGCGTTTGATAATGTTCCGGAAATAAAAACTATCGAGCTAAATATCTTTGATTAACAGTTTTATTTCAAATACACGGATCGTATCAAAGAAAATGTCGAATTCAATCATACTTATTAAAAACATGAGGTTAAGAAAAATAAAAGCAAACTTGAAAAAAAAATATTGTGTAGATTAAATGATATAATTTAAAATTATTTTTATCATTGTGTCAAACATTTTTTTATTTCATTATTTTAATATAAAAATAGAATATATAGGAAATATACGTAGCTTTTTACTGTTTATTGCAGTTTGAATGACTTAACTTCTGTCACTAATTAAAGGCTGATCAAGCACAAAGCGTATTCTAACGCATGTAACATGAGTTAATTGGCATTTGATGCAAATGGCCTTTAATGAGATTCCGCAAATCGTTTTCGAATAATTATTCACATGGTACTCAACATCGAATCCCGAAAGTCGATTCCAATAATGATCGTAATTGTAAAATTTGTGTATGCAGAGTTTAGCATTAAGATATATCTGCTAGAGTATATACAATTTTCTTTCTCTCTTTTTCTCCCTCGGAATCTTTACAAATCTTTTAATTCGATAATTATTCAAACAACAGTCATAAGATATAAGATAATCCTATTAGCAATTCTATAAGATTATATATCCAATGACATACGATAAAATCTATAGATTATTTCTGACTTTTTTCATTGTCAAAAATTTGATTATTGAGACATAATAAATCTCGAAAAATTTATTTACTCTGGCAAAATTTATCATTCACTATTAGAAGATTACAACATTTTATTAATAAAATAACAATTCATAAAAATTCGTCAATTAATATCGAAGCTTCGAAAACTAGTATATTTTGCTTAATGAAATGGAAATAAATCATTATTTTCAATTTCATGTTCTTTTCTCTGGAATATATATTTTTGTTATAGCTTTAATGTTTATGAATTTATATTTAATGGATATTTTTTAATGGATACAAAAATAACTCCTAATAATAACATTACTTATAATTTTGTTCAATTATTATTAATAATTATATATTTTTTATCAATTCTTTTTATTGCCTATATGAAATATATTTACATGTTTTTTTACCTTTTATTTGTTACATGAAAATAATTATATAATTTGCGAGTTAATCCTATTTGATCGCAAATTTATTATAATTAAAAATAATACAAGCCACGCATATTTGTAGCAGAATCTATTTATACAAACTCATGGTAATTATTGATTTTATTCGATGTCATTAACAATGTACATCTTGCATTTATAATTGTAACCATTCAAACGTTCAACATATGTGAAAATTATAGTAATGTTATTTATATAACTTGTATAATTTGATTCTCTATATTTATAACATTTCATATGCGAGAAAGCTTTCTGGATATACTATATTCAACCCTCAACTGCACAATACACGAAAGCAAACAAATACTTTTTACCGTTCATCAGAAACAACTTATAAAATAATGTATATAGAATACCGAAAGAATAATCAAACTTAATTCCAGTAATAATAAATTCAAACACTTGAAATTATTTGCCATTTTAGCACAATATTGCGATAAAATACCTCGAGAAACCTGATATAGCTTTACTTGCGCGTTCTTTCTTAAGTCCAACAATCACTATTCTCCGTCAAACCGTCGAAGAGAGAAAAAAGGAGAGAGAGAGAGAGAGAGGAGCATGTGCGCGCATAAAGATTCGAGTGGTTTCTCTTCATCAAAATCGGGTCAACGAACGAATATGCTAACGACCCCGTGAGGTTAATTAGCCTTTTGAGCGAGGCTACTCTCTTGTCGCGCGGCTTTTCAAAGACTGGCCAATCGCGGAACTACTGCGGAAACTCGTGACTTGAAGAATCTGTGGAAGACCTACTTCGACAGACGTGAAAAGGAGATGTTGTTGCTCTCTGCATATTCGTTGCTGATAATGACAGACTCAATTTTAATATAATACAAGATGAGCACCTTTTGCAAGCAGAACGATAGAATATCAGAATAAAAAATTTGAAATTTTTACAAGAAAACAAGAATAAATCTTAATATTTATTTTCTTTTCTATTATTAAAATAGCATTAGATGTTTTTAAAAACTTAGAAAAAATAGTAAAAAATAGTAAAAAATAGTATTTTTAAAATGTATTTTAGAAATTAAAACGTCCAATCATTATAGCTCTATAAATGTAAATGTAAAATAAAACAATGAAACAATCGAATTAATTGTCTGAAATAGATATAAAAATATATTGCTTTCTCTCTACATTTTATTTTAACGACAGACTACTTATAGCACTTAACACATTTAAAAGAATAAAAGTTTCTACGGAAAAAATTACTTAACTGCAAATATTAAAATAGGTGCAAATATTAGAAATTGCTAATAATAGACACACATACATACATATATATATATATATATATATATATATATATATATATTAGTATACATATGAGAGATACATATCATTTATTACAATGAATCGTGCATAATTTATAGAATTTATTTTGAATGCAAATTTTCATTTAAAATGAGCTTTACAAATTCAAAACTTTAAACATTTAATATTTAAATAAATTTTCCCGTGACGAATATAATATAATTGCGCATATAAGAATTCTGGATATACATTTTACGGTGAAAACCGGGAAGTGCAACTTGGAGAAGTAATCCATTAGCCAATTTTTGTCAGAATATAGCGCAAGAGTAGCATCATATTACGTTAAAGAATTTACGTTTTTAGAATTTACAAAATGTAAGCTTCTTTTCGTAACCAATAAAGAAAAGTCAACGGTGTAAAAAGCAGGTTTATACCTCTCTCCTTTTTTTCTCTCTCTTTTTGTTTCTCTAGTCGCTCTTGATTTTACCATTTCTTCAAAAAAAATTGCAGTCTATATCTCGTCGGACAAATGCTCTTTTCGATTTGTTATCGCGTGTTCATCCGATTCCGTCTATTGCCTCGACGAGGAGCCACGGCCAGGAAGCCACGCGAATGCAAATTAATGTTCAAACGTTATACGCGCGATGGGAGAGCGTTATGGTGGCGCAACGCGTTTACGTCGGTTCGTCGTTCCTTTATCTTTATCGCCACGGGAACGGCCGAGGAGCCAGACTGTCGAGAACTCCGGGAGACTCCGAAAAGAGAGTCGGTTTTCGCGGTGGCTGCACCACCGGCGCTCCGCGCTGAAACCGCCCTCCTTTTCCGCATAATAAGCTCGTTTGTATCGCCTTTATTGGCGAATGGGGCAGGAATATATGCATCTCATGCAAAGAGAGGGAGAGAGAATTTTCTCTCTTTTTTTTTACTTCCTATGCACCGATATACCGACATACTCCCGCATTTTCAAGCACTATATGCCATTAAAATATTTAAAGGCCTTGTAAAGGACGTTTAAATGTAACGCAGCCGCAGAGATGGGAGCTAGTTAAATAGTTGGAAATTGTATAACATATTTGTTGAATTATCTCGGTACATAAATAGGTCACTGAGTAAAATTTGCAAGTATGTCATATAAGGTTGGGCGGTTTTCATAATTATGAAAGCGATATCACTGTTACATTTAATAGCTCGACTTTTGCATATGTATAGAATCTCTGTGTGTATATATATATATATATATTATATACGTACGTGTATATATTAATTAGAATATAATTTGCGATCATTAATTTCTTCTCTCGATCTTTCTCCTCTCATCTCTCGGAGCAAAAAAAAAAAGAAATAATACAGTCTAAATTTTCGAGTGGCGTACAGAGGCGGCGGATCGATGAACTCGTGGGATATAACGTGGAAGATGGGCCACCGAATGCGAGGCATCTGATCTCATATTAATGCAACGGAGCATCTCGGAGGTGCAACCCAATTTCTACTGGGTCAGATATTTTCCCGTAGCGCCAGGCGCTAATGCTGCAAGCTACGCGAAGTCAAGTCGCTGAATATCGCACGTGCTCGCGACGATATCTCGTAGAGCGCACGATAATTCACGCGAGAGCGGGCTATTAATAATCTTTCTTGACTTTCTCGAGCAGAAGCGCTCGCGCGCGCGCGCGAAGCAAGAATGGATGAAGAAGCCCCCATGTGAGTGAGAAGACCGAAGGAGACCAAGAGATGGAGAAAGAGAGAGTGAGAGAGAGAGAGACGAAGGGGCACGGACGCTCATTACGTCGCCGTACCTCATGGCACGAGATGAATAATTAATAACGCGAAGGGCATGCGAGAGAACCGCGCTTTTATACTACAAAATAGTCTTGTGTAAGTCAGCCAGGTAGCAGGACGCGCCTGATGAGAATCGATAAGCGAACTTATTAAGCCGTATGCATACGTGAGCGTTTTCTATGAGCGGGTTAGATCGTCGAAAATTGTCGATGTCTATAAAATTTGATTCTTTTTGCACAAATGCAAAATATTGGTAAAAAGCCGTCATTTGTAGCGATAATCTCTCGCCTAATTTGTCAGATTATGCGTCCTAATTCCTTTCTAAAAAAGCATGCAAAGTCGATTATCGCAAATATTGTTGCGGCTTTTCCGCGATACTGATCAGTTGTCTTGAGTAATATTGTGTGTTATATTAATAATATCAAACAACAGATATATATATATATATATATATATATATATATATATCATTTTATTTAGTTTAATCAAATATAATTGCGCACGCAAAGCGAAGTTATATCTTTTGATAATAAAATCTCAAAAATTACGACGCATGCATGTAAAAATTATTATTGCAATCAATGCATAAAAATATATTAATTACTTATGCAACGCATAAAAATTCATTTAAATCTTTAACAGAAAATACGAACGAAGAAATAAAATTTTCTACAAAAATCTTTAGTGATCAAATAGCTACGCTTTCATTAGACTCACGCGAGACTCAACTTCACTTCGCGCACATAATTATATTTGATTAAACTAAACAAAATGAGACAAAATATATATAAAGAGATACATATATACAAAATAGTTCTCAAATACAATAGAAATTCGGCAAATTAAAATTATGTACATAATAAAAATTTGGGAATTAAAATTATGTACATAATAGAAATTCGGCGAATCAAAATTATGGTCATAGCATCAAACAACTTTCATTGCAAAGATTAACAATTTGACAGTTGTAAAATAAACAATAGAAATAATATCAAAGGAGCACGCGAAGCACGCGCTTATGTTGTCTATATAGTGATTGAAAAAAGTCCAGTTACATTTTCAAAGTTAAATACTTTCATATTATTGAAAAAATTAATTCAAAATACATCGACGAGATTACGAACAAAAAATGCGACGTAAAAGTAATTAGCTAGCTGCCACATTCGATTTTTATATTGCAACTTTACTTACTAGAAAAGTAGTGCATATGTTATAAGCGGATAGATCACTGAAGTGGTGATAATATAAAAGTATATATGTATATCGCAACTCTCGTGTTTGCAGGATGGGCTATTGCAGCAAGCTACTGACGTCATAAACAACTCAGAAAACTTTGATTGTAAAACTTTTCTATGGATAAGATGGCAAGAGAACAGAGAGAGAGAAAGTATAGTGATTCCCAATATGCGTTATACAGGCGCGTTCGCCCCAGTCCGGAAACAAATGTCACTGAGCTATTAAAACTTCTAAACTCGCAGCCGTATCGAACGTAAATAATGCTCTTTCCGCTAACACTAACCAGATTTATCGACATTTCCAACTTGATTCCGCTATCCATGGATTACTGCAAAGGAAGCTGTGACGGTTGATATTTGTTTCGGGAATCACGGGGCGATGCCGTGCAGAGAGAAATTGGAGATAATTAAATCTGAAGCATTGCATATGTGCCGTATTTACGCATAATAATACGTGGATCTTTATCAGATATCAAGTTCAAAGTAATCTTCGCCGGCATACTGTTACAGTTTTATAAAATAAAATCTCACAATCAACTCTTACAAACAAAAGTGTTGAAACTTTTATTTAAAACATTATTTAGTAGAAACACTTTTCTTTTACTGTTTGGATAGTATTCGATCAAAAACAAAAAATCTATTTTTTTTTTGCAGAAGTTATTTTACTCTCTTAATGATTATTTGTGTCTATAATAATATAAAAAAATGTTTCTTATATTTTTATCTAGACCACAACATGTCCAAAGCTCATCAGAATCGAAACGAGACACTTCCAATTCTTTTCTTGTAAGATAATAGCATGAGTGTCGAGAAAAATGCATCGCAACATTTTCGTACAGATAACGCGCGAGTATGTGAATATGCGTAAAATACTGATATATCACCAACGCGCATACTATACTTCTCGAATGCAGCCGAAAATGTAGATTCCAGCGGCTCGGGGGTCTTATATATAACAAACTTTTGTCAAGCAGTATTAAATAAAAGTCGATTATCTTCACATAAATCGCAACGAGTAAAACATCTGTATTGCTGGCACATATTCCTACATAATTTTATTTATACAATTTATTAATCTAATAATTATTTATTAATTCTTCTTCTATGCGAATTATCGAATAGTTTCAGTTGTTTTAATAATTCTAACAAAATATGTTAAAGATATTACTATACCAAATAATTATATAAAGTCATAAATAATTTTTATTAATATAATGTTAAAAACTTAAATAATATTAAATAGGCAAAAAATTGACAAATTTCTCATAAATAAGTTCTGGTGTAATATGTAATTATTGTTAAAATATTCTTATTATTATATAATTATTGTCTTATATAAAATTAATTATATATTAGTGCAAATAATCTGTTGATTATTTATCAAGTATTGCCGAAAATAGATTTTTATTTATATTTTTCATAACGTTTATATTGATCATCTTTTATATATATTTTATATATATATATATATATATATATATATATCAAATATTTTATATATTAATAAGAGAAAAAGAGAGAGAGAGAGAGACATAAATTTTCTACGATAGATTCTGTAAGAATAATCTTATAAAAAAGTATTTAACAAAAATATTTGCGCTAGAAGAATACTTTCGCTTTTGTAATTTGCTTTGCTCACACATTTAATACTTTGATTTACTTTAACGGAAACAATCTTTGCTAAAAGTACCCGTATAAATATATTTCAAAATTTTGAAAGTTTTAAATATTTGCATCTATTGTAATATTTGAGATAAATTTTTAAATCATTATCTAATCCAAAAATTTAGCGGTATTGAATTAAAAATTAATGATAAAAGTGAGGACGCGCGTAAGACATATTTACACTGTGTATCAATATTTACATTCCTATAACAAATCATACATTTTTCGGCGACATTTCCCTTTTTTGTTAATAATATTTTATATTCTTCGTACAGTTTTCGTTAAAATAATTCTTTCTATCTAGTAGTGCACAATCAACGATACAAAGCAGATATAATTATAGCCACGTCGAGCGAAGGTAATGACTGATTACAGAACTCTATCACAAAACAATAGTTAAAATTATAATTATATGAACTATTTTGCGAACACAGTTTGTTAATTATCAGGCAATTTGTTAGTTATGAATTTGCTTTTTTAATTTATTCATATTTATAATTTTTTTACATTTATAATAAGACATTATATATTATATAACATAAATTTATTATTAATTCTGCAAGAATAATTTTAAAAGTATTGTATTGATAAAAATATTTAACTAGATATATTTTTGTGTTTGTTTTGAAATATATTGTTGATAGTCATTTTGATAAGAATTGATATAAAATATTTAACATAATAAAGAAGGTCGCATTTTTAAATAATTTTAATGGTAAAAGTGAGGACGTTAGACATATTTACACTGTGTATTAATATTTACATTTCTGTAACAAATCATACATTTTCCGGCGACCTTTCTTTTTTTTTGTTAATAATATTTTATATTCTTCGTACAGTTTTCGTTAAAATAATTCTTTCTATCCAGTAGTGCACGATCAACGATACAAAGCAGATATCATTATAGCCACGTCAAGCAAAGGTAATAACTGATTATAGAATTATATCAAAAAACAATAGTTTATGTAATATTTGTGATAATTTTTATTAATTCTATCGAATACAGAATTAAATTTTAATAAAATCTTGAAAAAGTATACATAGTGATGGTTAACAAAGTCATGTTTCATCATCAATTCACTCACAAAAAATTTAACAAATTTATTAAAATATTTTGTTACAAAATAAACTATATTACAAAAGAATGAATTACAAAATATCAAAAAAAGTTTTGTTATAAAACTGACCTTAAAACGAAGAATATATTGAATATTAATAAATAACATAATTAAATTATAATTTTGTTTTTCTTAATTATTTATATGTATATTTATATTTTGTGTTGTATGTGTTTACGTACATTTGTAAGTTTTAAACAGAATAGTATTTGTATCATAAATAATAAAATAAAATTCAGACTTTAAAAATGTAATTTTATCACAGATATTAAATATATACTATTTTAGTACCAATTTCGAAAAAATCGGTCCATAAATATGCAATTGCGTGGGTGCGTGCGTGGGTGGGGATGTAAAACTTAAAAAGAACCACATAACATCTATCCCCGAAAAATTTGCAACATTTTGATACCTGTTTTACGAAAATCGGTCCATATATGTGAAAGTAGTTCACGGTTAGACAGACATACAGACAGATGGTGTTTATTATTCTAGATATAAATATTTGAGGCTATTTATTTAGCTAATATTATATTCAAATGCAATCGTATAAATATGCCATCTGTTGTATTTTATACTCTGTAATCTATAACAATTTAATTAGGTTGTCATAATATCTATTTATAATTTTATTAAATTGAATAAGTACAATAATTAAATAGTTAAGCAAAAATATTTGTATTTGAATAATAATTGTATGTCGAATTTATAAAAATAGTATAAACAGATTGAAATTTAAATTTTTGTCAAAAAATGTTTAATAAAAATTTTTTATTAAGTTAAAATGATGTACCCTATATATATAGATGCCTATATATATATATATATATATATATATATATATGTTTTATTAATAATAATAATTTATAATTATTTCAGCATTCAAACTTACTTATTTTTGAATTTACCATGAAAATTTTATTGTAGATTATAATTATAAGAGGACAATGGAGATTGCTGAAGAAGAAAGTTGTTCATCGTATTCACCATGTGTTCCTATCAATAAGTAATTATTTACACTGCTTTTTTTTAATGTAACATAAAACAAAATAACACAAAAATATTTTGACTTTTTTGAGAACATATAGCTTGTTAATTATCTACATATATATTAAGCATCGATATAGACACAAAATGTTTTAAACTTTCATCAAATAATTTACATTTATTATTTGTATTTAATAATTATACATTATGCACATGAATTACGAACAAGACATTAAAATATATTGATTAATTCAGCAATTTGTACTTTTTATTTTATGCAGAAAATCAAGGTTTAGTAGTAAATGGATATGGCATTACTTTACAATATATAATGGCGACTTTATTAAATGCAATATTTGTTTTCGTGTATTCAACCACGATATAAAACGTAGTTTAATGATACATATGAAATCAAAACATTTAGCAATTTATAATAACTCAAAAACAAAATGGACGCATTCTAAAATAGATCAAAAATTAAAATGCAATTATTGTGATAAAACTTATGAACCAATATATAAAATTGATATAATGATAAACCACATAAACAATAGTCATAAACTTAATAAAGAAATAACAGATAAACTCCAAACCTGGGTGATTGACCAATTAATTATTCTGGAATGCGAAATTTGCAAACAATTTAGTAAATACCATGCCTTTATATTTATGATACATTTATACAAAGTTCATCATGTCATTGTACCTGAAGAATTCATACCACAGAGGTAAGAAGAATAATCGATAAAATTATATTGCTATGTTTTTTATATCTTTATGTTCTATTGTATTTTTTGTAATTCGTAATGTTTAATAATTTAATTAAGCATAAATTACGAATAAGTATAAAAATTAAATAATCGGACAAGGAATATAGTATTTAAATAGTATTTGTGTATACCAAGTTTATGAAAATATTAAAAAAAATTAAAATTAAAATATTTAATACGTATTCAAATTGTATTAATTTAATTATGAGAAAATTGAAAAAAATAGAAACTAAAATTTTCAATAAAAATTGCTTAAATAAGAAAAAAATTTTATTGTAATTAATAATTATTCATTGTACACAATGTTCAAGCAAATCTTATAAGATTGATTAATTCAAAATTTTTGTTGTTAATTTTGTTATGCAGATTATCATTTAGATTAAAAAATCTTTTTTATCCTTGTAAAAATGTTGAAAACATTCCAACATTAGCCAGCAATAATCATCAGCAGCCATCTATACTTAGAACTTACTTTGAGAATTATGATCCGACTTTTAATTCTTCCGATTCATATGAAGGAGAGTGTCATTCAATGCCTTCAACTAATGAGTAATTATTTACACTGATTTCTCGATGTAACATAAAGTGAAATAATATGAAATTATAATTATATTGACTGTTTTACGAACATACAATTTGTTAATTATCTACATATTAAGCATCGATATATAGACAGAAAATTAAAAAAAATTTTTTTCAAATGATTGACATCTATTCTTTGTATTTAATAATTATACGTTATGCACATGAATTACAAACAAAACTTTAAAATATTGATTAATTCAGCAATATGTACTTTTTATTTTTTATTCAGAATATCAAGGTCTTGTGAATGGTTATGGCATTACTTTACAATATATAACGGTGAATTTACCAAATGCTATATTTGTTTTGGTGTATTCAACTACGTTATGAAACAAGGCTTAAAGAGACATATGAAAAAAAACATTTGGCAATTTATAATAACTCAGAAACAAAATGGACACATTCTAAAATAGATCACAAATTTAAATGCAATTATTGTGATAATACTTATGAACTAGCATATAGAACTGATAAGATGCTGAATCACATAAACAATAGTCATAAACTTAATAAAGAAATAACAGATAAACTCCAAACCTGGGTGATTGACCAATTAATTATTCTGGAATGCGAAATTTGCAAACAATTTAGTAAATACCATGCCTTTATATTTATGATACATTTATACAAAGTTCATCATGTCATTGTACCTGAAGAATTCATACCACAGAGGTAAGAAGAATAATCGATAAAATTATATTGCTATGTTTTTTATCTTTTATATGTCCTTTTATGTACAAAATGAACAGAAATGTGTACAATGAATAAAAAATAAATTTTTAATTTAAAATGCGTAGGAATATGAATATTTGAGTCAATATAACTTATGTAGCTAATATATATTATATATAAATGTAATTACACAAATTTGTTCTCTATTGTATTTTTTGTAATTGGTAATGTTTAATAATTTAATTGAGTATAAATTATGAATAAGTATAAAAATTAAATAATCGGACAAGAAATATAGTATTTAAATAGTATTTGTGTATACCAAATTTATGAAAATATTTTAAAAAATTAAAATTAAAATATTCAATGAGTATTTAACTTGTTTTAATTTAATTATAAAAAAATTGAAAAAAATAGAAACTAAAATTTTCAATGCAAATTGCTTAAATAAGGAAAAAATGTTATTGTAATTAATAATTATTCATTGTACACATGGTTCAAGCAAGTCTTATAAGATTGATTAATTCAAAATTTTTGTTGTTAATTTTGTTATGCAGATTATCATTTAGATTAAAAAATCTTTTTTATCCAAGTAAAAATGTTGAAAACATTCCAACATCAACCAGCAATAATCATCAGCAGCCATCTATACTTAGAACTTACTTTAAGGATTATGATCCGACTTTTCATTCTTTCGATACATTTGAGTAATTATTTACACTGATTTCTCGATGTAACATAAAGTGGAATATTATGAAATTATAATTAGATTGACTGTTTTGCGAACAGTTTGTTAATTATCTGTTTATCAAAAAACATCGACAGAAACAAATTTTTTAATATTATTTATAACATATATATATATATATATATATATATATATATATTAATGTATGTATGTATAAATGTATGTATAATTGTATTATAGTAAGTTTAACTTTAAATGTACCACAATTTAGTTTGAAGCATTTGGTTTCTATGTTTTGTGGCGATTGTGAAAAATGTTAAATAATGATCTTGGTTCTGTCAGTTGTATAAAAAATGGTATATATTTTCTTATTCAAATGTTTACTATTTTTTTACAAATAAAGTACAAAAGTCATTTTTAATGCAATTTGATCCGCTGAATCTGAATCTGAAGTTAGAAAAACAAAATTTCTATTTTTGCAAATAAATAATTAGTTATTGATATTTACTTTTAAAAAATAAAATTAATGTTATTATTTGTAAAAATGCTATTTTTTCTTTTTACTACGACATTTCTGTGCTAAAATATTAACTAATTATCGTATTGTGCACAATTGCACATTTGGCAGTATCAATTATATTTTTAATATTATATGAAAATGTAGATTATTTTATAATAATTTTATTATTTAAAATGTAAAATATGGAGCTAAAAAATAATGTATAGACAATATTAATCCTGTATAAACGCAGAAAACTTTTTCATAAAATATTAAAAATATTGTTGATACTGCCGAATGTGCAATTGTGCAGAATACGATAATTATAGTTAATATATTCTAACACAGAAATGTCGTAGGAAAAAGAGAAATAAGCATTTTTGAAAATATAGACATTAATTTTATTTTATAGAAGTAAATATCAATAACAACTAATTATTTATTTGCAAAAATATATATTTTGTTTTTCTGATTTCAGATTCGGATTCAGCGGATTAAATTACATTGAAAATAAATTTTATACTTCATTTGTAAGAAAATAGTAAAAATTTAAATAAAAAAATACCATTTTTTATATAACTGACAAAACCAAGGTCATTATTTAACTTTTTTCAAAATCGCCATACGGCACAAAAAACTAGATGCTTCAAGCTAAATTTTTATACCTTGGAAGTTAAATTTACTTGAATACAATTGTGGGCGAGGGAGTGGTCGATTTGACGTGGAATGACCCATATATATACATATATATATATATATATATATATATATATATATATATATATGAGTCCAGAGTTCAGAAGTAACACGTTACTTGTAACGTCGTTACCGTTACCGTTACTTTTTTCGGTAATTACTTTTTTCTATCTGTAACGGTAACGGTAACGTCGTTACATTTTTACAATAACGCTAACGAATTAGCCGTTACTTTTATCGTTATTTATTAGTTCTCTCTAAATTAATACTAAATTAATATATACTAAATAATAAAGATTACATGCAATAAATGCAAATAAATATTTAATATTAAAAAACGCTTTCTACATATAATTATACATTTTAATAGTAATAGATTCTAGCATTACAAAAACCGAAAATGTAACGAAAAAGTAACGAATCGTTACTTTTTGAGTAACGGTAACGATAACGCGTTAATTTTTATAAACGATAACGGTAACGCATTACTTTTATAGAGTAACGGTCGTAACTTTGTATGGGTCATATATATATATATATATATATATTATTTGTACTTAATAATTATGTGCATATAATTAACAAGCACAACGTTAAGATATTAATTCAGGTATTTATATTTTCACAATTCTGTGCAGATTACCAAATACTTTAGTCAATCTTTTAAGTTCTGATAACGATACTGCAACATCAAGCAGTAATAATCAGCAGCTTTCTACACTTGGAACTTACTTTAGGGATTATAATCCGAAATTTAATTCTTCCGATTCATTTGAAGAAGAGTGTCATTTAATGCCCTCAACTAATGGGTAATTATTTACACTGCTTTCTTAATGTAACTTTTAAAGTGGAATAATATGAAAGTATAATTATATTAACTATTTTGCGAATATACAGTTTGTTAATTATTGTTTATCATCAAGTATCAACAAAAACCAATTGTTTGATATTATTTATAATATATATATATATATATATATATATATATATATATATATATTATTTGTACTTAATAATTATGTGCATATAATTAACAAGCACAACGTTAAGATATTAATTCAGGTATTTATATTTTCAAAATTCTGTGCAGATTATCAAATACTTTAAACAATCCTTTAAGTTCTGGTAACGATACTGCAACATCAAGCAGTAATAATCAGCAGCCTTCTATACTTGGAACTCACGATGAGAATTATGATCCAAATTTTAATTCTTTCAATTTATTTGAAGAAGAGTGTCATTCAATGCTTTCAACAAATGAGTAATTATTTACACTGCTTTCTTAATGTAACTTTTAAAGTGGAATAATATGAAAGTATAATTATATTAACTATTTTGCGAATATACAGTTTGTTAATTATCTGTTTATCATCAAGTATCAACAGAAACCAATTGTTTAATATTATTTATATTATATATATATATATATATATATATATATAATATAAATATATATATATATATATATATAATTTTTACTTAATAATTATGTGCATATAATTAACAAGCGAAACGTTAAGATATTAATTCAGGTATTTTCATTTTCACAATTCTGTGCAGATTATCAAATACTTCAGGCAATGTTTTAAGTTCTGGTAACGATACTGCAACATCAAGCAGTAATAATCAGCAGTCTTCTATACTTGGAACTCACGATGAAAATTATGATCCAAATTTAAATTCTTTCAATTTATTTGAAGAAGAGTGTCATTCAATGTTTTTAACAAATGAGTAATTATTTACACTTCTTTCTTAATGTAACTTTTAAAGTAGGATAATATGAAAATATAATTATATTAACTATTTTGCGAATATACAGTTTGTTCATTATCTGTTTATCATCAAATATCAACAGAAACCAATTGTTCGATATTATTTATAATATATATATATATATATATATATATATATATATATTATTTGTATTTAATAATTATGTGCATAAAATTAATAAGCAAAACGTTAAGATATTAATTCAGCTATTTATATTTTCACAATTTTGTGCAGATTATCAAATACTTCAGACAATCTTTTAAGTTCTGGTAACGATACTGTTACATCAAGCAGCTTTTATCAGTCAATTGTCAGTACTGAGCTTACTGATGCTGAGGAATTGTGTGATAATTATAGAGAACTGGAAAAGTTTTTGGAGTGTGATAAAGAAGAAAGTTATTCAATTATCCCGTTTGATAAATATTAATGATTTATTCTCTTTTTTCGATGTAATATAAAGGAAATAACATGAAATTATAATTGTATGATCTATTTTGCGAACATAGTTTGTTAATTATCAGGCAATTTGTTAGTTATCAAGTTGCTTTTTTAAATTATTCATATTTATAATTTTTTTTACATTTATTATAAGACATTATATATTATATAACATAAATTTATTATTGATTCTGCAAGAATAATATTATAAAAGTATTGTATTGACAAAATTTAAAATATTTAACTAGATATATTTTTGTATTTGTTTTGAAATATTGTTGATAGTCATTGGTAAGAATTGGTATAAAATATTTAATATAATAAAGAAAGTAGCATTTTTAAATAATTTTAATAGATTTTCATTTTATTAGTTTCTTTTAATTTAACATTTTGACCCGTTTAAAATTTGGTATGGTCTTTTAATGTATAATTTTTTTTTCTTCACATTTTGATGGTTTTCGATTTTATAGAACTGTTCTAAGTTATTTCAAAAATACTTGCGGGAATTGTCAAGTTTTAATATTCGCCTATTAATTGGACTATTTATGATTGTGTAATTTTTGGCGTGATGTTTCTTTAATCGGTAAAGTTTTTGGCATAGAATTCGCAATTACTTTTAAATAAAATTACGATATATTAAATAGATTTTAACTGTATCTATTATATTAATATATTTACAAAATTCATTGTGAATAAAGACCAAGATATAATAAGTTTATTTAATATCTAAGTTTATTTAAAACTAAGTATTTTAAATCTTTTTAAAACTTAAAAAATGGCGAAAAAATATCCCAATTTTGGCTGCATTAATTGTCGTTCAACTCGGCACTAACGATCTATGAGTATAGTATAAGAAATGTAAAAGATGTAAAAAGAAGAATTTGTAAAATTTCGAAAGACAACATAGACTATACTAATCATTTAACCATTATTAGTCAGAACAATTGTTGAACATGATTTCCACGATGAATGTTAAATATTCAACTTTTTAGAATATTTTACATTCGCGCGAATAAAGAACAAAAGAATATATAGATAAATGTTGAAAGTACCGAGCGCGCGATAATAATTAATCATCTCCGCTCAATTATTAAAGACATACGTAATCCCACTCGATCGTGTCGCCTTTGTAACGCACCCGTTCACTCATTTATGTATGACACTAATTACGCACAGATAATGCGATTCGCCGCTGTCTAGTCTGTCGATTGGAGCGTAAATTTGCGCGCACTTTTAAGAACATTCATTATATCCAGAAAAAAACAAAAGGTTGTAATTTATCGGTTTTCTTAATGAAAATCAAATCCACGGCATCGTCATCGAATCTAAAAGTCGAACACACAATCGAATCTATACTACTGAAATAAAGAACCGCTAGACGATGAATTCTTTCTTCGTGAAATATAAAATATTCCAATGAGCTCTGAGAGAGAAAAGAGATAAGAAACTGTCAACTATTCGAGGAACGTCCCGTGCGTAACAATGTTCGGAGAAATGGCCGAGATAGACGGAAAAATGAAAGATCGCGGAAGAACGCGAAATTTTCAACAAGATCGTGCGGCCTGTGTGGCAGGAATTTGCATAGACAAACGTCATCGTCCACAACCTTTCGAATCTTCGCGGCAACTAAGAAGAGAAAGAGAGAGGAGAATTGACATTATTTATCCTCTCTTTCTTTCCCTTCGTCGAACCTCCCTTTAAACGCCACAACCGGGAATTTCAACCGGGCAAGAAACGTCAGTGTCGCATTCTCGTTTTCTTTGCTTTCTCGTGTATACATTTTCTCCCTTTTCACGCAAATATACTCGAAAGAATTTGCTTGATCGTTCATCTTTTCCCGAGCGAAGGACAGATTTCGATAAGTAAAAGAAAGTCGATAGGTTTCTTTAACGTGTTACATCGATTATTACACCACCTGTTTCGAACAATTCAACAAAGTCAGAAGAGACCAGTTTCTTTCTATTCATCTTATTTATAAAATATTTAGTAATACAAAAATATTGCATGTGTAAAGGAATATTATTAAAACTAATATTTTACAAGAAAGCAAAAAACAAAGTTATACTTAACATTATTCGCAATAAAAGAATGTTGGACGATGAGTTCGCTTTTAATAAGCAACGATATAATTTAACAGCATCAATTCCAATTAGCTACATTTGTAAAAAAAAAAAAAGAAGAGGAAACTCGGAGAAAGGAAACTCGAATGAAAGAAACGGCGGGTAGAAGTCCTGAATGGACCTCACCGGTCTTATCGTTGTAATAGAAAGAATAACGTCGAACTCTCGCGCGATAGAAGCAGCTGGGCTGCAATAAACGAATTTCAATCTACTGGCCTTTGTTTCACGAATCAAGAAAGTGCCGAGGCTTTTCGTACTTCTCAAAGATAAGAACCATGATTCAATGGTAGATGAGAAAAAGCGATAGGAGAGGGACGACCGGAATGTGAAAGGGAAACGGAAAGCAGCAAAAGTCAGAAGAAACAGTTCTCTCTCAATCCGCTTTTCATTGAGCACGCCGATTCTACCACGCTTCTAATTACATTACAAATACAAAGCCGGTCGGCTTTATATCGAGTGAAAAAGTAAAATAAGTCGATATTCTCTGTATTTCCTTCAAACTTGAGAGTAACTTGAAATAAAAAAAAACTTAAAAATATATGTATATATTTTATACGATTAATTGAAAGGAAAATTAATCAATGATACCAAAAAATTAGTAAAAAAAGATCCAATAAATTGAGAAAACCACTAATGTGTATTACATTTAAAATACACGTAGATTATCAGTGAAAAAACGTCAGGTGTAAGTGGTAAATATGAGTTAAAAAAAAAAAAAACAAACAAACAGTCCTGAACAAATATACGGGATCTGTGGTCGAGTTACTCGCCGAATTTTAAGTACCCTTGTGCCGGACTTGTCGCGCCGGGCTTTAAATGCGGTTGAACATTCCATAAAACATGGCACTCGTCATGGTTAGAGCACGCTCTAAAATCTCTATGCAGTCGGGCACTGCGTAGAGTCCGGTGACTCTACTGTCAGAGTCACCAGATTATTTATGCGAAGCCTCTTTGCCTCGATGGTCATTCCCTCGCTATTTATTGGTCCTCCAAATGCGAGAATGACCGCAGACTAAGTTCAGAATCGGTCCCGACTGTGTCGAATAGCTCCTTAACACGACGTTAAGTTAAGCGAGTACCTAGCAATAGATAATAATCTTCAGATTACGTATATTCTTCTCTCCAATGTGAATACCCCCCATTGAAACTTGCATTCACAAAAGATACTTAAAAATTCTTAATTGAGCATATACCATTTAAATATTTTATTTAAATATATTTTATATTTTTCATTTATAATAAATAAGAAAAGAGGAAGAGATATAAAAAATTATTCTTGTCAAATTATTTATATTTTTGATTAGAAGATCTAACCTGATAACGAAGATAGTAAATCGGATTAAGTCGGTGCCAGTTGCGGTACTTGAAAATAATAATTAAATTGCATTCACACAAAAGATATACTTAAAGATTCTTAATATACCATTTAAATATTTTATTTAAATATATTTTACTCAAATAAGAAAAGAGGAAGAAGTATACAAAATGATTCTTGTCAAATTATTTATATTTTTGATTAGAAGATCTAATCTGTTAACGAAGATGGTGATTAAATCGGTGCCAGTTGCGGTACTTGAAAATAATAATGAAATTACGCGAGCCTTACGGATCGCTTCTCCGGTATCAGTCGGTCGTCGCGCAGCCTCATGCGATAAAAGTCTCTTTTCGAAATTCCCTGTGTGAGTATTTTTCGGCAAGTGCCGGCACGCATCGCGCTCGCGCATCAATATTTCAGACACAGAGGCGCTACGCCCGTTGTGCTCGCTCTCGGGGATTCTCACATCCGACACGTCGCGTCGCGTCGGTGAAACGAAAACCGGCGACGCTAATTAATTCAACCGCCAAATGAATTCAAATCGAAATGATGGGCGCTCCCTGTTTGCGCTGACGATCCGTCCGGTGACAAGAATGTTTTAATTACGCGGCTCGCGTTGCGCCACCAACGGCAGCGCATACACACATACCGAGATCATCCATCGAGTTCAGGTTAATGCGGTAATTCACATGCACTTTGACTGTATTCGGCAAACATCGTGCCAAACCCGACAAGCCGGCTTCGATGTCACAGACCGCCCTTCCGTATACACCGCCCCCGTGTCCTTTCATGCGCCGAGGGTAGTTTGTATATCGCGCGTTTCCCCGAGCTGAAATATTCGATATTCGGCACAGCGCAGTTTAGCCAGCACAATTGCGACGGAAAAATGCAGCGTCTTTCTCCGCGCTTTTCTCCGAGGGTGAAATATTGATGAAAATCTCGTCCGTAATGAAAAGAAAAGTATCGAGCGCGCGTGAAAGGAAATCAAACTGTCCCGACGATTTTAAATTGGAGAACCGAATCTATTCATGGTTTTATATGTTGTTTATGTACAAATATTGAAAATTATTTATCGGGCAAATTGAATGGAACAGATTGTAAGAATGTCACTCTCCTCCAACATGGCGATTAATAATTGTAATTGCAGTCATTTTTCATTGCCGCTCAATTGCATTATTCGTACGATATATTCCGGCTATTTGGATGCTAATGACGTTTGACAATAAATCACTTTACTCGGTCAATTATGTTACGATGAATTCGCTGCGGTGTAAAACCGCTCGTAAAACTTTCTTCGCGCACGTGCGTTTTCCGCGTCCAGCTTTCGAGACCGGAAGGCTCTTTTCAGTTTTGGTCGTGTTTCATTACTTCTCATTAGTCTTTCCCGCGCGGTACTTCGTTCTCTTTCGCGCGGTCGCACCCTGGGAAAAGCTCGCCTTATGGCTTTGCCATGGGGGGGCAAAACACGGAGAGGACGAGCACTTTAGCGGCACTTTAGCGGTGCGAGTGAAGGCCCCGGCCTTTCACACTTTCGAAAATCAGTCCGGTAGACCGGGGACGTCGGCAAATAAACGCCTGCGAGTGGCGGGGACAAATTATGTTTGTCCAGCATTTAACGTTTTGCTAACACACGCGCGCGCGACGAGTCGACGAGCTCGACTGTACGGGTTCGATTTTGTCGACGCCTGACATTGTGTAACGAGCCTTTGTCCGCCAAATGCATTGGAATGATTGTCGCTTGACAGTTCATTATTTCGATATTGTACAGTTTTTCTTTTTTGCCCTCTCGCTTGTTAGCGATTAACTCGTTTAGATAATAGCGCGCGTCGAAGATGTAAAATTGTATATTAATTGAAATTTTTTTTGTAAATTGTGTCTAGAGAATAGAATGATGAAAAATCTCTTTTTTTTGTTAAACGAACGCGCGCTTCTTCGAGTTTGACATTTTATTTTCGCTATTATGCCATTTAGTATATTATTGCGTATTAAATATGTCAAGCGAGGCTTTCGAATGTTACACCGATAATTGATTCTGGCTTCGGGGAACATTATAATATACTATACGCATATGTACACAAGTATTTATACCGCACTTTGTGGCATAAATGTAACTATATGTAGAGATTCGGGGACGTCGAGGAAAAACAAATGAAAAGTCGCGCGTAACAAGCCACCCTTGGGAAAAATATATGTTTGTTCCCATTGCAAACTGTTGCTGCCCGCTTTTGCTTGTACAAATGCAAATGTCACGTTCAGGCCACGGCTCATCTCAAACAGTATAACTGAGAGGACACTCCATTACGTTGGCAGAATTTTGTAAAGAGGCAGGATGTAGAAGGCTTTTATTGCCTTCAAGGAAGGCACTTGAAAGAGGGTGGTGGATAATCATTTCAATGCTTTTAAACGTACATATTCTGATAAAGAAACTGTTATTCGCAGAAGTTACTTGCGCGCGTTACATTATAGCATAGCCAAATGAATGTCTAACATTCATTACTTATCGTGTCATTATTGGATTATATTGGAAGAGATCGATGTCGTAATTAAAAATTAAGAATCTAATTAGAATTTATATGTAAATGTATAATTTTCGTTCAATTTTTTGAGAAACATAATAACTTTTATGTTTTAACGGAGGAATGCATCTCTGAGAAAATGCACCGGCATAAAATGCAATAGGATGCGACGTAAAAAGTATACAACGCGACATCGTCAGACGCAAGCAGCTTCTGGTTGTCTTGTTTACCAAGAAATCTAATGTGTTTGAACATACATCGTTGTCACATACCGACGGAAAAGAAACCAAAAAAAAAAGAAACATAAATCTATAGAGATATAGTTTTTGTATCGCACATTATGACCCAAAAAATGCGCGTTTTGATTATTATTCAAGGAGGCAAAATATTGTTTGATTAGAAATATTTGCCAGTTCTCGATATTGCGAACACCGAGCTTTCGCAAAGAAACCGATTGTCACAAAGCAAAGCATTAACGATGCAATCGTTAAGCTCGCGATTGTGCGTGAGAATGCGGTTCGGGACTTTGTAAGGGTGCATTTTCGATGTAGAAAATACACACACACAGAGGAAAGGGGCGAATGTATAACGCGAAGAAAGACTGATAAATACGTTGCTTGGATTCTCGCGACGCCGTCGTGAAGTCGAGTGTGCTGAAAGGTATTGTCGTATAAACAGGCCGCGCGTAAAAACCGCTTGTACTCGTTGAACAGACCCAGCGCATTTGCCTCCCTTCCTTCTCTCTCTTTCTTTGGCTTTCCGTCTATCGTTCGCTTAGCGAACCTCTCTTCTCCTCCGTTATATAGAGATCCGCGGTCTTTATAGACAGCTGCACTCACCTCGAGGCACAGGACAGGGGTTAAGTAAACACTCTTTACAATCTCATCCCCCACAGCACACTCCAATCCCTTTTTCTACCCTTGCCTCTCGTCTCCTTCCACTCTTTATCTCTCTCTCTCTTTCTCTTTCTCTCTTATGGAACGTTGAAAGTTGACGCGACCCTCTCATTACCTACCATATTGGCTTTCGTTGTCAACGTTTTCTTGCGCCCGCGTCGACCTTCCCGCTCTTCGCGGCTTCGAACTTTAACTTGGCGTACGCCCGATAAATGGAAGAACGGGTCTTGTTCTTCGTCGGCGCACCAGCGAAATGCTTCTCAATGAGTTTCCTCCCGAGTTTCCTCTATCGACGAGATTGATCGCGCCAGTCTCGCTCTCTCTCTCTTCTTCATTTACCCTTCCGGAGGATCTTGCTGTATTCTCAAGATGCATACACGCGAATCCGCCGGCATGCGAGCACTTGAACTTGGTATGTTGTTGGTGGCCTTTACCGCCATCGCGTCGTCAAAGCGCGGCTAAAACCTAAACCCACTCTAACAGTGGAGAACGCGAGAAGATATACAAGCTTGGAGGAAATTGCAAAAGTTACCTCTTCGCTTGTTGCGATCAAATTAAATATATTTATGCTCAAACAAGAGTTCAGTATAAATATTTCATGTATATATGTATACGCTTCGTATCTATGAGATAGGGTTGGTTTCTCTTGTAAGAAATAATATAATAGATTATAAATATATATCTGTGCATTTCTCTTTTAGATTACTTCAAGTTTTATATTACTGAAATACATAGGCAAAGTTAAGTTTTTTAATCAATGCTTACATATTTATATGAGCTTTTTATTAATAATGCGTGTGATGATAATTATATATGGAGAAATAAAATTAAATTTTAAACACACATAAATGCTAAGGCACCACCTTATAAAAAGTAAAGCATTGAATATGCTAACAAATAATGAAAGAAAAATACAATAATATGAATTTTTTTTGAATATGTAATTAACAACGTAATGTGCAAAATACAGAAATATGACAAAAAGCATGCGGCTTTTCGTGAAAAAAAGTCCTTCATAACGATCTTGCATTATTATTATAACGCGATACGTCGAGAAATAAAGTTCTAAATTATTATATAATGCGAGCAATGGATGCGACCTTACTTTTTAACGAAATTAAAAACGAGTGTTTTATTCCAAAGATATATTAAATTTTTTTATCTTTCTTATGCGGAATAAATACGGTATAATACATGTAATATAATTTTTCTCTCACTGTCGATTCAATCTGTTGAATAGTCAAAAATTACGAATCGCAATAAGACCTAAAGCAAGATTGGAACGTAATACTCTTCTCGCGAGCATGAAAATTTTTAGACGATTTTAGTCGATCGACGGAATGAAAGAAAATCTCGGAAGGATGCAATTTCCCTATTTCAAATGGCTCGTAAAGTTTTAACACCCCTGAGCCACGCGAGTTCTCACGGATGAAATAACATGACTGCATTTTTCATCTTCGACGATCTCGTCGACAAATTCGTTTAATTTTAACGAACAAGAATGATGAAACCTCCTTTACCTGAACAAGGAGAACTGTATCAAGGTTTTATTTTAGCATTCAAAATATATAGTTATTTTTTCTATATCGCATCGAGAAATATCTCTCCCCGGCAAAGCGTCATCGAAAAATTTATTATTATTATAAATAGTAGCTGTGCAACTAGATATCTTGATGGAAACTGCGGTCGCACGATAAAACGGCCACCACGATGCAGTCGGTATATACACGAGTTAAAAATAGACACCGCGGCTTTCGTAGAACGAATGTCGGAATGCAAATCAAGCGGGTGAGCGGGCGTAGCTCGCTAGGAGATTGACAAAGCGACGCAATCACGATCCACAGCGGGTAATTAGTTAGCAACGCGCAGTGAGGCTTGATCGCTTTCGATTTTTCTCGCGCGCACCGCTCGTTAATTACTAACCACGATCGATACCGCCACCGCGAGCGCGCGGCGAGATCACGGCAACGTGATACGACTAATTTCGCCGTTGCGTATATTACCTGCGCACGCGCGCCACTTATATTTCTATAGTTCTATCAAATATATATATATATATATATATATATATATAAAGGTCCCGTATAATAAATTTAAGGGAACCGCACGTTCCTCTCTCCTTCCCGCAGTCTCGAGTCTTAAACATAAAACGTGCGAATCGCGCTTGTCGCGATTACGTTTATCAATTTTGCAGATAATCACACCGCGAAACTGCATCGCAGAGCTAATCTGCAGAATTTTCACGCTCCTCTCTATTATCGCATAGTAATATTATACTATAAAATAGATTCCGAGAAAAATAGTGAATTTTATTCCTAGAAAAATTATAAGAATAAGTGTGTTGAAAATTTTAATATATATATAATTAAAATATTAATCTATTTTTTACTTACTGATATAAATTGTTTAATAAGAGATGAAATATAGAAAAAACAAAATTCCTTTAATCTCTTTTTTGATGTAAAATGTTTAATCAAACTACAAGTAATGTGTAAAATAAAATATCTATTTATTATTTCAGAAAATGAGACAAATTGTAATTTAAAATATGAAATTAAAGCTAAAGGAAAAGAGAAATCAACAGTAAAAATTAATTATTTCAAATCTTTTTATCTTTTATTTCCGTTAATTAATACAAAAAAGTTGTAATTCATTGTTCATCTTTAAATTATAATTATATTAATTAATCTAACTGTGTAAATATAATAATAAAATGCTACATATGTGAATAACAGCAAACGTTTCATATATTGAAAAGTTAAGCTCTAATTTACATTTTCGTTAATAATTTATTTCTCCAGGAATCGCAAATTGCACTGACAAGTAAGTGAATTTATAATTAAAATCTCATTTATAAAAACTCCTTTTCAATGTAACTTCAACTTTGCTAGAAGAGAAATAGTTACACTTATGTTCAATTACCGTGCACCACGCCTTTAATTTACCTTAATATAATAAATCTCCGACTCATCCTTCAGTCTCATTCAACCGCCGCTTCGTTGCTATACTTTTTCATCACAGATTGGGTTTCACTCAGTCGCGAGAATATGATTGGAAAACGCCGATAAAGTTTCACGGCATAACAAGTGATCGCTGTTGTTGCAAACCTAGATGACCTCTTTCTGGTAACGGCACTAACCAGCCCAACCAGACAACCAGCAGCAACCAACCAACCAACCAACCGACCAGTCATGAGCCCCCTTTTACCTTACGTAGCCCTCCACGTGCCTCTCTTCGCATCGCCGCTCCAGATCTTCGGATAAGAGCGAACACCATTTTAGCGGTTCCTTACACACCAGACATCCGCTCTTTTCCTATATGTATATATATATTTACAGCTGCACTTCAGAGAATCTAGCTGCATTTTTTCCGCGCGAATGTCAAGCGAAGAAAGAAAGAAAGGAAAGAAGGGATGGATGGACGGGAAGGTAAAAGGAGAAGAAAGAGTGAAGGAAAGGGATGCCGAAAGAGAGGAAGGAATTGAAAAAGAATAGGGATACACGTGTCAGAACCGAAACCTTCTAATCCTTCGTACCTGGGTACCCGGTTCTTAAGTACGCGTGAGACCGGAGGTAGAGAACGGGATTCGTACCGTTTTGTGTGTATGCGCGATAAGTGATTTTGCTCCTCCGTAATATTCCCTGCAATCAGATCTAGCGTTTGTTTGACGTTTAACTGGACTGAGAATTTCGCTACCGTTTTGATGGATCATTGTCATCTTAGCGTTTATTAGAGAAATTCGATTAAAATACGCGTGGAGCAATTTTGTATATACATATAAGAGATGTATATGATTAGCGAATGTCGTTTGGTTAATTATTGATACAACAATCTCTTCATTTTTTTTCAAGTTAATTATTCATTTGTAAATCGATCGTAGATATTTGAGAAACTGATTAAAATGAAACATGAATGTGTGCACATTCTCTGGATTTCACAAGCGGATGTCGCTTATTTAGCGAGGTCTTCTTCACTGTTATCCCGTAACGTTACTTTGTCCGCGAGATGCCTAATCGCGCATGCTTCATATTCAGGTTAATTTCGCATTTAATTGCAGAATTATCTGTTTACGAGACCTATCCGCTATACAGTTAGAGCGATAATCAATCTCATCGGGAACGGTAAGAAGATCCACTTTAGGAGAACCGTCACTTTATAAAATTATGTGCTGCCACATTGTGGAGTCGTATTTATAATTGTAGCAACGCGAGGAATAATTGGCTGGCAGTGGAAATACTTCACACGAGCACGATTCACGGCGATCAGGCATGATGAAACATGTGTAAAGCAAAATATATTCTTCAAAGATACGACTCAAATATAAAGAAACTTCTGAAAATTAACATCCGGATGTTTATTGAAATATTTTTTCATCAGGAAACTCAAAAGACAAGATTGGCTGTCCCAATTTGACTCAACTGAAAATCATACGAAATGCAGAATTTGTTCAACAACTTACAGCATAACGATAACTATTTCGTCTAATATGACAGTACACTTAATCGATGAACACAATATTAATTTTAAGAAAAAATAGAATACAAATTAATGACTAAATATTCAGAGACATTACTTCTGCTGCATGCACGAAAATGCTCTGTAAAAAAGTTATTTTAAAACTGTAATTCTTCCGTCTTTATGCAACATTTTAGCCAGTTTCACGAGACTAATAAACCTTTACCTCAGATTAACAAAATAAAAACAAAGCGGTAAATATTATATATATATATATATATATATATATAGTTTATGCTTCTTTTAAACTATTTACATATTCGTTTCCGTACAATGAACAAAATTGTGTATAATATATGAAACTATATAATATTTAGCATACATGAATATCATAAATTTTATAAATATTCAAGTCAGAGATGTACAATTTGAACTTTATAAGTATTATAAATATTAGAATCAATTTTACTTAACTGATACTATATTAAAATATTACGTAGCTAATACTAAATTCAAATTTGCCATTTGTTTATTAATCTTACAGTTGGCAATTTATGAATATTTGTGACAATTTGTAACAACTCGTAATTTTTGTAAATTATATTAGATAAATATAACAATAAAATCGTGCAAAAAATATCTTTGTATTTATATAAAATATGGAACATTTAAAAATATAATAAATTTTAAAATTTTCTTGAAAAATAATAGTATTTTATTAATAATAACATTGTATGCATCTTATTAAAGTAGAAGATTATATTATTGATTAAACCTTTCTTAATTATTAATTTTATTTAGTGCATATCATTTAGAAATGCTGAAACGTTAGCTTAAAACTAGAGCAACCAGCTACAGCAAAAAGCTGCAATAAAAAAACATTTTTGTCTTAATAATTTATAATTAATGATTTCAATAAATAAAAGAATCAAGCGTATATCCCTGATGACGAATCATTATTTTTTGTCATTTTGATGTGTAACTTTAAATAGATTTACTGGAAATTTTTTATTATTACAATTATATTAAATTATTATTTATTTATATAATAATTGTCATTAATAATTATTATTTATAATAATAAAGTTAACAAAATATTATACAAATATTCACACTTATTATAAGATTTGTGATTGGGTTACTTTTTCTATAATCTTGCTCTAATAAATAGATAAATAACTTAACAGTATTGAGATTAAGGGATATTGAGAGGATTTAATTATATCAATATTTATTTTTAAGCAAAAATAATATGTATATATTTTCGCGACCTTCTTTTTCTTCTATCTTCGTACTTTTACTTGAGATAATCTTCTTTTGTATTTAGTCGTACACTATCTGTAATACGAACATCATGTCACACTCACCGAGAGCCTGGGACTGGGCATGGAAATATTTCATACGACAAGATGCTGAACGTGCAGAATGCATTATATGTAATGCAGACATTGCTATCTTTTATCTTAACAAAGGCAGTGCAAAGAGACATTTACGTAAGGACCACAACGAAACGTTTCGCAACATTACTTCAGAAAACTCAACAGAACATTGGGAATCACTATTTAATACATTTCAAAACACTTATGAAGACAGTTATATGAAGTGCAAAATTTGTGATGGAAGTTATTGTATAAACAAAGATGAAAAACTCACACAACATTTAGATAGAGTGCACGATATAACAAAGGAAGATCACTACTTTATGGATAGTACACATCTTAATCAATATATCATATTTTGGCAGACACGACAATGCACAAAATGTAAAAGTTTTTTTCAAAACAAGCGTCTTTCTGTTTTCAAACAGCATTTTAGCCAATGTCAGGGGAATATGATGAATCTTCAAATCTAACTTTACCGAAATAATAGAAAAAGCAGTAAGTATTACAGTTTATGTTTTTCTTCACATTACTCACATATGCGTTTACGTACAATGAATAAAATTGTGTATAATATTTAACTATTCAAATATTTAGCATATGTGTATCATAAATATAAATATTTAAGTCAGATGTGTAAATTTGAACTGTACAAGTATTATAAGCATTAGAATCTCAGTTTTACTTAGTTAATACTATATTAAAATGATTACTTATTGTTAGCTAATTCTAAATTTAAATTTGCTTACTATTTATTAATCTTATAGTTGGTAATTTATGATAATTCGTGATACACACAATTTGTAATAATTCGCAATTTTTCTAAGTTATGAATAAATACGAGGACTAAATAATGCAACAATTATTTTTGTTTTTGGATAGTATTCGGGTGTCTAACTTTTGATAATATCGAATATTTTAGTTTTTGAAGAGATTTGAATAATAAATGTGTTTCATCATTAATATAAGATTTGAATATAATTTCAAAATATTGAGAGAGATTAATCTAGTAATTGTTATTTTTTATTCTGTGCAGATCATTCAGTAATCCAGACACTTATAGTTTTAACAAAGATGGTGAAAATGTTACTACAGAAATCAGTTGCAGTAAAAAGCAGCAGTAAAAAAATATTTTTAACTTGATAATTTAAATAATTTCAAAGATGAAAAAGCAGCGCGTATATCCCTGATAACGAACCGTCAAACTATTTTTGTCATTTTGATGTGTAACTTTAAATAGATTTACTTAAAATTTTTATTATTATAATCATATTAAATTATTAACTATTTATATAATTATGAATTGTCATTATTCAATATTATTTGTTTGTTGTAATAAGAAAAATAAAAATTTTATAAATTGTATAAATATAATAATGTTATCAGGTAACTATTATAATGTATATCTTTATTATCACATTTCAACACACACATTCACAGAAAATATATAACTTTTAATTAATTTCTTTCGCAATTTCTTTTTTATGAACTTGATGATTAAAATTAATTAGTTTAACGGAATTTATGTTAATCAAATCTGCTCTGAAAAATTGCTATTACTATATATTTGCGCTTATTGTTTAGTATCTATTAGCTATACATTGTGTAACTCTTTTTATAATCTTTCTCTAATCGATTGTAAATAAATAACCAAATTATTAATGTCAAAACATGCTAAGCAGATTTAGAATGTGTATCGATATTTTTATTTAAATAAAGAATCATATGTACTTCTACGCATGACACTTGTTATTTTCTATTAGAGTCAGCTTTACTTAGCCAATTATTATTAATAATTATATTATTATCAATTGATTGTAATATAGGCAATTAAAAATGAAAAAGTCTCACAAATAAAATAATTTGATTTAGTATAATAATGTACGTCTCTTCAATTTATATTCCAACGTATATAGATTAATATGTAGGTAACCAAATAGTTAAAATTCAATGTTTTTGAGGAAATTTAGATTTTATATCAATATTTATTTTTAAGCAAAAATAATATGTATATATTTTCGCGACCTTCTCTTTCTTCTATCTTCGTACTTTTACTTGAGATAATCTTCTTTTGTATTTAGTCGTACACTATCTGTAATACGAACATCATGTCACACTCACCGAGAGCCTGGGACTGGGCATTGAAATATTTTACACAAATAGATGATAGAGAAGCAATATGCAATATATGTGCTTCAATAATTGTTTCTTTTACTCTTAGCAAACGCAATGCAAAGAGACATTTAAGTAATGACCACAACGAAGTGTATCGCAACATTACTTCAGAAAACTCAACAGAATGTTGGGAATCACTATTTAATACATTTAAACACACTGATGAAAACAGTTATATGAAGTGCCAAATTTGTGGAAGAGATTATTGTATGACCAAACAGGAAAAAGTCACACGACATTTACATAGCATGCACGATATAACAAAGGAAGATCACGACTTTATGGTTACACATCTTAATCAATATATCACATTTTGGCAGACAAAACAATGCACAAAATGTAAAAGGATTTTTCAAGACACGCGTCTTTTTGTTTTCAAACAGCATTTTAGCCAATGTCAGGGGAATATGATGAATCTTCAAATCTAACTTTAACGAAATAATAGAAAAAGCAGTAAGTATTACAGTTTATGTTTTTCTTCATATTACTCACATATGCGTTTACGTACAATGAATAAAATTGTGTATAATATTTAACTATTCAAATATTTAGCATATGTATATCATAAATATAAATATTCAAGTCGAATGTGTAAAATTTCAACTGTACAAGTATTAACCATTAGAATCTCAGTTTTACTTAGTTAATACTATATTAAAATGATTACTTATTGTTAGCTAATTCTAAATTTAAATTTGCCTACTATTTATTAATCTTATAATTGGTAATTTATGATAATTCGTGATACACACAATTTATAATAATTCGCAATTTTTCTAAGTTATGAATAAATACGAGGACTAAATAATGCAACAATAATTTTTGTTTTTGGATAGTATTCGGATGTCTAACTTTTGATAATATCGAATATTTTAGTTTTTGAAGAGACTTGAATAATAAATGTGTTTCATCATTAATATAAGATTTGAATATAATTTCAAAATATTGAGAGAGATTAATCTAGTAATTGTTATTTATTATTCTGTGCAGATCATTCAGTAATCCAGACACTTATAGTTTTAAAAAAGATGGTGAAAATGTTACTCTAGAAATCAGTTGCAGTAAAAAGCAGCAGTAAAAAATATTTTGAGCCTGATTTATTTAAATAATTTCAAAGATGAACAAGAAGCAGCGCGTATATCCTTGATAACGAGCCGTCGATCTATTTTTGTCATTTTGATGTGTAATTTTAAATAGATTTACTTAAAATTTTTATTATTATAATCATATTAAATTATTAACTATTTATGTAATTATTAATTGCCATTAATAATTATTATTTGTTTGTTGTAATAACAAAAATAAAAATTTTTTAAATTGTATAAATATAATAATGTTATCAGGTAACTATTATAATGTATATCTTTATTATCACATTCTAACACACACATTCACAGAAAATATATAACTTTCAACTAATTTCTTTCGCAATGTCTTTTTTATGAACTTGATGATTAAAATTAATTAGTTTAACGGAATTTATGGTAATCAATTCTGCTCTGAAAAATTGCTATTACTATATATTTGCGCTTATTGTTTAGTATCTATTAGCTATACATTGTGTAACTCTTTTTATAATCTTTCTCTAATCGAATCATAAATAATAAATAACCGAATCATTAAAGTTAAAACATGCTAAGCAGATTTAGACTGTTTATCAATATTTATATTTAATCAAAGAATCAAATGTACTTCTGCGCGTGACACTTGCCTCTTTCGTCTATATTCTTCCTATACAATTCTTTGAACTAATTTTTTTCTTGCATTTAGTGATATAATCTGTGATACGTAGCGGATATGATGTCTTAAATGGTAGTAGGAATATTTTACACAACACGACGATAAGACATTATGCAATATGTGAAACGTAGAATATATTCTAAATAGAAATGACTGATATATAAAGAAGCAGCTAATAATTGGACATTTAAAAATATAATAAATTTTAAAATTTTCTTGAAAAATAATAGTATTTTATTAATAATAACATTGTATGCATCTTATTAAAGTAAAAGATTATATTATTGATTAAACCTTTCTTAATTATTAATTTTATTTAGTGCATATCATTTAGAAATGCTGAAACGTTAGCTTAAAACTAGAGCAACCAGCTACAGCAAAAAGCTGCAATAAAAAAACATTTTTGTCTTAATAATTTATAATTAATGATTTCAATAAATAAAAGAATCAAGCGTATATCTCTGATGACAAATCATTATTTTTTGTCATTTTGATGTGTAACTTTAAATAGATTTACTGGAAATTTTTTATTATTACAATTATATTAAATTATTATTTATTTATATAATAATTGTCATTAATAATTATTATTTATAATAATAAAGTTAATAAAATATTATACAAATATTCACACTTATTATAAGATTTGTGATTGCGTTACTTTTTCTATAATCTTGCTCTAATAAATAGATAAATAACTTAACAGTATTGAGATTAAGGGATATTGAGAGGATTTAACTATATCAATATTTATTTTTAAGCAAAAATAATATGTATATATTTTCGCGACCTTCTTTTTCTTCTATCTTCGTACTTTTACTTGAGATAATCTTCTTTTGTATTTAGTCGTACACTATCTGTAATACGAACATCATGTCACACTCACCGAGAGCCTGGGACTGGGCATGGAAATATTTCATACGACAAGATGCTGAACGTGCAGAATGCATTATATGTACTAGAGAAATTGCTATCATTATTTTTGACACATGCAATGCAAGGAGACATTTAAGTAATGACCACAACGAAAGGTATCGCAACATTACTTCAGAAAACTCAACAGAACATTGGGAATCACTATTTAATATATTTAAAGACAATGAAGACAGTTATATGAGGTGCAAAATTTGTGGAAAAGATTATTGGATGACCAAACGAGAAAAACTCACACAACATTTAAAAGTAGTGCACGAAATAACAAAGGAAGATCACGACTTTATAGTTACACATCTTAATCAATATATCACATTTTGGCAGACACGACAATGCACAAAATGTAAAAGGATTTTTCAAGACAGGCGTCTTTCTGATTTCAAACAGCATTTTAGCCAATGTCAGGGGAAGATGAATCTTCAAATCTAACTTTAACGAAATAATAGAAAAAGCAGTAAGTATTACAGTTTATGTTTTTCTTCACATTACTCACATATGCGTTTACGTACAATGAATAAAATTGTGTATAATATTTAACTATTCAAATATGTAGCATATGTATATTATAAATATAAATATTCAAGACAGATGTGTATAATTTGAACTGTACAAGTATTATAAGCATTAGAAGTCTCAGTTTTACTTAGTTAATACTATATTAAAATATAATTACTTATTGTTAGCTAATTCTAAATTTAAATTTGCCTACTATTTATTAATCTTACAGTCGATAATTTATGATAATTCGTGACAATTTGTAATAATTCGCAATTCTTATAAATTATAAATAAACACGAGGATTAAATAATGCAACAAATATTTCTGATTTTTGATAGTATTCCGGTGTCAAACTTTGATAACATTAAATATTTAAGTTTTTGAAAAGACTTAAATAATAAATGTTTTATATTTAATATAAGATTTGAATATGATTTTAAAATATTGATTAATCTTGTAATTGTTACCTTTTATTCTGTGCAGATCATACAGCAATTCAAGCACTTTAAGTTTTAAAAAAGATGCTGAAACTGTTATACCACAATAATCAGTTGCAGTAAAAAGCTGCAGTAAGAAACATTTTGAGCTTGATAATTTAAATAATTTCAAAGATGGAAAAGAAGCAAACGTATATCTCTGATGACAAATCGTCGATGACGATCTGTATTTGTCATTTTGATATGTAACTTTAAGTAGATTTACTGTAAATTTTTATTATTATAATTATAATAAATTATTAATTATTTATATAATTATTAATTGTCATTAATAATTATCATTTGTTTGTTGTAATACCGAAAATAAAAGTTTTATAAATTGTATACATCAAATAATTTTATCAGATAACTATTATAACGTATATCTTATTTATTTTTACATTCAACTAATTTATTTCGCATTTTCTTTTTTATCAACTTGATGATTTAAATTAATTAGTTTAACAAAATTTATGTTAATCAAATATGCTGTGAGAAATTGCTATTAATAATATGTTTGCGCTTATTGTTTAATATTTGCAATTGTGTAACTCTTTATATAATCTTTCTCTAATCAATTATAAATAAATAACCAAATCATTAATATTAAAACATGCTAAGCAGATTTAGAATGTGTATCGATATTTTTATTTAAATAAAGAATCATATGTACTTCTACGCACGACACTTGCTACTTTCTATTAGAGTCAGCTTTACTTAGCCAATTATTATTAATAATTATATTATTATCAATTGATTGTAATATAGGTAATTAAAAATAAAAAAGTCTCACAAGTAAAATGATTTGATTTAGTATAATAATGTACGTCTCTTCAATTTATATTTCAATGTATATCGATTAATATGTAGGTAACCTAATAGTTAAAATTCAATGTTTTTGAGGAAATTTAGATTTTATATCAATATTTACATTTAAACAAAAATAATATGTATATATTTTTGCGACCTTCTCTTTCTTCTATCTTCGTACTTTTACTTGAGATAATCTTCTTTTGTATTTAGTCGTACACTATCTGTAATACGAACATCATGTCACACTCACCGAGAGCCTGGGACTGGGTATGGAAATATTTCATACGACAAGATGCTGAACGTGCAAAATGCATTATATGTAATACAGACATTGCTATCTTTTATCTTAACAAAGGCAGTGCAAAGAGACATTTACGTAAGGACCACAACGAAACGTTTTGCAACATTACTTCAGAAAACTCAACAAAACGTTGGGAATCACTATTTAATACATTTCAAACCACTTATGAAAACAGTTATATGAAGTGCAAAATTTGTGATGGAAATTATTGTATAAGCAAAGAAGAAAGACTCACACGACATTTAGATAAAGTGCACGATATAACAAAGGAAGATCACTACTTTATGGCTACACATCTTAATCAATATATCATATTTTGGCAGACACGACAATGCACAAAATGTGAAGGTTCTTTTCAAAACAGGCGTCTTTCTGGTTTCAAACAGCATTTTAGCCAATGTCCAGGGGAATATGATGAATCTTCAAATCTAACTTTACCGAAATAATAGAAAAAGCAGTAAGTATTACAGTTTATGTTTTTCTTCATATTACTCACATATGCGTTTACGTACAATAAATAAAATTGTGTATAATATTTAACTATTCAAATATTTAGCATATGTATATCATAAATATAAATATTCAACTCAGATGTGTAAATTTGAACTGTATAAGTATTATAAGCATTAGAATCTCAGTTTTACTTAGTTAATACTATATTAAAATGATTACTTATTGTTAGCTAATTCTAAATTTAAATTTGCCTACTATTTATTAATCTTACAGTCGATAATTTATGATAATTCGTGACAATTTGTAATAATTCGCAATTCTTATAAATTATAAATAAACACGAGGATTAAATAATGCAACAAATATTTCTGATTTTCGATAGTATTCCGGTGTCAAACTTTGATAACATTGAATATTTAAGTTTTTGAAAAGACTTGAATAATAAATGTTTTATTTTTAATATAAGATTTGAATATGATTTTAAAATATTGATTAATCTTGTAATTGTTACCTTTTATTCTGTGCAGATCATACAGCAATTCAAGCACTTTAAGTTTTAAAAAAGATGCTGAAACTGTTATACCACAATAATCAGTTGCAGTAAAAAGCTGCAGTAAGAAACATTTTGAGCTTGATAATTTAAATAATTTCAAAGATGGAAAAGAAGCAAACGTATATCTCTGATGACGAATCGTCGATGACGATCTGTATTTGTCATTTTGATATGTAACTTTAAGTAGATTTACTGTAAATTTTTATTATTATAATTATAATAAATTATTAATTATTTATATAATTATTAATTGTCATTAATAATTATCATTTGTTTGTTGTAATACCGAAAATAAAAGTTTTATAAATTGTATACATCAAATAATTTTATCAGATAACTATTATAACGTATATCTTATTTATTTTTACATTCAACTAATTTATTTCGCATTTTCTTTTTTATCAACTTGATGATTTAAATTAATTAGTTTAACAAAATTTATGTTAATCAAATATGCTGTGAGAAATTGCTATTAATAATATGTTTGCGCTTATTGTTTAATATTTGCAATTGTGTAACTCTTTATATAATCTTTCTCTAATCAATTATAAATAAATAACCAAATCATTAATATTAAAACATGCTAAGCAGATTTAGAATGTGTATCGATATTTTTATTTAAATAAAGATATATATGTACTTCTACGCACGACACTTGCTACTTTCTATTAGAGTCAGCTTTACTTAGCCAATTATTATTAATAATTATATTATTATCAATTGATTGTAATATAGGTAATTAAAAATGAAAAAGTCTCACAAGTAAAATGATTTGATTTAGTATAATAATGTACGTCTCTTCAATTTATATTTCAATGTATATAGATTAATATGTAGGTAACCAAATAGTTAAAATTCAATGTTTTTGAGGAAATTTAGATTTTATATCAATATTTACATTTAAACAAAAATAATATGTATATATTTTCGCGACCTTCTCTTTCTTCTATCTTCGTACTTTTACTTGAGATAATCTTCTTTTGTATTTAGTCGTACACTATCTGTAATACGAACATCATGTCACACTTACCGAGAGGCTGGGACTGGGCATGGAAATATTTCATACGACAAGATGCTAAACGTGCAAAATGCATTATATGTGCTTCAATAATTGTTTCTTTTACTCTTCACAAGCGCAATGCAAAGAGACATTTAAGTAATGACCACAAAGAAAGGTATCGCAACATTACTTCAGAAAACTCAACAGAACGTTGGGATTCACTATTTGATACATTTAAAGACAATGAAGACAGTTATATGAGGTGCAAAATTTGTGGAAAAGATTATTGGATGGTAAAACAGGAACAACTCACACAACATTTACGTAAAATGCACGATATAACAAAGGAAGATCACGACTTTATAGTTACACATCTTAATCAAGATATCACATTTTGGCAGACACGACAATGCACAAAATGTAAAAGTTTTTTGCTAGACAGGCGTCTTCCTGTTTTCAAACAGCATTTTAGCCAATGTCAGGGGAATATGATGAATCTTCAAATCTAACTTTAACGAAATAATAGAAAAAGCAGTAAGTATTACAGTTTATGTTTTTCTTCATATTACTCACATATGCGTTTACGTACAATGAATAAAATTGTGTATAATATTTAACTATTCAAATATTTAGCATATGTATATCATAAATATAAATATTCAAGTCGGATGTGTAAAATTTCAACTGTACAAGTATTATAACCATTAGAATCTCAGTTTTACTTAGTTAATACTATATTAAAATGATTACTTATTGTTAGCTAATTCTAAATTTAAATTTGCCTACTATTTATTAATCTTATAATTGGTAATTTATGATAATTCGTGATACACACAATTTATAATAATTCGCAATTTTTCTAAGTTATGGATAAATACGAGGACTAAATAATGCAACAATAATTTTTGTTTTTGGATAGTATTCGGATGTCTAACTTTTGATAATATCGAATATTTTAGTTTTTGAAGAGACTTGAATAATAAATGTGTTTTATCATTAATATAAGATTTGAATATAATTTCAAAATATTGAGAGAGATTAATCTAGTAATTGTTATTTTTTATTCTGTGCAGATCATTCAGTAATCCAGACACTTATAGTTTTAACAAAGGTGGTGAAAATGTTACTACAGAAATCAGTTGCAGTAAAAAGCAGCAGTAAAAAAATATTTTGAGCCTGATAATTTAAATAATTTCAAAGATGAAAAAGGAGCGCGTATATCCCTGATAACGAACCGTCAAACTATTTTTGTCATTTTGATGTGTAACTTTAAATAGATTTACTTAAAATTTTTATTATTATAATCATATTAAATTATTAACTATTTATATAATTATGAATTGTCATTAATCAATATTATTTGTTTGTTGTAATAAGAAAAATAAAAATTTTTTAAATTGTATAAATATAATAATGTTATCAGGTAACTATTATAATGTATATCTTTATTATCACATTCCAACACACACATTTACAGAAAATATATAACTTTCAACTAATTTCTTTCATAATTTCTTTTTTATGAACTTGATGATTAAAATTAATTAGTTTAACGGAATTTATGTTAATCAAATCTGCTCTGAAAAATTGCTATTACTATATATTTGCGCTTATTGTTTAGTACCTATTAGCTATACATTGTGTAACTCTTTTTATAATCTTTCTCTAATCATAAATAATAAATAACCGAATCATTAAAGTTAAAACATGCTAAGCAGATTTAGACTGTTTATCAATATTTATATTTAAATAAAGAATCAAATGTACTTCTGCGCGTGACACTTGCCTCTTTTGTCTATATTCTTCCTATACAATTTTTTGAACTAATTCTTTTCTTGTATTTAGTGATATAATCTGTGATACGTAGCGGATATGATGTCATTGATGTCTTAAATAGTAGTAGGAATATTTTACACAACACGACGATAAGACATTATGCACAACACGACGATAAGACATAAATTTTATGTTGCTATATGAACTTTATTTTTAGGTAGTGAAACCGACGCAAATCGTGCGTTGAATTAGTTTATTATCAATATTTTCTATACATATGAACCTGTATTTGCACAATTTTTTCTCCAAGATTCTATTGAAATCTTCGCTTTTTAGTTATAAAAGCGCGTGCACGTGGTAATATACATATTTTGCAATTTGTCGTAAAATAAAAATTTTATTCACTTAAAATTCTGTGATATAACATACATATTTATATCAATGAGTAGTAAAAATACGTGTTTAATTCTACTTTGCATGAATTAAAATACTTCTGTTCTTTCGATTTTGTTTTATTTTGATACATCAAAAATGTAAATGTCAATTTAATGCAATAACGAAAAATGTAGTTATAACATGACGTTTAAAAACTGTAGTTTATTAAATAAATATTTTAAAAAGACATTTTAATACAATTTTCTCTGTGTAAATTAATAAATTTAGATGATATATTTGCGAGCCTTTATCTTACAATTCTGCCATAAAAATCTTTGCGATTAAATGAAATTCATTAAAGTTACAAACGTTTATTTTTCCCTTTCCTTTATATCACTTTTACTATTGTGAAACAGACGAGATTTTAATGAACGAATGCTAAATAGTTTTCAACGCATCATTGTGTGCGGATCGAACGAGGATCGTCATTCAATTAAATTTTCATCTATCGTATTATTAATCTGCCAGCTCACCCGCGATCGAGCACAACGTCTTGTTCAAACAAGCCAATCAAATATCTTTGCCACGAGCTATCCCACGGGATTCCACGACTCTTCGCTTCGATAAAACGTCATAAATCACGCTCTGACGTGCGCAAGATCAGGAGTATTTATTAATTTGACCGGGACGGCTCCGAAATCCATTATGGGTGGTTACGAGGCAGAATACGATTAGCCACAATACGCGTCCTTCACCGGGTTGTGATGTCGGCCGTCCATAAACTACCATCCACAAGATTCTCGGACGAGAGTTTCGCTGTCGAAGACACGGGCAAGTCATGGACCCCCGCGTGTGCTCGATATATGAATTACCAACTATGTTTGATGCACGATTAATAATCACCTGTCTTCCCGCTTCTTCATCTCACAAGGCGATCGTATTATTCAATTCTATTGATAAGTTGCCCTTATTTGTGAACCCGTATCTCGAAATCAACAATTATAAAAGATGCAAAGATGCCTTTAGAAAAAAAGGAATAGCAAATATGTGTAGCTATAATTAATATGTCTCTCAAATGTTATGTACAAAAGACCTTTAAATCGATGATACACCGAAAAAGGATATCATTCTTAATTCATAAAAGAATAAATCATTGAAAATATAAGATACATTTTTTTACATTTTTATTTTTTAGATAATTAATTTTGACAATTAAAAAATTAATAATAAATTTTAATCTTTAAAAGTTGAGTGATTTTCAATGAATAATCATATGTCGTCAAATGCAATATTAGTTATTAATAAAAGAAAATACATTTTATGAAATAAAATAATGTAGAATAATTTAAATAGCTGGAAAGGATTGTGTTTAATATATAAATAGAATATCAATACCACTTGAATTTGTTTCAATACAATTGTTGTAGTCCTTTTATTTTGATAGCAGTTACAAAAATCAGTTTGATGATACGATTATACAAATTTGTTAAAGATCATTTTCTCTTTTTAATCACATTGTAAAATTTCATTTTACATCTAGCTTATTGTTTCATTATTATTCATTTATTTATCGATTGCATCACAAGTTTGTAGACTTTTACAGGTACTTTTCAGGATGAAGAAAAATCGATCGCATAAATAAAATATCAATACCACTTAAATTTTTTTCAATAAAATTGTTGTAGTCCTTTTATTTTGATAGCAGTTACAAAAATCAATTTGATGATACGATTATACAAATTTGTTAAAGATCATTTTCTCTTTTTAATCACATTGTAAAATTTCATTTTACATCTAGCTTATTGTTTCATTATTATTCATTTATTTATCGATTGCATCACAAGTTTGTAGACTTTTAGAGGTACTTTCCAGGATGAAGAAAAATCGATCGCATAAATAGAATATCAATACCACTTAAATTTTTTTCAATAAAATTGTTGTAATCCTTTTATTTTGATAGCAGTTACAAAAATCAATTTGATGATACGATTATACAAATTTGTTAAAGATCATTTTCTCTTTTAATCTCACATAAAAAAATTTCATTTTACATCTAGCTTATTGTTTCATTATTATTCATTTATTTATCGATTGCATCACAAGTTTGTAGACTTTTAGAGGTACTTTCCAGGATGAAGAAAAATCGATCGCATAAATAGAATATCAATACCACTTAAATTTTTTTCAATAAAATTGTTGTAGTTCTTTTATTTTGATAGCAGTTACAAAAATCAATTTGATGATACGATTATACAAATTTGTTAAAGATCATTTTCTCTTTTTAATCTCACATAAAAAAATTTCATTTTACATCTAGCTTATTGTTTCATTATTATTCATTTATTTATCGATTGCATCACAAGTTTGTAGACTTTTACAAGTACTTTTCAGGATGAAGAAAAATCGATGCGCAGATAAAATTAATTAAGATCCGACCATGAAATAGAAGTAAATCAACCGCGCGATGCGAGGATTATGTTGAATGAGAGTTGGGAGAAACGAAAAGTGAGAAGGGCGAAAGAGAATGCGACAAAAGGGGTAAACGGGGAGGGAATACATTTTTTACCGTTTCTACGCTAGCACCGATGCGGATTAACGGCGAAAGTGGATAAACCGGGCGTCAAGGGCTGGAGTACCAGCAGCGCAAAGAGAGGGTGGGAGTGGGTGCGTACTGCCAATAAAACTAGGGTAGGGCACGGAGGGAAACGGGGGGGTGTCAGTATATCACGTGGCTCTGGCCGCTCGTGTCCAACGATACAGTCCAATATATTATCCAGATAGCCATGCTAATTCAGCTATAGTCCCCGCCGGTTTGCGCCTGACCGAGCGGCCTTCGTGTTGTCACGGGGTTGCGCGTGTCGTCGTTCTCACGCACACGCGAACGCATAGATACGTTTCGTCATCCCGACGGATCCAGCGGGATCTCTCTCGGCGTAGTCGTCCCGGCGTGGCAGGGATTTCAGGGGGGATGCATTGCATCCTCGTTACACGGTATTATACGATCGGACGCCGAGACAGGAGAAGATTACGTCGCGTCGCGTCGCGTCGCGCCGAGCCGCGTTTGACCGGAACGAAGATTCTCGCGCGCGCGTTCTAGAATGGTCTATTAATAGGGTTTATTCTCGAATGAATACCAATGGCGTGTCGTGGTCTCTGAAATTGGGGAATGCAGCGCGCCGATAACGTAATAAGCCGATTTCGCGACCGGTTGGAGCACGCGCGATTATATACGACGCTTAATGCGCAGCCGAAAACGCGATTGTGAAGACAAAGGGAATGCTGACCTTGTCTGTTTTACCGACTTTGAGTTCACTAACTTTTCTTTTTATTGGTTATACATAGATTGAAAAATTCTTCTCCACAATTAAAGTACGCAGTTTTTTTTATCGGTCTCTTACATTAGCTTATAACAATACTCAATGCAAAAGGTTTCCGGATGGATGCCGCGTGCAAAGGTGTCATCAACATATCGAAATCATGTAGAGGGTTTGAGAGGTGCGTTTTTCAGGACTTTATTTTCAAAATGTTCCATGAAAATGTTTGCAATGATGATCCGTAGATGAAAAACCTCCCATAATATATATAAGGATCAAGAAAGCTCAATATCGAAGCTCTCAGTCCTGAAGATGCAAACTGACAGTTTGCGAAACGTCGGCATTACGCTGTTAAACCACGCGGCATCTATCCGGAAACCTTTTGCATTGATGATTCCAATGGCCGCGAAAGTCTCAAAACTAGAATTATAACAATACTTATTTAATACAAAAGTTCTGCAGTTTATTTGTACACAAAATGTGGCGCTCCCAATAGAGATGACATGAAAGAATAATACAGAAGTAATAAAAATGAGATTGAAAGCCTGCATGTATGTATATTTGCGTACGGAATCGATGTCGAGGCATAAAACAGCAAAAATTAGTTGCCGGACTCATTATTATCAGTACTTTCATTGTGAAGAATTTTTCAATTTGTATATTCAATAAAAAGTCAACCTAACTTAAAGTCAAACAAAATTACGGCAACATCCCCTTAAGTGTCACAGCTGTCTCTCTAAAACTGCAATTTTTCTTGCTTTTTTGCTTGGATTAAAAATTACTCTCCCTATCGAGATTAATTTGCATAGCTTTTACAAATTAGATATTTTCTATATTATTACAAATATATATATATATATATACATAAGTATTCTTGAAATATTAACTTTTACACTTTTATCTCATTTTTAACGAAAAAATATTTATAATTAATTTTTAATTGTTTAAATCCAAATTATAATACGATAATTCTGCATTAACGTATAAATTATCGCCGCACTTGCGCTGAAACTGCGCCATTACACCGCGTCGGAAAACCTGTCGTTTTGTTCGCTTTGAACTCCTAATTGAAGGTGCTCGCACGTAACAAAGTCCGGAATACAATTTTGCCGATTTTGGCGTGTTGCACACGAGAATGAACGTTATCCCATTTCGTCGCTCCAACATTCGCCCCGTATCGCCTCGTATCGAGGGAACTCTTTTAGAAAATAATATTACACTACGTTTCGTAACCGCGAGAAATGTTTCGCAAATTCTCATTGTTCATATTTATGAAACGGGGTACAGAGTGTCTAGCTTTCGGATTATTACTCTGTCAAATTTTCGCTTTTTAACTTGCTCAACATTTTATATTAAATTTTTAAGTCGCGGACCAGCGCGAGAATAGCCATTTTTAATAGTTGTTAAAAAAATCATATATTTCTATTTTAATATAAAATATATTGAATATCACGTACACAATTTTAATTACGTAACATGATTTCGATTGAAACATTTGTTTATAAAAGTAAATGAATAAAAATATCATTTCTAGTGCTAAGTAATCGTATAAAAGTATTTAATGAAATTATCAATTTTTGACATTATATAATATTAAAAGAGATAACTTTAGAAACACCAATAGATTAATTGTCTCCCTCCTTCTTTCTCACCCTCTCTCTTTCTTTTTTTTGCTCTCTTTCTCCTCTGGGCTTTCTCTCTCATAACATTTCCTCAACCTCTGGCTTAAAGGAATTAGCGCTCGTAAAGCGACGAAACATCCTCGTGTTACACCTGTCGTCGTGCAGTAAACTGGTTCCGACGGAGATACAGGCGCGTTTGCAACGGTCTCAATTAGCCCGGCTTCGCAGTTCGTTAGACCCTTTAAAACCGGTTTGCAGCGCTAAATGTTTTCAGTGACGGGAGCGCATACATGTCCCCGGAAGACGCACGCACGCAGGAAGGATGAAAAGCGAGCGGAATGAAGGAAGTGAACCAAGGTCGTTTCCAAGTGAACGCGAAACATCGAGGGGCGGTAACTAGTTTAACCTGTGAAATTTAGTACGGTTTATCCCGACGGCGTGAAAACTTATATTCTCTTAGCCGCTACATTAAGATCGTGTTCCGTGACCTCCGACAGTGGCAGCAAGACGCACAGCAGATACGATACGACGATATTTACGCTCATTTATGCTCAAGAATATTCATTTAAACCTGTCACATACCTGTCACGCGATGTTTATATTCAATTGATACAAAGATTCGCTCGTATATTGAAATACAAAAGTGATAAATGAAAGACCAACTTATCGAGCAATTATTAGAGTTGTTCAGTCCAATAACATTTATTTCATGTATAAGTTATTAAGCTACAATCATTCAATATGACAACTTACGCAAAAAATACAGTCATTCTAAAATAATAAAATAAACGTTTCGACCGCACGCGGTCTTCTTCAGTATAATTACAAAATCATAAAAAAATCCACATAATATCGAATTTAATTTTAGTTATTCAGAGTCGAGAGTTTATGAGCAGTTACGCGTGTTTTAATCCGTCATGTCCAACAATGTTCGCCTCGATATGATCTTTGATTTTACTCAGATCTCGAACAGTTTCATCGTTAATATGCGAGAAATTAAAACGTTTCGTAGGCGTTGACATCGTCCTTCTTGACAATTTTAACCACGTCTTTTTTTAAAAAAGTTATTGAAGATGACACAAGACAAACCAACAATATAAAAAGACACCTCATTTTAAACTCTACTTGATCGAAGAGACTAGATGTTTATATTGTTTTAAACAATTATATTCGAACACAAAAAGTGGCTGCAAAACATAAAAAAACTCTTTTTTTTATTCAATTGCATAGAATATCGTGCATAGAATAGAAATGGCTTCTTGCTGTATAAATTTCTGTGTGCCCATTAATTTCATTTCAATATAGATATAATTAAAAACATAAAAAGAAATGTTCCGTCTCTGTGAAAAACGGTGACTAATGGTCGCGCTATTATATCGGCATAAATAATGGAAAATTTTTGGCATGGGAGTGAGAAAGAGAAGAGGGAGAGGAGAGAATCGGAGAATTGACACGCAAAATGACCCATTAAACGAGGTGGAAATAACGTCTGCGGAAAGTTCGTCCGTTAGCGGCGGTCGAAGTAATTAAACTGAAAACGTGTCAAACGGACGTTCACCAACGTCAGCATTAACGAACGGCGTCTCTCTCTCTCTCTCTCTCTCTCTCTCTCACTCGCCGGGGGCAATAAAACTTCATAAACTATTTCATAAACACAGATAGCGGCGAATCGTGCGCGCGGATCGTATCGATATAATTTATTTTTCCCGCTTATTTCCCCGGGGACTCCCTCGCCATCCCTCGTCCAGATATTGAGACTTATCCGAACGATAGTCACGCTTTCCTCGCTTTTCCGCACACGTTTTACCCTCTTTTTTCGAACTAAAATAAATTTATTTTTAAAGAAGATTGCATACACACGGTGAAAGCTCGGGTATATATCTGCGACTGGACTCCAGTTTATGGGTAAGTGATTTTGTAAATCGTATGTATTTGTATAGAAAAATACTTGTGAGTATATAAAAGTTTGTCGTTTTTCTCTTCTTTTCTTATATCAAAGAAGCATAATTGCATTTTTTTCTAAATGCAAATAATAGACGTGTGCAATTATCCAATATAGATTTCTTTGTCATATATGTACAATATAATAACAATTGTCATATATATTATTGGATATAAATTATTTAATATTGTAGAGATATATTTATGAATATTTCTTTTCTCGATAAATTGCAACACTCTGGGTTAGCAAATATTTGAATAAAAGTCTAGATTTTCATATGAGCAAATACTTTAATTTATATTTGCAAAGTTAAAATTTTGAATATTATTTATTAAATATACATAAAATATTATGCAAATATTTATATATAAATATTTATAATTAAACCGCTATCTAAATAAAGTTTCTTCTAACGTAAAATTGTTACCAATTGTGATAAATTACTTAAACGACACTACATTATTTATGTAGAACTTTGAAACATAATTTACTAACAGATTTCAATGTAATGAAATATGGAGGAGAGGAAAATCCTGGTAGAGAGAAAAATTCGACAATTTTCAGACATTTGATTTAATGCGTTAAATCGAGGCGAGGCTAAAATTTTTATGCGACACACGCAGATTTAGTGTTCGCAATTAGCAAATGCAGACGCAGGTAGACGCGCAATTAAACCCGACGCTGATAAAAGCACGTAACGCGTAATTCGTCGGAACCGTCGAAACACGAAAAATTCCACGCGGAAACCTCCCTTATCCGAGTCGACGATATTGCGCTCCCCCAGGCACGCAGAATTCTTAATTAAGCACGCTACGATTTGCGAGGGCCTTTGATTTTCAACGATCGGCCCTCCCTCGGCAATAAAGCCGCGAGACTTAGCTCGCAAGTTGAGAGGAACACGTCGGGGACGCCGTCTTTCTCTCACCCTCTCCTCTTTTCCAACGCGCGAACATTTTCGCGCAAAAGTTAAATCTGCGCGCGCCGCGTGCTCGAGGGCCACCTCGAGCGTACATTATTTCATTAACCGTGCTTTCCTCATCGTCCCCTACGCCGTTCTTCGAGACCTCACCACCTTCGCAAGACGCCTTGTTCCCGGCACGGAGTGAACGGTGCCACGGACATGGCCGACGTCGCGTCGGTGTGGTAATAGCATCGTAAGAATGAGACTAAGGGTAGAGAGAGAGAGCGACGTGAAGGATCAGGCCAGTTCTTCGCGCGCGCTGCCCCATTCTAACCGGCTTTCATATTAATTAATTTGCTCGAGAGTTTTAACGACTTATTGCACTTCAATTAACTCATTTTAAATTGCATAATCCGCGGAGAGTGCCCGCTGTAACCGCGCTCACTCGCTTCTGCATCCACCCATAAATCGTGAGGATTACGAGATCGATTAACGTGTAAATAAAACTCGGACACGTATATAAGTAATCATGATTTTAACGAAAAATAATATTACGACCGACTTCGTCGACGTTAATTAAATTTTACGTTTCATTCTGTATCGGACATCGAATTACTCCGATTTTCATTAAACTTAATCGGCTAATCAAAATAAAAACAGCCATAAGATCTGCAATGATTATAACTTGTGTTCTTTCCCGAGATTGTACAGCTATTGGAAGAAGAGAGTGACAATTATATTGACTTATAAATACGTAGCGAGTCTCTCTCGATCATCGTTAGCTCAAGAAATGCGAGGCGCAAAATACAAATCAATAAGTTAAACTCACGCAGAGAGAGAGAGAGAACGAACGAACGGACGGGTTATTCAACAGATCATGCGCGCACAATCCCCGGAAACGTTTCAAAAAGTTGGGGAATCGAGACGGCTCGCGCATATAAAGTCAGAACCTCCCTTCTGGCTGGCGGACCGATCTGAAAGGAACGTGCTCAAGTTTGCCGGCGGGAATGGCACGGAAAACCACCCCCACCCCCTGTACAGGGCGCTCGTTCCGCGATTCGAGCGAAGACCGATCCGAGCCCGTAATTACAATCCGAACAAAGTTATGCCGGATCGGAGCGACCGCGGGGATGTGTCAAGTATTTAATCAGCGTCGAGTCTCCGTATGAGACAATGGACGACGGCCAACTCCCTTTACGAGGCCCTGTTCTCCACCCTCAACCCCGTCGCGACCGCTTCTAGGACGGATTGGGAGGAGGAAGGGGTTGGTAGTGGAATGGGGAGGGTGCAATTATGTCGACCTCATTTCAGGACAGCTTTACTTATCTTCTCTTCATTGTACTCCGTCCGTCTATATCTCTCTTCCTTCTCCTCCAACCAAATGCCCTTGCATGCCCTTCGTGTCTATCTCCTTATCTTTTTCATGTTCCACGCTTTCTGGTCTCTCGCAGAGAGACAGATATACGTGTACACATATCTTTATGTTCTCTATATTTGGAATTAGTTTCGTTTCTCCGCTCTTATAAGGGTGTGCTATGTTGGGAAAAAGGGGTTTGCGTAAACTTTCAACTCTCTGCACATATTACATAGATTGTAATCTATTTGTTATCTGAGAAATTACGGAAGATACGCGTACGTGTACACACATGCGCACGCGACCAATTCGAGTTCTGCTTGCTGGACGGCGTTTTTACGACGGAATTCCGAAAACAAAAGTAGCTCGGTGGTATTTCGTTTGTAATCTTCGGTATCTGATCGCACGGAAGGCATGCTCTACCTACCCCCTGCAATCCGGTACATCTACCCCTTGGTATTCGCCATCTCGATATACGGCAGTGACGTCTGTTCCTCGAATCACGCGCGATCCGTACAAATTCCCGAGCTACACGCAAGCTGCACGTCAGTGGCTTCCGGAAAGAAATCCGTAAATAACAACCGTAAATAATTATGTACTCCTTTTGGCGGGAAAAGGGTTTAATTTATCTTCGCGAAGTCTCTCGACGACAGCGCTAGCCAATGTTTTATTAATGATAGAGTAATTCCAGAAAGGAGCAATTAATACATCTTAAGAAAATCATGGAAGATAAAATGCAAATGTATTTGCTCGAGAATCGTAAATCACTTTAATATCTTACATAAAATAATGCGCCGTTTTGCTTTATACTTTTTTTTTTATGTATGTATCTCTATTCAAATTTATGTCATTTTTCATTTTCCAGACGTAAAGACTCTTTAGAACTTTTTTATCAATAATTAATTGGATTATTTAAAGTAAAGAACATGTTTAATAAACTTAATTTTCCAATATTCTTAGAACATGGAATTCAACACTATTACCGATACTTACAAATATCTTTTTAGTTATTCCCTTTTTGCTATTTTTAACATTTTATCTCAACTTCAATATTACAATTACATAATATGTACAAGCAATATGACAATATTGAGAAAGGGCAATAATATGAATAATATCAATTGTTTCATATTTGATTTTTCTTTGTCCACCTCAATTATCAATCTGTTCCAAAGATTCGCTCTATCATTATAAATTTTAATTAGTTTTTACATCAGTATGCATGTGTAATATAAAAAATATTATATATATATTAATTAGTTTACAGTCGGTTAAATACATATAAAACCAATTAATCAGCATTATAAATGTCAAAGCTAACATCATAAAATAATACTTTGAGGAACCCTGGATTTATCAGACAGCGTTTAGAAAATAAAGAACTCTCGGTTGTAAGCAAGTTGTCAATTCCGAGCAATCTGCTTACAATCACGAATCACACTTTATCATAAATTTTATAAAGCTATAATATTTGATATATACAATTCCCGGTGCACAATGAGGCACTTTACACAAATCCGCTGGAAGTGAGCACATTATAACATATATTAATGCTCCGCTCTCCTCTTTCTCGTGCACGCCAAGTATTTTACAACTAAACGTATTTCTGATGAGAATATAACGTTTATGGAATATATGGGGCGCAACGGCGCGTTGGTCTCCCTCGTGTATTGCTCACACGCGGTTATACAAATGTAGACCAACGCACTCTAAATTAAGGTTTAGAGTTGGTACAAATCAGTATCGAAGTTATGAGCATACGTATAGACGCATACCTACGCACATAAATACGTACATACGTGCGCCGAGGCAGTAAATCTAAATCCCTCGCGATTGTCTGTCAATTATTTATGATTGGCGGCAATTTGTCCAATCGAGAATAAGCCCTTTCCTACTCGATGGGGTTTACCGGCTGCCATTCAATATTTCGGACTGTATTATCCGTTTTTCTCTTCCTTGTATTCCTCTCGTTTGCGGTACGCACAAACGCATGTTTGTCAAAAGTTGGAAGGAAAACGCTGATTAAATTCGAATTTTTCTCAGAATATATATATATTTGTAGATTGCGTCGGATGAAAACGTTATCGGAAACACGAGCGATATGTTAGACGCATATATAGTTTCGATAACAAATGTTACGTTATATTGAAAATTCAATCGAGGTCACGCGGAATTTCCATTTAAATTGCATTTTTGTGCGAAATATAAATGTGCACTGCAGACCCAATTAATTAATTCCGACAATCAGTTCGCGATTCTCTCTCCACGAAGAAGCGGATATGGTACACAGGTATATTACGGCGACACAATTTCAATAGACGTTATACTGTACAAGGAACCAAAAAAAAAAAAAAAAGATGCGGGTTGACAACAACGTTGCAAAGATGATATTGCTGCCATTTCCAGCCGGCCAATTCAAAAAGTTAAAGCAAAACTCTTCTAGCCCGAAAAAGAAAAAGTATACTTTTTCCAACTTCATTCCAACGTGCGATAAGCAACCGCACAGAAAAAAGTCTACTCGCGTGACACGTATAGCGAGCTTTTATCCGAGCTCTCCTTACTTTATAACGTAACGCAGCTCTTCGACTTACCTTTACTTTCTATTTACTTTTCAGTAGTAAGCTCGCGTAATTAATCAGACAGAGCGTAACTGAATTAATAAACATTTCCGATATCTCTGCGAAATGAAATCGTAAGTTTATATATATATATATATATATCCATATATACAATATATGTATACATATATACCTACCGTAGAACTGATTGAAATAATCTCGTATATATCGAGTTTTCGACGAAAGCGCTGCAGCTCGATATTAATTAAGCGAAACGAGGGAATTAATGATGACTAACTTTCGACGCGTTGAATTACGCGAGTTCTCTCTCTCTCTCTCTCTCTCTTTTCCCGGGTTGCTCCCAGGCGACGCGTAATCATCGTGACGATCCTCAACCCTTTTTTTGTATCCGTCGAAATTTATTTGCGTGATGTTTGCCTAACAAGCCGTCGCGTGACGCACAGCCTTCATAGGCCTCAATCGGAGGACGAGTTTTTATCCCCGTGTAACGCGTTCATTTATGCGCGACCCTCTCTCTATCTCTCTATGTCTTTCTCTCTAGCTACTTAGTTAACTAAGTTTGCCCAAAAAACTAACGTCGCGTGCGACTGCGGCGAATTTTCTGTCTACGTGATGTGGGAAAAAGTTTGCGCGTCGCAAAAGTAAATTAATTGTCTGCGCCGCAAAAGATCTAATTAATTTTGTTGTAAGCTATTTTTTGCTTCCCATTCATCTCAAAGGACTGTAATGCGATTAACTACACATTAATCTAAAAGACAAAATTTTGCTAATTATAAATTCCATTGGTGGCGACATGAGTTTTACACGCGAAATAACGACTATGAAATTAGTACGTTTTATCAAATTAATTAATTTAAAACTTATATACATATATGTAAAAAAGAGGAAACAGTCTCAATATTACTAATTGTTCCTTCGAGATACTCTGAAAATATGCGCATACATATATTTTTCGTAAGCGTGAATTGCGAGGGAAATGCAAACTTTGGCGATTGATCGGCGCGTACATAAATCAACCGAGTTCGCGGTTGAATAGTCAACATCTGAATTCATGATTCGGCGAAGTTAACGCATATTCGCGCAAACGCGCCGTTTGAATTTGTAACCATCGAATTATATCGTCGCGCATATTAATCGAATCGGCGTCTGCTCCGGAGGGTCTCGTCCAAGAGAGAGCGAGAGAGGATGAGAAAGAGCGGGAGAGAGACTGCAACGAGATCTTTCTACTTTTTTCTACTCTATCCGGTCTCGCCACTTTGCTACGTCCTTCCGTCTGCCATACTTCTGCTTTGTCAACTGTCTTTTCTATCCTTTTTCCGCTCTCTTATGGGCCACCCACGACTTCGGCCGGCCCTTCCACTCACGTCAGCTTAACGTCACTCATGTTCGTACGGCGGATCCTCTTTTTGTCGTACTCTACTCTCTTTCCGCTTCTCCTCTCCTCATTTTTTCTCTCCGCTCTCTTCTTCGTTTTTTACTTCGTGTACTATTTTAAAATGCGCGTTCGAACTAACGGTGTCCACGAGAGCTGGATATTCGCTAAACGTCTGCTGTATATTTAACCGTAATTATCATCGTCCAAGGCTTTTAAGCGCTACTAATTAGAACTAACCAAATTAGAGGAGATAAATCACACTACCTTTTTCACAGCGGAATGTAACAATTTTAAATTATATTTACATATGTATGTACGTGCGCTCCAAAATTATTGTTCGTATTACTATTATTTTACGGATAAATGGAAAAATGAGAGATAAATTTTGTAATATAAATTATTACATAAAAATTGATAAAAATTATTCCCGCAAACTACTTTGTAATACGACAGTTATGCGAATTAATACAGACGTTGAAAAGTTTCTCTTTTTTTCTGATGAAAAAAATAATAGCTCGAGATGCGCGTCTGGCGAGGAACTATTATAGTCTGGTATCAAGAATAGATTGTCTGACATAATGCCAGCAACACTTGTTGCTCATTCGGAGATGATTGTAAACAATAAACATAACTGTCGCTACTTTACTCAAAATGGGTCTCCCGTTTCCTCGATCAAACATTAAACATTTGCTTTACAACGTGCGTTTCTTATAGGTACGCTTCTAACAAAATAATGTTGAAACTAAAGACTCACCAGTCTCACGTGTCTGACGCGACAATTCCCACTTCGGAGGCTTAACCAGGGTCTTTTCTCCCACAGTTCTTTTTTCCGCGTCCGTACTCTTTCGGTCTCTATAACTCTCTCGTCACGTCACGTTCCAACTGCCTTCCCACTGTCCCCGGAGTCTACTTTACACAGATTGCACTGCACGTCACAGTCGTCCTTCCACTGCCGTCTTCCCCCTTTTTCACGTACGAACTCTTTAACAGTCGGAAAATGTATCAAAGGATCCGCACAACACAAAGCGCGGAACGAGGACGATTTGACATCTCTATATTTTCGCACAATTAGTGTCCATTAATTAAAAATCGACGAGCTCTTGCGGAAAGACTTATCGGTTCCTCGTTCTAATCTCGTGCCCGAACACGCCGCAGTCACGTGTCAAGAGAAGGAAACTGTCTTTCATGAGAGGCTTCGATTTGAAAAAACGTAGAAAAATCTCAGACGCGCCAGAAGGGAAGATAGTTAATCGTCAGATTTCGCTCGCCCCGAAGACGACGTCCAGGGCTGCTATATTGACCCGTTTATATCGGCCACGACAGTTCGGAAATTTTTCACGGAAACAATTCACGACGCGTCGAGACGAGCCGAATCCTGAAACGAGATTCTACGAGCATTCCTCGACCGGGATGCGTGTGTCTTCGCTGTCCCGTCCGGTCACGTGGCGGCGAGCGCCACGTTCATTGATCGCGAGGCGACCTTGATGGTGCGAGCCGGCGACGTGTGAGCCGTCGACGACGAGGTCAATGCATGCACTCGCAGGTTGTGTGTCGCGCGTCAACCCCCAAGGATTTTCTCCCCGTGGCGTTCTCGCCCCAGGATCGACGCGGAAGAAAATGCTCTACGAGAGAACAGGTGGTTCGTGCCGCGTGCAAATTCGTGGGGGGTCCTCGCATTCGCGTTGGGGAAAAACTCGAGACCACCCACGTTTTATCTCCCTCTCTCTCTCTCTATCTCTATCTATCTCTCTGCTGTCGCTCGTGTTTACGCTCAGGACGAGTGCGTTCTCCAGAGCCCACGAGGAGGAGGAATAATACGTCCGTTCGCGAACTGTTCGCCAAACGTACTGAGGGAACCCGGCGGACGGTTCGCCGGTGACGTTGTGCCTCCGCGGGTTCGATTCCCCGGATGGGCATGCGCCACGTTCAGCGCTTTCGGGGGGTTGCTGTCGCCACCGACGCCGTCGCCGCTTCTGCCGCGCTCGCGGAGATACATCCACCACCGAGAGGTGATTGCCACCGGTGGGGTTGCTGAGGGCTACCTTCCTTCTCGCGCTTCCTCCTCGAACTTTACTTCTCATCGATGTCTCCGTCGATTCGACTATCATCGTGTTAAATATGTACGAATGCATTTAATGCGCGCTGACTTTCGTCGCAATTGAATTTCTTTTTTTTCAGAATTCTGTCACAGCAGGATATGTCAGAATGATTATGTATTTTCGACGCCGTTCAATTTGATCGGATTGATTGAGATTTTATATCAATCGTCGGAGCGAGAAGAATCGGTTGTTTATCAAACTGTCGTGTTTATCTTGCTCTTTCATACAATTGTGCACGTAAATCTCTGTATTTGTATTCATAATTTATCACTATCGTTTCGTATCAACATTTTCATACTTTTACTAATTTGAGAGTATATTTTGTAAAATAATCTTTATACGCGCGCGCGACGCATTAATATATGTATGTTTACGACAGCCAAGATATGTTTAATCTTAATGTAACACGCATAATGAGATAAACAATTTAAAGATTTTATGAAATGCATCTCTTTTTGGAGCTGTATTATTATTATAAATTTGACAATCTATTTGGTCGTTTTCATGAAATGTCTATTTGTTGCGAGGTAACAGTTCGTGAAGCGAAATGGAAGGTAATTACGACTGGCGCACTTGTTGCTCTTGCTGTTGTTGCCTTCCTACTGTTATTGCTGAACATACCGTACGTTTGAGTATCATATCACCTTCATCACCTTGAGAAAATATATTTGATAACTTTATTTATATTTCTCTATTTATGGTGTATCTGACATATTTAATTAATGTACGTACAAACGAAAGAGAGAGGGAGAGAAAAAGAGAGACAATATATGTATATACATAATTTATATATTAATTGTGTTTTTAAGATAGCTAATCTCTGCCTGAATGAAACTCGATAGCAATAAAACTCTTATCTTATTCGATGAAGTTTCCAATAATTAAATTCTCTGTAAATTTCTCGATAACCGCATCATTGTAACGCGGATAAACCGTATATATCCTCGATGTGTGTCCGACGGTTCGCGGAAATGTAGCGTGTTATTTATTTACATATCGCGTTTATGTCTAAATATATCGTCTCGAGAGTAGAATACACAACACATGTAGAGCACGGAATTGCATTGCATTCCTGCGCTTGTTCGTCCCGCGTAATTAACGTTACACGTACTGTAATGCATGTTTCATTATGCGGGCGTTGTATCGCTGTGCCATAATTAGTAAGCTTAAAGGTAGATATTATTCACGACACGTGATAGTCGTACGCGCAATAAAATAGGTTTCAAAGGGTAAAGCGGCGCGTATAATTGATAATCTGTGAGTGAGAAAAGTCGTCCGCGAGAATTCTTCTTATTCCCCTTTTATACCGGGCTCTTTCCAATTCCGTTCTCATTTCAACCCTCGTGTCTTTTAGTTCAGTCTACTTACGTTTTTATTCTTATTTTATCTTCAAAGTCGTCTAATCAAAATATGCCAAAAATAAAATGAAACTGTTAAATATTAAAATGTATCTATAGTCAAAAATGAAGAAAAGTAAAAAAGTAAATTATTAGAGAGAAATTATTTTCATAGAATAGTACTTAATTATATTACAAAGAAATAGGGCAATTATTTTGTTTGATTATTTTTACGAGTGAAAAAGTGCCTTTCTCTGGCACAATGTATCATGATATATAACTGAATAGACCATTACCATCTTTTCTAACAGACACATGTGGGTATATTTCTTTATCTATATGTTATTTTTTAAAATATCGTTATACATTGCACCTATTGTGCTAGCATTAATATACGTCATGACTATATGTTTCTTCCAAGTTCATTTCGAACAAATGATTCCACTGTTTCATTGCGTTATTTTTTGTAAAACATAATTATACCGCGAAAGAGCTTTAGGATTATATACCGACTGTATTCTATGTAATATCGATCGTATTCTATAAAATTCAACGGTCTTTGTAAACACATCTTTGAATTTTCACGTCGTGTAATTAACGAACGCTCATCAAATTTTCGTATCTTACGCCAAACAATGCGGGGTCTCAGCTGGCTTATAACTTTCTAACGTCTCTTAGTGAAATCTCGATTACTGAACGTAACTCGTAAAGTAACGTCAACTTCCACGAAGGCATTCGTGCGGTCCTCACTTACGTCCGTACATGAAGGCACATGTCGACGTTTTCATTGGTCGATCGAGCATGAATTTAGACGGTGCCCCGGGATAACCCCGTAGATTGAGACAATACGCGGCAGAACCGTGTCGCGTTGCGGTCGCCGTTGCGGAAGGATATGCAGGTTCGCGCCACGGCTAAGAGAACGAGAAACCTAGTTAACTCGGCAGGTTGATTACGCGGCGGCAGGTGTCACGCGCGCGCCAAACTTTACAAAGTTTCGTCTAATCGTGGGAAATATCTTACAAATTACGAGTAACAACAGAGTTTCCGTCCTTAATGCCAATATTGCATTTAATTGCGCTCGTGAAAGAAATTTTTGATTTCTTTTTCAATCTATTTCGTGAGAGACAGAGAAATATATAATAAATTCGAGAATAAAATATATATTTGACAAACAATTAATTTAATTGATACATATCTAGATATATATCTAAAAAAATTTATGAATCTTGAATAACAAATTTTATATACACACAATATTATAGAATCTGATTTAACTTTAATTTCAATTTTAAATTAGTGTAATTTGATTTAATTTAGAATTAAAAATATTGTTTTAAATATATAAGTATTTTAAAATAAAATCTAGAAATATTTTATTTTATACGTATTTTAATTATATTACGATGTAATCTGAATCATTATTATGAGGAAACCAATTTGAATATTTTACAAACAGCAAATAATACATTAACAAAATTATAAATTACCTGTAGTTTCTCTGCTGGTTTTTCCAAGCCTATTCCTTATCTGTTCTTTATTTTTTTGCTATTTCTTCATATCACTCGCAATAATATTGTAAATTACAATCGCATATACACACATTATTAGAATTTGATAATCGTGCGGCACTTTAATACTGTCAACGAAATTTTATACAATTTTATACTAATACTGTGCAATATTGTACGAGTCAATGAAGACCTAATAATCACGAAAATTAATTAATTGCGCGAATTGATAAACTGTGATTATAATAATTATAGAAAATAATCGAAAGAGAATATACGACACACAGAGCGGTTTATTCCTTCCCGTTCAAATCTCCTCGCGCAAATGACAAAGTCGTGACTTGTGTTACATATATAAATAATAATAGGCACGTCATACATCGAAGATGACAAGTTTTAAATACCATGCAAGAATTAATTTATTTTTAAATATAATATAAATTAATATATATTGTAGTATAAATTAATGTAAATATTGAAAAATTTAAAATTAACTATTATTAAATGTGTAGCAAGTCTTCTTATTATAATACTTTAAAGTCATCGTTTTCTAATCTCTTTTTAAAAGCATTCGATAATATTTATCAAAATATATTTTAGTTTCTTCCATGACTAACAAATCGTCATCAGGTTTATCTGAAAACAAAGCATTGAAGCTACTTTAAATGATTAAGTCCAGACCGCTGATTTCGATTAGATTTTTTTTAATCGGTGTTGTTGCGCGATAAAAATTGATTAAAACTGGAAGAGGCGCGGATTAACAGCTCAGTCATTGAACACAGAAATAATCTCGCTTACGGTTTTCCGGGTTATTAGGTCAACTCATTATCTCTCTCTTGCTTCCTTCCCTCCTTCCTCTCTTTCCTTCTCCCCCCTCTCTCAGATCAAGAACTGAGCTGTAATAAAATGCCTCAGTTCCGCAAAATCGACCCCCGAGGGGAATTAATCTATTCCGACGCGATCATTCAATTTTCTCGGATTGCAGTTTTTTACATTCTCGGGCTATCTCTTCCTCTGTCTCTCCTTCTCTCTCTCTCTCTCTCTCTCTCTCTCTCTTTGTATACAGCACGAATATGCTGGGGGTAAAACGAATCTGGTGAGCTCGACATTTGATTTCATCGAATGACCTACACCGCGAATGGCTTTTCATGAAATCTACATTCCCACATAGCGATCAATTGATTCAAAAATAGGGTAGGTCGTCAATTCGTCGCGGCTTCCAAATATCGAAGCGCGCAACGATCAGCGGTCGATTGTAATCGCGATGAATTGTCGGGCAGTTACAGATGCTACATACGCAGTTACATTGGTGACGAGTGAAACTAATATCTCCAAGCAAATTTTTCGGAAATGGGCATTCTATATAGAGCGATTCATTACCGAAGGAATCAAAGGTACCATGTTCGGTTACTTCAATGTGCAGTATGATATAAGAGAGATCTTTATTTATAATCGGTAATATTGAAAAAAGAAAAAACAAAATAATGACATACATCAATGGAATAATAATATCAATAATTGTAATTTTATAATATTTAACCAATTGTCATTTATATGAGATTTTTAATTTTGCATTGCAAAATATTTCTGAAAATAATATGGCTGAGAATTGTAATTCTGTAAATAATTTTTAAATATTTTGGTTTCAAAGGTATTACAGAATTTAATACGGAATATCTTTCTACAAAAAAGCTGTTGTTAAAAAAAGCTAATTTTTTAAATTGGTTTTGTATAATTATAATACGTACAATACAATTACCGTGTTCAATTACGAAATACTTATACGTTGTGCAGAAGAGACGCGATTAAAAAAAAAAAATACAAAATTATATAACACACAATATAAAATAATTATGCAAAGCGAAAAATAAAAATGTTGAAACGAAGAAAGAAATTCCAAAATTCCACGTCCGCATTTCCCCAGCCATCTTTGTTCTCACGTCTCGGTATTAATTTCGCGATTATTAATTGCGATGACATTATTAACTCGCGCCTCGACAGGTCGTCGAGGAGAGGAGAGACGAGGAGACAACACGACAACGTCGGCAGGGTGGTCGCTTTAAAATGCGCGAGGAATGCGCGCGTAAAGGCAGGGAGCGACTACGTCGAGACTACGACGAAGGTCACGGAAGCGGCGATAATGAAAGGAGTTAATCACTCCGACCAGACAGTACTAGTGACAATGTGCCGCGCACGGAGCAAGCACTTTGTATTTAGGGACATGAGCTATTCGCGGATGCGCAGTTACCTGTGTGCAAATGCACTCACTCCCTTGAAATTCCGCGGGTCCGCGAGAGAAGAACGTCTCCAACTGCAAAAATGCAACGCACGTAACGCGCATCTTCGGGATGTTTTATTGGGGGATATATATATTCCTTTCTGCGTGTTTTCGGCCTCGCTGTATGATTTTTCGGCAAATATTTCACGTTTAAGAATATTTACAAACTAGAAGAGTATATTGTAGACGGCAGAATGAATTGTCATTGAAAATGCAGAGAGCACATAATGGCATTAAACGGGGCAATGCATCAAGCAAGGCGCGTCTCATAAATAATAAAAAAAAAAAAGGGAAAGAAAAAACGGAGGAGAGATTTTTTCCTTCCTCTCCATATAATTCGTCGTAAACGTTAGGACAGATCACGAGAGAGAAAGGAAGGAAGTATCGCTAGCTGTAGCATCCCTCGAGGACCTTCGCAACGTTGAACCAAAGGAATAACTTATGCCTCCGCCTCTTCGTGGTGTCGAAAGAAAAATGCGTTTGCACCAAGCTAGCGATCGGAGGGAACAAAATGGATGATGGAGATACAATTCTAGGGTTGTCGACGGAATCTTAAATCACGATTCTCTTATAATGAATTGTACGGAGCGAAACTCACGCAGTTGCTTAAAAACATCGTAAAATTTCATTTTTCTTCCCGCACAAAAGCGACTACTCCAATTATCCAAGAAGCCTCGATATTAACTGACAGATAATTGCTTAAGTAAACTTTAAAAGGCTGTCTCCGATATATATCGCAAATCTAACTTTGTTATCTCATAAATGATCGTATTATTTAATTTGATAAAATTAAACAGATAATGTATATATAACATATATCTATAGCTTTATGTTATATTCGTCTTGACAGAATTAATTTCACACCTTTTTATCTCGAAAATGTGCATGATATTTTTGTCGAATATTTGCAACTTTTTCTTTAAATTATGCACGATAAGAGAATCAGACATATTTCAATGTCGATGAAATCAACTCTGTCGGAAATAATCCGATACGCATTTGCGGGATCTAACTTTTTCCGTGTCAGTTCGGGGCGGGTTTCTCGCTCTATCGCCATCTCACCCTCGCGGAATCGCAAACCCCTCGGCGGCGTCGCCGGAGAATCTAATGAATTTGAGCCGTCAATAATAACGTGCGGCACATTGGTGGGGGAAATTTACCCCAGACGCACACATGCGCGCGTACACAACACGCACACAATCGAAGAAGGTGGAGAGAATGTATGGTGGGCCTGCTGGTTCTCTCGTCCACGTGCATACACGCGCGCGGACAAAAGAGCCCGATCGATGTGCATGAGAGGCGACGGATGCAGTCACTGTGAAATTAACGAATTTTTCACGATTGGACACATTAACCATCGCCGGCCGGGTCAGCAAAAGTGCTCCCGATGCTTTATGACAACAATGCGAGCGATACTCCGCGAAAGGATGAGAGCGTGACGATAAACTGGATTTACTGTCGCCTAGTGGTGGGGGATGAATTTATGGCGAACACGAGACTTTTCCTCCGCGAAAAACCAAATTTTTCTACGGATCTTACAACGGAGCAAAAAATAATCGTGTCAGAGAAAAATATAATTTCGCTATACTAATTTCCGCATCGTAATTTATATGAGAAACGTTGTTGGCCCGATATCATTTTCGCGTGCAGTACGAAATACGAGTGCGAGTAGTTTAACAGTTTACACGGTCCTCCTTTACTTATTTTTGCACCACACGGTTTCTTTGATTAAAAATGTCTCGACGATTTATACTACTGTTTCCAAGCGTTCTTCAAGCGCGAATTTAGAGCGCGATATGCGTTGCATCGCGGTGATAATTACGAATTCCGGGCACCGTAAAGTTGTTCTTCGATTATTATTCGACGACATACACAGTTGGGCGCGCGATTCTTTCGCAGAGCGATCCAATTAACTTTCGAAGTTGCATATATATATATATATATATATATATATCCCGTCCTCCTCCCGGTCGAAATTAACATCCGGTTGCGTTCCGAAGTCGAGACTCTCGAAAAAAATCCGCGCCTCCTCCGTTAAATTCCCATCTCTTGCCGCGCACCTACGACCGTTGCACGGGGGCTAATAGGATTCGCGAAATTAATTACCCGCATTTACATAAGCCCCCGTAAACGTTTTTCTTTTCTTCCCGAGCCTCCGGTCCTCGCTTACCTTCGCCACCGGCCGGTATGCAGAGGCGGACGAATAATTCTCGTAGAGAAATTCGTGATTACGTTAACGATATCTATGCGTCCTCCCTCGTATTTTCTCACCCTCGCGCGCGGATCTCCTCCCATTTCATTCCGGCTGCAGCGAGCCGCGTTACGCCTTTGCGTTTTAGGTCGTCACGACGTTGTCCCTCGTCGTCGCGTCGTGCCGCGTCGTCGGCAACAGCAGCCGCGACGCGGGTAACGAGATTTGTCGTCCAAGATAATTAGATTATCCGCACTCCGGACGGCGTAGCAGTCGGCGTCAGTATGGGACGAAAAGGTAAAACGCGCGTTCTCTATCTACGCCGCAGAGGCGACAACATCGTCCAGGTAAACGTCTGTTTGCTATTTTTTTTTTCTTTTTTTTTTTTTTTGAAAAAGAACGCGAAAGGGAGGAAAAAATATGCTTCCGCCGCGATGACACATCGCATCTGACTGTCATGAGACGATCGCCGGCGTTCGTCTCCACCTCGGAACCGGTATTTTAAATTCGAATAAGATTAAGAGTAAGATCGAGATAGATTGGATTAAAGTCAAATCTTATCATTTAGATTACTTAGATTGCAGTGACATTTTTCTTTTGAATTAGACAAAGAAGACAAGACTTTTGTTTTATATCTTATAATTTTTAATATTAGATCATTTATATCTGTTTTTTAAACCAATAATTTAAATTTTTAAATTGTAAAGAAAATTATTAAAAATTGATAAGAAATCATACTTTATGTTTTCTCAAAAATCGACGAAATATTTTATATTTGTTTACGAATTAATAATAATGCTTGAAATACTTCTATAAATACATTGTAATAAAGTTACATTTTAGAGCACGCTAACATGTGTGGGTTGTGTGTAAACGGGAGATTAATTTAATCAAGATCTTTTAATTTCCTCACTCAATGTCAAATAAAAAATCTGTGTGTGTGTGTGTGTTGTTACAAGAAATTAAACTTTAAAATAAAATTTAAAAAGTTGAAAAATCATATAACTTTATTTTCTTTTTATATATTTTTTAATTTAATTATGAATTAAATTTATAAATTAAAGAAAGTCATATTAAAACATCGAAAAATTCACATCCTTATAAATTTCTTTCAATTTATTAGAAATTTGACTTTTTTAAGAAATATTAAGCTTGAGATACCTCTCTATAAGTGCAACAGTATTGTAATAAAATTGCATCGTCGTATAAACGAGCAATGACGTATAAACGAGTGTTCTACATAGAGTCGCACTTACAGTTTTTGGTAATACAATTGCGTATGCACGTCGTCTCGGTGCCGTAAAAGCGGATAGGACTGAGGAGGCGCGAAGTAATTACTTGCAATCTATTCTCCGTGTTCGCATCGTTTGTGCGCGAGGTAAATATATAGGTATATTACATCCGGTATAAACGAGAAAGGCCACCTTATCAACCGACGTGGTACATGTCCAATCAATTTTCAACGCGACGGCACACACGCCGCTTTTGTATTAATATCTATTATTCGGTATCTCGGGCCGGAGGCTACATTCTACCCTCACGCATCGCACACGCGTGATCTCCCCGTGACAATGGGATGCCACAGAATTCCCAGCGTGTTCCCGACCCCAGTTTTTTCCAGATCAAAAAGCGCTGAACTCTCGCAACTTCTGATGTCTGATGACGAGTCGGATCTCTCGTGAGGCGCTTTGACGGTGTAATGCGTTCGCCGTGGTTTTTTTTTTCAGATTTAATCTACTCGAACGAGACGTCCGGGTTACGAAAAACGCGCGAATAAAAGGTTCAAAGTTACAAAAACAGACAATCTTTAGTTGCGACATGATTGCATATCATTGGATGATATTTTATCTCATGACTGTATCATATAATTTTACTGAAATATGTGCGCGCATGACATTGCAATTATATAACTTAAATTTAAATCTATATAAATAAATAAATAACTATAAAAATATATGTATTATATATATATATATATATATATATAATTTTTTTTTCTTTTCGTTAAAATTAATCAAATATAATTACGCGCGCAAAGCAAAGTTATATTATTCTTTGATAATAAAATATTAAAAATTGCAATTCTATTTTGTGCAAAAAAAGTTTAATATGCACTCACACACATAAACACGCACACACACACACACACACACACACGCGCGCGCGTTAAACGATTGTACCAAATTTTGAAGGGGTTAAAATGTTAAATTAGAAGAAACTAAAATGATCAATCTATTAAAATTATTTAAAAATGCTATTTTCTTTATTATGTTGAATAATTTATATCAATTCTTATCAAAATAATTATCAACAATATTTTAAAACAAATACAAAAATATATCTGGTTAAATATTTTAAATTTTGTCAATACAATACTTTTATAATATTATTCTTGCAGAATCAATAATAAATTTATGTTATATAATAAATAATGTCTTATTATAAATGTAAAAAAAATTATAAATATGAATAATTTAAAAAGCAACTTGATAACAAATCGCCTGATAATTAACAAACTATGTTCGCAAAATAGTTCATATAATTATAATTTCATGTTATATCGCTTTATATTACACCGAGAAAAGAGTATAAATCATTAATATTTATCAAACGGAATAAATGAATAACTTTCTTCTTTATCACACTCCATAAACTTTTACATTTCTCTTTCATTATCACACAAATCGACAAATTCCTCAGAATCAGTAAGGTCAGTACTGACGATTGACTGATAAAAGCTGCTTGATGTGGCAGTATCGTTACCAGAACTTAAAAGATTGCCTGAAGTATTTGATAATCTGCACAGAATTTTGAAAATATAAATACTTGAATTAATATCTTAACGTTTTGCTTGTTAATTATATGCACATAATTATTAAGTACAAATAATATATATATATATATATATATATATATATTATAAATAATATCAAACAATTGATTTCTGTTGATACTTGATGATAAACAGATAAATAACAAACTGTATATTCGCAAAATAGTTAATATAATTATACTTTCATATTATTCCACTTTAAAAGTTACATTAAAAAAGAAGTGTAAATAATTACTCATTAGTTGAAAGCATTGAATGACACACTTTTTCACATAAATTGTAAGAATCAAAATTAGAATACGAAATCTCATCGTAAATTCCAAGTATAGAAAGCTGCTGATTATTACTGCTTTATGTTGCAGTATCGTTATCAGAACTTAAAACATTGCCTGAAGTATTTGATAATCTGCACAGAATTGTGAAAATATAAATACCTGAATTAATATCTTAACGTTTTGCTTGTTAATTCTATGCACATAATTATTAAGTACAAATAATATATATATATATATATATATATATATATATATATATTATAAATAATATCAAACAATTGATTTCTGTTGATACTTGATGATAAACAGATAAATAACAAACTGTATATTCGCAAAATAGTTAATATAATTATACTTTTATATTATTCTACTTTAAAAGTTACATTAAGAAAGCAGTGTAAATAATTACTCATTTGTTGAAAGCATTGAATGACACTCTTCTTCAAATAAATTGGAAGAATTAAAATTTGGATCATAATTCTCATCGTGAGTACCAAGTATAGAAGGCTGCTGATTATTACTGCTTGATGTTGCAGTATTGTTACCAGAATTTAAAGTATTTGATAATCTGCACAGAATTGTGAAAATGAAAATACCTGAATTAATATCTTAACGTTTCCCTTGTTAATTATATGCACATAATTATTAAGTACAAATAATATATATATATATATATATATATATATATATATATTATAAATAATATCAAACAATTGGTTTCTGTTGATACTTGATGATAAACAGATAATTAACAAACTGTATATTTTCAAAATAGTTAATATAATTATACTTTCATATTATTCCATTTTAAAAGTTACATTAAGAAAGCAGTGTAAATAATTACTCATTAGTTGAAGACTTTGAATGACACACTTTTTGATATAAATTGTCAAAACCAAAATTAGAATACAAATTTTCATCGTGAGTTCCAAGTATAGAAGGCTGCTGATTACTACTGCTTGATGTTGCAGTATCGTTATCAGAACTTAAAAGATTGACTAAAGTATTTGATAATCTGCACAGAATTGTGAAAATATAAATACTTGAATTAATATCTTAACGTTGTGCTTGTTAATTATATGCACATAATTGTACAAATTATATATATATATATATATATATATATATATATGTATATATATATATATGACCCATACAGAGTTACGACCGTTACTCTATAAAAGTAATGCGTTACCGTTATCGTTTATAAAAATTAACGCGTTATCATTACCGTTATTCAAAAAGTAACGATTCGTTACTTTTTCGTTACATTTTCGGTTTTTGTAATGCTAGAGCCTATTACTATTAAAATGTATAATTATATGTAGAAAGCGTTTTTTAATATTAAATAATTATTTGCATTTATTGCATGTAATCTTTATTATTTAGTATATATTAATTTAGTATTAACTCAGAGAGAACTAAAAAATAACGATAAAAGTAACGGCTAATTTGTTAGCCTTATTGTAAAAATGTAACGACGTTACCGTCACCGTTACAGATAGAAAAAAGTAATGACCGTTACCGAAAAAAGTAACGGTAACGGTAACGACGTTACAAGTAACGCGTTACTTCTCAACTCTGGACTCATATATATACGAGTATATATATATATATGGGTCATTCCACGTCAAATCGACCACTTTCTTGCCCACAATTGTATTGAAGTAAATTTAACTTCTAAGATATCAAAATTTAGCTTGAAGCATTTAGTTTTTTGTGCCGTATGGCGATTTTGAAAAATGTTAAATAATGACCTTGGTTTTGTCAGTTATATAAAAAATGGTATATATTTTCTTATTCAATTGTTTGTTTATTTCATTAGTTATGATACATATACTATTCTGTTTAAAACTTACAAATGTACGTAAACACAAACAACACAAAATATAGATATACATATAAATAATAAAGAAAAACAAAATTATAATTTAATTATGTTATTTATTAATATTTAATATATTTTTGGTTTTAGGGTCAGTATTATAACAGAACTTTTTTGATATTTTGTAATTCATTCTTTTGTAATACAGTTTATTTTGTAACAAATTATTTTAATAAAATTGCTAAAATTTTTGTGAGTTATTTGATGATGAAACATGACTTTGTTAACCATCACTATGTATACTTTTTCAGGATTTTATTAAAATTTAATTTTGTATTCGATAGAATTAATAAAAATTATCACAAATATTACATGAACTATTGTTTTTTGATAGAATTTTATAATCAGTTATTACCTTCGCTCGACGTGGCTATAATGATATCTGCTTTGTATCGTTGATCGTGCACTACTGGATAAAAAGAATTATTTTAACAAAAACTGTACGAAGAATATAAAATATTATTAACAAAAATAGGTCGCCGGAAAATGTATGATTTGTTACAGGAATGTAAATATTGATACACAGTGTTAATATGTCTAACGTCCTCACTTTTACCATTAAAATTTTTTAAAAATGCTACTTTCTTTATTATGCGACTTTTTCGGACCGATATATTTTTCTCGTCTATATTAATTTTAGGAAATTTTAGGAGGTTTTTTAGGAAGGAAGAGGAACTTATAAATCTCGATTTGAGATAGTTCCTCATCTTGGCAAATTTGCTAAGCATTATATATTGACTCTCACAGCAATAGATCTCTATCTTTGTTATTTACAATAAAAGCGATCTAGCCATATTATTCGTTTCTTTATTATGTTGAATATTTTAATTTTTATCAAAATGACTATTAACATTATATTTCAAAATAAATACAAAAATATATCTGATTAAATTTTTTTATCAATACAATACTTTTAAAATTATTCTTGCAAAATTAATAATAAATTTATGTTATATATAATATAATGTCTTATTATATATGTAAAAAAATTATAAATATGAATAATTTAAAAAAGCAACTTGATAACTAACAAATTGCCTGATAATTAACAAACTATGTTCGCAAAATAGTTTATATAATTATAATTTCATGTTATTTTGTTTTATGTTACATCGAGAAAAGAGTATAAATCATTAATATTTATCAAACGGGATAATTGAATAACTTTCTTCTTTATCACACTCCAAAAACATTTTTACTTCTCTATCACACAAATCGACAAATTTCTCAGAATCAGTAAAATCAGTACTGACAATTGACTGATAAAAGCTGCTTGATGTGGCAGTATCGTTACCAGAACTTAAAAGATTGCCTGAAGTATTTGATGATCTGTACAGAATTGTGAAAATATAAATACTTGAATTAATATCTTAACGTATTGCTTGTTAATTATATGCACATAATTATTAAGTACAAATAATATATATACATATTATAAATAATATCAAGCAATTGGTTTCTGTGTATACTTGATGATAAACAGATAATTAACAAACTGTATATTTGCAAAATAGTTAATATAATTATACTTTCATATTATTCCATTTTAAAAGTTACATTAAGAAAGCAGTGTAAATAATTACTCATTAGTTGAAAGCATTGAATGACACACTTTTTGATATAAATTGTCAGAACCAAAATTAGAATACAAATTTCATCGTGAGTTCCAAGTATAGAAGGCTGCTGATTATTACTGCTTGATGTTGCAGTATCGTTACCAGAACTTAAAGGATTGCTTTAAAGTATTTGATAATCTGCACAGAATTGTGAAAATGAAAATACCTGAATTAATATCTTAACGTTTCGCTTGTTAATTATATGCACATAATTATTAGGTACAAATAATATATATATATATATATATATATATATATATATATATATATATTATAAATAATATCAAACAATTGGTTTCTGTTGATACTTGATGATAAACAGATAATTAACAAACTGTATATTTGCAAAATAGTTAATATAATTATACTTTCATATTATTCCATTTTAAAAGTTACATTAAGAAAGCAGTGTAAATAATTACTCATTAGTTGAAGACTTTGAATGACACACTTTTTGATATAAATTGTCAGAACCAAAATTAGAATACAAATTTTCATCGTGAGTTCCAAGTATAGAAGGCTGCTGATTATTACTGCTTGATGTTGCAGTATCGTTACCAGAACTTAAAGGATTGTTTAAAGTATTTGATAATCTGCACAGAATTGTGAAAATGAAAATACCTGAATTAATATCTTAACGTTTCGCTTGTTAATTATATGTACATAATTATTAAGTAAAAATAATATATATATATATATATATATATATATATATATATATATATATATATATATATTATCAATAATATCAAACAATTGGTTTCTGTTGATACTTGATGATAAACAGATAATTAACAAACTGTATATTTTCAAAATAGTTAATATAATTATACTTTCATATTATTCCATTTTAAAAGTTACATTAATAAAGCAGTGTAAATAATTACTCATTAGTTGAAGACTTTGAATGACACACTTTTTGATATAAATTGTCAGAACCAAAATTAGAATACAAATTTTCATCGTGAGTTCCAAGTATAGAAGGCTGCTGATTATTACTGCTTGATGTTGCAGTATCGTTATCAGAACTTAAAAGATTGACTAAAGTATTTGATAATCTGCACAGAATTGTGAAAATATAAATACTTGAATTAATATCTTAACGTTGTGCTTGTTAATTATATGCACATAATTGTACAAATTATATATATATATATATATGTATATATATATATATGACCCATACAGAGTTACGACCGTTACTCTATAAAAGTAATGCGTTACCGTTATCGTTTATAAAAATTAACGCGTTATCATTACCGTTATTCAAAAAGTAACGATTCGTTACTTTTTCGTTACATTTTCGGTTTTTGTAATGCTAGAGCCTATTACTATTAAAATGTATAATTATATGTAGAAAGCGTTTTTTAATATTAAATAATTATTTGCATTTATTGCATGTAATCTTTATTATTTAGTATATATTAATTTAGTATTAACTCAGAGAGAACTAAAAAATAACGATAAAAGTAACGGCTAATTTGTTAGCCTTATTGTAAAAATGTAACGACGTTACCGTCACCGTTACAGATAGAAAAAAGTAATGACCGTTACCGAAAAAAGTAACGGTAACGGTAACGACGTTACAAGTAACGCGTTACTTCTCAACTCTGGACTCATATATATACGAGTATATATATATATGGGTCATTCCACGTCAAATCGACCACTTTCTCGCCCACAATTGTATTGAAGTAAATGTAACTTCTAAGATATCAAAATTTAGCTTGAAGCATTTAGTTTTTTGTGCCGTATGGCGATTTTGAAAAATGTTAAATAATGACCTTGGTTTTGTCAGTTATATAAAAAATGGTTTTTTCTTATTTAAATTTTTACTATTTTCTTACAAATAAAGTTTAAAATTTATTTTTAATGTAATTTAATCCGCTGAATCCGAATCTGAAATTAGGAAAACAAAATATATACTTTTGCAAATATATTATTAGTTGTTATTGATATTTACTTCTAAAAAATAAAATTAATGTTTTTATTTTCAAAAATGCTTTTTTCTTTTTTTCCTACGACATTTCTGTGTTAGAATATTAACTATAATTATCGTATTCTGCACAATTGCACATTTGGCAGTATCAACAATATTTTTAATATTTTATGAAAAAGCTTTCTGCGTTTATACAGGATTAATATTGTCTTTACATTATTTTTCAGCACCAAATTTTACATTTTAAATAATAAAATTTTTTTAAATTTAATTTAAAAAACTTAAAATTAAAAATTTAAATATTTAAAAACTTAAAAAGACTAAAAATTCAAAGAATTTAAAAACTTAAACTTAAAAAATTCATAAAAGAAAAAGTAATGTGGGCTTTCAAAAATAATCTACAGACAACATTAACCCGGTATATACGCAGAAAGCATTTTCATAAAATATTAAAAATATAATTGATACTGCCAAATGTGCAATTGTGCAGAATACGATAATTAGTTAATATTCTAGCACAGAAATGTCGTAGTAAAAAGAGAAAATAGCATTTTTACAAATAACATTAATTTTTTTTTTTTTAAAGTAAATATCAATAACTAATTATTTATTCGCAAAAATAGAAATTTTGTTTTTCTGACTTCAGATTCAGATTCAGCGGATCAAATTGCATTAAAAATGACTTTTGTACTTTATTTGTAAGGAAATAGTAAACATTTGAATGAAAAAATCTATACCATTATTTATATAACTGACAGAACCAAGATCATTATTTAACATCTTTCAAAATCGCCACACGGCATAAAAACTAAATGCTTCAAGCTAAATTTTGGTACCTTTAAAGTTAAACTTACTTGAATACAATTATACATACATACATATACATATATATATGTGTTATAAATGATATTAAAAAATTTGTTTCTGTCAATGCTTCTTGATAAACAGATAATTAACAAACTGTTCGCAAAACAGTCAATCCAATTATAATTTCATATTATTCCACTTTATGTTACATCGAGAAATCAGTGTAAATAATTACTCAAATGTATCGGAAGAATTAAAAGTCGGATCATAATCCTTAAAGTAAGTTCTAAGTATGGATGGCTGCTGATGATTATTGCTCGTTGATGTTGGAATATTTTCAACATTTTTACTTGGATAAAAAAGATTTTCTAATCTAAATGGTAAACTGCATAACAAAATTAACAACAAAAATTTTGAATTAATCAATGTTATAAGACTTGCTTGAACCATGTGTACAATGAATAATTATTAATTACAATAAAATTTTTTTCTTATTTAAGCAATTCTCATTGCATTTTTTTCATAATTAAATTAATACGATTTGAATACTTATTAAATATTTTAATTTTTATCTTTTTAAATATTTTCATAAATTTAGTATATACAAATACTATTTAAATACCATATTCCATGTCCGATTATTTAATTTATATACTTATTCATAATTTATACTTAATTAAATTATTAAACATTACCAATTACAAGGAATACAATAGAGAACAACTTTGTGTAATTACATTTTAATATATAATATATATTAGCTACATAAGTTATATTGACTCAAATATTCATATTTCTACGCATTTTAAAAATTAAAATTAATTTTTTATTCATTGTACACATTTCTGTTCTTTTTGTACATAAAAGGACATATAAAAAATAGAAAACATAGCAATAAAATTTTATCGATTATTCTTTTTACCTCTGTGGTATGAATTCTTGATGTACAATGACATCATGAACTTCGTGTAAATGTATCATAAATATAAAGGCATGGTATTTACTAAATTGTTTGCAAATTTCGCATTTCGGAATAGATAATTGGTCAATCACCCAGGTTTGAAGTTTATTTGCTATTTCTTTATTAAGTTTATGCGTATTGTTTATGTGATTCAGCATCTTATCAGTTCTATATGCTGGTTCATAAGTATTATCACAATAATTGCATTTAAATTTGTGATCTATTTTAGAATGTGTCCATTTTGTTTTTGAGTTTTTATAAATTTTTAAATGTTTATTATTCATATGTCTCATTAAATTTCTTTCTAAATAGTGGTTGAATACAAGAAAACAAATATTGCATTTGATAAATTCGCCGTTATATATTGTAAAGTAATGCCATAACCATTCACGAGAACTTGATGTTCTGCATAAAAATAAAAAGTACATATTGCTGAATTAATCAATATTTTAAAGTTTTGTTTGTAATTCATGTGCATAACGTATAATTATTAAATACAAATAATAGATGTCAATTATTTAAAAAAATTTTTTTTTAATTTTGTGTCTATATATCGATGCTTAATATGTAGATAATTAACAAATTGTATGTTCGTAAAACAGTCAATATAATTATAATTTTATATTATTCCATTTTATGTCACATCGAGAAATCAGTGTAAATAATTACTCATTAGTTGAAGGCATTGAATGACAATATCCTTCATATGAATCGGAAGAATTAAAAGTCGGATCATAATCCTTAAAGTAAGTTCTAAGTATAGATGGCTGCTGATGATTATTGCTGGTTGATGTTGGAATGTTTTCAACATTTTTATAAAATTCAAAATGATTATTTAATCCATTTGACAATCTGCATAACAAAATTAACAACAAAAATTATAAATTAATCAATGTTATAAGACGCTTGAATCATGTGTACATTGAATAAACATTAATTATAAGAAAATTTTTTTCTTATTTAAGCAATTCTTATTAAAAATTTTAGTTTATATTCTTTTCAATTTTTTTATAATTAAATTAATACAAATTGAATATCTATTAAATATTTTAATTTTTATTTTTTTAAATATTTTCATAAATTTGGTATATACAAATATTATTTAAATACCATATTCCTTGTCCGATTATTTAATTTATATACTTATTTATAATTTATACTTAATTAAATTATTAAACATTAGCAATTACAAGAAATACAATAGAGCACAAATTTGTGTAATTACATTTTAATATATAATATATATTAGCTACATAAGTTATGTTGACTCAAATATTCATATTCCTACGCATATTAAAAATTAAAATTTGTTTTTTATTCATTGTACACATTTCTGTTCATTTTGTACATAAAAAGACATATAAAAGATAAAAAATATAGCAATATAATTTTATCGATTATTCTTCTTACCTCTGTGGTATGAATTCTTGAGGTACAATGACATTATGAACTTTGTGTAAATGTATCATAAATATAAAGGCATGGTATTTACTAAATTGTTTGCAAATTTCGCATTTCGGAATAGATAATTGGTCAATCACCCAGGTTTGAAATTTATTTGCTATTTCTTTATTAAGTTTATGCCTATTGTTTATGTGATTCAGCATCTTATCAATTCTATATGCTGGTTCATAAGTATTATCACAATAATTGCATTTAAATTTGTGATCTATTTTAGAATGTGTCCATTTTGTTTCTGAGTTATTATAAATTGCTAAATGTTTTGATCTCATATGTTTTCTTAAATATTCTGTTATATCGTGGTTGAATACACTAAAACAAATATCGCATTTGATAAATTCACCGTTATATATTGTAAAGTAATGCCATATCCATTCATCAGACCTTGATGTTCTGCATAAAATAAAAAGTACAAATTGCTGAATTAATCAATATATTTTAATGTCTTGTTCGTAATTCATGTGCATAATGTATAATTATTAAATACAAACAATAAATGTAAATTATTTGATGAAAATTTAAAACATTTTGTGTCTATATCGATGCTTAATATATATGTAGATAATTAACAAGCTATATGTTCTCAAAAAAGTCAAAATAATTTTGTGTTATTTAGTTTTATGTTACACTAAAAAAAGCAGTGTAAATAATTACTTATTGCTAGGAACACAAGGTGGATACGATGAACAACTTTCTTCTTCAGCAATCTCCATTGTCCTCTTATAATTATAATCTACAATAAAATTTTCATGGTAAATTAAAAAATAAGTAAGTTTGAATGTTGAAATAATTATGAATTATTATTATTAATAAAACATCTATATATATATATATATATATCTATATAAATTACAACATTTTAATTTAATAAAACATTTTTATTAAACATTTCTCGACATAAATTTAAATTTCAATCTGTTTTTATTATTTTTATAAATTAGACATACAAATAGTATTCAAATACAAATATTTTTGCTTCATTATTTAATTATTAAACTTATTCAATTTAATAAAATTATAAATAGATCTTACAACAATCTAATTAAATTGTTATAGATTACAAGAGTATAAAATGCAACAGATAACATATTTATACAATCGCATTTGAATATAATATTATAGCTAAATAAATAGCCTCAAATATTTATATCTATAATAATAAGTACCATCTGTCTGTATGTCTGTCTAACCATGAACTACTTTCACATTTATGGACCGATTTTCGTAAAACAGGTATCAAAATGTTGCAAATTTTTCGGGGATGGATGTTATGTGATTTTTTTAAGTTTTACACCCCACTCACGCACCCACCCACGCAATTGCATATTTATGGACCGATTTTTTCAAAATTGGTACTAAAATAGTATATATCTAATATCTGTGATAAAATTACATTTTTTAAGTCTGAATTTTATTTTATTATTTATGATACATATATTATTCTGTTTAAAACTTACAAATGTACGTAAACACAAACAACACAAAATATAGATATACATCAAAATGATTAAGAAAAACAAAATTCTAATTTAATTATGTTATTTATTAATATTTAATGTATTCTTAGTTTTATGGTCAGTTTTATAACAGAACTCTTTTTGATATTTTGTAATTCATTCTTTTGTAATATAGTTTATTTTGTAACAAAATATTTTAATAAAATTGCTAAATTTTTGTGGGTGATTTGATGATGAAACATGACTTTGTTAATCATCACTATGTATACTTTTTCAGGATTTTATTAAAATTTAATTCTGTATTCGATAGAATTAATAAAAATTATCACAAATATTACATGAACTATTGTTTTTTGATATAATTCTATAATCAGTTATTACCTTCGCTCGACGTGGCTATAATGATATCTGCTTTGTATCGTTGATCGTGCACTACTGAATAGAAAGAATTATTTTAACAAAAACTGTACGAAGAATATAAAATATTATTAACAAAAAAGGGAAAGGTCGCCGGAAAATGTATGATTTGTTATAAGAATGTAAATATTGATACACAGTGTAAATATGTCTAACGTCCTCACTTCTATCATTAATTTTTAATTCAATGCCGCTAAATTTTTGGATTAGATAATAATTTAAAAATTTATTTCAAATATTACAATAGATGCAAATATTAAAAACTTACGAAATTCTGAAATATATTTTTACGGGTATTTTTAGCAAAGATTGTTTCCGTTAAAATAACTCAAAGTATTAAGTGTGTGAGCAAATTACAAAAGCGAAAATATTTTTCTCGAGCAAATATGCTTGTTAAATACTTTTTTATAAGATTATTCTTACAGAATCTATTGTAGAAAATTTATGTCTTTCTTTCTCTCTCTTTCTTTTATTAATATATAAAATATTTGATATTCATATAAAATATATATAAAAGATGATAAATATATCCGTTATAAATTGAATTCTATTTTCGGCAATACTTGATAAATAATTAACAGAATATTTGCACCAATATATAATTAATTTTATATAAAACATTTATTAAATGTTACAACAGAAAATGTTTATTTATGAGAAGTTTGTTAATTTTTTGCCTATTTGAGATTATTTAAGTCGTTATAATTATAATTCATGTTAATGAAAATTATGTATGAATTTATATAATTATTTGATATGTATAATTAAATATTTTAATTATATATATCAAATAATTATATAAATTATGTATTAGCAAAAATGTTCTTCATCGTACATAGCATACAATGTTGACAATTCAAACATAAATAATAAATAAATGTAGGAAATTAGAATAAAGAATTTTAGAGTAGTAAAAAAATCAAGAAATTAATTAATATGAGAACAATGGTGGCCACAAACGAGGGACGTATAAAAAAATGACGATAAAGAAGGTGCAAGGCAAAAATTGTAGCCGCGAAGAATCGAGCCGAATCGACAGATACGATATATCTAATGTACATCTAGAAACACACACACACACACATACACAGCGGGGGTGTAACTACTAACCGGACCTGTCTACCAGACAATTCTCGTACACGAACGCAACACTATCCAGAAATTGAAAGTCGATTGAATAGTGTCGCTTCGCGCGCAATGGATACATCCCGATTGTGTTTGTGGATCCTCGGAATACAATGGACTCAATGAAACGCATCATTATTGTCCAATTTCTCTCACCTGTTTCGACCACCTCATCTCTCTCATGTATCTGTATATACGTACGTTTTCATCTTCGACACCCATTTTTCCTCCTCTACATCAACGTGTTTTCTTTCTTTTAGCATCGAGATTTTCTATATTGCAAATCGTGTACTTCTTTGTAAGTACAAAGAAAGAATTATTTCACGAAAAATATATGAAGAATGTAAAAGTTAGTAACAAAAGAAGGGAAGGTCGTGGAAAGACGCAATTATTGTATGAATATAAATATTGATACACAGAAAAATCTAAATCTGCCTAATGCGTCTTAACTTTCACGATCCATTATTAATCCAATGTCGATAATTTCACCTATTAGGAAACGATTTAAAAAATTTATAATCACAAGAATTAGAAAAGATGCAAACATTAGAAACTTTCAAATTTCTGGAGAATATTTTTTTTTTTTTTTTTTTTTTGTAAAGATTACTTCTGTCATAATGATTTCTTCATTTTTAATTATCTATAATTACAATAATCAATTGATAATAATATAATTATTAATGATAATTGGTTAAGTAAAACTGACTCTAATACTTACAATTAGATACTGACTCTAATAGAAAGAAGCAAGTGTCACGCGCAAAAGTACATATGATTCTTTATTTAAATAAAAATATTGACCCGCAGTCTAAATCTGCTTAGCATGTTTTAACTTTAATGATTCGGTTATTTATTTATAGTCGATTAGAGAAAGATTATAGAGAAAGAGTTACACAATTGCAAATATTAAACAATAAGCGCAAATATATTTGTAATAGCAATCTTTCAGAGCAGATTTGATTAACATAAATTCGGTTAAACTAATTAATTTAAATCATCAAGTTAACAAGAAGAAAAATGCGAAATAAATTAGTTGAAAGGTATACATTTTATGCGTATGTGTGTTGGAATGTAAAAATAAAGATATTGTATACTATAATAGTTATCTGATATTATTTTATTTATACAATTTTTAAATTTTTATTATTGCTATTACAACAAATTAACAAATAATAATTATTGAATGACAATTCATAATTATGAAAATAATGATAATTTAATATGACTTACAATATAATAAAAAATTTCAAGTAAAACTGTTTGAAGTTACACATGAAAATGGCAAAAATAAATGATTCGCCATCAGGGATATACATTTGATTCTTTTTCTTTTGTGAAATTATATAAGTGCTATAGTACCATTTTCAGCATTTCTGAATGATCTGCACATAATAAAAAGTAACAATTACAGAAAGGTTTAATCAATAAAATATATTTCTACTTTAATAACGCACATACACTGTTATTATTAATAAAATACTTTTATTATTTAAAACTCTCAAAAAATTTAAATTCAATATATTCTCAAAAACATTCGATATTTGATATAAATATAAAGATATTTGTTGCATTACCTTCATAGTTATTTATAATTTATAAAAATTACGAATTGTTACAAATTGTCATAAATTACAGACTAAAAGATTAATAAATAAATTGTAGTTTTGACTCGAATACTTATAATACTTATAAAATCCAAATTATAAATATTTAATTTGAGAATTCATTATATTTTTTAGAAACACATACTAAATATTTTAACAGTTTAATACATTTTACACAACTTTACTCAGTACGTATATAAAGACATTTATAATTAATTAAAAAAAGATAAATAATATATATTTACCGCCTTTTCTTTTATTCCGTTGGATTCCTCAATTCTGTATGCCATTGGTTTAAATGTTCAAATGTTCCATCTCCTCTGTTAGATTGTGCACAAGTAGATGCTCTGTGAGATAACGGTTTTGCTGTAAAGTGATTACAACATTTTCACATATTTTGCACTTCACTGTACCAGTGTTTCCAATTTTATCAAACAATGACTCCCAATCTTTTTGCTCTGAAGTAATATTGCAATATTCTTTGTTGTGGAACGTTAATAAATGAAACTTTGCACTATATTTGTAATCTGTAAGAAAAGTAATGTTTGCATAGCATATATTGCATCTTGCAAGTCCACCAGACATTTCTGTGAAATATTCCATTTCCCATATCCATGGATCTGACATGCTGTTTGCTACGTATTACAGATAGTGTACGACTAAATACAAAAGATTATTCCAAGTAACAGAAGATACGAATATAGAAAAAAACAGGAAAAGGTCGCGGAAATACATAGAAATTACTATTTGTTTAAATGTAAATATCGATATAGTTTAAATCTCCTTAATATCTCTCAATTTCAATCATGTTTTGTTTACCTATTTATCTATATACGTGTTGAAATATAAGTTGAAGAGACGTATTATTATACTTAATCATACTTTTTATTTATGAGTTCACATCATATTTTTTATTACCTTTATTACAATCAATTGATAATAATACCATTATATATGATAATTAATAATCATATTAATAATATTTAACTTAATAATTATTAAAGTTAATTATAAATATTGGCAAAATTGCTTCATTTTACACATCGAAAAACAATAATAAATGATTACTTATCACAGGCGCGTGATGATTTTCTCTTTTCATAAAATGATAATTCATTTTACTGCTGGTATTGTTACTTGATGTGCTGTAACTGTTTTCAATTTCTATTTGAAAACTTCTAAATCAATATTTTAAAATCATATTCAAATTTTATATTAATGATAAAACACATTTATTATTCAAATCTCTTCAAAAATTTAAATATTCGATATTATTAAAAATTTCGCACCCAAATACTATCTAAAAACAAAAATATTTTTTGCATTATTTAGTTCCTTGCATTTATTTATAATTTATCAACATTGCAAATTACTAGAAATTGTCACGAATTATCTTAAATTACCGACTACAAGATTAATAAATAGATGGGAAATTTAAATTTAGTATTAGTTAAGGAATTATATTGTCATATATAGTATTAGCTAAGTAAAGCTGACTCTAATACTTATAATATTAGAGTTCAAATTATATATATATCAGACTTGAATATTTATAATATTTATGATATACGTACTTATGCTAAATATTTGAATAGTTTAATATACCATACACAATTCGATTCATTATATGTAAATGTATATATGCAAGTAATTAAAAAGAATATAATCTATAATAATTATTGCTTTTTATTATTTCGTTAATCTGAAATCTTAAGATTCATTAGTTTCGTGAAATTGGCTAAAACGTTAAAAAAAGTCGGAAGAATTACAGTTTTGAAGAACTTTACATAGCGAGCATTTTTGTGTCTGAGACGGAGGTAATGTCTGAGAATATTAAACATCAAGTTGTTTTCTATCTTTTCCCCAAATTTATTAATATTGTGTTCATCAATTAAGTGTTCTCTCACCAGATGAAATAATTATTGTTATGCTATAAATTCTTTGATAAATTCTACATTTCATACGATTTCTAATTCAGTCAAATTGTGACAGCCAATCTTGTCATGAATCTCCTGATGAAAGAAAATTTCGATCCTGATGTTTGATTTTCAGATGTTTCTCTATACATATAATATTCTTTACCAAATGTAAAAAAATTATATATATAAATAATTGAAGAAAGCTGCCAGATAAGTATACAAGAGTGTCCGTCCATAAATGTCCGCAAATATCTTGCAACTGAAGTTACAAGAAAGTTTAATAAGTAAAATTTGCACGGCACTGAGTCGAGTTTTCGGGTTATAAAGGTGAATATACTTTTTTTAAATGCATATCTATATTTTTGGCATACTTACATAATAGAGATCATTTGTAATCAAAATCGTACAAAAATTGCTACTATATGTATCATTTATAAAATAATCGACATCTTTGGTATATAAAACAGTAAACTGGATTTTAAACATTTCTGAATTTTAATGTTATTCACATATATAAAATTTTGCAAAAAGCAATGTATGCGTATATAAGAAATATAGTAGCTTTTTGATGCGTAAGCCTTTCAATAGGATTGCGTTCTCTTTTTTATACGCGCGAAGAAACATCCAATACAATACCTCGTTTCTCTATCGGGCTCATATAATCCGCCGTGCGCGCCCGGTCAAAAGCATTAATTTTCTGCCTTACTTCGGTATCATCGCAATGAAAGCTATTATACCATCCCGTTAATATCGATACGCGCGTCGTTGCGGGGCCGCGTTACGCAATGTAAAAGAGCAAAATCGGACAGGGGATGCATACATACGTGTGCCGGGTTGATTCTTTTCACCGCATCGCGAAACTTGATCAGAATGATTAATAGCGCGAGCGGGGTTAAATCATTAAGTGGCTTATATATGGGTATGAGGACCGCGGGAAATGGCTGACGAGAAAGAAAGAGATGAACGAAAGGAAGTGGAGGAAAGATAAAAAGAAACGAACCGCACAGAGACAGAAGGGAGCGAAGCGGAATGAGGGATAAGGACCTAGACGCGCGGAGATACTTTCGACGAGGAATCCTACTGTGGCGGACAAAGAGAAAGAGCGAAAGAGGGTGGTTAGAGAAAGAGGGATGGAGCATGGCTATTGAATGCCGCTGCTGTATATAGCCGGGCCTCTCCATAGCTAGGTACCGCACAGAAAGAGAGAGAGAGAGAGAGAGCAATTCCCTTTAGTTTATTTTTCCATGGATAATGAACCCTCGCGCATCTCCCTCGCTCACGATGTGTTGCATCGAGGCCGGCCGATAGACCCGGTCGCTATTTCGCGTTTCCGTGGTGCTTCACGTTCGACCGCGTCTCCCTGCTTTCACCCTCGCTTCTTGCTCATTTTATAAGCCAACGCGCTTCAATGCTCCGCGAACGCATCGCGATGTCTGAACGCGCACGAGTGACTATATATATGCTCGAAGGAGCTGAACGATAAATTATACACATCGATAATCGCCGGTTCTCCATTTCTTAATCTCGCTTTTGTCCTTTAGTCGAGACGAAGGAAATAATAATATCCTGAAAAAATATAACTAAAATTAGTATTTTAACAAAAATGATTATCACGATAGAACGTGTATAAAAAAAAATCTCTAATTTTTTCAGATTTTTATTTTGAGTCCTGAGTCTTCCTGTTGGCATGTAATTTTATTAATAATTTTATTAATACCACAGTTCTGCAGCTGCTTCTGTCATCAATTTTTGTTCTAAATAGTTTGAAATTTTAGTGAAAAAAAGTTGAAACTATTTGAAAATACCGAAAATATAGTATAAAATAATATAAAATAGTTAAATAATATAAATAGCGGAATAGCCCATATAATATTTATGACTATCTTTTATGAAAAATTAAATAATTTTGTTCACTACTTTTGCAACTGACTCCATCTAGAACTGAAGTAAATTAAGTATTTTTTCAAATTATAAAAAATATAATATAAATAATATTTAAATAACATATAAATAAATAAATAAATGAACTGATATAAGAATATATAATAACATAACACGTGTAAACAGGGAGACTCAAGGCTGAAAATAAAAATCTGAAAAAATTAGAGAATTATTTTTTCTACATTTGGAGCTGATTTATGATCATCCAACATGATGTTCAATTTAACGACCACCCTAATATATATATATATATATATATATATATATATATATATATACAGAATGTGAATTGGGTTTTTGAGACTTGATATTGCGAATCCTATCGAGACAAAAAATCATTTCTGAAGACTGTTCAGGGACAAAAATAGTTTCTCCTTCATAAGGCAATGTCTCGCGCATTTACACGACGTCACGGCCGGTACTTTTTCCCCTGACTAAGCGCATCCTGCGAAAGGAGTCTGACGGCGAATTCCTCGGGGTATTCTTCGGGAACCGCGCCGAGAAACTCGGCTTTATCGCGCGCAACCAACGTCACCGGATTAAGCCACGTTGCGGCGGGTAAGCGATGGTGCCTCGGGCCATCGCGTAATCTACAATTTTATACGCCGTATTCCACGTGGCGGAGGGAAAGAGAAAGAGAAAAGTAGAAAAGAAAGTATAGAGATTCGGGCAGCGTAATTGCTTCGCGAATATGGGCCAATAACAATGCGCTCGCGTTAAAAACTGGCGTGCACGAGGACTCTAAACAGTTTCATTTCCAGTCCGAATTCTCGGCTTACGAGCCGCAAAAATGTTGGTATGTATATTTAATACGCGCCGCGATGCAAAATTATATAATATGCGCAATTCGGTTTTTATTCTTTCCGAAACTATCTGCGAGATAAGAATATGCGAGACTCTCTATTATTTTATTTATCTCGCGAACGGTATTCTCGCGGTTAGCTGACAGAGGAGCAACTATTGGATCGTTATTCTAAATTAGGGAAAAACGCGAGAAAATTAAACATATAAAACGATGCAAAAAAGTAAAACTTTTTTTTCTTAAAAAAACAATTATTAAAATTATAGTGACGGAAAAAAAGAAGAAAAAATGTAAAAAATACAGAACACTTGTTTCGAGAAATAATGGGAAACGCATCGTGGGATATTGCCGCGCTCCGTTATGCGATAAGTGTGATTGACAAAGTCGAAACGGAGTCTTTCGAAATGAGTATACATTCGCTATTCGAGCTCTGCATTATCGATAAACACAGTCGACACAGAGAGAATGCGCTAAATTGTCGGGGATAGTCGGTGTTAGTCGGACTCTCGGCTGTGCAACGGTGTGTCTACATAAATGCAGCGTGCATGCCCGACAGGCAAACAAAAGGGTACAGGAGGAGGATATAGAGGTTGAAACGCGGCAGAGAAACCGAGGGGGACCAGAATACCTTGGTCGTCCGTATAATCTGCGGATCTGACCGCGCGTATTCCAGGCCCACGAATCCCGTGGGTGGTAACCGCCCCGGGCACCAGATTTACAGGTGTAACCTGCAATAACGGCGCGATCTATCGAATCCGAGAACTTGGGGTCGCACTCAGTCTTCGAGTACCGAGAGCGGGCATATTTTCGCGAAGCAGAGAATCGCATCTCTTGACTCTCACGGAGTTTGATAGAAAGATCAACTCCGTTATATCGAATACAAGTAACGGCGAAAAGAAAATTGCGACCGCGACTCGCGCCTCTAGGAACAATTCTGCGTTCTATTATAATGGATGGATTCGTGCGGCGGAATATGCGCGGAATTTTTTCTTCCTCTTCTTCCTCTGCATAAATTTGCCTGCCAGCTTGCGTGCATTATCTCAAAGTCACGAGCGACAACATGCACGATATCGTTCAAATTTGACAAGGTGGTATGAGTGTATATATATAATATAATTTACAAATATTGTAATAGTTTTAATGTTAAAAATAAATTCATAAATATATTTGACGGATGAGACTTATGCTTTGACTTATACTAAAATCATCGAGTAGTGAAAACTCTTCGAAAAAGATTGATAATTTTGTATTTACGCGCTCTACATTTTTGAATAAAATTTATTTATATTTTTACGTTACATAATTTGTTGGTAAGCTGCATCTGTTTTACTTTTTCATCAACGCTCGTAATTTACATGCTGACTCAGTACAATACAAAATGTTTCAAATACGTTTCTAAACTTGCGAAACGTTTATCATGCATTTATTCTTGCTGAAACCGCACAACGCGCTGTAAAACTGGACACGTAATTAACAGGAATAATTGGCAATCGCGAACGAGCGTGCGTTAACGCAACCGAAAGAGCTCGATTCGCACAACTTTTGACATTAATTCTAACGAAGCGGAAACCCCTCGGAATTTCTGATGTTTAAACGGAACATCGTAATTACTCGCGTGACGCGAAACCAGAGGAATCCAGGATTGACACGTGAAAATTTCTCTCTCGTGAGATAGTCTCGATGATTTGTTACGTGATTTCATAATACGGCCATGCGCTGTCATGCAAGATCGAAGATGTATCGATCGATATATATCATTCAGTCACGTCCAGGCATTTCGGAAAAGCCACAGGATGCGATGGGTAGGAAAGTTTATAATTAATTGACTTCAACTTGTAATTATTGCACGGCGCATGTAACAACTATTATCTATCACGCGTAATTTAGGGGAAATTTCTTTGCACGCGAAATATTAGATTATTTATCTCTTTGTAACATTTAAAATATAATTAACGTCAGTATTTAGCCAAGAACCAAGAATTTCAACGATATTATTATTCTTTTTTTAAAAAAAAGGAGATGATTTACTGACGTTTTTGTTTTTTACCATAATGTTCGTCCACTTTTCATTGCATTCTGCGCGCTTTGCGGAGAAATATTTCTGAAAAGAATTTTCTTGTGCAAAATTGATAACGATATATGTATATGCGCAAATATCCCTCGCGACATCATTAAATATCACTGAAATTATACGGGGCGAAAAGAAGGTGTCTGATTACAAAGGAAGAAGAGACGACTCCGCTTCATCACGAGATATCGGAAGAGATACTTTGCGCCAAAGGGTCATCGTGGATGCACCTCGATTGCACACACAACGACGTTGTAACCCAGTTTCAACGGGCCACCAATTACAAGCGCAGAGACACAAGAGCGGCTCGGTTCGAAGGCAAAGCAGGCTGAAAAGAACGCGACGTTGACCCATTTCGCATTGATTTCGTTGAAAAGTTTGCAGTCTTTTTTTTTTAAATAAAAGAGAATACCTTCTCGCTTTAGCTGTGCAATTACAACCGACCGAGGAGGATCAAGCGGGCGACGGGCTTGAAAGACATTTTGTTAACGACATCGACTTGTTTGTTGCATTGAGAAAAACGTCGCTCATATTTTTATTTTCCCTCTTTTCCCAACCAGCAGTATTATCATTACGCTGTTACGCGCGGGCGCGTGGAGGAATTTGAATAACTACCGCCAACAACTCGGCGCGCTTTTCATAATTCCATGGCTAATGAGCTCCTTTTGTCGGGCGTACAAGTGTACGGTGCACTCGACAAAAGTTTTTAATTTGACCAGCAGATTCTTGCCAATGTAAAATTAACAAGTACAATAAAAGCATATTGAACTATTTCACAAGCCATTTGAAAATAGGCGCACAAAAAGACTGGGAATATTAATTAGTTTTGTATATTTATGAGAGCACGAACAACAATAAAAAGAGAAATGGTAAAAAAAGTAAATAAAAGAAGGAAAACAAGGAAATCCTCTGACAAATATGACGATTTAATATTTCCTCTTTATATAAAAATTAAGTATTAGAAATCTTATATATAGATCTTATACGTATATTCTATATATAAATTAGACATATGTATAATGTACATATAGTATATTATTCTTTATATAATTTTAATATAGGTATACGCGATATATATTTAATATAATAATCTAATGCAATTCTTACTACATTTACAGCTATTTACTTTTTTACATACATCTATAAATAACTGATAAAGATCTTATACATATATTCTATATATAAATTAGACATATGTATAATGTACATATAGTATATTATTCTTTATATGATTTTAATATAAGTATACGATATATATTTAATATGATAATTTAATGCAACTCTTACTACATTTACAGCTATTTACTTTTTTACATACATCTATAAATAACTGATAAAGATCTTATACATATATTCTATATATAAATTAGACATATGTATAATGTACATATAGTATATTATTCTTTATATAATTTTAATATAGGTATACGATATATGGTATATTTAATATAATAATCTAATGCAACTCTTACTACATTTACAGCTATTCACTTTTTTACATACATCTATAAATAACTGATAAAAAATGCAAAAATAATATCGAGTATCTTTTCTCCCACAGCGCGTGATAAACACATTTCCATGGGGGGCTCGCGCAACATATGCCTGGCGAGCGCGACGGACCCGTCTTAACCCACCACTCTCGTAATCGTCGCTGAACGTCGGAATAGCTCCTTCTGTCGGGATTGCCGACACCTGCGAACCACCTGGTCATCGATAGCTCTCGCACGCGGAACAAGAGCGGACAAAGGGAAAGGGACTTGCGCGGGCCACACCGCTCGCGGACGGTGCATTCGCGGCGATGCATTCAAGTGCCCTGAGAGGACTCCTCGGGTACAGATACGAAACACGGGTAGCGTGCCCCGCGGCGATGGGATCTCTCGGGACGAAATCTGTGCCTCGCGCGATGGGAGAAACGCGGAGCAGGTGCGCACACTTGAGAAATCACTGCATCTCTTCCTTTCCTCTTGACCCCCATGTCCACCCTCTTCTCTTGTACATCGCGAAAAAAAAATTCGAAAGGCGTAAATTTCACCTGGAACTGATCGGAGATTCGCGAGAACCTGCTTGGATTCTTCTACCACTGATGTAAGAGATCCAGATTTTCGCTACTCGCGTAATTTCGTCTAATTATATGTCTGCAGGATTTAATCGTGACCGAAGGTACGTAAAATGTGGCGCGTGATTTCGCAAGTGAAATCCTGGTTTCTCTTTGGAATCATTTTGGGGCATATATTTTCTGAGATTTTTGTGAAAGTATATTTAATATTGCTAATTTTTTTATTATCTTTAACGTAATGCTTTTGTTTGAATGTAATGTGTAATTTGTCACAAATGCGTAATTTTATTACAGATTGTCTCTTTATAATTTGTTTTTAATTTCGCGGGATTGTCGTGAATCTCTCAATTGCGCTTAATCGAACGCCATTTGCAATACGATTACCATTATTATTAATTACAGTTGTTAAATTCAACATGACACTCCATTTAGATGAAACTCAACGAAACGCACAAATGTCACGTTGTGGCACGCGCTCGAAATTAAAATTTGCGATTTAGTGTAATATTGTTTAGCTGCAGAGAGAAAAAGAGTGAATTTATATATTCTTTTTTTTTTCATAAATAAAACGCGCAATTTTTTTTATTGCCCAGATGTGGTTGTCGTGCGTGCAAGTCCAACAGATGTCTGCACGCGCGTGAAGCTCTACGATATTATTTTTATACTGTATATATGTGCACAAAAACACACAACACACGTATGTATATTCATAAATATCTCTGTTCCTACGGCAGCGCAAAATATTTTCCTTCCTTGCTCCATTGTCTCTCATGTTACTTCATCTGCATAGATCCTCATTCCTCTCTATATAATCCCGTTTTTACAAAAACAACTCTTAAGCTCAGTCGGATGGCAAATTTTTATCGGGCAATTCATGTTTTAATCATTCCAAATACGGTGAACGAAGAATAATGCGCGTCTATGTACACATATACAGGGTCTCCATAAAGTCTGTTCCTGCCCCTATATTTTGTAAGTGGCACAAAATTACGAAAAACCGCGAAATACGTGTTCTATTATTCCGAAGGTTTACTCTTTTAAAAGAATTGCCGAGATTATTTTAGAGAATAGTTAATATTTTTAAAATATCTAAAAGTTTTTTATTCTTTAGACTTTAATTTTTTAGATATATAAGAAGAAGATTTTATTTTTTAAGCAAGATTAAATATTTAGTTATACATTTGGCATACGTTCTTTTGGCGTTACATATTAGGCATATTTTTTACAATGATTTTACTACTTTTCTATAGACTGCTTTTATGTATAAATGTTTCTGTAAATTCAAAATTAAGATCATCGAATAACAAAATATTAGGCAATTATTTCGATATTTATATTTCAACAGACTAATAAATATCTTCCATAAACACACACGTACAAACATACATATATACATATCGACCTTTTCTTCTCTTACCAGAGGTTTAATTTCTATGAAAATATTTTTATAAAATAATTATTCTCTTTAGTAACACACAATCTGCCATACGAAGCGAACATCATGTCCGTGCAAAGACCTAAGTGGGTATGGAATTTTGACTCATCAAATAATGGTAAAGCATGTACTATTGGTAATGAAAGTTTTCAAGGTTTGAGATTTACGAAACCTATGAAATATCACATAATTAGAGCGCATAAAGAAGAGTATAAAAATACTGCGAAAAAACACAACTGGGTACGGCACTTTTATAAAACTGATGATAAAAGTGACAATGAGTTAAGCTGCAAACTTTGTAATAAACGTTATACAATACCAACAATTAACACTACCAAAATAATGAAACGTTTAACCGATCAACATGAAGACGATAAAAAAGAAGTGAAAGGTTCTGAAGATCTTTGGAATTTTATTATAAAAGCTTTATGTGCATTTCAAAGATTTAACGGAAAAAAAAGACAATGCAAACTTTGTGGATACATTTTTCCAAAAAAAAGCAATTCTTTCATATTTATCGAACATTTAGAAAAATATCATTATAATGATTATGAAACTATATTAAGGCAACAGAAATGTCGGTAAGTGTTTTATGGATATTACAATATTATTTTATCTCTTTTTTTTTAATCGCTCTTGCGTGTAGTTGTATGTACAATAAACACACAAAATTTAGATATTTAACATTTGCTTATCATAAATATCACAAATATTCAAATTAAAAAATACATAATAAATTCTTGTTTTGTGTTATAAAAATTTGAGTCAGTTTTAGTCAGTGAAAATTTATATGGGTCTATTTAAAAAATTTTTGAATCTGTATAATATTTGTATCTGCATACTTTATTTCTCAAATGAAAATGATTTTAATAATAATATTAAATAATAGATAATTTTTATCTGACAATAAAATAACGTGTATGATTGAAAAACTTTATAAAACTGATTACTCTTCTATTAATTTTATTTCAATTATTACTTTACTCATGCTATTCTATGTATATCCATATATACAGGTTATCAAATGGTTTAATTTCAAAATTCGAATTCGACAGTATTGATATGGATTTCAAAAGAGATGTTGAGGACAATGCTACATCAGGTCCGTCACCAGCAATATAATACAAATTTTGACAATAATTTGATTTTTACTAATCAAAATATCAATGTTCTTATAAATATATAACTAGCAAACTTTGTACTAACCCAACGTCTCTAAACATTGAAAGTATTTATATTCTTTGTATTTATCGTGTATTTTGTCTACGTAATTTATATGTATAGTACACATATCTGTTCAGTTTAGTATACGTACATACATATATCATATATTTTATAAGAATAAGCTTCTAAATAAACATACGATGCATTAGCAGTAATAAAAGTAATATGGTAATGACATGCATCAATAAAATAACGATCTTCGATAAATGTAGTGATATGTTTATTCAATTTATAATAAATTCCTGATCAACCTCATTACAATATTTATTTAATTTATTTCACATATTTCCTTTTTCCCTATCGACTTGATCATTTATATTAATCAATTTGACAAAATCAATTGTTTCGAACTAAAAGATATTCTATAAAATATTATCTAACAATTTTTAATATTAAAGTGTTTATTGCAACTGTTAAGTGATTGTTTGTATATATTTCAGGAAACAACATAAATGATTTATTTTAAGAAAATAATTGAAATTAGTAACAAACGTATTGCGTCAATCAAAAACTACTTCAATATCTGTTTTTCTTTTTTTTTAATAAAATAATAAAACGTGTACACCGAATACATAAATAAATATTAAAGTCAAAATGGTTAGCTATTAAAAAGACGTACGTGATCATACACAAGGTTGCGCGATGAACCGGTTCCAGGCGCACGATCCGGACCACTCGTTACGAAATTGCTGGTCAACCACGCTCGGTCCAGCAACGATATGCACAATGCACTGGACCTGGTCGATTGGGACGAAAAAAAATGACAAACTGACATTCTGAATTTCGCACTTCGTCCGCTGGAACGACATATGGGACGCGCGTCAAAGCGCACAATTATTCGCCTCTGCCGAATAAAGATCGGTCGGTCCAACTCTCAAATTTCTTTTTCAAATCGGTCAATAAACTCTAGAGAAAAAAATTGTCTTCTTTCGAGAATAACACGCGACGGTCACGAGTCAAAAGTTTCGTCAAAAAATGCCAGGTGTATTTAATCGTTGGGCCGGAAGAGTATTTTTAAAACAAAAATTGTATCAATCTATCCTTTTTTAATTCGCAAACACGAGTTTCGCATTTGCACCGACAAGTAAGTAAAATAAAATAAAATTTTTTAAATAATTATCCGACTGATGAACTCACGGCAAATATCAGTTTTCAAGGAAAATCGATCGAAAATTCGATGTAAAGACAAAATTGTAATACCGGCATTAATTTATTAAAATATCGCAATATATTAAAAGGAGAAGATCATGAAATTAATAAATTAAAATTATAATTAATTTAAAGGATTTTCATCAGAATTTTGATTAAGAGATTAATTAAGGGATTAATTAAAAGCACTTGAAGAGAGAGATCATATATTTCGCTAAGATATTATTAATAACATATGATTCCGATATAGTATTTTAATAATCATTCTTTTTTATAATTATTTAAATAATTATTGCTTTACTATTGTTAATATATAACAAAGATATTTGACTGTTTGGATGCTTACGAAAAAAAGAAATGCAATTCACATTTTCTGCTCTTCGATGTGCGGACTTGATGCGTAATACAATCATACATTTTCGATATGTTATGCCAAGTGGCAATAATTGAGTTGGTTGGGACACGAGCGAAAGCGTTAACGAAGATATTATGCAACCGATCGTCGCTAATCGACAAATGGTCCGAGACCCCAGATGTTACTACACGTGCGTGACCGCCTTTGATTTCGATATTCGTGCGGTAACAGATTTGCAGTTCTTTCCACGTCATGTGAACCGACATGACATGGTGGTGGCTTATTGTTCCTGGCCCCACAAATTCGGCCAGTTGTTCTCTCGCGAATGCATCGCATTTAAATTGTCATTAAAGTACGACAATACATTTCTTTCAACTTATTCTTTCGAACGAAATCTCACACATTACAGATACATACGTTTCTCTATATTTCGATGTATATATCCATTTGCATTTATTAGTCAAAGTAACAGCTTACTAAATACATGAAAACATCAGCATATAAAATTGAAATCAAATACTGAAATTAAATACAGAAAGAGATTTTATATTTCCTCAATGTTTTATGAATGCCTTTGCAATATATCAGCATGCGAAATGACGGATCATAAAATATAGGTCGGTCAAAGGTTATAAAATATATTTTATTACAAATTACGGTGGATTAGCGCTCGTAATATATGAAAAGCGTGAATGTAAAACAGGTAAATCATATACATCAAATGCCATTATCAAATGAAAAAAAAAAAAAATGTAAATAAATGTGATGCGAGATACACATCGAAGAGCAGACTATTACCATGGAAAACTGCGAAATGTGCCGTGACGCAATGCAGTATCGAAAATTGCGGCACGTCTCCTCCCCTTCTTTTCCTCTCCCCTTTCCCCTCCTCCTCTCTTTTTAATTTTTGGCGTTATAGGTAATTATAAGGCTAATGATATACATACGCAGTAACGATATTGGTAGATTGCAGTTGGTACAACGAATTATTAGAGCGATAATCAGTATCGCGAAGCCGAGAGAAGCCGATATCCCATATCCACAATTTGTAATTAAGAATTTTATTAGCGAAGATATTATGCGGCTAATCGTCGGTAATTGGTAAATGGCCCGAAAGCCATGTGCAGTAACCATCTCCCCCGATCGATTTTACTACCCGTTCAACCCAGGGGTCGTGTGTGCGTTCCCGCCGCGAAATTTATTTGCATTTTTACATTGTTAATCCGACGGTGATATATATTTTTGCGAGAGACACTAGATTCACACACCGCGCTCGCGATTGCAAAATCTTTTCGAACGATAAATAAGCGCGAATTATTTCCAATTTTCGAGACCGAGAACCATCTTCCATATATATATATATATAATAATCATCGTGTTAACCCACATAAGTTCAAACAGCCACTAATTTGCATAAATTATTATTACTCCCTTTTTTTTTTGCTCGCGATAAATTCTGCGATAATCAGAGATATCGATTACCGTATAAATATATAATCGCGCTTACGTGACTCATCAATTTCGAATTAACGAGTCACGGAAATACGGAGCTCGAATTATCGCATATATCTCGTGAAACTGGCGTCCCGCCGCTCGATGACTATTAAAATTTCATAATAACGAGAAGGGACGTATTGCGCGAGAGCAATTTATTCAAATCCCGGACAAAGACGAAACCTGATGGGCAACATTGTGCCTCGGTGTAGCGATACGATGGGTGTAGGGTGCGAGCTAAACAAAAGTCATTAGGGGTAGGAAATCACTGTGCGTAACCAGTCTCCCAATACCCCGAGATTGGAGCCAATCTCTCCCTCTTCCATTCCGGAAACATCGCGCGTGTATTTGCCATAAAGATATACACCAACGAAAACACGCGTGTGTCACTTGCCGAACAAATTGAGACGTACAAAGACCGCGTCTCTTGATTGTTACAGCTCTCCTCGATGTCCCCGAGGGAAGATGCGAAAAAGGAAAATGGGGGACGCGTCATGATAAACTCTAAATCTAATTATGGTGTCGCGAGACACAACAGCACGACGCTCTATCTCGTAATTTTATCGTTGATAAGCTTTTAAAACGATCATTAATATCGCAGTTGATTCCGCTCCTTCTCTCTCGCAGTTTCCTTACATTCCAACCGTGAAATTGGCCGACGGGAAAAAAAGAGGCCACCCACACACTTCGTTAGCTTCCCATCCTTTCGTCCCCTTTTGCGAGAAGGACCGAATGCGCGCGCGATTCCACCGTCGTTGCACCATGCATATGGATCGCCGGTGCATTCACCGTGTACACACGTCGTGGATAAATATGTATGAGAACGAGAGAGCGCATCGAGATTATCCTACTACTACCTCGTTTTCTTCTACGGATACGAGAGAACGTCGACGCTCGCGCGATTTTCCCTTCGTTTGCCGCGTCTCATGCTAAACTCTACGCATTTCAATGCTCCGCATATATTGTTCAAATATTACCAATAATACGTATTACTTGCTGTCTCTCACGTGCATTAATGCTTCCCTATATGGTATTAACGAATTTCTATATTTTAGAAAAAAGAACAGCGAGAGAGAACAAAGATCGGCGGAATTATATAGGTATTGTGTAACAAATGTATAAATAATATCATTATATTGAATAACACCATTTCATTAGCGGTACATTCTAAAGATAAAACTCTTTCAGGCTATTTTTTTTTTTTTTTTTAATCGAAATCGAAAGAAATGATAATTATAGAATACTACTTCATTGAGATATATTTACACGGATTATAATTATTTTTCTAACAATTTATATGTACATTTTTTATAGATTCGAGTATATCTCATATTGGGTGAAATATTTGTTGCGAGTAATATTTTAATACACTTTTATAAGCCGGTTTTAAGATACGGATCATGAATAAATATGAGTGGACAGGACCGGGTTAAAATAAATGGGCTAGAATATTATAGCTTGGGTTTATGTGATCGTTTGTCTTTCACGATTTGAATGACATGTAAAGTGTAAAATCTTTACACTCTGCTAGCGATAATAATCAGCCAGCAATAGAAAAAGAGTTCTCTTCTTTTTCGAATTCCGACTCGAAAAAATTTAACCAGAATGAATGTGGCTAGGAACTAGAAAAAATAGATTTAATACTGACCAGAAGAATGGACATGAATGACATAAATTTACAATTTTGTATATTTGAATGCATTGTCGAATACATGCATAATTCTTTAATTTTTATATCATGATATTATTTGCAAATGTTATTTATTATTGCGTATCCATCATTTGTTTTTAATATTCGTATCCATTCTGAAAAACGATATATCATTTATATTTCTATTTGAGCTTCGTTTTTCATTTGGAGATATTAAATTTGAATTATTTTTCTCTCTCAGTCTATTTATATTAATCTATTCATTTTAGCCACAGATTATTTATTTATTTACATTTATATGAAAAGAAACTATAAGTTATATAAATGCATTTGCAATATATATGCATTTGCAGGATATATATATATATATATAAATCAGATGTTTTAATTTCTTTACAACGCGATAACTTTATTATAACTTTATTATAATATGGTAGTAATTTAATCGACCAAACTCTGGCAAAATAAGTGATCTTTATTCAATATTCACAACGTTTCGGCCATGAGTTTCGGCCCTTATCAAGTGCTATAATATATAATAATGACAATTATTAAAAAATTAAAAAGTAACAATGTAACTATAATAAAACGATAAATATTTCCACACATTAAAAAAAAAAAAGTTGTGTTTTAGGTAGGTTTACATATTAATGTGTGGAAATATTTATCGTTTTATTATAGTTACATTGTTACTTTTTAATTTTTTAATTTTCTAATAATTATCATTATTATATATTATAGCACTCGATAAGGGCCGAAACCCATGGCCGAAACGTTGTGAATATTGAATAAAGATCACTTATTTTGTCAAAGTTGATCGATTAAATTACTACCATTTTTTAATTATCATCTGGTGACTTCACAGTTTTTTGCATTTTTTATTATAATACTTGACAAATTTATCTGTATTACAATACAAGCAATCGCTACTTTTTTTAATACCAACCATCTCTTTTTGTCTCATTCCGTTTATTTCTGTCAGAGGTGGCTATTGTGTAAAGTTCGGTAAAACAAGTTGAGGGAGACAAAACGTTGGTCGCGGAAGGATTAATGAGGCCGTGCCGGTAATTAACATGTCGAACACAAATGGCACTGCGTAAAGCAGCGGCAGTGCCTGCTCGCCAGCGAGCTTGTTTTATTTTTATTGATCCTTGTCGTGGGATTTCCGCTATTTCCTTCCCTTCGCGCACGCTCTTCAGTTACCGTTGATTAACAATTTATCGTTAATTAACAATTTATTACCGAGCTGAATCACCAAGGACCGATACCGATGAGTATCTCCAGCGCAACACGGCAAACGTCAATTGTTACTCTGACTTGTACGACACATTTTCAATTTGACTGACATGGTACATCTACGACTATCATTCAGGAGGTGTACATGCAGCTATTAATACGATCAAGGTATTAATAAATCGATTTTTATAGATGCTTATTAAAGATTCTGTGGTAATATATACATATCATTGTATCTCGGTTAACGCTTAAATACGTACAGAGAAAATATCTCAATTTCTTAGATAACTTCATTTTTATAATTAAGATATTTGCGAAATATCGCATAGTGACGTAAGAAGATGAAAAGCGTTTATTGAATGTCCTCGTGGTTCGTCTCGCCGCAGAAAAGTGCGAGAGGAAGAGTTTAACAAGAGAATTCTTGACGCCACGCGTATAAGAAGATATCAAAAGAGATACTCTTTCAATCTAATCGGCTCTTATTTCACACAGCACAGACTCATATTTCAGTCTCGGGATATAAAGCCAATTCAATTTCTGTAAAATTACCTACGCGGCGTTCCGCAGGCGAGAGGAGACTTTGTAAACGAATTTTCAAGGCGATAATCCCGCGTGATTCATTCCCGAACAATATTTACGATATATCACGGCTTTCATTTCGTGTGGCTTACATTATCATACGATAAAGCCGAATTCATCAATGTCGTAATGGAATATATCTCGGATAAGAATACCAGGAATTGTGTGTTCGTTTTAAATCCGTATAATATTTAATAATTTATTACGTTCACCAGCGTAGCTCATTACACAAAAATTGCACATTGCGACATCATTTATTTAACCTTATATATTTAAACTGTTTTATATCCGTATTATTCTCAGAATAATTTTCTAATACTGTTTAACGATATTTCATATAGAAATGTGTATTTTTATTGTAAAATCTAATCGAATAGCACATAATGTAATAAAATATCTGAAAATAAGAAATAGATAAGAGACAATGTGATTAAATCGATTTAATCGACGATATTCGATTTAATCGCAGGAAACGCGAAATTATATCTCGTTCCTCGCGGACAGGTAAAGTTTAAAGGCCATTTACTAAAGGACGCAACGCAACTGCGACAAAAGCGCGATTTCCGCACGCGACGTACGGTTCTTTTTCTTTCTCTCTCGCTTTTTTTCCCCATGCACTTCGCTACCGGGGATTATAGAGCGAAAACGAACAAATTCCCCATCATAATTTATGATCCTATCCGGCCACGGTTCGCTGGATAATCCACCGTCGCTTGTCATAACCCCTCGATTCCCCTTTTCTAAAAGCTTATACGCGAGCTGAGCATGCATCGAGAACCATGAAAACTCGAACTCGCAGATACATATAGTCGATTAAAAAAAAAAATCCATTCTTACGCGTGTTTATGGAGATTATTTCATATTAATTTTCCAGAATGTCTATTTCAATTTCTATCTCGTTCAATTCAGCATTTCGGACTTTCTTCTCTCTCTGTCCGCTCCGTGTATTGATTAAAGATTAAATTATGAGAGTAAAACTTTATTTTTTTTTTTTTTTTTTTTTTTTTTTTAGGAGAAGAAAAAGAAGAAAGAGAGCTTGTTTTTATATCATATATGTTTATTAAATTACAATATTCAATTGTATGTTATTATAAATGTAAAATACATATATTGATGATGAAAATGAGATGGTTAGTAAAATGTTTGAATTTTCCCACACGTGAGTGCCTTATGTTATTAATAAATATTTAAAATTTCGACTTCTCTCTTTGGCGTGCAAATTTTTCACGAGAAATTTCGAGGTCGTTATTCGAAATGCCCGGGGCAAATTAATGTGCTATTATGCGAAAGTACAGAACACAGCTGAGAGTGTGCGTGAAATGTTTTCACATTTTTCGATGCAAATATATATATCATATATACCTCAGATCGCGGACGATCTTTTTTTCTCAAAATTCGCTACGACGGTAAAGGGCGCGATTATAAAATTCGTGAGGAAGCTTTCGGGAAATGCTCGGAGTCTTGATAAAATATTCTCATGGAGAGAGAAAGCGAGCGGCGCGCATAGCCCGACTTTTCTTTTGACGATTACACTCTTCGCACAACGTCGGCACTCACGGCCGCGTGCTTACGTATTTATCTTAATGCGATATCCCGCGAAGCTCTGAACCTTCCGCCCCTTGTGACGCCTGTGGGGCGAGAAATCGCGAATTCCTTGATGGTACGTCGCATGAATCGCTTCAGCCGCAGCCTCGGCGCCCAACTTTTCGCTGCGCCGTAACTCGCGTTAGCTTTTGCCTTCGGAATGGAACGAGCTTCCCAGCAATTTCTCTCCTATTCCCTTCTCACCCTCACTTTTGCTCCCTTTCATCCCTCTCTCACTTCAGGCCTCTTCCGCTTCCGTGGCTACCTGATTCCCACCGCACCTCTTTCGCCCTAGCCCGAGCTTCGCAGCGAATGAATTTATTCGCGCGAACGATAGCGGCCGGTGAATCATTTACGCGAATATCGGCCGCTCTGCCTCTCTGTTGGATATTATACACGTTTCGCCGCTTTCCGTTTTTCCCCTCTACGCTCGGCTGCCTGTTGATGTTTGACTTGCCCCAAAGATAGATCCTGAATCGAGCCCAATTCCGTTTTACGGAATACACACGTTCGCGTATAAAAATATATATGTACGTATGTGTGCATGTTTGAATATAATTTCATAGAATTTAATAAGGTCTATATCATCCGAAAATGATGTCGATCGAAAAATATATTCTCTTTTTATAGATATGTAATATGTAATTTGGTTGTCACCTTTCATACGATCCGATGTCTCCTTTTAGATATGGTTTCATTCGAGACTGAAATAGTTTGAATTATATAAATGTATTCACATAGGAATTAATGATCACAGGTAAAATAAATGAGTGATATCGCAAATAAATTTCTCGATCGATATTAATAAGTCAAATTATATAACTTTATTGAATTTTAATAAATGTTCGCGTCACGTACGCGCGACAATTCATCGAAAGGAACAAAGGAATAAATGTAAGCGGATAATTTTAGTCCCATCTCGATGTAGAAAATCATTTGTATAAGTAGCGATACAAAAATTAGTCTCAGCGCGAATATAATTCATATCGAACGATCAAACAAAAAAATGAAAAAAAATATATACAAGATATGACCGCGAGGGATTCATATTCTCGTATCGGTGCGATCCCGCGGCGACACTTGGATAAATCTGATAAACTCGCCTAATTTGAATAGTCGGTCGCATTATTATGAAAACGCGATATCGGCCGCGCGCGAATATATATCCGTATCGGAACACGCTTTTAATGCATATAGATTAGATCAATTTATAATAAGCCGGATTTGCGCACAGCATCCTCTCTCTTAGCGTCCAGCGAAGTGGAGCCGCGAACGAGTCGCTAAATTTCTATTTATATTTTGCGTTTATTGCTATAATGCCGCGGTATTATCGATATTTATTGGTCGCGCGGGTCGAACACACGTGCTTACAATATTCACGCGAGGATATCAATAATTTCCCGGAGCGAGCGCGCGCCCGCGTTCGATCGGGATGATAAAATGTTTATAAAAGTATCCTTTTCGCGGTGTAATAAAATATGGAAACGTTATGTAGAGTGTGGCGCGCGGGGACTTATCGAGAAAATATTTAAAGAATAAATGGATTCTTTGTGACGGTATCAAAGTCGATATTTCCAGAGTAAAATTCTATCTAGTAAAAATTCTGTGGGGAAACTTTGATTCTCTCGATTGATTTTTGATATTTGTCTTGATCAAAGTTTTATTCGAGTACGTATTTATACTTCTTAAGAAATTATATAATAATTTAATATTCGGAAGTTAAACAAATTTGCGGCAAACGTATCTTCTCAGATATCTCATCAAAAGTTACAGCAATATATATATCTAAATTCCAACATTTCATATCAATGATACCTATCATAAAAGATATAGCATCGAGGAGACAAATTTTCTTACGAGACTCAGACAAGAGTACAAAAGTTTTTAATTACATCTTGTAAAATTCTTTCTCCCGCATTCGCTTCCTCTGTTGCTTATATCTTGTGCACCGTATCACGTGACAGTCTCATCTCCTTGGCCTCGCTACATTTTATCTCTTTATCCATCCCGCGATATATAGAATCAGCGCGATGCTCCTGGAGAGAGTTCGCGGTATTCCAATTTCCAGGGATAATGCATCTTCTCAGTTGGCTCTCACGGACAAGAACCGGGGGGCTTGCCAACTGGAAGTTCATTAACGAAGTGAATTACCGTATCCGTTACTTTTATCGTGCCACTGCGAACGTATAACATAAACCCACACGCGAAATCGTTCCCGGCGATATTTGGCTCCGTACATTTGGTTTCCGCGACTAACGGTGACAAACAGAATTCGGGAACGTATACCTCTCCGTGGACCGAGCGGAATGTCGGAGAGAAGCACGAATGCGACTTTTCCAAATGAGGATAGTTTGGAGTATCTTGGGATATTATTTTACATATTAATCTCTGGCGCAGTCTCGTGTTTCACTAAAAAAAGATTTTTTTTTTTCACTTTTTAATATCGCACAGTTTTTGCACTGAAATGTGATTATTGGAAAGAAAATAAAAGAAGCTGATTAAGATCAATTTTGTAATCAATGATGTGATAAATATCAGCAGTGATAGGAATAATTTGTGTAAAATATATGTAGAGAAATAGCCCCATACATTCTCATTGTTTCGATAAAAGATTGATTGGTAACGTATGCAGCTAACGTTACAATTACAAGAGTCATCAAAGCGTTTTTGAGACTGATTTGCCGCTCGTTGTAAAAATTTACGCTATTAATGCCTTTCGCGGGCTTGAAATCCGCACGTATAATTGTGATAATAGAGCCGCCGACCATACGTTACGTACACGCACGTCACATATGGTAGGTGGATACGCAACTAAACTGTTATTTTTTAACTTATGCCCTCAATTTACTAGCTCAACGAAGCTCGGCGCGAATAATTAATGCTAACCCGGTACGCCAGTTCCATGAAATTATCTACCCAATAATTTTTGTTAAAACCCACCATTAAACTATGCGTACACGTCGGTGTATAATCGCCGTTGCTCACGCACGTGCGCTCTCTCATTTTCCACCCCTCTATCGCGTGGCGTAATGATGCCCATTTTCACACATCTTGTCTATTATCCCGCGTTACTGCTACTAATTTCCCTCCTTCATCGATATAAATTTCCCCCGTCCCGTCATTACACGCAATTATTTCATTCCCGACTAATTAGCCGTGCGTTTAACAAATTTTCTACAACATTGCAGGCGCAGTCGATCTTACTCGCGCATATATCGCGCAGCTTTTCTCTTCTCGAGAATTACGAAACACTCGGGGACTAAGACTTTTTTTAAGCCAATGGTAATTGATGGTATTATTTATAACGAGCCGTCAGACCGCGTTCGGGGTTGAAAAAGAGAGAGATCTCGAGGCTCTTTAAAATGAATATTCCACGTACTCGCGCGAGGATTTCGGCTGGGCGGACGTCTATATAGCGGGCGATAAATTACGGTGAACCTCATTGTTCTCGTAAACCGCATCTCTCAGCGCGCTCCACGGCCGGCACGAGAGAGCAGGTGTTTCTCTTCCTCAAGATCGACGCGCGGAGGTAAAAGGAAAAAAACAAAAGTTGGAGAAAAAAAGGGAGAAAGAGCATCATCCCCGAGTAACTATCCCGGGGTACAGATATGTAAGTGTCTTTCTCCTTCTCCTCGGGGGCATTCCCCCGAAACAATGGGCCTATATATCGTGCGGCACATGCGTGCGAAATCGTATTAATTTATCGCGAGGCAATTACAAGAAGCCATATATTAAGCGGCCGAACCCACGGGGTTCTGGCAGAGTCGCGAACTACGGAGAAGAGGAGTGAGAGAAAGAAGAGAGAACAGAGAAATGGAGCGATCGGACAGGCTCGAGGTGGATGAGAAAAGAGACGAGGGAGGCGATCCCTAAATTTATTTCGATTCGCGGGGGTGCCCGCAGCGACAATCCCGCATCTGTCGCTGCTCACCCTTTTCTCGTTTTCGAGATCTTTGGCTCGCGATCGTCCCTTTCGATAACTATACAATATAATCACCGGGAACAAAATTATTTTCAATTTAATTCAGCCATTTAAGAGGTAAAAAGCATTTATATACTTTAATTCCATCCCGAATGCGCAAACTTATTCACTCGGTGACAATATACATATGCGAGTGTGTTTTCCCGATAGGCCATAGTGATTTTTGTTTTCTCGTTCGCGTTTTACGTGCCATCGATGTCCGCCGTGAATCCCTTTCGCTATCTCTCTCCCTTTTAGTCGGGTTTTAGTTGGATTAAAAAAAACCAACGGCGGGACTATTCGTTAAAGTCTATTTGAATGATAGAGATGCGCGCACGTCCCCCGACTTCAGTTTTTAATAAAAGTAAACTCGTAGGCGCATATGTGCATACCCGTGACGAGGCACCACCCTTCCTGGAATATGACTGCGAAAAACTCGACGCGCGTTCTATATAAAAACGAAATTCACGCCCTACAAGCAAAATATTTGCTCTCCATCCCACCGCCATTTTTGGGCTACATACTGCAAGCTGGAAATTGCCAAATATGTATTCATTTTTTTCCGGGTATCGTAGCATATGGGCGATACACCGCGATGATGAAGCGTGAGAGAATTTACACTGCTTGTCCACGTTACCTGTTACAGGGTATACACCTATCGGCAACAATATGCCAGGACTGCCGCAACCTGTGTGCGCTTTGCTATTAAAAAAGATTGCGTGGAACCCAGCACTGTTACAACGGGGCGAATATCACCCAATTCCTCATAAAATAAACTCTCGCGAAATCGCGTGACACGTATTCGCGAAATCTCGAAATGTTTTTCATACACACGCTTTCTTTTATAGTACACAACAGCGTTGCTATTTAAGAGACGCTTTAAAAAAGCGAGGCTAATATATAAATTCGAGGAAAAAATTTAATCTAATCTCCGCACAAGAACATTGTTCTCGCGTGAAAGGGACGAGAATATAAAAATTCTCTCTACATGCGCAGAGAAGTAAGTAAATTTACAGCCAAGGAAGAACAGAGTTTTTCGACTTGAAAATACCCTTATTGCGAAATACCTGCGATACGGTACGCGTGATTCTTTATGCGTAAAAAAAGACGAGAAACATGATTTACGTCGTACGTTGAGAAATTCCGAAATGATGACCGGTCAATCACGAAGACCCTGAGCATCCGAATACAAGATGTAGATACAGTTCTCTGACCCTCGGGGGAATCTCTCTCGTAACGGGATAGAATTGAACGCGATCTTGTTCCGTACGAAAAAGGGGATAACGTTACGGGAAAGAAATGCAAAGCCGTTCGCGACGCTGTAAATTGGTGCGCATTGTCGTTACAATTGAAAGTTCGCATTGTGTCTCCGCGTTTTCTAGCCGATGCGGAACAGAGACTCGCTCGAGTATCCTAAAATGCCGGGGACTTTATCTCGAGAACGTATTTCGCTTACGAACAATTTGCATGAATCCAACTTATCAACGAATTTTCTTCGTAATGGATGTTGCGTGACGGAGAACATTTTATATCTCCGAAATGAGATGATGCTGGACGCCGCTGCACTTTCTTCTTCGTGCAATACTCGTGACGCCATCTCTTGAAATGCACCTGCACCATTTTATCGGCGTTACTTTATCTCTTATATATATTTCATCTTTGTTGTTCTTGCTTTTTTTTATTATTATTATTATTGTGTGAAATACAACATGTTTGTTCATTACGGCAACGACTAAATATCGTATTGTCTTCGACATTGATCTATCGCGTTGATTTATCCGGGGGTTTGTCGATATGCGTGCGGGGCGGCAAAGAATAAAAATCAGAAAGGAAAATCGTTAAATTTGTTTCGTGATTTGATTGATGCGATTGTTCAATCAGAGTTGCCGCGCGTTTCGCTAATTGCTTTGATCACTCAATGTGATTCAATGCAATGAAATATATATGTAATCTATAGACTTGGGCAACGCATTGGTGCTGTAACGTATACAATACTATATTATCGGGAAAATCGCATAAAACAATATATATATATATATATATCGATACGCTAATGTTACTTTCGCGATGAGCTATGAATCGAAAGTATGTATACGACAATAAAGATTTTATCGCGAGCAAAACAAACAAACAAACAAACATGTTTGGTATACATAAACATAAACATAAACGAATGAAAAAAAAATATGAAATAATACACAAATATAAATAAAATATAATTTTTTTAAAGAAATTTATTAGATTTTATTATTTCGTGAGCAAATAGCGGAAAAGTAAATAAGAAGGGACTCGAAATTTTGCGGAAAATTGATTCGCGATGAGATTTATATTGTATGCACTCGAATGCGAAAGACTCTTTAAGTACCTTACATTGTAACGTATGGCGAGGCGTTTATTTATTTATTCGAGTAAAGTATCGGATATCGCAAACGTACCGGAAGATGAACTAAGCGGCTTTGCGCGCCGTAGTCCGCAGCAGACTCGGGGAAAAAGAACTGGGAACGATTGAAAGTACCAAGTTCATTTATATCTATCGCTAGACTTAGACCGGGCAACTTTGGCTAAAGTACGTGTTCAGAGGAAAGTACGTGGGAGAAGGGGAGATTTAAGGGACGACGAAGGGATGTGTGGACCAGGTCCACATACAGTTACAACTTTGATTCTCTCCTCGTTCTCTCCCAGTTGCCGAGGACGGTTGCTGGAGACAAAAGTGATCGTGTTAGAGAAAGAAAGGAACGGAAGAAGAAGAAAAAAAAGAGAGAAGAGAACAAGAAGAGAAGAAAGAGACTAGCTGAAGGGAACGGATGTGAGCGTATACGGGCGTGCTTCGTTCCTACATCCATTTGTCTCGTTATAGTTTACCGATACAACGGATGAAATGAGCCGAGTGGACGACGCCAGTCGTCCACTCTCGAGAGAGTGCGCGATGACACTTTAAAACCACTTTAAAACTTGGAGACCGGATTCGCACGTGCACGTGAAACGGAGGGAACTGGAGGATAGTCGCTTGCACGCCGGAAAGGCGAAACACCGTGTCCTCTCTTTCAGTGTTGGAAATTTATTGGGAAATAATGGAGCGCGTTTGCTCCCTCTCTCTCTCTCTCTCTTTCTCTAAGACGGAATTTGCTTCGGGATGTAAGAAAAAGACCATACCTCCCCTTTTATATATCCTTTACACCGGACAACCCTTTGAAGTCTAAATTGACCGTTCCTCGGTCGGCAACCATTACCAAGATCTTTTCTCCTGCCTTCTTATTTTTCTTCTTGCCGGAACTTCCTCCTGTCTTCCGGGCGTCCCTTGCGTCTCCAAAGCGTTGCTTGGTCCCGCTTTTCTTAACGATTGTCAAAGGATCGCCGTTGAAAATTGTCGATGCTTTGTAGTTTATGTAGGAATAAATTGTACAAGAAGTTCATGTTTCTCTTCGAAAATTTGCCGAGCTTCTAATAATCGAAAAGTGTGTTATAAATATTTTCTTTTCGTAAAACATTCAGACTGGATAGATTTTCTGTTAACGCTAAAACGTAAACCACATTGTTGCAAAATTATATAATTGTATGTATTTCAACATAGCAAACATATTTTTTTTATCTTGTAGTAAATATTGAATCTTGCTTTTTCTAATAAAACTCAGTTAATCCCGATTGTGCTTTTGGTCGTATCAAAAACCAATTATTGTATATGTTTCCGATACATATATGATCGTGGAACAAAATTTAGAATGATTGCAAAGTCGCAGCGCCGTAATTGCATCCAAAATGGCAATCGATAATACGGCTGCGGTTAATTAGAGAAATGCAAACATGCTTTATTGCTTGATCTTCAACGGAGAGGCACAACAATTTCAAAGTAATTACGAGTTGCATTAACTCACCTCAATGAACACTTTACAATGGTTATAACTGCTATTTCGTTGCTACTTTGTATCTTGTTAGAAAACTCAATAGAAGAGGATTTGATTATGATAGAATGAGAATAAAGAATATATGTATGCATATATGAGATGTGCCAATCACACACACACACACAATTGACAAAAAATCTAACGAAAGTGATTATAAGATTTTACACTTCCTCTTTTGTACTGATTTTGAAAATGTTTTATTTCCTAAAAGTTTCAAAAAATTACTAATAACATAAATCTGCCTATATCTCAAACTTTTCAAATTTACGATTTATTATTTGCGATATTTCATGTACAACTTTGTGTAATTTATAAAAAAAAGTTGTGACTTATTTTGTTTAATCTCTGACTCTAATATTAAAATTTTTTAAATCTCTAAAATATCTTTAAATAAGAAAAGATTCTGAGAAAGTAATTAATGTAGACAGACTTTGGTATTTTTCTAACGTAACAATTTCGAAATGAAAAGAAACCGCGACGCATTACGATAGTCATTATAAATTTTTCTACATACCTATGTTGAGACCCTATCATTTCGTTTCCTTAACGAAACTTGACGAGACACGCGGATTCATTTCGACGTTCTCTTCGTGCTTTATCGCAAATCCCAATTTACTCTAGATGCTCAGAACACGTACGCTCACTGAGAGGCTGTTATTTCTAATAGGAGATTTTCAAAAGTTGCATCCCCGCGACCTCTCCTTGTTAGGGATGAAAAAGAGAAGGGGTCAGTAATTGCACGGTAACAACGTGCTAAGATGCTGTCCGCTAAGAATCTGACCGGACGAGATGATGTCGGGAAGGGGATGAAGAGGAGTGCGCGAAGTTAAGGGATGAATGGTGACGCGGGAAGAAGAAAAAGAGGAAGTGAAGATGGGGCGGAACGTTATCACTGGAGATCACGCTAATCTAACACCTTCATCCCTTGCACGATCGTGCAACCCTCGGCCTGATCCGACTTAACTTTTTGTAACGACTTCTTCTACCACCACCTATACCAAGTTCTGCCTCTCCTTGCGTCTTCATCCTTTGCCCGAGAAGCTCGTTTCCGACGGTAACCCGGCAGCTTTCATTCCAATCCACACAGCTAGAAGAACCCAACCCCGTAATTATCCGATAAGCGAAAGGGAACGCCCGGCGGGCTGTGTTGATACATAGGACAATCCCCGAGTCTGTTTCCAATTACGTCGCGGGACAAGGGAAAATGACTGAATTCGTTCGCCTTGGCTTTACTTCCGCGTGGTTTACACGTATTTCTGTGCACATTATTCCTTCCTTCCTCTTTTTTTCTCTCGATTCTCCGAGTTGTTAGCGCGCCAATAAATGAGTTTCTCTGACGATCTATCTCGCGAAACTCTTTCCATTAAGTACACTTATATATTGTCTTTTTTCCTGTCTTATTCCAAATAAATTTTTTATATCTTTTTTATCCAATTTAATTAGGATAATTTTTAATCTTACAAATATATGTACGCTCTGCATTATTGTCCGCACACTGAGGACATTAGATATCGATATTAATATCTAGAATATGTATTAAAGTTTCCAAGCCATAAACATAAAATATTTTAAATTGGAGTTAAGTATATTAAATTATGAGTCTCGCGAGACGAAACGTCAATTTTACAAGCGTGCTATTAAAATCGATCGACACGACGGTCATCAATTGTTTGCTCGAAAAATCGCCGGTCAATAAATAATCGTTTTTTTTGTAATAAATACTCGTATCACGCAGCCACGCGGGACCTTTTGCCCCAAATGAACACAATCCGCACTCAAAACCCGATAGATACCGTTGCGATGTTATCGTGATAATCGACATTTGATAATATCCTCCAATAAATTTGCCCTGATAATAAAGAGGATTTATATTATTGTACATGTATATAGTAATGCTAATTCTCTATAAACGCCCGTTTACGGGACGAGCTCTACGAGGCCAATTCGTTCCGCTTTGACTGTGATTGATCTAACAAGCGCGACGATAACGTCGCAAATTTCTCTTTGTCTCTCCCGTGTGCTTCTCGATTCCCATCTCCAATTGTTAGATATCAAATTTATCGTATAACGATAATTAATTTCGCAGACTCTCTGAGTAACGCGCTAAAATTCATTTTAAAAAAAACCTCAGAAAATTAATCGCATTAATAAATAATTATCGTCAAGTCGAGGACAAGATGTATCGTTTCTTTCGCAAATAGGAATAATATATGCGACGGATAATACATAGAAAAAACGTAAAACGTTAAACCTTGTATACGATCCTCGTCTCGACGGGGTGAAACGCGACAGAATAATAGTTTTTCCAGTTGTAAAAGACGTCGATGCGGTCTCCTTGCGGACATTCTGGTCGCACGATGTCGCGAAAGTCTACGTGCGATAGTTTAGCGACTACACACCCGCGCGTATAAACTTTATGAACTGTCTTTATGATCGCATAAAGATTTCATGAACACCTTTCGGAGTCTTTACGGTCTTCTCGTTTCGTGCCTGACTCGTCGCCGATTTTCTGCGAGTCTGAAAATTGCTTAGGATTAAGAAACATTTATTGGCAGAAGAGAGACTGATCATACACGATATTTATTTTGTTAAAAACTGAAAGATGAAAGCTCAATTTAACGCAATAAATATTTTCACGTGAAATAATAAATCGTTGACACATTTTAATCAGATTTTTTTCTTATATATATATATATATATATATATATGTATATTATAAAATTTATTTATCAATCACAATCCGCTATAATCGATTAATGTGCTTCCGTTTGACAAACTCTTTGTCATCTCTTGAAATATTGTCATCATTGAGTTTAATCGCGTAATAAAATGTTTTTGTACTCTTTGTTTGTCCAGGCGCTTTCCACAGCTTTCTTCGGCTGAAAGTTTGCACGGGGAAAAATAAATAAATCGCTATGGCGCATCGCCAGATCTTACTTCCTGCCTTTCCTAGCATTTTTCTTTTCGCCTCCTTCCTCTTTCCGACTACAATTTACCGACGAAAGGCCAAGGATGATGTTCAGTAACTTTCGTTTTCCCTTTCAGATACAGCGACTCGTTCAACTAATATCGGTCTCATCAGAAGAATATTTAACAGCATAAAGAAGAAATCATCGTTTTATTTACACGCACGGAATCTTCAGGAATTTATAAATAAAGAAATAAAAATAATATAATTGACGAACGCTATTCTTGGCGCGAAACGGATTTTACTCACGCAAAATTTATTTTGATCTTGCGAAGAAAGTTTACCAAAGCTTTTCCTGAATTTCCACGGCAAGGACTAAAAATGAAGATTGACATTAAGAACGCAACTAGGTGAAAGATTGCAGCACGTAGCAAACTCGTGATAAACTTAATCATGAGAGTAGCGAGCTTAATCATAAGGGAAGCGAGAGAGTGGATGTAAAATATGATGATGCGTATCCTATTCAAAACCACCATGTGGAAAACGCTTTTAAGAGGCGCACTTACTGTTTTAACTTTTACGCGTTCATTAAACCAATGGGCAAACTCAAACCAGGCCGACAGCATCGTTCTGGGATATGTTGTATCTTACGCTTTCGCCTTACGCGTTTAGTTACCGCTTGTTACGACGAGAAATATCCTCATTTACATGGCACGATGTTGCGAGAGACACAAAATGGCACCGGTCTTACAGAGGCGTCTACAAGCGCAAGCTGGCACGAGGAAATAAAATCGTAGCCTTTGCACACCGAAAGTACCAGCGCGCCAAGTGATTTTTGCTGGGATTTCGCGACGGTACGAAGACGAGGAGAACAAGAGGGAAAGAGTGAGTGAGAGAGAGAGAGAGCCTCTCATTTGCGTTTCAAATTCTAATGATGCTATCGACCTAACTTGAGAACACTTCGCACAGAACGTTATCGTTACTTTCCTCTCCCTTCCCGACAGGATTAATAAAGAGAGGCTTCCCATTTTGTACCGCGATTTAACGAAAAATCTTCTTGTGCACAGAGTTCGTTATTAGCTTCTGCAACGTAATTAGCATTTGATGCAGTTAAAATATCAAGGAAGAAATAATAAAGTTTTATCCCTTTTTTATATTATGTGATTTTATCGAAACAAATTTGAATCTGTATTCACTAGAATTGCCACTCCTTCGATTTCGGTCTCTGGATTTAAAGAAGGGAAAAAGGAGGTCTCGTTCTCTCCAGAGAGAGAATTTTGGAGCCCCGTTTGGCACGAATTTTATTTTCTTTTTCTTACTTCCTTAAAAAAATCATATAATACAACACAAAAAAAAAAGAAATACATTAAATAATAAGAATATAAGAATAAATGCAATTTTGATGTAATCTTTGTGTTGTAATTATTATGTCATTATAATTATATTTTTCATTTTGTAATAACTTAATTGTTATTACAATTCCTATAAAAATATTATGTATAATTAATTTTGAAAAAAATAATTGAATATACTAAAATATCTATTTTTTAATTCTTTTTTTATTAAGACACTCTTTGAGTAAATATTATATCAAGATGGCAATTTTGTTTGTGACACAAAATGTGAAATATTATCTATCTCTGTATGTATTATTTATAATTTGACTTGATAATAACATAATGCGCACGTATTGTGTACGACACATAAAAATCAATTTCTCAAATTTGATTATAAAATAAAAAAAGGATTATAAATACCTTTTAATATTTATATATCAATATATAAATGTATATATAGGTCAAATTGATTCGGCGAACCAAAGCGCTTAGAGATAAGCTAAAAAAATCAATTGTAATCGGTCTCTTTCGACGATATCCGGAGCTATCGCAGTGCGGCAACCGAGCGCGAATCGATGCGTAAACGTGGGGCTTCAAAGTCGAATCAGTTTAGCCGCCGGTCCCCATCGAACGAATCCGAATCGATATTGCGCGGCCAGATCCCGTCGAGTATTGCCGATCGGTTGGTTGAAAAGAGTCACGGACGCGGAAAAACAGTTGCAATTTATTCAATGCCAGAATCGCGGCGAGAGACCGGGTCCGATCCGATCCCACCCTCTCCTCGATGCCGTTAGAATTGGACTCTATTGGGCCATAACAATTATTAGCGTTGCGACGCGGCGTGGAAGTGGCACAATAATATGCATAGAACATAGAGGGGCTTACAGCATTTCCATTACATTAACCCTCGCACAAGTGCGCGGGCGCGCCAAACGATCTGGAAATAAAGCGGAATTGCATATCGGAAACTTGGTTGCCTGGCCCATCGCCAGCCAAGTGCCTCCTAATTCTGTCCTTTCGGAAAAATCGACACTTTATTTCCGTCGCGCCTCCGTAAGTTTGTCAGCGCGGCCGATCGACGACGCGAACCACCAATCTGAGGAAGAATAAGGAGAAAGAGACGCGAACGTCTTAGACAAGATTGCGTTCGATCAGAGAACACTTATTTTTAATTTTAAAAATCTTACATGCAAATATTTAATCATATTTACAGGCAAATATATATGTATATATACTGCGCATAGAGAATATTTATCACGGATTATTATACAGCCCCAAATAATTTTCCCGATTTAATGGTGAACGCCAAGTCCAAGCAAGAAGTTGTTAAACAAGATTGCGTTCGATCAGAGAACACTTATTTAAAAAAGCATCTTAGATGCAAATATTTAATTATATTTACAGGCAAATATATATACTGCGCATAGAGAATGTTTATCACGGATTATTATATAGCCCCAAATAATTTTCGCGATTTAATGGTAAACGCCAGGTCCATACAAGAAGTTGTTTCGAAGCGTTAGCGTCCTTAATCAATCGCAGTTACGCTTGCGGGATTACAAGCTGACAACGAACGTTGATGCGTGCAATTAGAAGGGAACCCGCGACAAATCGCCTGTACCATACCATTGGTTCGTCGTAAACTGGTAATTAGCCGCGTGCATTCGGTGAAAGCACTAACAACACGCTCCGTCACCGATTTAATTAGTCTATAACTCTTCCGCCAGGATTTGGGTGGCCCCTCCTCGTGATAACAATAAATTATCGTCGAATCGACGTGCTGTTATTCTGGCTCATCTAGCGTTCAGGAGTGATACGTTTTACAAATTCGGCGAGTCGATTCGAGAAACCCATCGGATTTTAATTGAACTCTCTCTCCCTCTCTTCAATCGACGAGCGCGTTAACGAACGGTTATTATTAAAATTGATTCGTGATTGCTCTATCGAGAAGTGGTTCCGATTTTCTCTCGCGATTTCTCTGCGAAATTTCTGCGAATTCTTGCAAAATCGCGGCCAATCCACTTGATGTGAAAGAAAATCGCGCGATTTCAGCGAAGTTTCACCAGTCATGGAGATATTTCTTTCGAATCGGCGAATGAAGCGAAGTAAATGAAATTGTACGGGGCTATAACGATTAATAGGATATATGTTTCGCGCGAGAAAGTCGAGATACGAACGTCAAAACGTCAATATTAAATAATTGCGATTAATTAATGAAAAACTTTATAATATATATTAGCTCGAAGCGATTTTATTTAATCATCGGATGCAATCTTCTAAATTACTATCGGAATATTTTGTTGGACCATCTTTGCATTTTCAGCTAATTGGATCGGTCTAATATCGTTGACTTCAAGAGCGGAAATTGGCAAAAGTTATGAAAATGCCCTGAAAATATCGACGATTGCCCGGCTTCGGCCTCCACGATGCCTTTCAATGAAAATCCATTTGCCGCAGGATCAGCTTCTGGGTTGCGTCCAGATTATTCTAATAGCATTCGTGGCTATCTGCGCAATTGCCGCGGCTGCTATTGGCAGAATCCGATTATATCATCGACATACATACCTACATATACATATATCGCAACAAGAAAGACACTCGCCCAGTGGCGACTGGGCGATACACCTTTAGGACACTCGTATATTCACGAGTTACCTCTGCACGCGGCTTATACATTGGTAAAAGCTGGTAAACGGTATGATCCGACAGTATGCTAATAATCAGATTAGCAACAAACTAATATTACGTTTACTTCCCAAACGGCTTAAAGCGCATTTACAAGCGCCCCCCGATTAATCTTTACAAATTTACTATATATACATATACAATACATATAATATACGAGTTTGGAAATTTTCAACCCGCATAAGGTAAAATGTGATGCACACATTGTGAAGATTAAAAAAAAAAAAAAAAGAAAAGAAATGATTACCCGCGAATATATTGAGAATATTTATATTCCATTTCTCGACGTAACAACGAATGTTTGAATATTTTCGACCCTTCAGACGTGCAAACGAGGAAGAAAGTACTTAACGCTTTATTTGACGCAGTTTTCAAACGCGACGTATTCCAAAGCGGACACGGCGCAATCCCCGATGATTCTCTCCCATCGGGGGAGAGAGTTCGTCAGACGAAAACTCGTACAAAGTACCCGTACTCGTCGACGCTGTACAATCGGATCGAGAAGCGTAATCAAACGCAGCACACTGACTTCACTCGGTGTCTCTCCTCTCTCATCACGAGTCTCGCTATCAGGAATTAGAGGTAACGGAGAGCGAGAGAGATCGAGAGACGGAGAATCCTGCAAAGCGCGACGATGTTTCCTGGAAGGAAGGCAACGTGAAGAGGGCCCAATGGGACAGCAGCATGCGCTCTCGAGCCACAATTCCGTGCGAATAGTTCGACTAATCCCTTTCTCGTCCTGCACAGTCAACGCACTTACGTTTCGCTCTCTCCCTCTCTATCTATCTATCTATCCATCCATCCAACCAACCATCCATCTATCTATCTATCTATCTATCTGGCTATCTGACTATCTATCTATCTCTCTCTCTGGACACACCTAAGTCCCTAATAGAATATTCGCGTATTCTGAAGAGGAGGCGGTTTCATGCGCGCGAGTCCAAACGGACCTGGGATGCATGCACACGTGCACGTGAACGAGCGACTCGAGTCGGGCTTCAACAAACTTTGCCCGTAGAATCCGTACGAATGCGCATCGCCCGGCCGTTGTCCTTTGTCATCTCGCGTGTGAGAGGAACCGTGGAAACTTCCTGCCTTCGACACACGCTAAATTTCGCCACGACCAGAGCCGCGCGAGGGAGGCTATATAACGACGCCCGTCGCTAATTCCGCCCGCGCGAATTAGACTTTTGTCCGGACGAGCGAGTTCTCTCCGCCAGAGCGGAGAGTAGCAGTTATCACGTTTTCGCGTTATTCCGAACGTTTGGCCGCGAAGAGAACGCGGCGCGTTGGGTTAGTTCCTTCCGATTTCATCTCCCTTCAACGAGCCCCCTTTCAAGCTGCTTATAATTCTATTTCTGATATATATGAATGTGCTTATATTGATTTGTTATACATTTTATTTAGCTTTCGAAACATCGAATTTATATCGAAGGGCTTACTGGAAAAAAAATTTTGTTGGATTAACAAAAATTCTGTTCGGAAATGGACGAAACGGAATTACTAGTTGAATCTACCAGAATTCCTTTTAATGTAACAAGCATCTTGTTTGTACAACAAATCAGTTTGTTGGTGCAAACAAGATATTTGTTGTATTAAAAGGAATTCTGGTAGATTCAACCAGAATTCCGTTTCGTCCATTTTCGAACAGATTTTGTTTATCCAATAAAATTTTTTTTCCAGTGCTGATATAAAGCTGCATACACTTTGCAGAAAATAATGTTATGCGTTAATTATATTAGATATTCGAAATATTGATGTATTCACAAAGCATGCTGTTTAATTAAGAATAGATTAATGTGATTATTTGTGATTTATAATTTTATCCTCTTAATTACGTAAAATTCTTTACTTTACGAGATCAATGAAGACGTCTTTCAAACGAGAGAGAAGAGAAATGCTGCAGAAATAAGAAGAGGAAAAGGTAGAGAATAAAGTAGAGGGTTAGTAATCCAAACATGCGGGCGACTGATTGCTCAGACAACTTGGAATCCTTCTGGCCTCATTGTGATAAGTCCTTCATCAAACAGAAAAAGTTCTTCCCTCGTGCAATCTATCATTTAATTGTAATAATGTCATAATCTTTAAAGTAATTCACCGCTTATTAAACGCAATTTGCGGTTTAAGTTTAAACAAAATGTTACAATTTTTTTACAAAGCGAACAAAGAAATTAAGAGAACAATATACATACTCCTTTTGCGACTACAGCAAATTATAATCAATAAAATAATGAGATTTAAATTTTTAATTAAAAATCTATCTCTGTGTAAAAATATTGAATTCTCCCTTTAAAGATAGCACTCCTTTTACATTCTGCAATTATTTCGTGTATTAAATTGCAACTGTTTTAATGAGTTTAACGCAATTATGTTGGTTACGTAGATTGAAAACAAATGCACGTTATTATTCGCACGTTATTATTACGTTGATGCTACGTGCTGCGGATATCAATTTTTTGTACTCTCTTATAAAATAAAAGGAAGCGTGAGATTAGGAGGAAGGGTGACCGGTAAAAAGAGAACGAAAATTTCCACATCGGCGCCCAGGGTGCATCGTCCGATCAGCCGGAAAACGTCCAAACTCACAATCGGTCCCATGAAATATTTCATTCACAGTAAAAATTTTGCTCTCGCATTCTTCTCTTAGTTTCTCCATTTTTTCTGCCGAACCATCTCTTTTTCTCTTCCACTCTGTATCGCGGTCCGAAATTGCAAATCAACTTCCGTACGTAGGTTGATATAAATGGAGGGAAAATAGAGAAAGAGAGAAAGGGAGAGAAATGCACGCCATACGTAAGAGAGGACCACAAGGGGAAACACCAAGAGAGAATCATTAACCTACGCGCCCTTTGGATCGACGCACTCGCCCGGAAAATTCGAAAACACGTACGACCATCGGTCCTTTGCCCTTACGCTCGTTATCGCGCGTCCATATGACCGTTTCCGTGTGTACATTTTGCACCGATAAACACAGGAATCAAACAGTACTGTCGGTTTTGCCGAAATTTCCCTCTCGCTCGGTAGAAGAGCAAGAGTAAAGTCAGCCAAACTAGTTGGAGAAGAAACGTGATTGGTAATCGTTAGAGTTCTCCGCCACTTTTCGTTTTACTTTTAATCAACGCGTACAGCATGATCTCTCTTTAGGTCTACTATTTTATTAAACGTCGAAATGATTTACCAACCAGCTTCTTTATTTAAGTGGAAATTAATTGCAATTATATTCTGCGTTTCGAACAAAAATCCATGAATGATATTCTTTTTTACAAATGATTTTTTTTTTATATTATATTAAAATATTACGAAACACTATGATTATTTGTCAAATAACAATCGCCTGCAAATATGTGTCGTCTTTTCCTGGCTACATATTCACGCGGCTGGAGTAGTATTTATTACGAAGTGGAAATCAATTGGGGTGGAAACTTTGTCGCGGACAATGTCGAAATTTCTTTCCGAAGCGTAAAATCCGAAAGAATCACAGTTCGGGGAATGAGATCCATTTTTTCTCTCCGAGGGGACTCTTTCCTTATTTTATCGCCATATTAGGCGAAAAAAGAGGGATAAGGTCCGACGCGGCGCGTTCGGACGCGGCTTATCTTCGCAAAGCCTCGCTTTATCCCGCGTATGTAAACTACGTAAACTGCGCTCGAGGGGCCGTCCTGAAAACCAGCCAATCGTCGTCGAACGGTCGCTGGACCTTCTCCGTTGAACCTCGACAATTCGAATATTCCCTATGTCCGATCTACAAATATCAGTGATTACGATCGATGTTTGTATTGTTTATTTAAATCACGTTTGTCCGACATATGGGTTCCTTTCCTACGACGACCGTGTGATGTTCGGCCAACTGGACTCTATATTCGATGACAATAAGTATACGCTACGTAATTTTGTCCCTCGAAATTATCTGGGGAACAAATTGGTATTATCTTGCGCTAGGGACGTCCAATATTTTGTTACATCACTTATGTGAATGTACAAGTGGAAAAGTTTTGTCTACACGTAAAACCGAATGCGATATTTGCGTGCTCTTGAGAAACTATAAAATATGTATTATAATCGACATACAATATAATACAAATTTTTCGCTCGCGACAGAGTCTCCGATACTGAAAACACCAGTGATAGGACAACAACACATAAAGAGAGAGAGAGAGAGAGAGAGAGAAAGAACTGTATCTTGGGAATTGCAAATAACGCTTTTCTCGTAATTCCTTAGACAAGACAGTACGAGGAATAAGCGTGCATAGTGTCGCGAAGGAGGTCACGTCGAGTTGCCCTTGCAATCGTCATCTCAGATCAATCACGGAATACGGGTAACGTAATCGGAAAGTCCTTTATATCCGACGAAACTAAGTTCCAAGGCAATTTGTGTCTCTCTTTGTAAGGAGTAGGTGAAGACGACGAGGGAAAATCGAGGGATGGGGCAGCTACGACAGAAGTAGCGACTTAGCATTGCTCGAAGCTCAGTTCAGACTGCTTTGCCCTAACGTGAGGAGGGGGCATTTTCCTTTTTCTGCTCGTCGTCCTCATCTTGATCCTAACACGTGGCCGAGCCATCCTTTCTTTCCCTCTTCCTCCCTCGTCGTTACTTTCTTCTCTTACCTGCCTACACGACGGGGGCTGCCCTTCGCAATTCCCTCCAATTCTTTTCTCGAAACAAGTTTGTAAAACGCAATTTTCTCGTAGGTTGACAAGTCATCTAATCGCGCGTTGGAGTACTATATATATATCTCCACTTTCCTTTTTCTCTCCGTCATTCTATCCACAATCGTAGTCTTCATCTTTTTCTTTCTCCGAAGCGTGCGTATCAGTTTTTTATTCTCTCACATACTAACTAACAATTTCTCTTAATTTATTTTATTATTTATTATATTTATAAAAATTTATATTTATATTTGTGTCATTCTAAACTATTACGATTATTAGAAATAAATGTAGAATTTATTAAAGCTTTAATTCAAGTTATATTAATTCAAGTTAATATTAATTTAAAGTTATAATCAATATATGATATTATTACTTTACTCGCTTATCAATCTGAAATTGTTATGTACTTCTATTAACATTAAAGATTCTAATTTAGTCAAAATATGCCCGCAGCCACACGTACGAAGCAAAGTTTCAAGCTCTGAGAAAATGTTGTAATGGTAATTGTGTTTGTACCTGAGAAAATAACATGCAATTCTCCATTACTCCATTTCTCCATTTCCTATACAGAGAATACATTGCATTTATTATATCAATTACATTTGATACATTAGAACTTTGACTATCGTATCTTTAATCGGGAGAAATAACTCTCCGATTGTATTTCTGTAGTTTTACTAAAAGTTTACTAAAGAAGTTCTTTTATATAATATTAAGGCAAAACTATAAATTTAATTAAAGTTAATTTAATTAAAGTCTAAAAAAAATAGTAGAGAGTGAGAAGACACAAAAGTACTTAAGAGCTAGTAAAAAAAAAAAAGTAAGAACCACCCAAAATTATTCCATAGTGGAAAAACTATTTATCCACAACATTATAGCTGATCTTTACACACTTATAATAGTTTAGTTAACACGTAATCTATATAAATGGATCAAGTCGTCTACTTGCGCGATAATCCGAATCGATTTCACATATTGCCGATACGAATGATTAATTGATGTTCCTCGAGGTATTCGCGATCTAAATTCCACGTCCCTTACTATCCGTTCCTTTCGGAGGCTTCGGAACGATCATATCGATGGGAATCGATTCCCTCGGATCCGGCTTTAATACCATTTTGGCCCGCATTCGCACCATCGACGGCGTCTGCACGTCACTCGACGTTGAATTATACGATTAATCTCTTACCGAAAATTAGGTTAGCGGAGTGAGATCACGGCGGATGCTCGGATAGTTCCATCAGTGCAAAGAGGAGAGGAAGCGCAGTTTAACGCAAGCGAATTGGAGATTGGAGAGTCGAAGTTTCTGACTGTTCCGAGACCATAATTTTCCTCCAATTAATAGTCTCACATTGCTATATATTTCTCCATTGATCTCATAATTAATATACGTTATCAATCTAATCGACAGATAAGGATTTACAAAATTTATTTGCAAACTGACGCGCTGACAAGTATATAATTAATATATATATATATATTGTAATATCTGTAATAATCTTTATTTCTTGTTGCTCTTCTAATTTCGAATTTTATCGTCCTAAGATACGTGGATTAACTTTTTGTGAATATTCTTGCAAATTATGTATATCGATTCGTTCAAGAAGCGCCTTCGCGGTCTTATCAAGCTCTACGGCCGATCTCTTCGGAATTCAAGACGAGCCAATTGCAAGCACAGGTGTACGAAACAATGAGGGTCCCATATCGGTTAAAGAAGAAGAGTAAGTGTAGCGCGAGAGGAAGGGAGGAAAGTGGAGGTACATTTCACCGATTACAGGGCGAATCTACGAGATCCCTTTCATGCTCTCGTTCCGCGAACGAAGTCAAGTAACAATTCCGGGATTACGGCGCTCCCGAAATGAAATTTCATTCGCGAGTCCCCTAGGAGCGCGTTTCAAGACGAGAGCGCGAAGCAGATCTCTTTCCCGCTCGACGCCTCCTGGCTCTTCTAGCCGAGCCGCCTTTCTCCAGGAGTCCGCCACCTCCAGTCTCTTCCAATTTTCTCTTCGTTTCGTGAAAAGCGGCGGGAGGTGCGCCACCAGGGAGTTTACCGAAAGGATCTCGTCGTGGGACGATATTATTCCGCGCCGTCTCATCTCTCTCGCGGAGAGGGAAACCCTTTGTAAAGGACTTTCACGCGACATCGTCTTTAAGGCTCGCGACTTTATTTTAAATGATTGACGCGTAATCAGCGCGAGCGCGCTAGGAGATAACTCGCGAAGATAAACTCGCGAAACGAGATTGCGAAGCGTCTCTGGCTGTGCGCGAATCCATCGAAGCAAGTTTGTACGAAGAGGAGAGAGAGAGAAACAATTTGGCGATCGCGCGAACGTACGAAGATCGATTTTTGCGGGATCCGAGAGATGAGTTACAGCGCAAGCGGCGAGCGAGTGCATTAATCGCCGGATGAAATGATTTTCTCGCTGATGGATAAAGTATTCTCGATGTTGTGCGATCCATTTGAAAGAGTGAATTTATACACGTCATGCTTCTCTCTCGCAATGTCGATGCTGGGCGCTTCAGAGGCCAACTATGGAGAAAGCCAGAAACGAATGGGCGCCGCTGACAGGCGTATATATACACTCTGCATGAAATAGAAACGAGGCGGAAGTTAATCGCCGCCCGCAACGATTTGTCCCGGGATTATTTGGACAAATCGAGATAACTGCCGGAACGCGCGTCTATATCCTATATACGGGCGTATAAGCGTAGGATAGCTCGTTGATTAGCATGCCACAGCAGCGAGATAAGCGGCCTAGCCGCGACGATATAGTCAACTAACCGATCCATGGATTCTCCTATAGAACGTTTCACACGTGATAATCCGCGTTCATTGGCGCGGCCTCGATCTTGCATAATATATGCCCGATTGCACTCAAACTATAACATTCTCAGTGTCACCCTCTGCGATTGAAAATAACAAAGTAGTATATATGCGAGCCGCAAGAAGATTATTTTTCTTTTAATGATGTGTATTATAAAAAAAGACAATGTATCATATTTAAATTAAAAAAAAATTGAAAGCTTCTTATAAAATTTTTTAGGTAGATTTGAATTTTACGTGACAAGCGCGCATCTTTGATAAATAATAAAATATATAGAAACTGTTAATATATTTCAAATGAAAGATATATATTCCATTTGTTTGTTCTAATTGTGAATAAGTCTTTGAATAAATACAGAAGAGATTTATTTTCTCGTAATATAGTTGATTTTAAAAAAATTCAGAAAGACAATTAGGTCTTTTGCCAGGAATTTTATGAGTAGATAGTGCGGTATCTTTATCCTTTGAACCTGAAGACTTACTTGGCGATAATAGTAGAAAGTACACACGTAAACGCAGTTTAGAATGCGCCTGTTGTAGGTCGGCTGATGCTCTAGCCCAGCGTGATGTAGATAGGAGGCGAACAATAATTGATCGAAGCCCTTAAGCTCTAGCTATAAGCTCATGATCCTGTTATTGCAGATACGCATGGGCGCTGTTATCAATAAACTCATCTACGCTCCCCGAAATACGTATATTTTAATTAAGATTCACCTTCTGAGCCTTCTGAACAAAATATCAACAATTTTATTAGATGCATGTTGAATAAATATATATTTTGTGACGTCATTAACATATCAAAGTTGATAAAACAGTCATGGTCAGCATCTCCTCAAGTAACATAAATATTTATCGATTTGGATTAATTGTGATTCTATACATGAATTTTATACGAATCAGGACTGTCAAAATTAGTCGCTGCATTTATACACATAAATGCGGGTATACACGTGAACGCAATTGTTAGGCTTTTAAAATATCGCGTATAGCGTTGTTATTTCTGTCACAACTTTGACGATATTTTATTCGCAATTATCGTTCATAACGTATCGAAAACTAATAATCGTCGCACGGCAATGCGCTTTTACGCGGCGATAACTCGTCGCTATTTTTTCTCCTTTTCAAAACAAGCGCGGGTGGAAAAAATGGTTACGCGAGGCGCGGAGAAATGTGGAAAACTGGGTCTTGCGATAAATCAACGATAACGCGCCGAGCGAAATATAAATTCTATCCGACCGCGATGGCATCGCGCGTGTATCCGTTCATGTGCGTGCGTGGGTTAGAGGAAAAAAAAAATTATAAACGCCATCCTCTATACTTTGGACCATCAGCCATGGTCACCACATGGTACCGGCATTTTAGGCGGCCGGAGCGGTAGGTTTTCGCGCGCGGAAAAATAGATGAAAAAGGGACGAATCGATGCGATGAGCGACGCGGTACAAAAGCGTCGAAATCGTTGACGATTCGCTCGACCGTGACTCGAAATAGCCATTGTTATTCATTTGATCGTGGTAGTTCGTTTCATCTTCGCCCTCATGCGATTACGCCGACGATAGCAATAATAATAACGTTGCATCTCGTTATAGCAGCGTGAGGAATTTCGTTTGAATAATTTATGAGATAAAAGAGATCGCATTTCTTTCTTGTATACCAGACATATTAATCTCGAGACGTGTCTGTTACGACAGAAATATAACAATAGCATCATATATGACAAAGATGCGCGACGTCAATGAAACCGTTGTTGAAGACTGCGCTAAGTTTCTAGCATTTACAAATCATCGATTTACAGTTGCCAAACAAGATGATGAGCGAATGCCTACGGGCGTAATAGGCCCACAGCCATAAGCGACGCTGACAAGATTTGCATGACAGTACCCCGTCATTACGCACGGCTCGCCCAATCAAATGTCGAGCGCACACCGTTTGCTCATCGAGTGTTTATTGCCCACATGGCCTATGCATATACACACATGCGTAGATTTGCTTCTACGAGGACGCGCGTACACATTGCTTGGTTGCACTAATAATCCGTCACTCCGTCTAGACCAGAAACACGAATTAGCATTACTTAAGGCGTGTCAAACCTGCATTTCTCGATTCGTACAAACAGAAATCACAATGGGAAAAAAATAAAAATTAATTGTAATTTATAATGTATTAATGACTACACACACAATTATACAATATCGTAATAATTGTATTATAATATGCCACGTGTTAACTCTCAAGAGAAAGTACTTCGAAATGAATATATCTCTCTATAACAATATTTCGTTTCGTATACATATACTTGTGATATTAATAATATAAAGTATCAAATCTTATCTAATTATTTGTATCCTTTAAATTTGATGATACGCGCATATGTAATGATCATTCAACAGGCTAATTATAAAAGAAAACAGAGATCGAAACCATAAGGAATTATCTCGAGAAATTTGATACGAAGGGACCCTTTACAGATAAAAAAAGAATAAAATGAAGAAATTAAGATTATCTTTTAGATTGATTTCACGAGCATTGGAACATGAAATTCAATCTGCGATTCACAATGGCGATAGATAAACGTATAAATTCCTTTGACCCCTGAACACTGTATACTTTTCTGTTCTGCAATTTGTTTAGATAAAAATCATCGGTTGTAAAAAAAATTCATTATACAATTAATCATGATAACTATAATTGTTCAGGCAAATATTTTATTCTAATCAAAAAATCTAGGTATAATCAAACAATATTCTTCACAAAATTTATTCAAATTTAAAATCCATGCAATATTGAAATTGTTCAAATCGAGACATGAAAAATACATTTAACATGTCAATAAAACATAATTATAGTTTATAAATTAATGCTATCGAAAATGTATTATATATGTAATTGTAACTTATCTGTAACTGCGTTTAGCAGGAACATTTCGCTATATATGTGCCATCAAAAGAATTGCTGGACCAAAAGAAATAATATTTGTCGGCGTAGAAATAAGTAATAACTACTTGCCGGAGTAGAATTGTCGAACTCTTTATTCCTTCCCGTTCCGAGCGAGACCGCGTCGGCGCCATTGAGGAACAATAAATGATTATTGTCGGGACTATTACCGGCCGGAGTGGTGACCAGGCCCCATTGGAACTGTTCGGCGGTCAGTTTCCCTCGGCGAATGTGGGCTCGTGTGTACAAGCGGCTGGCGCGCGTATACGTGCCGCCATTATTTCTCGTATCTCGTGAGCCCATGCACAGTGCAACCCCTACCGGGTCCACCATCCGGCGCCATCGGCTGGCCTTTCCCTCCCCCGATCACCCTCTCGCTTATTCCACCCCTGAAATAGTCGACGACACGAGCAAACAAACTGCATTCACTTAATTCGACGCGAGAGCCCGCGCCGAGGAAGATAAAGCGATTTTTGTGACAAGTCGCGAGATTTATAGCCAAAGAGAATAAAGAAAAGAGAGTTTCTTACATTTCGATACATAACGTAACGCATAACCAATGGCGGTAAAATGTAATAAATTGCTGCATGCGAATATATATCTGCATTTTTCGAAAGTACTTTAAAATGGAAGTATTTTTCTCGCCTCCTCTTTTAAAGCTAATCTATTTATTTAGAATTGGTTCAACTTTCCCATTTCCAGTACAACTAAACCTTCGGAATATTTTTTATCAAATGCAGTTAATCAAATAATTTGCAATTAAAAATATTTAATAAACTCATAATTAGTTTAATGAGATAATACTATTTTACGTTAAAACAATAATAAGTACATTATTACAAATGATCTTTTTTTTCAAAAATTAGCAAATAAATATTTATTTTTGGCTACTGTCTGATAGGATTGCAAGATCTCTATAATGACGAAGTTGGTTATTTATATGTGGAGAGATAAAAAAAAGAATTTAAACACATTGCAGAGATTCGAGCGTTTCTTCTGTCAGGAGACATACAAAGCAGCGAATAGTCATGCCATATTCAAGATTGTTATCGGTTAAATAAAATGTCCTGTTTCACGCACAGTGAGAGCTGTCAAGCTTGAACAGCGAATCTCTCTCTTTTTTTGTAGATAATAAAACAAGAAACTGTGATATACATATATTTCTTTTCTTTTTCTTCATTATTGTCTTCTTATTTGAGAAGTAATGCCTTTGAGGGTTTTATTTAATGCAAAACCAACACGATATAGTGGTGTAATGGGATTACAAGGATACACGCAACCTTATATACAATTTGCATTTCTATGGAACGCGATCGTAACAACAAAGACATCCCAAGTATGAGAGAGAGGCGCATAAATTAATTAAAACGCTAAATCTTCATTTTTTAAGAATACTTTTTCGCGCGCATTGCAAAGTAAATAACAGTATATTAGCACGTTCATATTTTTTATTAATTCCTGTACAAAAATTACTCCACATTCTCGTGCATATAATATTCTCTTATTGAATCTATTAAAGTCTTTTCTTTTTATGCTAATGAATTCATATATTAAAGGAAGTTGTAAAATAAACATTTTTCATTTTATGTGTTACGCAAATACTAAAGAATAAAAATAAAACAAGAGAATAAGAAATATTAAAAGATGATTTTTTATTATAATTTATAATTGAGGGAAATTATATACAAGTATAAGAAAATAATGAATTTGTATATATTGTATTAACAGGGCGAAACAATTTGTACACTGTACTTTAAATAAGAGCGCCAAAGACGCGCGTTGACATGAGGCGGCTTGACTAAATTAGCATGGCACGAGTGGACCCGTTTAAATTCAATTCGGCCAAGGGGGCACCGTATCTGCATGAGAAAAGAGGATCCAATTTACTTAAACGGTGCTTCAAAAAGGACGTCCAAGCCAAATCGTCCTAGAAATATTACGCATGAATTTATCTCGTCCGTGCCATTGAACGTGGCACAGACGTGTTATGCGTTACCTATGTAACATGCCTTTGCGAAATGTTGTAACTATATAGAGAATCCACATTTTATACGATATTCTACTGCGCAAATTTGCGTGGACATTCGTAAATGAACCCCTTTAAACAAAGATGCTTTAGCTTCCAAGATCTATTATAGATAATATAACTTTTAGATTATACTCTGCAACAGTTTCAACATGAAAGTCATTTAAATCAGCAGCCTGCTTTAAATACGTGTAATGAAATTTTCTTTAATACTGTTACTGTTATTTTTACGCAAATTTATACCAAGATTTTTTTTAACACTCTGGGATCATTAAACAGAGAAGAAAGACATCTCCGAATTATTATTTCGCAAATAAGAACTCACAAGTTTCTTTCACAGGTCGAAATGAACGAAAATGGATGCGCGAAAAAAGCGGAAGAGATTGAGGATGTTGTAAACGCCACAAGCGCAATAATTATGTAAGACTCTCTCTTTCTATTACGATTTATAAGTTCTCGTCATAGCTCCTCGAAAAGTTAATCGCCGGTCGAATCTTTCCGGTCGATAGCAGTTTCCTGAGATTCCCCGTCGTGATTCCTGCGATACAGATAGGTGTATCAAACCTCGGCAGGTGATTACTTTTCACAATTACACCGCGCCGTTTCTCTCGCAATGGGCGATGCATTTTCTTCCTTTCGCAATTACTTATCCTGCCATTAGCACCGTTAGATACTGTCATTGATGCACGTTAGAGTCACTCGAAGATGAAAGCGGGAGAGAAGGAGGCGTAGAATTGACGAAAAAAAAAAAAAGAGAAACGGCAAGTCGTAAATGCGGAAACGGGATACGAGAACGGTGGAAGAGCTAGCGGGATATGCCGAGAGCTGCTGGTATCTGAAGGGTGAAAGGACGCGGCTCCGTCGAAAGAAACGGAGAAAGAAAGACAGCTGAAGAACGTGGAGAAACGGGCCGAGAGGGGCTAAACGAGGTACGGAGCGGCGGCTTCAAGGCTCGATTATGTGATATAAAGTTGCCAGAGTGAGGGGTGACGAAGGAGGTCGGAGAGGGATGCACCCTCGTTGATTGAGCCGCCACCTCCAACGTGCCGTGAACACATGTGCTGGTGGCAACGCTCTGATTGGAAGCCAGATGGGCTCTTCAGCCTCTTACCTCCGAACACAAATTCTCTCTCTCTCTCTCTCTCTCACCTTCACTTCCATCTTCTCCTTCCCTCATCTTCAGCGTCTCCTTCTTCGATATCCGAAACTCGCAGCCGCCCCGCGCAGAATACCGCAGCGGATGACTATCCCGCGTCGGTTGTCGCCAGTGTTTCATCTGGATAGATGTCTGCGATTGCCATGCGATTGGGCTTAAGACGAATCGGATTTATCGCGAGGAAGAGAGAGCGCCGATTGAAATTTGTTCGTTGTTGCTTAGGATTTATCGCACCGCTAAATAACCGACGTTTTTTTTTTTTTGTCAATCTACATTTATTTTATTCAATATTTTATTTGTTATATTTGAATTATATGTATATTTTAATTTTTTTAATTCAAATATTAATATAAATAATAAAATATAATAAAGTGCACTTGTGCTAATAAATTATAAATGCTTTTTCTATATATAAAAAGTGATCATTTTTTTTGAAAAAGGGAACTATTACAAAAACTTTAAAATAGAATTCTTATTTGATACTTAATTATAAAGATGTGTATATAATGCAAAAAAATTGAACAGTTTTTAAAAAATTAATAAATTTAATAATCTCCCTTGATAATCGATTCCTAATTTGTTTAAAGAATCTAAATTATTAAAAAAAAATCGGTGTAATTTTAAAACTTCTACATATATGATCTTATGTAATAAAATATCTTTACGTTTGGATATTTGGATCGTACAATCGTAGAAAGTTTTCTTATGTGATTGCCGTGAGAAGTTTGCAGGGAAGGTTTTTCGTGAAATGGTGCTATGCTTTATTCAAGCGCTCACTTCCTTTCCTATTGCACGAAAAGACGCGGCTACGACAATCGTTCTAACGTGCCAAGAACTATTCAAAAAATCATTGGTGGAAAAAGCCTACCATTTTGCATTAATGGTGCAGTTTAAAGTTTGCGATCCCGCTTGATACGTCGCGATAGAATACATTTTAACGAAACGAGAAAAACTTTACATGCAAAAGAGCGAAGTTGAAAAAAAAATCTGAAAGAAATACTAGAGAAATGTTTTTGATACAAAAATGTACTTTTTTTATTCATTTAATATATATTTCCCTAAAATGTGTTTTTAACTGTACTTCTTAACGCAAATACAAATGAGAAAAAAATCGAGACACAGAAATTCATGACGTTGGTTGTGACAGTGATAAATGAGAGACTTTCCAACAAAGACTCATGTTCGCAGCAATTAACTGTTTCGTGAAATAATTGCTCGAGTTTACTTAGTTTTTCTACTATATCTGACAATTTTCGTGCTCGATGCGCGAGGCCTATTATGCGAATTCCCTTTTATTTCGCCTCCGTAAAAAGTCTTGGTCTAGAACGCGAAGTCGTATTCTTCAGGATCAGCGGGTGGCGTCGCTTTCTGTCTAACGCAGTGACAACGCTATGACAACGTCATTATAGCGTGCGGCTCGTTACATCTTTGTCGCGATGATCTCACCCCTGCGTGACAATCGTTACCGACAACAATTGTAACAAAAATCGCAGTCTATTAAGAGAGAATCTCGTACATTTGTAATTAAAATCTGAAACGTCAGGACTTGTTCATTCCCAATAGATTTTCACATCCGTCGTTAAATCCTTTATCAAGTCGCGTCGGCGAAGAAAACGCGACGTTTCTTCCGCTCACCGTAGCGGTTTACGAATGGACATAAGCGGGCTTGTTAGGAGGAGCGAGTGGGTGGATGGCGGGTGAATACAAAGATTTTCACCGTAGGAGTTGGTGCAGTCGAGAGACATACACACACACACACACACATACATACATACAAGGGACAGTTCACTAGCGTGTAGCCATCGGCGGTCCCCAGAGGTGGCGATCCTGTTGCAAGCCGAACCTGGCCTGCGGTCGCCGGCTTGTTAGATCCAGTTTGGGGTCGCGGCATCCGAGCGAGAGGGTGGAGGGCACCACTCTTCAGTAGACCGCAATCGGGTATGCAATTTACGTGGTGTCCGACCTCTCTGCGATCCTTCCCTCGTCGAATCGGTGCTTCCACTTCGACCTCTCTCTCGTCCTTTCCATCCCACGCATTTCGAGGATTCGCACTCGCGGACCACCAAAACGAAGGGGTTGGTTCTCTGCATTCGATACGCAACAGTGAAAACGTCGCACACGAATGGTAAATCCTGACTGCGACGCTAGTTGACGAGAGAGAAAGAGAAAGATAGAAAGGGGAGACTCGGTCTGAATGAAGCGGAAGAACGAAAAGCTGTAGCTGTCGCGAGCAGAAGTTCCTACGATCGTGGGGGTCGGTTTCTTTTCTCGTGGAGGTAGCCATGATTTCACCTGGCCGGGATCTCTATAGCCCGAGGAAAAACGCGCAGGAAATTGGTAACAGGACGGCTGCTTGAACACGTGAACTAACAATCTGTCGACGTCGAAGAATGTTTCCGTCGCCATTTCCATCACTCTCTCAAAAGATTTTGCGCGTAACACGTCGAAGCGGATAAAGAGAAACCGCAGCGTAAAACACATTTCGCAATATAAATAAATATCTTATTTTATTTTATTGTCAAACCATTTATTCAAATAACGCTCTTTGTTTCTCTGCAAAAGTATGAACAAGAATATATGAAAGATTGTTTGTAATTTTAATATATTGTTTATGAAATAAATTTTCATTGGATACATCTTAAATATTGCTCGATAAGTTGGTCTTTTTGAATACATTTGTTGTTTTATACAATACACGAGCGAATTCAAAATTTTAATTGATATATGAACAAGAAATTTCACTCGAAATGAATGAAGAGATCATTCTATTGTATTTACTTAGCGCCAGGGGTGAATGTAATTATTGCGAGCAGTTTACGCGCTTTACACGACTATCCGTTTAAGGCCCACGTGCTAAAATCTCAGGCCGTTCGACGCGTACCAATGCAAATGTCAGGTCGAACGGCATTATCCGGCGTAACGTGCATGTTAATCAGACGAGGCTACGTCGGGTGCCAGCACCGGTGGCATAATTCGCTCAATTTACAAGCATTATCGCGCTCGTTGCATTTAATCGCTGAAAATTAGGTTACGCCACCGAGCTGACGTGACCACGCTGCTGCTGCTGCTGCTGCTAGCTTTTGCCGTATTAAAATCTTTTTTTTTTTTTACGCTTTTACACCGCGCCGCGCTTTTACGAAAGAAAATAGAATCGATGATTAAAAAAGCGATATAAAGGTGTTTTTAGTTTTAAAAGGGGCGACTGCGTGATACTCTGATAACTACGCGACGTTTCTGTTTCAAAAAACTATAACGAAATAAAAATAGATTTTCGTGATGATGTCTCTCTATTTTTACCCGAAATTATAATACAAGTGGAGTAATCGAAGTAGAGTTCTCCCTAAAAAAAAAAACGCGTCGTCGTACGATCGTCGGCAACACGCAAACCAAACAGGCATCTACTTTCACCTCTATGAAATTTATGTATGGAAATACGTGAATAACGCATGTGGAATATCATAGGTACCCGGCAGCTGCGACGACGTACACACGCACATACACACATGCACGCACATCTCATAGGGAAAGTAAATTCTAGCCTAGCGAAGCCGCCATGATAGAAATGTGCGCTTGAACGACTTTTTTCTTTACCATATCTTACCGCTTTTCGCCACATCTCTCGAAGACATCATCATCGCAAATCCAGCATGTTCGACGAGGGACCCCGCAGGCACGATAAAGAGAAGCGATAAAGCTCTATGTACACTCTCGCGTATATGCTTGACACACGCGTTTTTTCAATCGCAATGATGGTTTTTTTCTAACTAGCAATGCGTCGAGTAATCGCGTAGAATTTTTCCATTTTTCGTTTATTCTGCATAAAAGATATAGATCAATTTGCACTAAGAATATATTTTATGTCAAATATACTTAAAAAAATTTTACACGCATGATGGTAGAAAATTATTATAAATTTTGTAGAAAACTGTTCAAATTTTTTTGATTGTCGAATTTTATATTGAATATCCTCACCCTTCGAATATGCTGGATTTGCGACGCTTTCGAGATGCGACGAAAAGATGTAAGATTTGTCTGCAAGGAAAAAAGTTACTCGAGCGGATATTTCTAGTACGGCAGTTTCACTAAACTCAAATTTCCTTTAAAAATTTGAAAAATTATATATCTGCAATATATTATATTATATTTTTATTTGCTAAAGACTATTTCTTTAGCAAGCTACAATTCCAGAATATGTTAGTTTAGCTTGTTAATTTAGCAAAACTATATAAGCATACAGTACATCATAATGAAATTTTTGCACACACTTTAACACATTTTATTTATTTTCCTCGCGTTTTGACCAATCTTGCTCGTGCATATAGGCCGGCTGTGACAACGGTCCTGCGTTTATTTCGCACAGTCCACTTTACGTAACCATGACAAGACGGACCATCTTGTGGCGTACAGGGACGAGAGATGCGTGTATATTTATAGTCGCCCTTCAGTGAATCTCCCTGTAAACAAAATAATGCATCATTATTCTCCGACATTATATAATAATAAAAATTATGTAATAATAAAAATTATATAATAATAAAAATTATATAATAATAAAAAGAATTATCAAATTCAAATTACTTACCTGGGATTCCTGGATCATGGCATAGACCAGGATAACCACGATTAGACACAACACTGTCGGTCTCATGTTGTAATCTTGCGTACCGAATGTTTGCATCGCAATGCAATAACGCGATATTTATACTGTTAAACATCTCTCTATTAACAATAAGCGATATTGATAATGAATAATTGCACGATCTGTTTCACCAGTCGCGTGCCATTTAATATGTTTTGTATCAGCAATATATGTACAATTGAAAAAGTGCGGAACATCAAAACATGCTTTGATGAAGCATGTTCCGCATTTTTTTCATTGTATATTGGTGATACAAAAGTTATCATATACAGAAGCGTCTAACAAGTGTATTATAGACTCTAATGTTACATAGAAATAGAAATATTCAACCTTGACATTTAAAAATACAACGGCGTCTAACAAATGTATTATAGACTCTAATGTTACATAGAAATAGAAATATTCAACCTTGACATTTAAAAATACAACGGCATTATTCGTCATATCTCTTATACTATTCTTTAGACAGACAAATAAATTAATTTCATTTAAAAATACAAGTATACAATAATAAAAAAAGGATATATATATACAAATAATAAAGAATACAATTATATATAATCTAATGATAGTTATAATCTTTAGTAAAAAGATTGTTATATACGTAATATTTTGTGTATTATTGCAGTATAATAAAATTAATTTAATTTAACGTGACTCGCGATTAGAAATTAAAGTGCTTCCTCTATTGTAACGTAACTGCAAGGAAACGAAATATACTTTCGCCGTTATTAGATTGCGGTATTAACGAAGCATCGCGCTCTTTTTCCGCCTGTAATCGGATAATACGTCGACAATGACTATCACGGGACGTATTACTGAAGGGAGTACAAGGCGGATCCAAGCCCTACATGCTTCGAGATTATACGGTAATACAACCTCCTCTCTGGCACCCTCGTCAACTCATACTGCTCTCGCTGTACCCCAACAGTCGAAGCCCATCTCTCTTTCTCCTTCTCCCTCCATTCCCTCTTTCTCTCTCGCGTTTGGTATTTAATCGCCTTTTCCTCCCTATTGTTGACCGATTTGATAACGCCTAACGGCACCTTATACGAGAAGAAAAGAAAAAAAGAGGGGGAAAAAAGAGAAAGTGATGAGAAGAAAGGAAAAAAGAGCGAAAAGAAAAGGGTTCGTACGTATATAAGGGCATCTTTTGATTTATGTCGTCGCGTCTATCGAATGACGCCCAGCATCAATCATGTGAATGGAGGTATCGACATGACGTATGAGCCATCGAGCGAGAGCCGCGTATGCGAATCTCGGGACCCGATTCGACAGGCCGGATGAACGCGAGGAAGGCAGAATCTTAGCACCCCTTGGCTGCTGTTGGCCCCTTCGATTTAATTCCTCATCTTCCGCGTTGTCGCGCAAAGGGTGGGATGTTCATTCCCTCTCGCGCAGTAGAAGTCGAAATTTATAAGAATGGAAAAGGTGTCGGAATTATATTTCCGAGGATTGCCATTCTTGCTCTCGTGTCTGATCTTTTCTCTCTCTCTCTTAGGAGTTTGAAGAAGACTTATCGACAAAAATCTTGAGAAATCCCTTGAGAAAAGAACTACGAACAATTTAAAAATAGAATGATTTTCACGAGCATTACAATTTTATTGAAACTACATAGCTCACATTAAAGTGTACAATAAATATATATCAATAATATATTATTAAATATATTTATAATAATATATTATAAATGTGATATTAAAAAGAAATATATGTTTAATGTATTAAGTTGTTTTTCTCTTATCTTTAATTTTATGTCGGAATAAGCACGAGATTTTTAATACGTATAAATATTTGATCTCACACGTTTAGCAGAAAAATTACAAAAAAATAAATAAATATATATATATATATATATATTATTATTATTAAAACCAAAATATATATATATATATATATATATATATATAACAACATCCACACACACATAATGTTTCTTTTTTTATTGATTGGAGTTTATCCATATAATTTAAATATTATATAATGATAAAATAAATACTATAACAAGCATTTTATAACATATCTCATTTATACGAGTTCTCATATGAATTTAATCTTCATGCGGATCACAGGTTAATATTAATCTTTGCTTTGTATTTAAAGCTTTGATCAACTTTTTAATTGTAAAAGTGAATATTTCCATTTCGCAATTATTGAAAAAAATGATGCAATAAACAATGCATATATTATGGCCACTAATTCTATTAAAAGCTACACGCTGAAAAATCGCGCTAAATTACATGAATCTTCGTTGCACTTGTAGCAACAAGAATAACGTAATAATTGATATAAATGATTCAATTTAATATAATAATGGTTTTTACACAGAAAATGCGACAGCACAAAATAAAAGAGGATGCTTCTATCGATAAATAATGCAATTTTCAACAACACAACGCTTTCTCTGTTTTATATATTTTTTTTTGTTCTTTTTTTCTCTCTTTTTTTTTATAGGCTTTGTTATATAAATGGACGTGCATTTTTTCGGAAAATATGCTTTACACAGCACGGGACCACGGCCTTCCCCGATCGTGCGCGGCTGGCGCACGTGCGTGATTGGCAGAAATTCATTTCGTGCAATTTACATGTCGCGCGGAAATTGCGTGTCTGGTGCGCATTTGCGGCATGAGGCCCTTTGTTTAGATGGCAAGGTTTGTCATCGGTTCTCTCCGCGCGTTGAATTGTCGTACGAAGTATAGACAGAATACGAGGGTGTCGTTAGAGGGTGACTCCAAGACAGTCACCGGAATATTGGGCACAGATGCACGCAGACGCCGTCAAGATTACTCACGAGCTTGATAAAGATACTTCAATTCGCACAGCGAAAATCCGCTATCCCAATAAAAATTTCGATGACTCATTTTTCTTAATAATATAATAGTATTTTTTTAAATTTTAATTTATATCAAGGCATCATTTTTTTCGTTTACTGAAATTATATAAAAAAGCCTTCTTTAAAAAATTCTTGTTTACATGATTTCGTATTTTCTTTTTTTAGAAAACATTTATGGTTTGTGTACGGTGTGGCAATTATTTAATGAGAACATATATATCTTGTAAAAAAATGCTAATTCAAAACAGATTAGTGGCAAACAACTCAAATGTAATTAAAAAATTACTCCCGTAGAAAGCTGAATGAAGAAATTTTTAATTAAATTAAATTAAGCATTTCATTTGGCTAAAAATATATGTCGCGAATATTTTTGAGAGATGAATATACTTCTCACACATGGGATGCACTATTCCGAAACGCGTGCATCGCGCAAAGCCACGATGTTTGCCGATCAAACAGACTTTATAACGAGACGAGCGCGTGCAGCCTGTTGATGGAAAATATTGAATGAACATAAGCTCTATTGTTCTTCGTCATCAAAAAGGTGGCCAGTTTGTTCGCGTTCGGTGGAGGAACTCGCAACCCCTCTGCTATTGGCAGGGATATACCGACCCTTTGCGATTCAACACAAAACAAACCTATTCAGACGAAATATCGAATGCTCCTGACACCGATTCACGGAATATCAATTTAATGATCGAAAGCTCAACATTCGTTCACGCGATTACCCGAATCGAATTTTTCTCGTGAAAGAAACTTCACCAGAATAAGTCTCGTGTAATAGTCTCGTTGCGTCGACATCTTGGTGTCTGTTGAATTGAACTGTATGGTTTTACAATATTTTAATCTAAAAATTATATCTATTGTTTGCGTTTCCGCAATACTTATAACATTGCATTTTGAATGGCAACAATTGTATAGTGTATGACTACTTTTATTATAATAAACTTTTGATCAAACAAGAAAAAATAGTAGAACAAACTTGTTACAGTATATACACATTTAAATATAAAATAAATAATATTTAATTATTGTTATATAAGTGTAATGTTTCACACTGTATTGCTAAAAATGTAAACCAATAATGGTCATATTAAAAAGAGAGAGAGAATTTGATATATATTTTAAAGAATTAATATCACATCAAATTTCAGGAAACTTATCTTTAAATTACACAAGAAAAATAATGTTAGTATCATATTATGATACGAGTATTTGATATGCATGATGTAAGAATGAAAGACTTTAAAAGACATTAAATCTTGACAAACATCCCTAACGTAATGACGACTGTTAGAAGCGCGTGATGAACACTTGAGATAGATCTGCAAATTAATCGACGCGGGAATCGCGAGTGATCCATTCACCTATGTCCATCCTTCTCCCGCCGGTATCAAACAGTGGCCTCGTAATGGGATAGCCCCGACCACAATACGCTCTTCAGCCAGGCGGAAGAGAAACAAGGAAACAGCATTACCCGGGAAACGCGCCGGTAATCCCGACCGATTCAAGAACCATCAGTATCGATGGATGTATCAACGTCATTGTTGCCATCGAAGTCGGACCACGCTATCACTTTGCGAGCAGCTGTATAGACATTCGTAGGATAATAAAAAAAGTAACGTGGAAAAAAAAACAAATATACATTAAAAATTGCTGAAATTTTACTCGTCTGGAACCTCCACGATTACGATTAAAGTTCGAGTGATTCAATTTCACTTCGACGTCTCGTGATGTACCGATCTATACTGTAATTAGGATTATACGATCGTAACGGCAAAACACGAGTAGCGCAACGCGTTTATTACGCCAATGGAGTAAATTACATCATCCATTGGAATACACGCACACGCAGGATGCCATTATCATCGACTAACGAGGTGATCCGAACGAATATTGGCTTACGGAAGCGGCGCTATTTCGGCCGATAATTAGCGCATCGCATTATCCCGCGATCAACTGCGGAAGTACCGCACGAAAGATCGATTATCGCCTGGCAAATCGTCGATCGAGACGTTAAGCTCGCGGGATCGCGTTGAGATCAATTTCCACGTGAATTTCCACGTGCAGCGCTACATGGTCGATTGAAGAGAACGACACTCGCACTCGAGATCCAAGGATTTAGGCGTGTGATGCTTGATGAAGTGGCCATTGCGCTAAGTCTGATCAGAACGCCGAGGATCGGCCGTTAGGATCGCCGTTGGTGCTCCGTTAGGCGGCTTACGAGGCAGTTACCAGGCCGTTACCATGTCGATGGTACCACTTGTCTCGAGAGGTTGCTACCTGCTTCAACCTCGGCCGGATGAATGACACGATTTTGGCTTCGGGTATTCGATCTCATCAATTGTTCGACCAGCCTCGGGCTGAATCGATAACGAGCTGATAATGTTTTGCGTATTTTATCGCGTCTTTCGTTCACAAATTTTTCGAATCCAATTAATCCAGTCAAGCTGGAAAATGCAATGCTAATGAAGAAATAATAGATAATTTTCTCTTTTCGTAATTTACATAAAATTATGATTAAAAGTAACAATTTTTTTTAATGGTATAATAAATCAGTGTTATCAGATAAGGATCTTTATCGTGCTGCTGTTTTTTACTCTATCGCGTTATTGCGCTATAACTTGTTCTTGTTAACGAGTCTACTATACGCGACAGAGAGCTTTAAGAGATTGTCTGCAATGGATAGGATAACGGCAGTGAAAGAGAATGGCACATAATGTCACTTTGAACAATGTTGAAGATATATAGACGAACATATTAATACAGCTTTCATGTGAAAAACACAATTGAAATTGCTCGAGAATCATATATATGTATATACTTATTAAATACATTTATCAACTCTAGAATCTTTTTATAAAGCAATAAAAAATTTAATAAACGATATTTATTGCCAATTTTAATAACTATTGCACAATAATTATAATTACTAGACATTAAATATAAAATTTATGGATCTTTTTCTGCGTTGAATGTTAAATATCGAAACGGTTGCAAAAAGAAAAAGAACGGCATTTTAAGCGCATTGTCGGCTGCTGTTCCTTGTAGATAAAATAGACCAGACCGTCTGAGTAAGATAAATAGGTCGAGCAATGCGAAGCGAATCAGTGCCAAAAAACTCTTTATATAAATCATAGATGATCATTTTTAACCAATCGGCTGTACAAGCTTCGAAAATTGAAATATGGCAATTTACATCCATGAGAGAGCTTCTTTGCTCCCTTATATCAAGCTGATATATAGCAGAAATAATGCATAGTGGAATTAAATTATACGTCAAGTACAAAATAATTATATAAATTCTCAATTATTACTTCCTGTATCAATAAAAATGTTTTATATTACAGTTATAATAAAAAATTATATAGATATAATACAAAATTCTTTAAGATTATTTTCAATGATTTTTGTTAAAGAAGAATTATTATTTAATTATATAATTTTTTCCCGTAAAATTATATCTACATTATGGACGACATTTGCAATAAAATACTAGCAGTTTAACAAATTAAATACATTACGTGCATTAAACTATCAATGCTGATTGCTTAGGGAATTACATCTGTTACCTAAAGTAATCTACTTCATTACATGCGACAACGTTACTTTGTCACCGGTACCGCAGTGCGTCCTATATGCCGAGATCCCACTGCTACGTTATCCTCGTTTAATCCATTTCGATCGTATCCTTTTTTCGAGAGATCACAGAACAATCTCTGTCGCGGTAAAACGATGGATCTCTCTGAACCGCAGCAGATATCGGTTCCATCTCCTTGCCCTTTCACCCTCGTCTACTTTTATCCGTGTCTCCGACGCAGAGTTCTTCTCTTTACCGCGAATAGTATCTCAACCAGAGACGATTTTTCGCCGGAAGGAACGAATCTAGCACCGCCTCGAATTTCCACAGTGCACAGTCGATCCGGCTCCCGTCGCGAAAATGGAAAAACGAAACTTTATTTGTGCCTATCGGAAGAGAGAGAGTGAAATATGTCATCATGATTTGAAATCTTGAATTTTACATATAATTGATTATGTAATATGTGCCCAACTAATTCTCAATATTTTACAAACGTATCAATTACATCAATATTATAGATTGTTACAACCCAATATTTAATCTTAAAGATATTACAGACTATATATAGACTTAAAATAATTTTATATTTAATTCGATTTAATAATTTAAATATTATATTAATAATTAAAAAAATTATAGTCGCAGTTCAGGCTATGCGATAAGTTTTTTTTACACAAATAATTTTTATATATAATATTTCTCAATATTTTTTATTTACTTGCTATCAAAGATTAAATTTTAAATACAATTTTCTTTCTTTCAAAACATGATCTTCTTTTTATTTAACTATTTAAATCTTATATAGTTTATTAATTGAATTATATGTATAACATTCATTACTAGAAATAAACCATTATTTTCTTCTCTTCGCTTTATTGCTTCTCTTATTGCTAAAGAAATTTAGTATGTATAGAAAAAAGAATATTACACATTAATATTTTATAGAAATTAAAATATGAAACACGTATATATATGTTTAATTTTAATAATAATTTAAAATAATTCGTTTTACGTATTATCTTAGAATTTTATTTTATAACTTTATAGAAACAATTACTCAAAAGTAGTTCGGCAAAAATTACAATCGAAACAAATATTAAAAATCTAAGAAAAGCAAAGAAAAAGAATGTAGAGATAGCTTCACAATTTAGAATAAGCTAATTTATAATTTTTACAATTCTTCTAAGAAAAAAGTGATTCATCTACAGCAGATCTCCACTTCACAAAGCATTATTAATTAATTAACATAACAATAATACGCTTATAATCTCTGCGATTATTGAACTTGGTATTAATAAAAATCACGTAAATCGTATTTTTTAAATCTCGTGAAGAAGTCGTATTTTTTTAAATCAACTTACACAAGGTATGTCGGCTGTTCGGCTTCAATTCATTCGGAGGATTGGTGATTTCAGCGTTAGCCAACATACCAATGAATTCGGTTACATCAACGTAATGGATTCGGCGGTGGTATCGTAAGCGATATTATGGCGGCGGCTTAAAATAAGCGGAAAGTTGAAACTGAAACGCAAGTATTGTAATTATGCTAATAGCCACGGTGTGTTCAAACAACCTGTGATGTGGTCTAGCGCCAGACTCGTTCGGGTCGCGCGGTCGATCAAACCAACTTTTCCCTACTACTTATTAATATTACCTGACTCAGACTCTCGTCTCTCTTCTTCATTCGCTTTGCTCGTTCTCGCTAAATCTTTCTCTTTCTCTTTCTTCTTCTCTCCATCTTTATTTCTTCTTCGATTCTTTTTATACTCACTCTTCAGTATACCGCCGCGCAATTCCCAAAGTAAAAATCTTTAACATTTCTTCATTACTTTGAGTCCGGTCGCCAAGTTGCTATCGAGGGAGAGTATAAGTAGCGAAGGACTTTCGTCAAAAAAAACCTGACGGAAGGAGAAAGATAGAGAGGCGATGAACAACGGACATTCAATCTCGCTAAGATGACAAAAATGTCATGTTTGGTGTAAAAAAATTTAAATCGCTTAATGTAGAGATTTCTTTGTCAAACATTTAACGCAGTTAACGACATATATTTATATTATCCACTTATTAATGAGAAAGTTTCTGCTAAAGAAAAATCAGCATTTAAAAATTTTGAAAATAAATTTTCGAAAACGTATATGACACGAATTAAGTCTTTCAGAATGATCACGGTATATCATTGAAAGACGAGAATGTTGCAACATTAACGAGCGTGCATTGAAGTAAATGTTTCCGCGGAGGTAAAGCTTAGTTAGAATGCTAAGCAATCGACACGTAACGCTACGGTATTTATTTGCCGTATTATACTTACATTGCATTACGTATACCGATTCCCGTTCCCTCGTTATTCCTACTACTCCATATATTGCATTTCGCTTGTTAATCATACCAGTTACTTTCGCACGCAGATCTCAGCGTGCAAAGTCTGCACGAAAATATACGCACGAATTTTCTGAATAACACGCAAATATTAGCTCGTAATTAACTTTTATACGCTTATAAAATATTTGTTACACGATATGTGGGCGCAGAAATCAAATGTAATTACTATAAAATTTTACAAACTCTTTATTCATGTATTAATCGTAATTTTATATGTTGCAGTTTAACTAGCGCGAGATAAAATTTTTACATCTGTATATATGTACGAAGAAAAGAAAGTGCGGAATAAAGCAACATTAAAGTAGAAATGTGATTTCTGCAGCTTAGTATGAAAAGTGTACGACCGACTTCTTTCGCAATCATTTGTGATGAGCGACATTCTCGACAAATATACATACATATACACGAAGAGGAATATAGAAAGAGGAACATCATAACGTGCGCAAAAGCGTAATTATGACTCCCGACTTGATTAACAGCTTCGTCGATGAAATCTCGTCACGTCAACAAAGATGTAAGTAAACAATGAGTCGTTTTTGAATATGCGCGTTTTGTATCAACAAGCAGTTTTATATAAATTTAAAATCTCAAACAGGCAATGAGAGCCAAATCGCGGATGACAGTGCGTATTATTCCAACAAAACTAAATTTTTTCGTTAGAATTAAAAACCTGTGCACAAGGCACCAAATTTTACTTGGTCACGGCCAAGATTTAAAATTGGAATAATCTCTAAGCAGTTTTATCTTTGTCGCTACCGGACGAGAAAGAGAAGGAGAAGGAGAGTCTCTCTCTCTTTCTATATATATATATATATATATATATGTATACTCGTATATTCAAGAACTTTCGAAGAGCAAAATATCATTGCAGTCTTATGTCTCCGCTGAAGCTCCGAGGGAGGATATTATCTAAAGCCAGTCTGCAACCGTCTATCAAGCCGTACGTCTCTCGTTCGGTGTTCCATCGAATCTCACGGATCTCCAGACAGAGCAGGATGAGGTAAGACGTAGGGGACGAGGTAAGGTCGATCGGATGGTAGAGGGAGGAAATAGCGGAAGAGGAGAGGAGGTGATCGTAGCGGAGTAAGTAGAGGAAAGAAGTCCGGATCCAAAGGAATATTTATCGAGTGGATATTGAAATTGATGGTCGCTACCTCAGACATGCTAATCCGACGAGCGAGCGGATTTCTGATAACGCCCGGCGACGGGCAAGAAATAACAGAAGGGTAATTCAAATCGCGAAGACGCGCCGCCAGCGAGATTACTTATGAGGTTTACTTATGAGGCGCCGTGGAAAAACGCCGGCACACCCTTCTCTTTTCTCTTCCCTCGTCTTCCGCTTTCCGGTCTCCTTCCCGGGTGCGTATCCTCTCCGAAGGAGAGACCTCTTTGCCGAAATCAAGAATTTGCCGCGAGCAAACGAGTTGTGCCGAGAAAGTACGCGCGCGAGGATAGTTTGTCGAAGAGACAAATTCAATGATTGTGAAACTGGTAAGAATCTTCTCTCGACCGTACTGGCAAATATTATTTATTCAATCACAACGTTTCGACCCTTCTTTGAGTACTTATCGAGTGATCTATACAAGACAGAGATTAATACAACTATACAAAAAAAAATTCATCTTTCCACTCAACAATATTACCAAATGTATAAAAAGAACGAAATATATTGTAAAATAAAATAAAATTATTTTTAGATTGCTAAAATTACACTTAGATAATAATAATCAATTTTTAATTGATAGAAGACAGATCCGCCTGGTTATCTTCAAAATACGTTTGCCCTATTTTAGCGACCAAGATTGCGCTTCCCCTGTAATATTTGAGGATTATAAAGGTGCGAAGCGCGCTAGTACACGATTGATTCTGCTCTTTTTCATTCAAAGACATTTAATTTCGCATGGCTATTACACTTACGGAATGAAAAAGCGCGTCGCAAATAACCGGTAACACTCTATTTAACGCAACCAGTGCGAACGCGAAGGCGTGGACAACGAGAGGATCGGCTAAATCCTAAGATAGTATAAAAATTCAATTAACTTAGCAGTTTTAATAATTCTCTGATTTATATACGCGATAATACATAGACAGAGATTAATACAATAAAAAACAAAATTACTTCACTAACAATATTACAAAATGATAAAAAGAAGCGAAATATACTTGTAGAAATAAAAATAAAATTATAATTTTAGATTGTAAAATTCTTACTCTTAGATAATAATAATGCGTTTTCTAATTCGATAGAAGAGCAGATCCGCCTGGTTATCTTCAAAATACGTAGCTATTTATTAGCGAACAGATTGCGCTTCGCCCTGTAAATATTTCGAGCGATTTTATCAGAAGGTGGCGAAGCGCAGCGTACACGATTCGATTCTCTCTCTTCTTTCACAAAGAAATATTATTTCCGCATGGCTATTACACTTACCGGAATGGAGAAAAGCGCGTCGCGAGATAACCGGTAACTACCCTATTTAACGCAACCAGGTGGCGGCGAACGCGAAGGCGGTGGACAACGAGAGGCACGGTAACATCCCTACAAAAAGTTATAAAAATTCAATTAACCTAGCAGTTTTAATTAATTCCGTATTTATATGACGCGATAAACAGAAACTGCACCCTGCGCGGCCGTTTCGTTTAATCCACCAGCATTGTATTATACAGCACCGCAGCGACAAGCGAACCCTGGTCCGTCGCACGTTCCATTCCACCCTTTCGATCTCAACGCTGATTCCCAGAAAGATATCGAGAAAAGATCTACTCTTGTCACTCTAGTTCCGTGTCATTTTAAAAAGATCATGCATGCGAATTTTTTGTCGTCGACAAAATCGATAATGATATATTAATTTCTTATAATGATATATTAATATAATGATATATTAATTATCATTGATATATTAAATGTGTAATGGTCGATGGAAAAATGGCACCTACAGAAATTACACACATGTCAGAGTTTAATTGTATCACTCATTTTTCCTGTAAAATTTACCATCACATTTTGATATTAAAATCATTGTATCTAATAAAGTTTGATGTAATTGTGAATTTTATTTGAGCAGGATATGTAAATTTTTTAAAATAAAATTATGTATATAGAAGTTACAAAAGATATATTTTCAAACGAAGACAATTTTTAAAAGACACGATGAGAATTATATTTTACGAAAGTTATGTACGTGGCAGTATAAAATCAGCAGCAGAGGGCGGCGAGCCCGGAACAGGACATCGCGCTGATTCAAAGACAAAGAGAGACAGGATGGAATCTTGTTAGCCCGTTAGCTTTTGCGGGACATCGGAATTTTCGGCGTCGCTTGAAAGTTACGTCGACCGTGAGCACCGCGATACGGATTTAAATTCAGGCACCGCCAGAAAATTCTAGGACGTCTCGATAGGGGTTGGTAACCGGGCTCGGATCGCGCGTCCTGCCGAGGTTTTGCGGCTGGTTGCAGGATTGGCTGGTTAATTTCACACTCCCATGATTATATAGGCGAGATGGGGAACATTTATATTCGCGCGCGCGGGAGAGAGCCGAGGGTGTCTGATTGGGTCCGATATTCAGGGAATAAAAAAGTTTGGTGCGACGCGCCACACCGATTCGCGTCGTTTCGCCGTTTCTCTCTTCATCGTTTTTCGTTTTCCCACCAGCTGTTTGTCCCTGTTCCGCGTCCTGTCCCTTCATTCTCTCCCGCCCGATCTCGCAAGAGCGTATAGATAACCATCAGGAATGTATAGACGTAATGCCTCCGTTCGCCGAATCGAAATGTTCGATCATACGCGAGATTGGCTCATTCTTTACCTTCTTGCGGCGTTCTATTTTCGTAGGGCCGACGAGACCCTGCAACTTGGGATATGTGCGAAAGATACTTTGATCGTCGTGGAAAAAAATGGACGAAATCTTGCAGAAGTCAATTTGCAAACTTTTCAAGCAGATATAGTCTTAGTGACTCACTCGTCATTGAACGCGAATAAAAAGAATAAGAAACAAAGATATTAGAATCATATATAAAAATGATTAATAATTGTCACTAAATTGTTATTGGATTTATTTGAAAGGAATTTTTATTATGCTCGCGGATAATAAATAGAACAGTTCATAATTCGATATATTTTAATTATTATAATTTGACGGATACTATAAAATGTATCACGTCGTATACTGTCGTCGTATCTGTGGCTTCTGCATTTCGTTAATCATTGGATCATTACACAGGAAGCTCCATATCATAAAGTACGCCTTAATCATGAGATCTAAGTAACGACTACGATAACAGTTTTACAGCTCATAATCTGCGGCGATATAATTACGAGGTCTCCGATAGCATTTTAAGCACTGCTACTGTGTAATAAAAGTAGCGTTAAAACCTTCCTAGCGATTAACATTAACAATATATCAAATAATTTGAACGATAATGTTGCATATACATTATAAGTTTACTTTAATATATTTTCTAAATAAATTTAAAAAATATATTTTTACATGAGAAAGTTTATATAAAAAATTGTAGAATAATAATCCTAAAATTAGCACATTTTTTTAGAATTTAATATATTTTCTAAATAAATTTAAAAAATATATTTTTACATGAGAAAGTTTATATAAAAAATTATAGAATAATCCTAAAATTAGCACATTTTTTTTAGAATTTAAGAAAGCTATCAATCAAACGACAATCTTTAACTTTACAAGATATCGATGTTTCATCTCTTTTTAGAGACTCTATAAAATCCAGCCTTCAACTTCAAACGCTCGGGCCGATATATCCGCACTGCGATCAAGCGCGGTGGCCTGTAATCGCCGAAATTTGGAAAAGGGCTGCAGCGAACTATTGTGTGAAACGAACGATGGACGAAGGGAGAGGAAGAAGGGACGAAGGCGAATGGGTGGCAATCTATAGCGAAAATGCGATTCGCGCGGGACTCGTTTCGAATGGTCAGGCTACGCCAACACTGGCTGCTTTTAGTGCGAAATGAATGCTTGTAATTACGAAGGGATCGCAAAAAAGGGCGGAAGAGCGAGGGTGAAAAAGAGAAAGAGAATCAGGGACCAGTCGAAACGGAAAGAATGAAAGTACAACGGTTTGCTAAAGTCGGTCCACAATGACAGACCGGTTGGCTCCGTCCATGTAGCTGCAACGCGCTGCACGCTATATCCATTCTGTCATAATGTCCACTAATTGTAATAGCCACCCTCTCTGTCGAGGCTCTACCGAAGGTAAAAAGACGAACGAGACGAAGCGTAGGCTTGCGAAAACGCGCGGATCTCGAGCGAAAACGCTAAATGACAAGGAAAGATGGGAGAAGAAATTTAATCGATTATATGATCGTCCCCGAGAAACTCTTGGTATACGAGAATTTTTTATTCCATTGAAATATATACGCACACATAGTTGCTATACATTCCCTTTTGAGGTCTATTTTTTGTTATCTAAATACAGGTGAACCGCTCTGTTACCCTCATTCCAATCGGAATTCTCTCTTTATTCGAGAACCTAGATATCCGCTGCACCTTGATCAGCTGCACAATTTTTTGTCCGTTAAATTCTTCTACGCCACAGTGTCGTGTTATCGTGCTGACTGGTTTCGTCCAGCAAAGAAATCCTTTTGCCGGGTATCTACTGCGCAGTTTTTTACGTCAACTCGAAAACGAAAATAAATAGCTGGATTCTGTAGCTAGGTCCTATTCGAATATTCATCAGTGTGCATGCAAATCTTTATCCGTGAATAATGATTCTATGCAGTTATGTTAAAAAAATTATTTCGGATTTTTTTTTAATATAAATATTATTTACACATTCTAAATTTATCAAATCTCTCATATATAGATTTCACCTTCCTAAAAGATCAATAGCACAGAGCTGCATGTATATATGTCTATCTTTTCTTGCATTTCGTGAATTGCCATTGAGGTGGAAACGAGAAGAAAAGGAGAAGAAGGAAATCCTATTGCAGCAACATCCGCCACATAAGGCTTCTCGTTACATCCTTTTCAAAATCGGCACAAAATCTGCACAGATTTTATTAAAGATGCAATCATATTCGCGCGACACAATGAACCGAATATCAATGAATTTTTGCAATTATAGAAAAAGTGCATAAATATATTTATAATACATAATTGTATAAATTAATTTTTTTATAAATACGATTTAGTTAAAATAATTATAAGATTTTCACTTTTATTGATGTAGAGAGATGCAACAAATTATTTTCGTCATATTTGTTATAATAACAATAAATTTTATTATTTTATTATTTTTTATAACAAAGTATGATGTAAAGAGAGAGAGAGAAGTTATAATAAAATGATTAAATATTTTCGTGTATGTGCTTTTTTTTACAAAAGCTCATATTTTATTTTATTCCCCAACGTGCTATAACATCATTTTCGGGAGAAACTCATCCCCACCACGCAATTGACTTGTGGCTACATTAATTTAGCGATTCGGGGTAATATATTTCGGAGTTTGCCAGCTGAAACAGCTTTATACGCCAGATTTAATTAATAATCTAGATTAGATATATGAGAGTCGTGTGTTGCGTGGGGAAGTGTTCTTAGTTGGCAGATTTGGCCCCGACTGTAATTTCGCCGGTAATTGGACCGATACGGAAAACTTGCTTTTCCATCTAATCGTCTATCCCGAAACTTGTGCCAAGTTGATACTATGTAAACAAGATGCATATTGCATATTTTTTTACTTTTATGAAAAATATTAAGAAGCATGCAAAATATAAACAGTATTAACTAGTTTATAAAATTCACATTAGAGTAAATAATTAAGTCAATAAAAGGAATGTAGAATAAATTAATCAATTATTAAATCTTATGTGTATAAATTAGTAAATCTTGTGTGTATAATTGTAATGTCATATATTAAATAATACTACTTAAAATAGATTTAAAAAATATATATACAAAATTATAAGAATCGAAAATGTTGTATATGACAGATTGCATTGTTTGTATATTTGATGTTTTTATCATTTAGTTAAATTAGCTAATAAATATTCTTCCGCTATTATATAACTGTCAAATTTGTACAAAATGTATAAATGCATAATTTTGCATAATTTAAAATTGCATAAGAGAGAGAAAGCACAATTTTTTATAATAAAAAAAAGAGAGAAGTTAAAAAACTTTTAGCTTGAAGCTTTTGATTCCATTACAATTGATAAATCATGGTTCATTTATTCTTAAAAAATGAGAGAGTAAGATTAATTTTAATGGGGGTAGAGAAACCAATTTCAAAAAGAAATATCTCTTTTTAAAAAGAATCTTAAAAAACATATATCTCTTTCTTTGTTAAAACATTGGAAGACTAATTTAATTAGGTATGTATGCATATATATTTATAAAGATTTTTTGTGATTTTCTTGCTCATAAATAATGCTTTTATTCCATATTTTTAAATGCATAAATAAACGACGTTATCCACACGACAATTCATTAACTACGTCGGGAACAATTACAATTGTCAAATCGAGACGTAACGAGATCTGAGACGCGAGCATAATTATGGCTATCAGATTCGGAGCTAATAGCTCTGCATCACCCTAAGCGCGGAGTATTGTTGCCATCTCCCTCATTGCCCCGGGGCTCTCTACGTAATTACCATTACCCACAAACCGATAGCTACTGTGCTTATCATATTCTACGGCAATAACAGGGTTGGTACAGCTATCACACTGTGATTGCATTCGATTCGAGATGTGGCGCGTGGGAGACAGTCCCAAAAAATAAAAAATGTGTAAGTATCTAGCAAGAAAAGAAAGATTTTCAATCAAATACCACCATGAATATCCATGTATTATTATTATTATATTGGTCTTATATGTAATATTTTGATCATTTTTTAATAAATCTCCATCTCAATTCATTGTTTTCTTTTTCTTAAAAAATATTTCTATTAATTGCACACATTATTACAAGAAAATAATTGGACAAATTTAAAAATTATAAGTTAAAAGATTATGCATAATATATAAGAATAATATATACATATTATATACTTGTACACATTTTCGTTTATTTCCAACGAAAAATTAATTTTCGTTGGAGATGTACGCAAGAAACATTCGCGTATGGCTCTTAAGCTTTTCTTATTTGTATTTAATATATAAGAATTAATTTTAGTCAAAAGTTATATATATATATATATATGAAACACGATCGATAATATTGAAATAATAAAATATATACACGCAGAATTAAAAAAATCGGCTTGATGCTGAATTCGTCAAATTTCACTTGAGACGAGAGTAATATTAATAAATTTTCTGCTTACTTTCATAGCATCATCACTTTATTACCCGTATCTAACCGCATCGCGTATTTACTTCTCGCTTAATATTCTATGCTTTCATGAGACGAGAGACCGCTTTACGACCGCCGCGAAGTACCGTATAATGCAGTTTTAAGCCACGACTTGTAAGCTCCGGAGACCAATAATAAACCGCCAACAATAATAATGCTTACACGACGCGGTTGAATGCACTCTGGAAAATGCATTACGAGATCCCATGCGCGCTGCCTAGATCCGAAATAAAAACGATAGGTTTGCGTGTACGTAATTGCATCATTAACTTCTCTAAATCTCGTTAATTACGCGATCTCTGGAATTTTCTGAAAATAATTCTTCATCCAGTTACATTTTATATAGTAATGTCATTTGTCACATTCTTTCGTTTAAAAAAAAATCATGTGCATTTTTTTCCATCTTACTCGAGACGCCGATATCGCAATATTATCAGAGACATGGCATATTTTAAATTCAGTAGAAATATAAAAATTGTTTTTTCTCTCCAGAGCGTTAACGCGTAAATTACAATTTTCCAAGAAACATTAAATACGAAGGAGATTGGTTTTTTAAGGAAATTCACAATCCGCCGGATGGCGCGTTTAAAGGCTCGCTCGTGCCTCAACAGATACCAGGAGAAAAGATTCTCGCAGAAAAGAGACGCTATAAACAAAGGACCTGAGAAAAGAGTGAGAATGAGAAAATGCTTCTCGCGACGAAGGACTTGGGAGGGAGAGTAGGGAGAAAAAAATTAATTTCGAATAGTCCTCGTCGCTGCATCAGACAAGACACTGATTTGATCTATTCTCCGAGCGAAGAAACGCGCAAAGAAGCGCATGAATATACTCGAAGACCTTACGGTGATGTATGCGGGGGATAAAACGAAGGACCCCGTAAGCCTTCTAACACGAAAGTAATGTACCTCAGTTACGAATCAATATGTCATCAACGTGTAACTTGCACATGATTCTATATACGCTTTATCCTTTCTTTGTAACTGTTCTATTCGCGTGTTCTTTTATATACGATATTCTAATTCAATTGAAAACTTGTGAAATCTAATAATATAATATATATAATATAATATATATATATTAAATTATATAAATATAAATAATAATAATATAAATAATATAATATATATATTAAATCTTGGCCGTGTCCAAGTAAAATTTAGTGCCTTGTGCACAGGTTTTAATCCCAACGAAAAAATTTAGTTTCGTTGGGATAACGTACTGTCATCCGCGATGTGGCTCTTATTGCCTGTTTAACACTCAATTTATATTTATATTTATATTACAGAGCCTTGTTAAATTTTTAATATAATATATATAACTTCTGTTTTTGAAAACAGTGTAAGAGCGAAAGTGGTCTAGAAAAGAGGAGATAAATAGAAGAGAGGAAAAGAGAGTGATTTAATTAAAAGCAGATTCATAATGTGGAAGAATAAATCTTATCACGCAATTAACATGTGGGTTTCTCCGCGTCTGCCGGTTTCCCTCGACATCTCGTATTCCGCCTTTTTCGCCCGCTTATCCTTCTTCATCTTCTTTTGAAATACAGAGCGAATCCATGTCCTCGCTCTCCTCTTTTAACATTTGTCTCTTTTCCTCTTTTTCATTCTCGGTAACATTCTCCCTTGCGTGGGAACCAAACGTGAACTCTTGTCACGAGCACGTGCGCACGCCGCAACACGGCTTCTAGGAAATGACGTAATAATTAATGGACTCGTATCAATTAGCGGGTGCCTACGTTCCCCGTTGGTTGTCAGTTTTAAATCGGTTCACGCGGCACTGCAAATTTCTCTGTTTCTCTTGCCTCTCTTTTCTCTCTCTCTCTCTTTCACGTCTCGCGTACGCGCCGCACCTATTAATTACGAAAAGTCCATCAATTTGACACATTAATGTATCGCCGGTGCAGATGTCGCCCTAACGCTAAACCGCGCCGACATATGCGGCGAAAAATGCCTTGTTCGTTTTAAAAATTTCTCGAACGATCGTTTCGCGTTAATGGCGCGTAAAGTCACCGAGGTGCGGCCTCAATGACTTTATAATTTCGAACGCGAGCTTTAAACGATCAGCTAAATATTAAGATTTTAACGACACTGCATTTAATATGGTCTTTAATTTTTTTCTAAAAATTTTTTGATATATACATAATCGTGTATACCACGATCATAATTCACGTGGCACGAGATCGAGACAAAACAACATGCCAAAAACAAAGGTGAAACCAAAGCCTAACGCCGCAGCTGGCACGTGAGCGAAACCATTATTTATAGGGTTTATACGGGATCTAGACCGCAAAAGGCAACGGGTACTGCGTCTTTGTAGGGGCTACGACTCGCACAAATCGAGGGTGTTGCCAAGTGGAAACTGAGAAGACGTTACTGTTTACTATATCCTATCCCCCGAACCCCCGGAGTATACGTTTGCTTACATCGTGGACCCGCGGTCGCATTCTCTGGTCGTATCATCCTTTGAACAATGAATGTACCGAGCACACCTCCTGGGAAGTTAACGACGCCCTGCTTAGGATAATGCGAGCATTAGGAAGTGCTGCGGCTCGTAATAAAGGTACACGGACTTCGGTCGCGTGCCTTCATTAATGTCATGGGAATGGGAAAGTGCTCCTGTAATTCAATGCATCTTTATGTCAATTAAACTGATATTCAAATCGCACAACTGTTATTTCTTTCTAGACTAAAAGATTTTTTTAAATCAATGATATACAGTTTATTTTTAACTCTATATATATCTTATTTTTTGTCAAACGAAATTTTTAATAAATTATTATACATCTCTTATATAAACAATTTGATATATTTTTATTTATTTAATAATTATATGTCTTATATAAAAATAAAAATAGATGAAAGATTTAATGAAATATTTTTGATTTTCAACGATGAAAGGGAAATAGGTAAACGCTTATGTCAGCCGCAATTTGACGTAAATTCCCGGACGACAACTTATTTGCGGAAATAAAGTTCGGGCGGCCATTTTTGCCGAATCTTCCGCACAAAAACGCCATCGTGAGATCTTCATGCTTTTTCCGTTCCGTACTCCTTACAAGGGTGCGTCTATTTGTACCGCTACCTCTCTGTTAGACCCTTCGAGATAGAAACCCTTCTCCGTTTGACGTATCTCGTTTAAGCTCGAAATCCGCTTGTTTATACAAACTAAGGTGCACCGACGGCAAGAGGAATGGAAATAGCGACAGGGTGGAAACGTAGAGGAAGACAAACGCTAGGGAAAAATTTTTCTATAGACGCCTGCTCCATACAATTTCATCCCTAACCGACAAACTTTTCTTTTTAGACCGACAAGCTTCTTATTGTGAGAGACAATTCCAACAACTGACGTTCTTTCCCAACCTGCATGCTCGCCACTTTTTTTCTTTTTTTTTTTTTGTTCTTTCTTTCTTTCTTTCTTTTCCCCCGTAGCTTGCACTTTATCCAGCTTTCGTCCCGGCTTCTTAGTTTCTTTTTTCACACTCTTTTTCGTATGTGATCTACGAGCACAGCCGTCCTAGACTTTGGCGTCTCACTCTCGCTTTTCGTAAAAATCAACCCTCGTAAATCATAAAAATTTGGCGAATAATTTTTCCTATCGTCTTATTTATTCTAACAGAGCATATTTTATTATAGTTTTGTATAAAAAAAAAAAATAAGTATGTTTTATTATAAATTTATAAACCAATAACTATATATATATATGCAGGTTTTTTTCTAATGGAAAAAAGTTGTAAAGCAAAGTTTTAGATAGATATATACCTCTTGATTTCTGTATTTGCAAATTACATACAAAGGAAAAGTACCTTCGTGATTGAGATAGCTGTGAGCGAGAGGCTTAAAGCTACACTTTGCTTTGCCGCTCTCATGCCAGATTGCTACAAAGCTTTCCGATGAGTCCGCGATTGTTTCACGTTCAGCATGCACTGACCTGTGCGCCAGGTTTGTTTTACGAGACATTCACAAGTGCGTAACAGTCGATTTACATTTATATTAGTGCTCGTCGAAGCGTGAGTCTTAGACCATTGTTCATTTCAACCCTGTCAATTCGAGCCGACAGCCGTGACCCCGATCGAGAGCGCCAATTCGTTCCCCTTCTTCCTCTTCGAAAACTTTAACTCTCCAGAGACTGTGTTTAATCGCACGGAATGAGCGGCTGGAAGGTATGAAGATGCAATGTCGCACGGAAGTATGGCGTCCAATCCGCGGGGATTAAGAGTCGATCGTCCAACAAGCGATAGGGCGTCACATATTAATACGCCAGCTGATGCACGACGATCCACGTGACGCTTTCTGCGTCTCATAGATAATTCGATCTGGTGGAATAATAAATGAGACGGACAAACGATCCATGAAATAGGCTCAGTCGTGCGACTGGTGGCTTCTGACGCGAAACGAGTTTAATTCTCCAAAGGAAAATTGGCACCCAATTTTTGTCATCTTTTTTTCCCACGAGTATACCAGCATATTTCATAAAACTGAAGGCTGTCTTTTATATATATAATAGTGTAATATATGTATGTAACATATATATATTATACTGTTATCAGTCGTCCGGGAATTTACGCCAATTCGCGGCTGACATAAGCGTTTACCTATTTCCCTTTCATCGTTAAAAATCAAAAATATTTCATTAAATCTTTCATCTGTTTATATCTTTATGCATATAAGACATAATTTTTTTTATTATAGTATATAATATAATTTACGCTATAATTACACTTATAATTATATATATATATATATATATAAGATGTAATTAAAAATTAAGAGAAGATCACGTTTTCTTTTTTATAATATTTATAATTAAGTAACAATTGATAACATTAATAATATGTTGTTTATTAATAAAAAAATTTGCAAAGTAGATTTTGAAAGAAATAAATTGTAAATGATCACTTAATCGTAAGTATGCATACTCTTCGAGAATTACTTAAGACTGATTAATCGATCTAATTAAAAACAATTAGACATGCGCGCGCACTTGTTTCTTGTCAGCGAAATAAAACTCGGTAAATACCAAACGTGATTGCAACTATTTTCTTAAAAGACTTTTACAAAGTTTCCAACGAGCGCAAAAGAAATTTCCTTCATTTTTCGCAAGCTGACAAAGTACTTTAACAATTAAGCAGCTTTCGAGTTAAGTAAATTATCTTAGAATGACGCAAAGTAAAAATATGCCAAAATCAAATCAAAACGTAGTTTTATTCAACTTTTTATTTTATTTTATTTTATTTTATTTTGAAGAGAGAAAGAGAAAAGAAAGAAAAAATAAGAGAGAAAGAAATAGACGGAAAATGTAAATATTATACTACCATATAATTTCAGTAAATCATTGCGCATATTTTGCAAATTCTTGCTACGCTTGCAAATTAAGAACGCTCGAAAATGATCTTTCTTGTGCGTTTATCGAATCACGACATACGAGACGGGCCATTAATTACTGTCGCGAGGATAGAATCGCGTCGAGCTCACGGTGGAAATGGGATAGCATTTTTCCACCGGCTTATCCGACATCGGGAATTCGTCACGAATAAAGCTAGACGATTTAATTCAGCCACGGAACTAGGGTTTCTACGATTAGCTAACGCGGTCGCGCGATATTGCATATACGTATAATAATACGTACGTCGAGCGAACATACTGCCGTATGGTCGCACGCCACAAAGTTTTTCTTGCCGCGCAGATGCGAAGGAAAAATCCTATCCGCCGGTATGAATATTCAGTCGCGATAAATAAAATTATGCGGCCGCTCTCGATTCGTGCTACCGCAGGGCTCTTTGTATGCAAGGTGTATGTAGAGTCGACGTGGAACTAGGCACGATAAAATTAGCGTGTCCCCGATTACAAGTAAACTAGGAAATTGCGGAAAAAAACTTGGGATAACATCATATGCGCCACCCGAATCTACGGCGCGTTACGTTCAATACCATATCGTTGAATCCGGAATGCAATCCGGCAAGATGCGGAAAAAGTGAGGTCGCGACGAGATTAGTTGCTTTTACGATTATAGAGATTACCGAAGTGTTTATAGAGTTAAAATAAACCACAAACGCCGCAGCGCAATTATTCTTGTGAATAAATGACAAATTAAATAATTAACGTAAGGTAAATGAGTAATCGCGTATCCGTAGATAAGTCTGCGCTGAAAAATTACTTTCATTTACATAGATAACAGACGGAGCAATCATTTATATTGCCGGCAAATCTACCGCGTCTCTTTTCCTACAATATATGCACAAATGTGCATAGATACTCGATAATTTTATAACTCTATTTACATTTCTTTTCATTTTTTCTACGCATTTTTTATACGCGTCACAATCAAATGCATACATCTTCCTTCTCGAATCATTATTACACGCTACGATCGTTCGCCCAACGCGCGAGATGATTTAATGCCGAGCGTGTTAAAAGCATATTCGAGAAGTCGACGAAGTCATCTGACGACGCGAGCAGATATTAATTTAGGTAGCATAAGTGAGGTACATACCGCGAGGCTAGGTGCTACGTAATATTTAAGCTGAGTGCTCCGCGTTTCGCTTTTATGTACGAGAAGGGATGTACAGCCTGCTAAGCTTGTCCACAGCCGACCCTTCCTCCGTTCCTGCCGTAACCGCCTGAATTAATCGCGGCGCTCTGCGAAAATAATTATTGCTCGTCCCTTGCCTCACGTGTACGGCGCAATAATTAACGTTTACACGTCGCATCGCTCTTTTAAGCGCGTTCAAGGCGCGTTGCTTCCGGAGAAAGTTAACGAACGAGGCCGCGGCTGTTACCTAACATACCTCTCACTGATTTCGTTAGAACACAGAAAAAACAGTATCCTTGAGAGAATGCAAATACGCCTTGATTCAAGTATATTTTATCCTTATAATAGCGCCAAATATAAATAATTTTAGATAAAGGATAATTTATTCTTAAAACAAAGTGCAAAATATTCTTGGTTGAAGCTGAAATTTACTTATAAATATTGCAAGGACAAGTGACAAGTGTGCATCGGATATAAACGGTACTTTCAAATATATATAATGATTTCGCTAGAACACAGAAAAAACAGTATCCTTGAGAGAATGCAAATACGCCTTGATTCAAGTATATTTTATCCTTATAATAGCGCCAAATATAAATAATTTTGGATAAAGGATAATTTATCCTTAAAACAAAGTGCAAAATATTCTTGGTTGAAGCTGAAATTTACTTATAAATATTGCAAGGACAAGTGACAAGTGTGCATCGGATATAAACGGTATTTTCAAATATATATAATAATTCTTAGTTCAAATGTGACTAAGTTTGTTTTTACCATATGCGATTTTTAAAACAAGAATATATCTTAAGGATAAAATATACTTTACACAAACTTATTTATTATTAAGGCAAATGAAAATTTGTGATTACAAAGAGCATTCTATGCTTAAATCAATCAAATAGCGTTCAAGAATAAAAATATACTTGAATCAAGGATTCCTTTTTTTCTGTGAATATATAATAATTATTTATTATATAATGCTGGAACGAGTGTTGTTTACAAAATCGATTGCAAAAATTATACTGCTTCTTAATTACATTGGCCAAACGAAAAGGTACTTAGATTTTCGTGTGACAGAGCATTTCAATAACAGAAAATCACACGCAACCAATCGTTATTGTTGTTATTAGCAAGCATAAATTGAAGTTTAGACATGAATTTCACTGGGCATCGCCAGTATCGGCCAAAAAATATTTAGTCTTTTAACTATTTATTTATTTTATTAATGAATTTTAATTAATGTGACGCGCGCGTAAAAGTGTATTATGTTTTGTAATATCTTTAAAGCAGAGAATGTTGGAAAAGTTAAGTAACTCTTTACAAGTATTAAAGAAAAATAACAAGTTGTTATATTTTTTCTCTGTCTTTTTTTAATTTTATTACAAACTATATATAATATACACACAAAGAAAATTTACATTTTCTATATATTTTATTATACCTACTAAAATATAACAAACGCGATATAATTTCGATATCGTTATTGATATAAAATATACGTATAATAATACTTTTATTCGTTACTTCTTACTGAGAAAATGTATCAACTTACTAGTTTGTTAGTAAAATTTGTAATTCCGTTACAGTTACCGAAAAAAGAAACTGTAACGTTACAAGTAACGCGTTACTTTCCAACTCTGCTTTAAAGTAAAACCTTCTAGACTGTTTTCAGAATTGAAATCGATTTTGTTTAACGTGTATGTTCGAGCCAGGGTAGCAGTTGACTCGGATCACCGAATAGCGAGGATCGTAACGAAGCAGCAAGTAAGTGCAATTCACTTCAGGTGACAGATCGTGCTTAGAATCCGACCACACACTCGACCGACCGAACTCCAATCCGGTTTGCTAAACTCCGAGATTTTTGACCTCTCGGGTCAATGACACCTGCCAAGTCGAACGATTCGATCTCGTGATTTAACCCGAATCCTGCCACATATCCCACCCCCTCCGTCCCTTTTGCTCTCCCCCTATCGTGACTAATCTAGGTTTCCGTAACGCTCGGCAAAAGACGGCTGGAGACTGTCGCAGCTTCTTTGGGGTGCGGATCACGTCTTGACCGCACCTCGTCCCGTCGAATCGAATCCCGAAACCAACCAGTCCAGGATCCGGCGACCAACGTAGCGTAAAGGAGCCTGATTGTCCGTATTGTCCGGCCGCGCTAAGTTATGGAGATCCGTAATGCTAACCGGGCTGTCCTTAGTCTTAGGAACACGAAATCCATCGACTCCCGGCGATACATCTCGACGATGGCAAAAATCGTGAGGCACGTCACGTAATAAAAGTAGGAAGCGGACATGTGTTTCCAGCGAAAAAGAATGATAAAACTTGGCCAATAAAACTCAGCGCGCCGGAAATCGACTTCTCCCCAATCGTTATGTCAAAATATGGTCACGGCTCTAGCCTTCTAGGCAAATAATTTGTATTTTATATTTAGTGCCCTAAACAAGTTAATCACGATGTACCTATATTTTTCTAAAAAAAAGTTTCGATCACAGAAAAAACAGTATCCTTGAAAAAATGCAAATATGCTTTGATTCAAGTATATTTTATCCTTATAATAGCGCCAAATATAAATAATTTTGGATAAAGGATAATTTATTCTTAAAACAAAGTGCAAAATATTCTTGGTTGAAGTTGAAATTTAAGTGAGCATCGGATATAAGCGGTACTTTCAAATATATATAATAATTCTTAGTTCAAATGTGACTAAGTTTGTTTTTACCATATGCGATTTTTAAAACAAGAATATATCTTAAGGATAAAATATACTTTACACAAACTTATTTATTATTAAGGCAAATGAAAATTTGTGATTACAAAGAGCATTCTATGCTTAAATCAATCAAATAGCGTTCAAGAATAAAAATATACTTGAATCAAGGATTCCTTTTTTCTGTGGTATTTTCGAATATATCTTACTTAATGCCTGTTGCGTCTTGCTTTGCTACGTATATAATATTATTTCGACAATACGTAGAGAAGCTCGAGCGTTATAGATTTGACAGAAGAGCCTGTCGCGTTAAATGATGTTAAGTCTAGAACAGCAAATAATGGTGACTATAGAGCGGCCGGATAGGAACAGGACGTTCCTGGTCCTCGTTAGCGCCCTTCTACCGCCTGGTTTGCGCTCTCTTCCGCTTCCAGGCACATCCACTTTACTGAACGAAGGCATCGTGCCGAACAATCGTCTCGTAATTCTTCCCAATCAACCGATTGTCGAAGCTAAAACTATTGTGTCTTTCCACTGGTGCTCCGACGAGGCTGAGGATTCGAAAGCATCCCCTTAACCGGCGTATAACCCTCCTTGTCCCCCAAGTTTTCCTATCTCCGCCCGTCCGTTGACGACACGGTCGTCGTCGTCGTCGTCGCTTCGATGGCAACAGTCGGTAAAACGTTCCGGTCTTTCGCTAAGTGCGGTCAATCGACCGGCAACGACGACCATTGTGTCTCGTCGAGAGGCGTTAAAAGACGCGTTTACGTTTCGTCATTGTGGCCCTGACATTGCTGTTCACGATTTAGCGCGCTTAAGGAAATTCGACGAATGTCCTGAAATCTCTCCAGCTCGTGGACGAATAAAAAAAAAAAACGCGATGAGATTTTTTGTTGTAACTTAAAATCTTTTTTCTCCTTACGTATAATCAACCTCACCCTCTTAAAGTAAACTTATGATTGAGTTCTTTTAGCGATCTACAAGTTTATGGAACCGTGGGAAAAAGCATTATGAAAATAATTCGTTATAGTCACTATCCTATCACTAGATCCTCGCTACGCGTTAACCTCGTGTTGCTCGCAAATTGAAAGTAACTTCTTTTTCCCGGAAGCGGCATACATTCTCGTAGGGGTTGTCCCCGGAACGGTCCATAGACGTGTCCGCAATATCGCCGCGCATATAAAGTCAACTCGAGGAGCGAGATAACGCGGATCCATTGCAGGAAGGAAGAAAGATAGGAAAGACGGCGTCGGTGAACTAATGATATCCATCGATATTAAAGTCAAGTGACGCGGCATCACTTACGCAGGGTCATCTGCATTTAAATGAAATCTCTCCGGGGGTAGGAGAGGGAGATTGACTAGCCTCCGACCATTTTCCACGTTTACAGAAACTTTCGGTGGCCGCGCTATCGATCGTATTCGCATTTACAAAACGCTTCCAAACATATGATAGACTTTTATTTTATAAAGAAGCTATTGTGAAACTGTAAATGATAACGTGTAGAAATAGCATTTGCATTTCCTTATTGATTTATTTTACCGAAACATCCGAGGGCTGTAGTTTTTCGAAGGGATCAATCTTTTAAAAAATTGTATAGATAAGCGTAGGAAATATTAGTACAAATATTTTTAAGCAGTACATTTCCAATTCATTTTGTATGTCTTCCTTTTTTTTTTTGGTCTTTGATAATTTACGCTAATCAATATAATTTTTTCAGAGAAAAAATAGTAATTCTTAATAATTGTTTATTGTAATATGCACAGCCGAATATTTATTTTTAACACTGCAAATAAAAAAATTAAAATTATTATTCAGCTATGATATTATTAATTACTTTGTTTATACAATATCTGAAATGTATAATTATAAATCGTGCTTCTAAAAAAATCTATGGGGCTGAGATGAGATAAAGATACAAATGTGAATATAGATGACGATCGCTAAATTGATAATAAATCTTAATTTGATAATACTTAGTCTACAAATCTGATTTGCACAAGAATTCGATACACCCCGAATTTAAATAAATGCACCAAAAATAATCGACAACAAGAAACTGCCATTACTGCGAAGAGACGGGGCAATGGCGAACAAGTCACATAATGGAATACTTTTATCCGCGCGGACGCGATCGTTAATTATTCAGAAACAATCTTTCACGTTAACCGAATCCGATGTCTGTGTGGTATCGGCCGTACATTTTCTCACACTAAAATTCATTGTAGGTTCTGCGGTTAGGACATTCTATTTGCTTGAAATAGAAAAGCTCGATTCTCTCGTCGAAGACCATTATTTATTATTAAGATGTAAGAAGTGCTTACAATTCATCTGTCACTATATATATATATATATATCAAAATTTATTTATCACCATTATTTAATAATTTATTGCTTAATCGTTATAGAACAAAAAAAAGAGTAAAAAATTTAATCAATTTTTATAGCATGCCTTATAGCATTATAAAATTATTTTTTATACAGGAAGGAGATGAGAGAAATTGTGGATATATGGCTAGAGATTTCATAGCTGTATTAATATAACGTCGTTTGCACCAAAGTTTGCGAATCACTGGCTTCTCTACCAAGAAATCCACTAAGTAAGAGGGTGGTTAATGATCTGTGACTATCCTCGAAAGTGACATCTGAACTCATACTCATTTTCACGTCATAATCGATCAAATTTCTTCTGTCCGTCTAGTATAGTATCTAATAACATACAAGTGACTATACAGCAAGACTATGCACTCAATCATTTACGTCTACTAAAACGTTGTAACTATGTATAAGTGTACAAATATATATTTATACATATATAATACACATTATATAAATTATATATATACAATATAAAAAAATATCTTGTTTTTATTTGTTTTTGCTCTCTAATAATGTTAATAATAATATAAAAAAAATGTATGACAAATATATTAACATGTCTAGATACAACAAATCTAAAGAATAAATGATAATTAATAAATCTTACCTTAAAAACGTAAACTAACTGCGAACGATGGTAACAAATTCACTTCTTGCGGAAACGAGGGTCCGAGGTCGTGTATCGTCAAAACGGAAGTACAGCCTGCCGTGATGCATCGTCGCAAGGAAGATGCAATGCGCGATATATGTATACGGAACAGAGAGACCCTGGAATCTGACTGTTGAGCCGAGTTTAGGGTCGAGTTTTAGGCTTAATCCAATTGCAGCGGTCCAACGACAACGATGTAGTGCCTTCCGCTTCGAGGGACAGTTCGTAAATAACCACCCTTGCACGCGACCTTCAAAGCGTTCTCGCTGAGATGCACCCTTACGCTCGAGAAATTTATCGTTTTCTAGTTGAACAAGAAATATTCCAGCCATCCCTCGTGCGAGCACCGGCTGATCCGCATAACATACCGCGCGTAGACGCCGAATTTGTAATGAGAGCGTCGCGTCTAGCGGAGAATGAATATATTTCCGAGAGAGTCGGGGAAGAATATCGTAATCTTTCCCTCGTCGCGCAAATCGGAACAGCGACTTGTCATCGTTCGCGCGTTATAAATTGATTTGCATATTTATCTCTTAGAGGAAAAATTTCTATCTCGCGCAGGATTTTCTCCATTCTTAATTTTACGTAGGTGTGTACCACGGACTACATCAAACACATTTGCGACGATTACAATATTTTTGAATAAAAAAAAATTGGAACGCAAGAATCACGGGATAAGTGTATTTAATGCGCGATAAGAACGAAAAAAATAACTCGAAAATAATTTTAATATATTTTGTATATCTGAGATATATTCAAATTGAAGTATCTATATCTGTATCTAGATACGAAACATAATATCCAAATTGCTTTTTTCAGATACATTTTCACATATTTTTTTGAACAGCCCAATTCTTTAAATTTTTAAAAGATCAAGACTGCAAGTTAACATATTGTCATCAATACCAGTTGAGCGATTATTAAGCATTGATCAAATTTTAGTACCATGGTGAAATAATTTAAGTGACGATATCTTTGAAGCACTTTTCACGTATTGAGACTAACGAATAAAGTTGTAATATAAACAAAAATATTAATAAAAAAATTATTCAGTACATTTTATGCATATTATCATTATTATGATAAAACAATTTAAAAGTATCTGATGTGTATCTGAGATACTTTTAAAGTATCTGACAATGAGTATCTGTATCTACATACATTTTAATTTGTGTATCTGTATCTAGACATATTTTTTTACACGTATGTGTATCTGTATTGAGATACATTTTAAACCTATCTTACCCATCACTGTCCAATGTCAACGATGACGATGAATCATAGAGACGCGTGATAAGTTCTACGTTAAAGCGCACTTATGAAATTCATCTTCTTCCGCCGTGAGAATCTGACGCAGATCGTTACTTCGTTCCAGGAGCTCCTCCGACAATCGTGAACGCGGCCTCAACTTTCCAGCAAGTGGTACTCGATAATTCATGGTAAGGAGGCTTAAGTCGCGCATCCACGCGAGACTATCGAGAACAGAGTGGAAGAAGGGGGACATCATCGTGGCACGCTCAGACGCTGTCGTCTAACAGGTGCCGATGGATATATCATCGGAACGCTGCGGCAGGGTAGTTTGCATCCTCTCGGGTCGACCCCGTCTTCTATGCGAGGGTGACGTCACTCGCGGTGATAGATCGCCTGAATTATAGGCATCGCTAGTCTTGCGCGATGCCTCCACAATGCGCTCGCTGATGCGGAAACAGTTTTCATCATGGGGTTCCCACTCTCTCTCTCTCTCTACAATATACGAAGTAACGCTTATCTAACTTTCCAAAAATGTTTCGTAGTTAACATTAGTTGAAATTTATGCGGTCGAAATTAATCCGAAACGTGATAAGTTATGCGCTAATTTGACACGCTATATGAGCCAAGCGATCTTTGGACAATGATATGTTTCGATTTTGACATTTCTATACAATTTTAAAAAAGCTCGAGAATATATTATTAAGTTTCTAATCTTCAAAATTAATTTTCTGGAAAACAAAGTCTTGTATAAAAAAAATCAATTAGATCACAATTCCGAATAATCTATATATTTTTAAGACAACTATAAAATTATGCATCATGCATCACTGCATGTCTCTCTTGTCGGAAGGAAATAAGACATTTCAAGCGAATCGACCATGAATCGAGATGTCGACATATCCACAGATATATGCTGATATAAAACCGAGATAAGTATGACAAAGGGTGCTGAAAGGAAAGAGGATCCGACGTGAAGATTCTAAACGAAGATGCGTACGGGCTCGTATGAATTTCCAGCTGGTGCCTTTTCAATAATCTATGCACACGTGCGCTGAGAGAGGAGAAAAAAGGTAGACGACATCTCTCTCTCTTTCTCTCTGATCGGGGCCCGAGGAAGCAGGAGAAAAAGACAGGCAGGGTACGGCGCAAACGGTGGGATGAGTTTTCGTATGGCGTATGTGAAGACTAGCGCTGGGATAGGAATCGCTCACCGGGATTCTCAGACAGACCGAATCAATGCAAACAACTGGATATTGCCGGCAATATCAGTTTCCTTAGAGCGGCGCGCCGCTCAACTGCGAAACGCGCCCAGACGACGACGACGACGACGACGTCGAAGGTGGATGCTGCGCGGAGCTTCCGTAGGAAGGAGGAAAACCGTCATAGAGAGAAAAGAGGAGAGGGTTAGGAGGACGGGGAGGAAGTAAAGGAGAAGCGGAAGCGTCGTATACCCGTCGTAGGCGAAAGTTTGTCTTGCCTTCGCGCATCCTTCGCTCTCTTTCTCTCTTACCCGTTCGCATCCACGAACTTGCCGACTACGTGATTTATTCAGCCTATTTTATGCGAGAACCCACCATATGAGATTTCCACGAACACCTTATTTCCTATCCCGGGCTAGCGTAAGCGCGCGACTTCTTGCGAGATCGAAGTAGTCCCGAAGAACGGAAAAATTTCCCTTCGGGGGCGCTAGACTTTCTAGCGAGTAGCTTAAAGAAGAATCTTTCGCTACATTTGACGTATTTAATAATAATCGAATATTTCGGATTAATTTTAGGATTAATAGCATAGATGAATTATTAGACATTGTTGATATTAAACGTCATGGAGCGCTGAAGATACGAGGACGCGATAAACATGTTTAAAAAGTGCTGAAAAAGTGAATGTAAGGTCGGAAAAGAGAAGATTTTATGATCTCGGAGATCACACAGAGGGGGACCGACGCAACGAGGATGTGTCTCTGTCGGACAGGTACAATAACTTACTCGCAATCTTGATAAACAGTCCGACGCACTTACTTTGCATCTCGCGCTTTAGCGGTCGCATTTCCGCGTTAATGCATCTATCGCGTCGCCGGGTTAGCATAATGTAAAATAACCGTAAAATTTCCAGATTCGCTCTTTAATTATTCATCGAAATTTTATATAAAAAAAACTTTAATCTGTCCGCGAAATGCAACTTTTCCCAACTGTCAAGTTTGGTCGTTCAATTAACAAAAATAAATGAACAAAAAACAAGTAAATTATTCTAAATGTATATATTTAATTTTTTATTATGCCTAATATTCCTCGCAAGTCACTGTAAGAAAATATTAATATATTTAATTACTAAAATGTTTTATATTGCGCCTTATATAAACAAACAGGAAAATATTTTTACATTTTACAGAACTCAATATCTGGAAATAAAAAATCTTAAATTTTTTTAAAATTTTTACTACATTTTTTTATCGTAATAATCACAAACGAAAATTTAATTGATTCAGAATAGCTGTACGTAGAAGGTTTCTGAAGAACGTCCTTCGTCATAAGCACATAATTCGCAATTAACTTACGCAGAGTCTGTTCAACGCTAATTAATGAATACGTCAGAAACTTCGGGTAACGTACTTCGATTAGTCTACCAAAGAGTTTTATAGTAGCCATATTAAGCGCCATGAAATTTAATTTCCGATACATCATCGGAATTAGCAATTAATTAAGAAATCTCGTAGCTGACATTTCTTTTTACATTCTATATTATGTAAAGCAAGGAATTATCTATACTTTACTAATTATGTGTCTCTAACGTTATAGACATCTTAATTTTATCATCTTTTCTTAATAACTATGAAATTGCAGTAACATAAAAGTTTTAACATTTACAAGTTAAAGTAATACACGATTACATAGCATCGAAAAATCAATAAATTATTTTATGTTATGCATTTATAATATAAAGACAGAGAAAAAGAAAGTAATATGTCATTATAATCAGCTTTATATATTTTTAATTTCGAGAAATTCTTCAATAGATTTATATCCCAAGTATTACGTCATGATTTTCGTTACTCGTGCATCAAAAGCTCTCGCGAAAGCGGGCGCGAAACGTTCGGACGTCAACGTTGAAAATTGCCGACGTCATCTAAAGGCGAAACGCAATTACCAGCAGAATCGTACACCCTCGTATATACGCGGGTACTGAAAGATCTGCGATTCCCATTTTTATCCGGCGCTAATGGGACGATGTCAAAGTAAAACCCCTATTTGCCATCTTCGTGATTTTCTGGTTCATCGATCCCAAGACTAACCCAATAAGTTAGGCGCCATTCGTCTTGAACGCACCCGTAGACTCGCGTATAATCACGAGGATTAGAGAATATTACCGATCCTCAGTCTCGGATATATACATATACTATATTATATATATATATATATATATATATACAGGGTTTGTCCGGAAAGTAATGCGTCGCATTTTTTTAAAAAAGAATTTATTGATCGCATAGGTAAAACAACTTAAAATTGTTCGAAGTATGACCCTTCTGCGTCAATACATTTTTGCCAACGCGATTTCCATGCGTCATAAGATTTCTGGAACTCCTTGACTGGGATGCTGTTCAGGGAGGCCGTCGAAGTACAGGTAGCTTGTACGTTGTCAACCGACTCGAGCTGTTGTCCTTTGAGCTCCCTTTTCAGCCGAGGAAATAAAAAAAAGTCCGTCGGGGCCAAGTCGGGACTGTAGGGCGGCTGCGGCACCGTTGCCACACCGATCCGGGTCAGGTAGGCCGTAATAACAAAGGCGGTGTGAGCCGGCGCGTTGTCGTGATGGAGTTTCCATGAAGCGCGGATCTCCTTTCGGACGCGGGCGATCCTGTGATTCAGTCTCTGAAGCACTTCCTTGTAAAATTGAGCGTTGACAGTCTGGCCGGGGGGTACGAATTCATGGTGCACTATCCCCTTTGCATCAAAAAAAACAATGAGCATTGACTTCACCCGGGACTTGCTCATGCGAGCCTTCTTCTGGCGCGGCGACGACGTCGTGTGCCATTCCGCACTCTGCCTCTTTGACTCCGGATCGTACTGAAAGACCCATGACTCATCCCCAGTGATAACGTTGTTCAGGAAATTGGGATTATCTTGTCCAGCTTCACGCAAAACTTTATCGCATAGCGTTGCTCTATCGTTCTCTCCATCACAAGTTCGACGCGACCACTAAGCAGAGGTTCACAGAATAAGCCGTCCTAACCCTCCAAGCGCATGGAAACAATTGAGCGACCTACCGTTGGAAAGCTAAGGGTACCCCCCTTCCTCCCCAACCGGTCCCATCGCTCTGCGATGTATAGTCGCGTCACAAAAAAATGCGACGCATTACTTTCCGGACAAACCCTGTATATATATATATATATATATATATATATTAGGGTGATCGTTATATAGGTTTTTTCAGAATTTTAATGTTGGATGGTCGTAAATCAGCTCTAAATACAGAAAAAAAAAATCTCTAATTTTTTCAGATTTTTATTTTGAGTCCTGAGTCTCCCTGCTGGCATGTAATTTTATTAATAATTTTATTAATACCACAGTTCTGCAGCTGCTTCTGTCATCAATTTTTGTTGTAAATAGTTTAAAATTTTAGTGAAAAAAAGTTGAAACTATTTGAAAATACCGAAAATATAGTATAAAATAATATAAAATAATTAAATAATATAAATATAATATAAAATATAATATAAATATATAATATAATAATATAAATAATATATATATAATAATATAATTATATATAATATATATATATATATATAATATTATAATATAATATAATATATAATATAATATAAATGAATAAATAAATAAACTGATATAAGAATATAACATAACACGTGTAAACAGGGAAACTCAAGGCTGAAAATAAAAATCTGAAAAAATTAGAGAATTATTTTTTCTACATTTGGAGCTGATTTATGACCATCCAACATGATGTTCAATTTAACGACCATTCTAATATATATATATATATATATATATATATATGATAAATATTTAAATAGCTTAATATATTATACACAATTTTATTTGTTGTACGTAAACGCAGTAGTAAGTAATGCGAAAAAAGCATAGATTATAATATTTATCGCTTTTTCCTTTATTTCGTTAATCTGAAGTTTAAAATCTATTGACTGAAACACTCAGGCATAATTGCGTTTAAAATATTCCACGAAGACAGAAAAATTAGAATTTTCAATAACCGTATTACACTTTGTACATTGTCGTTCCTGCCAATTCAATTTCTGAAAATATGTAGTCACCAAGTTGTGTTCTTTCTCTCTTAAATAGTGTCTTGAAAATAAGTATTTTGTGTAATATTGCTGTTTAGATAAAACTATTTCTCTGTCACATAATTTGCACTTCATACGAGTGGTTCCAATTCTATCAAATTTTGACTGCCAACCTTCTGGTGAGTTCTCTGAAGTAATATTGTGATATTCTTCCTTGTGATAGATCATTAAATGGTACTTTGCATTCGTTTTGTGTAAAGAAAAACAAGTAATTTCTACAGCACATATATTGCATTTTGCACGTTCAGTATTTATTTGTGTAAAATATTCCAATGCCCATTTCCAGGTACTCCGTGATGAGTGTGCCATAATGTTCGCTACGTATTACAGATAGTGTATGACTAAATACTAAAGAAAATTATTTCAAGTAAAAGTATACAAAGATAGAAGAAAGATGAGGAGGTCGCGGAAATAGATACAAATTATTCTTTGTTTACATGTATATAAATGTTGATATATAATAGAATATAAATTTTTTCAAAAACTTTTAATTTCAACTGTTTGGTTACCTATTTATTTATATACGTGTTGGAATATAAATTAAAGAAACATATTATTATACTTAATCATATCATTTTATTAGCAAAAATAAATGATTACGTCTCAGAGTCGCGTGATGACTTTCTCTTTTCATAAAATCAAAATTTACTTTACTGCAGATATTGCTACTTAATGTTGCACCGTTGTTAACATGCGAAATTAGTTGAAAGATATATATTTTGTGCGTATATGTGTGTTGGAATGTAAAAATAAAGATATATATTATAGTTATTTCTGATAATATTTTATTTATAAAATTTTTAAAAGTTTTATTATCGTTGTTACAATAAATAAATAATAATTATTAATGACAATTAATAATTATATAAATAAATAATTAATAAGTTAATATACTTAGAATAAGAAAAAATTTAAAGTAAATCTAGTTAAAGTCACACATCAAAATGGCAAAAACAAATGATTCGTCATCAGGGATATATGTTTGGTTCCTTTTCTTCTTAATTATATAAATTATTATGTGATCAAAATGTTTTTACTACATCTTTTGCTGCTAATGATTGCTGTAGTAACGTTTTCAGCATCTCTTTTAAAACTTGAACTTCTTGAATTATTGAATGATCTGCAGAGAATAAAAGGTAACAATTACATTAATCAATATTTTAAAATCATATTCAAATCTTATATTAAAGATAAAACACATTTATTATTCAAGTCTTTCCAAAAACTTAAATATTCGATATTATCAAAGTTTGACACCGGAATACTATCGAAAATCAGAAATACTTATTGCATTATTTAGTCCTCGTGTTTATTTATAATTTATAAGAATTGTAAATTATTACAAATTGTCACGAATTATCATAAATTATCGACTGTAAGATTAATAAATACGTGACAAATTTAAATTTAGTATTAGCTAATTATAACTAATCATATTTTAATTCAATATTAGCTATATAAAACTAAATCTAATGCTTGTAATACTAGAGTTTAAATTGCACATATCTGATTTTAATATTTGTAATTTTTACGATATATATGTATGTATATATATATATATATATATATATATATATATATATATATATATACATATATATCGTAATATTTATCATATATATATATATATATATATATATATATGTGATAAATATTTAAATAGCTTAATATATTATACATAATTTTATTTGTTGTACGTAAACGCAGTAGTAAGTAATTCGAAAAAGCATAGATTATAATATTTACCGCTTTTTCCTTTATTTCGTTAATCTGAAGTTTCAGATCTATGGACTAAACACTGGTTCAAATGTTCCACGAAGACAGAAAAATTAGAATTTTCAATAACCGTATTACACGTTGTACATTGTCGTTTCTGCCAATTCAATTTCTTAAAATATTTAGTCACCAAGTTGTGGTCCTCCTCTCTTAACTTGTGTCTGTTACGTAGGTGTGGTGTGTACTGTTGCAGTTTAGTTAAAGCTATTTCTGTGTTACATAATTTGCACTTCATACGAGTGGTTCCAATTCTATCAAATTTTGACTGCCAACCTTCTGGTGAGTTCTCTGAAGTAATATTGTGATATTCTTCCTTGTGATAGATCATTAAATGGTACTTTGCATTCGTTTTGTGTAAAGAAAAACAAGTAATTTCTACAGCACATATATTGCATTTTGCACGTTCAGTATTTATTTGTGTAAAATATTCCAATGCCCATTTCCAGGTACTCCGTGATGAGTATGCCATGATGTTCGCTACGTATTACAGATAGTGTATGACTAAATACAAAAGAAGATTATTTCAAGTAAAAGTATACAAAGATAGAAGAAAGAAGAGGAGGTCGCGGAAATAGATACAAATTATTCTTTGTTTACATGTAAATGTTGATATATAATAGAATCTGAATCTCCTCAAAAACTTTTAATTTTAACTGTTTGGTTACCTATTTATTTATATACGTGTTGGAATATAAATTAAAGAAACATATTATTATATTTAATCATATCATTTTATTAGCAAAAATAAATGATAACGTCTCAGAGTCGCGTGATGACTTTCTCTTTTCATAAAATCAAAATTTACTTTACTGCAGATATTGCTACTTAATGTTGCACCGTTGTTAACATGCGAAATTAGTTGAAAGATATATATTTTGTGCGTATATGTGTGTTGGAATGTAAAAATAAAGATATATATTATAGTTATTTCTGATAATATTTTACTTATAAAATTTTTAAAAGTTTTATTATCGTTGTTACAATAAATAAATAATAATTATTAATGACAATTAATAATTATATCAATAAATAATTTAAAGTTAATATACTTAGAATAAGAAAAAATTTAAAGTAAATCTAGTTAAAGTCACACATCAAAAAGGCAAAAACAAATGATTCGTCATCAGGGATATATGTTTGGTTCCTTTTCTTCTTAATTATATAAATTATTATGTGATCAAAATGTTTTTACTACATCTTTTGCTGCTAATGATTGCTGTAGTAACGTTTTCAGCATCTCTTTTAAAACTTGAACTTCTTGAATTACTGAATGATCTGCACAGAATAAAAGGTAACAATTACATTAATCAATATTTTAAAATCATATTCAAATCTTATATTAAAGATAAAACACATTTATTATTCAAGTCTTTCCAAAAACTTAAATATTCGATATTATCAAAGTTTGACACCGGAATACTATCGAAAATCAGAAATACTTATTGCATTATTTAGTCCCCGTGTTTATTTATAATTTATAAGAATTGCGAATTATTACAAATTGTCACGAATTATCATAAATTATCGACTGTAAGATTAATAAATAGATGGAAAATTTAAATTTAGTATTAGCTAATTATAAGTAATCAATTTTTAATTTAATATTAGCTAAGTAAAACTAAATCCAATGCTTATAAATACTAGAGTTAAAATTGTGCATATCTGACTTGAATATTTATAATATTTACGATATATATATATATATATCGTAATATTTATCATATATATATGTATATGATAAATATTTAAATAGCTTAATATATTATACACAATTTTATTCATTGTACGTAAACGCAGTAGTAAGTAATTCGAAAAAAGCATAGATTATAATATTTACCGCTTTTTCCTTTATTTCGTTAATCTGATGTTTAAGATCTATTGACTGAAACACTGGTAAAAATGTTCCATGAGGACAGAAAAATCAGAAGTTTCAATAACCGTATTACACTTTGTACATTGTCGTTTCTGCCAATTCAATTTCTTAAAATATTTAGTCACCAAGTAGTGGTCCTCCTCTCTTAACTTGTGTCCACGTAGGTGTGATGTGTACAGTTGCTGTTTAGATAAAATTAATTCTCTGTCACATAATTTGCACTTTATACGAGTGGTTCCAATTCCATCAAATTTTGACTCCCAATCTTCTGGTGAGTTCTTTGAAGCAATATATTCTTCTTTGTGCAACCTCTTTAAATGTTGCAGTGCATTACTTTTGTTAATGTAAAAAGAAGTAATTTCTCCAGCACATATATTGCATTTTGCACGTTCAGCATTTATTTCTGTAAAATATTCCAATGCCCATTGCCAGGTACTCCGTGATGAGTGTGCCATGATGTTCGCTACGTATTACAGATAGTGTATGACTAAATACTAAAGAAAATTATTTCAAGTAAAAGTATACAAAGATAGAAGAAAGATGAGGAGGTCGCGGAAATCGATACAAATTATTCTTTGTTTACATGTATATAAATGTTGATATATAATAGAATATAAATTTTTTCAAAAACTTTTAATTTCAACTGTTTGGTTACCTATTTATTTATATACGTGTTGGAATATAAATTAAAGAAACATATTATTATACTTAATCATATCATTTTATTAGCAAAAATAAATGATTACGTCTCAGAGTCGCGTGATGACTTTCTCTTTTCATAAAATCAAAATTTACTTTATCGCAGATATTGCTACTTAATGTTGCACCGTTGTTAACATGCGAAATTAGTTGAAAGATATATATTTTGTGCGTATATGTGTGTTGGAATGTAAAAATAAAGATATATATTATAGTTATTTCTGATAATATTTTACTTATAAAATTTTTAAAAGTTTTATTATTGTTGTTACAATAAATAAATAATAATTATTAATGACAATTAATAATTATCTAATTAAATAATTAATAAGTTAATACACTTAGAATTAGAAAAAATTTAAAGTAAATCTAGTTAAAGTCACACATCAAAATGGCAAAAACAAATGATTCGTCATCAGGGATATATGTTTGGTTCCTTTTCTTCTTAATTATATAAATTATTATGTGATCAAGATGTTTTTTACTACATCTTTTGCTGCTACTGATTGCTGTAATAACGTTTTCAGCATCTCTTTTAAAACTTGAACTTCTTGAATTACTGAATGATCTGCACAGAATAAAAGGTAACAATTACATTAATCAATATTTTAAAATCATATTCAAATCTTATATTAAAGATAAAACACATTTATTATTCAAGACTTTCCAAAAACTTAAATATTTCGATATTATCAAATTTTGACACCGGAATACTATCGAAAATCAGAAATACTTATTGCATTATTTAGTCCTCGTGTTTATTTATAATTTATAAGAATTGCGAATTATTACAAATTGTCACGAAGTATCATAAATTATCGACTGTAAGATTAAATATATGGCAAATTTAAATTTAGTATTAGCTAATTATAAGTAATCATATTTTAATTCAATATTAGCTATATAAAACTAAATCTAATGCTTGTAATACTAGAGTTTAAATTGCACATATCTGATTTTAATATTTGTAATTTTTACGATATATATGTATATATATATGATAAATATTTAAATAGCTTAATATATTATACACAATTTTATTCATTGTACGTAAACGCAGTAGTAAGTAATTCGAAAAAAGCATAGATTATAATATTTACCGCTTTTTCCTTTATTTCGTTAATCTGAAGTTTCAGATCTATGGACTAAAACACAGGTTCAAATGTTCCACGAAGACAGAAAAATTAGAATTTTCAATAACCGTATTACACATTGTACATTGTCGTTTCTGCCAATTCAATTTCTTAAAATATTTAGTCACCAAGTTGTGGTCCTCCTCTCTTAACTTGTGTCCGTTACGTAGGTGTGGTGTGTACTGTTGCTGTTTAACTAAAGCTATTTCTGTGTTACATAATTTGCACTTCCAACGAGTGGTTCCAATTCTATTAAATTTTGACTGCCAACCTTCTGATGAGTTCTCTAAAGTAATATTGCGATATTCTACCTTGTGACACCTCTTTAAATGACTCTGTGCATTCCCTTTGTTAATATAAAAAGAAACATATTCTCGAGCACATATATTGCATTTTGCATATTCAGCATCTATTTGTGTAAAATATTCCAATGCCCATTTCCAGGTACACCCTGATGAGTGTGCCATGATGTTCGCTACGTATTACAGATAGTGTATGACTAAATACAAAAGAAGATTATTTCAAGTAAAAGTATACAAAGATAGAAGAAAGAAGAGGAGGTCGCGGAAATAGATACAAATTATTCTTTGTTTACATGTAAATGTTGATATATAATAGAATCTAAAACTCCTCAAAAACTTTTAACTTTAACTGTTTGGTTACTTATTTATTTAAATACGTGTTGGAATATAAATTAAAGAAACATATTATTATACTTAATCATATCATTTTATTAGCAAAAATAAATGATTACGTCTTAGGGTCGCGTGATGACTTTCTCTTTTTTAATGTTGCACCGTTTTCAACACGCGAAATTAGTTGAAAGATATATATTTTGTGCGTATATGTGTGTTGGAATGTAAAAATAAAGGTATATATTATAGTTATTTCTGATAATATTTTATTTATAAAATTTTTTAATGTTTTATTATCGTTGTTACAATAAATAAATAATAATTATTAATGACAATTAATAATTATATAAATAAATAATTTAAAGTTAATATACTTAGAATAAGAAAAAATTTAAAGTAAATCTAGTTAAAGTCACACATCAAAAAGGCAAAAACAAATGATTCGTCATCAGGGATATATGTTTGGTTCCTTTTTTTCTTAATTATATAAATTATTATGTGATCAAAATGTTTTTACTACATCTTTTGCTGCTACTGATTGCTGTAGTAACTTTTTCAGCATCTCTTTTAAAACTTGAACTTCTTGAATTACTGAATGATCTGCACAGAATAAAAGGTAACAATTACATTAATCAATATTTTAAAATCATATTCAAATCTTATATTAAAGATAAAACACATTTATTATTCAAGTCTTTCCAAAAACTTAAATATTCGATATTATCAAAGTTTGACACCGGAATACTATCGAAAATCAGAAATACTTATTGCATTATTTAGTCCCCGTGTTTATTTATAATTTATAAGAATTGCGAATTATTACAAATTGTCACGAATTATCATAAATTATCGACTGTAAGATTAATAAATAGATGGCAAATTTAAATTTAGTATTAGCTAATTATAAGTAATCATATTTTAATTTAATATTAGCTAAGTAAAACTAAATCCAATGCTTATAAATACTACAGTTTAAATTGTGCATATCTTGAGTTGAATATTTATAATATTTACGATATATATGTATATATATTAGGGTGGTCGTTATATAGGTTTTTTTAGAATTTTAATGTTGGATGGTCGTAAATCAGCTCTAAATGTAGAAAAAAAAAATCTCTAATTTCTTCAGATTTTTATTTTGAGTCCTGAGTCTCCCTGTTGGCATGTAATTTTATTAATAATTTTATTAATACCACAGTTCTGCAGCTGCTTCTGTCATCAATTATTGTTGTAAATAGTTTGAAATTTTAGTGAAAAAAAGTTGAAACTATTTGAAAATACCGAAAATATAGTATAAAATAATATAAAATAATTAAATAATATAAATATAATATAAAATATAATATAAATATATAATATAATAATATAAATAATATATATATAACAATATTATTATATATAATATATATATATATGTATATATATAATATTATAATATAATATAATATATAATATAATATAAATGAATAAATAAATGAACTGATAGAATATAACATAACACGTGTAAACAGGGAGACTCAAGTCTGAAAATAAAAATCTGAAAAAATTAGAGAATTCTTTTTTCTACATTTGGAGCTGATTTATGACCATCCAACATGATGTTCAATTTAACGACCATCCTAATATATATATATATATATATATAATATCCATATTAAATCCAATTAGGATACGTTATAATTATAACTATTACGGTACGTTATAATTATAATTTTTGTTTGTAATTTATTTTGATGAAGCTGTAGTCATAAATTTATGGAGCGCAAAATTTAAATGTATACTAACTTTAAAAAATAAAACCAAGATTATATTAAATTATAATTTGTTTAAATAAAAGATATATTTTAAAGTATACTTTTCAGCGTTATTTTAAATGCTATATATTTACATTCCTCTAAAAAATTAGATGTTGCAATGCATGAAAAATCCCGAAAATAGCAATCGATTTCACTGCTTATCAACCAGTTTATTGCGAGTAAAGTCTAACGATGTTGCAACAGCATCGTTAGATTTGTTGCAGAGATGACCGTGCATCATTCATGCGAGCAAAGACCCGAAACAATAATTGGCTCGTCCACTCAGCATCTCTCGCTATGGAGCGGCCGATGGCTGTATTCGTTGAGATTACGCAAAATGGTCGTAAATGCCTGGAGAGTACCGGCCAGTCCAGAGAGTAGAACTCCACCCTGCCACCGTCGAAGAGTGAGCTACTATCTCTCAACTGCAGTTACAACTGCACAAAGGTTAATGCATGCTATTGTTGCTGCCAGCCGGCCAGAACTGCCGTGTTTTCGTCGGATCGCAGACAGACGCATTCATACGGATGTCGCCGAATGCACTCTTAGGTTTCGGTGATAATCGCTATACGAGTATTTAACAAATAACACTATTGTATATAAATAAATTCCCAAAATTATGAATAGCAGTCACTAGTGTTTAAATAGGAATTGTATAGAAATTAATCGACCAAACTAGCGAGTAAATGATTTATTCAGCTTCACTATTATATATATATTTGTTTTGTTAATAAAATCTTTCAATATATAGTATCTTATATTCCAAAACAAGATTTTATCTAATTATCTATCTTTGAAACTTTTTTCGTCATTTCTCAATTTCCCATCGCTCGAAAATTCTCTCTCCTCTTTTTCTCCATTCTTAAGTTTTTCTTTGGTATTTCTATTTCGAGATAGCAATAATTTGGAAACTTTCCGTGTTTTAAGCAGACGAGAGAAAACAAGAACTCCATTTGTACTAATGCATTTTTCACCAAGAAAAGCCCGTTCTTTCCGGACTGACAGCTTTACTGATAATTGACGTGTTTCGCCGCAAAATCACATCAAACAAGCTAAACAGCCTACGTAAAAGCGTACGTTGATAATACCGGGGATTGCCGCAAGGTTCTTACTCGAAGTGAATGGAGGGTGATAAAGCGAGACGAGATTCATCACGTGAATGGAAGAGACACGACTCGGCTCGGCCCGACTTTGCTCGGTGCGTCGCATCGCGTCGCGTCGTCACGTGATAGGAAAATGAGAATCAGGGCAGATCAAAGCAAAGCGGAGCCGGTACACGTCGAAGTTGATGGAGAACGTTAGCGAATTGCGAATCTCGTCGAAGCGCCGACGCATCTCGACTAGGAGAGGAATGAGGAAGAAACCGACGGGAACGGACAGAGAAAAGACTAAGTCGATTTTAATTTAACCGGAGGATAAATTAAAGGGCATCAATCCGTAGGGCAAAGTGCTACGGAGGATTAACAGTCGGCTCTTAAGGATCTAAAAGGGCGGCGGGGTAACGACAGGCCTTTCGAGTGAAACGACGGCCGGATACCTAATTCGCTCGGCCCTTGGTCTACCTAACGGAGGTAATCTTCCAACTCCGTCGTACTTAAGGATGTACGTGCAGCTCCTGCAAATTGTACATGGAACTAAAAATTTTTTTAAAAAATCCTTTATGCAACAAAATGCGAAAAATTACATTATTTTAATAACTAAATTACAATACAATCTCAAATTTTTAAATTATTAATATCTCTTAAATTTATATACCAAAATTATATCTTTATACGCATAAAATAGATTAATAAAATATTATATATATTAATTATTAGATATATAATATGTAAAATTTAATACACTATTTTATTAATATATTTTTGAACATAAATAAATTTAATATATAATAGAAAATATATTGATTAAAGAAATATAAAATATATAGCTTGAATTTGTAATGACTGTGCACTACACCGCATTGTTCTATTATAAAAACGCGATGTCTTTAACTGAGATAAGGCAGCCAGATGGAGCAATTCCATTGTGGCAATATTAGGGTCTTGCATCGACTTTAACAATCGAAGCCAGCTTTTCGATAATGACAATACGTAAACTGCAGGTTAAAAAGAGCCATAAAATCAAGAATACGCCGCGCCTATGACCATTCGCTATTGTCGTGCCAAATCCCCAGAAAGGTATATTCCATTTAATAACATTTTTCGATAACGATATTACAGACGATACAAACTTATTTTCTAAAACACACCGTATCGCGCCGTTACCATTATTAATCGTAATTGTTAAACGTAACAACGCAAGGAACGTGATTGTACAAAATACGTATTTATCTTATTTATTTTCTTATATAAATACGTTAGTTTTCTTTTTTTAGTGTTGCGTGAAAATAAATATAATTACGCAACAATGCATTATATTTTAGAATACAGTAAAAGCAGATGTAAAACGTCATTTAGAAAGGAAACTCACTGAATTATAATTTCATAAATGGGGATGCAAACGGATATATAAAGCTCCGAAAGCTTCAGGTCGACGTTTCACGTCATCTCGTGCGATTAGGGAACACGGGGACGCAACATCGTTAGCGATTTATAACGGTAACACATAAAAGTTATCTGCGCGCGTTTCCACTGAATTTCTTCTATATAAAAGAAAAATAAGCGTCTTGTCGCGTGCCGCGAGAATTTAAGAAGAGAATATATTCAAATTAATGGTTACGCGCTTTCAGTCTATTTCGAAGTCATATTATTACCCAGAATACAATGTCACTCGCTTTTTGAACATAAGACAAACGTGCTCGTATCCATTTCACATTTGTACCAACCTCTTTTTCGTTGCTAAGACCGATTTCGAATTATAAATAAAATAGAGAAAGATTTTTATTAAATTAATAGAGGAAAAAGTGAAAATATGAATTACTTTTTTATTTTAAACAGAGAGATCACTTAATTTATTGTATCATATATTATTATTAATTAGGAAGAAAAATAAGACTATTGAAAGAATATAAAAATTTTTTGTTAACACTTTGCAAAATGTGGATCTTGGTAAGATGGTAATATAAAGCAGGCATAAAATTATAAGCAAAGGTTTTAATTTTTTGTAATTTAATAAATTTTATATTATTAAAACAACCTTTTCATTAAATTTCTTTGAAATGTAAAAGAGAAAATTATAGTTTAAAAATACAAGGAAAAAATTGCTTTTAGAAATTTTAAAAAGTAGGCTCAATTCAAATTACATTGAAGTCTTTTACGAATAAAAGTCGGAAATGAAAACGTCAAATTTCCATCCATTGCGTAACCCATTTCTATCATATCAAACATTGAACCCAAAGTTCTCTGGATATTAACATTTTAATGTTTCACCACAATTATTCTACATTAATTTCGCCCAATGCTATTTTTTAAGCAATCAAATGAATCTCAGAATTAAAAATATATTTTCAGATAATTAATTCTACCATTTAAACTTTAATCTTATTACTATCCGACACACTACAGATGACATATATTAGTTTTATCAAAAAATATAAGAAAAATATTTGTAATCTTATAATTTACGAAAAGTTTGATATTTAAAAAACTCAACACTTATAAGAAATATTCAATTAAACAAGTTTTTATTTGAAAAGGAAATTTTATACGATTAATATATCATCTCTTTCTCCTCAACTTATAGGACATAATGGCGTGAAAATACGCGAGATGACGAGTGGTATAAGATAAGAAGATTAGATGAGATGGGATAATATATGCGGTAGGTCTTGCGGCTGTGCTGTTTTAACTGTTAATTCGTTGTGGATTAATTAAAACGGTTTGCAAGGGAGTGGAACCCTTATACTCGTTGTTAGTATTGCTCCGAGATAGACAATAACGAAAGTAATATATTTCGTCAACGACAACCACTAAACTGCTCATCCGTACATATACATGTTCACCTAAACGAGTGTTAAGCCGCTTGCCAGACGTTACAAGGGCTACTTTACCCTCTGTCTGATGAAATTCTCTGCTGAAATTATTTTCAGGCTTGGCGACGAGTTAACGAAGCAGCTTGTCGTCAAAAATAAAAGCGAGAAGATGAAGAAAAAGGGATCAGTCAGAAATTTTCACGTTGATAATACAAATCATTTAACTAATTAATCTAGTTAATATAATGAAATTTTTGTTAGTCAAATACAAGATATATTTTTTACGCTAATAGATTTAAATTTTTCAAATATTGTAGACTAATATCAAATATATATATATATAATATTAAATTCTGTTGTACATATATAACTACCAGAAGAACACAATTAAAACAATATCATTTGAACGAGTATACGCGGAACGCAACTTACATCTAGTCGCAAGAAAAATTCGCGCAGATTTATATTGTCAAACATCTCTTTCAAGCAATTTCAAACCCGCTTGGTTCCCGCGCGTATAAACGATAGAGTACGATGATTACGCGCCGGAAGCTGAAAAGCAATTTCTCGTCGCAGACGTCGGGGAGAAGAGTTCGCGTCTCTCTCACTTGGAGCAACCCGGAGAGGTATAACGCTCGAATCGTTCCGCGCCTTGCGAAAGCGCGACTCTTGCCGATTGCATTCTCTGCCGACAACGCACAAACGTAAATTAAAAATGCTCCGACGCGGTTAACGAGCGGCGAACGACAAAGGGGCAACGGCGGGCAACGCAAAGAGAACAAGAGACGCGGCGGTGGCGCGCGCGCACGGTGGCGAAAATTAATATCACCCTTCTGCTCTGCCTTCGACCCTCCCGGTGTTATACACGCGCGGGATCCCTCGCGTATGCAAGCGCGCGTGTAACGCGCGTCAAAAGTGCAAACGCGCCCGCTGTTCGTCGGAAAACTTTCGTCCGACCGTGTGTGTTTCCAATTTTCCCGCTTGTACCGGAGAAAGGGACAAATTAAATAATGGAATCCAAATTTTAATTTAAGTTTCGCCAAATCTAACAGTTATATAACTGCAAGCCAGAAATTGTCGGCCTATAAAATTTTCGGGAATATTTTCGACAAATTTCTAAGAAGTCTTTCAAGATATTTTTATTGTATTTTAAGATTCGATAAATTATTACCGCGATTATTCCTGATACGCGCGAAGCGTAAAATGGAAAGATACATTAAATAAGGCTGATCTATTGTAGAAAATAAATTATGCAAATATAAATATTATGACGCTGTTTTAATAATTTTTTATTTTTCTAAACTTTTATTTATTTTTATTTTTCTTCAGTACACAGATTTGAATATTTTTCGAGACGGAAAATTTCTCGACGAAAGCCGCGTCAAAGAGAAATAAATTATTACAAACTATCGTGTCGCATAGCACGAACTCTAAATTTGTTCCACTCGATGCACCCGAGCGTTTCGCACCGCGTTAATGCCATGTTCGACCTCGAGAAGCATTAACACCAAGGCTGTTGATCGCAGCCTTAATTTACGATGTTTAAACGAACGGTCAAACGACTTGGTGACGCGAAAGAATTTAATTACATACGCGGCCTGAAAAAGATTGTGAAGTCGAAAGCAAAAAACTGCGACTACCACATCCACACCTATAACTCGGCCTGTATAACTGAAAAGAAAATTAAAAATGAAAGAACGATTTGCCTCTTAAACGAAGTACTACAGCTAACCCGAACGCGAGACTATCTAACCAGAATATGATACAACATCGCGTCGTCTCGTTAGAGAAACGTTTGCTTGCTAAGGGAAACGAACGTCAAAAGAGAAGCTACGTGCAAAGGATGTAAAAAAATGTGTTACTTAGCAAATATCATTAATTTATTAAATTTAATCTCTTTTTCCAGGAAAAAACTTTTCAACTTAAATTAATATTGGTCATAGTTAATTGTTTCACATATTATATCATGTCACATTTTAAGATCAGAAATTAAGTTTCTATATAGAAAGTTGTGTTTTAGCACTTGATAAGGGCCGAAACGTCGTGAATATTAAATAAAGATTATTAAATAGCCAGAGTTGGTTGATTAAATTACTACCATTTTTAATTATCATCTGGTGACTTCAGAGATTTTTACATCTTTTAAATTAATATATACCTTCAATTTTTAATAAAATACTTAACCTTAATGTCTTACATCAATTTGCTTGGAATATCTCTTCATTCTGACAGAAGGATTTATTGCTTACTATTGTGTGATCGCTCGAAAGCGTCAACGGATCGCGAGCCAAGTGCTCCGCGACGATACGATCCAAAATGAAAGCGGATTGAAATAAAAGTGGATTGAAGTGAAAAAAAGCTGATGAAATCGACAAGCGAGCGCGATCAGGCGAAAAGAGTCGAGTATCGCGGAAAAAGGGCGAGAGGAAGGGATAGGTGTCGAAGGATAGTATAGTCCGACCCGTAGCGTTCGACTCGTACAATGTCGATGAAGTAAAACGCAGTACCGGGAGGTAATTGGCACACCTTTCAGATGTAAATGCGGTTCGTTAGGGAGGTTTCCAGCCGGCGATGCATCGCTGACGATGCACCGGGAGAATCAGACTCGGCCAGTTGCCGCTCTATAACGGGATGGTGAATTGACACGACTCACCCTTCTTCCTCTGTCCCTCTCTTGATCTATCCGTCTCTCTTTTCCTCGCCGTCCCGCGTTTTCGTGACGGAGCGAGCAAAACCCCAGAAGCCGAGCCACGAACGCTAAGTGCCACGTGTTTTATCATGGTAATACGTCATCGGAAACTCTTTCGCGACACCGCCACCACCAATCATAGATACGACGACGAACTGGCGAAAATTTGCGAACGAGTCGCGTGGCGTACTAATTTCGAGTCTTATCGAGCGATTCGTTATACATGCGCGACATTTTACCCTCGACCCTTTACCTAGAGAAATAATGGATCGCGATATATGGTTCGCTGTATTTTTATCACACGATACATATACTTCGAAATGCTATATTAATGTACGAAAGAAATGATGTATTATAATTGAATTACGAGTTCTTTCTATCGAACATTTTTATTTATAGGTATTAAATTGCAATATTATTTTATTATTTGATCGTAATATTTTTGATATTTTATTATTTTTTTCCGAACTGAAATAAAACGGACGCTGTTTACGCACAACGTGATAACGCGTTTGTCTGTGTCTTAATTCAATTTCGTTCCTTTTGCGCACAGTTTGTAACGAACGTTTTCTTTTATCCCGCCAGATTACCGCAGTAACGCGGAAAATTTTCGTCCGAAACTCCGCGCCCGATTACAGGCGATCGTATCTCCTTCGACGAAACTCTCGAAGGTCGAATATACCGGGGAATCTGCAGCCGGCCTCGTTACGAAGTTTCTCGTTACCCGTAGAGGCACCCTCCATGGTTCCCTAGTCTAGTACGAGGTGAGCTGTTGGATAGCGAACGAGCTCGCGCGCGCGGATGAGCTCGAGATTGAATTCAGCGAAAATTAACGGATATTGTTTATAAGCGGAAACCTCCACGCGCGTTCCCCGTGTAGATTGACATTACTTGCACGGGTGATTATCGGTATGTCGAGAGATCGATCGATCCCGTCTCGCGCGCGGCCTCCGCCGCATTCCTATCCGAAATTCGCATTCAGTCTGCCGTAATCCTAAGAGCGTATAGAAGCCAAGTGATGACGGTGCTTTGAGCCCTCGCACATAATTACGCGTGATAAGACGAAAGCCGGCGAATTTCGGGACTGGAGGAACGCATCTTTCGAGAATTCAATTCGCAAGATGTCAAACTCCAGAGACTAAATAATCGAAAAAAATCACTCCAAAATTCCTTCGTTTTTTTATGTCGCACATAACTTATTTTTCGCTATCTAAATATAATGTTTTATATCACATTTTTTGAAAAATATATATATATATATATATATGTAATTTGTTTGTAAATTTTGTATTATTCCCTAAAACGTAATTTAAGATGTAAAGCTATTTAATGCACCCTCCCCGAGACGCGATTAATATTTGGACGAGACAAGACCACCATCGCCGAGTTAATAGCGCATACACGCAACCATAATAATCTTTCCATAATTGCTAATCGATTGCTGGTAATCTACGATCATTCACGGAACAGTATCAATAGAGGGAGGGAATGCAATGTCACTGCCATAAGGCTGGGCGCGCGCTATTGATAAATCTTCGACGACAGCTCGATTGAACGAAAATCACGTCAGCGTCACACACAGCCCCATGATAGGAGGGTATTAACGTTCCGTAACGTTATTCATTTATCAACTATTCATATCCAGAGCTTGAGAAACACGCTCACACGTGTCTACACGTCATATTTCACATATACGTGAAATTGTTAATCGCTCTAGTTATTAGTCATCTTTCAATTGCAATTCTACATATGTCATTCGTGCAAATGGGAAACGCTTTAATAATTTTCAGAGAAAGATATAAAAAACATAGGTCTCGCGTTATTTTCAGTTCGATTGTTTCACACAACGAGCGATAGTTATTTCGCCAATTTGGCGATCGATGTACGCTCATTGGAATTCCCAGCCATTCCGTGTATCGTACAGAACTGGATGTATGAAACAGCGGTTCTCGTAGCGAGAGGCGCGGCGAGCCGCTGATTAGCAGAAGTCAAGCTGTGGATTAATAGCGTTTACCGATCCGCATTAGTTACGGTTAGTACATTTCAACGCGGTGCCTTGAAATTAGGCACGTACGATAATTAGACGCCGAGCTGCCGCTATTCCATTGCAGGGACCATACGCGCTGTGAAGGATAATTCGTATGGTCAATAGTTACCCTTGCGCTGCGCTGCAGTGTCGGTCAAGATATTTAATCGATCATTACCGGGATAAATGGAGAACTCGTAAACGCGATCTTGCATATTGTCGACGTGATTTTCCATCGATAAATTATACAAACGCTTGTTAATATTTGGTTGAGTTTTCACATGACATGGGATATTAATTTATAATTTCTATTTGATCTCTTATTTGAAGCAAAATAAATTGTACATGCATTTATTATGAGACAATACAAACTGGGAAAAAATTATTTAAAAAATAAAATAATAATAATACTATAAGAACTTTGAAGAAAGTAAATGTATTTCGGGACAAGCATATATCGAGATAGACGGCACATAAAATTACTAATTGCATTAAATTTAAAAAAAAAATTTTAGTCGTTAATATTTGGTTGAGTTTTCACATGGCATGGGATATTAATTTATAATTTCTATTTGATCTCTTATTTGAAGCAAAATAAATTGTACATGCATTTAGTATGAGACAATACAAACTGGGAAAAAATTATTTAAAAAATAAAATAATAATAATACTATAAGAACTTTGAAGAAAGTAAATGTATTTCGGGACAAGCATATATCGAGATAGACGGCACATAAAATTACTAATTGCATTAAATTTAAAAAAAAATTTTAGTCGTTAATATTTGGTTGAGTTTTCACATGGCATGGGATATTAATTTATAATTTCTATTTGATCTCTTATTTGAAGCAAAATAAATTGTACATGCATTTAGTATGAGACAATACAAACTGGGAAAAAATTATTTAAAAAATAAAATAATAATACTATAAGAACTTTGAAGAAAGTAACATACACAAAATGTATTTCGGGACAAGCATATATCGAGATAGACGGCACATAATATTACAAATTGCATTAAATTAAAAAAAAAATTTTACTCGTTAATATTTAGTTGAGTTTTCACATGACATGGGATATTAATTTATAATTTCTATTTGATCTTTTATTTGAAGCAAATTAAATTGTACCTACATTTAGTATGAGACAATACAAACTGGGAAAAAATTATTTAAAAAATAAAATAATAATAATACTATAAGAACTTTGAAGAAAGTAACATACACAAAATGTATTTCGGGACAAGCATATATCGAGATAGACGGCACCATAAAATTACTAATTGCATTAAATTTAAAAAAAAATTTTACTCGTTAATATTTGGTTGAGTTTTCACATGGCATGGGATATTAATTTATAATTTCTATTTGATCTCTTATTTGAAGCAAAATAAATTGTACATGCATTTAGTATGAGACAATACAAACTGGGAAAAAATTATTTAAAAAATAAAATAATAATAATACTATAAGAACTTTGAAGAAGGTAACATACACAAAATATATTTCGGGACAAGCATATATCGAGATAGACGGCACCATAAAATTACTAATTGCATTAAATTTAAAAAAAAATTTTACTCGTTAATATTTGGTTGAGTTTTCACATGGTATGGGATATTAATTTATAATTTCTATTTGATCTCTTATTTGAAGCAAAATAAATTGTACCTACATTTAGTATGAGACAATACAAACTGGGAAAAAATTATTTAAAAAATAAAATAATAATAATACTATAAGAACTTTGAAGAAGGTAACATACACAAAATATATTTCGGGACAAGCATATATCGAGATAGACGGCACATAAAATTACTAATTGCATTAAATTAAAAAAAAAATTTTAGTCGTTAATATTTGGTTGAGTTTTCACATGACATGGGATATTAATTTATAATTTCTATTTGATCTTTTATTTGAAGCAAATTAAATTGTACCTACATTTAGTATGAGACAATACAAACTGGGAAAAAATTATTTAAAAAATAAAATAATAATAATACTATAAGAACTTTGAAGAAAGTAACATACACAAAATGTATTTCGGGACAAGCATATATCGAGATAGACGGCACCATAAAATTACTAATTGCATTAAATTTAAAAAAAAATTTTACTCGTTAATATTTGGTTGAGTTTTCACATGGCATGGGATATTAATTTATAATTTCTATTTGATCTCTTATTTGAAGCAAAATAAATTGTACCTACATTTAGTATGAGACAATACAAACTGGGAAAAAATTATTTAAAAAATAAAATAATAATAATACTATAAGAACTTTGAAGAAGGTAACATACACAAAATATATTTCGGGACAAGCATATATCGAGATAGACGGCACATAAAATTACCAATTGCATTAAATTAAAAAAAAAATTGTAATCATGAATTATAGATTGTGTAAAGTGGATTTAACGCGCGTACCGCGTTGTATGTAAATTATTTTGTCTAGACAGAGCAGATCCGCACAATCGATCGTGAGCAATTTGTCTCGGGGACCGTGCCAACATCCGGGTGTTCGCGAAGAACGAAGAGAGATCTTGGTTCCGTTGCCTGGCGGCGCGGAAGTGGATAACGACCCCGCGGTGGAAAAAACTTTTAAAGTAAATATCGTAAAAATTCATTTCCTGCCAGCAATACGTTTCTATTCGTTTCCCTCGTTCCCGCGTTCTCCACCTCCTTCTCCCTCTCGTTTTTGCTTCTTTCCGCTCGCGCGTTTCCCGCCTTTGCTCGCTCGAATACAATAATCCTGGTATGGAAGTTCTCGTATTTGCGAGCATTTAGGGTGGTTTGAAGGGAACGGGGGCGAAAAGTGTCGGGGGATTGGCCCGGGAAAGAGGCAGGTATACAGGTGTTAGCATATATCGTTTAAGCGTGCCGTGTTCTTTATGGTGAAATTAAAACAAGCGGGATCTCCCGCCCATACGTGAATAGAGAACGGTTAACGCGAGGTGTTCGTCGACGGCACACAAATCAGTCCCATAGAGCTAAACCCCGATCGAGCCATATTTTATATCTCCAACGGGCAATCAAAGTATTATCCGCAAATATTTTTCCTCGAGATATATAAATGGGTATGCCTCACAATGGCTCTCGTCAACACATTTTTCAAGAAACGACGACAAACGCCCCGGCCTGAAAAATGTCTCCTGTCTGATATTGGCGGAACTTTTCCGATTCGCCATTGGCAATGTAAACTCGCCTCTACGTGCATTATGCATGCCAGGAAATAGAACGAGTAGGGAACGCGACCTAACACACGTACGCGCGTGTATATCGACCTGCAAATGTGTCGGGGGTGGCTCGGCCGGGGCCCGGAATTCGGATAATCATGTTACAGTGAACGAGTTGTAAAATTCATGCCTCGTAAATACGAAATTTCCATTGACAATGGAGAAATGGTCCGATCCCGATAGCCGCTGGCCCTCTTTTTTTTTCTCTCGCCATAGTGTGTGACGAGTTTTGAAAATGATACATTCGTATTTCGCACTTTCTGATCGTATTTGATGATAGAAAAAAATATATAGATAGGTATATTTTTTTCAGAGAAATTTCGAATTTAAAATTTTTCAAACGCAAAGGGAAAAAAGCTATCTTATTCTCTCGTACAATGTCATTCCACGAGATGATTTATAATAGGTATACCACACAGCTTCATCGTGTTTACAGACATTTGTTGATTTATAATAAATGCGTTTCGCTGCTGTCCCCCTGCTACCCTTTGCGAACTGTTATTTATCAGCGAGCGAGATTATCTGCGATAATTGCGCGTTCGTGATTTCACAATTAATTCGTCTCCGATATGACTATAATTCAAGATTTTGCATGCTCGTCACGCATGTCTTGTCATTATGACATCGATGACAACATATAGTAATCGCCAATACCACGTTTGTACGATCAGGTTAATGTTGATTGACGCCCTATATACGCGCATACGGAGGATGCTCCTCGTCGTATGCACACAGACGAAGTATCGAAGCCGGGGGGATATGCGCCGAGCCATAATTAAACCAACACGTACCATGACTGTTTGCCTTCGTATAGCCGGACAGCCTATACGTAATGCTATAAATGCAACTAATCAGATCTACGAAGACCAAAGGGAAATTGATTTTCGAACGTGCGTGGAACACGTTCTTGGAAATATTTTTTTTTTTTTAATCTTTTATCATTGAGGAAAGATTTTTATTAATTATTATCTATTTTTTTTAATTCGACTCTCGTGGAAGAAAAAGCGATCGATACCATTTACAAGACATAATCCAGCATCTTGCGTATCTTATAATCAGTGTTGGGTAGTAGCTAGATACATGGATCTAGATACAGTATTTAGATATGATTTGTGTACCTGAGTCTGTATCTGAAATATATTCGAATTAAAGTATAATCATTCTTTCGTCTTTATTAATATTTTTGTTTATATTCCGATTTTGTTTGTTAGTCTTAACACGTGAAAAATGCCTTAAAGATACTCCAAACTATTTCGCCATGGTACTAAAATTTGACCAATGCTTTATAATTTAAAGAATTGTATTTAAAAAAAATATGTGAAAATGTATCTGCAAATGTATCTGAATTGCTTTTTTCAGATACATTTGCAGATACATTTTCACATATTTTTTTAAATAGCTCAATCCTTTAAATTTTTAAAAGATTAAGGCTGCAAGTTATCAACATATCGTCATCAACACCGATCGAGCGATTATTAAGCATTGGTCAAATTTTAGTACCATGGCAAAATAGTTTGGAGTATCTTTAAGGCATTTTTCACGTGTTAAGACTAACAAATAAAATCGGAATATAAATAAAAATATTAATAAAGATAAAAGAATTATTCAGTACATTTTGTGCATATTACCATTATTATGATAAAATATAATTTAAAAGTATCTGAGTATCTAGATATATTTTTTTACACGCATCTGTATCGAGATACATTTTAAATGTATCCTATCCATCACTGCTTATAATAAAGTAACACGATGTTTTTCCGCAGTCAACACTGTGTTCAACCAACGATAATCTTCGTAGATAAATTCTTACAAATATACTTCATCATCTAAACACGCGTCACCAAGGTTCATCGAGTTAAAAATGCAGTCACTATCGGGCAACGATTCGAGTCAAATACCATCGGCGGTATCTTATTTTCCAAGAAACAAAAGAGAGATTGAAAGGTCGCGTCGAGGAAACGACATACCACTTGTCCGACAGACAAAGAAGCCCGTTTCTCCATAGCTCCGACATTACTATTTGGAGAGAAGGTACGTAACGCCGTGCGCAGAGACCCAGGAGATCCAAACGAGGAATTTGAAATTCTCCGTCTTATCCCTCCCTTTCTTCATCCGGTCTGTCTCCCGTGATGCGGGAGCCGAGCGGGTCGAAAGTCAATAATCTTCAAGTAATCCGTCTTTCCGGCGAAAGCTATTTTCATTGTACTCCAGATTCGTGGCGCGAGTCACGGTTAGAGGACACGAAGGGGTGGGCTATAAAGGGAGGGGAGGAATACGGTGCGTTAATCAACTAAAAGCCGGTAGTCTGGGTTTACACACCGCGTCTCAATAGCCACTATCGTCTACCTCGCATACCGATAACTCCGTCCGGAGAGACGACGAGATGCATACATAAGCGCGCGCGTGCAGGCCACATTCTGTAATCAGCTCCCGCGTCCGTTGAGCGATAGCCCATATTTACTTATTGCGTGCCATCGATCATTCAAGATTCCAGACGATAGAACCGTTGCGTGTCGCGACGAGATTCAAAGTTACGCGGCGATACAGAGGGACGTTTGACAGTTGTAATTGTGACTGGGCGTCGTCTCTTATGACATGACACAAGAAAGTCTTGCTAAAAATTATAATAAGTTATATAATAAATTTGAATATTAAAAATTAGACGATAACACAAGCACGTTGCGAAGATAATGTGCACAACAATTTTCATCATATAGAACACGCGAATAATCGTAAAATACGGATATAATGTCGACGAGAATAAAACCGAGAACACAAAGCGCAAGTATCACTTGCAGTTCTATATGACGAGTAGAGACAGGTACTTTTGTCCGACATTTTATAAAAATCTCCTCACGAGTATATTAATAAATTATTTAACATGTACTATATTTATATATTACATATTAAGAATAAGAAAGAGAGAGAGAGAGAAAGAGATAAATTTATCATGGATTCTACAAAAATAATTTTCTAAATACTGTATTAACAAGTATTTAAATAGATATTAAATTTTCCAATTTGTTTACATAGCCAATGCATTAATTGTATAATAAAAGTAATATAAAATTAATGCAATCTCATAAATAAAATGGCATTATTAAATACGAGTAAGTGTAATACAGTAAAGATTTTTTATTTCATGTAATATATACGTATTTTTTCTTTCATTTGATTTGATTGTTTATGTTAAATAATTTAGTAGACCTACACTTTTCTAATTTGAATATACTTAATAAAGTAGTTTTATTTTTGCTTAATTCCATATTTACAAAGCATTTAACTAACTATTTCTGTTAAGATTGAATAAAAAATAAAAACAAGCTTATCGAGAGTAGGAGACCATTATTCCATATTTATTTAAACTGCATTAATCTAATATGTTTTGTACTTATACAAATTGATTGTAATATGAAATATTAAATGTATACACAAAAAATGTCAATATTTTAAAAATTCGTATACACACACACACGCACACACACAAATGCTATTTATTTGTTGTTTCTCTAAAAATATTTTATTATTTACAACAATATAATAAAAAAAACTAATCAAGTAACTAAAAAATATTATTTTAAATATTTTAAAAAAAAGCAAGACTATTCTCTCGACCGTACTGGCAAATATTATTTATTAAATCACAACGTTTCGACCCTTCTTTGAATAAAAAAAAATTAGATAAATGCAGTTTAAATAAATATGGAATAATGATCTCCAACTCTCGATAAGCTTGTTTTTATTTTTTATTCAATTTTAACAATTTAAGAATGTTTCGCTTCTTTTTATTATTTCAACCCTTGTGACATACTTGTGAAAATAAAAATAAAATTATAATTTTATTTCTATTTTCACAAGTATGTTTCGCTTCTTTTTATTATTTTGTAATATTGTTAAGTGAAGTAATTTTTTTATTGTATTAATCTCTGTACTGTATTTCTTCTCTATGTATATCTAGATCACTTGATAAGAACTCAAAGAAGGATCGAAACGTTGTGATTTAATAAATAATACTTGCCAGTACGGTCGAGAGAATAGTCATCTTACTTTTTTTGAAATTCCGTCTAGCGATTCTCAAATATCTACGTTTTTATTATTATTTTAAAAATTTAACTTTACATATACCTACAGTTCTTCAAAAAAGTTTTCCGAGCTAAATCGTAAACGTTACAATCGGCGTTCGCGCACATATAATGTGCATTATTAATTCCGCCGCGGTGTCAGTCGTTGGTGGACAAAATAGGATAAAAAGATTGCCGAACAAGCGTTAAACGATAATCGACTTTCGGTGAACAGTTACGGCCTGTCGCCTTCACAAAGGAGCGTGTAAATGCGCCGGACGAGGAACAGTTACGATTGCAAAGCGCATATAGCGGGTACAGAAGATACGATCCCGGACGGATGTCTATGTAGAAAGAGAGAAGCGACGTATCGAGGTGGAAACACGATGGCAGACGAGGAGCGAAGGGAAAACATTGTGCACGCTGCCGTAACTTCGCGTCATGGTCGGTGAGCTTCATCGATCACCGGCCAACTCAATTTGTCTCCATTGATACCAATCTGCTGAGCAAGCTCGGCCACTCTGTATACCTCTTTCTCTATCTATCTCTCCTTTTTCCTCCTTCATCGGCTAATATCTCGCTATCGCGGAAGAATGTGCTAAAAAACCGGATGGATGTTGCGACCCTCGACATAATGCGAGAAAGTATTCGTATGCATCAAGCATGTCAATGCAATCGTTTTATTCGACGCGTTCACACATTTGCGCTCGTTTATTTCATCCGTATACAGGATTTGCTGCGTGGCGTAATTTGGATCGCCAACCATGCATTGGACCGTCAAAAATGCATTTCTTTCGGGGAAAAAAATTGCTACTTATGGGAACATTATAGTATAGTACGAGTGATCGTCGAAAAAATAAATTTTGATCGAAATGGCAAAACAAAGAGTTTGAATGGAAATGAACAATTTCCATTTTCCGCGTAACTGCGCGCAATCTTAAACGCTCGAGCTTGCGAATAATTTCTCACGAAAGTTACACATGTATAATAATTTTGCTCGCACAGCCGATAGTGAATGATTAAATTGTGCGAACGTCGTGGAATTAATCGGCCGCAACTACTGTATACGGGATTAACTCTAATCCTGGGACAAGGGTTGGAAAGATCGCGATATAATCAACAGAATTAAACTATCCCTCGCTGATTTCCTGGCGACGGTTCCGAAAAGTCCCGCCGTCTCTCCTGCAAGAGCCCTTAGTAGACACCTCAGACCGATAAAGCAGTCGAGTTCGCGCTACGGGAGGATGTAGAGGGTGGATAGAGGCTGTGTTAGATGTGGGTATACCTATCTACGTGCGTTACATGGAAGCGTAAGAGAAGTCGAGGACGCAGAGGGCGGACGAAAGCGGAAAGTGAAGCGGAGACGTGGGCGCCGGAGAACCGGTGTACAGACACGGTACGAAACGGGTTTCTATCAAATTATAAGTTGTCACACGGATGACGACGCAGCGCAGCCGAGCCGAGCTGACTCCGGGCTTAGCTTTCCCAGTTAACGCCGCCGCCAATCAGACCCACTCCCCCAATCTCCTCCCTTTTCATCCTTTCGTCCTGCAACTCTAACTCGCGCGGTGTGTCTCTGTTGGTTCTCTCTCTCTCGCTCTCTGTTTCACTCCTCTTTATCTCTATCCGTCTATCATCCGTCTCTATGTCCGTCCCTTTTTATTTCCCCCGCATTATTCTCCTCCACTTTCGACTCGTCGTTCTTCTCTCTCCACCGTTCGTTCCCTTTATTGCGCTTCGACGTGCCCCTCACCATGATACCGTGGTCTTTCCGCTTCTTGAGCGCTCGTATGGAAGGAAGCAAGAAACTCTGGCTCGTAGGCGCTTCACAGCTGGCGGGCTCGGCATTTGCATGCGAGGAATTTATAATTGGGCAATGTTTATCTTATACCGGTAGAACTACACCGTCGCGCATTGCTACGCTGTAACTACGGCAAACTGGAGAGAAGATAGCCTCAACCCAAGGCTGCCTCGTTAGTCTGCCAGTTAAATCGGCACGCAAACGAAGCAGAGACTTTTCCACAAATGAAAGAAGTCCATAAACTGCGCAATCTTCTGTATTACTATACCGTACAGGATAAATTACACGGCTTGATCGTCCTGATATTTTATTATTTTTACCTAAGAGATATGGTTTTCAATCTTGAGAAAAACAATTATAATACGTACTTTAATATGTCTTATTAGAGTTTCGCTTTTATTTGAAAAAATTTTATTCATTATATGTATGTATAGATTATTTCAATTTTTAAAATCATTCTATATAGAATATTTTTCAACGTCGCGAGAAGACTCGAAAATTAATTAATGACTTTCAATGCAAAAATTAAGTGTTACATTTAAAAAATCACACATAATTTGTACGGTCTGTATTCAAAGTCCCTCGAAAATAGGTCGCGCAATATTAAGCGGAGCCAAAGAGACCGAATAAGCAAAGAGAGAAAAGGCTTTAAAGATTATTCCCTGGATGTATCGGCTGCCAAAAGTATTTCAGTCTGTATTCCAAGCTGAAATTTCGAGCGCGAGTGCCGCTGCGATTTGGCAGTTCCTCCGTTTCTGCGTCGCGTCGGGGGTGAAAAGATATCGCGATATTATACGATGATAATGGGGACCGCTCAATAACATCGCGAAGAGTAATAGCAGCGGCATTGTGCTTAATGGCTATAGGGTATTCCACGGAGGGAATCGAAGCTCCACGGTTTATCGTAGCCAGGGTAGGCGTTAGGGTTCCACAGTGACGGATAGTCGTGTCGAGTCGGTCCTACAGGTTACTCTTCCGCTCGGTGAAGTAACGCCGAGAATGAGAATAAGATATAATGAGTCAAATTAATAACGGGGAAGACTCCCTTGTGTCTATAGATTTTTATAAGAATCATGCGGGGGACAAATAAAAAACATTGTGAGAGCAATCTTTAATAATTGTTCGCAATGTAATTATCATGTAAAACTCCAATTCTGAATAATACAAAGTTATATAATATTTTTGTAATATGTTTCGTATAAATATCCTTTTATATTTTTATTTTATTTAACAAGGTGCATATTTTATAATTTTTTAATTACTTATTTTTCATATTATAATTTGCGATATGCATTATATTAAAATACTCGTATCTAGGATTTTTTTTTTAATATGTGAAAACAAAGAAAGACAGAGAGAGAAAACGATAAAGGAAATCGAAAAAAAATTAACTGGTATAGGGGAGGCGTTCAAGTGCCATTACAGCATGTTGAGTGTAAAAAAGGCACAAGAGATCAAGAACGAAGAGAGGGTGACAAGCGTATCTAAGAGGTGTGACTCAGTGCCTTTAATGCTTCGGCATTTCAAAACAAATATCCTCGGTGCTTCTCCTTCGCGAGGGCGTTCATTGGTACACATTTCTCCGACTTGCGCATCATCGCGAATTCTTGGCTCGAATAATTTCCAACGGATTTCCATAAGAGCTTACCCGCGATTTATTATAAACGCATTATGCTTCTTGGTGATGGCCCTTTTTATACCCTAACCCTAAAGCATTGGCACCCTCTTCCCATGCGAAAGAGGAGCCACGCAAGATTCGCGTTCCCATCCTTTCAAAGAGGATTTCTTTTCGAACTTACGTCCCCTACAAACGGGAGTTGAGTTCCTTCACGACGAGTTCAGATTTGTGAACGTATTTATGCCGGATAATCACTCAAGAGAGGGTCTTTCTTATCCTTGTAGATTAATGACTGTATATGAAAACATCGTAAGAGAGCAATCCTTGCAAATACATAATACATTATTATGGCCTACAGCTTTTAGAATTAGAATAATAGAGTGTCAATAGAATATAAAATATAATTATATTATATATTAGTATCCAAAAAATGAAAAAATTGAAGAAATGTTAAAATATTTTTTGGAGAGAGAAATCATTTTTTTTTTGTTATATAGAATGTTATAAGAATTACATATAATATTTTAGAAACTTTTTGATGTGTGCACGCATGTTGTGTATATTTTGATCCAAAAAATACAAATTCGCCGGCAAACTCGTTCGAGCAATAATGAAATAATTGATTCCATCCTCGCACGACCTGTCCATCGATCGATCGATCACGTATCCTCGTTGACGTCAAATACTGCGGCATTCCGCGCCCGTCGATCGCAGAGACGCGGCGCGTCGCGACGCGACGCGCTTAAGAGTTACAAGTTGCAAGCTAATGTTTGCAATTTACCCAGGCGTGTGGTGGATCTCGCCGGCGAGCAAACTGGGTGGCCGATGCGGAAGGGTTCCTAAAGCATCCCCAGGAAACACGGTGAGCGCTCTCTCCAGCCACCGCCGCCGCCACTCTAGCAGTAGCAGCAACGGCAGCGATAACGGATAGCGCAGAGCGTACTGTAGCAGCACCAACCAGCGCGCCGCATCAAGTATCACTCTATTTACCCGTCAAATATTTGTGCTTTTACCGTGGAACGCCGTATCCGAAGCCCCTCCTCTCTCTCTCTCTCTCGCTATCGTCCTTCCTCTTAGCTATCCACTCTATCTTCTAGTGCCACTTTGTATACAGCGAACACTGCCGGCTGAATTTCCCTAACGAAAACTTGCCGAAAATTTGCAATTCGTAAAGAGTACGGGGCAACGGACCCTTATACTTGCCGCTCGTGGATGGCGAGGCAACCAAGACGAAGTCGAAATAACGATTTCGTTTTAATGTCGAACTGCTATGAAACCGAGTGAGCGTTCGTTAGATATTATGAAGATATTTTTGGAGGGAAGACAAATTTGCAAGTTTTCTGGAATATCTTATTCGTGTTTTAATTTTTTGGTGGTTTTAGATATATGTGTGTTCTCAGACACGCAAAGTTAAACATTCGAATGGAGTTATATATATATCTAGAAGGAATATTAAGTTGTGATAAATAATACTATATGAGAGGGATTCATATATTTATAGGTCGCGCATTCTTCATAGGCAAAAAAAATCTTATTATATCTACTCTTTTTATTTTTATTTGCAGCTCTGTCTTTTCCGGTAATATTTTCTATTTAAATCCAGAAGAGACATTCACATAAATTAGTCTAAATCGATCGATTAAAATGTAGGAATGTCGAGAGCGACCGCGTTTCTGTATCTGGAATAAACGGTGCAAATAGAACAAAGGATTCGTAACATGTGCCAAAAATAAGGATTTCCTCTAGAAGAAAGGGAGGACAACGATGGCAAGCATCAGAGTAGTGCCCGTAGGCTAGTCACGAATGTGAACGCACGAGCAGGTACTGCACGGCCGTCCTTCTTTCTTCTCCCTCTTCTTTTGCCTCTTCTTCGTTCTCTTCAGTTTTGGCCTCCCCGAGCCAGCCACTCTCGGGAATCCTAATATCTACGTTTGACGTCATGCCAAATACTTATCCTTACTCGTCTGGAATAAGGCAGCGGACGAGACGCCGCAATAGGCGACGCCTAGTAAACGGAACGATCGGCGGAGGAAGGAAAAACGGACGTCCAGAATCTCCCTCTGACGACGTATTGTACCTTTCTGATGCGCGACCCGCTCAACCGAGAACGAGAAATAGTCGTCATTAAACATCCCGACGTAATAACCATAATTCCGACTTTCGACTCGAATTCATCGGACGTAAGTCGTGCGAGCATTTCGCCGATTCTATTGCCGAATTTAAAATCAAGAAGGCAGAGAGATTGCGCACGTAATGTCCATTGTAGTAACGATCGAAAAATCAGTACATAGCTCCGATATAAAATTCTCGATGTAACCATTTTATTCAGAAACCCGTTCATTATTGTAACGTCGTTCGTGGTTGTCAGGAGAAAATTGATCGAGTCGAAAATTTCAATGGAATTTCGATGGTGCTACGCGACGCGTTCGAGTTCTCGAGCGCGTTACTTTTCGATGAGAAACACACCCCTTGGTAAAATCGACGAAGTTTGCACCTCCCAAATTCAGTCCGGCCGACTGATTGCGATGGAAATCGTCGGAATTATCGACAGCCGGGTTATAGTACATATATGGACACGCAGGATGCGGACTGTCCGATTTGAATACATAACTGGCCAGATATAAACGAGCCTATGAATAAAATTTAAATTCCAATCACGGTGACCGAACAATGCAACAATATCCGCGATCACGCGGTAGCAATTGTGTCATATAACGCGAAGCGTAACGAGAGAATCTGGATTCTCCGCCGTCTAGAAAACTACTTGCGAGCTATACCTAAGATGAATCTCTCAGATACGACAATCTTAATTAATGAGAATTATTTGTCGCATGGTTAATAATGCAGCAACTATATTTTTTTAGTCAAAATACAGATGATACAAAACATTTCGTAGGTATTCATATCTTTTCATATATATATATATATATATATATATATATATATATATATATATGTATATACAGGATTTGCGGAGACTGTGTACAGGATTGCGAGGAATCGATTTACATAAAAAAAAAAAAGAATATGATTCTATTTAAAAAATTTAAGATGATTTTTGTAATGTGCCATCTAAGGTCAAACTATTTAAACCAGCTAAATGAGTTTTTTTAAACACTGTAATTTTTGTTTAATTTTTTGTAAAATTCTTCCTTTCCAAAAATTAAACCATTCCGAGACTTTTCTCACACCCTGTATATGTGTACTTTAAAAAAAAAAGATAAAAGAGAATATATACCAACTGTAAAAATATTTAAAAGTATGTATGTACATATATACGAGAAGTTTAAAAAGTATCTATCATTCCAAATACATTACAAAAAAGAAGACTGTTGTAAAATAGTCCGCTTGTATGTATTATATATGTAATTTTTAATATTTTATATACATGACACCTTTTTTTCGTCTGTACTTAATTAAAAGAAATAAAGTTAATTGACTAATTTGACAAATTTTATCAGTCGACAAATGCGCAGTCGGAAATCTCGTAACGAAAGGCAAACGTGTCATAATTGCCACGTAATTATGCGCATTTTAATTTGCAAGCGGGCGTTTATACCATCGGTTTGCTCTCAATCTCTTATACACACGCGCACAAGTGAAATCCCGGCAAATTACAATCATGCCTGTTTGACGTGCGCGACGGTTTGATTTATTAATCACCGACTCGCTGCGGAACAGTCCCGAATATTTTCGCACCGTCGGAGAGTGCCGTAATTTTCTCCATCGACACATACGCGTTATAATATTTACGTTCCAAGTGCAGGCATGCATTTTATATTATCCCTGATCCTGTCATCGTTCCCTTCCTCTTCCCTTCGATCTCTTCAATCTCTTCGCGGATTCAGAAGAACGCAAACCACGTTTAACGCGAAGAACGAGCGGAATATAAGCAGTCTTTATTTTTATCAGCAAATTTATTAGCAATTTAACGGGATGCCCGAAAACACGCATCATTTCAACGGAAACGCATAGACGGAAAAAGAAAATCGCGACGGATCGGTCCGGTAATTATCACACTGGCTTCGTGATTCCGCGTGTGTGTTTTTATTCCGCACCTCGATGTTGCTATCGCGTTGATTAGTACGAACACGAAAACGATTACGATTGGGGAAGTCGTCCTCGCATCGATGCAAACCCTCGTTAACGTCGGGACACATATATATATATATATATATATATATATATATATTTATATTGTATATAAACATGCGTCTATAAATGTGTGTACATGTGTGTGTGTGTGCGTGCGTGCGTGCGTGTGCGTCTGCGTGTGTATGTATATATATATATATATATATATATATATATATATGTATGTATGTATGAATGTATATATAGAAAGAGACAAAGAGAGACGTGCAAGCTGCATGTAAATCGCGATAATGTCGAATGTATGTAACGTACGTTGAATGACGCTAATGAGTAAATAATATGCGCACAATATTAACGTTCACAAACAACTTGGTTCGTTATGCTTTGTTTCCATCGGCGTGGCGCAGCAGAACGTTTAATTATTGATATTCGCTGTGATTCTGGTAAAATGAACGCCACCGTTATACCCGTGCGTTTAACGAACGACTTATGCGCATTGTACCACACAGTCTATTTGCTCGAAACATTATCAAGTGATAGGATAATTGCTGAAACTCTATAAATTTATAACTCTGCGCTCGAAACAGCGTATTTTTATTACAGTTTTACAATCAGTTCATTTCGGACCTTTATTTTGTTCAGTTTTTTTTCTAACGATAATATAATATAATTTAATTTAATGTATCATAAGCTTGTGTCTCTTCCAAGCTTTATTTTATTTAACCTTAAATCGAATTTTTATCTTCAATCGAATAATTTAATTTAAATATATACGAGTTTACTTATCTTGAATAAAATATTCGATTCGCTCTTTATAATTTCTTAAAATATATATAAATATACTATAAAAGAGATAGCATAATTGTAATATAAATAATACATATATTATATTATGTAATATTTTACATAAAGAATATAATTTTTCTCACGCGCGCATGCACATGCCAAGTGCATTATTTAATTTACTTGAATAAGGCGCCATGCTAACGAAATTACACACGCCAGTAGTCTGATTGTATTACACCGCCCTGATTAACGGTCTTCGTTCTGATCCAAGGGGGTTACAATGTAGCGCGATATATCAGCGTCCTGCAGAGTTTCATGGATCAACAACCGTGCTGACGCTAGTACATTTTCGTAAATCGGAATGGATGCATATGACAAAAGATGTGTTTCGACGAGCTCATCGTCTTGGAAATTTCGAAATATATCATTAGTTCTCTTTAATCTTCGAAAGTGCCGTTCGAATACGTTTGTAACAATGATTTCTAGATAATGATGATAAACGCGATAAAAGTCGAAACATTGTAGATAGTCTTGTCATTCGTGTAATAAATGTATTAATATTAATACTGTTATATTACACACTTTGCTGCAATAAGTTCTAATACATATATTTCATAATTGCATATTAAAATCTATAGCACGTACAATTTTTCAAAAGATATTTATATTTGACAGGATATTTATAATTTAAATATCTCACACAAAAGTTCACGATTTTTAAGATTTAAAAATTATTCCCTAGATTTTTTTCCGCTGAGATATATGCGAAACATCAGAGGGTGTAATATAGAATACTGTGGAACAAGCTGCGACACGTGGAAGATCCCAGATTTCGGCAAAATCGAGGGGGAGATCGTCACCCAGGGGAGGAAAATCCGGATGGGAGAGAAGTGAGGATATAAACAACCGGCGTGGCGGAGTAAAAGTCGCATACGAAACTCGGAGTAACTTATCACTTTCCCTTAATCGGGATCAGCCGCGCGACGGAGTCGGCGATGTTCAAGTCTCGTCGCGTTAAATATTCAGAAGAAGTCTGCTCGCCGGTGTAAATCAGCGGGCCCAACCACCCTTTGCCAACCCCTTTCTCACAACGCATTGCTCCCATGTCGCCGACTACGAAATCAACAATCGTCCTTTCTCGCACGCATCCCAAAGGCCAATGAGATCTGAGAGAAGTATAAGTAGAGAACAAAATGTGAATTCAAACGAACTGGAGAAACTATGCTACAATCAATAATTGATTGCATGGAGTCGATCCTGTGTTAAAAAATAAAAGTAGTTCTTTGAAACTCATAAATTATGAGTGTAAAACATGAATAGCTTATATTATTTGTATTATATTATTAAAAAATAATGTTTTATGTGTCATATGTTTACTATTTTATACGCATTATTTTTTCAATAAGCCTTTTCTCAGTTCAATTTTAGTTTATTTTGTTATGTCTTTAAACATATCTTATGTTAATTATTTTCTAATTATTTATTACAATCAAGTATTTATTTACGATAAACTATTTATTATAATCAATCGTCAAAAATATAATTTTATTCTATCTATACATACCTAATATTATTTTATTATGTAATGTAAATTATACAGAGTTTATAAAGAAATAATCTGTCAAATGTATATTTTATTAATAAAAATATTCAAACATAAATTTAACTGTCATAGTTCATTTTTAAATGAACATGAATATATAAAATTTTTATAATCAAGATACTTCTATATACAATATATAGGTATCTATAAATGTATAAAAAAACATTATATATTGATGCTATTTATAAAGCAAATTTTATCGCTGTTCGGCCCCTTGTCTGACACGAGACAAATAAATTCCATAATTAGGGAATATACTTCCGCTTGCTTTTGATTCCAGCGGATAATAACGCAAACGACGGTAAATCAAGATGATCAATGTCACGCGGTGCATGCGAGGATTTCGAGGGAAGTAGGGTCGAGGGTGATGAACCCTCCAAGGAACGTAGGGAAGCGGATGGTGAACCGTTGGGGATGAGACAGAGTAGACTCGCTATTACTATCAATTTGCATGCCTTCGGTCACTCGAGCTGCCTTTATCGTCCTTTCATCTTGGCGATATACCGGAGGCTTATTTCCGCTCATATATTTCTCAGCCTCCAATAAGAGATCCGCAGTCTCATCCTTTCTCTTTCCATTTCCTTCTATTTCCTCTTAAGGACACTCTCAAGCAGAGTGCCAGATTGCACAAAATTCCTGTTCGACGGTACCATTTGTTGACGCCAATGATTTCAATAAATCGAGATGAAAGAAAGAAATTTGTAAAATATCAATCCATATAATAAAATATCTAAGAAAATACATGTAAAATAATAAGATTCAATATATCAATAAAATATCTATTCTCTAAGAAATATTAAATATTCTCAAATTTTAATATACTTGTATATCTTGATAATTTTTAATTAACTAACAAAACAGTTAATCTAATAATTTGAAAGAGAACTGATTTTGAACAAATATACTATTGCAAATTTTGACTGACAATAATTTATATAAGCTTATCAAAAATGAAAGTAACATATATGTATATAATAATACATTTAAAATAAATTGTTGGATGATTAATACAAAAATACTCGACATGACTTGGCTTCTTTCCCAATTTGCGTCTGAGAGCACTTCATCCTTCTCTCTCAATCTCCCCCCTCTCTCTTTCTTCTCTCGAGAATTGCAAAATCATCATTTGATACCACGGATATCTCGCCTGAAACGAAACGAGGCGGAGAGTCGAATCGTTAGAAAACTTATGCAAGGCGAATCTCTTCTCTTTTTGAGTGCTGCGCTACGCGAGGAGGAACATGAAAAGGATCCTCCAACGAGTGTGGCCGCCTACCTCGCGATCAAAAGCTCCAGGGAGCAAGAAGAAACTTGGCCGGTTGAAAAACAAGCAGGTAGGAGGAATCCACTCGACCCAAAAAGCATTCGACGAAGCCGTCGACAAAATATGAGCGCGAGTCCGGCACGAATATGATGGAGAAATATCGAATGTGTGCGTTTTTCTCTCGCTATAGACCGGACGAAACTTTGCGTTTCATCTCATCCCACATTCATGCAAAAATGTAGACTCGCATCGCGCGATTGAAATCCGTGCCGTTAACAAATATTTCGTAAGCATAAATTGCAATTACTTTCAACGTAATTTCGATCTCAAGGTAAACTTCGATCGTTCAACTTGAAGAGTCGATCGATATTATCTACTCTCGCGAGAGATCGTAGTTTCGAACTAACTGAGCAAGTTACGATGAGACGAGCTCTATCTCGCGAAGCACTCTGCATATAGTAATACAGTTATACGATTTATATCGTATCGTTGATAGCATAATAATTCCACTCGATGATTAAAGCGAAACTTTAATTACGCTCGACTTTGGGAGTTCCATTTTGCCACGGACGTAGATATAGATGCGTGTGCATCAGTTTTAACGCATTATCGAGGGAACGCCGGTCAGCCATCCCGTTATCCGTCAACATACTTTTAGCGAGTAATGCGAAAATCGCCGCGGTCGGAACTTTTTTATTAAATTTCCATCGCATTACTTAGTGTCCGACCATCATTATACTCGTCTACCCGTCCGCGACAGAAATGTCCGGGACCGGGTAGCGGGAATCATTCAAATTGTATTTATGAATTCTAAAGTTTTTCCGGCAAACCACACAGCGCGCGCGCGCGCACGCGCGAACAGAGCCGGATGTAGGGAAACTTTAAATAAAATTCATTTGCGAGATTCGTGATCCGGCATTACCATAAATTTGCAAGCTACCAGGTGCGCGGACTTGAAATTTATTTCAACTTCAACTACCGGGACATTCCCACTGAAGAGAGGAGAGAATCTCAGAATTCTATGCTGAATACACTTCTCGGGTTCTTTACCGTTATAATCCTAATGATATCCGCAAATTGCGATGATTATAATAAGACCGTTGCCGGGAACCTTGAACATTGTAGTATTTTTATCAATTTTTATAATTACAAAAGTAAAACTCTTCTTCTCGACCGTACTGGCAAATATTATTTATTAAATCATTGTGATTTAATAAATAATATTTGCCAGTACGATCGAGAGAAGAGTTTTACTTTTTTAAATTCTATCTGGCGATTCTCAAATATCTACGTTTTTATTTTTTTATAATTACCATTCGTACTTTCAGCAGCCGACAAAACGGATAAAAATTCTGCATAAAGATGTCGTGTCTTCTTTGCATCTTTTTAACATTTTAAAGATATAAAAGCATATATAACGACATCATCATAATGTATCTCGTAATAAATAATATATATAGATACATTTTACATAATTATATGATACGTTTTAATTCACAAGTAATAAACACGCCAATTTATAATAACTTTTACTCGACAGTTTGCATTATCCTAATAACATCCTTTGTTCATAAATAATCCCATTTTTATATATACGACACTTATATTTTTCATTCAAAACAAATTAAGTTTGCGTTAAAAATCGATAGACGACAAAAGGGAGAATGAAATGTCCTATAGCCGCGACATTACAACGGCGTATTCACTGTTATCCTTACGAGTAGTCTGATATACAGGCAGCCCCGGCGGTGTCCTACGGTGCTTTAACCATCCCCCAGGCGGCGGACCAATTGTCTCCCTCATAAATTACCGAGGCTCGTCGCCAAATTCTCTCTCTCGCTCTCTCTCTCTCTCTCTGGAATTCGTAGTCGTCGTACTTGAGCGCACGTGTGCGTGTACTTGAGGGCGAAAATACGAGGCGGCGGCGTGCACGTGTGCACGAATTTACAAGGGCCCGGGGCAACGTAGACGATGGGGGCGCGACAAACACGCAATACACGCGTCGCGAGACAACGCGCCACCGTCCGGGATGTGACGTTTCGCGCCCGGAGAGGAGAATGTTATCCGGCTCCTCTCGGCCAAGCGCTATTCGTTCTCCACGCGCAAAGTGGCGAACCCGCGCATTTCTCGTACGTCGGCGGACGAAACGAAGACCGAGAAAAGGGAGAGAGAGAGAGATCAGAAGAACCGTGGGGTTTAGAGTACAATGTACCGGCAAAACGCGCGTCGTCCTGCGATATTACAACCGCAATGCGTAGGTATCTCTCCACCCACGGAGCATGCGCGCGACAATGCATCGCGTTGCTGCATCCGGCCTATACGATCCGAGAGGAGGACGAAGACGCAGGAAGAGACAGGGCGAGAGATGAAATCGAGGTGAGACAAAGCGGAACGGAAGGATTTAGAGGAACGAAGAGGCTGGCAAACGGCCAAAACGGCGAGGGAATGTTGCACAATCGCTGGCGTATCGTCCAGTCCGTGGACCGGATGTTAAACGGCGAACCGAATCGAACGACGCCGGGATATCGATCGAAGTTGAAGATTTGCGAAAGAAATTCTAGTCGTGGATTTTTTTTTTTTCTTATGAATAACTCATCCTTTGTTATTTATTATATGTTACTTATTATAAATTATTTATTATACATCTTTTATTATGCTTAAGGGGATGCTAACCATGACTTTGAGTTTAAGGGCTATACAGATTGAGAAATCCTTTTCCACAATTAAAGTACTGATAATAATGAATGGAGAGCGCTGTGATTTCGTATAAAAAAAAACAATAAAAGTTAAAAAAATTATAGTTTTTTTATCGACCTCTTACATCAGCTCATAACAATACTTATTTAATACAAAAGTTCTGCGATTTATTTGTGCACAAAATATGGCGCTCCCAATAGAAATGACATAAAAGAATAATACAAAAGTAATAAAAATGAGATTATAAGAGCCTGTATCAAAAGATTTGTACTTGAATTAATTATGTATGCAATATATTTGCGTGCGGAATCGCATTAGTTGCCGGACAGCGTCCCCATTCATTATTATCAATACTTTCATTGTGGAGGATTTTTCAATCTGTATATCCAATAAAAAGTGAACCCAACCCAACCCAGTCGTTAAAACAGAACAACAGCAGCATGCTTTTAATATGTAAAAATATGATGGAATTTGCAAATATATTCGCAAATTGCGCAATACTTTCATTGTGGAGGATTTTTCAATCTGTATATTCAATAAAAATTGAACCCAACTCAACTTAAAGTCGGTAAAACAGAACAACAGCAGCATGCCTTTAATATCCAAAAATATGGTAGAATTTGCTAATATATACTTAAACAAAGATAGTACTCGACATTATAATACTTGATGCAACGACGTCTTATCGCGATAAACATTTATTAAATGGACAAGTATTCCTCTGTCCCTTTTTCCACAACTATTAAAGGACGCTTCGCTGCAGTTAGTTTATCCAACTTCGGCGTCCTTACGTCTACTTGCCTCCTCAACGACGTCTCTTCCCGTTCTTTTCCACCCCAGAATGCGGAAGGTCGTTCCCCTGGCATTACGAGAGCGCAGATATTCGAATATGCCGGTATTAAGGTTCCGTGTACATAGTTAGCTCGCTAGTGTACACGCTATTGCACGTCCAACCAACGGGGCAAGAAAACGAAGTCGCTGCGCGACGGCAAGCAACGGCGCGCAGTGGTCCGAACGGATCGCAAGGGTTGCCGGGCAACTGTACGCAAGAGCTTCCAATTAACCCCCGCATTTAGACAGTTTGAGCACAATAACATAGCCCGAGGGTTCCTTGCACCGGCATACGAGCGACTTACAGCAAGAGAGCAAGTTGGGTAACGTTGGGAGGGTAGAGAGAAGCCGACTCTCGCCGCCTCTCTTTCCTTCTTAATATAGCCTGCATTAATTAACCGTCGAAGTAAGGTAGTCCGGAATATTTCTCCACTACTCAGACCACCGAGAGTAGAGCACCCTCAGCGATCCTGAAATATTTGGTAGCGAATTTTTCCCGCATCTTCAAGAGAACTCGGAGAGAGATTTGCAGTTATAAATTATATTTCTCTCTCTCTCTCTCTCTATTAAATGTTATTAAATAATAAAAATAAAAAATTTTATAAGATCCTTTTTATTCTTTTCAAAATTTAATAATGTTAAATGTATATTAATCAAGTAAATTATCAAGAGATATTCATATATCAAGAGATATTCAAATAAATTTCCAACTCCATATTTTAATAAGTCCTCTAATGTAGAATTATAAAATAAATATTATAAAATATTAATGTCAAAGAAAGAGAAAGAGTTAAGTATTCCTATCATTTAATTATTAATTTGTGAAAATCTTAATATTCTTTTTGAAATTTAACACGCGTGACATCTCGTTCGTATATAAAAAAAAAAAAAAAAAAAACCTTTCGAAATCGATTGGATTCACACGCAGCGGTACACCAACTTTAATCCTCGTCTACATCGATTGTACCGATAGCACGAGTCGTCGCGACGTTTTAAGGGGTTTCGTATCTCTCATTTTCACTATCCGGCCCCGTCACTCTTCCTGACTCTTTCTCCATTTCTTCCGGAGCACATCTCCGCTCTCGAAAACCACCCGCCGGCGGTTCGTCCTAACGTTCCCTCGGGTAAAGACAGCCGCGACCCTTGCGGGGTCTTCGTGCCGCCATAAATGGTTTCATTCTCGATTCTCTACATCCCGATATAAAAATCTTTCCCTCGGATTCTCTCGTCGGCGCATCGCGCGGCGAAAAGGATGAACGAGAGAAAGTAGAGCAACAGCGCGCGATGAGAGAGAAACGAAAGGAATCAGAAAAATGCAGGCATCTCCGGGGAAATTAACGTAATGAGGCAGTTCGATTCTTCGCGCAGCGATGAAAAGAGAGAGAGAGAGAGAGAGAAGCGGAAGAAAAGAATGGGGGCGAGAGAGAAAAAGAAGAGAAAGAGGCCGGAGAATGCTATCGTCTTCCGCAGTCGTTCGCCATCGCAAAGTTATTGGTTTCTTCGAGACGCTTACTTCCGTAATTCGTCGGATGAGATCGTTCGATGAGAGACCGAGTGTCTCGTTAAAATTAGAGTGGATCTTCGATAGAAAGAAGACTTCGCATTGATTATGGCGCGAGGGCTCGATATCGTTTTCCTTCATCGTCGCGACGAGACTCCTGTTTCTGTTCAACGCAACAACCGCGTCGGTCCGGAAAAAAAGCGATCGATTTTCGTTAATAAGTGTCTTTCCAAAGAAGCCGGCGACTTTCTGGTTACGTCCTTGTAACAAGTACGCAATTGAAAAAAATTAATGATTTTCGCGAAATTATAAATCGAGAAGTTTATTCGTGATTTTGAACGATTGTATAGATCGAATTATATATTTGACGTGCATCAGCCCTTTTTCATTCCTTCGACATTGAATTGGAATTAATTTTCTCCGGGATTAACGAAGAATCTTCATTATCGTTCACTGTAACATTAACGATACCGCTTCGACATCTATTTGGGAAGAAGGGAGTTGATATCTGCGATCGCCAGTAAAATCAATAGAAAAGTACAGCCGCGTTTGCAATCGCAGTATTATCGAGATAACTCGTAGAGAACGAATTAAATAAGCTGAATGAATGTTTAATTATAATTACCAAAATAAACTTAGGCCATTGTACAAGTTACAGTGCCGAAGTAGCTTTAACTTTCGGAATGGAAACTTTTATTCCCGTCGATCGAGGAGCGTTCGCGGAAAAGTTGAGAGCGAAGAGAGATCGACGCATTCAATGAGAAAACTTATTCGCGAAGGAGCTAAGCGAAAGGTATATCGCCGAGGCCCTTCCTCGTCGAAATCGAACAATTACGTTAAAAAGACCGTTACCGAAAAATCACGATGCCTCGTTATTCGATTTCGCGTTCTCCGACTTTTCCGCGGACAATGGCACCACCACCACTTCGAGGCATCACAATGCGAGGCTTGTCCACAATCCATTCAATTACATGACTCGCGCGGAATCTCATCCTTCATCGACGAACGCCCATTACGGCCGGAATCCTTTCTAAACGCCCGTTCTTCGCCCGACAAACAATGGGCAACTCATTTTTGCGCATAATAATAATCCGGACCTTGCCTCGATCGATCAGTGGGCTAAGAAAAAAAAGAAGCTCACAAATACATGAGTTGATATAATAATATATACGTGTCTCGTACTATGGTATAGGGTAAAGGTACCGATTATGAGATAGGTTCTAAATATGAGACAGCGTCTTAGTAACGACACCGTACATCTGAAATGCGTGACGTTTGCGTCATTCACTTCGTCTTATTAATTAATTAAAAATATGAAGGTAGGCACTTATACTTTAAATCAAACGAAAAAACTATCCTTAGAATAGAAAAATAATTAAAAAATGTACAAATTAAAATCTTTTTTGGTTTTGTTTTTTAATTAATTAATTAATTAATTAATTAACATTTTTTAATTAATTTTAAAATTTATTTAAAATTTTTAAAAAATTTAAAAATTAAAAATTTTTTTTTTTGGTTTTGTTTTTTATTTTATTTTTCTATTCTAAGGATAGTTTTTCGTTTGATTTAAAGTATAAGTGCCTATCTTCATATTTTTGACATTTTGATATAAGAGTTTAGGAAATAAGTCTAATAAATAATATAATTAAAGTTATACTTTTAAATTTTATTGTTGGTTCTGAAGATATAATACTGTAAAAGGTTTCAAATTAAGACAGGTAATAATAAAACCATTTACTTTTATCTATATGTCTTTTATTTTTGGTGTTAATAAAAATGAAATTAAGTTTATCTAATAAAAGGCGATATCTCATATTAAGATCAACTAGTATCTCATATTAGGAGACCTTTTGGTTTTGATACAAAAACTGACTTACTTTAATCAAACCTATGTATATTAAAACTCGAACGAGATATAACTCATTAAGATAGGATTTCTAAAACTACACGAAACGACGATTAAAAACAGTATATAGATACTTTCCTAATTGCATATATTTTGGAAATAATTAAGAAAATGTAAATGGCACCTTGACCCTACATATATTTCTCTCTCATATCTTCCCACTCGCGGATCTGTCTCTTTTCTTTCATCCTATTCCCCTCGTTCTCTCTCTCTCTTCTCCTTTTTTTCTCCTTCTTTCCTCCGTCCCGGGCCGCCATTGCAGTTCAATTGTCCGCGAGAGCCGGGAGAAAGATTCTATTAAAAGTTGATGACGGGGACCGACGACGACGATGGATCCGGACTTGCGAGTTTTAATGCACTCGTTATAATCGGCCCTCTTACCGCGAAATGCCTAGCGAGAGCGCGCGCCTTCGTTCGTTATCCTTCACAGCGTTCTCGTTCCTACCCTTCTTTCTCTGCCTGCCTTGCTTCCAGCCTCCTTAGTAACTTTTCCCGCGCCTTTTCGCGTGAGCGTCCTCGTAAATTGGGAAAATAATTTGCTGTTTTAAAAAGCGACTCCGGCTACCCCTCTCGAGAACCGTCTCTCTCTCTCTCTCTCTCTCTTTCTTTCTACTCCTGCCCTCGGCTAAATGCGAATCCTCCTTTTTAAGCACAGCAGTCTTCTCGCGACGCCGGACATTCGCCTCGTTTTCATCGTCAAACGTCGCTCTGCTTTTAGCGTAAGGCGTCATTTTCATCGCTCGTCTCGTCGGATAACTAATTTTCATAATCTTCGGCCGCGCGAGAAAGTCGCTCGAAAAAGAAAGAGAGAGAGAGAGACTTATTGCGCGACGGATGGCTCGTCTTTTTATCCGAGTTCTTAAAGTTTAATTAAATTTTAATTTATCAATATCCGTCCACGCAGCCTCCGACGAGAACGATGAGTTTATTCTTAATACTAATGGGATTCTCTTTCCATCATTTACATCGACGTGTTAATATTTCGTCTTTCGATACAATATGTTTCTTATACGATGCATGATAAAAGAATCAAGTAATTCCAATTGCTCGACAAAGGCCTATAACTACTTGTGCCCCAACTATGTATTTTCTTTTCCACTAATTGCGCGGACAAAGGTAACTCGAAGCAAAGAATCGTTAATTTGGAATTGATGTTTAATTGATTCGATCAATATATAAGTACAATCCGCGTTCTGTCGCAAACACTTGGTTTTACATTCAAGCACAAAGTAACGGAACTCGCTAATTGAAAAGCTTATCCGATCTTATCTGATCTCGCGTATCTACTGAGTTATTACCGCTGTAAAAAAGTAGCGAATGAATTTTTAACTTGCACGGGAGATCTCGGATCAAACAGGAGTGAGGCGCATCCGGGTTGCAAGAAGGAGGAAAATGAGGGTTGTGCGAGGAGAACGGCTTAATAATACAATCTTGGCATCATTAGCCACGCGGTAATGGTGTGAACTTTTAATTAGTTGCGCAGTTCCATTCGGAAACACTTGCCCGAGCGGCGAATCCATTGTGTTTTTATTCATGACCCACGAGATAGGCAACACGGTCCTATCTTCTCTCCCTAAACCTTTCCACTTCGCGTTAACCAGAGAAGCCCCTGGGCCTGGGAAGAGCAGAAAACTTTCTTCCGCTGTCTCTCCCTTGTATCAAAGAATTCTGCGAGAAAGAGATGTTACGTATTTGTGTCCATTAACACCCGTAGACAATCACCTCGATATCCTGACGACTTAATCAAGAAGCGAAAGACTTTTATTCAGGATCGATCGTGATTGGAAAGATTTATTAACGCACTAGAGAAAAATACGATACCGAGTAATATCACTATATGTAACATTTTTAAAAATTAGTTTACTAATTAAATGCTTGATATCATTTAATCGTAAAAAAAAGATCTAGTCACTTACTATTTTATTATTAAACTCCAAAATATCGAAAATTTATGGAAATAAAGATATCCATTTTTGATGAACAAATAGACGTATTTGTTCATTAACACCCGTAGACAATCACCTCGATATCCTGACGATCTTAATCAAGAAGCGAAAGACTTTTATTCAGGATCGATCGTGATTGGAAAGATTTATTAACGCACTAGAGAAAAATACGATACCGAGTAATATCACTATATGTAACATTTTTCAAAATTAGTTTACTAATTAAATGCTTGATATCATTTAATCGTAAAAAAAGAATCTAGTCACTTACTATTTTATTATTAAACTCCAAAATATCGAAAATTTATAGAAATAAAGATATCCATTTTTGATGAACAAATAGACGTATTTGTCCATTAACACCCGTAGACAATCACCTCGATATCCTGACGACTTAATCAAGAAGCGAAAGACTTTTATTCAAGATCGATCACGATTGGAAAGATTTATTAACGCACTAGAGAAAAATACGATACCGAGTAATATCACTATATGTAACATTTTTAAAAATTAGTTTACTAATTAAATGCTTGATATCATTTAATCGTAAAAAAAGAATCTAGTCACTTACTATTTTATTATTAAACTCCAAAATATCAAAAATTTATAGAAATAAAGATATCCATTTGATGAACAAATAGACAGACGAAAAATAGATTTTAAAAAATTTCTATTTCATTCCAAATTAATTCCATCAGAGAAAGGATGTCCTAGAGGCTATAATTCCTTTCGGACATTAAGGCGCTTTATCCATAATCATTCGGTGAAGAAAATGCACGTAAATATTCTCGTATTTGCGATGAAAAGAGTCTCGACACTTTAACGTGCCGGTCGTAAGCGATCGGTCAGAAGAGACAGCCGATACCCTCCGCAGATAATGGTGAAGATCCTTAAAAGGATTCGGTTTACTAATCCCTTCACGATCCCCGCCTATAAACTCAAACACTCTTTGCCCTCAAACCCCACCGCGGGGTCATTCAATAGAACCGCCGGTATAAAACGGATTTGGATGGCTTTAATTACTCAGCTCTCGACCGGCGATGTAAATGACGGCCATTAAATCGCTTAGCTCGATGTTTACCTCGGAACCGCTAAAATGCGCGAGCGATATGTGTCGCAAAAACGGTTCGCGCTCGTTTGAGCAAGCGTTTTTATGCCGCGGCTATTTCATCGATTTCGCGTCAAAGATCCCCTGCATTTTGGATATTCTTAAATCAGATTCAATCGTATCATTAAAAAAAATTGTGCAAATCAAAAAAAATTATAATTAAAACTACAACAAAATCATCTATATTAAAATAATCTAATATTGTAATTGATAAGAAGAGCGTGACATTTTTCAAAACTATTGATTATATACAATGTAATGCATTTTGTAATTCGTAAAAATTTGTGTGGCAGCCAAACATCAAATAATTTTAAAATTCGATAAATTATAAAAGCAATCTTCGCTAATATAACAAGTCGATGTGCATCATTTATTTGTTTCGAGAACTATGGACTTTGCGACAGAGTAAGTAGAGAGTGTTTGAAAGTTCGATCCGAGAAATATAAAAAAAACAAACAACTCTCTCTCTCTCTATCCGAGTGCCTATTCCGATTGATTAAAGCGTTGCGGGATATTCCGGCGTGCAAAATTGGTTATTCGCGAGACGGAGTGCGCGGGAGCGTATTTTGCAAAAAATACGCGGCAAAAAAAATGGCTCGCCGTTTGCTTATAAACATGCAAATCGTGGGCGGCAGAGCGAAATTTTCATTACGCGTCCCTCTCGCTAGTGCGTTCTCTCGGTTCCGCTTCGCGGCTCGTCGCCGCGTTTTTGTCCCTCGCGCGCTAAATTCATCGATGGTTATCACCGTTCATCCGTTTTCCTTTCCATTCCAGTCATGTGTATAGGACTCCCTTGCATCAAGTCTCGCATTCGCTATCAAATTCTCGTTTTCCTGCCCTCCTAATCCTCTCCCACACTTTCAGTTTTTTTCGAAAAAAAAATTACAAATAATTTTTATCATCGTTTGTAATTTTACTCGGAAAATTACAAAAATTCCAGAATGGTCTCTACTTGAATAATTGTATCCGTGATTTTTATCTGATTGATAAAACGGCGCAGATTAGATAAGAGAGAAAATTCCGAAAGCCCCGAGAGCTTTTTCCAAATTCACGTCGATTTGGCGTGATCGAATTCCCAAGTCGCGGAAAATGACGGCGCCCCTTTATCCAAGGGTCTCGCTGGATGAACCCCCCGAATGCTGGCAGATTATAGTGTCACGCGGTCCACAGGGTCCCTCTCGGTGAGGGCGAGGGGCGCCAAATATATTATCTGTCGCACGCATCGCGTACGCGCATATACGGTTCTGGGGCCGACGAGCGTAACGCCGACGCGACAGATTGGCCCGGGATAAATTAATTTCATTTACCGGTGATTTAGACGATCCGCGATGTTGAAGGGGCGCCATTTGACATCCTCCACGCTCGCAACGTCGCGCCGCTACAAATAGATCCCTTAGTGTATGTCTCGGGCACCGTTATGCAGTAAGTTAGACGAACGTTAAATGCAACCGCAATCCCGCAACAACCATTAATCCCGGAATATTGAGAAATAAAACACATTAATAATAGTCGCTGATTTGGTATTTTACAAATTTTAATACTCTATTAAAATATTAATTTTTCTTTCTAGCCTTTCTAATTTTTTTCAGAAATTTCCTTTTTCTTTATCTTAAAATAAAATAAAATTTATAAATCTCTAAAGCGAGCCTATCAATTTTAGTCGCGATCAAAAATTCATATCGATATTTAACAATTAAAGTGCTATTGAATTATGAATGATTATGACATTGCTCTTTAAATGTTTTAATCGAAAGTATGATGTGAAGAAATTTAGATACAAAAATATAAACGTGAATATAATTACAATCTGTCACTACTTTTACATACATATAATTTGATTTTCATATTTTTCAACTCAATATACACATATTTAAAATTATTGCACTATTAAAAACATTGTGCATGTATTTAATAGAAATACACATTATAAAATTTAAATATGTAAATTCTGACAAGACGTATAAATATAATATAATATTTATTCTTTCTATATAGATAAGTGAACGTTTACAAGTAATCAAGCAAGTTTCAACGAAAGCAAGAAACTTTCGGAGCAACGATCTTGAGCAATAAGTAACACGCACGGCCGAACATTTACATTCATCATCCGATCATGGCGGCGGAAATGTTTTGGCCAGCGGTATCCCGCAACTTTCCTCTGGCTCCTCTGTTCTGGTTTTAATACAATTACGGCAGAATCTAATATCCCGCGAGAGAACACGGCGTTTAATACAAAGGACGCGAGAGCGTCGTCCTAAGAGAAACGAGGATTCACGCGTTAGGAATAGTAAGCGGCAAATGTTGCACAATGGATGGGTGAAGAACAAAGGTGGAGAATAAATTACCGTTTAAATTACACGTAACTGTGATAACGTGCGATTTTATATCAACGAATACTCGATTAATTGATAACGGTGTCTGATAATCCATAGATAACGATTTGTAGTTGACACTTCAATCTTTGCGTTTATTCTAATGATTATATGCCACCATAGATTTATCAATTTAAAGTTTATTTCTCGAGAATTTACGGAACATATTATATTTCTTTTGTATATAATAAATAATGCATGTTGCAACAGTTTAATTTTATTATACACAACATTCGAACACATTGACACATAGAGCCCATAATTACATTCCGATTCGTAAACCTGTGAAACTCAATCAACTAAAAGTAATTTCAGGCGATTTAAACGAAGGAGGGGGCAGTAATCATTATTATAACAATACACGTCCCGTATTTTTCTCTCGTGCGAACGTGTCTAGGCTGCATGAAAAAAAAAAAAAAAAAAAGAAGAATCTGTCGCGACTGCTCCCTCGAGATCCTGGGATGGGTATAGGAGACGGGAATTTTTCTTGAAAAAAATCTTACGACGCATATAAAGCCGGGAGATTGCGCGCCGCTTTGCCAGAACTCTCTGGAAAACAGCGTGTAGTCGCGATATTTCTAGGATGGACCGAAATTATGCGGCGGAGGCGTCGCGAGATGCGGGCGCAATTATGCTTGAAAAACTTTTTTTTCGGGTGGAGAACGCGAGCGAAAAAGAGAGAGAGAGAGTTTAAGAAGTGACATTCGTCTCTCGAAATTAACCTCGGCCCGCACGTGCCCGTGATACGAAATGCCCCCGTAGTTTTTCCTGTTCCTCCCTTTGTGCTCACCCCTTTCTCCCGTGAAGACAACGAACGAATGCGACGCGCGGAGAATGAGATACAGAGAGCCAGGGCAAGAAGTCGGCTGAACACGTAACGACGCGAACGCGCGAGAGATTCGCAAAAGTTTCCGAAAAATTATATCGCGCGTTGGGCGAAGATACATCTTCGGGCAACTGGGTTTTATGCAATATTAGTTAAAAGGCTTCCGCGAGAAAGTCGTCCTCTACGTGGTGCATTCTTTTCTTTTCTTGCAAGTTAACGTAATGCAGTTAACGTAAGTATCATCCGTGTTGCTCTAAATACGGCGAGCAAAGTTTAAGTTCTCTTTAAGAGTAATCTCGCGTGTAAAATGCAATTGTAATCATTAAAGGACGAGTAAAATTAAAATATTTGGTTCAGTGAGTTTATATTATTTATATAAAATGTATAAAGAATATATAATACCTTTATATGCTTTTATTTATGTTCTTTCTCTAAATACTTTGTAGCATAAAAGAAAGTAAAAAGTTATTTATATATAAAACGTGGATTATATAATATATTGATTATATTGAGTTTTATACGTTCTACTTTCTGCAAAAGGGTCTCTTCAGTTTCATCCACAAATGTGCTTGCGTCTCGTCACATCATTCGAGATACCTACGCTAAATCGATATAAACGGCAAATTAGCCTCGAATTATAATTAAACTGTTTCGCGCGAAAGTTCTATAGCTTCGGTAGCTCATTTCGTTCCAATTTAGGATTTTCCGCGAGACGATCGAGTACTTGAACAGCCAGGCGCAACACGCTCGGTAGGCCAGCACAGTGTAACGTGAAATTGGTACTTTGAAATTTCATTAGTGAAGTCAGGTGGCGTCACAGATTCAATTAGCTTTTTATTGGATTTCGAACTGTGCGAACTGTCAAAGCGGTAACCGCGCGCCGCTAGCCGGTTGGCTCCGGGTCTCTGCGAGAATACCGGGGCTCTCGCTAGTACAGGGAATAACGCAACGCGTTTGTTGCGTGTGCGCGTGCACACGTTAACCGAATAAACGATCGCTTCGCCGCCGAATCGATATTTTTACACCAACTCGGATAATCGCCTGCACAACTTTGGCCGTGCCTTCGAATACCGTGGAAATAACCGATGGCTTTTCGGTGATGACCGCCTCTCCTGCAGTTGGTTTTTACGCTTTTGCCGAAAGCGCAAACTCCCCGCTTTCTCATTTTATCTTTTTTTTTTGTTTTCCCCGTCAATTCTTTAATTGATATTTCGCAGTTTTCGAAAAAGATTCAAATAATCAGACGCGTGTAATTTTTTGCGTGAAATTATTTCATTTACAAGTTTAATTTCTCTTTATTTTCTTGTGATATCCTATTGATTGAAAAATATATTTATAGATAAATTGCGGAAAATTAAAAAGCAGTTGAGATCACGAAGGCAAAGTTTCAGCGCGTTTGATTTATTTACCGTATAAATTCTGAATAAATTACATTTTCTAATAAATGAGATTTTTCTTTTCATCAGCAAAAAATAGATTAAATTCTGAATCTTTCTTGTTTCGATCGTTAACGTTCATGAGATACAAGAGAGAGAAAAGCGAAGAGCGGGAACAAACTTTGAAAGTCGGCAGAATTCGACCCCATGGTGGTCGGTCGCGCTCGTGCATCATAGGTTTATGGTTCCGCGATGGCATTTATAAGGTTTGCTCGACTTGGCAAGTTAGACTTCCATCGCCGAACTCGCCGAACAGACATTTGGGGTGGCGATGCCCGTGGAACGCGTCATTACCGCTATGATATATATACGGGGAATGCTGTTAATGCGTTTTTGGGGTTCCTTATTGAAAAATATTGCGTCGATTCTGCATTAAAGTGGCAGTCTATTGTCTTTCTACCTCCCACCTTTCCTTATATATAGCTGCATCATAACTATATCTTCGGGAGTTCAGTCGACGTAGCGGCGCGACGTCTCGCTAGAATAATAATTTAAGAGGATGCTGCCGTAGTTCTGTTTTACCGATTTTAAGTTAGGTTTATTTTTTATTGAATATACGGATTGAAAAATTCTCTACGATGAAAATTATTGATAATAATGAATGGGGAGCGCTGTCCTGCAACTAATTTTTGCTGTTTTATGCCTCGACATCGATTCCGTACGCAAATATACATACATGCAGGCTTTTAATCTCATTACTTCTGTATTATTCTTTCATGTCATCTCTAACGGGAACGCCATATTTTGTGCACAAATAAACTACAGAACTTTTGTATTAAATAACTATTGTTATGAGTTGATGCAAGAGGCCGATAAAAAACTGTAATTTTTAACTTTTATTGTTTTTTTATACAAAATTACAGCGCTCTCCGTTCATTATTATCAGTACTTTAATTGTGAAGGATTTATCAATCTATATAGTCAATAAAAAAAAAAAGCCCTTGAACTCAAAGTCGGTAAAACAGGCACGGTCAGCGTCCCTTGAAGCACTTGATTTACATAATATTACTATTGTCGATTTAATCGATAATAATCGATAATATGTATCGAGCAAGTTGAATATATTTCACCTGTCACGCTTTCGCGTGAAAGCATCGAAAACCGTTCAGACCGCATTGTTTTTACAGTTGATCGACTACGCGTGTCCCTTCGTCCTCTCTCCTTCTTTCAATCCCATAAATTAGGGAAGACACCCCTTGCCGGGAAACGGGACGATTTCGGACGCGCGGCATCCTGACGTCGCGTCGGAGGGGTTCATCGATTTCGATGGGTCCTGGACGACTCGTCCCGCAATAAATCAGACCGGACGGGTTACACGCGGATGCAATGCGTTTTCTCTACGTCCAGGTGAAACCCTCCCTGTAGTTTTATCGAACGCGTGCGGTTACGTATAACACACGCAGACGTCCCAACGCGACGCTAAATTTACCAAACAAAGGCATACTTTTTCCACAAAATTCTGTAAAACTAATTACCCGCTTGGGTAGAGAAAATGTTGCCATTTTCTAAGCATTGTGATCAGTGTATTGCTTACGCTACCTTTTATACGTAATTTATATCCATTCTTCTGATACTATTAAACTTATCTTTTTGAATTATAAGGCTAGTAAAAACGAAATGCGATTGCTCAACTTGTTGCAACTCTAACTGAAAATGTTGACGATCCACTGACGATCGTGAACGATCGCGCCTTGCAGACACGTGAATCTATGACGTATGATGCGATTAAGAGATTTATGTGACTGAACGAATCAGCTGTGCATAGTAATGCGTAGTAACCATGACCTATTCCCCTCTCTTCGACCTTCGCGAGTGACCATTCACTCATAAATCGAGCGCAAATGCGCCGATTAATTTTACGAGCACCAATAACTCTGCGAAAAATCGAGGGTAGCGATACAAAGATTAAGGCTATTCTTTCGTACCACGTTTCGTGGATGCAATTATTGTCAAAATTTCTATGGATTTGTACAACTATCATTAAAATATTATAAAATACATTTTACACACGTGCCATTTATTTCTTTATCTATATATTATTTAAATCCTAAAAGAGAGAAATATCTTTGTATTTAAAAATATATAACGTATTATTTATAATTTATAGAATTACATAGTTTAAAATAATTATTCAAAATAAGTATGCTACAATCCTTTTCATGGCAGAAACAAATTCAATATGAAATATATATATACTGAATATATAAATCATATAATAATCATTCATGTAATTATTCTTTGCAAAATTCTTTAAATATTCGAGCTAGCAAAATATGCAATTTCTACAATAAACAACGATCAACATTGTTTAAACTCAGGAAAAATACATTTATTTCATTTTATATTTTTCAAAAATAATATAAAACAATATATAAAATAATGATTTCATTTTAGGAGAGCATTAAATTTAAAAAATCGTGAATATGTGATTAATTTTCTGATTCTATAAGTCAATTTTTTCCAAAATAAAATCTGTGCAAACAAAACAAAAATAATAATTTTGATTCATTTTTGTATCATAAATCAACTTCTTTTTCGATTGCACTACATTTTCTGATTTATCCTATGTATATCTCATTCGTGAAAGAATATAAATATCCTTGAAATTTCTCGGAACATACTGACAAGCGAAATATACTGAATCTCGTCGTGCTCCCTCATGATGAAAAACGTTTTATCGAGAAATATATCCTAAAAACCCATCGCGCGAAAATTCGATATACATATTCGCAAATTTCCGCCACACCGTTTATTCCTCACTTTCCGCCGTCAAAACTACTCTTACGATAACATCACCAGGCAGCGCGTAGCCTGTAATCGACTTTTCCTAAATGCGTTCCACTTTTTTGAAAAATTCAATTACGACGCGTCACTCCGGGAGCGCGTGTACACACATATAACGCGGCTTCTCCAGATATATATATATATATATATATATATGTACACATATATCGAAAATTTCACGCGCGCGTAGGAAGCAACGCGCACGCTTGACGTAATAAAAAAAATTAGAAAAGAGACAATCCTTTTTCTCCCAAGCATAGAGCTTGTCGCAGCAGTTAATCGCGCAGGATAATCTCGGGAGAGAGTCGCTTTGTAAGCCCTGAATCGAGCGACGCCTCGATATAGTAGTCCGTAGAAGTCTTAATCAGATGTTTGATTCGTGCCAACGCGGCTTCCTGACGCGGCTTGAAATGGCAAACGTGCGGGGAAAACGTGTGTTTGCGGAGGAATTTACTTGCAGGCAATTAGACGGAGTTATAATTAACCTCGGCAGCGGTGATTATGGCGTATGCGGACACCTACCACACATCTGCCGTATAAGAGCGTGTGGGAGCGAGGAATCAGTGAGAAATCAGACGGTACGTAGATACGAATCACGTAACCGTCGCGTATACCCTCGGTGTTTACCGGACGTTCGTTGGACATCGCGAAGGATTTGTTTGTATTACGGATTACAACGGTTCGCAAGCTTCCCCGACGTTTCTCAGTAAACTGGCGGTTGACACGACGTCCTCTTACGGGGACTTAATCTCGTAGCGTACCGACAAATTGGCGCTGATTGGCTCGGATGATCCCACGATTACCGTCTCTTTTCCTCGATCAAATTTCTCTTCAAGGATAATCGAATGATAATCGAACTTTTTTGCTTTTTATTTTCAAAATCGCCATCATCTCCTCACAGAAAAAATTGTATTCTAAGCGCCAAGAGGATCCTCTTAATTTATTCTTATTTTCAGAAAAAATATACTAAAATTTAGAGAAATTTCTTAAATTAAGAGGATCCTCTTGGCGCTTAGAATACAATTTTTTCGGTGCTTTTCTTACGTATATTTTATTTTTCTACGCCCCGTCTCTTAAAAAATGATGTATAAATTATTATTATTATTATTATTATTTTAATATAATGTGTATTTGATACGTGAAATGCACAGCTTGTGATTCGTACATTTCTAATTAAAGACATTTAAAAAAAACAAGACATTCGTTTTACATGTTATCTCCGACTTTTTATATATTCTCTATATTTCATTTCTACTGCTAATAAACTTGTCTCGCTTTTACATATTGATTATGTGAATTAAGTTCTTATTATTAATAGTAATAAAAATTAAAAACAGAAGATCTTATCCCTTATTTTTTTCTGTATAAAATAATATTTGATCAAGGAATACACGTTTAAATACATAAAAGCTAAAGCAATAATCTGTTTCCAAGTTATCGATAGATATTGCCTGAAATATTTATCTATAGATACGAAGCTTTTCCTATGTAAATACTTAAAGACTTACTAAAGATTAACTGTATGCATACATAAAAGATAAAGCCCAAGAAAATCCGTTACATTTTATCGATACTTCATAGCATTCCTTTCGATAAAAGATTTTATTACATTACATACACTTCGTAAAGATACTATTTTTGAATGTGTACGTAAAAAGATAAATACACTTGAAAAAAAAATAAACACATTTCTATTATCTTCAAATTTTTCAGTCTGCCTTCGATTTCATTTCCCATGGAAATGTAATCAACTTATAAATTTAATCGAGACAACTCTCTGTAACTTTGAAATAAATGTGAAATATTTCAATTATTTACAATAATGTGCCTAGTTGCCATTATTACTTAATGATATTTCTTAATTAAATAGTTTATCATTTTTTACACAATTTATTATATTATTATATTAATTTTCTCTTACAAAATTTTCAAATATACGTTTCTCTTTATAGAGAATAAATCGCACAGAATCGCGCAGTTATTAATCACTTATTTTATCATTACATAATAAGAGAAGTCAGTCGCTCGCAATTTTTCGATTCCGCCATTCGATTAACTTCCTTCTTACTATGAACCGCACACATGTATGCAAATGCATGTATGCGAATAGGAAGAGAGAGAGAGAGAGAATGAAATCGAGCGCGCGTGCCTTTTTCAGAGACCGACGTGACGTCACCATCCCATCCCTATGTAACTGACGTTTCATGAATTGGAAATGTAATTTTACCACCCGGCCGTTGCTCGCGGCGTCGTAACTGCTTGCATGATACCCAGGGCGCGAAGTAAACGAGCGCATAATTTTAGCCGCGAACATGTCCGCGGGGCCCGGCCCGGGAGGCGCTAAAGAGTATATTTTGGCCGCGTGCTAGGTGACAGCGCGCGTAATCGCGGTCACCACCGTGCTTTCGGCGCTCGTATCTCCCTCTTTCAAAGGATCGTTCGACGCTCGTTCTCTCCTCCCGCGACCTAATAATCCTTTACGAGACAATACTGCAGCGAGAAAATAAAAACAGAAACATTTAGATTTCAAATGCAGAAGTGCTGCATGCATAATTTAGATTCCAAAATAGGGAGCATATATAAGTCTTCCCAATATTTTGAGAATCAGACTATTTTACGGTTTTGAATATATGTGTACGTATATTGAAAAGAAAATATTCTTTCTGTAATTTTAATTATTGTATTAATATAAGTGAACATTTTCTTTTTTTTATATAAATAATATATAAATAATATATAATAATAAATAATATATAAATAAAATAATATATAATAATATATAAATTTAATTATTATATTAATATAAGTGAACATTTTCTTGTACAAGAAAATTGTTTCTGACAAACAAATATATATATATATATATATATATATGTATAAGTATTATAGATTGTTTGTCAGAAACAATTTTCTTGTACAAGAAAATGTTCACTTACATTCGTACAAATAAAATCGCAATCGCGTATACAAATAACAAACTTGTTTTTTTTTCCATTCCACGGTTTTCGCTGCTGCAAACATCTGCGATCCGCACGATCAATTTCATCGCTCTATGATACTTAACAGCTGAGAGAAATGCTCTCGCAATTACGAGAGTATCATCCGCGAATTAAGACGATGGTCGCGCGAGCAAAATATGCCGAGAACTAGGAGAAAAACCGAGGAAAGACGAAGGTCTCCCTCGGGTAAACGCGCATAATACAGCGACGATGTTTCCGGACCAATAAGAGTCGTGTCTTAATTCTTTTCGCGCCTCTTCCTTGCACCGACATTATCATAACCGACCGGCGGAATAATCTTTTATTTGTTTCTCGGCGAGAGGGAGAGAGAAAGAGAGCCGGTAACGTTCCTCGCGTTTCGACGAACTACCCTCCAACTCAATTCCACTTCCGCATCGTTCTTTTCCCACCCTTTTCATTCTCCGCCGATTCTCTCTCCCCAGCCTTTCTTACGCCACTTAAATAAATCATATAAATACGACCGCGCGTTCGCCATTTACCGGGCGACCAACAAGGGCGCGCGAGACAGTAGGGGGTTTATGCATTTGCCGTTTTAATCTAATCTGCGGGCGCATGTAAGAATATATTAAAGAAAAACTTTCAGACGTACTCACGAGAATTATACCGTCGCGAGGTACGGCGTTGTCAGAAACCCGTTCGAAGATGATGTGGAAAGAGGGAGGAAGAAAAAAAAGAAGAAGAGACAGAATGAGAGAGAGAGAGGAAAACGTAGGAAGACAGAAGGGTGAAGCGGAAAAAGCCGATGTAGTTCCTGCAGGTCGGTGGTTCTACGCCTATACATATATATATATATATATATATATATATATATATATATGTATATATACTGCAACCGTTCGGTTCTGCACAAACTCTCTTTTACCGGCAACTATCTAGACCCATACATTTATTTACATGTAATTACGTTACACCCTCGTCTCGCCGAGTTCTGGAGATCTAATAAACATGTACGATGGTACCAACTCGGAGGGGGAAACACCCTACAACGTTGCCGTAATTTATTTATGACAACGTATAGCTTCCTGAAACGATGTCCAGAGTATAAAAATATAGAAAAATTCCGGAAGCGAGGGATTGTGAGATGGACCAGAAATCGAATTTTCAAAATTTATGAGACGCATAATGCTATCCATATATTTCATATTTTCGTTACGCTCGTTATATCAAGATACTCTTTGACATTATCCTATTATATGCACAAATTGCGATTTCAATTTTAATAAAATGTTCAGATTTTTTTTTATAATTGCAAAGAGAATAACTTTTTTAAATCTGATCAGCTGGTATAGATTGATAAAGAGTTTTATAAAAGTTTTGAATAATTTATATCCATCCTTAAAAAATATAAAAAAGTTCAACCAATTTCAAATAATTGTTTAAGATATCGATAATATATGCAATCTGTCTTGATTCTAATTATTCGGAAATAATTGTAAATTTATATTAAAACACGTGTATAACAAATTAAAAAACAATATTAGCTATGCAATAAAATCTGATTTTTTAGTCTATTATAGATAAAATTCAAATTTAAATATTTCATTTTTAATAAAAATTTAAGTTAATATAAAATTTGTAATTAATATCAAATAAAAATAATGCAGGTATAATTGCAAGTGTACGACATATAATTACAAGCTTAAGCGCACAAATTTTATACGATGTTAGTAATTAACTTTAGCTTATAACTCTGAAAGTATTTTCTTCTCAATATTTTTAAAATTCTCTCTAGCTATTCTCTTGTATTTTAAAATTCTGTATAAAAGGACATTATTTCATTTACATCACAGTGAAAGATATACTATAATAATAATATAATGTGCAAAATATTAATATAAAATATTAATAAAATAATTATAAAATAAGAGAATACATATTAAATATAAAGAAAATTTGAACAAAAATGCTATATTAAGAGGCTGCTAGAATAGCTATTTAATTATTTGTCAGCAATATGATGAACATAAATAAAAAATATACCAATGTTTTAACGTTTTAAAAAATATTTTGATCATTCATTCAGTAATTTGTTTCCAAATATGCTATTTGTATATTCAAGCACAATTATATATAAAATTTTTTTAAATTTTAGTCCTAAACTTTTTTCCCCAAAATTGTTTTAAATCCATTCTTTGATAACACACATCGTTTTCTTTTCTACAAATCTATCTCGTCCATTATGTTAACTAATTAAAATTGAATTTAACTTTGTTTTTTATATTCTCACATATGTATATGATTCAAAATATTTCTATGTTGTATAATTTTTTAATGGATTTATCTCATCGAAATGATTACAACTTTTGACATAAATCTATTCAAGAGTTTCAATTTTCGACTTGATTTATTCGATAATTTATAAAGCTCGTTTTTTCTTCTTTACGAAGATAAGAAATTTAACAAATCCGAATTTTTGAATTGCGAATATTTTGTTTGATCGCAATAACGTATATGCATTCGCAATCACTCGCAAATTACTGCACGCGTATGATGAGGGATTATGAAGTGCTCTCGCCTAATTCGGAATGCACCTGTTACTCAAGTCTGCACACGACTTAAGTGGAATCGGAAACCAGATGTGCGCACGTGGATCGATCGAGGTTTAGGTATGGTGAACGGAAGGGGAAATAATCTGGAAAAAGGAATAAGAAAATATTTCACAACTCGTCGGATTTCCACGCGGACTGCATACGCCGAGGCGAGACGTATTGACACGCGTTTGTATGAGAGGTCTTCCAGGTCTCGACTATGCGGCGAAGAAGAGAAGGGAAAGGGGTTGCTTTAAGACGTGGCGAGGTCGCCGTTCGCAACGTCAGACTCACTACAGGAAAGAGGAAGACGAGAATCGTCCGTGAGAGAGCGACGCTACGTGCTATGAGGGTGGGTGACGTGGAAAGGGAGAGAGGATGGAAACTGGCTGCTGCCTTATCTCCGCGCACCGAGATTGACTTCCTTTCTATCCATTCAGCCGCTCAAATGAGTTCCTTTGATAACTGTTGTGTGATCGAGTGTACTGAATACTGAAGGGTCCGCAGCCCAGCGGCGAATATTTCGCCGTCTGATGTCGTCGCGGAAAAATTTTTAGCTCAGACTGTGTTGCAAGACACGCATACATACACCATATTGTGGCAATTCTTCCTTTTACCTCAATAACAATTACTCGAAAAAGTCAACTAACCAATTAAACATTTGTGAAAATTTCGAAAAATCCGCATCAGTTAATTCACAAAAATCTAATTTTTTAAATCCATATTTTTATATACATATATAATATGAATATTAGGGTGGTCGTTAAATTGAACATCATGTTGGATGGTTATAAATCAGCTCCAAATGTAGAAAAAATAATTCTCTAATTTTTTCAGATTTTTATTTTCAGCCTTGAGTCTCCCTGTTTACACGTGTTATGTTATATTCTTATATCAGTTTATTTATTTATTCATTTATATGTTATTTAAATATTATTTATATTATATTTTTTATAATTTGAAAAAATACTTAATCTACTTCAGTTCTAGATGGAGTCAGCTGCAAAAGTAGTGAACAAAATTATTTAATTTTTCATAAAAGATAGTCATAAATATTATATGGGCTATTCCGCTATTTATATTATTTAACTATTTTATATTATTTTATACTATATTTTCGGTATTTTCAAATAGTTTCAACTTTTTTTCACTAAAATTTCAAACTATTTACAACAAAAATTGATGACAGAAGCAGCTGCAGAACTGTGGTATTAATAAAATTATTAATAAAATGCCAACAGGGAGACTCAGGACTCAAAATAAAAATGTGAAAAAATTAGAGATTTTTTTTTTCTACATTTAGAGCTGATTTACGACCATCCAACATTAAAATTTTGAAAAAACCTATATAACGACCACCCTAATGAAAATATATATATTCATTTTTTATTTCTTTATATATGTATATCTATATTATATATATTTATATCTACTATTGATATTTTAATATTTAAAGAAATATATCTAATATAATATTTTACCACAGATGCATACTTATCGATACCAAAGAACACTTGTATTTACAATTGGAGCGTTCTCATACGTTAATGCCGGATTAAATTTTTCCACCGACAGTACTTAAACGCGTTGCGGCGTCTTCGTACGGAAGATTGCACCCTTTCCAGTCCTTAGAAGCTCTTAATTTATGACACCGGCACGCCGACGCAGGGTCTTCGCCAACGCGCGGGAGTAAAGGAGAGTTTATGCTGCAGTCCTGTAATCTCATGATGCCGTAAGTTATTCTAAATGCACTAGTGGGACCTACGAGATATCCTCTCTCGGTGTTCTCTGGGAGGTAAGTTTCGACCTTCTCCACGCTGTTTCACGCGCCACTATGCCACCCCTTTAGTGGTTGGTAGTTAAGCGCACCTGACATTCCCGTAGTACAAACAGATAATATCGGGTAGAAACGACGCGCGGTTTGTTTAAAAAAAAAAAATAAACTAACAAAAAGCAGGAATAACTCATAAATAAATCATCCGTCGATATTCTGTTTTAAATCATGATGTAATATACGCTTGAGTAACGCAGGATTTTTCCAATACATTTTTCAATTTTACGCAGAAAGAATTTTGCGGAATACATTTAAATGCGCTGTATACAAACAATATAGTGTATTTTACAATGAAGCTATAATACAAAAATAAAAGAAAATAATCGTATATATCTACATATATAAATATTTCGTAATTATAATACCGCAAGGTAAAACATTAATGTGCAATAATTATAATAATGAAAATATCTATGTAAAATACAATACAATTATTTTGTAATTATTAAATTTTATATTACAAAACTAAAGTATATATAAACATATAATGTATATAGGAAATGAATCAAAAATTGTAATACAATCGAAAAATAGAGTAGATTTATTAGAGAATAAAAATGTAAAATAAAATTTGTTTGCACAAGTATACGTGTATTTAAAAATTTAAATGTATACTATATTATTTCTGATCTGTCATATCAAGAAACTTACAAAACATTCCAACTAGGAAGGGAGTAGAAACCCCCTGGAGTAGAAACACAATTTACGATTTTTAACCATCACATTATTACTATGTTGGAGGAATATCGCTTTTCTGCATTTTTACATCATGTTCTCTTTTTCTCTTACGATAATATTTTTTAATCATTATATCTATCATTGTATTTTAATGCGTTACATAATTTATAACGTTTTTGACTATGCTTGATTTATATATTACCGTTATGACACCGTTTATTATTTGTTAAATTCAGAATTTAATTAACGTTGATAATGGTCAAAATATTGACCGAAACGTTCGCTTTATATTTGTATTTTAAGAGTACTTATGTTTAATTCTTTTTTGTCACCTTTTATTGTAATTTATTAGTAGACATTATACTAAAGAATATTATTTTTATATATGACTTACTTTCTAACATAATTTGAATTTTTATATTTACTGCTCTTAACAGCCTTTTATCAAATTTATTAGAATTTAATAAGAGCCTTGACTTACTACGATTTAATTCCAACTTTCATTCTAACTTTAATTCAAATACTTGAACATAAATAATACCTATTATTGCCAAACATTAGTATTGTTAGTTAGATAATGTGTCACAAGGGTAGCATCGTAAAGATTCTTGAAGATGCTCGCAGCCTAAGGGCCAACGTAAGTAACGAAGAAAGGTCGAGGGGTGATAATTGTCGGGATACCCCGGATTTGCCCCTGGCCCTACAAGGCCGTAGATTACAAACTCTGTCCTCTTCCGTCCCTTCGCTTCCCTACAGAACCTTCTTTCGCCCTCGTTGAAAGGTAACGCATCTAAAGTGCGCGTTTACGCGAATGTTGTTGGCCTCCCTTCTTCAGCCCTTCTGCCTCTCCGCTTGATTTATCAACGACATTATTAACCTTGTGGCTAGATGAGATATTAGCACCGCTTGTCTCGTCTTGAATATTAGCTATCGACCCTAAGAAAATGAATTGAGAATAATTAACGTGCCGTTGTATGACTCGCGCGAATAACCGTAATATTACATGGCAATTTCAAAAAAGAGTATAATGCTCTTTTTCAATCAATAACTTTTGCCATATGTCGCATACACTTTTTAGAACGAGAGAATAGAAGAGAGAAAAAGCTGTTATTATTAAAACATTCACTAACAAAGGCCGAGAAAGAGATAATAAAAGAGAATATTTTATATGTGCAAAAATAGTGATAGTAAATAATTAATTTTTTATTCGTGTAGAATAATTGAAAAATTGCAGGTATTTTAAATAAAAATATAATCCGAATATGTCGTATCTAATTATAATTTGTAGTAATAAATTAATTGGTTAAATTATTAAATAATATATGTTTAATAGAAAATAGAACAGAACATCATAATATCGTAAATTATATCTTGTATAATTAATCTAATTATATTTTTTATAATGTAAATGTTGTAAGCTTTTGTTTTAAATTAATCTCTTCACAAAAAAGCTTAGTATTTTTGTAGGCAGATGTTTTATAAGAAGTCTAAATTTTTTTGTAAAAAGGCTGAATTTACAAAGAGCCTGCGACACATAGATAATAATATCACTCACGTAATAATTCAAATAGAACGTACGAAGGCTGCAAAAGCCGTTCTCGCGTTCTCCAACTGAAAATGGAAATGGAGAATGCAATGTACCGAAAGAGAGAAAGTTTTGCTTTTATACCTCTCATATATGCGCGCGTTTTCAATTCGATTTATTTCTCAGCAGCCGAAGCAAAGCACTCTGCAGAAATTACGCTCTCTTTACTTGCTTATCCCTAATCATTTCAATTCTTTCTTCGCTTTGCACAACGCGTCGGCGAGATCTTGCGCGAATAAAAAACTTTCCTACGATCTTTGCATCTCCTTTCTCAGAGATGTTTCTTACATCTTTCGCGTGTCGTTCAAGCAAGTACGTCGAGAGGGATCTTTCTCGAGCTCCCTGAAAACACTCCAGGCCCAATAATATCCCGAGTTCCGATCGCTACCTCCGGTCGGGTCGGAAATGAAGGAGCAGGCTGAGTTGTTTTTTTTTTTTTCGCCGACATAAAAATAAGCGAAAGGAGAAATCTCTCTCTTTGCATCGACGACTCGGTCCTGATCGAACAGTGTCGGCCTGTTGCTTATCCTGCGTCCTGTGTCCCTCTGCTCTCGATCGCGATATGCGTCGCGACGTCGACGGAAACGGCATCGGAAATTCCGAGAGGCGTATTTACACTTCAATAAACGTTATTACTAGACGTCGCGCCGCGACACGACGAATCCGGCCGTGTGTAAGCCTGATATACATCCGTTTTATACATAGTAAGGAGAGAGAAATGCGGATGTAGTATATAGTACATGCGACATTGACGCGAATTTAGGGGTGCATTTCTTCAATTCGTTCTCCTCCTCTTTCTCTTTCTTTCTCCCCAGAAAAAAATTTTTATATATATAGCAATATAAAATTATATAGAAATATATAAAATTATACCTAATTACAAAATTATATATAAAATTTGTCCATACATAATTAAATAAAAGTGCTTTCTTATATGTAATTATATAAATTTATAATATATTATATATATATATATAATTATATTATAAATTTATATAATTACATATAAAAAAGCACTTTTATTTAATTATGTATGAACAAATTTTATACATAATTTTGTAATTATGTATAATTGATGTGATTATATATATATATGTTTTATATTATAATTAGACATGAATATATATAAACCCTTATAATTTATATATAAATTTATATAATTATGTATAAAAATGGACATATTTCACAAATATAATTTTACGATTATATGTATAATTAAACAATTAGTTATATATAATTATATATAAAAAATGTTTTCCCGGGTTTCTCAATAGGGGTAGCACCGACGGCGAAGGGTGCTGCCGTTGGATTCTGTCCCCGTCTGCTTCTCTCTCTCTCTCTCTCTCTCTCCCTCTCATTGAATACAAAATACATTACTCCAGGAGTCTCGAATTCCCGCCGGCCACGTGCCACGACCACGACCACGCTCTCGCTAGATATTCTAAATCGTTGTGGAGACGTTGCTCGGAACGAAGTCATTTCTGCGCGGCACGAATGTTAACGTGCGCACCTTCGCGGAAATCAAACCTGTCGATCAGACGGACCCTGAGATCGGCGACGGTGAATATATTTCTGGTTGACTGAATGAGCGCTGGCTTCCCTGATTTTTACGTCTAGCCCGAACGCTTTTTTGTCCGGCGCGAAGGTTGCGAGATGGAAAAGCGATTGTCGACGTTTTGCCAAGTGTATGCAAAAATTATATGCGACGCACGTAAACGTCGGCTGCATAAATTTGCGAGTACATGTATGCTTCAATACTTTTTTACGAGCGATTAAAATTTTTCTATTTATCTCGTTCGCAAAATTTTGTAATGGAAATCGAGCAATTTATATGTATGAACTCGCTCTTTGTAAAGAAAAGAAAAATCCTGGAGGGATATTAAGTCGAAGAATATTAAAATCTGACCCAGATGTAAATTTTCAAAGAACGATAGAATATTCGCGAGAAGAAGCGTTTATAAAATGTGAGAAATGTCATATTGGCCGATCGATGATTATCTTCCGAACAGGATCCGAAATGAGGCGCGCGCGGTCTTGAGACAAACCTCATCAGTGAATTAGCAATTAGGGACAACCCGGAGAAAAGCCACCGTCAACATCGTCCTGCTCGTCCTCGACACTTTGTCGGCCGTCTTTCCTGCGGACGAACGGTGGGACCGGATGATATAGCGCGTGAAATTTGTCGCCATTGTGCAACGGCAGAACTACACGAGGGGGTAATACGGCGCCGCCGCTAACTAGCCCTTGTTATAACGCCATTCGTTCGTCGTTGTTCGTACTCCCCTTCGCGACAACCCTCTTCCCCCTATACCCTACCCCATCTCGTCTCTTCTTGGTCGACGTTTCATTTCGACGGACCAACGGACCCAGCCAGTTCGCACTGCCGAGTCGTCGAAACTATAACAGCTCCAAATGTCCCACGCTCCATAGACTTCGCCAAAATCCGGCAATTACCTCCATTCTAAACGCGAAGAGAAAGGTGGGTGCGAGAGAAAGAGAGACAGAGAGAGAGAGAGAGAGAGCGAGTGAATTACCAGATCGGCGACAATTTCGGCAACGCTTTGGCGAATCTACCAACTTATTTTTTCTCCCGACTTGTCATGCATCCACATCTACATTCTTGTATATACGGGACACGTGCACTCATATATACGGACTTATTCGTATCCGTTTATTTGGTTTCGAGCAAATTGTAAAATATATGGGTATTGTATAAAATTTTGAATAAAAGCTCGTTTTTTCGAAGAGAATACTGCTTAAATTATAAGTATCGGTTACCGCGAATGTTACTTAAATTTCCTCTAAGTGGAAAGGCTTGTAAGAGAGTTTCAGTGGATTCGTCGGATTTGAAAACGAACTAAAGTGCAATGGTTGATTTCACATCGAAAATACACACGCGCCTAGAGTCTGTCGCATATAAAACTGTATAAAACATTTGGCAAATACGCGTCGTTGAGCGATGCGCGATATAAAAGGGGCGCGAAATAAGAAGAACTTTGTGAAAATAGTGGGTATTAAATTTCATTTTAAATGGCGGAAACCTGTCAGTCCCTGTGTTTCCGCAGATGTTGCCGAGGATTGCTTCCTATATTCGATATTTCGCGTCGCGCATCCCCCACATTTGGCACTATTCCGGCCTTCAACCCTAGAAATGACGATCTTAAAACATTGCCGCGCAAAAACTACTAGTCGGAAAAATGATATTTCGATGATGACATATTTTAAAGAAGGTCGAAAGAAAAAAGAAAAATTATCGTGACAAGAGAGCAAGCAAAATATAATTATAAGAATCGTAAAATATAACATTGCAAACCTAAATTTTTTATTAAATTTTACTACGTAATGAAAATAGCACACGATATAACGATTGCAGAAGAGATAGACCATCAATTAAGACAGAGCACGTTTTGTAAAATATGAATCAGATGACGTTTGTTCGTGTATGTTTAATATTAATATTAAACATTTAATTACGCTCTATTAAATTAGCTAATGACTTCAACATTTCCAGGAATGTATGTGGTATATAATTATGATTTAAATTTAAATGAAAGATCAAAATTTTTATAATAATATAAAAAGTGGTTATGAAAGACTATTTGTAAATATTTAATTTATATTTTGATATTCTTTGATCAAAATTTTACAATTATTCACCAAAAAATAAAAGGATTTAATTAATCATAATGAGGATAAATCAATAATAATAGATAAAGCTAGAGAGAGATTCTTTCTTAACTTGTTCTTTTTCTTAAATTATCTATAAATTTATCTTTAAATCAACAGATTATACTGTTTTTTTATGTAGAAATATAAAAAAATACTAAAGAAGTGTTATTAAAAGAATACTCAATTTAGAGGATTCTATGTAAACTATATAACATTTAAGGAATTATTGTAATACCAGCATTAAACCTATTTATCACCTAATGATATATATTGACATGAATAAAAATTTCTCATCCTTAATTTAATATTTAATGTCTAATAAAAAATCATAAATTATCCATTTGTTTCTGTGTGCTTCCGCGACCTTTGCCGCAAAGAAACGTTCGAAAATAACATGTTTTCTTTGAGTAATAAGGATTTATCGTCTTTCTTTTCAGCACGAGAGAAATCCGAAGAACAAGAGAACAAGAGGTTTTCAAGGAGGAACTCTACCTGCGTGTCCTTTGTAAAACTTTAACTCACTTGAGACAAAGTCTTTGAATGAATCAAAAGGAGGTGCTTCGGGAGAAAACCGAATAACGCCGTTCTTAGCGGCGACCACAGAGCCGGCAAGAAACTTGTCAAAAGAAAAGAAAGAGATTCAGGTAGAACGCCATTAACGATTCATGACTACCATCTGCATTCTACGACTGGTCGCAGATTGCGTCGACGCACAGAACAAGAATATTTATTGCGGCGCAATCTTTTCCGTTCGCAAATTTCGTTACACGGACTTGCACATTTCGAGAGATCTCGAGAGGGGCGCGATTTAATACGCCGAATATCGGGGAAGAAAGAAGCACGCGCACGATAAGATGTCGAGAAAAAAAAAAAGCAACAGACACCCTGGACCTCCCCATGAGGGAGCTTCCGAAGCGGTGACAGCACAATTTGGTGCGCATAAATCACCGAGCCGTTTCTTTATATCGTTTAATATGAATCAGTCCGCCTGTTTCGTTTTTATATGAGACACGAGGCGTCGAGAACAACGGTTGTACCGAGAGATTGATTGTGTGCTATGATTTCGTTACGAAGTCAAATGAGAGTCACACAAGTTGCAAAAAAATAGAATCAGATTCAAAATTGCATGTAATTTTCAATATTCACGCGAAATATTCATCGAGCATGTATTTACGCAAAGAATTAATTGCTTGTAATTAATAACGATATTGCTTTCTGTTCTCGAAAAATTTTTAACAGAACGAAAACGCGTTTATTATAACGTCATAGCGCGCGGATCTAATATTTTTGCGTTGCACGTTGCTTTTTGGGGATAATAAAGAGAGAGAGAGAGAGAGGGGGGGAAAGGGGTTGACGCTGAATTCGGCTCACGTACCCATTTATCCTTTTTGCGGAATGAGTGATAATTCGATGAAATCGAATTACCAAGCCGGTCCGGCGTGAAAAGCGCCCAAGTTAGCCGCGGTGGACCGTAACACGGCGGTGGTGCGCTGCGCAGCGCGTTTTCAAAATTTAATTATTACGTGCTGCACGTGCGCGAGGATCCGTGCCATACATATATGATACGAGCAAAAGGAGCACGTATTGAAATGTAACTAGCTCATTGGCCGCTGCCAAAGGCAGATCGCGGCCGGGGGCTTTGCTCTTTCGCCAACAATTTTTATTTTTAAAAGTAAAAATTGCTAATCTAATAATACTCTAGAAAAAAAAAAATATATATATATATATTAATATATAATATATTATATATACTTTTTAAATGTATGTATATATTTTTAACTATATTATTTTATTATAAAAAAAATTGTATTATGTTTTATTCGGTTTTATTACATTTTTTATGCTATTTTATTTTAAATGCCCATTTTGAATATAATTTTAACTTGACATTTGATGTTTCATAAAGTTTTGCAACGTTCAAATAAACAATAGATTTTTTTACGCAACAATAAAGTAAAAATTACCCGAGGATTTAAGATTCTTCTATTATACGTTAATTTTGTATTGTCTCTGGTAGAAATTGCCTTGCCGGTGCCACGACACTTGCTAGCACCATGCAAGTTTGTCACACTACAAACTTATCTAAAAGAATTGGAAAGATACATATCAGGGCCATCCTTGCGCCTGATATATAAATGGCGTAGTATTCATTATAAAGTTAAACGGCCGCAAGTCTGGATTTGACCAGACTTCTAATGCGGCCCATATTTGCGCCACGTCAATTGCTGTCGAGATTTTTATTGATTTTCACATTTAATGTGTATCTTTTGTCATACATATATCTCTTGTTTTTAGGATACTTTCCTTTGCCTGGATTTTTTGCATGCAGGGAAATTGTTAAACGAGTATTTAGGCGTCTACGCAGAAATTTGTGCGCATATATATAAACATCTCGTTAAACGGAACTCTTCCGGGCCTTGTTTATTAACAAATAAATTTTTTTCTGTCGTAAATAATCTAAAAGTAAGTAACCATACTCATAATTTTTGGCACCAAACACAGGGACGACTGTAATAATAACTACAATTTTATCGAACATTAGAGACTTTAAGAAATTGGTCGAGAATAAGAAAAATTATACAAGAGAAAAATAGAAAAAAATACAATATTAAAACATTAATTTAATTAAATAAATAACAATGTGTTTTGCTTTGATTTAGGTAAAAGCGGGCTGCGTGAGCGAGCTTGTATTTTCGTCTAAAACAGATTCTAAGGTTAAATGTGCCAAACCAAAGCGTTGATTATTCACGGCTATGAAATGTAATGTTCCGGAAATTCATCTGTCGTACGGTTTCCTGTTTGTAAGAGAGAGAGAGAGAGAGAGAGAGAGAGACGCGGTTCTCGCTGTAAAATAAACAAAACTTAAACACCGATATATCCTAATGATGTCTTTCAAAGTTCAGACATCCGTAAAACCACGTATATATACATTTGAGTGAATATTCTCTATTGTGACAGAGAGTTATATAACAAAGAGATCTTACAATAACATGTTTCACTCGTAATGTGCTTTTGTTGAATATTTTTGCCTTTGTCGCATTTCGTTACTTTTGATTGTGCCAGATCTCTTTCGTTTGAGCAAAAAAAGCTCTACAATTTTCTCGAAGAAAATGTTGAAAGATGTCAGGGACATATCGTAAGCATTTCCAAAAGTTGCGCAATTCATAAACATGCAAAAGCTCTCTTCCAAGTATTCACTTTATAGGATTGCTCGTTCGAATAAACGTCTATAAAAACATATGTCCCAGCGTGAAGCGCGTATATATAAATGTATACAATGCCCCGTATCGAGAGAACCGAGAGATGTGTATCCTGTGAAGTGTCCGGTTACGATCCTCGAAAATTTATATCGACTTATGTCGACGATATACCGAGCGATAGACAGGGTCCTCGAGTATCCCGGAGAACGTCGGTTTGATCCCCCTAACTGCGTCCTCGAGCTCGATTTATTATGAAGCCCGGACCGTTTCTAGAGACACATTATCGATAAGGCGAAGAACCAGGCTTAAGGCCCTCGAAAGACCGTGCGTATAATTCCGCAGATTATACCTCTCGATCATTCTGTTCTTTTGCTTCTCTCTCGCTCCCTGTATCGTCCCGTCGTAACTCCCTGATTCCACTTTCAGTAGAAATATTCCATATTGGTCAGACATATGCCGGCTGAACGTCAAATGTATATTACGACGAAATACGATTACACGAATCAATAAAGATAAGCTTTCCGGCATTCGAAATGTTCGATATTCGATGATAAGATTTAGAAAATAAATAATTTTTGTTATAAAATAAATCTCTATAAATCAGAAAAAAATCAAATTATTCGAATGAGAAATCAATATGCTTTTCTATCGCTTGCACTAAAATTTCCGCATATCCTGTGCAATCAAATTTCCAAATCGACGACAAAAGATTCAAATGATAATAAAGAAGAAAAATAAATAAAAGGGGAAGAATATATTATATCTCTGCCAGTTCAATTAAACTCTGACCGAGCCGCGGAGTCTGTTCGTAGATTATTTCGTCGTAAGATTATTTGAACAGCTGAGGTTAAGGAGAGAGAAAGAGAGAGAGCGAGAGATAACCGGTGAATAACCGTCAGACTTCGCGAAGGTAGATAGGAAAGATTTGATTCCCGGAAACGACGAGACGAATTAATCGGCCGGAGAATGTAAGGAAAGAGGAGAAGGGAGGGAGAAAGATATCCGCGATGCCGCCGCGCGCGGTGGCCGATAAATTCGCTGGAAGTTTAATTTCATTTTATAGGCGCGATACTTTAGCGAAAGCACCTGCACTTTACACTAACGGCACCGCGCTGTCCTGAGAGCCGCGAGAGGACGGAAAGGGGTGATAAGAGGGAGAGGAGGAGATGTGCAGACCTGCGCTACACCGCGGAGCGCTAGGAATTATACATTATATCGCTTTAAATCATGGCTCAAGCGCAACCTCGTGTAATTATATCGTCGTTTTTAGTGCCCACCCTTAATAAGCCGTTACGGCCCATGAGTCTCACTAACGTTTCGCGCTATCCACGGTGGTCCGTTGCTTCCTTAAGGACCAACAGCTTTACTGCGCACTAAGAATGACACCGAACGATACTCTCCTTAGATTTTATCAACTTTTATCAAACACGACTCCAAGTAAGTTGATCTAGAAAATGTATAAAAATTGCATATATGCTTTCCTATATAATATTTTGTATTACACGTGCAGACAAAGTGGCACTTTGTGTCCGTGTTTTCTGTGCGGAAAGCGGCCGATTTCCCACGTCGCCATCTAGCGGCGACGTGGTGAGTGAATAAGCCGCATTCAAAGCCATTGCCTACGGCTGAGCCGCGTTCAAATCATTGCCCACAGCTTCAGCCGTGGACAATGACTTTGAACACGGCTATTCCCGCACCGTGCCGCCGCAAGATGGCGGCGTGTGATCGGCCACCTCGCGCACAGAAAACGCGCACAAAGCCACTTTGCCTGCACTTGTAATACAAAATAGTATATGTATCACGTGCGGATTGACAATTGTTCACTCGTGTGGGGTGGTCGCACTCGTGACCAATTGTCAACTTTCAGCACTTGATACACAATATACTATTAAATATACAGGGTGCATTTAAGATCGAGAAATACAATCAGAAAAGAAATGCAAAAATAAATTACATGAAAAATGTATTCTTTATTTTCTACTTGTTTCTTAATCATTTCTTTTCTGAAGAAGAATCGTAGATTATAATAATTTGTCATAATTATGAATTATCATTAGCAAGAGTCTGAATGTCATTTAGTACTCGATGGAGGCAAACATTCGGCAATCCCTCATAAGCGACGACCTTTGTTGTTTACGCGACACGTCGAGCGAAAAATGCAGCCAAACAACTTTCACTCTCACAAATGAATGAATACCGACATAATGTGATATTAATCGGTGTATTCGTGCGCATTCGTGCAAGTCGAAGGGAAGGTGGCCACATTGCCAACCGAACGAAGACAATGAGGGCGAAAAAAGAGGGGAGGGAGAGCCGCTGATCAAACACTTGATTAAAGAAAGTTTCCGATAGCTACTCCGCGAGAAAACCGACGTCCCGGCCGTGGTGATTGGATAAGGTAAGGTACCAGGAATTTCCTTCCCTCCCACTTATCAGCTTTGACTTGCCGCCTTCGCTTCTGACCCAACTCTCCTTTTTTTACTCCTCTTCATCTCCAAACTCGAAAGTTTTTCTAAGCGAACGAAGCGAAAGTCTAAGCGGCTGTCTTTCCTTCTTCGTTCGAACATTCGTTTTCAGTACAGATATTCAGCCGTGATTCATTACAGACGCGTTCTACGCGATAGTTTAATGACATTACTATACAAGCTCGATATTTACTTTATTCGTTTGTTAACTTTTTCCGAGTTAAACAGAAGGGTTTGTGTACAAAATTCTATCCGCTACTTTAATTTAAATGTAGGTATATAAGATGATACTTTGTATATATATATATATATATATATATATATATATATATAATAAATTATTTTTACACAAGTTATGTGTAATAATCTTATACAATATAAGTCTCTAGATTATATAATATTAAAATATGTAGAGAATTCTATTAATAAAATAATTATATTAAAATAGAATAAATTTACATTACATTTTTTGTCCTTAATAGTTAATACTCCGTTTATTATACCGAAGAAGCAAGATCAATCAGAATTATATTACGTCCCACCGTAACGCTGGGACGATTTATGCGATCTGCATAAATCTCGCGCCGAGGACGGTTATTAGAATGTTAAATGTTTCAACGGAAGGCGTACGCTTAACGTTGAATAATCCGGTTACATATACATTTAATATCGGCGCATTTCACGATTTTGGTCGGCCGGAAACAGTTTAGGGGAGAGGTTAACGACATGCAGAATACGAAGGGCCACGGTTTTTAAATTACTTAAAAAGGACAAAAAAGGGAGGGAGGTAAAAGCCAAGGTCTCTAGGAGCGAAAAGAGAAGGGCCAGACGATTCCGAGCGAATGAAATGTAAATCGAGGAATGAAGGTAACGTTGCGGAAAATTAAATACCATTTGAATAACGCAAATGCTAATAGAATTATCGGACTGATCGATTAAAGCAATAATACTGCCTGTCTTTCTGCCACTCGTGGTGGTTCTCGTCTTCATCCCTTATCTCTCACTGCGACCCTCTATATCCCTCCTTTCTTCCTTCCTACCTTCTAACTCGCTTCCTTACCCGTTGTCTTAGAACGAAAAGAAAAGATCCACCCTCTATTCATAAAGTTCTACCGTTTCCGGGAAGACCTCCGTTCCTCTTTTTTTTTTATCCAAAGTCGTTTTTTCGTCCTGCAACTATTTCTCTTTCGTTCGTTCGGAAACAATGACCTTTTTTTTTGCTTCTACAAACACGACGTTGAAGAAGCGACGTCGATGGAAGCCACGGCGAAAGCTCGGCTGAATCTTCAGCATCGGGCGGCAGAGAGAGAGAGAGAGAGAGAGAGAGATCCCTTTCTATCACGGGCTTTTCGTTAACGAATGCTACGCAGGTACGATTGTTTAACGCAGCAGGCGTGAGGAGTGAAGCTTTTAGCCAAGACGAATGAGACGACTGACTCAGTCCCGGCACCAACAGCAGGAAATTGCGTTTCATTGTAGCGAGACGGTGTTTGCTCCCAAGGTACGATACCTACGGCGGCTCCCTTACTCATTCCACCAATCCCCTCTCTTCTCTATGTTCTCTCTACGATTTCCTGGCTGTTTGCAATGAGATACGAATGACAATTACACCCAGGTATGTAACAGTCGTGCGTCCTTCGCCGCGCGAGCGTCGGGGATTTAAAACGTCTAGGTTTATTATGCAAAGAGATAGAATTGTCAAAGAGTATCTATCACCGCGAAGATAAACGCGAAGATCCATGCCATACATGTATGATACGAGCAAAAGGAATATATTGAAACGTAACTGGCTGCCAAAGGCAGATCGCAGCCGCGGGCTTTTCTCTTTCGCCAGCAATTTTTATTTTTAGAAATAAATAATCGCTAATCTAATAATACTCTAGAAAAAAATATATTATATTGATATATAATATATTTAATATATTTTATATATTTTTTTAAATGTATATATAATTTTTAACTCTATTATCTTATTATTAAAAAATCGTATTGTTTTATTCGGTTTTATTACATTTTTTATACTATATATTTTGTTTTAAATGCCCATTTTGAATATAATTTTAACTTGACAGTTGATGTTTCATAAAGTTTTGAAACGTTTAAATAAACGATAGATTTTTGATTCAATAGTAAAATAAAAATTTTCCATGCGTTAATTTTGTATTGTGTTTTGCTTTGATTTTAGTAGAAGCGGGCTGCGTGAGCGAGCTTGTATTTTCGTCTAAAACATATTCTAAGGTTAAATGTGCCAAACCAAAGCGTTGATGGAGGAAGGTATTTATGGTTCCGACGTATTAGTTTGGAAAGTAGCTCCCAGGATTTTACATACCGAGGAGTTGCGAAAAGCGATTTTCGAAAGTGCAATTTTCTCACAAGTGTATCTTACATTAGGAATTTAAATAGGGATTTATTATTTATTCTCATTGCATACTGTAATCATCTTATAAGAACCGCGAAGAGCGACTGAACATGGCGGGGATATAACTCATCGTATATATAAGGATGGCAAAGAGGACTGCCAAGCAGATTGAGTGCGGCAGGTCTGTCCCCACGTGGCCGAGAGAGTCCCGGTTATTTATATTCATATCGATGCATAGGAAAAGTTGGCAACCTTCTTGCCGTCGCGAACCACCCTTCCTTCCCGTTGCACCTCACAGCAAGGGCCATAAATACAAAAAACCCGTACAGTCAGCCGCTCGCGGGCGATTTATTGCATATGAGTTCTCGGATTTGTCAATCGCGTATACCGACCTCTCTAACCGCCTTCTCGTCCCCGACGCGAACACTTATTTCAGAGAACAAAACTCTATGAATCTTTTCGCGGATATATCGAAAATTGCGACAGCGGATACACGCGGCAATTATAAATGTTACTCGTAAAGAAAAACATTTTTTTTTTTCGCGAGACCTATTATTCTTTTCCAAACAGAAAAAATGGTGGTGTTTGGTTAAAGCTGAAACAATGAATAAAAAATATTGAAGTAATAGTTTCTAAAAATGTTCATATCTCAGCGAGAGCGGGAGAAAGAGAGATTTACTTTGGTATTTTAATACATTCGTAAAAGATCGTGCTACATTCATGATAATCAAGGCAAATTTTATTTGCAAAGGGATTTATTCAACCAATTTCAAGTGTGTGCGCGTGACATCTTTTATACGGGGCGGGCTCTTAGTTCACCCTCGAGATTTCGACGATAGAGCGCTGCTGGTATTACGTACACGTACGGGACGCCCCGTTAGCCCGATCGATTTATCAAGCGAGACAATTTACGAAGGCGAATCGCTGCGGAGCTCATCTCGAAGCAGCGGAGAGATGGTAGATCGAACTTGCGGCCACCCAGAAAATGGAGTGTCCTGAAGCAGACCGAGCGTGTCGACCAATTTATGACACGTAATTAAAAAGTCTATAGCGACAAAGTAGTCGGCTTCTCTTTAAGACGCAGAGATTTCGTCAACCGGAAATTAGACGCGAACGTGACGACGATTCCCCAGAATCCCAATCGACGCGTTAAAGAGCTTATCTGTACGCGACGATCAAAATGCTTTTTTTAACGAGATCACTTTTACACAAAGATTCGCGAAAAATGCTTTCTAAATTTACGAATCCCATTTTTATCGCTCAATGTACGTTCGTACTATACTATGATATATATATATATATATATATATATATATATATATATCGTACGTAATAAATTTAATTTAACGAAAAAGAGATTTAACTTCTATTAAAAGAGATTTAATTACATATGTTGTATAAAACCATTGTATATGGACATGAACGTATGTTTGGTAAAATAATTGGCACACTTTCGAGATAGCAGACTATTCGAAACTGTAACATTTGCTCAGCAGAAAATCGATACTTGATTTTTAAAACAATTGTCACATTTGTGCATCTCAATATTATTTGAACGATTTATCCGTATTATTTTTCTCCTCCTCCCTCCGCTCTTGCTCGTAATAATTATTTGTAAATAATATCAATTAATTCATGACGTCAACATTAAATACCTTAAATGCTATGCACGGAAACCGCGTTCAATCTCGACATGGGCGCATTTAAATTAATCAAAATTCAATTAAATTTCATGTAAATTAATATTCTCCACCTCTCGAATTGCATTTTATTCCGTTACGTTCGCATACCATATTTTCATTGAAAATATATATACTATCGAACGCATGCTACATTTCTACAGATTCTTGCAACTAATTCCTTTATTTTTTGCGCCTCGCAAACGAAATGTTCACTCGTGCGCTTCTTCTTTTCCTACGCCATGAAACTATATAAAGTTGTAAACATTAGAATACGAAACAAAGATGCTCGAAATAACATATATGTACATACATACACCGTTTTCTTACAATTTTTCAAGGACTTAGAGAAACGATAAAAGAATGTGCGAAAAAATTTTCTGCGTAAATTATAATAAAAAAAATGTTAATAATGCGAAGATTTTGAAACAATATTTACGATCTTTTTTGTCACTTTTTATTGTAATTCATTATTAGACATTAGATTAAAGAATATTATTTTTATATATGACTTGACTTTCTAACATAATTTGAATTTTTATATTTACTGCTCTTAACAGCCTTTTATCAAATTATTAATATTTACGATTGCATGAAATCATTTGATATATCTGTGAAAAATAGACACGCCTCGATCAATAATGTTTTCCCAAAAACTTTGCGTTCGATTTAATTGCGTTTTATTCACACAGTTGTGTTAATCTTGCCTTATCAACGGGTAGAAAAGTAAAGTAGAAAGGGGAGAAGAATACTACTACTACGGTTCGTGAGAGAGGAAACGGTGGAGGAGGAGAGAACGACACGATTGTCGCTCTTCTCTCATTATACGTAGAACTCGGACGAATGCAGGAGCTTGCTTCCAACGGCAAACTTGCTTGAAAATTCAGACTGCAGGCAGAAAACTTCTTTTAATTTCATTTACTCTAATTTGTAAGGTAACTTTCCAATAGTGATTCTCTCTTGCAGTCACGGCAACGGGAATATGGGTGGAATTGGCAAGAGTGTATCGACAAACTTAGGTAATTTCGCTGTCCTATTGGCTCCCGCTATTTTGATTCATTGTAACTTTTGCATTTGAATTGTGTCCATCCGCGCAAATACCCGTGTATTTGTTCGTATATATTCCCTCAAATGTCAGCGGATAAAAATACCATGACAAACACAAATTATTATTATTATTATTATAATCATAAATTAATATATTATTAACATAAATTGTAATTAATGTGCGCGCGTGAAAAAGGTAAACGAGTAAATTTTCGATTAAACGGCTTTAACAATGGTCCGGCGTCGAGATATTACACAACTGTGCATCGTGTCGTTGGAATTAATTAATCCATCTTTGAATAGAAATCTTTCTACAAGATCAAGAATATAGCTTTGGGGAGTGTCTGCCGTCGGTTGGTATTCAATTAATTGAGAATAATCCGAATTTACTCCAGACAGATCCATGCTGTCTCGGGGAGAGCAGCTTTTCATACTATAATCTTTTCCAATTCATCTCTCAGTTTCATCTTCGTGTACCGTCTCGATTATTGTTCTCCTTGGATCTTTGAAGAGCGTAGAAAGCTATGAATATGTCATAAATAAATACTCGAAATTTTGTTCATAGATCATTCTATGAATAATTACAAAAATACCGAAATAAAAACGAAGTGATTTTCTAATCGCCGATCAAATAAAATTAATTTTAACTTTTATTTTTCAATTATTATTTTTTGTCAACTCTTTCTAATTTTGCACTTTCTAATTAATAAGATAAATCTCTTATTAATATCTATAATTGGCAATTAATTTATTATTTTGGCAATATTATTAATTGCTTTAATTTTTATTTTTGTAATTATGCAGAATGGAGTATTTTCTCTTGAGACAAAATCTGGATTTATTTATGATGTACTTTCAACTTTTTACGCTTCTCAAAGGTTTGCAAGTAGAACAATAGTCGAGACGGTGCACGAAGATGAAGTTGAAAGACAAATAGAAAATTTATCGATCAAGATTAATTAAAATGAAGTATAATTGAAATGACTGAGACAATTTTTGCTTCGTAGAAACTCTATGGGTGATAAAAAACAAGGAAGATAACGCGTCGAAGTATATTTCTAGAAGATTCCGGTTTAAGATTCTCGAACCAAACCGACGCTGCTGTTATTTCAAGTAATGGGGTGTGTTTATGCACGCGAAGTAACTAAACTTAGCTACTGCACAAACGAACAAACCTTCTTCAGCAACGGGCTCTCCTTCGCCTCTTGGCACACCTCCGCTTCCGCCCGTTCTCTCCATTCTGAATGATAATAAGATTTGACTCGTTAGAAGTTTCATTAGAGCTTTGTTTACTGCGTCTATGGGCGAGAGCGGGCGAGAAACGGAACAAGATGCAGACAGACTTGGAGCCACTCCGCGAAGATGCTGTTCGTGTCCTGTCGAAGGTTTGCCTGGTGCCTATATTACTTCGAGTGTTAGATATATACGATACCTAGAAAGCTACATAGATAGAGAAAACGCTAAAACGTTATACGATTGTAAATGTCAACGACTTCTTAAGGAGATGCTGCCGTTGTTCTGTTTTACCGATTTTAAGTTAGATTAGGTTCATATAAATTTAACATATATAAGATAGGCAATAATTAGGTTCACTTTTTACTGAATATACAGATTGAAAAATCCTTTACAATAAAAGTACTGATAATAATGAATTTTTATTACTTCTGTATTATTCTTTCATGTCATCTTTACTTGGGAGCGTCATATTTGTGTACAAATAAGAAGTTGCAGAACTTTTGTATTAAATAAGTATTGTTATTAGCTGATGCAAGAGACTGATAAAAACTGTAATTTTTTAACCTTTATTATTTTTTATACAAAATTACAGTGTTCCCCGTTCATTATTATCAGTACTTTAATTGTGGAGAAGGATTTTTCAATCTGTATAGCCAATAAAAAGAAAAGCCCTTGAACTCAAAGTCGGTAAAACAGACATGGTCAGGGTCCCCTTAAATCAATAATATGCATAATGAATTGTATAATATGCTTATATGTAAATTAATATCACGCTACAATGTGTTTGTAGAGTTCTGCTCGTTACAAGTTTCAATAATTTTTAGAAGCTATTCGATACTTTTTCTCTCCTTCCCTTCCTCAAAGAGATGTGATGGCTGACAGTGCAAATACGAACATTTCCATCCTTCGACGTTCGCGCTCGACGAAGCAACCATAAGTGCGCACTCACGCCGACATTTCAATTTCAGGTGGAAACCCGGTTCATTTTTATATGGAAAGAACTACACACAGAAGAAAAGCAAAAAAAAAAAAACGCTCTCGCTTTTGCCTCGCGGACTAATTGCATCCTGCGTTTATCACAGTGATTTCTCTTTTTTTTTCTTTTCTTTTTTTATTCCGCGCCAAGCTCTGCACTATCTTTCGTTATGCTTTTATTCTCCGCCGTGGACACAAAACAGGCCATTTATAATCGAGATAGAGACGGCGCTATAGCTAAGATAATCAAGAGAGACGGCGCGCCGTCTGTACAATCGCAAAAATACAATGAGGTGCAACGATATCGCGCTCTGCCAAACTGTTCAAGTTCGCGTTCATCTGTGCATCTGCATCGCGCGTTATTTGCACATTGCCCGGATTTATTATCCCGTTATATATTATAATAAATATATACAAACGATTTTTCTTTTTTGACTTTTTAGAAAATGACTGATTTCATTAGATCAAGATTTTGACAATCACGATTGTCAAATATTATACTACCGCGAGCAAGCAATGAGAAGACAGGAAATTCAGGAGTCACGAGGCCAACTAATCAATTACATGGATGCAAATCTGCGATGAATCTGATGCGATCGCATAGGATAGGCAAGCCAGTGGTGGGAAACGCGCAGGACTGACTTATTATCGCGAGGAGCGCGAGTAGATTGACCCGCGGTATGAATGATAAATCTCAACTAGGCAAATACAGTGATTTAACATTCGCTAACGAGTCATCTATATGGTAAACAGAGGGGCTCTCGCGCTGTACCAGTAGCTCATGGCTCTCCGCTTATAACGCGCCCTTCCTTCGTACCGTGCCACAATATCAAACACCCCGCTTCGCCCTTGTTGCATGGATTTAACCGATGAGCTAACATTTGGACGAGTTCCCAAATTCGCTTTTACCACGACACCGGCGCCAGAGGTGCCATTTCGCACGATATTCCGCGCGCATTTCGTTCGTTGCGAGACCGAGCGATAACGTCGACCTCGGGATGTGATATAATCGCTATCGCGGGACGTTTTAATTGTTCACCCTCGACTGAGGGCGCGAAATTTTGGACGGCGGAACAAAAGGCGCGAGATTTTTTTATTTATACGCCGCGCCGCCTCCATTTAACAAAATTATATAGAAATTTCCGCAATTTTATGCAATAATAGATTTATGTAGATACTGGAATATTTGCGCGTGTTATTTAGATTGTAAGTGTATAACAAACTTATGCTGTAAATTTAAGCGTCTATTATAATTTTATAGGTCAGAAGAGTATATTGCGCCGCTTCCCATAAAAGTAAAGCAAATACTTTCAGCTGAAGATGGAAATAAAAGCGTTTCCTTGAGAGTAAGCATGAAACAAGCACATATCCCATATATTTCATATTCGTATACATAACTCCTTTTACTACGAAGCGCATTCGCTTTGTATTTTCAAGTATTTGCTTGTCTACGTCATCACTTTCAAGGAAGATTTTAATATCTTTATTCATATTCCGCTCGACATATATATCCGTTTCGATGAACATTTTACTCTCCGTTCGATCTGTTACCGAGCTTGCAAACCGCAAAAAGAGATTTTGATTCGGAATACCCGGGAAACGAATTTTCTTGCGCGATCGCAAAAATATCCAGCGGAAAGAAACTCTGTCATCTGAAAATTTAGAAGACAGTATCAATTTCAGGAAGCGGGCTTCCCAGAGTCTCTTCCCCGCCGGCCCCCGAGAAAGTCCCTTATTGAACGGGAGAAAGTCAGCCCGGTACGCCAAAGCCATTTTTCCATAGCTTGATCTATGGTATCAATTTGGCCGCGGCGAATTCTTGGTTGACGTTTGAAATCGTTATTTATTACTTGTAAGTCTCCGCGGGAAAGGTGGAGCATCCGCGAACCAAATTGGATCGAGATCGAACGAGAAGTGACTCTCTGGTATATATATAGAGTCCCTTTATACTCAACAGTCCTCGTGTATACATACATATATATATATATATATATAGACGTTCACTTTCACAATGATGGAACTCATATCGATTTTTTTTCCCATAGACATTAAAAGACTTTATTTATCGCAGATACGCGTTCTTCATCTCCGCGATGATAATTGCAATTAAAACGAGTGTGTCTGACACGTTATTCTGACTTTTGCCGAAACCGCAACTTTGCCCGAGAGATTGCACGCCGTCTCTGAGAGGCAAAGACGCAGACCAAACGCATATCACAAACAGCGCATAATTGGCAGAGAATTCAACAGGCAGCAGGCAAAGCGAAATCGCCGGTCCGTAAAGCGACACCGCGCTTCCGGTTCGCATATTCGGCTCTGAAGCCTGAAATGATATGCATATCTCTCGACTTCGCGAGAGCCCGTCTCGAAATATTTTCAAGAGACATCTAGACACACAGATATCGTACACGCGGTTGCTTTTTCCACTATAGACTATTTTGCTACATTTTTATCAAAAACAAAAAGATTCCTAGAATAGGATCCTAATGAGAGACTCTTGCTTTCTCGAATATTGTTATTTTATATATATATATATACATATATTGTGCGCACATAATCTTATGACATAATATATCAATATATTTTTTTTATTAAATGTTGCACTTTACGATGTATTTATAAAATGACTTAACAAAAGTAAACTATATACAAACTATATTTCGAAAGAAGAGGAAGAACTTTATTTATCATCGAACTAATTCCGCATAATAAAAATTCAAGCGAGCAACAATGCAAATAAATATTATCTGAAAAAAATTCTGAAACTTTAATTAACGTTAAGCGTTGTATTTACGCGCACGTGAAAATATACGCATATACGAATGAAAAATATTTTAAACGCGCGTGCCAATTGAAATTATTGAATCGTGATGTCGGGGACAAAATGATGAGGCGCGATCGCAAAGTGTACGCGCGATTCGAGAGGAGAACGTCTGAGTATTAGCGGGAGAGACGAATCCACACCGCCGCGGACTTTCATCGGATAGAAAACCCTGAAGGATTTCGGAGGTTGGGGTAAGAGCGAACTGCTGTACCGTGCAATGGATCGGATTAAATATTATTATGAGGAAGAACGAGACGTGTCGTGCCGCGCGGTACAGTCTCCTCCGTTCCGCGTTTATCCTCCGGTCGGTCACCCTCTTTCCCTTTTCCCCGGTCCTCTACCCTCTTTCTCTATGCCGCCAACCCCTGCCGTCTCGTTTCACGGGAGCTCACGCTCTGAAACCGAAGTCTCGAAAGTTTGGCCCCTTCCCAGCGGTGCCGCCATCGACTACACCGCAAGGAATGCATTTTTCATATCCTCACGATATTACCGCTTTCCGTCGCATTAATCGGTCTGGAAGGAAAAAAATGGGAGGAAAAAAAAAAGTATCGTATGACAAAAAAGCAACGTAAATTTGCGAAGAATCGCGCCGCGAAGCGCGAGCAGTACTTTAAGTAGAGAAAGAACGTTAGGGTCAGACAAACGAAGCGTTCCTGATCTCAATTGCGATCTTCTCATCGGCAAGTATCCGTACAAAATTCGAAACTACATGAAAATCGAATTAGCGTTCAGCTAATTTGTTCTTAATCACGTCAAGCTTGATAAAAAATTTGTCATGTAAAAATCGAACAACGTAAATTTGCGATAAATCGCGCCGCGAAGCGCGAGCAGTATTTTAAGTAGAAAAATAACGTTAGGGTCAGACGAACGAAGCGTTGCTGATCTCGATTGCAATCTCCTCATCGGCAAGTATCCGTACAAAATTTGAAGCTACATGAAAATCGAATTAGCGTTTAGCTAATTTGTTGTTAATCACGTCGAGCTTGATAAAAAATTTGTCATGTAAAAATCGAGCAACGTAAATTTGCGAAGAATCGCGCCGCGAAGCGCAAGCAGTATTTTAAGTAGAAAAATAACGTTAAGGTCAGACGAACGAAGCGTCGCTGATCTCGATTGCAATCTCCTCATCGGCAAGTATCCGTACAAAATTCGAAGTTACATGAAAATCGAATTAGCGTTCAGCTAATTTGTTGTTAATTACGTCGAGCTTGATAAAAAATTTGCCATGTAAAAATCGAGCAACGTTAATTTGCGATGAATCGCGCCGCAAAGCGCGAGCAGTATTTTAAGTAGAAAAATAACGTTAGGGTCAGACAAACAAAGCGTCGCTGATCTCGATTGCGATCTCTTCATCGGCAAGTATCCGTACAAAATTCGAAGCTACATGAAAATCAAATTAGCGTTCAGCTAATTTGTTGTTAATCACGTCGAGCTTGATAAAAAATTTGTCATGTAAAAATCGAACGCGATTGAGCAACGTAAATTTGCGAAGAATCGCGCCGCAAATCGCCAGCAATACTTTAAGTAGAGAAAGAACGATAGGGTCAGACGAACGAGGCGTTACTGATCTCGATTGCGATCTTCTCATCGGCAAGTATACGTACAAAATTTGAAGCTACATGAAAATCGAATTAGCGTTCAGCTAATTTGTTGTTAATCACGTCGAGCTTGATAAAAAATTTGTCATGTAAAAATCGAGCAACGTAAATTTGCGAAGAATCGCGCCGCGAAGCGCGAGCAGTATTTTAAGTAGAAAAATAACGTTAGGGTCAGACGAACGAAGCGTTGCTGATCTCGATTGCGATCTCCTCATCGGCAAGTATCCGTACAAAATTTGAAGCTACATGAAAATCGAATTAGGGTTCAGCTAATTTGTTGTTAATTACGTCAAGCTTGATAAAAAATTTGTCATGTAAAAATCGAGCAACGTAAATTTGCGATAAATCGCGCCGCGAAGCGCGAGCAGTATTTTAAGTAGAAAAATAACGTTAGGGTCAGACGAACGAGGCGTCGCTGATCTCGATTGCGATCTTCTCATCGGCAAATATCTGTACAAAATTTGAAGCTACATGAAAATCGAATTAGCGTTTAGCTAATTTGTTGTTAATCACGTGGAGCTTGATAAAAAATTTGTCATGTAAAAATTGAACGCGATCGAGCAACGTAAATTTGCGAAGAATTGCGCCGCGAAGCGCGAGCAGTATTTTAAGTAGAAAAGTAACGTTAGGGTCAGACGAACGAGGCGTCGCTGATTTCGATTGCGATCTTCTCATCGACAAGTATCCGTACAAAATTCGAAGCTACACGAAAATCGAATTAGCGTTCAGCTAATTTGTTGTTAATCACGTCAAGCTTGATAAAAAATTTGTCATGTAAAAATCGAACGCGATCGAGCAATTAAAGTCACTCGAAGAGCAAGACATCGTCTTCTTCTAACAGCAACTCGCTCGTTTCCTCTTTCCGACATCGGTCAATGACCGGGATATATCTCCAGAAACACCTCGTATCGAACATTAAGAGAATCGCAGACGATCCTCGACGAGATGGCTTTTGTTCCGAGAACGACAGATCGCCGACCTGTATAATTCCTCGGAGAGTTCCAATAATTTTGATATGTAAATACAAGGTGGAATCTCCTTGTCTCGCAATATTGGCCTGATTAAAATATCTCGGGTGCTTGGATTATCACCGGAACTCGTCGTCGTCGTCGAAACTGTCCCAGCCAGACATCTTATCCCATACTTGGGAACCTCTTTCGACCGGAATAGTCGATCGAATTATCCAACCGATTTTTATTAAATACGAAAATGCTGGCAATGTTCAAATGTTTTTCTTTTAATTGTAAAACCTCCTTTTTTAATTATTTATATTTAAACTTAAAAATTAAAGAATCACAAAAAAATATATACAATATATTTAATTTTATATCTAAATTCTAATGTTAATTTTGCACAAATTGATAAATCGTTTACTGTTAATCCATTATTCTGCTCAAAACACTCGACAATTTTATCGTAGCCGATTTGTGACCGGCATATTCGTGAAGACCAAAAGCATATCCCTCTTCTACTAGAATTGAAAGACCGTACGTTGTTCTCGGTGAATAATAATTAGCGGTAAGCACCGACGATTCGTCGAGCATCGGGACAATTTAAGATTTTCATCTCGCGATGTCTCCTGATATCGAATTTATCCCCAGCTTCGCACGAACGCGACGACAGAATTAAAGATAAAAAAAAGAGACGTGCTGACTTCGATGAGGGTGAATGAACAATTAATAGCGGGAGGGTGACTCAATGTCGGCTAGGGATGGCGAAAACGCGAGGAGGCAACCGGGGTTATAATGACGAGGCACTAAATAACAGCGGCGACCGTTAAGGAATGACGAGATAAAAACCTTCTTGGATCGTTAGCAAGCATCCCGGCCATTTCTTATTTTCTCTCCGCTCGATCTCTCTCGGTCCCTCTCTCTCTCTCTCTCTCTCTCTCTCTCTCTCTCTCTCTCTCCCTCCCTTCTATGCCATCCTTTACGCGAAATGGACTCCTTCGCTCCTCGTCGAATATTTCTCTCTTCTCCCGTCCTCTGCCCATTTTCTCTCTTTGCCCTCGTCTTCCTCTACTCAATTCTCTCGCACCCCTTACAGAAACTTTTAATGTAATTGCCGCGGGACGTGAAAACCGCTGATACCGTTGCCCCTTCCTCCTGCCCCCCTCTTGGAGAAATCCGATCCGTGAAAATAAGTCGAGATAGCGGCATCCCCTGAAATCCCACCCACTCGCTTTCTCGCTTTTCCTAGCCGCGGTCTCTCTTTCCCCTTTTCTCTCTTTCTTTCTCTAGCTCCCTTCTCGTCGAAAAATTGTTTCATCTGCTCCTGCCGAGTCCCGTTTAATTTCCACTCTTCCCAGACCATTCCTGATAACGTCGCAAACGTTCTCTCACCGAGAATCTATCTCCCTTTGCACTCCTTTATCGTGAGCTCTCTTTATACTCACTCTATGCTCTTCCTCTCCTTCTTATATTATGTATTTTACACTCGCATTTATTATTCGTTAACCACATGGTTCCTAATATTGTGCAGGAAAGTGAGAGACATGGAAATTTTTCTAATTTTACTAAAGATCGGGATTATCGCAAAATCTAAAATTCTCATCAACGCTGAAATATTTATTTATTTATGTATAAAATTTATGGAAAAGAATCCTTTAATACAGATAATTTGATTATAATTACTAACAAAAGATGCAGAATAAGATGATAAAAGAAAAATATAGGAATAATAATTTTTGACAAGTTATAATAAAGAAAATTTAAATATCAGAATGCAAAAAAATTAAAGATGATACGATAATAAACGTTTAAAGGTCGATTATTCCATCTTCTTGATAAATTTTATCCGACAGATAGCATATTTTTATCTCGTTCTAGATAAGTTTAAAATAACGAATATATGCTATCTTGGATAAAATTTATCAAGAAAATGGAATCGGCTTTAAAAAACTAAGAAACATAAAAAAATACACAAGATTAGAGAATTTATTTACCCATACCCGATTCAGGGGGATTTAAATTTACCATAAAAAATACAATGCAATTCCTTATAAAAAATTAAATTGTATCTAAGAGGCCGGGAGGTTGGAATATGCAATTCAATAAGTCAAAGCAAATAATATGATCATGCTAATCCAATTAAAGAGAAACAATAAATATAAAAAGTTTCTTTACTTTTTATGTTCTTATCTTAACGTTACTAACTTAAATTTAGTATGAAATTATATGTATAATTGAAGTAATATATTTGATTTCCTCCGTAAAAGTATTCTGTGGAAAGAAAACGATCTTGGATTAATTATTACACAATATTTAATTTAATGCCCAAACAATGGCGACATATTTCAGTTTAGTCTATAACCAATAAGAAAAATAATAATTTTAAAATATTAAATATTTTTAAAATTTTTACACAAAATCATAATAAATTTAAATTGTAAAACGCACAATTTGTGACTATTTATTTACGTTTTTAAAATAAGAAATCTAATCTGCAAATTACTACATCTAAATCACGAATGGGGTTCATTACCGAGAAATCCAATATAATCTACAAAAATTATGACGTATATAAACATTTTTTCCAATCGTCATTAATAAATCATCAGTGTTATCAATGGGATGAAATATTTCAGATCATTTGCATACAATAGAAATTAAAAGCGCGCTTAGAGGCACCTTCTTCGTCATATATTATTAATAAAAAATAATTCTCCGTGAACGCTCATGAGATAGCGTTACTTAAACGTTATACAACCAACGACCACGCTTTACTCCAGTTTGAATATTGCGAGCGCTGGCCTAATCGTGCAAGCAATTACAAACGGGGAGCGTCACTCGGGCTGCCCGGTCGCTGAAGGCCAAGAAGACGTCTCGGCGGACGCCGGCGATACCGAAACGCCTCTAACGATATTATTACGCGGTTCATTTAAGTTAGATAACAATGACTGTCTATGGCCGGCGCGCAAGGAGGGAAACGCGCTACAGTATCCGCCACATCTCTCGCTTCCACCCTAATTACTTTCCGGCCTCCGGCGGCGGCGTCAGCAGCAGAGCGTCGGAGAGCAAGGGTAGCTCGGTAAGGCCATCTTCATCGACCTATTCCTTCCTTGTCTCTCCCTTTACCTACCCTTCCCATCCTACCAAACGGACCTTCGACCTAACACGGCGTAAGATAGGTAAGGTAAGTAGATAGGCACGACGTATCCAGGTCGAGCACCTGGCCGGCTCGTCTATTCGCAAGAAGAGGGCAAGAGGAATTCCTTCTCTCGCGCTCCCTCTTCGTTTTATTTCTTATACTCCAGTTTAATTAGTTCCCCGATAATGCCCGCTATCTCTCCTCCGCAGAGCGCGGAACCCAACCCCGAAGCCGGAGAGTCTGAACATACCGAGCCGTCGTTGGTCTGAAACGATTCGTCTAGCATCCCGCAGTGGCGTTCCAGTACCGATCGGCTCGACTACTTTCGCCCGTCGAATTTAATTTCTCAACGATCGTCGCTGCGAACGCACACGCTTCTGTATATCTATCTGGGTTATCACCGATGTGGAAATTCGGTGCATATCTGAATATAAATAATACTCGTTCGACTATATGTCATTGTCCGAAATTCCGATAATTTTGACGACATTTTAAATGATTTGTTTTGAAAGCATTTTGAAAAACGACAAGTCGCTGCAGCCATATAGTTTTCGGAAGTTATTATCGAAAATAATGGAGATAACATTTTATATTTAATTTCTCATCACGTTTTTATGACTCTTTCAATTCGAATTAGATATTAAATTATTTTTTATTCAATTCTTTATATGCAACAGGAGTTTGGCGAGCAAAAAAAAAGGCAGAATTCATCGTGTAAAATATTTTACACAGTGACACAACAGTGAAATATCGAAAAAATATTGACGAGTAAAAATCGAAATGACAATAATTTGATATTTAGATTCATAAAATGTTTTCAAAAATTTCTTTCGTATCGCTTTCTTTATGACATGCAATTTTAATTCTTATTTCGTAATTTAATTCAAATATTAACATATTGTTAAATGGAAATAAAAACCAATTGTGCCACTTATTTTATGTTGCAAAGAGATACTTAAAAATAATTACTATTCACACGTTATCATGTTATCGATATCATGACCTTATCCAAGTTATCTTATCTAAAATTTTAAAGCTTAAAAGCGAACCGCACATAGAAGTCGACAGTAAATTTAGAGATATCGATAGTGCGAATTAAGGTTATATCTAGTAATAATGTTAAAATCAATTATCATAGTGTCAATTTTATGGATTATTGCTGATGCTGCTCGCATTCTTGTAGTTCTTCTAGAGCCATCTTACAGTCATCAGGTTTCTATACAATTATTCTATTTTTTATATATAAAAATTTTTGTTGTATTATAAAACAATTTTTTATAAATTTTTGTCTCTTGATCTTTATTTTGTTTCTTTTTAGATTATCTTAGAATATTTTATTAAATTTAGATTTTTAATTAGATTATATATTATTAAACGCAAGCGTTGATAAAACGTACTTTCTAAGTAACTTTTAAAATATTTAAGGCCAGTTCTTTCAACTTTTTGATCAATTTTATCCGACAGACGACATATGTTTATCTTTTTTTAAACTTATTTGAAAAGAAACGAAGATATGCTATCTGTCGGGTAAAATTTATAGTTAAGAAGTTGAAACAACCGTTGAAACAAAAGCCTTATTATCTCTGTCTAATCTTCAAACCTTTTGTAATTTTTTAATTACACTATTCTAATACAAGAAAAAAAATTAACTTTACTAACTGTTGCATAGACAAATTATAATTATTGCACCTTATTTAAATCACCAATTTTCCTCTTGTTTCTAATCTTCGCTCACATAACGTCGTTATAATATAAGCTTCAACAATTAACAAGATATCTATATAAATAGATCGATAATACTGCGTCGAAAGTATAAAATCCGAAGATCTACGAATACTCCTGAACACGGCGAATAATCTGCAATCCTAACATATAACTTTGCAACAAAATAGCACCGGGTTATCGATCGATTGGCACCAGTCGGCCGAAACGCCGACAATAACTCGCGCCTTTCGCGTACGAACCGCGTAGCCGATTTCCAGGCAAGCTTCCAACCAGGAAACGATTCAACCTGTCCAAGTCGTATGTTTGTTTTGGAATAGCCGCAATGTGCCCTTTTCCCTTCCCTTGCTCTCTCTCTCTCTCTCTCTCTCATCAAACAGGTCGTCTTTCTGGTGGTGGCGTCGCCGCCGCTATCTCCCACCGCCACCCATCGTCCATCCGATACGCGAACCCAACCCTCTTCGGTGGTAGCGGCGGCAGCAACTCCAGTGAAAGAGCACCCTTTCGGGGTTTGTGATGCGTGCAGATGGTCGTGCACAGGGAAATCACGCGTGGCTGCGCACAACTGCGCGGCTACACCAAATGCAAAACGCTCGGCGGACCGACGCCAATTAGGCCAATGACGCTCCTCGTGCTACCTATGATAATGGTAACGTTGGTCTCCCTTCCTCCCAGTTCACATCGACCTCTACGTCCGTAGTTTTCCGCCCTCTCCTCCCGATATAACCTGTATGCGCCCCTGCGCAATGAGATGTCGAAGAGGCAATTGGGAGCACGATCACAGTTGCCACTGTCACATCCGCGGGAAATGTTATACTTTAGAAGAACGCGGCGATTTCCACGAGGAATCAGTTATGTGTCAGAAATAAAAAATATTGGATTAAATTATTATATATTAAAATTATATTAAAATAACAGTTCAACAACAGCTAATTATAAGACAGAAAACTCAATTAATTGACATTTAATTATAAGCCACCTATATCCTTATAAGCGCATGATATTATTTAATATTTAAGCAATATTCTAGGCGTATTTTTAGAATATTTAATATTCTAAGAATACGCCTAGAACATTAAATAATATCATGTGCTTATAGGGATAGTTCTTCCTAGTAAAAAACCACTAGTTAAAAAGACGTCGAATCAACGTCTTTTACACCAAATTTGGCCTAGAATATTGCTTAAATATTAAATTTCTAAGAATACGTCTAGAATATTAAATAAAATCATGTGCTTATAGGGATAGTTTTTCCTAGTGAGAAATCACTAGTTAAAAAGACGTCGAATCAACGTCTTTCACACCAAATTTGGCCTAGAATATTGCTTAAATATTGAATTTCTAAGAAATATACGTCTAGAATATTAAATAAAATCATGTGCTTATTATAAGGATAGTTCCCAGTGAGAAATCACTAGTTAAAAAGACGTCGAATTACCAAATTTTCTTTTTAACTAGTAATTTCGCACTGGGTTATGCCATTGGATCTTAGGGTACATTCCGTTTCACGCATGATGCACATGATGCATCATTTATCCTTGTTTAACATTTGGTGAACAACAAGGATAAATGATGCATTATGTACATCATTCGTGAAACGAAAAATGTACTCTTTTACTCTCTGGACCTCTTTTCCTCTCTTATTCTTCTGTTTCTGTTTTCTTATAGCATTTATTCACGAAAACACAATTGCGCGCACACTAGTCAACAGCAAAAATGTCAATAAATCTACAAATGTCATCACATTATCTCTCAAGATAAGATCATAACAAGTACATACATTTTACGTAATGCCGATTACACATTTTTTACAAACAAGTAAGAATTATCAGCTTGCACAATTTAATTAATTGTCGCGTTTGATAATTCGTAAGAATATACGGCTATTTAAAATTAAAGTTTTGAAGAGAATATTCAGAAATATATGATATATATGTTAGTATACTAACTACTCATGTGATAGATTTAGATAGAATCGCGTAAAATACGTGAACAAAAATTTCACAAATATTATTACTATAACGTTAAAATATTATACCTTTAATGCTATTTTTTGAATCATTTTACTCATCGATTAATATATCAATCTTTCAATTCAATGTCATGCATATTATACTTATATATAAATAAATAAAAAACTGAAAACTCAGGATGCGAAATATATTCGAGTTCAAACAAATTTACAAAATGCAATATTATCGCTCATATAATATCGCGATGAAACAATTTATAATTTCCACTTTCCATCGCTACATGATTTCTACTTCGAATTAATATATTGCAAAATATATGCAAAAGATGAATATCTGTCGTTCACCTTTACGCGTTGCTTATCGTAAAAATTAGTTAATCGCACGAGCTGATAATTGTAGTAATCATAACAGATAATCGTCTTTGATAATTCTCAATATTTTTTACGATCGCATCTCGAAAGGTCATACACCTCTGCCGCACGAATCAAGGCTGTAAATAACAACAGCACGCTATGCCTTACACTGGGTAATAATTTGTATTGTTATTATAAAATATTTAATATATTACGAAATAAACGCACAGGGAATATGTCTCTTGAATTTCAAATTAATAAACGCTTGACGTTACTTTAAACGCTCGATCCTGTGATTCGTATCACATTCTTTATCCAAAAATAATTAACAAATTACATTTGAATTAGTAAAAAGTTTAAAGTGTGAGGCAAAATGTTATATACATTCAATATTTCGATATTTAAATAATATTTCAACCATCGCTCATAAATATCGCAATAAAATAAACAATAATTTATAATTCCAATCTTTTATCGCTCACTATTATATAAAATTGTGTATTTGCATACTTAAAATAATTTAAATATACTAGATAATCAAATAATACTTATCAATTTTAAATTATCTTGGAATCTTAATTTGATATGTCAATCATTCAAATCACTTCTCTAAAAGCACTAATATATAAATCTAAACACCTTTCTATCTTCCTATCTTATATATAGATAGATAAGAAATGATAGGAAAGATGATAAGAAACACAGCTCAAAACTTTAGCATCTCTTATTCAAGTTATCTTATCCGTGTAATGATATCTTCTTCTTCTTCTTAAATTCTTTTTGAGCCAGTCGCAAGTGCGACTGTCGGCCATCAGTGAGTTATATTTTGAAAAGATATTAGACCAGAACGGAACACAAAGGAAAAAAATTTTTCAGACGAAACACGTCTAAACGTACTATTATATACTTTTAATAAACAGTAAAACTGCTGTTTTTAACTAAACACGTCAAATGGACGTTCTTCTGGTGGCATAACTAAACTGTTTTCGAACAATAAAACAGGGCAGGTTCGATCGTTTGCTGAACACTCTCTCGTCATTTGTGTGCTAGTAGGGATATAGTATTTGTGTCGACGCGCGTTTGCAATGGTCAGAAAATAACAAAAAAAACCACGTGACTCCAAGAGCCAATCAAACTTCGGAGTTGGGACATTTCTTATTACAGGAATTTACTAAAGAGCTAAACTAAAATTTAAAACAAGGCTTATGATAGACCTTCTAGTGTAGAGAAGTCTTCAGTCACGAAAGGTTCTGTGCATATCTTGTGAAATGTTGTTAAAATCAATTTTAATAGTGTCGATCCTATGGATCCATTGGACGATTATCGCTGATACTGCTCGCATTATTGTGGTTTTACTGGAGCCATCTTACAGCCACCAGGTTTTTTCTCTATTATATAAAGAATTTTATCATCTTATTGTAAAGTAATGTTATGAGTCTCCTTAAAACTTTCTTAAACAACGCCAGTGTTTTTATATTTAAAAGATGCATCTATTTTTAGATATCTTTAAAATTTCATGAATTTTTGCCTAAAATTGAATATAATAATAAAACAGAGAAATAGAATACTTTTAAAATTTGTTCTTAACTTAACTGTCTTTATACATAATTATGTATAAATAGTTTTGAAAAAGATATTTCTATTACATTATATTTAAATGTTCATGTATTTATATACAAGGAAGCTTTATTTTATATAATAAACATATGTACAATATATGTCTATAGAAAGCTTGTAGAAATATAAAAATTTTCGCGAAATATATTCAGATAATAGTTATCCACAGTCAAAGAGCTAAACATTATATGAAAATATTTTAAAGCGGTGCTCTTTATTAGGACACGCATCTTGTGTGTGAGCTATGTTTAAAATTCAGTTATCTACATAGCCTTTATCCGCTTTACATCGTAGAGATTTGCACGAAAAGGCGTGCTCTTATATACGATGCGAGATATTAAATTCCTTACTTACGTCGGTTTATGGATAAAGAAAACTAGATGAGATGTAAATAAAAATTTTAGCACATAATTTATACGAATATATTGTAAAGATATTTTTCAATCAAAATCTAATATTTCTTTCTATAATATTGCTTTGTTAGCTTCAAATTTCTATAAGGAATATCTTTATCTATTTTCAAATTTCGAGAAGAGAGATATTTTTATACTATATCTTGTATAGAGGATATTTTTTATATAGGAAGATATATGATCTTCTTTCTTCGACAGAGTCAATTCTTCCTCGGCTCGAAACAAACGTAGCAGCGTTATTCGAGAATTAGTTACGTTCTTTTTTCTTATTGAATCTGGGTAACAATAGCATGAATGCATAGATAGAGCTAAATACTGGGAAACAAAAGATGTTTTGTTAAAAAGAAACTATAGAACGATATTTCTCCCTTACCTGAAAAAGGAATTAAGACTGGCAAGACCTTGACTAGCCAACATCAGACAGAAGCGCACAAAAAAATTTTGGAAGTTGTAGAAAATTAAATCAGAACAAATATGCAGCGTAAAGGTTCAAAGTTTAATACATAAAATTTGATATCTTTTTAAGTAAATGAAAAATATTGCCAAGCGTCCTGATCGGTCTTAACTTAAAGAAAGACGATCGTAAAGTTGCATTATTAGGGGTGGTTATTTAATGTATTTTCTTAAGGCTGAAATTTTTATCAACTCGCGTTCTCCAGACCGTTAGATCGGTCTGGCTTTCCACATATATTACTTTGATAGCATCGAAAATATGCTGTAAAAATTTCAGCCTTAAGAAAACACTTTTGTTCCCCAGTATTTCAGCTCTATCTATGCATTCATGCTATTGTTACCAGATTCAATAAGAAAAAAAGACGTAACTAATTCTCGAATAACGTTGACTGCGGTGCGTTTGTTTAAGCCGAGCGGGAAAGCCCAAATAGATCTATGACAAGAAGGGTCAATGACCACAAGGGAAGGCCCAAATAGATTAATGACTAGAAGGATCAATGACCACAAGGGTCACTTTTATTCTATTCAAAGCCGTTCACTCAATGGTCCCTTTTTTAGCAAGAGAGCTTTTTCTCACGACCGGACTTTGCGCTATTATTGGAGTTGGAAAGAAACAAGAATGGGTTTATTTAATTAATTAAATGCAGATATACATAGGATTATTTAATTAATTAAATGCAGATATTCTTCAAATTATTTATATATTTTATTTTACGATAAAATAAATTTGATAATCGTTGATATAATCAGTCAGGAAAATTAGAATATTATGCATAAATGCAATATGTGTTGTAGTAATCACATTAAATTTGTTTATTTCTATTTCTTTGTTCATTCTCTTTGTTCTTCTTTATTTGTAAACTTAAGAATGAATGAACTTAAAGAAATTTATCCTCAAAAGCACAGAAATACAATATATATATATATATACATATTGTAAAACATTAAATATATTATGTGTGCAATTTAATCGATATTACAATATATTAACCTGTTGCGCACATGAGTTTTCACACTACATTTACATCTGCTTTATATTATTATCATACAACATAATAAAATTAATTGATTAATTTTTCAAAGTTATTACTAATATTATTTTAAAGATATTATTAATATTATCTATTATAAGATATATTAATATTGAAAGAAAAGTTCAATATCACTTGAGAAACGTGATTGGATACTTAAATACTTATGACATTAATTATATTGTTACATGCTTTTTTTAAATTAGTTTACATGCTTTTTTAATATTAGTTTATGTACATAAAGAAATATGTCAATTCTAACGCTAAATATTCATTCAAATGACTATTTATTAGTATAAGACAAACATTAGCAATTTTGTTGATGTGCATAATATAATAACGCTATACAAATTTGCTATTCGTAAACATAATAATTTAAAACACGATCTACACTCCATTCCTCTCAGCCAATAGAGCCACACGCGATGTTATTGCGACAAGAAAGAATTTGGAAACTAAGGAATTTGTGTCCTATGGTTGGGATCTCAGAAATTCCTCTTGTTCCTCTCCTCACTTTCCCTGTAAAGGGAAATAGGCGAGAAAAATATTGGTCCGAAAGTCGGCTGAATCGGGAATCGAACCCGAGATCTTCCGCTTTCCGGGCGACTGCTCTTCCAACTGAGCTGAGAATAGCTATTGATTTCTAAGTGTTAGAAATCAATATTTCTCTCAATATTTATACCTCCAAAGCGTCGTGATTAGGCCCAGACGCGACGAAACAATCGAAACAATAATAAGAATATTAAGTCGGCTCCTTAATTTTTAAAACACGATCTACACTCCATTCCTCTCAGCCAATAGAGCCACTCGCGATGTTATTACGACAAGAAAGAAAGAAAATTTGGAAACTAAGGAATTTGTATCCTATGGTTGGGATCTCAGAAATTCCTCTTGTTCCTCTTCTCACTTCCCCTGTAAAGAAATAGGTGAGAAAAATATTAGTTCGAAAATTTTGCCGCCTATTTCTTTACAGGGGAAGTGAGAAGAGGAACAAGAGAAATTTCTGAGATCCCAACCATAGGATACAAATTTCTTAGTTTCCAAATTTTCGGACTAATATTTTTCTCACCTATTTCTTTACAGGGGAAGTGAGGAAAGGAATTTCTGAGATCCCAACCATAGGATACAAATTCCTTAGTTTCCAAATTTTCTTTCTTTCTTGTCGCAATAACATCGCGTGTGGCTCTATTGGCTGAGAGGAATGGAGTGTAGATCGCGTTTAAAAATTAAGGAGCCGACTTAATATTCTTATTATAATAATTTAAGTTTAAATATTTAAGTTATTATGATGCTTATAGAAAAATTTTTCAGCTTTTGTTCTACCTTATTGTTTATCATTAAGAAATTATATTTTTACTAACTGCAATTTTTACTAATCTATATTAGCATTTTAAACAAATTTAATTTTTTTTTTTAATTTGATTTATAACAATATTTATATTATAATTATTTACATGGTTTGCTATAAACAAACATTGACAAGTATGTACTTAGAAAAATGTGATTACTACAACACATATATTGCATTTATGCATAATAATATTCTATTCATAATTATAACAAAATAAAATCTATTTTCCTGACTGATTATATCAACAATTATCAAATTTATTTTATCGTAAAATAAAATATTCTAAATAATTTAAAGAATATCTGAGACAAACCCCTATGTGTGATAAAATCTTATAATTACATTTATAACATATCGTAGTATTTTATAATAATAATCATAAGATATTTTTCAATTACTGTATACTTATAAAACTATTTCTATATATATATATATATATATATATATATATACATATATATATATATAAAAGATATCAAGATTATGTTATAAGTATATATTGTGTATAATTATAGGCCTCAAATATATTACTTATCACTTTCCATAGCTATAGAAATCTATAAATATTAAACATTATAATTACATTAACTTTATAGGTGGCTTACAGACCAATAATGATAGAATTGGCTCAAAGGGGTCACGAGTTGACCGTTTTTACGCCGATTCCCATGAACGATTCGTCTCTTCAGAATTATACCGAGGTGAAATTGGAGTATTCCTCTTACAAAGTGGACGAGAAAATGGATGTATTTGCGTATGGTAAATTAGGGGTACAGTCGATTTTAGATGATTTCTATCATCGTAATGAAGAAATGACCGATAGTGCGCTATCCAATCCTGTCATGCAGCAATTAATATCACCGAACTACACCGAGAAATTTGATTTGGTCATTGTCGAATTCCTGTTTTATGACGCATTTTATGCACTATCGTACCGCTTCAACGCACCGCTGATCGGAATCTCTTCGGCATCGCTTCTGACTGTTCATCATTACGCATTTGGTAAGCGGAATGTTTAGTATTCGTGCATATGTATGTACGACACGTGTATAATTATGTCATTAATGTAATTGTGTTTCTCGTGTCGCAGGAAATCCCATATTATGGTCTCATTTGCCGGATTTATTAGTAAATGATTTAGATGATGAAATGAATTTTATACACCGTTTTTACAACGCGTATTATAGCCTTTTTCAAATATATTGGCATAAATATAAAATTATCCCCGTGCAGGAGAAGATGGTGCGGAAATATTTTGGGGACAGTGTGCCACCTGCTCACAAGCTTGTCTCAAATATGGCATTACTTTTATCAAATTACCATCCGTTCCTTTCACCGAATCCTTACGCACAAGAAATTATTCCTATAAGAGGATCTCGTCCTATAATAACTCAGAAGAATCATAGTCTACCACAGGTGCGTATAAGAGTAATATAAACTGTAAACAGAAAATGTCGTTGCAATAGATGTGTATAATAATATTGCTATAATATTAAGAAATTCCTGCATCTTAAAATCTTTGGCACAAAAACATTCTACGCATACATATACACATATATTGTACAACATAAAAAACCCTTGTAGAAATTTATCACTAATAACGCCAATTAATCACTTATTTTGAGTACTTAAAATCTACTGATATACAGTAATTTAAATACTCGAAATAAGTGATAAATTGACGTTACTAGTGATAAATTTCTATAAGGGAAATATTACGAAAAGTTTCTAATATATAATACAAATACTGCTTTTATATCTCAATGTTGCAACATACAATTTAATTTATATAAAGTTAATTGAAGCAAAATGTGTGCATTTTTGTAGGATCTGCAGAAAGAATTGGATGACGCAACAAAAGGATTTATATATTTCAGTTTGGGCTCCAACATAAGAGGCGTTTTTCTGTCTGACGAAAGACGTAATATGTTTCGAAAAACTTTCGAAAAATTACCTTACAAAATAGTGTGGAAGTTTGAGTCTGATTTCCCGGATAAACCAAACAATGTTATTATAAGGAACTGGTTGCCGCAACATGAAATTCTATGTTCGTAATTTTCATCGCGTGAAACCTCTATATAGAATATTGTAATACTGTTGAGTGTATGTAATACTGTCGAAAATTTTCAATTATATAAACATTCTGGGTTTATTTTATTTTAGCACATCCGAACATACGGCTCTTTATTTATCAAGGAGGCTTACAAAGCACCGAGGAAGCGATCGAAAATGGAATACCTATGATTGGCTTCCCCGTTGTAGCCGATCAGTATTATAATATAAAGCAACTGGTAAAGTATGGGTCGGGAAAAAGCTTTAGCATCACCGACGTGACTGAAGATGAGCTCAGAGAGACTATATACGAGGTCATTACGAATTCCAGGTAATTTCTTTGTTTTTATTTTTTTTATTAGCCGCGTGAATCCGTCTTTTTAAAAATATGCATGTCCGTACTTATTAATATCTCGATTTTTTTTACTTTTAATCTCAATTTTCAATTTAACTTTTATTTATTATTTCGTAAACAGTCATTTCTTTGAAACTATTATTTAATCCAATTTTGTCAAAAGCTCTTCTTTTAAATCTCTAAGTGGCAAACTATTCGTAGAACACAAAGTACGATTTTAATTCTTCTATAATTTAAATTTCTAGAATCTATAAACATAAGAAAATTGAGATCAACAATAGGAACAAATTTTGAGATGTTTAAGCCATTAATTCATTTGTGTCATCTCTCTACTTTTAGTTACAAGGAAAATATGCTGAAATTGCGCAACTTATTGCATGATAGACCGTACGATGAATTAAACTATGCCGTTTGGTGGATTGAGCACGTCATACGTCATAAAGGAGCACCACACCTTCGGAACAAATTGCGAGATATGCCCTGGTACAAGACTCAACTATGGGACATTATAGGATTTACATTGCTCGTATTGCTTGTTTCCGTTTATAGTTTATATCACTTTATTACTAGGGGACAACTATGGAACATAATAATAATTCTTACACTCGTATACTTGTTTCCGTTTATAGTTTATATCTTCATTATTATAAAGTTATTTACTTATATATGTAGTTTATATCACTTTATTAGAGTTAGTTATCTACTTACGTAGATTATACTGCTTAAGTACTAAATTACGTACTTATACTTACGTAATTTTTTCAAAGAACAGCAAATGCGTTTCCATAGAAAAGAAAAAGCAAGAATGCGATAATATTAAATTAAAGACACTCTAAAACGACATACTTACTGGAAATTATTTATAGAAAAAATGAAGTTTCTACGAGTACTTTTGCACGTTCTTTTGTATACATATTGTCGTTTTCACGTCTCAAATTACTCTGCATGTCGCAATGACTTGAAAGAAAAATTTCATCTCGATATCATCCATTTATTTTTCATCACTTGCGTGATGAAAAATAAATGGATGATATCGAGATGAAATTTTTCTTTCATATTGTAGTAAAACCACCAATTTTTCATTCTCGATTTAACGCGGATATAATGACATCTAGAAAAATTGTATTTTTTATGTAATAAAACAATGTACTAGATTAGACATATAACGAGATTGTTTCTTTCAAAGTCCCGAATTAAAGCGTATACTGATAATTTCAAAGTTATATTATATAATAAAGTTATTAATAATAATAGCACATATGCAAAAAAGAGATCAATAAAGTCATTGTTATACAATAATAACTAAGTTTGCTTGAAGATCATTTAATAGTACATGTGTATATAAAAATCATATACATTAAATTTTATAAATTATAATATTAAAACTCATATAACACAAATAGCAAGTATACCCTGCGAGGAAAATCGAAAAATAAAACGCTGATTCGCGTGTAAATTTAAATTTAATTATACAATAATACGCTGCAAATGATAACTCTCACGAATTTTCTGTTCGCAATTTCCGCGGTTGCGATATTCAAAATATACTCGTCGGAAAAATTGTTCATTTCTACAGGCACGTCCGCTTCGATGGCGGATGGAAGAGAGACGAATGGGGTGGAGAAGGGACAAGAGAAGGGGTGGAGGAGAGATTGGTGTACGTTTCAATAGCAATGAGCCGCGAAATTGCTTTACGCAATCGGCCATTATTTGCTTGAAAATTTCGCCGCGTATCCGCGAACGAGTCACCATTTGATATGATACGAAATATTATTCAATGTGCATCGCCGAGCGCGTTTGATTGCGCGCCGATCGCGCAATTATTGATGGTAACGACGCGCTAGGATACCTCTTCCTCGCCTCGTGTATATAATAAAACGTAACCGCACGCGTGCACGCGTGTACACACGCGGTTAGCGCACCGGCGCCTCTGCGATTATAAATCGAAGGAATGGATCAAACACAGACTATGATGCAATATGACGGCCAAAATTTCAGATTTATAATTTATTACAGAAAACGTAATAGGGAATACGCCCTTGACATGGTCCTCAATTTGATGATAAAAATTGGAGAATAAATGTTACGCGAGTATATTTCAAAATTAATATTGTCCCTTTAAACCATCCTATCGATATCATTCAACGATGAATAATGAACAAAAATTTCACTACTTGATCAATTTTCAAATATAAGAATAACAAAACTTTGTAATATTTTTTAGTTAATTATTTAATTAACTAATATAGTATGCGCTATATCATTATTTTTAAAATGTCACGTTACATGTAAATTAGCATCAACAATATTATAAATATCTAAATGTTTCGTTCAATTATCCTAACAAAGATATTTATATTGATATATGTAGAGCGAAATAAATGCAATCTTGTATTTCGCGAAACATTCAAGGTTGTTTCGTCACAAGAAACGAGGACTCAAATAGAATTCGAATTATAGCAGCATTCAAAATAATTCATATTTCTAAAAATTATCACTGCAGCTATTGAATTTTATATATAGCACGTACAATATAATTAAATTATATTAAAAAAAAAAAAATAAAAGACTATTTTTTTAATATAAACTTTTCTTTTCCTTAGGTTAGTTTTATTTTTCCTAATATTAGTTTTTAATGTTAGTTAATCCTCATCTCAGAAAATTAAAATAAATTTTAGTGCTCTGCATTGAAGCATTTAAATAATTAATTTTTGTAGAAATAGAAAAAATTTTATTTTGACATCTGCGCTATATTCACTTAAATCAATTGAATCATGAAGTTCTCATTAAATTTTTCTACGAAATTCTTTTTGAAGAATTAAAAGTTTCAAAGATAATATTCAATTTAAAGAAAATAAGATTCTTTTCCAGTGCATCACATATTATTGTAGCATATAACAAAATTAAAAGAACAACCGGTAATATGTAAAAAAAAATTACAAAGATTGATTCACTTATTTGTTTGAATTTGAAGAAAATGATTTCTTCTCGAATCGTGTAATGATTCGAGAAGATGTAATTGATTCGAAGGCTTCCATTTTTCTACGAGCATCTTATCACGCGTAGAACCATCCCCGATAACGCCAAGTTCGAAGTCTATGTTAAGGGAAGGAGAAAGTACAGACAGACAGAGAGAGTGAGTGTGTATAAGGAAGCAGCAGCGCGACGGCGGTCGGGCTGAAAGGGGCGAATACCTTTTAGGAGCTTAGAGATTACACTTGGGGGACGAGCTGGCAGTAATGCAAAGGTGAGTCTCGCGGGCGCAAGCCGCTCATTCCCACGAAGGATTCGACTGAACTTATAATACCTACGATGTGGGATCGGTTGCGGCACGCTTCATACCCTCTCCTTCCAGCCTCCTTCTCTTCTCTCTCTCTCTCTCTTACACTATCGTTTCATTGACACTCTCAGTTGATCACGTCACGCGCGCTTGACGCATTCATAATTCAATATCAAATGCGAATCGCGTCGATCTCGCCCCGATAGGGCTTACGAAATTACACCCGGATTCGATTGATTGCCGATTTATCGAACAAGGAGCTTTCTTTATTAATTATGAAGCAGTAAAGGATCTATACGATTGCAGAAAATATTAAAAATAAGTGTAAATCAATTAAACGAATACTTTTTGATAGTCCGAAGTATCTTACATTGATATATCTTTATATTTAACATGTGGTATATATGATTTTTTTCTTTTTAGAGAAGGTTGGATTTATTCTTAATAATTAGATTTAAAACAATTTGTCTTGCCCGTATAACGACGAACGTCTCTCTCCGGGATTTTTACCGCTAGCAAAGCAACGATGAGACTTGTCATTCAATGCGAGAAATACCTTGAATAGCAATATCTATTATCGCGGGATTACACTTGAACGGACATCTCGTTTCATCGTGATCGGATTAGGCTTTATAGGAGCGAGGAGGAAAGGGAAGGTATGGATCGAGTGAAAAAGGAAGCGGGAAGATTTCTCAAAGAAGCGGGGAAGAAGAGTGAATATCGCGTCATAGGAGACGGTATCGCTTTAATCCGCCACGGGGAAATCTTGTAAATAATCGAAGCAATTATCCGGCTCGGTGGCACGGAGACGACAACGATCCTGCAAAGAGCTCAACGCGAGAAGAGAAAAGGAGAATATCTCATTTCATTTCATTCACGAATCGATTACTCGACGCGATTGAGAACTAGGTGATTCTTGCGACGAATTTGGAAAAAAATATTCGTGATTAGATTAAGACATAGACATGTACTTTCGAGTAACGATCATTCCTGTAGATACAGGTAGGAAATTGTAGGAGTTCTTCGTCCCTATCAGAGATAATATTCATACGATATGAACGCACTCAGCTCCAAGGGGGTAACCACTTAATGTAATCGTGGGACAGTGTCCCCGAAATCATTATGAAATCCTTATGAAATCCCGTGTAATCGTTTACAATCAGATGTAATTGATAAAGTCAAATGAAATCATGCGGAATCATTAGAAATCATATGTAGTCAGCAGAAATCATTTTGAATTTTCGTGTAATTATTGGAATCATGTGTAATCATTATGAAATCTGTGATAAAATTATGTGTGGCACGAGCACTTTCCGTAGTAAATTGCGATCAAATTCAAGATAAAATGCTATTTATAATTTTATGTGTCACATAAAATCCTAAATGATTACATGTGCAATCACGAAAATGCATTGTGTAATCAGATGAAATCATTACTTTTATGAAATGATTTCATATGTAATGAAAAAAATCCATTTGCAATCAGATGAAATCATTTATAATCAGATGAAATCGTTTGTAATTAGATGAAATCATGAAATCAAATGAAATCATGAAATCAAATGAAATCATGTAATCTGTGGGACAACATTTTAGCTAGTGGTTACCCTCTCGCTCAGCTCCGTACGAGTAAAGATTAAACAAGGTTCTCCAATGATGTGTCGTAAGGCATAATTTCTCATCATTTATTTGCATCGAATCCTCGCGATCGTAAATACACACCCACCCATCTATTCGCATTAACGCACAATGTCTCTCCTCCGTGCCGTCTCTTTGCCGTTCTCGCAGTCGCTTCCCAGACAGTGTCGCGTATTCACGCGCAACAATCCCGGATCCTGTAATGTGCCGACGAAAGCTTCCCCTGCATGAATACCCAAGTATGCAAATGTCTCCGTGGCGACGTTAGAGACGTTTCTCCTCGCCTTCAAGTATCGCTTGAGAGTTTTCGTCGTTCGGCAACTACGTCGTGTCGTTTGAACTTGTTTACAATATACTGGACGTATTGACAAACTCGCATAAATTTAAGAAAAACCAGCGAATATTTATTTAAAAAACTCGCAAAAGTGCCTTATACTTGATTTATTTCAATAACACCCCAGATGATTGATTAACTGAAATAATTATTCATTATTTTCCGATATATTATCACGAATAGATTTGCCGTTTTATCAATTCTTACATTTATTTTTTTTTCCAATTCACACAACTATTTTCTTATAGGTAAAAATTTTGATACATTGTAGAGAGATGAGGGGGTGCGAATGTTTTCTGTGTATTAGCTAAAGTCGATAATTGTAATAATGTATATACATATATATCGATTGCTTCACTGTTCTTAATTTTATATTGCAAATTTTCATTTAAATTTATGTAAGTTGAATTAAAAATGTCTGTTCTTTATTACATGCATGGCAAATTAAAGTCAATCTAACTAGGCTCAGCTTTTACTTGCTCATCCGGTTTTATTTTTCAGTTTGTTTTATATGTAGATATTATATATATTTTTTTTTATATATATATTTTTTAATCGTGAATTTTAAATTGCAAATAATGAGAAGAGAAGCGACTTGAAGCATTAGACAATTTGTATTTATAACAACTATAATAGCATTTTTATTCTAACGACTCAAATCCCAAACAAATTAACAAAAGTAAGTATTAGAAAAATCAGACAAAAATTAGCATTATTAATGATTACTGATATGTATATAGCAAGGGAGAAAAAAAAGCAGAGAGGGAGACAGCAAGAAAGAGAAAGGGAATGTTCTGAATACAACAAACACATAATGCATTTTTAATAAAAAATACGCATCACTGGTTAGAAAAGTGCTTAAATATATTATTTTCAGAATGAGTGTCACCTGTCTTAAGTAAATTGCGTTAGAGATGAAAAAACGAACAGAAAACAATTATAACATAAATAATATAAAATAATAAAAATAAATTAATAGCATAAAATATAATTTTTATTAATAACAAACAAATAATATAAAAACAAGCGCAATATATAAAATTACTTAGTATATATATTAATGTGTACTTGACTTGTCTTTAGTTTATTAGTATATAGAGACATGTATTATATACATATTATATATATTGTCAATTCTAAACTATTGTTGTCAATATAAGAAGTAATAAGAAAATTGAACAGATTTAAACTGTGTACATCGTTTTCAACAGAAACATCTTTTCGCGACCTTTTCTTTTATCTAATAAGAAATACTTTTTGCGCGATTGGTAATATTTTCTTCATAAAACATACGATCTGTGATATAAAACATGGAAGTCAGTCTGCCAACACTACAAGTAAATCCACAACCTCACTGGATAATGGACTTTATTCAAATTATACACAAAAATGCAACATGCATGATGTGTAACACAGATTGGAAGCTATTTGAAACACTAGAACGTTTCAGTGAACACATAGTTGCTCAACATAATGAAGTTTATGAGAGTGACATCTGTCAAGAACAACCTAATTGGATATGGAAATTTTTTTACATAACAGAAAATCTTGTTGCAAAGTGTATTCTTTGTAATACTATGTATCACGTGCCAATAACTATTGTGGAAGAAATCATCTTTCATTTAACAAATTACCACCGTTTTTCTAGTATTGAATCAACATATATCCGAATTTTAACAGAACCATTCTTTGAGAACATAAATATATTCGAAAAAAAATGTCGACTTTGTGGCAATATTTATATCAATGCTCAATTCAATTGTCTAATTTTATACGCCCACTTGCTTTTCTATTGCTTCTTACCTCAACTTATTGTTAATCTAAATACATAATCATAAATTTTAGCGGTAAGTTTTAGAAATATTATTTCTTTATCTTTTCGAATCGTTTGTGTGTGTGTGTGTGTGTGTGTGTATTTGCATGTGTATGTACAATGACAACGACGCGACGCAAAAAAGTAACTAACCGCGACGATTATGTTTACGGTATACCATCGAAACGCTATTAATAATAATAAGTAACTTATCAGGAATAAAGATGATTCCGGTTTTTTTTGTTAAATGCATTTTAAAATATCATCAACATTAAAACCGTAATTTAGAATCTAACACTGTTCTGATATAATATCGGTATAAGCTTTCAATTGCGATCAATCCAAGTAAGAATTGGTGTAGTCAATTTCGAGATCTCGAGATATTTTGTAAGATGTGACATTTTTATACTCATGTATGTATGTATGTACATATGTATATACACATGCACACATATAAAATAAATTTGTCTATTAAGAAGTGCAATTTGAACAGCGCTTTCTTGTAAGATATTTAAGATGTGTGCAAATAAATGTACGTTACGCGCATACTTATATAATTATTTTATCTTTCAAGATGCACTTGTATTTCAATTGTCATATTAAATCGCGCTTTGAACTTGTATTGTTTAAAATGACATCTATCAAAATGTGATAGATGACAGATGTAATATTGACAGATGTCACGTGTTACATTAACTTTTATAATAAACTAAATATATACGTGCATCACTTGAAGAGTCAATTTAAAATATTTCGATTTGGAGTGTCTTTTTAAATTATTTTAACATATAAAAAATTCCCATCAAAAAGAATCCAAAGAAAACAAACGAAAAAAGAATAATCTAATTAAGAGTCAAGCATGGTAATTGCTTATTTATTTTTTAATCTAAATATAATTAATACTTTATATACTTATATATTTACATAATCAGACTTGAAAATATAGATCTAGACAGTATTAGGATTTCCATATTCGAGTTCTTGAATATTTACATAATAAGCTTTGATAATAAATAATTTTTTAAAAATCCTAATCAAAATGTTTTAAATTGATTTTAAATAATAATCTTATAATGAAATAACTTAATAATAACTGTACATTTTTTTAAAAAATGTTATATGTAGATTGTATACTATCTCTAATTATTTTTTACTATCTATAATTATTTTAAGGATTCCCATATGTAAATGCAGGTTTAATTAAGCAATTTCAAGTTACAACCTCAACAAAAGTGATGCAGCTCAAAAAACCCGTCAAAGTACTATATCAGGCATTCACCATCAACAAAAACATTGACACTTAATTTTAAAAGATTAAATGATAATAAATAATTTAGTACCAAAAACAAATATAGAAGGAAAACTGACGCTCTAACAATAATACGCAATAACAAAATATTTAAATTATAATGCAATAATCTTATCTACTTATGAATAAATGTCTAAACTTTTTTATAAATTTATAATTTGTTAACTATTTTCTGAAGCATTATCAACATTACATTTGATACGTTTTTTTATCTAGATATTTGTTATTTTTTTATAGATCTTATTATATAATCATAATATATAATATATTATAATATAGTGTTATTATAATATAATTATAATATAATTATGATCATATAATTACATAATAATAATTATATTATAATAACAGATCTTATTATGTAATCCTATAATATAATTGTAACAAAATGTACTAATAAAAAAACGTATATAACTAGGTATTTTTACTTTTTTAAATAGAAACATTTCTTATCGCGTGTATAGTTCATTAATTGTATTAAATATAATATAAATTTGAGATATTGTTATTAATGCAATAATACTTTCAAATAATTGTAATATTATATCTTTTGTAAAATAATAATTATTTTAAACTAAAATAAAAATGTAAATATGTTTTCTTTTTTCAACGTTCCTCATATGTTCGATTTATTTGTCATTTATTATATTTATCTGATTATTCATACTAATCAAACTAGATTAAATTTTTTTTAATTTAAAAATACTGAGCAAACTCTTAATACTTTATTTACGTTATAACATTTATGATTTAGTAATTCTTTGTAAAACTGTAAGCTATTTTTTACTTAATAATTAAATTGTTTTGAATCGGTTATTGAAGAAGTACTTTCTAATAATTTTACAATTTAAAACACTTTTTATATTAGTTGTACTTCATTATTCTCTCTTCTGATTATTTTAATAATTCTATATGTAAATGCAGATTCAATCAAGCAGTTTCAAGTTCAGTCTTTAAGTTTAACAACAGTAAAATGCTAATTCAAAAGTACACTTTAGAATGTTACCAGAGATTCACCACTGGAAAAAGTTTTAACATTTTATGACTATGAAGATCTAAATAACACTACATAATTGCAAGAAAACTAACGCTCTGATTAATAATATGATTTTATATATGATGCAGTCTTATATATGTCGATTTACGAATAGATCGAATTTTCTGCAAACTTATACTTTGTTAACATTTATTAGTCAAACACATGTGAGAGAAATATTGTTTTTTTTAATTTATCGCTCACTTTTCAAGTATTTTATGTTACTGAAATCATATTACCATGGCTCTTTTGTAATAAACCTGCATTATCTTTCTAGCATAAAATGCGATTTTATCCGAGAAAAAGATGTCTCGTGGTGAGAAAATCGGGCGAGCAAAAAGGAGAGAGTTATATGCTTTGATTCTGGTATTTATATTTATATCGACGAACTTGATTGTCTTTCCGTTCCGTGCAGTCCCGCGGGAGAAACGTCACGTCACGCGACGCGGTATAGCATCTTCGAGGAGAGAAATGCATCCGGGAGAAATCAGGGAAGAGAGTTTTGGACGGTAGTCGGGACACGTCTCGCAGAATAGAGAGAAGCGATGGCGCGAACTCGTAGTCGTCGTTGTGCACGCGCGTGCACACGTGGACCGAAATCAACAACAATGGAGAGAAACGCGCGGCATTCACGTTGCGCACTCGGGGACAAGAAAAGCAGATAAGCAGCCATACTAACGAGACGATGCACGGAGAGATCACGTCCGGCGCGGCGGCCCGTTCCCGAAGAGCGACGCGAACGGGGTGGAAGAAGCGTCGTCAGGGAGAGAAGAAATAGGGTTGGCGTACAGGCGGGAGAAACTTGGGTACAGAAGAACGTGGGAATCGTGCTATCGTAGGCGCCGCCGTCGCCACTGCCTCCGCGATTCGCCCTCTCGATAAAGTAAATAAGAACGTACCGACACGTACGTCGCGCGTACGTGCGAGGCAATAACAGGCGACGAATATTTTCTATTGTATTCGACTTCTGCGTTACCTTTTCTCTCAACTCAACTGCCTCGCACTGGCGTCTTTGTCGCACGTCAGCGTCTCTTCGTCTCAGACTCGCGGGAGGCAACAACAACGCGAAAGCACGCCAGGGTGAAGTGCGACAACGAAACTTCAGTTTCGCTATCGTTATATCTAAAGAGAAAATATTTTAACGCTTGTCTTTGGATACGCAATTTATTGTATTATGTCATCGAAATTAAGAGTAAGTTGAACCGAAAGGAAAAAAGTGACCTCTCAGATCGCAACAGTTTCTTCGGTATCGCTTCGTGAGAGAATGAGATAAAGGGTAGTCTAAGAATTGTGAATGCGATTTATATAAATAACATCAATTTTGATTAAGTCTTAGTTGCTAATTAAATTTTTTCAAAGTTATTTTGCTGATTTAGTAGAAGGTAAGGGGATAATAAAGAGAATATGAGAAAATATTTTAAAACTTGTCTTTGGATACGCAATTTATTGTATTATGTCATCCAAATTAAGAGTAAGTTGAACCGAAAGGAAAAAAGTGACCTCTCAGATTGCAACAGTTTCTTCGGTATCGCTTCGTGAGAGAATGAGATGAAGGGTAGTCTAAGAATTGTGAATGCGATTTATATAAATAACATCAATTTTAATTAAGTCTTAGTTGCTAATTAAATTTTTTCAAAGTTGTTTTGCTGATTTAGTAGAAGGTAAGGGGATAATAAAGAGAATATGAGAAAATATTTTAAAACTTGTCTTTGGATACGCAATTTATTGTATTATGTCATCCAAATTAAGAGTAAGTTGAACCGAAAGGAAAAAAGTGACCTCTCAGATTGCAACAGTTTCTTCGGTATCGCTTCGTGAGAGAATGAGATGAAGGGTAGTCTAAGAATTGTGAATGCGATTTAAAATAACATCAATTTTGATTAAGTCTTAGTTGCTAATTAAATTTTTTCAAAGTTGTTTTGCTGATTTAGTAGAAAGTAAGGGGATAATAAAGAGAATATGAGAAAATATTTTAAAACTTGTCTTTGGATACGTAATTTATTGTATTATGTCATCCAAATTAAGAGTAAGTTGAACCGAAAGGAAAAAAGTGACCTCTCAGATTGCAACAGTTTCTTCGGTATCGCTTCGTGAGAGAATGAGATGAAGAGTAGTCTAAGAATTGTGAATGCGATTTATATAAATAACATCAATTTTAATTAAGTCTTAGTTGCTAATTAAATTTTTTCAAAGTTATTTTGCTGATTTAGTAAAAAGTAAGGGGATAATAAGGAGAATATGAGATCGAGGGACTGGTTTGCTAAAAATTCACTCGTAACTCTTGGGCAAGAAGATTTTCGCGTTCGACGGAGACGTCAGAGATGCGGAACAGCCGCGATTCTGAACCGCTATCGAATTCTTGGCTTCTGAAGACCCGTCGTAGCCCCGGGATCTTGAAGCCTAGAATTTCAAGGGTCCCGTTCTGGGCTTTCGCTCGCGGCCACGATCCCGCGCAGCATCGTAGTCGAAATTGGTACGAAGTGATCCGTGGTAGGTCGTACCGCTCGCGCTCCAACCGTTTCGGATTCCTCGGACGTTCGGGATCACGTTGACTATGCGATTTTGTGGCTTCATACCCGGGAAAGCGCGGGAACCGGAAGCACTCATCAGAGAGAGCAGAGAGAGAGAGAGAGAGAGAGAGAGAGAGAGAGAGAGAGAGAGAATCTCCCCGGATATTCGTATATATTTCACGATCATGATTCCACATCGCGTAATATCGACTCCCGCGCATTTGCTGCCTGATAATATCGGAATATTTAGTTCTAGGTTGCGAAATGTATGTTTTAATGGAAATCGATCAATCTTTTTTCGAGCATACGAAATTATAACAATCTTATATACATAAACGGTAAATTAAATAAGAATGACGGATATATTTCTTCTATATTGAAATATATTGTTTCTCCGTAATATAATTAACGAATATTAAAAAATTATAAATAAAGAGATGTTTGCAAAGCAAACTTAACGTTAATTTATATTTCCAAATTTACATTATAAAGAAGTATAGAAAATTATTTAATTGGATATTAATATCTTCGATCTGCCAATATATGTAAACAATCGCGAAGATATGTCACTGCAGGAAAGCGCGCAGTATGACACTTTAATAACGCCGGATATAAACAAAGGGGGTAAGCAATTGTGTCACGCAATATATGTCGAGGCCAAACGTGTCGTGCGAGCATTCCGGGTCGGAAGTTGAGAAGAGGAGGGAGAAGTAATTAGTTTCAATGTAGAAACATGGCATAAATAAAGCACGCGCGTACATGGAAGGATCATAAGCATAAAATATGATCGGTGATATGCTATCTTTTCATCGGTTTATGTGCGCACGCATTATCGGTAATGTGCGTAAAGCGCGAAGGGGAGGGAAGTAAACTTCGTTTACCTTCTCATTCTGTTTGACAGGCAAACGCGGTCGGTCCAAAGTGAAAATCATAAACGGTGGGCCACGGACATTGTAGGTGAACGGAAGTAAAATTCACGTGGCGCTATAAAGCGTAGATCGTCTCACGACCGCGATAACATCCGGTCGAGGATCGCCTATCAGTCTAAGCGGCGAGCTCTTTATGAGATTTTGTCTCGTAAAGTATGCAACAGCTAAGACACAGAGAGAGAGAGAGTTCCTTTTGCATAGTTCCCCTAAAAGAATGCATCTTTTTGCGCTTTCACGCTAACAAAACATGAGTCTCATATTTAAAGCAAATTATAATTGCGAGTATGCGTCCAGAACATTTTTAAGTAAAATTCCAATAGATAAGAGATAAGAATATATCAATATCATTAATAATAACGATATTTATTTATTTTATTTTAAGTAGCGTTATGTAATATTGTTATGTACGTATATACCATAATGTATATTGTTGTGCAGCATTTTTGAGATTTTTACGAAATTCCTGAACTGTACGAATAGTGAAAATATATGAAAAGTGATATATGTAGGTACACAGAATTTAGATCCAAATTTATAATATATATATATATATAATAAATTGTTATTTTATAATTTGTTTTCTTGCTCTCTCTCTTCTCTTTCTTTCTCTTAATATAGAATATTTTTTCTAAATATTAATTGTTTTTAATTTAATAAAATTTAAATTAAATTTTTAGAGAAAAGAATATTGTAAAAATATTCTGTTAAAAAAGTCGTAAATATGCAAAAATCGTAAACTTCAAAACTGATCTAATTTTTATAGTACATAACTATACTTAATTCGTTTTAAATTTTATTTAGGAAATAGCATTGCAACACAGATATAAAAATTGCGTTTTACACATGAGAGCTTATAAACGTTGTAATGATTTTTACGTCTAACAAATATGAAGATTAAATAACTATGACTTTTCGTAAATTCGTAAAGTGTGCAACAGCTAAGACACAGAGAGAGAGAGAGAGAGAGAGAGAGAGAGAGAGAGAGAGAGAGAGAGAGAGAGAGAGAGAGAGAGAGTTTTCTGTATAGCCCCCCTAAAGAATGCATTTTTTCGCGCTTTAACGCTAACAAAACATAAGCCTTATATTTAAAGCAAATTAATTAATAAAGCAAGTAAACATTTTGATTATAAAACTTCATATTCTATTTGTGTGTGTGTGTGTGTGTGTGTGTGTGTGTGTGTGTGTCATATCAATTTTTTACAATTGTCAAATTAATTGTAAGAAAAATATAAAAAGATATATATAACAAGGCATGATTATCGATGGCATAATTTTCTCTTTCTAATACTCATTAAATATTTCTTGGTTTAATGGTGACAAGTGATCTGTTCGCAATCTCCGAAAAATAATTTTTTTATTTTTTACAAAATTGCATTTTCAGGAGCTCCTACTTTTCAAAAACGCAATAAGCCATATATTTAGATTGAAAAAAACTAGAGCATACATTGCAAAATTGCGAAGTGGTGTCAGAATTTTCTGCACTAGAGTTTCCGAGTGTAAATTGCAGGATCACATAAAGGGCGAAGGTTCGATGATGATTTCGCGCGCGTTATGCATGCAGCTTCTTTTAATATGTATTCGCGACTCGATCGGGACACCGGAAAAATTGCGGATACCGGAAACATACTCGAGAACGTTCAACAGAAGTTGAAGTATGTTAGTGTCGAAAGCATCCCTTTATTCTCGCGAGAGCTTACATGTTACTCCAACAATCGATCGACCCGATAGACGATGACATTTGCAGAGATTAGTGCCACTATCTTCGAACCGGATGGGCGATCAAGTTTTACGACGCTTCCGGGAAATTTCCGACAGATCTGCTGGTGGTTTGCGTCTATCAATTGGGCAATTTCGACGTATATATGTACCTAAACAACAAGACGGCGGCAGATATCCGCAGGTAGTATCTGCTTAAAGAAGCCAATGTTTAAGTGTCTGAGATTTATCTCTGTAAGAATTAACAAATCTGTCTGGCAGTCTTTTAGAGACGTTAAAAAGAGATATTGAGAACTGATAAGGAAATTGTACTGATGGAGCGTCTGCGTATTTGCCGGCTGCACAACTGAGAATATTCAAGACGTCATTTGATGAATCGCGACTATGATCTTCAGCGGTTCTTCTCTGAAACTTTGTTCAATAAAAAATATATATAAAGATATTATTATATATAAAGATACATATTATATATAAAGATATATATTATATTATAAGATATTAAATGTTATATATTATTTATTATATATTATATATTTTATATTTTGTTTTAAGTATATTATTATTATATATAAAGATTAGTTTTTTTTTTTTTTTAGAAAGACGAAGATCATGTAATATAATTTCGTTGACAGAATCAATGCAATTCATTTCCTTGACTATAATAATTTCTTAAAAACGATCATCACGTAAAAGCATATTACAAAGTTATTTTTTGTTTATTTTAATTTTCGGCGTAAAGAATTGACATCTACTTGATTATCAGAACCGAAAGAAAAAGGGATAACTCGTGATTTTATAATTAGGAAACGCTCATCTGTATGACGAACACACAATTATATATAAGAAGCAAAATATTTATCAAAATGTAGAGAAGATATATGTGTTGCAGCACAATATTTTTTTATAATTTATTAACTTATAAGGATTAAAATATATAAATTTCGATTTTGTCGTCCTCGTATTTTTTCTTCTGCAAATTCTGTTGCTCCGAGTGATTGCGATCCATTTATTTTGCTTTTCTTTCCAAGGCCTTGCCTTCGACCCAAACTTGAAGATAAAGTACACTTTCATACGCAATTGTCTAAAATCATTTTCGTCAAGTTTCCTCCCGCTCCCAATCCGCTTCTTCCGACTTACTCCTGTTGTCGGTCCTGTAAATTTCGTCTTCCTCTTCCTCTTCCTCTTCTTCTTCACCAGGCCAATTAAATTTCCCCGAATCTTCGTCGGTCTCAGATTTCGAGCTCTGTCTATAATCTCCATCACGGTGATCTCTATCTTTGCTGTATTCCGTCGAGATCGAATCCGTCTCGTCCGTGCCGGATTTCGAACTGGTTCTAGTATCCTCCGTATCGGTGCTCCTACCTCGCAGTATCACGGCAGCTTCCTCGTCAGCGAACGATTCGGCATCCTCAGACTGCTCGCCGCTGTGCTCGCCGCTGTGCTCGCGTTTGATCGACGTCTCCTTCGTCGTCTGTTTCGTCTCGGACGACTGTTCCTTGGGATTTTTTATAGCGTACGCCGAGGTGCCCTCTTCCTCCGATCGGGACTTTTGCACCTGCCAGGCCTTCTTGAAAGGATGTTCCCGCTCCTGCTGAACGAGCTTTGGCCTTTCCGGTAGAAAATACTCAGGATCCTCCTCGCTAGCCTGACTCTTCACGATAGACTCCCGCTTGAATAGTCCAGTCGACGTCGGCTTTAAAAGTTCATCTTCTTTCTTCACGACGTTCCATCCGGCGTTCGTCAATTCCTCCTGCGACAAATTCGACAGATCTTGTACGGATTCTCTTTTGCTTCCCTCAGTCAACACGAAATTATAGTTGTTAACGTCTTCCTCTTCTTCCAAGGACGTCTTCTGGCTACCACTAGTATACGACTGCCTTCTCGAAGTGTCCTGGCTACTCTCCTCTTCGCTTAAGCTTTCCTCTCGCGAAGGTGGACCTTTCTCACGATATTCCCTTCGTCGCATGTAAATACCTTCGTCCTCGGGCTCGCTTGGTTCCTGAGAGGATCCGAGCGGCGTCATTCGCGCTCCAACGCTGACAGTCCACGAGTCCATGTTATCCTCGCCGGAAAGGTCATCCCTCAGCAATGCTAGCTTGCCCTCCGCGGAGGATCTACGTTTCAAGGGTTCTGCATCGCTTTCGTTCCTCTCCTCGGACAGTGATTCGCGTTGCTGGGTGATCAGCTGTTCCATAAACTGTTTCCTTCGTATTCTCAGCTCGTGTTCCCAATCCTCTTCGTCGCTGGTTTTTGTTTCAAAACTTGGAACGCGTTCCGACTGCGTTCCTTCTCGAGTCGATGATTCTCCCTCGCTCTCGGAAGACAATATTCTTCTCGCGAGAGGTGCTTTCGTTTGTCGCGATATTGTTTCGTATTGTTCTTTCGCAGAGGAACCTTCCTTCCCGACAAATTCCCAAGAACGATCGTCCGGTTCCTTAGTCCTTCCTCTAGATTCGGGTCTTTCGAACTGTCGCGAATCGTCATCGCTCTCTCTTCGGCGTTGTCGCTCGTCTTCACTTTCGCTCTCTCTAGGTGTCAATTTCTTATTATCTTTGGTTCTCGATAGCGAACGCCTGTTGCGTTGAGCAGTCTCGTGTTCTCGCTGACTTCTTCGAAATTCGATAGCTTCTTTTTCGGAGTCATCCGTCGCGTATCTCTGACTATTTATGTCTCTCTTGCTACGCTCCGTGTAATCTTCCGTTTCTCTAGATAATTTTCTAGCAGGTATTTTATCTCTACTCGACACCTTCTCGGGATCGTGCGTTTCATTATCGATAAATGACATTTTTCTTCCGTTCACTTTCTTCAATATCGGTACGTCTACCGTTTCCTCCTCCGTCTCGTGTCCTTCGAGCACAGCCGGACCTCGAGCTATATCCTTCTGCCAGTCCCATCCGGTAGACGCGATCTCGTCATCCTCAAAAACATTTGCTTCGATCGTCGATTTCGCGGCTTCCGCCACCTCGATTAAGTTTTTATCTTCGCTTACACTCGTCTTTTCTTCCTGGGAAACTTCGAGCGTCGAAATGTCTGTGCTTTCCATTATGACGTTCTTTACTTCCTGCATCGGAAGATCAAAGAGTAACGTCAAAATGACTGACACAACTATTACTATCACTACTTCCAGAGGATCAATCTGCAAATGTAAGAATAATGTATTCATTCATTTTTATCGCACATCAAGCGACTCTAAATGTGACTGTCCGATTCTGAAATTAACATTTGAAATATTTCTATCATTTAAATTTGTGAACAGAATATAAAAGCTCTAATAAAGTATTAATAAAAGACGATAATCAGAGAGGCACGTTTAGAACTAAATACACGATGAAAAAATACAAGATGAATAAAGCGAAGGCCAGCAACTTTGCCAGCGCGACTTACTGCTCTGTGAGGTTGAAATTCCGAAGAAAATCTTGTGGTCCCAACATTGTAAAAAAATACCGCGAATTGTGTTAGGTACATGGCGTAAGATATCCTGCTGAAGATCACCAGCCAATAATTGGAGAGGAATCTGTTAATGACGCCTACGAAGCGAGTGATCATTCCGTCAATGTTCCATCACATTTAAATCACCGTCCACGTGTTTGTAATCAATCACTTATTACAACAGACCTCCGTGTTCCGTGAAGCAGGCAAATATTGACCAGCATAAAGCTATAGCCCACAACACCGGCCCGATTACTGCATAATGAGCAGCCTCTTCGACGTTGTACACGTAGTCTCGTCTGGCCTGACGCCAGGGTGAAAATAATGACCATGAACCCAAGAACGTTGCAATCGACCAACCCAAGATCACCAACACCTGCAAATTAGAACGTTGTCACGCGATCACGTACATAAAGCACTTCATAAAAGAATACTGCTACCTTGTGAATTTTGACGTTCTTCCCGGTATAATGTAACAATACACCGAGGCTAACACCAAAAACGTATGGCGTTGCTCTGTGCAGCGGCAACGCATAAGTGAAATTAGCGGTCTTATATAGGCGCCTTAATCTGCGATTAAAAATAATATATATTATATCGAAATAGCACGCAATATTCAAAATAATACTCACGACATTCCGTGAAAGATGACGAGAGAGAGATAATTGTTCGTTGTTGCAATGTAACGTAAAGTGGCGGACAACAGGACGAGGAAAGCTATCAAAAGAACGCCGATGAGCGGCTTATATAGTAAGAAGAACACCAGAATGGGCGCCAAGAGCGACAGCTGCATATCCAGGGCCAACTGATGCGTATGCGTAGCGCACTGCGAAAGATACGTTTCATCAAATGGATTTGATCCCACCGTCTATCTTCGTTTATCGTACGACTCACCATCTCCTCGAACGGAAAGAAATTTTGTACGTATAACAGATTCGTCCAGGCGTTCTGCTTGCAGAGCTCCGCGTTCGCCGTGATGATGCTGTTCCATTGTGGACCCGAACCCACATGTTCCATGACAAACGCATACCAGAACACCATCGCGAGCAATGCCGGTGAAAGTCTGCGAATATTGATAGTGTGAAATAATAGGAACGTTTTTCACACGAGCGACAAATTAATGTCTCTTTAGTTCGTAATGAAAATTACAACGTACCTGATAAATCTGGCGATGAAACGACAAAACCAGCGAATCTCGCCGCGATTCTTCAGCTCTCTTGCCATGTTGTACGCGGTCAGAAGGCCGCTTAGCAGTAAAAATGCATCCGTATAAACTAACGATACTCGCAAAATAGAGCTGGCCGGATTGTTGGCGAGCTGACGTTTAAACATTGATTAACATTAATTAATTGATGCCGGAAGATGATAATATAAAGATCTTACCTCGGTAAGAGAAGTACGGTTGCTAAACGGTATTCGGGCGATTGTTACAAGCTGATGTGCAACGTAAAGAGCGATCGTGGCCAGCGCTCTTATCCCGTGAATACAAGTAATATCCGCACCGCCCGTCGCTTCCTTCAATAAGGATTTAATCGTCCTCCGCAAGGAAAATGACATGATTATCCTCTCAGAATAATTTCCTGCGAAAGAGACACGTGGTATTATAATCGCGCTGCTGAGTCGAAATATTTTCGTAAACACGATTTTCGTAATTTGTCGAAACTACCTTTTCCTTGCGTTTCCACGAAATAATCTCTTACAGTTGCTACGATAACGAGACAAACGATCATTGCGTAAAAATACCTGAATGAAATAAAAAAAATAGCTACATAAATTTTGTTAATATACTACTTCTTTAAAATACTGTAAAAAGAAACGTACAGAACGCCGATCGTTTCTTTCGAATAAGTTTGAGACTTTTGTTTCACGTAACACATATTAGGATCGACGTCCACCGTAAATCTAATTCCAACAGTTTCATTGTAATCCTCTAAGGCACTTTCTAACGCACGTTCGGCGTCCTTAGCTGAACACGCCGCGGGTAGACACAGCGCCCAATTGACTGTAGTGAATTTCGGAATGAAATGACCTGGCTGCAACATTCAATGGATTGCTAAAAAGCAACTAATTTAAAGGAATAAATATTTTATATTGCTTAAATTAAATATCACATGTGATTGATTGTTTTAACAAGAGATGAAAAGAAATAGATTTTTAAAGCAAACTTCTAATTACAAAAATTTATAAAATAAATTCGTATCATTTTATTTATAAAGTTATTATTATACATATTAATATTATTTTATTTTTTTAATTTATTTGAGCGTTTTGCAAAAAATACAAGCAATGTATAATCTTTCAAAATTTATTCCGGTTATTTCAAGTTAAGAGCAAAAGTCTCTTACGTCGTGCATGCTTGCTCGTATGAAAGCGCGCCCTTGCATTAAATTGACCGGCAGCCTCATGTCTGGATGGGAAGCTTGCATGTCCACAGTAGCCAAGCAATATTTCCCTTGAATTTTTATCGGTCTCTCGTCTACTTTAACATATGCCAGCACACCCAAGCATTGATCGTAATCCCCGAGCTGATTCACGTTTCCTCGTAATAAGCCCGACGAAATCTTTGCGCTTGAATCTAGCACTGAAAGCAAGATAGCTCTTTTTCATACGATAAAAAAATAACAATTATCTATTTTCAATCAAGAACATTCAAGCCATACAACTAAAAAATAAATATAATTAGAATCTTTGACTAAAAAGTTTTGATAAAACACATGTTTTTCTCAAAAGAAAAAAAATTGCATTAAATTACTGAATACCTTCTGGTTAAAGTGATCATAATGACTTTGGCTCGTCAATGCGAAAATAGAATGAACAGTTATTTCTGTCAATCGACTCACTTTGCAGCGCCCACAACTTGTAACCTCTCAATTGTCGTAGGAATATCTTGCCGTGTTGCTGACACTCGAGATTTTCAACGTTCGTAAAATTTGGCACGAAGGTCGGCACACGCAGAATTGCATCATTCAATTCGGACAATATAACAGATGCGTCTGTACGTTCCCTCGTAGTTGTTGGCTTTGTTTCTCGCTCTAAAAGTATTAATTAATTACGAAAATATTTCCTGCAAAGTATCACATTTTGAAAATTTGAAACACATTCCCGCCTATATTATATATTGTACTTTCAGACTCGAAGAAATACGCTCTTAAAAACATATTTATACAATAATATATTTATGCTATCAATATATATTACTTTTAGAAAGAAAAAACTACGTGCATATAGAAAGAAGTTGTAAATTTTTTTAACTATTCAAATAGAAACAATCAAAAATTTCTATAAGCGGAAGGAAATTCAGCGAAGAATAAAAGGATTACACGGCTCTGTTGAATATTACTTTAGTTAGATTATTACTTAAGATACTACCACATTGGCGCTTATTCACCTGGAAACGTTAAACATCTTTAGACAAACTCGCGCTTTTCATATTGAACCATTTTCACATAATACTCACTCTCCACTTGCGAAACTTCCCTCGACGGCTTCGAAGTTACTTTTGCTGTTACTTTTTTGACATCCGCCTTCTCCAGTTGTTTCGCCTGCTCCTTGATCCTCGGTGCAGGTGTTGAAGTTTCCGGTTTCACGCGCGTCTTCGATCTTTCGTCTACTACTTTTGTTGCAGTTTTAGATACCTCGGCCTTAGGCTCGGAAGGAGCCTTAACTGATTCAACTTTTTTTGTAGTTTCAGATAATTTTTTCGCACCTTCAACTGATTTCTGCATAACCTCGATCGATCTCTTCGCGCTCTCGATAGGTTTCTTCGTACTTTCGATTGATTCAAATTTCTTCGTGCTTTCGGTTGTCTTTTTTACGCTTTCAACTGCCGGTTTCGTGACATTAGTCGATCTTTTATCTTCATGTTTTGACTTTTCCACATCGTGCTTGCTAAGTAAAATGTTAGTTTTGTCTTTATCGGCGAACCTTACTTTCTCCAACTTTTTAGATGATGGAACGCTTTCTCTTATATTATCTTTATGTCTAGCTTTATCTTTGTCGTCTTTATCCTCGTCACTTTGCAGAACCTGAATTTTATCTTGTTTTTTAAATGGTTCCCTGACTTTTTGCCGATCTGTCTTGACTATTGGTCTCTCTTTTTCTTCTTCATCATCATCATTATTGTCATCATCATCATCCTCATCATCATCATCATCTCCTTCTTCTTCTTCTTCTTCTTCTTCATCGTCGTCGTCGTCGTCGTCATCATCTTCATCGTCATCATCATCATCTTCATCATCATCTTCATCATCTTCTTTTTCAACAGCTTTATTTTTGCTATATTTTATCATTTTAGTTTTAACCTCTACATCATTATCGTCTTCATCATCTGCACTTTCATTATCACCATCTTCACTAATAATCGTTTTTTCCTTGTCCTTGCTTTCAACATCTTGATCCGATAGCTTGGACGCTCTTTCTTCCTCTTCATCATCCTCATCACTCCGATCTTCCTCCGATCCCTCATCCTCTTCAATTTCTTTCTTCGCTTCTACATCTTCATCGTCATCGGTCTCGACATTTTTTGTCCTGAAGTTTTTCGATATAAGTTTGATCGCATCCTTGTCTCTTGGACGTTCCGTGGTCCGGATCTTCTCTGTTCCAACGCCTAATGTTGACTCGGCAGGTGGTTTTCGGTCACCATCAGCAATTTGCGACGTCGTGCTCTCGTGCCATTTTCGAACCGAGTACACCGATTTCCCGGTTGCTGCCGTTTTGTCCGGGCAGACTCTGTCGTGCGCGGGAACACAGGCGACCGAGTGCGGCGTGACATCGCGTATTCGGAAGCCGTAGCAAGTAGCGTAGAGCAGCACGACAAGACCCAGAAGCGCGACGCACTTGCCCAGAAGGGCGATAGCCATGACAAGGCGACCTTCGCATGGAAATGGCGAAGATTGGACGCCGTGCGCGAGGCTCGACCTAAGACGACAACGACGACAATGTCAGTCGTCTGTTGACGTGCAGCAGCAAAAGCAACAACTTGCCTTTAAAGAGCCCGTTTAATGTCCCGTACTTGTCTCTTCTTTATCTTCCGTTCCACCGTTTTTCCTTTTGCGATCGCGGGAGAAGAATCAGCACGAATTGTCGATGGTCTCGTCGCGCTGATCGCCCTCCGACGTGGCGAGATCCCGGGCCACCACGTCCACAGCCGGCTGTGCCTTCGGGGAAATTAGAGCGCATGGCATTGGCCCAAGCAGCTAGGAGTTTTATTTAGCATCAAGTTTTCGAGGCAGTCGACCGTCGCCGTGGTGGCGACGGCAGCGGCAGAAGCAGCCTCTTCCACGTCGCAGCTGCGACTGCGTCAATTCTACCGGAGCCGGTTGATGTCTCATGTCTCTTATTATGCAAAATATGGGGAAACTTACTGCGTGGATCTTCACACGTAATTTTGCGTGTGTCTGCAATTCAATTTAGCGTTTTGTAGTAAGTTTTATGTCTCATAATTTTTGGAATTTAAAATTTAAAAGACAACACGTAATCGAAAGAGAATCTTGTACCACTTCAACCGTACTGCTTCAAATTTCAAAAAAATACTGCGGCAAGGCAAGTAGTAAATATCATCGAGGAACATTTTAAGTACGCAATAATTTCTCTAAATATATTTACAAATATTATCTGCGAGAAAGATACATACAATTTACAAACCTTGAGAAAAAATGTTTATTATGATAACAATTAATATAGTAAATTATTTACATTCTTCTGATATGAAGCTCCTCAGTATGTGTGACATATATATATACAATGATAAAATTTATAGCAAAACAGAATTTAATCGTCATATACGAACATGAAAAGATAAAAAGAGTTCGAATATCAAGAAAAAATCAAATCATATCAAAGCAAATTTATCAAAACTTTTATTGAAATGTTACGTTTAAAAAAATTTTATTTTTGATAAACTAAAAATTGACATATTTTATATAGGTATATACATATATTAAATAATCACATATAAAATTAATATAATAATTTGCACACATTTCAAAAACTTTAATGATAAATATTTGAAAAAATGATAAATTATTTTATTAATGTTGTTGGTCTTATTGTACGTTTTACTACTGTATTACTAACGACTGACACTTTATATTTACTGATTAAGAAGAAATGTGTCTTGTCCTCAATTTTTATTTTTTGAAAATAATAAAATGTGTCAATGCTGAAGTCGCTGAAAAACTTCAGATAATATATCGAGAGTAAGTATACACGAACTCACAATACTAGTTCTTCTGTTGAAAGATCTAAAACTATAATTAAATGTGTTCTCGTGAAAGGCTTTGCCTGCTTTCAGAGTTAGCAAAACTCTGTTTTTTCTTAACTTTTTGACTTTTTCAACTCTTTTTCTAATGTAAAAGTATTTTCATCCAATCTGTTCTGTTAGCTATATATGTATAACTAAACTTTTATCGGTGCATTAATTAATTTACTAAAATTTATTTTCTATGTCCATTTAGATCTATTTACTTTTTCTTCTATTTTTAAATTTTCATTTAAATATATTAGTAAATAGTTTAAATTTTTTAATCAATAAATAATTAAATTTTAATGCGACTTTCTTATAATAATGTAATTAATTGAACATAATTACACTTGATGATTATAATTATTTATTCCTCTTTAGATCTTAGTATATTGATAAACAAAATATGTTGATTCACGCATCATGAATTTACTGAAAAAAACGGACAACGGTGGTGAAATTACACACGAAGGTCATACACCGGTCTTCACAACCAACAAAACTTATTGATATGTATTTTAATTTATTACAAAAGTATCAGAAAAGTTTAAGGTATTTCACATATTATCTATCATACATTTTTTACGAACTCGCAAAATTGAATTAAATTTTATCTCTCTCGTACCAGACTTGACCACGTTTAGAAGTTGAATGGAACGATTATACTACCTAGTCAAGTGTCAATGCGCGAATGACAAAAACACTCTATATTTATAAAAGCACACTATGCCAAGAACAAATATCAAATACATAGTTCAAATATTTAACACATTAAAAATTAAGTCATGTCAAACATATTTTATTACATTTCTACTTTTTTAACTCCAAATTTATTGAGTATGTTTATATGTGCATCACAGCATTTTATTACGCGAATCTATATATTAAAATAAATATGTAGTGAGATACTTATTTGATAAATATAATCGATAAAAGTAGTAAAAGTAAATTAATTACGTCAACTGTAATTATGCAAGATACACGAAACGATTTCTTTTACCTGGATGAGTAGCCTAATGTCGGCGCATAAATGTGTGTGTGATAATAGCATGCTATTATCATTGACGACACCAAGGCAGAATATGTTACTAATTTGCCAAAATATTTTATGTACTATGACATATAAATACGCAAAATATTAAACTATAAGCATTTTAAAAATAGATATATTATTTATTAAACGATTGATATAGAATTATGCAAATTTTAATTATTATAGTTAATAATTAAAACATGCTCTTTAAAAATTGAAGGAGCGTGTTTAAAAATAAAGGAAAAAATTAATATAATAGCCCTCCGTTTAATAATAAAAAACGATGAAAAAACACGTGACATATACTCGACTGTAAAATTATGAAGAAATTAATTATCGCCACTAATAATTAAAAAATTCTTGAAAAGATAGCATGCTTAAAAATATAAAAAATGTTAATAAAATGATCTTCCATTCGATATTATATCATCCATCAAATTTAGATATAATTACGAAAAAAAATTATATGTATATATACATATATATATATATATATATATATATATATATAGTATATATGTATATACATATATTTACAAAATTCACCGCGTATTATTCAAACAGTGAAACACTTCCTGTTTCATAATTCGGTCTTCTTACTTCAACAGCCAGTAAGACAAATAATACAGTTATTCAGTTATCAGCAGCTGGTCATTTACCTATCTATAATAATTCTCACTTTCAATAACCGTAAATTATTATGTCAATTAAACTATAAAATTTTCTCTCGACAGTATAAAGTTTTAAGTTGAGAATTATGTTTATCAAAAAGAAAAATATAAAATATTTTATTATATAGAACTACAAAAAAAGTGATCAAAATGTTATAATACAAAATTTATTTGAAGTTTATTTATTGTATATTAAATTTATTTATTGTGTTTTAAATATATTTAATTATATTAATATATAAATATTACAATGACAGATTGTTTGTTTGTCCTCGCAATGATCTTTAAAACACGTAGACCGATTGAAATGAAAAAGGATTGATTCTTTATTAGCTTGAGAATATTATATGCTGCATAATATATTCTTCTGAAAAAAACTTTTTTGGAGGTGAATATGCATAAAAAAATTTTTTTTAGCTTTTAATGTCAATGTGTTCGAAATGTATTAAACCGTCAAAACTCGGCTGTGTAATATATTCTTCGGAGACATTTTTTGAGAGGTGAGTATGCATAAAAAAAATGTTTGTCAAAAAAGTCGAAAGTCAGTTTAATGTCAAAATAATAGCAAAAAGAATTTTCTCAGAAGAATATATATGTATAAAAATTTTTTTGAAGAAAAATATATATAAAATCCTTAAATTTCGACCTTTAAATACATTGCAAGCACATTGACATTAAAAGCTGAAAAAATGTTAACACAGTCTAACATTCCCAAAATGATAAAGAATCAATTCTTAAAGTTTTATTTTAATCGATGCAATCGTTTTTTATAGTTTTTTATCGATTTTTTATCAAGAATATTTTACAAAAATTTAATAAAACACACACAAATATGTATATATTTATTTATTTAAAACTCAACTAATTAATATTCCCGTATGTACATATATAAATTGTGATGTAGCCAATGTTGAATTAAAAATTTTGATCGCGATAAATTAAAAATACTTCTATTCTTGTAAACGGCGGTAGATCTTCAACCATATTCCAGATTTACTTTTCAACGTGTTACTCATCGGTTCAAATTGTAATGGAATAGCAGTCTTTCCACTTAGCTCCACTTTATAATTTGCAATAAGAGTAACAAGACCTACTTTTGTTTGGAGGTAAGCAAATTTCATTGCTGTTTACAAAAAAAATAAAATATTAAACGAAAAATATACACTAATAATAATTTTATATAATATAATATAAAGCAAATATATAATATAAAAAATAATTTCTTCTAGTAGTATTAATGTTTTGCAAACTGTAAGAGATATTAATGTACACCGAGCAAAATAACATTATTTAAAGGTTGTTCAATAATTAAATATTTAAATAAAGTACCAATACAGATGCGTGGTCCACTGCCGAAAGGTAGATATGTGCCATTATGATGAAGCTTCTTATTTTCACTAATAAATCGATCCGGATCGAATACATTTGGATTTTTATAATAAAGCGGATCATGATGGATTGCATAAATGGGCACGATAACTTTTGTGCCTTTTTCTAAAATAACATCAGAATCCGGAATTCTGTATGGTTCTTTGCAGATTCTTTGTGTCGCACCAATAGGTGGATACTTCCTAAGTGATTCTAAAAGTGTGACATCTCTTTAAAATTGTCGATATCTCTTCATTAATATAAACATAATTATATAATGATATATTATCGTGAAATATCAAATTATGTGTCCTATTCTATTTTTTTCTTAGCATCTCATATAATACATAAAAATTGCAACAATATTAAAAAACCACGTACTTAATTATTCTGAATTGAAATAAATAAGAAATTATTGATACGTAACTTCTATTTTATCTTTTAATATAGATTAGTGATTATTGATCTTCAGTGATAATTTTATACTGCTGTTACTGAAACAATTCAATTCTATCGCTGGAAATATATTGCGATTTGTGCGATACATTTCACAAACGTATTTACATTTTACTATTTAATCATCAAAATGTCCATACGAATGAAAACTTACCGCGAACGATGCAATCGAGATAATTCATTTCGGATATAGCATTGTAAGAGAAACAGCCGTGCTTCTTGTAGGTGATTTGTATTTCGTCGTATAATTTTTCTTGAATCTTAGGATTAGCTGCCAATTCATACATAGCAAAGCTCATAGTCGTTGCTGGGCTGTCGAAGCCAGCCACAAAAAATAGTGCAGCCTGAGCTGTGATTACCTTGTCATCGATAACTAAAACATGTGTCGAAACAATCGATCTTTATGCACTTTGCAAGAATTTCAAGAAATATATTTAAATGGATTATTTTTTATGTACATATATCTTCTCAAAGTTCAATTATTTTAAATTTAGACTTATACAAAAGTTATGTTTTTTCCGTAATAATGTTATTCTCGAAAAACGCGCCGATTGTAATATTATATTAATATTATACATAAATATTAAATTATATAAAAATATATAAATATTATATATAATTTAATTAGCTGTGCTTAAAATAAAAGTATTTTAGACAAAAAATGAAATATTTTTCTAATACCTATATCATTAGATCCAAATGCCATGTTTTGCGAATGTTTTGGCGTATCTTCTATTTTTGTTTCCTTATATTTTAAATCTATCAAAGTTTGCATAAAATCATTTCGCCTTGTATTATGCATTTCTCTGTGTGCAATTATTTCTTTCACTAACTTTGTGAAATAGGTAGTAACCTATATATATAAGATGCATTATTATCAATATAAATTATAAACAAACATCTTTCTCTTGCTGTTTATTTATAATAATAATAAATTGATACATTACATCTGGAGGTGTAAACCGAATTGATAACCATTTAAATACTTTTGGCATATAATCGCGTATATATCTCCTCATCGATATATCTAACGACGGATCTACGAGTTTCATACACATTTTTCGAAATTCGGAATCATCATTTTGTATCGTATTCATTTGGAGCCCGAATAAACTGGTTGTGGCGATTTCACTGGTGATTTTGGCAGCAAGATCTCGAAATTCGACAGGCTCTTCATTGGCTGCGTATTGCTCTAAAAATTGCTAAACCACACCATTCCATTAATTTTATGCAAGATCTATAACTTGACAAATAGTGAGGTACCTTAAACTGTTCTGACACTTTCGTGATTAATTCAAACATATGTCGAATTTTGCTGCTTGTGAAGACATGTGTAAGGTTCGTGCGCAATTTTTGCCACAGTTGTCCATTGATATTAATTAAATGTGCGCTAAGCGGATCAGTGTCTTCGTTTATCACAATACCACGGCCTAAATAGAACTATGAATAAATAATTGCAATCACCAAGTGTAATTGTATTAATTCGAATACAATTAACATGCTACAAAAGTCACATTAAAATTTTGTCATTTATTGCTTAAAAAAATTAAAACTATTTATTACTAAATTTGATTACAATTATAAGAATAGAAAAAAAGCATAAAAATGCATAAAATTTAACACAGAAATTTAATTTTGAAGAAACTAATTAGGACAACGACAAAATGTTAAATATACATAGGACAAATTGGATGAAAATACTTTTACATTTGGAAAAATATTTTAAGAGGACCAATTTTTGCAGTAACTTACTTTGAAAGCAGGCAAAGTCTTTCACAAGCACACGTTTAATTAGTTTTGGATCTCTCAGCAAAAGAATCGGTGTTGTGAGTTCATAAGTCCCGACGAACGGATATCCTTCGTACTGTTTATATAACATCTGAAGACTTTCAGCAATTGTAATTTTCAATCTTGATGCATTTCGACTATTTCCGAAAAACGAAAATTTAAGACAAGGCACGTTTCTTCTTAACCAGTAGGTATGAATTCTCGTCCAGTAGTAATAGTACAATAGTAAAACGCATGACGAGATCAGCAGCAATAATAAAACCATTGTTTATAATTAATGAATTATAATACCATAAAATGTTTAACATTAAAGTTTCTGAAAATATACAAATTATATGGATAATTACCTTAAAGTAGCACTACTTAATAAAGTTAAATAAAATTAAAATTTTATTTCATTTTTAAATTTAAATAAACACAATGCACCTATATACATATATATATATATATATATATATATATATATATTATATCGATTATCAAATAATTTATTACACGCTTATATTTGATTTATAAATGAACAAATATTTAAAAGGTTTCTGAATTTATAAATGAAAATGATTAAACATTTATATACTTTCATTATACTTACATTTTTATGTTTGTTATTTAAGCTTTGTATTATAAATATGTCAGTCTCTTTGAGAAATATTATTTTGATATTCGAAAGATGCGCGAACAACTGCAAACTATATTGAGAAATGCAGTATTATATACTTTTGTATAACAAATATATATATATTTTGTTTTTTTAAATCTCATATAAAGTTTAGTTTCTTTTAATCAAATAAGATGAAGATATTATTTTTTCTTTCTGTATTTATTTAATGTTGATATCTACAGCGTTATCAGCAGCTGGTCATTTACCCATCTATAATAATTCTCATTTTCAATAACCGTGAATTGTGATGTCAATTAAACGATAAAGTTTTAAATATTAGTACACCTTATCTCTCGATAGTATACAGTTTTAAGTTGAGAATTATGTTTATCAAAAAAAAAATACAAAATATTTTATTATATAGAACTACAAAAAAAGTGATTGAAATGTTATAATACAAAATTTATTAAAAGTTATTTATTATTTTTTAAATATATTTACTTATATTTATATATATAAATATTACAATGACAAATTGTTTGTTTGATCTCGCGATGATCTTTAAAAAAAGGAAAACCGATTGAAATGAAAAAGGATTGATTTTTTTATTATCTTTGGAATATTATATGTAGCATAATATATTCTTTTGAAAAAACTTTTTTGGAGGTAAATATGCATAAAAAATTTTTTTTAGCTTTTAATATCAATATGTTCGAAATGTATTAAAACGTCAAAATTCGGCTGTGTAATATATTCTTCTGAGAAAAAATTTTTTGAGAGATAGGTATACAAAAAAAATTTTTTTTGTCAAAAAATGTCAAAGTCAGTTTAATATCAAAAAAAATATCAAAAAGAATTTTCTCAGAAAAATATATATAAAAATTTTTTTCTAAGAAAAATATATATAAAATCCTTACAATTTTGATCTTTTAATACATTTCAAGCACATTGACATTAAAAGCTGAAAAAATGTTAACACAGTCTTACACTCCCAAAATGATAAAGAATCAATTCTTAAAGTTTTATTTCAATCGATCTATATTTGAAATAAATCTCAAACATCGATAATCGACATAACAATTGACATATTATTTTTTATCAAATCTATCCAACTGACAAACTCTGTGTTTTTATATAAATAGTATAGATAAACTAATAATAAACTCAATAAATAAAACTAATAAAAATAAAAATATAATTTATTAATTGTTTGACCTGACTGGCCAATGCAAATTGTTAAATACACAACGTTTCGTGCCTTGGACATGGGTCTTTATCAAGTGTTACTTTCAAGATGTCAATTACAAAGATGCAGGATTAATAATATATTAGTTGAAACGTTGTGTATTTAACAATTTGTATTGGCTAGTCAGGTCAAATGATTAATAAATCATATTTTTATTCATCACTGGCAACTTTATTTTAATTATATAATGTCTAATAAAAATAAATTACAAAAAAAGTAAAATCTTCGAGAAACAAAAGCTTCGAGGCCCGCGCAAAGCGCAGGCCGAAACGCTAGTATTTTATAATAGCCGAACTGATAAATTTGTCCTTTGCCTTATTATTATTAATATCGGGGAAGATCAAATTAAAAAGGTAAAATGACATTATTATACTTTGATATTATTAGACTATTAGTAAAATACATTAAAGATATAAAAATACTATTTCTATATTTTTATATTATTATTATATATAATTTAATTAGCTGTGCTTAAAATAAAAGTGTTTTAGACAGAAAATAAAATATTTTTCTAATACCTATATCATTAGATTCGAATGCCATGTTTTGTGATTGTTCTAACGTATCTCTCTCTCTTATCTTTGTTTCCTCATATCTTAAATCTATCAAAGCTTGCATAAGATCATTTCGCGTTGTTTTATTACGTTGTGTTAATTCGAATACAATTAACATGTTACAAAAGTCACATTAACATTTTATTATTTATCGCTTAAAAAAATTAAAACTATTTATTACTAAATTTAATTACAATTATAAGAATAAAAAAGAGTATAAAAATGCATAAAACTCGACATAGAAATTTAATTTTGGAGAAACTAATTATGGCAACGACAGAAAGTTAAATACGTAGGACAAATTGGATGAAAATACTTTTACATTAGAAAAAGTATTTTAAGAGAAACAATTTTGCAGTGATTTACTTTAAAAGCAGGCAAAATCTTTCACATACATACATTTAATTACTTTTGGATCTCTCAGCAAAAGAACCGGTGTTGTGAGTTCATAAGTTCCAACGAACAGATATCCTTCGTACTGTCTATATAACATCTGAAGACTTTCAGCAACTGTAATCTTCAACCTCGATACATTTCGGCTATTTCCGAAAAACGAAAATTTAAGACAAGGCACGTTTCTTCTTAACCAGTAGGTATAAATTCTCGTCCAGTAATAATAATACAGTAGTAAAACGCATGATGAGACCAGCAACAATAATAAAATCATTGTTTATAATTAATGAAATATAATACCTTGAATTGTTTAACATTAAAGTTTCTGAAAATATACAAAGTATAAGGGTAATTACACTAAAATAACGTTACTTTATAAAGTTACATAGAATCAAAATTTTATTTTATATTTAAATTTAAATAGACACAATTGCACATACTCACACACACACACACACACACACACACACAACACACACACACACACACACACACACACATATATATATATATATATATTATTATTATTATGTCGATTATTGAATAATTTTTAAACGTTTTATATATATTAAATTCGTAAATAACCAAATATTTAAAAGGTTTTCAAATTTATAAAGGGGATGATTAAACATTGATATACTTTAAGTATACTTACATTTTTATGTGTGTTATTTAAGTTTTGTATTAAATATAAATATGTCAGTCTCTTCGAGAAATATTATTTTGATATTTGAAAGATGCGCAAACAACTGCAAGCTACATTGAGAAATGCAGTATTATATACTCTTGCATAACGAATATATGTATGTTATTTTTTTAGATCATGGTCTAATATAAAGTTTACTTTTTTTAATCAAATAAGATAGAGTTATCATTTTTTCTTTCTGTATTTATTTAATATTTATATCTACTGATCTAAAAAAACAACTTACATATATTCGTTATGCAAGAGTATATAATACTGCATTTCTTAATGTAGCTTGCAGTTGTTCGCGCATCTTTCAAATATCAAAATAATATTGCTCGAAGAAACTGACATATTTATAATACAAAACTTAGATAACACACATAAAAATGTAAGTATAATGAAAATATATCAATGTTTAATCATTTCTTTATCAATTTAGAAGTCTTTTAAATATTTGTTTATTTACAAATCTAATATAAAACGTGTAATAAATTATTCGATAATCGACATAATAACATATATATATATATAGATATATATATATATATATATATAACATATATATTATATATGTGTGTGTGGGTATATGTGCAATTGTGTCTATTTAAATTACCCTTATAAATTGTATATTTTCAGAAACTTTAATGTTAAACAATTCATGGTATTACGATTCATTAATTATAAACAATGATTATATTATTACTGCTGGTCTCGTCATGCATTTTACTATTGTACTATTACTACTGGACGAGAATTCATACCTACTGGTTAAGAAGAAACGTGCCTTGTCTTAAATTTTCGTTTTTCGGAAATAGTCGAAATGCATCAAGATTGAAAATTACAATTGCTGAAAGTCTTCAGATGTTATATAAACAGTACGAAGGATATCCGTTCGTCGGGACTTATGAACTCACAACACCGATTCTTTTGCTGAGAGATCCAAAACTAATTAAACGTGTGCTTGTGAAAGACTTTGCCTGCTTTCAAAGTAAGTTACTGCAAAAATTGGTCCTCTTAAAATATTTTTCCGAATGTAAAAGTATTTTCATCCAATTTGTCCTATGTATATTTAACATTTTGTCGTTGTCCTAATTTGTTTCTCCAAAATTAAATTTCTGTGTTAAATTTTATGCATTTTTATGCTTCTTTTCTATTCTTATAATTGTAATCAAATTTAGTAATAAATAGTTTTTTAAGTGATAAATAATAAAATTTTAATGTGACTTTTGTTAATTATATTCGCATTAACACAATTACACTTGGCGATTGCAATTATTTATTCATAGTTCTATTTAGGTCGTGGCATTGTGATAAACGAACATATTGATCCGCTTACCCTAAATTTAATTAATATCAATGGACAACGATGGCGAAAATTGCGCATGAAGCTCACACATGTCTTCACAACCAACAAAATTCGACATATAATTGAATTAATCACAGAAGTGTCAGAAAAGTTTAAGGTATCTCACTATTTGTCATATTATATATAAATCGTGCATTAAATTAAAGTAATGGTCTTGTTTAGCAATTTTTAGAGCAATACGCAGATAATGAAGAGCCTGTCGAATTTCGAGATCTTGCTGCCAAAATCACCAGTGAAATCGCCACAACCAGTTTATTCGGGCTCCAAATGAATACGATACAAAATGATGATTCCGAATTTCGAAAAATGTGTATGAAACTCGTAGATCCGTCGTTAGATATATCGATGAGGAGATATATACGCGATTATATGCCAAAAGTATTTAAATGGTTATCAATTCGGTTTACACCTCCAGATGTAATGTATCAATTTATTATTATTATAAATATTATTATAAATAAACAGCAAGGGAAAGATGTTTGTTTATAAATTATATTGATAATAATGCATCTTATATATATAGGTTACTACCTATTTCACAAAGTTAGTGAAAGAAATAATTGCACACAGAGAAATGCATAAAACAGCGCGAAATGATTTTATGCAAGCTTTGATCAATTTAAAATATGAGGAAACAAAGATAGAACACACACACACACAATCACAAAACATGGCATTTGAATCTAATGATATAGGTATTAGAAAAATATTTCATTTTTTGTCTAAAATACTTTTATTTTAAGCACAGCTAATTTAATTATATATAATATTTATATATTTCTATATAATTTAATATTTATTAATAATATTAATATAATGTTATAACCGGCGCGTTTCCCGATAATAACATAAGTAGGGAAAAAACAAAACTTTTGTATAAGTCTAAATTTAATTTAATAGAATTTTTTGAGAATATATATAATACATATGTACGTAAAGAATAATCTATTTAAATATTTCTAAAAATTATTTAGGTGCAAAGTGCATAATGATCAATTATTTTGACTCATGTTTTAGTTATCGATGACAAGCTAATCACAGCTCAGGCTGTACTATTTCTTGTGGCTGGCGGCGATAACCCATCAACGACTATGAGCTTTGCTATGTATGAATTGGCTGCTAATCCTAAAATTCAAGAAAAATTGTACGACGAAATACAAATTACCTACAAGAAGCACGGCTGTTTCTCTTACGATGCTATATCCGAAATGAAGTATCTCGATTGCATTGTTCGCGGTAAGTTTTCATTCATCCGTATGGAAATTTCGATGATTAAACGGTAAAGTGTAAATATGTTTGTGAAATGTATTGCACAAATCGCAATATATTTCTAGGGATCGAATTGAATTGCTTCAGTAACAGCTAGTATAAGATCAATAATCATTGAGTTAATTAATACCAGCTTATCCACTAATCTAGAAGTTACTTATGAATAATTTTTTATTTATTTCAATTAAGAATAATCACGTAGGTTTTAATACTGTTGCGATCTTCATGTATCGTATAAAATGCAAAGAAAAAAAGGAAAGAGACATATAATTTGATATATATATATATATATATATATATATATGTATATATTTCACGATTATACATATATATCGTTATATAATTATGTTTATATTAATAAAAAGATATCGACAATTTTAAAGAGATGTCACTTTTAGAATCACTTAGGAAGTATCCACCTGTTGGTTCAACACAAAGAATTTGCGAAGAATCATACAGAATTCCCGATTCGGATGTTGTTTTAGAAAAAGGCACAAAAGTTATCGTGCCCATTTATGCAATTCATCATGACCCGCTTTATTATAAAAATCCAAATGTATTCGATCCGGATCGATTTATTGGTGAAAATAAAAAGCTTTATGATAATGACACATTTCTACCTTTCGGCAGTGGACCACGCATCTGTATTGGTAATTTATTTAAATATTTAAATATTCAAATTAAAAAGTTTTGAATGGCCAGTGATGATAAAAATTATTTATTTTTATTCATATACCATCAAACTGTCTATGAAGGATAAAACATGATAGCAACCATAGTGTGGTCAGGAAACAGGATAAAACGTGAACATGATTTTTTGTGATCGAATCCGACGGTTTTACATTGTGCACACACAAGAAAAAGGAAGATAGCAGAAATATTTTATATTAAAAATCGTTATAATACAATTAATTTACATAGGGACACGGAAAATTTAAATCCTATATACGACGAAATAATAACAACCACGTGAAAAACTTTTTTAAATAAACATAGGTTGCCTCACTGTGTTTCTCGGCTGTATTTGACATACATGACTTGTCACTTTACAAAGTCAATTTAATTGCGAAATATCTATTTTAATATTTGACAATCTTTAATATGTGTGAAGGAAATTCTGTGCGGAGTTCTCATGCTGTCGTGATCTATTTAATTTAATATAAGGTATTAGAATTTGTGAACTGATATATTTTTATAATTTTGTATTCTCTCAACAAAAAATTATTTTATTACTTGAAAAGGACCGAAATCAATGGTCAAAACGTAGTGATCTACCTTTATATAACTATAGCCAGTTTCGACGTATATAAATGAAAATATTTAATTATTATTGAACAATCTTTAAATAATCTTATTTTGCTCTGTGTACAAATCTCTTACATTTTGCAAAACATTAATACTACTAGAAAAAATTATTTTATATATTATATACTTGCTTTATATTATATTATATAAAATTATTATTAGTGTATACTTTTCGTTTAATATTTTATTTTTTTTGTAAATAGCAATGAAATATGCCTATTTCCAAGTAAAAGTAAGTCTTGTTACTGTTATGGCAAATTATAAAGTGGAGCTAAGTGAAAAGACTGTTATTCCACTACAATTTGAACCGACTAGTATGACGTTGACAAGTAAATCTGGATTATGGTTGAAGATCTATCGCCGTTTACAAGAATAAAAATGTCATAAATTTTTAATTTATGACAATCAGAATTTTTAATTCAACATTGGCTACATTGCAATTTATATATGTACATACGGGAATATTAATTAATTGAGCTTTAAATAAATAAATATATATATATGTGTGTTTTATTCAATTTTTGTAAAATATCCCTGATAAAAGATCGATAAGAAACAATGGAAAACAATTGCATCGTTTTTAATCATAGTTATGAATCAAAAGTTAAAAAAAAGATATCGTTAATGTATAAGTTTTGATTCTAACGTTTCTTTTCGTAAGAATCTTATTAATGTATTATCGTTTCTTTTCGCTAATAATCGTGGATATACGAAAATCTATAGTAAATTAATGATAAAAGTTCTATCGTTTCCTTTAATAATTATTAAATATTTATTCTTAAAAACACATATTCAAACATGACGCTCAGAAGATGTTTAACATCTAGCATGATTAACAATTATAAGTTTCTTTTCTTAATTGTATTTTGTTTTTCTGACTTCACATTCGGATTCAGCGGATCAAATTACATTAAAAATGACTTTTGTACTTCATTTGTAAGGAAATAGTAAAGATTTAAATAAGAAAATACATACCATTTTTTATATAACTGACAAAACCGAGGTCATTATTTAACATTTTTCAAAATCGCCACATGGCATAAAAAAAGATGCTTCAAGCTAAATTTTGGTACCTTGGAAGTTAAATTTACTTTAATACAATTTTGGGCAAAGGGGTGGCCGATTTGACGTGGAATTACTCATATATATATATATATATATATATATATATATATATATATATATACTATATATATATATATAGTGAAAACACGAAATGACTAAAAACTCAACCTAATATAATAATTCTCATTTACAATAACGTACATCAGTAAGACAATTAAATTATAAAAATTTAAGTTAAGAATTATATTTTTCAAAAAAAAAAATACAAAATATTTTAATATAAAGAACTACACAAATAATAAAATATGTCATAATACAAAATTTAATTAAAGTTAATTTTTCTAAATCAAATAGCACAAAATTATTTATACGATAATTGAACAATAATTCATTAATTTGACGTTCTAAATATGTATTACTTTTGTATTACTTGTGCATAATTGTAATTTTATATTATACGTCTTAGATAAAATTTCACTAAAAATCAATGTATTGTATAAAAAAAGACGAAAAGGTTATTTAAATTAAATTCATTATTGTTTTTTAAATATATTTACATAAATTAATATTGAAATATTACATGCAATGACTGATTGTGTGGTATTTATTCACATACATAATAAATCATGTAAATATTATTGTTAAATAAATACAGAAAGAAAAAATGATACTCCACTTCATTTGATGAAAAGAAAGTAACTTTATATCAGACCTTGATCTAAAAAAAACCAGATACATATATTGGTTATGCAAGAGAAAGTATATAATACTGCATTTCTCAATGTAGCTTGCAGTTGTTCGCGCATCTTTCGAATATCAAAATAATATTTCTCGAAGAAACTGACATATTTATAATACAAAACTGAGATAACACACACATAAATGTAAGTATAATTATAGAAAGTATATCAACGTATAATCATTCTCTTTATAAATATGGAAATCTTTTAAATATTTGCTTATTTACAAATCTAATATAAAATGTGTAAAAAATTATTCGATAATCGACATAATAATATACATATATATATATACATATATGTGCGTGTATATGTGCAATTCTGTTTATTTAAATTTAAATATAAAAGAAAATTTTGATTTCATTTAATTTCCTTAATTAAAGTTACTTCAATGTAATTATTGTTATAATTTGTATATTTTCAGAAACTTTAATGTTAAACATTTTATGGTATTATAATTCATTAATTATAAACAATGGTTTTATTATTGCTGCTGGTCTTGTCATGCGTTTTACTATTGTACTATTACTACTGGACGAAAATTTATACCTATTGGTCAAGAAGAAATGTGCCTTCTCTTAAATTTTCGTTATTCGGCAATAGTCGAAATGCATCGATGTTGAAGATTACAGTTGCTGAAAGTCTTCAGATGTTATACAAACAGTACGAAGGATTACCATTTATCGGTATTTATGAAGTCATAACACCGGTTCTGTTGCTGAGAGATCCAAAACTAATTAAATATGTGCTTGTGAAAGACTTTGCCTGCTTTCAAAGTAAGTCATTGCACAAATCTTTTCTTTTAACTATTTTGATATCGTATATGTATATTTAACTTTTTGTCGTAACACTAATTAATTTCTCCGAAATTAAATCTATGCGTCAATTTATATCCAATTACTTTTTTTCTATTTTTATAATTATAATAAAACGTAGTAATACATAGTTTTATTTTTCTTAATCAATAAATAATAAAATTTTAATGTGACTTTTGTAGCATGGTTATTATATTCGAATTAACACTCTACAATTGCAATTATTTATTCATAGTTCTATTTAGGTCGTGGAATAATGATAAACGAACATGTTGATCCGCTTAGCGCAAATTTAATTAATATCAATGGACAACGGTGGCGAATATTGCGCACAAAGCTCACATCAGCCTTCACAACGAGCAAAATTCGACATGTATTTCAATTAATCACAGAAGTGTCAAAAAGGTTTAAGGTACTTCACTATTTGTCAAGTTATACATCTTGCATTATAATAATAATAATGGTCTAGTTTAGCAATTTGTAGACCAATACGAAGACAATGAAGAACCTGTCGAATTTCGAGATCTTGCTGCAAAATTCACTAGTGAAATTATCGCAACCTGTTTCTTCGGACTCAAAATTAATACGATAGAAAAGGATGATTCCGAATTACTAAAAATGTGTAAAAAATTCACCGAACCATCGTTAGAAATATCGATAAAGAGATATTTACGCGATTATATGCCCAAAATATTCAAATGGTTATCAATTCGGATAACACCTCTAAATGTAACGTATTAATTTATTAATATTATTATAAATAAACAGAAAGAGAAAAATGTTTGTTCATTATTTATATTGATGATAATGCATCTTATATAGGTTTCTACTTACTTCACAAAGTTAGTGAAAGAAGTAATTGCACACAGAGAAATGCATAAAACAACTCGAAATGATATTATGCAAGCTTTGATAGATTTAAAATGTAAGCAAACAAAGATAGAAGATACGCCAGGACAATCGCAAAACATGGCAGTCGAAGCTAATGATATAGGTATTAGAAAAATATTTCATTTTTCGTCTAAAATACATTTTAAATACAGCTAATTAAATTATATATAATATTTATATATCTATATATAAATCAATATTTATGTATTATAATAATATTATATTATAATCTACGCGTTTTTCGAAAATAACATAATATAATTAGAAAAAAAAAACAAAATTTTTTTATAAGTCTAAATATAATAAATTAATTGAATTTTTAAAAAGATACATGTACATAAAGAATAATCTATTTATATATTTCTTTAAATTATTAATGTGCAATATACATAAAGATTGTTTTGACATGTGTTTTAGTTATCAATGACAAGCTAATCACAGCTCAGGCTTTTATATTTTTTCTGGCTGGCTTCGAAACCTCATCAACGACTATGAGCTTTGCTATGTATGAATTGGCTGCTAATCCTAAGATTCAAGAAAAGTTGTACGACGAAATACAAATTACCTACAAGAAGCACGGCTGTTTCTCTTACGATGCTATATCCGAAATGAATTATCTCGATTGCATCGTTCGCGGTAAGTTTTCATCTGTATGGACATTTTGATGATTAAATAGTGAAATGTAAATATGTTTGCAAAATGTATCGCACAAATCGCAAAATATTTCTAGCGACAGAATTGAATGGTTTCAGTAACAGCTAGTATAAGATCAATAATCACTCACAATCAGTTAATTATTAATACCAGCTCACTCACTAATCTATATAAAATAATTTCAATTTTCACAAATCGTTACTAAAATTAAATTTAAAAGATAAAATAAAAGTTACGTATCAATAATTTCTTATTTATTTCAATTCAGAATAATTAAGTATGTGGTTTTTTAATATTATTATTGCAATCTTTATGTATTATATGAGAAGCTAATTGTAAGAAAAAATAAAATGAGACACATAATTTGATATTTCACGATAATATATCATTATATAATTAAGTTTATATTAATAAAGAGATATCGCCAATTTTAAAGAGATGTCACACTTTTAGAAACACTTAGGAAGTATCCACCTGTTGGTATGACACAAAGAATCTGCGAAAACTCATACAGAATTCCGGATTCTGATGTTATTTTAGAAAAAGGCACAAAAGTTATCGTGCCTATTTATGCAATTCATCATGACCCGCTTTATTATAAAAATCCAAATGTATTCGATCCAGATCGATTTATTGGTGAAAATAAGAAGCTTCATGATAATGGCACATATCTACCTTTCGGCAGTGGACCACGCATCTGTATTGGTAATTTATTTAAATATTTAATTATTGAACAGCCTTTAAATAATGTTATCTTGCTCTGTGTACATTAAAATCTCTTACATTTTGCAAAACATTAATACTACTAGAAAAAATTATTTTATTTATGTATCATATACTTGCTTTATATTGTATTATATATAATTATTATTAGTGTATACTTTTCGTTTAATATTTTATTTTTATTGTAAACAGGAATGAAATTTGCCTACCTCCAAACAAAAGTAGGTCTTGTTACTCTTATGGCAAATTATAAAGTGGAGCTAAGTGAAAAGACTGCTATTCCATTACAATTTGAACCGACTAGTTTGACGATCATAAGTAAATTTGGAATATGGTTGAAGATTCATCGTCGTTTACAAGAATAAAAGCTATTTTTATTTATGACAATAAGAAATTATAATTCAATATTGGATAAATCGGAGCAATTTCTTTACATATGAGAATATTAAGTAATTTGGTTTTAAATAAATAAATATATACATATGTATGTGTGTGTGTGTGTGTGTGTGTTTTATTAAATTTTTCTAACATATATCGAGCTTTTATAAAATTTATATATGCATCAGTGTGCTGCACAATTAATATGCATAATTTGCAACATAAAATATAAATTATATTTACATTAATCAAGTAATATGGAAATTTATATTTAAAGACTGAAAAGCGAGAAATCAAAACATTTACATATATGTATAGATAAATAATGAAATAAACGTATAGTATTTAAAAAAAACAGAATATGCCAGATTTATAATTAACGGTATATAACAATTTTATTATTGTTTATAATTATATATTTTCACATTTACACATTTATTTATTAAACGTTGATTTTTTTATGTAGCATTATTTTGTGCAATGTGCATTGTAACAGAGAATTAATTGTTTTCGAGACCGTTACGAACTTTAGCCAAGTTATCATTAATTTTGGTTTTTATTCTGTATTCAAATCAATATATAGTGAGATATACTTATTTGATAAATATAATCGTTAAACGTAGTAAAAATAAATTTATTTCTACCTCACCTATCTGTGAGGTCGAAAAAAACATATATTTTTAAGAATTTTTCTTAAACTAAAAAATTTTTCAAAATAAATGATTAATCATTCAAATGTAAACATCTTAAAAATTCTGTAGTATTTTTTTATTACAAAATATAAAAAAAACAAAACAGATATCAGCGATCTCCCCGAGAGCATTTTTTTGTAAGTTTTTTGCAATGACCACTGTAGCTTTGAGCTCGTTTATCTGAAATGAAAAATTCGAGCAAATTTAGTTAGTATATTAGTTTATCTAGTGCCCGATCGTTCATTATCTTAAAAAATTAATTTGGAACAAAGTGGCGGTTGTTTAAAGTTAAAGTATTGATTTTCGACAAAAAGAATCGTTTATTTTAATCTGTAAAAAAAACAACGCAACAAAAAACAACGATCGGGCACTAGATAAACTAATATACTAACTAAATTCGTTTGAATTATTCATTTCAGATAAATGAGCTCAAAGCTATAGTGGTCACCAAAAAAATCTTATAAAAAACTGTTCTTGCTGATATCTTTTTTGTTTTTTGATATTTTTTGTAATAAGAAAAATACTATAATATCTTCAAAATATATACATTCGAATAATTAATTATTTATTTAAAAAATATTCCGTATTAAAAAAAAAAGTTCTTAAAAATACATGTTCTTTTCGACTTTACAGGTAGGTATAACCTTTTGATCACGTCAACTGTAATTATGTAAGATACGATTTCTTTTACCTGATCGAGTGGTCGAGTGTCGACGCATAAATGAGAATAGCACGCTATTATTGACGACACCAAGGCAGAATACATGTTATAATATTAATTTGTTGCAAAAATATTTTACGTACTATATGACATATACGTAAATACATAAAATATTAAATTTAAGCATTTTAAAAGTAGATTTAATATTTATTAAACGATTGATATAGTAATATGAAAATTTTAATAATTATACATATATAGCTATAATGATTAAAACATACTTTTTAAAATAGAAGAAGCGTATTTAAAAATATAGAAAAAAATTAATAAAATAGCCCTCCATTTAATAACAAAAAAACGTTGAAAAAACACGTGACATATACACGACCGTAAAATTATGAAGAAATTAATTATTGCCGCTAATAGTTAAAAACTCTTTTAAAAAGAGCATGGTTAAAAATAATGAAAATGTTCATAAAATGATCTTCCATTCGATATTATATCATTCATCAAATTTATATCAAATTACGAAAAAAATTATTAATAGTTTTCATAATGAGAATTCTTTAGAAAATAAAAAAATGTGTTATAAAATGCAGGAAAGTCCTAATAGAAATGTTGTCCTTTTAAAAAATAAAATGTCTTAAAAAACACTTGGACACCTTATCATAAAATCTTGTATCCAAAGTCAGTACAATTATAAAAAGTTAATTATTGCTTTTACTGATTTAAATTCTTTTGGGAATACAAACAATGTATTATAAAATGTAGAAAAACCTTAATAAAACTATCTTCCATTTAAGAAATAAAAAATCTTAAAAAGCCGGCGTGCACAACTTATCATTATACCTATATATATATATATATATATATATATATATACATTTACAAAATTTACCGCGTATCGTTTATACAATGAAACACTTCCTGTTTCATAATTCGGTCTCTTCACTTTAACAGCCAGTAAAATCAATACAGTTATTCAATTATCAGCAGCTGATCATTTATCATCTATAATTATTCTCATTTTCAATAACGGTAAAGTGGTATGTCAGTTAAACTATAAAGTTTTAAATTAAGAATTAAATTTATAAAAAAAATACAAAATATTTTAATATATAGAACTACACAAATATTGAAATACGTTATAATACAAAATTTAATTAAAATTAATTTTTTTTTAATCATGTAGAAAAAATTATTTATACAATAATTAAACAATAATTTATTAACTTAATGTTATAAATATGTAGATATTACTTGTACATAATTTTAATTATATACTATATGTTTTAGATAAAATTTCAATAAAAGTTAATGTATTATAACGTTATTAATGTTGGTAAAAATGAATTTGCTGCAAATGTATTTTATTATTATTTTGCAACTTCTACTTTATCATTATTACAACATTTGTTTATCATTATTGTCTATTAGTAATGTAAAAATTTGTGCACTTTTTATAGATTCGATTATACATTCAATACATTATGGTTATATAAACAATTTTTACACATTTAAATATTAATTTTGTGATAATATATTTGAATTGAGCCAAAAGTTTAATATAGTATTGCATAATATTATATTACATAATTTTATATTATACGTCTTAGATAAAATTTCACTAAAAGTCAATGTATTGTATAAAAAAAGACGAAAAGGTAGATTAAATTAAATTCACTATTGTTTTTTAAATATATTTACATAAATTAATATTGAAATATTACATGCAATGACTGATTGTGTGGTATTTATTCACATACATAATGCTGTAAATATCATTGTTAAATAAATACAGAAAGAAAAAATGATACTCCACATCATTTGATGAAAAGAAAGTAACTTTATATCAGACCTTGATCTAAAAAAAACCAGATACATATATTGGTTATGCAAGAGAAAGTATATAATACTGCATTTCTCAATGTAGCTTGCAGTTGTTCGCGCATCTTTCGAATATCAAAATAATATTTCTCGAAGAAACTGACATATTTATAATACAAAACTGAGATAACACACATAAAAATGTAAGTATATTTATAGAAAGTATATCAACGTATATATAATCATTCCCTTTATAAATATGGAAACCTTTTAAATATTTGCTTATTTACAAATCTAAAATAAAATGTGTAAAAAATTATTCGATAATCGACATAATAATATACATACATATATATATATATATATATATATATATATATATATATGTGCGTGTATATGTGCAATTCTGTTTATTTAAATTTAAATATAAAAGAAAATTTTGATTTTATTTAACTTCCTTAATTAAAGTTACTTTAATGTAATTATCGTTATAATTTGTATATTTTCAGAAACTTTAATGTTAAACATTTTATGGTATTATAATTCATTAATTATAAACAATGGTTTTATTATTGCTGCTGGTCTCGTCATGCGTTTTACTATTGTACTATTACTACTGGACGAGAATTTATACCTACTGGTTCAGAAGAAACGTGCCTTGTCTTAAATTTTCGTTTTTCGGAAATAGCCGAAATGCATCGATGTTGAAGATTACAGTTGCTGAAAGTCTTCAGATGTTATACAGACAATACGAAGGATATCCGTTCGTCGGGACTTATGAACTCACAACACCGGTTCTTTTGCTGAGAGATCCAAAACTAATAAAATGTGTGCTTGTGAAAGACTTTGCCTGCTTTCAAGGTAAACTTTCACTGCAAAAATCATTTCTTTTAACTTTATTGACTTTATAACACTTTTTTAAATGTAAAAGTATTTTTATCCAATTTGTCTTATGTATATTTAACTTTTTATCATTGCACTAATCAGTTTCTCCGAAATTCAATCTCTCTGTCGATTTTTATCCATATATTTTTTCTTTTCTTATAATTGTAATAAAATTTAGTAATAAATAGTTTTAATTTCCTTAAGCAATAAATAATAAAATTTTAATGTGACTTTTGTAGCATGATAATTGTATTCGAAATAACACAATTACACTTGGTGATTGCAATTATTTATTCGTAGTTCTATTTAGGTCGTGGCATTATGATAAACGAACACGCTGATCCGCTTATGGCACATTTAATTACTATCAACGGACAACGATGGCGAAAATTGCGCACAAAGCTCACACCAGTCTTCACAACCAGCAAAACTCGATATGTATTTGAATTAATCACAGAAGTTTCAGAAAAGTTTAAGGTACCTCACTATTTGTCATATTATAAAGATCTAGCATTACGTTAATAGTAATGGTCTTGTTTAGCAATTTGTAGAGCAATACGCAGACAATGAAGAGCCTGTCGAATTTCGAGATCTTGCTGCAAAATTCACCAGTGAAATTATCGCAACTTGTTTCTTCGGGCTGAAAATTAATACGATAGAAAATGACGATTCTGAAATACTAAAAATGTTTAAAAAAGTCGTTGATCCGTCATTAGAAATAGCGATGAAGCGATATATACGCGATTATATGCCAAAAATATTCAAATGGTTATCGGTTCGGTTAATACCTGTGGATGTAATGTATCAATTTATTAATAATATTATAAATAAACAGAAAGAGAAAGATAATTGTTTATGATTTATATTGATGATATTGAATTTTATACAGGTTACCATCTACTTCACGAAGATAGTGAAAGAAGTAATTGCACACAGAGAAAAGCATAACATAACGCGAAATGATATTATGCAAGCTTTGATAGATTTAAAATATAAGCAAACAAAGATAAAGGATACCACTGGACAACCGCAAAACACGGCATTTAATTCAAATGATATAGGTATCAGAAAAATATTTTATTTTTTGTTTAAAATACTTTCATTTTAAGCACAGCTAATTAAATTATATATTTAAAATATTTATATGTAATTCAATATTTATGTATAATATTAATATTATATTATAACCTGCGCGTTTTCCGAGAATAACATAATATAATTTAAAAAAAACAAAATTTTTGTGTAAGTCTAAATATAATAAATTAATTAAATTTTTAAAAAGATACATGTACACATAAAGAATTATACATTTATATATTTCTTTAAATTATTAATGTGCAATATGCGTAAAGTTTGTTGTTTTGACATGTGTTTTAGTTATCGATGACAAACTAATCACAGCTCAGGCTTTTATATTTTTTCTGGCTGGCTTCGAAACCTCATCGACGGCTATGAGCTTTGCTATGTATGAATTGGCTGCTAATCCTAAAATTCAAGAAAAGTTGTACGACGAAATACAAATCATCTACAAGAAACACGGCTGTTTTTCTTACGATGCTATATCCGAAATGAATTATCTCGATTGCATCGTTCGCGGTAAGTTTTCATCTGTATGAACATTTTGATGATTAAATAGTAAAATGTAAATATGTTTAAAAAATGTATCACACAAATCGCAAAACATTTCCAGCGACAGAATTGAATTGTTCAGTAACAGCTAGTATAAGATCAATGAATCACTCAATTATTTCCAGCTTGGCCTACTAATCTATGAAAAATAATTTCAATTTTTACAAATTATTATTAAAATTAAATTTAGAAGATAAAATAGAAGTTACTTATCAATAAATTCTTATTTATTTTAATTCAGAATAATCACATAGTTTTTATAGCACATGATTTAATATTTTACCATTATAAATCATTATATATAATCATGTTTATGTTAATAAAGAAATGTTGACACAATTTTTAAGAAATGTCACACTTTCAGAATCACTTAGGAAATATCCACCTGTTGGTGCGACACAAAGAATCTGCGAAGAATCATACAAAATTCCCGATTCGGATGTTGTTTTAGAAAAAGGCACAAAAGTTATCGTGCCCATTTATGCAATCCATCATGACCCGCTTTATTATAAAAATCCAAATGTATTCGATCCGGATCGATTCAGTGGTGAAAATAAAAAGCTTCATGATAATGATACATTTCTACCTTTCGGCAGTGGACCACGCATCTGTATTGGTAATTTATTTAAGTATTTAATTATTAAACAACTTTTAAATAATGTTATCTTGCTTTGTATACAATTAAATCTCTTACATTTTGCAAAACATTAATACTACTAGAAAACATTGTTTTATATATTATATACTTGCATTATAATATATTACATGTAATTATTATTAGTGTATACTTTTTGTTTAATATTTTATGTTTATTGTAAACAGGAATGAAATTTGCCTACCTCCAAACAAAAGTAGGTCTTAGTTACTCTTATTGCAAATTATGAAGTGAAGCTAAGTGAAAAGATTTCTATACCATTACAATTCGAACCGACTAGTATTACGTTGACAAGTAAATCTGGAATATGGTTAAAGATCCATCGTCGTTTACAAGAATAAAAGCTATTTTTATTTATGACGATTAGAATCTATAATTCAATATTAGTTAAAGGACAATTTATATATATAATACGGGAATATTAATTAATTCGGTTTGAAATATATATATATATATATATATATGTGTGTGTGTGTGTGTGCGCGCTTCATTAAATTTTATAAACAAATATATTATTTTTTAACGTAGTTATGAATCGGAAATTAACAAAAGAATATCGTAAATGTACGATTGATTTTAACGTTTTAAAATATTAAACGTTTCCTTTCGTAAGTATCTTAAATTATTAATGTATTATCGTTTCTTTTCGTTATTAATCTTTCGTTATTGAATATACAAAAATCTATCGTAAATTTATGATAAATGTTCTATCGTTTCCTTTCATAATTATCAAATATTTATTCTTAAAAGCACACATTCAAAAGATGACATTTAGAAGATGTTTAACATTTAGCATGATTAATAATTATAAGTTTCTTTTCTTAATTGTACGTTTAAAAACTTAAAACTTTCTTTATCATAAATATACAATATTGATTACGATAAATTTTCGATCATATTTTTCTCGATAAATTCCAACAAAACGATAAAAAGCAAAATATTATTACTATACGAATTTTATCGTATTTTAACGACTGAATCCAATTTTAACAAAAAATGAAAAAAAAACAAAAAGAAACGATAATATTTCTTTGAAAATTTAAAAAGTAAAACAATAGGTTACGAGAGCAAACAATTAAATATTTTACAAATTCTATCGGTTCTTAATGTTCTCTATCGAATTTTTGTATCAGGGATGTCAAATTTTTTGTAAACTTTAAGTATTCATCACTACAAAATTAAGATGTATAATTTGCAACATAAAATGTAAATTGTATTTATATTTCAAGTAATATAAAGATTGATATTTAAAGTCTAAATAACGGAAAATCAAAACATACATGTATGTAGATAAATAATAAACTATACTTATTATTTATAAAAACAAAATATAACAGATTTATAATTAATAATATATAACAAATTTATTATTGTTTATAATATTTTCATATTTGCACATTTATTTATTAAAGTTCATCCCTATTTAATAATGTAGCAATATTTAGTGTAATGTGCATTGCAACAGTGAATTGGTTGTTTTCGAGAGCATTACGAATTATGGCCAAGTATTTATTAATTATGGATAAGGTTTTTGTCCTCTCATCTAAATACATACTTATGTCAAGTCCATGTTGTTCGGCAAAAGCTTTTATCTATAACACAAATTATTTCGAAATTCAAGGTATACTTATCACATTGAAAAACAGACTAAATATTTTTAATAATATAATATTATATGATAAATAATAAAATAATAGTAATATAAAAATATAGAAATGGTATTATTTTATCTTCAATGTATTTTACTAATAGTCTAATAATATAAAAGTATAATAATGTCATTTTACCTTGTTAATTTGATCCTCCCCGCTATGTATAATAATAAGACGAAGGACAAATTTATCAGTTCGGCTATTATAAAATATATACATTATTTAAAATTGCTTTAAAAATGGTTATTAAACGTTTTTTATTATATCTATCTCTGAGCAAATGATTATCTACATAAATTAATATAAGCAAAACTTATTTAAACACATAAATAAATTTGCTTTGCATGAGTATAATTATATCGTGCATCAACACGTACATATCTTTCAGAAAGAGAAAGACAAAATGTACATTAAGAGAATATTAATTTTATATGAAAAAGAATACTTATTTTATAACAATCTTGTCGAATTTTTTAATAAAAAAATCAATAGTTGGATCGATATTTGACATATTTTGCAACATATTTGTAAAGAGATTATCATAAATATCATATTCTACAAAATAGTATATATTATAAGTTATTAGCCTTTCGACCATGTCTAAATTCTCCGAACAACCAAGAAATTGAAGATGTTTTAGTGTCTCATTTACTTTCTGTACAAATTGATTCCAAATAGATTCATTTGCTTGCATCAGGCCAAAGCAAATAAATTGTTGGTCACATTGTAAAATTCTATATAATACAAAATTAAATTCTTTCAAACGCTAGTCGTAAAATAAATTGACAGAATTATTTTTGACAAAACTAGCAACTTTATGCAATAATATCACAACGTTTCGACCATTGGTTTTGGTCCTTTTCACGTGAACAAAATTATCAAATAAAACATGCGATTATCAGAATAAATTGACCATAGTTCCAAGAAACCGATGTAAATTTGGATATGAAAGACAAACATCTCCTCGATAAAACGATTCGTCACTTACATAAGTAAATCAATATATTGTGATAATCGCATGTTTTATTTGATAATTTTGTTTACGTGAAAAAAACCAAAACCAATGATCGAAACGTTGTGATATTATTGAATAAAGTTGCTAGTTTTGTCGAAAATAATTCTGTCAATTTAAAATTAAAATATTTAAGACTTATAATAACATTAATACACAAAAAATCATACCATAAGACTTTCAAATTATATATATATATATATTTATATATAATAAAACAATGTAATGTGCCAAAAATGAAAATTATTTTCTATTATTCACAGATCTTTTTAACAAACAATTTGTCCGGCAAATTATTACACAACATGTTTTTCAGAAGATGTTTAATATTTAGCATGATTAACAATTATAGGTTTCTTTTCTTAATTATACGTTTAACAACTTAAAATTTATTTTATCGTATATATATAATTGATTACGATAAAAGTTCAATCATTTTTCTCGATAAATTCTAACAAAACGATAAAAAGCAATATAGTATTACTATACAAATTATATTGTATTTTAACGACTAAATTCGATTTCAACAGAAAATGAAAGAAAACGATTAGAAACGATAACATTTCTTTGAAAATATAAAATGTGAAACAATAGGTTACGATAGAAAACAATAAAATTTTTTACACATTCTATTAGTTCTTAATGTTTTCCATCGATTTTTTTATCGAAGATGTCATTTTTTTTGTAAACTTCATATAAGCATCAGTGTACCATAAAATTAAGATGTATAATTTGCAACATAAAATGTAAATTGTATTTATATTTCAAGTAATATAGAGATTTATGTTTAAAGTCTGAAAAGCGAGAAATTAAAACATACATATATGTAGATAAATAATAAAATATACTTATTATTTATAAAAACAAAATATAACAGATTTATAAATAATAATATATAATATAACAATTTTATTATTGTTTATAATATTTTCAAATTTGCACATTTATTTATTAAAGTTCATCCCTATTTAATGACGTAGCATTATTTAGTGTAATGTGCATTGCAACAGAGAATTGATTGTTTTCGAGAGCATAAAGAATTTTGGCCAAGATATTATTAATTTTGGATAAGACTTTTCTCCTCTTAACTAAATACATACTTATGTCAAATTCAAGTTGTTCGGCAATAGCTTTTATCTATAACACAAATTATTTCGAAATTCAAGGTATACCTATCACATTGAAAAACAGACTAAATATTTCCAATAATATAATATTATATGATAAATAATAAAATAATAGTAATATAAAAATATAGAAATGGTATTATTTTATCTTCAATGTATTTTACTAATAGTATAATAATATCAATGTATAATAATGTCATTTTACCTTTTTAATTTGATCCTCCCTGCTATTCATAATAATAAAGCGAAGAACATATTTCTCAATTCCGCTATTAAAAAATATATATTATTTAAAATTGTTTTAATAATGATTACTAAACATTTTTTATTATATTTATCTCTGAGCAAATAATTATCTACATCAATAAATATATGTAATACTTATTTATACACATAAATTTTTTGCTCTATATGAGTATAATTATATCATGCATCAGCACGTACATATCTTTTAGGAACAGAAAGACGAAACGTATATTAAAAGAATATTATTTCTATATGAAAAAGAGTTACTTACGTTGCAACAATCTTGTCGAATTTTTTAATACACAAATCAATAATTGCATCTGTATTTGGCATATTTTGCAACATTATTGTAAAGAGATGATCATAAATATAATATTTTTCCAAATAGTCTATATGCCTTTCGACGATGTCTAAATTCCCCGAACAACCAAGAAATATGAGATGTTTCCGTGTCTCATTTCCTTTCTGCAGCACAAGATTCCAAATAGATTCATTTGCTTGCATTAGGCCAAAGCAAATGAATTGTTTGTCAGATAATTGTCTATAATACAAAATTTAAATTAAAATATTTAAGACTTGTAATAACATTAATACACAAAAAATCATACCATATGATTTTCAAAATATATATATATATATATGTATATATATCTAATAAAAAAATGTGATGTGCCAAAAATGAAAATTATTTACTATTAATCACTGATCTTTTTAACAATCAATTTGTTCGGCAAATTATTACGCCACATGTTTTTATGTTAATAATTATATAGCATTAACTGTATTTATGAGCAGCATGTTATACATTATGTAAGGCAACAGTATTTATGCCTTATATCATTTTGATCATACATACATGCTATCTTGCTTTAATAAAGCAAAAATATAATTCAAAAATATTTTTATATATTTTAAAATATTTTTATATATAAATCTAATTGTTAATTGTTTTTATTTGATACAGAGGATCGGCATTATCTGATCTAATTTAGTGACGTTTGAGATAAAACCAAATTTGTTGAATTTATTTGTCATATTCATATTTCTTAGATAACATAATAAAAGCTCACAAATTTCTTGGACCTTCCAAATATGCAAGTAATTTAGCGGTAGCTTTTGCTCGACATTTGTCAAGCATGTCTGGATATATGTTGTATAAACAAACAGTTTTCATGAAATCTGCCCTAATTTTTATAGTCGCAGGATCATCATCAGAATGCTCGTCGAAACCAATATGTTCAAATAGCTTATGCGTCAAGTTGAAGAAATATGGCTTAAAAACATTTTATAATGATCAAACAATTTAAAATGCAATAACTTAATTCAGGATAGTTTTTTTTCTAATAATTATTCTACTAATCATTAAATATTTAATTTAGAAAAATCAATCAAAATATTATCATAATTTATGTATATTAATATTTAAATTTAATTAATATTAATGTTTCTCTTTTTTCTTCCTCTTTTTATTAATTTAGATAATTAATCAGTACTAATATATACATATATTTATAAATTATGCAAAACATAACTTACTTTAAAGATCGCAGCTACATGAGGCATCCGCAAATAATTATTTAATCTGTGAATGGTTCGGAATGCTGGAAACCATGGGATGGGATCGATTTCGCGCGACAAATAATTTATAACTTCGAGAAAAATAATAAAATCAAGCTGTTCGGTTGCTATCATGTGATAAACGTCGTCGATTATTTGCGCACGATTCAAAATTGGGATTTTATTGTAATCGTCGGAATTAAGGGAAGCAATGATTCGTCTCCAATTGATTATATCATAATTAACACGATAATAGCCTGTATTTAGAATAAAAAAGCAATTAAAAATATGTAATGCATATAATAAAGATTAATATTTCAGAATTTGTTATCAAATTTTGAATACATTTTTTTAATTTATTATAAATAAATATAAAAAATTTAATAAATTTAATAATTGTTTAAATTTAATATCTAATTTTGAATTAAATTTAAAACATTTTTTAATGTGTACCTTATCTGATAACATAACGATACTTATACCTGTCAACTGCTTATTCACAATAATCCAGTCATTAATGTCGACTCCTTCGATCGTTAAACTCTCGTCCTGAGGTTTTAACCAATGAGTAGCCAGAGTTGACAAAGAATTCGGATTACTTTTGGTAATATAATTCAATGGTATCCACCATGCGCTGTTTGTTTTAGTGTCCTCAAGAGATGAGAATTGAGCTCTCTCTTGCGTCACGTTAATCTCACTTGTATCATAATTTCGGCGGATTGTCACGACAGGATACGCTGCCTGTTTGAACCACGTGTCCATCACTTCTTTTACTTTAAAATCATCGTGCAGTACGTCTGATTCGTCGAGAGCATCTTGCAATGCTTTCCATAAATCGTCTGGTGTAGCACTATTGTATTGGCTAAAAATCAATAATGCATGTAATATAGATATGTAAGTGTACTTGATAAAGATAAGACTTTTGATAATTAAAAGCCTTTGCATTTTCTGTTGCCTAACACATTTTTTTAAAAAAAATTAATATATATAAATTTAATATTTTGAATTTCTCAAAATTCATTAATTTAAGAATTTTAGATTAGATTATGTAAATTTTTTAAACACAGGCATGTGTGTTTGTGATTAAATACACAAAATGAGTTTAATGTTTAAATGACCAAACGTACAAGCGAAATGTTTTATATACGTGAAGAAATTTACGACACTGTCTTAAATCTATTAACTTGAAATATAAATTTATACTTTATTTAAAGGTAAATAATAATACAAAATTTCAAAAAAATTGTACTTACTGTGCTTGAAGATATTTTATCAAACCTTTTCGAAACACGTCTTCCGTCAAGAAATGCGATACCATTCGCAATAGAAGAGCAGCTAAAAAAATTAAAAAAACATAAGTTGTAAATATATTTTATAATATATATATAATATAAAGTATAATATATATTTACGATATAAAATACGATAACATTTATCTTGATATAATAATTTTAGAACCTATGATTATATGTTTTTCGTTTAAAACGAACGTTTGTAAAAAAATAAATGTACATTAATATATTATAAAAATTGACTTGTGTAATATTTCTTAACAAATTAAACTTTATAATTCTTTTTTCTGTCTAACATATTAACATAACATATTAAGATCTTTATAAAAAATATTATAGTTATTTTATATAACAATTATCACATTTCTTTAAATAGATATTTAATAATATCTTTTTATATATATATATATATATATATATATATATATACATATATTGTAGTTAAATAAATATATATTTAAAAAATGTCTTGCATTTAATAATATCTTTATATATATATATATATATATATATATGTATATATATATATATATACATATATTGTAGTTAAATAAATATATATTTAAAAAATGTCTTGCATTTTGTATAGATGTTGTTAGAGAATGCTGCGGAGACATACAAGTGATTAATGATGCGTAAGTTGATCGGTTTGGAATAGACACTCTCCTCAAACAATTTTGGTTGTTCATATTCCACCACCAATAAGTCCATCAACCGCCATTCTTTAATAAACTGAGAAGAAAAAGTTTATTAATAAGTATAAAAGTATCATAAATAAGAAAAAAATTAATAAAACATATATTTTGATCGCGAAATTTGCCAATACTTTGTCAGTAATATAGAACTGCAAATAGGTCGATATGCCTTCGCTCAACCAAACATAATCCCACCAAGCCGGGCTAACTAGATTTCCAAACCACTGATGCGCCAATTCGTGAGTAATTACCATGGTGTCAATTATCGAGCGCGAATTCTCATTTTGAAGAAGTACGCCTTGCCTTAAATTTTTCAAATATTTTCATTATAAATACGCACGATTATATAATATAAAATATATTATTACATTGCAATATACATAAGTATAATTTTCGGCAGATCATTTACAATGCTCATATTTGTAAACATTGAAATAATCTACATAAAGAAATAATCTTTATTTTTCTCTGCTTTTTCACCTTTTTTATCAAAAATGTTCTAACTGTCGAACAAATAATTGAGGCATTTATTTTATTTCTCAATATGTCTTCAATTGTTTGAAAAGTATAACAAAATTCTTTTTATTCTAGTTTTAATATTAGCACAGTTTAAATAATCTTGATAAGTTATACATACAAATGTATCTCCTTGATTTGATAATATATATAATTATTTAATTATTTCCATGACTTTTTAAAAGATTATTTACTATTAATTATTTTCGCTAGAAAAAGAAATATGTTTATGTACTTACTCATAAGCGATCATACCCCAGTTTTCAGTTGCACCTGAATAACGAGGAATGGAAACGTGGTCCATTTTCGACACGGGAACGGTGCTATTGGTGAATCTTTCGAGTTCGCGCGTTGCTTTCTCAGCGATATCAAGATGATATGCGGCATAAGAAAGAAGATGCTTCGGACCCCATATTTTTGTGGTACCATTTGAATTCGAGATATACTCATAATCGGCGATCACAAATCCCAATAAATTAGTAGACATGATAGGTGTCGTCTCGAAGAATGTCCACAATTTTCCATCGGCTGAATCGATCTCTGACCGTATGGACGGCATGTTCGACAACGCTGTGTAATTAGGATAATGTTTTATGGAAAATTTGAAGGTCGCTTTTATAGCAGGCTCGTCCCAGCATGGAAACGTCTCTCGGGCGGAAACTGGTTGGAAATGCGTTGCTGCCAACCATCTGTAAATTCATTGTAGTTTGCTTCAACGTATAAATAATCGGAGTGAGTGAGGGAACAGATCGCTATATAATTCAATTAACTTTTTAAGGGCAATTACAACAGTGAAAAACACGATAATTGCGCTTTTTTATTAACTTTTTTTATATAATATATATTTATTTTTTTTATAATATATTAATAATATATAATTATAATAATATTACATTTATTTTATACACACATGTTTTATATATTTATGTTTTATAATATTAAAATATTACATTTATGTTATATCTCCTATTAATTTTATTTGTACGTGTGTAAATTTTATATTTATGATTACTTACACTTTGTGACTTTCATTATTAGTATAGAAGCTTCGATAGAATCCATGATAAACAGTACTAATCACACCCGTGAATTTGAGATATAGCTGGTAAGTTCCAGGATCCAATCGCTCCTCGAATCGTATTGTCAAAATTTGCGTGTCACGATTATATTCATGCTGTTTTCGAATATAATTCGGTACAGCATCTACATCGTTCTCTTTGCGAGTCAATATTGTTAACGTTTCATCTATTATTAGTTGCACAGTGTGCAATGCGATCGTGTTTGTCACTTTCCATACCTTAATGTTGATGCACTCTTCGCCAACGAAAGTAAAGTTACCTTCCACGATATGCGGTATTAATTTTATATCGTAATGAATAGGCGTGACATATTTTGGTAGCCGATATATATTTTCTATGTATTCTTCCACTATTGTATTATTCACTTCTTCATCAGCTTGAAGAAGAACACTATGGCCTGCGATAAGCAATATAGCTATCGTTAACATACCTTTGATGACCATTACGAGAGAATATATGTAACTATGTAACGCACGTGTAAGCTACTAAAAATATAAGTTCGTTATAATTCCGTTATTTGGGAGTCAAAAATATATATATGTATAAGATAAGAAAAGGACGAAGAAACACGAAAACAAGGATATCGAGTAGGGAAAAGCGCAGGTATGCGAATACCGAGAGCAGAAAGTCGAAGTCAGGCCGCGAATATAGACAGACTGATATCGATAATGAAAATTGATCAATGGTGAGAGACTGCATGTCTATCGTAATTCTGCACGTGTTATCTGTAATTATTCTCTAAAGACCAATTCTGATTTTTGACTACGTGCTATTTTTATTTTCAACAGCCATCAAGAAATTATTTTTGTGCAAGTGGTAAACGAAATATTTTTTCAGATACTTCTTTTCCTAACGATTCCTACACACATCTCTTTCATTAAGAAACTGAAGTAATCTTGTAAAGCAATCTTCCAGAATATGATATCAAAATCAGAAAGTTTATATATACGTCCGCTTTATAAGATATTCTCTAAAAGAAATATTATCGTCTATAACATTATTACAGAGTATAATAGGTCACAACTGCTGCTTTTTTTAGTATGTGCCTTTAACATGTTTCAGCATCTTTCGAAATAATTCTATATGAAAAAAGCCGAGAAGTGTGCGTTTGGAGTCGATATGTATCGTGTATATTGTTGCCGCTCTTTTACGTATGTATAATTGGTAGTCGATTGCGAGCGATCGAAACTGCGTTTATGACAATGACAGTTCGTACAGTGTCAAAATAGTGAAAGAAATCGTATTTTTGAACATAAGTTTGGGCTGCTGATTGTATTACGACAGTTCTGTTTTTTTTTTAATTCTCGTAGATCTGGGCATATCTAACATAATGATTCGTACATTTGGTCCTAAAGGAAAAATTAATTTCATTGGATTAATTTTTTTCATTGGAAAAATATTTGAAACAAAAATAGTAGGGTTTTACAAAATCTGTTAGCTGATGACATTATTTTTGTATTTCGAATGACCTCGATGAGGCTCTAATTGTATAGAGTACTAGAGTTATGTGTAGATCAAGGTCATTTAAAGTCATTCAAAATTCAAAAATAATGTTACCATAGATTATGTTTTGCTTTGCTTTGTTTTGGTGAAAATTTGGTTAAGCTTTATTTTGATAAAAAAATTTTTTTTAGATTTCTATATCAATGTGTTTGGAATGTTTTAAAATGTCGAAAAATTAGATTTTTAAAAAATAGATACGTATGTACGGATGTATGTGCACACCTACATTTGTGTTTAGATTTTAAATATCTCAAAAATATTTGACTTGCAAAGCTGTAATTTGGTATGCAAGTAAAGTAAAATTACACTTTTATTTACTGTAATTTCTAGTAAAAATTTATAAATCTCATTTTTTATAAAATTTTGCATTTTTTTAGAAATATCCGTGGTTGCTCTAACTTTCATAAATTTTAAAATATCTTGATAAATTTTTTAATATAAATAGACTATCATCAAAGGATGGTTAGTATTAAATTTGACGAGGTTCGGTGAAAGAGTTTATTATTTATATAATATTGAATTTTTTTAAAAATGACTTTTGTTGCAGCAACTTTTATAAATTTTAAGATACGGGCATAATTTTTTTTTACATGAATGGACTATCATTTGAGAAGTGTTGGTATTTAGTTTGGCGATGATCCGTAAAAGAGTTTATTTCTTATAAAATTTAAAATTTTTAAGAAATATGCATTTTTATTTTTCGCAAATTTTAAAATATTGAGCAAATTTTTTTTACATGAATAAAGTATAATTAAAGGATATTTGGTGTTAAATTTAACATAAATCGGTGAATTATAAAATTTTGAATTTTCAAAATAATTAAAATTTTTATACGAAAAAAATATGAGAGTGAGTACATACATACACACATACACATACATCTATCCATCATTTTAAAAATTACTATATGTAAAAAAAGTGAAAATTTGAACTTTATTAAAAAAATTATCAATTTTTCGAAATATTTTTTCTTAATAAAAAATACCGAACATGAAATAAAATATATTTTATGATTACACATACTTTTAATTTATCTAGAGCTTATTATTTTCGTAATTAAGATGATTAAAAAAAACTTAAATAAAAACATTGTGCAAATTTCAATTTGCACAATTTTTCTATTCTTATAATTGTAATCAAATTTAGTAATAAATAGTTTTAATTTCCTTAAGCAATAAATAATAAAATTTTAATGTGACTTTTGTAGCATTGCAATTGAATTCGAATTAACACAATTACACTTGGTGATTGCAATTATTTATTCGTAGTTCTATTTAGGTCGTGATTTTATGATGAACGAACACGCTGATCCGCTGATGGCACATTTAATTACTATCAATGAACAACGATGTTGAAAATTGCGCACGAAGCTCACACCACTTTTCACAACCAGCAAAACACGATATGTATTTGAATTAATCAAGGAACAATATACTAATTAAATACTCTTTAATTCAAATAAAGTATTACACGTATAAAAGGCTAATAAGAGCAGAAGTAATATGGCGGTTAAAAAAGAACTAATTTATTACATTTAATCACAATATATACTCATAAAAACAATAAAGTTTAAATTAATATAAAATTATAAAAATAAATACTTGAAAGTTAAAACAAATAAACAAGCAAACGTTTCGATCCAATTTTTCGGATCTTCTTAGCGCAGTACACAAAGCAAATTAAAATCACAAAAGTCTAAAGTTCATGTTTAACGTATAAAAATTTAATAAACATATTTAAACGCGGTTACATCAATAAACGAAATAAAACGTCATAAGATTAACACTAAGATGATTCTCATTAATCCATCACATTTACGTAACTGTGGGAAGCGCTTTTCTTTAGTTTTCTGACTACGAAGTTGGCAGGTGTTAAAATATAAAACATTAATTGCATCATATACTTATGATGTGACGGTATTTTAATTGTAACAGTAACAAAAGTGACGCTAGTGTAATCCTCATGTCAGTAGAACGGCTCAGAGGATACTGACTTTTTCATTTGTTCTAACTTTCGAGTTTATTTTTATAATTTTATATTAATTTAAACTTTGTTGTTTCTATCAGTATATATTGATTAAATGTAATAAATTAGTTTTTTATAACCGTAATATTACTTCTGCTCTTATTAGCCTTTTATATGTGTGTAATACTTTAAGCAAGGAAGTTTCAGAAAAGTTTAAGGTGCTTTACTATTTTTCATATTATACTCTTATAGCAAAAAACCAGCAATATCACTGGTTTTTTGCTGTAGGGGTATATATCGTTATGCATTAAGTTAGTAGTAATGATCTGGTTTAGCAATTTGTAGAGCAATACACAGACAATGAAGAGTCTGTCGAAATTTGAGATCTTTCTGCCAAATTCACCAGTGACATTATCGCAACCTGTTTCTTCGGACTTAAAATTAATACAATAGAAAATGATGATTCCGATTTTCGAAAAATGTGTATAAAGGTCGGATACGTTGTTTAATATATCGATGAGGAGATATTTACGCGATTATATGCCCAAAATATTCAAATAGTTATCAATTCGGATAACACCTCTAAATGTAACGTATCAATTTATTAATATTATTCTAAATAAACAACAGGATAAGATGTTGGTTTATAATTTATATTGATGATAATGCGTCTTATATAGGTTTCTTCTTACTTCACAAAGTTAGTGAAAGAAGTAATTGTACACAGAGAAATGCATAAAACAACTCGAAATGATATTATGCAAGCTTTGATAGATTTAAAATATGAGCAAACAAAGATAGAATATACGCCAGGACAATCGCAAAACATGGCATTCGAAACTAACGATACAGATAACAGAAAAATATTTTATTTTTTATCTAAAATACTGTTATTTTAAGCACAATTAATTAAATTGTATATAATATTTATATATTTATATATAATTCAATATTTATGTATAATATTAATATTATATTATAACCTGCGCGTTTTTCGAGAATAACATAATATAATTAAAGAAAAAAACAAAATTTTTGTATAAGCCTAAATATAATAAGTTAATGGAATTTAAAAAAAGATATATGCACATAAAGAATATTTCATTTATATTATCCATTTATATATTTATATTTTTTCAAATTATTAATGTGCAATATACATAAAGATTGTTTTAACATGTGTTTTAGTTATCAATGACGAGCTAATCACAGCTCAAGTTTTTCTATTTTTTCTGGCTGGCTTCGAAACCTCATCAACGATTATGAGCTTTTGCTATGTATGAATTGGCTGCTAATCCTATAAAATTAAAAAAAAGTTGCATGATGAGATACAAATCACCTACAAGAAGCACGGTTGTTTTTCTTACGATGCTGTGTTCGAAATAAATTATCTCGATTGCATCATTCGCGGTAAGTTTTTATCCGCATGGAAATATTGATGATTAAATACTAGAATGTAAATATGTTTGCGAAATGTATCGCAACAATGTACGCACAAATCATAAAACATTTCCAGCGGCAGAATTAAATTATTCAGCTAGTATAAGATCAATCAGCTTTATGATAATGACACATATCTACCTTTCGGCAGTGGACCACGCATCTGTATTGGTAATTTATTTAAGTATTTAATTATTGAACAGCCTTTAAATAATGTTATCTTGCTCTGTGTACATTAAAATCTCTTACATTTTGCAAAACATTAATACTACTAGAAAAAATTATTTTATATATGTATCATATACTTGCTTTATATTGTATTATATATAATTATTATTAGTGTATACTTTTCTTCAGACTGTTATTCAGACTTCGCAACACACACTTGAAATATCGGGAAAAAGGACTTGTTAAAACGATAATCATGTTTAAATGTCGCATAACTTGGCATCTTAGACCAATCGCCTTGCACATCTATTGGTCAACAGCGAAGAATCGTTTTAATTTTATATTTTAATATTTAACTAACTTTGTATTTTTAACATTTAACTCTGTATTTTAATATTTAATTTTTATGTATTGACAAAGACTGTAGTGCAGTCGAAACGTTTACGATTTATATTGTTTCTGTAACGGAATGTTAATTTAATTATTTAACTATTAATAAATTTTTACATCTTATTTATTTGCTCGTTCAGTTGGCCTACTATATTTGATTTGTTTAATTTTGTACACTTTTCGTTTAATATTTTATTTTTATTGTAAACAGGAATGAAATTTGCCTACCTCCAAACAAAAGTAGATCTTGTTACTCTTATTGCAATTTATAAAGTAGAGTTAAGTGAAAAGACTGCTATTACAATTTGAACCGACTAGTTTTACGATCATAAGTAAATCTAGAATATGGTTGAAAATCCATTGTCGTTTACAAGAATAAAAGCTATTTTTATTTATGACGATCAGAATCTATAATTCAATATTATTAGCTAAAGCGCAATTTATATATATACATACGGAGATATCAATTAATATGGTTTAAAATAAATAAATATATACACATGTGTGTGCGTTTAAATTTTTGTATAATATACCTGATAAAAAATCGATAGAAACAATAAAAAATAATTATATCGTTTTTAATCGTAGTTATGAATCGGATGTTAACAAAAGAATATCGTAAATGTACGATTGATTCTAACGTTTCCTTCCGTAAGTATCTTAAATTATTAATGTATTATCGTTCCTTTTTGCTATTAATCCTGAATGTACGAAAATCTATCGTAAATTATTGATAAATGTTTTATCGTTTCCTTTTATAATTATGAAATATTTATCCTTAAAAGCACACATTCAAAAGATGACATTCAGACGATATTTAACATCTAGCATGATTAACAATTATAGGTTTCTATTCTTAATTGTACGTTTAAAAACTTAAAACTTTTTTTATCGTATATATATATATGATTACGATAAAAGTTTAATCATTTTTTTCGATAAATTCCAACAAAACGATAAAAAGCAATAAATTATTACTATACGAATTTTATCGTATTTTAACGATTGAATTCGATTTTAACAGAAAATGAAAGAAAACGATTAAACACGATAACATTTCTTTGAAAATATATAATGTGAAACAATAGGTTACGATAGAAAAAAATAAAATTTTTTACAAATCCTATCGGTTCTTAATGTTTTCCATCGATTTTTTAATCGAAGATGTCATTTTTTTTGTAAACTTCATATAAGCATAAGTGTACCATAAAATTAAGATGTATAATTTGCAACATAAAATGTAAATTGTATATATATTATTTCAAGTAATATAGAGATTTATGTTTAAAGTCTGAAAAGCGGGAAATAAAAACATACATATATGTAGATAAATAATCAAATATACTTATTATTTATAAAAACAGAATATAACAGATTTATAAATAATAATATATAACAATTTTATTATTGTTTATAATATTTTCAAATTTGCACATTTGTTTATTAAAGTTCATCCCTATTTAATGATGTAGCATTATTTAGTGTAATGTGCATTGCAACAGAGAATTGGTTGTTTCCGAGAGCATTACGAATTTTGGCCAAGTTATTATTAATTTTGGATAAGACTTTTGTCCTTTCAACTAAATACATATTTATGTCAAGTCCATGTTGTTCGGCAAAAGCTTTTATCTACAACACAAATTATTTCAAAATTCAAGGTATACCTATCACATTGAAAAACAGACTAAATATTTTTAATAATATAATATTATATGATAAATAATAAAATAATAATAATATAAGAATATAGAAATGGTATTATTTTATCTTCAATATATTTTACTAATAGTATAATAATATCAATGTATAATAATGTCATTTTACCTTATTAATTTGATCCTCCCCGCAGTGCATAATAATAAGGCGAAGAATAAATTTAACAGTTCCGCTATTATAAAATATATATTATTTAAAATTGCTTTAATAATGATTATTAAATATTTTTTATTATATTTATCTTTGAGCAGATAATTATTTACATCAATTAATATTGTATAAGCAAAACTTATTTATACACATAAATAAATTTGCTTTGCATGAGTATAATTATATCATGCATCAACACGTACATATTTTTCAGAAAGAGAAAGACAAAACGTACATTAAGAAAATATTATTTCTATATGAAAAAGAGTTACTTACGTTGCAACAATCTTGTCAAATTTTTTAATAAACAAATCAATAGTTGCATCTGTATTTGACATATTTTGCAACATATTTGTGAAGAGATGATCATAAATAAAATATTTTTCAAAATAGTCTATATGTCTTTCGACAATGTCCAAATTCTCCGAACAACCAAGAAAGCGGAAATACATCTGAGTCCCATTTACTTGCTGCAGAAATTGATTCCAAATAGATTCATTTGCTTGCTTAAGGCCAAAGCAAATAAATTCTTGATCAGTTAGTAAAATTCTATAATACAAAATTAAAATTAAAATATTGAATTATTTGTAATAACATTAATACACAAAAAATCATACCATATGACTTTCAGATTATATATATATATATATATATATATATATATATAATAAAAAAATGTGATGTGCAAAAAATGTAAATTATTTACTATTAATCACTGATCTCTTTAACAAACAATTTGTTCGGCAAATTATTATGCCACATGTTTTTATGTTAATAATATAATTATATAGCATTAACTGTATTTATGAGCAGCGTGTTATACATTATGTAAAACAACAGTATTTATGCCTTATATCATTTCGAACATACATACATGCTATCTTCCTTTAATAAAGCAAAAATATAATTCAAAAATATTTTTATATATTTTAAAATATCTTTATATATAAATCTAATTGTTAATTGTTTTCATTTTATGCAGAGAATTGGCATTATCTGATCTAATTTAGTGACGTTTAAGATAAAACCAAATTTGTTGAATTTATTTGTCATATTCATATTTCTTAGATAACATAATAAGAGCTCACATGTTCTTTGGACTTTCCAAATATGCAAATAATTTAGCGGTAGCTTTTGCTCGACATTTGTCAAGCATGTCTGGATATATGTTGTATAAACAAACAGTTTTCATGAAATCTGCCCTAATTTTTATAGTCGCAGGATCATCATCAGAATGCTCGTCGAAACCAATATGTTCAAATAGCTTATGCGTCAAGTTGAAGAAATATGGCTTAAAAACATTTTATAATGATCAAACAATTTAAAATGCAATAACTTAATTAAGGATAGTTTTTTTTTTAATAATTATTCTACTAATCATTATATATTTAATTTAGAAAAATCAATCATAAAATTATTATAATTTATGTATATTAATATTTAAATTTAATTAATATTAACATTTTTTTTTCTTCCTCTTTTTATTAATTTAGATAATTATTCAGTATTAATATATATTTTTAAATTGTGCAAAACTTACTTTAAAGATCGCAGCTACATGAGGCATCTGCAAATAATAATTTAATATGTGAATGATTCGGAATGCTGGATACCATGGGACGGGATCGATTTCGCGCGACAAATAATTTATAACTTCGAGAAAAATAATAAAATCAAGCTGTTCGGTTGCTATCATGTGATAAACGTCGTCGATTATTTGCGCACGATTCAAAATTGGGATTTTATTGTAATCGTCGGAATTAAGGGAAGCAATGATTCGTCTCCAATTGATTATATCATAATTAACACGATAATAGCCTGTATTTAGAATAAAAAAGTAATTAAAAATATGTAATGCATATAATAAAGATTAATATTTCAGAATTTGTTATCAAATTTTGAATAAATTTTTTTAATTTTTTATAAATAAATATAAAAAATTTAATAAATTTAATAATTGTTTAAATTTAATATCTAATTTTGAATTAAATTTAAAACACTTTTTAATGTGTACCTTATCTGATAACATAACGATACTTATACCTGTCAACTGCTTATTCACAATAATCCAGTCATTAATGTCGACTCCTTCGATCGTTAAACTCTCGTCCTGAGGTTTTAACCAATGAGTAGCCAGAGTTGACGAAGAATTCGGATTACTTTTGGTAATATAATTCAATGGTATCCACCATGCGCTGTTTGTTTCAGTGTCATTAAAAGATGAGATTTGAACTTTCTCTTGCGTCACGTTAATCACACCTGTATCATAATTTCGAACGATTGTGACGACAGGATACGCTGTCTGTTTCAACCACGTATCCATCACTTCTTTTACTTTAAAATCATCGTGCAGTACGTCTGATTCGTCGAGAGCATCTTGCAATGCTTTCCATAAATCGTCTGGTGTAGCACTACTGTATTGGCTAAAAATCAATAATGCATGTAATATAGATATGTAAGTGTACTTGATAAAGATAAGACTTTTGATAATTAAAAGCCTTTGCATTTTCTGTTGCCTAACACATTTTTTTAAGAAAATTATTATATATAAATTTAATATTTTGAATTTTTCTAAATTAATTTATTTAAAAATCTTAGATTATTTATGTAAATTTTTTAAACACAGGCATGTTTGTGATTAAATACACAAAATAAGTTTAATGTTTAAATGACCAAACGTACAAGCAAAATGTTTTATATACGTGAAGAAATTTACGACACTGTCTTACATCTATTAACTTAAAAAATAAATTTATACTTTCTTTAAAAATAAATAATAATACAAAATTATAAAAAAATTGTACTTACTGTGCTTGAAGATATTTTATCAAACCATTTCGAAACACGTCTTCCGTCAAGAAATGCGATACCATTCGCAATAGGACAGCAGCTAAAAAGATTAAAAAAACATAATTTGTAAATATATTTTATAATATATATATAATATAAAGTATAATATATATTTACGATATAAAGTACGATAACATTTATCTTGATATAATAATTCTAGAACCTATAATTATGTTTTTTGTTTAAGACGAACGTTTGTAGAAAAATAAATGTACATTAATATATTATAAAAATTGATTTGTGTGATATTTCTTAACAATTTAAACTTTATAATTCTTTTTTTCTGTCTGTCATTGTATATAACATATTAAGATCTTTATAAAAGATATTATAGTTATTTTATATAACAATTATCACATTTCTTCAAATAGATATTTAATAATATCTTTATATATATATATATATATATATATATATATATATATACATATATTGTAGTTAAATAAATATATTTAAAAAATGTCTTGCATTTTGTATAGATGTTGTTAGAGAATGCTGCGGAGACATACAAGTGATTAGTGATGCGTAAGTTGATCGGTTGGGAATAGACACTCTCCTCAAACAATTTTGGTTGTTCATATTCCACCACCAATAAGTCCATCAACCGCCATTCTTTAATAAACTGAGAAAAAAAAGTTCATTAATAAGTATAAAAGTATCATAAATAAGAAAAAAATTAATAAAACATATATTTTGATCGCGAAATTTGCCAATACTTTGTCAGTAATATAGAACTGCAAATAAGTCGATATGCCTTTGCTCAACCAAACATAATCCCACCAAGCCGGGCTGACTAGATTTCCAAACCACTGATGCGCCAATTCGTGAGTAATTACCATGGTGTCAATTATTGAACGCGAATTCTCTTGAAAGAGTAGATTTTGCCTTAAATATTTCAAATACTTTCATTACAAATATCCACGATTATATAATATAAAATATATTATTACTTTGCAATATACATAAGTATAATTTTCGGCAGATATTTTACAATGCTCATATTTGTAAACATTGAAATAATCTACATAAAGAAATAATCTTTATTTTCCTCTGCTTTTTCTTCTTTTTTATCATAAATGTTTTAACTGTCAAACAAATAATTAAGGCATTTATTTTATTTTAATAATTATATAAGTCTTCTTTTTATTAGAGTTTTAATATAAGCACAGTTTAAAAATAATCTTGATAAATTATACATAAAAATATACTTCCTCGATTTGATAATAAATATAATCATTTAATTATCTCCGTGGTTTTTTAAAAGATTATCTACTATTATAATTATTTTGTCTGGAAAAAAAATATATGTTTATGTACTTACACATAGACGATCATACCCCAGTTTTCAGTGGCATCACCTGAAAAATGAGGAATGGAAACGTGGTCCATTTTCGGCACGCGCACGGTGCTATTGGTAAATCTTTCAAGTTCGCGCGTTGCTTTCTCAGCGATATCAAGGGGATATGCGGCGTAAGGAAGAAGATGCCTCGGACCCCATATTTTCATGGTACCATTTGAATTCGTGATGTACTCATAATCGGCGATCACAAATCCCAATAAATTGGTGGACATGATAGGTGTCGTCTCGAAGAATGTCCACAATTTTCCATCGGCCGAATCGATCTCTGACCGTATGGACGGCATGTTCGACAACGCTGTGTAATTAGGATAATGTTTTATGGAAAATTTGAAGGTCGCTTTTATAGCAGGCTCGTCCCAGCATGGAAACGCCTTTCGGGCGGAAACTGGTTGGAAATGTGTTGCTGCCAACCATCTGTAAATTCATTGTAGTTTGCTTTAACGTATAAATAATCGGAGAGAGTGGCGGAACAGATTGCTATAAAATTTAATTATTTTTTAAGGGCGATTACGACAGCTAGAAACACGATAATAGTGCTCTTTCATTAAATTTTGTTATATAATATGTATTTACTTCTTTTGTAATATATTAATAATATATAATTATAATAATATTACATTTATTTTATACAGACATGTTTTATATATATATATATATATATATATATATATATTTTATAAAATATTACATTTATGTTATATCTTCTATTGATTTTATTTGTATATATGTAAATTTTTTATTATTGATTACTTACACTTTATGACCTTCGTTATCAGTATAGAAGCTTTGAAAAAATCCTGGATAAACAGTACTAATCACACCCGTGAATTTGAAATATAGCTGGTAAGTTCCAGGATCCAATCGCTCCTCGAATCGTATAGTCAAAATTTGCGTATCATCATTATATTCATGCTGTTTTTGAACATAATCCGGAACAGGATTTACATCGTTCTCTTTGCGAGTCAATGTTGTCAACGTTTCATCTATTGTCAGTTCTACGGTGTGCAATGCGATCGTGTTTGTCGCTTCGCATACTTTAATGTTAATGCTCTCTTCGCCATCGAAAGTAAAGTTACCTTCCACGATATGTGGTATTAATTTTATATCGTAATGAATAGGCGTGACATATTTTGGTAGCCGATATATATTTTTTTTGTATTCTTCCACTACTGTATTATTCACTACTTCATTAGCTTGAAGAACACTTTGGCCTACGATAAGCAATAAAGCTATCGTTAACATACTTTTGACGACCATAACGAGAGAATGTATATAACTATGTAACACACGTGTAGACTACTTAAAATAGAAGTCCGTTATAATTCCGTTATTTAGGAGTCGAAAATATATATATATGATAGGGAAAGGACGAAGGAACACAAAAACAAGGATATCGAGTGGGGGAAAGCGCTGGTATGCGAATGCCGAGAGCAGAAAGTCGAAGTCGGGCCGCGAATATCGAAATATGATATCGATAATGAAAATTGATCGATGGTGAGAGACTGCATGTCTATCGTTATTCTGCGCATGATATCTGTAATTATTCTCTAAAGACCAATTCTGACTTTTGACTACGTGCTATTATTATTTTCAACGGCCAACACTAAACTATTTTTGTGCAAGTAATATATTTTTATAAGCGAAATATTTTTCAGATATTTCATTTCTTAACGATTCCAATCTTCCAGCATATGACATCAAAATCAAAAAGTTTATATATGCATCTGCTTTATAAGATATTTTTTAAAAGAAATATTATTATCGCCGATGACGTTATTGCAGTGTATAATCAGTCACAACTGCTGCTTTTCTTATTATGTGCCTTTTAACATGTTTCAGCATCTTTCGAGATAATCCTATATGAAAAAAGAAAAATGTGCGTTTGGAGTCGATATGTATCGCGTTTATTGTTACCGCTTTTTTATGTATGCATAATCGGTGGTTCATTTCGAGCGATCGAGACCGCGTTTATGACAATGACAGTTTGTATAGTGTCAAAATAATGAAAGAAATCGTATTTTTAAACATAAATTTGGGCTGTTGATTGTATTACGACAATTCTGTTTTTTATTAAAAAGTTTTCGTTGTTCTGGTTATATGTAACATAATAATTCGTATACATTTGATCCTAATGAAATATTAATTATCGTTTTAAATGACTAAAACTAATTAAAATTGAAAGAGCGAGCTTTGAAATACACGTTCTTATATATTAAGGACATTTTATCTCATATAAATAATTATATATAAAAATATAGAGATCTAAGCTTCCGAGGAATAAATCACTATCAAAGTACAAGGACTTTGATCCGAAGTAAGGTATTAGTGTTGGAAAATTATTTATTTATTTATTTATTAAATTATTAATGTATTATCGTTTCTTTTCGCTATTAATCCGGAATGTACGAAAATCTATCGTAATATTGATAAATGTTCTATCGTTTTCTTTTATAATTATGAAATATTTATCCTTAAAAGCACACATTCAAAAGATGACATTCAGAGGATATTTAACATCTAGCATGATTAACAATTATAGGTTTCTATTCTTAATTGTACGTTTAAAAACTTAAAACTTTTTTTATCGTATATATATATATGATTACGATAAAAGTTTAATCATTTTTTTCGATAAATTCCAACAAAACGATAAAAAGCAATAAATTATTACTATACGAATTTTATCGTATTTTAACGATTGAATTCGATTTTAACAGAAAATGAAAGAAAACGATTAAACACGATAACATTTCTTTGAAAATATATAATGTGAAACAATAGGTTACGATAGAAAAAAATAAAATTTTTTACAAATCCTATGGTTCTTAATGTTTTCCATCGATTTTTTAATCGAAGATGTCATTTTTTTTGTAAACTTCATATAAGCATAAGTGTACCATAAAATTAAGATGTATAATTTGCAACATAAAATGTAAATTGTATATATATTTCAAGTAATATAGAGATTTATGTTTAAAGTCTGAAAAGCGGGAAATAAAAACATACATATATGTAGATAAATAATCAAATATACTTATTATTTATAAAAACAGAATATAACAGATTTATAAATAATAATATATAACAATTTTATTATTGTTTATAATATTTTCAAATTTGCACATTTGTTTATTAAAGTTCATCCCTATTTAATGATGTAGCATTATTTAGTGTAATGTGCATTGCAACAGAGAATTGGTTGTTTTCGAGAGCATTACGAATTTTGGCCAAGTTATTATTAATTTTGGATAAGACTTTTGTCCTTTCAACTAAATACATATTTATGTCAAGTCCATGTTGTTCGGCAAAAGCTTTTATCTACAACACAAATTATTTCAAAATTCAAGGTATACCTATCACATTGAAAAACAGACTAAATATTTTTAATAATATAATATTATATGATAAATAATAAAATAATAATAATATAAGAATATAGAAATGGTATTATTTTATCTTCAATGTATTTTACTAATAGTATAATAATATCAATGTATAATAATGTCATTTTACCTTATTAATTTGATCCTCCCCGCAGTGCATAATAATAAGGCGAAGAATAAATTTAACAGTTCCGCTATTATAAAATATATATTATTTAAAATTGCTTTAATAATGATTATTAAATATTTCTTATTATATTTATCTTTGAGCAGATAATTATTTACATCAATTAATATTGTATAAGCAAAACTTATTTATACACATAAATATTTTACTTTGCATGAGTATAATTATATCGTACATCAACACGTACATATTTTTCAGAAAGAGAAAGACAAAACGTACATTAAAAAAATATTAATTTTATATGAAAAAGAGTTACTTACGTTGCAACAATCTTGTCGAATTCCTTAATAAACAAATCAATAGTTGCATCTATATTTGACATATTTTGCAACATATTTGTAAAAAGATGATCATAAATATAATATTTTTCCAAATAGTTTATATGCCTTTCAACGATGTCTAAATTCCCCGAACAACCAAGAAATATGAGATATTTCCGTGTCTCATTTGCTTTCTGCAGAACATGATTCCAAATAGATTCATTTGCTTGCATTAGGCCAAAGCAAATGAATTGTTTGTCAGATAATTTTCTATAATACAAAATTAAAATTTAAATATTTAAGACTTGTGATAACATTAATACACAAAAAATCATACAATATGATTTTCAAATGATATATATATATATATATATATATATATATATATATATACCTAATAAAAAAATGTGATGTGCCAAAAATGTAAATTATTTACTATTAATCACTGATCTCTTTAACAAACAATTTGTTCGGCAAATTATTATGCCACATGTTTTTATGTTAATAATATAATTATATAGCATTAACTGTATTTATGAGCAGCGTGTTATACATTATGTAAAACAACAGTATTTATGCCTTATATCATTTCGAACATACATACATGCTATCTTCCTTTAATAAAGCAAAAATATAATTCAAAAATATTTTTATATATTTTAAAATATCTTTATATATAAATCTAATTGTTAATTGTTTTCATTTTATGCAGAGAATTGGCATTATCTGATCTAATTTAGTGACGTTTAAGATAAAACCAAATTTGTTGAATTTATTTGTCATATTCATATTTCTTAGATAACATAATAAGAGCTCACATGTTCTTTGGACTTTCCAAATATGCAAATAATTTAGCGGTAGCTTTTGCTCGACATTTGTCAAGCATGTCTGGATATATGTTGTATAAACAAACAGTTTTCATGAAATCTGCCTTAATTTTTATAGTCGCAGGATCATCATCAGAATGCTCGTCGAAACCAATATGTTCAAATAGCTCATGCGTCAAGTTGAAGAAATATGGCTTAAAAACATTTTATAATGATCAAACAATTTAAAATGCAATAACTTAATTAAGGATAGTTTTTTTTTAATAATTATTCTACTAATCATTATATATTTAATTTAGAAAAATCAATCAAAATATTATCATAATTTATGTATATTAATATTTAAATTTAATTAATATTAATGTTTCTCTTTTTTCTTCCTCTTTTTATTAATTTAGATAATTAATCAGTACTAATATATATATTGAGAAATTGTGCAAAACTTACTTTAAAGATCGCAGCTACATGGGGCATCCGCAAATAATAATTTAATCTGTGAATGATTCGGAATGCTGGGTACCATGGGACGGGATCGATTTCGCGCGACAAATAATTTATAACTTCGAGAAAAATAATAAAATCAAGCTGTTCGGTTACTATCATGTGAAAAACGTCGTCGATTATTTGCGCACGATTCAAAATTGGGATTTTATTGTAATTGTTGGAATTAAGAAAAGCAATGATTCGTCTCCAATTGATTATATCATAATTAACACGATAATAGCCTGTATTTAGAATAAAAAAGCAATTAAAAATATGTAATGCATATAATAAAGATTAATATTTCAGAATTTGTTATCAAATTTTGAATACATTTTTTTAATTTATTATAAATAAATATAAAAAATTTAATAAATTTAATAATTGTTAAAATTTAATATCTAATTTTGAATTAAATTTAAAACACTTTTTAATGTGTACCTTATCTGATAACATAACGATACTTATACCTGTCAACTGCTTATTCACAATAATCCAGTCATTAATGTCGACTCCTTCGATCGTTAAACTCTCGTCCTGAGGTTTTAACCAATGAGTAGCCAGAGTTGACGAAGAATTCGGATTACTTTTGGTAATATAATTCAATGGTATCCACCATGCGCTGTTTGTTTCAGTGTCATTAAAAGATGAAATTTGAACTTTCTCTTGCGTCACGTTAATTACACCTGTATCATAATTTCGAACGATTGTGACGACAGGATACGCTGTCTGTTTCAACCACGTATCCATCACTTCTTTTACTTTAAAATCATCGTGCAGTACGTCTGATTCGTCGAGAGCATCTTGCAATGCTTTCCATAAATCGTCTGGTGTAGCACTACTGTATTGGCTAAAAATCAATAATGCATGTAATATAAATATGTAAGTGTACTTGATAAAGATAAGACTTTTGATAATTAAAAGCCTTTGCATTTTCTGTTGCCTAACACATTTTTTTAAGAAAATTATTATATATAAATTTAATATTTTGAATTTTTCTAAATTAATTTATTTAAAAATCTTAGATTATTCATGTAAATTTTTTAAACACAGGCATGTTTGTGATTAAATACACAAAATAAGTTTAATGTTTAAATGACCAAACGTACAAGCAAAATGTTTTATATACGTGAAGAAATTTACGACACTGTCTTACATCTATTAACTTAAAAAATAAATTTATACTTTATTTAAAAATAAATAATAATACACAAAATTATAAAAAAATTGTACTTACTGTGCTTGAAGATATTTTATCAAACCATTTCGAAACACGTCTTCCGTCAAGAAATGCGATACCATTCGCAATAGGACAGCAGCTAAAAAGATTAAAAAAACATAATTTGTAAATATATTTTATAATATATATATAATATAAAGTATAATATATATTTACGATACAAAGTACGATAACATTTATCTTGATATAATAATTCTAGAACCTATAATTGTATTTTGTTTAAGACGAACGTTTGTAGAAAAATAAATGTACATTAATATATTATAAAAATTAATTTGTGTGATATTTCTTAACAATTTAAACTTTATAATTCTTTTTTTCTGTCTGTCATTGTATATAACATATTAAGATCTTTATAAAAAATATTATAGTTATTTTATATAACAATTATCACATTTCTTCAAATAGATATTTAATAATATCTTTATATATATATATATATATATATATATATATATACATATATTGTAGTTAAATAAATATATTTAAAAAATGTCTTGCATTTTGTATAGATGTTGTTAGAGAATGCTGCGGAGACATACAAGTGATTAGTGATGCGTAAGTTGATCGGTTGGGAATAGACACTCTCCTCAAACAATTTTGGTTGTTCATATTCCACCACCAATAAGTCCATCAACCGCCATTCTTTAATAAACTGAGAAGAAAAAGTTTATTAATAAGTATAAAAGTATCATAAATAAGAAAAAAATTAATAAAACATATATTTTGATCGCGAAATTTGCCAATACTTTGTCAGTAATATAGAACTGCAAATAGGTCGATATGCCTTTGCTCAACCAAACATAATCCCACCAAGCCGGGCTGACTAGATTTCCAAACCACTGATGCGCCAATTCGTGAGTAATTACCATGGTGTCAATTATTGAACGCGAATTCTCTTGAAAGAGTAGATTTTGCCTTAAATATTTCAAATACTTTCATTACAAATATCCACGATTATATAATATAAAATATATTATTACATCGCGATATACATAAGTATAATTTTCGGCAGATGTTTTACAATGCTCATATTTGTAAACATTGAAATAATCGACATAAAGAAATAATCTTTATTTTCTTCTACTTTTTCACCTTTTTTATCAAAAATGTTCTACTTAACTGTCAAACAAATAATTGAGGCATTTATTTTATTTCAATATAAGTCTTCAATTGTTTGAAAAGTATAACAAAATTCTTTTTATTCTAGTTTTATTATTAGTACAGTTTAAATAATCTTGATAAGTTATACATACAAATGTATCTCCTTGATTTGATAATATATATAATTATTTAATTATCTCCATGATTTTTTAAAGGATTATCTACTATTAATTATTTTCGCTAAAAAAAGAAATATGTTTATGTACTTACTCATAGGCGATCATGCCCCAGTTTTCAGTTGCACCTGAATAATGAGGAATGGAAACGTGGTCCATTTTCGACATGGGAACGGTGCTATTGGTGAATCTTTCGAGTTCGCGCGTTGCTTTCTCAGCGATATCAAGGTGATATGCAGCATAAGGAAGAAGATGCTTCGGACCCCATATTTTCATGGTACCATTTGAATTCGAGATATACTCATAATCGGCGATCACAAATCCCAATAAATTGGTGGACATGATAGGTGTCGTCTCGAAGAATGTCCACAATTTTCCATCGGCCGAATCGATCTCTGACCGTATGGACGGCATGTTCGACAACGCTGTGTAATTAGGATAATGTTTTATGGAAAATTTGAAGGTCGCTTTTATAGCAGGCTCGTCCCAGCATGGAAACGCCTTTCGGGCGGAAACTGGTTGGAAATGTGTTGCTGCCAACCATCTGTAAATTTATTGTAGTTTGCTTTAACGTATAAATAATCGGAGAGAGTGGCGGAACAGTTTGCTATAAAATTTAATTATTTTTTAAGGGCGATTACGTCAGTTAGAAACACGATAATAGTGCTCTTTCATTAAATTTTGTTATATAATATGTATTTACTTCTTTTGTAATATATTAATAATATATAATTATAATAATATTACATTTATTTTATACAGACATGTTTTATATATATATATATATATATATATATATATATATATATATATATTTTATAAAATATTACATTTATGTTATATCTTCTATTGATTTTATTTGTATATATGTAAATTTTTTATTATTGATTACTTACACTTTATGACCTTCGTTATCAGTATAGAAGCTTTGAAAAAATCCTGGATAAACAGTACTAATCACACCCGTAAATTTGAAATATAGCTGGTAAGTTCCAGGATCCAATCGCTTCTCGAATCGTATAGTCAAAATTTGCGTGTCACTATTATATTCATGCTGTTTTCGAACATAATCCGGAACAGGATTTACATCGTGCTCTTTGCGAGTCAACGTTGTCAACGTTTCATCTATTGTCAGTTCTACGGTGTGCAATGCGATCGTGTTTGTCGCTTCGCATACCTTAATGTTAATGCTCTCTTCGCCATCGAAAGTAAATTTACCTTCCACGATATGTGGTATTAATTTTATATCGTAATGAATAGGCATGACATATTTTGGTAGCCGATATATATTTTTTTTGTATTCTTCCACTACTGTATTATTCACTGCTTTATTAGCTTGAAGAAGAACACTCTGGCCTACGATAAGCAATAAAGCTATCGTTAACATACTTTTGACGACCATAACGAGAGAATGTATATAACTATGTAACACACGTGTAGATTACTTAAAATAGAAGTCCGTTATAATTCTGTTATTTAGGAGTCGAAAATATATATATAAGATAGGGAAAGGACGAAGGAACACAAAAACGAGGATATCGAGTGGGGGAAAGCGCTGGTATGCGAATGCCGAAAGCAGAAAGTCGAAGTCGGGCCGCGAATATCGAAATATGATATCGATAATGAAAATTGATCGATGGTGAGAGACTGCATGTCTATCGTTATTCTGCGCATGATATCTGTAATTATTCTCTAAAGACCAATTCTGACTTTTGACTACGTGCTATTTTTATTTTCAACGGCCAACACTAAACTATTTTTGTGCAAGTAATATATTTTTATAAGCGAAATATTTTTCAGATATTTCATTTTTTAACGATTCCAATCTTCCAGCATATGATATCAAAATCAGAAAGTTTATATATGCATTCGCTTTATAAATATTTTCTAAAAGAAATATTATTATCGCCTATGACGTTATTGCAGTGTATAATCAGTCACAACTGCTGCTTTTCTTAGTATGTGCCTTTTAACATGTTTCAGCATTTTTCGAGATAATTCTATATGAAAAAAGAAAAATGTGCGTTTGGTGTCGATATGTATCGCGTATATTGTTACCGCTTTTCCATGTATGTATAATTGGTGGTCGATTTCGAGCGATCGAGACCGCGTTTATGACAATGACAGTTCGTACAGTGTCAAAGTAATGAAAAAAATCGTATTTTTGAACATAAATTTAGGCTGCTGATTGTATTACGACAGTTCTGTTTTTTATTAAAAAGTTCTCGTAGTTCTAGGCATACATAATATTTCGTACATTTGGTCTTAAAGAAAAAATTAATTATCACTTTTAATGACTTAAACTAATTAAAAAATTAAAGAGCGAGCTTCATAATATGGGAATATGCCTTTAAATGATCCTCAGTTTGATAATAAAAGATATTGAAAAATGACGTGACAATACTTAACATAATGATTCGTACACTGGGCTCTAAATTTTAGAATAAATAATTATCTCTATAAATGGCTAAAACTAATTAAAAAATGAAAGAACTGGCTTTAAAATGTGAAAATATGTCCTTTCAATGATCCTCAGTTTGGTAATAAAAGATATAGAAAAATGACGTGTCAATACCTAACCGAATGATTCGTACATTGAGTCCTAAAATTTGGAAAAAATTAATTATCGCTTTAAATGACTGAAACTAATTAAAAAATAAAAGAGCTAGCTTAAAAATATGGGAATACAGTCTTTAAATTGTCCTCACTTTGATAATAATAAATATTGAATAATGACCTAACATAATGATACGTACACTGGGTCCTAAATTTTGGAAAAAATCATTATTTCTTCAAATGACCGAAACTAATTAAAAAATGAAAAGGCGATCTTCAAAATATGAGAATACGTTCTTTAAATGGTTTTCAGTTTGATAATGAAACATATTAAAAAATGACGCGTCAGTACCTATAACATAATGATTCGTACATTGGGTCCTAAAATTTTGAAAAAATAATTATTGCCTTAAATGACTGAAACTAATTAAAAAATGAAAGAACGAGCTTCAAAATACGAGAAAACGTCTTTTAAATAATCCTCAGTTTGATAAAAAATATTGAAAAATGATGCGTCAATATCTAACATTATTATAATGATTCATACATAGGGTTCTATCATAATGATTCGTACATAAGGTTCTAAAATTTGGAAAAAATTGATTATCGTTTTAAATGACTGAAACTAATTAAAAAATAAAAAAGCGAGCTTCAAAATATGGAAGTACGTCTTTTAAATGGTCTTTTTATGGACAGAACCTTTTTGGATAATTAATGTACGTGCCCAGGACTGTACAAAAATTATTTTACGATAAACAAAATGCTCGAAATACGATCACTTTATCATATCCCTTTCTAAAAAAAGCATGTTATTTATACTCGAAAGTATCGAAGAATTGTTGCCTTTAATCCGTGATGCCGATTAATTCCGTCACAGCGTTTTCTTCGTGAGCGGCTGTCCCCAATAAGCACAAGTACATCCTATGTACGTACAACGGATGTCCGATCCGGACATTGTGTACATCCATCGGATGTCCAGATTACCTGCAGCGGACGTACAAGGGACGTCCATTGTACGTCCGTTTGCAACTGGTCTGGACGTCCATAAGTCGTCCATTATTGGTCATTTATGGATTTTAAATGGATAAATTATGTATCTAACGGACGAATTTTGGAATCTCATATAAACTAATTATGGATCTAATGGACGAATTTTGGATCTTTTATGAATAAATTTTAAATCTTTAATAAACATATTTTGGTTCTTTATTATACATGTATATCATTGAAAATGACATTTAAAATTCATAAAGAAGAAATTTATAAGCAATAATAAATTTGACTATGCAAAATTAGTTCATTTTTATACTAATCATAAAATATTGCAGAATATTTCTTATTTTCGCATTTTATTTATCCGAATTTTTATTTGTTCAATTTTTTCAATTAATTCAATATCTAAATTTTTTGTGTTGGGATAGTATCAGAAAGGTTAAACTGATCAGAATAATTATAACATATTTAACTGTAATAGCCACTTTTTGCATGCGCTTTATAATTCTCTTAACTAAATTTAATAGCGAGATGAACAGCGAATCTTGCGTCGCATAGCGGCAAATGAAGGAACTATTACAAGATAATATTGCATAGTATATTTTGCAATGTCTCCAATAAAATATTAAATTTATAATATTTGCACAATGTTGCTTCAATATTTATTATGATACAATGAAATAAAATATTTATGCAATATTTTAGCAATATTTCGTGCTGTAAGAGAATTTGATGGACATCCTGTGGACGTCCAAATATTAGTCACTGATGGATGTCCGAAATCGGATGTACAATGGACGTTCATTTCATGTCCATAGGACGTACATACGTAAAATGGATATAAAATGTACGTCCATAGGACGTCTTGTGCTATCTGGGTCATTTTTACATAATAAAAATTTTTGAATTATTATATCTCGACATAATTTTAATTCATCGAATTTTTATTATGTTCCGACATAATTTTCATTCATCGAATTTTTATTATGTCTCGACATAATTTGAATTCCTCGAATTTTTATTATATCTCGACATAATAAAAATTCTTGAATTATTATTATGTCTCGACATAATTTTAATTCATTGAATTTTTATTATACCTTTACATAATTTTAATAATTTAATAATAATAATTCAAGAATTTTTATTATGTAGAGACATAATAAAAATTCGATGAATTAGAATTATGTCGAGACATAATAAAAATTCGATGAATTAGAATTATATCGAGACATAATAAAGATTCGATAAATTAAAATTATGTCGCAACATAATAAAGATTCGATAAATTAAAATTATGAGACATAATAATAATTCAAGAAGTGCACAGACAAGAAAGTAGAGAGACCCTTGAGGGAATACCTGGCTTTAAAATCACGTATGAGCAGTTTGCTAACACCTAATATTAAACGTTTTAGTTATTGTTCACAATCAAATAACGATAGTTTGCATTCTGAATCTGGCGATGCAAAAGCTTGATTCTCGAGTAAAATGCTTGCAGAACTTTATAATTTATATGATAATTAGATACCCAATTTTATGTATTATATTAGTCGATTGCTTTATTTTAGGATTATTTTTTAAAGACTAAATATTTCCCTTGTTTAATATTTTGATATTAATAGCATAAATGTGCAGAACAAATATGTTATTCTATTTTTCTTTTGTTCATTTTTTGTTTATAAAGCTGTGTAAAGAAGAATTCTAATTGTAAATAAAAAAAAACTAATTTATAATAGAGCAATTGTAGAAAATAGAAAATGATTATTAATAATATATTAATTATTGCTTATATGAGTTAAACATTTGATTTTTATAATTCATTATTAGGCATATTAAGCTTTATATTTTAATCATTATCGATTTTTTCTATTTACTAAAATTCCAAATATATTCCAAATATATTTTTTTTTTCATTAACAGTTAGAATTTCCTTTGCACAGCTTTATAAACAAAAGATAAACAAAAGAAAAACAGAATTTATATATTATTAATAATATATTATTTATTTATATAGGCAATAAATAATATATATAATAATATATGCATATAATTATACTTATTTTTTGCACCGTTGTGGGCTATCGCGACAGGGAAGCGTTATTTTTATTTTAATTCGCCGAAATTTTATTATGTACATAATTTTAATTTGCCAAATTTTCGTAATGCACATAATTTTAATTCACCGAATTGTATTATGTACAAAATTTTAATTTTTTTATTTCTATTATGTACACAAGTTTTATTCGTGAATTTCTATTATGTTCATAATTTTAATTTGTCGAATTTATATATTATGTACATAATTTTTATTTTCGAATTTTTATTACGTACATAATTTTAATTTCCAAATTTCTATTATGGACATAATTTTAATTCATTGAATTTTTAATTTCTATTAAGTACATAATTTTAATTCACCGTATTTTTTTTATCTAAATAATTTTAATTTGCCTAATTTTTATTATGTATATAATTTTAATTTGTCGTATTTCTTTTATGTAAATAATTTTAATTCGCTGAATTTCTATATGTACATAATTTTATTCTTGAATTTTCATTGTGTACCTAATTTTAATTCTTGAATTTTCATTATGTTTTAAATTTTTATTCGCCGAATTTTTACTATATGCACAGAATCGAACGGAGCACTTTTAGCGCCAAGTAGACTGCTTATTAAAATTTATAATTAATTTGTAAATGGAAATTTTAAGTAAAATAATAAGAATTGCATTAAATATATACATAAATAACATATTACAGAAATTTGACTCTAAATAAGCAAATATTCGAGACGCGCAAGAAGTCGCCATTTGACGACGAATATCATTGAGGCGCGTTCGAAAATACTACTCGTGGGATAAAGTAATATTTGATTGACCAATCAGCACAAAGATTCCTTTATTCTGATTGGTTAATATTGGTAGTTGAATACTTATTCCGTTGATAGGATTTTTGAACGCACTTTTATTGTCAGCATTTGTTCCCGCCTTTCTTACTTCATACGATTGTAAAGCTTTGTAGTTCACTATTTTATTTCTCATAAATATTATAAATTTTCGCAAAAATACGTTTTTACGAAAAGAAACATGAGTAAAGTAAGTCGAAAGCCATTTTCAGCACCTAAAGGTGTAGTGAAAAAGGCTAAATTTGAGTGAGTAGTTTTGTTATTGAATCTAACACATTTATTAACCTCTTCTTACATTTTTGTTTCTGTCGATTTTCTACAATTTAACATTATATCTTATACAATATTTATTATGAGTTTTGATTAAATAAATATCTCTACGTGTTTAAATTTAAAAGGATATTTATTACATTATATACACATTACCTTTGTATAAAATTCATTATAATAAAGAGAATTTTTAAATATTTTTATTTTGACACAGAGATGAAGATGAAGATAAACCCAGTTCATTTGAAACGGAATTAGCTACTATGGATTATGGAGATGATGATTTTCTAGATGAAACATTACTAATTGGAGAAGTATGATTTAATTATATGTATATGATAGAGCATGATTTATTTCTATATATTCTATTAATAATTAACTGTGAGGATGATACATATTTTTTGAGCACTATTTGCAAAATTTACATATGTATTGCATATATTATTTATTGTTTAATATGTACAAATTATTTATTATATATCTATTATTTATTATATATCTATTATTTATTAATAGCTCTTAATTTTATTACAGGGACCTGAACAAGAAAACACATCTGCAAAGTGGAGCAGAGCTCCTCCACCACCATTGAATCCACAAATTGATACATTAGCATTTCAGCAAATAGAAATTGACCATTATATAGGTAATAATTTTATTTTTTGTTATTTTAATATTTATTTATTAAAGATAAACAGCTTTGATATTTGAAAATATCAAATTTATATGTAGGTAGACCATTAATTGGAATGCCGGGTAGCAAGGTGGGACCTGTGCCCATAATGAGAATGTTTGGTGTAACAGAACTTGGAAATTCCATCTGCTGTCACGTACATGGTTTTTGTCCGTATCTATTTGTGTCAGCACCATCAAATTTTACTAACAATCATTGCAAGCCATTTAAGGTATATGTTTAATTTAAATAAGGAAATTATTTCAAATATATATAAGCGTCTAATAACTAATATAAGAATTTTGTTAATACAGGAAGCTTTAAATCAAGCTGTAAAAAAAGATATGAAATCAAATCCTGATAACATACAAGAAGCCATTCTAGCAGTTGAACTAGTCTACAAACAATCAATGTATGGATATGGAGGAAAGGATAATTTACCATTCTTGAAAATTACAGTGGCAGTTCCAAAATTAATAGCACCTTGCAAAAGATTATTAGAACAAGATACAGTTTATACTGCGTTTAATCATCATTATAGAGCTTTTGAAAGTAACATTGATTTTGATATCAGGTATATATTAGTACTTTTTCTATTATATTTTCTATATTTTTATTAAAATTGCAATATTAATGTATGTATGTGTATATATATATATATATATATATATATATTTAAATTTTTACTCAGGTTTATGGTTGATACATCAGTGGTTGGTTGCTCTTGGATTGAATTAAAACCAAAAAGCTGGAAATTACGTGGCCAGTATGGACATATGTTGGAGCTAACTACACGATGTCAGTTAGAAGTAGATGTTGCATGGGATGCCTTTATAGCTCACGCACCAGAAGGTGAATGGTCAAAATTAGCTCCATTTAGGATTCTGAGTTTTGATATTGAATGCGCTGGACGTGAAGGTAACCATTGTTTTTTTTTTAATTCTTTTTGTTAACTTTAATATAATATTTTATTGCATGAATCTAATTACAAATTTTTCCTGTAGGAATTTTCCCAGAAGCAAAACATGATCCGGTAATACAAATCGCCAATATGGTCATAAGGCAGGGCGAGTCTGAACCATTTTTAAGGAATATTTTTACTCTTGATACTTGTGCACCTATTGTTGGTTCTCAAGTATTGAGTTTTGACAAAGAAAGTTTAATGTTGGAGGTAAATTAATATTTTTAACTTTCAGAAAAAAGTTTTATTGAAATCTACTAACGTAGAAAAAAGTTTTTTAATATTCTGTTGTTTATTAATATTTTCTTTTGCAAGAAATGGGCTGACTTTGTACGACAATCAGATCCTGACATTTTCACAGGATATAACATAAACAATTTCGACTTTCCATACTTAATTAATCGCGCGCAACATCTCAATGTTAAAAATTTCAATTTCCTTGGTCGAATAAAAAATATAAAGTCTGTTATTAAGGATCATGTATTGCAAAGCAAACAGCTGGGTCGTCGTGAAAACAAATCAATCAATTTTGAAGGAAGAGTTCCATTTGATTTATTACTGGTAAGATATAATTCATATAATAAGCATAATTCTTTTATATTAAAACTTCTTTAATATAATTATATAAATATGTATCAGGTATTGGTTCGAGATTATAAACTGAGATCTTATACTCTAAATGCTGTATCGTATCATTTCCTTCAAGAACAAAAAGAGGATGTTCATCATAAAGATATTACAAGTTTACAAAACGGAAATGCACAGACACGTCGACGTCTTGCTGTATATTGTTTGAAAGATGCATATTTGCCTCTGAGATTATTGGACAAATTAATGTGTATAATTATTTACATGGAAATGGCAAGGGTGACAGGAGTATCTATTTCTAGTTTATTGACCCGCGGCCAACAAATCAAAGTTGTTTCTCAACTTTTACGCAAGGTAATAAGTTTATAACTGCTAAAAGAAATAATTATTTTATTAATGCTAAACTAATTAAACTAATTCAATATATATATTTGTATGTATGTCGGCTGAGAGCCTACCGCGATGTCTTTTGCCTCAACGAAAATAATTAAATTAATTATTTTTTAATATTATTAGACTCGAGAAAAAGATTATTTGATGCCAGTACATCAAGGCCACGGTAGTGATGAGCAGTTTGAAGGAGCTACTGTCATCGAACCTAAACGTGGCTATTACAACGATCCAATAGCTACTTTAGATTTCAGTTCTCTGTACCCCAGCATTATCATGGCACACAATTTATGTTATACAACGTTATTAACTGTTGCTAAAAAGAAAGAGCTCAATATTCAAGAGGATCAAATTACCACAACTCCCAGTAATTCATTATTCATTAAAAGTTCTGTAAGAAAAGGAATTCTACCTGAAATTTTGGAAAATTTATTGGCTGCCAGAAAAAAAGCAAAGGCAGAATTAAAACAAGAAACGGATCCGTTGAAGCAAAAAGTACTCGATGGTAGACAATATGCTTTAAAGGTATCAGCGAATTCGGTATATGGTTTCACAGGTGCACAAATGGGAAAATTGCCATGCTTAGAAATATCTGCTGTAAGTTGTCAATATTTCTAAAATATATTTAACAAAAGGAGAACTCTGATATGCATTATAAAAATATTCATAACAAAATGTAATTGCAGAGCGTCACCGCTTATGGACGAACTATGATAGAACAAACGAAGCAAGAAGTAGAGGGACACTTTCGAATAGACAATGGATACAAGAACGATGCAATGGTCATATACGGCGATACTGATTCCGTAATGGTGAAGTTCGGTGTGAAATCAATAGAAGATGCAATGAAGTTCGGTAAAGAAGCAGCTGATTATGTGACATCGAAATTTATCAAACCTATAAAATTGGAATTTGAGAAAGTGTACTTTCCGTATCTCTTGATTAATAAGAAACGTTATGCTGGTTTATATTTCACGAAACCTGAGAAATATGATAAAATGGATTGCAAAGGTCTCGAAACGGTGCGCAGAGATAACTGTCCATTAGTCGCGAACATGATGAATACCTGTTTGCAAATATTACTCATCGAAAGGTACATCTCTTTATACTTTATGCAACATTTAACTTCATGTATATTTATGCTATATTAATTGTATATAAATATAATATAAATGGATAATGTTATATAGGAATCCACATGCCGCCGTCGATTATGCTAAACAAGTCATCAGCGATCTTCTATGTAATCGTATTGATCTCTCTCAATTAGTAATTACGAAAGAATTGACGAAGACTGATTACGCGGCGAAGCAAGCGCACGTCGAATTGGCGGCAAAGATGAAGAAACGAGATGCCGGAAATGCGCCAAAACTTGGCGACAGAGTGGCGTATGTATTTACAAGTGCAGCTAAAGGCACTCCAGCATACCAGAAGGCGGAAGATCCTGTTTACGCGTTGCAGAATAGCATTCCAATAGACACAACTTATTATCTAGAAAATCAATTAGCGAAACCTCTCGTACGTATCTTCGAACCTATTCTTGGTGAGAAGGCAGAATCGCTTCTTCTGAAAGGTGATCATACGCGCACAAGATGCATTGCTACTTCGCAAGTTGGGGCCCTTGCGGCTTTCACACGTAAAAAAGAAACTTGTTTGGGTTGTAAATCTGTCTTGCCATCGGACAGAGAAGATAAGGCAGTGTGTAAGCATTGTGAATCTCAAGAGGCTGAATTGTTTCATAACGAATTGCAAGCCCAACAGAAATTAGAAGAGAAGTTTTCTCGACTTTGGACAGAATGTCAGAGATGTCAAGGAAGTCTCCATCAAGAAGTTATATGTTCCAAGTTAGTTTAATTTAGTATTAATTTAAAATACTATTCTTTCTAGAAATAAAAATTATTTGAGTATTAAACTATATATATACATACATACATACATATATATATATAATAAACATGCACAATGTTTCAAAATAATTATTTTCAAATATGATTTCAGTCGTGATTGTCCAATATTTTACATGAGAGTAAAATCTCGAATGGATATGGCTGCGAAAGCGAAACGAATCCAAAAATTTGGTATCCCAGAATGGTAATAAAAAAATAATCACTTATAGGTAAGTTCTTATTTTGTAAAAGCTACTGTTATATGAAAATTTTCCTACAAATAACGAAATTATTATTATTTACATAAATTTATTCAATGTTTTAAATATTTATTATAGAATAATATAATATATAGTATCTGTTTATATGTTAAATATATTGTGTGCTAAATATATTTTAGTATATAAATTATCAAAATTCAATATGCTATTCAGTAAATATAATAAGTATATATTAACTTAGAAAATGTATCACCAACCACGATTTACTATTTGGCATATTTATTACAAAAATCGTAAAACTAAATTATTTCAGTGAAATTAAAATCAAAATATTACTTGGAAAATGAAACTTATATGGAATATCTTTGATGGTGGTATCATTTTTAATATTGCGACATTTTCGCAGTAGTCTTAACTTTATTTTACTTATGTTGTGTAATTTTTATAAATAGTAATATGATATATGATATTATGTTTGTACCCCATCCGCAATGAATTTCATTATATATTTATTTTATCATGTTTGGAAAAAGTATTTCACAATTTGAGATACATCGAAATATCATTTTTATATGCATAGATATGATTTGTATTGAATTATTCTTGTTTTACAAATTTTTTGTTAACTTTTTGTTGCCAAACTTTTTTCGAAAATTTATCTCGATTTGGTATTCATAATTGTATATTTTATTTGATATCAATATGCATGTGTTCTCATTACAAATGCATAATTTACAATTTTATGGATTGAATTTGAGTTCATTTATCATTGAGATTAAATAAATAGGACAATTATTTTAAACAAATTATGAACTAATTGTTATGCATATGTAGCAGTAACATATGAGATATCTATTAGTGTGAAGAATCTAAGTGGAAAGAATTCTCTAAAGTTATTTTTTTTAAATCACATAGAAAGATAAAATAATTATCTTATTGCGCATTCAGCATTATGGAGAATACAATAATTTCGTGAATACTTTTGCTGTATAAATTGCAAAAGATATTTAAAATAGAATAATTATAATAAATAAACAGAACATCGTGGTCCGGTGGAAATCCGGCGACACGTTCAAAGTGACAGTCTTGTGACTAGTCCCCTTGTAAGGCTCGAATATGAATTATGCTGATGTAATAATAATCATTTTCTACTTTGTAACGCGTTTGACAACCAGTCCATTGCTTGATCGAGCCCTTCACCTTTTGTCGCGGAAGTTTTAAAAATTTGAAAGGTTCTATTTTTTAGAGCATCCAATCCGAGGGCTTGATGGACTTCTGCAACACTAAGGCATCCTGCCATATCCTGTTTGTTCGCTAATACCACCAAAATTGCACCTTGTAATTCTTCTTCCTATTCAAGTAAGATATAGTTTGAATAATTCGTATATTTTGAAGAAATGACTATTAATTTGTAAAATATCATTATCATTATTTTTTATTATTTTAAAAGTAATATTCAATGTTTTTCATAATAAAAATGTTACTTACTTGTAACATGAGAATTAATTCATCTTTTGATATGCCTATTCTATCTCTGTCAGCTGAATCTACCACATAAATTATCGCATCTGTGTTTGAATAGTAACACCTCCAGTATGGTCTGAAATAAAAATATTTATAAAATATAAAAAAATTGATACATATGTATAGTGGAAATTTAAATATAATTTTTTTTAATTTTGACAAAAACAAGCCTTTATACACAAACTTAACATACCGTATACTAGTTTGACCACCGAGATCCCATACTTGGAATTTTAAGTTTTTGTAAGTAACTTGTTCTACATTGAATCCTATGGTTGGTATTGTAGTTACTACTTCGCCTACCTGCAACCTAATAAACAGTTAAAGAATTTTTTATTTTCGATATATTTCATAATTCAATCAAATTTTATCAAATATATAATTATATCAAATACAAGTAATTTCATCAACGCAATGAAAACATACTTGGTCAATTAAGTCAGTTTTTAGAACTTTATACACAAATTAACAAATATTCTTAATATATGCAATAAATAATTAAGAGCAGATAATTAAAATTAATAGCTTCTAAGAATATAAAGATAAATCATGCATGTGAGTGGGTGTGTCAAAAGATTTGGTGACAGATACACATCAAGTAAACACAAATGACAGCCTGTCACTGATAGTGGATTACAAGACTATCATGCAAACCTGTACAAAATCGTAGTCTTGCCGGCGCCGTCCAGACCTAGAATCAGAATACGCATCTCGCGGCTACCGAGCAGGTTACGAAAATAACTGAGTAACCCACCTGTGAAGGAATATATATCGTTAGAATTTCGCATACATGTACATACATAAGATCATAAGGATAACTCGGTGGCAGATAATATAGCGCGCGCACGACGTGTCACATTTATTTTTGCGGAGCAAAAACATGGGCGCGATATAAATGTATACCGAGGAACATCGGTCTTTAACTCACCCATGCTGGCGAATCGTTAACTCCAAGTCATACAACGTAGTGCGATGTTTATTGTCAAACTTGATAACCACAAACGTGTCCAAATAACCGGGCCGCACAGCCCTTCGTCATCGACGAGATACTCTGTTAAAGACAGCCAGACTCGCGTAGTTTTGAAAAATCTGCTGTACACTAACGCCCTCTCAGGAAATTGATCTAAATAAGAAATAATAACAATAATTTGACAATTGTAGTATTTAAAAAAATTTCTACACACCTGTGTGGGTGTGTGTGTAAATTTGTATAATATTAAAATAATAATTCAATACAAACAATAATAAATAAAAAATATATAATATATGAATAATAAAATAAAATAAATAATAAATAAAGATTAATATATAATAATAAAATATAAATAATTTTTAATTACAATTTATTGTATAAAATTATTTATATATGTTATCCTTATTGCTTGAATATTATTAATTAATTTATTTATTTATGTGTCATTTTTTTTCAAAAAAAACAGTTTTTTATTTTTTTATTTAAATTAGCTCGTAGTTAATATCTTTTGAAAATGTATAATTAAAAACTCTATAGAGTATAATTTCTACATATATAAATTAATTCCTCACAATATTCGATATAAAAAATTATAAAGATAAAAATAACATTTACATTTTATATAAACTATGAAATATTTAATAAAATATATATTAATTTAATTTTTGATAATTTTTAATATATACTTTTACGTACAAAATAAATCAGAAAGGAATCAATTGATGTAAAGAAAATTATTATTTAAAAAAAAGATAAGATAGCATAGACGTATCATTTATATATGACATATATGTATATTTTATGTTTATAATATAATTAAAAAATAATTCTTAAACGAGCTTTTATGAACGCATTTAGGAACACTACTAATTAGGTCTGTTCTTTTCAACTACGCACGATCTATTCGTTTCTCTCTTATATGGATTTATTTACGAACGCAGACCGGTGAATCTCTGCACGTTGAAGTGATGACGTTGGAGTTCCGATCGTTCCGATAGAGAAAACAATGTGTGTTGGTTAGGAAATTTGTCGAAGCACAATTCTATCGATTAAGTTACGTAGTAATTAAGTTAATTTGACAGAAACGCTACAAATACTCATCGATAGCAAGATATAATAATGCATACGATTCTAACACGTGGAAATGCTATTTTAGCATATACATTAAGTGTGTCAGCTTGCCTCACATTTTGCTGTTTTCTCTCAACAGTATTTATCGATTATAGAGCGAATGCGACACTAAATACGGTTAAAGTTGTTGTGTAAGTACGATAAAATATGTCAATCTTATTTTACGTTAATTTAATTATTCATACATTTGTGTTAAGAAGATCCATATTGTATGTATCTCATGTTTTACAAGAACAGAAATTCTTATCTACACGATTTGAACGTAAATATATAATTATACAGACGTTATTTGTCTTTCAATATGTCGAAAATTTGTTTTTCCACTTATGATTTTGTATAGTTGTGATCTTATGCAATTGTCATAATAAGCGTGTCTTGTTTTACAGAAAGAATGTACCAGATTATAGTGCGTCAAGGGAAAAAAATGATCTGGGCTACTTAACTTTTGACTTACAAACTGATATCCTTTACATATAATGTTATACAAATATCTATAACATTTATGATTACTTAAAATCAAATTACATTAATTCATATAAATCAATCTAAACTATATTTTTTTAATTGGCTTTATATACTATTATTTTCATTCATAAAAAATATAGATTTGACTAAGAGATGAATTTTATAAGATAGTATTATGTGTTAAAATTTGATTATATTTACCTTACAAAACTGTTTACATCTCACTCCATTATTTAATTGGAATGTTAAGCAATTGTTCTTATACCTCACAGCAGAATATCAGACACAAAACAATGAATTTAATCAGGTCAGTTTCCAGATTTATTAATTTGCAATGGCTTGTTTTGCATGTCTGCAAAACAAGACATGTATCCTATATGATTTTCTTTTATATAAAATTAACTTTATTTTTATTGGCAGGTAGTCTTATGGGATAAGATAGTACTTCGTGGAGACAATGCTGCGCTTGATTTTAAGAATATGAATACAAAATATTATTTCTGGGATGATGGCAAAGGCCTCAGGTAAAATATATAAAATTTATTGAATATGAATAATTATGAATATATGAAGATCGTTATGTCAATAAGATTAATTTTCATTTATGTAAATTTTAAATATATCATCTATATGTATATATTTTATCTTTGCAGGGGAAATAAAAATGTAACATTAACATTATCTTGGAACATTATACCAAATGCTGGATTGTTACCTAGTGTTAGTGCTCTTGGTTCTCATACTTTTGCATTCCCATCTGAATATACTACATTACGTGTATAACGCATATTTAAATGTATACATGTTATACTGTATATGTATGATTTTTTTTATAAGATTCTTATTTAAGGTGCGTAAATTTCATGTATAATAAATGTAAATGTTTATTTCTTCATGATTTCCTTTTTATATTTAACAGTATATTTGTTCAGTTGTTTAATTAATGTTAAAATTTTTGATATATTACTGTTTAAAGGCTATAAAACTTAAATATTGTATGCATTAAATGTATGAATACTTAAAAATTGTCACTTAATTTATATTTTACAAAATGTTTAAATTCTCTTTTCAATAATATTTATATTTTTTCTGATTACTTTTATTAAAGTTTCTGCTAAAACATTAAACATTTTTTAATTTTTTTAATTAATATATAACTTGAAACATGTAAGCGTTAAGCTTTATTTGTATTACTATTTGAAGTATGTTGTATGTTAGTATCTTTCTGTTCTTCATCTGCACTCGACGATTCATCATCATCTCCATTTTCGTCATCCTCATCTTCATCATCATCGTAATCGTCATCATCGTCGTCATCATCGTCATCTTCATTGTCTTCATCATTATTAGCATAACTAGTTCCAAAGCACGAATCTTGATTTCCTATCACAGAAGTACAAAGATGTTCTCAAATTATAAATAAAAATAATATATACATGAAAATATACTTTAAAATCGTAAAACTGTTTTTTGACTGTTTCAAAATCTTAATTTACCATAATCATATCCATTTTCATCATCAGATTCTGATGGACCACCTTGATTTTGCCTACCAAATTTGTGACTTCTTGCTATAAAAAGAAGTACACAAAAAATTAGATAATTTATAATACATTTTTATTTAAAGCAGTTAAATGATCTTTGACAATACTTACTGGACATGCTCAAATCTTTAGTCTGTGATGTCTCATAGCTGCATTTTGGACATGGAATAGGCTTATTCTTCTCATATTTAAAACCTTTTCTACGAACATGATCCTCACAATAGCATGTTTTACATCTGAGACAGGAATATTGTCCTAAACGATTACATGATTGACCTAAAAATATTAAATAGAATTAAAATTTAATCCTTTAAATATATATAATACACACAAATCGAATTATATTTAGAATAAAAAGTGCAACTCAATGCAATTATTACATTTGAAACTTTCTGCTTCCAATACTTGACAGGATGCTTGATGTTCAAATTGATCATCTTCGCATAAAAAGCAATCGCAGAATGAGCACTTGAATATCCTTCCGCCGTGATCCCAAACTCCTCTCTCACATTCCTGACAAACAGCATCCATCAGTGGACAAATGCAAGCATGAGAAGTGAGACAACGTCTTCCGTGGCAAACCCAGGCTTCGCAATAATCACATATGGCTCCCTAAAATGTTTGATTGTAAAATTATATGATAATATTGCTACAGATTTTGAGACAATATTGTTATAATTTGATGAAAGTATGGATTTACTTGCCACCATTCCCAATCCTGTGGTGAAGATGCCAGGGTGGCGTACCACACAGTCTCCAGTTTTTAACATACACTTGATCTTGCCACAGTGTGCGCATATGGGCAAACGTTGCACACTCTGACAAAAGTAACAGAAGGCACGACTCTTCTGCTTCTTATTACATTTGTCACATTCCTGTAGCGTGAATGTGACAGTTATATTTAATTAATATATCAGATAATTATATTAATTTATATTAATTAATCAAATAATTACAATTAATTAATAGTTAAAGATTCAGATGTATAATGATGTATTTTCGTCAAACTTTATATTAATATCGAGCTTACCATTACGGAGTTACAAGGATATTTTGCTAAATCCACTTGCTCCTTAGCCGCTCTAATTTCTTTCTGTCGAAGCTTCTGCTTCTCGGCTTTTTTTCTCTGACCGGTCTTCTTCTTCGGCATTTTCACTTATTAATGAAATCTGATCTTATTGCTGTTGAGATGTGCAAATCATATGATCGTAAGAGAGGTTATGGTTTCGAGTACACGAGACACGAATATAAATGAAGTATTTGCAATTTTGGCGGTTTATATCGGTTCACTCTGTAGAATTGACCTGAACAATTCGTCGATAAAATTTTTCGCAATTTAAGAGACACTTATAAAGTGCGGATTATTTAATTCGTGAAGATTTGCTCTTTTAAAGAGCTGTTCTGTCAAATGGAAGTGACATATAATAAGGAAAACCGCAAAATATCTGTGAAAAATGACAGAAAGCAAAAGTCACCGCATTCTGTTGAATCTCTGTTGTTGTTAGATAACACATTATTGTGTAATATAGAATCTGACAGTAGCATCCTTGCTCCGCATAATTACTCCGAAAATGTCTCAGCAGCACGAGTTTCTAAAGGGAAGCAAAATGTTAAAATCAATGCAATGGTTGCGTCAAAAGAACTCAACAAATTACAAAGTGCGTTTTCTCCCAACATAAATGAATGGCAAGATAAATCATTAATGAATCAAGTATTTGCTCAGTTCGAGAATGAAAGAGAAATTGTTCCAGGAAATAGTAATATTAGCTTTGATATGTTTGATACATTTTGTAAAGAAGACACACACACAAACTTTGATCAAAGCATAGAGAAAACATCTTTATCTGAAGTAAATAAAAATATATTATGCCAAGATAAAGTGACTAATATATCAAATTTATGTATTACAAATTTTGATTATACTTTGGAAGATAGCTCTTTTAAGGAAAATGAAAATAAAGATGGATCACCAATTTTAAAAACCAAATATAGAGGTTTAAGTGAATATAATAAACCAAGAAAACAACTCCGTTTAAGGAATGAATTAAGATCAAAAACAGCAAAAAATGAAAATTTAAGCATCACAAAGTATCCTTTATTTTATGACTTACCACATACTGTGAAAAAATTGATTGAAGAAATTAAGGGCATTCATGAATTATATCGTAAGTTATATCACAATTATATAAATCAATAAAGTTTCTATATATTTTTATAGAAATATAAATTTATTTAATCATGTCTTTTTATACAGAATGGCAAGATGAATGTTTAAAGTTAGCTATTAGAAGTAAAAAGAATTTAATTTATGCTCTACCAACAAGTGGTGGTAAAACTTTAGTTGCGGAGATATTAATGTTCAGGGAAATTATATGTAATAAGAAAAATACAATTTTTATACTCCCATATGTGGCTTTGGTGCAAGAAAAGGTATATTTTAAATTAATATATTGAAGAAAAAACATTTACATAAGATTTAATATATATGTAATTGAGCTCAATTTTACATACACATATATATATATATATATATATATATATATATATATATATAGGTCCAATCAATGGCTATATTAGCATTAAAATTAGGTTTTCTAATCGAAGAATATGCTGGTACAAAAGGGCGTTATCCACCAATCAAACGGCGAAGAAAAAATAGCATCTACATTTGTACTATAGAGAAAGCTTTAGGACTTGTAAATAGTTTAATAGAAACAAAACGTTTAGATGAGGTGAACTGAAACATTATTAGTTAATTAATTGTACATAATTCGATAAAAATATAATATATAAAAAATATTTTAGATTGGTATTATAGTCATTGATGAGTTACATTTACTTGGGGAGTCTGGAGGAAGAGGTGCTACATTAGAAGGGCTTCTTACAAAAATAATGTTCTTCAGTGGTAATTACAGACATTTAAATGATATTAGATAAAAAATGTAAGTATTTCCTAAAAATTATTTTTTTGAAGAATTGACTAATTTTTTACAGATACAATACGTTTGATTGGAATGAGTGCAACAATAGGTAATTTAAAGGAAATTGCACAGTTTCTCAATGCGGATACATATTCACAAAATTTTCGACCAGTTGAAATAACGGAATATGTGAAATGTGAAAATGATACTTGGGTAGTCAATTTGAGTAATGAAGATTTATTAGTAAATATGAGCAATAACGATTACAAGGTGATTTAATTATATTTTATTTTATATTTATTTTGCATTTTTCATATTTCATATTTTTATATTTTATTATTTTATGAAATCTAATAAATTAATAATCCTGTTATAAAGTATTCAGATGATATAGCAATGCTAGATCCAGATAGAATTGCGGGCTTGGTAATGGAAGTAATACCAAATGATTCGTGTCTTATATTCTGTTCAAGTCGTAAAAACTGCGAAAATGTGGCTTTATTATTAGTTAAAGTTTTACCTAAGTAAGACATTGTTTCTCTATTGTATTTATTTTAAATATTATCTATAAGAAAACTGTATATTAAATGCACACATGATTGTATCATAATCTCCAAAATTATCATTTCAGAAGTTTGATTAATTATAAAATAGAAAAAAAGAAAACATTGTTAGATGCACTTAAGGCTGAAGAAGATCTATGTTCTATTTTGTGCAAAACTGTCAAATATGGTATAGCTTATCATCATTCTGGTCTGACATCCGAAGAACGTCGCTTGTTAGAGGATGCCTTTAGAGAAGGTACTCTATGTGTAATATGTTGTACATCAACTTTAGCAGCTGGTGTCAATTTGCCAGCAAGAAGGGTAATTCATAAAAATAATTTGAAATGATCATCTTTATCATTATCTAATAATATCATTAATATAGTTGCTCATAATATAATTTTGTTATTAGGTAATACTACGTAGTCCTTATATTGGTAAGCAGTTCTTGAATTTAAGTAGATATAAACAAATGATTGGCAGGGCTGGTCGTGCTGGTATGGGAGTTTTAGGAGAAAGTATACTTATTTGCAAAAAATTTGAGATCAATAAAGTAAATATTTTTATAAGATATACTTACAGTGTGACATAATCTTCATTATAATTATTCATTTTAAGAATTAATGATTTTTATATTACAGGTGAAAGAGCTCTTGATTTCTCAAATGGATGACTCACTAAGTAGTTTACATATAGAAAATGATAGAGGACTCAACAATTTGATTTTAAGTGCAATACAATTAAACATGGCAACAACTAGGTCTGAATTACATAAATTGACAGCTACAACTCTACTTAGTATTCAACAAAATAGAATAGGCGTTAATGTGAAAGCAATCACGGACGAAACGATAACGGCGTTATTAAAATGTAGCGTGATAAAAGTAAAAAGTAAAAGTCGTAATAATACCGATAATCCTAATGTAACTGTCGTTATTCCATCTCAAGAACCAATGCATATGGAAAAATCGCCAGTCAAAAAAGGAAAAAAAATGATCACTTTTACAAGCGAAACCGAATTTCAACTTTGTGATTTGGGACATGCTGCAATGAAAGGTGAGAGCTGAGTAGATTTTCATTAACTTTATTAATTAATTTCATTAATTAATGCTGTATATTTGTGTCTGTAATATTTTATAATAATGTTATACTTGTTATAGGACCAATTGATTTAAAAACTGCATACACACTATATGAAGATTTAAAAACAGCTCAAAAGCATTTAATCTTAATTGATAATCTTCATCTCTTATATCTTGTTACACCATATGACAGTGTATCTCAAATCACTCTCAACGGCAGTATTTATTATAATGTGGTAATGATATTGTTTGTATGATTTTATATATAAGATATATACATTACAAATATTATATGTATCAATATATATTACAACTATTATATGTCTTGCATTGTTATTTCAGATAATGGATTTAAATGAAAATCAAATGCAAGTAGCTAGACTTTTGGGGATAACAGAAGCTACAGCAAATAAAATACGTGATGGTATAATGCCTAAGGTAACCTATATATAATTAGTTACTTGTTAAATAATTTAAATTATGCTTTAATAATTGCTTTATTTAGAAAAAAATTTGATTACAGACTGTGGAGAAGAGGGTGGTTCATAGATTTTATGTGACCTTAATAGTATATGAATTGTGGAATCATCATTCAGTTTATTTTGTTGCCGAGAAATATCAAGTTAATAGAGGTATTATACAAAATCTTTTAAATGCAGTCTCAATGTTTGCATCTTCTGTTGTAAGATTTTGTCAGGTAAATAATTTATTACAAAATTATTTTGAAAAGATATGATAGAAAAAATTTTAGCACATCTTATATATATTTAAATTATTTTGTAGGAACTACCCGAGTTTTGGGCATTTACTGAGATGTTGAGTACATTTAGTAAAAAATTATCTTACTGTTGTCCATCAGAGCTAGAAACATTGATGGAACTTCCCTCAGTTAAAATAGTAAGAATTATTATTTCTATATTATTTCTATGTTTTAAATATTTAAAAATAAAATTAAATATATATATGCATCTAATTTTACATATTTTATCATAGGGTAGAGCTCGTCAACTATACAAGGCTGGCTATCGAACTTTACAATCTATAGCAAAAGCTGATGCGAAAGAAATAAAGGAAAAAATTCCATATTTAAGTAATAGAATAGTAAAGCAAATTACTGCTGCAGCAAAAGTAAGTTGTTATATAATTTATATTAACTATCAATATTCGATTTTGCGTTTATGTTATTCATATAAATTTTAGCTTTTAATATTGCAAAGAGCAGAGGATTTAAAAGACGAGTGGGAAGACGTACTAGATGGTATACATATGAGTCAGATAGAAGTAGAGCTATTCTAAAAAATAATTAATAAATTTTTAAAAATTTTTTCCAAATAAGATTTAAATCTTGTATAAAATTAAATTTTGCGGATTTGGTGCAAATATTTGGATAAAAATGAATGATTTTTGTTATCAAAGTTTTGTTGTCAAAGCTCTTTTATAGAAACAAATTGGATCATAGATGTAATTTGAATTATGTATATATAAATTGACAATATCGTATATAACGAAACAATTAATTGAATATATTTATACAGTTAAGAATTATAATAAATTTTCTTATTAATAATTACATAATGTCTGTTAAGTAATACATAAAATTGATATTATAAGTATCTTTTATCTATATTTATAATTTGTGCCCAATAGAGCAGTGTGTTTTGAAGAACAACACATTGTTTAAGCAGGCACATAAATCAATCATCTGAATATGTTCGATATATACTTAAAAGATGGTAATATATCAACATATGTCGTAGATTACAATTTCTTGTGTACGATATAGGTATATAATTTATTTAGAGGGATGAAAAAAAAGATTTTATGTAGAAAAATTATTTAGTAATACAATCAAATTTTATCTTTTTTTATACAAGCATGGTTTTAATATAATTGAAGGGAGATTCTTCTTTTTCATGTTTATATCTGCTTCTTTTTTAAAGTCCATGAAATAAAACAAGTCGTGAGATAAATCCTTCCATGTACTTTTAAACCCATACTTTGCAAGTAGTTTTATAAAATCTGTCACATTCTCAAATCTGCTTTCAACTTCGGCTATTTTTAAAGTACCACTAAATTGAAACAAGAGCATTAATTTTTTATATTATTCTATCTCAATCAAGAACATTATTACTTACTTGTTTTTAAGAACTCTGTTAGCTTCAATTATATAATCGGCAAGATTAGATCCCATTAAAGATAAACAAAATACGACAACATGAACACTGTTCATTAATAATGGAGTATGAGCCATATCACAAGCTTTCACTTTGTCATTCAGAGCAATGAAATCGAATGAATGTACTTTGTGAGGAACAGAAGCAGCAAGTAGTGCTTCACCACATCCAAAGTCAGCAATCACATTTTCTGTTGGCCTGTAATTAACAAGATTATAGTATTTACAAATTTTATATATAATATAAAGAAATTTTATGAGCATGATACAAACATTTTTTTAATCGATGATATTATAATATCCAGTGGATTTACTGGCCATTGTTCGAGCTGCTGTTTATATCCATCATGATAAGCTTTAAAAGCATCAGGATCTTCTTTAAAATATTGTTTAGATTGAAAGCTTTCATTGTTGTACAATGTTTCATTTATGAATCTAAATCTAGATGCTCTTAATTGCGTCATCATTCTATCTCTCAATGTAAGTGGCTGCACAACCTTTTTTACCTTGGATTTATCGTCAAGCATTTTTTCTAATTGATGTAACTTTATTTTATACTTATTTAGTTTTAATGTTTTCTCAGATTGTACTAGCTGTGTCTCTGTTTTGCTAGACATTTGTTTTATTTTCTTTTTATTCATTTTCTCAATGTTTTGAATTTTTGTTTTACTATGGTTGAAGTGATTTGATTTGTTTGCAGACATTTGTAATTTTTTACTTTTTTTTTCTGTAGACATATTAGTTTTTGCAATATTATTACTTGTTTGACTAGGTTTTTGTCTTTTGTTCTTTTTGTATTTTATTTTACTGTCTGGATTTTTACCATCTTTTGAATATTCTGTGGAATTATTTGGTTTTTCTGTATTCTTTGCAAATTCCTTTTTAGAATTGTGTTCCTTTTTCTTTTTACTATTTTGTACCTTTGTAAATATATCTATTTTATTAGATGCATTTGATTTCGTTAACTCATTTATTTTATATATGGAATTTAATATTTCTTTCTTATTACTATTTCTTTTTCTTTGTTTCTATAACAAAAAGAGAAAACAATCTTGCATTTAAAAATTTTTTTAATTAGAAACTCAAACATTATATTATTAAAAAAATTATATTGAAAATTGTATTACCTTGAATCGCGTTTCTTTTAATTCAGGCGTCTTTTTTTCCTGCGAAATTATTTTAACTTTGCCCATAGTTCTCGAAATAAACAAACATAACCTCTTTTCGCAACAAATTCTACCACACACGTGACAAGTTCAAGCCTGATCGAGTAAAAGCGCATATATTTTGACACGAATATAACTCGACAGGTAAATAAAAACGCGTCGATATGCGTTCAATAAATATTTTATCGTCGTACGATAATATCGAGCGCGCACGAGAACGTATCGAACGTATCGATTTTTTAGTTCCCGATACCAACGAGATGGCGCCACGAGCGTTTGTTTGCCGGAAGCAGGCGCACGGCCGCGCACACACGACACGGGCACGGGCAGTTGCAGTCGAATATCTTCTCGGTAAACAATATGGCCGGTCCGGTGTGCTACGCGGGTGATGTCGTCCTCGCCGTGTTCGCCGAGTGCCGTTGTCCGTGCTGCGAGCGGGACTAGCCGTTCACGGTAAGTGCACGCTTATTGAACCACGTACTTGTCAAATGTCAAATTGTCAAGCAACGCGACCGGCGTTCGCGCGACTTTTGTCACGCGCGCGATCGCGCCGATGGCCGCGTTCGGTTTTTTTGATTGGAGAGAAGAATAAAAAGAAAAACAGGCTGCCCAGAGCGCTTTCCGCGTGCTCGATGTCACGTCGTCGACGCTGTCAAAGTCGCCGCCGCGACATGTGACAGGTGTCGGGGCGCCTCGGTGTCGAGGGTACGCTCGTACTTGAGGTGATATTCATATATATATGTATGTATGTCGTGTGTCGGGACATCGATATGAGAGCGGGTAAAAGTGAGACGGCCAACGTCACGCGTCACTTTCCGCGAATTCGAGAGAGCCGAGGGACACCCGCTCCTATGTAACCATCGGCTCACCTTCGCCGCGGGCTCCCGGGATCCCGTCCGCGGAATTTCGTTGATTCTGCTGAACGTGGTCACCGCCAGCTCCGCTTTTTACGCCGGCGGCGAGGCGGTGACTCGCGTGGCCGCCGAAGCAACAGGTTTTTCGTATACCGAGAAACCATCCGGCAAATGACTTCTCCCCTCGCGAAAACCCACGTTGTCCCGAAACGGGAAATTGAAATTTTTCACGTATTTTTTTATCTTCTTCATTGTCTCGATTTCACCTACATATGCAGAAAAAAATATGCGACGAATTAAGTGAAAAAAATTACATTTATCGTGAAACAGTGTTTAATTATTTTGTATGTAAATTTTGAATTTGTTCGGAGTTGAAAAACAAACATTTTGCGTTTTTTAAAGGCCGAATTTTTCAAATTCTTGATAAGTTTTATTTGAGAGGTAGCATAGCTTGGATTCTTTTCAGATAAGTTCTAAAAAGACGAAGATATGCTATCTGTGTAAAGTAAAACTTACCAAGAAGTTGGAAAAATCGGACCTTAATTCAATATTCGTACGTTTATGTACAGCGTGAAGTTGGCGCTATAAAGATGCGCGGCGCAGTGATCGCAGATTTGAAATTACAAATCATTTTTGCGAGCGGAAAGAGAGATCAAGATTAAATGTGCCCGAAAAATGGTGACAATACCAAGGCGAATATCGCGCGAAAAATCGCGCAGAGATGCAAAACGCATTGACCTCAAATTTCGCGTCGCGACGGTTTTACGTATTTTTTCCACGATAGGAATGCAATTAGGTAATATGATGTTACTGATATGCAATAATGAAAGAATCGTATATTGCATAAAAAATGCATCGTAATATAATATGCATCTAAATTTAATTCTCTCTAATTTGCAAGTTATGAATTGTGTATAAGATGATGATTGATAATATGCGTCTCGTGATATTCGCGTGTGTAAAAGAATGAACGCGACATTCCTATGGGAAATAAAGGATATTATTCTCGCGGTTATACTATATATCTATCCGTTTGTGTAATCCACTTTCGGAAAAACACGAACGTATATGATTTCCTCTCTGCTAGATCCACGACTCTTTTTCCTCTGCTTTTCTTTTCACGATCGTGACGATAATTATTGCAATATCATAGCATTGCGATTATTTTTCTTTTCATTCTTCTCGAGGAAAATTTATTTTCTTGTTAAAAAACGATCCCCGTTAAAATTTTTGTGTTACATATATATATAACACATTCATATGTATTGATTTAATATATGAAGTACTGTTATGTTAATTGAACTTCAATGTTATTAAAATGAATTATTAAAACAGACTGAAAATAGATGTAAAAATAACATAATGTACATCTATTTTTAATTTTACACGATAAATATGTTTTGTTTTATTAACGACAAGATTGATCTGTTAACATTTACAGAAAAAAATTTTTTATTTTATAATATAAGTAGAGATGATAAAATCTAAAATTAACATATTTTTACATTCAAGCTATATTAATTTTACACAAAATTTATTTTAACTTACTTGAAGTTTTGCATTTATTTTGTGTTAAAATATTAACACAATATTTATGTCTCTATTTAACATTATTCATATTATATGCTAACTTAATACAAAAATTTCTATGGATTGTTTGGAACATATCCCATACGGCACAGAAATATTGCTGCAATGTTGCTGCAATATTTATTTGCAAACTTGCAACATTGCAGCAATGTTGCAAAATGTTGCTGCAACATTGCAGCAATATCGCAGCAACGGTAAAATGTCCGCTTGTAGCAATATTACAATACAATACTGCAGCAATATTACAATACAATACTGCAGCAATATTACAATGCAATAGTGCAACAATATTGCAATATAATATATGTATATATATATGTATTATAATGCTTTGTATTTACGTAAGATCGCGTTTACTGAACTTGCTGCCCTAGGTCAGAAGTTATCTTTTTCCTTCCAACAATGTCGAGCAAAAAAGACAACTTCTGAACTAATGCAGCGAGTTCAGTCAACGCGAACAGACCTATAAGTAGTATTTTTACATTCTAATTAAATCTGAGATATATATATCTCATAGATTGTTAGAATGTGCGTGTTTGTAAATATATATTACATGCAGTATAAAAGAGAATATTTCAGAATTTAATATTTATGTATATATATGAGTTACATAAAATAAAATATACGCAACATTTAAATTTATTCTTATTATATATTGCAATAAAAAAACCAAATTATATAAAAATTTTATATACGAAATATGTTAATATATAACACGTTATATATTCATATATAATAATCTGCGTATATAATATACACGTATATGTACACGTGCACAACATATGATATATAATAATTTTTTATAAACCTAATAAAAACTAAAAATTTACTTAAATTGCATTAAAGTATCTTAATCATGTAAGAACAAAAAATACATATTATTTTTACTATTTATAAAATTATAACAGTACATTTTTAATATTGCTGCAACATTATTACCACATTATTATAGCAATGTTCTATATTCATATTTCAGCAATGTTGCTGAAATATTGCATTGCAATATTTCAGATTGCAATATTGCTGCAATATTATATTGCAATATGCAAGATTGCAATATTGCTGCAATATTGCTGCAAGGTCCTGTGCCGTATGGGATGATATCTGTTATGTAAATTTAACACAAATTTTTCAACTGTGATGTAATTATGTATTTATATACTTTTTTTCAAGCAATTTTGTATTTGTTATTTAATGCCCGTAAAATAATCGAAAATAATTATAAGATAACTGAGATTTGATCTAATTAAGTCTAATTGTGAATGTCACGTGCGTTTATATTCTTCGAAAAATTTATTCGCGACATTTCTTGAGGAAAAATCATGTGTTCTTTGTATCGTGACTCGCCACACTCTTGTCCGTTCGCGAATGACGTAAATTGATACATCGCGACTTCTCGTTGCGCTCGTCTGCCAGCTAGTTAATGCTCGGGCCAATGCTAAGGATCTTCATTGATTGGGGCCTCAAAAGCAAGTGTCGCCCCGACATCCTTTAGCAAAAACAAATTGATAAATCGCGAACAGCAGATTTGCGTGTGTATACTCCGATTAATGATGCTACTGAATTCCCTCTCGAAAAATATCAACCAAATGACATTATTAATTTTCGATTTCTGACATTTCAAAAAAATTTTTCGTAGAATACAAACGCATGCAATATTCAATTGGACTTAATTAGACAAAATTTAATTACCTTATAATTAATTATTTTCGATTATTTTAAGATTTTAAATATAACGAAATACAAAATTGTTAATGCTTGGAAAAAAGCGTATAGATGTCATGAATACACAATTATAGAAAAGAATGAAAAGAAGAATAATATAATTATCATGCTGCGATACTGCATGCAATAATTATCGTCACGATTGAAAAGAAAAATAGAGGAAAAAGAGATTTTCTTATTTTAGCCGTCGTACATTAATATTTCGTTTCAGAACATAAATCCGAGATTTTTTACGTATAAATTAAAAATTATAATAGAAATATGGCACGTGTGGCAATTGAGACTAACAATAAGATTTTACAATTTGATTCAGTATTAAATATGAATGCAGATGCATTCATATTAATTTACATATGCGGAAAAAAAATTAGTTACCATAGCTAAATTTTAGTTGTGTTGCTATATTATACATTAAATTTAATTATCATGCTTATTTTAGCTATAATAGCTAATATTTTTTAGTTATAGAATTCTGCGTTAAACTATAACTAAAAAATATTAGTTACTATAGCTTAAAGGCATGATAAATTTTAGATTGTAATATAGAGACAGTTAAAATTGAGCTATGATGGCAATTTTTTGCGATTAACAAGATTTTGCAATTTATTTATGATAAAAAAAATATATAATGAGATTACATGAACTATAAATAAAGTAAAAATAAAAAAGGAATTTTCTTAAATAATAAAAAAATGGATTTTTTAAATAAAAAAAATGTTTTTAAAAAAATTGAACAACACGTTCTTTTTTCACTTAAAATTGAAAGTGCTCTTAGGCTGCTATTTTTCATAGATTTATTTATATTTAAATATAAATATTCGATAAACATTGATTAATACTGATATTTTTACGTGGAGAATGGAACGATACCAGAGATTATATTCACTTTCACAATGATTTTCGGCTCCGAATTTAATTATTCCGAAAGCGTCCTCGATTCGTTTTGCGCAGAAATCATTTCCTCGGCGTAGTAAGGACGACCTCGGACTTCGTTGGCGTCACGTGTGTTTTCGCCAAGTCGAGAATATACGTCTCGTGCTTATGCAAATCCGGCGTGCAATCTCTGTCATCGCTTTGTTGCTTCGCGATACTGATATAACGTATTTCTATTCGCGAATTGTCATCGAATGCGCCTTTTCGATGACAAGGCACTTCTTTGTTATCACCAGGTGAATAATCGCCGTACAAATAGAGCGATAAGTGATCCGAAGAATAAGATCCCAACTGGCACTCGCAAACAGTCGTCGATCTGTTTAACAGCTAATAAATTCTTGAAAAATCTACGAACAGAGATCACTCTGTGTATTGAACTCTCCTATACAAATAACTATATTTTTACAAATAAATATATTTTTTATTTAATAAATTTTTTATTAAATAAATATATTTTTTATTGCATCATTTTTTAAATAATTAATATAACGATAAAACATATATAATTTTTATTATACATATTATTTATATAAAATATTCATGAGAAGATTATTTCTTGTATGATTCTTTTAAATGATCATTCATGGATGTGGGTATGCTCATTCATTATATTGTATATCACTAGTCAATGTGTATACCATACGCCCCCTTTAGTAAATAAGACTTAAATAACCGCAATTTCCTCGATTGTTACTCACAGTGTTGAAAAAGTACACGTTCGTCGTCTTGCGGCTATCGTGCTTAACGATCGCGCAGACAGCTTTAGGTCACACACATTGGTTCTCTTCACCCCTGATGTTCTTGAATAATGAATGCATTTCTAGTACTCGTGCGCAGGGGTGCAATTCGTGGAGTTATATATCCCGCTGTCGCTTTCGCACGACCTATCAACAGATTCCCCAGGATAAAATTGCATGATACGTTTGTGCACGTGCTATATATATCTCGTTTTTTTTGTTCATCACCCTGATAACATTACGTAATATGGTTGAAACTTTATAACTGTCTAGTTATATCTTCTAATTACCATTAATCGAGGTTAACATTCTTGCGGTAAAGTTGATTATTGACTACTAGACATCATTTTAATAATTCTGCGAGTAAAATATTTTGCTGCTATTTTCATCAAGCAAAATTTAAATCTTTTATTTAATATTAATATCATTAATTTTATATTTAATTTTATTTTAATTAATTAATATTTATATATATATATATATATATAATTTAACATTAATATTATTTTTTATTTTCTTATTGGAATTTTCCATTAAATTATTAGTCATTGCATATTTTTTTAGAATTCGCAAAATTAAGAAACGGTATCGTAATTGCTTATCTAGGACATCTTTGAACAATCAGTCCTCATAAACTATTTTGTCTCGATGCCCGAGGGATTAATAAATTGAGATTAGTCGATATTCTATACATAAGAGAACAAGAACGTCATGTCTTGCATACTTATCAGAAATATGAAAGTCGTGATTTGATTTGTAGCGTAATGAGTATAAAACACGTCATTTGCTGTTTACATTTTCGAGAAATAAAATTACGGTTTATACTTGATTTATATCTGTCGCGGAAGTTAATTTACGAATTCGTCAAGCACTCAAATATCGAAAATTGCTCGAATGTCGTCATTATTCTGGGAAATTACTAAATACAAAAAATTTAAAGTTTAATCTTGCTCTTTAAAATTTATTAAATCTATGGTGTGTAGATAAATAATAATCTTATTATAGAATACAAATTTTGTTTCGAGTTTTGCAAGAAGTAATAAGCAATAAGACTTCGATTATAATTTTTTTAAATAATTAACTTGAAGAGTTACACATAAATGATAAGTTATTGCGCTATATTTTAAAAAAATTTTATATTTTGTTATTAGTAACAACACTAAAAAAATATGTAAAATTACATAAATAATAAATGTAAAATTACATGATAAATAATGAAAAGGTAAACATTTCTATTATTTATCGTGTAATTTTACACTTATTATTTATGTAATTTTACATATTTTTGTGTAATATATTACATATTTTTTTACAGTGAATTGTGCATTATTTGATATTTTTTCGTTTGGTAATATGAAAGTTCTAAGATTTGTGCTACATGTACTTGAGTAAAAGGAATGACGAAATGTACTTAACAGGCGTTCAATCGTTCGCTATGACGTAGTTCAATCACTTTCTCATGTCTACCATCGGCCTTGACCATCATTAAAAGGTCGAAGAGACGGACAAAAGTGTCTGCTGCACAACTTAACTCCCGATGTATTTTTCATTCGATACCAAGCGCTGACTTCTTCGACTTATTTTTCATGTGGGAATATCGTAAGCAATTTAACAATTGTTTAATTGTTCTTTGTAAAGTAGTTAAAATATAAAACTTATATTAATCGTTTTTGTTTATCGAACAACGTAAGGGTGCTTTCAATTTAAAGGGGAAAAAGAACGTGTCATTTTCTATTTTTAAAAAATATATTTTTTATTTTCAAAAAATATATTTTTTATTTTTAAAAAATACATTTTTATATTTAAAAGAATATATTTTTTATTATTAAAAAAAATTTTTTATTTTATTTATAGTTAAAGTAATCCCTTTATTATACTATACACATTATGATAAAATCTTGTTAATCAAATCGTAAGTTAATAACACGCGGTTTATCGAATATAAGAATAATTTTACAGAAATATTTTATTTTTATCTTCAAGGACATTTCTAGAAGTTCTATACTTGCTGATGTCACGATATAGAAATAATTTGATCTATGATATATTTTTTTTGATTATTTGTCATTAAAAAAGAACAAAATTTTTAAAACAATATATTAATACTTATTATAACAATGTGAGGCAATTATAGTTTGATATTTGTATTTTTAACAATAAATGACAGGTCATATTCTTCTTGTTTTTCAATTCTCAAACCGAATCATGGACTAGACACATAAGTCGTAAAGCGTGATTACATAGAGACAGGATGCGTATGTAACGTGTTTGTCATTATGTATTGAACGAATAATGTAACGACCCAATGAATGCCCATGGCGTAGAATGCGTGGAACTCGCATCGATGTGACGAACCGCATCATTCTATTTTCAATGTCGCGAACTTTTAACTCGATGGTCACGATCTTGAATTGTTGTCTTCTTTACGTAATCGTCTATTATACAGTGTGCTGAATATTAAGGGAACAAAATTTATTCCTTAAGTTCGAGTTAATTGTTTCTTCAGAGAAATAAGAACTTTAAGTTTTTTTACTTTAAATTTGTTATTTTAATTAAGTGATATTTTTTCTTGTAGTATCTGTCTTGATTTTTATGTATATAAATCATATTTTAGGATTAAAAATACAATAAGAATGTATAGAATGTAATCTAAAAGATTACGTATATTGTACAATATATGTTTCAAAGATTACGAATAGCATATTGCATTTAATAATTGTGAAAAAATTAATTGTGTCATCTTTTCTGTCAGAAGACAAGAAACTTTAGATTAACATGTTTCGACTTTTCATGAATAATTACGACGTTATCTAGGACTATCAAGATGTCCATCTCGTAGTACATCGTCTCAGTACTTATTAAATTTGCGTGGCACGCGCATCGATAAACATTTCATTTATGATAATGAAGCAGAGATAAAATCTATTATTAACCACACAACACAGATTACTACTGAGACATTCGTAGAATAACGTGCAATAATACCTGCTGAAGATGTTATTACACTTCCAAATTTCTCTTCTTGGTTATTAATTGTAAGATTATTAGATTTTGTTACTAATATAATATCTTAAAATTTATTGATTAATATTGCATAATCATTAAAATTAAATTAGTATTAATTTGTAACACAATTATATTAATGAAATAATTATAAACAATTAGATGTAACGATGTGGAGTAATTTTATTTCGATTTATCATTTATGAATTTCTTCGCATTGTTATCTCTGTTTATAATTAATTCAATTGTTTAAATGTTGCAATCAGCAATATTATATTATTTAATTATGAGGATTTTACTTATTAAATTTTTTTATTTATAAACATTTTTTTGTAGTGGATATTTGGTAATTTTTGATACGCATCTAGCGTGCTTTGATAGTGAAAGTATTTCTATTCATGCGCTATAAACGCGCGTAGACTCTCGCAATCGGTGCGTTCTTAGTGCACACGCACTCAGATGACATTCTTCGCTTGTAGATAAATGCAACTGGCATCTTATGGAATTAATTAGTGGGACGGTCGACTAGAACGCTCGCGATAACTACCGACAAATACTGATTATGCAATTTTTCGCGACTAGTTTCTATGCGCATTAGTTACATTACCGCGACCTGACTCACTTAAATAGTCATCTATAATACCGAGATGAAATGAATATTATGAAAAAATATTGCGCAACTATATGCATATACAGAATATTCCATTATTAATGCCGTTTCTTTATAAATGTCTTGTTTACGCATTCTTTGTCAATTTGGTGCAATAATTCTTTCAACAGTAAGGAATCGGAAAGAAAAATAAGAAAAAAGTTTTTATAGAATAATAATTTGAAATTTTTTAAATTTAATTTAGAGAAAAAATTTATGCAATTTTTATTTAATGTTATATATATAATAATTGTAGAAATTTTAAAATTTGAGAAAAGAGTAAATGTAGCGTTTTAAGAGACAAATCAATGTGTCACGTATTTAATTCGTGTGATAAGATAAGGTCAAATAAAGGTGCGTCTATTCTATGCAAAAGTAGAACGTGAGTTCTCAATATTTCAATAACTACTTAATTATCTAATCTTGTTCAATAATTGATTTGATATAAATATTGTACGGCATATTTAAGAATTTGACAAATGATTGGATGAGAATTGAGAAAATTCGATGATAAATAGTTATGTAATTTTGTTGCGTAACTCTCATCTGTTAATCGATTTATTAGCAGTTGCATTCTTATGACTATTCGAGCAGAATTTGAGGATCATAGAATCATCTGTTAAGTTTTTTCATGATCGACTTTACATGCAAAGTATTAACAACAGATTACATACAAAGTATTAAACACGTAAACAATATAGGACGTTGCTCTATTATATTTCCACCTTACTTTTATTTCATCCTTCTTGCTTTTACAACTCGTCACAAAGATTTTTTATCGCGTGTAGTTTCTACTCTTTATACAAAAAATTGCAAAATCATTCAACGAAATATAATTTTCTATTCTGATATTGCTGTACGAAACTCTTATCATACCATCGATTTATCTTATCAAACTAGGTGGTGCACCTCTCTCTTCATCAGATTCTTTCGTAAATATAATGAACAATTTACGTTGGAAAAGAAAATGTGCATTGTCATTTCGAACATTGAGATTGAATGGCTGCTGCTGAATTACGCAGCTGAACTTAACCATTAGTTAATTCATTGAGAAGATAATTGCATTTACAATCTTGTATAAAATCGTATATAAAATTCGAAGTATCACTTACTATTATAGAGTTTGAATTACATTTAAAGTGCTCTTTTCAAGTGTTTTATTTAATCTTTGCGAATAAAAGACTCGGATATTCTCATGTGTAAACACGTGATGTATTCAGTACAGCAAATAATTCATTATAAATGCTTTTATATTCGAGCTAACAAATAGATTTACATGAAATATAAAAATAAAGTTATTTTTATGATCGTATTAAAGACAGTATTTTAATTTTAATTATAAATTTCTTATTATAATATATTTGCATTACATTACTTTTTTACAAACTATTGCTAAAATTTTTATTGCAATAAAAGTGCATATTATTTTTATATATTTTTTATTTGTGATCAAACTAATAGAATAGCACATACATTTTATATGGATACCGTCCCTAATAATCTTCAAATTAATAATAGAAAGTTTTTATTCTTAAGATGTCAATTTAGTCTAGACACACGTATCTTTAAAGAAGTTCTACATTATCTGTAAATAAAGATCTTGAAATGATAAAGTATAGACATTTTTTACACGTATCGCGTAAAGAGAAATTATTTTATTTTTATTGTTAATGCTTAGTATTAAAATAGTGTAACGTAATCTTATATAAAAGAAGAAAATTGGAAATAGTAATTTACGTTAGCATGTTAAAAATCGCGAAATGAAATGACCATACATATATAGCTGAAATAAAATCAGTTTGCACGCAGTAGTAAACCTTGATTTAAATCAGACATATTGTGTGATCTTTAGATGTATCGGTGCTAAATAGACATTATGGTTTTAGAACTAAATCCATGACTTTTTACATTATTAAATTTTCAAAATTTGATGCTGTTTGACTGGAAATCGTAAAATTATTTTATCTATTGCAGTTTAGATAAACCTTAGTTTTTTAATTTTATTTTTTATTAAATAAGATATTTTTTATATTTATATTAAATAAGAAAGCATTATCTAAAAATGTTTAAACTTTAACTACACACACATTTATCACAGATAAATAACAATATATTAAATATATAAAATTGCACCGTCAATAAACAAATTTGTTAATAAATAAATCTGACTTGTATTTTCGCGGCTGCCTTGTCGTTTCGATGGTAATCTTTTGTTATCGCGCGCATGTAATAAAGAAACCACAGGTTAGGTCGCATTTAGCTTGAATAAACGTCAGCTAAGCTAAATGGGACAATATCTATCATTGGCTGCCACACCCTTCCTATCTCCGGCCCTACCCTTTTGGTCATCACATAGGGGGTTGTCCCGGTTACTTTGAAAAGTCGCCGTTTTCTAGGCACTGATATATTCTGGCATTACAATCTTTATTGGATACAGTCATGAATGGCAATCTGAAACTTTTTGATTATATGCATATTTATATGAGTATTACAATATTTGTGGTCATTTGTAAAATATTTTTATTGCGTAAAAATCTCTTTAAAAATTGAGTACTGATAAAGGTCATAAGATATATACGATTTATAATACAGATTTATACGATTTAATTTGATTAATTCATATTAAAGCCAAAATTATAAAAGCATGCAGTGTGATTAAGTTTCATGTTTAAATTAGATTACTGGGTAAACTCGATTAATTTTTGGGAAGTAATGATTGTAATCGCACAATATATTAATACTAATCAATATTAATTAATATCAATCACGTGTGAATGATAATTAAAATTTATAATACATAATAATCAAAATCGATTTCGGAAGTATAATAATCAGAAGAGTATGTTTTCCATTCTAAAACAGATAAACACAGTTTGCAATTACATATTAAATTGCGAACGGTTTGTTCGCATTTCTCTGATATACAGCAGTTTGTATTGCAAATTATAGATATTATTAGCTTTGCCTGTCATTGCGATAAACAATCGATCCGATATCTGTAAATCGCGCAATTAGGCGTGGAAAGATTGCCATTTTTTTTTTGCCATCGGTAACGCAATTAATTACGGAAATGACGCAGTTGATTACCACGATTTGATGGTGAATCGCTTTATCCTTTTCTGCTAAGCACAGCAAAATTCATCATATATTATTTTGTGTGGGATATCAGGGTGAAGATGGTGTTATTTTGCAAGGTCACATTATAAATGCGTAGGTTAGAGATACGTCTCTATTATATGTTCGCATAATAGATATTTACTATAGCTGTGCACCAAATTACTGCTTTTGTTAATTATTCAACAATGTTCGATTCGTGTAACTCTATGATTATTTTATTCGCGACCGATTATAAACCCATTAAACTCTACTAATTTGTCAAGTGAAAATTTTCTTGTTGCTCGTCGTTTTATTATAACTGGATTCATGGATGGTTAAAATGCGTAAGTTTAAATATTTACATGAATACAATTCTATTACATAATTACAAAGTACAATTTATTTAATTGTATATTAATTGAATTTCAATTGGATATTAATTAATGTTTAAAAAAAAAGTAGGGTATATATAATTACTTTTAATTATACCTATTACTTACATTGATTATATTACTATGATTTTAATATTCCGATTATTTATTACTACAAAATATTTTTAGAGCTGTATAGTTTATGTCGTTATAAGGAACGGTAAATGTAAAAATTATCGTATACGAGAGATCGGCATAAATATGTTCTGCAATTCTGCAATATGCTGTAATAATCGTCGGATTGAATACGTAGGTACGACCATAAGCTAATCGATCGACTATACTTTTGTACATACCTCATCGATTGACTCGCTGTTACGTACACGAGGTGATAGCATCCATTTATATTTAAAGCGACAGTCTGAAATTTTTTTTATGATATATATATAATATTCTAGATATACTACATAACTACATATATCAAACATTCTTTCTTTAACAATTAGTTATAACACATTAAAAAAAACTGAATTATCGTTTATCGTTTCCGCTTATTTATCGCGTGTTTTTAAAAAGCAATACTTTAACATATCAATACTATAATTTTTTATTACACACGTCTAATTTCTTAGCATATGTATAACGCTAAGAAATTAACGTTTGATGATGTTTTATTTAATTGTTCACTTTCTAATTGTAATAATGGTAAATATACACATGCTTTTGTTGAATAATATTCTTATAATATTTATCTTATATTTTTTGTGCTTTGCAATTAATTGAGACTATATGTTAAATAAGATTAATACAATATATAGAAAAACCGAAATATATAAGATTACCGGTAAAACTAGAATTTTTACAAGCCATCGAATCACGTGTATTTTTAATATGATATTGTATAATTTGACAAAACTGCTTTGGATGCCATTTTTGCGAAAATCGCGTGCTTATTTTCATTCATTTTTGAGTGCATCCATAAATCAAATTTTTAGAGAGAACGCAAGATTGCGAATCTTAAGTCGTTGTCCGACGACACGACTTAATTAAATCAGCATCGGTTTTTGTCGGACAAACAAAGCTATCTTAGCGATGATATATCATCACTGTTGGGTTTGATGTGCTCGTCTTGACATAAAAGCTGAAACGCGTCTGAAAAACTCGCGTTGAGTGACGATGACACGTGTCATCGAGAGATTTTCATTAGCTTTCTTGTCACGCGACGACTTATCATTATTCTATCTCTACCGAATTATTCATTAATATTATATATCAATTTATAGAATAATACAACCACCACATTTTTGGACATTTCTAAAAAAGCGTCATTACCATATCTTGACTCATAATAAAAAAAAACGAAAGACAAACTATCACGATACGGGATAATTTATGCTTCATTAGTTAAATTAATATGCTGTCAACACGCATATATTAGAAAGGATATTATTTATATGTGTTCAAATTATAATCGATTTTCTTTCAATGTGTGGAAGATATAAACAATTCTCTTCTTGATACTTTGCCTTAATCTTTGATGAATTTTCATGAAATTTGCTTTTTTGTTGCTTTCTTTTTATAGCAGGTTGCAATATTTCTTTATTATTTATGTGAACTTAATATATAATATGCCTTTGATTATAACATTGTTATTAAGGTCGACCCCTTTTTTAGTTATCATTGTAACATTGTTATTATTATATACAAACAATTATAAACAACATTAACTAAATTATATACTATTATTTTCTCTATTGAAAATTTAGTTTATTAAAAGTAGAATGCCAAGTTTACATAGGTTTTTGCGATATTTGTTACTGGTATTTTATGATACTCGAGAGATTAAAAAATATAGATTTAACATTGATGCATATGTGCAGTTTTAAAATTGACATCGTGTAATATTTGGGGCAATGTCGGGGAAAATGTCGCGTATTGGCATTTCTAAAATGTCATTTGTGTCATTAGTATGTTAAGAGTGATATTTCAACACTTTGTTACTTTCAGTGGCCTAGCTTCGATTTTCCGAGACGCTTTTGTGCACTTAGGAACTTTGCTCCTATACGTGGCGTTTTAAATATTTTATCATGACGAATATTTTATAATCAATTGCTAAAACAATACATTTTATATTTTACAATGAGAATATTTTTTTTTTCAAAAAAAGTTATATTCAAATGTCAAAATTAAAAATTTGATTTTTTAGCTGTTTTTTTTTCAATTTTTTATTTATAAAATCTATTCTAAAAATCATTTTTTTTACTATTTAAATTATATTTTGATACTTTATATAAAAATCGCGGATTGTAAAAAAAATAATTAATGTTACAAAAGACATCACTTATAATTATTGTTAGCATAATTAAGACTGATGTACTTATTGCAAAGATGAAATGTGTCATAGAAAAATAAAACCCACAATTTATAAAGTTATTTTAAATATATCGAACGCACGTGGATCATGTCATGTAAATTAGGTGGTGGCTTTACCTTATACTCTTGTATTTTAATTAGATAATTGTTTCTTACACGATATACGTTTTAAGACGATATCGGTGGTATTAATTCGACAAATTGCAATGAATGAAAAAAATGGATCGATTTTCCGATGATTATTCATCTCTCCGTGTTACGAAAATGTGCGGCGCATCGCGCATCGTCGGCTTCGCGGAGCTTTGACGTCGCGACGCTCGTCCGTTTCAGTCACCTCGTCAGTCGAGCACGGCGCGCGCCTCCGCAAGGTTCGGCCTATCGCGCGTCCGGCAAATTTCGAAGAGTTGAACCTCTCCGACTCCGTTTTAAGTAAGGCACGAGCCCGTTTTAAGTAAGGCACGAGAGTTATCTACCTCCTACGTCGCGACACGCGATCAACATTAACGTACGTGACCGGATGCGAGGAACAGTGACGAACGATAGGTCCAAGAGCCTTTTCCACTCGCGAAGACGCCGTCAATTTTGACCGGGTAATCGATACATTTTCAAACTGGAGGGTCGCGGGAATTTACGGAGTATTCGGTGAAGTCCATCGAAGCGTTGTATAAATATTGAACAACAGAATTATTTACATTGCCGACAGCAATATAATATTTGGGACGATAAAAGAGAGATTCGATCATATCTTTCGACTGACCGGCGCTCAAAAGCTTTTTTAATCGAACGATCGTGGTCGCGCAAGGTCGCGAGCTTTTTTGAGCGTCTAGTGGAATTGGCAATTGGCGTTTTACGATATAATATATATAAAAAAAAAATAATCGGCGACGTGAAAAGCGAATTCCTCAAGTTCGATCGAACTCATTCTTCTCTCGCTGTTGATCATTTAATCGAAGAACTTTGTGTGACCCTGATCCCGGTTTAATCGGCCGTCAAGTGCACGCCGGAAGTGGCGCGTGGAGAATATCCATATATATATATATTAATATCGGAAAGCGGAGTAAAAACGGGAAAACGAGTCAGCACGACAGTCGTTCGAGCGCGAGCGACAAGCTTCCGCTGGAATTCCATCATGACACAATGCCGGCGAGATGTCATAGACGAGAGCGACGATCGTCAGAGAAAGTTACGAATTGTTTGAAACGCGCACTGGACGAACCGTTTATTTTGTGGGTGTGCGAAAAAGAAACGTCAAAGGGCGAGTTTCTTTCGAGAGTTACGAGCGAACGCGCTAAATGAAAGTCTTACTATGCTAAGATATGACGACGAAGAGCCGTCTTCAAGGTGAGCGTTCGCGTGAACTCGTTTATCGCTTTCGCGTAGAACACGTGATCTGAAAGAAAGTCATGAGAATAATTTACATCAAGATTTATTTTACAGTACGTGATATACAATTACTATTCGAATCTCTATTTTTATATCAACATGGAATTTTTATAAATTATAAATTATTTAGAATTTTTATGATATTTTTGTGAAGCGGAATGTCGCAATGATAGATGCATTTAATATACAATATTACTTGTCGTATAATTTAAACAAATATTTAACAGAAATAATGCTTCAAGAACGCAAAAAGATAAGAAAATCTTTTCAATAATTTAGTTATTTTTTAAATCTTATTTTAATAGAATTTTTACTTTAAATATAGCTGCCAAGATATTCAAGATTTAAAAGTTTCAAAATTGAATTGAAAAGTTATAATCTTTGAGTTGTATGCTAGAGAGAATAAGATTATTTCAATTTTTAATAAGAAAATTATCATTCTGTTCTATAAATGTGTTTATGTTTTATAGAATTTAAAATATTAGATATATTAAAATATTTTACATATATATTCTTTTAATTACTGATTTGCATTTTTTATAAAAATTAGTTTACGTAAAAGAAAATTATAATCGAATTTTCGCTTCGTAGATGTAAATAAATTACTTTCACAACGTTCTGAGAGAACGTTGTTACTCAATGTTGTTCGTGGCCACTGAACGATCAATGAAGATGACGTTACAATGTCACTTGTATCGCGCGATATATTATCCTTTCTTGGATGCTTATGTAAATCTCTCTTATGGACACTTAGATATATGTATGCACGAGAAACGCTCGCAAGTTTACATGAGGACCTTCATTAAACAAGTATTCTCATTACGAGGAATTAATTTGTATATATATATATGACATAATTAAGTGCAAATTTGTTGTTAATCATATATATTCATTGCTCTTATGAATTAAGAGGAAATTGATATTAAAGATGGGAATGTCGAACATAACATTATGCTAATACCTACTTTCGAAAAATATTTATAATGAGTTATAAACAAAAACAAATATTCCAGAATTAATATTGTTAATTGCTCAAAAATAATGCAAACAGATATTTGATTTCAAAAATATGAAATTTTTATAAATGTACCAACATGGAATATGACAGCAAAGTGATTATAAGTAAAATGTCAGTGTTTGACATTGAATTATTTCCTGAATTAATTTCTATCAAAATAGTCTAATTTATTTGTCGCAAAATAAATTTAAAAATAATTGAAAACATTCACATGTTGTCACGAGAATAAAGTATATATATGTTAAGGCAATTAAGAAATATATCAATATATATATATATGAAAGAAAGAAATTAATTGTGTGTTGACATAATTCACTTTTGTAGCGATGTAAGCGTTTCCGATTATTTTTTTAAATTTATTTCATAAGCTATAAACTCTGAATTATAATATTTTGTTAGTAATTTTTTAGGAAAATGATTTAATGTGATACACTGATTTTTTTGTTTTGATCAATTTGTAGAATTATAATGCTGAGGCATTTATAAAAATTTAATATTTTTGAAATCTATATGCAATATTTTTGAGCGCAATTTATATTAGTAATTTTGATATGTCTGTTCTTGATTTATAATTTACTATAGATGTTTTTTAAAGTAAAAATGATATGAATATACTGAATGAATGAATAATGAATGAATAAAAATGATATAAAAAAGTAAAAATAATATTAATATAATCAACACTTCCGTTTTTAATATAAGTAATCGGTGATAATTAATAAGAGTAATAAAAAATTAGAATAATAAATTAGAAATACATTAGTACTTAATTATGTCATACATTTGATTTCTCAAAGGGCCAAGTTACGTTAGTATGAAAATTACGTAAAAATTGCGAGGATACACAGTAACACGACTATTGACAATTTGCCTGTAAATCTTCTCTTAATTGCGCAAATGATAGATTGAATTTTGTTATTCTCGATGCATAGTATCAATTTGCATTTTAATTGAGTACATGTTATACAACTATTTATCACCGCTTTATTTATGAATTATTAATTATACATAGACGCGGTTTTTAATAGAATCAATGCAATCAAGATCAATTTTTTTGGATATGTGTTTATTAAGAAAGAGGAAAATTTTTACAGCATATTTCAAAACATATGCGATATGTTCACCAGAGTCAAAGTTTTGATCTGTTTTATAATGATAATATGATCAGAACTGAATACTTGAAAAGTATAGTGATCAACCCGCGAAGAAAATTTAACAGTGAGTCTGGCTAAACGCCAAACGTGATCTCATCAACGTATGTACGCATCGTTCACATATCGCTTACGATGAGCTTACGTCACTGGCACAAATTTCACAAAAAGAACAACGTCATTTTTTCTATGACATTTTTGACGCTTTTTTACTATACTTCGGCGCTTTTAGTTTGCAAAGTAGATTCAGTAAAAACTGAGTAGAATTATGAATATATCTTGTAAAATTGAACTTATATTTTTTGCTTAATTTATGAATAATAAATAAGTTTTACATAATATTTTTTTATGTGCTAAGTTAGAAGTTTTCAAAACCATTATCATTTATATACATATGTATAATGACATGTAAATACTACAATAATTTAAATACTACAGGATATTGATTTGCGTATTAGCAAATGATAGTTAAAAATCGTGTTAAAATCAAATACAAAATAATCGTAATGTTATAAGTACAAAAATATGATTTCCTTAATTTTTGAACATCGGTATATTTTTTTCTTGTTTTCTGAGGCATAATTTATCATAGGCTCTACGTGTAACTTTCAAATCTTGGCTCAAATTTTTTAGACTGCAAACTTTATTCGCAATACGCACTATGCATAGCGCAGCATTCGAAATGAGGAACTTTTTTTTTACGATTATAAAAAACAAATTGTAGCTTACGGCGTCTTCAACGAGTGTCTATTTTAATTCAACAGTGCAATAGTACATGTCAGTGAATTGTGAAAATGGCTCGAACGCATTACTATGATGTCTAATGCTATATGCTGTTTTTCTCTCTCTTCGTATTCTACTCTCGTAACTATTATATATGTATATATAATCTATTCTCGGTTGATAGTTACACAATTTAACGTTTAATCTTAAGTCGTCATCACGACTATTGCAATCGTCATAATCGTTTATAAAAGTTGATAAAAATCGTAGACTTTTTACTATATATTGTTATGGAAAAAAGAATTTGTATTAGAAAAGTCTTCCTTTTTCATTATTCTTTAAATTTTAAATAAAAAGAAGGAAGGAAAAGAGCAGAATAATGTAAATTTAAAATACATATAATATGTAATGAATTTTTTATTTTAACAAAATTATCAAAATATTGTTTATAAATAATAATAAAAATAATAAATAAATTTGATATAATAAAGCTTAAATTTTGATTAAAAATTAGTTGGAAGATATAGAATAAATTATATAATACATTTGTTTAGGACATTAAAAAAATTGTATGTAATATCGATATTATAAAAGGAGAAACATTTTCATAAAGTTGAAATATGCGTGATTGTGGCGAAAAAATAACGTAACAACAACAAAATAAAATGATTAAAGATTTAATCTGCATTGTTGGAATATATACAACAAGCAAACAGGTGGTGCAATGTATCATAACGTACACTCTTGTATGAATCTCTCGAGTTTTTAGAGAACAATTTTCTGGCAACAGTTTATACATATGTTACTTTGTCATATGTACATTTCGTATTTGCAACTTTAGTCAACTAACGAGAAAATAAAATCCAGATTAATCCGCTCTCTTTTAAACACTTTATATTTTTTTTAAGATTTTTCATAAATGTATTTTTTATAATTTAAAACATTTTTAAATTAATTTTGTTGTTATTTTTATAATTAATATGTAAGAATATAATTTGTAAAAAAATTGAATTCCTAATTGTTCCTATTTTTTTATGAAAAATTGTATAAACTATTGTCATACAAGTATATATCCTAAAACTGCAGTTTAATTTTTCTAAAGAATATATCTATTTTTGCAATAATGGAAAAGAACATTATAATTTTATTAGAAAGATTTACATATTTCAGTGATAGAATGATCGATTGAAAAATGAGTGGAAAATTGATATGCTTATGCGCGATTTAATATTTGTTACAAATTTTAAGTGAAATTGTCAGGAAGTATTTTTTTTTGCATATTGCCTCAATATAATATTAGGGATGTACAAAACTATTCGCGCAAATGTCATGTGCGTGTGCTATCAGCTCTTTTTAGTTGAAAGAATGAATAAGCATGCTTTTTATATCTGCATTATTCATTGAGTGTTCGTGACTTTTTTCTTTCTCTCTCTCTTTCTCTCTCTCTCTCTAACGTCTCGCGCATGATAACGAACGAATATTTCCGCATGCATTAGACATTTTAACATAATCATAACATATATATTTTATTTTACTCATATTTTTTACATTTATTTATTTATCATTATATTTATATATTTACATTTTCGTAACATACTGTACATTATTCTTAATTTTTGATAAATTGCTCATCGAAACGGAGTTACTGGAAAAACGATCCTTGAGACGTTAGTATGTAGATTTCTCATTATCTCAATTGCTTGTCATTATTATTATATTTCGTGATGATAGACGCATCGTCAGCAGATATACGTGTTCTTATCATCGTGCAACATTTACGATATGTCGAGATGTATTGATGTGTGAATACTTTCGGAGATATAAATGTTTACAATCTCAATAAATCCTGCTTTTACACTAGACAAGACAATTTATTATTTAATAATATGAGAATCTACGTATTTTTTAGATTGGCAATATTTACATTTTTCCATAAAAATATATTTGGAAAATAAAAATTTCTTTAAATAATTAAAAAACTTCTTAAGAAAATATGACCATTGCGACAGAAATGTGGCAGTTGATAAAAAAACTATTATTATTTGAAATAGATCTCTTGAGTGTATTTTAATAGTTTACTTGTTTTAGTACTTTTGAATTGAATACCTGTTGAATTGTAATTTTAAAAAGTATACTTTCAAGATTGCTTTTGTATCATTTATATATAGTGCATAATTTAAAAAAAAAAAAGGAGATGTTGTTAGCTATAAAGTATAAATGCTTATTAGTGGTTATGGCAGATTATTGTCACATTGTAATTTCATATAATTGCCTTCGTTTTCATTCTATTCTATTGTTTCGCTATAAGCCAATAAATGTTATTTCTCAATTTATTTAACTTTTACTCATTATATACAATATTAGTATTATTTTCCCATTATGATATTGATCGTCGAGAACTTTTAAATATTCGGCCATTTGAGCAAAGAAATATTCCAAGTATTGATCCGAGAGGCGAGCTGTGCTTACTTACACATGCTGCCATTACTTTATAGTTTGCAAGTTGAAAATGAATTTAGCTATTCGTAAGTTTGCTCAAGAAGTAGCGAACGTTCGTTAATAAATTCTACTACGTAAGAATTATATGCGGACATTTGTCAAAATTAAATTTAATTAAGATTAATAGTTGCGTACATAACTTGAATATATATGTATATTTAAAACGGAAATGTGGAAAGAATTTACCAGAGCATGTAATTAAATCCTTCGCGCGTTATATAACGTTATCTAAACGTAAGTTTCGTACGAAAAAAATATTCGGGTTTATATATATATATCACACTTACATTCGGAGTAAATAACCGATATATAGTGGCACATAAATACTGAGGGAGGTAAAGATCGATAATATATATTTGTCCATCCCTATAATTTATGGAAGCTGCATACGAAAAATATAGGAAATATACTAAGAAATTGATTTTTATCCGCATCTGATCTTTATTATGAAATTAGCGATGCTTGTCGAATATCCGTGACGAACGCTACATTAACCGTTAATTCATTAGATGATCTAATTCCGAGTGCGAGGCAAGTTTAAGTGCGCTCACAAGTTGGTGCCCGATACCACCTTGGGTTGCAGATTTCATTCCACACATGCCACGCACGGCGTTAACTCAATTATCATCGTACGGGCGATAAAGCATACGTTAAGGCCTCATTCATGTCTACAGTTGGAACCTTCAAACGACGTCACGATTACCTCGCGATACGAAGCTCTATGATATTATGAAACGTTTTTATGAGGTTCTAACGTCGCGCGACATTATCCTCCATAAAATAATTAATCTTTTATAGACCTAATTATATCTTTCTCAGAAAAAGACTCTGTTACTTATCAAAATTAGATTATAATCTAGATAAGATAGGGAGTTAATATACTTTTATCTTTTTATTATTGCAAAAAGTCAAACTCGAAACAGCTTATATTTCGGTATTAATACAAAATATGATATACAGGAAGTTGAGAGAGGAAAATCATGTGATAATATTTGCGCTATACATTTTCGTGATATAATATTAACTCTCGATCGTTTCGTCCTAATCTCTGATTAAACGCACGCATGATTCTTGAAGAAGTATCGCACGCGAGGCTTAAAACTGTCGCCTGCGCCGAGTCTATAACGCGAGTTTTTTTAACTTACGTCTCCGAAAAGGACCTTATCGCGAACGGCGAACAATTATTCGTGAATAAACGATTCCTGGCCGTTCGCAGACACGTCAGACGCGACAAAACTTTGCTGTTGTGAATCAAGGATACGTGAATACGTAACGAGGGTGGTAGTTGGCGCGACTTTGCTTCGATTGACCATTGGTCTCTATGTATTGTTGGTCCGGTTATACCGATGCGTCCTTGAGATACGCGATTGAGAACTGGATTTTAGTCGTTCCATATATTCCGTATGTTCATCAAGCCCTTGTTTTCGTGACCGATCGCCGTTAACATAATTCTTGTTCATTTTAACTATCCGATAAGCAATTTGGTCGCGCGTGGATTGATCAGATTTAATTTGATATTACATTCGTTACATGTACGTAATATAATGATGAACCAACATTTTAATAACTGATGATTAAGATCTTTTACGCGATTCTATTTTCACATAATTAATTAAATGTTCCATTTATCAAGCTATACACACATTCTGTAAAAACTTATCATGTTTCTTCGTATTTATTTTTTTTTTGTAGAGTCACGTAATATTTTATTAAAGTATATTAGTTTAATTATTTATTTAATGCGACAGAATTGTTCATGGTAACAAAATATTTTAAAGATAGCTGTAATTTAACATGAGCATTCAATGTAATCGATAATGAAATTATTTAGAAATAGTATAGCCTAATGTTGTATACATGTGTAGTTTGTTACTACAAACAAGTATAATCAGAAGAACAATTCAATAAATAACTAAACGATAATCGATATGATTGTTATTAAACGTGTATTTCCATCATGGATTTATAACTATCAATATTAGCGTATAAATCATTTCGACAAATGTATCATACGTTAATTTATTTATTAACTATAAAGCTGTTGTAGAAACAAATAGTTAAATTCCTAATCGATAAATATCTTATCATAAATTAACGAGATATGATTTACGTCACAGTGATTTATAAATTTATCAATCTTCGAAAAAAAAAAGAAAAACAGTATCTCTTCATATCTACTAACTCATATACACAATGTTTAAGATAAGAGCTATAATCGGTCTTTTCATATATAGATTCAATTAAAATTATGAACGCATTGCGTAACGTTAAATTGTAATTAAAGGTGCGAACAATTTATAAATGTGGATCATTGTCGTTAATATGTGAAATATTGACTATTATTAACTTATAAAATCATAATAATTGAGTACACAAAAAATACATTTTCTTTTATATTTATTATAAAGCTAGAATCTAACGACAAGTAATTACTGATCGTGAGATATTTATTACTATAATTTATTACTATAAAAATTGCAAATTATGCATTTTTTCCATTATTTATTAACTATTATGCCTTTGTTTGGGCATCAAAATATTTAAGTAATTACAATACATTTTTATAAAATGTAGTATTATAGACTAAAAATATTGATTTTTTTACATGTATGTTTCGCAATTATTGGGATTTCTATAATATTTTCTCCATGTAAAAAATATTACCTTTTTATTTTAATTTAAATTCCATAATATACTAATTCATGAATTTTATTATGCAATAATTTATAAGAGTGGCTATTGCTTTATCGTAATATTAGGTTCGATATTCGCGCAATTCTACATTTGTCAAATATGTCATATGAATATTATACATTTGACCGTTCGATATTGTCACACGGCATTCTTTTAGAGGAACGTCAGCATGTTTGATGCTTTATATATCAAACGTCGCTGAATGATGTCTTTATGCATACAAAGATAGACTGGGCTGTTCATATTGCCAAGAGGTTTTCTAAAATATTTTTTCTCATTTTACTATCTAATAAAATCAACATATTTATTAATTGCTCTTCTACTTTCTTAATAATTTGATTATTTTTTAAGTATATATGTATAATTTACACATAAAAATCTTAAAACATCTTAATACGTATAGTTTATGTTTTACTTAAAGGAATAACACATTTTAATATATATTTGAATATTATATTATTCAATTACTATATATCTATAGTACAGTAAAATTAGACTTTGACTTCATAAAATTTAGGAGCAAGCTGAATTTTTGTGGAGAACTTTATTTCGATTTTTTAATGAAATCCTGAAAAGTCTCTTAATTTCAACCAGAGCGTTTCTTTTCAAAAGGGGGATAAAAGGGAGTAAATTTACTATATTCTATAGAAATATTCTATGAAGATTTCTTGAGGATAGATTTTCGCTAGGGCGAATAGTAGCGAATTGCAAAGGAGCCAAGCAACATTTTCAATTTTCAAGTTTTAATCTTACTATTATATATCTATAGTACAGTAAAATTAGACTTTGACTTCATAAAATTTAGGAGCAAGCTGAATTTTTGTGGAGAACTTTATTTCGATTTTTTAATGAAATCCTGAAAAGTCTCTTAATTTCAACCAGAGCGTTTCTTTTCAAAAGGGGGATAAAAGGGAGTAAATTTACTATATTCTATAGAAATATTCTATGAAGATTTCTTGAGGATAGATTTTCGCTAGGGCGAATAGTAGCGAATTGCAAAGGAGCCAAGCAACATTTTCAATTTTCAAGTTTTAATCTTTGTAATTTTCCCTTGTTACAGTCTGCACCCACGAAACTTAATAACGTGGGAACCGATCGGTGAGACTTGGCGGCGTGCGAGGGTGGTGTCCGCGGGCATCATCGAAAGCTGGGGCACCTCGAGGACGAGGAGGTCCTGGAGGAGGAGGTGGCCCGCAGGTGGGACGGAAGGTCGGAGGTGACTATTCACCCCACATGGACACCACCCCCAAAGGATCCCCCGTACCCCCCACACCGGATATCCTGTCGCCATTATCTCGCCGCGGAATATCCAACCTGAGCGTTGTTGTTGCGGTGCCACCGCGCCGTGCCTTACGTCGTCAACGCTGTCAAGTATCCAGCAGGAGGCCTCCTTCATTGCTTTGGAGAACGTTATCTTCATTAACGCCGTCTCCTTCGTCACCTACGTGCCTCGATCCTCTTCGTCTGTGTCCCGCGACAGAAAAACGACCACCGACCCGTCGTCCTCGTCTCTTCCGTGTTCCGGGAACGAGGAATCGCGTTCGAGGATCGTCGATCACTGCTGGCAGTGAGACGATCCTGTCCAGAAATAACACGACGGCGCTGATCACTGATCATCGGGTAGACGAAGAATTTTGTACGCACCACGTTTTTATACCACGTCGACGCACGTTTGATGTCTACTTTACAACAGCCGACCAACGTCGCGCCGGAAGATCGCGTCGTCTAACGACTGTCATCTTCCGCGTTGGCGAACATATCAATAGACTCCGTCCACAGAAGCGCCTAACTCGAAAGTACAGCCTAAAACTACGCGAACAATGTCGCGCAGCGCTGCCACGCGGCCTATGCAAGGTGAGTGATTTTTATTTATTGATGCACGACGCCTATTGCATCTTAATATGTCGAGGCGACACTCGTCTTTTCGCGCTACGTTATGATAACACTTGTCAGCATCAATGATTCTCATTAGTAACAATAGCATGTACACGTAATAGACATAATACGACACGTAATACATCGTGTTAAGTGTACCTATATTGAATGATTTTAATTGATTCAATTACTTACTAATTTTAACTCCGTTTCGGAGCTATTCTTTTAAATTGAATGGTGGCTTTTTTATATATACCATTATACTCCAGGTTTGCTTTCAAACTCCTTAATGTTCATTTATTTCGGCAATTTTCTGCTGTTTAATTGTACTGGTCAGTTCATTATCTTCTCACTAGGTGCACAAAGGAAACAGTAACACACATAACAGTTATATATTTCTATAATAATATATTTATACTTTCTTATAATTCTGACAAACAAGACATTTCACGAAGATTACACATTTAATTGTCAGTTCTATTTTTATCTAAGATAGTATCTGTATTTCAGTGATACAAACGCAAATAATATCCATCACATATTGCATGTGCGCGCGTATATGAATAAATATATGTATATTGTATACGTATGAAAGGAGTTTTTATTTATTTTAAATTTATTATTAATTGGTTAATTATTATTATTTATTCATTATTATTTTATAGCATTCGCGCGTTTCTTCTAGAACGAAATGCAAATAGTTTTACCGACTCGTGTTCCGGAACTTTTCCGACTCGCTCGTACCATCTGTGTAGTGGAGATACATAGCTGGTGAACAGGTTCGATCGATCCCGGGGTTGCAGCCGCGTTCACCACCGCCAGTGCAGCAGCAACCCTCTTTATCCCCGTGGTCATCGACGACGCTCGGCGTCGTCGTCTCGAATTTTCGCCGCGCCGTTATCGCCAGCGTCGCGACGCCGAGCGGCGCGTGGCGCCGTCATTGGACGACGCCTCGAGGTCGCGCGAACCTCGACACCGAGAACGGGGCAGCCAGCCCCCTGTGTGCGTGTATATATCCGTGCCGTGCGAAACCAACCGTTCCGTTTCCATCGCCGGGTGAGATGCACCATCGTGATCCCTTGCCGTGAAGACGAGAGAGAGAGGATCCGCGGACACCCTTGGTGCGTGTGAGTGCTACGAGCTTGCGAGCTCTCCTCGTTGTATCAAGCAGTCGTCTTGTCGCGCGCGCTAACGACTCGTCGTCGTTGTCGATTCGCGGCTCGGTGCGCTCCCGAGACGATGACGGTGATGGTAACGACGTTGGCTACGACGGTGATGGTGGTGATGATGATGCCGATGATGGTGGTGGTGACAGTGCCGGTGCCGGTGCTGAACGTGAAATGAAAAACGGTGTCCGCCCCAATCACCGGCTGATCTATTTGCGACTTCGATATATATAATATATATATATATATATATATATATATATTCTACGAGCAAGGAGAGAGAGAGAGGAAACGCGCGTCTTGTGAGTTACGACGATAATGACGATGGAACCATCTGGACGTTTCTTTTCACCGTCGTCATAGGTCGACGTCTTGCACGTTTTCATTTTAATCGTGCAGCGAATCCTACGGATGTTCAACGTAAACGTTTTTCGCAGTGATGCTGAAGGTATCATGATACGAATTCGCTGTCACGTATCTACCGACGTCATCGCATCCTCATCCATCCTTGCGTAATAATCGTGAGTAATAATCAAGGGAATTTGTCAGGGGCGTTGATACGGCTGTACGGAGATTCCGATACGTCGTTCGACGATCCTCTCTTCCGCGTTGATCCTCGTATTCGCTCGGGGATAACCAACGTTGACCTCATCGCGACGGCGATCGATTGCCGTTTAAAAGCCTCTCGGGCGTTCATACGCGCCTCGTCGTCGCTGCACGCGCTTCCTTCCTTTCCCGAGTTCGCATTCTTTTTCTCCCCTTTTCTTTTTTTCTATATTTCTATTATTTAAGTCAATTTTTTGTCAATTGTTTTGCTTGAAAAAAAGCATGATGTCAAAAGGTAAACTAATTGAAAAAAAAAAAAATATATATATATATATATATATATATATATATATATTATAGTCACTATACAAATTTAATTTTTTTCAGTTAGATGAAAAGTATAATTGAATTGTATAGATTGTTATTTTTATTGTTTTGTATTGAAGAGATTAATTAATTGGAAAAATTATTTGATTTTCTGAGATGAATTATATTATTCCTTTTTGCGCGAGAAATGTTGATTAGACCTTTATTGTGTTATTTGTTTAGCCGAAATTAATTCGTGAAAGTTTGTGTGTTGGAAATAAAAATTTCATTAATTTTAGTTGAACAAGAAATATCCATTAGATTTACTTTTACTTTTCTGATTAAGTTATTGATCTGTCGGTTCTATGAATTAAACAATTAATTTAATCCAGTTGAATGAAAAATATAGATTAAATCTTTTTATTAAATCGAATAGTTGGGAGTCCTTCACATATATAGAGGTTTTTTCATTTACTGCTTTTTTTACTTCACTCACGGTCTTGATATCGCTTTTTCTCCTTTCTGTATCTCTGTCTGGACGGCGATCGTTAGAACGACGTTGACGAGACCTTCGTAGTAAAGTCGTCGCTCCCTCGAGGATGACGAATGGAAAAGTACCATGAAATATTGAAATCGTAGAGATTATCCCTTGTGGTCGAAAATATCTCCGAATTTAAGAGACGAAGGGAAGGGATAGAAAGAAGCTTATACTTACTTCGTGAATTTAGCACGACCTTTTCTGAGAAGACAAGAAAAAAATAACAGAAGATTGTTTTTACATCTCTGTTTTTTTTTACTTATCTTCTTTTTCTTTTGTTATTGATTTGCCTTGTAAAATAGACAAATACCGAAAAAGAATGAGATTGTCGATTGCGTTTATCGAATGCAAAGTGCATTTTCCCTTTCGTCTCAGGATGAAAAGTAGGTTACTCAACCTTTTCGATTTTGCAGCCGCATTTGCGTGCCCGTCGATCGATACACCGCAGAGAATGATAGGACAGGATGAAGTTCGCGTTTTCATTTGAACGCGCAGTGAAGTTTAATTAATTAGAAATCTTTTCCAGGGTGTATCGCGAACCGCGTTATTTAACTTGTCTTTCATGGTGACGTTTATTGGGTCGGGTCGGGCCGGACATAATCTGACCTTGTGGATGTATTTGCTGAAAGAAATTAGCGTAACAACATACCGTTTTTTCTCGGAGATTTTTTTGTATAGCTGTCTCATCGAAAATGAGAGCGTCGTTCATGCCACGTGTCGTTAATCATATTTAACAAGTGCTTTACGAACGCACACGCGATCAATAACAAACACGCAGATGGACAATCAACTAGTGGCTGAATTATTGCAAGGCTATAGGTAAATAGACGGTTTATCGAGAATTCTATTATATGTGTATCTAACGGCTGATCGACAGTGTCGATCATAAGATTGTCGGAGTAGCATGGAGACAAATTGTTCATTTTGTGCATGGACGTATAAGTAAAGCTAATTTTTTTCTGAAAACGAGTTTCCTAAGAGCGTAAACATTTACTTCATTATCAGAAGAATTATGCAAATGCATTCATGTGATTTTTAAACATATTCGTTCTTTTTTTACCGAAGGTCTACTATTACACTAATCAACTCATTACACTAATTAACTAATTAAAAAGTCATATTTTTTCAAAAAATATGTCATCTCATCATGGATATTTTTATCCTTTGTTATGAGAGAAAAAAGGACAGAAGTTGTCATTAGCTATAGTTATTGTTATTAGTAGTTAATTTAGCGGATGATAGATGTAACAACGTAATTTACTTTAATCTTTTCTTATTTAATCGCTTAGCTAGCAATAAATGGAAAATTGGTATCGTTACACGCAGAGTGTCTTTATTTGCTATATAATGACCGCTGACATTCGTTGGTAATTTTAAAATAGATTTCCGCATAATAATTTGACAGAAGAAACATCACATCGATGACAATCAGGATTAGAAATTAGAGATTTTTGGCTAGGTTTCAAGGATAAAGCTTGAGTTTCAGTCAAGTTGCAATTAGTTGAGTCAGTAAGTTTAGATGTTTTAAGAAAAAACTTAATTTAAATTTTAGTTGTCAAAATTTTTAAAGTTGAGAATTGTCATAAATTTTTCACTTATAAATCTAATTCTGTTAAAGAATTTGTCGTTATATGACATCCGTTAATGTTAATGGACATCCTGTATGTAGGGACGCTGATTTAAGATGATACTGCTTGTTGGCCTGGAAAACTTAAACTAGAACGACCTAATAACGTTCGACATTCGTAGGGAATATAAGCAGTTCAGTTATTATTAATATCTCATAGCTGGTTTGTTTTCGCATTAGGTTAATGATCATTTAATTGTTTGATATATCTCTATGTTGTATTATCAATATCTACTATTAATGATGAGTATCTATAGAGATTTCTGTTATCATATATACACACATGCACACATACACACACATCGATTCTATGGTAACTTTTTATAGATTTCTTATAAAAGAGTTAGTAAAGATAAAAACATATTAAGAAAAAATTTCTTTAGCAAATACTGTTTATTTTTATTATTATTATATACACACTTTTAAACATTAAATCTTTTACAAGAGTCTTCTAGCAAAAGATTAAAAGTGCAATCATAGTTTTTTCTAACTTTTTTTTTAGTCTTATAAAACGATTTTTAAAAAATATTTTAAACATGTTAAATCAACAAACTCTCTACTTTTCGAAATACGAGAATACAGAAAACTTTTTATAAACAACGTGCCAATGTTTAGAATTGCAAATTTGCGTCATACCGAGAACGTATTGTTGTTTATGTCAATCTATGGATGGAATTATACACAGACGATAGTAGTTCGAGAGTAGCCAGCCGGCGATACGATCGATCGACCGACTGGAGAAATATACACGTGGAAGAGAAAAAGCAGCCGTGTATATATTGACAATCGCGGGAATTTATTAAAAAAGTTCCACGGTGTTCCAGATGGATCTCTCTCTTACGCAAAGGAAATTATCTTGAAAATTATTTTTACTCCTTTTTACTGACGAGAGATACTTTGTCTTTGAGACGTCTGGATTACAGTCTGCGAGATGTGACATCTCTCTACAGAGATATTTTATTTTATTTACTAGGTTTTAATTTACATTTGTTAGAATAAATTTTATTTAAAAACTGATTTCTGATATACTGTGAGCGAGGAACAGGAAACCTGAATATTTTAAATCTTGAAAAGATTGCTGTAAGAATTAAAGATCATATTTTTTGCGATTTAATTTAGTTGGAAATATGGCGTTCGCAGGATTTTTTCTTGAAGGAAGCATGATTAAAATTTTTTATTTTTTATTTCTTGCTCTTAATTTTTTTAAATGTATTTATTTATCTTTTTTTAATAAAAGGTTGTGAGTGAAATCGACACACTGACAAGTACTAATAGGGGTGTTGATATATTTTTTTGTTAGTTTTATTTTTTATATATTAAATATGCGAATAAATTCCAGTGTTTACTTAAAAGGAGAGCAAATGCTTAATTTTTTTACTGATTGCAGGGGGGGGGGCAAATACACCCTTTTCAAAATTTAAGTCACATACATTCTGACTTTTTACCTAGATGGATCTAGATGATATGATATCATTGATTGCCATACGACCTTTTACTTCCGACAGCGATGTTTGGACGTCCCACTTTTGTGTATACGTTTCCTGGGAAATTGCGATTTCGCGTGGGTTGCTTCATTATTGTTTCATTATGCGATAATTCAAGAGTGAGCTGACCGAAGTTGTTCCTTCGACTTTCGGCAGTAGTTCCTATGTCCTAATGTGTGTAATATACGATGACTAATGACTGTTTATTTTAAAATATATCTAAATGCAGCTTAATTTTTCGTATTTCGTATTAATTATGCGTTATGTCTTGACGTTGTCTTAATAAATTATTGCTTTGCTATAGTCAAATTATTTTACAATTCACAATTAATCTAGCATTTCATCTTAATCGCGTTTACAAAATTATATCAAATCGTAGAATCGTAATTAAACAGAGTGTTCAGTTTAGAGAGAGAAAGAGAAAAAAAAGAGAGAGAGAGTTGTATAATGCTCTTTAAAGATTTAATCTCAGTCGCGTTTACAAAATCATATCAAATCCTAGAATCGTAATTAAACAGAGTGTTTAGAAAAAAAAATAAGAAAATGAAACCAAAGTACTTTAATGCTCTTGTTTAAAGATAATATTTGCTTTTTAGAAACATTAAGGGATTTGGATTTGTAGTCTAGATTAATCCAAATGAGTTCTGCATCACATCATCGTGCGACACACAATCGCAGCATTTCTCATTACCATACAGCTGCAGTGTCGCAAGGGGTAAAAGAGGAGGGGAAAGACAGAAAAAAGGCGCCTGACTCATTATCAGTATGCGCTCCTCGTGTGGGTGTACAGAACCGGCTGTATCATCAACAAAGCTGGATAATTGAAAGGAATGACAAGATACCTTGGTCGAGTGCCAATTATCGAATACACATCGCCGTTACTACGGTTAAAGGTGCAAAAAGCTCTAGCCAGCCTGGTATATATCGCTCGTGTTCTTCGGAATGCTTTACTTTGGCTTCGCCTTAAAACGATACGAGTTGCATAACGGATCTTCGAGCAATCAGAGGCTGCAAAAAGTGACGATGCATAAAAGTACAATATCACAAGAGTATGTCGGATCTATCTCGAATCTTCGTTTTATGTTTAGGCATTCAAGTGTCTAGGATAGCTTCGAGACATTTCTATATATAATGATGACAATGCAGATAATATCAGTCTCGTGCGTCAATATATCTATTGCATTGTCTTATCTCACGGTTGAATCGCAGTGTTAATTTTTCCTTCAATATCGGAAGTCTTTGGGAGAATAATATTTTATTTAACAATAAGACTTCCAATAAAATACTCTGTCAATTTTGAATTCCACAACGAATCTCGGATATCGAAAACTGTCATATATGCGATGATGCAAGTGATAAGAACGCGTTACGTTTATTTTCATTTCACATTGTTCCCCTATCAATGTATAATCGATATTTTGCCATTCGAGGCGCAATATCGCGAGTCATCGATTACAAAACGACAACGTAGCGCCTTTGTATGTAATTCAATTCTTATCGAGTTCCGATGCAGATGATATATCGATGACGGTCCCCGGTTATTTTACGATTAAACGAACGGGGAAACCTTGCGTGCGCGAAGCTCGTAAAATTCTTTTTCAAGAGGGAAATAAATATATGTGACGCGAAGAGGGAAAAATGTATGTATGTATGTATTTCGGTCGCAAGTTGACACCTTTCGAGATTGCGATATGTGCTCGGAACTTTCTCTTTCCCCTTTTCATCACTCACATTTTCGATCCGGTCAAACTTTTGTTTTCGTGCCCGAGATAATGCAGAATGTTCTTTGAAGTGTATCCCTCTACTTCTGTTTCCAGGAAGAAGTGGAGAATCAATTAAATCGCAACTTTAATTGATGTTTATACAGAAGATTCGTCACTGAGCTATTATTGAGTCTCTGGTTGGATTGAGAAAATCCGCTCCATTTTCCTCGTTTTTATCCCGTATTTAATCAAAATGATTGTATAATTATTTTGATTATAAATACGGGATAAAAACGAAAAAAATGGAACGGATTTTCTCAACCTAACTGGAGACTCGATAATAGCTCAGTGACGAATCTTCTGCTTATATATGCTTATACAATATAATTTATACAAATTTGAATATAGTAATTTATCGCGTTGTAGTAGAGCAGTTCACTCTATATAGCAGTGAAGAGAGAATCGTCACGCTAATGCATTTACCAACGGAAGTGGAGTGCCCGCGCACAGCTCCATTATCGCTGAAAACGGTGCTTCCAGACAAAATCTAGACGGGATCGTGAAAGCCCCTGTTGTAAACTATTGCGCGTCACACCGTGCCAGAAGATCCGGAGCTAATTATGACGAACGTATATCCACATCCGCGTATATATCCGTCAATCTATACTTAACGCTATGCGAGTATAGGATGATTTGTTTACGATTTCTCGGAGTGAGGAAACCGACAGCTGATTTCGTTGAAAGAATAGAAAAATCTAAATTTAACTCTGTTCTATCGAGAAAATATATACATAGTTGTTAATGTGGGAGAGAAACATCAATGATGACGAACATTAATGATGAATGATGAATAATAATTAATATTTTACGTAATAGATATTGCCTTCATTATTATTCATAATTAGTATTGATTTATGTATACCATAATTAGTGTATTTTTATTCAACTTAAAAAAATTATTTGAATAAAGTCAATTGCTCGACAAGGGATTAAAGGTCGAATCATATTTTTTTTTTTTTTTTTTTTTTTTTTTTATTAAATGCAAAATCTTGAATATATAATGTCAGTTTTTCCACTATTGACGTGTTCAGTGTTATCGGATATGTATCGCGTTAAGCAATATATTTCATTTCTTTCGATAATACTTCGACATATCAGGAATGATTTTCCGTTTGAGCATCGTCATATCTTATGTAAAAGCCGCCCTTTTAAACTCTGCGTCTTTTTTTGGCGCGATTGACTGATAGTTCGACATCTTGACGTCGTAACGTTTGAAAACGTCAGACTCGAATATACGCGCGGCCACTGTAAAATCCGTTCACCATTATTTCGGGAGGAAGTCCGGGTATTTTTGTTGCTAGACGCAAGAACAGAAGTGGTGGAGGCTGATGGCGGCTTTGGCGAACGATGACATCATTCTAGAATAGAGATCAAGGACGACGAAGAGCGCGCTGAACGCTGCTCTTCGAAGGACTTATATGCTCTAAGTATACGTATGCTCATACGTGACAGAATCATACTTTGCTTTTGACAAATATTTTCTCCAGAGCGTTTATTAATTACATTAAATACAATTTAATACAATTTATTAACTGCATTAAAACATACATAAATAAATATAATTTTATATTCTTTCTAAGATATATTCTTTGTGATAGCTTTTAAAAAAATCTAATACTTTATTGGAAATTTTATTGGAAAATTAATTTTTTTTATTTTATTGTTAAAAGACAGTTTTTTTGTATGATCTAATTTCTTCGTAAAGTTTTATTTTCGCGTCAACAACCGTCTTGTATTTCCTTAAATGCAAGCTCAATCTTGTTACACGTGAATTTGCTATCGCGTGTAACTTCGAACCAGCTTGCAAGAGTAAATCGGAGTATTTGAGCCAGTCAGTCGAATTTTCGTACAGTTTGGTCAAGCAAGCTCCGTACATGTTTTTAGCTATTACCGAGAATTTTAACGTGATGTAAAGTCAACATGCGAATTGGATGAACTGAAAAGAACTGAAAAATAATCCAGATAATATATATAATACTAGACTAGAGATATTAGATAACACAATAATAATACAATAAATCGATATGTTTATTCTGACGTTAAAAAATTATGAGAAAATTATGAGAAAAACAGTCTTAAATTTTTTTTTTTTTTTTTTTGCACTTCCGTTATTCGCGATAAACTTGTTACGGACGGAAATGCAGGCGTCTTTTCACGATACACGATTGTGCCGTTTTATTACTTATCCGATGGGTCATTCTGATCTGCAAGCGGAACGAATGCGCCGCTTTCGAGAATGGTCAATTATTATTTACGCATAAATAGTATAGGCAGGTGATTTCATGGGCGTACTATCTAGAATTACTGAGAAATGGCTTTAGAAAACAGGATACCGCGCTGTCATCCGCTTATTGCGAACATCTCCGGTTACTGACACACAAACGTGGCACTTAGCTTACACGTGGGTGGATAAGTGTGCGTTGCAATCTTTTTCTGTGACATGTTTTCACGAGGCTGAGAAACGTCTATTCAAGTTAAGAATAGTTTAACATATACGATAAATGCAATATGGACATTTCTGTGTTTATTATTTTAACATATATATTAATCCCATTTAACTATTCAATTTAGTATATCTATTGACTATTTTATTTATTTGTTTGCTTACTTTCCATTTGTGCAATTTTGTAAAATAATTATTTGCTATAAAAAGTTTTTTTTGCTAATTTTTCTTGTTTTATTTATGAATTACGATTTATTCGAAAAGCATGATTCTAAATAATCTTAAAATAATCTTTTAAATAAATCAAAATAATTTTTTTCTTATTTTAAATAGCAGTTTTTGTAAATGTGTCTGTACGTTTTTTTTTATTTTATAAGAAGTTAAATATTATTTTTGTTATTTTTATTTCTGAATAAAACAATCCAGTATTAAATATTAATTGGTCCTAAATTAATATTCCAAGTGCAATAATCTGACTGAATTTTATACGTTTTCCTGTTTCCTTGATAACAAAAGTCGTCAGGAAGGCGAATTAGATAACTCGTTTAACCACATAATCAAATATAAGGAGAATAACGCGATAATAATAATATAATAATGATAACAACGCACCATTTCTTGTTTTCTTATACATGGCAATTTAGTATTAACCTGAAGTAATCTTTATAGTTGCAAGATTGATACGAATAATTGCGAAGGAAAAATGTGTTTAACCTATATAAATAAATATAGGTATTTCTTTCAAAAAGTTATAATACAGAAGCAATAACATAATAGTGGGGGAATTTTGCTACAAGTTTGTGCTCTCTCGCTATTGTAACGATTAATCTCTACTTGGAAAGTTTCCAAAAATCGACCACAAGGGACGATTAGCAATGTCCTGGCAATCCCGTTGCGAATAATTTCAATTGCAGTCTTTTTCATTCGTCGTCTACACCATCTTTTCTCCCCACGAACGACTCCCCAATCACGATCACATATTTATCATTAAATATAGGCGTAGCATTCGCATCGAGGAGATGTTTGAAGACTTCGTCCCGCAGGAAGAACGTTTCTTGTGTTTCGCAAAACGGGCAAAACTTCCACGAATCTTCCAGATTTCCGTGACGCGTTTACGGAACCCGAGAAGACCCGACAGAATTCCCTGAAATTTCTTCTCGCGGAGAATCGAAGGGGTTTCTCGAGCGACCCTTACGAAAGAATGTCGATCGGAGAACTGGATCGCCGGTACGAGAGGCAGTCCAGTAGTGGTGCTGTGGCCGGGTACAGAGAAATTGGCATCACGAGGGGCCAGCTGGCGGACTAATGCGGTCCCGCAATGATCCGCGAGGACGAGAAGACGGTGGTGGGCCCCAGGTGGAAGAACTATGTAAGAGGCGAAGCGCGAAGCGGACGGGACGAGGTCGTCTCGCCGCCGGCGGCGGCGTGGCTCAGGTGCCAGAAGGTGGCAGAAGAGGTTGGCCTTATAGAGGGTTTATAGTTTGCGTAGGATAGACGATGAGCGTCGAGGTCGACACGCTGGAACTCGAGGTCTTCGAGGTGAGTCTTCAACCCCTCTCGAGGACGCGACGAACGGAAGTCGCCGCGAAACGCGTCAAAAGGAAGCGATCGCTCCTCTTTGGAGGAGATAACGAGGAGATGCGAGAAAATACGAAATGCTTGACACGATCAGCTGCATTTACATGAAAATTCTATTTATTATTCATTTGCTTAACTTCTGCTTTATTGTCTTATGCGACATCTTTGATTTAGAGACAACTTTTTGAGAATTTTGTTGTTTCATTAAAAAGATTCAAATAAGTAGAAATTTTTGATATATTAGCATTTTTGGTTTTTGTTTTTTACGTTATATTAATGTAGAGGAAATGGATAAATTATATTATTGTTGAATAATTTATATACATGAAAATTCGAATTTATTATTAATTGCTTAACTTCTTCTGCTTTATCGTCTTATGCGACACTTCTGATTAAGAGAAAATATTTTAGAATTTTTTGTTTCGTTAAAAAAAGTCAAACGAAAGAAATTTTTGATATATTAGAATTTTATTTTTTTCTTTTTTTAATGTAGAGGAAATGGATAAATTATATTATTATTGAATAATTTTTTATTAAGTAAAGAAGAGATGATATTTTCTCTAAAGATTGTTATGTGTATAATTAGCAAATTTCAGTATTTTATGATAAATATCTGATTTTACATATGACTTGTGCTTACGTAAAATTAATGATTACACACTATAGAATTATAGTTACACTAGCCTGTTACATAATACGATGCGAAGAAGTCAAGCATGTTTTTCAGTAAATATATGTTGATTGCATCTCCTTTTAAAAACATTTGATTAATTCATGTTATATGTATATTTGCTAGATATACGTAGATTTTTCAAATTTTACGATAAATACCATAAATTTTACAATAAATATTACAAAGTACTACAAAAAATTACAGTACATAATATACATGTGCATATAAAATTCGATATTTTTTTACGCTCGCAAGATGTGCAAAAAATTTTTGATTTTATTCTACCGCGAATTGAACACAATTCGTTGGAAGAGCAATTTGACTTTTCAAGTACGCAACACCGAGGCTAAAGAGTTATGCAACTTTCGATACTATGCAATAGACTTCCGTTCGCTGGCCCGCGTGCTGTTTGACAAGTAATGCGCTTTGAACGTGACTTTGTTGGTGAACATGATTGAGTTATTACATACCGCGAAACATATGTCTGTTTAATAATTTGCAAGATTAATACGGATGCATCCCTATCCTTACCCAGTTTCGATTCTTATTGCATCTTATTAGTCATAACAGTCAGACCATTCATACCTAGTTGTCAAAAAGATACTTAAACTAATTGATTTACCTTGTCATATAATCGTTGATGTATATAATCCACTTGTAAATATCTCAATTATGGAAAGTGTGCAAATTTTTACGAGAAAAATATATATAGAAAATATTTTTTTAAATATAAAATATAAGTTTTTTTTTTGTACGATCTAATTTCTTCGTAAAGTTTTATTTTCGCATCAACAACCGTCTTGTATTTCCTTAAATGCAAGCTCAATCTTGTTACACATGAAATTGCCATCGCGTGTAACTTCGAACCAGCTTGCAAGAGTAAATCGGAGTATTTGAGCCAGTCAGTCGAATTTTCGTACAGTTTGGTCAAGCAAGCTCCGTACATGTTTTTAGCTATTACCGAGAATTTTAACGTAATGTAAAGTCAACATGCGAATTGGATGAACTGAAAAGAACTGAAAAATAATCCAGATAATATATATAATACTAGACTAGAGATATTAGATAACACAATAATAATACAATAAATCGATATATTTATTCTGACGTTAAAAAATTATGAGAAAATTATAAGATGCATCTCAACATCGAACAATTCATGCATATGTATTATATGCATTTTGATATTCTCACATCATCATTAAACTTTGACAGAGATCTTTCGCGCGTCATTCACAGAGAAAAAAGGAAATTCAAAGACGACAAACGCGCACTCGCGGCTTATAACTCAACAAAGTTCTTATAGTCGTTTAACTTTTACGTCTATCGATGTACTGAAGCTTTTTATCGCGAGTACCGGAAAAATGTCTCGATGCATTTTGTCCGTGACATGTTTTCATGCACGCGTGTTGCGCGGATCTATACTCTCATATACACGCCGCGCTGCTTTTCACGCGTTTTCTAGAGTACCCACGATCTTCGGCGAGTTTATTTTATACACCACATGAATCGGGTAAACTGCTGGCAAAGTAGTACACACGGTGCAATCGATATTTACGCGCATGAAGAGTATATTATAACGATGGTTATGTCTCCAATCGAGGCACACACACGCACGCGTATATTCATTTTTTTCATTATCGCAACATTCTCGTCTGAATATTTATTTATCGTAGAAAACAGTAATGTATAAATTTTAACTGTTTCTACACAGAGATTTTCTCTTAAAATTTACCCTGAAAATCATGATAATCGTGGGACAATATGATATTGGAATAATTTTATAAGAGTTTCTCTGATTATTATTTATTAAAATAAACAATATTAATATCTATTACAATAAAGATATAAAATATGTTTGATTAATTTTAATATGTACAAATTAATATTTTTTATTGTATAGTGTAAATATTAATCAAAGAAGCTCTTATAAAATTCTGTCACACGGTTACCATGATTTTCAAGATAAATTCTAATTGTAAGAGAAAATTTTCCGTGTATATTACACATGAAATTTAATTATTATGTCTAAATTTTAGCTATGATAGCTAATATTTTTTAGCTGGAGAATTTTCCGTTAAACTATAGTTAAAAAATATTAATTACCATTACATAGTTAAAATTTAGGTATGGTGGCTAATTATTCCCGCGAGAGATTTAACAAATTAATTATCATTTAATTGATTTGAATAAGATCAGTTTTTCATTTAGGCAACGCGATTTCTAGTAAAAATGCAATATTGCGAGATCAATGTCGCGAAGTTTTGTAAGGTTTCTCAAAGTGGCCGATTTATTTTTAAACGTCGACGCAAACAAGATTTGCAGAAGTAGACGGCGGCGCCTAATTTAATCCTATTGTATACTTTGGCAAGTATTAAATCAAATAATCACACCATAGTCGCCTGAATCTGCTCGTCTTAAGAAAAATCTTGATTTTGATCTTTTCTAACAATTTCGCATTAACGAGATCATATATCCTTTGTATTCACGACACATTAATTTTTCATCACATACCTCTATCCTGCACCCCCGATCTCCATTCATTCGGTTTTCTCTACGAAAGAAATCACGCGTAATAAGCCACGAAAATCCCCATATTCTTTTACCATGATCATGAAAATTAGACACGAAAAAGCGCATCTATCGTGCCAAACGGCGTGTCCTCGACCGATCGTTTCTACCGTCCTTGAACGTGAATCGAGTAACGTGAGCGTATTCATGTCGCGCGACCATAAGGTGAAGGATTACGACGACGAGGCCGAATTAGCGGATGCGTCGCTACGTCGTGGTACCGCGAGGACGTCCAGGAGCAGCGAGCCAGGTAGCCGCAGATGTTCGACGCAGGAGGCTGAGGAAGAGGACAACAACGGCGACGGCGGCGGCGGCGTCGGTAATAACGGAGGAAGCCGCAGGAAGCGGAAGAAGCGGCGGAAAACGCAGCGGAGCAAGTTGCAGCTGCAGCAACCGCAACTGGAGGTGACGATCGGCAGCGGTGGTCAGCATCAGCGGTCGCACGCGCTCGTCCTCGGCTCGTCCTCCGACGAGGTCGAGGCGGTGGGCGAGTGCTCGAAGAGGGACTCGTGCAGCAGCCTGGGCGGCGGTAGCCGGCACAACACCCTACGGGAATCCCTGCTGACCGTGTTGGGCAAGCTGGTGATCTGGAAGGGCACCAGGTACCGCTCTGCCACCGCCGCCTCGTCCTCCTCGTCGGTGCCGCCGAATTCGCCGCCCGCCACCGAGTGCATCGGTCGTAGCACGTCCTTCTTCTCCAGCGGTGAGTTCCCACGGGGGGTTTCTCTTTTTCCCTGGGAGTCGCACCGCTGGTCCCAGTCAAGGTCCCGAGCGATGATTGCGATCTCTAGACTCCGACTTGTGCATATATATATATATATTTTTTTTTTTTTTTTTTTTTTTTCGTGTCGTAGGCAAATGTCGATACATACAGCTACATATAGAGAGAATTTCTTGCTCTGCAGAAATTGTTATATCTGATTTTTATATGCGCGACTATGTATCTTATTAATAATAATAATTTTTGGGGGAAATTTTTTTTGAAAAGGGATTCACGACACAGGGATTCCTTGACACAGTCGCGATTTGGCACCGGCCGTGTACGCGTTCTATTTAACTGACATATTGTATTTACGTTTATATATCACTTTTCTCGACGTAATTATCGCAGGACAGAATGGTGCATGCGCGAGTTACGCAACGGTATGACGATCAATGTTACGATCAATGTTATTTTAATGCAAGTTTCAGCAAACGTCTACTTTGCAAGATTATCAAGGTTCCGCACCTTGGACATTCGAATAATTTATTAAATTCCATAAATAAAATATGAGTGTATATGTAACACCCACGTACTTTTCACGAATACGTGACAGTGAGGTGTGCCCGCTACGTAAGATCGATTTGATCGTTTCTTCGTGGTATAAGGTATAATACACTACTGCGCTGGACTTTACAATATTTCGCACGACAAGCCAACGATTAATAGTTTATCCAGTTATGCGGAACTGCCGCAATAGATATATAACGAGCGAGTGTAAAGCAATACGTTATAGATTACTCGATTAACTACGAAAAAATTCAACTGCAATAGAGTAACAGTGTCTCTTCCATTTCACGATCGTTCGAATTGCATTTTGTATTATAAAATAATCTCATCTAGTTGTACAATCCGTGCGAACAAATTGATTTTTTTCTTAATATCTTTAATTATTTAATGCAATATATATATATTTTTATGTTACTTGCAATGCAAATGACAAATATTTAATGAGAATCATTGATTATTTTTTTATAAATTTAAAGGCGTATGTACACATAATAAGTGTTTTGTTTATTTTGTCATCTTTACAGAAACAGAGAGGCGGATTCGCGCCAACAATCGCGAGTACAACTCACAGTTTAATTATGCGGTAAGAGAAAATCTTGTTATATTTATTTATATTGTATTTCTTACTATTTTGTTAGAGTCTTATAAATATACACGGAAAGAATTTTCTCTTGAAATTTATCTTGAAAATTATGGCAATTGTGGAACAATATGGTATTGAAAAAATTTGTATAAGAATTTCTCTGATTAATATTTACCACAATAAAACATATTAATTTAGTGGAACATATTTTTTATATCTTAAGATGTTAATATTTTTTATTGTGATAAACATCAATCAGAGGAACTCTCATAAAATTCTTCCAATACCATATTGTTCCATGATTACCGTGATTTTTTTTCAGGGTAAACAAGAGACAATTTTCTCTGTGTAAAATTAAAAATTATATATTGTTAGAAAAAAAAAATTAATGTTTGAAGGGGATGACAAAAAGATTACGTACGAATATTTTTATTATTTTGCAGAATAATTACATCAAGACGTCCAAGTATTCGGTTCTGACGTTCCTACCATTGAATTTGTTCGAGCAGTTTCAGCGGCTCGCTAACTTTTACTTCCTATGCCTGTTGGTGCTTCAGATGATCCCCGCCATATCCTCCTTAACCCCTATCACCACAGCCATACCGCTTATAGGGGTGCTCACGCTCACTGCCGTCAAAGATGCCTACGACGACTTTGTAAGTTTCTTTTCTTATCATTAAATTGCTCTCGTTATTTTCACCACATTCTGTGGAAATGTACAAAGACGATCGAATGAGCTCTATATTAAAAATTAGTATCAAAACTGATATCTCAAGTAGTTGCAAACTTGAAAACGTCTTTTAGAGAAATATGTAGATAAAAAAATGATTAAATTTTTGAAAAGAAAACAGGGCGTATACTCTTCTGGGAGAAAGCTTGAAAACCTGGTATTCTCAGGAAATTTTGTTCTACCTTAAAAAATCAGGGAATTCTCATGGAATTTAATTGGCATTCAGGAAATTTTTTAAAAAATTGCTTCTTTGATAACTTCTTACTCTTATTTAGCACTTAAGAAATATATGTCTAATATATCTTTGTAATATTAATATAATTAAATTTTTATTAGATTTTTTTATTGGCAATATTTGGCATCTATTTTTAGTATCAAGATTTTATATAAGTTTAATAGAAACGTGTTTGATGTTTTAATAGGTAATATTTAAATAAATTAGTACTCTATTTAATAAATAAATAAATAAATAATTAATAATTAAATAAATAATTAATTTAAATAAGTTAGTATTTCTTAAAAGAAGTTTATAAATTATATTTGTTTCATAATTTTATTTTATATTTTTGCATATATTTTTAGCGTTTAGGTATGATGATACTCGTACTTTCTTATTGTCCAAATTAATTTTATAATTAATAAATTAATGTTAAATGCATTCTTCTTTCTCATTGATAATTTTGCAATTGTATGTATTGAAACATTAGAAATACAATACAGAAATTTATATTAAAAATCTGCATTTATTGGAATTGTAATTTTAAAAATCAGGGAATTCTCAGTTCTCCAAAATTTGAGTAGACACCCTGGAGAAAAAAATAAAATATTCGCGAAATAATGTGTGGTAATTGATGAATTTTTAGCAACGGCATAGCAACGATTCTCAAGTAAATAATAGAAAATCCCGAACATTGCGGGGTACTAATCTTCGCGAGGAGAAATGGTCGCAAGTTCAAGTGGGCGATGTAATCAGAATGGAGAACGATCAGTTTGTCGCAGCGGACGTTCTGCTCCTGACGACGAGCGAGCCGAACGGTCTCTGTTATATCGAAACAGCAGAATTGGACGGGTACAGTCTAAATAATCGCTCAATTATACACAATTAAACATGTACACATCTGTAGAGATAAACCATTGCAATAATCTGTGAAATTTGTACAGGGAGACGAACTTGAAATGTCGTCAGTGTCTGCCCGAAACCGCCGAGATGATGGATAATCATGAATTGATTGGTCAATTCGATGGAGAGATCGTTTGCGAAACCCCGAATAATTTGTTGAATAAATTTGATGGAACTCTCACGTGGAGAGGACAGAAGTAAGATTGATTTAATATCGTAAATGAAAGAAAAAAAAGAGAACGGAGTGTAGCTTAAATGGAATATTCCGCGGTTGATCACGTTTCTTGCAAAAACTGGAAATAGCTAGTTCTTGTTTTGCGCGTGTATCGAGTGTATTTAATTATCTATATATATATATATATATATATATAATTTATATCGAGTGAAATATATCGCCATTAATGTTTTGCAAATATTGCAGGTACGCATTGGATAACGACAAGATTATTTTACGAGGCTGCGTCCTCAGGAACACGCAATGGTGCTATGGCATGGTGATCTTTGCAGGCAAGGATACCAAATTGATGCAAAACTCAGGGAAGACCAAATTTAAGAGGACCTCTATAGATAGGCTGCTGAATCTTCTCATCATCGGGATAGTGTTTTTTTTACTTTCCTTATGTTTATTCTGCATGGTCGGCTGTGGTATTTGGGAAAGCCTGGTAGGTCGTTATTTCCAAACGTATTTGCCATGGGACTCCTTAGTGCCGAGCGAGCCCATAACCGGTGCCACAGTGATCGCCCTACTCGTGTTCTTTTCGTACTCAATCGTATTGAACACAGTGGTGCCAATCAGTTTATATGTGAGTGTCGAAGTTATTCGATTCGTTCAATCGTTTTTGATAAATTGGGATGAGGAAATGTACTACGCGCCCACAAAAACGCACGCTAAAGCTAGGACTACCACGTTAAACGAAGAGTTGGGCCAAATAGAATATATATTCTCTGATAAAACCGGGACATTGACGCAGAACATAATGACTTTCAACAAGTGTTCTGTAGCAGGAAAATGTTATGGCGACATCATCGATGAAGTTACCGGCGAGATCATCGATTTGAGCGAGGTGAGTCGTTTCTTTCATTAATGCGAAGATCTCTAATTCTCGATGCTGACGATAGGGTACGTGCTACACATGTTCATGTTACTTATTACAAAATTATATATATATTGTACACGATAAGAGAAATTAAACGTTATCTGCATTTTAGAGCTATGCTTCCAATGTTGCGCGAAAAAGATATTTAGTCATATATGCTTCCGCTGAAAATTCTTTGTTATTGTATATAGTGGAATCGTATTGCATTGGGAATTCAATGATAGAATGATATAACATTATATTATTTAATATAATGATATAACATTACTCTAATATATTCCTTTTTATTGTAATTTTCATTATTTTAATATAATTTACAACTGATAATGATTATGCGAGAAATTATAAAATGTATCCTTTTTTTGCAATTGTTTTAGCAAAACATGTTACAACATATATCACTAGTATGCAATTAGTATTGAAAATGTTCTCGCACACATTGCTTATTATAATTTGTAGATTATTCTGAGTGTCGATATACATTGTGATTTCTTTAAATCATACACGATGTTTTCCTTTAGTTACATACATGTAAATATAATTTCAATACGTATCATGGTCGTATCTTTGCAAGAGATTTCATATACATCACTTAGCATGTGTGTGCTGCATGTATAGACGGACAAAGCTGTTGTTCCAATGCCGACGATGCGATGGAAGAGCGGACAGGAATTCGTACGTCCAGTTTATACACCCTTAAGTGGTCCGAATGTACGTCTTCTGGAACAAGCAGATAGAGTATCCAATACAACACCGGAACCTGGCATCAACGGCAGCCCAAAGATTCCACACAAGTCTTCAGTACGCATGTTGATAATTAGCACCTCTTGTCACGGAACCTGTACATGCTATCGCTTTTTATCTGTTTGTCATTGCGATTGTACACATTACATTCAACATTATCTGTTTATCATTGCACTCTATATCACGCACAGTATCATGTAAGTCAAAGCATTTCTAGTATCTTTGTTGCACTCAATAAAGTAACTCGTATCTCAATCATATCTGTATTGATGACTTATGAACTATATTTGTATCGCATTCGTGTTCTCTTGCACGTTACAACTTTATGCTTTATAAAATAGATACGCTACTGTTTGCTCTTATTTTTTTTCTGCTATATTAATGTGTTAAGACTAACTTCTTTCATAATTTTCTTGTAGTTTATACATGCTTCAGAGGTAATTCATATATATATATATATATATATATATATATATATATATATATATATAAACTTATGTATTTTTTAACGAATTAATGAATTTATTTTTATGGAGACAAAGTATATTATTCTGAGTAATACGTATGAAAATATCTAGCTTTGGTCTAGCTTTTTTATTTTGTTTTTTAACAACAGTGGATTTTTTTCGTTAATAAGATTAACTTTCTTCTCTTTCTACCTAACTAACTTTGTTATTAATATATGTGAATAACAAACGCAAAATTCTTGAAAGATTTCGTCGTACATTTTACAGACAATGCCACCTTTGGATTTCTCGTTTAACAAGGATTACGAACCGGACTTCAAGTTTTACGATCCCGCACTGCTTGAAGCCGTGAATCGAGAGAATCAGGATGTCCACAGTTTTTTCAGATTGCTGGCACTCTGTCACACTGTTATGCCGGAAGACAAAAATGGCAAGATCGAATACCAAGCGCAGTCGCCCGACGAAGCTGCCCTCGTATCCGCTGCTAGAAATTTTGGTTTTGTCTTCAAGGAAAGATCGCCCAACAGCATAACGATCGAAGTGATGGGGAGAAAGGAAATATACGAATTACTCTGCATTTTGGACTTCAATAATGTACGAAAGAGAATGTCTGTAATTTTGAGGAAAGACGGACATCTTCGATTGTACTGCAAAGGAGCGGATAATGTTATTTACGAGCGATTGAAAAAGGACAGCGAAGAAATAATGGCAAAAACATTGGATCATTTAAATAAGTTTGCAGGCGAAGGTTTAAGAACATTGTGCCTTTCCGTGAGGGATTTGGACGAAAGCTTTTTCAATAATTGGAAACAACGTCATCAAGAAGCGGCATTAAGCCAAGAGAATAGAGACGATAAGCTGGATGCAATTTACGAAGAGATAGAGAAAGATATGTCATTGCTAGGTGCTACTGCCATTGAGGATAAATTGCAAGACGGTGTACCTCAGACCATTGCCAATCTGAGTGTCGCTGGTATTAAGCTTTGGGTATTAACTGGTGACAAGCAGGGTAAATGTTTTAAGAATATAATTATTATGTGTTAGAGTAATATTAAGATTATTCTTTTCAACTGAACTAACTATCCTAGTTCAGAGTTTATCTTTTTTTACTCTACATTGAAAAGAAAGAGATAAACTCTGAATTAGTATAGCCAGTTCAGCTGAAAACAGATTTATTATCACATTGAACTTTCACAGAGACAGCTATCAATATCGGATACTCGTGTCAATTGCTGACGGATGATCTTACGGATGTTTTCGTGATAGATGCAACGACTTACGACGGCGTGGAGACACAATTGACGCGATATTTGGAAACCATCAAAACAGCCTCGACCCAACAAAAACAGCCGACTCTCTCCATCGTCACATTCAGGTGGGACAAGGAAAGGTCAGGCACAGGAAAGAGACGGAGTACAATCTATTAACTTCTTCTATTGCTGATTCTGATTAACGCATTCCTTAAAAAAAAAAAAAAAAAAAAAAAAAAAAAATTCTCATAATGAATGTGGCTATGTTTCATGTAATGCTTTCTATGTTTATATTGTTGCGATTATATAAGAATTTATTGTAATTAACCACAGAAGACTTTTATGCTTTATATTTAAAGCTAGTGGATCTTGCGGATCTTGCAACACAGTTCAAATTATAATATATAATGATTACTTAGAAAGTATGAAATAAAAACATTTTTAGGCATTTATTTTCGGACAATTATAAGAATGTGATAACAAATCATACTTTGTAACAGCGCTTAATTATTGTATGTGCATTGGTTTTGTACATCTCATCTTCTATTTATATCTATCGCAAAGATCCAACTTAACGATTTGCATGTATTTAATATAATATTATCTAGTATTTTTTATACTTAAAAAGCATTACAAAAATTATCTTTTATATCTTGCAACTGTCAAAGATATCGAGACTTGCTACATTATTGTTGATAATATAATCAGCAATATAACCAAGCTAAAGCTGTTTAGAATGATAGATTGATTGGTAGAAATCTGACTTTTTAAATCACACTTCAGATATTTTTCAGATACTGCACATATCATATCTGAGGTATTCTACTATTTAGTGATATATTTATAGTCATAGGTATCGAAAATTATCATGATGCTTGATATTCACTCCTTCTCTTTCTGTATGCTTAATAATATAATCTTAGTGAAATCATCATATATTAACATAATTAGTATGTTGCTTGTGTCACGTTCTTGTATCTGTAGTTATTAATACAACGCACTGCGTATCATTTATGATTAATGTGCATTATTTTTAGTAACATAAAGTTTCAAAATTTCTTATTTTTATTAATAATAAGATTGAGCGATTTATTACCTATTTTTTCTTTTAAGAAATTGAGCAAATGGATACCAGATCGTTATTTATTTTGAAATAACTATACATACTTTGCTTGAAAGCTGTTTTTTTTTGCACAGCAGTGATACAGAATACAATCCTAGTAGGGATGAACAAGATGAACATGAAATGGAGCATTCGACAGGATTCGCAGTGGTCATTAATGGACATTCTTTAGTTCATGCATTGCATCCACAGCTGGAACAGCTTTTTCTAGAAGTGTCCAGTCAATGTAAGTCTGAATCGATCATATTTAGATCATATTTAGAATGAATATTTGACGTAGTACGAATTTTACAGGTAAAGCTGTAATTTGTTGTCGAGTAACACCGCTACAGAAAGCGATGGTCGTCGAATTAATTAAGAAAAATAAATCCGCGGTGACTCTAGCAATTGGCGATGGAGCCAACGATGTCTCGATGATAAAAACGGCTCACATTGGTGTTGGTATTAGCGGGCAGGAAGGATTGCAGGCCGTATTGGCTTCGGACTATTCGATAGGACAATTTAGATTCTTGGAAAGATTACTTTTGGTCCATGGCAGATGGTCGTATTACAGAATGAGTAAATTTCTTAGGTATTTTTTTTATAAAAACTTTGCGTTTACCCTCTGCCACATCTGGTTTGCCTTCTTCTGCGGATTCAGTGCACAGGTAAGACATTTGGAAATTTTACATTATTATTATATTATAATAATAAGATGAATGAAAGATATATAAGTAGAAAAAACAAAGAACAAAAATGATGTTTCAAAGGCGAATATGATCTATAATTCTCCTTTGTAAGAGCTTGCTCCAAAGTCGAGATTTATTTGAAATATGAATTTAATAATTTATCTGATAATACATTGTGGAAAGTAGTAAATGACTTGTAAGCAATGAAAATTACACAATGGTACAATCATATTTTGTATATATTTTCTTGCAGACTGTATTTGATCCTATGTACATTTCTGTCTACAATCTGTTTTATACCTCGTTGCCAGTTTTGGCAGTTGGCATTTTTGATCAGGATGTTAATGACAAGAACAGTCTAATGTATCCAAAATTATACGCACCAGGATTGCAGAATTTACTCTTTAACAAGAAGGAATTTTGTTGGAGTGCTTTGCATGGATTTTATGCTAGTTGTGTATTATTTTTAGTACCTTATGGTAAATATTTTGCATATACTTATTAAGAAAGTTGTATATTAATGTTTATTTTCAAATTATAACAACATACATTTATATATGCACATTTTGTATATTTTAACAGGAACATACAAAGATGGGGTGTCACCAAAGGGTTACGTACTTTCTGATCACATGCTGCTGGGCAGTGTAGTAGCTACTATATTAGTTATAGTCGTGACCGTTCAAATAGCCCTCGACACGTCGTATTGGACAGTTTTTAACCACATCATGGTGTGGGGTTCACTCATTTGGTATTTTATTTTAGATTACTTCTATAACTTCGTCATAGGTGGTAGTTACGTGGGCAGCCTCACGATGGTACGTATCATTGCACGAATTATTTAAGACTCCTGGATCCTTGCTGCGTAGATATTGGATTTTGACATTAGAGGTGAAAAAGTATACATACTAAAAAAACTCTTAAATACCATTTTTAAATGAAAATATATTTTGATGAAACACTATTTCAGATGGCTTTAGCACATTTTAAAATATTTCGAAAATTATTCTTTTCCCTTGACAATCAATCTGAACTGAGTCTCATATTACAGTCATTTTACAGCTGTTGATTGATTATAAAAAGAAAAGGATAATTTTTGAGATATTTTAAGAGTGTACTAAAGCCATCTGAAGTGCTGTGTCATCGAAATATTTTTTTTATTTTATAATGGCATCTAAGAATTTTTAGCGTGTTTTTTTTCTCGCCTCTGACATCACAATTCCAACATGGTCAGCGAGGAGTCCCAGGAGCTTTAAGTTCTTCAAAATTTCAAGTATTTTAAGCATTTAACTTGCGTTCACAGGCTATGTCGGAGGCGACTTTTTGGTTCACAACGGTGATATCTTGTATAATCCTCGTTATACCAGTACTGTCGTGGCGATTCTTCTTTATGGATGTCAGGCCGACATTGTCCGACAGGGTCAGACTGAAGCAGAGGCTGGCACAAATGCGTTCCCGACAAAGTCAGGATATACTGCGTACACCATCTACGAGACGTACACGACGATCTCTACGTTCGGGCTATGCCTTCGCTCATCAAGAAGGTTTCGGCAGACTTATCACGTCCGGAAAAATTATGCGCAAATTGCCAAATGGTGCTGATTTTAAGTTTTCTATGCCGTTTACGAACAATGTTACAAAACAAGTTAACATTGCCACAACATCACCAAAGGACAACAGTGCATCTAGAAATTCGCACACATTGGACACGATTAATTTATAATTACTCAAATCGTTAGTTAGAACTCAATGCAAGACACTAAAGTGCAGGTGATTCTAGTGAATTTTTCTTAATTTATTTAGTTATGAATGTGTGTTAAGTCGAAATTTTTAATGCATCGAATTTATTGATTTTCCAGTGTATCCCATTGAAATCGTACCTCTATTTCTTCTTATTTTCATGAACTGAAAGGCATAAGTGATATATTATATCCAGTATTCGAGAGGATCTCGTAAAAAATGTCTGTGATTATGTTACATTTTAATTTAAACATTTATTTATTTGAAAAATATTTTTTCGAACAATTAGAATCACTGTTATACAATTTATAATGAATGCCTATGAACAACGATAATAGTAATATTAAAACAAATGCACATAATCTTTAATATAAGAAATTCCAGTGGGATACATTGAGTACACTATAATAGAAGTAGCATATGCTATTTATGTCTATACATCACGTTAAGCATTTATGGATCTGTTATAATTATGACTTAAATATGTATTCACGTGTTCAATAATTTTTTCATTTATATTTTTGCACTTTTGCTAATTAAATGTATGCGACATATACACATTTCATTTAATATTTTGATGCAATTGTTTTTAAGTACATGATTATTTTATAATCACATGTACACTGTATGGGAAAAATAGCTTATGCTACATTAGAACGTTTTTAATTGTTATTATGAATTTTGTATATGTTAGAAAACAATTCTGAATATCTCAGCATATTGTGAACAATCTTTGGTTTTTTCCAACAAATGTTATGATAATTATATGTGCTTAGGTTCTTTCTTCATATATTGATATAGAACAACATTGAAATAAGTATTAATAGAAAATGTCGAAAAATGTATTTTATTTGATCTAAAATTAAGGTTGATTTTCAGTTTAATAATTGGATAGATGAATTTATTATGGTTACTTATTCACACATATATTATGAGTGAACTGTTAATTTATTAATAAAATATAATACTGAAATAAAATTCTTTTGCACTATATATATATATATATACATATATATATATATATATGGCATTTCTCTCGTTGAAAGTTTTAAACGATTGGAAGAATATGTTCTCAGTATTTAGTACTGTTTATATTTTTTGGTCCATTTTAAAAACTGTAGTATAAAAATTAATGTAATAATGGTAAAGAGAATAATTTGCATTATCATGCACTCCTCATGTATATAACAGAAATGTCATATAGAGAAGTGTCAAAATCTTGTAAAAAAATATCTTGTCTCTTGTATTATATTATTCTAGTATGAACATAATTATTGTAAAAACAGAAAACGCGTTTACACGATATATTACGATAAGAAAAATAGTAGTTACATTGATAATTGCCTTTATAAGATATAAATACAACAAACGATTTAAAATATTATATCATAGCATTGATTGTAAATATTTTAAAGAGATATATATATTATATATTAAATGTTAAGTATACATTTTTTAAAAGAAAGTAATATATAGTTAGATCGATTTAAAGGAAATACGAAGATAATAGCTATATTGTATTACATTATCGCGGATAAAAAGTTTGCCTTGGACTGACTACTGAATATATATATATATATATAATATTAAAGTGAAAAAGAAGAAACAGTAGTGAAACAATGGAGTATGTATTTCTACTTTTAATATGCATAAAGCTTAGGGAGAAATAGTCTGTATGGGGGGAAAAATGTTTCCACAATCAAACCATCTTTCTCAAATGAAGAACTTTAAAGTTTCGGTTGCTTTGAAATATTGTGCCTAATCGTTAAACTTATACAGAGCGTCTCAAATTCTCACATAAAATTTCATTCGTTTACGTTTATATAAGATGTACTTTTCGTTTTCTGTGAATAACAAACAAATGTAAAATAAGTGTGTAGATTACTTTAAATTATTAGTTTCACAGCCGTAGGCATTCATTAATTTTTGCAATAATCTCTTTTGTATCATAAAATATATGCTCATCAGAAATTTGCAATACAAATATGAATTCTCTCAAACAAGCTTCTGAAGTTTTTCTTTTGCTTATCATAAAATATCTAATTTTTATGTCTTAAAATAAATTATAAGTGTAGTATAACATCCATTTTCAATTAAAATGATAATAATTGATGAGTTTTATGTTGACATCCCATTGTATATTATTTATAAAAACAAAATTGTTTTTCATTTCTTTTTCAAAATTTTCTTAAAAATGGAGAAATTTTATTTCGAAAATAAAGTTTACTAATAATAAATAAGGCATTGCCGAATGATTTTTGCATGTGATGAAGATAACATACTTATCAAGAATTATATAAATATATTTAAAAATTAAAAACCACTAGAATTATATAATAAATTTCGTCAATATCGAAACACACACATGAATAAATACATACTGTCACAATAATTTTTTATTATTGATGCATAAACATGTCGCTTTTCATATACGGGAAAAGTATATAATTACGTACAACCAAAAAACGTAATAGCTTATATTCTTTAGAAAAATTGATTACATTTAGTTTCATTATATTTATGTTATTCATAATAATCTTTTATCAGTTTATGCAAGATTGTTAGCGCGTGTGGTAATAATGTACGATGTAATTCAATATTACAAGTAACATCCTTATCTGCAAAATTAATATCAAAACTCTGAAAAGATGTATTTTGTAACATATGTATGTTTTAGATACATTAAATTTTTTTATTTTAAAACTAAACAGACAAAGCTTTCTATTTACGTCTAAATTAATATTTTGTTGTGGTTTACGTTGTGAGAAAATTATGCAAATTTTGGAGATCTTGATAATTAATATTGATGTGCTTACTTAATGTAAGGCATATAAGAATAACATATAATTATAAAGTATTGTTGATTGCATAAGGTGTTATGTGTATGTTACAAATCAAATACTGAATCAAATTAAAAAAAAGCAGAATGTGTCTGTCTGCTGCATGTGCTCTATTGATTATACATTAATTGGTAGATATAGAATTTTCAGAAGAAAAAAACTTCAATTTTAGTAAGTTTTTATGTGATTCTGTATCTCTCATAAACAGTTTATATATATATATATATATATATATATATATATATATATATGTGTGTGTGTGTGTGTGTGTGTGTGTGGTGTGTGTGTGTATATATATATATATATATGTATGTATATATACACTTTCTGCGAACAGTTCTCTTTTTCATTTATATATATTTTTTATAGGAATAATATATAACGCAATAATGTGAAAAATTAAATGAAATATAAATATACACATGCATAAAAAATATTTGAATATTTTTCACTCGAAATCATTATTTGTCAATAATTAAATTTGATATTTGATATGTCAACTTTTTATTGATACATTGTTACTTTCAATATAAAGGTTTACTATTAATTTTTATAGAAACTAATATCTTATTTCTTTAAATCCAACTGTTCATTAGTGGTAATAAATGTTAAAATAAACAAATTTCTCGATAGAGCCATGCAGAGGCGCGCATCTTACGCAAATCAATATTAAGATGCAAACGCAAATTAAAATTTAAGATGTTTCTTGTACGCGCTAATAAAATCTAATACAATTGCAAAATTATGTACTATATGTATGATAATATACGTAGACAACAAAATTAGAATATAATCGCAATACCGAGTAACATTTAATCTATTATACTTCTTAATTATTCTCGAAAAGACAGACATGAAAAAAATAATTCCATTAATATATGTAATGATACATTTTAAAACTGAATTCTTTTTATTATATTTATGTTTTTTAACAGACGCAACATAATAGCAAGAAAAATTCATATTCATCTTTTGTGTAAATCTCAATAATATTTTAATATTCTGATTATTCTATATCACACGACATATCTAGTGCTTAATCGTTTTATTTAAAACAGATTATTCGCGCGCGCGCGCGCGACCTTTTTTATTTCCATTGATTGTCGTGCTTCTTTATTTTCTTGAGAATTTCAATACTTAATATTAATATTATACACTTAAGAGCAATTGCTGTGTGTTATACAGAGATAGTACATAGATATTATAATTCAATTCGAATGAAAGGGGACCACAGTAAAAAGAAAAAAATAAATAAAAAGAATCTGTTAACGTGAATTTATCATTTCAACACATTTTATGATGCTTTTTGAAGTCAGACTTCTAATTAAATTACTTCTAATTTACTTATTGTTATCAAAATGTACTGGCGATTTAATCTATAACAATAAAACGAAACTATATACTTGTAATAATGTAATATATTGGCAATATAAGAGAAAAGTATGTAAATAAAATGTGCTTTGACACAGATTAAAATAATCTTCCGAGACTTGATATGTGTATATCTATAAATATATAAATTAACGATGGCCAATAATATCTCCAAACGCATCTTATATTGAAGTAATTATATAATTTATGTTACCAAGAACTTTTTACCTCTGAATTGATTAATTTGGAGAACGAATATGTACAGAATACGCACGTAAGCGTAAATTTTACTTCAGTATTTAAATATTTATCATCTTAAATTGTGCTTATGTATATTATCTTTTTCTTTTCAACTCCTTGTTCGGTCTTTATTGTTAAATTTAAGATATAGCATTGTTGCATTTTATATATTATGGGAACGGAATGATGAGAAACAGGTTTCTTCCCTTTATGCGAATGCAGCCAATTCGTGTTGATATGTGCATTAATATAATTAAGAATAATCTTGTACGAAATTGTATTTTTGTTGTAGTACAACAGTATTGATTTACAGTTAGATGTATGTACATATATTACATATATATTGAATACATAATATACATGTATATCGAACATGGATATACACTGACAATAGTTGGAGGTATTTTCAATGCAGTACAATCAAGTGTGAACATTATTTATAAAATGATAACAGAACGAACATTAAAGGTTTTTTTCATTCAAAACTTATTAATTCGTGAAATATATGTTTCGCGATAAAGTTTTTGTAATTTAATTCGTTTTCTTCTTTTCTTTTTATCTTCGAAAAGCTAATAAATACAATATGATCACACATCAGTGAATTGAAATATCCTCAGAGCATCTGTACTTACTCTGTGATGACGACTTTAGCTTAAAAAAAAATTTACTCGAGATTAATATTATACTACTAGTTTGTGATTTTAGCTAGTCGCTTCTTGTAAACTTTAAATTGGATGTTTCACAGTTTATAAAATCGTTCAAGCATCAAGCGTTTCTTACTCATTTTTAAAGTAATAAAGTATTATGCAGTGTAAAACGTTGTATATTTCAACGTGCATGTTATTATTGCTACCTGTATGCAACTCTTCCTATTCCTTTTTTTAAATTAATTTGTTTTTATCAACCATTTATTAATTGTCCAAACTTACTGTGATCTACTCAGAAAAGAGATTTCTTCAATACTCACATTAGAATTTTATTAGTTTCTTATCAAACTTTGTAAGTTTTATATAAGTCCCAAACTATATCGAATATTTGTAAATATTTCTAAGCACATATTGTTTATTTCACGTGTACGTACAGAAATTATTGAAGAAAAATTATAATATAATACTTTTATATCTGCTGCAATGTAATATAATACTTGCATATGCAGTATCACAAACTTCTGTTTTTCTAATCTTCTGAGATTTCTTGTACCTTGTGAATGATTTCTTGATTTAGCCATTTGTAATATCAATCGGTTAAAATTGTAATCTCTTAGCTAAAGAGGCACCTTCTATTGACTCGAGCAGTTTTCTTTTCAAACTAGGTCTTTCTTCACGTTGACGTTTAATGGTAGTAGGTAGAGGCAATTTAGATCCAGGTGTAGGTGCAGGTTTGTTACTGAAATATGGCATCTGTAGTGCCTGATCGCATGTACATCTTTCCAATGGATTCACGTTCAAGAAACTAGCAATTAAATCCAAAAGATCATCACCAGCAGCGGTGAATATATGCTTCAATGGTGTTCCAGGAAACGGTTTAAATTGAATGAAATCTGGCAATTCTTTCATTCCTGGCCATGTTTCATCTGTTGGAGTACCCAGTGTCTAAATAATAGAAAAAATATTCAATATAAAGACTAGAAAAAATATATATATTAAAATTATTTTTTAACAATATATTCTAAAGATTGATAAAAGTATACCTGAAATATCCTAGTAAGCTGATCCAAATCAGATTCACCAGGCAAAAATGGTACTCGCAGTAAAAGTTCAGCTAATATACAACCTATTGCCCACATATCAATTCCAGTTCCATAAAGTCTAGCACCATAAAGTAATTCTGGTGCTCTATACCATCTTGTGACAACTTGATGAGTATTTATACGATTAGGTGATCCAAAAAATTTTGCTAAGCCAAAATCTCCAATTTTGAGGACACCTTCTGAATTCACTAGCAAATTATTTGGCTTTAAATCTCTATGAAGTATCCAATTAAAATGAAGATAATCTAAGCCTTGCAGCGTTTGAATCATGTATGCTTTGATATTTGCTGCAGTTAAGACTATATTGCTGTCCTTTATTATCACTTCCAGATCAGTGTCCATAAAATCAAATACTAATGACACATTTGATTTATGACCAAAAACATCTGAAATTAAAATATATACTTATAACTATAAAAACTTATTTTTATATAAAACTGTGAAGTTTAATATCATTATTTTATTTTAAATAAATTATTAATCAAGTTTCTATATTATAATATAATAACACATACCCAATAAGCCAATGATATTGTCATGTTTTAATTCTTGCAGTAGTTTAATTTCTCGCAGAGCAGTTCTGTTTATGCCATCTTTGGCTTCTGCGCGACTTCCGACTTTGATCTAAAAATATAAAAAGATTAATACAACTTTATATACTATAAATTATACAAAATATATTTTCTATAGTAAGGAAAGTAACCTTTTTTACAGCCACTATTTTATTTGTTTTTACATCCTTTGCTTTGTAAACAGTGGCAAACTGAAATGTATAATATATTTATATTATGAATATAATATAATGTAAATAATTATGTAATTAGATTAGATATGATATATAAATAAATCTATATGTATAAAAATATATTGTGTATACACAAGTAAAAAAAGCATTTATGTATATAGTATTAGGAATAAAACAAGGTGTATAAAATTGACAAATTTTATACACCTTAATACACCTTCTAATAAAATAATAAATATTAAATATAGTATATAAAACAGTATAATAAAATATAAAAAACATTTTATAACCTGTCCTTCGCCCAAAAAGTCGATTTTCTCGTATCTCCGCACTTTTTCCATTATTGCAAGAAGTTGATCCATATATGAGAATGTTTTTTTTACAAATAATTTCTAAATAATGCATTCGTTGTAACACACCACAATATTTCACTTTCCTCGATGTATTTACAGATTTTAGTACACGAAGGCATGAAGGATGAAGAACCATAAAAAGGTTGTGTTCGAAAATCTACCAGGTGCACTGATGAAATTTTATTGACCAATCAAGTACAGGCAGTAACGTAAGTGGTAACCAATCAAAAATATAGATTGAAAATTTCGTACTATGATTGGTCGGTTCTTTTCCAGCTGAAATTTGATTGAAAACGCAGTTTTTTTTTTTTTTTCAAATCGGAGCAGAATCGTCACTTCTGCTTGGAACTTCCAAGCAGGTTAGGTCTGATATTTTCATTCAGAAAAATGTTTATTCAAATTCGACCGAAGTTATTGCTTAATACAGTAACGAGATACAGCAAGAAGAGATATAGCACCTCTGCTATCAGCGAAGTGAAGGATGAAGTCAAGGACGCAGCGAAACCGGTGTATCTACCTATCGAGGAGTCGGGCTTTAAAGCCCGTTCGAAGAGGAAGAAGCAAGCTTGGCACGAAAAGATTAAGGGCTTGCAGACTGTGGAGGAGAAATTGTTCGAGCTCAATATGCCGCGTTATTACGGCTGGAAGTCGCTGTTCTTGAACGAACATACGATACCGTACAATTCCCTGTCACATGCACAGTACATCACGCGGACGCACGTGGTGAAAGAATCCGGTCTTCCAGCGTACTACAACAATGTCATTTCCACTGAGCAGTTAGATAATATTGTACAAGCAATAAAAAGTGACGTGGAAGATAATATAGTCTTTGAATATTGTGTCAGAAGGTTCGTATATTTCTATTATGTTTTGTTGCAAATTTAAAAAGATTTCTTTAGTTATAAAGAAAAATTATTCAAATGCTGTTGTCTATTTTTGACTATTGTTAATGGCTACTTACAATTATTTTTTTTATTTATTTTATTTACCTATGCTCCAGATATGCATAGATTTTAAGTTATTTGTTTCTTATTATATGTTATACCACGAAAATATATTAATTAATAAATATAAATAAATAAATAAATTAATTAATTAATGTTATCTTATCTTTTATGAATGTTATAATTACTATTGTGTTACAATAAATTTTATGAATGTTGCAGAAGAGAACATGAGATTAAAACTAGTAAATTTGATGAAAAAATTGGGAATTTGGAAAGGAATGAAAAAATAAATAACCATATATGTCAAGCAGTCATTCAAAATATTAATAGAACAATACTGATACATCTCTCTTCTACGTATCCACATTTATTACAAACTGAAGTTGATATCGAGCCGAGATTGGAAGCAGCTTGGTTTAGTGGTGGTATAAATCCTCCTGCCTTTAGGAAAAATTATAGAAGAAGAATTAAAATTCTGAGGGATTCTATTGATGACCCAGTAGATTTGCCTGTTCAATATGTGGGTCAGCCTGCCATGCATTTGAGATATAAGCATCCTCTGAGAGAGATTATTTCCTTAAGTGAATGTGAAAATCCAGCTTTGGATGTACCTACTTTTAAGTTGTGTCCAATGGTACTGTCATATAAACTTGGTCGAAGACATTTAACTAATATACCTGGATTTTGGCCTGGTGATGAAAATGAATTTGGACTCTTATCTTATCATAGTTGTACAAGTTTGCAAAAAAGGCCAGAAAGATATAATGATACATCTGAAGTACTTACAGTACAGGCAATATTAGCATCTTATAGTTGGTTATTGTCACAAGCTTGCTACCAAGGTATCTATATGCTTAATTTTATGTTTTAAATATTAATTTGAATATTATTAATTTTATATATATTATATATATATATATATGTATATATTTATATACAAAATTTCAGGTTTTTCTACTTTTAATGATATTACATATCCCTTAACCACTCAGACAGTTATAACAAATGGGCAACTGTGGTCGTTTTTTGTCTATCAACTTAATACTACATTAGTACACTCTGAATATGCTGATGAAAATCCAAAGCGTAACGTATGTTGGGTCACTGAACCAATAAAATTATTCGATAAGATAGAAAATGAAAAGGTTCATGGTTTAAATGAAGAAGTCCTCAAGACTTTGATTAAGTTTTATACAAATATTCCTGAGGAAAGGGTAGGTGTAAATATGAAACCGTATTTAGGAGAAGTCAGGAAATTAATAGCCCATACATCAGGCAATAAAAAAAGAAATTGGCTTGAGAAATATTATAAGCATCTTGTGTGTAACAGACCAAGACACAGGTATGTAGTAACAGTAAATAATATTAATAATATGATAACACAATATATATTTATATGAGAAATAATTATTTTAATAATTATGTATAATATATACATCTATTTTTATTAAAATAGTTCATATACACTGTATACAAACTATTTATTTTAATAAAAATAGATTAATAAAATATGTAATAGAAATATTTCTATTTGATAATCGCAACATATTTTTTTCTAGACGAATACCACAAATATATGATTGGCAGAGGATCTATATTCTGCGACATAAAACTCGTCCGATGGATAAGAAACGAGAACCATGGGAGTTTGGCGTCAAAATGTTTACACGTAGGTTAGATGATCACAAGGCACCGTATATACCAAGATGTTTACGAAAGAATCCTAAGAAGAGAAAGATAGGACGATGGGAGAAAACGTACTATCCATAATTGCAAGTATGTATAACACCATATATTGAAAGCATAAATATATCAATGATTAAAAGATTATATTTATATTTTTTAACATATATAATTCCATACAACATACAATCCATTTTTATTCCTTGTAACAAAGTTGTACAAAATATAGTACACAATTTCGGTCTTTCCATATCAAGAAAACTGCAGAATTTTATAGAAATATTCTTCATTCGTGACTTACATGAATATATATGTAAGTTTCAATATCATTATATTAATATATTTATTGCTATGGCGTATATAATATTGAATGGAAAGACTTTCCAATTAGGTTTGTTTTTCTTATTGTATTTGAGTTTGCGGTTTTGATGGTCACAGGAATGGTCTGTAAAGTAACTGAAAAGTAACGACTCGTTACTTTTTGAGTAACTGTAACTGTAACGAGTTATTTTTTAAAATCGGTAATTTGTAACTGCAACGAGTTATTTTTTTAAATCGGTAATTTGTAACTGTAACTAGTTACTTTTTCAATGAAATAACTGTAACTAGTACTTTTACAAAGTAACTTTCCCAACCCTGATTATATTTATTGCTATGCCAGATATGATATTGTATGGAAAGACTTTGGAGCTAGGTTTGTATTTACTATTGTGTTCTTGTCTTTGATGATCAGCGGAATAGATTTATTATTTCTGTAACAGAAAAAAATTATTGATTATATAATATATTCAAAGAAATCTGTATAATTATAAGAAAATTAAATTATGCTATAGTTTTAGAAAATAATGAGGAAATTTTCTCTAAAGATTCTTTAAATTATTCCTTTAAAAATAAACCATTTATATATATTAAGACGGAATTAGTGGTGTAAATATGTTTACTAACGTGTTAGCAATCACGACAGTAACTTTTTGTTCGGGCGTCAAGAAGGCTATCGAATGAATCTTTTCAGAGAGACAATTCTCTTCTGTAGAAGAGATTACATAAGAGCCACGTGGCACAAATCTGCTGAAATGAGAAATCGCATAGAACATAGGCTGTTTATAGAATTCATCTTTCTCTGAATTTACAATAATAGGTGAATCCACATAATTTCCAACCCAATTTGGTCCACCTTCCTCATTGAGTGCCATATTCCAATCTACCCATCCACACACCCAATTATGTAAGTTCTGAAAATATATTCTCCTGAATTTTACAATAAAATTTAAAAATATCTCAAAAAATATATCTATATTGTTGTTTATATATAATGAATTTAATGTATAGCATTATAATTACAGCATTATAACAAAATTCTGTATATAATGCTAGATTTAAATTCATTAAGCAATATACTACTTGAACTGTTTTAATATTTGTAAAAAATTTAACTTGTTTTAAGTTAGATTATTAAAGTTAGATGTACTCAATAGATTCTCATTTTATGCTTATATTAAAGATGTTCTTAAATATAATAGTTAATTTAAATGCAAGGTCAATATTCAAAAACTAAATAGGTGTATATATTTCAGTTTACAGTATAAATTTATTAATTGGACATATACATACCTCTATTATATCTTTTATATATTGTTCCCCTCGCTCCCACGATCCCAAAACTACATTTGGTTCAAAAAGATTAGTCACAAAAGTACCTGTCAAACGAAAATTATATAAATATATTGAGGATTCCCGAAAAAAGTTATTACAATTTTGTATCATTCTTATATTATTTATTTTGGAGATATAATTAATAATACACTTACCGGTGCATGCCTCCGACATCAGTAGAAATTGGTCCGGAAACATATCATGCGTCTTGGTCAATAATGAAGCTGGAAAGAGTCGATCTACATACCAATGAACCGCAATACCGGAGAATAACTTTTTAGCCTCCTCATTTTCAAACATTGCAGCGGGATAAAATGGTAACATGAAACGTTGATCATCCATTGCTATATAGACGAGATCTTTGTATCCGGCGTTAGATAAAGTTGGAGCTAAATAGTTTACGGTAAAGTTCGCTACATCATTGGGTGGCCAGGCCATAGAATTAAAAGGGAAACCCGGGATTAATCCATCAATTGGCTCGTTGCCGGGCGTCATACCCCATATGTCTATACCACGCTCTTTGTACGCGTCAAAGAATTTCAAGATGTAATCAGCATAGATTTGATAATATTCCTTTTTTAAGTAACCTGTTGGATCACATTGTGCATTATGTATTTTATGTTCAATTATTGTAACGTTGTCTTAGCCATATCCACAAATTAAAAAAAAAGAAAATTAATACAATAGAAAAAGGCTTATTAAAAAAGGCAAATTAAAAAAAAGAAATTTATTTAATTTGTTTTCCAATCACATTTTATTGCTGAAAAATATCCACTTGCGGTATCATTAATAACTTCGTAAAAAATCTGATTTTTTTTGAGAAAAATTTTGTACTTTATCGAGTCATAATTACCCCACTTTATGTTGTTAGTGTTTTTCATCCAGGGTGGAGCAGACCACGCAGTAGTGAATATCCTTAGTTCGCTTGAATTACGCATAATTCTTTTGATATGCTGTAAATACTGGATCTTATAGTCGTCTTCTTGTGCAAGCTTAAACTGACTTAATTTAACATCGCCGGATTCGTCGTCATATGTATATCCTCTCGTCGAGAAATCTGTACCCGCGATAGGGATGCGAGCAAGTGTATATCCAATACCAGTTTTACCAAAATAGGACCTGAAAATATAATTATACGTGAAAATATAATTATACGTGAGTAAAGATCGTGAGAAATAGATTGAATCTCGTCAGATAGATTTCCGACAATTTCGTAAAATCTGGTACTATATTGCTAAATCATTTAGCCTCTGAATGTTTGTTAGATTTCATATTTCATTATCAGTTAATGCGTTTCGCTCAATTTCGATACTACGTAAAAGTATGTTCATCCTAAGGAATCATAATTTACTCGTATTCATTATAGCTTATCTATTAACAAAAAGAGAGATAATGACATTATCACAGAGTGAATACGTTTTGTTCGGAAAACTGTTTTATAACTGCCCTAACGAGATTATGTTTATTAATATATAAGTAGTAAAGCTTGCGTTTTGTCTATTGTCTTTAAAATAGATTTTTTGCATTATTAAATGGATTTTTTTATAAAAAAAAGTTTTAAACGTATAAAAATCTTGATATCAAAGAAAAGAGGTTTCAAAAATTTGATTTCGTAAAATCAAATAGGGAAAATTGGAGAGCAGAATTTGGTTGGATGCACTAGTGCACACTGACAATGAGTGCATATAAAGGTTTATCACACACAAGTTCATAATGATACAAGTAATTAAAAAAGGAAAATAATTAATAGTAGGAGCTCTTACTATTAATTATTTTCCTTTTTTAATTACTTGTGTTGTTGTAAACTTTGTGTATGGTAAACCTTTATATGCACTCAGTGCGCACTAGTGCATCCAACCGAATTCGCCATAAGATGACACGAGGCCAATTTCGATCTTTGATCTAGTTCGAAGTCATAAAATAATGATAATGCTATCGCTTGTTCCTTGCAAAGAGAATATATTGAAAATTTATTAAAATTAGTTATATCATTAATATTTATTGCTGCTTGTCGACTTATTTTCTTCGCTTTTCAGAGAGATATTATTGCTGTACTTAAATAAAGCCAGCTGTACCTTAAACAAGGTCATAAAACTTAAGAAAGCTTACATACTCGAGTAATTGGTGTTGAGTCGCATTACTGAGAGATCTAATATTGATTGCGGCAGCATCAGTCATTGCTCCACCGAATCCACATGTTTGTTGATACTTTTTATTACTGTCCAATGTGAGAACTACGCTACTACAGTTCTCTTTATTAGATTCAGTTTCGGTAGAGAAAGTGTTTATGGAAAATTCCATCATTTTACCACCCTTAACAGATTTGTACGAAAGATACTGATCTTTTTGAAGTAGTGGCATCTCCATTGTGTCACAATATGTCGCATTACAGACGCACACACTGCCATCTCCATACGAACGTTGTGCGCACCCATCACCTACAAAATAGATAAATTTTAAATATTTCGCTACTTAAGCTATCTTGCATAAATTCTTATCGATAAGCAATGAAAACCTTAAAAAATATCACAAATTTTGTAATGATATTGAGACTATACTGTATTAAGAAAAAGCAATTTTATTTTTGTCGTTAAATTAAATTCTGTTCTTTTAATCAGCTCGAAGTTTTAGCGTATTGTATGCAAGAATGTTTAAATAAATCGCTTAAAATATTTGTTAAAAAATTTTTTCAAAATGTCCCAATTTCGTAACAGTATTTTTAAGCAAGAAAAACATATATGAATAAGCTATATCTTTGTTATTACACTGTAAAAAAATGTATAAAATTACATTAATAATATGTAAAATTACATATATAATAAATGTAAAATTACATGATAAATAATGAAAAGATAAAATTTTCTATTATTTATCATGTAATTTTACACTTATTATTTATGTAATTTTACATATTTTTGTGTAATATATTACATATTTTTTTACAGTGTACGTAAAGCAGAATGCGATTATTTCGAGATTGTATAGATAACAATCCAATTTTATAAGAAAAAGTTTTAAAAATGTTTAATTATAATATTTTTTGTCTTTCCCTCTTTTTTTTATAAAATATATATTTATCGAAATTTCATAAAAAGCTATAAATAATGAAAATTATTACATTACAATATTAATAATGTTCAAATAAGAGAGAATAAAATACGTAATTTTTTTGTGAAAAATTTTGTTGTTATGATTGAAAGAACTTTTACATATTTAAAAATAAAATGTTAAACGCGATTGCGTATATATTGAACGTTACTTACCTTTAACAGTGACAAAAGCGACGATCAGAATTATAGCGCGCAGCATTTTCAGTAATGCAACGAACGTTTGCTAATCTGTAAATGCATAAAGGAATATATTATCATTTAATTAAAAGAATCGCCCGTTTATCATTTTTTGCCAGTAATCTTATAATTTAGATTATCTACGTATCCGTTTGCGATATGTGTGAGCTATGTCTGTGTGCGATAGGATTTTAATTACAAATGTATCATAAAAATCTTCGAGTAATCAATCAAAAGACTGATTTTATTTATTATATAACTGATATTTATTTATCTATTATATCACCGATATTAATTTATTATATATATATATATATATATATATATATATATATATATGTATGTATAAATATATTATATCACTTTTACTTGACTGACAGTGTTTCATTACGTATTTTTTTCATAATGTCTATTATATAAAAACTTTGCTGTAAGTTTACTTTTATTTTTATCGCATTTTCTGTAGCCGTGAACAAAAACGCATTATTTATTCTTTATAATTCACGTTTCGAATACACGGTTTTTGACAAGAAAATAAAATCTATTAATTTCTTACTCGTTGTCAGATAAATTTTAAGGTTTATGTAAATTTATACATTTACTTAAATTTATGGATTAGACTGAAGGAAGGATTATTTTCATTTTGAAATCCGTTAATTAAGTAAGGAAGCTTTCTTATTTTATGCTTCTATTTTTACTAGTTTTAATCACTGTGTATCGTACTTGAGTATATTATTAAATTTCACTATCCCTAACACAGACAACTATTACTTCCAGTTCCTTGATAGTTCTTGATCGTGACTGAAGAATAGTAACTATGGTAGTGACATATCTATCGGCGCATACAATATAGAACATGTAAGATAACATACGATAGAGTGTTTCCGCAAATTTATCAGTAATAAGGTTTTAAGTAATGCACATTCTATTATTTTAAGAAACAAGGCCAAAGTCTAAAAAATGAGAATTTGTACCTGTGTCGTATTGGATGCAATGTACAAAATGGGAGATATTATCTTTGAATAATTTTTTAATCAGTGTTTTTTCTACCATTTATTCATATTATGTAATGAGACGAGAGTATTGATATACAAAGTATATTTATATAATATTATATCATAAAATCAAAATCATAAACTATATAATACTATATATTGCTGTCATATATTGCTTTCTTTAATATATTTATTACATTAGACACTAAATTTTTTAAGAGAGGTGAATAAGAGAAAGAAATCAAAATTTGTATTGTAAAAATATTACTGAGAAATATGTTGCACGTAGCTAATAAGGTATTTACGTTATTTTGACGCAAATATCTTATAAACATTGAAATTACGCAAAATATATAATCATTTTATAGATCTTCTGAATATCTTTATATGCTTGGCACATATAATGCTGTTGATTATAACTTTGCATTTATACAAAGTGTAACTTTGTTATACATATATTCATATATACTCATATATTCACAAAAATGATTCACGTTTAAGTTGTGAACAGATTATAAAAACATTATAATGGGTGTGTTAGTAACAGTAAATAATATCAGTTATATTTACTTCGATTTTTATAAAATATACAATTCATATACATACACATACAATATACAATTTATCTTTATTCCTTGTAAACAAGTTTTAAACAAAATATAGTACATAGTTTAATCTTTTGCTTTAAGACAACTAAAAAATTTCTAGTAGAAAAATGCTCCATTTCTAACTTACAAAAATATATAGTATATGTATAAGTTGTAATATTATATTATTATTATATTTATTGCTATGCCAAATATGATATTGTATGGAAAGACCTCGGAGATAAATTTATATTTATTATTTTGTTTATCTTCTCGTCTTTGATGATCAGCGGAATAAATTTATTATTTCTGTAACAGAAAAAAATTTTTGATTATATAATATATTCAAAGGAATCTGGATAATTATAAGAAAATTAAATTATGCTATAGTTTTAGAAAATAATGAGGAAATTTTCTCTAAAGATTCTTTAAATTATTCCTTCAAAAATAAACCATTAATATATATTAAGATGGAATTAGTGATGTAAATATGTTTACTAACGTGTTAGCAATCACGACAATAACTTTTTGTTCGGGCGTCGAGAAGGCTATCGAATGAATCTTTTTAGAGAGGCAATTCTCTTCTATAGAAGAGATTACATAAGAGCCACGTGGCACAAATTTGCTGAAATGAGAAATCGCATAGAACATAGGCTGTTTATAGAACTCATCTTTCTTCGAATTTACAATAATAGGTAAATCCATATAATTTTTAAACCAACTTGGTCCACCTCTTCCATCGAGTGCTATATTCCAATCAATCCATCCACACACCCAATGATTTAAGTTCTGAAAATATATTCTCGCGAATTTTACGATCAAATTTAAAAAATATCTTAAAAAATATCTATGATATTATTATTGTTCTTGTATAAAAATTTTAATACATAGCATTATAATTACAGCATTATAACAAAATTTTGTATATAATGCTATTAGATTTTAAATTCATTAAGCAATGCACTATTTTAATTGTTTGTAATATGTGTAAACAATTTTATTTGTTTTAAGTTGGATTATTATAAAGTTAGATGTGTTCGTGATGTAGATTCTCATTTTATGTTTATATTAAAAATGTTCTTAATTAGTTAATCTCAATGCAAATTCAATATTCGAAAATTAAATAGATGTATATAATTCAGTTTACAGTATAAATTTATTAATTTGACATATGTATACCTCTATTATATCGTTTATATATTGTTCCCCTCGGTTCCACGATCCTAAAATTACAGCTGGTTCAAAAAGATTAGTAGCACTAGTACCTGTCAGGTAAAAATTAATTAAATATTTTGAGGTTTCCAGAAAAAATTTATTACAATTTTGTATCATTCTTATATTATTTATTTTGGAGATATAATTAATAATACACTTACCGGTGCATGCCTCCGACATCAGTAGAAATTTGTCCGGAAACATATCATGCGTCTTGGTCAATAATGATGCTGGAAAGAGTCGATCTACATACCAATGAACCGCAATACCGGAGAATAACTTTTTAGCCTCCTCATTTTCAAACATTGCAGCGGGATGAAATGGTAACATGAAACGATGATCATCCATTGCGATATAAACGAGATCTTTGTATCCGGCTTTAGATAAAATTGGAGCTAAATTGTTTACGATCCAGTTTGCTGCATTAGAAGGTGTCCATAACATAGCATTTAATTGGGATAATGGGGTTAATCCGTTTAATGGCTCGTTGCCGGGCGTTATATTCCATATGTCTATATCATACTTTTTGTACGCGTTAAAGAATTTCAGGATGTAGTCGGCGTAGGTTTGATAATATTCTTTTTTTAAGTAACCTGTCATTGTGCATTAGATATTTTATAAAAATTTATAAAATTATAAAAATTGTGTACTTTATCGAGTCATAATTACCCCACTTTATGTTGTTAGTGTTTTTCATCCAGACTGGAGCAGACCACGAAGTAGTAAATATCCTTAGATCGCTTGAATTAAGCATAATTCTTTTGATATGATGTAGATGCTGGATTTTATAGTGGTCTTCTTCTACAAGACTAAAATGACTTAATGTAATATCGCCGGGTACATCATCGTATGTATATTCTCTCGTCGAGCAATCTGTGCCTGCTATAGGTATGCGACAATATGTATATCCGATACCACTGGCACCATAATACGTCCTGAAAATAATTATACGTATTGATCATGAGAAACAGATTAAATCTCGTCAAATAAATTTGCGACAATTTCGTAAATTTTGATACATTATTGCTAAATCATTTTGTCTTTGAATGTTTGTTAGGTTTCATATTTCAATATACTAGTTAGCGTTTTGCTCAATTTTGATATTATGTAGAAGTATATTCATCTTAAGGAATCATAATCTACAACTCGTATTCACTAACTTTTATATTAGCAAAAGAGAATTAGATTTTCTTAAATCAGAGTTAACACGTTCTGTTCAAGACTGTTTTATAACCGCGCTAACGAGATTATGTTTATTAATGTTTAGTAAAAATATCTTATTTGTAAAACAAATATCTTATAAACACATCGAAATTATGCAAAATATATAACCATTTATCATATGTCATATATTATTTAATATATTTTTAAGAATATTTTTTTTTAATTTGCATATTATTACAGGTGAAAGAACTTTTAGGCCTATTTTAGGCATTTTATATAGAAATGTTTTTATATGTTTGCACGTATAATATTGTCAATTATAACTTTGCATTTATACAAAGTGTAATTTTTTTATACATATATTCATATCTTCATATCATATATTCAAAAATATGATTCATATTTAAATCGCGGATACATTAGAAAGTCACAGTATATAGTAATAAGTAAATAATATTTACATTAATTATATTTATTTCGATTATATTTATATTAACTTTTATAACATGCAATTCCATATAATATATATAATGCGTATCTTCATCCCTTGCAAAAAAGTTTTGCAAATTATAGTACATAATAGTTTCACCTTTTCCTTTAAGAAAATTAAAAAATTTCGAAGAAATATGCTCCATTTCTAACTTACAATATATATAAGTTTCAATTATTATATTATTATTATATTTATTAGTATGCCAAATATGATATTGTATTAAAAGACTTTGGAAATAGATTCATATTTATTATTTTGTTTGTGTTCTCATCTTTGATGGTCAAAGGAATAGATTCATTATTTCTGTAACAGAAAAAAAATTATTTATATATTCTAAGGAATTATTAAGAAAATAAAAATATGCTAGTTTTAGAAAATAATGGGGAAATTTTCCTTAAAGATTCTTTATATTCCTTTAAAAATAAATCATTATTATATATTAAGTCGGAATTAGTGATGTAAATATATTTACTAACGTGTTAGCAATCACGACAATAACTTTTTGTTCGGGCGTCAAGAAGGCTATCGAATGAATCTTTTTAGAGAGGCAATTCTCTTCTGTAGAAGAGATTACATAAGAGCCACGTGGCACAAATTTGCTGAAATGAGAAATCGCATAGAACATAGGCTGTTTATAGAACTCATCTTTCTCCGAATTTACAATAATAGGTGAATCCACATAATTTCCAACCCAAGTTGGTCCACCTTTCTCATCGAGTGCTATATTCCAGTCTATCCATCCCGTCACCCAATGACTTAAATTCTGAAAATATATTCTTGTGAATTTTACAATAAAATTTAAAACAAAAAATCTTAAAAAGTATCTATGATATTATTGTTGTTCTTATATGATGACTTTAATACATAGCATTTTAATTACAGCATTATAACAAAATTCTATACATAAGATGCTATATTTAAATTCTTATTAAGCAAAACACTATTTGAATTCTAATAAATTAAAAATTTTTCGATATTTATTTAAAGTTAGATTATTGAAGTTAGATGTGCTCGATAGATTCTCATTTTATACTTATATTAAAAACGTTCTTAATTAGCTAATACAAGCTCAATATTTAAAAACGAAATAGACGTATATATCTCAGTTTAGAGTATCAATTTATTAATTTCACATACCTCTATTATATTTTTCATATATTGTTCCCCTCGGTACCATGATCCTAAATTTACGATTGGTTCAAGAAAATTAGTAGCAAAAGTACCTATCAAGTGAAAATTGCGAAAATATTTAGAAACTTCCCGAATAGAGCTATTACAAATTTTTACTTTTTTTATTCTTATTATTTATTTTGTAAATATAATTAATTATGCTTACCGGTGCATGCTTCGGTCATCAGTAGAAATTTGTCCGGATATTTATCATGCGTTTCGGTTAATACTAAGGGTGAAAAGAAGTTATCTCCATACCAATGAACCGCAATACCAGAGAATAATTTTTCAGCGTTCTTATTTTTGAACATTAAATCAGGATACGTTGGTAAGTAGCAACGTTGATCATCTACAGCTATATAAACAAGATCTTTGTATCCAGCCTTAGATAAAGTTGGAGCTAAATAGTCAACAGACCAGATCGCCATTTGAAAGGGTGACCAAGCCATAGAATTGAAAGGAAACATTGGCATATATCCATCTGTGGGTTCGTTGTGTGGCGACATGCCCCACATTATTATACCATGCATTTTGTATGCATCATAGAATTTCCGGATGTAATCAGCGTAGGTTTGATAATATTCCTTTTTTAAGCAACCTGTTGAATCATTGTGCATTATGTATTTTATATTTAATTATCGTAACGTCTCATCTATCTCTCGTATTATCATATCTACAAATTAATTGCGCAATTATATTTTATTGTTGAAAAATTATCTAGTTGTTGGGATAGCATTAATAGCTTTGTAAAAATTTGTTTTTTTCGAGAAAAATTTTGTGCTTTATCGAGTCATAATTACCAAACTTTATGTGGTTGGAATCTTTCATCCAGGTTGGAGGAGACCATGGAGCAGTCATTATTCTTAGATCACTTGGATTACGCATAATTCTTTTCATACACTTTAGATAATGGATTTTATAGGCGTCTTCTTCCACAAGGCTAAAGTTGCTTAATGTAACATCGTCGGCTACGTCGTCATATGTATATGCTCTTGTCGAGAAATCTGTACCTGCGATAGGTATGCGGCAATATGTATATCCGATACCAGTTTTACCATAATATGATCTGAAAATAATTATACATGAGAAATGAATCATGAGAAATGAATTAAATCACGTCAGATAGATTTGCGACAATTTCATAAAATCCGATACACCATTGTTAAATCATTTTGTCTCCGAATGTTTGTAAGGTTTCACATTTTAATATTCCAGTTAACACATTTTGCTCAATTTCGATTTTATGTGAAAGTATATTCATCTCATTCTAAAGAATGATAATCTACAATTCATGTTCATTAACTTTTCTACTAGCAAAAGAGAGATAATGAGATTATCTCAATCTGCATATAATCAACACGTTTTTCTTTCTTTTCTTTGCTTTTCAGAAAGATATTATCGCTGCACTTAAACAAAGCTAGTCACATACTCGAGTAATTTGTCTTGAGTGTCATTACTGAGAGATTTAATATTCAGTGCGACAGAATCAGTCAATCCTCCGCCGAATCCAGATATCTGTTGGTATTTCTTATTACTGTTCAATGTGAGAACACAATTATTCTTCGCTTCATTCTCAACAGAGAATTTGTTAATGGAATATTCCAATATTTTACCATCTTTGGTAGAAAAGTACCAGAGAAACTCATCTTGTTGCAGTTTTTGCGGCACTTCTATTGTGTCACAATATGTCGAATTACAGACACACACATAACCGGTATCTCCACACGAACGTTGTGCGCATTTATCACCTACAAGATAGACAAATTTCAAATCGACAAACAATAAAAATCTTAGAAAAGAAAAAAAAATTGTAGTAATATTGGCACTATACTCGAGAAAAAACAATTTTAATTCTGTCGTCATAATAAATTCTGCTGTTTTAATAAACCAGAAGTTTTGATTGCAAGAGTTTTTAAATTAATAGTTTAAAACATTATTAAAAGAATTTTTCAAAATGTTTATATAATTTCGAAACAATATGTTTAAACAAGACAAAGTAATAAATATGAATAGGCCATATCTTTTGTTACGTAAAACAAAGCATGCAGCAACAGAATGAGACTATTTCGAAATTACTATGTAAAATATATATAGAGCAATTGTCGGCAATTGTGAAGATTATATATAGATCAATTTTATGCAAAAATTTTGTGAATATTTTGCTTATAATATTTTGCTTTTTCGGCTCTTTTTCTTTTTCAAAGTATACTTATCGAAATTTAAAAAACACTATAAATAACGAAAATTATTACATTACAATATTGATAACGTTCAAATAAGAAAACAATATATATTTTTTGTGAAAAATTTCACTGTTGTGATAATTTAAAGAACTTTTACATTTAAATATAAAATGCTAAACGTGATCCGCGTGTATATATTGAATTTTATTTACCATTAACTACAACAAAGGTGACGATCAGAATTATAGCGCGCAGCATTTTCAGTAATGCGACGAACGCATAAGCTAATCTGTAAAATTAAGTATATTATTTTTTCTGACTAAAATAATTATCCGTTCATCTATTTACAACAATCTTATAATTTAAAATACCAATGTTTTATACTTTTACTTTTTGATCACTATGTATTGTATCAATATCGTTAAAAAAAAATTAAATTTTACTATCTTTAATGAAGTTACTTACCGTTAACTTGGCGTTACTTACCGCTCCTTATTCTGATGAAGACTGAAGAAGTAATTACACACACGATAAAGGAGTGTCTATCCATCCAAATACAATAGAACATATGATAACGTGATAAACAGTTTCCACTAGTTTATCAGTAATAAGGTTTTAACTTTAATGCACATTTTATTATTTTAAGTATAAACAAAATCAATATCTGCTAAATGAGAATTTGTATCTGTGTTGTGTTTGACAATGCGTAAAATGTGAGAAATCATCTTTGAATAGTTTTCAAATCAGTATTTCTTTCTACGCATTTATATCATACGCATTATTATTATATTATACATATAATGAGACGAGTTGACATGTAACATGTTTATGCAATATTATAAAATCATAAATATATTGATCTCATATATTGCTCTCTTTGTTACATTTATTGTATTGTACGCTGAATTTTTTAAAAGGATGAATAAGAGAAAGAAATCATAATTTGTAATATAACAATATTGTACTGCCAATTATTTAGCTAATAATGTATTTACAATAATTCGATGCAAATGTTTTTTAAATACATTGAAACTATGCAAAATATATAATCATTTATCAGATATTATATATTTAATATAATTTGAAGAATATGTTTTAAAAATTTTTATGTTATTAGAGATAAAAGCACTTTTAAGCCTATTTTATGTATTTTGTAGAAATATCTTTATATGCTTTATATGGCATGTATAATGCTGCCGATTATAATTTATGCAAATATATTCACAAATATGTATTTTGAAATTTTCTGAGCTAAAATATAAATTTATTATTTACAATAAAATGATTTTATAAATTTTAATAATTTTATATATATATATATATATACTAGCTATTCGGACCGCGCGAAAAAATGAGACAAAAATATAAATTTTAAAGTATTAGCACTTAACATTTATTTATATAGAAAGACATTAAGGATTTTCTCATCGTTTTCTCTTGAAATTTTGCTAATGAATACGCCGTACTTATATGGTGTAATTTAATCCTTTAGTACATTAATTTAATAACTGACCGTATTATCCAAAGATTTGCTCTGCATAAGCTTTCGGATGTAAAGTTTCAGTTTAATTAGATAGCAATTAATGTAGATATTAATCGGATGGAGATTAACTGTTTACTCATGTTATGTCTAATTATATTAAATATATTATAACAGACGTTTATCATTCTGCAATTATTTATCTCTGTTATTTTCAATCTCGTGTGTCTTCTAAAATTAATTTGTTCAACAATTATAACAAAGTTTTAACAAAAATATTTAAGATTCTTTTAAATTTTGCAACTGTGAATGACTTTACACTTATAATTGAGAATATATTTCTTATTATCATGTCCGATTTATTTCTTTGTTGTTCATCTCTTTTTAAAAAGCAATTACTTTCTCAATTTTTATAATAGTATATACTCTGCTATATGTCCTTAAATGCATACTCGTATATAATAGCTTTATTTTTTTCAACTGCAATAAAAATAATTTTTTTCTTTCGCAATAGAAAATAGACTAGATTCATATCTATGAAACTAAGTATTTGCAATGCGCTATCGCAAGAAGCAAATAGTTATGTAACAAGAAGACAATGAGTAGTATTTTTCATCACATTAAGATATCGTTATCGTTAAAAATTTTACAAAGATTTCTTGTGTAAGTCTCACTAATAGAGATCAATTTATTTTTCAACTTTTGTTGTAGAAAATATAATATATTTTGAAAGATTATTAATAGTTATAAAATGTTATAATGCATAATAAAGATAAGTAAGCAACTTTGAGAATTATGCGATTAGAGTTCTTTTGAGCTTCGGATCTTAATTTCGTTGAATCGGAACTACGATACAGATACTATTACGAAGTTAATGGAGGGTAATTACGAACGGTAATCGAACGTTATCTGACGCTCATTACGTTGTAGCTTGCTTTTGCAAGATGCTTTTTGCAATTAACTCTCCTTACGAAATATCACACCGCCATCTACGACACACAAGTTTTTGTTTCCCACTCTGCCAACTCTTTTTTTACATGTGTTTTTTATGAAATTAGACTGCCGTTAGACAGGTAAAATTTAAGCGGGTATGTTTTGCAGGACCATTTCTTTTTCTATTAATGCTCAAGTGAAAGCCATGTACACAGAGAGAATTTTCTCTTAGAATTTACCCTGAAAATCATAGTAACCATATGGAACAATATGATATTGGAAGAATTTTACGAGTTTCTCTGATTAATATTTAGCACAATAAAAATATTAATATTTATCACAATAAGATATAAAATATGTTCTATTAATTTTACTATGTACAATTAATATATATTTTTATTGTGGCAAATATTAATCAGAAAAACTTTTATAAAATTCTTCCAATATCATATTGTTTCACGATTACCATGATATATTTTCAAGGTAAATTATTCTAACAGAAAATTATTCCCGTGTAGGAAAAAAATAGAAGCAATAAACTTTTAAAATGATTAAAAAATCAACTTGATATTTGGCAGTGCAAGAATGATTTAGTCTTACGCAGGGATTTGCAGGTTCTCGTTAAATTTTTGGTACGCGAGACGTAATCTCAACCTGGATGAGTCGGTTGTTGTCATCATCCTCGTAATTGGCGATGGGAAACGACGGTAGGAGGTCACGACGACGGATGAGATAAAGGATAAGGATTTGAGAAGTGTGACATATTCAATTTTGTAGCGAAGCGATACGTCTCTCCCGTTAAGTGTCGCGCGGTTGCTCGCGTGCGAAACTGTCGCAGCTGCATTTCGCTACTGCTTATCCGCTGCGGCCGGGCCGCGGGATCTCGGCTTTTTGCGAGACACGCAACGAAATTTACGGGGTGGTATCGTCATTTTCGTCACGTAGCCGCACGTCGATGAACGGGACGTGCCGCTACGTCTTCTGTGCGGCGTCGTCGTCGTCGTCGTCGTCGATGAAACGCAGGAAATTGAAAACACTAAGGTGCGCGTAGCCCCGATACCTTTTGCACGTACAGATGCTGATTCGCGCCTGCGTTTCGGCATATGCAAGCAGATTTCCCGTGGGATATGCACGAATGCAATTTTGCACGTATCTGTTAAATCTTCGTAGATTTGCGAAGCTTACACGTCACTCTCGAGCCATGATTACATCTCTTAATTACAAATGGATGCTTTCGTTGTGTGTAAAATTCTTTATTTGTAAGCTCTAAAACACTTACGTATATCTGACAAATTGCACAATACGTGAAACTAACTTTCCGCAATGCGGTAAAGCAAGAAATAGGAATTGTGCGTTTTCATAGCTTTTGCTGCAAAATGTACAGAATTATAAAATAGGTCATTTGGAAAATTGTGATTTCGGTGTTAAACACTTTAGTCTCAGCAAATATAATTCTCCAAATGTAACCTTATATAAAAAAATATTCTTAAATGTCGGAAAATGGATCGTCAAATGATATGCAATATTAAACAAACAAAAAGGGAGTTAAAATTGTTTATAAGTATATAATTAATTAAAAATAGTGTTAATGAGTATTTGTTCTATTCTAAAGATTCATAAATGCGCATAAATGTTATGCTCTATTGTGAAACTTTTGTTATGCATCGGTGGTATCGAACGCGATTGATGATGATATAATTCTCACCCTGCATCCACAGCGGTATATATATAATTATATTAGAGAGGTATGGCACAATCAGCACGGAAATCCGTGTCGCATATGATAAACTGTTCATCGCAATTAGAAATAGAAGACGGATGCGGCTCATGTTGTCATGATATCGAATGCCTATTCTATGCCTAGGCTGTAAACGTTGCTCCTTCTAATTCAATTGCGCGATTAGAGATAATATCATATAGTGATAATAAATGTATTAGCATCTTTTATCTTACATGCGTTTATACATATATATAAAACATAATTTTACTTTAGTATTTTTTAATTTATTTATATTATAATTCATATTTTTACTACGTATATTTGTATATAAATATAGATATAATATTATATATTTTGAATATTTTTTTGTAAGTATGAAAAATTTCTCAACTTAAAAATGGGGATAAGTACTGCTGTTAATCGCGATGCGAATCGATCGATATGCAAATCCGTATATTTATCGGCAGATTGTTAAAATTAATAATGACACATGAAAGGCACGAATTATATTAATGGACTATACATCGGCGAAAATGCGTTGATTCGCGCGAAATTTATTTCGCTCGCATTTAACGTTGCAAATTTTGGGTGGAATTCGTTCGATTTACACATTATTTAACAGGACGACATATTGTGCATTGTCGACCGGATAATTCGGCGAATCATTCTATCGTTTGTGCAAAATACAAATTTGGAGACACGGTGAGGGATGCGCGTTGCAAATAACTTACGAACAGCATCCGCGAAAATAATAACGACGCCGCATCGAAAATAATTGAGAGCGCATCGTGAGATTCGCCGCATGAAAATTGCCGTTCGTATCTCGAGAATGCCGTTCGTATTGCGCATGATTTGTTTTTTCGAATTGCACTCGGAAGATGTAAATTTCACAATATTATTGAGAGAAATCAGTCGATTGAACCGTTAACCGCAGCTGAGCTGTGTGCAGGATGTCATCGATTGCATATGCGGCCGATGCGTTACGAAGAAAAAAAGCAGAAAAAAAGAAAAAAAAGAAAAGAAAAGAAGAGAGAGAGGCTTTTTTTTGCAAATATAGATGCATTTTGTTATTTTACTTCATCCCCAAAGCAGATCCTACATTCTGTGTTTACTTCACTTTATTTATCGATTTGCATCTAGTCCCTTGCAGATTCATCGTTTTATAATGTCAAAATCAGCGTTGACATGTAAACGCTTTTATATTATAGATGGATTGAGTTTTTTTTAATAATAATCTTTTTGACAGCAAAATGTATCTATTATAAATTGACAATATTCCATAGTCACGACAAGACATTTTTACATAGATAAGATAAATTTGTTTCTAATTATGTATACTAAAAGGATAAATTTTGCAGAAAAATACGATACAGTAAAAAAATTTGTTTTCATGTTAAAAACGGTCCCCGTTAAAATTTTTGTGTTAAACATTTAATACATTCATGTTAATTTAACATATTGCTGTTGTGTTAATTGAACTTAAATTATTAAAACAACTAAAAAAAGATGTAAAAATAGCATGATGTGCATCTATTTTTAATTTTACACAATAAATATCTTCTGTTTTATTAGTGACAAAATTTATCTGTTCAAATTTACAGAAAAAATGTTGATTTTTTGTTTTATAATATAAGGGGATAATAAAATCTAAAATTAGTATATTTTTAGTTAATTTTTACATTAAAACTATATTAATTTTACACAAAATTTATTTTAAATTACTTGAAGTTTTGTATTTATTTCGTGTCAAAATATTACTACAATATTTGTGTCTCCATTTAACATATCCATATTATATTAAATTAACACGAAAATTTCTGTGAACCGTTTGGGACATTATTTATTTTTAACACAAATTTTTTAACTGTGTACATTTTTAATTTTATTTTTAACGAAGTGATTTATCAAAAATAGAGGATTTTATATTTAAATAACGATATGATAATTAAAGACTAAGTAATAAATAATACCTGTTTATCTTTTGTGTTACTCCGTTAAAAATATATATGTTAATTGAATATTTACTACCTAACTGCAACTAGTTATCGTCGAGGTATGGAAAACAAGGTGACGTATGAAATGTTTTATGTAAGATCTTAGTACAAAGTTCAATAATCATTTCTATTATATGTCAAATTTATATTATATTTATATTAGGTATACATATTTTTGACAAAAATTTATGAAAGCTTTTAAATTTTTAATTTCTTTTTTTGTAAAATATTAATTTCTCTCACCCTTAAACTTTCTAAAACTATTTTAGAGATTGTATTTGTATTTAAAGTGATGATAGTTTACGTTTGAGAAAACATATTATATAAATTCACTTCTTATAGAAGTCATATTTTTAAATTATTGCCAGGGTTATTATTTTTTAAACTTTAATATTCTTCGAATCTTTAATTTGTGCTATTTTAATTAGTATTATTAATATTTTGAGACATACATACGTTGGGGATTTTCAGTACTAAATGGTGATGTTTTTTTTTTCAATTGAGTAACATTGTAGTTTATGACGATTTTATGCTATAAGCATAACGTGGACCAATCTACATGATACTCATTCAGGTATCATCCGAAAATTTCGAAACTAAGAGATATTATATCGAGAGAATTTTCATATATCTACTGAAAACATTATTTCCGTATTTGATTATTATTTTCATAGAGAGCGCGCGATCATTCAGATATATAAATCAATAAACTCGTCTGGCAAAAGCAACATATTTTGTGTCTTCATTAAAACAATTCGCCGTTCATCATTTGTGATTAAATTCGCGACTCGCGACCGGAAACTTCCGCAAACATGTCGAACGCAAATCCGAATTACCGAATAGAACGTTACGGTGGACGAAATCGGACGGGCGTCATAACACGCGCTTTATTGCTCGTCGACAGCTGCTTTGCGTAGCCGCTTCAGATTGCATCAATGCGTATTTTGTTTAACCATAAAAGGCCGTCCTTTCCGCTGATATATTTGGCTTCAAATTTCGACCACATCACGAATATCGCGCGACTAAAATGAAAATTTATCCAATCGAAAAATAATCTTCACTTGCGAAATTCATGGTAATCGTAATGAAATTTTGCCTTGGAGTGACAAATGATTATGAGGAAAATAAAGATAGTGCTTTGTTAACATGTTCTAATGATACAAGCATTTTGAATGAACTATTAATTTCACGTTATCATATTGATGAGTACTATCTCATTTTTGCATATATATTACTGATTTTTGAATACGCGATAACTTAGATGCGTTTTCCACATATTTTTTCAGTAATCTAACATTTATTCAAGGCAAAATGTGTGTCCTCTTGTCTTGCGAAATATATACATATATATATATATATTGTATAATCTTATTCTCTCTCTCTCTCTCTCTCTAGAATTATATATAACTACGATTAACCACACGTATAGCCGCATTTCGGATTACTAACATAATCGGATAACGCAATGTGCTATATCGCAGCAATTCGAGTGCAAATTTTAGCCGTACGATCCATTCCCTTAAAATTACCGGCAGCAAATCGAAAACCGATATGCCGAGCTGCCTTCGAGATGAATCGTTATCTCCTCTTCACCGAAAATAAAATTCCAGTCTCATCGCGTCGCACCTTCTTCTCTTTTAGGATTAAGGAAAGAAGGACACCTCTGGTTCTCTTCTCACTTGCAGAACCCCTGCGGGCGTCAAGCGGACCGCGATTTCCTTTGGAGATCGACGATAAATCAAGCTTAAAATTGCTTTTGCTATTCTCGATTATTCGTCTCCTCTCAAAAGCGCGGTTTCCTCATAAAGTTCTATACCTTTCGGTAAAATTGAAACATTGCAATAGATGCGCTTAACGTGCGCAAGTTTTTATCAATAAGTATACAATGACTCAATCTTCGTGTTATATAATCTTCTCGTGTACTATAACATTATATAATATTGTGTAACGTGTAATGTGACATTATATGTGTTTGAGATAAGGTGTTTTACCATTTGCATTTTATATAGAGAGAAATTCTAATGAATAATAATTAGAAAATTACTGCATAATTCTGCACATGTTCGAAGAATTTTACTTATTAAATTTCTATTACTCGCGTTACTATTTTTAAAATTAAATAGCCTTTGATTATTGATAAAACATTAATCTACATTTGTCATTTAACAATTTTTAACTTTACAAGTATCGATTTTATTGACGAATATTATTTTGAATCAGTAGATGCGCACAGTATTTGCAATAAGTCTATTTTTTCCTTCCTTTTCGCGCATGATTAATTCATATTTTTATTATTAATACCAGATATGTAAATATCGCGATAACATCAGCGATAGAATTAACGTATTGTACATATTAAAGATATAGTACCTGATCACTCTTGGAGAAAACAAATTTCCGGTTCTCCGTATCAGATGCTGCAACTCGAGGAAAGAATGCTGCTTTCTAGAGATAAGTCGAACAGGCCGATTGCGTAATGCTGATGACGTGGGTGATCCGTTCTCTTCGTCAGCGCGAATGCCTCGTTGAATCCCCGCTCCGAAATTGCTTCCCGGCTGGATACCATACGTCCTGCCTTTTGTAACAGCACGCTGAACAGCTCGTTCCGGCGGGCAGACAGCTCGATAAGTGGCTACGATACGAATGAGGAATCTTCGCGGTGCTGCGCGCCTTTGTATAAACGATCGAAGTATATTATGGCTATAGTAGCGGAGTTCAACAACGAATCAAAAAATAAATATTCCAGAATGATAAAAAAGAATAGTTGTAGATAAGAGATTCTATTATTATCTGTTGAATTTTTTTTTGTGTTAAATAAAGATTTTTAAGAATATTATATAAGAGGTAATATATAAGAGGAAGGGACATGTGCATATTTATGGAATAGAAAAAAAATCTCATTTTCTCTCTCAGAGAGCAGAGGCGCATCTAAGGTCAGTGCTGATATGCAATGTATATGACCTACACAAATAATGGCTGATTTTGTGTGAAAAAGCTATGAAAGGACTGATGATAAAGTGTCGATAATATTATCTTTGCAAAAAAAAATGAATAGCAGCGTTTCTTTACAAATTGTTTTTAAAACGAACAAAATATACATATACATTTATCTTATATTCTAAACATCTTATCTACACAGAGCAATGTAAATAAGAGAATGTAAATATGATTAATATATTTCTTTCTATTTAAAGAAAAAAACAGGGATACTCTTATCGCGAACAAATAAAAGCAATAAGATAGCATAAATTTTAGCCGATTTGCATCGATCATTTGATTAGTTCTGTCGTAATTAGCGTGATAATTGCCATGATCTGCATGGCTGCTCATGTGTACGACCAGGTGTAAGGACACAATGATGTAATTACAGACAGCAAACGCAGCGAAAAGCTATGCGTCGTCAAGTGCGCGCCTCTCTAGCGACAGGATGCATCTATTTGTTACGAGAATCGACTAGACGCCTTTGTAATACAATTGCCAATGATATATCAATCTATATCGACGTGAATGAAAGCAGCGATACGATGTCAATTCAAATGTCCCGGCTTCGTGTAATGATAACTCATGCGAATAATCGCATTTATCGCTCACACGTTTTTATTTCATTTTTTTTAATCGAATAAATGCGTGAACTATTTTTATATCATTTACATGCTTTAGATTACGAAAATAATTTTTGAAAAAATACGGAAAACACTTAATTTGAATTTCCTTATGCGAGAAAATATCTAAAATGTTTTAATAAATTGAGTGATGCTCACACAATTAGAAAATAATTGAATTGTTTATTTTGAAAAGAAATTTTTTTAATAAATATCGAAAATGAATTTTTATCGTACAATTTTTATCGTTTTTTTCCGTTAGACACACATACATTGATAATCATAATAGAAACATTAACAATTAATAATAATAATTTTATAGATATATACAATAGTATTTCAATTATTAGTATAGAATAGAATGAGAAAATAATAGAATATTTTTTCACAAGTATATTAATGCTGTTGCATTTGTTATCTTTTACATTTTTCGAGAAATAAAAGGATAAAATTTGGAGTAAATTTTGGAGTAATAAATATTATTTACAAAACGTGTCGCGATGATTAATCCGAAAAATCGTTTGGATGGGCGATCGATCAATTCTCTAGCGGATAATATAATTATTTATACACAAAGAGAATTTTTTCTTAGAATTTACCCTGAAAATCATGATAATCATGGACAATATGGTATTGAAAGAATTTTATAAGAATTTCTCTGATTAATATTTACCACAATAGAAATAATAATATATCTACCACAATAAAATATAAATTATGTTCGATGAATTTTACTACGTACGTACTAAAATTTACTATGTACATATTAATATTTTTGTGATAAATATTAATCAGAGAAATTCTTATAAAATTCTTCCAGTACCATATTGTCCATGATTACCATGATTTTCAGGATAAATTCTAAGAGAAAATTCTCTCCGTGTAGGAATAATATATCATCGCTACTGGCAAATCGTATAATTAAGAAAGTGTTGAGATTAAATTCGGCAATTAGATATTGTTAAACATAGATATGCACAAAGGAGGTAGCGTTTCTCTTGCTGCTATACTATATAATTAATGAATTATAAATATTTCTGGTAGATAGATTAAAAGCATTCCTTGTTGTACATATAACATACGTATTCAACGCACGTACATACATATACACGCCGGGCTCTCGAAATTCGCGTAGGTCGATGATACATTAGCGGCGTGTGGAAAGTTAGCGGTTGCAGTGAGTTGCGATTAGTTAGTCCCGTCGGGGCGCGCCGAATTCACGGTAATTATCTATTCGACGCGACCTCGTTCCAGTTTCCCGCATCTGCAAGTGCCTTATGTAAATGCGCCGCGAATCGACCCGTTTATTGTTGCCGTAAGACAATAATCCCCGCCGAATTTCGCCGGAACCAGCATTCGGTATCGAGATAAGACACGCGCCATATCGCCGCCCTTCGAAATTCTGTTTGTGACCAATAAATCACGATAGAGAACGTTGAACTGTTTCGGGTTCTATTAAGATAGGATCTACTAACGAGATAGATTTGTAAATTTGAATGCATCACATGAATACATGATATTCATTTTTGACAAGAGGTTTTTCAGAAATTTTTACTCGAGGCGACATTCTTCTCTGATCATTTTATCGATTTTGTGTCGATAATGTTAATGATAATGTTATTAAAAAATTCGAGAATAGATGTATCGTTCTTTGGAACACGCGATAGGATTTTATATATATACATTTACAAGCGTTTTCATACGTCACAATTATTTAGAATTAGAAATTAGATTATTTGAAGACGGTATGAGAAAATATTTGAGAAAGAAATATTTATTACTTGCTTCTTTCGTTTTTAAGTTACTTGTTGCATTACAAATTCTTACCTTTTCTTGAGATTTATTTTTTTTAATTGGTTCAATTCATGATCAAAAGCTATTTAATTTTTTAAATGAAATTATACATGCTTTTTCATATATGCATTGCAAATAATTTGAAACAGTTTGCCAATGTAGTTCATTGTCAACGATACCAATCTATATTAGCTACATTAATTGCGAAAGTCAAAATGGTAACACCACGTCCTAACATAAACCCGAGGAAACGATGTAGATGCCTCGCGGCGCCCCATAGACGATAGTTCAGACTTACGCAGGGTACGCTCGCAAAAGTTTTTAATGAAAATTTGTAATCTCGGATTTTCTGCAAAGTTTTCGGGCTGTCGTGATGAAAATGTTAATCAAATGGCGCACGCAGTCGGGCACGAAACTGGCGGAGTGTCCGATCGCCCGCGACCTCGTTTGCATTTAAATACTGCCCCGCCAACATCTGACTTGCTTCATTAGATTCATCGTTATACACCACGATCCTTTTCCGCAACGATGACGTTATCATCTCTTTGGCATCGATCTCACAATTGTCGAGGACGAGGAGATTCTCTCTAAATAAAATCCATCAATTTCACTCTGTCGGATTCGTTGGGATTGAAAAATTTTATAGCTTAGCGAACATTATTATTGACACGCGAAGTCGCGATGATTATTCCACCATTCTTCACCGATTCTGATCAGCGGATGAGTCTCGCGAGCGCGAGGATGACGATTCCCGGCAACGTGGAAAATACGTGGCAAGAAATACATGACAGGTTCATTTTAGCCACGTGCAGTGTGCAGCCTCGTCTCACACCAAGACTCGAGACAGAAGCCCGGACCTTCTCTTCGCGGACGAGGCGGGATTTTGCGTGGCTTCCATAATATTTTCTGGTCACGTCCGGGATATGCATGAACTTTAAAAGTGGCGCCTTCGTGCTTACGGAATATTAAAGCCATTCATATTTACCGGGGACTAGATACTGTAAGCACGTAATAACGCATTTCTTCTTCTGGCGTTCGTCCGTACTTCATCCCCATTTGCCCAACGTTGCATATTCGCATTTCTACCTGCACTCGTTAAAATTATCGCTTTGCCTCGAATATACCGTTGCTATACGTCGGCGCGCATACATATATGTATACACACACTGTTGTCTTTATTCAGAAATATCTTTATATTTTTGTGAATATCGCGCGGGAAACGCGCGTATTTATCTACATTTGAGGACATAAACTGTACGGTAATGTTTTACGAGTCTACTGCGGGTCCTTGTGTTATTATACATTAATGAATTTAAAAGGATATGAAAACATTGTAGAGAATCTTTGGAAATATTGCTGATAATATATGATCTTTTTATTTTTATTAAATATCTTAATTGTACTTTTCCTGAGCAATTTCAAAAATATTCTATAATTAAAATATCCCTTTCTTTTTAATGTATGTTATACCATGTATAGGTATACGAAATCGATCGCCCGCGTGCGACTAATGTGTCCGCCTTCTCCACTTTATTTCCTAGTGTCACGACGTGTGATATTAAAGGACCTCGAACACTTTGAGTGCCTCTTTCAGTCCCAGTCAGGCTTTACACACGAATTCACTTTACCAATGCTCGCCATTTCTTTCTTTCTGATGATTGTAAGAAATGTACACGCGACGAAATTATATCGATGGAACTATGGCTTTACTAGAGAAATACCATTCGAATGTAATACCTATTCTGAGACGGCAATCAGACAAAACTACGTTACAAGAGATTATGTAGAATATCTACAATTTTTCTTTTATACTGTAAGCTTATATCAATGAATGTCTATTTGTATATCTCTTGTTTATAATTAATACTTATATCTTTATATCGAAACATAAAAATACAGATTTTTACGGGAAGTTACACAGAGTTTTATGCTCTATGACTATTATTGCGCCGAAGAAATCGTTGAGATTATGTTCGCCACTTGTATAAGGGGATTTGTGATATCAGAAAGTCTCGGTTTGTACGTTAAGAAGTACTCCGAATTACTAGAACCATGTATCTTGTTCGCACCGTGTGGTTGAGCAATTTAAACTAGCAAAGGTGAGATTTTTCTTGCTGGTAAGATTGCATCTGCACGCGCGAAGCGTTTATATACGGGGTAGCCAGTGAATCGTGCTGAAACTGACGAGGAGATAATAATATTGTGAAAAAATAAAGATAAATTTTTTTAATAAGCTGCGTTAATTTAATTCTATGAAGCTATATTATTGAAATTCTAGCAATGAAATACTGATTTTTTGTTAATTTTTGTTGATATATATTGCTGTTAGTTTTCTCATTACTTTTTTTTAAATAATAAAATAATTGTGAACATTTACTGATATGTTACTAATTAAAATTTCCAATTAAAATTGAAGCTAGAATTTTATAATTAATTGTTATAAAAAAAGAAATTATATTCTAATTAAAAAATTAGAAAAACGCGCGACAAACCATGATATATTAATTAGTAAAGAAATGTGTAAAAGACTTTATTCTATATTTTTTTGCACGAGCTATTACTTCCTCGCTAATTGTGCAACGTTTTATTAAACACCCTATATATATTTCATCGTCACCCGTATAACGTCGGAGAGGTGTCCTTTTAGATGCTTCTCGTTACTCGTTTATATTGCTCGGGATTTTCTCTTTTTCCCTTCGCAATATTATTCCTATTTGCTATAGCGATTCGCGCAGTAAATCATTGTATACGTCAGATAATTAACAAAATCGATCAAATTAATTGTGACATTGTGATGTGAGAAAAAAGTGCAACAACTTATAATAATTTACAATTACAAAATTGATAGCTATAATTTTTCAGTGAATAATGTAGAACTTTATATGGAATAATCCTACGAGATAAGATTAATGACAAACATATGATTATTGGTGCAACAGTAATTTATATCTCTTCTTACACATTTACTTATAGTATTTTCTAATAATTTTATGATAGCTATTAAATTTTTTTAATAGCGCCCCTTTACTTAGCAAGAGATTAATCTATATTAATTCCGGATGAAGTGTGATGAATGGACGGGTATATTCCCCGTGAAACCATCGGGTTATCGTATAAGGGTATCTTCGTGTATATGGCAGAAAGAAGTGCCAGTATCATTAGTGATGCATGTTAGATCATTCTCTCATAAGAGAATAATGTAAAATATAATTATTAAAAGTAAAAATTATATTAACAATTTTTTCTCACATTATACATATATATAATAATTGTTGAACAATCAATACTCACTTTTTTTGCGCCTTTATTCTTGCAAGCTGCATTAACAGATAGAGAATGTCATTTGTAATACACCAGCAAATTCACCACTTCTCGACATCGAGGATCGTCTTGTGGATTATTCGGGTCGGACGAATATATATATCATTTGACGCGTAACTCGTCGTAAATTGTCGAATGCAATTGGCAAAATGCATGTGTGCGATGTGTCGGCCGTAATTTAAAGCTACATAACATGCTCACGCGATGAGCTTGACAGCGCGTACTCGCACGCTCTCGGTAAAAATGACACGGGGAGCGTTTTAAAAGCTTTTGGTTTGTTCAGCGTCGCCTATGTTTATCCCTCGTAGCTATCAAAATTGCCCTCCATGTTACGAAAAATTACATAACAGTCGCGCGACTACGGTATAAGTTAAATCTTATAAGACTTTATGAGAATCTGAATTTTTCAACAACCATCGAGGTCATCCCTATCCGACATTTATCACGCTATCAAACATTGACAGCAATTATCTTGCTAAACGAAAGTTCAAGCTAAACATAAAGTGACAGATTTATGCACTTTTGCGCGACGTGGATAATCTACGGTGTGTTTCGATTAAAATGGAAATTTACGCTCGAAATTTTATATATTATTTTTTCAATTACATATTCTTTATATTTTGTGTCCTTATTAATCTTTTTATTGTTTGAGAAATTAAAAATTTTCAATAATTATAGTATTATATATTTTAAAATTTAATTTTTATTTTTTGGGAGAACGAAGGAAATGGATTAAAATAAGATTAAAATTAAGAGCGCCACATTATTAAAATTTTATTTCAACATCTGCTCAGAATCTGTTCGTGAGACTATGATTTCATTATTTATTTATCTTTTAAAAGCCTTTCGCATTAAATGAATGAGCGATCAGCAAAATATGTTGAAAGCGTCGCGTTCGTATTTCGCGACGTATTCTATTCATCGTTAAAAAGCTTATTAATTTCCGTCTCGCCTCGAATAGAGCATTATTGTAATAGAAGACGTTCCTCGCGAGTCTCAAAGAACGGTATTGTTTCTCCGCGGCGGCGAACGAGGCGTGAATAATTAATTAGATCAATAACAATCCCGTAGAGAGTGCTCGTGTGGTAGGTTCCCCCGTACAATGTCGCCAGACTATACTTCATAATGTTCTACGGCTTAATTCGTATTCGTCGACGGTGTCGGCGGCGAAAGATAATAAGAATAATGTCCCGTGATTATAGGTCAGCTTTCATGCTATCGCTTTGTTACCATCTTATCAGTGGAGCATGAAAACTCTCGGTTGTTCTTTATAATATAGTAACTTATCATAATCGCGCGCGCTCCTCGTATAGGGCAAAGGCGTTTGGCTTTTTTGAGCGAAACATTTTTTCGCGAGCAGTTTCGCGACGACGAGATCGTAAGTGCATGTAATTATATGTAGCATATTATTATTTATTTCATGTTCTGGATGTAATAACTTTTTGAGAATATATAAGCGCATATTTTCAATATTCTAGTAGGTAATAGCGTACATGAAAGATATTATAAATTTTTACAATTATTTTTACATTTATATTTGTTTGCATATATTATTTCTGACATTAATTAATTAATTGTCAATTTTTCATTCTAATTTTAACTCATTTTCAAAAATACGAAAGCCATTAGAAGAATATAAACTTTATTTTACCTTTGCTGTTTTTATGAATAAAGTCAATATTGTGCTTTCTTGACGGGAAAAATGTTGCCCATAGTGTTGAAAGCATTGTAGAAAAATACGTTATGATTTCGTATGCATTTAAGGGAAGACACGTGGAAAATAATTCGTGAGCCCTCCGTCGCCATTGTCGTCCGACTGCAAAATTTTAGTCACCGTGCTTTATTCACGTAGCCGTAAAAGCTTGGTCTTATTTTATCGTGCAAACCCTTTTAATTGCGTTTTTATCACGACACTATGCACGCCGCACTGCTTTCTCCATAATGCATTATTCTCTCGTCAGACGCGACAGTTTCTCATACACGTCTAAATTACAGCTATGACGTATATTTCTCGCATGTTGCTGAGTCTTTAAAGAGACCATCGTACATATGACCGCATTTTACGAATTACTTGCTCCTGGTAGTCGCATGAGACGAGCAAATTTTATGTCGCAATGATTATTATTTTCATGCATCAATTGAGAGATATTATTATAGAATTAAACAACACAAGTTTTTTCAAAAATATCATATGAGATGTTATGAGGTTTCAATAGTTATTTTTAAGGTATTTTAAATTTTAATAATGGTAAATTATTATTATTATTATATAAATTCATGATAATGTAAATGATTTCTTAGCATTTGATATGCTAATATCGAAGAGAAACATTCGTTTCACATTCGAGAGAGCACCGATCCTGCTTTATATTTCTCACAAACGACGTTGTGCGCTCAGTCAGGGTTACATGCTGAACTTTACCGAGACTTTCAATTCGGAATTTTCACATTCTCAACGCGATTTTCGCGAGGAACGGTCTTGTACGATCGCAGCGGAGAAGTTTCGCGATGGAATACACGCTGGCGTAACTGCGGTCGCGAGAACCTGAAATTTCCTTAATGACGCTCTTCTGGAACTTGTTGTGTGCGCGAGCGTGCGAGGAGGGTTTAAAGGAGGGAGAGAAATCTAACTCGACTGGAAGTTATGCTTTATTACGTTTCGCTTGCATTAGCAGTTTCGAACGCTACGCGATAACCGTTTCCATTCCGCGAGCGTTGCAGGGATGCGCGCAGTTCTAATATTTGTTCCTCATAACTTTTCACACTCCATCTTTCGTGCGGCCGATATCACGCCGGAGCACAGTAGAACCGCAAATCATTGTGTCAGGGTCGAATGCCAGCACAACACGAGCGGAGAGAAAGTTTATCTAAATAAAAACTTTTACATTGAATCGTATTATTTTATACAGAGAAAAGCTTTCATATTCTCTTGATCTATTATATTTATTTATTAAATTATAAGAAACGAGATTATATTATCTTTTTATAACACATATGTCATTTCTAAGTTTCTCACAAGCTGAAACCGTCTGCGTCTGAGATGGTTTCACTCGATTATCTAATATATAAAGAAAAAAAAATATATAAATATATTATATTCAATGAAAAAATCATGAGCTCTTATAAAAGTATTATCTGCGGAATTAAAACAAGATGGATGTAATTCAACGGAAGGGACAAAGTAGTTGGTTGCCTGCGCTTGGTCCTATAGAGTTAACTTTCGGCAAATTTCACACGGGGGTGATGTTGCCCCGATGCCTCGATTTGCTTTCTATACCCTTCGGATTTTCGACGTAATCCTGGATTTGCTGAGCATTCGACCACGCGAGGCTCGCCTAACCGTTCAGGTCGGTCGGTCGGTCGGCTATTACGTGGTGGAGGCGAGTCCTTACGACAAACTTTAGTCATTATACGACCGCTCTATTTTCGAACACAACGACCTTTGTATGCAAAAGTTCCTTATTATCGATACCAAAGGGAAACTCGCGCGATCTCTGTCTTTTTACCGCGAATACACGAAGCGCCACATAGTTCGGCAAATTGCAGCGGATTGCCTAGAAAATCCAGCGTTCGGCGGAAATTATTTGGAATTCGGGACTGGAAAGGCGGAAGAGAGAGAGAGAGAGAGGAGGAGAGAAAGAGCCAGTTCGGCATTTCTCTCAATTAAATGCGTAGCTTGTTCGAACAATTGTCTTCAGCAGGAAATTAAAATAGTGCCGGGACTTCTTCTCCAATTACCTTCGCAAACTTGTTTGATAAAGCAGTCAGATAGTAGTAGTACATTGAGTATATTCTGTCGTGCGCCATTAAAAGGTTGTTGCTTACAAAAGTTCCAGAATATCATTAATATGAGATTATCGCGTAACTTCTATGAATTTAAATTAACTCTGCCTCTTTCTCGTCGCTGATAAATATATTATATTTCGCATATATTTCGTAAAAAAAAAAAAAAAAAAAAAAAAGAAAAAGAAATGTTGAAAATATATGCAACGTAAAAAATTTTTATCAGGACCATTTATGAAATATTTATATTCGAAATACTCTCAGGAGAGAGAGAGATATGAAAAATATTCATCAGAATCACTCATCAATTACTACTGATCGTGGATTCGCATACCGGCCCGTTCCGTAATCTTAAAGTTCGCGCCCGGTGCAGCGACTTCGTGATACTCTCTATCCGCGCTATTAATCAGGCCGCAAGCAAGCGGACGAAAAAGCGAGACGGGAATATGATTTATAACCAGACGCGCAGAGACGGACGGACGCGCTTGGATTTAGATCGCGTAGCGATGTATGCCCAGTTGCGCGATAAATAAAGTCAAGGGGCATTATATTTCGCGCGCGAGAGAAGCGCGTGAAAAATGATTTTCACGCCGAGTTCAACTGAAATATATTAAGCCGTAGGCCGAATTAATTACGCCCTTTATTGCGCCCCAGTCGTCGTATATACGCGCCCCGGTCTCATCGACCGTGAGAGATTTAATTACGTATTCACCAGTCAGATAGTCTGCAAACTCTCGAGAATGCGAATTCAAACAGCGAAGCAGCGAGATAAAGATACTCAAAGCACGCTATTAAATGTTATTGAAGTCTTAACAAATTTTTTCCGACGCTGAAATGGACCATAAAATCTATCTTTCGCAGATTTTAAAATAAAAAGAATTTTCAAATGATATAGTTACGAAAGAACACTTTTTTTTTCTTTACATATGCAGTAAAAATCTATCTACAATAATTATAAAATAATTCTCGACGATGTTGTAATGTAAACACAGTATTGTTAGTGTTACTAAATATATTCGAGAGAAGATACTTAAAATATACCAAAGCTTTCGGCACTGATATGAGAAATTTTGTATCGTTTTACGTTTTATAGGCAGTGCGTATTATATTTATATTTGCATAACGATGAAGCCTGCTGTGGGTAGGACCGCTTGGAAAGCCGTGTATTCATGCCCAAGTACGCTCTTATGTATTTATGTATGAACGATATGCTAAGTGAGAGAGAAGCCCCCTCGGAAACGTCTATTATTCAACATAGTGAATTTCGGTTTAAATCTCGTGGATCTGTTTCACGAGATGGAATTGTACGCGCTCAGCAAATCTTTATTTTTCAATTTTATTTAATACATGCTTTATGGCTATATTTTATAAATATAATAGATATTTAATTATAGAGGGAATAGGGAATAATAGAGATAGGTGCATAGAGATATACAAATATAAATTCAACCTGAAAATCGCTGAAGGATACATAATGTATTTTTTCAGCAAATACTTGAGATAAGGCTTAAGAGTGGCTCGTAATAATTATAACCAGACACAACATAGTAATTATATATGCATTACGCGACGATCATAAAAAAGGAGGAACAAAACTAATTTAATTAACCGTAAAATTTATGGGATTGTAAGGCTTGATAAACTTGACGAGAGAACGCGGAGCTGATAAAATGCGACCGCGCGCGTATTGAAAGATTACCGTAAATGTCGTGCGATAAAGTTTACAGCGCGCGCACGCTCCGCGTATATACCACCACCGGCACAAATTGCACCGACGGATTTACATAAAAATTACGCGCGCCCGTAAACGTCGGCTCTTTATGATATTGCGAGAGCTTTATTGCGGAGCAGCCCGACGCTCGTCCGCGTTGCCCATTCGCGCGACGATCCACACCGCCGTGCACGCGTCGTTAATTAAATTCTCATTACGACCCCCTGCACTTCCTTGCTCTTTTCCTCCCCCCCTCCCCCTCACTCCGGAGCAGCATTTTACACGGCGAGCTATGCGAGTTACACACTCGCTCGCGCCGCGACGTGTCATTAATAACGCCGCGCCGGTTTACCCGACCGCTTCCTGCGAAGAATACGTCATTGTGCTTTAATGAGCCGCGCAAGCTGGTGCGACCGATCTTTGCGCTCGTCTCAATACACCGAAGGATGAATCAAGGTGTGGGCGACGACGGTGTGTTGACACTCGCTTTTTTAGTGTCCTTGCCATTAATATTTTCCCGCCGCGTTTTCTACGGCGTTATATGTCTCGTCGCGAGGGAGATTTATGAACAGACGCTCTGTTTAGGACGAAATCATTCCGGTGGAAGGCATTTTATGCATCACGCCATTATCTCGCGTAGATCTTCTTTAATTGAATTATTCTGTTTTCTGTATTTTGCCGGATTATGAGGCGAGACGCGACTCTTTAGGCGTAAGCGTTATATTATGTAATGCGGGCGTATACGAATTCATCAATGTCTTTGCTATAAAATGAAGTGCTTATTGAATGATTCAAATATTTTTTGATATATTAATTTCTGATATTGTAAAGTATACCGAGTAATATATCGAAAAAATTTGATTTGGCATTTGATTCTGGGCTAAATTCGATAATAATTCATCTTTACAAACAGGAAATGCACCGAAAAATGTATTGAATTCGAATAAATATTTATTTTAATACTGCCTAATAAATCATTTATTTGAAATTAATAATAGTGATTTGATGTGAAAAATATTTATTTGATATACACAAATTTTTAGAACGGATAAATATTTATTTGTTTCAAATGAATAATTGATTAGACAGTATTGAAATAAATATTTATTAATTTAATAATTTTTTTCAGTGTGGCTATCCATATAATTCAAAACTTATACATAACTTTAATTAATTTTTTTTATATATTATTAATAACTATTCTCAAGCATGTTTAAGTTAACTAAAAGCCGACTTTGTCACTTTTCAAAGATTTATTAAGGATTTCTTATTTCTCAATAAAATTTAAGTCATCGTATCTAATATAGAGAACCTAAATGATCTAATTTCAGTAGTAGTAGATAGAGAGATAGAATTATTCAGAAACTCAGGCAAATTAGAGGAGTATGACGTATGACGCAACTCATGCAATTCATCATCGCTCTACATTGTATGTATACTCTTGTCATTAAAGCTATCAGATATATCGGTATAATAGATATCCTCATGTTATCTTTCAAACCTATATGTGTCAGTTATATGTTCTCTAACTTTACTAAGCGCATTTATAATGTGAATATTAAACAGTAAGGATAAAGGATATGTATGAGAATTCAAATAGTAAATATATAAGATCGCAGCAAATTAATCAAGAATTATTTGAATTATTTCGATTAGCATTAGATCAGTTCAACAATTTTTAATTTAGATCGAGAAAATTAATTAAATTAAATCGAGAAAAATGTTTATTTATTAATATTATTTATTATATATTGATTAATTTTGCTTATTTATTTTTTTATTCAAATTTGACAATAAAGAGAGAGAAAAAAAGAAAGAAATAAAAATGATATTTTAAAAGAACTAGAATCATATTTATAAAGTAAATATCAACTCGCGTTATTCTAGCGTAATAAGCATTTTGTTAAAATAAATGCTAATTTGGAATGAGATGTTAATGGAATGCAGATATTCAAAAATATTTGTTCTGCGATACGTGTGAAGAAATATTTGTGTTAGATATTACGTTCATAGGAGTATTGCGATTTTCTGAGATAGAAATAATGCTCAACACTGTAACGCTTTTAGAATATTTTACAAAAATCTAAAATCATATATATATATATATATATATATATATATATATATATATGCAATATTATATATATGTGTATGTTTTGTATAGATATGTTGCATATATAATAAAAAAACGCGGTTATCGCAACAGAAAAATTCTGTTAAGATAATTAACCAAATGTTTCTTTCTTGTAAAGATAGATGGTTGCGCATATAACCGATCCATTTCGCTTGTCTGATTTCATTGTCCGCTAAAAGTCATCGAACGGCCAGTCAATTAACCAAATCGTCGCGTAACGCGCCGGCGAATCGCTCGAAAGCCCCTTGCTTGTCCCACGTTATTTCATTACGGGCGTTGAATAGTGCTTGATTGACCGCGGCGTGTTTGCCAAACGAATTCCTTTTGTAATTCGCAACGCGACTTGCCCATGCAAGAGACTGATTTTTCGTCGCTTCCAATAGAGATACTCGCGGACAAATCATCGATTTTGTCATGTTATTGCTTCTGTAGACGGAACGATTAGGACGATTGTAGATTCGATGGCTATTGTTTTAGTTTGCCCCAGAAAAGTTCAATATCTAGAAAGTTTGATTATTGTTGCTGACATTGGGAAACATTTTTCCTTCTTTGATTTATGAATTTCTGACCTATCGTATCAGACGAAATTTTATATTCTTCATTTTGCAATGCCGGAAAATAACACATAATTATGGTCAAATTTGTGCGCAATTATTTAATATTAAATTAAGGTAATACTGAAGGAGAGCTTCGTCTTCTATGATTTTGCCGAAACTTTACAATATTGTATATTTTTATGCGTAAAACACGAATGTATAAATTAAAATTATCACACTTTTAAGTAGGAAAAAAATGACAGTGAGTTCCATTCCTCGAGAGCGGATTTTAATTAACAGATTCATATTTTACGCAAAAAATATACAATATTGTAAAACTTCAACAAAATTGGAGAGAATTTTCATAAAATGATTACCCAAAATTTAAGTAAAAACTGATGAGACTCACCGATGCAATGACTAGCAGCGAAGTTGTAAACTGTAAAATATAAATATACATGGAAACTATATAGTGAAATTTAAAATAATTTAACAAAATAGATTTAATAAAATAATATTTAAAATAATTTATATTTCGAAAATTACATTTCATTATCATTTATATTGAGAATATTTAATTAATAATAAAATAAATAATAAATACATTAATTTACCCTATAGTTGCTTCACCGTTGTCCGATGTATATTTTCGACGTGTTTCGGTGAAACGCGAAAGCTTATTCCCGCGCGAATTTCTCGCTTCACCGCTTTTTTTAAGGTTACTTATCGCAGGGCTTCATTGAACGACTTTCCCGCCACGCTATCAGGAGTCCCGAATTGATCACTACACACCTTACGATGTCGGTACACGTGACGCGTCGGATTTATATAATAATTAATTAACGACACTAATTAATATATACTCACATTTGTACTTTCGTGAACCGGCGAAACTGTGAACGATAAACGCGCGAAACATTAGTCACGAGTCACGAATAATGAGAACGTGTACCAGAGGGCAGCAGCATTCTAGATCGTGTTCGAAAATATGTTTCTGAAAGTGCAGAATGTGACTGACCAATCGGAGAGCAAGGATTCCTTTGTCCTGATTGGTCAATCGAGCGTTTCACTTTATAGTGTATGTATTTTGAACACAATCTAGAATGCTGCCGTCTTCTCTGGTGCACTTTTTCATTATTTTACAATCAACTTTTTCGCGCCTATCGCCGATCCGTGAAAGTACGAGTGTTAATATATTAATTAGTGTCGTTACGTCGTTATAATTAGATTCGATCGCATCGCGTGTACCGACATCGTGATGTGTGTAGTGATTAATTCGGGAATATCGGCGACTCCCGAGTGCGTCGCGGGGAAGTTGTCATCATTTGATATAATAAGACCCTTCGATAAATAAGTAGTTTAAAAAAGAGCGGGGACGCGAGGACGGAGCGAATAATCGGTTTTATTCGCGCGCTCTCGCGTTTCCCGCGTTTTACCGAAACGTGTCGAAATTGTGATAGCTAAAATCCGGACGTCGCGAACGAAAACAGTAACGCGAGTGCATGTGTTTTAAAGTGCAAGTGCTTCTACGAGGAGGAGGCCCGGGGCGGCATCGGACAACGGCAGATCAAATATATGGTAACTTATTATATATTTATAGTCAATTATAGTGTTTGCTGTTATCTAAATAAAATTATACGGATAATCAGATAAAATTTTGGCGTCATCTTATTATTTTTATATATAGATAATAAAAATATGTATTATATCTATATCTGCATCTAGGTCTTTGATGAAAAAATCTTATCTTTATTAAATTATCTAGAATAATGTTCAGATAATTTGATTTAGACTCGTAATACATATATAAATATTTAAGTAGTTGAATTTAAGCGAAAAAATTCACAAATAAATATATATGAATATATTTTTATATTTCTTTTATAATTTACATTTTTTTATAACTGTGTTTGCATAAGCGGTTTTAAAAATAATATCATTTGGAAATAATCTATATAGACGAATCGCTTTATAATTTTATTTTTTTTATTTAGAAATATTTAAAACAAAATCATCTTTATCTTATCTAAGATAAATTTACATATTTTTATCTCACTTTTATTTAACTAATTTCTAAATTATTTAAGCACAATACTTCTTATTTATTATTTATTACTACTTTTATACTATTAAAAATTCAATGTAAATAATAATTTCATTTTTTTCAAATATTAATTCTAAATATATTTTTTTCACTATCTAATTTTTATGTATTTATATTTTACAGTTTACAACGTGGTTGCTGCGCATCGTACTGGTGAGTGTCATCATTTTTACTTAAATTTGAGTAATAATTTTGTAAAAATCTTCTCTGATTTTGTCGAATCAATTTTACAATATTGTGTATTTTTGTGTGTAAAACATAAATCTGTAAATTAAAATCCGTCTCCGGGGAACAGAACTCACTGCAACTTTTGCTACTTAAGAGCAAATTTTAATTTACAGATTCGTGTTTTACGCACAAAAATACACAATATTATAAAGTTTCGGTAAAATTGTAAAAGACGGAGTTCTCCTTTAGTATTATTATATATTATGCAAAGAGGATTTTCTAAAAATTTAGAATACAAGTATGCGCAAAAGAAATTCAAAGTAAATACGTAGTTTGCAAGCTGACAAAAAACTATCATATGTTTATTATAAATTAAATTAAACTACATATATATAATGTAGATTTCGAACTTTAAAAAGTGAAGAAAATTAAATATGTGTTTTTACTTTTCTCTATGAAAGTTTATATATTCTTTAACATTACAATAGTTGAATAAACCCTTCTAAAAATGTTATTTAAATACCATAAAATATGAATATCTTCATGGGAGATGCAGGAAATTGTTACTATAAAAATATTAAGATGGCAGCAAATTAAATACAAAGCATTATGCATTTTCTAAATCGGAAAAACTCGAAGACTTTTAAGATTTGATTTCTAGTTTAGTCACTAGTGTGCGTGATATTTTCTTCTCTTCGTTTATAAGCATATGCATATCAAATTAAATTATTATCTTAATTTAATAAAGTTTACGAGAGACTACCAGCAATAAGATATTCGCGAATATCTCCATCTCGCGGGATTAGCCGACGGAATCTCGAGTAATATCGGTTCTAGCTATTCCCATGTCGTTTTCGTTATCCGAACAAATCTGTTTGCGCTCGCGTCTATTCCCCTGTACAAACGTCACGTGGACGCGATCGTGGAACCGAATAAACGAATAACGTAATCAGATGGATGGTAACTCAGCGTGCTTAGAAGGCAGTATAATGTTTTTTGGAAATAAGGGCAACCACATGGCGTACGAGCTTCATAATTACTCCGTCTAATCCTTGCACAGATGATAGATCAAGGGTCGTTTCTTTATCTTGCAAAACATTTCCGCGACTACGTTCATCGCGACTTGTTAGGAATCCTAGAAATAAAAAAAAAAAAATAATCTAAGGAAAGCAAGAGAGAAGGAAAGAAATATGCCATGCGGCAAGCCACAAAGCGCGTTCGCTCGGAGGCACGCCTTTTGCGCGCTAATGGCTTCCGCCGAAAATTACTCTCAGCATCTGACGTCGTTTCCTCACGCTCCGATTATTTTACCTTCCAAACCTCCTGGACCGATCGTGATGTGTCCTACAAAATATTATTCCCTACTCAAAATTAAAACGAAAAGCGTTGATTTTTAAAATTATACTTATAATTCGACAACGCAACGTCGTGAAAAAAAAATGATGATACATTTTATCTTTAATGCTTTATAAAATTTCACATAAATTTTAATAATACGAAAATTTGCTCGTTTTATTTGGCGTTTTTTTGCCGGGGTGAACGTTGAATTATCTTCGCAGACGTGTGGATGGAAGGGTCCGCCGACGCCACTCACCCTCTCTCACGCCGAATAAATCCACGCGGCGAGAGATTTAGTAACACTTAAGGCGCGTGTACTCGTTCGCCAATTTGTCTCGGGACGGAAAGGTACGAGCTGGTGTGTATACCGGGGCGCGATAAGGCAAGCTCTGAAAATGCCTCCCGCTATATTATCACTATCGGTCAGCTTTATTTATTGCGCCGCGGCATGGGGTAAGGCGTATGCCACCAGTGCTAAGGGGACCCATACGGTTGCTTCTCTCAGCAGGCGAAAAACAAATGGAGCCGCTTCTCGGTCCGCGTCGAGACGGAATTGCTGCGAGTCGAGAACGGACGGGGGTGATTTCGCTCCAGAGAGCGGTCTATCCCTAAATTCGCTGGTACCGCTTGTACAAACACAATGTGTTGAGCAATAAATTTATTTTTATTCAAAAAGTCTCAATCTTGTTGAAATATTTAACGATTGTTGATGGATTTGAAATTTTAAATCTCTGAACAATCTTAATCTTTTTATTTTAATTTTGAAAGCTTTTGAAATATATAATATTAAATATATAAATATATATTAAATATATATTTAATATATAATATTAAATATATTATTAAATATATTATTATATAAATATATTATTAATATATTATTAAATATATTATTTAATATATAATATTAAATATAGGTAATATTATTTATTGAAGTAGTTATGCGTATAGAATTTTTTTTGACCGTGCGAATATTTTTGATTAGAAATAAAACTTTTTGTCTTTCACTTTCGGATGTAACGATTTTGAAGTATCTCGCGAAAGATCGATCAAAATAGTTTCGACAGTATGACTATCGATTGTGGTTATTGTCACGAATACTCGATTGTCCGATAGCGTAAGTAACACCTCGTGAATCGACGCCTTGGGACTCGCCGAATAACACTTTCGTCGTTTCACAAAACGGAAGTAGCTCGTCGGGGAATTGCTCGTCGTGTAGCAAAAGAATTTTCAGAGATCTGCACAAGATCCCTGTGACTTGCCAGCGTGAGATACCGTGAAATTGCGTAAACGAGAGCGCTTGTGTAAATCGAAACGACGGGGATCTCGTTGTATCATGCAATTCCGAATGCGCGCGTGGCTTTGTTTGCACGAGAATCGAACGAAAGAAAAAGAAATTTCTGCAATCGAGTTTGTTGGGATAAAATTGTTGCTTGGATTTAGATATCGATGTTATAAATAGTACGTTTTATTATTGCTAAAGCATAAGTTCTCGTTGCATTCAATAGAAACGGCACAGTAGAACAAGCGCAATATGGTCAGACAGCTGCGTCATTTTCTATTTAACTACAATACATCGCGTATAGATGTTTAAATATATATAATTAGTGCTAAAATATTGATAACTGCAAATTGACATTTATAATTGCAAAATTTGTTATATATTATCGAAAAATAAAAATTTATCTTTAAAAGAATAATAGTATTCAGAGAATGCTGTAAATGTCTCTTGACAAAAAGAAATGCATGATGAAATTTTTTGACGAATATAATTTAACTTGTGTTTGTATTTAAAATTAAAAATTTCAATTTGGAACTCGGTAAAAAGATAATTAAATATTTGATGTATCGCGGCGAGTCTTTGAGAAAGCGTTTTTGACAGCTCGCTCTACAGTGTGGTCTGATTGTACATCATATCTCAAATGTCGATGCGTGAGTGTGTGTATGTGTGTGTGTGTGTAGTTTATTTTGCTTCAAAGAATTCTATGGTTTTGCAATCAATATAATTCTCGTTTGTTACTGCACGCTACAAATACGTCAGTTCGTTTATATGAGTGTTATACTGGAACGTTCTCTCTTTCTTCTTTCTCTTCATTACGAATGAAGTCGCTTTTTATTAATTATGTTTCTCGGAATTAACGCCAGAGTACCATTGAAAAATACTCGTCGACAAGCTTATTGTGCATTATTCGCATAGAACAACGCATCCGTGTGTTTTTTCAAATACTACTCTAACACATTTCAGAGTTTACAATATTGCAAGCTAGAATATACAACTGGAATTATGCACTCTTCCCGTAAGGGCAACAATATTGCTTTTCATCCTATTTACATATGTATTTCATTGTATGCTTATAAATATGAGATAAAGGTTGGTATTTCCGCGGGGTATCACTGCAAATATTGCCGCTTAAACAATGACACTTTTTGGATTTAGTTACATCTATTTATCTATTTGTTGCTTAGCGACATTTGTGAATCATAATTACAGAATAATCAAATTCTCACAAAATGATTAAAAATTGCGAATAAAAAATTGAACAATTATTTTTATTTATATATACTATTTAATAAAATTTAAACTTTTATTTAATTTCTAGAAAATTTAAAACTACAAACTATGTCATCAAATTTGATAAATTACTTTAAAAAGTCGATCGCGTTGTTTCACTTACAATTAAATGATCCCTTCAAAGTAAATACATGCTTTTTTTACTTTTCTTACGTTTTTATATGCTTATAGCATAATCGAATCTCAATGCATGTATACAATATTAATCGAGTTTGCAAATAATTCGGGTCAACAATTTGCCTAAAAATGATTCTGCTGATAGAAATGTAATTAAAAGCATCGAAAATAATTGTGCCGCGAGTATGCGAGAGCGGATCAGTGAAAATATTTTAAACTCATCTGATTCGTCCAATTAAAATCCATGAGCATCTCTTTATGCTGGCTTTTTGATTTTGCCGGTGGCCGTTCTACTGCAACAATGTAACTGCATCCAAGTGTACGATGCATGTGCATGAATGCATGTCACATTTCTACGCGTTTGTTCTTTGCGTCCTATTTCGCAAGGCTAGTTTGCAAAAATGCGCGCGCAAAAATCGAATAAAATCTAAATAAAAAAAATAAAAAAAAACCAATGACGTAACCATATTTATTTTGCATATCTACATACATTTCGTGATTCTCTCTCTCTCTCTCTCTCTCTCTCTCTCTCTCTCTCTCTCTCTCTCTCTCCCTCTCTCTTTCTCTCTACATATACATATACAATATTGTTATATATTATACAATAATTAAATATATCATATACATATTTTGAAAATTACAATATAAAAATACCATACACAAATCATGTTATGATACGAATTACAAAGTTCTGTGATATTGCTGTCGGGGGAAAAGAGGGAAGGTTTGTTAAAAAACGTATGAATAGTTGCATATATCAAGAAAGTGGACTGAAATGTGCATATATGCAATACTATCAGAATTTTTTATTTTGATAAAAGAAAGAATGAATATATTTTGTAGATTTCGTTGTAATTTGCTGTTTTCTACTTTTTTATGAAAGCACATTAAGAATTGTTTTTAATTCGTTTATCTACATTTTATAAGTTTATTATATACGATTGATATCAAGTTTTTAATTATTATAAATATTGATGTACTTGCATTTTTACGAAAATTAACGCAAATCTCATTAAGATGTATCATTTTATTTCCTGTTTTTTCTCATTTTCCTTAAATCATCGGGATATACGAATAAAACACACATACACACACACACTCTTTCTCTTTCTCTCTCGACACATTTTCGCAGATGCATATTCAGCATAATGAGCGTATTCGTTAACAGAAAGAAATACAGTGGCGGTAGAAGTAGCAATTACGCGCGTGCATGTAATTCGGCGCGATTCATTACCAAATGGCTGCCAGTTTTCCTACGAATATATACAAAAAAAATATTATTCATCGCACGTTTTTTATATGTAATTTACGACATTGCCGTATTATATAGTGTTCATACCGATTCACACTAAATTTTCCCAGAAGTATTTTCCTAGGATACGGACTCATGAATCCGTTTAGTCTACCATTTTTCGTATTTCGTTAAAGGTTTTTGCAATTTTTTCCGCTCACATGTAATTAAGCTGTTGAAATTAATTTTTTTATTGTCAAGCATTTACTTGTTAAAATGAATAATTAAAACTTTATTACGAGATTGAATTAATAAATTTTTAGCGTAGATTTATCACTGTGTTTGTATTATAATATTTTATATTAGTTTTATATTTTATTTTTATTGTTTTAGTTTATATTTAAATATATATGTATATTATAATATAAAAAGAATAAAGAAAAAGAGAGAGAGAGAGAGAGAGAGAGAGAGAGAGAGAGAGAGAGAAATATATTATATCATATATCTTTTATAGAACAGAGTATATAAAAAATATAACAATACAATAATAAATTTTTGTGTTATCAGCTTCTTTCAGTAAAAATATCAATACATCTAACGTACTTATAAGCCGCTTTATTATAGGAAGATTATGATAATAATATTAATTACATGACCAATATTTCACAATAAATCCACTAATCCTCATTGACAAATAAATTAACGCACATTCTGATATATGTATATACATATATATAATATTATATATGTATATATAATTTTATTAGTCTCAAATTTATATTTCCAATAATTATAATTAACAATAACGTATGGTAAATCCAAAATGAACAAGTTGAAATTAAATATGAGATGAATATCTCAATATTATAACACATTTACGAAAATTGCAAATTGGTTCTCGTCTGTTTTCTTTGTATCTTTTATTGAATAGATTTGAAAAAATTTAAAAACACATGCATACAATATATAAATATGAATATTTGAAAGAAAGAGACAGAGAAAAAGATAGTACATATATAATATTGTGTATATATTACATATGTATTTTAATTTATATGACATTAAATATTAATTACTCTATGCACATGATATATATTTAATTTAATTCTGTTTTTCGTACATATAAAATCATTTAATATAGCGTCTGATATTACTCTCTGATATATTCATTTTGCAGATGATCTATTTCCATGTCGAGAGTAATTTTGAACAAAAATTTATGCAAATTTACGTCATTTTCAAATTATCGCTCTTAGAATCGTAGGAGGCAAACGATTCCGTTTCTCGGCGAATAATACGCGCGTCAAAAATGTTTGGGTGCCGGTTGTTGACGTCTCGATGCGTGGGGAAAATATGATAGAGCTTCGTGTTAGCGGAATTGAATAACGAGGAAAAGAGATGAACTCTCGTGGATAAACGCGTCTACATTCGCGCATCGGACGGTAACACTTAAAGCGGATGCTGCCAGATGCGCGTACACCGAAAGCCCCGAAGCAGATAATATGGCACCCTTTGTGCTCGATATTAATTCGCATCGAAGCGTTTCGTATTGTTTCGCCAGATCTATGAAAGCGTCAACAAAATTGCGATAAAGCAACAGGCATATATTTCTATTATATATCTCACATAATATTTTTATTATTTTTAGATACTCGCCAATTTTTTCCTTTAATTATATTATTCGACATATATTTTAGAAAAATTATACGATAACAATAGATTTCTATATTTTATAATATACGCGGAAATTTTTAAAAGAGTTTTCCATCGGATTGCGCTTGAACTTTATTTGAGCCTTCAATAAATATACTTTATATATAATCTTTAATATATATATAATAGCTTAATAGCAATAAATTTCATGCTTTACTATTTTTTCATCATTGTTTTTTAAATCATAAGCGTGTGTGATTAGAGTTTATAATTATTCTATATAATTATTGTAATTATTTACATTGATGACATATATAATTGTTAGAGTTATTATGATAATTTTTTTCCCAAAAATATTAAATATTTTTATAATTATTTTGTAAAATTGAAGTTAATTATAAAAAAAATGTAGTATTAGTCTTAAATAGAGAAGTTTGTTTCTTTCGTTCGAGAACCTAGAGGGCTGCGGTTACATTGACCTGCATCCCTCGCGGCGCTTGCGATTGTCCATTCGCGTATTTTGCGCAGGATGGAAAGCTCGAAATGCCGCCAACGATGTTTCGCCTTGTCGTTTCAGCTCGATAAGAAGTTTCTTTTCACTTACTCGTTCAATTTAAGTTGGTATACATTCACTGCGCGCGCCCTTAATGCTTCGCTTTTGCCCTCTGCCCTTTGTGAAACTCGCTGCTTCATAACGAAACTTTTATTATTCTCCGACGTTACACTCCGACATTTTGTTCATGAATTTTTTCGACTTCCTTCTTTCGCCGCAGATTTAATTGAATAATTACTCGGCTTTGGGGATTGTCTCTCTCGTTATTATCGTCGACCAACTTGACATCCCGTTTGTTCGTTCATTCGTTTTGGATCATGTCGCATCCCTCTCAGTTTTTTCTCGATGCTTTTCGCGAAATCAAGAGTCCTTACGTCACATTTCTCTCGCGTACGTCGGATGCACCAATTTTTAACGAACGCACCCGGGCTTTATCTCGCGATTCTGTCTGCAGCCGGTTGTATGATCCGAGACTTTCGTAGAATAGTGAAACGCGAGCCGGGATTATGAGGGCCGAAACGATATGGGGAATTATACGCCTGACGAAAAATGTTGGATTGTCGACGTTAACTAGAAGTTAAAAATCACGACTTTTCTTATTTTTTCAAAACATACTGCGTTTTATTTTTTCTGAAAATAATTTAATTGAAATAATTTAATTTTTTCTTAAAAATACTCGTAATTTACTGTAAACAATTTTTCCTACATAAATAAATTTCAATTTATTAACAATTATTTATTATTAATATTTTATAATCTCACTCTCTCTCTCTCTTTTAGCACTTTTAATATTCAAATAGTCCTAATATCTTTAGAGCTACTGGGATTAAGAAAGTCAGAGCGGTTCTAATAGCCCTAACATAGCTTACTGGCTAAACCAGCGGAAACTTGCAATTATCTGAGATGTTCCCTAATTGTATGCTTTAATCGAATGTATATGATAGTATTCCTGATTACGTGTTATATTGCACGATGATAAAATAGAAGACATAAAAATTTAGATATGCATATATATATGCTTTATGTATATATGCTTTACGTATATATGTATATGTATGCTAGATATTTTAAATATTTTTTGTTACGTACCTTTTAATCAATATTAGTCACCTATTAGTCACCTATTTGTCACCTATTTTGTGTTGCTTATCGATTCTTCGAGTCAGTTGGACTATCTTTCATTGATTCATGTGGTTATATTTAGCCACTTTGACCTTTATTAGTGATCGAGAAACGAAAAAAGCTCCTTCTATTGCCAATTAATTATCGTTGTCGGCTAAATATCATCATCGATAGATGTATAAGCGTATACATTTTATGTTCTTTTCATTATGCAATCTTACGATTATTCATTTCTTGAATTAATTATTAATTAATATATTATTTTTAATTTATCAAGTTTACTTATTATTACTACTTTTTATTAATTTAATGTGTTTAATTTAATTATTTTAATTGATTTTGCAATTTGTGTTTTATTAGTATATACGAGTTTAATTTGAATGACAAATTATATAAATCAGTGAGAAAGCATCGACGAAATATATTCGACCTTTAGCATCATTAAAGAAAGAATGATTATCAAAGATCATAAGAATTGTAACAAAATAATTTTATAAAATTTACAAAATTTTTTGATAAAAATTTTGTAATTTATAATTTATATTCCTGACGCTTTGAGTTTTATTTGATGGAAAGTAATTATTTATTAATTATAGTAATTATAGCTAATTATTTTCCGATACTTGTCGCGATCGCTTTTAAAAGAAGAATTTGATAATGTATGGAGCGTTTCATACTATTATTTTATTACTCGAGTGTCACTACGCAAATGATAACGAGGTCGTGGTATGTGAACAGTAGCGCGCTACTGTTATTATAATAAATAATTTTCTTTGTCGAAATATTTTATATACATACTATATACAATAATATAATTACTATATAAAACGAAAATTAATTTTTCGCTATATTATAATTGTGCACAGGGTACGAAATTTGCTTGGTACGTTGCCAAGACTTTATTTAGGAATAAATTTCAATTCGAGATTTTAATTTCTATATTCTCCTCTGACCCCCTAAAGAGATGTAGACAAGAAAAATATCGGTCCAAAATCGCGAAAGACTCGGGTTCGTTTCCCGATTCAACGACTTGGAATCGATATTTTTCTTGTCTATATCTTTTTAGGGGGGTCAGAAGGGAATATATAGGAATTAATATCTTGAATTGAGATTTATTCCTATAAATAAAGTCTTGGTAACCAAGCAAATTTTATGCTCCGTGCACAATTATAAGTTATAGCAATAAATTAATTTTCGCTGTATGACATACAAACATCCACATTCGGATCTTATAACTCGTTTATTTTTAAATATATATTTAATATTAAAGAGCCTTTAAAATTTGTAATATATATAAATTTTTTTCTTTAATTCTTATTTAAATTCAAATATATGACCTAAATAAATAAAAATAAATGTGTAAAATAAAATAAATAATATAACAAAATAAATTAACTCCAAAATTTGCTATCGTCCAATGGTGCTTAGATTTTCTCTAATCTATCAAACTAATAAAGACACTTTACATGACAGTTTTGCAAAATTTTCATGTTAGCGAACTAATACCTCGTTTAACATGAGATTGTACTTCAAGTCAGTGAGTCAGAACACCAACAATAACCAACTTTGAAAAGTAACCTTGATTTTTATCATTCGCGAAACTACGACTAATTGCGATCGTTCCCATATGCTTACGTGTCTTTAATTATAAATGTAGGAAATAATTGCGTTTCTCGAAGAATGATTCAACGATATGTATAGAGCAACAATTTTTCTTGAGTTTTGCCATACGAATGACAATAGGTTGAGTAAGTAGTATGTCAATACACTGTAGATTATGAAGATTAAATATTATATATAAAATATTTGAAACATTTTTTATTACGCTTTGTTTTTTCATAATAATTAAATTCTATTATAATATATTACACTGTAGGTTATAAAGATTAAATATTATATAAAATATTTGAAACGTTTTCTATTATAATATATTTCGCTAAATATTTAAATATTCTATATTTTGTATTTTAAATTAAATATCGCTAATTTAATGGTTTCATAAGATCGTCGCAAAATTTAAGGTTTATTCTGAAAACAAAATTTATCTTATGTCAATATAAAACAATTGTTATATCATTACAATTACACACACATATCTTATATTCTAATTATAATTATTACTAAATTAATTTAATATCATCATTTTATTAAATTTTCAATTTTTAAGGGAATATTTTTATTCGATCTTAAAGAATCAAGAAATTTCTCTCTTAGTTTTAATAAATTATTATAATATAATAAAATTTAATTATTATGAAAAAAGTACATAATTTATATAATTTTTCTTTTTTCTATTAAAATTATAAACTTTTTTTAAAATTAAAATTGTATAAATTTTAATTAATACATAAAAATTTGAAATTAAAGAATTAGAAAAATTATATAATATTTTTTAATAATATTCTTTAGACAAGAGATTGATTTTTATTCCAAATTTTGATTTTCAAAAAACTTAAAATATCTGTTATAAAATTTCAAATTAATTTCTCTTTCTCTCTCTCTCTCTCTCTCTCTTTCTTGATTTAAGTACGTACGAAGGCATGTTATTGAAACTACTAAATTTGGAAGGTTTGAAGAGCTTTCATAATATTTCATAAGTAATACGTCAGATTCTGAATTTTCGACAGCGGAATGAAGTTATACATTTGACGGATATGATAACCTCGGTCAAATGGATCGTGTCGATGCATTATTGAATCTTCGTCGACAGGATTCTTCAGCTGGCAGGTGAAATATTAATCTACTTAGGTGCGCGTTTATACACGCACACACACATGAAGATACGTTCTATGGCATGTAGAGCTACATTCGTCTACTGTGCACTATCAACTAAAATATTTTTAAGTGATGAATATATATTTAATCTCTAGTCTGATATAGAAAATCTCCGTTAATTCTCGTAGAGCAAAGAGAATAAAAATCTAGGTAATATTCCGTAGGACGTGCCGTGAATGCACACCGCCGAATTTTAATGTTTTATTTTGTTCACCGCGTAATTCCAATATTCGTACGCGCTGCCGCGCCATATAAATATTTCGCCGAGCCAAATTATTGCTTCACGCTGGTTGAGTATGTAGGAAAAACTAATTTTAAACGAGCATATGTTTGTACGAGCCGGAGAGTGTTCGAGTGCTCGATGTTTTTTAAGCATACGCGAGCAGGAAATGTAATTGCTATAATGTTGATTTTAGTCTTTTTGATATAAATACTAACTTAATTCTAATTAATGTATGTATAACATTGATCTTACAGGAAAAATCTATTCTATTAAATGCTTTTGATGTGCCTGCAAAAATATATAATTCTATAAAATGATTTGAAATGTAGGTAGGAAAATAAAGATTAAAGAGGAATATATAAAAATATTTGGAAAGCTCAAAAGTCTTTAAGCTAATTTTAGTTTTGCATTAGCTCTGTCGAAAAGTAGAATCATTTCATTTATAAAAAAGATCAAATGGAGATTTAAATAACCTTTTACCTTTGTGCAAGTCGAAAGTTCATGGCGTAAATTTAAATCAGTAGTCTACAACGTTGAGAGGTCCTGGCATCGTGAACGATGCCGTTATCGGTATTCCAGCTCTACTGGAGAAAGACGAAACGCAGTCATTGATTATACTGCCAGCTGGGCCCACGTGTCTCGACAGTCGTGGTCGCAGGTTGAGTTAACATGGAACCAGGTCACGATCCTGGGATTGGAATCGCTGCGGCGGCGAAAGGAAGAAGAGCGAACGAACGGAAGAATCGAGATCCGGATGACCAGCCAATCGGCCCTGTCGAATCCTACGATATTCTTTCCCAAGAGCACATCGGTCTTTGCATCGTCGTTCGTTTCTCTTCGCCGGAAAATTACATCGTGTAAATGTCAAGACCTCAGACGCTTAGAAGTAGCTCTCCGATTTCGCTTTGATTCGCCTTTACGCATCCTTCTTCATTTTATTTGGAATTATTACATAACGAGTACTTATTAAAAAATCAGTGAAACCTTGAAGTAAAACTTGAAGTAATCATGGTATTTTTGATACGATATAGTAATTGAGATTTTTCATTTTTTTTTCATCTTCTTTTTTTCTTTTTTTTTTTTCTTTAATCATAGGACTATGAGAGAATTTCGTAATCTCATCGACAGTTGTACGTTTTTCACAGATTGCACTTTTACAATAAAGTCCCTTTATTTTCCGGCTGTCTTTGTAATTGCATATCCAAGTTCACCATTAACGTTTCTCATCACGCTTTAACTCCGTCGGAGTCAACTGAATGCCATAGCCATAGTATCTATTCACATTGTCACCATCGTCGCGGTCGAGAACAATCAAAGCGAAAACGGGTCGTGAACTTGCGATTGAAATCGTCGTGGACGGCCGTAGACGATGGAAAGAAGAATCGTGCCAATCTAGTAGGTGGACCTCGGCTCTTTTTCTTCGGAATCTGCGACCACACTTTTGTGCCAAAGGAGGTATTCGTCTCTTCCCGCGGTATCTAACTCTTTTCTTTTTCACGAAGAAACTCTGATGATAAATATTACCGATTCTAGCAACGTATATATTGTATATAGGATAACATAGTTCATGTCTATTATGTACATATATAGTTTAGATAGATGCGTGAAAAAATTGTGATATCCATTGCGCGAAGAAAAAGTCAAAGCGACTAATTCGAATCCGATAATGAGTCAAAGATTATTTGCAGACTAAGGTATAAGCAGGCAGACTTTGTAAATGCATTAGTATGCAAAATTATAATTTAGGGAAACTTTTTCCATTTTGAATTTTAATTAAAATGTACACTCCACTTTGTGTTTATTTTTCAAATTTTATATAATTATCTGCAATCCCAGTATACGATACATGAAACGTTTGTTTTTACACTATGAGTTTGTTTTATTAAGTTAGTTGAAATTTATATCCTTTTTTTATAAACGTCACAGTCTACTTGTTATCTTATTTCAAAATCCTTCCGTCATGAAACATTCGAGAAAGAGAAAAATGTTCTCTTATTTACTGTTGAAATTCATAGTTGTCTTATCGTAGCTACATATGTCGGAAAACATGAATGCAAGAGAATACCTTAAGAACAGAAGGATATGCTAAATAACGTGGCGAATCTTTCAAGAAGATTTAATATCATATCGTAAAAATATGTTTTGAAAATTTCTTATATAGTAACCGAAATATAATTAAAATATAGTTTTATGAGAACGATAAAACGCAGCAACTCTTTGAAAGACTCATTAACATGACTTGTAAATAATTCGTAGACAAAGCTTGTTTAATAATGAAAAAGAAATCTAGAAGATAAATTACAATATAAATATTAAAATTTATATCTAATAAACAGAATATTATATAAAAATTGTAATAATAGACTATGAAAGTTGTGAAATGTAAATATTACAAAATGAAAAATGTGTGAAGCATTTATTACAAATTTTAAATAATTTCAATTTCAAAATTATTTTCTAAACCATATATTGTATATAATTTTATTAAATTATGTGAACTTATTTTTAATAATTGATACTATAATTCTCAATTATAACTGATTAAAGATAATGTTGATTCTGTTGTATGATGTGGTGCGATCTAAAAAAAAAAAACAAAAACATTTCGCAAACATTTCATCATTCTTCATCACGCGGTTCGTCTCTCTGTGTAACTTGAAATTCCAGCGTGCATGGCATATCTCGCCGTGATTTCATCTTTTTTGGGGGACGCGTTGCCCACCGCTGGAAACACCAGGTATATTTTCATACGATGTGTAACACATACACAGAGACACACAATCCGGAATTCTCTTTTGCTCTTTTTCCCTCGTCGGCGGTCAAGTGTTGAACCTTCGCGCCTATCCGCATGAATATTTCACCAAGGGATGCGCGTTGCCGCGCACGGAGACATAAATCTTTTCTACACCACAGTTGCGTCGCACACTTCTGCAGAACGTGATCCGGAGAGTGCGCAAAAAAGTGCCCACGCCGTGTATTCGACACCGCGTGTTGCCACGAATGGACGGTGTTACACGGTGTCGAGAATGGACACACTGTAACCGGAAAGTTATGAGTGGAAAAACGAGCCGCGCGACTCAGGATCCTTCTCCATGTCGGAATATTTCGCCGACAGTTTGCCGTCTAACTCGGTTCAAAATTTCGTACGCTGTATCCGCGCAACTCTGCAACAAATCTTTGCCACTCTAAGCATCCGCGCCGATTTATACATGCCACGACTGCGGTTAGTAATACCGTGACTTGACCAAGTGAAGCTTTATCTATTGCGTAGAAGAAATATGTAGAGCAATATATTTGATTCAATATATACATGCATAAATACTTGCAAACAATTTTAAAAATACGATCAATTAAAATTAATATTAATCAAAATTAATATTGGTCGCTAGTGGTGAAAATAAGCTTAGAAAACTTGACTTCGACGTAACTAGCAAATTTTATTTAATTATTTCACGACGTTTCGACCATTTGGTTGTGGTCCTTTTCAAGTGAAATTTCTACAACATAATATTACACAATAGTTTTTAACATACGAGAACTCATTTAAGTGTTAAATTAATTGATGGGTATGTTTATAAAATTTATATTTATTTTATTAATTTAACACTTAAATGAGTTCTCGTATGTTAAAAACTATTGTGTAATATTATGTTGTAGAAATTTCACTTGAAAAGGACCACAACCAAATGATCGAAACGTCGTGAAATAATTAAATAAAATTTGCTAGTTACGTCGAAGTCAAGTTTTCTAAGCTAATTTTAAAAATCTTTAAATATTTTTTATATATCAATTAAATATTTTCTTTTCTGCACAATTTTGTTAATTGGTGCAACCATCACTAAGAAATATTTTAACCTGTATTTATCTCGGCAAAATTATCACCACTTATACGCTATTATATTTAAACCAGTTTACGCCCCTTCTGGTTCGGCCAAATAGGGAATATCGCGTAAGACCCACGAGGGATAGAAAATCGCCAGGAGCAGGGAATCATTATTCTCTTGTAATTGCGCAGGGGGGAGAAGAGCAGAATCATAGGACGAACTGGAATTGTATTAACCATAGGAACCGTGGCCTCTGGGATCGTTGGAGTTAATTACTTTAAGACGTCGGGCGTAATTAACGAACCGCCTTTATGAATACCTGAAACATATTCTCGTCCCGGAAACGCTCTTCTCTCGCAAACGCGAATGCAAAACTCGGCGTTCCGAAATTGCTATCACGCGTATAATGCTCGTTAACGCTTTCTATATACGTTGAACGGGAGTAGGTGATGGTTGCTAACGTATTTCTTCATCGCGAGTTTCTTCAGTGTGCGCGAATCGCGAGGGGCGATTCAAAGCAGCGATTCGCTGAGGCACTTTTGTATTTCTCTTCCTGGCGAAAAGAGAATTCACGCGCGAATTCAGCCCCCATGTCTCTTTGACGTCACGCGTGAATTAATTCACAAGCGAGATACATTAATAAAGTTATCACTTTGAGTAATTTTAATTATTCTATAAATATTGTACCATTTTTTCAACTTTAAATTTTCGTGACGTTTACATAATGAAAAGTACAGCGATAATGTATACAATTGCTGCTGTGTTTTTGGATTTCGGCATTAAATACATCGGTTGATCGTACACGTTCACGGATATACGCGTCATCAGCGTGTGTGATTTTATATTTTTCGCACTGACGCCCGGGAAACAAAATTTTGCAATGCTCAACCATGGACGGACGTTACCGCTCTTTTAAATTTTCCTCATGATCGAATGGTTTTGCCTGCGACCGCGATTTTCCGCGCTGTCGAAAGTACCAGCAGCGCCATGCGAAATGCAATGTCTATAGTAACTGGCATTGAACGTTAAATGTATTGTTAAATATTTATAGACGCGTGTATATACTCGTTTATCTTTTTTTTTATTACTGGTCGTTGAACCGCGCAATCAGATATTTATGCCGAGTCATTTGTGTCATTTTTTAAAATAACATGTGGAAGAATAAAGTTCATTCTGCCGGAATTGTAAGATCGTGGGTTACATTTTTCAACAAAAATATCTAAAAAAGAAATAAAATTATGAAGTACAAATTGTACACAGATGTCACCGACTAGTTACTACAACATAGCACTGTCTCTCAAGATCCTTCGTATAAAAGGATGAACTATAAAATCGAGAGAAGCAAGCTTTTATGTCTTTTCCCTCTATTATTTTTTACTGGCGAGAGAGAAACGAGAGATACACTGAGACTGGTTCAAATTCTTTTATTTAGCTCAATTGACATCTTATCGATCGTGTGACATAAGTCATAAGTAATTGAAATTGAATTTTTCATTAATTTGATTTAATAAAAATAAGCCGTTGTTACATATTTTTCACGTAATAGCCATAAAATACTAATAGCGTAAATACTCACGTTCCACTTTATTCATTTTCGTTCTCCTGCCCTCCCTTGTATCATTTCCGTAATTGAATACGCCATTAGACGGTTACAACTAACGAGCCTAACGTGTTCTGCGCAAAACCAAAACTGTTTTTCGGTATTTTTCAACAGCTCGCGCGGATACACGTAAGCCTCGATATTGGAAAGCCATTTGGTCCTTCCATGCGATTTCCGCGCGTCAATGTTCGCGAAGGCATACACGAAAAGTATACCAGGGATGGCAGGGATGTAGCAAGTATTGCGGATATGAAAGTTTTCGTACTTTAAATCTGTTCGATATTATTTTCCAGCGTATGCTGAAATGACGATACATATACGCGAACATGGGAGGAATGTAAGGAATGTATTCGACGTTAATAAAATAGAGGGAAGGAATTTTTACGCGCGTTAAGTAACGACATCATATAATGCGCATTTTTATCGTGCTTTTATCATGAAAATTGTGTGATAAGTGTCTCGAAGGGAGAAACAAGCAGTTTATTTAAGGACGAGACGGAGGCATCCGCTCTCGCACGAATTCAACAGCGCTTCGTGAAGACGCCAAATCCATCCTGCGGGAGGGACACTTACCAAGCTTATCCGCTACCTTTGATAGCTTGGTTTCCCCTGCGGGAATGCTTACGAGAGTGCCTGTGAGAATTGCACTTGCGCGACTCCCGTAAACTTCCTTGCGCGAGCGAGAAACCGCGAGTCTCCCAACACCTCTTTTGCGAAAAACGAATGCATTAAGATTTCAATAAGTCGCGGTCCCGGGCAAATTCCTTCTAATTTCCCTCTCCGTATATCTGTGTACGTGCACAGTTCTCTATTCGATTGAACTTTTCTCGCGATGTTACGCTGCGAAGTTTAGTCTTTGTTCTTCAAACGAAGTATTGAATTAAAATTTAAAAATCCAACATTATGTTAACTGAAGAAATTACAGATACAGTTGATGTACCATTTGAAATTGATTATAAAAGCTATTCGATTATATATTTTTGATTACTTGTTGTATCTCCAGGAGATTGGGTAAGGGCTGGGTAAAATCCTAGGCACTTGGTAGCTTGGTTACCTCAGGTTTGCTACGCCCATATACTCACTACTGTGGGAAATGCGCCTGAGGGAACAATAGGCGATACAATAGAGAACCCTTATAGAAAATAAATTTCAATAATTTAGCCGCAAAAAGCATAAGAAAAATATAATAAAAATGCAAAAGAAATATGAAAAAATATAATAAGAAATAGAAGAATATGTATTATATAAAAAAGAAATATATGGATGAGAAAAAGTAAAGGTTCAGAATCTTTAACTCATGATAATATCGCGTTATCGGATTTCCATTTCAGCCACGTTCTTTGGATGCCCCCAACCTCACGACCTAACATCAGCCGTGTATCGTCAAACTTCGTGCCGCGACCGATTAAATACTGCCCGCAATTTCCACGGAAGTTGGACGCAATCGATAGCGCAACTAGTTGCGGACTTGTCGGAAACACGCGTGCTTGTGTTACCGGACAGCTAACGTAAATTCATTGTGCACGTTTCCCGAATGCTTTGAACTTTCCTTGATCCTTTATGGCTCGTATTAATTTCGACAAATGTGGAATCGATATTAAATAGTGGATCAACATTAAAGAGAATTACTATTAAATATTAATTAATTATATATTTGCTTTTATTATTGCTCAATATGATTAATGAGACAGATATAAATCAACAATGTAAAGTTTACTTTTACACAATATCAATATGTAATATATATATATATATATGTGTGTGTGTGTGTGTGTGTGAAGGTATCAAATAATTCTTATAAAAGAAATTAATACATCTACACTTTTAAAATATATTTTTTTTACATTTTAAATATCTTTTTAAATATATTTTTTAAATATATTTTTCATATGAAAACAAGTCACGGTGTATTTCATCCGTTTTTGAATATGAAATTAATTTTTCAATCATTTCTCTCTCTCGTGCAGGCGCGCGAAAAATAGTTATACCGTTAAAATAACGGTAAGCAAATCAGACCGGAGAACGTCGATTTAAATATATGGAAATTGTTTCGGGCGGACGGACGTGTTGGGAATAAAATACCGACAGTATTTAATAAAATTCGCTCATACCTACGGGGATTTAAATATTACACTCTATAATCTATTGCACTGAATAATCTATTGAATTTGATGTTAACGCAGCATTTTGTGCTACGAGTTTTCCTTTATCAAACTCGATATCTAGTCGATATCTAGCTGCTTGAATGTGAGTCAGCTGCGCCGATGTTGTAGCGTTATTAAAGGGAAACGCACGATTTTTCTTGTTTCTTCGTCTAAATTGAATCTGTCGATACAGACTTGTTCTATACGTATAACCTGTGTGCGTTTTGTAAATTTATAAGATAAAACCTTGTATAAAACCAACAAATAACAGTTGGATAATTTTTCATGTTTCCATTAAAATGGTTTGAATAAATTAGAGTATTGATTTAATATCTTTACAGAGCTAATTCTACTGTGTTTCGTAAAATAATAGAAATTGTTGATTACTTAAAAAATTTAAATTTAAAACGCAGTTGACGAGTTACAAAAAAAAAAAAAAAAAATTTTTTTAATATTTAATCATCCTCCCGACAAACATTATATTTCTCTCAATAAACATTTTAATTATAAATCCTCGGTTCATATAATACCGCACAAACACACGTTGTATATGCTATTAATATTCCCGCGCTGCGCTTGATTGGATTGTGACATTTGACCCGCCGTATATTTCGGTGATCGAATTTTTTTCTACGCCCGCGATACGCATGTATATTCACGACGCCTGCATAGCTTTTTTCGTACCTATCGCGACCAGATTCGCCGACGACGCGACGGCTGCGATCAACAGGATCGGTCGCGATGAGCCGATATTGCGGGAGGTTCGCGGCTGCTCAAATCGATATACCGACGATACAAATCAAGTTTCGCTCTTGCTCCCGATGACGACGAAAGCTATCAGCCGCCGTTATTTCCTGCGGCCGTCGTACGATAAAGCAGTTACGGGAAGGGCCGGGCAATATCGTAAATACGATATACCTGGCCGCTCGGACAGCCGCTCGAATCCCAGGCTGGGGTTGGCGTTTTCTCTTTGCGCTGCTGTTCCCTTCTAACGCGCCGGCCAGTATAGAGGGGTTTTACGGTCGCCTGATCACAATCTCACGAAAATTGGGTCGTGCCGCGAGAGAGCCTACCGTCGTGCCCGTCCGCTCGTTCAACCCTTTGAAACATCCCCCTCTTTTCAATCCGGCGATTTGGCGATCTATCGGTGCTCGATCGTCCGTCGGAAAAATTGCCGTTCGGTTTTGTCGCCGTTGCGCTAATTGCTCGCTCGACGTAACAGTGGTGTGACCAGTGATCGTGCTGTCAGGTATTTGAATACTCTAACTCGCTTTTTTGTGCTGGAGGAAAAAAATCAAAGCTGCACATCGGTATTTCTCTTTTTATTTGAAATCAGAAAATCGGTAAGAAAAAGTAAAATGTCAAAATAAGATCGAATCGTTAAAATGATTTTCAAATTAGAATATTGCGCGGTGATAATTTGAGAGAGACAGAATCTGGTATATTAGCTTTAAGCTGTCAAAATATTAAAATTTATCGAATAAACGTGGCAACGATTGAAAACCGTAATCGAACCCATGCGGGATTGCTGTTTAAATAGATTCGTGAATATATTATGCATATTTTATGAACGCTGATACGCCAAAAAAAAATAAACGAATCGCAAATTTGCACGGCGAAAAAATGAGGAGATACGCGAGCGACGATTGTTACACGTGAAAAGGCGAGGTGACGTTTCACGCGAATGTAATAAAAGCAGCCGGCGTAAGTACGCTTGTCATACATCGTGCTTTCGGAATGCGGGCGCGGAACGCGAGAAACGAACGCGCGAGCGTGTATAAAATTACGATCCCGGGAAAAGAAGACTCTCTCTTCTCCCCCTCGAATCCATCCTCGTGCTCCTATTTTCGCTTGCCCGGGCCAAAGCCCCGTTCCTTTTTTCCTGCCGCGGAATTGTTCCCGCGATGGCGAGGCGACTGATTTATTGGGCCGTAAATTACGTTAATGCACACTTTTTAGTCTCATAAGCGAAATTTAAGTAAACGAGAGAAAGAGACGCGGGAATAAGGTGAGAGTGGATGGGACCAGATGAGAAGCAACGGGGATTAATGTCAAGAAATCGTTCGCGAGATTCGCCAACTAATTTTGAATAAACGCGCATTGGACGTCATTGAGCGTCCGGTCATCGATGTCATTTACAGATATATTCTTTCGACACTTATATAAATTTGCACGTGGAATGTATCAACATCATATGTCGTCAGCACGGACAGGTTTTGAATTTTCCGAATGAAAATTCGAACGGCAACACATTTCATATTTGTATACAATTATAATCATTGACAATTATTATCGATAATGAATTCTGCGCTCTACGAAATTTATCATAATTCGACGTATTGTCGAATGTATATTTTCTCGCGTTGTTCGGCCAACGGATCGCATGCGCGAGATGAAACGCGTCTCCGGTATCAATTTATGGGCGAAAAGCCACCGATCACCGGACCCGACTGTGACCCGATTTCGATGATGGCACTTAACGGATATTATTTCGCTAAAGTTATACACCGTACTTTCATAATTAATATACATTCTGATCCGTTGATTATTTTACATGGAAGCAGAGGCGAGCAGGGAAAACAAAAGTTTAGATATAAAGGAATGAAGTCACGTGCATCCGCGAGGGTGCGAGCGTTAAATATTGTAACGAGATCAACTTTCGGCGTGACACTTTATTATGTCAGACCACTCTGTATAAATAGAAATGACAGAACTTTAGAATAATTGCGCGTAACAAAAGTGCTAGGATATTAAAGTATACTACTATTGTTCGTTAAATTACCGGCGTAATGAGGTGCTGATAAAATTTCGCGGGACATCGACGGGGTGAAATGACGGGCAGAGATTAAATGCCATTTCCGACATTGATTATTCACCGGACCCAGTTACGTACACGCTCTATCGCTCTCCGTAATCACCCTGGTCCCGCGACGGCGGCGCAATAATATCGCGACGATATTTATAGAGCGTCGCAAGCTAATTATTTCGAGCGATGGAGACGCTTATGCGGTCGTTTCCGGCCCGTTAATTAGCAGAACGCGGGCCGCACTCCGAACGCGCCCGTCGGCGCCGTGGGGCGCATAGTGTGTTAATGGTGCCGTTGCGGTGAATGCGTCCTGTCAAACGGACCGAAGCAGACCGGAGCGTCGGAGTAACGGGGCAGAGTCAGATTTACTTGGGGTTCTCTTCAACGTTTTGCGAACTTACGATCGACCTCGCTCGCTGACGTATGATGATGCGCGATGTGCAATTTGCATTTCTCGTTTTATTATTTCATGGCGTTCTAGGGATCCAATTTGCCAGAATCCGTGGAGTTTTATTTACAAAGTGATTTAAATATAATAATAATAATAATATAATGTTAAGTGATATATTTAATAATAATTTAATATTATATATTCAATAATATTATTGAAATAGTAAAAAGAATTGTTGCAAACTTGATATATAGTAATATATTGTAATAATATATAGGCGAGATTTATGCCATGGAAAAGAGAAATAGGGTGTACCATAGCATTTGATCATTGCACCATCATTTTGCGCGCGACTCCGGGATACCGCGGCTCAATTAAGCCGCGTACAAGCGCGTTTTGAGGGACGAGGTTATTATACTAACGTACGCGATGGGCACGCTGCGCACAGCGGAATGAGTATCGCGTGATCAGTATCGCGTGTTTGTCGAATTCTCCCAATGAGCGTCGCGTTATACCTGCCTACGATCGACAAATATAGGACCGTTGCGCTGCGGCTTTGCCGCGTTCTATGCACCAGGGATAAGCCTCCACAAATAGTGACATTAATTGCCTACGCTGCGCCCTATTTGCATGCCATTATTCAGAATAATTGATGACTATTGGCCGGCGTATGCGTTGAAACTCATTACCGTACTTAACGTCCGGCGCAATGGCGCATTCGCCTCGCCTCGCAAAAAGATCTCGGAGCCTAGTAGACGAACGTCTCGATTTTGCCCCGCGTATTAACGCGTAATTGCGAAAAGCGGAATGCAATTATCAGAGGGTTCGCACGTTGGCCTGCGTCCAGGATATACCTATGGTGAAGGCTCGACGTTCGTCGTCGTTCAATAAACCCAATTATATTTATGACGCAACACCTCTAATTCGAATCATTAATCGTACATGTAATTATCTGTAGAACAAATCTATAAAATATATGATTTACTAATTATGTATAAAATAATTATATATTAATAAATTATACATATATATATATATATATATATATATATATGATCTATAAAAAATATATTATCAATTAATTAATAGTAATTAATTTTTAATAATTAAAAAAAATTTGGTTATTTTAATAAAAATTACGTGCTTTATCATTGAACTTGGATATCGATTCGCTTGTTTTTTTTGTCGCATGTACGAAATTTTGCGTCTATCCCTTTCTTTTCTTGTTGAAGTGCCGAGTTGGGCTTAGTTATTGGGGCAAGTAATCCCATCTTCGTCTTGTACAGACCGATGCTTGCAATTTCGTTCGAAAGTTTCCGACGAAAGTTGCCTGGTTCTCTCGGTTCGCAGGGAGTACCTTTAGTTGTCCACAGGGAGCCGAAGATTTATGCGGGCCGTGTGAGCCGAACAATAAGCTAGCGGGTCTTTCCGGCAGGTAGAATGTCGGGATTTAACGTTATCAGCCCGAACGCCTATTCATTACGTCGGTTCTCGTAGAGTACCGTGTAATCAAAATTAAATTGACCACACCTACCGATATTTATAGTTATTACAACCTATCCTCCTTCCGTGATGAGAAGATACGAAATTTAACGTGCGGCTGTGAAAAAGGTAGACTATGTGTATGATGAAAATTGCCTTGAAGAGCATGTTGCACCGTATCGCGTTTATTCGACAATGCATCATTATTGTGTGTATCGAGGGTTATAGCATCGTAATTTATAATGAGTTTTACGATGATATTTGCGATAAAGGTATATTGAATGAAATTTTTTAAAAAACTATTTCTTCTCTCTTTCAAAATAAAATAATGTGATGTCTACATACTGACAATTTTTTAGTTATATAAGATATTTTCGTGTCATAATGTATTTATTTGAATGTTCACATTTTAATCGCTCTGTCAAATTTCTTATGTCCTTGCGTTGTTTCATATACGATCTATTTGATCATTGTCATAACACGTATCATCGACAACGATAACGTCCATTGTATTTTGTGACATACGACTGATGAATACCTATCTTTTCTAGAGTTGAAGCCTGCTCCGATAGCGACCAAGTTTTCACTCTGTCGGAAACTTCACTAGGTGGTCTACATTCTCCCGAAAACTTTAATTAGCTCTCAGAACCCCTTATCTCACTCGGAAGGAAATCTTTATGCCCGACTGCCGGAGAGCATCCGGTTAACAAATAGAGAACGTCGGATATTTATTTTCGTACCCCTCGAATATGCAATTCGCCAGAGTCGAGAAAGAGTTTTTCCGAACCACGCGTGAATCGAGTTCGCGAATCGATATCGATAAAACGTAACAATATATGTATATATAGATACGTGCATTTTCTATAGATCGCATTTGCTTGAGAACTTTGGAGTATCGTGATTGCCTCGCGAGACTAGTCACGCGATTGAATCTTGAGAAGTTCCTGTAATAAGGAGAATTCAAACGCTCTAAGAAAGTACGTCTACAACTTTTTTAGCATTTTTTTTTCAACGTGAAAAAAAGCATCGATTTCTCCGCTAGAAGGCATTATAAGTAAAGAATGAATAAAGGTGAACAGATTTAAATTTTAAATCGACTCAGTAAAAATCAGTTTTTAATTGGTTAAAAAATTTGTAGATACGAGAAATCCTTTATATCGATGGAACTAACCCTGCCTAGTTTAGACTGCAAAAAGTCCTGCGTTAAAATTCGATCTGACGTGAGTGTTCTGACCCAAATTCTTTCGGTATTTACGGCAATTCGTTTAGGGCTCATTGTCAAAAGAGTGAGACTGATGTTTTTGACCATATCTCTATCCATTAGATGATCATTTCACAAGGTAGTTATAACTCGACCAAAGATTCCATTTAGCAATTATGTCCATCTCATCATTTGCTCTAAATGAAAAAAATTTTCTTGATGTAATAGCGAATGAATGAAATATTGTAGCTACATGACAAGTAAATAAATAGATATAGACTTTGATATTTGCACTCGGGCCTTATTAAATAGTGGCAGCGATCTGGTAAGCCACCCATTTTCATTACGTTTCCGAGGTATCGCAAAACCGGAAGTTTGACCGTTACGCCGCGCCGGAGAGGCAAAATAGAAAAATAAAGAGAACTTTCGGGGGCTGACTACGGGAGTTGACCCGGTTTCGCCGCTGTAATTACTATGCGCACCCAGTACGTCTCCGGCTCTGACGTTTCGCCGATGCAATTCGCAAATTCTCGGCGAAACCGCGAGCGTGCATTAATACTTTGGCGCCGTGCGCGTACCTACTTTCCGTTTTAATATTTTCCGCGCGAATACTTTTTTCTGGTGATATGAAATATTTTAATCAATTTTAGAGAAAAAAAAAGGGAGAATAAAAAGTTGATTAATTATTATTTAATATGCTAACAAAGTAAAAAAAGTGTACCTATATTTTGAGTTATAATTTTTTTACTCGATATAAATATTAATCTTTTTACTGTGTTGCAAAATGTTATATTTTTGCGATATACGAACTTCAATCGAATGTGATCACACTTGATGCTGAATGCTTGATAATACAACGCGAAGATGAGCGGCCGTGGTATATTATCTTTGTATGGATTATCAACAGCGAGAGAACAGCTTGCAAATTGACAGCGAATGTTTCATGCGTCTCGCATGAAAGATTAATTTGGCATTAACGACAAAGCTTGCGCGAAACCCACGAGGAAACCACAGAATCGTCGGCGTGTGTAAGGCGTCGGTCGAAGGATTAGACGACAAATAATCGAGTGCGACAGTTTCGGCGTCGGCAACAGATACGAGATGCTTATCTAGCAAAGCTGCACTCCGCCGACAGTTTTATGACGATGCCGCGCAGATTAAGCAAAAAACTATCCGCCCGCTCGATAGATAAAAGTATCGGGGATCCTGAATTATCCGAGAGATATCAGCGAAAAGATAATCCGCGGCGCGTTATCCTGCTGGAATTCGTAGATCGTCGTGTCACGGTTTAAGGACTTCGTCGGCTTATATAGGGCGCGTTATGTAGCTCGATATTTGCATAGTGTTCGCAATTCCCTGTCCGTGACACGTGATGTACGAGGAATAAGGAGTGCCTGTTGCCGCGTTTGATGTTGCCAGAATCTGGACTCTGGCTAATGGACTGATTTGTCCTGACTGCTCTTGCCTTTATGGTAATGATAAGGGCGCGTTTATATCACGAGCATGCTCTATGTACGCGATAATCGCGCACAGACATTTTAGTTTCAAGATATATATATTTTATGAACATGAAAATTAAATATCCGCGTATAATATTGATATTAAATGTTAAGTAAAAATAACAAAGAAAGATAAAGAGAGACAATTGTGATACAATGATAACGGCCGAATCAAACCGACAAAAATGAGATATAATAGTTGGAAACTGTACGTTGGTTGTTTCTTAGATAAAGCAAAAAGATTTCAGCATCTGGAAAAATTTCTCGATCTTCTTCGAACGAAAGCCAGGTCAGAAGTTCAACCAAGCGACAACAGATAACGCAAAGTCCACGTTTCTCTAAATCGTGTGAAAAACACAATAAATCAGACCAATATATCTTAAGATTCGAGATAACGAGCGTTACAATATGAAGTGCTCTTTAAATATCGCAAAGTTTCTATTTTGTACGCAAACTTGGACGCGGCCATTTAGTTCGTTGTAATATGCTATTTTTATTCTGAGCATTAATTGATGCTGCTGAGTTCGATAGAATTATAACAGTGCAGAATTTAAATATCGATTATATAATTTGATTAGTTTTTTTTTCATAAGTAAGTGTTTATCACTAATACTCTTTCTTTCTTCTATATTTGTGATAATACCACTCTGAATGCTTATAATATAATTTTAAAGATATAAATTAAAATATCACGAAAAAAGAAAGAGCATTATTGATATTTATTTAATTTTTTAAATTAAATAAAACGTATTTTTAAACATATATATATATATATATAATTTTTACTTTAAAATATATGTATCTATATATAATAGTATTAATATATTTTACGAGCACGTTTCACTGTATAGTTGAAGAATTTCTATCCTTGTGCGTAGCATTTAATTAGTACCATGTTAATGCAAGTCAATGCACAGAGTGCTATCATATGCACACTCTCGTCAATCGAGATAATTATCGAGTTCATAGGCAATCAGACAAAGGGAAACCTATAACACATTTTGATGAGTTCTCATCTCTTCTCCTATTCCCTCATCTCTCTCTCTCTCTCCTTCCCTCTCTCTCTATTTCTCTTCCCTATATAATATTTCGTTAAAAAATATTATAGTAAAACGTCTTTATAATAAAAATATGTATAGAAAAAAGAAAATTTAGCGAAATCTATATCTATATTTATACTCTATACTAATATATAAACAAGTAAAGTTTGTTTGTTTCATTATTCAGAGTAATCTCAGAAACTACTGAACGAATTTCAAAAAATCTTTTATTACTGGATAGCTTAGATCTTCCTTTACATAGATTATATATAAAAATAATTTTTTGAAATAATAATTAATTTGAACGCTGTTATAATTTATATTTTATATTTATATGTTACAGACAAACGCAGCTTGAACGGCAACTACTTCGCTGTTGTGCTTCGGTGTCGGTGAGTGAGATGAACTTTTATTTAATTTTGAGGCAACTGATTTGTAGCTATAGATTGTAGATAGATTGTAGATTCGTTGCCTTAAAATAGATTATAAATTGGACTTTTGATACATGCTTTTATTATACATAATAATTAATAAGCATATTACACATACAGGGTTTGTCCGGAAAGTAATGCGTCGCATTTTTTTGTGACGCGACTATACATCGCAGAGCGATGGGACCGGTTGGGGAGGAAGGGGGGTACCCTTAGCTTTCCAACGGTAGGTCGCTCAATTGTTTCCATGCGCTTGGAGGGTTAGGACGGCTTATTCTGTGAACCTCTGCTTAGTGGTCGCGTCGAACTTGTGATGGAGAGAACGATAGAGCAACGCTATGCGATAAAGTTTTGCGTGAAGCTGGACAAGACGCCGCTGGAAACTTTTGAAATGCTCAAGAAAGTTTTCGGGGACGATTGCCTTTCCAAATCGCAGTCAAACAGATGGCACAAGATGTTTAGAGAAGGTCGGAAGGAGGTCGCCGACGAGGCCCGCGCAGGACGCCCGTCAACATCGCGAACGGACGACAATGTGACTCGTGTGCGCCAATTATTGAATTCAGACCGTCGAATGAATGTTCGCTTAATGTCGGAATTATTGAACTTGCCGAAAACGATTGTTCACGAGATTGTATCGGAAGACTTGGCCATGCGGAAGATTTGCGCAAAACTTGTGCCCAGAGTGTTGACCGATGCGCAAAAGCAACACCGAGTGGAAGTTTGTGAAGAACTCAAGCAACTCTGTGCAGATAATCCCAATTTCCTGAACAACGTTATCACTGGGGATGAGTCATGGGTCTTTCAGTACGATCCGGAGTCAAAGAGGCAGAGTGCGGAATGGCACACGACGTACAAGCTACTTCGACGGCCTCCCTGAACAGCATCCCAGTCAAGGAGTTCCAGAAATCTTATGACGCATGGAAATCGCGTTGGCAAAAATGTATTGACGCAGAAGGGTCATACTTCGAACAATTTTAAGTTGTTTTACCTATGCGATCAATAAATTCTTTTTTAAAAAATGCGACGCATTACTTTCCGGACAAACCCTGTACAAGTGTAAATTAAAGTATAATAATGAAATACATACGAATGAAATACGGTATAATCACGCCATGATTGCCACAATTTGCCACAATATATACTTACGAGCTATCGTTCATAAGTCGGTCGGGATCACGATATAAAAAACGGGATCGTCGAAACGATGCTCGCTTGTAATATTTCGTCTTGGTATGTCGAGTGAGAGATAAAGGAAACAATGAAATGGCCCAAAGAAAGGAAGAGACGGGGACGAGATGTGTTCTTTCATTCGAGAAGAGATTTCTAGTAATATGATATAAAGAAAACACACATACATATATCTTTCAGAATATTTTTTATAATAGTCCTTTCACTTAAATGGAAGTAAACGTAACTTTGATGACACTAGACAGTCGCATATCATAAATTCAAATTACATATCGTTTGTGCGCAAAAATACGCGCGGCGTGAAATTAGATAATTCTCTGACGTCAGCCATACTCGATTTTACGCTGATTTTGATCTTAACGCAAGGTCGGCGTTCCATTTTCCCTGTTTTCGCGCACACGTTTATAGCGTGTCGTATAAATTTCGGTGGATCGTCCGGCAAACAAAATTCAAGAGCAGAGGGCGCGAAAATTGTGAACCAGGCTTCTCTTCTCGGGAAGAAATTCTCGGTTTACGAAATGGGTAATCGTCGGTGTCTTGGACATTATACATTTTTCATGATCGATAAATCGAATCATTATCAACGTTATCCGGAATTAAGTTGCGTGTTTCTGGTCGCTCTTATTTGTTCCTATATAGTAGATCGATTTAGTAGATCGCGATTTAAAACGACGAACAAAGTTTACCGCGCCGCGAGAATATTTCCTCCTCGGAAATAGCGTTTCCACAGGAAACGGGGAGATTTCTTCTGATCGTAACATCTGTCGCAGTAATTTACTAAAGCCGGCGAGAGCAGTCGTCCGGAATTACCCCTTGACTATGGAAATATGGACTGCGCGAACGCCAAAGAATGGGCCGATATGGCGATTTCTTGCTGACCTCGACAATCATTTTTCCAGTCTGATTACGAACTAATAATGAGAAACTCTCTCTCTTTCTCTCTTTTTATACTCCATTCGTTTAATTCACTGTTCCGCCGATTTAATCGTCGAGCATATCGCGCGCATTAGCATACGATAGTTATTTAAACCGTCAGCGGAGAACGAGTTAATAGAGATCGGCGTCACGATGCTTGTGGAATAAATTAACTCGCAGACGGCACGTTTGCCTCTCGGACGTGCCGTTTGGAAGAAAAATTGCACAGGCTTCCGATTCGCTCGCTGTAAATACCGCGCGTAGCAGCTCCTCGCTTTTTATTTTTTTTTTCTATTCTTCTTCTTCCCTCGTCGCTTAACTTATCGTTTAACTCCGCACGACGGCGGCTCTTATCGCGCGTGTTAATACTTCGTTAACATAACTAAATGAATCGAACAGCGTCCGGTCTCCGGTTTTACCACCAACACCGGTGATGAACGACTCCTTGTTACGACCGCGTGCAGTAGAAAGCGACTAGTCAGAACCGTCCGGTCTGACTAACGCTATTATTTTCTACTGCGCTGTTTACTTGAGTTTACGTTAACCCAATGATTAGCGTGCAAACCATATATAGCTTGTGAAATTTTACTTTTATGTGACTGAAATTTATATATATAAAATAGGAAAATGTGACGTGACTAAAAAAAATAAAAAATAAATATAAAAATTTTTATTTTATCGTAAAAAATCACGTTAGTTACGTTTTTCAAACATTAATTTGAACAATATTTTTGTACAAACAATTTTTATTGGGAGAATTTTATTTTTTATTTACTCTATTTTATTTTTTTTTCCTTTCTTTCACTACGCAATTACGATTAACAAGAGTGAGCTGTAGCCGCACGCGGATTATGTTATAAAATTAAAATTAAGTGCTAATAAGAATCAAATCTACCGCAACTTCAACGACGAAACTGCAATTTTCACAAACGCAACGAGGAATCCTTCGGTCGACGTTGCTCTATGAAAGTATGCTATTGAGAAAGCTCGTACATCGCTACGTTCGCTTCGTTCGCCTTTTGAAAATTAGCGTTTTGCAGTTCCATGAAATTTAATTCAACCAACATTGCGTTTTACCTCTATGCCATTTGTCCGCATAAATGGTATATATGACTGTTATCATTCTTCTATGTAAATAGTACCCCAGCTTTATCTTACGTACTATTTTTCTACGAAAAACTCATTAATTTTATATGTCTCTTTTGGCGTTTAATTGTTCTAATTAAAAAAAAAATAATAAAAAAGAAAAAGAAAATAGAGAAAAGAGAAAAATCTCGTTTAAGTCTGCACAATAGTTTCCTGTGAAGCATCGAGAATATTAAATTACGGTTTGTACAAGCAAAATTATTGTTCTCTCCGCTCGTACTATCTCGGACTATAGAAAAAGCAGGGATATTTGCGCAACCCGCGAGACACATGAAGGGTTAAAGCCGCGACTGCGCGTGATAAACGAACGTCATCGTTAGCGACTTGTCTCGCGAACGCCAGAGACTGCTATTTATTATGCGCGACACATTCTCTCTTTCCCGCTTTTCCTTTCACCTTATCTCGCGGACTTAATATATTATAAATATGATGGATAAATATGAATAGGCGCGTCTATTTCTCCATATGTGAGTTTCGAGATTAATTTATATATGGAACTTAGTGATCTCAAACCAAGAGATACAGTTCCGAATAATTAATATTCGTGCTTTGGCTCTGTTGGCCGTTTTAAAAAAACACTATATTTATATTTTTAATATTGAGAGCCGATAAAAATATTTCTTTCTGATTTTATTCACGCATTGGCCTAATCACGGCGTTATTTACTAACATCTACTAAAAGGTAAATGAAAAATATAGAATCGAAAGGGTCTGAATAGCTTAGTTGGTAAGAGCAGTCGCCCGGAAAGTGAAAGACGCGGGTTCGATTCTCGCTTCAGCGACTTTTCAGACCTATATTTTTCGCGCCTATTTCTCCATATGTAAGTTTCGAGATTAATTTATATATGGAACTTAGTGATCTCAAACCAAGAGATACAGTCCCGAATAATTAATTTTTCGTGCTTTGGCTCTGTTGGCCGATTTAAAAAAAAACATCATATTTATATTCTTAATATTGAGGGCCGATAAACATATTTCTTTCTGATTAATATATTATCACGAGTGGGAATTGTCCGGAGTTTTTTTCTCGCTCATCCGTAAGACTGAAGAGCGGACCGTCATTGCCGGCATCGAGCACTAACTTTTCGATAAGAGCAGAGAGAAGAGTGTCGTCGTCGTCGTCGTCATATCGTCGTCGTTGTCGTTAAAGGGGCGCCCGCATTCGACGCCCGTAAAGATCGCACGTCTATAAAACACCGGCCGAGATAATCGTCGGGAATTTAAACGTGGGCTGGCGCGAACTTTTCCGAGCGTTATCGAAAGGTGCTTGTGTTTTTTTATACAGCGGGGATTAAAATGTTCTCTCTTTCGCCATCGTCGCTTCAATATATTAGGATTTATCCATGACCCGTGTCAAGGAATATCGAACCCCTATCTGTTTTTTGCTCGTGTCTCTTTAGTAATTCGACGTTACAGTAAACGTGGAAACCAAAATGCGTTACAATGTTTTGTATTTTAACTCGCGATCTCTTTTTTTTTACGGTCCTCTTTTTACTTTACACTTAAAATGTGAAACTTGCTTTCGGCGATTCAAACAGAATCTTCATTTTACTGGTAGTAGTATCTAGGTCGTACTTCGTGAAACTAAACGTATTTCCGCGTTCGTGATTCAGCGAGAGGAAGAGAGAAAGAGAGACGACCACGCTCGGCTCTCGGAAAAACGTTCTCCGGAGAGTGATGTGGTTTTTTACGTTTTACGACGTTTTTAATCGTCTGGAACTCACTTTCCGCGGCGGAGCAAATAAAGGAAGAAAAATATCCCCCTTGCCTCGGTCCCATCTGGACGGATTTCGAGAACGTCGCACAACGGCACGTAGCGTCGCTTCGCTCGCGAACCCTGGGAGGTGACGCGGTCCTGAGCCTCCAACGTCAACAATTTCCGTCTACGTTTCTACTTTTTAATTACACGGTCTCGCTCGGGGCGAAGGCGAGGGACACTGACTTCGTCGCATTCTCCGGGGCCCTTCCCTCTATTCATCCCATTTTTGCGACGCCTTTCCCCCTTATTACGGAGATTGCGTGTCTCTTGCTTGTATTCACCCTTCGTTACATGTCTCACCCGTTGTCGAGCCCAGCTAAGTTAACTACTCGTCTTTCCTTCCGTAGCTCATTGAATATCTCTCTTTCTCTCTCGCTCTTTCCTTTCCTCGAGATGAGGAACGTGACGACGCGAATCTTCTCCAGGCCCGATGATGTTGGGTTTTGCGTGACTGCCGGTTTGAGTACTTATACGTGCGTTCCCCACATGTGGGATAAATAATACGCGCACCCTTCTGCACTTTGCGAATATCGTCAGTCACCGTGATGTCGGCGAATTGTGGATGCGAAGTGGATCCACGATAGACGCTTCGCCCGGGCCAATTTGTTGGAAACGTGCTTTTAGAATTTCTCATTCGTCACAAGGAAGATATAAAGTTTGCGGAAGATTACACACAGAGTATACAGCTAGGCAATATGCATGTACTATGCAACTATGTCATTTTACAAACTAATTATTAGAACGTAATATCAAGTAGAATTAACGGAGCTTGAGGAAAATCAAACACTCCGTGCGAATGAATCAAATCGCAAGCGCTCGGATTGTCAACAGCGTTTAAACGCGCGAGAACAAACGAGCGGTGAATGGTGCGGGTGAAGCGTCGAACGCGGGCGACGCGAGATTTTTCATTTAAAAAGCATGCTAGTTACTCGCCCGTGATGCATTCGTTCGTGTGTCGGTAGTGCCGATCTGACGTGAGCCGTGCTCGTGTCTCGTTAAACACGGCTGGTCGGCTAGCCACAGCAGCCAGGACTTTGAGCGAGCGTATATGCTATATACAGTACAAATATATATATATATATATATATATATATATATATATATAGTATATGTATGTAGAGGCAGGTATATCGGGTGATTCAGAGTTGCTGTTTATTCATATAACTTTTGCACGCAGTACAGAAGATAAATGAATCGCGGGGATAGGGGACAGTATATAATACGAGCCATAAGTAAAATTGAATGAGAGCATTTTTGCATATACCAGTTTGCATAGGCAATTATTTTTCCCCGGAATACAAAATATCAAATATTTTTATTTATGGAATAGCAAACAGTAATGCGTAATAAATTACTTAGAAATTTATATCTATATTTATAGATATTTTTTTCATTTTTTACCTTTATTTCACATATATATCTTTTTCTTCTAATTATTTAAATAAACAGATAAAATAAAATTGATATATTTTTGAATTAAATTTCCCGAATGAATGGAGAATCATTCATTTGTTTGGATACTTTTCAAGAGTCGGGATAGAGACAGACAGTAATTCCGAAGCACCCTGTATCTACATGCTGGCAGTGAACTCCACTCTTTTATATGACGGTTGACAGAGTAGGACGATGTGTTTCGATATTTGTCAGGGATGCTCGTGATCTGCCAGCGTCGCGCAGCTATGACCCAGTTGCAAGGGCACCGACCCTCCATACATTTATCCACACCCTTCATCTTCGCGAAAAGAGTGAAAGGCGTAAGGCTGGAAAGTGTACGGTGGAACGTCACAGACGTCGATATTCGGCCGCTTCGATATTCGGTTGACGGAACGCATCGCGTGCATTAGATATTCATAACGCCGACGTATGCAATTTGTAAGATCGGTATAAAATGATGGATAATATATCGGAGTAACATATGCAAAATTACATCCCGTTATTTTCGCACGCGTTACTTTAAATTATTCTTTAAATTTTAACTAATAATAAGATGCAATTTAATTCGACCAAAAACTGGTTATTTATTTATTGAAAATAAGTATACACTTTTACGTTTCGACCCACATTGTGATCCTTTTCAAGTGTTGTTCTTATTCAGCAATTACATTAATTAAAAATAGAAACATGAAAGTTGTCCTGTCATATCAGTGTGTGGACAGTAGCTAACAGATTATCGATATGACAGGACAACTTTCATGTTTCTATTTTTAATTAATGTAATTGCTGAATAAGAACAACACTTGAAAAGGATCACAATGTGGGTCAAAACGTAATGTGTACTTATTTTCAATAAATAAATAGCCAGTTTTTGGTCGAATTAAATTGCATCTTATTATTTGTTAAAATTTATCACTGGCGATCAACAATTAATTGTGAAGATTTTTTATTCTTTAAATTGTTAAATCAAAATGTCAAGAGGAAAATGTAAAAATAAAAAGTCCGCAAATATATTGATAATAAAACGCAATAAATCATCGCAATGGTAGTTTTATGTCGCGGGTTGGATCATTAAGGTTGTCTCGATGGTTGTGGCAGGAGATATGCGTTTACGCGATAGCCATTCGCTTTAAGGGGGATGTAATCGTCGTTGTGCATCGCAGTTATTCTCTTTCGTACAAACAGATCAAATTTGGCTGTAATCTCTTGGATCGATATCATGTCGAAACGTTGGCATCGTAACGTATCCACGACATTGATGGTTGTCGACGTATACTTGAAGCGCCGCAAACCGCTACAGTGGAAGGCCGCTTTTATGTATCTCTGATTTCTCCGTTCGCGTTTGACCTCGTAAAAACAACAATGGCTCGTCCTTTTTCTCTCTGATGATGACCGATGGCCAATTTACCACTTGTGTGTCCGGTCGTGCATTTTTCGTTATTTATCTGTCTAGTTTTTTTCGCGTTGTGCGATGATTAGCTGCCTCGTCAACGCGAGGGAATCTCTTAATTGAAGAGCGAAAGTCAAATTCCGTTAAATGCGAAAATTGATAGCCCGTGCTGGAAAACAAAGTGAGAGAAAAAAAAAGTATCAACGTCAAAAAGAGCACTCACAGTTCTTCAGGCTCTGCGATATATAAGTCGTGATATATATATATATATATATATATATATATATATATTTAAGTGGATAACAATTAATTTCGCGCTCGTAAAAGAATTTTCGTCGAAAATTGCTGAATGAAACATCCGAAGCGCGCGTTTAATGAAAGCACTATAGTCCCTGAAAAGCGAGTGTGCGCGAGGGGGTTAAATAAAACAATAAAATTGTTTCGCAAGAAGCTTTCTCTCGCTGTGAGGAACAATATTGCTTTTATTTTTCAGAGATCCGCGCCATTTCTCTCGCCGTTAGTCGTTTTGCACGAAACGAGGCACGAAGCGCTTTCTTTCGCATACTTTCAACTGAATGCAAGACGAAACGCATATACCTTCTCGATAAAACAACGATAGCGAAGAAGGCAAGAGATATCCGTTACCACCGTTGCTGCACTTGGGATGAGATACGAAAGATGCGATGAATTATAAACGAGATGAAAAGTAGATCGCCCATAGCAGAAGGGATCCGTATACCATTTTACAATACGACTAACGGCAATTTATTCCGAGTTAAATGGGCGAAGTCGAGCGCGAGTTGAAGATACATAATCGAAATGTCGGGAATAATTCCGACGAGACGTGGTAATCAAATTATATATTCGAGAGAACTCTCAAGTAGGAGGGTACGTTCTCGGTCCCTTCCTCCTCGATCAATGCGTTTCTGCTGATTTCTTCGTCGCCTCTCGCGGTTTGCCGAACATAAAATACCACCCGAAGCGTCGAATCCTCCGGAATTCCCGAGGGAGGAGAAAAAAGACGACGGGGTTGGCGTTGGAAACAGCCGACCTGAAAATCGCAATTTCTGCTCTTTTCATCGCGTTTCTCCCTTTCTCTTTCCCTCTTTCTCTCTTCCACCCCGCTGTCGAGCGATTCTGGCAATGGTGCCTTCGATCAACTGCCTCGGCAGATCGACAAGATCTATCGTTCTCGAGAGCGCCCTTTGGTACATCGCATCGTATTACCTTGTCATAATGCTAAGAGTCGAGTTTCTCTTTTCTTTCCACGACACTCGGAAAGAAACGAGGAGGAAACCGTTGGCGCGAGCTGTCTTTGATGCCACGATACGCCGGAAATGATTCGGTTTCCTTGACTATCAGTATACGCGCGCGGTTTGCGGTCCGGTGACACTTGCGCTTGTTCTGTTTAACAATAGTTTAAAAAGAAGTCCAGACGATGAAACGTGTATCAATGTGCGGAACACGTTTCTCCTGTATCATTAACAATTTAAAGAGGTCGACGACACCAAGAACATTCTTATCTCATATAACTATTTTTTACACTGAAAAATAATTATTCTATTAATAAATATTTATTTCAATACTGCCTTATAAATGATTTATTCGAAACAAATCAATATTGATTTGTTTTGAAATGGACTTTCTTATATATCAAATGAATATATTTTCACAGCAAATTAATATTATTAGTTTAAATTCATGAAATAAATGATTTATAAGGCAATATTGAAGTACATAAATATTCATCGGAATTCAATAATTTTTTTTTGTATATCTTTTAATTATTTCCTTAATTATAACTCACTTAATTATTATCAAATATGTGTAAAATAGATTGTAACGTGCATCGCATATATTATAACGTAACTTAACGCGCGTCGGAGAGAGCAGGGGGATATCAAATATGACATAATAACTTTCGCGATTATGCATAAACTCGCTCGACGCAAACTCTGACGACGTAACGTCAGCGTCACCTTGTGCCACGAAAGAAGCATCAACTACATCCACGGACGTAGACGAAGAGCGCGCGCGATCATGGTAGATGGATCGCGATATATATTTCTTCTTATTCGACCGATTCGGCGACTTTTGCGAGCTGCGAGCGGGAGTCGACGAACGCTATTCAAGTTAAATGGATTCCAAGCTATTCGACGCCGTTTTCTCGAGAAGACATCGCCCAGAGAGAAGACGACGGTCTCTCTTTCCTTTTCTTCCTTCGACTCCGGAGAAGCTCCGGAGCTTTGAGAGTCCCGTCGATCGAAAGCCACGAGCTTTTCTCAGGCCCAGGACTGATGTCGCTGTTTGGCTTTCGCCTCTTGCCGACTGGAATGGCGCGAAAGGAAAGCTCTCTTTCTTTCTCGACCCCGTCTTCGTTTCTTCATCCGATGTGCATCGCAAGAGCGAAGTCACACTTATATCACACGAGGAGCTTTGAGAAAGGTGCGACAGTCATCGGCGTATGGCGTCTTATTTGGGGAATTCCGAGAGTGTGGAAGCACTCGTCGTCGTCGCTTCTTTGCGCTTCACGGCGATTATCGTCGCAGAACACGAGTGTTCGGGAGCTTTCGAACGGGAGCTTTAGCGAAGCGTCGAAGTTATCAACGGGAAAACGTCAGTGGTGCGTCGACATTTTGAGGCGAGCATTCGCAGAGTGAATCGTTCTCCCTCGGGGAAAAATCGCTTCGACTCGAGAAACTGCAGGCGTTTGTGAAGATAGTATCTTTGTAAGAATAGACGCGGATATATATTTGATAATATTATCATTTACACCGTTCTTGCTTTATTATACTGCTGTAATTGTACGGGGTCGCTCGAGCCGTCCTGTTGGATCGTAAAAGTTTGTTTCTCGAATAAAGACAACGATACCCTACGGACAACATTGTATTATTGCGATCTTTATAACTCCGGAGAGCTCTCTGCGCGTTCGGCAAACTAAAAGTTCTATTCTGTTCACTTACAGTTTAACCAGAAGTCAGACGCAGCGAAATACAACGAGCAAGCAGGTTTCAATTTAACGTGGCTAGACGCGGTCACAATGGAAATGGGAAGAGCTTGATTGAAAATTGAATCGCGAGTGAAATGATAAATTGCGGCGAAGCTTCCGTAAAAATACAAAAATTGCAAATCACGAAATTTAAAACAGAGACGATATAAATGCGGCTATAGGTAGATACGGGTATATTCTAGTTTACATAATTTCAGTTCTGCGTCACGCATAACAAGAGATTAAAATTTAAAAAAAACGGACACTCTCTATTTCTCTCCTGTATCGAATTCTGATCTGTCTGATCGGAACTGGAAGTGAGTATGTCTTTTATTCGTGCGCCGATAGTAGACAATAAATAATTGCATACGACGCTGCTTTAAATCTTGAAAGCATAATGCACTTTGATATTATATCAAAGCAAAATTACGCGGCCGTTATTTCACGACTATGTCCAAAGAAACGCAGTAATGGAAGAAACGCTGAAGCACTTTGAAACCCCCGTGCGAACACCCGTCACTAGTGTCAGTCACTTTTGTCGCCTCTCTGTCGATACCGCTTTATTACGGAGGAACGAGAAATCGAATTTACAAATAAGAAGACCGTGTCGAGCCATTTGACTTTGCGTTCAACGTTATATCTAATTCATAAGAACGATCTTTTGTCCTCTGTCAATTTCGCGCTCGCGTTTCACTCCAACTTTTGAAAGAAATATTACTCCTTTGATAAGAAATCTCACTTAATAAAACTAAGAGTATAATTTGTGACAGTTATATTATCTAAAAATAATATTTATGTAAAATTCAACACAGATGTATATTCTCTCTGCGTTATTTTTGAAATAATCATTTTTTATAAAAATATATATATATATATATATATATATATATATATATATATATTCTCTCTGCGTTATTTTTGAAATAATCATTTTTTATAAAAATAATATATATATATATATATATATTATTTTTATAAAAAATGATTATTTCAAAAATAACGCAGAGAGAATATACATCTGTGTTGAATTTTACATAAATATTATTTTTAGATAATATAATTGTCACAAATTATACTCTTAGTTTTATACGCGAAAGCATTGACGCTGATCGATGATTTATATATATATATAAATCATCGATCGCGTCAATGCTTTCGCGTATAGGAACTTTAGGGATGACCGACGTTAATAAAGTTCGCTGGTCATTCGAAAAATACTTATCGAGTTTTGCTCTCCGATTTTTCCGAACGAGTAAATCGCAAAATGGCAATGCGATACAGGTTTGATTGCCTTCCGAGTCAGCTGAGGCGGTTATAGTTATCCTTTGTCCAAAGTCGTAGTACCATATCGGCAATATCAGGGTCTCTCTCATCTATATATTGATAGGTCCGGTATTTGTAGCCGACCCGTATTTCATATAGGTAACCGAAACTACCGGCGCTTTGCTGGCCAATAGCGACCAGGCTTAATAGAGCTCTTGGTACCTTTTGTTTCTATCGCGAGGCAACAGTGCGCGAGTGAGTGACCCTGAGATCTCGGACACGGGAACGAACCGGGTTGTCCGTGATAATCTCGTGATTGCCCTCGAGCGGCAATTACATCCTTGACACGAGGCCATATGGGATCTCAAGATTACGTTTCCATACTGCGCTGCGACAGCCACGACACATTGTGCGTTGCTTGCTCGGCGCAGTGTTTGTTTCTGGACAGGCGTAACATTGCCGGTCGTTGTTAAACCTCTGTGCCGACGTTTGCGTAAAATAACAAACCTCGCGTAACCTCCGGTAACGAGTTCCAATTTGGGAATAATACGAGGCGCATCGTTGCAAGCCGAGAGTTCCGCGTGCTAACATGATCACAAATTATACGTGGATTTTATAAAAAAAAATTGCGTACGATAAAATGGGAAAAGATAGATAGAGTTTTTATTTCGTGGAGAAGAAGGGAAGAATAAATAAATGAATGAATGATTATTAAGCCCTCTCGGGAAATAGAGAGAAAGAGAGAGAGAGAGAGATAGACGCCAAGTTATTTTAATAAGTTCTCTTTCAAATTTTCTGAATTTAAAATTATTTTTCGAAGTTCTGTGCGTGAATAGGAGAAACATGAACAATATAGGGAAAATAGCAGGAAAAATATTTCAGGGCTTTTTGAGCCGCTGTATCGCCGTTCGAATAATTCAAACAACGTATTGTTCTTGCAGTCGGTGCTTTGGAGCGATCGCGAGATATCATATTCGATTTTGAAGGTGTTAGTTTCCGGTTACCGTATTCTCGATGCGTTCAGTATCGGCGGACTATGAGCTATAAAATTTTATTTTCCCTCGTTTTCGCAGTCACGAATGTATGTAGTCTCGTTTTCGAGGAATCAACATACATTGTGCACTTCGGCACGCCATATCACCGAAGACGTATTCGTAATAAATTTCATTTTACGTCAATATACCGACGAATTTACGACTCGGGTTCATTCACGATTGGCGAAACCCATAAAATCGGGGATTCGCGTTCCTTCGCAAAATCATTCTTATTATTTAGCGACGTTTGCGTATCAGGCGCTCGGATGAGACCGATAAATTTCTACATCGCCGCGAACATAAACATCTCTCTGCGACGATACGAAAAGCTCTGAAGCTTCCTCTAAAAATCCTGCGATCGTAAAAATGACAAAAATAATAAAGGCGCGTATAATGTTAAAAAAAGTAAACTAAATTCAATTTTGTAAAAATAACGATAACGAAGAAAAATGCGTGTGGAAATAATTTGAAATGCAAGCATAACAAAGTCGATTGCATAATTTAATATGCTTGCAAGAGAGAGAGAGAGAGAGAGAGAGAGAGAGAGAGAGAGAGAGAGGTCAGGAACGGAAATAGAATATTAGGATGTTTTTCGATAGAGACTCTACGCTCGCGTTTTGTATTTTTATTACTGCCGGAATTTCACGAAGCGTCATTAGTCCTTTGATCTCCTCGATGGCAATTAAGACATTAATTGCGGTCGGTTACTGATTTCCTCGGCATTCCCGTGGATTCCAACGTCTGCGCGTCTTTACGCTCCGATACCCGTTAACGAGGCGACACTTGCCAAAGCGATTTCTTTACCGTCTCGCGTAACTTCGTTTGATCATGGCATAATGATAAATGATGCTCTTAGAATTATGAAACTTGCACAGAATGTACGAAGAAAAAAAGGCAGTGCAGAAAGAAGCGCGTAATAAATTAAGATGTTATTGAATATTCTATACAAGATTTTAGCGATTAAGATATAGATTATATTATAAATATAAATATAAATATATTATATATGTATATTAAAACAAAAATGTGAAACTTTATATTTCTATTTTCGAACAATGGCTGAGTCGTTGGAACCAAAGTGGTCCGCGGGTCTCATCGAGAAGCGAACGAGCAGTCGTATGCGTCCTCCACTTGTCGAACACAATAGCGGATTTTCGCTTCACAAAAAAAGCACCATAGAACGTGGCAGTCTCTGTTACGCGTTATTAGTGTTATTTTGAAAGAATTCTTTTCTACCGCGGTTCAAAATTCGTGAAGAGCACGAGCAACGAAAATGTGGAACGATGAAACTTTAGTTTCTCACCGAATAATTCTGCTCCAAGATATACATGTTTCTCTTATTTTCTAAAAGTTACATATATTGTGTAAAACAAGAGGAGAGAGATAAATTTGCTTGTTAAGGATTCCAAAAATTTTTAGCCATCTCGCTTCTCCCGAAAATTTAGCATCCGAAAATTTGGAATCCCCCGAGAATTGATTCCGGAGAGTGGATTCCATGATTGTCTAAGAGATACACGTCGTAGCTCGCGTCTCCTAAGACTGTCGGAGATTGAATGCGACGTCGAGAGAAACGTTTAATTAACCAACGCTACCGGTAGTGCTTTAGCGCTCGCTTCGTTAGTTTGGTGAATTGTCGTAGTCGGTTTGCGCGGGCGAGAGAACCAGGCATTTTTTTTTTCCACCTTTTCCCGGAGTTTCGCTTGGACCAATTTTCCGCGCTTTTCTTCGAGATACCCCAGTCTCCCCGGAGGTAAGGAAACGCGTCGAGCACACCGCGTGCATGGACATATATACATATTCCATGGATATGTATACGCCGCGGCACGGCTTGGCACCTGAAAGCACATTCATGAACTCGAATGAGCCTGCGAGCTAGAATGTCGAGCTTGTTTATCCGACGCGGTAAAAGCGTACGCGGAGGCACCAAACGGCGCTGGTAGTTGTAAACTTTGTAACTACGTGGCTCCTGGGGTGGTAGCGGCTCGATTATTTATGTGGAGTGAGGGTTCGTTCTCTGGCGAAAGAAACGCTTTAAACGCAGCAACAGTTTGGAAAGTTAATAACTTCGCTGTAGAAACAACCGTGCGCGCCTCTGCGGTCGAAATGTATTTTATTCAACGGGAATATTTCAATGAGACGAAAATGAAAACATAAGCGCGGAAAAAATTGTGAGAGCCCTGTTTATTCTTTTTTCGCTAACGAGCATTATTGTTGTGCGTTAAATTATTTACGTAAACGAAAACAAATATTTCCATTCGCGAATATTCGCGTTCGAGGGACTTTTTTATAAATTTTTTTAATCGAAATTGCTTCTGTTCTCCGATAAAATTCCCGATATTGTTACTGTGTAACGAATATTCTCTATTATCAATAATACGGTTGAGATAAAATCTAGATGATTTTATAATCTGGTCGCGCGCGCAGATTGCGAATGCAGTTTGCACCGGCGGTTGCTTCCTTATTTTGCTCGATTCTGCTCGTGTCTTGAATTGCAGCTGCATAAATTGGCTCATGAAAAGCATACCGACGAAGCTGCGCACGTTGTTGAATTTGACTTCGAGGCTCGTCTCTCTCGTCGAGGCTGACGCGCGGCAAACTACACATTCTCTCGCTCTCTCCCTCTCTCTCTCTCTTGAAGGGGAACAAGAGGAGAGATCCATTTCTTTTCGGGCTGGGTAAGGAATACACGGATAGGAAAACCGCTGCTGCCTCTCGACAAGTGAACCGCGAAATTGAGGATTTCTACGCTGCTGTACCAGCAGAAAGTCTGGTATGAACTCGCCGCTCAACGGTCCGTCTTTGTCATCGATGCATACGACGTCGTGTCAGATTGAAATTTACTTAGCTACGAAAATCTTGAGATACGCTAACGCGAAAAATCAGTCGGATATTCTGTTGGCAATTTTGTATCAAGCTAGTCGCGTGTAAGTCACAAATGTAGCAAGAAAGCGCGATAATTTATCCGGTATCTTTTAATTTTTCATTCTTTCATGTAATTTCACGAAACTTGTGTATAAAGGGAACAAGAAATAACAATTAATCTGTAATATTTTTAAGCTGCATATTCCGAATATATTAAAATCTAAGAAAAATCCAAGAAAAATTTAACGAAATAAAATACTGTCTCTCTTTTCATCTCGAATAATTTTTTCATCACTACGTAGTACGAAAGCAATCTCAATATTGCATTAATATGCGCTCTTTGAAACATTTTCTTTGGAGTATAAAATTCACGGTTGCTTTTCTTCTTGCTATTATGTCAAGAGTGCTTATTCTTTTCGCTTTCAAGGTAGCAGCGACTTGAGCGGATATAACGCGTTCAATTAAGCACGCGCGTAAAAGTGTATCTTGATTCCTCGGCGAAGCGAGCTTTTCTCGAGAGCTCCTCCTTTGAAAAATGACTACTCTGTCCAAAGCGTTCGTAATTAGTACGCAGTTCCGCGAGACGCCCAACGCCATTCGCCAGACCCCGTATTTTAAGTCGTTTGAAAATTTACAAAGTACCTTTAATGAAGTTCCCGGCATCGCCTTCTTCTACGTCAAAGAAAGGACAATGAACGGGAACGACGAGGGCGAAATAGAAGGGAGGAAGATGGGACGGCGTCGATGTTCTGTGTGTATTTCGTGCCGTTATACGTATTTTCTACGTGGCGTCGCATTGCGAGTCAGTAGACTGGTCATAATGACATGCATCTGTTCGAAAATTACAAGCCCCGGAGGCAGAGTTGCGTCTGCAGGGACCGTGCACAGTCGGATGCAAAATGTGCACCTACTCTCGCGAACTTCGCCGCCCGCAGTGTCCGGTTAAGTGTGCACCCTATGGAGCGAGAAACCGCTCGGCGATCCGCTGGCTGGCGCCACGAACTATAAATCGTCATCGACGAAATCAGATTAGGATGGCTAGTTTACGAGGGATACGATAGCAGCCGACGATCCTGGATTCGCGCTCGATTAAACTTATTTTTAATCCAATGCGTCGCATTATTTTCGAGATTTTGAGACAAATATCTTTTACCCTTAGACGCAGTTATACATATCAACGTTTTTATCACAACTTTGCGAATGTCCAAGTTTTGCTCCAAAATCTTTACATTTTTTCATTTTTAGATAAAAATATCTTTTAGCTTTATATTATATTTTTCTTAAATATATTTATATTACATTTGAAAGAAAGAAGAGTCCCTCTTAATTGCTAGACGTGTCGACATTTTTATAACTCTTGCGTTCTCCTTGGAAATTCAATGTATATTTTTTAATAATGAGATAAAAATATCTTTTACTCTTGAAAATTATGTTTCAAACATATTCTTATTACATTAAAAAAATAATCTCTCTTAATTGCTAGACGTATCGAAAATTTTATAACTCTCGCGTTTCCCTAGGAAATTCAATGTACGCCTTTATCAACTCTGCGAATCTCCAAGTTTTGCTCCAACCTCTACGTGAGCCACAGTCCCTCGCGACGTTTCCTTTTCAATTCAGAATCGTGGGAGACAACGCGGGAGCGAGACGGTATACGTTTCGCAAGTAGCTTAAACGACGCGACGCGATTAGTGAACTACGTCATCGGCATGGCTTCCGCATCCTGGCGAGCATACACGTAAAGTCCGATACAGTCGTACTGGGACCTACCCTCTCGGCAAGAAACACCGCATTCCTGGTCTTTGTTTCGTTAATCTCGACCGTCGCTCGTAGATAAACCGAGGCCCGCCAGTTACTCCGGGGTCGTTATGTCGAACTGTAGCGCGACAAGGGAGACGATGCTGCATACATATATGTATATATATATATATATATTGTATATGTATATGTATATACATACACTTATGTACGTACACATGTATAATATATCGGGCGAAGCACATAAGCCCGGGACGTTGTTACGTTGCTGGCAACCTCCTATTCAAAGCACTCACCCTCTAGAATCTCGCCTTCGTCACCTCCGCCTTCGGTTTGGTCGTCTTATTAACCGCGTCTGCACCATCTTGCAGCTTCGCGAAACTGTCTTAAAAGTTTCACGAAGCGTGACTCGGGTCTCGCTTGAAGGGTCGCGTCGATTTATGGTTCATGAATGGCTGATTCATTTCACGCGAACAAGTCCACCTGCGAAGAGAGTTATATATGATGGCGTTATTTTCTATAATTATAAATCACCGCTCAGCAGAAAATTTTAATGATCACGATATATGTACATATACAACAATTTCTTTCTTCAAAAGGACTTTGCACTTTGCCGAAAAGACTTGATAAAAACGTTGTAATCACAAGAATGTTATACGATTATTCTTCGGTAGAACTAACGCCAAGCTCAATTACATCGCGTATCCCGTTTTGTATAATTTTCCTTTAGAATTTGGCGAATTGCCGTTTTCGACGACTGACGCTGCTGTGCCATCCAGTTCGTTGGTAATATGCAAATGCCTGTAACTCGATGTTCCCTTCGGTCGTTTTCGGCCGCAGCTTTATACGTGTACTCAACGTAATGCTCGCTGCTGCTGCTGTTGCTGTTGCTGTTGCTACTGCTGAATTTTCAGTATTTTTATAGGTAGTCCGATTTCTGGAATTTTTTTTAGTCGTCCACGTGCATCGCCGAAATACTTTATGAAAATTATAGTTTATTTTTGCGCGTGCAGCTCGAGGGAGATTTCAGAGGGAGATTCGGGCGATCTCGCGGCCATTTCACTTGCGCATGTTATCGTACCCGCTAAAAGCCATCTAGACCCATGTGCTTCGTCAGTCTCGGTACCGATATAAAAGTACTGGTGCTCCGTCGAAATGGATGTGACTAGAGTAAACACGAATGCGAGCATGCTGTTTGTTTTCAGTGTTTCTACTATCTCGTCATTATTGCGAAGTCGCTTCGCATTCGTTTATTGATTCCCCAACGTAAAAGATGTGTCGCATCTAGACCTTTTGGACGGATTTTCTTCTTCTTAATTCCTTTACTCAATCTTAATGTTGTGATTTTTTCTTTATTTATTATAGATGATTGTATTATTTTAATTTGTTTGAAAATGCGCGATTTCGTTAGCATTAGTGAGGATATATATATATATATATATATATATTTAAAATAGAGATAATAAAATTTGTGTTCGGATTAATGCTCTGATGCGTATTTATGAAAACGACATAGGTGAAGAAAAACGCGTCGTCGTCGAATAAAAGGTTTAATAGAGCAGTCGTGTTCGTTTTTTACTGGCATTAAGTAATCGACTTCCTTTCACTCAACTAATTACATTTCCTCGTGAACCAGACGGGACGGAACTCATTGTCAGTTGTGCCGATCGCAGCTCTTCTTTCATCAAGCAACATCTCGATAAAACAGGCCGCGGAAAAAAGTTTGCCCGGCGCTTCGCATGCTTCAAGAGCTCTATAAAGGTCTCTAAAGAAAAGTTCATTGAAAGAAAGTTGCTTCTCGTTTAAACCTAATCTCTTTTACGCGCAGGAGTGCATTCATCGCGCGCGCCATAAGATCCTACAGATCGAACACTGACGTCAGCTTCGAGGACGATACCTTTAATCGACCTTTAATCGACGCTCGAGCGTCTCGTTAGAGCGATCGATCTCTGATCTGCAACTGCGATTGACAATGAGAGTATTAAGTTGCGAGAGACTGATTCGCAATCCTCTTAGGCTTCAGGTTCACTGCGCCGCGTCTCGAGAGAGGCTTTCCGTTTTCGCACTCGTCGCATCTGCCACTATTGTCGAAATTTTTTTGCTTGTTCTTTACATTAACAAGGGGAAGGGGACAGTTTTAATCGGATCCTCTTCGCGCGTCTGTATAAATGGATCATTGCGACTGTTCTTTTTTGCGCAAACAGCGCGCGATGTAACGAAGACTGTTTTCGCGCGGCTGGGACCGAAAGCATGTTGGGCGAATTTAATCCTGCTTTCTAGTTAATGAATCTGATGAAAATCGAGGAGTAAAAACATTATTTCAACAGAATATGCATGCACACAGAGGCAAACACACGTGTGTGTGAGACGAATAAAGGAATTATGTAATGGTTATTTTTATTAATTCCATGGTAAATCAGAAATGTATTTCTTGATTTCGAGTTGCATATAATTTAGTTTGACAGGACAAAAAAGAAGTTTGATAAAAGAGGAAACAATTACTTAAAAAAAAACTTCTATACGAAGAAGAAAATTATATATACGTAGATATTAATTAAAACGAATATTTTATAACTATACATACATCGTAGTATTTTCTACATTTAATTAATGCAAACTGTTCAAAATTTAATTTTTTATATAAGAGATTTTCTGTACTATCAAGCTTATGTAGCAGGAAATTGCTTTTCTCACCATATAGGAGATTTTATAAATGCAGAGATATGTAAATGTATTTTAATTGCAGAATTATGTACATTGTTTGAAAGTTATAAAAATGAAATTATTCTATACTACGATGTAATGTGACGTTCTTTCATGCAGAAGGAATTAAAACGGATCGATTTTTTCGTCACGAAAATTATTGACTCTAAATAGTTGCGTGCATATTGCATTATGTAAAAGCGTATGATAATACAGATCGTAAAAAGGGTGTAACGTCCATATTTTTTCTGGTCGAATAAGAATTCGCGATATATTTTTTATGACATTGTGCGGGAATATATGCATACGTGTTAATATTTAGGGAGGTGACACGCAAACGATTGCGACGGTCTAGTGATGGCTGTATCTACTTTAACGCGTTCGATGTTTCAAGAGCGAGCAATCGACGCTTCGAAACTGGGAAATGTTTGGCGAACGTGTTACATAAATCTTCGTCTCTCTTGTACAATAATCAAAATCTGACATCTCTGATATGTATTCATTATTTAAGAATGCCTGCATTTTTCGATTATTCGACACAATAATGAAAATTATATTAATATTAAAATATATAGTTGTGAACATTCTTTTTGATCGCTTTCAACCAAGCCTTTCTCTGTGAGAGAATCAGTACTTTTTGGTGCTTTTCGCAAGCTTTTTCAAAATGTATGTACGTCTCCCTTTTATCCTAAACTACATTTGCCCGAGCGTATCAATCATGTACCCATCGAGGTATTCTTGGCCGGCTTTTCGCAAGAATTCGCGGTGTGTATGTGTGTGTGATTAATGGTTGGCGGATAATCCACCCCTTGAGGAAGGCGTGCCATCGTTGTTATAACAGCGCAGCTCCGATCGCGCGCGAATCACTCGAATCGTAACTCGAAATAATTTCGTTCCGTGCATTTTTATGCAAATGCGACGAGTCGATTGTAACTTTTTTTCAAACATACTATATTTGCTTATATGTTAATTTTTGCTCATGCGTACTATGCTGTGACAAAAAATTCGGATGCTATAATATATATTCCGAAACAAAAAGAATGATGTTACACTGGAAAAGACATTTTACATTTTCAGTTCATAATACGGCAAAATGAAATTATGTCGTTACAAAAGCATTGATTTTTTTATATCAAATTATAATATATATGATTTTTGCGATTTGAATAAGAAAAAGATTTTTCTTATTCAACCTTTGTTGATTACCTATTGTTCGAAAAACGACGGAAGTAAATGAGGTAAATTACGCAACGAGGTCTGTCCCCTCGATCGCGAATATGCCGTATAGTTATTTTCAGATACAGCCTACTCGTGTTGCGTTTGTTGTGTTTCTGAGAATGTGCGAGTGCATAATATTTTGCGAACGCACGCAACGAGAGATCGTAGGATAACGAGCACGTTTAGCAGGCCGAACGATCGATCTCGCGCCGTTAAGACACGTTAATATTTGCCATTTCGCCGCTATAATTATATTTATCATACAAGAGTAATCTCTTATATGAAAGTACATCTAATCGGATAAAAATAATTATAACGCTATCAATAATCGCGTCGCTTATTTTAGACGCATTTCAAAATACTCATGGTTGACGAGTTTTTTTTTTAGAAAACTAATTATAAAACTAAAATACCACTATTTATGCTTTATCGATATTAATATCCTTTGCACGTCACGAGAATACTAAAAATTCTGTTTTATATATAATGCATACTTACCTTCTAAAAAATTATCCAAGTATTTTAAAACTCCGAGCGGCATTATTAACGATCAAATTTATTTATCGACGAAATTTGCCTAGTCTGTTCCAAATTAGTAACTTACAGGCATTTCATATTAAAATGCGGCATTTAAATGTTATCTGATTTTATCAATTTTTCTATCTTGTATTTTTATATTCTTGGAAATTCGTTCGTCAATGAATATTCGCTTTCCGATCGTTGACTTTGGAAAATGATTAATCGTTATTTTCTAAGGTATAAATTTGAGGAAAATTCCAAATGTATCTTGAATGAGAATAACTTTATAATAAGATGTCCTAGATCTGCAATTATTTGATGTATCGATTTTGTTAACACGTATCGTCCGTGGATTACCGACGTGCCGCGAATCCTGGCATTTATCCGGTAGCACGACGGAAAAAGGGGGAGACGCCGTTCGGTACCACAGGAAGCTATTACACGGCTAGTCTATTCGAAAGAAGCCGATAGATCAGAGGAAATGGGGTTAGCGCGCCGAAAAAGTACATCTAGCTTCGATGCCTCCGGCTGCCTCGCGGCCGATAGATCACCCGGTCTAAGTGCACTAAATGTCCCTTCTCTCCGGTTCGCCGGTTATTATGCGGCAAACTGCAGTGGCTTTTTCACGCGGTGATACATTTATCATGCCCGACGCCATTGCCAGGAAGCGTGCAAAGAGAAGCGTGCGTCACGCTTGCTAGAAATAGCCGCGTGAATGAAACAAGACACGCTTGTTCGAGCAATGCGTCGTATTATGCGGCCGCGAAGATATTACGAGTACTATGCAGTAGTCTGCCCATTTGAATTCCTCGTATTCTCATATGGACCGAATATGGGTGGCATTTAAATCTCAACGATGGCAAATGGCGCTCCATGAAGGTTCACAGGTTTGAAAACATTCAGGCGTGAATCGTGTTTCAGAAAAAGTCCGGGTTATTACATTTTCCAAAAATTAAGAAAAAATTTCACAGAGAAATTTTACGCTTGACGGAAAAAGAGGAAAGAAAAGAGAACAAGAGAGCGTGAGTTAATTTGTAATATGTTCTGTCGTACCCCCAGCGTATATCTCACCACGTGCGAAGTTAAGAGATTGTCGCAGTTGAACTTCCATGTCACCGGGGAAAAAAGTTATCATAGCTTCCAGGATAGATTTCCATACTGAAGCGCAGATGAATGACGTCCAAATGGAAGCGGCGCGGTGGACGGCTGCGTTATGCTATCCCGTGAGCTTACCGCGATATAGAGCAGCAGTGCGTGGTATTACATGCATAATTGATGCTTGGCTATTTTTCCCGTCGTAATATATATTGCGGCGTATAGCGCAGCGCAACTCGGTCTGCGCGAGGCGTTACATCGTAACTAATGCGCTGCGATTTTTAACGCACAACGCGACGTACATACATCGCCATATGATGCGACATTTTGCTCGCATCATATGGCACACAGCAGGGGTTCCAAGTTCATAATATCTTCATTGAATACCGTAAGGAGATCAGGAATTTCGAATTTTTATTAATTCATTAATAAGTATAATGTCAAAAGACTTTGCTTTCATAAAGTTCGAATTATTATATTTTTCAACAATTATGAACAGTTTCTTTTTATAGAGAAAGAGTTTTTTAATTTGTCATTATTTGCGATATTTATTCGAGATGGCGACTGACAGTTTATTATTAATATTTCGTAAAATAAGCGTTACAAATTTTCGTACAGTTATTAATCCATTAATGTTTTTTTTTTTTGAGTATTTTTCATAGTATACTTTTTATAAACTATAGTTGTATGTACACGATGTGTCACAGTCTTCACGCTGCATAAATGCATGGAAATAAGGTAATATTTCGGTTATGCCAGCCGTAAACGCCAACAATCCCTATCGATCACTACAAACTTTTCTCTCAATGCATCGACTGACATTGACGTCCAAGTTTGCATCGATTTATTCATATACTACACGCTAAATATTATCCGCTAAATTTCTGTCCAAATATCTTTTTACATATATATATACATAGGTATATATCAATGAACGCTTATCATCTTTCCATCTCTATAAAGTTTGTAGAGACATTGGTGTTTCCTCTTTCAATATTCAAAGATCAATAATGTATGTAAATGTTTTAATAAGATCTAAATAATAATTTTCATGATTTAAAAAATCGCGATCACTGATAATATAAAATCGATGTGCATTTAAACTTGTGCAAAATCAATTGCAATTTATATGGCAATCAACGTGTTTTCAGCATCGCATTCAAGATCATATTATAGTAAACACAACTGAAGGTACTTTGCGAATGAAACATGTAGAATGTCATAGTTATGATGGTAGTTGCCACGGTGATCAGGTTTTATTACGTTAACGGGAGAGTAGGCGAAAATGCCAGTAATAAAGGAAATTGGTAATAATTTTCTTGTAACGTCGGGACGAAGCGAACGCTTGGCGATAATAAGCGTAGACGATACTTCCGAATTGCGTGGCGCGTCTCCCTTTGTTCACTTTGCAAGCGAATGTATCGATCTCGCGTCGTTCGGTATATCGATCTCATATCGAGCCTATCATTAAATGGAAGTGCTCCGTATATCTTTGTAACGTTTGCTTTCTCGAGAAATAAGTATATACCATCACGGGTAAATACTTTGATACCGTCACGATAATCTTTAAGGACGTGGAGTTAACAGCGTTATTACGAACTATAGTAATGCGTGTACATACAGCTTTTCTATCTTCGATATAAATCTTTACGATCGCATTGGCGGAACTTTCTAGAATTTCATGTCATCTTTTCGAGTGAAGAATTTTTTTAAGACGCGCAGCGCGAGACCTGACTTGCGAAATTATTTCGGCAAGGAAACTAGCGAATAAGTTCGACGAGTGCATTTTGACCAAAAAAAAGAGAATGTTATCTCTATTGAAAGTTTAAATTGATGTATCGCTGCTTCGATATTTAACAATAATATTATGAAATGTATGTATAAAAATCGCTAAGGTAAATATTTTCACGCGTTACTTTTTTGTCGAAACGCAAATATATACGATACACGGTGTCTGCACCGGTATACGGATCGTTAAATCGGAGCTGACAGCTCGCTATTACTCGCTTTGTAACTATAGCCCGGTGCCTTGTCGGGCATTTGTTACGAGTGGAGATTAATGTGACGGCTCTGAAAAATGCATAAGTAGCTAATTGCCCGTCGACGGTGAATACTTCTTCGCGCGAAAGACGCTCTTCATCCTTGGCCGACCGTGGCTGCTAATGAGGCGAGCGATTACATCCGTGGGTGTCTTGTTTGCCCGGGGTTTCTTGTTGTGCGTCACGAAGAAAATCTCACGAGACGCGAGCTAGAGCTAGATCCTCGAGAAGACGTTTGTCTTCGGTGCAACGACGGCGCCGATACGATTCGAGTCGGAATGCAGAATGTACAATTACAAGAATAACAGCACGGTTGTTTGTCTCTCCCTTGGAGATTCTGAAGATAAGATGATTACAAATACCGCTTATTTCGGGAGGATAGTTACGGAGTAAGAATACGGGTTACCGGGAAGAAACGGAGTATGTTTTTCTCACGTAATTAGCCGTAAGAGGATTCTTCCTCGCGTAGAGATACGGAAGGCGGATAGGCAGGAAAAATAATTAACTTTACTGTACTTTTTTTACGTTATACGAAGAGGAATCGAGCCTTTTACGCCGACGTTTAAGGGATGTAATAAAAGAAACGGGACACCATCGTCTTGCGAAATGGAAGACGGTGCTTCCGCTTTTTTCTTTTTTCTTTTCTTTTTTTTGTGTAAAGACGTACGGAAAGCGTCGGAAGGGCGCTCAAGCGGAATTTAATTCGACAAAACAGCCACGCATACCGACCTCGAGGAATTCGAATCGCTGGCGATTTTCTCCGAGTACATTTTTACGGAGTAATATACGACGGAAAGCAAAAAGCAAGAAATAAATGCGAATGAATTATGAATACCAACTGTTGTAAGATTATTTCCTTTTCTGTGCGACGTGTTTCAACGAGATTACTAAATTAGATCAAGCAAAAACATCTACTTAAAGAGATATAAATACTTAATTGCATTCATAAGATTAAGTAAAGTATGAAAATATAATATTAAAATGAATGAAATAAATTGTAAACGTTTCGACTGCACTACAGTCTTTATCAATACATAAAAATTAAATATTAAAATATAAAGTTAGATGTTAAAAATACAAAGTTAGTTAAATATTAAAATATAAAATTGAAACGATTCTTCGCTGTTGACCAATAGATATGCAAGGCGATTGGTCTGAGATGCCAAGTTATGCGACATTTGAGCATGATTATCGTTTTAACAAGTCCTTTTCCCCGATATTTCAAGTGTGTGTTGCGAAGTCTGAATACCAAATGACATTTGGTATTCAGACTTCGCAACACACACTTGAAATATCGGGGAAAAGGACTTGTTAAAACGATAATCATGCTCAAATGTCGCATAACTTGGCATCTCAGACCAATCGCCTTGCATATCTATTGGTCAACAGCGAAGAATCGTTTCAATTTTATATTTTAATATTTAACTAACTTTGTATTTTTAACATCTAACTTTATATTTTAATATTTAATTTTTATGTATTGATAAAGACTATATTAGAAGAGAAAAGGATTTTTAGTGTGATTGATATTTGCAATAATTTCAATTATATTGTTTATAACTAATATTAGATTTTATATATTGGAACCATACAAAATATAAAATTCGTAAGACAGGTACAAATAATGGTGTATCGAATCTTCTTTCATTTAATTCGAAAACTGCCGGGGTTTAAATTTGACTTTAAAATAATTTCTGTGTGGTGGTCTCACGGATATTGCGGTCTCACGGATAGACATACGGAGTGATATTTAATTCATGACTATTCACCAAACAGCAGCGCGGCAGTTGAGAAGTTTAGCGACCAGTTTCGAGTTTATATACGTGAGTGAGAGCAACGAAAGTCAAAGCGGAACATTTCGGGCGGAAGAACAGTCTCAAAGAGAACTGCGTGTAATGTGCGACTTTGTCGCGAATTGCACAAAAGTATTTTCCGCGATGCGGTATTGGTAGACACACAAGAAGTCTCCGCGTCGACTTCGATTTTGTTGCCATTTATAGGGAGACGCTGCGGATGGACTGAAAAACGCTATTATTTCATAGCAGCGATATCATTAATTCGTTCGCGTTTTTAAAATTTTAAAATTATTCTATGATTCACTGAAGACAAGAAGTGTATCTTTAATTTATTTGATTTTATTTTTATCTCTATTATTGTTCTTTCTCCTTTCTACATTAGATCAATCAAAATTAATATTGGACGACCTGTTTAGTCATGTTTAGTCGTTGACGAAACATCATAGCAATGGGACGTGTTTCTCTTTTAACTATTAATTTTAAATAAGATCGCTTTTATGTTGCGTTAATCTCATTTTAATTGATGGAATTCTCACTTGATAAGGACCACAACCAAATAATCGAAACGTCGTAAAAGTATTGAATAAAATTGCTAGTTACGTCGAAATCAATTTTGCCAAGTTTCTACATTAGATTAAAAAAAAATATGAAAAATGTTAAGTTGATATATAATTTCTTTTCGAATAATACTTTGAAAATTACGACTGTCAATTTATTCGAAGATAATTGTTCCACTACATAATACATGATTCCAGCTCTCCTTTCTAACGCGAAATTCATTTTACTCCACTTCGGTGGAGTGTCGCGTCGGTGCAGCGGATTGTCGTTAAAGCTCGCAATTAGAAACCCCATCGTCCCTCAGGACACAATCATGCTCGGAGAGCTTTCGTATGTTTCTTTTTCCGGATTGCGCCAACCACAGCAGTAAGAAAGGGCGGTTCACGTAAGATCGGCGCGTGACCAGGATTTTGCAGGAGTGCAGCGTGTCGCAAAGTTAAAGCGGGCATTTCAACCCGAAACTCCGGCACCATCGACTTCACCGGTCACGCTGCGCTTTGTCTCTGATTTCCAGTGAAAGCATTCTAGAGTTATGAAACCCCCGAGACAGAGGAACTCCGTATTCTTTCCGGACGGTGATTCAATATCTTTCGTGGCCGGAGGTAGAGCTGTGTCGTAGGAAAGTAGAAGAACGGGAGAAAGAGAGAGAGAGAGAGGAATGGAGGAGGGTAGGTGAGAATGAGACGGTGAAACGAAGGGTGGAGGCGAGAATTGGATTTTCGCGTCTTCCTAAAGCTGACGTGATATTATCCATCGAGGGGGCGGGCACTCCGGGAGTTACTAGGATCAGCTGCTAAGTCCCTCTACGACGCGCGAGTTATTGCTATAGTGGTACAAAATGATTTCTTGGTAGAAGATATATAGACTTCGATTTTTCTTTTTTTTTTCCCTCCCTTTTTTCGCGGTATTATGTCGTAATATACATTACGCGAACGAAAACGTAACCACATAGCGCGTTGATTAAAGCTACAAATATTCGCGGATAAAGAAGAAGTTTGCGTTAACTGGTTAAGTAGGGGAGACCAGGGATAAAAGTAACGCGGGACAAATGTAACAAACGCGATAACTAAACAATAAACGATCATGTATGAATCTACCCACGGTCATACAACGTCTTTTGTATATCCTTGTCATCTTAGTAGCGCTTGAAGCTCTGTCATGAAAAGTTGTGTGTTTATTATATCGATGCCATAAAAACACAGTCAAAGTAAGTAGGTACATTACGCGAACGAAAACGTACCATATAGCGCGTTGATTAAAGCTGCAAATATTCGCGGATAAAGAAGAAGTTTGCGTTAACTGACCAAATACTGGCAATATATTATTTTTGGAATTTGCGAGTTGTTAGGTAAAACGCGCAATAAGATACAGTAATTTATGAGAATAAAATGTGTTTGATCAAATTTTGAAGATAAAATGTAGGTCATATTCACGAGATGTGCTATCAGAGTTTTTAATTTTATTTAAGTTATTTTTGTTGCTTTCAACGGTACTTGTTATAACTCTAAGACGCAGATCCAGCACTGAAGGAATTCATTATCCACGGCGTATTGTTCTAAATTGAAGGTAAGTATTACTCAGAGTTGCAAAGTAGCTGACACTTTAACAGATGCAATATCTGCAATGTTACTTCAATTGAGATGTGAATGGAAATAGTAATGGAAACATAAAGTTAATTATCATATTGAACATCGGAAGAGTCATTTATATCGCACTACTTTTGTATGCTTTTATTTCAACAATTCCTTCAATTTTAATACCATCGTCGAAGAGAAAAGTAAAAAAGTAAAATTTCATGGCACGCGTTTAAACCTTTACCGTATTATTTTAAACACCATCGTCATTTTCAGACAATGAAAGATGCCGGAATGCCATTAAAGGTTGTTATTAAATTGGATCCATATAAGAGAATGAGAGAAAATAGCGAAAATGCATTGGGGAGAATTCCGGAGGGGAGCGAGCTTTTACCGGAACAATTACGGTGTCTTTGGCTCTCCTCCTATAGGAGGATTAGAAATCCCACGCCCGGTCGAGCTTATACTGCGTGACTATTAACCGACTTGCAAATTGCCCTTATCCAGTTTCTCCGTTAAACGAGCACCGTCGACGAAGTGGCGACGATACATTCGTTCGTCCCAGCTGGGGCGATATCCGGCCACGATTAGTCGACTTCTGTACTCGAGGGCGCGGGCTCGAGTACTATAGATGGATAGGATAATCCGATAATTCCATTAACCCGCATTGTAATGCCATAAAGTTTCGTCTTAAACCGCCGCGCGACCGCCACTGCCATCAGCGGCGACCCAGGCTGTCGCGCCGCTCGTTCCGCCGAAAATTACGTTCCGTCGCATCATGAACCACGACGACGTCAGCGTGCATCGTGTGCCACGGGAGATTAGCGGTATTAGTATCTTCTCGTCCTGTTATCCGCCCCGTTCTTCATCATTTTTCGTTATAGCCGCGGCAATGGAGACAGGGACGTGCTCCTGTAATAACAATAAATGTGAGGAGACGACACGTCCGTAATGAGGGAGAGATACGTTCTGTCAAATAGAATTTTCACCTCCAGAATCTATTTTTGATATGCCAAATGATCGTTTATTTGATTTTTTTAATACTCAACGCAAAATACTTTTATCAACTAACATCGTCTTTTTTTATGAAGATAATTTCATGAGAAAATGTGAAGAATTTCTTCTATTTCATCTTTTCTTTATAAATAATAGCATAATATTAATATCATTTTGTATTATATTATAATACAAAAATATATAAAATATTTTATTTCTTGATATTAACTTACTCTTGAAGAGAGAACTTTTTACAATGTAACTTTAATGCGAAGTGATCCACAACGAGAAATACCGGCCAGACTTAGAAGGGGAAGTCGATCGACAATCTACTCACCCGCGGGTCACGAGTGAGCAATCTTGATTTATGACCAAAGCCAACCGACAGGCTTGGCTGAACCCTTCCTACCTAATTTACGATTAAATCGGCGCCGTTGTACGTGACCTTTTTTTCCAAAGTATTGCCTCCGACAGACAGCCCTGACGATTTCATCGTGTGCTCAAAACTGATTCTTCGTACCGATACTGTTTTTTTTGTTTATTCCTTGCTCGCTTCGTTGAAGATATCTATGGCCATCTCTGAATATTCAGGAGCTTTGTATTCACAAGCTGAACCAATTTGGAATCAAGCTTTGCCTCCTTCGAGCGAATTCAATCCGGCCAACTCGGTAACTCGTTCCCGATCCTGCCTTTACTTTGTCGCGAGAGTCGCAATTTCTTCCTTGTTAGCCGGCAAAACTTGAAGAAGTTTGAAGCGAGTTTTTCGTCGCTTATAAAGACGCAAAGTGGTTTGTTACTGAAAAAATTAAAACATAGATAATATATTATGGAAAAGGTTTTACCCCTCTTTAAAAGTTTGACAACAAAATTCTTCCTAATTTACAATCATTGATCGTTTTACGACCGCATATCTATATGAATAATAAATTATTTTGGAGTAAGAAATGAAATATATATATATATAAATATATATATACCATATATTCAAATTTTAATAAAATGTAAAGAATTTGTTCCATCATCGACGATGATGGACGTAAAGTGAATTTCGCGTGTCGGGGAATTGAATTCAAAGTTACATCGATTTAAATCCGTGCCGGACCTGGGTTACACAACTGAGTAGACTGTGATGTTTACCTGCGACACCCATATCGATCGCGCTCTCGCAGTCGCGCGGAATTATGTTTCGTTGTGAAGCCAGTGTTGCGGTAGCGGCACGTAACGCGAGAACGAACGTCGTTACGTTATTTCATCGCGAATGACATATCGCGGCTAAGGGCGGCTCTTGTAGCTTTGCCTTTCCGGCATCGAAGCGTGCGCCGTCGCGTCGACCGGTTGGTTTTACCATTGCACGTTGCTCCCATTCGTGTAACACGCTCTTACACGGATAAAGAGAATTGCTCCTCCACCATTGCCGAGACGCAATTCTCATGTGTGGTAGACCGATTATTCGCCTTGCTCTTTGTGAATCGGGGATGTTATATCCATCTTTCCGTGCGCGGATTACGCGAGAAAGGGTCAACGAGATGATATATAAAGGATACGTTCCGGATTATCCGTACTTTGTTTCATTCACGGATTTCTTTCTCCAGAGAGTTCTCAGAGAAATATTTATATTCTTAAGTTATTCACATCCTCATCTCTTTCCTATTCTTTTGAGTATTATCATTATTCAAATATAATCTTCTAACAGAGAAGATATACCTTGTTACTTACGTGTTACACATGACTATGTAACTGACTTGACATTAGACTTGCTAATATTAGGCGAGTCAGCAGTCACGCGTAATTAGGTGAAATGCACGAGTTATGCCAGTTACTTCGTTAAGTGAAGGGACCACAAGCCCGGCGTCTGCGTTGGATTAAGTTTTTCGACCGAAAACGCGCGCATTAGCTTAATAAACGTGACGGTGTCCATAGACCGCGAAGTTATGTTTCGGTAATTTACAGCTATTTTGCTTGCACGGCACGTCGCTCGCCACGGTACACACCGAGCTCGGGGTGTCGTGCATGCGCAACGAAATTGTAAGTTAACTACGTAATTCGTTTACTAATTATCGACACTGCCGTAGCGTGTGATAATAATCATTATTATCCGACATTTTCGAAAAGCGGGTGATAAGCTAACGTATAATTGAAAAAGCACGATATCTCGGGCTGAGAGAAGGGTAAGCAACATTACCCATCGATGTTATCACGGCTAATGGTATAGGGAAAAATTAGTTTCAAGATAAACACGTCGGTGTTTTACATGGTCGCGCTAAGAACTTCTCGGATACGATACTTAGCTGAAAATTAACTATCGGTTTTTCCGCTAAACCGCGTCGAAAGAACTACGATGGAATTCTTTTTTGTCAAGTCAACTGCAATGAGATGAACTGAATGCATATGCGTTTATTTCCGATTCAAGGTTCGCGATTCGAGTTTCTCGTCTAATCCCCAGCGCAAGATAGCTCGTTTTTACCCTGAGACGTACATTACGGTAATGACGGACCCGACGAGCAGAGTCGAGAATGTTGTTTTGCTAATCTCATCATGTCGCACTGCGCTTCGAGACGCATTGCGTCGAGAAACGATACAAGACTACGAGAGCACGAGAGCGGGTTAACTAACCCATTAAATATAACCTGGTATACTACTCTCTCTGATCACTTAAAGTACCAAGAGTGCTTTTAAACCTCTTTCTACATACACATACTTTCTTTCGCAATTATATCCTCATTCATATAAAAATTTTTCTCTTTTTCTCGAGCTTTTTGTCTGTTAGACTTCCATTATTCTAATTATATATATATATATATATATATATATATATAGCGAACGAGAATGGGGCGACGAGGAGAAGAATCTCACGAGATATATTAGTTAAAATAGAATTAAGCACTTACCTCGAAAATCCCTGCCGAATCGCGACGCTGATCCGTCGGGTTTCCCAACGAATCGTTATAATCCCGTGTTATCGATAGTAATTGCCTCGCGAAAAGATTCGGTGTGTAAAGCCGGGGAACCGCGATTGCCGCGAGTGAATTTCTCTCTCTCTCTCTCTCTCTCTCTCTCTCTCTCTCTTTTTTTAATGGGCTTACTTTCATACATTTTGATGTCAGAGATGGAAGGATGAAAAAGACCATTTTCGGTGATAAAAATAGCGAGGTGCGCTTAATGGATTTGTTTTATTATTTTGCGTTTCACGTCGATGTAACGCATTTTCGCATGCGGCGCGCGAAAACATTTCATATTGGATCTCGCGCTGTTTTAATCCGACAGCGATAAAATATTGAAGCAAGATATGGAATTTATGTGCGGGGCACAGTGGATATGTGTATATGGGTTTGGGGCGAAAATAAATACGGTAGGGAGAACGGTGTCATAAATCTACGCGCGGTAAAACACGCTTTGAACGTTTATTTCCGCGAATTTTCACGCCCCATATTTAAAGCGTCGAAGGAGTCTGAAATTTGATTATGAAATTCAATTTGGGCATTGTAATGCTTTCTCGAAAACTCTCTGATTTTCATTCGGAACATTCTATTCCAATCTTGAATTTCACGATTCACTCTGAGAGCGTCAAAAATAGTGTATCGCGTGACCCACTTTTGCATTAATTTTCTAATAGTTAATTTCCAACTCTTGGAATTTACTACAAATTTACACACGCAAATTATTCTCCATTTATCTATTTACAAATGTGAATTAACTTTTTTCTTGTATAACGAGATATTTTGCTCATAAACTTAAGACATAAAAAAATCCTTAATTTGGCATTTTGCATATTTCAATATTTTTTAATGTGTCAAACGTGTGAAAATATAATTTAATCTGATTTTTACAGTAGTTTCATGACATCGTTTAAAATACGATTATAACTCGTTCTTATAGTTCTACGTTTCCATATTTTTTAATGCAGCTGTTAAATGCGATTTATTCAATTGAAAAGATATATATATGAAAGGAAGTACATATGTATAGTGTATATATATCTCAACATACTATGCGAAATTTTTATGATATGCAAAACTTTTGACTTTTTTTCGCCTAAAACGTGCGTTTTATCCCGAAAGATTCGGTTTAACGAGTTTCGCTCCGAAAAGTTTCTGAAAAGTGTAGTGGTATGTGTGGGAGGAATTAATAAAATATTCAACAAAATAGGGACCGAAATCTAACCACTTATCGGTGATGACACGAACATACGAACAGAGGAAGAAACTTGCTCGTTACTATACGATTGAAATCTACCTGCACTGAATTCGCACACTTCTGGCATATAAAATTTATGAGCTAAATCCTGCAGACCAAATCGGAGTCGTCGTAAAAATCTCTCGTACGATTCGTCGCCGTTTGAAATGGTATCCATAATTTAATCTTAAGTCGACATGCAACGGATTTTAGAACTTTAAAGATTCTGAATAATCTTCGAACAATTGTGTGCTTGTCTTGCTTGAGATATTATTAGTATTTATATAATTTGGATCAACGACGCGAAATATTTTCAACAATTATTTTAACTATTATATTTATTAACGCGCGACGGCCATTTAATCCCCGACGATCTTCATTCTCTCCGAGAGATTTATCGTCGTTATATATGTGGGATCGTTTTCCTCCTGTCTCACGTGCGTTACGAACATTAGGATTCTGCTCATGACAAAGTCATCCGGATGGTAAATTTACCTTGAAGGTGTCATTAATCGTACTCATCATCCTTGTCATTATGATGGTTGTTATGAGCATCACATATAATATTTATGTCAAATATTTATGGCATGTAAATATAAAAATTACTAATATAAAAAGATGTTTATTGTCTATTATTCGCGGTCATATAAAAAGATATTCACAAACATATACACATATAGAAATAAATTTCTCTATTCATTGATCTACAAATGGTTAAGCTAGTGCGATAAAACCGGGCTTTCACTTCAATTATGAGAGCAGATTTAAAATCAATATTTATTTGATTTTAATTATATTATATTTAACTTATATTTAAGCCACATTTTCTACATAACTGTGTAAGCTTAGCTGGGTCCTTCGATAACGCGACGGGCGCCGATCGTCGTCGGACATATAACAGACCCTAAAATTGTTTGCATAGTTCGTTAAACATATTACCTCGCGGAAAGGAGACGGGGTTGGATTTCTCGGATTAATTTTCGACGAGGCATTTCGTCGAAATACATACGGTAGACGGTGCGGTCGCTCGCTATTCGCGACCCTTGCACACGAAATGAACGCAATTAGCCGTTAATCGAGTGACTGAGATATCGCCCAAGTCCCAGTTTAATTCCCCTCCCGAAGTCGAAGTCGCATTATTGCTGCCACCGCATGGAAGGGGACCGGTAGCGTTAGTTCACGCGAGCCACGTCAGCTGTCTGATAATTATAAATGACGAGTTACGTTGACAAATTACGATAAATCGCAGCAATTTAACATTGCTTGCTCGGGGACATTAGGAGGGAGCGACGTCGCGGACCAACCGATCCTCACAATGGAGTCCACGTACCGAGATAAGAAGTTTCAATCCAGTTGGAAATTGCCTTCTCTCCTTCCTCGGCCGATCTCCCGAGAGAGAGAGAGAGAGGAAGAACAGCGCGATGAATCCTCACCATCGATCCACATCCGTATCCGAGGATGATGACGTGCCCGAAGTGGACGCTTTTGGATGACAATGAGAGCGGCACCATTAGCGGTTTGCCGGAATTCGAGTGCGGTGTGTGCGCGAATTCCTATATGCGCGTTGCTCGTGTTGTATCCAAGAAACCTCAAATAGAGATCCATCGGACTTAACGACCATCGCGAGACGTGGTCGCGGTAACTGTAAAGAGGAATGGAGAGAGGGAAGTTTACTGGAAAATCAAGGCGAAAGTGGAAAACGCTGTAATGGTAACTTTCTTGAAATTAGTTGACCGAGTAGCAAGACGGTTTTCATCATCTTGCGTGTTCTTAAGAAAATTGTATTCCGAGAAATTATATTCTAATTTCTTTGTATGATGTAATATTATGATTGATATTCCCGTTGATTGCTAGAGAGATCGTGTTAAATTATTTAAACCTTTTAACTAGCTTTTACGATTATTAAGTGTCGTCATACATTTCCGTAATTAACATCAACGCTGAGATACGGAATAGGAGCGAGCTGTCAAGGTTGAATGGAAGCGCTTGAGACGTTGAGCTGGGTGCAAAAGTACAAGTCGACGAGAACAAGAACGCTGCCATACGGCATTAGATTATTTGCGGACGATAAACTTAATGCCCACTGTCGGTGGAATACGTAGCCGTTAGTCGCCAGAGAATGAAATATCGTCGCTAATGTCTACCATTTTCTGTGTGTTTCGACGATTAGGCACCGCGGCTAATTTAGAAGCTCACTCCCTGGGCGATATCACGCAAACAGATGGAACAGGAGAGACTCGTGATTTTTGCCTTCCTATGGCACAGGTAGTTCGACTTTGTGTGGAATTGTAGAAACAACTTCGTCGAGTACCTAATGTCGCAAAGCCGATATAACGTTCTGTTTAATAGGTTTCGTTTATACTTCGAAAGTACTCTTCTCTAACTAAACCGGATTCCCTCGCGGTGAATGGGAAACGTAAATGTTTCAAGAATATTTTCCTGAGCCTCGGATATTGCTTACATGCTCCAAATGGACTTATAGCAAACATTATCGCTTTCTATTCCCATCATGTAGTTGTCGAACGACCAACTGTTATATGAAAATACCATTTCGTTTGAATCCCCGCGACCCTTTGAATTCCCGCTCTCGGTCGGCATTACTACCATTTCGCAATAAACGCAGGAATCGCGTCGGAATCATCGCACCCTCGCGTAGCACACCATATGTAGAACATTCTCAAATTGCCGCACGTGTGTACCTTGGAATGACGTGCTCGCTGGAGGACCGGCTGTACGAGGAGAACGTGTCGAGCGTTCTGTTCCCGCGCGGTTACAACTTCACCATAGATCGACGAGTCTTCGTGGAGGACTTTCGATTGACCGCGTCTTCGGTCCCTGCTCAAGTGGCTCGTTTGCTCTATAAGCGCAGACGCGATCTTGATGATCGATTCGGAAGAACCGCGAGAGGACTGCGAAAAGTTTATCGTTGTGGTATGGAATCTTTTGATCTTCGATCGTGGCGGTGCTTCACAGGGAACCGCTCTTGAAAACTGGTCTAAAAAAAATTACGAAGATCTTCAGGATTCGCGCAACAAACTGCAATACAAATAATAAACGCGTGAAAATAATTCTTATATTTTTCAGTATGCAAGTATGACGTGAAAAAATCCAATTGTAATTAGCTATTGTAGTTTTTTTCCCTCTTCTGTGCTTTCATATTAATTAATTTAATGTTGGATTATCGCGAGAAATTGCTGCCGATTAATAATAATATACATTTGTGCACGTTTCATTTCAGTTTCTCGCAATATGTTTCAGCATTAAATTAATTGAGGTATCGAGTATAATAAAGGAAGAAATCCATTAATATCAATGAACTAAATATTTGATTTTATATAACAAAATATTAGATCACAATTTAAATTCACCGGTCCAAAATATTATATTTCTGATAATATATCTTGTTCCATTATTATTACGAAATAACGATGAGGCAATCATCTCGCTGATATGTGGATTTCAATTAAATCAACAGAGAGCATTTAATATCAGACGTTTCCAGAGTTGTAGCAATATCCCAACTGTTACGTATTTTGTTTTACTTAATTCGATAATGTTGGCACTTTATATGTAAAAACCATGATTTTCGAAGAAAAATAACGCTTTTCTTTAGATAAAGAAGCGTATTATATTTTAAACAATCGATTGTGTTAGAATGGCGTGTTTATTACGCGATTCCCTGATTCGCGCTAATAATAGACGCGATTACGTGGTAGCGTAGGCAACAAAACCAAACTGTGTTAATTATTCAAGGCGCACGAAAACATCCTTGCATTAAACATGTTCTGAGATGCTGCCGCATGATACCGTTAACTCTTAACTGATGAAACAAAATTAAAGTGCTGATAACGAAACGTTAAGCCGTACAGAAGTGCAGGAAAGACATATGAGATCCTTAACTTCTGATGTTTACTTATTGATTTTGTCTATTTTCTTGTTACATGTCAGGCAATTTGTTTTTGTCATGTTCCATTTTGCATAATTGCCCAATTTTATTACGATCTGTCAAATTTCGTTTAGGTGATTAAATTATTAATCTTCTAAAAAAGATAGAGAGAAATCTGTTTATTACATCAGCAATTTTAAAAGGTCGCATGTCAATTAGAAGATGTCAAATACGTTTTTATCGCAATTTCTAACTACGTTATTAACTACGTTAAAAGTAAAGCAACATGCACATTCGAGGTTGTTCATGTCCCAGCAGGCGGCAAATTTCTCACGCCTTCTTCATCTTTTTCATTACGCCGTCCCGACCTATCTTTCTCTGTAGAGGAAAGTAAGTAAGCGAGGATATAGTTTCTTGAAATTTGACGTCGTCTGATTATCTATCCCTCCCCCCCCTCTTTTCCTCTCCTCCCCTCTTTTCTCTTTCTCGCGATCTTCTCCGATCGAGACGTTCTCCGTGATTTCATTAAATTAATTTCGCTTCGCCGACCGTCGAAATGTGGCTCCGCGACGGGAGATCCAATTCGCCGGCAGATGAATTTATTCGAACTTTCCGGAATTAAAGTCGATCCACTTCGTTGGTAGCCGCGACCTCACAAGCCTGATATTCTCCCGCATAAATCGATATCAATATCGCTCGCTCATAGGGATGCTCTCTGGTCGCCGTCGCGACTTTGGAGAAATTAAAGACCGTCGATCTGCAATACGAGATGAGCGGTATGAGAGGCATTTGGATTTTGAAGCCCAACCATCTATGCTGCGGCAATTGCATTGTTATGTCCCATAATCTGAAGGGTATCCCGCGGGTATCGAGAAAAAGGTCGACGAACGATTATATCGTATATAATGATATAATCATTTTTACACAAGTGCTTGAAAAATTAACGTTTCATTTATCAGATGCATACTTTAAAATATTCTATGAAATCATATTTCAATATAATATAATGATTACAAAGTGATGGATATTTTCCTCCTCGCGATGTGTTGTTTCAGTAATTCATTTTGCATCAAATTGTAATATAAGAAGATATTTTTCTTTCATTGTCTTTTTATAAACTATGTCAAAGTTTGCTTAGGTGTGAGAATCCTCGTTAGAGTTTAATTAAAATGATATAATAGAAAATATATAAAATTGTTATATTATTATATATTAATTATTGTTATAATGCGTCACTTAATTGAAAATTAGAATTTCTCTCGTTTTCTACCCGGAGAAATGCTTTTAGGTTTTCGAAACCGTATATTTTCTCTCTATCACGAAGCGATCCATATTTGCAATACTGCCGTCCAGGAAAAGTATGACGGCGAGAAGAGATGCAGACAGCGTTGCAGGATTTCCCGACAAACTCGCCAGCAGTAGATCAATACGTGATCAATGATAAGAAATTGATTTGGAGAAATTGAACGAATATTTAAAGTGATTTCACGTACGCACGAGACGTTGCAATTATCCATTTTGTTCGATTTCCGGGACATTCCAGGGAAATTGAGGACTCGTATGCAAATACGTCTTCTTCGTAGAACGCATTTGTTCGGATGTCGATGATAATGGCCTTGCTGTATTCTTTCCGCTTTCTCTTTCTCGGATAACAAATTGAACTGGATTTTTCACGATGTATATGTTCGATGTTCGAGTTATTGAATAAAACAGAAATATATTATTTGCAATGTTCCTTGAGAATGACATCAGTGTGCTGATATATCTGTTTGCGTTTTAGATCACTCGAAAGAGATCGTTCTCGAGACAGGAAATGCATTCATCTGATCTGAAGATTCCACTGTCGTTCCATTTTGACAATAATGTCTTTGTCGTCAGTTATCTGTGTCGAAGCGGATAAGCCAGATGGCATCTTAATGACAGTTCTGATATCGAGGATTAGAGTATCTGGATAGATATTGAGATATAGACTAAAAACGAAAACATTTTATTGTTCTCGCATGAATACCGATATATTTTTCTGTAATATTTTTATATTTTTTAATTTTACATATATGATTTTTTAAAATATATTTTCATGTGTTTGATCTTGATAAATGTTTGATCGTTAATTAAATGTTATTTGATTTTGTTGTGAAAATTTATAATTTGTTTTTTACGATAGTATTACATCGTTTACTAATACTTTATTGATGGCTAATTTCTGCTTGAATTATGAAATTTTTTTTTATATATTCCTACATCATATGATATATATACTTTATATTTATATATTACACACACACACACACACATATATATATATATATATATATATATATGTACATATTATAATATTTTTATTTAAATTATTTACGTATTTTAATAACTGATCGAATTAAAAGCAGATATGGTTGTTTGTGTGAAGCCATAGTTTATTTATAATAATTGCACTATTCAATGAAATACGAGCTTTTGTTTTGATTATTAAAGTTGAGTAGATCTCCCTCTTCATCACATATATATCATAAATGTTTCAATTTACCGCACAATCAAAGCTTTTTCCGTTAAAATTGTCCAATGCATACAAATTATATTTTATTCAACTCGCTTTGTTTTATCTGAATTAAAAACACACTTAAATCACTTCGGTGTAATGCATCTTTCATATTTTAGTTATGCAAGTATCAAACTGTGGTATGATATGTTACGACATTGAGTGACTGATTTTGTATTTAAAGCTGAAACAGGACATTTTTTCATATTACAAACAAAATGTAATTGGTTTTATTGTTTTAATTTATATAATGACATATTGATTTATTCATTTATATTGTCAACTGACATAAAAATTAGATGGAGATTCCAAAATATAATATATAATACAATTCGATATTTTTAATGATTTTAATCTGATATAGAGACAAAGTATTACCGCTTTGAAATTAAAATAATAGTGTTATGTAGTTACAATTAGAAGAAACTCACTTACATGCGAGACATTTGTATTTTTACCTTCAAGTCACAGAAGCCATCCGTTCTAATTAGAAAACAATTTGATCGATAAATCATTATGCGATTATGCTTGATTTTCGAAGACCATGAAGGACTATGAGGGTGAATTACGGTCTGATTTATCCGAGAATGGTGGAGGCCATTGTTCTTGATGATGCAGCGCAGAGTTATATGGAGAAATGCCGTTGCAGCTTCGAATTATATGGCGATTTCATGCTGGTCGAAGATATGTCAGCCCGGCTCATCGAGATTAACATTAATCCTCGGTATACGCACCCGCTTAGCTTCAGGGTAATGGAACGCCTCTGCTTCAACGTGTTGCAGAGTTTGGTGAAGAGTGAGTAGAGGAATTGCCGCGATCCGGGTACTAAAGTTGTCAAGTCTCGTGTTTGGAAGAAAGTTCTTCCACAGTGACGAACAAGGATGAACGTAGATGAACGATAACGAAAATGATAGCCTGCTATCGACACTTCTCTCGCATCAAGTTCAGAAATCGCGAGTATCGACAACCGCAGTCCTGCGATTAGACGAGTTATGCTTCGTTCAGACGATTCTCTCTCTCTCTCTCTCTCTCTTTTGCTCTCTCTCAGCTTGCTAGGGTGATAACGGTAGCCATAATTCGTGGCGACGTAACGCCGATAAGCGCCACGTGCCCTACGTGATGGATTTACGCATGGAATTAACCGCGTTAGCGAGATTTCCCGGGCGCAATTATCGAGCCTGAAATGGTCAAACACCTGATTGTGTCGATTATATCTTTTATGTATTTTGATTGTATCTTCTCGATTAATATTATTTTAAGAAAGATAATAGAATTAACTCTGAAATAATTCTTTTGCATTCAATAAAATTGTTTTTAGTTTTCTAATTTGCAACACTGTTCTATAAAACAAAATACATACGTATTATATATACATATATTTATACATATTATATACGTTGTCGGTAGCAAAGGTGAAAGCAAATTTATCTTTTAAATATATTTCTCAGATCTTTTTGTAATACATATATGATTATAGAATGTTTTAACATTTAAATTTAATATCTAGTTTAATATCTATACATTATTTAAATGTTAAATAATGTATAGAGATTAAATTATTAAAGTCAAGTAAACATGTTGGATATGAAAGCTAAAATTCTTTTGTATGATTATTAATAAAATTTAAACAATAGAGCTTTATATGAATTATGGTATTTTATAATAAGCTTTTCCCCAAAATTCCTGAATATTTCAATCTGCAGGCTGAAGATAATTCTATTCTCCCGATTCTTTATCCCTCCATATGAATGGCTTTTTATTATTGAATTCCATATTCTTTCTTTCCTAAAAAAGCTTTAATATATTTTTTTCTGATCTTTTTTATTAAATAATAAAATTACGATGGTCTCGCTTTCAATTCATCTCCAAATATTGAATTTCTCGAATCTCTGTATAGTCTGATCGTATCAAGTAAAAATATTTATATAAACGAATCGTTATATTAATTCCTGTAATAATAATATATTGAAAAAATGGTATAAGCTTAAATTGATTTCTCAATAATTAAAGTAAATAGAAAAATACAATTTTTTACCTTCAAAAGTATTGGATGCAAATGAATTCTAAGAGAAATTTATAAAACTTTTTCACTCATATTGAAATTTAAATATCGTTTGGAAACTTATTAATGCAAATATGATGAAAATATTAAATATATAAATTAAATAAATGAATAAAATATTAAAATTGGAATTAAAAATATAACGAGGCATACAAAGATATAATATCTTCCCACTTTTCCGTAGTGATAAACCGATACAAAGAGATACATGAGGTAGTGCACGATTCTCCCAATCTGTTAATTTGTTTTCTGCAAACTCTATCATCGCGAGTCTAGTTAAGAGTGATTTCGTAGCGCGATGGAAAATTTTTCGATCTCTTTGCCCAATGTTTTCAATGATAATGGACGCGGACCGGTGAATGCTTGCGCTGACACGGGGTGACTTTTATCTGGTTTACAAGTAGAACATACCCGACTTTCAACCTTACCTCCATTCTTGCCTTTCCGTGGCCGGCAAGTCGATGACACTGTACGTACGAGCGACCGGAGCCGGAGCCGGGAAAGAAAAGAGGGCAAACATTTGCGGTCCCTGGAGTAAGCAGCAACCTGCAAGGGCCGTCCTTCCCTATTCTACGCTCGGGAAAGCCGAACGTTGACCTTATTGACCACTTGAATACAACATGACGCACGGTGGCCAATTGACGTGACGTCCGTTTGGTCGGCATCATGGGAGCAATCCGCAAACGTCAAGAGATCCCTTCGACCTCTGAAGAATCCAATTGCGACAATCTTAAAGCTACTATCTAATTCGGGAGATACTGCTGCATAAATTTTTTTTATTTTTGGTACTTTTGTCTCTGTTAGTGTCTCGGATGAATTTGACACTAAAATGCTATTAAGATAAAATAAGTATTTAAGACGAGATAGACGCGAACAGGTATGGGAGGCTTTCGTTTCTGATTAATCGAGATCGCACTACTGTGCGATTGAACGCGGAATTTACGTGCACGTATTTTTTTCAAGCTAAATTTAGCGCCGCGCCAGAATTAACGAGCACGAGATAGCGCGTGTAATTAATGTTGTCATTAGCGGCGGTGTCCGCGCTCGTCCGTGTTTCTTCTTTCTGCAATCCCGAGGAAAATCAGAACGGCATGAAGATGCGCTAGTTGCGCTCTATTAAATATAGTGAAACTTTCTCGAAATATATAACGAGGCAAACTTTTTCTATCGCAATCGAGGTAACACCTTTGAGAAAAATTGGCGACATAATCTCGCATCTGTATTTTCCAAGAACATAGATAAGGAAAACTATTATTTATCCAGCGCATAGGAACATTATTATGCAATAATATTCTTCTCATATAAGAGAATAAAAAAGATGAGAATGATTATGATTTGATAAGAAAAGGTTACGATGATTCGGCAAATTTATATCATTCAAGAACCAAGACGATCAAGATAAAGACAATCGTTTTATTGTGTGATATGTACATACAATAAATTTATTTACAAATAATACAATAAATTTTGACGTCGTAAGTTATTCGTTCTTGATGATATATGTTAACAAAATACTACGCTCTTAACGATTATTGTGCCGTGCTGATATTTGAAAATCCTCTTTGGTCACGGAAGTTTTTTTTCTCTCTTCTTTTTTAATGTAAATGGTAAATGTTCTGTTTACCCTGCACAAATATTTATCCAAGAAACGTTAACGACGTTAAATAGGCAAATCGCGATTCTCGGCGATCGCGCTCCTCGTTTCATCATGTGTGTCGGGGTAAGTGTGTTTCTGTACTTCTCGCCTTATATAAACATTATATTAGCTATCACTAAAATTATAAAACAAATCGGCTGTGTCTTGCTGTACGACGAGCTTCCATCCCCGTGATGCATCGCTGCAGGATGTTCCTCTGTAACAAACATTTTTATCGATTCGACATGGTGATTTCAGTGTCTGTGAATAGTGTAACTGAATTACATCTGAATCACATGTACAATTCTGTATAATTTTATAAAATCATGACGGATAGAAGAGGCAGTATACAGTTTGGTTTGAATATTTGCGGAATTTATAACGACAATTGATATTTATCAATCTTATGATAATATTGTATTGTGTCAAATTTAAGTAATTAATTCTCTTCTTGTTCCCTGTCTTTTTTCCTCCTCTATATGAAAATAGTAAATAACAGATTTCATCAAAAACCGATATAAACTTGCAAGTCGGAAATTAATAATGCATTTAATTAAATTTAAATGATATAAGTTAAATTGCAACATGAATGCAACATGAGTGCAACATGATTTGAAACGAGCTTTTTGTAAATGTAACGTATGTGGCTTTTACCAAACAAATAAAACGTTCGTGCATTAACGAACTTTTTAAAATTTTAAATATATTGTATATGCAGGTTTGTTTTTAGCACAAAAACAGGCAAATGTTGCATATGAAAAAATATTTCAAAAAAGATGTAATTTAGTATCGAATTTTGAAAAAAAAAAACATGTATGCGCGCGGCGTGTACAAAAATAATGTCGATGAATAATATTGATATGGTGACAATAACATACTATCCTGTCATACGTATATCGTTATATATTAGTGGACCGTCTCATCCATCAACTGTTGCTCTAAATGTGGTTAATGCTTCAAATTTATAATTAATATACTCGCTCTTTGATTATGGCAGATCGATCATTCGTCACGTATTGGAACAGGTAATTAATATAAAGAGATAAATGAATTGAGTTTCGGAATGAAATATATAATGTTTATGATTCTCATTTCTAGAACAATTAATGTTTAATTTTTTTCAAACGGTCACACATTTACATCATAAATCTTTTCCTATTAAAATATCTTAATTTTTCTTCGCTAAAGCGATGAATTAGATCGCGGAATAGAAATATAAAATTTAGAGAGGGACGATAAAACAGTTCGTGCAATTAACTTGTAAGCTTTACGTGAAGTCGCATCGTGCGCTTGATTGCATGCAGCTGCAAGAAGCAAACTCGTAAATTCCATCCGCTTGAAAAATATATCAAGTTACGAGCAAAACGAGAAAGCTTCGTCTTTCAGGATAGACGAAACAATCTGCTTTCATTTGATTTTATTTCCCCCCGTAACTGGACGCGCTCGGAAATTGCGCGAGATTCCGCGAGAAAATCAGGCTTTAAATCGCTTTGTCATCGCGAATCGACGCATCTCGCGGTGAATGAATCCCCGTTTGACGAGAGAAACGAATTAACAAAAAAAAGATGGGAAAAAGGAAAACAAGATTCCGAAATCCACCGCATTTCGCAGCTTCATGTACGGGAGGTTTATTCGCGGTGTTCCACGTTCGAGCAATCGCCGCAGCCATCGATTTCAGGCTTAACGCGCGACTTGCTAGGTACATTCGGAGCTTGCAATATTTACAGAGAAGTCAATCAATGTTACTTCTCCGCAGCTCTTCACGCAACGGGCGCCATTTCTCTCGATTCGTTGTAATTGCAGTAAAGCCGCTTGGATCTCTCGATTTTTTTTCCAATTTACCGGAAGCCCGCAAAATGCTGGTCAGAAATTGGAAAAAAAATTTCGCATCGACATTGGAAAATTGAAAAACAGAATGAAGAAAAACAGGTTATATATTACGCGAAAATAAGGATTCGTTGAAATATAATAACACAATTTTATAACGTAAAATATGCACATGGAAAATAGGAAATATGTGCTTTATTATGAATTGATGCATACAATCGGAATATATATGCATTTTCTTTATACGTGCTTCTTATATGTGCTTAAAATTATGTGTGTTTAAGACACGTTCTTATATATGTATATACATAAACTTCAACTCACCGTTGACAACGTGCACCTTTATACTACTGGGATTCGCGTTGCTCGGCTCACATCGATAGATCCCGGAGTCGCTTGGCACGGCTTTCTGGATCATCAAACGACTCGTCGTCTCGGGTCCTTTTTCCGTGACGAGGCTGATACCACCGCGCGGCGAATCGAAATTGATAACCTGGGCAAAATCACAACATACACGTAAATTTCTTTCTCAAAATTATGAAATTACATGCTTGATGTGTTTGCGATTAATTGAAGAACAAAACACAGTGACATAATTAGGCAGAAACTAACAACGATAGAGGTATTACATTTGCATATTTAATAATAAGCTAATAATAATAATAACAATGATAACATCATTTGATGTATAACATACATAATTATATGTACAGAATTATTAATGAGAATGAATAGATTTAGTTTGAATAGATTATATCATATATAATTTTCATCTGTCTAAAATTTGATACAGACACAAATACATATATAATCTTAGTAATAAAAGTTCCTATACTCTTCTAGAAATCAATAAATAATTCAACAGAAAATTAAATCGATAGCTCTATAGTCTTCTCTACGAATTCGCGTGTCGGAAATGAGATAGCGTCTGACTAAACTCTACTATTGTAAGTTTCTGAAAATTCTGAGCTCTGAGACATTGTAGCTTCAGGCTAACCGGTAATAACGGAAATATAAGAGAACTGTAACTCTTCTTTTGATTCGTGTCGCCTAATATTGAACGTGTAGGCGCGGCGTCGTCGTATGCGTCTTATCCGCAATCATTCTTTCAAAGAATCCGCGCCTGTTTCTTTACATTTCCCCTGGAATCCCCATTCTTACAACCGACAACGCAATGAAGCCTCTTTGGCGAAAGATAAAAGGCATCTTCCTTCGAGGTACAAGGTAAAGAATAGTAGGGGAGCACGTATATACGTTTCTTATGTATTCCCTTTGAGGATAGACACGCGTAGAACTTGCACAGAACGGAAAAATATCTACCGCGTTTCTTCTTCCGGTTTTTCTTCTTTCTCTCCTCTTCCTATTTCCATCCCTTTTTTTTCTATATAAAAAGCTAACTCGCTTTGTAACGCTTCGTGCGAGACGGCGGAACCGTTTCGCCGTGTATATCTGCATTACGGAATAAATGATTATCCGCAAATCGAAAACCGTGAAGGATTAATCGGAAAATAATTTCGTTCCTTGGCTACCCCAAACGCGCGAGCGAGCGATCTTCCATGTATTTCGCGTTTTACTTTGATCAACGTGCGCGATAGTGCCTTGCGAAAATTGCGTTACCCGCTGTTTCATTCTAGTAAAAGCACGTAGAGCAGCCGGTCGAGTGCAGCGCGTATCGATGACGTACCAATATATCGCCAATCAGCCGAGAAATTATTGTTTTTTTCCCATCGGCCAGCTTACGAGAGTTTTTAATCCGAGAGTCGTTCGTATATATGTTATATATATATATGTACAATACTATACATGCATACATGCACGAAACGTCTCATTAATGCGGGCAGAATTATCTCTGCTCGACCGATATCATACGTGGAATTGCAAAATATCGGCATTGCGCAAAGGGGAATTTATAATTATCTTGTCATTGTAATAATATAAAATCGCGCGACGGACGCCGCGAACGTTTGTGCTGCAAAATTATTTTAACGAGTTCGTCAATATTAGAGTTCCGCGGCGCGCGTAATGCGCTCTTTATGTGTCTCTTGCACAATGCGCGTTTACGATGTAACTTTTGTTAGCACAAAATGGCATTAAAAGCATTAAAATGCATTTCCCAACATCGCGAAGAAAATACGCGTCAACGGACCGTATTAATCATGCGCGTCTGTTGTCGACACGGCAAAGAACGAGATTCGCTACGAGATAAATTGCGGAAAATCAGAAATAGAGAACATCAAATCCTTAAAGCTTGAAATTCTCATCCGAGCATACTTGTGCTGAAAATCTTAAGACTAATCTTTGCTTAGACAGATGAATTCTGTTAAATTCATTTTAATTTATTAATTTTGCAGCAATTGTATCCTCCTCCAAAAAAATTCACGTAAAAAATAATCTTACATGTAACAAATGAGAGCGGAATTGGATCCTATTAGCGTCTTGAAGATTCTCGATTTTCTTAAATTGGGATTTTAACAGAGTTCTATTCTAAAAATTTTACTACCGAGTTTAGAACTCAGAATGTCAGAATCGTTAAAACTGAAAGATTTTTCGCTTTTGTGACAATTCTGTCATTTCTCAAGGATTTATTTGCGGAGGCAACACTCACTTCCGCGTTATGACTCCAAGTCATCGCCGGGGGTGGCTCAGGAGCGTACTTTACGACACACGTCAGGTTGATGGTACTGCCCTTATTGACGAAGAGATCCGGCCCTCCGACTATAATGGTTACCGGCTCTAAAACAAGAAGGGCGATCACAGCTCGAGGCGGCCTTGTAGCTCCTTGACGATCGTGCAGGTGGATCGGTTAAACGACCGTAACCAGGCGATATAAATCTTGGCGCATATGTATTCAATATTTTTATCGCGCGACACACAGCACGGAGCCCGTTCTATGTCGTAGGGAGAGCTTTTGGGTCAAGTCGTGTCGATAAGATCCTCTCTTTGCCTGTACGGTCTGTTTAAAGTATCACGAGGGTCATTAACGATATATCTTCAAGGATATATGACCTCATTACACGCTTTACTTGAATATAAATGCAAGACGCACCTTTCAGGCGCTTACTTATGAGGCACTTATATTTGATACAAATATTTTTGAAACTTCTTAAATTTGGTATTCAAAAATTTAATTACAATTTTTATGTACGCATAAATATAATATGCACGATATTTATTTGATTTTTCGCTAATATTGATTAAAGATTGCTTAAAAATTTGTTTATCACATTTAATTGTATAAAAAAACAAAAAGAAAAAATTAAATATTTTAATTATATAGCATTTCTAAATTTTACTATTTGTACCTTGAATTAATTATAAATAAAAATTCTGTTTGATATGTTAATTAAACAAAGTTTGTATTGTGCGAAGCAATTACAGAGAAGCTCTGTATTTTCTTCAAGCTAGCGGAAAACTTTCAAAGTTATATTTCATCGAGTGAAACGTTTGAATCAAGCACGTTTCTGTGAAATTTATTTCGAAATTAATATCTATATATAAATATATCTTTTAGAATGAAATACAATTTTGTCTAAGAGTTCCGTCAACAGTCTGAAAACTTTACCTTGAAGAAAATTACGTGTTCGCACAATTTTCGCAGATAAGATCATTATTATAATATCGAGTATAATATATTTTCCGACCATTTATATAAAAGCCCGTCGTCAGATTCGATTTTTCAGACTCAAAATCAAATTAATGCTATACAATTAATTGTTATAAAACATTTATTTACTTACCGACTATCGTGAGATATACGGGATGGCCGATTGGCGGGGTCGTTGATATTTGGCACTCATAAATCCCGGAGTCCTTGCGCTGAGGATATCGTATCCTCAGGGTCCAATCCTCCGTATGAGGAGAGTGTAGTGCCTCGAAACGTTGATCGCTGGTATAGGTGTAACGACCAACCGTTAGCAAATGTATATCTCGATGCCTCACCCAGGAAACCTAACAGAAAAAAGATGTCATTATTGATAATTACATTTAAAAAATTAGTCATTATTATATTTCAGAAATATTAATAATAATTAATACTTTTTAACAATTATATCTTTTTTGCGTTTTATTATTAATAATAATAAAACAAAAATTTTTGTTTTTGTCTAATTAATTAAATTGTAAAATTTAAGAAACTATATATATATAACATACAAAGGCGCGTGCTATTATTGAATTAATATAAATATTTATTAAAAGTGTTTAACAAATAGCATTCATTAAGTTTTTATTTAGAAGCGTCTCTAAAAGATGTTTTTAATCGCTCATTTTCAAATCAATTCATCAAATAGGTATTGGTTTATGCAAGTGTCATTCAAGTAACATTTTGGTTTTGTAAAAATTCTATTTCTAATACTTTTGTTCATATTGTTCAAACTTGGGAGAAGTGCATTCTTTGCATTTTTCAAAAGCAATGATAATTAGTTCTCGCATCAAATAAAATTATTCACATTCTATTCTTTCATTCAAGTTGTTAAATTACACAATCTTTACTCAATCAGAGTCTCATTAATATGAAATACACAACACATATCGAAATTCAATCCTCATTACGAAAAAGCAGCAACAATTTTCATACTTTTAAATAATAAATTTTATATGCTTTTCCCACATGTACACAATTTTATTATTATGAAATTATAATACAAAAATAGAAATAAAATTTGATACTTGCAGCAAAAAGTACATCGACATTTTTTTATTATCAAGAATCAACTGACAATGAAGTATTATATATACACCTATATAGTTATGTATGTGTGTACGTATGTTTATGTATCTACAATATATAAGTGAACTGTCAACATCTATCACACGTTGTCTATCCTACAGGATATTTATCTACCTTATGGCGTTGCCCACGGTGTTGTTTGCATAATACATTATTTGACAAATAAATCAAAAGTCAACTGTCAAAAATCAATTATATTTGTTTGTTTAATATTATCTTGTATCCCTGCTGGTGAATTTTTACTGTTAAAATCAGTGACATGTTTTAAACTAAAGAAAAAAAAATGAATTAAATTTGCCTGAAATTTAACTTATTGTGTATTGCAAAGAGAAAAATTAACGCACGTAAGTTTCATTGGAGTTTTAGTGCACATAATGAAATGCACTAGTTTCACCGCATCCGCACGTAGGAAACGTGGGCGAAGCCAATAGATTGTTAATGCAATTTCATCGACTGCATTCTCTTGAGTAGCATTTACATTTGATTGACCCTAATTAACTCTGGAAATTGGCGACAACCGCACAACGGCCGACATTCGCGCACATGATTGATTTTATTTGCTATTGATATTTCAACGGTTTGAAAAAAAATTAACGAGACTTTATCGAGAGATTGTAATATAAGTTGGTTTAACAAAGTGCAATTTTATCAAATTGGAAATATACATAAATAATTCTGCTCATTATGTACGCGATAAATTAACCGTTATACACAAGCAAATCGCTCATTACTTATTAGTTACTTATTGTAAACGTATATTGTGTTTATTATTGCTCATTAATTTTTAATTTAATAAAATTTTTGCAAATGATTTTTGGGCATAATAATAATACATTTCTGCGGAAAATTTAATGAGTTGTTCCAAATTTTAACTTATCGATATCGTGGCTCATAAAATACGTATCGAATAAACGCCAGCAGAGTAATTAACTTTTGTCCTTTAATTCTAGATGAAATTATCTCTGTCATCATGCCAGTGAAATTGATCGAGCTAACGAGGTGAGAGCCATCGAATTCTCACCTCGTTTCGCATATTTTATCTCTTATGGCTCGTCGAGGATAATGCTTTCACGGAATATATTTTTCGATGGCATCCATTTTAATTATGCTTGCGTGGAAATTTTTCAAGTCGTCGCGCGCGAAATACGGACACTTCAATATCTTCTTGAACATAATCAGGACGGATAGGTCTAGAAAATTTCTTTAGATTGGAGGAATAACGTATCTGATACATTATTTAAGCAAAAAAAAAGAGTAGATATAAAAAGTTTACATAATTAAAATTCACGATTTTTCGTATAACGTCGTTTCACACGATTCAAAATGTATAAGGGTTTAATGCAGTTTTTAATTTCATTTTTATCGAAAGAGGTGAAAGTATATATTTGCGCGATCGCGAGTGGGACACAACGCGCTTTTCGGATCATTTTACGGAAGCTTCGATGTATTAACCGATCGCGGGTTGACGTCCTCTCGACGGGAGTGACGTCGCCATCGAGAGATTCGTTTTGTCCTGGCTCGTCCTGCATCCGGCACCTGCGCCAGCTGGAGCTCTCGAGATGACACGAGCGTGTTATTGGCATTAGCGTTGCCGGCTGAAAGCCAAACAAAATCTATCCATCCCCGGCGAGAAACGACGGGGTTGCCGCGCTCCGACGCCGAAGAACGGAACGAGGAAAACAGAGGCGTCGCAACTGTCGTGCCGTGCTCACCTAACACGCTATGCGAAATGCAAAATCGGCTTTTGATAGTCGGCTATTGAAATCGATTCTACAGACTCTGGGCGCTGCGGGATTTTCCAGGCGCGATTGTTTCACTATAGCTGGATTCAGCTTGAATTCACCGTCTTCATGCAGCTTTAAAGCGCGGCTTTTGCAAAATAGAAGGATTACATTCTCCAACGGGAATGACGCAAATAAAATCGATCGCGTAGACGAAATTGGAAACTACGGTTATTTCAAATGGAAACAATACTTTTTTGCAATTTAAAAATTACAGAATCGAATTAAAATAGATTTATAAAATGTTAGAATAGCAATGTAGCAAGCGCAAATTTTAAAATACGCGTTAAACTAAAAGCTGCATTTTTATTTTATACAGAATATCTTTTCCGTAGCGTTGATATGATAATCTGTTCTGCGGCAATATTGTGTTCAATTCGTAGCAAAGCCTATATATCGAAGTAATGAAACGTTAAAGCCACATATAGCTAAATTCGCTAGATTTGTCTGTACGAGGCGATGCAGCTATAAACTATGATAGAAATTTTGCACCGTCCCATCGCAGCGTCGAATTTTGGTACTTGTGTCAGTTCTCGCGTGCTCGAGATTTGACGCGCATGTGTCATTGGCACTAACCTCTGCATTGTTTTGGCAAAATTCAACCGAAACCTCCGCGCGATAATGCTGTATGATGCACGGCGATATTTCTCTGTATCCTTTATGACGAGTTTAAGATAAGCTTAACCAAAAGCGAAACTACAAATCACGTGTTGCACGAGAACTCAATTGTATATGTATATGTAAATATTATTAGAGAATCTTGCATTTTTGTGCATTTTCGCAGTTTTGAATATCGAATATAGATATATATTTGCCGATTTTTTAACCATTAATAAATGTATTGGACTGTCTCGGAAAATAATTATTTTTCATTATGAATTTATTATATACATGTATAATATACATTAATTTGATATTTTAAAATATATATATAATATTAATATTAACAAATATTTGAATTATATAATATTAATGAATTTAATAAAACATAATATTTGACTGCAGAATATAAATGATTTACATGCAATGTTAATTCGTAATAAACTTTAAAGCCGATAATCACAGAACGCTGTAAATTTTCACAGCCTTTTTATTTTGATGGATCCTTTATTCATGAGCTTTCATTGGATGAAGAAGAAAAGACTGTGATTGATCGACGCGATGTAAGGATACATCGATACCTTTTCGCAGCTTCAAGAAAAAAACAAAAAGCACGGTCTTTGCGAACGCGCGGTACGCTTTCTAATAATCTTGAGTGCTTTGAAGCAGCAATGCGCGAGTGCAATGTTGCTAGGTTTTATTTCAGAAAACGGACAAAAACCTTCGAATCTACTGACAGTAGTAATTTGAGTTAGCCTGGCTGAAACAAAGTGAGAGCGAGCGACGACGCGCACTTTGAGTTATAAAATTGCAGAGTACATTTGTACGACAATTTATGAAAACTGAGGGATTTAACTGTCAGAGGATCGCGCAGAATAATTTTGTTTAGAATATAATTTTATTCATTTTTTTAAAACTACTTATATCACGTATCCTTTTTGTAGATACATAAATTGTTGTTTACTTGTGTTTATGCTGAAAGCTTTACCAGACGATATAATATAATTATAATAACAAAAATTATATATATATATATATATATATATATATATATATATTATATATAATTATATATATGTATTATTATTATTATATTTATTATATACATAATAATTATAATTTATTATATATATATATATATTATAATATACATATATAATAATAAAAATAATAATTACTAGTTTTGTGCTCTAAAACATCACACCATTTTGTCGTTCGAAACCGCGCATGGCGCATCGACATAATCGACATCTCTCGTTATGGAAGTGGATCCGGAACACGTTTTGTTTGTTCGGTTTAATTTTGCGAACAGAGCCGCGCGTTGACAGCGTTCAATTATGTTCGAATATCCGAAGGGGTAAAAGGGTGGCTCTTACATAATGTTCAATTAATATTCATAAATCATTACGGGAATCGTGTGTAACATCAAACGGCGTAAGCATGGAAAGCCGTAGTCCGCGTGTTCGCGATTATGTGCTTCGCTTAATAAAGATTTTATATTACTCATCGAATCCATCGTTAATCCACGTTTCAATGTGGATGTTTAAGCCGCGTGTTTTCGAAACGTCGAACCGTTCTCGTATGTTTGCGCAGCGTATAAACTCTACGCTAATCACTAATTATTATCGGAAGACCACGAAATGGATATTTGAAAATGCAAAAGGATAATTACGGTCTCTCAATGATTGGCTATATTGTTATTGTTCAACCTCGACCGATTTATTCTACAACGCGGAGCGTATTGCGAGCAGGAAAATTGACTGGAATATTTCATATTCTATTTTCATCAATATCAAATAAATGTAAAATATTGTTCGTTATAACGTTCAAAGTTGAATGATTAAACAAAACATGACTATTTTTGCTATCTTTCTTTTTTTTCTAAAGTTCATCTATCTTTCAAAAACAAATTTGATGAAAGAAATGAATGACAGTAACATTTGTTGTAACCACAAACTTCTACATATAGCTTATATATAGAAGTTTGTGGTTTTAACATGAAGTTTTCAAAATTTTTATTAGAATTTTTTAGAGGTAATTAATTTGCATTTACCATATTCTATCGAGATAATGAAGATTACAAGATCGATTCTGCGGCGATATCGATCCGCTTCTCGAAGAGAGGCCGAATATAAGCCGAATTCAAACAAACTTGAACGGATTAGAGCCTCTATACGTTTGCTAATGAAGCTATTATCATCCGCCATGTATTTGCAGCGGCTTCTTAGCTCGCCCAGATAAACAGCTGCTAATTATGCATCTTCGCGCAAACGGCGGCGCTTGATCTTCCAGAGCGGTCGGTATATGATAGCAGGTCATATATCATAACAGATCCGACGATATCACGTCAACAAAGTAAGCTCGAAAGGACGGATTAAGCGTACGTAGAATGTAACGGGGTGCTTTTGTAAGCTCGAATGACGAATGTTCCGGGCGTACTCGCACTTTCCTATCGAGAGTAAACACTTTGACCTCGTTTCCGCGATGATGAACGAAAAAAGTTGCAATTCGCGATTCGTCGAGCAATGAAATACTTCATATCTACTAACTTTGTAACTTTGATATCAGGTAATGTACTTAAACAAAAGTAGCCAATGGATATTGAAACTTTCTAAAGGGAAAAAAACATATCGGTAATTTCTTGAAAACTACTCAGGTTTTAGTATACGAGCACACGCAAATCTAGGCTATAGAGATAATAAATGTGCAATTATAGGAGAGAAAAGACTATCGATATATGCAAAATCGATTTAGTAGCGCAGTGCCGTTCCTAAAAAAATTTCAGGTCGAGATATGCATTTACTTAGATTGTATTTACTTTATATAATCAAATCTGCAATTTTTTAATTTTTATATTCACGAATTTATTCAGCAGCACGTTCAATCAATCGCAAAAATAATAGATATAGAATTAACTGCAATATTTAAACGCGCAACGAGGAAGAGACAAATAATATAAATAATTGTTGTTAAATAGAATACGCAAACAGTAATTCGCATTTAAAGAATGATTTAATAGTGTAGTTAGAGAATTGTACAAGAGAGAGAGAGAGAGAGAGAGCGCTTTTTCGAAAGAGGTGCAATTCGTCGACACGCTGTACAAATGTCAAAAAAAACTGCTTTAGTTTGCCCCACGTAAGAAGAGCGGTTAATAATGTAGGAACATAAACGCTAACATCGCTTGCCTTTTTCATGAGACGCCGGCACTGCGCTCGATGAAGGAACAGTAATGTTTATTTAATAACCCCCATCTACGCTGAACGAACTACGCCATGGACTTCATGTAAGAAGAACAATTTTATATTTCATAAGCAAGGCTCGCATTTCATAGAAATGCGCTCATTTTCTGTTGCATATATGCGCGTGATTGCTGCATCACTATAATTAGACAGTCGATTATATAACAATAGATATATTTAATTGATTGAGATATAAATGTTCGTGTAATCGATTTCACCAACTATAGTTAAATGCTATAAAATCTTTGCTAAAACGAGATCGATCTATATCTATAATATATTATGATTTTTATAAGAGAGAACCTTCCAGTTCCAAAATTAAAATAGTTCCTTGTATATTTGATAAATCAAATACCTTTTCTCTCTTTCTCTCTCTCGCTGATGTGTTACTTTTTATATCCTTTTTATTGCGGCCGAAATGACAGTTTAACTTTCCATCGGTCATTAATTGATTAAAGAATTGTTTAACGAGCGGCTAGAGAGACACGAGCGCGAGTGAGCGGGCGAATCTGGCGACGTGACGCGCCGTTCAAGTATCCGCTACTATCGCGAAGGAAGGAAGGGTCGCAAGGTCGTTCGTGCGGCCCTACCCTTAAATTATTCAACAGCGAGACGTGGCGTAGCTGGCCAGCGCGCTGTCCGCTTCTAGGAGCTAAGATATAGCGCTCCTGGTCACGAACCAGACGATGGATTTTCCCGATGGCTTACCGTTCGATTCCCCAAGTTCTTCACCTTGCACACGAGATGCACCGTCTTCCCCACGAGTCCGGTGAAGTTCGATTGCATAGAGGTGTCGAAGTGAGGTCCGGTGCCTGGCGTTGGCCATTCCTCTAGGAAATCGGTTCGAAAGTTTCTTAGGCATGACGCTATACCACCTGAAAAACAGAAATATTTCTTTTGTCATTGCGCTAATCTATTTTTATGAGGAAATTTATAGTTTATTTTTATAAGTAAAATCACTATCTTTCCATACAAGAATATATAGGGTGCCTGACATAAAATGTCACACCAAAAATATACAAGTAGATCTCGTTATTTGGAGATGATTTTTCCTCAGTAAAAATGTCGAGAAAAACCATCATTTTTTGGATGTTCCTAATTTTTGCCATCATGTATCTTTATAACTAAACCTTAAATTAAAATTTTATTAATGTAAACTCTGCTTGAAATTAATTGGAGAATGTGGTTTTGTTAATATTTTCTTTCCACAAGGCTTAGTTTTGCGAAAAACCCTTTATTTTCAATCGCTTATAACTCAAAAATGATTAATGCGTCAATGATTTTTGCTGAGGAAAAATTGTCTCTAAATAACAAGATTTACTTGTATATTTTCAGTGTGACACCTTATGTCAGACTGTATATATATATATATTTCAAATGAATCGATCAATATTTCGATCCTGGGTCCTTTTTAATATGAGTAACAATAAGTTGCGATCGGCAACGGAATAATTGAATATCTCGTAACTTTTTATATGACATGTTTGCGAATGATAGTTCGAAAACAGGCGCCCATGGGATTCTCTCCGCCAACTTTCGGCGGATTTACGGTGCATCGCATTCTACGAGGCCACTTGACTCTCGAAGCGTCAAGGCGGAAACTCGGGCATTAGACCGTTAACGTTCACAACGGCGCGACGCGTCACATTGGAGATCGTATGTAACATGAACGTCACGGATTGTCGCGTTACGTCAGTCGCGTACGGTAAAAGTTCGCGTGGCAGTACGTGAACGGACCCATTTAAATACATCACATTATATCTTGACGTGACGGTAATGTTCCTTTTCGTGACGGCAGCGCGACGTTAAAGCCGGATTTCCTCTGAAATCCGCGCGATATCGTGTACACGTATACCGTACGTGCATTTTCTAGTTGTTAAGCATATCACGCGTGCTATTCGAAAGATATCTCTTTCTCTCTCCTGCGAATCTTTTATCAATGTTACGCAGAACGTAACGCGACAAGACATTATTCTATTGAAATCAAAATTATTTCATTGAAATTAGTTTAGTCAACACGGAACTGTGCTAATAATAACTGTACAAAATCCTTTTATGTTTTTGTCAGATTATCGCAGATTAAAATATCGGTGGTAATATCAATATTTTATATGTTTCATATACAATATTTATTTAAATCGTCGATTAAATATATATCCAGAATTTGCAATACTTGGAAAATATTCTATCGAAACACGCGATATAATTTCTTTCGCAATGCAATCTATTTTTTCTGTATTAGTTTATGAAATATCCCTGTCTCGAGAAAGCTGTATTTTTGTATTGAATATTTATTTTGCTACGGAAAAAAAAAACAAATACGGGGAAAAATATAAATTGACGCGGAAATTTTGTTGAAAAATGAAAAACTCGAAAAGAGTTGCAAAAGCAGTTCTAGTTCCGACCAATTTTGTTTCCAGTCATTCCGGATTTCGTTAACTCTAGCAACGGGCACCTTTGATTAACTACAGTTTTCGACGTAAAGTCGTTTCGCTACGACATAAAAATCGACAAACGTCATCTGCAAAATAACGAATGCGAAAATAACGAGTCTCCGCACTAGTCCATGCTGGCTTTTTTCATTTCGCTTGAAAACCTTTACGGATGGCAAAAATCATCATTAGCAGTATGCGTCAGTTCTGTCGGTTCAATTTAAATATTTAGTTGAGACTCGCTCTTTTCATTATATAGTATTATCAAAATTATCGTCAATTCTTTAAACAAACATATGTATAAATCTTCTTGTTAAATTTTTATCAACACTACTAAGTATATTTTTATCAACACTACTAAGTATATTTTTATCAACACTACTAAGTAATTTTAAAATGATAAAATGTTACATGCCTATGCGTGTAGACGTGTAAGTGAGATGTACAATTATGTGATTATTAAGTACAATTTAATTAATTATCTTTCTATCTCTGTAATGAATGCATCCCAAATACGTTTCGGTGAAATGTTTATGCCGCTGCTTTTGAATAAACAAGCATTTGCATATTTATATTGCATAATAACGTTATATGGAAAGCATTATTATTCAGGAGAAAAATATAAAAGGAGAAATATGGATGTGGAATTTCTGTCATAATTCAAATTTTGATTATATACATTGATGTTATTGTACGCGAGGTGTTTCAAGATACGTAACTCTAACGCAATCGCGTCTCTCTGTCTAACATTGATAATAATTTCTTCATTCTCACGTAATCCGCATTCTTACATTCAAATTCGTGATTCTTGATTAAGACGCCGAGTTATACAACTGCAATAGCGCAGATATCCGTGGTGCATGCACGAACTATCACCAACTCCGAATTGCACTTCCGGATCAGCCGCGTGTGCAGCAAGCACTTTCTCAGTTGCGAATTATATTTCGTCAAGTGCTTCACACAGTCAGACAGCCGTGCGCCACGAATTTCCGACTGTGCGATGTTTAGGGCGAGTTCGCGATTAGTACAGAATTGCGTGCACTCTTGTTAGTTGCCGGAGTTGATTCCAACTGGGATAGAGATACTTGTTCCACTTCCCCATTGTCCCCTTTGTCATAGCGACGATATTTAGAGAGATCTGAAGATACTCGGATTACTTATCGTAATTTAATTAAGTCTTTGTACGCATTAAGGTTGTATAACAAACTAATATTCTTAAGGAGTAAAGAAATATTTGCTGTGACAAATAAATCTAAAAAATAGAGTAGGATAAAAATAGAATCCCTTTTGTTTGATTTTGATTACAATTAATGCTTGATTGCATCTTTTTTCTTTACCCGAGGGGTATTTCCTTTTCTCTTTTAAAATTGCATTTGCGTGAGAAAACTGACGCATTTTGCACGTTTTTAACATCACCGCAAGACAACGGATAATCCGCGGACTTTAACGGGAGAATATAGCTGCCGGGCTCGTAAGCGCCACGAAGTTTAAAGGCGACGTCGACGTGCACGTAATATCAAACTTCATCGATGGCGGGATTAAGCATAATCGCCGCCGGCAGCACACTCTGTTGCACTTCGTACTTCCAATTTTGTCGAACTTTTCGAATACTGGCCGCAATGTACCATATACATATGTCGCGGATAATACGAAACTTGTAAACGAATGGATTTTCCGGCGTCCAACATTGCCTCGCGCGCGCGCCTATTGTCATAATAAATAATTTCCATAATTGCCTTTCAAAACTTACCCCTGGTATAGAAGCACTTCCGTGACGTTAACGTAAGGTTCGCGAGCTTTTCGTTCGCGAGACTGCCACTCATTGAGTCCGTTTCCGTGGTTTCTGATGGAAGGCGGCTCGGCCCTCGAACGTGTTCGATGCAGGCGAACTCACACATCATTCGCGTTCTACGTTCGCGAAATTAATTTTCCCGAATTCTTCCGCGGAAACTTTGCCGTTGCCTCCACGCGAGAAAAGTTTGCCCGCTTTCGCGTGTTTTCATCGAAATTTCCGACCGAGAAAATGAATGAATTAAAGTGACGGTATTTATTTCTGTGACAATGTATTCAATTTGACACTAGTTCATTCATATAAATTACGTAGCACAAATATCTTTTTCTAAAGCAGCTTTAGGTACTCATAGTTACTATACTGGATATTTTTTGCAGTGATAAATCATATATTGTTCATATATTTATCCTTTTCCGAGTAATTGTATAGATCTGTGTACTAAGGTGTCTATAAAATAAATTTTATTTTGATAACAAATAAATTTTATTTTTATGCGTAGGTACATTATACACTGTTTAAAATAATTGTTAGTTGTGTGAATTAATTTTGTGCAATTGTTATTACGTTTTACGACTCAAAACGGAATGTTTAAATATGCATATGCAATATGTGTTCGCGCGTTGACGGACACAGGAAAGGAAAACGTTAAATTATTAATAACTTTGTTTTATATGCAAATTAGATTACACGGATGTAAAAGTACCTGATAACAACTAGTTACGACAATTTTTATTTTTTCTTTCACGATAAAATATGCAATTATTTTTCGTATGTCAAATTACCTACGTTTTCATCTTAGCGATAATTGTTATAATGGTTAATGCAAGAGACTAGATTATTCATGTTTAGACTAGATTAAGTGCACTTTTTGACGACGCGTGAAAAGCGATCGGATTAAAATCTCCTTAAGTAGAGAATTACGTTGTTGACGCAATGAGCTTGCTATTGATTCGAACGACCGTCGGTGGATCGAGTTTTATGGTTCTTTGAGTCGGGAGGAAGCTGAAACAAGTTCACCCCTGATTGTCGGATCTGAGAGACATTCTGTTATACCAGAAATTAATTTTGTCTCGAAAGACACGAGCATAGATTTTCTCTTACGTATCGATAGTTTAGGACTTTATAATTTTTTCTGGATAATAAAATTAGATTGACTACACTGGCTTCAAATATTAGATGAAATTTTATTTACGTTTCGCCATAACTTATTGTACTCGAATCATGTCATAACTTATATTCGTTGTGCTTTTGATTTGATAATTTGACTTTTTGATATGCGGCATCTTTGACAATTTCGCGCTTCTGATCCCATAGATGTGATATGGGTTAAGAATTTTGTGTGAATTTTGAAAAGGATCACAAATCGTATGATCGAAACGTAAATAAAATTTCATCTAAATATTTGAAGCCAGTGTAGTCAATCTAATTTTATTATTCATATATTATTATTCCTGGCGAAGAGAAGTCTCTTGATAGCTTATAATTTTTCTTCATCAAAATTGCAAATAATAATTTGATTTTACGTCACAATTTGTCGCTTGTAATTTCACTAGAAAAATACTTGAGTGATATTTTCTTGCAGCCGGACGTCGCGCTATTGATAAATCGTTCAAACTTTTTTAGATAAAGTTGGTTAATCCACAAATACTTGCATTTTCTTTTCAATCTTTCCGCGATCAATCTCGCAGATCTCAGTTCTTATCATCAGCATACAATCAACTTTATCTCTTCTCGGTGTCGCTCCCTGTCTGTCAAATACACTAGGTAAACTCAGAGATCTATCTGATCGATTCAAGATTCAAGATAAACGCGGAGAGATAGTTGAGGATATAAAGACGCGTTTGCGGGACAAGCTTATCATAGGCAACGGATTACCCATGATCTTTCGCCGGAAATTAATTTCGCGCTCGAATCCACAGGAACGGATTTTTGCGCGGATTCGATCATCCGCCCGTCGCGCGCATCATCGTCGTCTTCTCGATCTCCCGTGATAGAATTTCAACGAAATCGTTTTGATACTGCGGAGAGAAGCATATCATCGCGAACTGATCGATCCCGAAATTGGAATCACTTCAAGTCGTCAACTAATAGAAGAGAAAATAGCGATGTGGTCGATCTATTAGTAACTTTTTTTTCTCTTTAGTCATAGAGATATTAAGTCGATGTTATCTCTAGCTTGTGGCAAAATTCTAGACAACTGTTCCGACCCAACGGGAATAAGGTCGAGCGTGTAGACAGTTTTACACGACTGTTATAATTATTTCAGGCCTTAACGTTTCGCGAAAAGGACAAAATAGTAGCCATTATCACGGGTAATTCGTCAAGTCGAAGGTAGATTCTTTCGGACATTGAAGGACAGTGGCTGGTTTGGTCAACCGGCCGCAAAATCCTATTTCCACGGACCGTCGTTTTCTCTTTCTCTCTCTACCCTGCAACCGATTTTCCTCTCGTGGCCGGATAAGCCAACTTTGTTTCCTGCACTGGAATCTCTTGTCCAACGTTCTTTTTTTATCTTTTCCGATGGACAGCTAGTGCGAGCTTCTTCGATCACATTTCGATGGAAAAGAACAATGAAGAAGGAAAAGAACAGAACAGGAAAGTAGCTGCTGTGCGATCGCAAGAATGTCCGTATAGCATTGGTGCAACGCTCGATGTTGTCAGAAATATTTGGAAAATGCATGGCAAACTAAGAAGATTAGTTTGTCTGTTGCACCGAGTTGTCTGATTTATTTGAAGATTTGCCGCAGAAATTTGTACCATGCTATTATTAATGACGATTGTTAATTAATGTAATTATTATATTAGAATAATTATACACGAGAATTAAGAACATTACTCGATAACACCTAATCTCTATACTGCAAAGTAATTTTTTCAAATATTACAATAATAGAGATGTGTTAAGTAATCGAGATAAATAAATTTTGAACAAAGATTTATAACAGAATAATACAAAATTTAATTTTATAATATATGTATATAATTTTTTTTTTAAATTCATATACATATCATTTATTAATTTAATCATTTTTATTATTATTAAAAAAGATTTTATTAATATCACTTTTATTTATAACAACCAAAATTGTTAAATGTTAGCATAAAGTTCAATTTAATAATGTAACATAATGAAAACTTTCTCGCGCTGTAAATTGCGCTTCAGTAAAATGTCATATCATAAAGTTAACACTCATTGTTAACTTTATTTAATTTCACAGATCTCAAAGCGCAACCATATTTCGACCAACTTTTGCAGAACAATTAGAAAATATTCGCTAAACAGTCCGCAGCTGCGAGAGAAGTTTCATAAATAGTCGAGTAATTTCGTATTTCAGTATATTATGTTTTTGATGAATCTTTCTCCCTGGGACTCTCATTCTTATGTTTACTTCAGAATTCATTATGCAGACCCATTGTATGGGTGTGTTCTGCGGTTATTTTTTTATTTCGATTTTTCTGGACCGAATCTTCAAGTTCTAACGAATTATTCGTATATTCTTATATCCATTCATTTTCTATCTACATAGCTAACCCTTCAGTCTATATATCTATCTACCTGTTTATCCATTTACTTGATGTACTGCTTTTACTCGTCTGGAAGTTAGTAGACTTTCCGTCTTCCATCGAGCGCAAGCTGCATATCCGAGACTTTCGAGATAGAAAGAAGATGGGGCGTAAGTAACTATCGTGAGAACTCTTCATGTCGCTTTTACTCCCGGCTATAATATATTTCGCAAAGTAGAAATATGAAAGTAAAAATAGCGCTCACTTGTGCGAACTCGCTAGGAATCTGTCATCCAACAGCTGTCAGTGTGTCGCCGCTAATTTTAAATCAATGTATCAAAAATAAACGAACAAATCTCACTCTATTTTCTTCTTAATTCTTCATAATTCTTTCTCTTTAATTCCCTCGTTGATCTTTTCAATTGTTTGCTTTGCAAGTAGCTTTGCAAATAATATATAAACAATGTTTTATATACACACACATACTGCATAAATATTCCTGTTATGCGTCAACAAATCTCTGTGTCTCATTAGTATAAATGCCAGTAATCCATTAATAAAGAAGTGTTGTGTCAACGAGTACGAGAAAAGCGCGTGTAAAATCTCGACTCCATAAAAATCCGCTGTAAATTCTACGAGGTCAATGACGTTACTGCGTCGTACACTGACACGTAGAGTTTATACGGCGTCGTTTCTACGCGAATGAGAGCGAGCAGCGAACATATGTCGGAGAAGCATCTCTACCAACATTGGCTTCGTCGTCGCGATAATCCGCGGTTACAGCGACGGTATCCGGTAATATGGTTCGTTAAATTTTAACACGGTCGATATGTTTTCGTCACGCGAAATATCCCTTCTTCCTCCGATATAGCCTTAATAACGACGCGTCGCGTTGACACGAATTAGAGTGCAGCGAGGGAGACTGCTAATGAGTCGTTAGATAATGAACGTCTGAAACATGATGAACAGAGAGCGCGTGCTGGTCTCTGGGCGAGAAGATTGTCGAAGCTCGAAAAGCGAGTCAATTATATAGCGAGTCAAATGCAATTATTTATTTTTAACCAGAGATAATTAGGAGAGATATTAAATGTTATATAATATTAAGTTTATTTTATTTCGTGAATCGTCGGACCACACTCTGTGTAATTCGAATTAATTAATTTAGCTCGTCGCGTAATTTTTAAGAAAATTAAACGCGTATGTTTCTCGTCACGCAAATTTTAATTTTTTTTCAGCGCGGTAATATAAATTGCACTATGTTCCGGCGCGGTCGAATTAAAACTACATCTTTTTGGTCGGGTGCGACGGTAGTTAAACTGAAATTTGAATTTTTTAACGACAGACTACGCCGCGATACGCGATTCATCGCCCCGTCGTTGCTTTTAATTACTCCATCACGTGTGAAAACGGATGAATGGACGCGCACGGCCGAGGATGGAAAACCTTCCACACGTCTCATGATGGAAAGTGCATCAAGTGTGTGATAGCATTAAACGGAGAGTTACACTGTCACGTTTTTTCCCTTCTCTCTTTTCGAAACGCTTTGATCGAGCTATGACATTTGTCGCGAACGCGAATACGTTTGCGACATATGGGAGCATTGTCGTGAATTTTCTCAACGATGTTGACTTCGTTCAAGAAACGCATTCAAGAAACTCCGAGCGTACTCGAATTCAACGGCGAACAGAGACGGAAATTACATCTGCGTTAATCCGCGTGTAATTCTGTAATTCCGTCTTCCCGAAACTTTACCGATGAATCTGATCTTTAAACGTGTCGATAAATCTCAATGCAGGCCTTATCTCGACAACGTAATACGATAACCTTTTCTGAACCGACTCATATAATCGTTATTATGACGTTCGTCTATGTGTTTTTTTATTTTTCAATTTTTCAATTTTTCAATGTTTTTACGTTGATATGCTAAATAGTGCTTTAAATGCAGCAATAGCCAAAGTATACTTCGTACGGTCACTCAAGCGTTAACGACATCTTAATACATATATGTATGTGACATAATCAGCAGTGTGGCTATCTATACAGGTCGATTAAAGTATGCACGCACTATCAAAGCCAATGCCTTTTTCACATGCATACGATCCTGGCGAGATGTTTACTATTTTCGACGCGTATTCGAATGAGATGGAAACTAGGTTTGTCGCGAAAGTCTCGAAGTACGTGCTCGACGCAGTGCCGTCATATCACGTTTTATATAAAACGGAAAATAGCTTGGAGCGTAAACAATTGCGCGCCATCTCGATGATTAATATAAATTTTATTCAAATTGTCATTGCTTTTACGTTGAAAATTAACATAAGTGTAGATATACTCGGTAAATATTTAAACGGACGTGTTTATCCGATATGCTTTTGCACGGTCATCTCGGGGATATCTGATTATAGTTCTGGAATGAGTAGTTTGCAGACTCTGTCCTTTTTTGTAAAAGTACTTTTTTATCGCTGGCGTACCTCGGTCGTGAACTTTGTGAAATCATGCTTCGTGTATTTTCACGAGAAAGTTTGAGATATCTACGTCGTTTGCGCCGAGTGCCAAGTATTGGCGTATTTCCGAGAGCATTCTCGACCCTCCCGTTTCTAGCACAACGTACGGACACGTGTGTTCAAAGCGTTATGGAATGTTAAAAATAAAGAATATACAACATTCTTCGAAGAAAAGACATATGAATGATGTTACAAAGAAACTTGTAGAATTCATAAGGAAAAAATTATTACATAGGTTAAAAAATATATATACATATATGTGTGTATATCAAAAATAAGAAAAAAAAATATATATGTGTAGAGAGAGAATAACTTTTTTTTTATGTATTACGTAAGAGTTAAAGGACCAATTAAGAGCCAGACGGGGTAATTATTACGCTTAAGTTGATTGTTTAATTGTAATTGATGTTTGTTTTGTACGTTTCGATCTTTGTGCTTTGGACCATCTTCAGCATCTGAGTGACATATGTAACTTTAGCGTACTAATTGCTTGGCTCTTAATTGGCTTCTTAACTCTTACGTAATATTTATTATTTGAGCCATATTACTGATATTATTCTTTTTTATGTGTAAATAATTTGCAACAATTATAAACATATTTCTGATTTATTAAAAATATTAATCTTTGTGTCGAAGAAAGTATGCTAGTTTGACGAAATGTTCATATTTTTGTCTCTTCAATTATACACATATATCTTACAAATTTTATTATGCAAATTAATTCAGCCTTTGCTATTTCAAGTATAAAGTCTGTTATTATCTCGACATAAAACTCTACTCATATTCTGCTGAATTATAACATGTAGAACTCATTAGAATGTTGCATATTGCATGATAGTTTTATGTTTTATTCCTAAATTTTCAAAATATTCAGCAGAAATTGTAATGCTTTCAGATAGATGCAAATATTTAATAACTATACGTGTATTTCAAAATATATATTCCCCTGAAAATACATCACTATAATCTCTTCCTGAATTTTTTACTAAAATTCGTGTTAGAAGCAGTCATATCATTATATATGTATGCAGATTGTTGTATATAGACACATCGTGCAGTCATCAACAACCCTTGCTTTTGGATAGGTGACTTGACTGCATTAAGTCACGAAACATTAATTGGGACGTACATACGTGCATGAGTCTTGAACGTAATAACGTACAGGCGCTAAAGCTATGTAATATATCGCTGTTATTAAGTGCCTCAATAATTGCGTGTGCAATTAATGTGATGCATCGAATATTAGCGCATCGATAGTTGCAGAATCGTGATCTGTTTGTTATCGTAACTGTTGTAAACCTGGATTTTCGTGATACATTTAAATACACGTTTAAACGCGATTAAAATATGTATTATAATAATATATCACATTAAATACATACATACATATATATATATATTTATTTATTATAAATAACTAAATATATATATATATATATATATATATATAGTATATGTATATAAATTAATTCTTAATCCTATTATAATGTTAATTTTTAATTATCGGAACACAAATATTGTAGAAACTCTACGCTAATTGTAAAATCAAAGCAATTATATGTATTTATAGCGTAAAACTATATTTGAAAAATAAATTTTTAAAGTATTTGCAATAAATATGTAATTGCTCCGATTTTCAACTGTTTATTTTCACTTTTAATATGTACACAATGTACTTACCAAAACAAATTATAAAACAGACAAATGTGGGAAGAGAAGTAGACATCGCTTTTCCCCGGCGTGGTTCATTCACATATTGGTATACTATCTCAGACGCATGTCAGTCGTATTTAAGATACGCTAATTGGTGATGAAAACAGTTACATTAACACATAAAACCACGTCTCGTGATGACTGTGGCATTCCCGATCGGATCGGACAGAACCACCTTTGTACCAGCGTAGATACATGCACAGCCACTCGTGCGCGAATAGACGTCACGTAATTTCGCTTTATTATACTTTAAACAGAGCCCTTTAATTAGTTCTTCCTCTCGTCGATAAAATCTGGTTAAACCAACCGACCACTGCTTAATAAAATTCGCGCACTAACACAGATTAATTCCATGACGATACCACATTCTTCCAATTACGGAAAGAGATACGCCGTTAATAACGGCGTATGACGATATTTCGCGAGTCACGTATTTCGCGCGAAGAACCACATCGGCTAAGCCGGAAAATCGGAATTAAATTAACTAATTAATTCTGGCGTTTAAAATTTTATTATATTATTTCACGTGCACATCCCATCGACAATCGTTATTGAATGATTGGCGAACAGCTTGTTTTTCACATCACAGTGTCCTAACGTCAGTCGTATCAACGTTGAATTTTGGGACCGCGTTATCGGCCTTTTACATACACTTAAAAAATCTTCATATCACCGTTATCACTCGCTCTTTCGATGCAGATTACTCCTACACGATCCATATTGCTCGATAGGGGGACCATCCCGTCCGACATTAAGCGACGTCTTCGAGCTCCTCGCTACATCGACATCCATAAGATCGCTCGCGATGCATTAAGCTGATCGACGTTATTAATGCAATCTGCACAAGGTGTCGGACGTTTCATCGATCATTCCGCCGCGGTTATTTTCCCCAAGCGCGCGGCACCACCGCATTTTTCTGAGCTCGGTAATTTCTCTCTCTCCCTCTCTCCTTCAAAGGGTTAACGTTCGAACGCGTCGCTTCGATAGTATAGGCGCAAACGAGCAACTCGAGAAAATCTGTCTTCTCCTTTTCCTTTTCTTCCTTTTATAGACCCTGCACTATCACAGTCTATACGATCCGTTCGTTTTCACGATCGCAGTTTCGCGTCGCGGAAAAACGTTTTCGTTCGATGCTCTACGGAGAAAAAAAGAGATCCAGCGTGGATTTTTACTGGTCTTTCAATTCTGCATTGATGCCGGTATCGCGGCCGAGATAAACAAGCTCGTACAACGTTGTGGTACCCGTGAGACGACGGGTTTTACGAGCGACTTTTAACTTTAACATCTCCCCATCGGCCGCCGCACAACTCTCGGATGTGGCTCTTTTTTCTACTGCAACTTCTTCTCGATGTCTGTTTCTCCTAGCGAGAGACGTTTCCGTGCGATTTCTCGCCGATATTTTTACGGTGACACCGGTAATTGAATGCAGACCTCTCGAGAGACTGTCTTTAAGCGTTCGAAACGGTCCTTCCAGCACGAAGTTGAAGACGAAGTTGAAGACGTTTCACGCCGAATTTGTTCTCAGCAAGGCGAAGCGTTGCGGGACGGAATTTGCGGTGAAATTTGCATGCGCTTGCGATGATCGATAATTTAATTAATTTTTTTCTTCTTTATAATAGTCGATTTCTTCTTCTTTTCCCTTAAACTTGCTTTCTAATTTTCCAAGTGGGCAGTGATGGATTTATTGCTGAACAGTTATTTTTGCGGTAACAAAAGAATTATGAAAATTTTCCGGAATTCTAGAATGTCCAACGCTGCTCCGACGTACTTTGCATTCTCTACTCCGATCTAAGCAATTTTAATCAAACGGCACGCGCGACTAATGATTGCACGATCCTCCAACTTGATCATCCGTGCGGACACTGTTTCACTGTACCATCACTATACTATCGCACCATCGTGGACCACGGGAGAACGTTCGAGGAACCCGTTCCAGAGTACGCGAACAAAACGGAGAACGTCTACGGGAACGTTCCAACTACCCAGGGAAAACGGAACAGATTCGTGCGTATATATACCGATTCCGTCAACTCCGAGGAGCAGCGCGAGGACGGAATCTACGAGGCTGCGGTTTCATGTCGTCGCTATGCGGAATTTCGCGCACTCCCTCGTTGCGAAAAAGGGGTTCGCGGCTGACAGGTCCTCGAGCGATGCGAGCGGGCCCCTTTTGCGCGAACTTCACCCCCTAACACCACCGCCGACACCACGGGAACGCGACGCGCGCGACGCAACGGGGAGAAGGTCGCGGCTCTTTCGAAACGGCGATGCTCCCGCGTCGAGGATAGCCGAGGGACTACATTGCGCGAGCGCCACTCGGGCGTCGAGCACGCAGCCGCCCCGTACAGCCCGTGGAACTGCGCCTGTGTGCGCTTCCGGCTGGTTGGTGTGAGTGACCAGCTGTGCAGGTATACGCGTCCGCGCGTGTGCGCGCGCGAGTTCCTCCCATAGCTCGGTTGTATATCAGAGCAGGGTTTCCCCACCCCCGCGGGAGCCGCCACCCTTTTACCCTGTCGCCTATCTCGCGCGCATCCCCCTTTTCTTTTTCTTCTTCTTCTTCTTCTTCTTTCTACTTTTTATTCTTCTTATTCTTCCTCCGCACCTTGTTCCTCTTTTCCTCTTCCTCACTTTCTGCTCCCTATCTCATCCCCTTTTTTTTCTCTCTCTTCTTCTCGTCGGCGCTGGGGAAAATCGCAGCTCCGGACCGATAAGGACGCGAAAAAGCGCGAATCCGGTTATAACTTATGGCCGAGATAATTAAAAGGAGTTACAGAACGATAATGGAGTGCCGGCCCTGTCATCTTCTTACGCGACCTGTGAACACCGAGAGCTGATCGTCGTCTATCCGTGCTGACTGGTGGTCGCGCTGAGGGTCACCCATTTCTCGGAGCAGAGTGGCGAGTTTCAGCGCGAGCGAACTTCCTGACCGTACGTCCGTTTCGAAGAAATATTGTCAGTCGATGAGAAGGCCGGATAACGATGAAAAATGGAAAACGATCGTATGCATATCGCACACGCGTTTGTTGAAAAAAATTAAATTGCCGTCAGGAGTGTATACGAGTATATCTCTTCGTACTCCGGATTCATTTTCGTTCTCATCTTCTTTTTCAAACACTTGGATTTTCCCGAATGCATTCGACGATCGGTTTCAAACCCTCTTCGTCTTTTCCTGACTTCGCAGCAATCTTGGATAAAGAAATAGACACGATGTCGTATTCGTACTCCGGACGCCGCATTGAACAGACGGGCAAAAAGCGGAACGGAATTATCGTGTTAAGGACCCGACGCGATCTGTTCAGTCGTGTTCGGCGTACCGACTGCAGTCACGTGTCACCGACTACTTTGGAAATCCACTGCGGAAAGATCAATAGGCATATCCCGCGCGTCTTCAACATTCCGAGAATTCGCCAAGAATTCCGAGGATATTCTCATACTGTGTTTGAGGAAAATTAACCGTTTCGCGGCTCTTTATAATATATATATATATATATATATATATATATATATATATATATATACATTGACGTGCGATTACGAGAGAATTCATCTCTTCGAGAGAGAATTTCCGTAATGGTTCCGTTGAGAGTCCTTATGCCAGGGGCGCGAGAAAACGCTCTTCTTGGATTATAAATCTTCGTAAGAATGTATAAACAATGGGAATGATCCATCAAACGTGGGATAAAATTGATAAAGCAATCCTTGTCACGAAAACACGTATCCTGATCTCTAATGCCGAGTCTTGTATCTTGATCATCTTCTATTGGATATCGATTAGCGACCTACGTTCGATTCGATGCACCGCGCGTGCTAAGATTAATTGTTATATCGATTTGCCATGAATTTTAATGCGTGCAGAACTCCGCAGAGTAGTACTACTTGATTAGCATTCGCTTTGTCAGAGGTAAGAGCGCATTATAGTGCGTGCCGCGACGTGTTGTGAATATTGTCATCGACTTCAAGTGGATGTACCACCTTTCTACTTCAACCATTTCCTCTCATATTTCGCAAATAATTTCATTGCTTTGTTCCGTCGAGCCATTATTTTAATTATGCTTTTAAACTGCTCGTGATTAAATCATGTTTTATTGTCGCTAAAGAGATAGATCGATCTAGCAGATTAAAAAAAAAATAGATAAAAATACATACAATTTTTTTTTTAAAGCTAGATAATATAATTTTTCAATACACAAAACTATGTTATCTTGTATAAATTCTGAAATTGTAAAAAAATCTAGTACATCTTGATAAATTTTTATATTTTTATATTATTGTATCTCTTTGCATGTGTTAATCTTTTACATTTTAAATAGAATATAAATTTTCACATTATATGCATAATCATACGATAGCGCTGACAAACTTAAATAAAAAAAAAATATGATAGCTTTACGACAGATTTTCTCGTGAATTTTATGTACGGCTTTTGCAGCTCACACAGCTCGATTGTTGTCAATAGCGAGCTTATCGTTGACAAAAGCACGACCCATACGGACAGATCGATGGTTATATTTCCACGCACGTGAACTTTAAAAAACGTTCATCACGATTTATTATCTGACACGCGATAACCAAACCAACTCGTCCGAACTTGCAAACACTCGCGATATGTAAATCTACAGACATTGCATGTCATTACATCATTCGCGCGCGTTATACCGTAAAAACCGATACTCGTAAGCAGAGGAATGAAAATTTCGATTGGACGCAAAAGCGCGTAAATTTCAATCGACCCGAACAGACCCCCTCGTCGCCTGATGAGGAAGCATCGAAGCCATCGATAAGACTTTAAGATGTAATTTTCGCATCCCTCGCAAAGGGACCTCGCCGGTACAGCACGGAATGCCAATCAGTTTGGAATTCACGGCGATGTTGCGCTGTCTGTCCTCGGTTCAGTAGGCATTTACCCCGAACATTTCCGAATTCCAAGGATATGACCGATAACGCGGCGATGTACGATCGTTCCTGCCGTAACTTTCATAGGGACTTCTGATCAAGGCTCCCTGCGAGATAGACTGGCGAGTCACGACCGTAAAGAGAGATCAATAGACAACGTACGTCCGTGTGTGTTCCAGATTCCGTGAATGTTCCGAACAGCCACGCTGCTCTCTCCTCTATCTCTCTCTCTCTCTCTCCCTCTCGCTCTTTAACTCGGCTTTTCACCAAATTATGGATAGCGATGGTCGAAGTGGCTCCGTCAGGGGAGCGTCTGTCGGCTACGAGTTGCAGACAGAGCCTCTTGCTGCCGATTCCGGACCATTATCGTCGATTCTAATGCTATCCCTAATGCGAGCGACTGTGATGCTTCAACTGCCTCTTCGTCAATGACGTAGGATTATAAGCCATTCGTCGATTGAAGCTTATACTTGCGATTTTAATCTGCGCAATCGGAAGAGAAAAGCCATCATTTCATTATCATTAATTTTATTAGGCTATTTTAAGTATCTTTTTATTTGATTCACGAGAGATATAAATGTGTTTACATGAATATATTTGATGGAAAGTAAAATAAAATTTGTAGGTATTTTTCACGAATTAAACAACGTTATAACTGAAATTATATTTGTTTTTCGCGCACGTAGATTCTTAATTATTGCAAATTACGAGAGTGGATCCTGTATGCGAACGTAGCGCGAGTTTCTCACCACCATAGTGTGTCAGTTGTATTCTGCAGCTATCACATCGGACCATCTGGGACATTTAAGGATGATTTTGGCCGCTCTCGGGGAATGTTAATGGAATATCTCGGAGATGTCTACATATCGCAGTGCAATATGGTCCCGGTTAATCTTGGACAGATTTTACACACTCTAGGGACGTGCGAAATATTCTGTATCTCTGATTACTCTCTTACTTGCTCGGGAATCTTTTTATTTTTCGCAGAACGAGAAATGCGCGAGGAATATATTGTATATCGCGCAATCGAGATCCAAAGGTTTTTGTCTGAGACGAAATATCTTGTTGGTATGTCCACGTACGTGCCAGTAGCTAAACCGAGACAAGATATAGAGCACGTACGAAAACCGCAAGGTCGACCGCAAGTTTCTCTATCAAGGAATTTGGGCGTATGTTCGTGTAATAACCTATTTTAGAAGAAATATGTATTTTGTTTCTTATGTACTTAATTAATCTGTTATGTGGCAGCAAGTGTGATTGCACATTCTGCAACGCTACATCTTTAAAACTTTTCGCATGCCGTGATGCATCAGAGTCAGCTGAATTAAAGGCGATATTAAAAAAGAAACTTTTAAATAAATTTAATATCAATTTCGCAAGAACGCTTTCAAGTTGAGTAAAAAAATGTCTCATGATAGGATTCAATCTTCTATTGGAAAGAGAGAAATATTATTATTCTTGCAGATAGTCTTTGCGTCTTTGATATTTGTCGATTAAAAGCAGACTGCAGATAAAAAAACATTGAAGTAAAAGGTTTTATTAAAAATACTCATTTTCTTGATTATTTACGTGGATCAATGTGCTAGTTTCTTGTTTCTTATAACAATATTTTTTCTCGGTAATTTTTCATCGGCATTTTAATTGGTATTCCATAACATCATTATACACTTTACTGCCGTCGTTATGGAAACAGAAGCTGTACAATTTTTTGTCCAATATAATAGATGCGCATCCATTATCATTTGCATGTTTCATTGAATATTTACATCGCTCAAAATTCGCGAGTGACTCGAATCGTTTCAGACCGTTGGCAGTGAAACGAAATCCTCGCGAATCGTTTCACAAGAGTACACGTTCTCGCGACACAGATCATTCATTTTTCTTATCAGCGTCGTGCACAAACTGATACACACCCGCTTCCGCCGAATGTCGCGTAAACGTAATCCGCAGTCTCCATCCATTGTGACAAAACGCGCGGGCCAAAACGGGGCGAGGCGAGTGGAGGAAAAGTCACGAGCGAAAACCATCATCGATCGAGCTCCGCACCGTCGACGAGAGAGCGAGCTGCTTAAAAAAGAAGAAAAAAAAATCAGGGAAAAATACGCCAGCTAGCGCGGCTTGCACCCCCAGCTCCGAAGATGACGACGACAACGAGAGTGCGCATGTATCGAGAGTCCCTGCACGCGATGCACAGTCCTCATGCCGGGAGGTAGATAGGTATGCACGAGCAACCGCGTGTACGTGACGCGTTCAATTTAAATTCAAGACACCGACGCGTATATCGTCCCGGGCGACGTGCACACTACAGAGATCCGCGCGGTAATTCCGCGTTCATGATAAGGCCGGGTGGTCCTTTAAAGAAGTTCGCGAAAGCTACTTGGCCAGACCACTGGCTAACAAACTTGCGCTGTCTGTCGGGCCGCTTCTCCATCAGATCAAGATTCGAAGCTTTTTCCTCGGGAATCAAGGCATTTTTCGTTGGATAATTAGGGTCACGATTCGCTCGATAGCAGAACCTTGGCTTGAATCTGGCCGAGATTGTCGTGATAATTATGAGTTAAACTGTAGACTGTTTGTTGATTAATTAACGCTGCTAATCTTCTGGTTTGAGATACAAAGGTAAGAATAAGCATGATGATAATAAAGAGAGATAATGAAGAGAGTCTCAAGTCATCGTTATAAAATTAAATATTATAAATGCTGTACACGTACATATCTAAAATGATCATCTCATTTTTTTTCGAGAATAAGTAACATTAAAAGAATTCGGACGATGCAAATTTTTTTCTCAAGTTTCTGTTAATAAAGATTTTTCGGAGTAAAATTCTTTGTTCCAATTTCCACAATCCGGAGATCAAAATATCTTTTTCAGGTCTTTTGTCCTGCAAGGCATGGGTATCTTTACTGATAACTACGTTATTGTCAGCGTAGCTCTCACGTTCATTAGAGTATCTTCTCATTTGGCAAGTGTCTTCATTAAAGTGAAGATACCATCAAAGAAATATAAAACTTTGATTATGAATTTTAATTATCTTTTACTTTAATAAAATTTTTTAAAATTTAATTTAAAATATTTTATAACAAGATTTTTGCATATTAAAATACAAAATATAAGTTCAAATATAATATAACATTTCTATTATTACATTAAATTATAATCAATCAATTATTATACAAAAATATCTTAAATGTATATAATACTGAATTTACTAGAAACAATTATTAATTATATCATATATTTAATAATGATTGATTTGCAATTCAACTTATTAACTTTATGTAATAGATACAATTATTTCAAAGAGGATCATTAATAAATTTATCAATTTTCTTTATTGTAGAAGAGAATATTTGAATTGGTGGCAAATTTTGCTGGATTTTCTAAATAAATATTTGACACGTGAAAGAAACTAGACAAAGCTTTAATGTAAACAATTAACAACAATTAAATCAGAAGATAAATCGTGGTTTAAAATTCGCGAAAATATGCAGATGAATAAATAAAATAAAAATAATCGCGATATTCAATTGTGAGATGTATAATTTTTAAAACATCGAAACAATACGAGATATAATTAAAACTGCGATAATAAAAATGTTTATTCTGATGGATATAGAATATATCCAAAGTAAAATTATATTAGACAATTTCTATTACAAAATATCAAATCAGAATGTTTCAGAATGTCAATGAAATATCGTCACAGAGATTTTCATAATCATATCTGTAAATTTAATGTGTGATGCAGATATAAAATCTAATGTCCATTAAAAATAATCGTGTTATCGCCACGTTTAATAGAGGATAATTGGCCTAATAATTTTACCAGATTAAAACTTTTTTGTCGAGTGACAGTTATTTCATTGACATTTTAAAACATTCTGATTTGATATTTTGTAATAGAAATTGTTTAATATAATTTTACTCTGGATATATTCTATATCTTATATTTTAAATTAATTCATTATACATGGACTAATTTGAATAAAATATTGTATATAAAGTAGAATATTTATATTTGAGGAATAAAATTTACCTCATATTTTGATCGAAACAATTATGTAAATTAGTTATTGCTCCCTGCAAAATATTCATTTTCTAAGAGAAATTATGTAATGTGAATTTTTCTTTTGATTTATCGATTGCTATTTATACGCAGGTATCACAAGTGTTGACTGTTGTTTAACAAAAAAAATCATTATTGACAAATTGAGTATCTGATTTATCGTTTAATCTTATTTTTAAATTCTTGAAACACTCTTCATACACGTAACGTATAACTAAGTAAAAAATCGAATGTAGCAACATTACTTACACTGTAAAAAAAATATATTACATATTCTTTTACAGTATATCGCTTATCGCTTTTATTAATAAAATGCTCTTGTCTAATCTTATTATTCATAATAAACTCCGTGTTATCTACTTTTTGTTAGTTCAAGACATTCGTTTTTGTAATAATCATCTTGAATATTCTATCGTCGCTAACAAAAACTATATCATCATCTGTCCAACTCGGATGATTGACGAAGTAGCTTGACATAAAAAGTATATATGAAATCTCTATAGTTGATGCATTAGTTAATTATGTACAACGAGTCAACGACACGTAATATACAAATGTATATATCGTATGGTCATTATGTCTCGAATGAGCAGCTACCTAGTCGGCAGTTTATAATAGACTTACGATCGATCGGTCGATCGATCAATCGATCGCCTAGGACTTGTGTCGCATAACCGACACCGCTTGTCATCCGTAGAACCGCAAAGCTGGCTCGAGCGTGTTCGCGGCGAGAGAACGGTGTCGTCTATCCGGGTTGATTCTATTTGAAGAACGTGTCCCGCGCGCGGTGAGCCATCCCGACGCTTTTCGAGCCGATTTTTCCCCGAGATTTTATATTGTGTGTTTACCCGGTAGAATTTCTCTCGGAGAGCGCGAGAGCGACACGCGGAATTCGAAGCTACGCGCTGGAAGGCGAACACGAAAACGGAAACGAAGAAAATAAGAAAAGAAGACACAGAGGGTGGAATAGAGTTTACATGTTCTAGGTCAGTCCCCTTGCATCTTGTTGCGCGAATAAGAACGATAAAATAACTCGTGACAGGAATAGAGATCTCATACGATATTTTATCGCATTTGTCTGGACTTAATATATTTTTTTACCGTTACTATTATATATCTTAATATAAATAACAATATATTAATATATCTTAATATTAATATATTGTTATTATTGTGTCATATATCATGGAAATGTAATAAAGAATAAAGAAGATTGATAGAAAAAGAGACACATAGTAAATATGTATCAAGCATATTTATAAAATAAATATTTTTCGATTTACACACATGCAGAAGAATTCGATAAGAAGAGGATTTCCCAGGTTATTGACACTGAGTGAGGGAGGGAAAGATTGAATCATCATATCATTCTGGAATTCTAGTCGCATGGGATATGCGGTGATATCCGCTCGCGTTCTCCATTATGTTCCGGTTGACGGCACATACCCTTAGTTATTCTATCAGCGTGCGAAGGCACTTACCTCTCTCCGAGTCGAGATCGGCGTATACCCTTATGGACCCTTTTTTTCGATTTGATCCCACGATTCAATGCGGAAAACGGTAATCTACGTAAATCCCTGCCTTAAATCGGGCTGGACTTGTGTTGCATCCGGGTTGTACCTGTGAGTCTGTGTTCAGGCAGAGAGTGTTTGTACATGTGTTCGTCGAATCCGGATAGAGTACGCGTCGTAGAAACATTTTTGTAACTGAGATGACGTCGAAAGGGCGAACGCTAAAATGGATCTATACAGAAACTAAATATAGATAATAAAATTTGAGACTATTATCCAAATAATTTTATATTTACAAATGATATGAAATATTTATAGAATATATATATATATTTAAAGCTTCAAAATAATAACTTTGAAACATTTTCAGCAACGTAATTAAACAGTCGTATTAAATGTATATAATACGACTGTTTGATTACGTTGCTGAAAATGTTTCAAAGTTATTATTTTGAAGCTTTGAAAAGTCACCATCTATTTTTAACTAAGGGTTGTCGCTATGGTGGGTAGAGAGTAAAAGGAAACATCTTATCCCCAGGAAAATGTACGTCGCGGTTAAGTTCCGGGCTTGAACTTCGCCTATTACCGTATATAATAAAGGGCCGTTATTTCGCGGCGTTCTTATCTACGCGGCGGCGGCGAAATAAAGAGGCGTTGCTTAGTTTCGTCCGGTAAGAGAGCTCGGGGGCTTTCATAAAAAACAGAGCGAAGTTACGTTGATTAGACATTTTGAGAATGAGTTCGTTTTATTTAATGGCCCGTTAGAAATATCAGGCTATGTATTTGACTCTACTCTGTCTCTTTTTCTCTCTCTTTCTCTCTTTCATTATTTTATCAATTGATGATTGAATAAATCGACATATAAATTTCTTCGCGACATAAATCGTTATCGTAATATTTATCGGCCATTTAGATAACACATTTCGTATACTACTTCATATTTTTATTGCTTTTTTGGACACCATATGTGTTTTATAGACACCAATAAAACTCGTCAAAATTGCAAATATTCATTAAATTAATCGATATTAAAAAATAATTGGCGTCACTGTTTCATGAAAAATTGTGATCCATATATTACGATAATTTTTATGAACATTATAAATAAATCACATAATTATTTCTCATTACAATATTCATTACTATAAAGCTTTTTTCATAAACATTATATTTAACTTTATAAAACATATTTATAAAGGGATTTTTACGGAAATTGCAATATATATCAGCCAACACAATTATTCCAAGATAATTAGAAAATCTTTTTAACAAGCATAAAGAGAAAGTGCTCTTTTAAGCGCTTTACCAAGTAAGGAATGACGCCAAAGGTACGCGGGTGTTGCTCCATACATTTCTGTCTTGACAGAAACGCTCAGGGAAATTCGTCCGACCACCAGCAGCGCGGCTTTTAATAATAAGACGCGATATATTGTAAGCGTAATATAATGACGCCGGTTGGATTAAATTAAAGAACGTAGCGAAACGTCCGACATCCAGTGAGCAGTGGCCACGACCTGGCCTGCTGGGGACATTACGGCGTCGTTTATCATCCGTCGTCCTACAATCGGAATCCATACGTATATAACGTAGCACGGTCGATCGTTCGGATGGATCGCTTAAAGTCGGATCGCCCGGGATATTCGGAGCGCAGGTTAAACAGGCAAAAAACATGGAAATTGGAAACCCTTTCGGACCTTTTAAACGTAAATGCGGTGATAGAGAGAGAGAGAGAGAGAGCAAAAAATTCGCTACATCGCGCGATCTTTCGCTCCTTCGAAGGGATTTCGTGCTTGAAACTTTCCTACAGCCTGAGGGTGAGACCGAAAGAACAAGTTCTCTCAATAGATGGATACTTACGAGTATTTCACTGCGTTGTTACTGAAATTTCAAGTTACGATAAGTTGATAAAATATGTTGATTAAATTTATATATTTTTGACTAATTGTCTCGGCGTAAATGTTGCCTTTACATTTTTTTTTATTATTCACATATATCAGTTGTATCACTAGTAGATTGTTTTATTCTCTCTGATGGATAATGATACTTTTAAATCAAAAATATTGTTGGACAGATTTATTTACAAAGAAAATTTCAAGACAATTATCTTTTTTCGCAAAGCATTTTCCATGGAACACCGCGAGATTTCCAGGGTTCAGATTAAAAAGAAACAGAAAATATAGGAGTGCGAATAAGTAAATAATCCCTCAATTAAAGGACTTTTCTCATTTCAGACTATAGTTCGGAATCAATACGAAAGATACTGTCTCTTGTACATGTTAAACCGAGCGCATCCGATTTTCTCCGCACGTCTAACACAAAGCCGCGCGCTAATTTTATTTCCCGTGATCGTGAAACTTTGACATACACTCGCTTTACTTTCTTCCGCTACGCTAAAAATAATGCCGTTTCTCTTAAAGAGGAATTAAATTCTTTGGCTCGAACAATATATTTCGTGCGTCCAATAATGCGCGAGTAATCTCGACAAAATTCCGAAAACCTTAGTGAGAGTCTCTCACCGAGAGAAATGATATAAAGCTATTGAGATTGCTTCCAGACTAGCACAATAGCGACAAGATGCTCCAGAAAGCATTCAAGCGACTGGATACCCGCCAGCTCATCAGTAACTGCGCGAGATGATGTTAAATCAAAAAGTTTCGCCTCTCGTTCCTGGGCGAGAGCCCGGAAAAATTTCGCGAGAGCGAGAGCACATGCTGGAATTTCGATTCGCTGTCATACTTTTTGAATATGATATGTCGCACGCGACGTTGCTGGTTTTCCTTCCGTACCTTCCGTGCGTTCGCGTCGTGCTAAAAAGGCATCCCACATGGTTTTTTCCGTTCCGAATTGCATCGGTTTATCGACTGCCAGCCGATAAATAGGCCGACACGGTTTTATTTTAAAAACATCGACGTTGTATAACATGGAAGAGAGTGGCAGTATGATATATAGTCGCTACGCGATAGTTCGAACGTGAAAACGATCACGTTAAATACGATATACGTGTGACTATACATGTGTATGTGTGTATATATATATATATATATATATATATATATATATATGGTACATATGTATATATATGTATATAAAATAACAAGTATTTATTGCGCAAAATTCAAATATTTACGTGTAGATGGGTATTTCATCGTGACTTGATGAAGCACGCGACTGGAATAACTTGTATGTTGATGAAATATTTGTTTTTAAATTGCGCGCAAACGAATTGAGTGTGCATTGGGTGAATAGAATTCGGATAGACGGGGAGAATTGCCGGCGAAATATTTAGAACGAATGAAGCCTCTAAATAGCGGTAAGACGTAAGTGACGGCAAATTTAACTTAATCAAACTTGTTGGAGTGTATTTCGAGGAGATCAAACTACTAGAATTTGCTGGAATTATTCGCGAAGCACGGTTTGCTCAATATCCCACGCATATACTCTACGTCTTCGAGAGCTTGAATTCAACACGGACATAATCAATAATAGTTCAAGCTTGATACTCATCAATGTTAAAAATTCTCTTATATAGAACTCATTATTACAATCAATTAAATTTCAGAATCTCGAAACAATATTGCAGCGTGAAATCTCAAACTATTATAAAAAAATAATTAATCCGTTTGTTTTTCATTCACGTTTCTTTAGGCACTGTAATTTTTAATTCTTCGTGAAATTATCCGCTTATAAATATATGTTGCGTTCTCCAATGATTTGATCAAAGAAATAAAATTTCCGCGGAACATATAGCAACCCGTGGAAATACAATTCGCTAGCCGTATCAGCAGCCTGCAGGTAATTTACCGCGTGTGGCTAAAGTTGTCAACTCGTGCAACTCTGGTCTGGTTGCACGGTGACGGTTTTCAGTAACGTCACTCCTCGAAAGAAGGAGGCAAGAAAGACGGATCTCGCGCCCGTTGACTTTGTAATTTACGCCGTGTTTTCCTCCACGTCGCTCGCTTTTCACCCGCGACGAAATAAATATTCACCATGCAACCAAGACCTGGCTAGAACCCCGGGGTTGTTGTTTCTCGCTCACTCTCTCGAACCAGGATGCTAAGGGTGTCGCGAGGCGCCTTTTTATGCGCATCACGTTCGCGGCGACCGAAATTTCGCACTCCCGCGCTCACCATCGCCAGGATTCCGTGGACGGTTGTTTCGTACCGTATGAGAGCAGTGAGATTTACCGACATTGAGGTTCGTCGCCCGTAGGCGATCTCGACCGCGACACGTTCTTGGGATTTCTCAGCGACCGTACTTCAGCGCTCCGTATATATGTATATATATATGTTTCTGCAAACGCGTCTCAGCTGCGCAAATAGAATTTTAAACGTCCGAACATTTTGGCAGTCTGAACGACGATCATGAGTATAAATTCATTAACGGGAGCGAATCCAAAAGCTTATGGTTTGGCAACGTTTGTATTGGTCTACCGAGTACAGATTGTGATATATCTAATTCGACTTTCAAACGGATGATTAATTGAATGGCAAAATAAATGACTTTCTCTTCTAGCTATTCTTTTTTCAATGTATTCTACTTTTTTAATCTTCTTATAATAAAAAAAAATTTTTTTCTAAAGATTTAAAAGAATTTAAAGACAATTGCAGTATAATTTTTTGGCAAGCATTATAGAAAGAGAGAGAAAAAAGCTTTCTTGTCAATTCAATAGCGATACGTGCGTGTTATCAGATAAGATATTCATTTAACGATAAAGCTCTAGGATTATCCTGTAATTATTTTATTATACACGATAGAAATTAAACAAAATTGGAAAATTGTAAGCTAAAGAAATGACCGTGAAATTTACTTCTTTACTGACTAATCGTTAAGAGAATCCGCTAATTCTATCGATGTCTCTCATTTCATCTAATGATTCAAAATATCATTGAGGCTCTCGCTAATTTCACTCAAATTGGGCACACATTGGGCTATTCGCTTGCTGTAGATAATGCGTGTAATCCAATGTAAACGTACGCGTGTAAACTGTCTGCACAGTAGTAGTAGACTCCACAGTGTAAAGTAAACAAGAGGAAACGATTGTTACCACTGTGACGATATCGACACTAGTCAGCTTCTCGATTGACTTGAGCAAGTCTCGCCGTACCGCGACGAGCGAAATTTCGCGCTATTCTCACCGCGAAATTCCCAGTGGCTGTTTCGCGTATGAACTGTGAGATTTGCGAATCGCCCGCGGCGACACTCGCGCAGTGACACATTTTCGGAATTTGCGACAAGCTGACTATGACACGCGAACGAGTCGCACCTGGAGAAACGGGACGACGAGGTCTTTCTGCAAATTGAATTAGGTGATAAGAAAACTGACGTTTTCTCTCTTTCTTCACGGACAATTCTCTCGTGCTTTTTCCTCCGGTCAAAGACATTTCTATATACATTTTATCGTACGCATCGAGAGAGTTGGCAAACATATGGATTGTAGACTGAATTGTGTACTATTTTTCCCACAACCATATGGTTCTCGTAACTAACTTTACCGGAACTGCCGTTTCGCAACAACGGAAGAACTTTCCAACATTCGTAAAGCTTTGAATTTTATTCGCTTATTTCAGACTCTATCTTCCGTATAGTTAAAAATAAAAAAACTGCACCAACTCAAATATTTATTTTCTCTGTTAGTATGTTTTATAGTTACAACAATATAAGCTCCAGAGAGAAATACTGAATTGCTAATCTAAAGCTTGGCAGTTTAGATCGTTAGTGCAAATTTAAGTTAACCGGCCGTCCTGTTTTCCCGGATTAAATTTCCGTTACAAGATGTGATTTTCCTTACACACCCGATCATCAGTTCCTTTTTACGTTAGCGTCGCGTTTAGCAAAAAGAGACGATATGCGGCCACCAGTACATGGCGGTATCGCCCTTAAGTTCGCACCGTGACCCGTGAATGCACCCGTAATTTCCTCGCTTCGCCTCGACGTTCCCTCAAAGCCTAGCTGCAGAGCGAGGTCATTCGATTTCCTGGGGTATGCATCCTGCAATTTCCACGCGGAAAGGGTGGACGTTATCGGCTCGATGGGGTGCACGCGTCGAAGGTGCAACTAACGCCCACTGTACAGTGTATTTCTCGTTAATATTTGAGATTAATATATTGATGCAAAGCTAGATAAATAATATATTAAAATGGAAATTAATGTAGTAATGCAATAAGTAAATATAAATGCCGCTGCATGCGTGCAGTTGCATGAATGCCGATAATTTTATGTCGATTAACTGTAATCACGTTAATCGTAATCAGTTTTCGGATGAATTAACAACGATGACCGCCTCTTCAGCGGCAACCTGCAAAATATTCAAATTCAATATTTGTCTCGCAAATTTGCGTAATGGCTTTACTGGGAAAGAGCGTGCTTTAAAAATCGCCGATCACCGTCAATCGATTTACTATCCCACGAGAGCTCGAGCTAATCAGTATCGCTTAAGTCAACGATTAAAAGTTACACAGCATCAATCTCTCGTATAGCGGAAAATATTTTGTGCAGTTTATTTTAGAATTTATTTCATAAAATGCATTTCAAGATATAGTAGTCGATTGGCTCGTTTGTGAAAAATAAAATATCAACTATTGCTCACGTACTAGCTATCGAAACTGCGAAGTGTTATTTCAAACAAATTAATTACAAAATAAATAATTTTCTTCTTCTGTATATGAACGCAGTTTATTATCTCTTTTATTTTACAAATAATGCGTAAAATATATATCGAGCGAAAATCTATGCACACGCAACGTTCTCTACGTGTGATTAATATTGCGCTATAAGCTGTATTAATTTCAGTAATTCTAGAACCGAGTCTGGTGAACGAATTTATTGCGCGTGTCTCGTCTTTTGTATCTCTCGGAAGGATTATTTTCCGATTGCCTGTCTAGAAGTAAGAATCGACGAGAAAGAAGCGGCGACCTCGACGGGCAAGATGAATGGCTGCTGTCTTGAGAATTCCTAGGAAGGAGATATTATCCCGGAGCTTCCTAAGAAAAACATTATCCTGAGGGATGACGGGAAAAAATGTTGATACCTTGAATACTAAGTCCTGTTTAAACATGATCTATAATGCTCTCTTCATTCCCACTTTGCTCGACCAATCTTCGACCATCGTCCCCGGAATGCGATGATTTCTTCTTAGGTGCTACTTGGATATCAGGAAGCCGGCAATATAATTCTTGCGCTAAGATGCAATGATCTTGAAAAGCGCTTTGTCGCTTTTTCTCGTTTCACGAGAACGTTGTTACACGATGGCGAAGAGTCGTTGCTTTATTCTTTTAATGCCGCCGGCAACAGTTTATATTTATATTTTTATTTGTTTTCGTTTTAGTAGAATTATGACGATTATAAAGCATATGTGTCTGATGAAACTAACGGTTCGTTTTTCCCGTAAAAGATTTGAAGGAGTTGTAAAGATTTACGTACTTTATATGTCAAGAGAATTAAATTTGAACGATTAATATTTTTAAGCTGCGCGCAGGGAAAAGGATGAGTCAGCGCTCTCTTGGCTGTTTTACGCGCCCAAAAGCTAGGAGCAGATTTACCCTTCGGAGTGCCTGTTGTATATCTATTTAATGGCATCATACATTACTCACAGCAAAAAACGCGCGACTTTACGCACATTTTTTTCCCCCTCGAGGAAAAGAATAAATGAGTTAGGCGGAAGGATGCGTGAAAAGAGCGTGAGAGTGCTCGACTACATCATCAGGATATTAATTCGAGGAAATTCTTACAGATATCAACCTCGAGGGTTATTTTGCGTTCTTATTTCGTATGTTAGCGACGCGGGCGAGAGAAAAATAGTTATATATCATTCATGAGGCACACACTCTTTACGATCCGTTTCGTTCGTATGATTAATGCATCGCCCTTAATCGATTTGGAATAATAATACCTCGATGCCTGCTGGCGGCAGGTTTTTCAGCCTCCAACGTGGGAAAAAAGAGCAGATCGCGTAAGAAACCTAGATTACTTGTTCGCAGCAAATGGTATTTCATCGAAAATACCAAAAACCAAAATTGTTTGAAATACGCCTTGTTAAAAATTAATAATAATGATTATAACTAATCTAACGCTATTATAGCTAAATGAGACCACTTCTTTTGCGGCATCGAGTTTAAGTATAGAAATATTTCTCGCAGAAAATGGAGAAAGAAGAGAGAGAGAGAGAGACTGGGGGAAACAAATTTAATCCTACCTGGTTTTTTTTACTCTTAATTGGACAATATCTGTAAAACAATGCGTAAAAGATTATATTGCGATATATTGTTTGTAACTAAAAATATAGTACTTTTATTTCGGTAAACAAAAAAAAATACATGTGCCTCATAGTTTCAGCGGTTTTTTTCTGCATGTCGACAGGCTAGCATCCATAAATCTGGGACGTGTAAAGCGTTCGCGATATAGAAGCTTTAGGTTGGCGCGTGAAGAGAAATATTTTTCTAAAAGAATTTGTTAAGCTTAAATTTCGTTTGTTTGTTGTATATCCTGAAGTGTAAAGTGATAATGTTATACGTGACAGACGAGCTTATCGATTAAATTTAGATATTCATCATGTCTTTTGCCTGAGGGAGATTTTATAATAAATAACAATTTTTTAATAATAAAAACAAGAACGTTTTTGATTTATTTATGAATATTTATAGAATCTCAAGCGTGAAAAATAAATTCATGTAGCGAAATCAATTTGCTAATCAATCGGGAATGATTAATTTTGCCCGAGAAGGAATCTAATTGCGTCAAATGGTATATAATTATGCGAAGGATTCAGATGTTGAGCCTTCGATATCTTCCTAAGACAGCAATTACGTAAGGCGATGCGAAATTGTATACAGATCCGTCCAAAATGGAATTATTCAAGCAACGAAATTGCAGTAACATTAAGATATATGTAAATGGATATGTAAATGATCGTTAAGGAGCCTATATGTTTGCGTAAAAGAGGTCAGAGGGTAACTAACTACGCATATATATATGCGTATATATTTGACGTACAACGAAACGTACCTACATTGCGATGTGCATTAAGGGCTCCGTAGGGGCTCTACACAAGCTAAGTTGCAGTAGAATGATCGATGTAATGCGTCCCTCTAGACAACCACTGTAATGGATATCAATATTAATACAATAATTAGGACCGACACACACGTGACAAAAATCAAGATATATATATATACGGCATATAATAAATTTTAATCAATTTACATAAATACATATATCCTTCTAAGACCATATATCAACATTAACATATATTAGGATTATTCGATATATACATATGCATTGAAGCAAGGCTTAAATTATATTGACATCCCAGCATTTGCGGGCAACAATCGGCTATATTGAGCGAGACGTGAAGGTTTATACGCTCTAAGCCGGAACAAGACCGCTGGGAGATATTGGTCGTATCCATGAAGCAAGAAAACTGAGGGCGAATAGTACATCGACACGAGAGAACGGTTTCTATAAGGGTAACGCAGGCAGAATGAAATTGCTTAATCATTCTTGCGTTACACTGAGTCTTCTCGTTCTCGCGCCCGAGAAAAACATCCGCAACGAAGATTCTGAGAACGCATTTGCCCGACCGAATAAAGCGTACGATCGATGAACGGTACGCTAACAATATTTCACACAACTATAGCGAACTCGGAGATGCTTGAGAACAGCCCGCTACTCGGTGACCAATAACTACCTAACCAATTTCGAAACTTGCCTAATGCCCCTTGATATCAGTCTCGACGATATAGAGCCCGTACACAGTGTATCGAGTAAATCGTATCGGACGTGGCTGTATATTGCTGATCGTATAACGCATCAAGTGTACGTAGAAACATTGTACGAACGTAAACTAATTTGATATACATACTCGGAAAAAATCATTCAACTTATTAATCGCACGCAAAGCGCTTATTCCATATTACAAATATTTATTTTTCAATCTTTATTCTCAATCTGTTTTCGCTTGAAATCTCTTCTCTTGTTTATTGTTTGAATTGTGTCTGATTAAAACAACACGCGAACTATCATTCAGCTTGATTGACGCTGCATCATTTGGACGTGATCGACGATCTCCGGTATCTCTGTACGAGAGAATTTCTGGAAATAAACCAACTCTTCTCGAAAGCGAGTACGAGGAACGATTCCGTTACGAGGCGCGAAAATCCGGTCGGAGAGTCGGAAGAAAAATACGACCCTCGCCGTTCTCTCGCGATTTACGCGGCACCCTGTATATCGGCCCCGGGAGAGGTTCTCGCGAGGTAGTACTCTCGTCGACGAGGATATACCTACATCCTCCAGCAGTCGAGGAAGTGAACGAGGGGAGTCGTTTTACGTGGTCCTCCCTACCAACCTCCTCCCGAAGTTATTCCACCGAGACCCTGTAACAAGGCCGCTATCATAAAGCGATCGATGTAATCGGCCCCACGGGAGCGGAAGGCGTTAGGCGCAGCCACCCCTTGTCGGATGTGGGGGAGGGAGAGAAGGTACACCGTAGGATTCGATAGAACGAAAAGGAGGAGGCAATGAAAAGAGAGGACGCTCACGCGGCCGCTTTTCGCGCGCCAGCCCTCTACTACCTGGACGCCACTTTGCCTGAAATATCGTCATGGCTAGACGCGAAAAATTCGTCCACCATAAATAACAATCAGGGGTTCCTCCACGGCGTCATATATATACCTTTTCCGAGCCTCCAATCGCGATAGCGACGTCCTTTTTGCGCTAGATTCGTGATGATCCTCGTGTCTTCCATCCGCTTCTTGCTTCTCGAGAGTACCGAAGAAACTTTTAAATGCAAATTTCTTGTGGAAGGAACAGAGAACATGTAGAATATGCGCCGGAATTGCACAACTAAATTATATATGCGTATATAAAAAAATATATATAGATAGATGTTGGAATATATCTGTATAAATCAACACTTGATTCGTTAAATGAATTTTTATCTAGTATCACAATGTAATGTTATTTATTTGTTTTATGGGTAATATAATTAAAAGGATTATCTCTTTGAATATTCTGTAATACCAGTTGAAATATTGAACAGTCGGCAACGCAATTTTCGTTGTACCATTTTGGCAAGGGATCGAAAATTGTTCCAATCTCCAGCGTACTCTCGGTTTTACGGCCATTGATCTGACGGTACAAGCACATGTTTAAGCTGAAACTAGTGCTTCTCGGTTACACAGCCAAACACATTACAAAACTCTGCGTGCGGATGGAAATTCGGGTATTACCGAGTTTCGTGTCCTCGCTTGGCCAACTTCGCGAACGTGTAACCCTGCATCCTTTATTTAATCAGACCCTTGTTCTCGTCATTTTCATTCCGTTCTCATCCTTATTCACCATACGAGTGAGTCGCAAAAGGTCGCTAATGTGATTATAAGGACGATGAAAAGAATGTTACGAGCACATCGCGTTTTTTGCGCGACTGCTGGATGCGTTCGAATGCACGAGAGAGGACAACGAGCCGCTTCAAAACTTTGTTGCAGATGAGATTGTCGAGCGAAGCGTTTCTTCAGATTACTTGGATGGATTTCGGCCCCTTCATCAAAATATCCTGCCTGTAACGCTTTCAAACCTTGGCACGAAACTTTCCTTCCTCCTTAACAATCTAGCCCATTCATCATTATGAAACCGTTAAGTTAACGACCAATTAAGCGATCGTAGACGCGGAGAATATCGGGCACGTAATATCTGCGTTTAGGAGAAGTAGTACTTGGAGACTTTTGGAAGACGCTTCTCATTCCCTGTATGACTTTGTATTTTGATCCCATTCAAGATTCAAATATATATAGGCAATTAGAAAACAATGATCACCGTTTTGCCAAATAATATTTCGTTTGAGTGATTAATAACAATTATTAAATTTTATATCGATGATGTGTTAACATTCAATATTTTTGTACAATTTTTAATTAGAAGTGTAACAGTGTTAGCAAACACCTATATATATGCAGGCAGGGTGTCTGACATAAAGTATCGCAAATGTACAAGCAGATCTCGTTATTTGGAGACGATTTTTCATCAGCAAAAATGTCGAGAGAGGCTATCATGTATCTTTATAATTAAACCTTACATTAAAAAAACCAAATTCAATACTTAAAACGTCGCTAGTGGTATTTAAAATAGGAACGATATATTTAATTCGACCCAAATTAGCCAAGAAAATTTTTATTTTATTTCCACAACGTTTCGACCATCTGTTTTTGATCCTTTTCAAGTGAAAAATTCCTTGATAAAAGCGCAGTTAGTTGACACTGTTGTCATGATTATTAAACAATATGATTATCGGACTTTTTCACTTGAAAAGGACCAAAAACAGATGGTCGAAACGTTGTGGAAATAAAATAAAAATTTTCTTGACTAGTTTGGGTCGAATTAAATATATCGTTCCTATCTTACATTAAAATTTTATTAAAGTAAACTCTACTTGAAATTAATTGGAGAATGTGATTTTGTTAATATTTTATTTCCACAAGGCTTAGTTTGCGAAAAATCTTTTAAAATTCTCTCGAAATAACAAGATCAACTTGTATATTTTCGGCGTGACACCTTATCGGTCAGACACCCTTGTATATTATATCGCACATTGTACACACATGTCCATTTCGATATCATATGCGCGCATTCAATGTAATTGCGAGCGAGCTGATTTCCGGGAGGAAATACTTAACATCCTCGCGCCGGTTGTTCATCTTATTTCGATCCGATGCAATCTATGTAAATATGCCCCTGTATAACCGAGTCGCGCCAGCCTGAGACAGCAGTATCCGATAAGCATTGCCGCTCTGCATCCGATTGCAAATGGAAATCAATACCGAAACGAGCCTCACGCATCGAGCTGTTCCGATTCCTCTTCCGGCGCGAGCATTCATCACTTTACTACGGGGGTCGCAATAGCCTTCGCAAATGAAAGATCTTCTTTGGAATGAATCTTGGAACGTAATTGAAAGTCCGACTGCGAGAAACTGAACGATTCACTTTCTCAAGGGAGAGAAATTAAAAATTGTCCGAGACATTCCGACGTTTTATCAAAATTGTTACGTTTTTTTTATTGAAGAGCGAATAACGTAGAAATTGCACGCTTTTTGTGATTGCATTCTCGAGTTGCAATTTTGTTCCTATTTTCAACCTCAATTTTCTCACATTTATGGTTTATAGAGGATTTTTCGATAGGTTTAATTTATATAGGAATTAAGTTCCTATTTTTTTGCACCCCAAATAAAGAGTAAACAAACATTTTCCATTTGGAGATTTAAAAAAGGGGAGCTTTCGGGAAAACTATGAATTAAATAGTTTGGAAAAAATAACTTGACTATATAAAATATATCAAAGTAAATATTAAATTGAAAATTGAGATTGGAAAGTAGGAAACAAATTTTAAAATTGTTAACAAAAATATGTTCTAACTAAAGTAGAAATCAATTATATTTAAAGATCGAATTATGGAATTCTAGATTGCTTTTTTTCGTAACATTAGTAGCTAATTACCCGATGCATTGAAAGCTATTGCAATTGACGAATATATATCGCGAAGTAATATCACAAAGTGGGGCAAATAATTCATTTTTGTTGAAAATAAAAAATTGCTTATCTTCGCCTCTGTACCATCAATTGCATTCTCCCGAGACCAAGAAAAAAAACCAAAAAGGATATGTATATATAACGAGATTGCAACGTAGTTTGTAAATACGTCTGTCGCGATAAACATAACTGAGATGATTGCTCGGCAATTCTCTCTCCTTTCTGACGCTTTTATCGCCAAGTTTTAATAGCGATTATCACGCGGCGCGTTTTTCCACCGATAAGTTGCTCGTTGCGTATTCGAGCGCCGTTCTTCGTGTCGACTCCGTGACGGAAGTTTCGGCACTAAACTAATATTTGCATAATCGCACTCCGAGCGAGCCTCTCTCCCGCCGTTTATTCTCAAAGTTTAATTGTGTTCCTTTAGCAGTTATACGATGGCGGGGTGCGGCCGCGATATTACAACGAAATAATTTCACGAGTGCGGTAAACACTTTGAGCTGTCGGCTGTCAAGTATAAGAGTAATAATAATAATAATACGAGTAATAATATCGTTGGGCGTTGGGCGTCATGCGAGGACTTTATTAGGTCGGCTTATCGATTAACGTCCTTTCGTTTCGACAAATAATTCTCGAAACAGAAATTACGTCCGAGAGAGAAAACGTTTTTTCCCTCGCTCGATTTTGCACCTCTAAGTTTTTCTACGTTTAAGTAACGTCGTTATCCGAAGCGCGTGTGTACTCCGAACGAGCGTCACGTCGGTTTCTTTGACGTTCTTCGCCTGTTTTCCAAGCGGTTAAATTAATTTACACATGAATGTCGCGGAGTGTCACATGCATGTTTCATGATGAATACATCTGGCAAAATATAACTATCCGTTTTACGGACTGCGTCCGCAAAGACATTCCGCGAAGCTGCATCGTTTTCACCGGATATAACGTTAAACGCGAGCACTCGTTTCCTCATGACAGTTTAACGAAATGCGAATTTCATTGCAGGCAAACAAACTTTAAAATCAACGAGCCGTATTTAAACCCTGAATTTGCACGAAAAATTGCGAGCCATAATATTTTTCCGTTCCGTATAAAATAAAATGAAAGCGACCTAAGGGCAATTTTTGGCGATTTATTTGCTTATCACGATCAAAAGCGTCGATTTAACAGAGTAACAGAGTACCGGAGGAATGGCGTGAATTTCAAGAAAGAAATTGACAGATAGATAAACCTTCTCTCTTTCTCCCTCTCCTTTAGTCCGCGTTCTTTACTTTATTTCTCCAGGGTCAGGGACTATTCAATTTCATAATCCGATTTGGCGTGCGATTGTGGGAAGCAGAAAACTTTCGATTTATGACACGCGCTTAGGACAAAATCCTCCGAATCCACTAACCGTCGCGCAATTTCACCTCGCTCTCTTCCTCACTCGCGCGAAATATATCCTGCGGTTATGAGCGAAGATGCAATTCTCTCAAGAAGAATAAGGTTGCGAAGCTAAGCTACTTCTCAGCTTCTTTGTCCCGGCAATTACGGCAAAGAAATGAGATCTTGGACGGCACCCGATTCGCAATTGTACAGACAGGCTCAATTTTTTCCCTCTCCCTTGCCTTTGAAATTACGGAAATTACGTGGCTCTTGCAAAAAAAGCTCGAGATAAAAATGGTACTATGTACATATAGGTATATATAATAAAGCGGTTCATGTTATTAAGGTTCCGCAATTTCTGAAGCGAGTGAAAAAGACAATGACGGAAGTTATACTTGAACGACAAGCTGAAACTTTCGATCGATGACACCCTCCTCTATTCATCCGAGATGTGTTTCTCAATAATCCCCTTTCGGAACTTAGACGATTTATCTTTGATGTTTGTTGCCGAGCCTCGGTCGCGTACCCGGAGCGGGCAGCGTCGAGCAAACTCTGACGGGGTGGTGGCCGATCCATTAATTAAGTTAATTAACTCCGGACAGGTAACACGCCGCCGTTATGGACGCCAAGTAAACTCTAATGTCGGCCTAGAAACTGGCTGGCGTTATCCCGCGCGTATACGCGCGATTACACAAGATTACACCAAATCCACCGCGGGTAACACGCGTACTTCTGTACGTACGCACGGCGTACGATAATTAATGCGCTCTCGGACCCCTTTTCGCCTGGGGCCTTACAGACTCGAGGAGAAACGTCGCCTCCAGCGTTGGCTTTTATACGCCGCTGCGGAAAATTGCACTGTTATATGCATAGGTGAGCATAGCCAACACGCTAGACTACGCTGCGACGTATGACATTTTAACGCTGGAAATTTCGACGCATTCCGCGCTGCGTATATTTACCATTAATCTAAAAAAAAAAAAAAAAAAACAATAATTTTAGCTCGTGAAAAATTCAGCTTGTTTTTTCTGTAAAAATACGTGCATTTCGATTATATATGTATATGGAATTTTGTGCATAAGTATCTGAGTGGTTGATTAAAAATTTTAATTGATTGGTTGAGTTGATTAAATTAAATTGACCAGTTTCGAAATTGAATTCAGAAATTATTTAATCTTAATTTCGAACTTTGCTGATTCGCCACTCGCGTAATTACACACGCGGCAATCTGTGTCTGAGGGAAAGAGAGAGAGAGAGAGGGAGGAGCATTGACACTTACGATCCACTTCCGCGTACAATCGCGGTAGTATCGGTTCTAAGTCTGGGCGACTCATGGACACGAATTCGATCGCATGCGAATTCTATAGCGGTCGCGATTTTCACGCCGAAGTTTCTCGACTCCGATTACTCGGTCGTGAAATCCCACGCCAAGAGATTGCGGACAGTTTGCGCTTGCAGTGGATATTTAAATGAGAGCGCGTCTGAAACTTGGTCGACTTGACCACATCGGAGATCAAGGAGTTCTCAAAGGAGAGACGTGATTGTTACGCCAGCCAGTACTTGTCTGTATTAACGGCGGAGATATCCTCGCATAATCACGGCAGTCTCTGCGATAAGGTACATAATCAAAGCTAATTTCGGTAGAACGCGGTTGCGAAGATAATTGTCATTGAACGTGCAGCAAGTTATTGTCTGCCGTATGCAGTAATGTAATTCAAACGATATGTGCTAATTGATTTTCGTATTTCTTACATATATTTAATTAAATAGTGATAAATTTTAATAAAGGTTAATCTTGAATGTAATTTTATAAATTTTTAAATTGAAAATTCTTATATTAAACATTTTAATTTAAATTCCCATTTTTCAATAATAATTAATCAATCTTTTTTTTTTACGCGCAAAAATATATGTATAGAATTTATTAAAATAATATTTAAAGAATTTACATAGTCAGCTTTACTACTAATAAAATTCGACTATAACAGAATATATTCTTTAGCTATAATAATTTCCAGCAAAATTGTGCGTTTATTTCGATTATTATTAAAAGTCTCTTGAAAATATTATCGGGACGCGCAAGTCATCGCGGTAATTTTTTTTTTCTACACCGAGGATGTTAAGGCAACTAACCGAACCCCAGTAGAGCACACAGTGTGTGCTCAGCCGTGCCGGGATACGTGCGATCGAAAGAGCGATGGCAATCAAGCCTCGGCGGAGTTAATCGCTGCGAATAGCGCTCCGCTACTTCATCAATTTTTTACACAAAAGACCGGCCGATATCGATCGATCTCTTCGCGCGCAACGCGCGAGCGAGTTCTCGCACCGAAAAGCTGTTAATTTCTCGTCGTGTCACTTCGCATTAAAACCGCTCCCGCGGTGCAATATCGCCGATTTATCAAATTAGTTACAGGCGGACGGACGCGTCGATAATGCCGCGGGATAAATATGTATGAACGCGCGACGAAGGAGAGAGAGCTCGCATTCATAAACAAATCCGTTCGGAGGATCACGGGATGCATGCGTGCAATTTACAATACAATGGCACGGCGGTCTAAACTGCGACACGTCGATGTTATCATCCCCCGTTGGCCCGTTTCGATGTACTTGACCCCGTCACGCGCCACCGTTTTCCATCGCCGCGCGATGCGTTTGCCAAAGACAAATAGTGCATCTGCAGAATTGCACGCGCGTGTACGGGCGTGCATACCGTGGAGAGGATAAGCGCGCGCAACAACCGTATGCATTTCGTTATTCGTACGCAACCAAATGATCGCAGCGCGAGATTCCCGCGCTTTTGTCTATTGGACTAATTTGTTGTATCGCCGCTGCGCTCAACTTTTTCGTTACGCTTGTACGCTCGCGAATATATCGGCGTCGAAACGCAAACGCGCGCGGAATATTCGTATATTTACACTGCGTGACCAGAGAGAACGCGAGCGAAACTAAAGCACGTTGCCTACCCTCATCGATCGGGTTTTGCATATCGCGGCCGGAAGCGCAATTTAAATATGAGTCAAGAATTGTATCCAAAATTAAAATTCTCCTCCGGCTCGTGAGAGAATCCTTAATATTATTCTACCTCGTTTTCTTTATTAAGCTCGTTTGGAAGCGTTTTTCAGGGTGTCTGGCCGTTCTTGAAATCCTTCAAGTCCTTGAAATGATCTGGAATTTTGTTTGTTCTTTAAAAATCCTGGAAATGTATTTAAATTTTTCGTAGATTCTTGATTTTTTTCGTTACTTCTATGCATTCAGCTAAAAAGAGCAGTTGAGATTATTCGAGTGAAAAATATTTTATCTTACTTTGCAAATAATATATTTTTTATTTAGGAGTCCAAAAATATATGTTACACATAAGTTATTTATAAATTTTAAGCGTTTAAATATAATATAGGAGAATATTGTATTGAAAATTTGTAATGCATACATTAAATTTCATTAACATGCAATTATACGGACTTGATAAAGAAAGAAAATAAGGTTTTCAGTTTCATGTACATTAAAAAAATATACATCTTTATTATACAATTGAAAAATCGTGCAAATTTCCTTGAAATGTTTTTAAATTTCATTTTCAAATTTTACTAGACACCCTGGTTTTTGTTCAAAAATTGTTCAAGTCCACTCTCTTTCTCTCGCATTTACAGTTTCGACGGGACTGATTCCTCTCATTTGGATCAAAATTGCGAAGTTAATGCGGATTTCCGTTTTTTTTTCCTTTTTGACGGCCAGTCAGCAGCGAGATATCACATATGTTTCGCTCGGATGCGAGCTAGGAGGCATTTCATTTTACGCGCGTGATCGCTCCCATTGGTGCGTATACGCGTCCGCTGTCAATTTATCATTTTGAAATAGTGGGTCGTGATGCGGTACAGTGCCGCAGTCGCGCCATTCCTACGGGACCAGATCTCATGACGAGACGCTAAACACGCGATTATGCGGTTCCATTATTATCCTGCCGAAATGCGGGATCCGCAAAGTGCGCATGCGGGCCGTATATGGACCACCGATGATCCGTTCGGGCGTTTTTCATCATGCACACGCATATCCGATCACATGCAAGACGCACTGCCTGATAAATGAGTTTACTGTTGGTACAACGGCGAAAATAAAATTAATATTGCGTCGGAATGAAATAATTGAATCGATAATATATCTATATATTGGACGATATTTAATTGACAAATGTTTGCCATGTGAAAATTATTGCAAAATTATTAACGAGATTGTTCAAAGAAATTGTACATATATCAAGCATATTTTCGGTACGCATTGTAATTTCTATAAAATTTATTTATAAAAGCGTGATAAAATGTTTATCACATCGTATATCAGCATATTTGTAAAGCCCGACATTAATACAAATTGCCAACAATTATTACTAAATTCATCGCAAATGTTTTATTGTATTTAGTTTGCCTAAACTAGGGCTTCCATCCGAATTAATCGCGTTTGAAAACGAGCACCGTCGTTAGCTCGACTACGACGATTGCCGCCATAAAATTGTTGTTGTCCGATATAGACGGTATTCATGCAAATGTCACGATCGTACCAAGACGACCCGATATTGCGTGTAATGCGATTTTACGACGGAGCGTTCTTTTTGCCTGACTAAACGCGATTCGAACTACTTACCCGAGATCTCGATATCGATTTTTTTCTCTCAAGAACGATTAACAACTCGAGCTATTACAGATTTTTTTTTTATTAAAGAAAAATTTACCGGCTTAGCATTTCCGCAGAATTTCTCTCGAATAAAGGACAAGCAAATTTTTACATTTTTTATGATATTTAGATTAAAAGGAAAGATCTACAGAGTATAAAATAGGATTATAATATGAGAATAACAATAGGTATTCACATTCTCTCTTGACAAAGAAGAGATCATTAATTGTAATTAAATTCAGATCATCCTATTAGTTAATGCGTCATTATAAAACGAGAACGTAATAATATTAAATAATTTTGTTAGAGATATAAAACGCGCATCTGCTTTTTGAAAAAAGAATAATAAATCAGCATAATTAAAAAACGAATACGTAATAAATGCATGCGTACTTTTTGAATTTGCAAAAGCGCGATATTCGCGCATATAAGCGTATACGTTATTATTACAGCAATTATAATAATTAATTATTATATAATAATTAAATTTTCATTTGCAACACAAATATTGCACATTTTTCGATAATCACGAAGGAAAGTAACGCGATGATTGCTAAAAGTCCGATATGATACTTGCTATTTTCTGGCATTTCCTCGATCAACCTCAAGCTTTGGGCGGGAATACACCGAGGATAGGCTTCATCGGCAAGTGGAATTACGAAGAGCACTTCTTGAGTAGATCAATTATTGATCGTTTCTCCGTCGAGAGGCGCGCTATACGAGCCATCTTGGTTGTAACGGGGTACACGTTACATTCATTACCCTGCCCTCGTACATTCCACCAATTTGCCGTTACCCATCGGCTTTCCGTAATCTCGTCGGGCGATTATACGGCGTTAAGAAGAAAAATTTTAGTGTTGCCGAACGACGGCGAAGGACAGAGGAGGGATCAAGTTAGTCGAAACTTAAGAACGGGTTAAAAAACTCTTTGCACGACCTCGGGAAAATCCATCTCTGGCCGATTCTCTCTCTCTCTCTCTCTCTCACACTTTGAATCTCCCTCCGGGAGTCGGCGTGAACCCCCGGATTGAACCTAGCCTAACCCAGTTCCCAGGGAACGTAGAGAATCCGCAGCACTTGAGTTTCAACCAACGAGGTAGATTTTATTGCGTTTGTGTTCAAATCGGATTATACCCGTCTTCGAGTCACGATGGATTTAATCCTCGTTCTTTCCTCTTTTCGGTCGATTAACAATGCGTAAACGATTAAATATAACAAAACTCCTGTTATGCAAATGAAGATTACTTCTTAGTGCAATAGTTTCATCGCTTTTCGTTACGTCAGTTTTCGATTAGTAACGAGAAATATATAATTTAAAATTATAAATGACATTTATTAACATTTTTTCTTTATATTTATTTTTAGGTTTTATTAAAATATCGTAAACACACGAATCAAAAATATCGAATCAAAATGTATATTTATTATCTCTTTCATAAACATTATTTAAAATGTTATATTCTTGTATGTTTAATAAAATGTTATAGGTATGCTTATTTGCAGTTGTATTTTTATATTTATTTTGTAATAAATTATTTTATCATAAATTTACATAGAGGCGCATACATTTGTATTTTTGTATAGTATTTAAATAGAAAGAGAGAGAGGGAGGAAGAGAAAGGGAAGAAAGGAAAGAGATTTTTAATGTGTATACTTAACATATATTCTCTAAATTCTAAATAATAGACAGTTTATTCTAGTAATGATATTTAATTAATAAGGATTCTTGTATGATTCAAAATTGTAAATGAAGATCGATATCGTTTTCGATGAAAGGTGTATTATAGCGAACACCGAAGAGTCACTCGAACGATATCGATAGCGAAATAATAATGAATATTACCGATCGTATCATACACGGAGCAAATATAACATGCACCGCGTTATTGTAAGGTGTATATTAACCGATGAATAATCAATAGAGTATCGAAATTCATCAATGTATATTACTTCATAATATGCATCGCAAGGACTTTGTTCTAATTACCGTTCATCATTGCTCATTAATTTGTCAAGTTAATTATCGAATTCCATTGTCTGAATTATTATTTGCGCTGGACATTTGATGTAACGGATCGGTAAAATTTGCGGAAATAATAACCAAGATTTATCAATCTATTTTTCACAAATCCAGGTGATATAAGTTAAAAGATTAAAAATAAGTTTTGAAAAATCTGACACTGAATTTAAACCGTCGTAATTGACATCTTAAGATTCGATGATTGGCATAACTGATCGATTATTCATTAACTTGATTAACTTTCTATCGATTTGTTGAGGCATTTTAAATTTAAGCAAATATATTAAAAAAGTATTGGTAGTAAATTAAAAAATCATATACAGCAATAAAATAGATATATTAAATTATATTTTGATTTTGTCCTGCAACAATATGTGTATGGTTAATTTCGAAATGTTTCTTAATTAGACTGTAGTAAAAAAAAATAAAGCTTTTATTTGATATGCACTCGCGTTCTGATTATATCGAATATTACATTTATTTCTCTGCGTATAAAGCAGAATCGCGAAAAATTGCATGTGGAATCTCTATAAAGTTGAATACGCGCGGCGGGTGGAGCTTTTATTATCCTGCATTAAACTTGCTCATGTGTTTATCATCGTGTTTGATACGCGGGGAACCTAATATCTAAACATTAACTTGATACAGCAATTGTCGCACGACAAGAGACAGTTTATCTCGACGGTAAAAGTTTTATTTGCTTTAGAATTCATGGCGATATAAAAGTGATTTGATTCTCCTAGAGGGAGATTCCCCTAAGGAAGGAAAACGCGGCGACGCGACGTACCATTGCAGTGCAAAAGTGTCCGTGCAATGTAACTGCTACTCTGCACTTTGTAGCACGAAAGAGAATTACGCTGCGAGTGCAGCTGGAACGCGAGAATGATATCAAATAAATTCTCTTGGTGCGCTTGCAGAAACGATCTATGTACACAGCACATTTTATCATTTCATACGTTGTGTATAAATTCTTGCGTCACATAATGAAGTCGTTCGCAATTGCCAATCTCCAATAAATTCTTTTCTCACTTAAATCGAAAATTTAATGAAAGTAAAATAACCGTTTCACGGCGACTGCTGTTTCCGCGCAGATGGTTAATTTCTCAGAAGTCAAGAATCGAGAAAACCAGTAGGAGAAAGATCAATATGCACATATAAAATACATATATAATTCCATTTTGTTCGCATATTTTTATAATAAATCAATATAATATAATTGAATTTTTTTTTAAATGCACTGAAACCTTTGGAATTCTCATCGGTATATCTCTCTATGTCATTATTTTATAAAATCGTTGTAATAACGATTAAAGTATATACGATTCTCGCGATAACACTTTAAAGAGTATCGATATCATAATACGGCGTAACGAATATCGAAGATGTGAATATTGAAAAGAATAATTCTCACACACCACTTAAACTTTATACCATCGATACAGAATTCACATTGCTCCCGCATGATCCCATATCTGAGTTAATGTTATTACAATATAGTGTTTCTATATGTGGCTAAAGTCGATTTATCTTCGATTTCGCGATCGCGCTGAGAAAATGGTCGTAGAATAAACTGCGGCAAATTCTACTTTTGCCTGTGTGTATAAAGAGGTCTTTCATGAGAAAAAAGCGATGTCGAATTGGCCGATCGGGAAACAAACGGACAATCCAGCCGCGTTTGATGGCCGACAATCGTCGATGTTGTCTGCGCACCACCATTTTTTAGCGATGCAATCGTCTCTCCTCGTTTCCGCTCAAAGCGCGGACATTCTTTATTACACTGCTACATCACAATAATCGTTTGGTTTCAGTTTCGATCAAAAATGTTTGCAAATTGCCAAAAAAAAAAAAAGTAACGAATAAATACGTCGCGTTTAATAGACAGAGAATTGAAGTTCGCTTCAAAATTGTGCGTAAAAAATTAATATTTGCGATATGTTTGCTTACGCTAATATTAGACAAGTGCTGTAAATATTGTGGTTAGAAAAATATCGACGAGGAAAATTGGAAAAATTGCGAAGCGGTCGAAAATGATCGTTATCGATATGAGAGCGTGCTTTGTGAGGATTATCATTCTCGTGGTTAGAAATATAATCCTGATCGTGTCTTAAGAAATAACGCGATCGCCGTCTGTTACAGAGAAATGGCCGTCATCCACTTCCTATTGATACGACGGGCGCCGCATCCCGATTATGTTCCATTATCGTTCGATGAACATAGATGACTGCCATCCACTCGACAATCCGCCATTACCGCCCCTTGTTCGGTCCGCTCAATGCGTCCGTTCAAATTGCACCGATCTCTATGCACTATATAATCGGCCCGAAAACTTCGACCAGCTCAGCGATTGCGCTTAATCAGCAAAAAATGATAACGTCGAGCGACTAACAATCGCGGTTCGATTGCATTAGTGCGACTTCCATATCGCGGAAGTTGTTTGCATAAACGTCGATTTATATCTATTTCTCGCGGGAGCAGTAAAGTAAATTCATGACTCATATCATACAATATCATCGTCATAGTCGATTTATCGCGATCAATGTATTATCAAGTTTTGAATTGATGGTATTCTAGTTACGAAATGATATATGCATTGTACAATATAATATAATATTTAGGATTTAAATCCATTAATTTATATCACAACGGTCGTTACATAAATTGATTTGTATTATAATTGTCATATAATTATTATTTGTGTCATAATAGGCACACGCATATTATAAGATTGAGAATAATAGTATATAATCCCTCTCTAATATATATAATACCTCATTTAAAATACATTGACAGCTTTATCATTCAATTCATATTAATAATCATTATAGATAGAAGCTATAAACAGTTTACATTATAACAAATCGTATAATTAATGTACTGTATCAAATATTATAAAATAGTTATAAAACCCATTAGTTTGATCCAATTATTCATTTTCTGTCTTTCTCCTTTTTTCTCTTTTTCTCTCTTCTCTATCTCTATCAAAATACAGATCGAATCTCTTTTGGTAGTATCGAAAACGCTTTACCCGCTTTTATGTACAGAAGTTTGATAACCGATGCTCGATAAAACTGTTTGTGTTTTTCCCTCGGACTGAATACGCGTGGTGAAGCAATGTAGTTCTTCCTGTTCCCAGGTGGTTCGAAATAAGTTCCGAAGCACCAAACTAGCTCGACAAGTCGCTTCGCCTTCCATAACGTACGAGACGAGCGTTTCTGTCAGCGAATCTCCTACCGATCGGGTTTTGTTTCCGGTCGTCGAAAGGGAGCTGCGTTTTATGCGTTTCAGCCGCGATCGTCTCGTACTACTTAGAATGCAGACGCGTTCGATTTAGTCGGGGGATTCGATTTTTCCGCGTGACTTTGCATCCGATAAATTCGCGATATTGGATCTCGGTGTTCGCTTTTGTGGCTAAACGCGTTCACCTCGTATTCCTCTTCCCCATCTCAACATTTACGTATATTCTTATGGCATAAAATCGTACAAGCGTGTACAAGTTTCGCGAACTTCAAGAATTTCACATCGGGGTGGATGACATCGAAAACCGAAGCGGTTGTCGAGAGCGCTTTCGAAAGTTGATATTACTCCTGCTCGCAGTAATATTATTTCATTTTTATCACATTTGCGAAAGTAGGTGGAAATAAAGTAAAGCGCGCAAAACTGCTTAACTCCGCGAGGAAAATGTGCAAGATATCTCTCTGTGTGTATGTGCATAAATATACACTGAACTTTTAATTTTAGAGTGTATTTGGTTAATTGCAGGTAATATTAAAAAAACGCTAATCTTTTTATTAAATAACATTAACTTATTGATTTAATGAATAAATGTTTTAACTGTCGGTTTTTTTGCTACACATATAAAGAATTATGCATAAAAATATACACCTTTTGCGTGCTTTTCATAGTCTTGCATGTTTTCCTTTTCGCGGAAGCAAAATATCATTATTATAGGAGCAAAATTCTCCATGTACGTTTAAGTAATACAAATAGAAAGGAATACGTGACGGTTGCGTATATGAGATGGAGAGATAATTTCAAATAACATATATATATATATATATATATATATATATATAATATACATATATTCTTTCTTAGAAAATTCCTCTACTATGCTCCGTTGAATATCGCTAAAATTCGAAAAAGGCGACAAAAAAGGCATCGCTAATCTCGCTTTCTACTAGGTCTTGATAATAAACTTTCGCAGAAGTTGGAAAGACAACTTTCTAACTAAAGATTATTTTTTTTATCTCGAGAAGACTTACTCTCCGTATTCTAAACTCGAGGGAAACTTAACGTCGCTATGTATATATAGTATCCTGGAACAATCGAATTTTTAAATGTTGTTTTTGAACTCAGTATTAAAGAAAATCGCTAATAACATAATAATTTCGCAATTAAGAAGTCATCTTTAATTTTTTCTTAGGTTTTACATGGTTCAATAGACGTGCAATGATTTCAATGATTGAAAATAAAACATATTCAGATAAACACGTAGAATTTAATAATAAAGAAATAAGTTTTTTAGATAAGTTTTCTTCAGTAAGCAGGATGAATCGGATCGCTGAAAATCTATTTGCATTACAAACTTACAGAGGATCTGTGAAGAAAATGCTCCTGGGAAGACTGAATGTAGTAGGAAAGGAACGTCGCGAAACCAGCTTGCCAAGTAACTTCACTTCCATAACGTTCTTCGAGTCGAGTGTGGCACTTTGTCAACGAGGTTTCTACTAGCTTTTCTCTGTTTCTACTAGGACTTGTTTCAACAGTATTTCCATAGTTGAACAAAAGTGACATTTATTATCATTTATTTTTTGACCGTAATATAAAGATTTGACATCTCCTTGACATTTGGTTTTTGGAGCAAAAATTTCAAATTTATTAATATTAAGAATAATGTTCACAAGTGACTATAGACTGTTATAATTAAATAAATAAATTTTTATTTTTTGATAGGTACCATATGAAAAAATTAAACAATTTTTTTTCAATAAATCCTTTTATAACAAAAACAGTCTCATTTTTAAGAATATATTTAAGAATACGTGTGCAACTACTTTGAATTATTAAATAAAGTTCTTTTCGATTTTAATTTTTAATAAATTTTGTTTTTTTTATTGTAAAAAATCTTATAAGAAATAGTGTTTTTATTCTCTAATAAAAAACACAGAGACAATTGCTAGAAATTTTTAACAATATATACGCATATGAGTTAGAATTTTGAGTTAGACTATTTTAATATAATTAATCAATATATATTAAAATGCATAAATGTATCTTAAAGTTTCTCACAGGATCAATTGTCTCAAAATTATTTTAAACAGAATAGATCATTGTCGCGAAGATAATTTAGCGATTAATTTTTTGAATTACGAATATAAATTAAATTATAATTTATTCACTTCACGATCGCTTTTTGAAGTCTCCAATTTCTTAAGTATGTTCCTTCTTTGCTGCCTCTTCATGGTACTCACATTTATCCATAGAATCGTAATTAATTATGCTTGAGCACTATCAACAAAATACTTGAAACTTTACACTCCCAACGATCACGTTTAAAGTAAGTAATGCGACGATGTAGAGCGACTGCCTGTCTCATTCAAGCTTCGATGCGTAAATAACAAGAAAATTGCTTGTAAACAATAATGCGTTATATGTATGTTTAAAAAATCGAACACCGAATTTTATGATCTTATATCGCAGTGTTGAATATATCCAATTGACATTTTGTTTGTCACAAACGCAGTTGTGAGAAATTTTTTGTAATTATTTTCCATAATCATTATATTGCATTATTATTATAATTACTCCTTTATGATTATTATAACCAAGCGAGCCAATGTGAATGCTATTTATCAAAACACATTTCAGTCAATTTAATCATTTAAAATAGGAATCAGAGCAATAGAGAATTGTAATTATAAATTATTGTTTTATTCCAATATATATGTATATGTGTATATATATTGTATATATATATATATATACATATATATATATATATATATATATATATATATGTATGTATGTGTGTGTGTATATTTGCGATAATGATTTCTCTAAGATTTGGAATCAAATATATTTTGCATCGTATTTTGAAATTTTCGCCGATTTAGATATAATTTGCTCATATTTTCAAATTGATTCAAACAAACATCGCTTCAACACGCTTAATCATTAATTGTAGTAATTATGCATAATCATTAATTATAATAAATATCATAACAATATTGAGAGAATAATCACATTTGGAGAAAGTTAATAATTAATAGAGGAGATTAATATGATGATATACGCAATCGTTGTTTATTCGCTCGAGTCTACATGAATCACAAAATCACATATATTTACTGTCAATAGATGTATATATGTAAGAATTTTAGCGACGCATCCTTATTCTTGTCTACATAAGTATATGGTGATAGTATGTCAATGCGATGGGGCATTAAAGAATTAACCTTTAATTTTCGTGACATATAACATATATATACGTGTGTGTATAAAAAAATTAATTTTACGTGAAAGGATTGGATGAAATTATTATGAAGAGCTAAGATAGAACATTTACTAATAAAACTTTACTAATGGATAATACATATCTTTAACATACGAACACATTGATAGATTAATAATAATAATAGTTTTCGTGTCTCTTCGCGTCTGTTTTTTTTCCTTCTCAATAGTGATGTATGTCAATGCAATGGGACATTGACATACATCACTATTGAGAAGGAAAAAAAACAGACGCGAAGAGACACGAAAACTATTATTATTAATTTATCAATGTATTCTTATGTTAAAAATATGTATTATCCATTAGTAAAGTTTCATTAGTAAATCTTCTATCTTAGCTCTTCATAATAATTTCATCCAATCCTTTTACGTAAAATTAATTTTTTTATACACACACATATGTATATGTATACATATAATGTAATAATATGTTATATGTCACGAAGATCAAAGGTTAATACTAATTAATTGCTGCTGTGACAAAATAATTTCACGTACGCATAACAAATTTATGTAAACTATTCTATTATCTTGAACTTTAAATTTATTAGTAAACAGTTAATGCATCACAGTTTGTTATTATATTAATCACTCGATTTTTATGACTCGTGCATTATCATATACAAGTTTTTAATTCAAAAAGTTAAATAAACAGTTTATATCTAAACCGGTTTAAATTTTGAAATGCAATATAAACGTAGATTCGAATTCTAATATTAAAGAAATAATAATAAATAAATACAGATTCTACGTGTATTAAGAATATAAAACAATTAAAAGGTCAATAAGAACCATGCGTAGAGGTCGTACACGCAATATAAAATTAAAGAGGTTACTAAATTAAAGTAACAAATGAATCATAAAGTTGAGTATAATTATCTGACGTTTCGGTCCCACTTCGGGCCATCCTGTTATATCTTTAAATATGTATGATTTTAGTCTCTGAGAATGGCCCGAAGTGGGACCGAAACGTCAGATAATTAAATTTATACTCAACTTTATGATTCATTCGTTACTTTAATTTAGTAATCTCTTTTATATTGCGTGTACGACCTGTACGCATGGTTCTTATTGGCCTTTTAATTATTTTATATTAAAGAAATAATTATTACTCTAGATATCAAAATAAAAAACTTATAAATCCGCTCTACTTACCAATCAAAATAAAAAACTTATAAATCCGCTCTACTTACTAATTATTATCGGATATCTCTTGCAATAATTAGAAAATTAATACTTATTAAAATCGCGTTCAGAAAAGTAATTAACGATATAGAATTACGCGTTATAAATCTTAAAATTTATTCGCTCGTCGAAGCTCGATGAACAAATAATCGCTCCGTGTATAGTAAGATTGCGTCTATAAACGTGATTATTATTTACGATTACTACAATTAATTATTTATAAACTTGTTGACTATTAATTTCGAAGTATATATGTATTTTGCAATTTATGTATTGGAAATAAGAATAATATATTTATTTTTTGGATTAGGTTAGATTAGATATTTGAAATGTATCGCGCACGTACGCGATATTGAAATTCCGTTATATTTTTTATACAATTTATCGCGTCTTGTCATTAATTCTATTTGTGTAACATTGCACAGTATCAAGTATTTCAAAGTGTCAAAAGGACTGTTGTAATATAATAAGGATCGTGTTGCAGGTAATTAATATCGGAAGTGCTATGCAAAGATTCGCGCGATTATATTTTACTGATTAATACGCAAGTGTAATTAATCGTATCTTTGTGAGTAAACATAATATGAGTGCCATGAAGAAGCAAAACATAAAAGAACATAAAAGACTGGAGATCCGGAGAGGTAGCGATGAAGAGTTAATTTAGAACTCATTTAATAAATAATGATTTATTATTTGAGAAATTAAATGCTCGTTTCTCGCTATGACAAGATTTATTTTACATTATGTACATTGTGTAATATAATATAATATCATTCATTAATATAATTATATCAAATAATTATATTTAAGGTGTTATTTTAAAATAACTTAAATAAAATACTTAAATAAAAAAATATTAAAAATATTTAATAAAACTTATACTATTATATAATTAATATTTTTTTCTAAAATTTATGTTGTTGTTTTATGCCAAAAATGCAAGTGATACAGCATTTTTTAAGATCAACAATAGAAAAAAATTGTTTGCTAAAAATTAAACTGTCGAAACCTCTTTCGAATGTGCTATAAGCTTCGAAATGATTGACGTTTCATATTGATTTTGCTTTGATATATAATTATTTAATCAAATATAAACATTATAAAATGTTCGTAACTATTAAAAGTTATTTAAGTGAAAACAGATTTTAAATATTAAATTGAAAATGATGGTTTTATTTTCTCTTTAATTTTGGAGATATGACTGCGAGAAAATATAATCGCATTTTCAGTAAACGTTTTATATTAAAAGTATACTGCGCGCCGTTTATTTTATATTTTCTTATCGATGGCTTATATCCGTCGATATTAGTTGACGTTGTGCAAGAAAACGATGAATAAGGAAACTGCGCGATCTTCAGCTTCGCACGGTTTACAGTGTGATAACGGCGGATGGTTTTCCGGGTTCTCAATTTCCGCAGTGATGTGTACCTTAATGTCACATAAATCATTCTTCAAAATAGTATTTGTAACAAAAAGTACGAACGCTTCAGATACTCTATATCCGATATCACATGCCGCGCGTTGTTTTCTTCATCCTTTACATATGATAAATTGGTCGTATGAGCAAAATGATTTTGCTCAGTGCACATCATATTATATATAATACAATAAACCATGTACAGATATTTATATATCATTTTTGCATGGGTATATATTTTTTAAAACAATAAGATAAAATTCTAGATTGTTTTACACGACTTTTTATAAAAAACAACGATAAAATTTATATTATTTTTCACATATCTATCTTGAAAAATGAAAATGTGATATAAAATTTTTTTTGTTTATATAATATTGTTTACTTAAAAAATTAATTTTTATTTTTAGCGAAGATCAACTCATGTAGACATTCTTAGAAAAGTAGCAATTTTTATTTAATAATAATTTCTGTTAAATTTACACATGTTTAAAATAATCTTTATCTTCTTTGCCGGAGATTTATCTCTCGGTTATTTTCGCGATAGTAAATTTTCTGATATATAAATGACGTGAGAAAGGATCATACGAATTGACATCTTGAAGTTTAGAAGTGTACATAATATATCCAACTTCGCGAATTCGCAAACGGTTTCGGTTGATTTACATGAACGTATGATTTATTTATGTCTCTCCCGCGCACTGGCAAGCAGGTTGAATTTTATAGCGTCTAAGTTTACGAGCAGTTCAAGACTTCCGATCTTTCTCGCGACTATTCCGAGTTGATTAAGACGAGCGCCGACGGCATATTTTATCATAGAAATTTTCAAAACGCAATCCTTGCGCCGGACATTTTTACAATTTCTTGATTGTTTATTGGGATTTTCTGTCGCTCTGACGACAGAAATTTCTCTCAACTCTTTATGAATTTTACCTTTGTACAAAATAATTTAAGATACGAATAGGACTAATAAGAATAGATTAGTTCTAATAGGACTAATGAGAATAGATTAGACCTAATAGGACTAATAAAATTAGATTAGTCCCAATAGGGATATTAATAAGAGGCTAGATTCTTATTAGTTCTATTCGTATCTTATTTTGTACAGAGATAAAATTCAAGTCCTATTCATATTTAATTTTGTATTTATTATATCAAATCGATTCATTTCAATTTATTATACATGATTCTATCTTTATAAACATTCTCGCAAACTTTCTTTCACAAATACTTAAATATTTATAAGAGTTTTGATTATTTTATCAATTTAATTATATATAATATTACGCAAATAATTAGTTTCCAAATTACGACACTTCAACAACACGGTAAAGATGAATTACGTTCTTTAAACAAGTAATTATGCGCGTCCGAATAAAACACCGCTTCTCTCGTACAGAAAGGGGAGAAAGAGATAGAATTCCTGCAATTTGAACAAGAATGAAACCGGTGTTCAATATCGGTGCCTCGTGACGGTGATCCGAGATTCAATGCGTCCGATTTTTCGATGGATGCAGCCGTCGCAATACCGAGCCCGTCTCTGACAATCGATCGATTTGCATCGCACTTTTCGAGTCGTTTTGCTCCGCGATTGAGTCGGTGCTCTTTTACGATGCCACCGGTAGGGATAGAGGCTTCAGAAACATCGAAATGATTTTATATATATATATATATATATATATATATATATATATACATATAATATACATATATATACATATATATATATACATATATATATATATATATATATATATATATATATATATATATATATATATATACACACATCGAAAAACGAATCATCCACCGCTCTCCTCGCAATTCCGCTGCTCTTCCGCTTCGCTGCGAGTGTCAGTCCTCGGAACCAGCCGCGTCTAAGCTCTTGTACCGCTCTTTCGTTTAAGCCGTTCACTATATCTACGTTTCTCCATACGAACGCAACCGTCATTCTAAAATGAAACTTCAACCCCGTGCGACGAACTTTCGTAATTCGCTCTTTTGCCATATTCCTCTTGGGAACGTACCGTGTCGAGAAGGAGGAGGAAGTGGGTCGCTTGTCAGAAAGAGACGGAAAGTTACAAGTGCGATGCTGTCGGTATTCATGATTTAATTTAGGCATACCGATGCCTGTGATGTTCTCGAGATGAAAATACGGTTATGCGCGTAAATGTACGCGCATTAAGGAGAAAACTTTCCTTTCTCTATAACTCCATTCTTCTCTCTCTAATGTACCTACATATATAACATATGTATACAAGACTTTTAATCTCAAATTGATTTTCACCCTCCTACTCTTTCTCTCCTTTTGTGCGTTGTACTTTCTTCTTTCTACCTGACTAGCATTTCCATGTTTGTTCGTAAAAGTTTAGTTTATCTTTCCCCATCGCTTCTTCGCGTCTACAATACCGCTCCTCGCTTTTTTGGTCGCGTTTTCTCTCGCCAAGAGAGATAAGACTCCCATCTTCGCCGCGGCGCGGCGCGGCGGAGGCGAGAAAGATGGCGAAGCGAATCTTCAGAGAGTTATCCGTGTTAGAGAGGCGAGGGAGGACCGAGTACGTACACCGATATAGGGTGAGAAAAATGCGATGCCAAAGGCTGGGTTAAGGGTGTGGTACAACACCCGGAGTGATAGAGGGGTCACGCGCGAGAGAAAAGCGCTGCACTATTGCACCGAGTCGGGTTGCACCGCACGCGGATATAATGCATACTAGGTACACGGCGTAAAATTTAATCCAATGAATTAATTATAAACTACGCTCGAGACGCGCCTCGCGATCTCCAGCCCCGGCAATTACCATGAATATGAAGCGCGCTTCGTCCTTCCGTGCTCTCTTTCTCTCCGCGAATACGATAATATCGGTAATTTCATCCCCCTCGGACGAATGCACGGAGGGGATGACGTTGCGCGTTCGGATAATTCGCGAAGGAATGCGAACGCAGCGCGGCTAGAAGTTTCGCGTGCTTGTGGCCCTGCGTTTCCGGCCTGCGAAGACTCTTGACATGCGAATAGACGTTGCGCCAGCTCGTCTCTGGCTGCGGAATCCGTTTGATCTGGTAGTTGGAAATTTCAGGCAATACGAGAGCTGACGCATTCATATGAGTTCGAGCGGAATGATTGGGAGTGTCGGACAAATGGACGATGTAATTCTCTATCAAATTTTGCCGAAGAATAAGCCACTAATCTGATGGGGACCGTTGACTCTGTATACGCGTATATCCGTGTAAATAATCTGATGCGCATATTATTATTTTTGCTTTATAATCGTCATACAAAAATTTAGAAAGACAGTTTATAAATTAGTTTTTAATCGCGCTTTATCATACATCGCGAAGGCAAATATATTCATACCCTGTGAGAAAAATATAGCCGAATACGGATCGTAAATCGCGGTGAGTTTTGGCGTCAACGATTATTTACAGTTCAACCAAATGCATGCGCTGTCGTTGATATATATTCGTTGTTCGCTAAACGATAAGTGCGGCGCATGCAGTTCCGAATGCATCGATCGATTTTTATTCTCTAATTATCTTTCTGTGTTATCAAGTTAATACCCCATCCCGATGTATAAAATGTATAATACAATATTATATCTATTCAATACGATGAAACGTAACGATAATTTTCTTTTCAACATTTTCGATAACAAGATTAATTTTACGAACGCAATTTACACGCGTAAAGATATGTCTATACATTCATTATCTAAATTATGGAACGGTATATCGGAGATTGAGAAAATAGCTCTGCTGCGCGTAAAACGATTCGAGTGGTCGCATAATTAGAGATGAAGAATCTCTCTCTCTCTCTCCCTAGGAGAGAATCGCGAATGCACATGCGTGCGCGCAAGTCGACGCACGTATATGCACCGAAATCCAGTTAGCATATGTACACGCACGACAATATCTCTCGAGGATATATTCCACATATATTTATGCATATAGCTATATGTGTGTGTGTGTATATTTGCATGAGCAGTTGTATACTCAGCTTGCGCAAACACATGCACATATGTAATATGCGTATACACGCGTATTACATATACACCGTCGTTGTGTGCGTACGTACATATACGCATAAACTAGTTTGTATTTAAAGTATATATATATATGTATATTTCTTGCGTGCGTGCACGTAGTTTCCGGGGTTTACATGTATTCGATGTGCGTCGGCATGCGCGCAGCGTTCACGCGAGTGCGCATCGTTTGCACACGCGAACACGTTTGTCGGAATAGGGGTAGAGAGTGGTTGCTCACACCCCGGTGGAGTTCCACCGGCGGATATCCACGTATAATTGCATCTTTCGGCCGCGCTACGTGCATGCCACGTCCTGAAAACCGCGTAAATCCGGTCCGGCAATTCCAATGCGCGACATACGCTCGATGCTATCCTTAATTGAAGAGCTGCATTCTAACCGGCTGCGTTGCGAGCGCCTCGTTTCCAGCAAGTAATCTTTCCACCTGTATCTCTTCCATTTTTTTTCTGCGACACTTACGTGCGAGTGGACGTCGAGGAATGACGGGATAATAAGAAATGAAAGAAATCTTGTACGTAAATTAATAATAATTTTGTTTGAGGGTATAATAGAATTTGTAATGATAGAAGAGTAGATGAGCATATCAATGTAGATGTGAAGTTCGTTGCAAGTAGCGTATTATGGAAATAATAATTTAATATCTTCTTATAAGATTAGAGCACGAGTTTATTATAATACAGAGAAAAAAAAACAAATATAATTTTATTCTAATTAAACTCTTGCATTTGCTCAAGCTTTGAATACCTACTATTATACGCGACCAAAATTCATTGACGATATACCAGTGATTGTGTTATTCAAGAAAAAAAAACGATTTAGAGTTTAGAGAAGGTATCGCATGCGTAGAAGTTTTAGCATCTTATAGACATGACCAGGGATCAACTTCAAAGGATAGAATCGAGGGAGTTGTCGGGTGGTTTTGCATCGTTGGTACCATCTTTCGCCTATGTAAACGTGCAATTTAAAGGAACGTTCACGTTTATGCGACACTTTGAGAAAGAACCGTTGAGCGCAAGCTACCCTCATACACGTTAGACTTTGTACCTGTAAAGGAAGCAAATTTCAACATAAAATTGCTCTCAACATGACCCGCCGCTCGTTACTAAAGTGCTTTGGGCTGTTCGCGTCGGGTGCAGTAATTTTTCAGGAATTTAATTGGCGTAATCGTGCTTCATAAATCACAATTTTTACTGCAAGAAAAAAGCGAGGCAGATGCAGAAAGAGAGAGAGAGAGAAAAAAAAGAAAGAGAAAAAAGATGAAGCTCGAGCTTCTTTTAGCGAGACCGTTATCTAATTTTCATCGAACATCTCGTGTTAACAGAATGTTATTGCGCACAAGCTATATTACGACCATTTGTTCTCTTTTTCTTCGTAAATCTGCTGTCCGCAGTTTAGAATGCAACACGACCAAGTTATTACGAGTAAACTATCGTTACCGAGGTTTCGACCAGAAGAGAATTTCAGCTATCATGCAATTAAATTCTCACTACAGTTTGTAATTTGTGATAAATTATGATGTCGAGCACGATGGTCGTTAGAAAGGTTACATGGCAATCATAGACGAAATAATTATTCCATACATTTTTCAGAATAAAAACATGATGCATTTAAATAATTTTGAAGACTTTAAATCAATTTCAGAGATTAGATTTGTATTCATGTTTATTTCTAGAAAATATTAGACGTGAGATAATTACATAATAGTAAATGTGTGCATTTCGAGAAAATGTGCATGATTGTTTCAAGACCGATCGATCTCATAAGAATTTCATTACTATTATATACGTTCATTACATATCAGGATATATGTTAATGATAAATGTATATGCGATGAAAAATTGCAGTAACCGCAATCATAATTACAATATTCAATACGTAGCGATAGGTCGATAAATTTAAAAAGATATGGTAAAAGTTGGTTTTATTTCTGCGGAAGGTCCCATAATACAATTGTATTATTAAGAACTAAAGATTTAAAGTGCACAGCAGCATATTTAATCCGATCCAGCATTAGCTGTCTCTGGTTTTATCTCTGATTTTTCTTCACATAGATTATCTCTGACCGTCGTATCTTCTTTCCACGATGGCTATTATGAGAACAGCTAAGAAAAACTGCATTTAAAAGAATGTCACGGGTTCACCGTTTTTGAATGGAGATAATCGAAATTAACCGTTGATGACGCATTCACTTCTCTACGTCGCAATGTTATATAGATATCGCTCTGTATCGTCCATTCAATAATTACATCTATGACGTGTGCATCGAACATACATATACAATTGTATAAAAATAAACTAATTTCCTTGTCACGCTTATATAGTACCATATATTCTGGTTAATTTTGACTCTCTTCGCTTTTTGAAATAATGTCGCGTTTCTCCAAGCACGACTTTTCTCAGCTCTAAATAAAAGTGTACTCGGTCGGAGACAATATGCGTATACCTGATGCCACAAACGACATCTGCGTTCTATCGTCTCTGTTGCCTTTGGCAATATTGGGGAATCGCAGAGGATCGCGCAACATTTCGCGATAGTTATAATTTCCAACGCGCGAGCTAATTTTGCTCGGTCACGTAGCGACGATGCTCATTGGCTGACGATCCTAGATTAAATCTGGACCCAGAGTGGGAATATGGCATAATTAATAGTGGAGAGCGAATATAATTCCATATTTTCCAATTTGCTATATGTTTCAAGGTATGTGTTTTTCATTTTGGGACTCTTTGACGAGACGGCCAAGACCTTACGCCAAATTCGCTGCCTCATATCGCCCATAATTTAATATGCAATTAGAACATTACAAAATTGAATATTTTCTATGCGCAAGATATTTGCGAAGAGAAATGTGTGATGTAAAACGAGAGAGATGTTGTCATAGCAACTTATTGGGGGATTGCACTGCGGAAATATTCAAAGGGTGCTATTGAAATATCTCCTTTGAACTGTCATGGTTGATAACGGTATCAGTTTGTCGACATTATTGCCTAACATTATATGCTAGTCCATCTCACATATAGTATATACTTTGCTGCGTCGCTCTGTAAAGTTTTATTATAGAGATTTCAGTGAATAGGAATACACGCGTGTATTCATCCAAACGGTAATGATTTGCGGTCTTATTAGAATATCGGAATATTATGTCGTTAACGATGATTACTTCGAAAATATCGGTTATCATGTCATATACGATGCTCGGTCTACTCGGTATTTCAAACTAATATAATAGTTATATTTCGGCCTATTTTTTTCGTTGTTCCACCGTACAATAATAATCTGATTATTATATCCTCATAATTGGTTTAACGATCGCGAGCTGATAGCGATGAGGTTCACTGCGCGGTCATGAAAATGTCATTAATTAATGCACTTTACTTGCAACACGAGAAATTGTAGTGAATTTCGTTAACAATATTGTTAATGGGGACACGGTTGTTGCACGCGCTGCTATTTCGTTGCCGCAACTATTATTAATATTATCGTTATTGTTCGGGACGCGCGTCGAATTCGCGCGGGCACATCGGTGTCCGTGCGAATCGTGATATCGATCCTGTCGATTTAACGAGACTTCATTAGTCGGATTTTCAGACAACAAAGCGGGCCGTCTCGTGGAGTGGCACGTGATCGGGTTGACGAGTGCGCCGCCCGGAGCTATGAAATTTCTTGCGACGCGAAATTTCAGAGCATCCTCGGTAACGAACTGCCATTATCAAAATTGTTTCTATCGAATCAGCTCGTGGACGATAATAGTAATTAAGTTGGTAGGCGCGTGCCGGAAATAGGATGTCGGCGAAGTTTGTGGCACGCGCGAGTGATCGACTCTAATGTAAATTTCAGTGATGCTAATCAATACAGCAGCGGCCATTAATTAATGATCAGTTAGAGAAGCTTAATGAGAAGCTTTTCATGAAAAAATAAATAAATTAATTAATTAATCTACGGAAAATCGATACTTTGCATAATCGACAACTCTTCGTAATACTAATCAATAATCTACTAATTTTTGAATGAAAGAGATTCTTTGATATCTGAATTAGATTATTTCTTCCGTATATATATTGCAAAATCCATCAACTTTCATTAAATGTTTACGAATTAACGCGCGCCAGCGATACTATCTGGCATAAATAATCCGACTATAACAAAATCCTATTAAACCAAATTTTTTATCGATACTTTCATATAGAAAATATTCACACAACAGCTATCTTTATACTCATATCCCAGCGGATGCTGGTAAATGGACACTGCTCGCGCATATGGAAAATGCAAAACATACATTTCCCATATCTGCGGGTATTTTTTGTACGGTCTGTATTTGTTATTTTGCGGAATAGATCTAATCCATTTCACGCGCGTGATGATCGTAACCTCGGGTTATAGTATACTATCAGACATTACGCAAAGTCCCATTCGGATTGTAGTGAGTCATCCGCTTCAAAACACGCAATCCTCAAAAATAAAAGCAAAAAATCGCGTATTTACATCGTAAAAAATGCACGTTCAATAACGGGAAATCATACTGTACCATTTTCTCTCTCTCGCATGCGAGTTCTTTATTTAAAATTTTTATCTTTAACATCGAGATGCAAAAATTACGAAAGAGAGAGAGAGAGAGAGAGGCGCGAAGAAAATTTGAACAAATAAGCCAGGAATATTTATTAACTTTTGTCGGTCCCATGAATATATTTGTTAGACATCATCTATCAACTCCCCGAGGATAATAGCTAGCTAACTTACGTGTACGTCGCGATTCGCAATGTCGCTGTCAGTAGATTCGCTGCATACATTTCGGTTAACTAAAATGAGTACCGTGCAGATTTCTCTTCTCTCGGGAATATTCAAAAGTTCGCACCGATGTGATGTTGCTGCTCATTGTTAGCTGCGATATATTTGCGCAAAAATAACTTTGCTAAATATTTCAATCAATATTAATTATTTTTATGAATGCAATTTGTTTATTTCAATAATAACATTAATTTTTCTTATAGATTTATCAATATTTTTATCGCAAATATAATAATTTCCTGTAATAATATGTATTGATTGAATGTATTCGATGAACAATTTGCATTTAACAATCGAAGAGAGAAATTAATTATTTACACCTGCGCGCTAATTAATGATTTTCATAAATGTAACGCGTAAACATTTAGAGAAAAAGCTGTCAAAACTAGAATAATTGTACATTGAAAATGCATAAATACGGAACAATACATTTCATTTTTTGTTTTATTTTTGTTTGTGACAATTTTTTAATTTGCGGAATATTCATAACAACTATAAATTCTCAGTAACATTATAATTATATATTCTATATTATGCAGATTTTTATATAAATAAGGGAGTTTTGTATCAAAATATAAATTATATTTTCCAAACATATTTTTTATATTTTGCATTTTGGTGGAGTAAAAATATTTATTGATATTTGTTTGAGTATTTGTCAGAGAATATTTGCGTATCGTGGAAAATATACAATAGCTCAACTGTTCAAAAAGATTATGTAGATTCAAGAGACATCGAGAAACGTACAATAATGGCCTACAATTTGGTTATCTGCCAAAAATACTTTCCTTTGAAAGAATCTTCGAATTTGACAGAATCAAAATATTTTATTAATATAGGTAAATTCTCTCTTCCCAAAAATCGAATGATATATATTTTATACCACATGCGTTGTTACTTATAAATATTTACATATTAAAGTAAAAGCTGTAACTTGCATTTTAAAAGTGCATTTTACGATATAATGTTCTTATCTTGCTTCTCTCCATACCACTTCATGAAAAATACAGCGGACGCAATTCGAGCTTTTCTCAAAAGCGAAGGATAAACATCACGACTCGCTTTATTCCCACGGGCAGAGACAGTATTTTTCTTAGCCGATTGCACGAATGTTGGCATGATTTCTCTTAGGAGTCTACTAAAAATTAAAGACTTTGTTTTGTTTATTCTTATAAATAAATGCTTTGGTGACAGAAATATAAAAGCAAATCTTAAACAAATGTTACGCTTGTAAAATATCGAAAATTCAAATTATTATACTATTTAACATTATAATTTAATTATTCTAGATAATTGATACAAATACAATAGAGAGAAAATTTTATAAAATATTTTTGAGTAACATTTATTTTTTAAATATACATTTTTTTCTTTGTAAGTAATTTAAGCATTGTGCTTGTATTTCGATTTGAACAGGGTGCGGCTTTTGACTAAAAATACCGTTTAATTACGTTAAAGCAAATGACACAGTATGATACTTCACAATAATTTCGCAGCGCCGTGTAATTTCGAACTGATTAGCGATCGGATGACGCGTTATCGCTGATTGTATACAATAGGGTGACGCGCGATTCGAGATTTTTCCAATAGTCCGTATATCTACTAATTCGCTATGTCTGCATTCGCGAGTGCCGTTGCACTGGTGTGCGAGTGCACACCGGGATGTTCAAGTGCCAGTAAACGCGAATTCGCAAATTTGCGGTTCTCGCACTTTGGAGTGCAGCAAATGCGCGTCATCGAAAGCGCTTCCGCTACAGTGTTCAACCTCCTAATAATCACGGTCAGCCGTTATTATCGTTATTATCAGAATTTCTATCGCGATTATTTTTTTGTCATGAGCTGAACGATATATCGACGTTTTGAGGCACGTCGGTGTATAAGTAGAGAAATATTTAATAACTGCTTACGATTAAATTGTCTCTCAAAGGGTTAAGAGAACAATGTCGGATGTCCTAATAATTGCATTTAGCGTTAGCCGCAACAGCGTAATGCGCTTCATTATAATCACTATAGCCGCGACAGTCATCGACGATCGATCGCGCCGTTAAATGAGGATGTTCAGTGGATCCCGTCATTAGCGACTGATTTATTAACGGAAAACGCTTGCACGCGGCCGCGATTTAACCGCCCCGTAACAATGGAAATCACCGTCTAAAATCACGATTCAACACTCTCTTCTCATTCAATTGCGTAGCGGAAAAATTCATTATGCCGGCGAACTCGTAATCGCAAACATTATTTTTCATCCCTCGACGTTGTTGCGAATCCCGACCGTATAAGATTAATGTTCCTTCCCTTACGACGGATTCGTCATTACCCAGGCACTGCTCGGCGACGGCCGTGTAATTGGCCGTGTACGCCAGTCGTCTTCCTTTTGTTTCTTTTACATTTATTACAAACCTACCCTGACCTCGCACTCCCATCGAGAATGGATTAATGCTCTCTCTTTCCGCCGAGAGAGTGGATCTAATTGAAGGAGATCTGGAAAATTGACACTGCACGCCTTTTAACCCGGGCCGTTTGTCAGGCACAGTTAACAATCTCGTAATTTCGGCTTTTTTTTCCTCTCGATATCCTCCCTCGAACGCGCGTGTCAGCTCACCACAGTCACGAACTACTTTTTTAGGAGAAATGACGAGGTACTCTTCTAAAAAAAATAAAAAAATAAAAAATTTTTATAAAATTATTTATTTTAGTATAGTATCGTTATTATTATTTACTTTCCTTGTTTATTATTTAATTTATTTAACTGTGATATATATAGAGAGTTACAATTTGCTCGTTCCATTGTTCGAGATAATCTCAGAACCGATTAGAAGAAAATCTTTCACTAATGGATAGCTTATAGATTTTCCTGAGTGACATAAGCTATAAAGCTTCGGCGTGTCCGATAATATTTTTTTGAGATAGTAAAATAATATATTTGAATGCTGCTATAATTTAAATTTTATGTTTGTATGTTAGAGACAACGTAACTTGAACATCAACTACTCCGCTGTTGTGCATCGGTGTTGGTGAGTGAGATAAACTTATTTAATTTTAAGGTAACGAATTTATATATATAATTGTAGAATTTATATATAGTTGTAGATTGGTAGATTATGTAGCTTGTAGGTAGATTCGATGCCTTAAAATAGACAGACTAGAATGAATTAGATCAAATTTACATAGATTGCACTTTTGATAGATGCCTTTAATATATTTAATATACATAATTAAAGCATATTATACATATAAGTGTAAATTAAGATATAAATTAAAGAAAGACGTAAATAATTTCAATTCAGATTTTATTTATTTATTTTATTTCAAGAGAACGCACTTGTATATTTATATAAAGAAACTGAATAATATAATTATTTTATATAAAAAAATTTTAAGAATAAAGGATCAAAATATGTCATATATAATTTTTAGCAAAACTTTATTTTTTATATTTTTCATCTATTATAAGTGATTAAGAGAAATGGTTTATTTCACAAATATTTTGAAAAATAAATGCGATATGTCCTGGTTTATACAAAATGCTCGCGTGCACTCTAGGAAATAAAGTATAGGGTGTAAAGGGTAAAATTAAACAACATTCTTCAACGTATACTTTATTAAATTCTCGTTTATTATATTTAAAATAAAATTATATACTGTGGCAAGTAGTATGATTATTTTTACAAATACGCCCTGTTGCATGTTATTTTATTAGAACATCTTTATTGTCGCGTCATAGACCTGGTCGCTGGTTCACATCGCAGTCACAGTATTCGGATCGATATAAAAAAGTATAAGGTCACGCTTGCACCGAACAGTACCTGCCACCCCGCGAGCTGTATTTTCGTTTGCATAATGACGCGCGAAAAAAGCGATTCATTTTCGCGCGAATCCGCGTCGAGAATTAATCGTCCGAAGACGCGATCGACTGTTTCGAGAAACGTAAAGCGGGGCGAGAGAAAGAGAGAGAATGGGAAGAAAGGGATACGTAACGAGCGAATTAATTGCCAAGAAAAATACCGCCGTGCGGTACGGTTCGCTTCGCAAATTAATGCGAAGCATTATTAATGGTTTGCTTATTCGCGGAGCATGATCGCTGCTCGCGCGAGAAAAATAACTGCATCACAATGAGCAGGAAAGAAACGTTCTTTCGGCTCCGCGTCAAACGAGCTCGGAATATCGCATTGCTGAGTATAAATTACCTTCCACCTGAGATTTATCGTCTCGCGCGAGTGATGCCTCTCGCATGAGAGGTGATAATGAGGGTTGAAAGGTGCTCTTTCCTCTCTCGCATCCTGTTTAAATCCCCTTTTCCGCTCCTGTTTAAATCGCGTCCACAGATTTCGATTTAAGGGCTGAATAACTCCAGAACATGAAATTGGAAGAGATTACAACTCCGCGTGAAAAGCCGTCAATACTTGTCAGGATGAACGTCGATTTGGATTCTCCTCTTCTATTAGGGTGGGCTCTTTCAATTTTGCTTTTGCTTAAGATTAGAATAGATTAGACTAGAAAAGCTTAAGATTAGACTAGAAAAAGATGATATATTTTTGTACTATTGTATTTCAAAATTTATATCTATATTTTTTTTTTTTTAAATTTATTTTTGAATAAACAATATTTCATATATAAAGGAGACAATATTTTTTTCTATGTTCTCTTAACATGCTTGATTCATCTATACCCTCAATTTAATTCTGACGATTGTTTATTTTTACAACACGACAAAATAAACGATTATTTTACACGAATGATAGATACCAATCGAGAGTTTCTGCCATGATAAAAATGTTGTAGTTGTTTATTTGTACCTTTGAAAAAATAACAAAAATATAGAACGCAAAGAATAATATTTTGTGTTTTTTTATTATACTGTTAGCGGTGAATAATTCGTAACGGGAGACATTAAGATTTTTCTGTCTCCACCGTCTTTTGAGAAAGTGCATACATATTATATAAAATTGATCACGTTCGAGATTTCAAGCCAAAAGTTTCCTTACTTAAAGTTTAAATAGAGCATAACTTAGTGTTAGATCGAAAACAACGATTGGTCGAATCCAAATTTAAGATGAACTTTAAGTTTAAGTAGTCACTTAAAATTTAAAGTGACACGTTGCACAATTCTTTAAAGTCTAGAATTGCTCTGATGTGTCTTTGATAATTATAAGTTATAGTTGATTTGTCAGAAATATTTTACCAAAACAAATTGACAATGAATATATATTCTACAATAATTATTATCGTGAAAATATATAATAAAATAATGTCTCATATTTTATATAATATATCTCTCATTATTGTTAGATTGACGTAGAAACTCTTAAATATTTATTTAATTTTGAATATTCTCTCTCTCTCTCTCTCTCTCTCTCTCCGTTAGAGTAATTATAATAATGTATTTGAATTATTCGACAGCTATGATATATATATATACTTCGTTTGAAATGAATAAGTCATTATTTAAATTTTTTATTGAATATATCTGGTTTATAAGAATCACAAGAGACAAAATTGCAGTTTGAAATAACAATGTGCTAGATAGACGTAAATGAAGAGAGAAAATGCGAGATAATAGTCTAAGATGTATATGATATTCATATATGTTTTATTGTATGCCGAAAATACTGAGATAATTTCTCGATGCCTAGATTTTTCATCAGAAAAAGTATCAGAATTGTAATATGTATGGCCGTCGGTCTCTCGTTTCCGCCAGAATTTTCAGGCGTTTTACAAAGAGGCGGAATTCTCACGTCGCAAAGAATCCGTCGTAGACGTTGCAAGCTTCTTCTAGTACCGGCAATGAAATAAATCGTGCGAGAAAGATGGCGACCAAGAGGAAAAAGAGAAAATATAGAGAAAGAAAAAGAGGCGAAATCGATGGTGAAATCATATATTTTACTCAAACCTTGATTATTACATTATTATCATTATTATTATTATTATTATTATTGTATATAAATTTTAAAATAATTTGATATTTTAACAAAAAGAAATAATTCTTAATAAATCATAAGAAATCTCACGGAGCAAGAAATTCTCAAGCCAGCAGGTACGAGTAATCGTTCCAGATTCTAGAGTCATTATATTATTGTCTTTCAAGATGGGATTGCAATAGCATCAAAAGAAAGTATAATTATTATCTTTAAATAATTTTAACTAATTATCAGTTTTAGCGATTACTTAATTTTTACTATTAACGACTTATAAACGTACAAAAATGTGAAGATAATTTATTTAAATAGATTAATCGTACGACTTATTTATTTCAAATATTGTAGATATCGGAGCGATAGGAAAATAGCAATTTTAATTTATTTCGTAATTTATATTATTGGCGACAATTATTTTGTTAACAATGTTTATTGAATATATTTCACAATTTAAATTTTTCGTCAATATCTAATTTATTATCATCTTTGAATTGTAAAAGTGGAGTAACACTCAAATCGTCAGATCGAATAATTTAGATAATGGAAAACAATGAGATGCAGCTCTTTTCGTTATTACTAATTAATTAAAAATATCAGGAACAGCATATTCGCGACATGACATAAATATTTTATAAAGCATTAAATATTTATATTTGAGATAGTGATGTTTTGGGATAACAAGAAACCTTTGCTATCATATCATGTGCACTACGTATGCAAGGCAGTCGTACGACATTAGTTGTTAGACCTCCAAAATATGATCATTCTTTATGAAAAATTAGTGCCTTAATAATTAAAGATTTATAAACGTATCAAGGTAACAACTATTTAACGAAATAAATATTTGATGCAATTTAGGGAGAGCAATTTAAATAGAATATATTTAAGATTTATAAGATTGATGTGTCATATTAAATTGTCAATTTTAATAAAAATTTTTTACAATTATTAACATTATGGCTGACAAAATTCTTAAATATTTATAATTGATAAGTAAATTTATAACAATAATATAAAAATAATAAAATTTTAATTGTTAAAATAATTATCTAATTAGAGTCTAATTTAAATGCAAAATATTTCGAGGATATAGAATCTGTTGTTAGAATACAGATTAAATTTTGTATATGTTGCTTGTACAAAAAAGTGAGTAAAAGACTAACATCTAGAGAGGAAACGTCTTATATGTACATAATACATAAGTACAACATGTATCTCTTGCTATCTTCCTCTTTAATTCTCGACTATGCGTAACGATAACATCGAATTCGAGCCAGCGTCTGTCAAGGATTGGAAATCTTCCGTTCCGGCGAACTCCGATTCCTTCGAGACCGATATAACCACGTGGCGTGACTTAAATGTGAAAGAAAATACGCTGTGCTCGCACATGCTGAGATAGGTGAATCCGCGTTCCCCGTGGATTTTTCCACCGTCGTTTCTCTGTCAATCCGTATTTATCGGACATATGGTCGAAAACTCGTGTATATTTCGAACATCAAAAGGGGATTTCGGGTGACAATAATGTTTAGTACGCAAAGTTTTTTCTGGTTCACTTACAGATATCCTATGTGTGTTTCCTTAAAAACACGCGAGATATAGTATAGCTTAGAGATTAACTTACAAGATTTAAATTCTTTAAATCTGTTAAACATAAAAATATAGTAAATTTGGTAATTAAAGTAAAATTTTTAATAATAATAAAAACAAAAATTAATAATAATTGATGATTTATCAATCTGTCGTTTGGTTTAAAGACAAACGCAATGTATAGAGAATCCACGGGTAACCACTTTCGACAAAGTAATCGATAAGATCGGTGTAGCGATTTCTTGTTTCGAATTTTTCGACGGAACCTCGAGAAACAGTTTGAAAAGTTAACTTTTGGCAAAAGTTTGCGGCCATAGCCAAACTACCCTGCGTCGCGCTAGTCTATTTGTCGGTTTCGAGGTATTGTTTCCACGATCGATTTTATCCACATTACTGACAGCTGCACCCATCGGTAGCATATAAAAATGTCTGAATATGTGAATACATGAAAATCTGGTAAATTGTATATAAGATAGCAATATGAATGCTATATGAGTTTATAAAGAATATTTATTATAATTTGAGCGCAAATTCTTTGACAAAATGTTATAAATATGTTTATTCGTTTAAAATTTCTCTTTATAAGCATGTAGACGTAAAAATGCTAGCTTGATACAAATATTAAATTAAGCATTAATTTCCGGATGGAGATTAATGACGTAACGTGTAAATACCTAATGTTCAAAGAGTCAATCGTTGACAATAGAAACGTTTTATTATTAGCAATTAAATTTACGCGTTTCGCGCAGATTTGCACGGGTAATTACAATTTGTAATTATTTCGAAGCTCGACTGACACTAAGGTAAAAACATTCAAACTGGCTAATAGAATTTCGCTGTGAATAGCAAACTGTGCTATCTCACTGAAACTCATTGTGTCGCTTGACATTATTTTAACGTGCAATGTCTCTTTTTTTAACATAAATTGCCTTAGCGCAAAAATTATTTATAATTATTTACAATATTATCATCATTACTTTTGTGCAATGTGAGTAAATTCGGATCGGCACTGTTAACATCTCTTGATCTCGATAATAATGTATAGTCGGCCAATGAATTAATCCGATATTGCCATGCACACTGCAAAGCTATTGCGGCATTTGAAGTATGATAAATTTAATTATTACAGTATATAATTTCGTAGTCGCGTTTGTTATCGTATAAAATTGAAACGATTGTTAAGCAACATTCATCAAGTATCAGATATACGAAATTCAATTAAATACTCGTGTAACAATTATTATAACCGAATTAAAGTCTACTACGATCGGCAAATAAAATCGAAGTGAATCGAATTTTACTCTCGCTAGTGGCCAGTATTATTTTTGTATTCGATACAATTTCGCCAATGGTGAATTTATTCCCTCAAAAGGATTGATGTGTAAAATTGATATTAGTTATTGTGTAAATCACGCAATAAAGATCATTTCATCTAGCTATTTTTTTATTTCGAATTGGCTGCTATCCATTTTATGTTGAAAAGGTATTTTTATGATTGCTCATGCAATATCGGCACATAAATTCTATCGAATATTTATATTTCATATATGCAGAAATTCTATCAAATGTTTATATTCCATATACACAAAGCAAGATATGTAAAAAGTGTTTATTTTGTTTATTATTGTTTTGTTATTTGTTTTAAGCAGCATAAATGATTTTTCAGTTGCTTGTTAAACAGCATGAAAAAAAACAACTATAAATCTCTTCTTTTGAACTATATATATGCGAAATTTAATGCATATTACATGTAGAAAAACATTTCCGCGTTATAACGATAATTGTTCCATTAATGATTCTGCGCCATTCTTCTTTTTCTGTGCTGTTCTTAATTTAATTCTATACTTAATCATCAGAATTTCCGTGGTTTTTAATTAATTTTCTTGCATACACACACACACACACATATTTGCACGAACTTGTATAAAATATTAATAAAAATGTGTAATTGCATTTTTTTGTTTACTATTAACAGTATTAACAGTGGCACATCAATGTTTTTTGCATTTACTGAAAACTGAAATACGAATATGAACGCTAATAATTGAAAGTTAATTTAATGACAAAGTCGTCGTCTCTGTCGGACGCTTTCTGAATGATCCGCCGACGGAATTCGCGACTTGTCAAACATTTAGCATTCTGCCGTACAAACGAGTCGCATAATTAGATATACCGAGCAGTACGTGACCAGCATAAGAACTTATTTAATTATTCGAAATAGTGAAATATCTGCATGTGTATTTCCGGACGATGTATCGCTCGAGAGGAGATCAGTCCGGATCGTGCTATTTCACAAGATAATTAATGGCTACTTTGGACTAATAGCAGAGTAACACGATCACGTGGCAGGGTTACAACGCAGATGGCCATTACTAGATTTAGGGTTGCGGATTAAGGCGGTTGCCGATACGGCTGCGTCTATTTTCAGGAAGACACGAGACAAATCATCATTTCGCATGCGTCGTTCGATAATCCGGAACATCAAAGCTGCTTTTGTCTAGCTGGAAGAATTTCATTGTCAATTTATTTTTTTTTTAACTGCAGATGTTTTTTCTATCGACATGGAAATTTCTCAAGTTCCTGACGGTATCGAATTTATACCGTAAATAAGTAATTTGTTCGTTCTATGGCTTTCGTCAAGAATGTCGATAGCACTTGACTTTAGAAACGAAGACGACAGAGTGAAAGCAGTAACGTTCTTGATTTTCTGGAAAAAAGAATTGCTTTATAATCGACCGGCTGTTTCGTATTCACGCCCATAATTCAGAGCTTATCGCGTGAAAGTTGAAAAACAGATACCATTTTATATGTTAAGTGCCCGAGACGCGCTGCATCTCGGGATATGCATCTTCGGGATAAGCTTCTTTCCGTGTACCGCGGAACATAACTCGAGGACATTGCCGCTCAAAACGTTCTAGAAATGGTTGAACATATCGGGCGATCTTTTTTTCCTTCTCGCTCATAAGACATTTCCGAAGAAGCTGACGTCGCGCGTTCGTAATCTCGGTAATTTCTCAAAATATATTAATAGCTCTCCCTTTCTCTCGTTCTCATTCTATAACAATATCATTTAGTTGTGACACTATTTTATCTTGCGCAAAATACTGACCTACAAACAGAGAATCCCGTTTTGCCAATACAAATGAATAAGATACTTGTTATTATTATCAATTTTCTTCTGAAGGCAATTATATAATTATTTCCTTTTAAGTATTATTTCATTCTATTAAAAGGAAAATAATCGTTCTTCCGATCGCGTATATTTTTAAGATTCTGTATATTTTTCTTTTCAACTTTGCTCTATTCTAATTTGATTTTAAACATATTTAAATTTGTTCTCATTTAAAATTTTATTGGTATTTAAAGATCTAAATTCCCAGACGATGTAAAAAAAACCAGGCATATTTTGCAGCTAAAGAATCTTGCGAAATAAATTTCGAAGCGCACCACAAGCTGCTGCGCTGGGTCATTCGCGGTATAACTGCGTATCTCGAACTTTTACATTTCCGTCTAATTTATGCATGAAATTATCTTTTCGTGGCTGCCCGGTTCCCTCTGACTTGTAGCTATGCCGAGACGACCGCCGATCGTACGGATAACTCCGGTTCAACCGGGCGTGAAATTAATTTTAATTGTTCGTTAATTAGTTCTTAGAGGAACTATGCGCTACATTCGAAAGCACTACACTTACTATGCTACGATTCCGTCTCCTCGGCAAACCGAAACATTAATTCACCGTTCGCTTCCTTCCATATATATGTACATGTAACCACATTAGGTGTTTGCGAATCCACGTGACTGTCAGAAATAAGGTGACGCAGATGACGACATGTTCGGTCTATTACGTAATACAATAATACAGAGAGATCTAATTATTGCACTCTCGTGTATATCTATGTGTGACGTAAGTTGGTATGCATCAAGTTAAGTTTGATTTAACAACTTGCTGTCTGCCTCGAAATTATAGTGTTTTAACAAGTGCTCTTATTAAACTCTTGCATTAAGGTTTCTCTAGACAATTTGTCAAATTTATGATACAATTCAAAATAGAATTCTATTTATAATTTTATGTATATTCGTATGAATACATATATCCTGATATATTGATTTATAAATATTTTATATGTTCAAATATTATTTTTAGAAATAAAATTCTATTTGTGCTTATCGTAAATTATAGATCATTTAGAGAGGTTTTTACTTAAGAATTGTGAGATGAAAAAAATTGAAGAGAAAAAATATCGAAAAAAGTAAATAAAAAATAATTGTATTGACTTAGCTTAATGCGATGTTAAGTACAATCGCATTTTCTGAATTTACAAAAATAAAAATAAGAAGTATTTTAAAACGACTATGGATTCTTATTGGGATGTAATAGCTTAAAAGCACAGCTTGTCAAAAGTTAAGATGTGTGTGTCGGCGTAATCGATTATGTCATGTCATCTTCCGCGTTCTCTAACGTTTCACAAGTTTCCTGCAGAAGTTTGTTGACGTAATTCGGGTCAATCTCGACGAGGGATGCGACGCGTCAAAGAGAGGCGTGGAAGAAAATTAAATTTGCTCTGATCGAACTCGGGTGATCGTTTTTATCACGCAACCAAATTATATGCGGACTGTCTCAAACCTTTATCATATTAAATTTTACTAATAGATTATTTGACCTGTTTAAATTTGCGACCTTTTCTTAATTAAATATCTACGAATGAAATTAGTTTCTAAATTATAAACGATTAAGGTTATTATGTATTCTCACGAATTAAGCTTCAAAAATAAAAGTATAGATAACGATTAATAGGTTTAATTCTATAAAAGTTTCAAAATTTGTGAAGATTGTTCATTGAATAAGCCGCTAGCAAATACGGTATCGAAGCATTATTAGAACAAATGTTTGATGTTATTGATTAATTTTGTTGATCTCCAACTAGTTGTAATGCGTGTTTGCGATTGTGATGGAATGTAGGCGATGCAAGCAGAAGCAACGTCTTAATTAGACTATTGGTGTTCACATGTAGCCTGTGAAAATCTTTTCTTTTCTACATTGCATTGTTATCCATAAACTTGAAAATAAAAAAGTGCAATAATATTCAGACATAAAATGTGGCAAAAAATATAATATTTTAAACCGTAACATTTTTCTCTCTTATTTTCTCCTATTTTCTAGAAAAATGTGAAAACAATCGAATAAATCGAAAGACAGAAACAGATTATCGATTTTTCATTCTTTTTTCTTACGTTTACGCATGGTTTAATATAAGCTCCACGTATCAGAATGAGAATTGAGACAGACTGGATTACGTTTCTCCGGATTAATCGTTTTTCGCGATCCGACACGAATGCAAAGCAAAATAATTTGCGTTTTATTGAGACAGCAGCGTCGTAATTTTCGTATATGTATGAATTGTTGGAACGAGATCTCCGGCATCGTAACAGACGGTCGCACTGCAGCAACTATTTAGATATCGACTATATAGTGCTGTGTAAGCAACGATTTCGATTCTACCCCCTTCTCCGTTTCTATCTATATCCCCTGCATTTCTCTATTCGTCCCTGTCCTCTCTCTCTGCTGTCGGTTTTTGCACACTGTTAACATTCGATTCGCCACTACCGGGAATTAAATATTCATGAGCTGTACACGCTCCCGAGCAAGCTGCGCGGAACGTAACATCGTCCTCGAAACCCTCAAGAGATTTCGAAAGTTTTATTGCTTTGGCCCGACCCGCGAAACACTTTCGAGCGTTGCGCTTCGAACGGAATCTAGAGACGAATGCAACGGAGTCGTTATTGGACTTTGGTGCTTTCATCGAGAAACTGGAACTTTCGCGTTTTATTATGTATTCCATGGCGCATTAATACCTGCTCTTAGAAACCGCATTGCGTATTTGTCAATGAACTCTCTTGCACTTTTCATTCTTCTCGTCGTATCGAATCTCGCGTCAGCCTCAGCCAATTGATAAAAAATTCCTATGGAAATTGACAATTTATTCTCTTGTAAGGAATAATTGTATATGATCGATATATTCTAACGATGCATACGCTGTAATAAAAAAATGTGTTAACTTGACTAAATCTTTATTATTTTGTTAATTCAACATATAAAAATATTTAAATTAAATGTTACATATTAAATCCAGAGTTGGCAAAATATCAATTAAATTTTTTAAAATTGAAGAAATGATATGAACAGATTTAATTAAAATATTTTGAATTGACGATTAATTTTAGAAAGATTAATTAGAGGTCAAATTTAATGCGAATCTCTTAAGAAAATCGATATAATTTCTCTATTTCCATTAATTAACTATGTGTAACGATTAATAAAATTTAAATAAATTTAATCGAAGATGTTTGATTGATGATATTATAACATGACTGAATTTAAATTTAAATGGAAATAGAGAAATTATATCGATTTTCTTAAGTCAATCATTAATGGACGAGATTAGCATTAAATTTGCTATATTTAATCGTCAATTATATACTTTTTAATTGTTTCTGCTCAAATCAATTGTCAATTGAATTGTCTTCGATTGAATCTGTTTTTTTCAATCGTCCATTAAAGTACTTCTAATTAAAATTAACTCATATTAATCGTTTAATTGAGAAATTTTCAATTAAATTAGCTTGTATTAATCATTTAATCGATCGCTCTCCGATTAATTTCGTTTATATCAATTGTCAATTAAATAACCTTTAATTGACTTCGATCATATTAATCGTTAATTAAGCGATCTTCGATTAATCTAGCTTATATCAATCGTCATTGTAACGATCTCTAATTAATCTTTCTAAAATTAATCGTCAATTCAAAATATTTTAATTACATTTAATTACATCTGTTTGTAATTAAATGTCATAATTAATTTAAAAAGTAATTAATTAATCAGCATCTCTGATTAAATCTAACAAAGCATATATTTGACTTAAATACTACTATATATATTCGATTATCAAAATAGTGATTTGGTTGAAAAATTTAGTCAAATTAACACTTTTCTTTACTGTGTACAAAAATTTAATATAAAAATTGTAGACGTATAGTATAGAATGGAAAATGTTCAGTTTGTTATGCCGTAATGTTTGCATGTGTAAACTTTGCAGAAAAACTTCCGTCTGGAATTCTTTCTGGGAGAATTTCGAAATATATTATTACAGCTCGGAATCAGGTGCGAAGCACAAGATTTTTAAACTTGCTAGTTTTTTAAACTAGTTCGTATGGAGTTCTTTATTTCACTGCACTTTCTATAGCGCATTTATTCTTTCGCGGTTATTTTTTCCCGTTCGTCGTAATTTTATCGACGGTGTAACGAGTTGCTTCATCTCGGTTCTAGAAATACAATTTTCTATTTATGTAGCCAACCTTCTCCTCCTTTTACCAGAATTTCCGATGAATTTTTTTCATATTAGTTTGCACGTAATAATTTGCAATCAAATTAAAATCTTTTTCTACTGCGATGTATTTATTTATCTCTCACAAAGACAATATAAATATTAATATATAATCACCAATCTAAAATATATATATATATATTATATATTGCGTTATGATATATAAATATTATATTAAATATTATATATATACATACATATACATATGTATATATTGTATATAATAAATTTGATATATATTCATGGTATTTTGCGACTGTTCTAATTAAATTCTATTCAATTTTATCATCGAATTGAAAAATATTGAAATTTTTTACATTTGCAATCGCGTAGTGACTAATTTCCATACCTCTATTTGGTGCGCCTCATCGCAGCGCTTAAATCTCAATAAGTAATGTGCATTGAATGACGAATCATCCCTTTCGTGAATCAAGCTGTCAATTCTCGTTTAATATATAAACGATGAGCGCGTCGAGACGTTCAACCACCAAGAGTTATCGGACGTTTAAAACGGAAATAAAACCGAATTACCCGCTATAACACGCTCGCACCTTTCAACGATCGTAATGAATGGAAATCACCGTGACCGCGAAATTATATTGCAATCAGCATTCGATCGAGATTAATTTCATGCTGAAATTGGCACGTAGATCGGCTCTCGTCGAGAGATGCAGAGTGAATGAGAAACAGAAGGAAGATAGAGGTGGCAAAGCGCGAGCTCCGTCGAGGATAAAAAGTGCGGAAATGCGGAGACGCGTGGCCAATATCGTGATATATGTGTTTTAATTCTGCGGCCAAGCCGTCTTTTATTTATTGGCTTTGGTTGCAGGATATTGCGACAGGCTCCGTCACACTGTGCCCCACCTTTTACCATCGACACCCGCGTTCTTCCTCTCTTTTTTCCTCTCTTTTTCCCTATTCGTATCAGGTTCCGCTCTCGCAACCGCGCATTAATTTTCTCTCTCTCGTTTTTTTTTCTTTGTTCCTTTTTCTCTCTCTCGATACGCCCGCAAACATGTTCGCGAAATTTGTCGCCCGTCCAATAAATTTGCAATATGCGTAATGGGTTGAGCGAGTGAAAGTCGATGGCTCGGCTGTGGCGAACATAACTGCAATTTTCCTCTTTCTCGCTTCTCCGTTCAACGAAAATATCGAATCGTGCATAGATTTGCAAACGGGTTCTTCTCGCGCATTACGGATATAAAGATCGAGCAACACGGTTGTGACCCCGTTGATGCTTGAAATCGGCCCGCTTGCGGTCTCTAGATTTATGAAATATGCCGCGCGCGAAATCGTATATAAATCGGAAAGGAATAATCGATAAGTGCGGCATGAATTACTATTATCGTTTGAAATCAGTATCTATCATGGCGCAATTCATTTATAACGACTACGATGATATATATAAATATATAAAATTAATTAACATTTTTTATCTATGTAATTAATAGATATAATGTTTTATAGACGAGACTATGGTTGAAGTTTAATTTAAATTCTTCTCGTTTATTGAAGAAAATAACAATTCTCGAGGAATCTTAAAATAATAATTAATGAATATCTCGCAGAAAATGTGGATATATATAATAATGAAAAAAGTATAGTGAGTTTGATATAGCGCGATGCCCGAATTATTACTCATACAAAACTCATCTGAATACCAGAAACAGAAAATACAAACGAAACGACAAATGCAGAAAAGTTTGTCGTAGAAAGAAAGTATCTCTCGTTTCCGTTGTCATGCCTCTAATCACCGACCTTTTCATCTCGTCTCTCTCTCTCTTCTCCGTTCCCGAATAATTACATGTCCGCAAAAAAAAAAAAAAGAAAGAAACACGTCATGTAACGTTTACAATTTAAAGTTCCGCAACAGCTTTATACGTTAAACAAAAATTGAATTTGGGGTAGGAAGAAAAAATTATTTTGAGTAAGATCTAATTAAAGATACCGATATATTGAATCAATTTGTAACATAAAGAAGCGCAATCTACTCACTGATAACGCATCTTAAGCCTGCATCTATCAACGATGTATAACATTTCAAGCCCGGGTAGGAGGATACTTGTAAAATCGAATGAACCGTGCACGCTAATTCGCGATCTAATTAAAGTTCCCGCGGACTTGACGCCGTGGAGAGCAGTAACGGCCGGCAGTGTTTACGCGATCGTGGCTGCCATAAAAGTTTCAGCGTTATGGATTAGCATAATAATATTCGTGCGGTATTGCGAGGGAAGGCTTCGAATCGCCCAAGGGTGGTGCAGAGTAATTCGCTTAACCACTTATATTTAAGTACCCTCCGATGCATAATCCAATGAATTCTATTAGCTCGAGGTAAGTCACGGGAAAAAGAGGGTGGCGATATCGCGGGGATGGATAAGTAGTTTGTCGTTGTAGGAGAAGGCACGGTTCTTATTTCACGCATTCATAGGCGACATATTGCCGCGCGAGGCGCAGTTTCGTTTAATTACAGCGATAATACGGCGCCTGCTTCTCGCGGCAAGGCGCTGTTATTAATTACCGGAATAATTAAGTCGTCTTCGAACGATATAGTAATTTCGCTTCACGAGTTTATCGCGCGATGAAGTTCAGAAATAGCATCCCCGTAAGCGAAAAATGTAAAATAAGAATGATGGGCTCCCGTGCACAGCTGGAATGTGCGTTATTAGTATTTCGAAATATCGCACAAACGTTATTTAACGTTGAAATTCACGTCGAACAATAATTTTTATCTCATAAAATTTATTCAATCGCATTATTTAATCCTATCGAGCGTCAGAACAACATAACGAATATACGATGCGCATATATTTGCGTAAAATGTGTAGTTTTAACGAAATATTGACGTTAAAGGACGGATAGGTATATCGTCGCTGAAATATTGTCACTCACAATTAGATTGTTCGATAATAAAATTCAGATTGTTTTGGGCGCAGAAGACTACTGAAAAATATTAGCGGTGACTGTGAGTCAGGTTGATGGAAGGAAGTAAATCGGCCGAGATTAAAATATGGAATATTTGATAGAGAACGTCCATTTTCCGTTCCGTTCCGATATTGACGGTATTCTTTCGGTTTAATAGTTCCATAATACAATTCCATTATGATCTTCCACACTACCGATTGCATCAGAATTTCATTTTGTGCCCTTTTCCCTCGACGCTGCAGATTCGAGTTCATTCAGAAACTATTGTTTTCGCGATTGTTTAATGGATTCGCCCTATATATAAAAAAAAGGAAGAAAAAAATTGAAAAATACAAATTTATTTCAGCGCTTGAAACCAGCTGGTGATTCGAGAGATTTTCGGCAGAGAGTCAGAGATATTCGTCCTTTTCACGCATATTCAATATTTTATCTTATTATGTATTTCATTTCTACATGTTGCGAAAGCTATTCTGAAATTTACTTTTTTTAAAGTAATTTTAAAAATTAATTTTCAAAACTTCGCTGTATAGTAACATCGCGCGAATATCAATATTAATTTTTAAGGTACCCTCTTTATTTGTATATAATGGGAATTTTCATTTATGGAAGAGCTACTAATTTCGTCGGTTTGATCCGTGGCATACGTGTATAACGTAACCTGGCAGACTGAAACCACTTCTAAGACGGCTCGAGGTCGTAGTGCGGCCACAACCACACAACACACATACGCATACACACAGCCACACACACATATAGTGACCGCATAAATCACGCTCATGCACGAGATGAAGCTCTGTGCCACGACTGACCGCCCCGTTTTCTGATTTACGATCCCGAACTTCGTTTCTCGACCTCTTATCTCGGTAGATATTTTTGGGCGGGAAAAAGTGCGGACCTGTATAACTCTAAAGTGCGATAAGATCGGAGAAAAATCTTACGGTGATCAATGCTCTAATAGCAATTCGTCGTCTGTAAAAGATTTCGTCGTATGAGAAATCAGGTAATAACTTCCCAATTTATATTTTTATACGATTTTTCTCACTAGTTCTCGTCAGGCACGATTCACTTATTCATGAGCTGCAATAGATCATTTATTCTTATCGAAGGAACATTGATAATGAACTGATCGATCGTGGCGCTAGAATATGTTTTATCTAATATTTCTGCAAAAATCGACAAGTGACAAATTCGCATAGAACTTTGTCATTCTCATGAAATAACACAGTTAAGAAAAAACCGTGAAAGTCGACATTTTAGGCTATCCTTTATCAGCATTTCTTGCTATTAAGTAAGATTGTTAAATGAGCAAAAACATTTCTCACATGCCAGCGTCTACATTTTTGGGTATATATATATATATATATGCATTACATAAATACAAATATTTATTTATTATTTTACACAAATACTAAGTCGGTATAGTCTAGTCTAAGTTGACATTATGACAAAGTAATATGACGTTATGGCTTGCGAGAGTTATGTATGGTATGAAAGATCGCGTCTGTTTGATGTCACAAGCATTGTATCAGGCTAATGCACGCAAGGCACGATACGTGTCACGCCGATGAATAACAAGATTAATGAAAATCTTAATCATAGGAACTTTGAACTTAGGAATACAACAGCGCTCGTGCTCGCGCGAGTCTTTATTAAATATAACCACGTAACAATGTATATATTGCCATGGAACGCTGGAAATTCAACCGAGCTGGTGAATACTCATGCCGTATCACGGTACGTTTTCGGCATTAATATAAATTACAAAGCGGGTCACGCTTGCTTACTGAATATAATTGCAAAGACAATGTAATAAACAAAATATTCGTATGCATCGTTGTCAATAAGATTATTCATTTTTCCCATAAAATAATGAAAAATAATAAATAAAGAATGAGCAAAAAGAGCAGAGAAGAATAATAATAGATAATAAAGACAGCAGAAGATGTGTAAACGATTTTTGAAATATATATTTCCCGACACTTTCTCACGAATGGAAAAATCCTGGATAAACGCAACTTTAATTCCGGTCGATCAATCAATCTTCGTGCAAATACAAGCATTCCTCGATCGCATTGCGATTGCCATTTAGCATGAGGAATACCGAAGTCGCGACAATATCTGTTCTGTCGACGCCATATGGCACACTCGTCGGATAACAAGACTAATGAAAATCTTAATCACCGAGACGTGGGATAGCCGGGTATGCGAAACGGTCTCGTGTGCGCGACCTCTCTCTTTCTCTGCCTGCGCGATTCCCTTCCGGTTCCATTACTCCGGAATCGCGCGATTACGCGCCGCTTCCGCGCGGAACGTTTTCCGGGACGACACCCGCAGAGCGTACCGAGCTGGGCGACAGCGACAGGCTTCGGCTTTGGTAGAAGCTCGTACCAATTTGGTCCCGCGTCGGTCTCTTTCCAACCTACACGAGGAATAAGCGCCCGCGAGATTCCCGTCCTGCTTCCGTACGGGTAATACTCTGGACAGAGCGGAATCGCGCTTGTCAGCCCGGTTACCGCGAATAATGGATGCGACGGTAACTCACGTTAATGAAGCGTGCCATTTACATCTTCTCCTCCGTCTCTACCACTGTCACCTCGCCTTTCCTTCTCTACGTATTTCGTGCTTCACGGATAACACCTCGACTACCGCGCTCGCTCATGTCAGCCAGTTCCAAAGATGGAACGTCTTCAAGGGTGCCTCTGCCGCGTTCAATTTCATCAGTCGGCTTGTGCCACCTCCCTTTCTTCATCGACGACAGAAACGACGGTTGCCAAGAGGCGAATGGCGGATTCGATTGGCGAGAAAGCCTATTCAGGACAATCGGCTCCGCAGTTACACCCATTCGTGATGCTCGAAGCGGGGAAGTCCGAGGATGCTGACAGGGTTTGATGAGAGAGGGTAGCGCCGCACTCCAAGGAATCACCGATGATCCTTGAATGCCGGCCCGCAAATTCGAACTGGTACGAGGATGTCCGCCGATTGATTGATAACACGCTGCTGGATATCGCAGCGATGTTCGCGTCGAGAAATGAGAAGAGGATGTCTGTCGATCGGCCGCGTTGGAAGATGGAATAACATCGTATCTCGGAACATCTAACGCTCTCTTTTACATATTTCTAAGAAAATTGATTGCAAGAATTTATCATCAATTTTATTACGTACCGTCTATCTATCTATATAACACTCGTACGATTAAAACTGAAATGCAAATGGAGCGAAAAAGTTCCTTATTAATAAAGTAAAACTCTTCTCTCGACCGTACTGGCGAGACGTCTCTCATAACTCGTCTAAGAGTCTTAACGTGTTGGCAAACCGACACTATGTTCGTTCTTGACATCTTAAAATTATAATTTTATTTTTATTTTCACAAATCACTTGATAAGGACTCAAGGAAGGGTCGAAACGTTGTGATTTAATAAATAATATTTTCCAGTACGGTCGAGAGAAGAGTTTTACTTTTTTAAATTCTGTCTGGCGATTCTCAAATATCTACGTTTATATTTCCTTATTAATATTGCATCGATCTTTTGATCATCGAATCTAAGAGCTGTTCTGCTTTAAAAGATTAAATCATTCCAAGATCGTATTGGGTAGAAACCTCGACTCTGTGTTAACACGTAAAACACTACCTGGAATTGTACGACGGTCTTGGGGAAACTCGGCAGCAAGGAATGGGAGGACGTACACCACCGGGACGATCTCTTTAGCTCTCGAAAAAGCCTGAAAAGAATAGGAAGGAAGGCCAGCACACACAAGGCAGCCCTTCCTCGTTCCTTCACCTCGTCTACGCCGATGGAGCGAGAAAACTTGCAGACTCGTTGGATACTAATGGCGTCTCGGGCGTCGAAGTTTGATTCGAAGGAGGCAGGTCCCTGGGGCGCAGGACACGACGCGACTGCGAAAATCCTTTTCGGGTCTTCAAGAGCCGCGAAGTTCGACGCGGACCTGAACGCGAACGGTTTGTGCCTCGCGTAGAGATCGAGAAGCCGCTGCAACTTTTCGCGATTTATTTCGTTGCGATTGATGCCCCCGCTTAGAAAAGGAAAAACCGCGCGGAATTATTGACGGTAGTCTCACGTCGCGATTCTCGATCAAGAGGAAAGACCCTTTTCGACCGACTCGTTGCACGCCGTTATTCCGGAATTTCGAGAACTCGCCGGCGAAGTTAAAGGAAAACGATTCTATCTCTCGAACTGGAGTCGACTTGAAATGATACATCTTTTTCTCTTCTTCAATAACACGTAAATTAATGTATATCTCTAATATATATTTTTAACGACATACATATATTATTCTTATCGTATATTTATAGCCTCTTTACAATATAAATTTGCTTCAAGTTACGGTGAATATATTTCGACCAAAGTATGTAGATAATTCAATGAGTCTCGGAGGTCGAAAATTATTATTGAAATTCTACCTCGCCGCGTTTAATTTCAGCAATAAATAGACAAATTTAACAGGTGTGCCATTTCGGATATATAATTTACTCTATCCTGAATATATGTATAAGAACAGTTTTGTAAAATTATTCGTCTCATTTACTCGATACGTAACGAATGAAGGGAACATAGAAGGAATCTCTGTGGATCCCGATGAAAACGACTTGGTAGATAGCATGGCAAATGCGAGACCCTATACCTTCGATTTCCAACTATTCGTAGAAACCCGCCGTCAGCGTGTCGGCGCCGCTCTCTGGGAATACTAATCAAGTTTTCCGACCGTTCGTAATAGGAGTGAAATTAATTCCCTAACTCCGATTAATATCGGGGGAAATACTGTACGCCTAACAATTTCAGGATCTCCTGATACGACGGGCTGTTGTTTGAACGACAATTGATATTGTACGTACCTATGTATGTCGATTATTCCGCACCTTTTGTCGCATTTTCCCTCGCGAGCTTATTAAACATTCCGTAGCAAATATCCGAAGAAAATGAATATATAATATCTATTCTATTTATTAAATTAATTCTTCTTTTTGTGATTGTCGGACAAAATTAGAGAGACTTTTTCTGCCGCATTTTATTTTATATTTTACGGCGACTGGTTTTAATCCATTCGAAAATCGAGTCACATTCGAGATTAATATGCGCAGTAGTTTCTCTACGAGATAGATTATTTGAAACATCGCGAGCTAATAATTAGAACGTTGAGAATCCACCGTTGGAAATAGCGAGCAATTACACATTAATGTAAATGGTGGAATATACACACATGTACACATGTATATCTTTTAATTAATGCAACGACCGCATAACAGTGAAATGGATAAGGGAATAAAGGAATATTTTCTATATGTATTTTTTTTTAATCGATGTAATATGTTTGTTAAGATTGACGTTGATAATCGTGTGATTTAATGAGATTATAAAAAATGACCAGCGGAATTGAAATTTATACAAACGACATTGCGACGTTTACATAATTGGTTGCCCGTTGATATCGTTGAAAAATTTATGAACACGCTAACTTTTTTCCCGCAAATCGTGCTTACAGTTATATCCTTTATTTCCATGCTTCATTTTCCATTTGACATGCAATAATTTAGGTTGTCGAGCTTTTGCAAGCATATCGTAATTACGATACGTGCCGCAGTTTATATTAATGCTATTATCGTTAGCAGTGCGTAGGAGCAATTTCCGATAATTAAGTCGCCGATTCTCTATTTGCTTGCTGCATTATCAACGGTCCATTCAGTTTCTAATAAATCATTCCACATCTTTAATCGAATGTAATGAATTCAGCGTCTATATTTAAATTGAAATTAAACTATACCATAGTTTAATTTCCCAAAACTCTCAAGTTACAAATATATGATAAATATAGAATATTATGTTACAAACATGGATGATTGACGTATGAAATTTTATTTCCTACAAACAACGCGAAATAATGTTAACTTACTCAAGAGATCGATAGGATTATATACGTTATAGTATACAGGGTGTCCGGTAACTAACGGACCAACGATTACAAATGGATTCTTTGGTCAATTTGGGAACGATTTTTCCTCAGCGAAAATGTCAAATAAGGTTTTGCTTATACAATAATTTCCTCCACAAATTTTGCACTTCATATAACTGTCTTCATAAGTGTCTTGAAATGTATCAAATAGTGATTCCCAACGTTCTGTTGAGTTTTCTGAAGTAATGTTGCGATGCGCTTCGTTGTGCTCCCTCCTTAAATGTCTCTTTGCACTGCTTTTTGTAAAACTAAAGATAGCAACGTCTTTAGTACATATAATGCATTTTGCACGTTCAGCATCTTGTCGTATGAAATATTTCCATGCCTAGTCCCAGGCTCTCGGTGAGTGTGACATGATGTTCGTCACGTATTACAGATAGTGTACGACTAAATACAAAAGAAGATTATCTCAAGTAAAAGTACGAAGATAAAAGAAAGAGAAGGTCGCGGAACTATATACATATTATTTTTGCTTAAAAATAAATAATGATATAAAATCTAAATTTCCTCAAAAACTTTGAATTTTAACTATTTGATTACCTACATATTAATCTATATACGTTGGAATATAAATTGAAGAGACGTACATTATTATACTAAATCAAATCATTTTATTTGTGAGACTTTTTCATTTTTAATTACCTATATTACAATCAATTGATAATAATATAATTATTAATAATAATTGGCTAAATAAAGCTGACTCTAATACTTAGATACTGACTCTAATAGAAAGTAGCAAGTGCCATGCGTAGAAGTACATATGATTCTTTATTTAAATAAAAATATCGATACACATTCTAAATCTGCTTAGCATGTTTTAACATTAATGATTCGGTTATTTATTTATAATTGATTAAAGAAAGATTATATAAAGAGTTACACACACACACAATTGCAAATATTAAACAATAAGCGCAAACATATTATTAATAGCAATTTCTCAGAGCATATTTGATTAACATAAATTTTGGTAAACTAATTAATTTAAATCATCAAGTTGATAAAAAGGAAAATGCGAAATAAATTAGTTGAATGTGAAAATAAATAAGATATACGTTATAATAGTTATCTGATAAAATTATTTGATGTATACAATTTATAAAACTTTTATTTTCGGTATTACAACAAACAAATGATAATTATTAATGACAATTAATAATTATATAAATAATTAATAATTTAATATGATTATAATAATAAAAATTTTCAGTAAATCTACCCTAAGTTACATATCAAAATGACAAATACAGATCGTCATCAGGGATATACGTTTGCTTCTTTTTCATCTTTGAAATTATTTAAATTATCAAGCTCAAAATGTTTCTTACTGCAGCTTTTTACTGCAACTGATTATTGTGGTATAACAGTTTCAGCATCTTTTTTAAAACTTAAAGTGCTTGAATTGCTGAATGATCTGTACAGAATAAAAAGTAACAATTACTGGATTAATCAATATTTTAAAATCATATTCAAATCTTATATTAATAATGAAACATATTTATTATTCAAGTCCCTTCAAAAACTTAAATATTCGATATTATGAAAAATTTGACACTCAAATATTATCCAAAAACAAAAATAATTGTTGAATTATTTAGTCTTTGTATTTATACATAACTTAGAAAAATTGCGAATTATTACAAATTGTGTGTATCACGAATTATAATAAATTACCAACTATAAGATTAATAAATAGTAGGCAAATTTAAATTTAGAATTAGCTAACAATAAGTAATCATTTTAATATAGTATTAACTAAGAAAACTGAGATTCTAATGCTTATAATACTTGTACAGTTCAAATTTTACACATCCGACTTGAATATTTATATTTATGATATACATATGCTAAATATTTGAATAGTTAAATATTATACACAATTTTATTCATTGTACGTAAACGCATATGTGAGTAATATGAAGAAAAACATAAACTGTAATACTTACTGCTTTTTCTATTATTTCGTTAAAGTTAGATTTGAAGATTCATCATATTCCCCTGACATTGGCTAAAATGCTGTTTGAAAACAGGAAGACGCGTGTCTTGAAAAATCCTTTTACATTTTGTGCATTGTCGTGTCTGCCAAAATGTGATATATTGATTAAGATGTGTAACCATAAAGTCGTGATCTTCCTTTGTTATATCGTGCACTCTATCTAAATGTTGTGTGAGTTTTTCCTGTTTGGTCATACAATAATCTCTTCCACAAATTCTGCACTTCATATAACTGTTTTCATTGTCTTTAATTGTATTAAATAGTGATTCCCAACATTCTGTTGTGTTTTCTGAAGTAATGTTGCAATACGCTTCGTTGTGGTTTTTACTTAAATGTCTCTTTGCATTGTGTTTGGAAAGAATAAAAGAAACAATTATTGAAGTACATATATTGCATTTTGCATTTCTATCATTTATTTGTGTAAAATATCTCAATGCCCAGTCCCAGGGTCTCGGTAAGTGTAACATGATGTTCGTATTACAGATAGTGTACGACTAAATACAAAAGAAGATTATCTCAAGTAAAAGTACGAAGATAAAAGAAAGAGAAGGTCGCGGAAATATATACATATTATTTTTGCTTAAAAATAAATATTGATATAAAATCTAAATTTCCTCAAAAACTTTGAATTTTAACTATTTGATTACCTACATATTAATCTATATACGTTGGAATATAAATTGAAGAGACGTACATTATTATACTAAATCAAATCATTTTATTTGTGAGACTTTTTCATTTTTAATTACCTATATTACAATCAATTGATAATAATATAATTATTAATAATAATTGGCTAAATAAAGCTGACTCTAATACTTAGATACTGACTCTAATAGAAAGTAGCAAGTGCCATGCGTAGAAGTACATATGATTCTTTATTTAAATAAAAATATCGATACACATTCTAAATCTGCTTAGCATGTTTTAACATTAATGATTCGGTTATTTATTTATAATTGATTAAAGAAAGATTATATAAAGAGTTACACACACACACAATTGCAAATATTAAACAATAAGCGCAAACATATTATTAATAGCAATTTCTCAGAGCATATTTGATTAACATAAATTTTGGTAAACTAATTAATTTAAATCATCAAGTTGATAAAAAGGAAAATGCGAAATAAATTAGTTGAATGTGAAAATAAATAAGATATACGTTATAATAGTTATCTGATAAAATTATTTGATGTATACAATTTATAAAACTTTTATTTTTGGTATTACAACAAACAAATGATAATTATTAATGACAATTAATAATTATATAAATAATTAATAATTTAATATGATTATAATAATAAAAATTTTCAGTAAATCTACCCTAAGTTACATATCAAAATGACAAATACAGATCGTCATCAGGGATATACGTTTGCTTCTTTTTCATCTTTGAAATTATTTAAATTATCAAGCTCAAAATGTTTCTTACTGCAGCTTTTTACTGCAACTGATTATTGTGGTATAACAGTTTCAGCATCTTTTTTAAAACTTAAAGTGCTTGAATTGCTGAATGATCTGTACAGAATAAAAAGTAACAATTACTGGATTAATCAATATTTTAAAATCATATTCAAATCTTATATTAATAATGAAACATATTTATTATTCAAGTCCCTTCAAAAACTTAAATATTCGATATTATGAAAAATTTGACACTCAAATATTATCCAAAAACAAAAATAATTGTTGAATTATTTAGACTTTGTATTTATACATAACTTAGAAAAATTGCGAATTATTACAAATTGTGTGTATCACGAATTATAATAAATTACCAACTATAAGATTAATAAATAGTAGGCAAATTTAAATTTAGAATTAGCTAACAATAAGTAATCATTTTAATATAGTATTAACTAAGAAAACTGAGATTCTAATGCTTATAATACTTGTACAGTTCAAATTTTACACATCCGACTTGAATATTTATATTTATGATATACATATGCTAAATATTTGAATAGTTAAATATTATACACAATTTTATTCATTGTACGTAAACGCATATGTGAGTAATATGAAGAAAAACATAAACTGTAATACTTACTGCTTTTTCTATTATTTCGTTAAAGTTAGATTTGAAGATTCATCATATTCCCCTGACATTGGCTAAAATGCTGTTTGAAAACAGGAAGACGCGTGTCTTCAAAAATCCTTTTACATTTTGTGCATTGTGGTGTCTGCCAAAATGTGATATATTGATTAAGATGTGTAACCATAAAGTCGTGATCTTCCTTTGTTATATCGTGCACTCCTTTTAAATGTTTTGTGATGTTTTCCTGTTTGCTTATACAATAATCTGCTCCACAAATTTTACACTTCATATAACTGTCTTCATTGTCTTTAATTGTATTAAATAGTGATTCCCAACATTCTGTTGAGTTTTCTGAAGTAATGTTGCGATACGCTTCGTTGTGGTCTCTACTTAAATGTTTCTTTGCATTGTGTTTGTTAAAAGTAAAAGGAACAATTATTGAAGTACATATATTGCATTTTGCATTTCTATCATCTATTTGTGTAAAATATCTCAATGCCCAGTCCCAGGGTCTCGGTAAGTGTGACATGATGTTCGTATTACAGATAGTGTACGACTAAATACAAAAGAAGATTATCTCAAGTAAAAGTACGAAGATAAAAGAAAGAGAAGGTCGCGGAAATATATACATATTATTTTTGCTTAAAAATAAATATTGATATAAAATCTAAATTTCCTCAAAAACATTGAATTTTAACTATTTGATTACCTACATATTAATCTATATACGTTGGAATATAAATTGAAGAGACGTACATTATTATACTAAATCAAATCATTTTATTTGTGAGACTTTTTCATTTTTAATTACCTATATTACAATCAATTGATAATAATTTAATTATTAATAATAATTGGCTAAATAAAGCTGACTCTAATACTTAGATACTGACTCTAATAGAAAGTAGCAAGTGCCATGCGTAGAAGTACATATGATTCTTTATTTAAATAAAAATATCGATACACATTCTAAATCTGCTTAGCATGTTTTAACATTAATGATTCGGTTATTTATTTATAATTGATTAAAGAAAGATTATATAAAGAGTTACACACACACACAATTGCAAATATTAAACAATAAGCGCAAACATATTATTAATAGCAATTTCTCAGAGCATATTTGATTAACATAAATTTTGGTAAACTAATTAATTTAAATCATCAAGTTGATAAAAAGGAAAATGCGAAATAAATTAGTTGAATGTGAAAATAAATAAGATATACGTTATAATAGTTATCTGATAAAATTATTTGATGTATACAATTTATAAAACTTTTATTTTCGGTATTACAACAAACAAATGATAATTATTAATGACAATTAATAATTATATAAATAATTAATAATTTAATATGATTATAATAATAAAAATTTTCAGTAAATCTACCCTAAGTTACATATCAAAATGACAAATACAGATCGTCATCAGGGATATACGTTTGCTTCTTTTTCATCTTTGAAATTATTTAAATTATCAAGCTCAAAATGTTTCTTACTGCAGCTTTTTACTGCAACTGATTATTGTGGTATAACAGTTTCAGCATCTTTTTTAAAACTTAAAGTGCTTGAATTGCTGAATGATCTGTACAGAATAAAAAGTAACAATTACTGGATTAATCAATATTTTAAAATCATATTCAAATCTTATATTAATAATGAAACATATTTATTATTCAAGTTCCTTCAAAAACTTAAATATTCGATATTATGAAAAATTTGACACTCAAATATTATCCAAAAACAAAAATAATTGTTGAATTATTTAGTCTTTGTATTTATACATAACTTAGAAAAATTGCGAATTATTACAAATTGTGTGTATCACGAATTATAATAAATTACCAACTATAAGATTAATAAATAGTAGGCAAATTTAAATTTAGAATTAGCTAACAATAAGTAATCATTTTAATATAGTATTAACTAAGAAAACTGAGATTCTAATGCTTATAATACTTGTACAGTTCAAATTTTACACATCCGACTTGAATATTTATATTTATGATATACATATGCTAAATATTTGAATAGTTAAATATTATACACAATTTTATTCATTGTACGTAAACGCATATGTGAGTAATATGAAGAAAAACATAAACTGTAATACTTACTGCTTTTTCTATTATTTCGTTAAAGTTAGATTTGAAGATTCATCATATTCCCCTGACATTGGCTAAAATGCTGTTTGAAAACAGGAAGACACGTGTCTTCAAAAATCCTTTTACATTTTGTGCATTGTTGTGTCTGCCAAAATGTGATATATTAATTAAGATGTGTAACCATAAAGTCGTGATCTTCCTTTGTTATATCGTGCATTTTATGTAAATGTTATGTGAGTTTTTCCTGTTTGGTCATACAAAAATCTCTTTCACAAATTCTGGACTTCATATAACTGTCTTCATTGTCTTTAAATATATTAAATAGTGATTCCCAACATTCTGTTGAGTTTTCTGAAGTAATGTTGCGATACGCTTCGTTGTGGTTCTTACTTAAATGTCTCTTTGCATTGTGTTTGGTAAAGATAAAAGAAACAATTATTGAAGTACATATATTGCATTTTGCATTTCTATCATTTATTTGTGTAAAATATCTCAATGCCCAGTCCCAGGGTCTCGGTAAGTGTGACATGATGTTCGTATTACAGATAGTGTACGACTAAATACAAAAGAAGATTATCTCAAGTAAAAGTACGAAGATAAAAGAAAGAGAAGGTCGCGGAAATATATACATATTATTTTTGCTTAAAAATAAATATTGATATAAAATCTAAATTTCCTCAAAAACTTTGAATTTTAACTATTTGATTACCTACATATTAATCTATATACGTTGGAATATAAATTGAAGAGACGTACATTATTATACTAAATCAAATCATTTTATTTGTGAGACTTTTTCATTTTTAATTACCTATATTACAATCAATTGATAATAATATAATTATTAATAATAATTGGCTAAATAAAGCTGACTCTAATACTTAGATACTGACTCTAATAGAAAGTAGCAAGTGCCATGCGTAGAAGTACATATGATTCTTTATTTAAATAAAAATATCGATACACATTCTAAATCTGCTTAGCATGTTTTAACATTAATGATTCGGTTATTTATTTATAATTGATTAAAGAAAGATTATATAAAGAGTTACACACACACACAATTGCAAATATTAAACAATAAGCGCAAACATATTATTAATAGCAATTTCTCAGAGCATATTTGATTAACATAAATTTTGGTAAACTAATTAATTTAAATCATCAAGTTGATAAAAAGGAAAATGCGAAATAAATTAGTTGAATGTGAAAATAAATAAGATATACGTTATAATAGTTATCTGATAAAATTATTTGATGTATACAATTTATAAAACTTTTATTTTTGGTATTACAACAAACAAATGATAATTATTAATGACAATTAATAATTATATAAATAATTAATAATTTAATATGATTATAATAATAAAAATTTTCAGTAAATCTACCCTAAGTTACATATCAAAATGACAAATACAGATCGTCATCAGGGATATACGTTTGCTTCTTTTTCATCTTTGAAATTATTTAAATTATCAAGCTCAAAATGTTTCTTACTGCAGCTTTTTACTGCAACTGATTATTGTGGTATAACAGTTTCAGCATCTTTTTTAAAACTTAAAGTGCTTGAATTGCTGAATGATCTGTACAGAATAAGAAGTAACAATTACTGGATTAATCAATATTTTAAAATCATATTCAAATCTTATATTAATAATGAAACATATTTATTATTCAAGTCCCTTCAAAAACTTAAATATTCGATATTATGAAAAATTTGACACTCAAATATTATCCAAAAACAAAAATAATTGTTGAATTATTTAGACTTTGTATTTATACATAACTTAGAAAAATTGCGAATTATTACAAATTGTGTGTATCACGAATTATAATAAATTACCAACTATAAGATTAATAAATAGTAGGCAAATTTAAATTTAGAATTAGCTAACAATAAGTAATCATTTTAATATAGTATTAACTAAGAAAACTGAGATTCTAATGCTTATAATACTTGTACAGTTCAAATTTTACACATCCGACTTGAATATTTATATTTATGATATACATATGCTAAATATTTGAATAGTTAAATATTATACACAATGTTATTCATTGTACGTAAACGCATATGTGAGTAATATGAAGAAAAACATAAACTGTAATACTTACTGCTTTTTCTATTATTTCGTTAAAGTTAGATTTGAAGATTCATCATATTCCCCTGACATTGGCTAAAATGCTGTTTGAAAACAGGAAGACGCGTGTCTTCAAAAATCCTTTTACATTTTGTGCATTGTGGTGTCTGCCAAAATGTGATATATTGATTAAGATGTGTAACCATAAAGTCGTGATCTTCCTTTGTTATATCGTGCACTCCTTTTAAATGTTTTGTGATGTTTTCCTGTTTGCTTATACAATAATCTGCTCCACAAATTTTACACTTCATATAACTGTCTTCATTGTCTTTAATTGTATTAAATAGTGATTCCCAACATTCTGTTGAGTTTTCTGAAGTAATGTTGCGATACGCTTCGTTGTGGTCTCTACTTAAATGTTTCTTTGCATTGTGTTTGTTAAAAGTAAAAGGAACAATTATTGAAGTACATATATTGCATTTTGCATTTCTATCATTTATTTGTGTAAAATATCTCAATGCCCAGTCCCAGGGTCTCGGTAAGTGTGACATGATGTTCGTATTACAGATAGTGTACGACTAAATACAAAAGAAGATTATCTCAAGTAAAAGTACGAAGATAAAAGAAAGAGAAGGTCGCGGAAATATATACATATTATTTTTGCTTAAAAATAAATATTGATATAAAATCTAAATTTCCTCAAAAACTTTGAATTTTAACTATTTGATTACCTACATATTAATCTATATACGTTGGAATATAAATTGAAGAGACGTACATTATTACACTAAATAAAATCATTTTATTTGTGAGACTTTTTCATTTTTAATTACCTATATTACAATCAATTGATAATAATATAATTATTAATAATAATTGGCTAAATAAAGCTGACTCTAATACTTAGATACTGACTCTAATAGAAAGTAGCAAGTGCCATGCGTAGAAGTACATATGATTCTTTATTTAAATAAAAATATCGATACACATTCTAAATCTGCTTAGCATGTTTTAACATTAATGATTCGGTTATTTATTTATAATTGATTAAAGAAAGATTATATAAAGAGTTACACACACACACAATTGCAAATATTAAACAATAAGCGCAAACATATTATTAATAGCAATTTCTCAGAGCATATTTGATTAACATAAATTTTGGTAAACTAATTAATTTAAATCATCAAGTTGATAAAAAGGAAAATGCGAAATAAATTAGTTGAATGTGAAAATAAATAAGATATACGTTATAATAGTTATCTGATAAAATTATTTGATGTATACAATTTATAAAACTTTTATTTTCGGTATTACAACAAACAAATGATAATTATTAATGACAATTAATAATTATATAAATAATTAATAATTTAATATGATTATAATAATAAAAATTTTCAGTAAATCTACCCTAAGTTACATATCAAAATGACAAATACAGATTGTCATCAGGGATATACGTTTGCTTCTTTTTCATCTTTGAAATTATTTAAATTATCAAGCTCAAAATGTTTCTTACTGCAGCTTTTTACTGCAACTGATTATTGTGGTATAACAGTTTCAGCATCTTTTTTAAAACTTAAAGTGCTTGAATTGCTGAATGATCTGTACAGAATAAAAAGTAACAATTACTGGATTAATCAATATTTTAAAATCATATTCAAATCTTATATTAATAATGAAACATATTTATTATTCAAGTCCCTTCAAAAACTTAAATATTCGATATTATGAAAAATTTGACACTCAAATATTATCCAAAAACAAAAATAATTGTTGAATTATTTAGTCTTTGTATTTATACATAACTTAGAAAAATTGCGAATTATTACAAATTGTGTGTATCACGAATTATAATAAATTACCAACTATAAGATTAATAAATAGTAGGCAAATTTAAATTTAGAATTAGCTAACAATAAGTAATCATTTTAATATAGTATTAACTAAGAAAACTGAGATTCTAATGCTTATAATACTTGTACAGTTCAAATTTTATACATCCGACTTGAATATTTATATTTATGATATACATATGCTAAATATTTGAATAGTTAAATATTATACACAATTTTATTCATTGTACGTAAACGCATATGTGAGTAATATGAAGAAAAACATAAACTGTAATACTTACTGCTTTTTCTATTATTTCGTTAAAGTTAGATTTGAAGATTCATCATATTCCCCTGACATTGGCTAAAATGCTGTTTGAAAACAGGAAGACGCGTGTCTTCAAAAATCCTTTTACATTTTGTGCATTGTGGTGTCTGCCAAAATGTGATATATTGATTAAGATGTGTAACCATAAAGTCGTGATCTTCCTTTGTTATCTTGTGCATCCTATCTAAATGTCCTGTGAGGTGTTCCCGTTTGCTTATACAATAATCTACTCCACAAATTTTGCACTTCATATAACTGTCTTCATTGTCTTTAATTGTATTAAATAGTGATTCCCAACATTCTGTTGAGTTTTCTGAAGTAATGTTGCGATACGCTTCGTTGTGGTCTCTACTTAAATGTTTCTTTGCATTGTGTTTGGTAAAAGTAAAAGGAACAATTATTGAAGTACATATATTGCATTTTGCATTTCTATCATCTATTTGTGTAAAATATCTCAATGCCCAGTCCCAGGGTCTCGGTAAGTGTGACATGATGTTCGTATTACAGATAGTGTACGACTAAATACAAAAGAAGATTATCTCAAGTAAAAGTACGAAGATAGAAGAAAGAGAAGGTCGCGAAAATATATACATATTATTTTTGTTTAAATATAAATATTGATATAGTTTAAATCCTCTCAATATCCCTTAATCTCAATACTATTATTTATCTATATATTAGAGCAAGATTATAGAAAAAGTAACGCAATCATAAATCTTATAATAAGTGTGAATATTTGTATAATATTTTATTAACTTTATTATTATAAATAATAATTATTAATGACAATTATTATACATGATGTCCGGTAACTAACGGATCAACGATTACAAGTGGATTCTTTGGTCAATTTGGGAACGATTTTTCCTCAGCAAAAATGTCGAAAAAGGTCATCATTTTTTATAACTTTCCAATATTTGTCATTATGTATCTTTATAACTAAGCCTCAAATTAAAATTTTATTATAGTAAACTCTACCTGAAGTCAACTGAAGAATGTAATTATGTTAGACTTTTAACTCCAAAACGTTTAGTTTTCAAACAACCCATTTTTTTCAATCGCTTATAACTCGAAAATTATTGACTTCTCAACATTTTTGCTAAGGAAAAATCGTCTTCAAATTGGCCAGAGAATTTGCTCTTAATCATTGGTCCGTTAGTTACCGGACACCCTGTATAGTGAAATATAACACGGGCTAAGATATACAGCGTTACTGCTCATGATCGCGTTTCTAAATGCAGTTAAGCCGGCGAATACATTTGTCCGACTGATTGGCAGGTTGTAATTGCGGCTGAGGCCGATGAGCACACGTGGTCGGTATTGCAAACCGTCTATTGCACTTACAGATGAGCGTTTCGCATATATGTAGCGAAGCTAATAAAGCCTTGCAGCAATCGGAGCTTAATCCTTTTTGCGCTTGCAACGTGCCCGGCATTAAGAGCTCATCGTACGCGGTGTACGCGCTCATGCGAAAACTTCGTTACGTAATCGCAATGTCAAACGCGTAAACCTATGCGATCTTTTTTAAGTGAATACTTCGCATTGCCATTTTGCTCGATGTTGCGGAACGCGTCGCGCTTTCAAAAACCGAGTCCCACGGGAGAGACGGCTAAAAATTGAAAATAGTCGAGCATGGATCTCGTATGCGTGTCTTCTATTGTGCACTCGCGGAACTACTACGGAGAAATGCGCAACGCTATTGCGAAGTACACGGAATAAAATACTATACATGTTTGGCAAATATGCGGATTTATCGAGCTTTTTTTCGTAATAATATTCCGTTAGATTTTTAATATAAAAAATATTCGTGTAAATTTTTAATTAATTTTTATGGCGCATTCAAACTCTACATATTTAATATTAAAATTGTGGAAAAAAGTCGGAAGAAGAAACGTCACTAATCATAGGCATTCTATATATAGCCCGATTCTTCTCTTTAAAGCTCGGAGACATTTATTTGCGAAACGAGAGACAGAGAGGAAGAAGGAGAGAGAAAAAGAAGGGAATCCGGAGAGTCTTTTCCACCTTTTCGTGTGTCTCCCACGACCAGCTCATTTATCAAGCCGGCTTCCATTAATATCCGACAAAATAGCACGGCGACGAGACATCCTATAGAAATCATGCATGTTCGTATATCGAGGCGAGCATAAAAAATTCCACGTGCACCCTCGCGTAATCGTGCGTGTATTACGTGCGAATTCACGATATGCCGGATATTCGCGTCATGATTTCCATGGAAGATTCGGAGCTCGTCTTTGTTGCTCGTATTATTAATCGTATTTTATCGGGTTGATGCGATTAGTCTCGTGAGCATCTGCGTCGAAAGAGGGTCAACAGCCGTATTACGATGCTAGCATCCTTTGAAAATGCATCATTTGTTAATATATATATGTATATACGAGCGAAACATTTTAATATTACGTTGTATAATATTATGCTTTTACGATAGAGGAGGAATTATAACGTATAAACAAACATGTATCCTGAGAGGGATTTTCATGCGTTGTTGAAATAAAAAAATATATAAAATATTTTAATATGATTACGGACTAGTGAAAGGATCACCGCGATGATAATAATAAATGCTTAACCTCGCAGTTTTGTGTTAATAATTTTAATGTTTGTAAATTTTAGCTGTAATATTTTTCATTCGTAGAAAGGTATTAACATTTTTTTTATTCTGTTCATTATTAATTTTTGGTTCATTATTAATTTCCTTTTTTCACGACTGATCAATAATATACAAAAGATTTGTTTATTAAAGTGGGTTTGCGAAAGCTATTTTTAAAATTTTTAGGGAAATTATTTATTCACTATGTATATTTTTTTATTTATACTTGCAATTTATTTTATATTTGTCATTACTGTTCGATGTCAATCCAATATTTCCTATATATATCTTATCTTATATGTTTTATCTTGTAAATTGCGATCTTATTTCTCTCAAGTGTCTCGATTAATCTCGAGAGTGAAGATTATCTCGCGCGATTAAAATCAAACGGCCTTCCATTTCGTAAAAAGGGTTTAAAATATTTTTCAGAACAACGATAATTACATAGATTATCGCTGAGCCATCGTTAGCTCACAGCGACACCGTTAAACTGTTTTAAAAAGACACGAGCATGTGATGTTGGTACATAACGCCGAGATCCTGTTCGTAAAACGATAAGTGCGGCACGAATGCATGGCCCGAGGATTGTTCGACGAGCGATAACTTTTCCCGATAATGGCTTCGATCGTCGTCGCCGTTCGGCCTCGTTCCACTTCTTCCTATATACCGTTCAATCGCGGCGATGCGCCCGGGCTAGGTAGTTTGCGGATATTCGATCACGCTAATGCCCGACTATCGCGAGTTTTCTTCACTTAGGGAGGAGGGTAAATAAGACGCGCGAGCAATGGGAAAACGCGTCTAGCGATTGACTTCCAAATTAGACGATGCCGCACAACACTCATCGATATTCGAAAGCAATTAAACTTTCCGCGGATTCCTTCTCCCGCTGTTTTTTTTTTTTACTTACCATTATTTGCCCTTATCTCTACGCCTCGAGTTCTCCTCTTCTTCTTATTCTTCTTCTCTCGTGAGAATCGAAAGAACGTCAGCCACGCTTTGAGAAGAGGATTTCGTTTAAGAGCCAGCATCTCTCTCCTTAGGTACTTAATTCGAGCCACTTTCGCACGAAGGTAGATGAGCATAGCCGATAAACCAGGTTTCACGTAATCGCTCTATTCTTCCTCACGGATTTTTAGAGCTATAGGGGAGATCTTTGTAGACGTTTATATACGCGTGTGCCCCGGCGTCATCTCGAATGGCTTTTATGAATTTGTCGAGTGGCCTTTTCCATAACGAGATCCGATATCATTACCTCTTAGTAATCCTCTTCGGGTAATTTGATAGTTCCATTATCGTCATCATCACTATTATCGCGGTAATTATTAATATTGGAAATTTCTCTCGTACAGAAGCGGCGTATATATACGCATCTCTCATTTATTGCAGCTAATTTTATTCGAAAGAAGTTTTCTTAAAAAGACGAGAATATTTTAGAGAAAGTGACTCGACTCCCGTTGTTATACGACGGCGAGCAAATAACAGGCATCGAAGATATAACGATACGGAACGTTCAGCTTCATTAAGCGGTCGGATAGGTAAACGAGAAGTTAATTAACGTTGTATTATCTAACAAAGTTTAGGAAGCTCGCGGCTTCCCTTTCCAGTAACGTAAGGTAAAGTCTACAAACTTCCGCGCGAGTGGCTGCGGGAAGAAATTACAAGAAGCAGTAAGCGAGACAGGTATAGCATTTACCGCAAGATGATTGTACTGTTAATCAATGTATCCGGCATTCTAGACGACTTTACCGAGGAGCTGTGACGTGTTGTTACGTAATCGTCGAGAGCGAGAGAACGAGAGACAGGGAAGAGAGAGAGAGAGAGAGAGTAGCAGAGGATGGGTGAACGTCATCAGATATGCTCGAGAAAGGAGGCTGTGCTGAGAGCACGTTGAACGCGGTTCTATAGCTGTGGAACGAAGCATCTTCTGCATAATTGCGTACACATGGAAGTCGCACGCTTTCTCTCGATAGGAAATGCCGGAGTTCAAATCAGGAAGAATTTATCTCGATTATATCGACGGTTTCTGCATTCGAAGCGGATGAAAAAAAATCACGGAATTTTAAATTGAGTTTCAAGCTTGAAAGTAAATAAAAATTTTTTTATCTCTTTCGAAACTACATTTTACTATAGCGGAGTTATAAATTGATATGCGCAAGATGCGCTTATATATATATATATATATATATATATATATATATGTGTATCCATGATATATCTACTACTCCATCACGTACGTTCGCATTGTAATATTGCACGCTGGTTTTCTCGTGTCCAATCACTTGAATGTTTAGAAAGTTTCATTTATATACTGAACTGTAACTTTTTTTTTGACAAATTTAATTTTATCAGAAAATTGTTATTTTAAAAATGCTTGTATAATTTGGCGAATTTTAAATATTATCAACGAAACATACGTGTATAGTATTACGTTATATAATGTGTATAGCGATGAATATCTTATAGTCGTAATAAAAATTCCTTTCAACTTTGTGTTTCTAAGTTTATATAAGGTTCACACGAAAATTGTTTCAAATTTTTTAACCTGCTTGCGCGGAAAGAGTATAAAAAAGTTAGCAAGGGTGAAGTTACGCGAAAGTCTCATTAAAATATGTAATATGTCTTGAATCACTTGTAATGACTGTAAAAAAGCAAAATAATTAAATTTGCAACAAACGCACATAATGTAAATTCTGAAATGTTAATTTTTTTGCGTCAGCAATTCATTGTTATTTTTTATGATGTACACACATATACACTCATACGAGTATATATATATATATATTAAGTTTAATATTTTTTTTTTAAATTAAAATAGCTGTTGCAAGAGAGGAATTGGAAAATTAAAAAATAATATTATGTCTCTCGCACATTTGAAAAATAGTATAGTTACAATATTTGTGATTTCTCTATGCGTATATTACAAATGTTTTTTTGCCTTACACCCCGTCATTTTAACTCCCTGTAAATTTATTTTAAAAGAGGAGTTGTAGGACAAGAGAAAGGATTCACACAGCGGAGTTAAGAGCTTCCGCTAGTTTAAATAAAAAATGAGTCTCTATTATATATCTGTAGAAATGTATGAAAAGCCTTTGGAATTTTTATTCCAGCAAAGCGCGGATATATTCCGGATACGTAATCTCGAGCGTGTGCGCGACAAACGAGTTTCTCCATTATGGTTTATCGTTTCGCGAGTCGAAATGGATCGATGGTACAGCACAGTTTCCCAATCGCGGTCTTCTCCGAGTCGAATCGATACCGCGGCCAGCTTGGAATCGCGAACGGCAGCGTGTATACTTTTCTACTTCTGTCGAGCAAATGTTTACTCGCGCGTATTTTGAGTTACGTTTCTCTTTCGCATCGCCTTCGCTATCGCGAGCAAAGTTTTCATATTATTTAAACGAAAAGAAGTTACACGCTCGTGCGGCTTTCGTTCCGCCGACATTTTTAGTATCAATTAATTTCTGTATTAGGGACGAGACTAATTATAAGCTACATCCAAAGAGGTCGATCGAATGAAATGAATATTCAGCATATTTTTTTTTTTATTATGATATCTGGCCAGCGAGATGGTCTATAAAAATTGTACGTTTGCCTAGTAATCCGTTTGATAAAATTGCGACAGACAAAGAAGGGAAGAATTTTTGCAAGAAGTACGGTTGCAGTGAACGTTTCTTTAAGCCTCTTAAGAGTCTCTACGATTTTTCAATAAATCCGTCTTTGCAAATTGTATTTTCAATTGCGCGCAGCCAGCTTTCGGACGGATGAAATCACACACATCGCTCTATTATGATTTATCATTTCAGTATATTGATGGAATTGCAGAAGTTTCTCTCAGTGCCGATATTGGTCGCGTGCCATATCGACCAATGGCACTCGCCATTGTTGTACCAAGCTATACACGTCGGATTTTTACCGTTTCGTACCCGAACCGCTGCCACGCAAATATGATCCACTTGTATATTTTTCCTAGCTTCGGTATTCGTAGATATATACCAGCGCTTGTTCCTGCTGAAATATATACGCGCCAGAATATACGCGAAACTTTCAATGAATTTTACGAATGTTTTTTCAAACGCACTCTTCACGCATAAAACAATGACGTGTATTAATAAAAATGCGTATGTCAAGAATGCACGTATGCGTTTAACTGTGATTATAATCTCACAGCAAAGAAACAAATGATCGAAATTAAATTTTTTAAATTCGTCGCGCGATAAAATAAGCTTCGGACTATTTGAGAAATGCGTCGTCAAATTAATTTTATTTTTTTTTCTTTGACATTTATTTTTTGTCACAAGAAAGAACAGAACGTCTTTTTTTCTCTTTCTCACAAATTCGCAAAGTTTTTCCTTTAATTTTCACACCGACGATAATAATCGGAGCGGAAGCGGATCGAGAGTATGAAGTCAATCGTTGTGATTCGCCAACTACGTAGTTCCGTAGTCAGCTCCGCCAAGGAATTAATAAGCACCATCGCGAAGCACCCCTCCGAGCCTTTTTGCTCTCCATTATCCAAGATAAACGGCAGCCCTTCGGCACGATGGGGCATTCGTTGGTGAATAGAGAGGAGGGAGAGAGAGAGGACAAAACTTTCGAATCGCTCTTGCGCATCAAATGAAATTCTGCGGAGACGGACATTTCTTACTCGGTCGTCGGGGTCCCCGTGCGCGTATTTCGCCGTTTTCTCAGATCACCGAGCAAATGTTGACCCAGTTTCGCCGTCTGATTGAACGTTACTCTGTCTTTCGAAAGTGCTGACTGGAATATACGATGAGCGAGAAGTTAGGGGCTGCACCCGCAGTCTCCCTCTCTTTCTTCGGCGGGATCTCTCAGGATCTCGCTGCTGGACCCCAGCTACGAAATTCGACGAGAGTTTATCCGCCCGCGGCTGTTCGCGCGCGAATTTGCGCTTATATTTACGAGCAGCGAGCTTCATTGGGAGATCAAACTCGATTGCTTAGTGCTACTTGACGCCTTCTTTTCACGAAGCGCATCAATTTGGAACCCTGAAAATTGATATATATATTTGTAACTTCATCTTCCACAAATCGAAACTGAAAATACTATTGATTATTTTTTTTTTTTTGTATAGAATTTTGTTGTAATCTCGCCAGTAAGAGATTAAAATTAGAAACACTTATGACAGTTTACTTAGACTATAATTTCATCTATTTTTGTTTTTATTCAGTTACAGTCTCTGACTTTCTTATTGTTCTTTTGCTGATTTAAATTAGTTGTGGTTTGGTTATTTAGTTAACATGTAGTGTTGAAGGCAAACGACATACGTTATTATGTTAAATAATATGGCTAAACATTATTGTTTTTTCAGTGTTTCATATGTAATTAATTTATTCTGTATATATAAGTACTTGAAAAGGACCACAATCGGTGGTTGAAACGTTGTAACTGACACAATAAAATAAAAAAGCAGCCGGTGTTGGGTCACTTAATGTTTCTAATTTTACTATTGATGATATCTGGATTTTTATACCCGATTGAAATGTGAAAAATAATCAAATAAACTTTTTCTCTTTTGCTTTATATAATCCAAGACGCGAAAATATGTAAATTTCGAGGAGCTAATTTTATTTAGATGATTTCCATTAGCATTCGTATGCTATAAAACACACTTTACGAAGTAAAGTCGATAGTACTCTTAAAGGGTTAAAGTCGCTCTCGAGGGAGCCGACTACTAAGTTGATTCACCTCGTTTTCGCAAAGGTGCCTCTTATTACGCGTTGCTATACCAAGTCTTTACGAAGTTTCCGTAAGCCCGCGCTCTAAGACACCGAGTGGGAGGTCGCGGAGTCACCCGGCCGAATAAAGCCGCGGCTGAATGAGATATAACAGGGTACTTACCCACACTGGCGAGGACCCGCAGGTAAACCGTAAGTCGGACGATGTCGGGAGAGAAAGAGAGATGAATAACGCCCGGGCGTAGTGGATACGGCTTAATATAACTTTTTCCGTGTACTCTCGTTCTTCTTCCCACCTTTTCTTCTCATTTTGCCTTTTCACCGTCATAAGCAACGAGACGGATACGCGACGACGCCTTCCTCGCGATTCAAGTAATTTGAACGCACATCTGCGCGTCAGGTAATAGGATGCATCGCGCTTCCCCGTCTGTTATATTCCATGTAACGCGATGAGAAAGGAAAATGTCAGTTTTGGCCGAGATACATTTATTCGCAAAAAACAATTTATTATAAATACGACATGAAACGTTTTTTTTCTCTTTTTAAGATTTCTGAAATTGACGAAATCTTGGGGAGAATAAATTCGCTTAAAAAGAGAAAATAGAACAAATACATGTAAGTAGAAATATAAATAAGTTATATAAAGTTATATACAGCGAAATTTCACATAAAATTCCGCCTTTATGATAAAACAAAAGCTTTTCGCAAGGAATAAAAATTCAAGATGGAATTCGACAAATGCGTAGTACGTCTCATCTATATTTCTCTCATCGCTCTTCGTGTACCGCTAACAATAAGCACCAGCACGTTATCGCCACCAACAATCGAATCTACCGTCGTGTCTACCATCGTCCCCGACACGACAGAGGAGGAAGAGGACAGGATAGAAATGCCAAGTGTACCTCTGACAGAGCAGGTTATGGATCACAACATACGGGTGAGCGATGTACCCGACGTGGATCCGGAGTCGACGAACGTGCCGGATTCCATCTTAGACAAGAACCGGATAATTCGCGACGCGGCTTATCTTATTCGCGCCCACAAGTTCCACGACTACGATCGCCGGTATTGCAAAAGCGTGGAAGAGGCCACGAGCAGGCCATACGAGGAGTTCCCGAGGCCAGGCCTGAGATCCCTGCACTGGGAGGTGCGCAAGCACTGCGACGCGAGCTTTGTCGAGTGTCTCAAGTATCTCGAAAGGATCATTAAGCTCATGGCCCTCAGGCGCGAGGACGACACCGTCACGATCATGAGGGAGCAGAAATGGAACTTGGTGAACAATACCGAGCAGATCCTGACCGCTCAAAGGGACTGTCAGACAGCCCAAAGGCGAGACAATCTCACCATGGTTCCATTTCAGGGTCCAATTGGCAAGTGCATCGATTTGCCGCGAGCATCATCTAATCACGCCGGGACATTAAGCTTGATGTACATAAGCTAAATCGCTTCTCCGATCAAATAATCTACGCGGCAGATTTCATCGTGTCATTTACTCGCTCGAAATGGTAGCCAGCTATTAATGTTTTTAATCCGACCTTTAACGCTACAAGCCAGGAGAGCGTATATGTTGTGTGCTAATTTAATACGCAGGAGCTTTTATGGAGCAGTTGAAGTAATCCTGCTAATTAAGAGCTTTTGTTCTAAATACCGCGATATACAAGCGTTTATAAATTTACAATAAAACATATTTATTTTTTTAGCTAACTCGTAGAGAGAAAGATATGTGGAAAAATTTTTGCTTGATATTTATTTATTATATGTCATGAATATACTTCAACACCGATGAATAATTTTTCCATGCAATAAAATATACGCTCAATGTCTGTAATAGTGGGCAAACGGGAAAAGAGACGTTTAATTCCGATTAAAATTGAATCAATGATGGGTTAATACCCAATTATCTCACGTACATACACATGAAAAGATCGTCGAATCTATTTTCAGAACGCTTTCAATGGCGTACCACTGTCAGCTATTATATGTGCTGGTATACGATGTTGGGTATTCCGGATTTAGCCACCTTTGGCGAGCCTTGCGACAATCACGCCAACTGCCTGGATGAATACGGCATTCACAACAAGGATCCACGAGCGGACGATACGAAACCGTACGCTTGCGCTCTGTACAGTTTCTGCCCGGACCATTGTTGCCCTATGAAGCACATCCGGTACATGAAAGATTGTTTTCAGTCGCAACGCAATCCTTGCTTTGCTGAGAACCAACCAGGTGCGTAGACATATAAATATCTGTGTCGCGTCTCATTTATATATTTTCTACTAATGGTTGAAAATTAATTTCATCTAACGTGTAATGTGATCATGCCTTATCGTCCCATTACATCGAAAAAATACTGTTACTGTGTAATGAATGTACATTTCTTGACACTGGAAAAGACGAGATTAGAAAACGACATATTTTCTTCTTCTCGCATAATTTTATAAGATTTTCGACTAATTATATAATATTATTTTATATATTTTCTAATAATAATTGAAAATTGATTTCATGTAGCGTGTGTAATGATCGCATCGTATCGCCTTATGACATCGAAAAAAATGCTGTCACTGTGTGATGTATAATTCTTGAAACTAGAAAAAACGAGATTAGAAAACGACATATCTTTTTCTTCTCGTATACAGTTGATTAAAAACAGACAATTAATGTCAATCGCTAATTTTATAAAATTTTCGTCTAATTAAATAATATTACCGTACAATTGTAATATTTGTTGATAAATCAGAAACATGTTATCGTAAAGTATGCTCCAAAAGCATGTAACTTTACAGACGAAATTCTCGCTTTGTCTACGACGAACGCAACAACAAACCGGTGCTTCACCGCACGTCGAGCTTCGCATGCTCATTTGCATTCCGTGCGCCACGCGCGCAATTAACCACACTTGAAGTCTTTCCTCTGTCAGAGGCGCCGCATTTCGTTTACAGCACATCGAAAGTGCACCCTGAATCGGGACGAGAATCGCGACTTCCACGCGCTCGGAGCGAATCAGATAAATGTGAGCTGCGAATGTCACCAGCCCGGTCACGAGTGGTCCTCCAGATTCGGGCTGTGCGTTGATGTGAATGAATGCATTCGCGGCACGCACAATTGTACATTGAACGAGGAGAGTTGCCTGAACCTGCCCGGTCATTACGCTTGCGTCTGTCGACTCGGCTACGTTTATAATCAGGAGATGAAACGGTGTGTTCACAGCCCGGACATTGACAGAGTGCTGAAGAGTGTTCAAAGTGTGCGCGAACCAAAGGTAACGAAAACGAGAAGTCTCTTCGACAAGATTGTTCGAGTTATTACCCGATCCGCCGGAAGTAGCTTCCTGTATGGCTACAGACTTAATTTTTTATTTATTTTTACCGTGTTGATGTATAGTATCATGTAAACGAAATCTATTCTATTTATTTTTTAATTCAGTCAATTTTTTTTTGTTCTCTCTTCTCGAAAAAAAAATATTTTAAAAATTCTTTAACATTCTGTAGTATTATTTTTACGAATCCAATTGTGTTAATGAATTATTGTTAAAGAAAGAATGCAGTTAATTTCATCAACAGATATATCTTTGCATATTGCAACATTTTTATTACAATGCTTTAATTTTCAATTGAGCTTACATTCGCCTCTATAAATAATTTTTATTAATTACAGTAATTCCAAAAAATTATAATAGCAATATTGTACACGTAACCGATAATTAGAAATACCTATTACATTTTGCATGCTAAAATAATTTTTAGATATAAAGTATGTACGCACATATAATAGGAATATAAATGCAATATTAAATCTAAATTATGAGCATTATTTGCAGTAAATATTTCTCTTGCGCGCTTCTCGTTTATTTCTGAAAAACGCATTAACACTAAAAGATTAATTAATTACTTTCCAGCGCACACCGGATGCAAGCTTTAATCATTGAATTTTGCGTAGTTATACACGAAATATATTTTCACGCTAATTAAATAGTTTGTAGAAAATTAATATAGCATTATCACGCGGTTATTTAAACGATAATGCATTTTGGGCAGTACAAACAATTGCGATATTGCGATCGCTGTCTTATTTAATGAAATTAATGTGTAATTTAAGTGAGAAAAGCTCGTCATAGAGGGGTGTTGTTGTTGTTGTTAGTTGTTGTTGTAGTTTATATTATGAAATTAACATGGGCGCTACAAATATAGGATCGTTTGATAACGATGTGCATGATAATCAGAGCAACGTTATAAACTGCGATATATTATCTTTTAGAAATATTCAGCTACTTGAGATGCACCGCAGCGCGTAGAAATTTGTATCCGTAACAATTCAAATTTTAATCTTATCCGCATAATAGTGCGTTTCCGTGTGTTTCGTACGCTATCACAAAACGGCTTCTCTTAACGGTTATTTGGCCTGGCTAAAGGAAAAACAATGCTCTCGGGTATGCCGTACTCCATGCTTAGCATAACGGTGAAATAAGCTCGAGCTCGGGCAAAACACTCGGAAGAAACATCCGGCGAGAATTCTTAAAGATGTTAAAACTCTCGTGGAACAGCAATTATCCTTTGCATTAACACTTCAAGGGCGAATAACGCCCACCTTCGCTAATTTCGCGCAAAGTAAAATTATTCCGAAAATTTATCCATTTATAATTTCGTGGTTTTGCGGAATACCCGACCAAAGAATATTCAAATCAAATATTTTATCAAAAACATGTGCATATCCAAATGTGACATAAATCTTTAAAATTCCGTCAAGAGCAAAATATACCGATATCTGTTATGACATAAATGTTAATGTTGCATAGTTTTATTCCACCGCACTTTGTTGTATGTATACATAGACATCGTGTCATTTAGCAATTTTGATGAAAATAAATCCATCGGTTAAATTAGATAACCTCGTGAATTAATTTACGTCGCGTTAATTAACCAACAGTTAAGCAACATATCCCTGGAGCCAGCACATTCTCCATATGTTGCCCTATCGTGTATGTGTGTGTGCGACATGTACAATCCAATTTTTGCGGTATTCGCACACAGAAACGAGATGAGTGACACGCGTTACGTGCTACCTATACTTTACCGTTTCCGTTACTGCGAAATTCCACGATATGAAACAAATATCATCGACGCACGAAGAAATCCGTACGTGTGCGAAACATGTGCGTGGAAGCCGTCCAAGTCGAGCGATAAATATAGGCGGATTGAACGCGAAAAAATAAAAAAATAAAAAATAAAAATCTAGCAATGCTGTTTTATTCATTGAATGGCAGAGCCGTGTCGCCGAGTTTCTTTTCGCCAAACAAACTTCGCGCGAAGTAATGCATAAATGCATAAAGTGCAGCGCGCGACGTATAACATCATTCATCAAGGTGTAGTCGTTGATTTCGATGTATCGGACGAGAAAAATTGCTGATTCGCACATTCCGAAATGTCCGAGTGCCTTTATATATAGATATGTGTACGCGTAAGTGAGAAATTGAGACGCGGAGCGGAACCGTAAATGGAGAAAATGCGATTGCGTGGTTTCAAAACGAAAGCGAGCGGTCAACGCAGTCGCTACCAAACAGTAATTTTTCTGTCTCGCAAGACAAAATGCGTACCAAACGGGGGATTAGGAGAAACAAACTGTTGTGGCGAGGTTTACGTAACTCGGCGCTGGCCGATCTCGAGGATCGCGATATCGCGGGCGCGCACTTTCATTCTATCTTAATCTCTGTTATATAACATCACGCTAAACCGGTTCCATCCACTTGCACTCGCGCAAAGACCGACGTTATGTACTTTCTTCGGTTCAACGTCCTCGACACCTACACTTGCAATTACACATGTTAGTTTCTAATTTACGCGCAATTACAAATATAAGTCTGCACACGCAAAGACATTTCGAAAATTACCGAAGTATACTCATTATTTGTGCGCTCTGTGCGTTATTAATAAATTTACAGTTATATAATCGCTTGAGTTATATATATATATATATATATATATATATATATATATATAACTCAAGCAATTATATAACTGTAAATTTATTAATGACGCACAGAGCGCACGAATAATGAGTATACTCTATAAAAAGATATATATATATATATATAAACCGTGTATCACAAGACTTTACGTGCATACAATACCTTGACATAATGTCAATCAACTTGTGACGAAAAACAAGATCAATGTTCCTTTTTCTTCATATTTCCAGATATATTTACATCGTCTACATCCATAAAGAGTTTCGATCGGTTTCTTTTTCAGATTTCAGTTATATATACTCGTATATATACACACGTAAAGTCTTGATACACGGTTTTTATATTTTTCTGATTATTAGCATATATTACCGTCATTATGCATACTAACGACGTATACAATAAATATAATGGAACTTGGAGCGCAGATAATATCGTGGATGACCTGCATAGCTCATCAGAAAAAGTAATTAACGCGCGACGAGACCATTTGCGCTTTGCGCACGCAAACGATATCATTAAGCATATTAACGTTTATTGACCAGTCTTTATGACGTTCAGGGGGCGTCATCGTTGAAAAACCCGCGTCTCGCGAGTTTTCATCCGCCGTGTAAAACCACGGTTCGCTTTAAATTGGCTTGATTTTTTTATTCGTAAACAGCGAGCCGGCGCGATTCGTCGCAGCCCGGGCATTGAAAACAACAGCGCACGTGGACATGTATGAAACGAAACATGCGCCGTGACAAAAAAAATGTACATATTCAAACATGGAAATACTGCAATGGGGAAGAGGAAAGAAGGGGGAAGAAGGGGGAGGGAGGGAAGAATGGGAAAACGAGGCCGGGTGCAGCGTAGCATTACAGGGAAATCCCGCATCGAATAGCCGGACGTGTCGAAAACCCGAATATTTCCTGCGCCGTAGCTATTTGTGCCAATTGACCGTCGCAACATCAATTTTCGGACTCTGAATCGCGTTAGTGAAGTATAGTCATTTTATTGTGCCGATGTCACGGGTGTGCCTTCGCATAAATAGATATTTTCACCGCAAATAAAGGTATACATCATACATCCAGGATTTAAAATGAAATATCGCTTTGGAACATTAGTGCGAGCTTTCTTCCGAATCACGAATAATCATTAATTGTTGATAAACGAATCTGTAATACGTTTTTTTCTGAAATTATCTACTTGACACTAAATCACCAATAGAGCAGTGTCCGATTTTTGGTGACCCTGATAATGTACAGTAAAGGTGAGATAAAAATATGTAAATTCGTCTTATAGATAAAATAAAGATGATTTTGTTTTAAATATATCTAGGTAAAAGATAAAATTATATGGCGATTCATTTAGATAATAATTTTTAAGACTGCTGTGTAAACACAGTTATAGAAAAAATGTAAATTATAAAAAAGATATAAAAATTTATGTATTTATATAAGTATTTTTATATGCTATGATACTATATGCTATTCTAAACCAAAATTATCTGAGAATCATTCTAGATAATTTAGTAAAAATAATACTTTTTTTTCATCTAAGATATAGATATAGATAATACATATTTTTATTATCTATATAAAGATAAGACGCCAAAGTTTCATCTAGATGATTATCTATATAATTTTATTTAGATAACAGGAAACACTGATAATGTAATATATTGACTGTTATTTATTAAAATGAATGAAATGATAAAGAGACATTTTAATTACTTACTTGTAAAGCGAAAATTACCCGCTTTTTAACTTCTAATGCTACAAACAACCTCAATCAAAGCTACGAATTCTATGCTAATTTAAGATTCACGTTACCGGCAATCCTGGTAAACGTAGCTACGATAGACGTCGCTCTCATTTACATTGGGTTACCAGCGACGTCGATGAGGCGTCCTTGTATTGCCTTGACAATTCGATCCCTTTGTCTCGGTTTATCAAACCACTTGCAACAATGAAGACATGTCTCATCAAATCTAATTGCTATAGTCTAGTCTAACTTTATAGAGCAATATTTCAGGTACGTGAGAGATTGATGTTTATATGAATGTGAGTTTATGTGAAATACATAAATATACAATTTCAATTAATTAAACATTAATTTCCTAAAATTTACAGAGAAAAGATGATATATCAATTATTTAAAAAAATAATAAATTAATAAAACATGCGATTTTTAATGTTGTCACTACGAAAAAATGTGCGCATGTCGATAAAAAACTGGTGAGGTAAAAAATGCTTACTGCGCTAAAGAAACATGCTTACGGTGAAAACATGCCAGTTTTGAAGGTAAAGCACTTGTAAAAAAATATACCAGGTAAATATACTAGAAACTTTTTAATTTAACTTGTGTACATATTATGTATAGAAAGGCTGAACAGCTTCACAAAAATCTAAAAAGAGACATCAAGGCCGAAGTATCGTCAATTTTAATATGTCTAAAATATTTCGACATCTGTTGAATATTTTTTATATCCTTAGGATTCTCTATATTATTCGGCAAAGAAATCAGTGTATCATGAACGTTATTTTTATTGCGCATGATGCTAAGACTATTTTGATTATATAATAATCTCTGAGTCATGCTCGTTCTACTGGAAATTATGCGACAGCTCGAGTAGCGCAAAATTCCTCTCTCTTTCACGATACTATTACCTGGTTGAATATAACTCGAGACTCGCCACGCGCTCTCGCCGCGGTGTCGGAGCGGCCTTCTTTCCAAACGGGCCCCAGTCATCCAGAATGTCTCTGTGCGAATGGTACGCGAATCGCGCGGTGCTCCTTACGGGAGTCACCAGCGAATTGGGACGTGTTCTTCTGGAGAAGATCCTGCGATGCTTGCCGAACGTCACAGTGTGCGTCCTTCTCAGATCCCGGGACGGGCTCAGCATCGAGGACCGGTTGAAGAAGATATTCGCGTCGCCCGGGTACGAAAGGATTATATTATCCCTCGTCGCGTTTACCTAGCGCCTGTAAATCGCACTAGTCGCTCGATATCGCTTTTGTGAGCGTTAAATTGTGACCCGCGATTCCGGTCGAGAGCGTGCGCCGAATTTATTCCCGAAGACGTTGAACCGAAAAAGGCACTTCTCTCTTTTTCTCCTCTTTTTTTCTTGCCTCTCTCTTTCTTTCTTTACACCCGGTGGCTTTCCGCGGGAATTCCGAGAACGTGGTGTACCTTACGCCAAGAATCGATTGTGGAATTAGATTTTCAACGAATGCTCATGTGCCGCGACGGATAGAATGGCATAGTTCGAAAATTTTTCCGAAAAGTCGTTATTACTCTTATTTACGTGACTATAGAAAAGTACTGTTGCAAAAGATTGGATATTTCTATTCCTGATTTGTTTATAACAGAAACGTAATCTCGGATGTAAGTCTAGCACTCGACGTAAAAATTCCGCGTCAACATTATTCGTTTCGAAATGTCACCATTGTGTGTCGTCATCTGTCAAAAATGTGATATTCTCGTATAGTGATTCCGCTGTTCAAAACATGAATAACAAATTAATATCTAAAGTATAAATAACATAAACCAAAATCTTTCATTGACATTTGCAAAATTTGCACTGATATTTCCCTAAAGAAAAAAAAATCATTAATTTATTAACCCGCGAACGATCGAATTGCATGGTTCGAAGAAGTGGTGACAGAATCCGATACATGTGCAATCGCACTTACTCAGCCGAAATTACAGTCGCAATAATAATGCCATCAAGACGAGGAAATGCAGTTGGACGCGTATAAACCCAATTGCCTCGTTACGTGCTCGTCCATCGTAACGATCGTCCGGATGCATCGCAAGATGCACGCGAAGGAGAAACTCGGCGTCGGTGCATCGTGCGGCGACTCCCTCGAGGGAGAGAAGCGAGCTAAAGCTCGCAGAGAGAGATTTATTTTCATTAGCACACGCCTCCGCGCTCCCTTTAGAAAGATTATGAAGTATACGCGGCACGGCGCTCTTCTCTCTCTCTCTCTCTCTCTCTCATCCTCTCTTTTTCCTCTTTCTCGCCCTCGGAAAATCCGCGACCGCGCGGAAAATTCGTCCGCGTTTTGAATTTCACGAAATTAAAATCCACGCGAAAGGATTGTCTTCCCCTGGGAAATCGTAGTTACCATTGGATCGCTGCGTTTCTCTCCTGCTTGAAAAAGAGGATCGCCCCGGCGCGTAAATGAGAAAATGCAAATGAACGAGCAGCTCGAAATGTTCAAGGTGCAACTACTTCGACGCTATTACGTTCGGCTGAAATCGCTCTCGGCTCTCTGCGGCCGCTCTTGCCGGATTTTCCACGTCTTATTTGCGACTCCTTCTACATTTCCGTTTAAAATAGTTACCGGGTGCATGAATCTGATTGCATAAATCTCTCTGCAACTGTACTTCGGAACATCAAGGTATTACGCTATATGTTTGCATTTGGTCCATCCAAACATACCGAGCGCGTTGAATTGGAGTTTATTGTAGGTATTCGCATATATTATTTTTTTTTTTTGTATCTTTTGAATATACATCAAGAGAAAAAAACAAACACGAATTATCATCACAAATGTATTTTCGAAATAGAATAAGATTTATGTGTTATTCCTCCTTTCTTTATCGTGATTAATATTCATTATTGTATCATCATCCATAATTAATTTCCCCCGAGATGGCGCGTCTAAGTTTTTCTCGTTAATTTTTGCCCGTAATTGTATCTCGCATCCTGGAGATAAAATCCAAGGACGCGTTGCATAATTTGAAACTGCGTATCACCGGAGCAGCGCTTTACATTTTTAACAGCATCCGCGTTCCGTGCGCTCTTTTAACGCTACGACGCATCTCCATTTTGATAAAGCGCGGGCCCGGCTGTAAATTCTAAAGCCGATTTGCATCACCGGTGTTATTATCGTCCGGCAGGTACGAGCGACTGAGGCAGGAGGTGCCCGGCGCGATTTCGCGCGTGAAAACATTCGAGGGCAATCTGCTTTACGAGGATCTCGGCCTAAGCAACAAAGACAGAGCCTCGTTGAAGGAGGTTAGCGTGGTCTTTCATGCTGGCGGACCTCACGACTGCGTCCTGGAATACTGTCAAGACTTACCGAAGCTGAAGAGCATCGCCGTGGCATCCAGCATCTTCAGGCATCGCGGCCAGATAAGCGAGAATTTGCAAAACGAGAAGATTCCGGAGTTACCAGTTGCCCTAGTGCGGTTCCCCTTTGTCGGACCGGCTTACAAAGAACCTAAGCCCGGCTTTGTCGAGATTCTTAAAGGACCCACGGCCCTTATGGTTGGCGCGGGTTTTGCATACGGCAATTCGGCGTTTCAAGCTGAAATTATTCCAATGGATATAGCGGTGAATACGATGATAGCGGCTGCGTGGGAAATGGGCATGTACGTAAAAAAAAAAAGATATTATTTATAAATTTATACAAATATATTTAGATAATTCATATATCTTGTCTCTTTGCGTGATTTATAAATTAAATTATAATTATTTCAATTATATAATTAAATTAAAAGTTTTTTAATAAAATCAATAACATTTGACAATTTTGAAAAAGGGAGGCTTAATTTGTCAATTAATAAAATTTAAGATTTTTTGATTCCTCTTATTATCTCCTTTTTATTTTCACATTAATTAAAATTAACTTGCCGTTAATTTTACTTCACAGTAATAAATTAGTTTCTGCACTGGAAACCATGCACTAAAATATTCATTTACGTAAGGGTTATTAAGATGTACTTAAATATTACGTTCGTTTAACGTTTAATTAAGAAGAGAAAGTCAACCGTTTGCTAAAGGTACGCACGTGCATGGTGTTGTGCAATCTTTTGCGGAACAGCAATAATCAACATCGTCTAATTAGAGACATGAAACAGAATGTAGCGCGATATCGTTCTATTCTCTTACAGTTATTGCGCAACCTGTGTACTTTCTTTAATTTTAAAAACATGTAAAGATTTTTACTCGGGAAAATAATTATCTTGCTTGCACTTCTTTCAATGAGATCTTATTGTTAAAAAAAGATTTTTCCTATACTTTTGTAATCATTTTATAGAATAGTGTCAGTAAAGAGATATAAAATACGAATGAACAATTATTATACACAAAGATAGTGTGGCTATAATGAGTGTCGACAGTTCTATTTGTTCGTTTCTTTTTTAAACAAAGAGAGAATTCAAAATCGATAGAAATTAAAGAGCGTGATTTGATACAAAAATCCGTATAAAATCTCATGTATGCAATCGATTAATGCTCGATTTATAGAGATCCGTGAAAAACGGTTAGTTTTATCAACAAAAAAATAAAATTGTTAATAAAAAAAAATAGATAAAACCTTTCTCTCGCAATTGCAGTTTTTAACATATCAAGCAATCGAAATTTGTTACAGACACGGCTTATCTAGTTTTTCCAATGCGAAATATTGGATACGAACAAACAGGTTTTACATGTGCGCGCTGTTTCCACGGTTATTAGTGTTTTGTTCGTATCCAACGCTTCCGCTTCAATTGTCTAAAACGGAATTCGTTCTTTTCGTTTTTGTTTGAGATTCACCTCGGTAATTTGCTAAAAGCCTGGTTGCTTCTGCCTTGATAATATCATAAGTTTCTCATGTTAAATATCTAAATTACTTTGAGCTCTAAGTAACAGTATGTTTATATACATATATCATAACAGGATCTGTTAATAGTTTAATAATATTAAATCTGCATTTAATATTCTTTTATCTCGAAAAGACAAAGCAATCAGTTCTTTTAGACGATTCACTTAATTTATTTAAAAACGTGCCTTTTTATACTAAAGATATAAAATATTTATTTAATAAGCTCTAATCTCTTTATAATCTATATTATAGCTTTTTTAATCTTCTTATTTGATTTATTTTTTAGCTTGAATTTGTGATGCAGGACCTGTATTCTATATATTATTCGTACCTGTATTATTGCAATTTTTCGGTTTGATTTTCATTGGCTTTTAACTAATCTCTAGCTAACATAAATTTTAGATGTACGCTATTACAGCGCGTCGTTAAAGTACTCTATTATACTCTTTTTACGGCAACCTTTTATTTAGATCAACGATCGAATGAAAGTTCGAATTCCTGTTTACTTCTGAATTTTTTTCGGCATTATATTTTTGGCTTATGTAAAAAGTACGGTAAAAAGATATGTTTTTTACTCGAAAGAAATGATTATATATAATAAAGATTGTGCGCACGAGAGCAGATAATCGATAGTTAAATTGCGCTTCATGCTTGGAAGGAGGATGGTTAAATTGTATTAAGTCGATTTATTGAACCGAAGATATAGGTAGAGTGCATTAATTTTCATACTAGACATATCGACGAGAAAAAATAAGTTCAGCGTGAAACAAATATTGAAAATAATATCGCAGTGAAAATATTGGCTCTCGCGAGAGAAAGGACTTCAATCAAAAATTGTGCGCGATGCATCTTGTCGATGAAACTTCTTTTATTTATTTCATGCGAAGTTTTAATTAGTGCACACAGTGATATCCGAGACAAGCTTCTTAAATTCCAAGAGCTTTTATTTGAGTCAGCCAATAAAAAAATCAATCAAATAAAACTCATAGCTATGTTTTTCCAAGCTTTCTTCAGAAGTCCTACATTTAATAGTAGTTTCAACTAGAAGTATTTGGTTGTTTTGTTTTGAGATATTTCCAAACGATTGCCCCGAGCGAATAGGTTAATTGTGTTTACTTTATAAAAAGCGTAGTGCGCTATATCTTGCTTTTTATACTTTTTTTTCACATTTTTTAGCGATTATTTTATTCGTATTTGAAGCAATTAGTCAGAATGTGATTAATTATAATGAGTAAAAAATCTTTTAATCATTGTATAAGAAACATGAAAATGCGTTGTAGTCTCGATATCCGTAAAAAGTGCTTTTAATACGTACGTATGGAAAAAAATTCAAGGCTCTGAGTGAATTGCACAATATAAAGATGCCTTTTCATACGCAGCATGTTGCAGCAGCAAATCAATTAAGTGATTAATATTTATTAGAGCATATTTCTTCGTTCTCTTATTATGTCAAGGTTAAAAAATATGATTTTTGCTTTAATATTCTTATAATAATTTATTTTATTCTTAGAATCCATTATTTGATTATTATTAATAATAATAATTAGAATCAACTAGTTGCGTGTTCGTTCAATTGAACTTCACCAATAGCAACAAATTGCTGCGGCAGCATGCTGCACATGAAATGGTGCATACCATAATGCATTTTTTTCCATTGTCCAATTTCCGATTACTTAAATTTATCACTTAAATTTGCCTAAAAACTTTGGAGAATCGGAGCACCTTATAAAAATACAAGAGTGCATAAACTTTCTAAATTAATAATGCAGATGCGTATATATATTCATACGTAACTTAGGTATATTATCGCATAACTCTGAATAAAAAGGGAATTTGCTACTCTCTCTCGGCCGCATATAAAGCGGTTAATTATCGCGCGATGCTAAATGACTAAATGCCGCCGGGTGCGCTCTCTCATGTATGTATGTACGCTCTCGTTTTCGCCTAGGTCAAATGCTGAGAAACCGGTGGCCTACAACGCGGTAACGCTGGGCTGCACGTGGGATGAGCTGATTAAGAATAATCGACGGGCCAGCTGGACCTTTCCCTATCCGACTTTTGGAATCCGCGGCATGACGTCCATCGGGCCGTTGCACTGGATTTTGGTGCTGCTCCTCGAATGGCTACCATCCGTACTCTGCGACATAGCGCTCACTCTATGCGGGAGAAAACAGAGGTATATTCTACGAGCGTGAAAATTTATCGCGAAGTTTCGCGAGTCACGAATTTATCGTCACAGTTCCGTCAACGTCATCGTTGCCGCGGAAAATTTAACGCAGTCTTATATTTTGACCATCGCCATTAATTTTACTATAAAAATGTAAAGTGTCAAGATTGTTCCTTTTCCTTATTTTTTTGTAATCACTGCTTTGCAATTTATTATTACGTAAATGTAAATAAGACACGTAATGTTGTTAGTTAGGTATATTCTGTTAGGTAAATATTACGCCATTAGTCTTATATTACTCGCTTCTTATATTAAATACTTGATCGCAGAGAGGCAACGAATAAGCTACTCTTGTTACCGGAGTATTGTCTAAGTTTAAAGTTGGCCCCGCGTAGCGCTTCTGCAACAGCTGGCAATATTAAATTTGCTCGCGATATTAACTTGCGCGGAGAACGCAACACTATTAAAGACATTAAGTCATTTTCTAAGAGAGCATAACGCGATATTACTTTGCATTACGGCTCAATTTATAAGTTATAGATAGCTTTCCAGACAGCATCAAATCCAAAATCGGCGCATAAAATATCTTTAAAATATGTTTAAGATGTCTTTCAGATATCATATCATAAGATTTCTTAAAGCTGTCTTAAAGATTTCTTAATGATAGCTTATGCGCCAATTTTGGGCTTATTGCTGTTTGGATTATCGCATCATGCATTAAAATATGCAGTTTTAAATAGAAATTGTGCGCTACTTTTGCAACCATTTGACGAGAATCGTTAAATTTTACACCCGATTCTATCTATATAACATTTATATATGGGAAGTAATAAAATATATTATTTATAACAACTCGCGCGCGGTTGCATATAAATTCTATTTTCAGCGCTTAATATCGCAACGACTATAAATTCGAGAGATCACGGAACGTTGATCGCAGCCAGTATTATTAAACTTCGATGCATTTCGAAGATAATCCTCCTTCGCTGCATTTGCGAGCATTAAGAAACGGTTAAAGCCGCATACATGAAATTTCGAACTTCCCGATAACTACTCTCACTCTATTATCGCGAGCGAGTTTCGATGAGGAGAGAGGGAGACCCGCGCGCGAAAGTTTGATCGCGATCGCGAAATACGCTTATACAATTCGGTCTCCACGACTTTCTGCGTTGTGAAAGGTCCGTCGCGCGTCATACATTCGCTTAACGCACCACAAAATCGTAAAAGTAAAAGTTATCTGGAACGGAAATTTTAGGCACGAGAGAGTGACATAAACAAGTTCACCGGGGCTCTTTCGCAAGAACGCCCGGAGAAAAGGAAAATCGCGTCGTCTTTCTCTCGAATGGGAAAACTCGTTTCCCTCGATCGCAAAAGTTGCGTCACTCGATGCCTGATTGCTTTGAGAAATGAGGTTTGATGCCGCGGCCGCGACGAGAAAACTTTCAGGAAATCTTGACAGGCGACGTCCCATCGCTCTTTACGTGCTCTTGAAGAGTGTTCAGGTAAATAGTATCGACTTACTATTTACTTTGCTAGCACTCGATTATTTTCGATGAATTGCTCAATGAGGAACGGTAACCACCGACCAACTTTCTAATAACGTTCTTTCTTCAGGAGAGTATTTTTTATCACATTTTTTTTTATTAAAATATCAAGCAAATAATTTTTTTATTATTACTATATATATGTTTTTTAAAATATGCAATAAGAAAGAAAAGGAAAGGAAAAATGTGTAATATAGATAAATCGATTACTTTTGTAGGTTGATTTGCGAGCGCGAAAATATTTTTGCTTTTCTGCCTTTAATCTGTCAAATACTCTCCTGATTTTTTCATTTGCTCTCTCAGATGGTCGCGTACGGAGTAAATCTTACCCGCTACCTTAATTCGGATTTTCTTCCTTCTGAAAAGCAACTCTTCCATCAAGTTTGCCACGATTCTTTCGTAATAAGTTGGATTGGAAATTATATAGTTCGCGACGGACGAAGAAAGTTTTTTTATTATCCCACTCACTCTTAATGGTATTTTACGATCTTTTTTCTCAATTGCGATTGAATTGGCTATTCGAAAATCAATCTTGAATACTCGTTCGTTCCACTGTACGTACTGAATCTACAGACATTCGAATAAAAAAGCGATTTTATCTAAACAGTAGAAAAAAAGATTATACCATGGAGGAGATGAAAAAAAAAAGATCGAGCGAATAGTCGAGAGTTTGAGAGGATCGGGCGAGACAGGCATTAACGGAAGAGGGAAAGGAAAAAAAAACGATCGGTCCTGCAGATAAAACCTTTACTGCTTCCTAGGGTTCTCGCAGAGTACGAGAGAGTTCGTAATGCACTTCGATCCCTGAAGCCAATTTCATCGAGACCGTGGTCAGTGGACAGAAATCGCGTGTACCTGCTACAGCAACGTCTTGCGGCGGCAGATCGAGATGTATTTCCGGTCACCGCAGAAGTCGACATCGAGGCTTATCTTCTCTGCGCCGCAGCCACCACCCAGAAGTCCTGCGTGAACGAGGACAATCTCAAAATCATTAGGATTATTCATCTGTTCTTGTTATGCGTGCCCGTAATATTCGTCGTTGCATACATTGCATCACGTACGTTGCTGTCACATGAATGATATATTTAAATATTTACATAAATCATTTTAAGATTTTTATGTATACTTTTATAATATATATATAGAATGTCTGACAGGTTTTTAGTTTATAAGAATTTCTAATGAGAAGAACGTGACGTCTATGGAACTTCTTTATTCTCTGATCAAAAGTATATATATATATATATGTATGTTAAATATAAGGGAAATATTTATAATAGATTACTGATATTAATAACCACGTTTGCATACACAATTACCTATATACTTACTGCGCAGTTTAAAATTACAGTTAGATAAAAAATTTGCATTTGTGGAACTTTAATTTTATTTCCTATATTTTAGTCATATGTATGGCTCCATTAAATTTATTAACGGTACATGTCAACAGTATTAATAGGACGATATTTATTCATTCTATAAATTATTCGAATTATCTTTTCTGGCGTAAGAAAATTGATAGTATGTCGATCATTCATGAAATGTGATTCTGGAAGTATACTCGGTCAAAATCATGCGTAACGCTTTTGTAAATATTCGTGAGAGTCGAGGCGTCTACATGAGAAAATAACATTTGGGTGAAAGTTTCCAGGCGCCACAAACATCTCGCCTTCGCGCGCACAGAGTATCAACGAAGGCATATTTCCGCGCACGTTCTCTCTTATGTAATATCGCTGCGCTCCGACTTGCACTCATTCGATTGAAAAAGATACAAGGAAAACGGGGAATATTATTTGCAGATTTCGTATGTTTTCTCTTGAGAACAAGAAAGAAATTCCCTCGAAAACTTTTCGATATGTGCGTAACAACGCGATATAAAGATCGCGTTTTGTTTCGAAGCCGTATGCGCGAAAATGTATTATGACGATATAATATTTTATTTACTTATTTCGCAAGATGAGAAGAAAAAAAAATATTCGTGAAAATGTAAGTTACATAATTATTTTGTGATAATTACACAATAATTTCGGTAACAAAAATAAATATCTTATATGTAATACATTTTTATTAAGAATAAATGTGAATAAAAAAATTAAAAATAATAAAAATAAAATATTACATATAACATATAAGATTTTAAATTATGTATAAAAGATTTTGCTTTGAAACTATTCTTTGCTTCTATTATACATATTTCGTCTGCATTTGAATTGTGTAACATTTTTATTTTGTATATTAACACGTTGAAAATAACCTCGTATAATTTGAGTTTCCTTATTTTTAAATTCATGCAAATTATCGTATGGATTCTTTTATTCCGTAGTAATAACATAGTTAGAGCAATGACCGGAATATTCCCATCACCTATATAATGTACGTCATCCGATTTTTTCCGCTTTTCGTTGTCAGCAAAAATTTCGTTCGCGTGACTAGCTTGTGGGAGCTTGGAGCCGAGTTATGCTTTCAAAATCCTATTACGAGTTGCGAGCGCAAAATTTAGCAAAGAAAGTTGCGGATTAGTTTCGTGGGATATAATTGGACGTGGTGGGTGGAACTGTGCCTTCATAATAATAATTGGGAACGTCTATTCCGCAAAACGAAGTTTCTCGCTGTTGGCGAGAAGCTGAGCTAAGGATTGAGGAGCTATAAAAAAGAGGTTAAAAGGGAGACTATTAGATAAAAAAGCAGAATATTGAGAAAAATAGTAAAGAGGAGAGGAAAGGAGAGAGGAGGAAAAGAGCAATAAAGTGGAAAAAACGTGGAAAGAAGAGAGTGTATATATTCAATTTACCTCTAATAGATATGAATAATATGTATATATTCAGGTAAATATGTACGTGATTGTTTCTCTGTAAAAGTGACTTATGCTGGCTAGAACGATATAGCACATTCGAAGGAAAGAACATCAAAGAGTTCTTTGTAAATCCATTCAATGTTTCTTATTTCCACAGAATCATTTCGCGGAAATTCACAACTAGTTACGAGATATAGATAAAAAACAATTTATTTATTTATTTATTTTTACAATAACTATAGAAAAAAACAATTGTTTTTCAAACAACAACGTTGTTAGGTGAATAAAAAAATATCACAATAAACATTTACTGGTATCCACATTCATGAATGCAGTTTTCACTTGCATTTTTAAAATAAAATATAGGATTAGAGAGCAGAACCTGTTTTCTAACTGTTCCATTTATTTTATATTTTATTACACAATCTCTATATCTGAATATTTTTTAGACTTGAAAGACTTGTATTTTCCAATCTCCTTACGAGTGTTATAATCTGCCAACGAATGGCATATAAAATTTATTAATAAACTTTTTAGTAATAATCTCGTTATCGTCTCTAGTCGCATTCGTACATTCAACGTAGCGAATCGCAAGAATTATCATAACTCGACAATCTTGAGAAACGAGATTTTCTTTCTCTCTTTCTCTCTTCCAACTAGCGCCTCACCATTTCGAGATTATTTACCCCAAAGGTCTGTAAAGTTTTCTAACAGCTGTTGCTGGGCGAGTTCCTCCCCCTTTCTCGATCTTATTTCGCCTTCACCTGCTGCGCGAGCTTGAACAGATATCTTTCTTGCTTGCTGAAGTAGTTGAAACTCTCAAGCGGCAGTTATCCAATGTGTTTCTGCACCGTCCGCGCGCTCGAATTCCGCCGGAAATTTCGCCGAAAACTGAAAAGTCGTATTTCTTACGCGTGCGCACGTAATGAAGCGAGACTAGAATAAACGGAAGTTCTCGGAGACCACACAATGGTTCTATTCTTCTTCGCGATGATCTACGACTACCGTACTACTAATAGTAAAATAATTCTTTACGCGCTATATAATACAATATTATGATTTTCCAACTTCTTCTCATACGCTATATACTAATTCACATAAGTATTGCGTACACTCGCAATATTTCTTTCGATTCATATCATTTACTTTATTTCTTTATTCTATGCGATTATTTCTACGCGTAAAAAAACAATGATTTTGTTCTTTTTTTTTTAATTAGAGGGACAATTGTATGCGACAATTTGTTACAAACTGTACAAGAAATATATATATATATGAATACACGTTACATGATAGACGTACGCTCGAGTAAACGTCATCAGAGCGAGAGATATTCCCAACTTCTTCTCATACGCTATATACTAATTCACATAAATATTGCGTACACTCGCAATATTTCTTTCGATTCATATCATTTACTTTATTTCTTTATTCTATGCGATTATTTCTACGCGTAAAAAAACAATGACTTTTTTCTTTTTTTTAAATTAGAGGGACAATTGTATGCGACAATTTGTTACAAACTGTACAAGAAATATATATAAATATATATATATATATATAAATATATATATATATAAATATATATATATATATATAAATATATATATATATATATATATATATATATATTTATATATGAATACACGTTACATGATAGACGTACGCTCGAGTAAACGTCATCAGAGCGAGAGATATTGCAGTAATAAACGTAAAGCGCATCTTCTTGGTCCGATTGTACCGCACGAGATTAATTGCAGCCATTCTATTTCCTTGGTAACATCGGGTACTCGCGAGCTCGACCACGTTGGGTGGATACAATGGTCGTGCGTGGTTCCAGGATCAAGTGGAATAAGGAAAACGTAGGGTCCGACGTGGAAGAGATCCCCGTCGCGGCATTATTCTCCCCAATTAATGGTGATATTTGTAGCTCGCGCCCATTTGTGTACGCGACTTAACCGTCCGCGAGAAAATAAAATTCTCGAATGCGGAGGAGGATGGAAAAGACTTGTCGAGGAATCGCGACGACGCCGGAAACCGCGCGCCATTTTAAGGGATCTTGTTCCTTCGGCCCCTTGGCACATCTTCTTCGCCGCCGAGAAAAGCTACCTACGGGCTATTGTGCTTCTTAAAAGAGTACAATAACGACGACCATCCGGTGGCTCTCTTCGTGGAGTTTTATCGCGGAAACGTATAATGCGCAGTCGAAACGACCGCGTTCGTAACGAATGCCACGTACGTTTTGTTGCCCGTCGCAGACACACAGCGAAAGTCCAAAGTCGCGGATCTTCCGGTAACACTCCACGACAATCTGACCATTTTTATAGCGCGGAACATAAAAATGGAGAAAGATTTTCTCGGTGAAGAGATCTTCGTTTCGCTTCGATATCTATGCCACGAGAAAAGGAGATATGTATCTCCTTTTCAATGTAAACATCTCGTGGTTTGTTTTATTTGACTTGATGTTTCGAAAATTTTGTATTAAGAGTCGAGAGTTAAATCTCGAAGGAAGTAAAAATTATCATTTCTCTTCCGACTAACTCTATGTAGAATAAAATAAAAAGCAATGAATAAATAATCGTAGAGAATCGAAATCGCGAAATATAATTTTCTAGAAAATTGTTATCAATCGTTTTGTGATTATAAAAGGATGTACAGAGAAAACGCGCACTGAACAATTTGAGAAATAACATTTTCCAGCTGCTGGAAAGCTATCTGGATATCTTCTTTGTCCACAGCGGAAGAACATTGTTAGAAGATTGTAGAATTTATGTAGCGGTTGGAGAATAAGGATACGAACAGGTTGCGATACAACCCGCCGTTGTTGTTGCACGGCTTTTCCTTTACAAGCGTACTTCAACCATCCTTAGTATCTTCCAATCTAGCAGATTAAAGGGCATAGATATAATCCGGAGCGCAGTAATTTCATTGCCGTTTTCAGCGTATACAATTCTCTACCTTCGCTCTTTGAACAATCTCTTGCGCGAGCTTTAATAGTCTAAAATTTTGATAGAGCATCATAAATTTCTCATGATTTTATATAATCAAGCTGCGACTCGCTGCTTAAATATAAATCATGCATAAGACTTATTGTTAGTGTGACGGTGAACGAATATCGAGGAAAAGACGCGTCAAAGAACGACAAAGCGTCCTCGCATACGCGACGGAGAGAAAAATGTGAAGATATAGCGAGTACGAGGTATACATTCAGTAAAAAGAACACGGGAGGAAATGGTTTTACTCCCGTAACAACAGCGGAAAAGAGAAGCGGAGAAATGATTTACGTACAACCAACAACTACCGTCCATACTTAAGTATGAATAAGGTAACGGTAAAAAGGTAAGGCAAAAAGGAATGAAAAATTATAAACGAGAGCATTTTCTTGTATAAAAATCATTTCCATTGTAATCTTGAGGCAGAGAAAAAGAGAGAAAAATCTAATACTATTATAGTTTGCTATCAAAATCGACTTTTATATACATCAAAGTATTTATCACACAATCATTCATTTTATAACTATAAATAATTATTAAGGCATAAATTGTGCAATTAAACAAAATTAAAATCACGATAATTATTATGCGGATGGATAATCTATTTATTATAATATCAATTATTTATGATAATAACAGCTGGAGATATCCGGATTGAAGTAATTATTACATTCCACCCTCGGATAAATTCTGCGAATGTTTCTCTAAGTGGAGGTGCTTTTCTCAAATGAACGTGCCGCGATAGCGCATTACGCTTCATCTACGTCGCGTTAAGCTAAGCTTTTTGGTGTTTTTTTCCTCTCTCTTTCTTGCTCGCAATCTCTTTTGATAATTTCTCCTGCCGGCACTCGACAATTTAGGAACTATCGAGTATTAATTGAAAATTAATTCTCGCGACATTAAAGAGAAAAAATTAATAGGTATAAAAATGTATTTTCGCTGCGCGCGAATATATTTTTTAATGGTACTTTTAACAAGATTTACCGAATCGGAAGTATTTCTCGTAGCGAAGTGAAAACTGATCTATCAAAGTTTCTAAGTAAACACACTATGATCATTGAGATAAGAACTTCCAAGACGCTTGATTTGCATGACTTTCTCACACGTTGCAACACCAGCTAGGGATATCCGTGTCGGTAGATGGATACACGATCTTAGCAGAGTAAACGCAGGGCAAGTTCGCCAGAACTTCCTAAGTAGCAACTGATATACTGTGTACATATGTCGAATAATCTGAGATCCACTGACATTTAGTCAGACCGGAACATTCTCCAACAATCCAAAGCACATAGACGAAATTATCAGCTAGAGACGACCCTTTCAGCTGCCATTTACTAGATGAAACTTAAACATTGCACACGGGAAATATATTAATTAAATAGATTATCTTTTTCCCAACACTACTAGAGAAAGGTAGATTTTAATCCGATATATAGTTTTAACTAACTAAGACTAAAAGTATGGACATTTATGTCAGTGTATATAAAGTTTGTAAAATAAAGTAGAAAGTACTTTTGTACATTATCATAATTATTAATGAATTCTCATTAATGATATATTAAAATATTTTAGAGAAGCTGCAACAATATTCATTAGCGTTGAAAGTATCCTAAAATCTATTATATATATATATAAGTATCTTAAATATATTATCTGAAGGATATTTACAGATATATCCGATAGAAAGTACCATCCATGAGTGAAAGTTCCGCGAATCATGACAAAATTATGACGTAAGTGAAACCTTTATCTATAAATGCCTCGAAGATCTTCTATTGATAAAAAATGCGGTTCTTGTTTGGGACGTAAATTGGCAAAGAATGATGCAACTATACGCAACGAAATAAATGGCTTCCTCTATCGCAATGCTCGATTGTGAAAATATCAAAGAACATTACTTAGCTGCACGCAGAGTATAAAATTTGTACGTACTTAATCTTAGCATCTTAAAAGTCAGTAAATAACGAATATGCAATATATATTTCTTCTGAAAGTGCATTACCGAGAATATCAAGAGAATAATAAAACTTTATTAAAAATCTTGGTAAATTAAGAGACTTTTTTTAATGCTACAAAAGAGCGGTACGATAAGAGTGTATTTGCCACTAAAAGCGTACTTTCTCAATTTTTTTTTATTATATCCGCGCACAAATATTTATGGAAAAATATAGGTAGATGCGTCTATTTTATCGTTCAATTAACAGCCGGATATCATAACGTTGCAGATCACTCACGACTTTTCGACATTTGTTTCAGCCGTTTCCGCGTGCGTTTAACGCGCTTTACCGCTTCGTGTAATTCGTGTCCTCCGTGTATACCACATTTGACAAGAATTAATTTATTTCTGTCCCACATTTCTCGCCCGCGGCTCAGGACAACCTTATGTAAGCGCGTTATGAGGCAAGTTTCCTCAACCCACCTCGCGAACTTTGTGCGTGCGGCGAATGTCGCGGCAGTCGTGAGTTACGTCTGGCAATTACCGGCACTCCGAGCCATATAATTGCCATTATTGTATCCCGTATTATCCTTCCAGAGCTTGCCGAGAGAACGCAGAAACCGCGGAACGTCGCCTAACGGCAACCTGAGTCGCGAGTGGTTTCAGGAAGTTCATCGTTGATGCAGCGACAATACGAATCTTAAAGAATAAAAATAATCGCGATTCAAATTTCAATTTAAAATAAACAAGCTGATTTACGGCTTAAAAAGTAATAGCTTCTCATTTCTTTTATTCAATTATATTATCACTAATTGTGCGTGGAAATGTGGGTCTGCTAATTTTTTTATACTGTTTGACTTTGAGAATTTTTTTATTTATATAGAAAGTTTCTCCGTTCCATAATTCTAGAATCCTTTCCATTAATTTCCGTTGATACAACAATACGAATCTTAAAGAATAAAAATAATCGCGACAATTCAAATTTCAAATTGAAGTAAACAAGCTGATTTGCGGCTTAAAAACGAGTAAATTTGCTTCTAATTTCTTTTTATTCAATTATACTATCACTAATCGAATGTTGAAATGTGGTTCTGCTAATTTTTTTATACTGTTTGACTTTGCAAATTTTTTTATTTAAATAGAAAGTCTCTCCGTTCCCCACAATTCTAGAATCTTTTCCATTAAGTTTTATGGCGAAAGTTGAACATTGAAGAAATCATGAAGAAAGTATAGTAACGGAATTTGCGGAACATTTTGGTATAAGAAGAAGAATGGCAACAAGACAGAAGCACATGTTGGTGAATTCCTTGTAAGGAAGTAGCGGTCGAGTATCGTTGCAAAGTAGTACAATAGAAGAACTATCGGCAGAGCGAAGTATATGATTCGATCTCTCTATGACATTTCCCAATATCCGCTTTATTTTAGAAGCGACCCCGCTGTCATATGGCAAACAAGAAAGACAGTTGGAAACTCATTTAAGCAATATCGCAGGAACTGTCATTGATACTCAAGCGAAAATCATACATTTACACATATCGCGAATGAAAAACTTTCCGCAATCACCGCGCGCATATATTCGCCGTAAATTTCATCGACGTTAATTTATTAATAAAACATCAGGAATTAATTGAAGTATATTTAAAACCCATAACGTGTAAGTTGTTAAATTTTTAGTGAAGTACGCAGAATTTTACCGTGCAACATTTTAATCAAGATTTTTAAAAATATGCGTTTCTCTTTCTTTTTATATTTTTTCACATTGCAGCACGGAATGTCAAATATAACGTTCTTTTTTGCAATCACAACGACTATACGGAAAGCCAATACGATTTCGAAACATTAAAGTCACCACGGCTTTTGTTTTTCATACTATTGCTTTACGTTTGTTCTATGCATCACGACGACGCGAAATATAAAAATGTTGGTGTGTGGATAGTATGCATTTCTTGCTTCATATATATAAAAGTAAAAAGTGCATATTTATATTTATGCGCATACTGCTATCTCATCGATACTAAATTTCCATGATATCAACGCACCAACGAGATTTGATGTGAATAAATGAAAAAAATTTGAAAAAATCTGTATATACCGAGAGATTCTTTGTATATTCTGATTAATGTTATCTCAGTAACACGGTTAAAAAAACCGGTTTTAATTAGAAAATGCTTTTATTTCAAAATATATTCAAATGTAACGACACTTACATTAAGATGCATATCACTTGCATTATAGATTAACAATGCCAATTGCATATATATATTATGCATTATTACAACGACGTAAAAAACGAATTTAATGGATGAGCAAATATCCATTATAGATTAACTGAAAAGGAGATTATAATTCAGAATTAACGATGCTTCGTGTAGATAATATTCGTAGATAATGCCTAATACGTAAATGCATTTTGCAGTTCTGTTTCGGAGAAAGTAGCGCTGCAAATAACGCGATAAATAAAGTACATTACAAGACGCACCGGACCGGAACATCTCTCGCGAATAAATATGCGCAACGAACGTAATCACAACACAGCAGAGTTAAATCCGCTTACGGCGAATTTGCAGAGTGAGTATACGCGAAGTGCCCGTACTTGGTGGTGATCCATCATTCGCTACGGCGACTTCCGAAAGAGGAGAATGATACGAAGAAAGAAAGAAAGAAACGAGAGAAGAGAAGATAGAGAGAGAGAGAGAGAGAGGCGTCGGTGTTTATTGACCGTGGGGGATGGCAACAAGAAGGGGATGGAAGCCCGGTGGTGAAACGCCGAGGCTCCAATTTTCACATCTGTTTGCCCAGCTCCGGTAGATGTTTCCTCGTTACGTAAAGCGAAGAGACCTGCCTTCGCGCTTTGCGTCGCTTATGTACACTCTTACGATGCCAGTGTTTATGTATCATTTATGCAGTGAGCCAGCCGGGAAAAGCCGCGCTTTCCACGGAAGACGTCTTCTTGCGTAGGACGAACGATGGTCCTTGCTTGCTAAAACATGATATCCTTCAAGTATCTTATACATTAAAACATGAAAATTATTTCTTCCTTCTAATTGTACTAATCAATTATTCAAAATTGTCAATATCGAATTCTTTGTACGGAGATACATGTGTATTTTAAAATGATCATATTTTTTCACATACATCAGCGCTCTGATATCTCGCATTAATAACTCGGGAGATAATTAAATCACTTGACAATAGTATAATAATAGCAACGAGGAATAAAAAAGTCAGGATAATTAATTACATCGTACATTAGTTACACCGCGCTCGCGCACAATGACGGTTCATTTGGCGGCGACAAACTCATTCAAAGGTTTGGTAAAAATTTAATTGAAATTAGTAATTTCGCTATTATACACGCGACGGAATGATCGAATTGTAATCTCCCAGTAGACTGCAAAGCCGATGGCCTGTGGACGTGTTCAAATTTCGACGTCGAGTTTTGCGCCGTGAATCATTAACCGGCGCGTAACGAGGCGCATTCGACGCGAACGAGGTGGGCATCACGGTATCAAAATGCAGAGAAGCTGCGACGCGCCGACGCACATCGACATGCGCGCGTTATGAAACGAAATGAATCCGCGTTAAAAACTAGGGAGGGAGCGGCCTCTCGGATAAACGGCGCGCGAAATATCCACACCCCGATGAAGCGTTAATGGCCCCCATTGACACTAAGGCACGAATTAAACGACGGTGGCTGTTTCATCTCCGAGCGGAAATTAGTTTCGCCCATCTCGGTACGTGCCGGCGTCGCGCCGCGTCGTCTCGGACCAGTCGAGAGAGCGCGTTTTAACGAGAACGTTAAAGCGAAAATGCTTTTGAAACAGTCGCGCTCGACGATTAACGGCCGCGAGGAGCGCCATCGCCATTTGCTATTGCATTCTCGCGATTACGCGATGGTTATTGACGAACCGGATTTCCTCGCACCTGAATAGCGAGGCCATGCCGGATGTACATTATCATCTCGTGAATCGTCTGCCCGCGGAGGACTTGGCTTAAAAATTAGAGAGAGACAGAGAGAGGAAGGAAAATTGATGGAATCATGGAACTCGGGAAAGTGTGTTATATCAGCTTATCGATAAAATATATTTTGTTACCTTTTTATCTTTAAGTCTCGAACGCGCGATAGATGGAGGGGAATTTCGAGCGAAAAGTATGGCGCGCAAACGCATAAAATAAAAAGTTTCATCAAGTTTCTCTCACAGTTGATTCATCTTCTTAGATCTTTCTTAAAACTTCTACATTGATAATGCTTTTCAACTGGCGTCAGCAACATAAAAGTTTGGGCTTAATGACGCGTGACGCAGATAAATGCAAGCTGAACAAAATATCAACTGCAAAAGAGGCAATATGTATATATACAATATATGTCAAAATATATCGTTATTAGCCCGTATAACACTCAGTCAGATTAGCGATCCTGTAATCCAATAACGGATAAAATAACAAATCTGATGACTTTATCTGCTCATCGGACATTCGCAATTTCACACAAATTCCTGTATTATCACTTGTGAATGTTGACATTTAATGTTGAACCGCTCCATAAATTTTTGCGCTATTGCATGGAAATGATACGCAATGCTATGTAATATATGTTCCATCTGGTACAATAATTACCAGCAATATAGGTATATATATAAGGGTGAGCAATCGATGGGGATTTCGTTATTCCGACGTCGTTAACGTTCGCGAAATAATTACGTTCTCTCGATGCGGGCGCGATTCCCTCAGCGACGTTGACGGTAAACGATATTGCTAGTCTCCATGTGACTTCCATTAGGAAAACTCCTTGTGACGCCACGTTGAAATGGTCTTTTAATTATTAAACGTTCGCCGATCGGCACGGCGGAAGAAAAATGACCGTCGATATGGAAATCGCATAACGGATGTCTTTGTCTCGTGTATGACGAGTCTTGAGTGTTGAATTAAAAATCAAGAATATTATATGTCTTTTGATTATATTATTTTCGTGGGTGAGAGCGCGAAGCAAAAGTACAAACGCAAAAGACTAAATTAACGAGATATGTCACGATGTAAATTGTTTGAATTTTCCGATATAATTTAACATGGATTCCAGTTTGCAGTCTACATGTAGTCTATTATTACGCTGTACGTAATAGATGAAAGATTATACGCGTATCGTAATAATTAAGCGTATGTCGTAATTATCGCTATTAAAATTACAAATCGCGAAAATGGATCTCTATCTCCGATCTCATCATATCGCACTATATCATATTTGATTTCGCAAAAATAATGCGGCTCAGTAATGGTTTGCCATGTCCACCACGTTTTCAGGGTTGTTCGAAACACCAGCTGAAGCATGTAACAAGATATTGGCATTATCGACGTTATATTTCAATCTTATCTGCTCGATCGAGGTTAAACCAAATCAGGCAGACAGAGACTGTTGCTTGGCCTGAGCAGCCGTCGTTTACCGAAGAGATTTTAAGCTTCGCTGAATATTTTGAGCAATTTATGGGGTCGAGATTGACGGATATCATCGCAAATAAACCGCAGATAGACATGGTTTATACAGAATCGTTTTCAAGATTGAATCCAATGTAATGTTTAGACTTTCATCTCCAGTCTGACAAGAAGAACCCCTAAGTGGCAGTTTGCAAAGTCACGTTAAGCATATAATACATCAATCGTCTTTAATCAATGATGTATTATTGTCGTTTTGTATAAAATGAGAATCAGATAATTCCGTGAAATCATATAAGATCGTTCCATGTGCGGTTCATACTGTTTTTTTCTATCATTTTTTACAGCGATCACATAATTCTCTATGATTTATATAATTCAGATTGATATCTAAAACGAATGCAAGACAATAAAGAGATAAGCAAAAGTTTCAGACGGAAAATTTCTAGCATAAACGGAGACCAGTTTTTGCATCTGCGCTTTTTTCATATCCTTTCACGATTATTTTCTTTCGCATTTCGAACAACACGTTTAAATAATGAGAGATCGGAAAGTATATTATTATTATTATTCTACTATCATGAATTAAAATGTAAAATATTTTTAAGTAACGCGGCTATATTTAAATCCTACTCTCATCTAATTATGTCTAGTTTCGGCAGAAGCTTTAATGCGTATGCACGTAGCACACACACATACATACAGTCACATCCACGGGTATATATACCCGCGTAATATTGCCCGGATGCGGAGGAGAGCCCCATTTTCGACTATATGCAAACTGGTGGACGAAAACGCTTAAGTTTAATGACACACTTGCGCCGTATCGCGGCCGTCTCCGGCCGAAAATTTCTCGGTCCGTGCCTCTCGGAAACACGCGTGTAACGATAATAGCGAGTCGCGCGCAGTTTATTCGTGCATAAAAAAAGTTGCATGCGGTTTTTTAGTGGCGCCCCTAGAGCGTACTCGTTCGAGGAGGAGGTGGTGGAGTCACGGGGTGTGCATTTTGCTCGCGCGCGCTCTCTCGCAGCAGTAAAATCGCATTGTTTTCGATATTGCGAGGACGACGAGAGAAGGATCGACACGACGTGGCGCGCCGAGCCGAGAACACGATAGTGCGAATCGCGCTACGCGTATAACGCATATATGCGCATATATATGCATATATATATATATATATGCATATATATATGCTTGGTATTTATATATGCTTGGTATACATATATATATATATATATATATATATATATGTATATACAAATATATGTATGCCAAGTGTTATGCGCGCATACTCTACATGGGGAGCATCTACACAATCCACGTTATATACTCCGTTTCGCGCTATGCGGCTCGCTGCGTCTCTACCTGGCACTCTCTCCTCTTCCGTATCCCTCTCTACAGCCTGCTCAGAGCATCCTCTACACTTTCCCTCGTACATAAACACGAACGTGAATACATATACAGACGTATTTCGCTTCGCTTGCTCCATTTTATTAATGGATTTTGGTAGAGTGTCAGAGGAGAGAGGATGCGGAGACACAGACAGGAAGGTGGAAAACGGTGGTAAACGTCGATGGCTTAAGTTTCGAGTGTTTCTACTCGAAAACGTTCGTATATGTAGCGTCTTTGCGATTCTTATTTGCACGATTTGCAATCATTTACGAATTATTAATCCTTGTAAAAAATATTGCCATCCCTGTATCGATGAAAATTAAAAAAATAAAATAATAAAAAAATATAGGTTGTTAACGTAGGAAACGTAGGATGATGAAAGATGAAAAATTGTCGGATAGAAATGCAAAAAAAAAAAAAAAAAACACATAAACGCAAAAAAAGAGATTAGCTCGATTTTAACTCTATTCCCTGATGATGTATTCGTTCTTTAGAGCAACCGAGCAATTTTCATACATTTCGAAATAAATGCGACGGGATATTCCAGCAAAGTATTTGCAAATTAACCGTTCTCTCAAAGGGCAAACCAGAGCTTTCAAGCGTTCCCCTTTCAACTCGTCACTGCAAACCACCGGGAACCCACGGATCCGCGGTTACAACCACGTTCGTCTTTCGGAAGAGCAACTTTTTATTTGCGAGAGGAAAAGACGAGCTTAACCTATGTCGTCTCGTCTTCGATGCTTTTACGTCGGTGTATGCTCGGGAACGCTTGGGAATATATGCGAATAGACGAAGCGTAAAGCTCGTACAGTTGCAGCGGGCCATCTAGGATCTTTAAGGCACCTTTAAGGTTTAAAACGCTAGTATGTAGAAAAGTCGATAAAAATATTATTAAATAATTAAGACAATTATCAATAATATTAATGTATCGATCTCGTTATTTTATGTATTTATTCTCAAGATTTTTCTCGGTTCGTATTATTGAAAAAGTAAAAGTAAATCGCTATAAACACATATTTTTAGTTTAAATATCTCGATAAAATATAAGATAAACATATTTTAAAAAATATATAATATTGTTATATATTATTTTTAATTCGTGCTATCTTGATTAATATAAATCTTCTCAATGGAGATTTGAAAGTTTTCAAAGTTTGCTTGTAATATGAATTTTTCGTTGCACATTATCGAAACATTAAAAGTTTTACGGAATAAGTCCACCAAGCTGTGCGGTGTTTTGTATAAATCTTATACGCTACATTATACCGTAGATGGGACCAGTGTCTTCGACCTTTATAAGAGACTCTATATCGTTCTCAGCGTAGCGGGATCGATGAAGGAACAGCGAAAGCGTAGTATTCCGCACAAGCAGCGCATAATTTATTAATTATGCGCGTTTGTAGAGAAGTAGCAGTCTTACGCCACACTTAAATTTATGAAATAAAATCAAAATAATTTTTTGCAAAAGATCGCAATTGTATATACCGAGAAAAGTGTGTTATAAGAAAACAATATAACATAATATAAATAATTTTGTTGCCAGTTTCAGTCGCGAACCTCCGACACAGCTTAAGGTAAAATCGGCGTTAAATTCCACGAAAATTTACGAGCATTTTGTAGCGGGCCATTAATAACGTCGTAACTACCGGAATCCGGAGTTTTAGTTTGGGTATGTAAGGCGTGTCCGATAAATATTTGAACGCTGCGAGCTGCAACATTCGCGGAGGCAGATATCGAAACTACGGAAACTCCAAACCGTTTTCATCCCCCGCCCTCTTACATTGCCGCCCCGTCGCGTATACTACTCATCGTGTTCCTTGTTTCGTTCTAAAGCCACCATGAGAATCCATTTAAATGTTTAACGATCGTATAGCCGCGAGGAAAGATTCGTTCTGGTATTTAAGAGACTCATGTACGTGTATTCTCGCGTTATATTTGTTACAATTTGAAGGAAATAATACCGGCCACTCTCTCTCTGCGCTGGCTCTCGCTTAGCCGAGGATTAAATGGATGAGAAAGAGCGAGATTAAGACTCATTTGACATTACAACAACATGCGCTAGGTATTTATTCATTTAAAAAAATGTTCGATGCAGATACAACGCTCACTTCGAACATAATGTATAAAAATTTGAAGAATGCGTATAAAAAATATGCTTTTATAAATCTTGAAACATATAATTGTTAAAAGTATTGTCGAAATGTGTTTTGTAAATTAATAAATTTCTGCGTATAATTTTTGTATATGAAAAACTCGCAGTTTTTTTAAGAGCTGAAAAAAACTTGTATATTATTCATTGCGCGCGTGTACTCGTTGCAGGGAATTATCTCGATTAATTAAGCCAGACTATGCGATTGTAAAATTTGAAAGATATTTTTTGCAAAATTTAATAGCCATAAATGTCATCAATAAAAATGAATGCATTGAAAACGATCTTCCACTTATGCGGTCGTGATTCACGTAACAATGCGCGGAATTATTTACAACGTAATCCCGCATTATTCCCGCTGAGCGTCGAGGATCGCGTAAAACAACGTAATACGGATTAATGTTATGCGCGTGGTCGGTTTAATGCTAAGCACCGCACTCGTTACGTATTCTTGTAACAACGAAGAGAAGCTCGAGCCCACCGGTTAAACTCGCGCGGTGAACCGCGCCTCAGATTTGTACAAGCAGTTCTCTATTGCCGTCCGGTTGTTGGCTGCAAGAATAAATTGCACGGCCGTAGGAAGAAATATTGGAAACTGCCTTAAGAGAAGTTATTTATCCATGTTTCGTGATAAAAGATAAATTGAACTAGAACCGCGGTAAGGCTATGCTTTGGCATGCTTTGCCCTTTAAACTTTAAAGATCGCATTCTCCGATGAATTTCACGCGACGATACTTCTGCCAGTAAAAATATACAGTTGGACACTATCTTTTGTCGTGAGTTTTCCGAATTTGAATACGAAATATCTTGGTAATAGGATCTTGAGTTTCCCAGTTCAGATTCTATTAGAATCCGATTGAAACTTGCTACGAAGAATAATGTTTCGTTACTCATTTGTACCGTTAAAAATATAAGTTGTTTTCACGAATCTCTTAATTTGAAATAAATAAAATATATATCCTTGTTGTCACATAAAATTTATAAAATTTTTTGCACGTAGATATTCCTAAATGTCTATTTTTCAAGTTTGCTTTTGTTATAGAGAACAACGGTAGAGTATAATATTAAATATAGATATTTCCAGAGACTACTTCAACTAATCTCAAAGAACACTCCATTATTATACCATTTATCCTTCCACGTAAAGCACGAAGCTTCTTCGATAGATATAGCAATATACACCCTCGGCCGAATCTTGGGTCGTATCTTCGATCGTATCTCCGGCTGTGCTCCAAAAGCTACGCGAGCAAATCGAGTGTCACCCATTTACCGGGCTGCAGCTCTGTGGAAACGCTTAATTTACCGCCGGTGCGATCTCGAACGTTCGAGTGGTCCGGTAGTGTCGATAAATCACCGACTCGCGATTTGTCTCACGTTCGAGAGGGAGTCGGTTCTACGACAAGATAGTGGAAAAAATGAAAAAAATATGAGCGCATTTAATGCGAGAGACATAAATGTCGTCTAGAGCTATCATCGTACAACGAGGATTCGTTCTCGTTTAAATAATTCATCCTTTGAGCGAACGCAAATTTTATAAGACGCTCGAGATAATTCCTTCATCACGAGATATTAGAAAACTCGTTAGATTACATCGCAGAAATTATTTGTTTTCAAGATATTTATAAATTTATTCGTTAATCGATCTACTGCTTCTCTCGATGTGTTCGTAGAGAATTAATTTTCGCTTCCCATCAATATGTACATACAAGAAAATATCGTTAATTACGATAAGATGGTCGCTCGACATTCGCGAGACTCGCGCAATCCGATTTCGAGCGAAAGCTCGAGAAAGGGTTGGCAGCTTGGGTCGCGATGCGAGACACACCGACAGGTAATTACTGTCAGCTGATTACTACGGTACACTTTAATTAATACGGTATTTCGTTCTACGTTACCGATACGACACGCGATTAAACGCACGGCATGCTGCGGATGAATAAGTAATGCAAGGCGCTTCGTTTAACGAATTGATTATTTTGATTATTGAACCATGCGCGCATTAAATATACGTATATTCGTTGAAATGCGAATAGTAAAGAGCTTCTGCATTCGCTATTTATATTTATGACTTCCGCCTGGATTTTGCATACGTTACTAAGAGTTAAAACATTCGGATGGACCATGGGAAATAAGATTATTCCGAGCAAAAACCGGTTAGTAAAGTTACACGATCGGCGAACGAGAGAATCGAAAGCCTTTGATCCTTTTCGTTAACTACAATTTAAAGGTGCGAGCAATTGGTAGCACACAGCCGAGAGGCCAGGACTTTGCCCTTATCACGAAAGCCACCCTCTTATCGATCACTCGCTCGTATATATAATCGCGCATATCTGGTCAGTAATTGCTTTCGGCGATCGACTTGTTCTACGATTCAGAGAAAACTGCGCGCATTTCGAAAGGCGGACATTGTAGTAATTTATCCTCCAATTATACATTCCGTATTTTATCGTTTGAAACTACCTGTTTCTAACCATTATATATACCGGATGCAATTGCTTTATCTGTATGAAATGTACAAGGTGTGTTCTCGAAAAAAGCCTCGCGATACGTAATAATACATGATTTTATATCTCGCGGAGTGAGTTGCAATTGACTTCTCTTAACGGGAATTTAATTTGTAGTTTAAAATATGGTACAGTTCAACTTGGAAACGAGCGATTAAGATTAATACAGGTCAACCAAGTTAATAACGTGGCAAGTGAATATCGTGTGTGCAAACGCGCCTCTCTTTTCAATATATATATATATTTTCAATATATATATATATATATATAATATACACTTTCATTACGAGTTATTGGCTCTTCTATACTGCGTCCGCTCTAATGAGTTATAGCCGTCAATTTCCTGCAAATAGCCGGATAGTTAGGTCACGGATAGTTAAATTTTGACCAAATTAATTAAACGAGACAAATCGATACCAATCGATAACGTATTAAGAATTCTAAATAAAATATTAAAGTTAAATTTCATTACACTTATATTAATGTAAATATATTCTAAAGTAAATTTTATCGATGATCATTTACCAAGTATATTAATTATATAAATTTATACTTTTACGAGGAATCTGATTAAACAGAAAGTACGAAAAACCCCGTTGAAAATTATTAAATATTGATTGACATTCTCGAGAAATTAATATTCACTACAGATTGATTTCGTCGGAGCTGAAACTTGTCCAACCAACTTTTTTTCTATGAAGACACACACACACATGCACCGAGTTGAATCTCTTTACGGTTGAATGTTAACGTAGTCAGCGGTAGCCACGTTCCTACGAATCCCGCAGATACGATTTCATTACGTGTAATACTTTTATCCGCAACGGCCAATGGTTATACGGTCACGTTAACGCACATACCGACCAGATCCCACGGGCTTGGGAGGGCCGCGTCGTTGTCGTTCGGGAATTCATCCGACCGGTATGATCGCGTGCAAAAATCTCCCGCTCGATCGCGTGCCTGCACGTGCAACTAGCCGCTCCTGTCCAACTTTCTAGAAACTCGTCTCTCTGCATCGAGTGCTCGCAGAGGGATGGGTGCAGTAACCGTACGCCAACCCGTAGGGCATCCCTTCGCGTGGATAGATTTCAGGATAGGACGCGCCCATTTCCGGCGATATCGGTTAGAAGGCAGCGTCGAAAAGTGCATTTTTCGATTGACTCCGTTTCACGTGCCGGAAAAACGAATATCTCGCATTGAATCTAAGTTGCAAATTGGTTTATCTCCCTCAACTGGTTTATTCCGATAAATCGATTTAGAAAATCGACCAAGAAATAAGCTGACCAAAGTGATAATTTAATCCAAATAAATGGGAGAATTAAATAATCTAATGCGCTGCTTTATTTCATTGAATATAGGACAATGCATCTGATACAATTCTTGATATTTCCACGAGAATCTTGTGTCTATCGTCGGTTAATCAAACTGTTCTCTCTCCAAATAGTGGCGTCAATAGGCATATATGTATGTACAACAAACAGTTCCTGATCACGCGTCATTAGCAAAATTATCGGTTCATTAGGGATCCGATCATGTCTGCGATTAAAAATATAGATCGATTCAGTTTGAATTGAGAAACAATTGTGAAACAGAAGGTTTACTTTTTCTTCCAAGAGAAACCAGGTCGATTTTACTACGACCGGATTCACTAGATGATATTGCAAGCTATAATCTGGTTAGATAATGTTGGTATCGCAACGCTTTAGCCGCCACGATTGCTCATTAGATACGTGACCCGACGTCTATGACGTCTCTGGTGTCCGTGACGTTTGCGACGCCTATAATATCAACGATGTCTATCGATCAAAGTGCAATGTCTAGTTAGAACTATTATGTAGATAGCTGGCCATGCCAGGCCATCGTGCGTATTAATTATGTACACGAAACAATTTATATATATATATATATATATATATATATATATATATATATTATATGCATATATATATATATATATATGTATATACATACATACACATATGAAAACGACTTCGTGCGCAGTAGCTTCCAATCTGCTACTCAGCGGTCTCGTTAATGGTTGAGAATGTTGAGATTCAAGCATAGTTGCTTTGATATGCATATTCTATTGCATTAACATTTCATCGGGACCTGAGTGTATTTTAGATTATGAAGTGACTTAAGCAATCGAATACTTTGATTGAATATCAATATATTAGGCTGAAGATAATTATTATTCTGTCAAAAATGATATGCCTATTATGCTTATTGTTTTCTTCATCTAGTAATTTTTTAATCAGTTTAACATATATATAATTATTCATTATTTTATAATAATAATATACAAAGGATGTGAAAGTGTGTGTAATATACATTTTATTCATAACACGTAATACATAATTTTCTCTGTCTCTTTCTCTTTTTCTCTTCTTGAACAGTAAATTTATTAAAATTTTTAGGTAAATTTGATGTCAGATTAATTAAATAAAATTAATCACATTTATAATTAAACTTAGAATTAATAAAATTTAATAATATATTTAATGTTTATTTATACGTACATAGACTGCATTTAAGATATGCAATAAATTCTGTATTATTTTTCTGTATCATTCCGCATTATTTTTTATTTTTGTATTTTACAAGGTAGAAATATAAATATAATATACAACATACCTATTTTTTTGCAATTTATATTATGATAATCAAAGCTATCGTCTTAAGCTTTTTACTCATAACTCAAGAAGAGATACACGACGGAGAATACGATTCCACTCTGGTTTCTCTAGTATATTTCTTTATAAAGAAATTTAAATTTTTATCTCGCCGATATCAAATACGACTTGGAATAAAAACGCATGTCCTTATCGAAATGCGAATGAAGAACGTATACGCGTTTTCATCGGGAATAAGCGGAAGCAGGAACGTAAAAAGAGAAAAAGGGAGAGAGGGAAAGAGAAAGAGAAGACTGTGCCAAGTATAGCAAATTTTGCATAACCCGAAGATACATTTCGTATACGTCTTCTGGTGCATAATACATGCATCAAAGTACATACTTCGGAGCCGAGGCGGCTCTTATAAGCCCCAGGCTTTCTCGAATTCTTAAGCTCTCCCGTGAAGTTGCGAGTTGTTACTGATCTCTTCTCGCGCGACGGAGTTATGCCATCAATGACTATATTATCGACTCTAGTTTGGTACGCTTGAGCTGATTTCGTTCCGAGCACAACCCAAATTTCTTCTCGATACGTATCGCGCGTTGCTCTACTGGATTTAGTATGCGCGACAAACTCAAAATATTTTTAGGAAAATAATAAACTTTTGCAAAAGTTGACTTTCTAATATTTGTTCTGTCGTAGAGTTACGTATCGCAAATCGTAGTTAGGAATATTTACACATATATGTATATACTCTTAACTGAGAGATCAGTGTTTTCACTGCTAATAGTTGTTCTAGTTATAACAATAGCAAACAGTTTTATTGAGAAAGATCAGTTAGTGGAAGCAATTAATGAAATGGAATTAAAAATAGAAACATATAAAATCTCAAAATGCGGTTACGAATAATATTATTATTCAATGACAAATTATATTATACATTAAATTACATAATTTATGATTTTCGTAACAAAATTTATAATATATGTTGATGAATACATGAATATATATTTATAATGTTATTTATATACATATTATAAATATATATTTATAAGCGAAGCAGAGAGAGAGAGAGAGAGAAACCCGTAATTTTATTTCCCAACGGCCGAGTCCGAGCAAGTCGGGGCAACTTTTATAGATATGCCGAGACACAGTACGTGCGAGCGTGTCATCGAAAAGTGAACCTGCATCGAGAACCAGGTTTTGCATAACTCGAAGATATGTCTCCCTCGTCGCCTGGTCCATAATTCATGCGCTAGTGTACATACTTCGGAACACTCTTATAAGCTCGCGGAGCATAAGCCTCTCCTGTGCACGAGTTCTTCGATTCTCCCTGGAAAGTTACGGATCCATCTCTGCGCTCGTATGCAAGAGTTGCTCCAGAAGAGGCGGACACCCATTGTGGCCGACTACATTATCGATTCCAGTTTGACAGTCGAGCTGATAGTTTCAAGTATGTGTTCGAGTCGGACTCGCGGTCGAGCTGCAGCTGCTGCCGCTGCTGCTGGTTACTGAGAGAGAAGATATATATGTCAATTCGAAGCATGAAACAAACCGACGGTTTTACTGGACCGCTGTAGCTACAACCGGCAGCCGCGCGTGTACGTATTCCTCCGTATCAGAATATATACATACGATCGGCGGAGCTATGCAATCAATGGTGAACCACGCAACCGACGATGTGTTTGTTTCATGCACGAGTAATTGTGACAGTCGGCATGCGCGAACTTTGGAGTGTTAACGCTTCGCTGGTATAACTCAAGACTGCAATTTGTGGTTGTTTCATCTTGTACTCCTATACTATATCGTGATCTTTAATGCCACGAAGTAGCGAGCGGAAAGGATAAATATTGCAGACCACTGCATAGAAATCAGATATAAACATTAATAAGGTACTATTGAGAAAATTCAGTTCAAATTAATCAAGTGGAGCGCAATAAGTATTATCTCGATGTCTACTATCCTTAAGAATTCATGAAACCCACTGATTTATTAAGGTCAAGCTACGTACACGATAAAAGTAGAAAATCGATATATTAAATAATATAATAAGTAGATATTTTCCGCGAAATTGACGACTTGAAGGGAAAAAAAAATAAAAGCAAAATGTCATTTCCTTCTCCCGTATTTTTCATACGGCGACGTAATTAAAACAGTAAATGTAATCTCGCGAAGGAGAGTTTTATCGAAAATTGCGCGCGCAATCAATCAGTTACAACAATCGCCGCAAATGACCGCTCGACGGAGGCATCGTGTGCGCGATACAAGCGGATTATTGAGTTCGCGACGGGAAAATACGCGCGCGGCATGCCTGCGCCGCAATGCCCGGCTGTAATTTACCGTTTTCATGTTTTCCGATAGTCATCGTAAACCTGTCAACCGCGTGCCAAGTTTCGGCCGTGCCGCACCCTGTGACTTTCTATAGGATCCGTAATCACCGGCATGATAACGGGCTTTTGCCTTAACAACTTGTGCGGATCCAGCGCGAAAACTTTTCGAAAAGAACGTACTCATCTCCGATAACTTTCCGAAGATGTAATGGAGGTGCGATAACCGGCTTTTCAAACTGGTCGAGTATTGCTAATTGAGGTTTTCGCAAGCAAAGCAATGACTGTACGATCAGTTTATTTTTAGAAACTTCATTTTTTATGCAATTTAATATTTATATACTATTCTTTGGTACTCATTTAATAATATATCTAGTAATTACAGCATTTAGTCAAACTCTCTTAACGACATGTTATATTCATTATCTTTCGTGACAATCAGCTTTTGATTGAAAATCACTCCGAGATCAGAGATACTTAAACACCTTACCTAAGCAAATTAGTCTGATATCCCAGGTGGTCCAAGATTATTGTAACTTCCTGCGAACTATATTCCCAGGCGAAGGAAAGTTGCTTATTGCACAGCCGACACTTGATCGAGATGCACGATGCTTCATTATTTCTACCATAATAAGCCGCGCTCCAAGGATTTCCCTAATCCTCTTTAAACATCAACGGTATTAAATGTGATTAATTATCTTGATATTCACGTCGGAAACAAACGGGTACAAAGTGGCATAAAAAAAAATCGCCGCGCACAGCCGCGTAATGGTGCCGTTAAGCGCGCGAAATCCCGGTAATTAAAACTAGTGTTTATTATGTTCCACAAATGAAAATGAAACACGTATTTCAGATGTTTCCGCGAGCGCAATTACGTTAAGGAAGGAGTCGCGTACATTTGGTTCCTGTAAATTTTCGTCGTGAGCATTTTGTCGGCAAAGTACAGCTCGCGTGTCGACGAGATAAAATTATATTATTACAGTTAAACTATTTTACTCTTCTCGCGCAGATTAAGTCGCAATAGCAATTTGTTATCTAAATGGAATTTTAACATATTATATGTATATGTATATAATTGAGCGGCGCGCTATAATTAATTTTCAAATTACGAAATCACTGCGCTTTACTTTTAACTTTACATTACATGTGGTGCTGAAAGCTTCTTTTATACAGAGGACATTTATAATTTTTTATCTTTTTATACAGTATTTTATATTCTCTTCAAAGGATACTATTATGAGAAGATATTTTATATTTTCTTATTAAAATGTGTAATTCAAATTTAAACTTTTCTGAAGAAAAATGAGAATAAAATTCAATTGATATCTAATTTTTAAAAACTGATCGTATACAAACGAGAGAGAATGAGCCACCACTTTTCTTATCCCCTACGGAGAAAATATTTTTAATCTAGTCTCCGTCGCATTGCACGCGTCATTGACGAAAATTTCCAGCGATAGCATTGAGAATTGGAAATTAGATTGATCCGGGACGCTTAAAAAAGATAATAACGACGATCGGAGCCTGGAAGCTGGCGGGCGGACGAAAATGTTGAAGCGGCAGAAATGGGACGAGGAAATCGTCCGGTATTCTTCGAATTGTTCAAGATTACGTTCTGCAGCTCGTGCAGTTTCTACGGCTCCGTGGGCTTGATAAATGCTCGGGGAAAAAAGGGCGGCTGCGTCGGGATCTTTAATTTTTCACGAGGAAGGACCCGAGGATCGCACTGAATACGGCCGAGTGGGGCTCGACAAAACGCAAGGAAAAAAACGCGTCAATCTCTGTATAAATCTTGTTAATGATCGAGCATTGATTTCGCGCCAGCTTGCAACGTCGACAGTACGACGTGATGATTTATTGGTCGCGATATCTTCTCTGTCGGGGATCACTTTGGGATGTCGCGCGCGATTTGCGAGTTATTTCAACAAGAATCGACGTTAACGAATCTTGAAAGGGGACTTAATCATCTACAGAATTATCTAAAAAAGAAAAAAAAAAAAGAAAAAAGAAAAACCTAAAACATCGAATCGCGTTCGAAAAAATCCTACTAACGATTTGTCGACATTTCTCGAGTAGACGCGTGAAACGGATTAATTCGTGCAATATTCATCGCAATTCTTTGGGCAATTTATCACGCTTTGCGCGTCTCCGTTCGTTCGTAAGAACGAGTAACGACGGGAGGGAAGAAGAATGCCCGGCTGGAGAGAAGTCGACGGCAGTGTTTCTCGCAATCGTGCCAACGCGACGATAAAGAAGCGGACAGAATGGAAAAATTCGAGATAAAGTGCTTCGAAGTCCACCGGGGTCTGACGGCGGAGGAGCGTCGAAAATAATGGAACAGAAGGTGCTCGCGGTCCAATCGAAACAACAATTTACCGGCGGCCGCTTTTATCTATAATAGCGCCGGACGGAAACGCCGATAGAACGTGGAAGAAGGTAGTTCTATCGGCGCCCCCGACCTCGACGGCCGGAGATTCCCGGGGCTTCCGGTACAAACGGATGGACGACACAAAATTACTCGACGTTCCTCTCCTAAACAGGGGTGGATAGGTTCCGAGAGACAGAGAAAGAGAGAGAGAGAGAGAGAGAGAAAGATCGACGATCTAGAGAAACGTTGACCGTCTCGCGAGCTTTCTCAGCTTCGTACTTTGGAGTATTTGCTTTCGAATCAGCTCCGGAGCGCATATAAGGATTCCTGAGAGAAGTAGGGCTACCAAAGAGCTTGCCTTTGTGTGTGTGTGTTTGTGTCTATATACATATATGTATACGTGTGTGTACACATGACCTCACGTCCGCGATGTTTCGGGTTTGTGGACGAAGGACGACAGTAGGAAAACAAGCCGGTGTCAGTGCTACGAAGAGCGGTGGATGAATGGTGGGTCATGTGGATGGTCATATGGTATCCCTGAGGAAAAGGGGAACAGACATCGGACAGAAGATTCGCTTCGTTTAACAGGACCGGGCACTGGACGACGGCCAAGCAGGTATCGTACGGACGTTAGCTACCCTTTTGAACGTCAGTTATGAGTCTTTCGAATTGCATCAAAGCTACACAATGGTTTCGTCTCTTCTCTCCTTCTCTCGATCGTCTTCTCTCGCTCTCCTTCTTTATTCTCTCTCCGTGTACGCGGACGGAAACTAAAGGAAGACGTCGGACGACGAACATGTCCTCGTATCTCGTCACTTCTCTTTGTCTTTCTCAGCTCTGTCCTCTTTTCCCTCTTTCTTGGCTTCTTACGTACTGTACCGCGAGTCGCTTCCCCGCCGTTTTCCCGTGGGAAAACTCAGTATTCTCAACGCTCGACTCCTTCGTCTTTTGGCAATTTCTTTAAAGTACGACTTTGTACGCGACTAAAGATTTATAAGTGCTCGAACAATGTAAAGATAGGATTTTCAATGTTACACTTTTCGTGTAAAATGTTCATACACATACATAATTATATATTTCGTGATAAATATTATATATAATATATTATCATATAATATATCATTAAATATATATCTATCACATAATATATCATTAAATATATATCTATCACATATTATATAATTCGAATATAGAAAAAGAAAGAGGGTGTGATTTAACTACGCAAAATTTTGACCACGTTTTATGAAACAAGAAAATGACATTATTATTGACGCATTTGCGTCATTATAGATGCAAATGAATTTTTAGATATCAATCATGTGATCTGAGAGAATCTAAAAAATGATAAAAAATATAACAAAGATATGTATTGAATTGTAAGTCCGAGTATAATCAGTTTCTCGTTGTGCTAAATAAACACTAATGATTCCACGACGACAAATGAGTCTCGAAGTCTCGAAGGGATTTATGCCATGCGAATCTGTTTCAATAAACGTCGGACCATTAAAGTTTTACGACGATGCGTGTTACGTTTATAGCGTGAGTGCAGGACGACATCGGACGGCAAAATTTGCTCTATTAGATTCCATTACACGTCTCTTTCAACGTTTCATTCGATTTCGCAAATTTATTTTCGGTCGAACGCGATAGCACGGGACACGTACAGCTCGTTACACGCGGCAATATTTTCGATTCTCTCGCTTCCTGCCCGTGTCGCCAAACTCACCTCCACCAATTTCCTGACTCGCGATGCATTCGAAGCATCAGGAAGCAGTTATGAAGCTACGTGCCAGCTTATCGAGACCATACGCTTCGCCGCGGAAGCAATTCTCTAAGCCGCCAATTATTTCGACAACGGAAGAAGAAGCGTTCATCCAGTCGATGAATTTTATACACACAAAAATTTGTGTACCAGCGACATAGACAAGATCCCAATTTTTTCCGATAAATGAGAGAGTAATAATAAATTGTATATATAAAATTAATTTTTCAAATTTTAAATTAAAAATGAAAAAAAAATATTTCAAAAATATAGAATTAAATTATGACCTGTAATTGAATTATATTATTTCAACCGTAAAAAATACAAACAATTTTGATAACCCACAGCGTTCTTTCTATGTACCTTCAACACCGCGATGCAGCCAATCGAACTCTATGTGGATAAAATAAAAGATACAATTCTGGTAAAAAGAAGATTGCTGTCAGCAATCGCGATATGGCGAAGCTCTGATTTCACGCCGAAAACTATCGCGCTTTCAGGCACGATTGATTTCTTCCTTCGAAATCAAACGCCCTTCGCGTTCCACGCAAAAACCTCCCATTTGACTCTCCTCTCATTTCTCTCTTTTCTCTCTACGATTGTTGGCCGTACAGGATGTACGTTCCACATTTTCTTTTTCTATTTTTCTTTTTTTTTTTTTTTTTTTTGCCGGCGGGCGTATGTCGATATCGGGAACGTGAATGGCACTGCGTTTCAAAGAAACGTGAAAAAAAGCGAAGATTCAACCGGTGAACGACGATTAACGAGCCGCTCTGTCGAATACAATCTCTGTAAAGGGGGTTTTCTATAGAAAACGTGACTGTATAATGTGTCGCGCCGTCTGGCTTGTCTGTCGAAACGATGGATTTTTTTTTCAGTATTCGAGAGCGCTGTGAGCGATATTTGCCCGCGGTTTATGGTCGCATCATTATCAAACGTAACGAGAAATGTGTTCAGTCATATAATAAAAATTGATTTTTTTCTAGTGTTCAGTCATATAATAAAAATTGATTTTTTTAACTCCATCGATGACTCGAATTTTCGAAGCGAAAGGTGAAATAATAAATATTTTTACATGAATTTAAAGAAATCGTGAAATAATAAAATAGAAATTTGTAAAATATAATACAATAATAAAGTAATTAGAAAGAACAAAAAATTGTCAATGTTTTAAAATTTATAGACGAATATTTTAGAATATTTGAGATAAAAAAGATAATTTTTACAATTGCAGGGAAGAATCTGTTTTCAACCTTTTGAAATTATATCTTTTGAATTTTCTACATTTAGTAGATTTGATTTTGTACTTTTATATTTTTTGTGTGAAAAACTGTTTTTAGAAAGTTTAATCAGAATTAAATAATTTTATTACTCATATGTTCCACTAATGAGAATCTAAAAATTATATCACAAGCATTGTGTATATAAATTTCTCATAATTTCGCGACGATGGGTACCCTGCATGTGCGATAATCAGATCTTTATTGTGCACTTGTGCGAGAATACATAAGAAATGGACCATTGGCATTTAGCCAAACCTAGGAAGGATCGAGGATGGTAATTAAATTTTCATCAAAAAGGGGGAGCGTTGCTTAAGTACGGTGTTACTCTTTTTTCACATATACTCGGATTCATGGTTAACGAATCTTTAATTGGGGGACTAACTATGGCGCAGTGAAGATAGAGGGATCGAAAGGAAGAACTTTGCAGATTGATGCCTGGTGCCAAGTAACACATACATATGTACATCGACTACTAACGACAATCTGCTTGGGACCGGTGCTGTAACTTGTCGTGCAACGCGCTTTCCACCGGCCGGTAGTCTCTGGCGACATATGGCGTTTACCAAGAATGTCTGGATTTCCATGATCCGTGATGTAATCGCCGCTGGTTCTCGGATGCGCGCTACAAATACAAAGCAGCTGCACGGCAAAGCAGTTTGCACAAATAACTTTGATGATCTGATGCACATCCATGGTGCGACACCGTTTATTACAAGAGTCATCATTTTCTAAAATAAATTACCAATTCTTGCATATTGCAATTTTTTAATTTTATTATCAATTTTACCGAAAACATCTGGGTATCAGTCAAGCTTATATTTTTTATATTTTTAAGGACTATCTGAAAAATCGTTTTCGTTTCACTAATAGATACTAATAGATACTAATAGATACTAATAGATACTAATAGATTCATTGTGCTTTCGCTTTTTAATATACATATAATTAAATATATTTTGTTTTCGTATGTATATATTAAAGATATGAATTATATGATAGTATGCATATGCTGTAGACATTGTGAGGTATCGTTACACGATATTGCCAATCATTTCGCTAGCGAAATTATATGGTCTTACTGCTAATATTGACTTTCGCAACCGCAATAAACCTTCGCTCACGGTTATTCACGCGATCATTTTCGCGCGTATTGAGTAATTAGCGAAACTCGAATTGCATGTAGTGGCAATTTTAAATTGGGAATGAATGCGATAATAGATTCAGAATTGAATTGTCAAAGAAGCCCCCTGCAAGTTTATATGCGCGCCAATAAATCGACTGGGTTACCTCGAATTGCTTAATGTATCGTAAAGTTTAACGGCAGTAATTTGTATGCATTTTCGGTTATCAATTTTTTTAACAACGCATGGATTCAATCGCGCGAAACGGTTTTACTGCATGTCTGGCGAAAAATAAACGCGTAGGGAATTATATCGAGCTCCGATCATCCGAGATAAAAGATTTGTCGTTATATCTTAGTATACCCTTACGTGACTCGAAGGTACAAAAGAGAAAACGTAAAATTCCGAGGTAGCGCGCGACACAAGAAAAACGAGAGACTGCTGGAGAGATCACCCCCTACGAAAGTACCTCGTTTCCTTTATAAATGGATTAGGTCACTATTGTCCAGGTCCTCGAAGATAATCCTATGCATGCCGTGTCGTGATCCAGCAATCACAGCCAGAGAATAAATCTCTCTCCACTCTAAATGCTAATGAGCCTCGTGTGAGCGATACTTTTGCATCGTTTTGGGATAAACCGATGAAACGAGATAGCAACTGCACTTCATTACGTTCATTACTACCTTATAAAAATGCTGAAGCATTAAGCGAGAATGAGTAATTCATAAATACATTTTCAGCGAGGAAATCTAACTCTTTCCCTCTAAAATATTGACGTACGGTTCAAACGATGATGAAATCATGAAGAGAGAAATTTGAAGATAAGCTCATTCCTTGTTTATATAAAGTTGTCATAACTCGCAGTCGTTACAAATCTTCATCTATATTAATACATTAAATGATAGTAATCCATATATACTAATTAGAATAATTAATTATTCATGGGAATTATGGAAATATATGAATTACTCGTCTGATGATTAAACTTGAAATTAAATTTACATTGATATTGTCAAAGGTACTTTGCTATAATAATGTAATATGAAAATCGATTGGAATTTGATATGAGAGAGGATGCCCTATATATCTTGCCTGATTTATTTTAAGGCGCAGCGAGAACATGTAATGCATCGCATCGAACATATATTGCGTAACATCGATCCAAGCCTCGCGAAAGCGCCGTAATTTGTTTGTTAGAAACGTCGACAGAAACTCTATGTAAAACTTATTACATCGCATCATAATCGGCAGGCACATAAGCGATTCGTGAGCGCCGCGCGAAAATACTTAATTGTTTGCAAACTTGTGTAACGTAATATTTCCATAACAATGTTAAGCTTATTATGTTCGGAGCAAATCATATCGGCATGTCAAAATCGGATCTGGAGCTCGATGTTCTCCGTACGAGAATCGTCGTCCTCGCGTCATCCTTTCTCTGCAGGAGATATCGGCATAATCTTGCGAGATTATAAGCCATTCACCACCCGCATAATTCTCCGGGATCTCGATAAATCCACGTGTACGTGACTCGCTGATTAGTTCCAATTTGCTGCTCTATATCAGCGAAAATATTTATTAATTACTCATGGTACGTCGGCGTGTTTTCGCGTATTTTACCAAAATATGTTACAAAGGAAATTTTTTTTTTAATTAATATTGCAAATTCTTTTATATTATACGAGTATAAAAATTTGAATAAAATTAAATTTGATGAAACATAATTTCAAATTCCCGAATACGTCACCATACAGAAAAAAAAATGGTTAATTGAAATAAAATATTACTCGGATGAATTTCTCGAAATCGAGTCGAACGTAAAATTCACTTGACGCAACAGTCGAAAGCAAGAGAAAATCCAGATAATCGCACATTAAAATTAGAGATAAAAGATAGCGAGGATCGCGATTGCGAAAATAATAGCGGTAGGACGGAATGCTGTGTCAAATTTGCATCGCGCGATACCACCGCGATAACGGCTTATCGATAGTGCATGTTGCAGCCGTGGGAGGTGCAATCTGTGATCCGTATCCCTTTCAGCTGCGGGCATTAACGCGCTGTCGGCCTCACGATCCTAGCTCTTCCGGATTGGAGCTGTGAGTGGAATGTCCGCGTAAACCAGGAAACAGTTACTGCCACAAAGACTGCCAACTAATGCCGCGACGACGGCCACTCCGACGACGACATACCTTCCGCGAAGTTTCGCCGTGGCATTTGCTACGGTCGTGCTAATGCGCTTAATTGTTACTGCATATAGGTTGAAAGGATATATCAGATTTCTTGGCACAGCTAGTGGAGTATCGTGTTTGCGTGTCAAAACTGCGGCAATTGTCTTCAAATGGATAGTCACGTACATATTCATGTTGTGCGCGAAACAAAAACAAAAAAAAAGAAAGACGTGTGAGTCATCTAAGGGATTAAAAATTTTCCTCTTAAGCATTTTAATCCAAACGACTCATTTTTATGCGAGAGGGATGATACCGTTTCTGTCGCTATCTCGAGTTTTACTTCTTTACTTCGCTTATAAAAGTTGAAAATTTCTTCGGTATCCATATCGCGGAAAATATGTTGGAAAGAAATTCAGTTTTGTGCAAAAAAAGCTATGTGCTTGCCGATGATCTTGATACGGGATTAAAAGGCGCTTTAACGAGGTCATCGTCAGGCACACCCAGGCGGCAAACACCTGCGAAGCGTGCCTCGCCTTCTGGGCGGGCCATACACAACCATTTGCAGCTGCATGAAAATTGCAAGATACGACGAAAATTGCTCCGTGCCCTCGCTCGAGCATCTTCTCGCGCTTCTCGGTATTTACGAGCTTACGACTTGTGCACTACGCTATAAAAGGGGATCGAGAGCACGGCTGAACCGAGGCATCTAAGGTCTCAATGATTGATACATGATATTCTGAGGGTGAGAGAGAGAGAGAGAGAGAGAGACATGTTTCTTTAATATTGTTATCTTTCTCGTATTTCGGTGCGAGAATACCGTTTCGCGCTTTACATTAGAATATCTTCGAATATCAACGTAGAAGAGGAGCTTGCGGAAGGATCAACAGAAAGATAAAACTAAATAAAATGTATAATCGATGAGAAAGAGAGAATTTCGTATTCAGAAAATTACCGGGTAAACTTTTAAGTCGCTGGCTTTGCGAAAGTTCGCGGTTTTCTAACGATATAAATTGCATGATATAACGAATGCAGTAGAAAAAAGGATAATCCGCTTTTTTGTGATTCAGAATGAGAAGTAAAATGTTCACCATAATTGTTATAGCTACAGCAAAAGCTTTACTATAATGATACCTTATTTAGAAATCCAAAAAACCGAAATTACAATGGCAAGCACAAAAATTCTCAACGATGGTAATAACATTATAAGAAATTGATGCCGTTTGCTATATTTTACAAAATTATCCAACTATAAGTATCATCGTCAAAATTTTTTACTCTAATATTACATTTTTATGTAGAAAAATTGCACATTCATTGAGTGATTTTTACAGTCAACAAGTAAATTAACAATTGCCATAAAGCAAAAACAGGAATACAATCATAATATCTCATCCGGCAATGCTTCGAGTATTAATATAAATGCCATCGTACATATTGCCTTTAACGCTGACGCTGCCAGCAGGAATACCGTTGGCTTATTGGCAAGGAATGAAAGATTAAAAAGAGAACTGTGAAAACCATCAACATCGTTATAATCGATAATAATATCACATTAATATCCGGACAAAATAAAGCTAAGTTTGAACTCTACATAATATAAGAAAAATCCTCGATAAAATCTAATCATATTATAATATGAGAACAATTTTTTTAACAAAATGTTTATTAAAAACGAATATTAATTTTTAAAAAATATTGTATTTGTGCTTTCATATTTCCTATAAATATAATATCGTCAAATCTCATAATCTAATGTTTCAAAAATTTTTATTTTATCCATGCTTAGTTTTAATTTTGTCAAACGCGCTGAAATAAAAATCCATCGAGAAAGCATTACATATAATAAGTGCAATATCCGAAAACTGCAATAGAAACATTTCCGAGCTCGATAAATTCTCCTTCAAAGTCGATACTCGGTATATGGTTCGAGGGTGCCGGCGTTAAATATCGCGGCCAACATTCGTAATCTCGGGACAGGCAATAACAGTACTTTCATCCTACCCCTAGGCGCGCTTGCAACCCTTATCCAACTAACAACTTTAATAATAACACAAGAACAGCACGTGACGTTTGCGCGACCGCACAAAAGTCATCGGCGACAATGCTCTCGCAGCGGCAATGGAAATACCATCGCGGACGCCAGAGCAGAGCCGTCCTCGCAATCAAGCAGGCCGATGACGCGACGGTAGGACTACGGACAGCAGCGCATGATAGGGTGGCATGCGGGTGGGTGAGAGTCGGCATGGTTGGGCATCGTACAGCGCGCGAGAGAGTGGCGGCGGTGGTGGTGGTAAGAGTTGACGTCGGTGGTCGGGGGCTGATATCTAGCTAAGCGCTGGCGCAGTTGGGTCGCGGTCTCCACCACGGCAGCATTTCGCCCACCGGTCTCTTTACGCACCTATCTCTCCCTCTCGCTTCCTACCCCCTTATAGATCTCTCGCCTACCCCGCAATCTCCTCTCACGACCCCTCGTGGTATCCCACCTCCCCCACCTGCCGGCCTTTCGCGAACCGTGCATACACGACACTGGATGCACGACACCTCCCTCTCCGTTCACCCCTTTTTCCCCTGGCACCTATGCGTGAACGTGTTCGCGGCCGGACGTGTTAGTGTGAGTGCGGTATGATGAATGAACGGCGTTTTAGAGGGACGGATGTAACGCGCGGTCCCACCTAGTCTTTTCGCACGATCGTACGTCACACACCGGCGTCGCCGGATCCTTGTGACGATGCATCTCGCAGGAGAACTGTAGTTCGCCCACGTGGAAGTACGGACCAGCTGCGCTGGAAGGATTTAGTGGCGCGCCGGTTCTCTCTCTTTCTCTCTCTCTCTCTTTCTTATTCTCTCTCTCTGTGTGTGTGATTACGCGAGACTTGTCGCCCAGTCATTCACACAGTTCGTGACAGTTGATAAGGGACGAAAAGGTATATCTGGTGTGCTCGTGACGACAGATGCGTGAGATGTTTCCCCTTGATAATGAACGATGCATTCGGTGGTGTAACGACGAACGAGTGCGTCGAGCGACTTTAAAGATTAGACTCGAACACTCTACGATTCAGTTTGACGAGTGCGGGACTGATCGTTAAATACGCGATCCATTTATTAGCCATGGGTGTGTTTTTTTTTTACTATTGACTGAATGCACGGGCGAATGAATTTTTCACGCATAGAGAACGCGATGAATAATGAATCGTAATAGAAACGGGCACGTGGTCGTTTTCGCATCATCGATATTTTGTGAATATTTCGTGTGATGAATGCTATGAATATAGAAAAATCGTCATTTTTAAATTCCACTCTATCGCGTTGATGAATTGTGTTTTTATCTCAGGTAATTTGACTATTTTTCGAAAAAAAAAATCTTTTTAGTGTATTTTTTATTTAAAATTATATATAATTAATATATCTCTAATTAAAACTAAGTGGTTTCTTTACATATTGAAGATAAATCATTAATTCTATGGAAATTTTTTAAATATTCATTATTAAATAGTCGTATCGAATAATAATGTGAATTTAATTATTTTGATTATATGTACGCATATTGGACAGCTAAGTATAATTAACATAATATTATTAATATTGCAAATCGCGCGATTTTACTATCAATTCTTGACAATGATTCGTCAATTCCTTGACAATGATTCAATCTCTGATTAAACTATTTATTCAGCCTCATTGCAGCACACACGAGCAATTTATATTAGTATCTGCCTCGCGTGCGGATGCATTCACTGAAATTCAATGACAAGTGAAATTAATATCCCTGGTCGTGTTGTGTGCATACCAAATTAGTTCTGTCGATTATGATTTGCTGCCCACAGTAACACCCGACCACCACCCGAGTAATGGACGCGCGAATTCAATTGAAACCATATCACGTTCGTTTTCAATCGAGCATTCCGCCGCGCGTCACTTACTGCAAACTTAACGGAGAACCGAAACATATGCATACATATGTACGTGTACATATATATATATATATATATATATATATATATATATATATAGTATATGAAGCGCATTTTCGCACGTTGCGTGCGTTTAATCCCACATATTGTTGATTTCGTTGCTCGTGCTTGACACGAAGGCAAATACCACGTACACTTTTCAGTAGTGTAGAAACAACATTACGTGCGCGATGCGATAAAGGGTCTATTTACACATATCCGTATCAGTGCCACATCCGTTCAGTTCGGTGATTTTTCATCAGTATCAGTGATAATAATTATCATTCCTTTGTTCTGGAATGGATGTGTTCACACATATCCGGTACAATATTCGGATCGTTCAGTCTCAGTTCAGTGCGTCCGTACAGTGACATATTGGGTTTATTGCCAAGAATATTTGTGCAGCAATAAGCTGCTTGTGGATTATTTTATGCAGAGCAAATCACTTTTTCGTGGCAAATAAAATATGTTCATTACGTAATTACGGTAAAATTTTAAATAATTAATATAATATTTTATTTGCATTCGAATCCACAACTTAAATGTAAATGTGTGCCTATATTTATATAGATATCTTTTAGGTTTATAAATATAATAAACAATTAATTAAATTAGTGCGGCAATATTCTGTACTGTATGATTTATCACATTTGAAATGTATGGACACCTTTTTCAAACTCATTGGTTTCCTCTTCATCCAAAATTGTATAGCAATCATTGCCAATTCGTCCGTAAACTGAGCCATCTCGAAAAAACACTGAATTCAAACTGTACGAACATGTGTGAATAATTATCACTGATCTCACTGATAGGTACGTCATGGATATGTGTAAATAGACTTTAAACGTTCTCTCGTCTCCGTTTTTGCTGTCGGCGCTTGAAATCGTAATCACGCGGTGGAAGTAATTACTTTTCCCCGAGTAATTGCGCACCACTTGCGCATGACGGTCCACTGCATAATTTGGGAGTATCAAGTATATCGTCGTATATAATATGAGATGTTAACCTGATTACTGGAACGATCATTTTCTCGCTTTAATTTCTACGCTCATGCTAAGCTGTTGAAAATAATTTAAGGTACATATTTTGCATACACAGTTTTAATTAATCAAATAAAGTTACAAATTATAATATTCTCATTTATTGCTTAATTTGATGACGTGGTTATTTTAGCACTGTCGTTGCTTTGTTTGCTAAATTAATCTAATTTTACGAGAAACATTGTCAATAATAAATGAAAGAAACAACAAGGGGAAGTAGTAAGTGTTACAACTGTCACTGATTGTGAATTCCACATTGGACATTATTTTTTATCAACTAGGAAGATACATCGCCTTTGTCGAATTGTTGTGACTTTGAAGAAACAGTTGCAGTGAAATGTACCGGAAACGATGGACTATAAAAGTACTCGGAATGAATTTACGATATAACGGCAATGGGACCAGTTGGTGCATACCTTTCAAGATGATCTGCACTTTCTTTCTCTTCATACTGCTGCACGGTAAGCAAGCGTTGAATTTTCTCTCTAAAATAGATAGAAAATCATTTAGCATATTAGTTTATTTAAAGAGATAAGTCGAGCAGTGTATAATTAAAAATTTTTCAAATATTTATATCACAGAATAATGTAAAAATATTTTGTTTTAATAAATTTATATAATTAAAATAATTTTCATTACGTAAAGATAATACTGCGATGAGCTGGAACATCAAAATTTTATTTGCAAAATATCAAATATTTTAAATAATACAAATATTTTAACAAATGCATACATTACTCAGTTTCAAGTAAATAATCTGTCTGACGTAGTGTATATTTTAATATCAAATAAATTGCATAAATTCTATAAAAATGTTGTCCGTCAAACAAATAAACACGCATCTCGAAACTATAAATAAAACAATACCGTTGTTAAGGAGCAAAAAGAAGTTAATGGTTGAACTGCAACGCGCGTACATATTTATTTGTTAATTGGGGCAAACGACCGTACGAAAGAAAGAAACGAATACGAGAGACAACAATGACTTGACATATGTTGTTGCGGCGGGAATAACAACGTCGTAGGAAAATGCGTGCAGCGCATTTAAAAAGCATGCATTTGACATACTCTCTTTGGTATGGAACAGCTTTTACGACGTAACGTCATGCGCGAATCCGACCGCGCGACCATTAACGGAATTGCCACGAGCATATTTTTCCATTCGATAAACACCATCTGGAAAACACGGCGAACGTTGTTGTAACGCTGTGATAACACATTCGGAGAAATTTTTTTTGTACGTTAAGGCGATGCACGATACGATAGAATCGATGCTGTTGCATGTTTCGTATGGGATCATAAATTTTCCGCTCGACGGTTTTGTATTTATTCAACACGATGATTTGTAGTAACAAGACGGATGCTTCGTTCTAGCAGATCGCTCTTCAGAGCATTCCATCGTCAATTATATTCCAATTAATGCAAATTCAATTATTTCATTCGCGATGGTAGAACAATAATTATTTATTAGTTGTTCATCGAATACAATTCTCGAAATACACTTTTTATTGCGTGTAAATTATTAATGTATCTCATTACTATTGATTAATATTATTATTATTTCACATGTGCTCGCTACATCGAACACTTTGTAAATGTTTTAAAGATTGCGACACAGCACATGAAACCAGCCAATTTTACGAGCGCGGTTTACGAATTGAGAAAAGTATATAAACCCTCGTATCTCGAAAAGAAGTGAAGATCTTGCCGGTAAGTGTAACTGGTTTGAAGATGCAAGCCGCGTTATTTAGTCGCAGATCATAAACGGGAATGCAGTAGTGTACCGCCAATGTAATATCGCGCAGCGACGTCTTTAAAACCGCTCTCTCCGGCTGACTATCATCAGACCATTACTACTCGTATCAGCGCGACTTTCACCGAGCTCCGTAAAATCTCGCGCAAATCATTTATTCATCACGCCTGATGATTTTATTTACCATGAGATACATTATTTGTTGTCTAGCTGTGTTAAAATAATAATAATAATCTCTATTGTGCAAAATAAATGTACAGGGAAAATTTGACAATAGGTAGTATATAGATTAACAAATCAATCTGAGAATTTATATTCAACAATGCAATTTTATTTTTGTGTATGGAATATTTATTACAAGATTATTTATTTTTAGTAAATTATATTATATAAATTACCAAAATTATAAAAAAATATTTATACGACAAAGAATCGAAGAAACAAATTGATATTCATTTCGATGTAAAACTCAAAATCAAATTATTTTTATTTCGATTTTACGCAATCTTTTCCTTTTGCGCTGGTCTGTACATTCTCGTTTGGATTTTTTAACGAACCAATTTTTATTTTGTTTATTTTTATTTTCTTGTTTTGCTACTAACAAATATAAATATTATATAATATTGATTCTGTAATATCAAAAAATAATTATACGAAAACAGCTGTAAAATGGTTATATTTTGATAGCTTTCGTGCGTACGTATATATATATATATAATATTGTATTACGTGCGTACATTAAACCTACATATACTTTATTGTAAAAAAAATTGTAATTTTTTATTAAATACACCGCGACGCGCCGTATAAGTTTATCACTTCGCCATTATAGTACATATATTTTCTTCAACGTTCTTTTGCTTTTTATTCTCGTTTATGCGCTTCATCGCGCATTATCTACTATAGTTCATACTTTACGTGATCTGACATGTATTCGCTTCGCAGATATATTGTAAAAGCATGATAATATGATGTTCGCAACGTTATATCCTTATTTTATACAAGAAAAATAACATTTTATAGTATTCAGAACTAAACCGAGATATTCCAGAATACAACAGAAATAATTAATTGATTCTGCCAGGAAAAGAGAAAGAGATAGATAATTTTTTTTTAATTTTTTATTTTTACTCTTCTCTGTATTTTTAATTTTTATTCTTTTCTATACTTAATGTAGAAAAATTGTGCACATGAAATTTAATTCTAAAATTTTCGAGGCAGAATATAATCGTATAATCTGTAATACTATCGTGAAAATTCTTCCTAATACGATATAAGCAACGCTACAAAAGCGGATATATATGTGCTATCGAGTAGCTCAGTCAACGTATCGATTCCTTGATACGCTTTGCGGCTGCAATTTTCAATCAGCCCAACTGAATGATCGCGGCTGAGTAACGTGTAGCTACCGCACATATCCATTAGGAAATTGAAAATTGTAGATGTTCTACGTCGAGGTCCGATGGCACGCGGCTCAAAATGAGAAAAAAGCAAATTGCTGTACATGCGAGCGCAAACGCGCATACACATACATGTATACATATACCTATACATATACGCGTAAATAACGCATGGAAACTATGTCAAATAGTTACTATGTCAATAAATTTTTCTACATTAAATGGCAATTTTCTGACTGTTGCACGCGACAATTTCCAGTAACGCGTCGAAATATCTCTCCCTCGCTATTTCCGAATCCATAAATCGATTCTCAACATATCCGGAATGCAGGTCTCTCTCTCTCTCGCAGTTAAGATGATTCATACTTTTGACTTGCCAAGAGATTTGCATCCATCGTGTCATCGTCATCGTCGAAGTAACCGGCGTTAATTATGATCGGATGCTCTTTCCGAGCAGCTGACTTGGCTGTCGCTTAATACGATTAACCATAATTTATACATGAAGTTGCGGTTAAATATGCGGGACGTAAATTATAAAACTCGATACCTCGCGACCCTCACATTTACTCTAGATTGATGTTTTATTCAAACGACGCCGCTTAAGATCGAAAGCCGCTTCGCTTCGTCGTAATCTGTAATTTTGTATTCACCTTCAATATTTGCGTCGTAGGATTAAGTTTAACTAACGGACGCGATGTTTCCGGCACTGCAAGTAAAATACTTGATCCGAGTTCGCAGTATCCCGATTTTCTCTTTGATACTTGAGATTAGGAACGCAATGCAGAGACTCGAACTGGTTCAAATAAAATACGATTGCGCTCGAATTTTGCAAAGCACATCGTATCGTCTATTTAATAAATTTTGAATTACATATACACATGTGTTTGCGAGTAATAATGTTATTCGTAAATGATATTAAAAATTGTATGTTGATGTTGAGCAATATTATAATAACATGAAAGGAAATAGAAAAAAATAAATTGACGAGTTTGCAGAAATTAACCGGTTAGGTACATTTGACCTTTTTATTAAATGACATCTTACATCTTAAAGAAGTATTAGAAATATAATTGTTGCAGGGACAGAGAAAGAAAGAAGGAGAGAGAGAAAAGTTTTCAAATAAATATCTACGAAAGAAGTTTTAACTTCTTGAAATATCTTTGTTCAAATATATCGTCGAAGATAAATCAACATTAACTATCAATTGAATTGTGGGTAACTTTCACTATAACTTTAATTGTTTCTAGCGTAATGTTGATTGTATATATATAGTATATTATATATAGGAAAGATAATTTTAACTTTCCAGACACAATTTAAATACATAATGTTGACATCTAAATGTATTTTGCTATTTAGATCAATAATGCTATATTTTAGGCATGAAGAGAAAATTAAAAATTTATTTCTACGAAATAATTAATTAAATTATTACAATGTTAAATAATCTACTCAAATATAGTTTCGCATATATATATATATATATATATATATATATATATGCGAAAGATATATATATATATATCTAATCGCTCACGGTCTGCAAAACCCCAGGTTATTCATAGAGCCATTATCGTCATTATCGATCTTAAGAAAAGATCATTACTTTAACGGATTATCGGACGTCGTCGATTTTCGTCGTAAAAAGGGCTAAATCCCCGGACTTCGTCGGCCTTGGGCCGCACTACGATGTGCTTTTTTTGCTTCTCCCGAAATCTCTGATCCGATCGGAAGTTCATTTCGAAGTAACGCCTTCGATAAGATTCTTACAAGTAGGTGCTCCGGTTAAGGAAGGAGTGTGACGGAAGAGGGAAGGAGAAACGAACTTTCGTTGACTGGGGTATTCAGAAATGCAAACTTTTATCCCTGCGAAGCGTTTGCGAAGTCCGCGAGCATTCAATGTACGTTTCGATAACTCGCTGCATTCGTCAGTGCTACATCGATCGAGGGAACGTCGCGATTTTACTACCGATACAAACAATGGAATCAAACTTGGCGATTAATGGCGAATGAACTCGGAGGAAAATTCCCCGCATTGTACGGAAAGCGAATCGAATGGACAAAGAGTCCTTTTTTCTCGTGCTATTAAGATTTCTGAGTGGTTCCGCCAAGCCCCTCGTTACTAGAGCCTTGGAAGACGAGTTTTCTTCCGAGATACTTAATTAATTAGGAACCGGCCGCATAAATGCGATGCCCTTAATTTAGCTCGCCCACGATCTCCCCGTGATCGACCCATTTCCATCCTTCGTTTAGCTGCAAACTCCATTAAAAACTCGTTGTTCGATTTTCAGTTCGAATACAAGTGCGACACGTGTACAAATAAATTTTCTTTAGACGGAGGATGTTTTACGAGATTTTAATCAAAAGATTTATTATCGCTTTTGACAATATAACGCGGGACCCCTATTGTTTATGAAATTGGAACGGACGCGGCTCAGGCGAAAGGATCGCATAAATTTTCGCGTTAATAACATTTTTGCGGTGTTGTGCGAAGAAACGGGACTGTTCCGCTGCCTAGAAAGACGGATTATACTTTAAACTGCCTAATTAATTGGCGCTGCTCATTAATTAGATATGGTTTACGAAGTTGATTCTGCTACACGTCTTTCTCAAATGACCCAGTTGTGGACATCACTTTGTAGAAAGTCGACGGTGATGCGAGAGATTAATTATCTCAGGGGGAACCAAAGTTGCAGATATTTAAAAATAATTAAATCAACGAATTTAAATAGAGCCAACTTTGAATCATAAAAATGGAAAGAAAAATAAATAACGGTGTTGCGTTGCATTAATTATTTCGCCAACTGTGGAGCGTGAGAAAGGCCCTTTGCACATTTGCATAACTTACGTTTGTCGAGAGTAACTCTCAGTAGCAAGAGATAACTACAACGTAATACATCTGCTTACGGCGGTTAACCTAAGATAAAGGGAATTCCCAAATCCCGCGAGATAGAGAGAGAGAGAGAAAGAGAGAGAGAGATAGAGAGCGGGTAAACGTTCTTTGATTTATGGTTACAGCTAATAGATTTTCCGTCGGAGTGAGAATTCATCAATTCGCAGTACAGCCTGGGCGGTTAACGCGAATCGATAACTGTTACACGTTATCACCGGCCAATCCGCCGCGCAAATATTTTTGTTTCCACCTTGTCAGGCGTTTTTCAAAAAGTCCCGTTGGCGACGAGCGCACACATAGATCAGACTGAGAATAACGTTGCACGCGCAATATCCACTGGCCGCGTCATGATATATCAAAGCGCAATTTACGGTGCTGCTATATCGCCAATATCAAACGAGCTTTTTCTCCATCCTCCTCCGGCGGTAGACCGGGAAATATGGTTTGCGCTCTACGAACGAATTTGAAATTTATAACGGGATCAGCCGTGCGCGAGCCGATGACGGTCTCTGATCGTCGTAACATCCTTCATCGAAGGCGGCAAGATCACCGTCGAAGAAAAATGTGTATGTGCGTGTATATATGTATATATGCTTGCTATGAGAAAAGTGAATATCTCATGTCTACAGACTTTTCCACGGAGTTTTTCGCGTTCAACAAGTGAAAGGACGGCGCGGTGCCATAAAACGATAAAACAGTTCTATTTTTTAAAAAAAGAGCTTCCATAATTGTAACCGACTCGCCCCAAGAAAGTTTGCCGGAGCATTTCGTCGCGTTATAGGCGAAGACGTGGAGGATGATTTAACGTTCTTTATTCGGGCCATTGCAGGAGTTAATACGAATATTTTATCATATACACGCGGACAATAAGTAGAAATTCGAGAATTAGCATTTGTAAAAAAAAAAAAAAAAAAAAAAACTTTAACAAAACGTTTTGCGCTTCAAGTAATTGGCTAATCTCAAAGTAGTGAGTGAGGAATATCGAGAAAGGATTCCATCATCATTCATGCGGTACGAACTACCGTGCCATTAGTCTTTATAATGAGACCACTCCTCTGGAAGGAAAGAAAGAAACTCGATTCTCTCGACTCGATCGTATTTTCCTTCCTTTCGATATCAATATTTTCCATTACCTCAGAACATCTCAGTCTTCCGGCTTATAAGAAATCTCTCCATTTCATTTCCCTGTAAAGCACTTCATTCCCATAATTTACACGGCAACAGTGTCTCATAATTTAAAACGCATACCGTACCATTTATTATCTCTTTTTCTCAAAATATTTCAAAATATATATTTTATATAGATTTAAATATTAAATATGAAATTTACAATCATATAATTTGTAATAAAAGCTATAGAAATTGTAATTCATGGTTGTCAATTGTTATTTATTTCAATTCAGTATAATATGCATATTGAAATTATTCATATTATATAGTTGTGGATTGTGGATTCATCAATATTGTAACTTCGGACATGTGTTATTAGAATTAGGAGGATATAAAATATTGATGAATTTGCGTTTTGATTACAATATTCAATTGCAATATTATTAAAATACGAATCAAAACAATATTATAAATATAAATAATATTATAATAATAATAATAAATATAATAATATTATAAATAATTAATTTTTCCAAGAGAGAATTTATCTAAAGTTTATCACGAAATATGTGAATGAAATAAATGGAAATGAAATTACAGTATTTTTTATTTTCTTGAAAAATTAATAGTTTATCATTTTGTTTTAATTCATCACGTTTCAATTGCAATATGATTTGACATATCGCAAACATGAATAGAGATCAATTTTATGTTTAAATTTCTGAGTTTCGAACAAATCCTGACAAATTGATGGCGAGAGTAGATTTACACAATCGATCGACATTCCTTCTTACATCATTTACGAAATAATATATATATATATATATATATAATCCTATCTTTGTAGAGAGAACACGTAAGAATATGAAAACGGTAGGAATTTAAAAAGCTAATAAGAGTAAGAGAAAGAGCAATCTGCGAGACTAGTTCTTTCCGACGTTCGTTCCGTTTTATACAAAGTAAATTTGTCAACGCATTTACTAATGTAAAATATATGTGAGCGAAATTTCGCAATTCCTCGATATGCGTTATATGTCGTCGGAATTTTTTGATGACAGAGAGACAGACGATGCGAAAGGTAAAGCAAATTGATCGACGGATAGGAGGGACGAACACGCTTCATCTTCGATATATGCGTTTCTTTATTATGCTGTGAGGCCTGATACGACAGAGCAGACGCAGGAAAGGAAAATTTGCATCCCAAAGAGTTTACATCGGAAATGCGAAAGCCCGATGCAATATTTCCCGGAGAAATGATTCTCCGTCGCGTCGGGGGTCCTCGTCTGATAAAAATCGACGGCGCATATAGAAGTGGCTCCGCGTTATTCAGAAACGCCCTAGACTTCTTTAGAAATTCTGCTGAGAAGTGGAAACGATATAACCGCATTTTGCGTTAACTACGCGAGCCTTTTATGAACCATTCTCAAAAATACGACGTTCAGAAGAGGCGTTAAGCCGCGAGAATCAAATTGCACTTCGGCAGCGACTTCTCAAAGTTCGTTCCCGCAATACGTTGAATGTATATAAAATAACGAAAAGAATCTTCTTTTATATTTCTGTGCTCGCTCATTTAATTAAATGGCAAAAGCTCTTAAGAGGCTTATGAGTTAAAGATTGCCGGTACCTTATCGCGACGACACGTTTGCGGTTGTCAGCAATTTTCTTCGGCTACTTAATTCCCAGACACTGTATGTGTCGCTTCTCAGTTCAGAATGAAAGAACTTTTTCCGACTTCCTAATGGCTCGTCGAAGAGATAACTTATTCACACCGCGATACAGCTATTTTTAAGAGAATTCTGCGATGAATCGCTGAAACATGAACACGTTTCGCGAAATTCTTTTCCAGTCACCATAATATTTGCAATTGAGGAAATAAGAAAAAAGTTTGCAATCAAAATTCTTATGATGACATTATATTTTTATAGTAATAATATTGTATATATATTATAATTTTTTTTTAAGTTCTCCTGAGACATACGTATAATACCACTATTCTTTATATTTTAATATAATATATTGTAAAAAATATATAATATAAAAATAATTAAAGTAAAAAACTCTTAAAAAATGTCAATTGTAATTCAATTATTATTATATTCTTCATAACACGCATGTATCGTAAACGAGCAATCAAAATAGTCACATTGAATTGAAAGACTAATCAAAGAGGTATTCAGAAAACTGTCAGCGTACAAACAAATATCAACATTCCTAATTAACACTTTGTACTGTATCATATGAAAACGATGACAATATCTATTAAAGATGCTAAAAGGAAAATGCACGCTCTTACGTCCGACGAAGAAACGCTCTATTCATTTGTCTTTCTGATGAGGAAATCGCGAAGGAGCTTTCTCCCATTCTTTCCTCTTATCCTCCCTTCCATCCTCTGTCTCTCCAGGCTATTCCGTCTAATTAAATCGGAGCTTCTTTGAAAATCTTAAGAGCGCAACGTTTCCAGTTCTACTTCGAGCCATTTGCTTCTGTTATTTACTTCTACTTCTTTGATGACAGCAACTTTGCTACACGAGTCATGGAAACTGCTACTGCTTGTTTGTTATTTTGAAAACGAGCCTCTATCAATGATGCACAAAAATTGCACGATTATGATACGCAATAATTTGCAGTCTATCATAACAAAGACAAATGAACCGAAAATCATGCGCTACTAAAAATCTGTTCTTTCTTTTTTTATAATTACTGTTGAAAATATTACAGAAAAATAGAGCGCGCAATATTTAAATGGTTGACAAGAAAGAGACATGAATTTTTATTTTACGTATTTTTTGCTTAATACTATTTACTTCTGTATTATATTTTGGCGAACAGACGGGTTAGAGAGGAGAACGTAATCACAACTGCGTACGTTTATATAACATTCATACGTACCACTGCGAGTTATCATTACTCTTCGCGGTAGAGAACAAATATTTGTTCTCATGGGGCGAGCGAGGATTCGAGGTTTCAGCATGCAACGAAAGCGTACCTGTAATTGAAGAGGCAACGAAAATAGTAATAACTGTGCGAAACTCAGCTTTCGGAAACTTTACTAATTGACACGAGCAAAATATTTCATTCGCGCACGCGTGCAAGAAAATAACGGGCGTAATTATTTTATTTCTTTTTCTCATATTTTATTCTCTCATTATTTCAATTTTTTTTTTTTCGTCTTCCGGTTGCATCGTCGTCGTGCCGCGCGAGTTGGAAGCTGGGGGGAAAATGAAAATGGATCGCGCCTTCTGTTTTGGCACGGAGCAAGCTATTCCGTTGATTCGAAGGGGCGGTGTACGGAATGAAAATAGATCGATGAGCAAGACGAATATGCTTCGCTCTATCGATGAGTTTGCCGGCTAACATGCACCGTACACTGACAATGATGAGTTGAGTATTTGAAAGTACATGGCGGGATATCACGAAAAAAGGGGACTTTGTTGCGAAGCAGTTTCCATTGAACGACCGGTTCTATCGAGAAAATTCTCGCTTTTATTGAAAGTAGATTTATTCGCTAATTTGTTATAGAAAAAAATTAAATACGCATGCTTTTTAACTCATACAATGGATATTATTATAATTATTACTATTCTCTCTCTCTATAATATTATAATCGTATTATAATCATTGCTGTCTCTTATTCGTATCGATTCTATCGAAAGAAGAGACTAAGAAAATATATACCTCAATTTCACTTTGTATTGGGTATAAAGAAAAGAATAATATCAAAGGAATGTCTATAATAACATGCCACAAAAGATTATTAGATATACGAAAAAATCAAAATGTAGAATAAAAATGTATAAATAAAAAAAACTTTTGCCATTGTCTTATACAAATTATATCTATCTGCTATAGCGTGAGAATAATTGTTACGTTTTATTAAGAACAAGTTCTCAATGATCTATTCGCGTGAACGCGAAATCCTTGATCCTCGATAAAAATCTCTCCTTGCAAACTTACGAGGCACTAGATAATAGAAGGTAATTTAAAAAAGGAAAAATCTTGCTCCACTTTATTTCGCGTGTAAAGAGGAGATCGCGATCAAAAGGAACATCATTTTCAACACTCGATATAGAATCTTCATGTTACGGCAATTCCATTTCCGTGTACATAAAATGTCGTTAACATTGATGAGTTCCTGTCGGAAACATCCGTGTAGGTGCATTATTGCGGCGAGGCATAAAACCGGTGTGCAGAGATACCGGAAAATGTGCTCTGTAAGGTATGCCTGAATACCATCATTAAATTCGAATTTATTGAACAAGTGCGCGAACCCCGCTTTTGACCCAGGTCGTTAAACAATTATCTATGTATACACATATGGATCGACACCTGTCATCGGAGTAAACGACAAGAATACTACTATCGCATTTTGCTCGCGGAAGTGTTCGGTTTCTTTTCTTTTCATCGCATCTATATATGTATGTAGTCGTTTTATCATGCTATAATCGATATAGAATATCCTCCTTTTTAGAGATATCGATGCTATAACCGCGATAGTTCAATCAATATGTGGAAAATAGCATGTATGCATATATACACGTGGTTCGCAAATATGTACGTAACTGTATTATGTAATTATGTAATTTGTGGAGGCTTTCTAATAGTGAATATTGCCCAACGTGTATAAACAATGTCCATTCGGAATGTACTTTAATAATGGTATAAATAGATAATTTGGAATCGAGTTCGCTTTAGCATTAATATTTAAAGGAAGACATTAATTTTCCATCATGTTTCCTCGACTTTTGTTAATATTGGAGCTGTGCCAACAAGTGCGCAGTATTTCTATGAATATGCAATTTTTAAGGAATAATTTTATAAAGAATAGATTTTCTCGTCCTGAGGGTGACGTCATATTAAATCTATCTGATTTTTCTTTGCATACAAATTATGTATATTAAATTTAAATAGTATAGTAAAATATTCGCGAGTCAGTTTCCGTGTTCGCACTTCATTTTTTTTTATATACGAATATGCCAAAGCGAGATATTATCTGTGGCATACTTTTACCTCAGAAAGGACGAACCCCTTTGTTTTGATCGCATAAAAACTGTTTGCGATAATATCGGCGTGCGCGCGCGACACTGACGGGAACAAAATTAAATTTTCTTCCGTGAGATGAAAGAAGTAGTATGGAAACTGTGTCTGCTGTAGCTACCCTCTGAGAATTTTGCGGCAACGTCGCCGTGGCACGATAGAAAAGTCACAGGGATATAGTGTTCCTCTATCTTATATTCTTATATTCTCTTCTTAAGAGAGCGGAAACGTATATCCTCGCGAAACGTTCAAAAGAGTGACTGAAGGGTTTTCTTGGCCCTTCGTCTTCGATTTTTGTGCCAAATTAACTATATTCTAAAGGACTTTAAATAACAATAATAAAAATTATCCCTTGACTAAAACAGTTTTATTATTATAACAATCACGAAAGCAAACCATATCGAGATATTTTTTAAAGTTGTTTAAGAAGTATTTTACGGATCTTCGAATTTTTGTTTTTTAATAGACTTTTATACCTATAAAATGAAAAAAAATGAGAATTTCTCTGATATACCAATACTATAACTTGATAATCGTTATTTCTCGGATAGCTTGTAGCGTAAAATTTTGCAAAAATGACTCGCCATAAACGCAGCGATGCAGAAAATAACTCTCGCAGAAAAAGTCCGGATGATATAAAAAGAAATGAATACCACTTAACATGAGTACATGTTAAAAGTACGTGCGCAGGAGCAAACAAATTAAATTGAGTGAAATATAAGCCGCACCGTATGATATGTAGAATCAAAATTTTAATTAATTCAGAGCCCCTAGCGTTGAGAAAATAAAATTTACTCGCTGCAATTTTTAAACGACTATGCGGTATCTTAAAATTCGTGCTATGAAATTCCGGCTAAAATTTTAATTATACTCTGTCGCGCACTGCAACGCGGTAACAAACGGAAACGTTTGAGAAAAGAAAGCGCTAGTAAACGAGACCTGAATACGACTAGATAAAAAGCAAGCGACGCAAAGATCCTTAAAATTTCGCAAAAAAAGAGAGAACGCCAGGTTAGATTCGGTCAATCGATCTTTAAGTATTAAAGACGTATTAAGATCGCTAGGCTCTTTGTTCATGAATGGAAAAAAGCAGAAAAAATTCTTAATAAGAGGTCCGTTTTATTTCTCGCAGAATAGATTCATTTGATGTCTTGAAAGCTTCAGACTCAATCGTGATTCTTTGACGCGCTTGTAAATGCAAAAGTTTAAACAATGATAATAATTTAGAAGAGCAAACTTAATAAATCATGCTTTATATATATATATATATACATTTTTCTCCTTTCATTTAATCTAATCGAATATAATTACGCGCGCGAAGCAAAGTTATATTATCATTTGTTAATAAAAAATATAAAAAATTGCAATATATGTAAAAAAATGATTGCAATACATGTATAAAAATATATTTATTAAATTATACAAATGCATAAAAATTCAATATTTAAATTTTTAACAGAACAAGCGAACAAAATTAATAAAAAATATTTCGCTCGAAAATATTACGATAATAAAAAGATACTGCTTATTAGCGACACAGTATGTAACTGATAAGGAAAAAAATGCGTTTTAGTCATGTAAGAAACATGCGTTACACTAGACAGCAGATGTTCATTGAAATTTTGTGAAAGAAATTTGATTACGTCGTCACATCCTATAAATTTTCTTCTAGATCGGCGGCTGTGCGAGTGGCTTAGAAAATACCTGATTGCCGTCATAACTCTGGGTAATTTTGCGCGTAAGGTATCCCTAAGGCGCGCAAGAGGGCTCGGGAGCAATTTCATATTAATATCAGCCTCCTTGTCTTCAGAAGCTGTCTCGGCAAGCAACGTCACCTTCGTCGTCGGTTTGATTCAATCAAGCTCGGCCCTTTTCTAGATTACTTGTCAGTACTTTATGGCGCACAAAAAGCCGTACCTTGTTCGTTTCAAGCACGTGGAACGAGTGCTGGGTCAATAATCTTCGACCAACAAGCTCTCTTCTTCTCCTTTCGGAGAGGTACACCCTTTTTTATTTTGCTCGAAGCTTCATCTTCATCGCTATGACGTTTTTAGGTTTAGGTATTTTAGAAACGTCACTTATACTTTCGCAAAGTCGTGCCTGCCTTTAATGTGTTTATCCGGCTCGAGGGGTTTTCAACGTGACATCAAGTCACGGAGCTTCATATTGAATAACATGATGATGAACCTTAAAAATAAAAGAGCACTGATGTAATATTGTTTATTATAAGCGAAAAAATGTCATACAGAGAGAGAGAGAGAAATCTATGTAGGTTTAAACGATAATAAATTTCGTGCTTTATCGAAACGTTATTAAAATGCAGACGAAGCATGTAATGCGTTTTATTAGCAGGTGTGCAAACATCGTTTGCAATGTCATCTGATAAATTACTTCGAGTGAGAAATAAGAATAGAGAGAATGATAGGATAATAAATAAGATATTGTTTTTTTCCTAACGCGGAATATTCGTTGCAAAAAGATATTCTTTGCTGCAATAATTCATCTATTTTTATTCGAGATTAAAAAATTGATTCGAAAAATTGTAATAATAATTTAACATATACGTTACACTATAAAATTAAAGAAACATATATATGTATAATTAATTTGACTAAAAACAAAAGATGACGAAATTGAACATTTAGAAATTGATCTCGTTCGACAGGATCTAATTGTAAGTAGTAAAAGTCAACGCGCGCGCGACAGACTGTTGGGTTGAAAACACGGCAAGCTGTCTGCCACTACGCGAGACTGTCTGAAATCTTGTTTTATCCAAAACTCTGGTCATTAAACACGCGATAATTCAAGCAAGATAATGCACTCGTGCGGCAATTCCAGCGACTGTAATTCCACGCGTGTTGAACGTCCTCGCCGCCGGCATCTCCGGCAAGAAGAAGCCGCTGGAATAATTCACCAAGTCCTCTCCACCTTTGTGAAGTGTAATGTAGAATAATGTTTTACACTACTGCGGCTCACCCCCGTGTCGAGTCGCGGCCGCGGGGATAAAATGAATTTTGCAGCGTAAGGGAGCTCGCGCACACTTCATCCATCACGCGCCTTTTTTGTCCCGTAAAAATGGCGTGACGCCAATACACCCACGTAAATTGCAGAAATGCTGTATATTAACAACGACACAATCGGTGGAAATAAAACAAACGTTAACTTTTCTTGCTCATATTATTCTTTACATTTTAGAATGTACTAATAAAGATACTTCAAAAAATGAGTCTTTTCAAGTATCTTAAAGTTTCCCGTGCAGATTATGTAATAATTACGTAAACAAAGAAAAAAATTTCTCAAACAATCACACTATGAAATTTTAGAGAGAGAATAATGATAACATTAATAAATAAATTTAACCGCTAATAAATAATTATAGCAACGAAAAAAGCTATTTTTATAAAAACACATCTTTGTTATTTTATATTTAAGTTAATATAGAAGAAGATCACAATTTAATTTGTGATAAATACAATTATAACAAAGTAATATATATCACGTGGAATATACGACATGGTAATGACACTGATAAGGACTATGTACCAAAAGAGCGAAACGTGAAGCAAATATCGAACAGCTCGCAAGAACGCCCGACAATTTTCCACACGCCCGATATCTTATATTTTCTTCCTTATGTCTTCGCGTACTTCATCGCTTTTCCATCGATATCGATGCCTTCTTTTTCTTTTCGTCTAAACCCCCTCGACTCCGTTATACACGTTCGACCACGACGTGGATAAAACTTTTAAAACCGCGAGTTAACTCTTTTGAGACCGTCTGTCTAGCTGCATTGCAGCCTGTAAGATATTAAGTTGCTTTTTTTATGTTTGTCATAAGTTTAAAAAAAATGCGCAGAATAAAACTTTGCGATTTTTACACAGCGCAATTTCCTCCTTGTGTAGTATCTACATATGTTACGTGGTAAAGTTATAAAGTTATATCATTACATTTGAATTGTCTGTGTGTCACATTTTCTTTTGCCATTTTTATAAAGTTTCTCCTTTTACTGGAAATAAACTTCAACTAAAATATATACAATATTTCACACATAACAATAACTGTTTATTGTCATTAATTACAAATTGTATTATTGCCAATAAAAAATTTTATTAATACAATTTAAATATAATGAAAATGATATAAAATAAAAAAATAAGAAAATTATTTTGTAATTAATTTCAATATAATAAAATATTATCAAAATAATATAAATATATATATTAGCAAAAGCATTTCTTAATTATTTTCAAATTTTTATTATGATATTAATTTCTATTAAATTTAGTAGATTTAGTAGTTTTAATAGTTTTATATTTAATAATAAAAAATTTGATGAAATTACACATACGAGAAGTAAAATTATTATTATGAGTCAGTTATTTTATAACCATTTTGCTCTGTTTTTCCATGGTCCTTTTTGTCATAACTATATTCTACTTCGCTGAGTATATATTCCCGAGTGTGATTTTGGGCTCTGCCCTTTCTCTCATAAAACTAGGTTAAACCCAAACGGCTGCGCTGCGTTTAGCTCGAATAAAAAACAAAAAATCAAAAGAGAAAGAGAGAGAAATATATAGAGAGAAAAGTATAATACGACCATCCGTATATGCACCATCAGGTCATTGCTTTTTAACTGCTTCGTACGGCACATTGTTTTTTCCTCTCTTCGCAAAAACGCTCAGAAAGTGATATCGTCGATGGTAATACCTCGTTGGTATTCTAAGAGATTAAGAGAAGGTATCGTAATTGTCACGGGTAACGCCATTGTTATTTCGCATGCGATAAGGCGCCTATTGCGCTACATAGTACATTTCCAAATTATGGATTATCGCTCGGGCAAAGTTTCATCATCAAAGTTTCACGACGAGTGAAGAACTACGAGTCGAGAGAGAGAGAGAGTACTTTACGTACGCTCGTAATATTAATGTAATCGTAGTTGTACCTATAATAGCCGGAGATCGCGGTTTACTTTAGGTGCTTCTCGATCGAGCGCGTTTCGAAAAGCCGCAGAACTCGCTGCTTGAAATTTCGCTTAGCATCGCGAGAATCACTCGCGCGATTTCGGATGTTCTTAACAGTCGGAATAAAAAAAATTCCGCCGAGTTACTACTACGTAGGAAGAAAGTTCGCGCCGTTAAGCGCGAACCTGCCGTCTGCTATTATTCCCAGTCAGAGAAAACGGAACGTAAATGTGTGTGGTTTCGTAAACAGTCGACGCGCGCTACGAGCTATCCCGGCGCATTTATACTTGCGTTTTATTTGCATTTTACTGTTAGTACGCTGTAGACTGCAGGAAATAGCGAGAAGCTGCGGACGATGTTGTCGGGACAGGACGAGGACGAAGATGATAACAACAAGAAGCAGAAACAGCGACACTTTATTCGTAGACATTCGTAGAAGCACGCGAAAGACACGGATAGAAGCACCCTTGACGTGCTGGTGCAAGATGCAACGCGACCTTACGACCAAACAGAGCGGATGGTATCTCGATGCGAGGATTACGGTAATATCTGCGAGGCTTGAATTTGAGAGAACGGTCACGGCGCACGAACGTGAAATTGGATCGCCACTGGCGTCCCTATACCCTGAAAAGAACGTATCGATTCTCAATGTTGCTGCCATGTGGGGGAACTTTATCGGAACTGTATTTTGAGAAACCATGGGAGAAATGGTTAGAATAGTTTTGCTATTTTCTCTCAAACTTTTTTCTCGCCTTTTATTTGAACAGGCATCCACGACGTGTCAGTGAAAAAAGACCGAGAGAAAATAGTGTTTAAAGAAACGTAGCTTTTATATCGCTTTTTGTAAATAAAAGTGTTTCGTAAGTCATTCAATTGATTTGATAAGAGAATGAGAAGAAATAATCTTATTAGACGGTAATTTCTATTTAAAACGATATGCTTTAGCGTTTTAGAACCAAAGGAAATGGCTAAATAATTTTCCTGATGTGCCATACAGCACATAGCTTCAGCTTGCTAGAAGTCTAATGAAATTCCATGGCATACCGTGCAATTTTGCATATTAATTGACATCAAACCATTCGCAGTGCAATAATGTCTCACTACTGTCATCGACTTTTAAAGTTATTTTCGTAAATCGTTCAAAACTTAAAAAAAAGAAGAATGCACTGTACAATTATTACAATTAAAACAATTACAATTTTCTATATTATACATATCTATACGTATCCAGCAAAATCATCATATACATATTCTGAAAGAGCTGAAGCACGATTGTATCATCTCTTATAACATTCATTCTTCGTCAAACGATTCTTTGCGAAAATCCATTTCTTTTCGCAAAGACTTGAAAACTTGTCTGCGAAATCTTCGACAAAACTCCTTTTATCAATTTTTTCTCCAGGAATAAAAAATTCTATTATGTTTGCCATGTATGCGTCACCACGTGACTAACTCGAGCGCATTTCATAGACAGCAAAAGCCGATATTCATGGTGTTACCGTGGCAGAATCGCACGAGATTCGCAAGTAGCATTCACTTGTGATGCATTCTTCGCGCGCCTCTTCACCCTTAAAATGCACACGAGCCGGAGAAAGAGAGGGCAGAGAGGGAGGAAGTGATGTATCCATCAACCTCGATCGTCGACGTCTGTTTTCGCAGAATTTCTGCTGTATTTTCGAGGTTTTCGAATGTATGTACGTACATACATTCCGGACATTTCCTCGTACTTCGAGATCTCGAGCTCTACGACTTTTCTGTCTAGCCGCGCTTTTCCCATCGCTTTTCCTCGCCGACTCACGAAAGAAGAGAGAACGTAATTCCCAAGCGGCCCGCCAAGTCGTTCAACGACTTCTTTCAACGACAGTTTCTTCTTCGTCGATAATCTTTCATGATATAGCCCGCCAAGTAGTTTACAGATCTTCGCTAGTCGACTGTGTGCAATCCGTTTAAGTTTCAAACAATGCCGAAGTAATATTGTACATAATAACGCTTTTAAAAAATATATTTTGCAGGTATATATGTTCTTGATAATGAAATTTCGTTATTATATTATTGTTTAAACAGTCTTTTGAAAAATTTCAGAAAATTAACAACCCCTCTTTGATACCTATGTTATTATCTTAAGGAAATTTAAAAACTTGTTTAATATAATAATATGTATCTATATGTGTGTGATTTTATTAATCATATTTACAATATATAATCCTCGTTGATTTGTATAACATTTTTATTTCACTGACATAACTGTCATAAACTTCGTAATCTCTTAGTAAACGTCTTGAAAGAACGTCATTCTTTCTCTCGGAATGTTATACTTTGTCACGGAACATTCGATGTATTCGATGTATGTTTTGCTAACATCTTCCTAGATGATGCTCTATTGTACCCGAAGCTGCACGTCTCTGACTTCTCCATTTTACCTTTCACTTCTTGCTCGTTTTTCCAACCACCTTTACTCTACCTCAACCCTTCGTCCTAGTTGTTTGAACAACGAGGGGAGGATATTATTCCCGCGAGATCTAGTCGTCTTACGACTTTTTCCGAGGAGTAGTCTCTTTTCCAGGACGAAGCGTGGCACTGGACGAGATACTTTTTGCTAAATCTTTCCTGCGATATTTAATATAAAAAATTATTCGAGTCGAAAATTTAAAATGACGAATTAAAATCTTATTTTACATTAAGACTTTACACTTCTCTTATCTAGAAATGTTAAAACTCAAATATTCAATTCTGGAATATTATTCTATATATGTATGTACGACAAAGATGCATTTATTTATTTTATTAAATTACTATTATAACAGTAACATTGTTTATCAAAGTACCAAATTGTTATTGGTTTAATTTGACAAATAATTTGTTTTGTGTTATAATTCCATACAGCAATTATTAATAATATATTGAACCAAACAAATTATATGTTTTTTAAAGTAAATTATGCTTGTTATGAATATCAAATTTGAAACAGATACCAATAAGGGTACCTATACTAATATATAAATTCTCGTTTTTATTTCTTTTGCTTTTCTTTATTGTATTCTTCAATCTTTTAACTTAATGCTTTTTCCAGCCAAACGTGCCAAGCATGCTTTAAAGACGATGCGAATATTATTTCAAAACAGCGCTGTTAGCCATTATGAGAATATTGCTACAGGAGTTATTTTCTCTTTCACGAAATATATTACTTTAAATTTCAGATAATACACATAGGAAGCAGAAGTAGCTTCTTATAGCAAAATTTTACTAACTGTGCTTGGCAATATGAGAAATTTTATATTAAAAATTGTCTTTTCTTTAATCACTTTGGTTGTCTGTGATCAAAATACATAACAATGACACGTTTACATTAGCATATATAATACGTTATAAAAGCGTTATGTAATTATAAAAAATTCCATTAAATTAAAAGCGTTGGGGTTTCAACAGTTTCAGTCGCATGTGACTTTTCTCGCTCGAATAATGAAGTCGCGTCAATACGTTTCACGGCAAGAGCTATCCCATCCTAGAGAACGTTTTCTACTGTTGGCAATCGAATCGTGTAGACTTCTCTTTCTAGCGGCAGGCAAGGCGTTTCTCACGAGGCGTCGCAGCCAAAGCGCATTGAGGGTTTCCAATTCGCGAAGTTGCCAACGCATAAGATGTAAATAATGTTTCGCCTCCGGTGCATTCCGCATGCATCGAAAATCCGGGAGAAACGAGCGTTGCGCATCCGTCGATTCCGATCGTCACCGTCAACGTCGGAAGCGACAGTCTGGCACCGATACATCCATTTCCGGAATTTTTAACAGCATGCCGGCTCGCAGGAATTTTCGAGACATATGTCTTTCGCGACGACGTTTTTCTCTCCATTCTCTCTCCCTCTATCTTTTTCTCGTAAAGTACACGGGGGCACCCACTTTATTTTCCACTCGACCATTTTTCCCCTTTATTCGCCACCGCTTTCAACCGAGAGTTCCGGTTGTTTGAACAACGGCGCGAATATTATTCCGCCGATTACGCGCGATTTTTCCGGCTGGGAAGTGCTCACCGCGATTTTCGTCGCACAGTCCCTGATATCGATTTTTTTTCTAAGAATATATGTATATATACTTTTCGGAGCAAATGACGTTTCTCCAAACTCGGTGCAAGATATTCTCGAGCCGATGTTTTCACTCGACGTTTCAGCGCTTTTCGATTTTCTCTCCGATACATTAAAAGATCCTTATGTCAGTGCTGGAGGATTTGAAATATAGAAGAATACAGTTATAAAAATGCATATATTGTTATATTTATTATATTCTAAAATTATAAAAAAAAAGATAATTATTTTATAACTATAAATTATAATTTTGCATTTTAATTGTTGTTAATATAATTTAATCTTAATCACATATAACTTAATGAAGAGCAGGAAATTATTTAAAAACATTTTAAAAAATGATCTACGTTGGAAACAAGAGTACCGAAAAGCCCTTTAGCTTCGGAAAGATGTATTTATACAAGTGAAAATACTTTTATAGCAGCCCAAAATGGTAAGAGGGATAGGAATAATTCAGCTGCTTGCTAAACCCTGGCTTTTGGCAAGTAAGATAGAAATGGAAGGGGTTAATTTGCGAGTTTCGTAGGATCCTCTCTTGAGGGCTCGCCAAGCTTATTACAGTAAATAGCTTAGATGGGGTGCGCCGTTCGGCCTCTCCTGTTTGGCCTTTCATCTCGCAAAACTCATTTCTGTCTCCCTCTTCCTCCCTTCTCTCTCTCTTTCTCTTTCTTTCTATGCCCTGGAAGATATAACGCATAGAATCGTTATCACTTTATCAAAGTTAGACGCCGCGCTCGTCCCGACATGCAGAAGAAAGTGCTTTCAACCGACCGTATCGTTTATTAACGTTTTAACAGTCGCGCGCAACGTATATTGTATTAAAGTACGAGACACCGAGCCGATTAAACTGTTGCTGTGCCGAGTGAAAAAGATCGTTCCACCGTGAATGCGAACGAGAAACGCCCGCCTCTACGACATATTTAAAGCGCACCGCGGTAATAGGATAGCGACACGACGAAAAGTGGATTGGAAATAAACCCTCTTAACCCCTGCTTTCTTCGAATAAATTCGTTGGAAATTACATTCACTTGGGTACTCCCTAATTTAATATCTCACTTATATACGTATAGCTGTTTGCACAAACATAGATTGCTCAACGTAATTTAAATCTAATATTAGAAAAGCAAAAATTAAATAGTAATTACGATACAACCTCTTTGACTTGACAAATCTTAAATATAAAATTTCGTTATTTTTGTATGCGATATAATTGTATTTGAAGTATAATTCGAGCGTAGAAAAAATTGAGTTAATAAAAGTTCACGTTATAATAAGTTCGCCGAATTATATTTTCATGGATTATTGGGGCGCGAAATTTTGGGAGTAAATTTCGAGATTAACGATCCCGAAAGGACAAGTCGATGCCGACGCTTATATATCGATCGGCCGGAGTCAGCTAAAATTCACCTTAAAGCGCGAATCTCCCGATCGTCAGCTCGCGATGCCATCGAACTATCTGCGCCCAGGGAGGTCGTGATTTGAATAATAATCAGCGTAGACGCGCGGTATGTAAGCCACTAACATCTTCCATGCAAATAGGCATGACTTCGCTCATCCACGCACGTATGCGTTCCCGCGATTGTGTGCTCGGCACACTTTCACGATCCACAAACGCGGGAACGTATCCACCCGGACGCGAGGATTGCATTTGCCGCAGTGCGGGGCGCGAGATACGTACGAGTTATTCGACGGAATATTTTTCAAACTTTATTGTTGCCTGTTTTAATGAGGCTCGCACGGTCCTCCGATCGCATTATCGTGCGTCTCCGAATTTAAAATTTCTGGTATAAATTATATAAATGTATCAAGTGCGCGCGAAAACTCCATTCTACTGCAGTTCCACTTTAATTGAACGTGCAGCTATGCAATATGGAACCAACCACCAAATTTTCAGATTTTGAAATTTTTATTGCAAATTGTGCCTGAATGTATCAAAGGTACAATTTGCAATAAAAATCTCGAAATCGAAAAATTTAGTGACTGGTTCTGTATTGCATAACTACGTCCAATTGTTTCTTTTTTTTTTTCGTCTAGCGAGATGTATTTTCTCACGAAATGATAGATAAGATAGATCAAAATTTAGAAAAATGTATTATATAAAATGACATTTTTAATTAGTCCTCTTTATTCGAAATAATTTTGTGTTTATTTTTGTATTCACCAGAATTTTTTTGTAAGAGAATGAAAATGGTTTCTTTTTTTTTTTTTTCAGAAAGCATCGCGTACGAATCACACGTTTCCATGGTGGACGCTTTCCAAGAACGCATAACGCCGAAAATTGGTCCATACTTCGACAACACAATGCCCTCCAGCGTCACTGGCTTGGCCGGAGATACTGTTCAACTGGGATGCAGAGTAAAGAATCTCGGAAATAGAACGGTAAGTCTAGAATAAGTATTCTATTTTTAGAAATATATTAAATCTCGTATAACATTATATGCGGAGCGAGAGTGGTGTGTGAAAGAGCAAATTAGAGGAATCAAATCAAATGATATACATAATTACAATATCGAATAATTAATTACGATGAAATAATATAATTACACAATCACGGAGAATTAATGCGATAAATTGCGTGTCGTGTTGGTATTACCGGTCCGCTTCCCGGAATTACGTATCTCTCAGTCAGAGAGCAAATCTTAAGCCTTACAAGTAGCAGCTTAGATTTCGACACGGGATATCGGCAGGTGAACACAACCACTGACACGCCGGGAACAACGCGAGATAGGCTTGCCGGAGCTAATGCAAGAGATTCGGGAACGCGGAGGCGGCCAGCATCGACAACATTATCGAGATGCCAAGCGAACTGTATCTCCCGTTTGCGGAATTAACCAGTAAATTACAGGATGAAGATGCAACGAATGTTGCGAACGATGATGTTTACATCGTAATTTGTTGATGGAGGAAAAAGAGAACGAGATGAACGGCGGAATCTCTCAGCGAAATAACTCGGAACGAAACATCCGTGGTATTATTCGAGTTATGTAATTATCGCTACGATTTCTCCGGAATACTGTAAACATCCGAATCCCAAGTTTATATCTTGAACTTTCGCCGTTGATTAAATTAAGCCGACTTCATCACCCGCGTCGTAGGACAAATTTTTTTTTTTCGTTCTCGCGGTTAAATCAGCGTTTCTAGTAGATCGGTAAATTAACTTGAGAACAGACACGGATCCTCGGAGAATTTATCTTTCACTCCAGAACCTTCAGGCGTCCTCGACCTCGAATATCAACGGCGACGCTACTCGAGGATTATCGTAGCGATTAAGTAGAAAAGGACGACCTTTGTTAGACTGCGTCTTCAAAGATGGTTGGGAAGTCGCAGTTTTAATCCCGTGGCTCATCTCTATGCAAAGCTCGGTCTTTGCGTTTATGTTAGCCGCAACTACGCGTGTACTGTCTGATATATTTCGTTAATACCCAAGTTTTTATCTGTAAAGAGGAGGGCGTGCAAATTATATTAGAAAAGTGAAAACGCGAATTGTAATCGCATGTTGCATTAAAACGGATGGATTATGATAATACAATATCGTATTAATGTGATGCCAGTTTATTATTGAAATATATACGAGCGTGTCTCTAAATATACACACACACACACGAATTAATGTTGCGGGAGAATGTCAATAAAATTGCGGTTCCTCGGTCGGACGAAATTACATGAGATTCCTAACTCGTGTGAAAATGCTGGGATATGAAGAAGTCGAAAGTGATGAAGTTACGTGAAAAAGTAGCGGGCGGTTTGCCACGAAAGAGAGAAGTGGCAAGAATAAGCGCCACTTTAGGCATGATATTAACTCTGGTTCCGCGCGATATGCAAAAAGATTCGAGAAAGAAAAGTGCGGCAATCGTCGTTATGGCAGTCACGGGGTGCGCGCGTTCATGGATTTTATCTATACTCGCATATTTCCACCAAAAGCTCCCGGTATTCTCTCTCTCTCTCTTTCTTGTGCACGTGCGCGCGCGAACGCGTATTGTAAATTTTATTACGTGAAAAAGTTTCCCCGGAACAGCCGGCAACCGGATAGAACGATTGCTACTTTTTTTTGCGAGAAGCATATTAACTGCGACATCGGAACATTCGAGCGATAATCGTATTAAACCGAGGGAGAGCTCTTGTGCAGTTTATATTTCCGATTATATTCAAGCGCAAATGCGCATCATGAGTTTCGACCTAGATTTCGATCAACAACCACAATGATTTATCGCGCAATGTATTACAGTGCAGGATGGAAAATAATATTATGCACCGTTTCCATGAGTATTAATTAAATTAATAAAGCTTTAATTCGCTGAGTCTTTGTCACCATATATTGATAAAAGGAAGATTGAGAATTTCACTTACAACGCGCACCTGGCATTAATTAATGAGAATGAATCTCTGAAGCATTTTGAATGCAGATATTTAGACAAAGGTAGATTACTAAATATTAAATGAATCACAAATTAGTATATAATAATATGAATTTACAGAGATAAGGTTAATTAACTAGAACTGAAATTATCTGCTTCCGCGATTAGTTTTGCATAAATAAATACTGGATATTTCGTATCGCGATATATATTGTTTCCGGTTTAGCCATTGGGAGATATTACAACCAGGTACGGTTTAATGAATATGACTATGGATTCTCGTTAAAATCGCACCGATATCATCCGTATGACCGAATTATGCGCGCAGTTTGAAGACTCGTGCAATGTGTTAACTGGTAGGAGGAAAAACCCTATTCAAGTCATTAAAGTGCCGGAGATCGTCGTTACGGCGCAATTTCCAACACGTGGGGGAATTACCCTGATTATAGATGTTATGACGGTTCCGGATCATCGGTTGGATGCTTTAATTAACGGCATCGGAAAACTTTCCGGCATCATCCGAACTTGGCAAACGTCACTTTGACACCCTCCGAAGTTTGTTCGTATTATCATTATCAGATCGCTGTAGACGACAAGCTCGTGAAGATCAACATTGTCAGATGTATTTTGATCCAATTGATAAAATGGTGTAATTTAATGTCATTTAATCATTTTTCAATTATGTGAATAATATTTAAAAAAATGTATTTTTCACATTACGTGGTTGAACTTGGGATCGTATTTCATAACTTCTAGTGGGAGTTAAATAGGCAAATTTGCGCACCTATTCGCTTATAAATAATTGCAAAGTACGGGAGTCGTCGTTACACGTCGAGATTGTAGTTATACATCACGAGGTTATATAACATTAAACAAAGACATGAAGTATTCCAGCTGCGGCGAATCTACTGCACTCGTAAATTTCTCGGGGCTAGGAAAAGGGAGAGTATAAAGTTTTATCGTCCAATCTTACGAGCAACAGGGCGTGAGGAGCGATGATAGTTAGCAATACGGGGCTCGCGGTAACTCAAGATTTCTGCATTTAGATTGCAGAAAGAACACGACATATTTTTGCTAATCCATTGTTAAATACTTTAATGTATATCTGTAATAATATTTGAAGCACACTCGTCGCGATTACTTTTATATTCGTGACGAGTTACATACAAAAAAAAAATGATAATGATCTTTGAAAGCTAAAATATTTTTAAGATATTCGAGTAATAAAAAAATAATCGATGTTTTATTCCTTGTTTAGGTTTCGTGGGTGAGGCACCGTGATATCCATTTGCTAACAGTTGGTACTTACACTTACACGAGCGATCAGCGTTTCGAGGCGATGCATAATAAACTTCATACGGACGAATGGATTCTCAGAATACGATATCCCCAGCGAAAAGATTCCGGTATCTACGAGTGCCAAATATCCACCACTCCGCCCATCGGTCATCCTGTTCATCTTATTATAGTCGGTAAGTCATGACTGCTTTATAGAAAATGAACGAGCGATAATTTCAACGATAATAGAGATGTATGAGATTTTGCATCATAATTTAACGCTTATCCAGTCTGATGAATATAGTGCTTCACTTATCATCAGATTAAATTTTAAATAACGTTTTTTTATCAATAAATCAGTAAGAAATTATGTCAATATAGATTAAAGAGCTAATAAGAAACGCAGAGTAAAAGAGCGAGTGAACAAGTGCTAAATAATTTTAAATATTATTTATTAGTTTAAAATTAAACATTTCAGTTCCACTTTGGATCATTTTCAATTACTGTATAACAAGAAATAAAAACATAATTATTTTTTTTATTGTAAATGTGCTGGTTGCGCTAAAATAATATTCTTTACAATTAACATTGATTAAATATGAATTATTGTCATCAGACATTCAAAGATTAACACCGATGAATAAAGGAAGACATTATTAATTTATCTGAGATATTTTTTCAATTTTTAAACAAAATTTGATTTTCTTCGTTTAAATAATTCGTGCGATTGATATAACATTCTCATCATCTCCTAGTGGTATTTAAAATATATTAAAATAATACAAATTTAATTAAATGATTATAAACGTCTTTATATAAATCGAGAAATCTAAAAAAACATCTATTGAAGAAATTAAATTACTTAACAAATATCGAACGCATACATTATTGATAAAGGCTTGTCAAATATTCGAATTTAGCTATTTTATTTAATCTCGCAATTTGAAAATCCACATTTAGTTGTACGCACATCCTTAGATTTATCATCATTAATCAAATACATTGCGACGATATCCTTGTGAGTTTTTTTATCGAGTCATGTCTGAATAATTCAAGCAGCGTGAAAGTGGTCGGGGAAAAAACGCAGAATCTCGTAACTTTTGGTTCAAACTTTGCTAGCCATTTTAAGTGTTGAAAAGAGCAAAAGGCCGTGGCACGTGGCGGAAGTTACAAGTTAGTAGGCCTCGTGGGAACCGCCAGATGATCGAGAGAATTATAAATCAATGCGAGGAAGTTCCTACGGGAAAAAAATTACCAGCGACGCGTGTAGCAGACAAACGTGGACATTGTCTACGATCTATGAGATTAAGTAAATCGCACTCATGCGTGCGTAACATGCGAAAAAAGTAAAAGTTTTACGATTCGTAAAAGATAAATGTACATTTTCGGACATAAAGATTTCGAGAAAAGGCAAATAAAAATTATTCTATTTATACGTGCGTTATAGTATGTATGTTGACTCTTTATGGGACATTTTTCTCGACGAAGAATGGAATTCTCATTCTCTCTTTTTCCAAAGAGATCTGCTTTATTAAAGTACATAGATTAAAAAAATAATTGTGCAAATAATTTCTTGAATAATTCAAATCTGTACAAAAGTGTAAAAAAGTGCCACTTTGAAAACTCGATTAAATTTAACAAAAAGACAATTAATATTTTTACTTGTTGCAAATAAATACTGAATATCTTTTTTGTAGCATTTAATTCACTTCGATAGAATAATATGAATTAAATCTAAATCGAAATTCTTGATCAAAATATTCTTTCTTTGATCATCAATCCGATAAGTTAGAGAAAGTTTGATCGCGATTGGCCTTCGAGAGAAAACGTTGTCAGAGACCTGCGGGCGTTTCGCGAACACGAGTCACGAAAGTGTTCAATTATCGCCAAGCTAATGAAGTCTTTCCCCCAAGAAAAAAGGGGTGGGCTCAAGAAAGAAGAATCGATGGCTACTTGGCCAATCTACTTTCTTCTTGTCTGTCTACCATCCATCACAATGTCTTATTCCTTGTCCTGCTTCTAGCTTTTCTCCTCGTCTCCTCTGTCAGTCCAAGCTTGTCATTTTTTCGTTTCGTTAAATTCCGTGTTTTCCAACTTTCTTAGAAAAAAATTTCTAATCTTCCCCAACTTTTTCAGAACTATTTCATGATTAAATAACAATGATAAATTGTGCATTTTACAAAATTTTATTTAAAAGGTGAATCCAACAAAAATACATATATAATTTTTATTCTTTTTTAAATAACGATATTATTTTAATATCCGAGAAAATTGAAAGTTCTCTGAGACATTTTGCCAGTAAAAGAGATTTTTCAAGTTTCCGCAGTTTTCCGGTTAATTCTGCAATTTCATCATTTTCATTAGTCTCGAGAAAAAGTCATCTAAAGCTAATTGCAGGGTAGCCAGGAATAAATGCTTAATTACCCGCTCTTGTTTGTGCATCAAAGATATATTAAAATGTATGATACGGGTGCAATATGACAGCAATAATATTCAAAAAAGAGAGAGACAGATTATGTTTGAGCGATTGGATCGGGGTGACCCGATATAGAATTCTTTCCATCTTCGTCCATTTAATAAAGACGCCAAGCGAACCAGACGACGCGCGGAGCGGATCGAAAAACAATAGTCGACCTTTCAGCGGCATTCTTGGCACGCGATGTCCGTGAAATTGTGGGAACAAATTGAGCCTTTCCGGGAGCGAACGATTCTTCTTCAACATTGCGCTCGTTCGCCATTTCATCGTGATCCGCACCGACTGCCTGAAAAGGGACCGATCTCGGTTCCTTTGCGCGAGTCTTTTTTAACTGCCTCGTCTCTCTTTTCCTTTTTGCTTCCGAACCGCGTCGGTGCTTCCCTGTCGCGATTGATGTCGTCGAGAGCTTACGTCGTTTGACTTGAAAGCTCGATTTTTAAACGGGCGACATTTACCGTGAGAGGCAACGGGCAAAGACCATGTCGAATACCTGACGAAAAATTCAAGAAAATTCCAGTCGTGCTTACATCAATATTACGCAGTCTATGGTATTTTCGCAAAACAATAAATGCGCGCCACGCACGCATATTTATTTTGTATATTATTTATCTGTATTGCGCAGAAATTTTTTAATAGAAAAACAATTTCGGAGAACTAAATTATTTTTTTTACAGCATTTATTTTTATACGTCATTCGAAGTTATTTTTTAATTGTTTCTAAAAATAATCTAGCATTTTCGGATAGCAAAACGCAGTACGAGTCTTTTTGATTAGTAATGCCAATTTTTCTCTTTAACGTCATTTCCCGGAGATCTCCATCTTGAATCTTCTTAATTGCACGAGAGAAAAAGACGGCATTTATTCATTTTGACAACCTTCTTTAATCACTTGCGAGCGCGAGCACGTCCGCCTCCATCATTTCTGTTATCGGTCGCGTGACAATCGCTATATCTCTGTCATCTGTATCGAGGAAAGAAACGATTCGTTACGGGAAGGTTGTACCGTTTATCGACGTTAACGGCCAGAAAGTCGTCTTTGTTGCCGATCACTTTTTTTTCGCGTTAGTATTATTTCTTTTTTATCTCAGGATTGCTCACCGTTCCTCTTTATCTTCGTCTCTATCTTCCACTTCATTTCATTGTCATCTAAAAAAGCGATAAAAGACACGAAAGTTTTATCTCTTCATTTACCTCTTCCTTTCTCTCTCTCTCTCTCTCTCTCTCTCTATCATCGAGTTTTTTTTATTAGACCGCAAGACCATTCAATAACCAAATGCAGACACTCGACACAAAATGCTACGAGCAGTGCTTTCACTAAAATAATTCGCTCGGTCCACAAATGAGTTATTTACATCCAGATCCGGTCTGGTTCTTATTAAGTCGTCGTCAAGTATCGGCTTGAACGTACTGACAATGAGATGTTCATTTCGCGAAAGAGGAGAGACGAGTGTCGCAGTGTTCGCAATTTGTTCTCGTTATGTCTATTGAACGACTGTCAACTTACAGCAAGCGCGTCGGTGAAGGGCATAATGAATAATGAATAATGAATCATTTGCATGGAGAGTCACCGCGACGTTCGCCTTATCGTCGACACATCTCAATACGATCGTTTTATCATCCTTTCTTTTAAAATTTCGTTTCGCGACCGTTCTCAACTGATTGCGGAGTGTGAAAATTCCAAGTCGACTGAAATAAATTTATAATGAGTCATCATTGACATATACGATCAATTATTCATTTCTTTCGTAAAAAGTAAAATATGTATGATCCTTCGTAAGTCTTTTTAATTGAATTTCCGCTTGAAGCGGAAGATTTTCTCGACCGCGCCAAGTTATTTTCGCCGAAGTCATTCTTTTGTATCGTATAAAGTCTTTCGTTTAATTTTTTCTCTTTTCACGGAGTTTGACTTTAATTAGAGAACTACTATTTATTATAAACTCCCAACTCATTGCCATGTTTTAATGCTCATTAGAAACGCTCCAGAAGGAGAAATAACTTTAATGAGTAGATAAAGAAGATATCACCATCGTTCAGAGCGGAAACGAAGTAATATCTATTTTCTTGAAAGTCCCGCGTAGAAAATTCAGAAAATTTCAAAAAATTCACCAAACAGTAGCATATCATTCTTTTTCTGCGCTACATAAGTCAGGAACGATGATGCATCGAGTATCATCTCCGATTTCAATTGTTATCCAAGTTTGGACGTTGCATTCTACTTTTCTTCTCTTGGCACCGGTAAGGCAATATAGCACTTTCGCCGTGAATCAATTTCGTAACCGTCACGTACTCGGTCAAGTCGTTTCTCATTGACGTTAGCGGAAGTGAGAGAAAAAGGAGCCTCGAAACGTGGAGGAAGGACTCGGCAGGAGACGAGTGGGCAGTCCGTAGTTTTCGTTTGTCACAAACGTGCGTCGAAAGTTAAACCATGCACATGCAGCATAACGAATTTACGTTACCTTTAGAGTAACGCGTGGAAGTTTCTTAATCATTACCGAGTGGCCCGGCCAGCCAGCACATTAGACAGTTAATTAGTGTTCGCTAATTAGTTTTCGCGCAAACTAATGTCTTTCGTCCGAAGCCACGCATTATCATATCATCGCGTATATTGCGCGGATAAATGTCGTAAGATCGGACGTGCGTCGTACATCATACTATGTAATATAACTATTGTTCAATATTTCCGACAAAAATACGTTGAATTGAATTAATTAATGAACAGCGTGCACGTTGTTACGCGGAATTTCGAATATTCGTGAAGTGGACCAATGTTCTCTCTATTATATCGAGGCGAAGCGCATTAAACTCATTAACGTCAGAATTCCAGCAAGTGGTATTAATAACTGGCAACGCGCGGTAATAATAATCGAGTATATTTCTTTACTAAATTTCCACCGTGCGGCCACGGAGTTCTCAAACGGCGAGAGAGACCTTCGTGCATTTATTGCAAGATAAGTGCTAGAAATTGCGGCGCTCGAGTATGCGAGGGTCCTTTGAAAATTAAAGAGGCGTCGGCGAATCCATTAAACGCAAATTTATCCGCCACCGTCCATTAAGAGGCGCGATTACCAAGATTATCGTGAAGCGCTGTCGCATGAAACTCGGTAGAGAAATAAACGTAGTTATATCCTCGCGTCGTGCAGCTGCACCTCTCTCTCTATATTTCTGGCAGGCGGTGATCCCAAACGAAGAAAAACTCATCATCCGAAAGGAGAGGCGCTTAACCAACGAGAGCCATCATGTTGAGAAAACGATCCCTAAAGAATGCACATTACTCGCGCGAGTAATAATAATAAATGCCGGAAGCTTACCCGACTTAAATGACGCTCGTATACGTAATACCTTGTCTCGGCGAGTATTCAATTCGATAAACGAGAGAACTCGGTTCAGTTTATGTGTGTCTCAGAAACTTTGTTCCACTCTCCACCCGCTCGCGAATTAATGCCATCCACGCCGGCCGGCAAATGCAAATATGGTTGGTGCTCCGCCGGTGACGAAGTAGTATATTCAATTTGTCAGAGTTTTGGGACGCTCCCCCGGTCGCGCAGTAGCTGTGCCGGTGGGTCAAACTACCCCTAGAAATCCTTCGTGCATACAGGCCCGGAGTGGGAACCCTGTGCAAATCATACGGCGGGATTAGGAAGTGAAATATATACGAGTGGAGAGAGAGAGAGAGAGAGGGATGGTTCTTGGAGAAAACTGGATCAAGATAATCCTACGGAGATCTATATTCGTGTACAGCGAAACGTTGATCGCGAGTGCATCGGAGATTCGACTCTCGAGAGACGGTCATGAAATTCCGGATAGGGGAGACATTTGCAAAATTTAATAGATAACGCTCCGAGTAGAGAGTACGCCCGAAACATCCTCTTCCCACCCCAGGACGGGAAAATACTTGACGTTGAATCTCCAAATCGACGATGTCGCTTCCTAATTATCCAGTGAGTACGCGTTAAATTATACATATATACTAATTGAAACGAAAGAGAATTCTCTCTCTCTCTCTCTCATTTTGCGGAAACTCGTCTAGGGACAGGAGCGACGATCGCTCTTGCTTTTCTTTCGGCGAAATATTCGTCAGCTTTACCGCCCGTTTGTGCTAGTTTGTTTGTTTGTCAGTGTTATACCGCGGCTCTCCTCGACTCTCCAGTAAGAGATATAAATTTCGCTCGGAATATTGTCTCTCTTCGTACGGTTTACCGCGAAGTACGCGTGCACGATTTATCTCAATTTCAGCGTTCAGAGAGCGAGAGACGAGCGCGTCAATGAACGCCCCGACGCGACGTAAGGTAATTTTTGTCGCGACGATAAAGTCGTGTTTATTGAATTCTTGCGGTTTTACGTCATTCTCTCGCCGGTGTCAAGCCTTTAATCCCTGTGCTTCGCGCGCGAACGCTCCACCGGATTGAAAACGCTTTAGAGTTTTGCTGGAAATTGCGCGATATGTCGCGATACCTCCTCATAAATATTAATAAGGGACTTGACAGGCTGCCAGACGCGCGAGTTTCGCGATAGAATGAGCGTATAAAATACGTATATTGTATCTGTATATGTATCGCAGAAAAGGATATTACGATGCAAAACATCATAGTTTCATTTCATTACCGATTAAACACGCATTAGAGCGTGATAAACGTCAATGAATATTTTGTTCCGGCTAGAATTTCGAACGAGCGCGGTAGCTCGTCGCGCTAATATATGTTTAAGCGGTTTAATTAATGCGCAATGAAAAATATATATGTGTGTGTCCCCCCCTAACTGTTCTCTGCGTAACATTATAAAATATTCACCGTAGTAATTACACGGAGGGGGTTTAAAGGAATCGTTACGAAAACCGCTAAATCGTATCGCGCACACCTCGAACAGGATCGCCGCTCGTATTTCGCTCGCGCGCAAAAATATCACGGTGCACTTAAGCAACGGGCCGTAATTACAATGCCAAGCTGGTAAGAGCGGAGATCCAACGGAGTATTGTTATCATGACGATCCGGTCGGCCTGTGTTACTTTGTAATTACAGGCCGTTCTGCAGCACGGTCGGGAGCTATCCGGTCAGCTTATAGTCATCGAAATTAAAGGTTTCGCATTTTCAACAGCGCCTCGTTAATTCGTTGCTATGTGACGGTTTTCGTGCCGCATATTACTAATAAATCGTCCGGACGCGCCGCGATACACATCTCCTGGCACTCGCCAACACCGGTGTGTATCGACAACACCGATGATGTGTGCGATTGCGAAATAAGGGCGACGATGGGCGAGAAGTGGGGAAGAATCAACCGCGATTTAATTGCTTGCCCATCGGCGTCCTGAATATCGCTCTTTTTTCCGGTTCGTAAGTTCGAAACTAATTAAAAGTCGACCGTAGCTAGTAATTTCTCGTCCCAAGAGCAGTCGATTCGCTCCGATCCTATTGACAACCCCCTCTATTGACCCCTATTACATTCCAACTTTTTTTCATCGTTACGAAATAGAATTGTAGCCCAACTTGTTTCCCCAAGTCAATTTCATTAATTCGTATCTTGTCTTTAATAGGCGGTTAGACTTTAATCTAGTTTGTAAGTTACATTGTGATACTTTCAAGATTTTTCGAGATTACAATGGGGATTACTTGCGGTTTTAACGATGGTAGAATAAGTACGAGGATTCTACTAATCGTTACTTATATGTGTGCACATGCACATGTATGTGGAGAGAGAGAGAAAGAGAGACCAATTTTCAGGAAGCATTGCATAATCCTGTTTTCGCTGTTTCCTCGTGCATTCGTGCACAAATATGACAAAAATTTTGCAGAGAACAGATATAAACACACCCACATTAAAATGGATAACTATCTATCATATAAGACGATAAACACAAATGATCGATGCGTTCACGAAAAAGCAAAACTCATTTCTGAAACTCCGGACACGAAAATAACTTGTCAGTTCATACGGCGCGGCTTTTATGTGAATTATAGACTCGAAATATTACATGAAGTAATAATAAACTGTCACTTGTTCAAAAATTGCACCGTCACCGAGTGGATTTCATATTTTCGTGAAAAATTTTTACGAAATGTGAAGTTCCATATTTCTAACTCTAGGAAAGTCATAACGATAAAAGCTTATATGACGATCAAGAGAATCGAGAATATCCGTTATCGTTATAGTGGTATAATGGCGGTGCAATTTCTGGAAGATTGTTTAATTCGGTCTTCAATAATTCCTTTATTGTCATTCGTACGTTCGACAGTTAGGTCAACGTATATAGTTTGAAAAATAGATTTCACAAACTTGAAATATCCGCGAAATATAGCCAGACACTACGGCAATAAACAGAAATAAAAGTTTGATATATGTGATGTATGTGAGTATCAAAAATAAAATTCTCAAGATTTCCTAATTTTTTTTTTTATATCAAAATTTCAAATAAAGCACAGCTGCATTAAAACGGCCCATTTGCCAATATCAATTTTTCAGGAACCGTTATATTATGATAAAATACGCGGTCAAATCCACGAGCCGTAAATCGCACCTTCGTGCGAGGAGGAAAATTCATCCCCGCGTAATAACGGCGTTGAACTATTTCGAATATCCCGAGGATGGGAATATATCATCGCGCGAAAACTATTTGGCAGCGGTGTGTGCCATAGTGATGATACCGATGACACTTTTATCGCACTAAAGGCAACACAATCCTTACGCAGGCAATGATATTTTTGCACTTTGATATCGTTATTCTTCCTTATTCCTCTGAAGAAAAGAAACTATTCTACGCTTTACACATATGTATATCAATTATTTTCTGTTACTTGTATGGAATAGATATTACAATTTCATTATTTTATCATTTAAATGACATTCTTTGATATTCATTATAATAAACAAATTATTTAGCAGTTTAATATCTTTAAATATTAATCATAGCTTATATTGCGTGTGTAATAATACTTGCATAATACGTATCGCAATTTAAATACGCGTTCTTTCAACTACAAATTATTCTACGTACACTTTAGTGTATTTTAGTTATTACCATATAATTTATTATAAATATAAATATTGCAAATAGATATAATCAATATTTTGTAAAATATTAAATTAGTAATTTTAATTTTTAATTAGTAACACATATTTATATATGTATATGTATATTAACTATTTAATTATCAAGTAATGCAACTTCACGACACTAATACTAAGTATTTAAAAAGATATTGGTCGACTATTTTTACGTACGTCATCAAGACACTATCAAGTGTATTCAGAATTGAAAGATCGATTTTAAAACTATTTTGGTTTGTATATTTATAAAATGCTAATTCTATATATATCAAAAATCGAATTTATGCTATTGATTCTTAATAAGCTATAATTAAAGAGAAAATATTTAATTATTCAATAAATCGAGTATTATATTTTTAAAACTTTTATTAGATTTTATTTAAATTCTTAAAAAAGTTTAAAAAATTACTTAATCATCTAATAATGTATCTAATAATTAAATATTTCCTCTCATAATTCATTTCCGCTCATTGCGAATCGAGACAATTCGGTTATCGTTGCCGAACAAGACCATAACGTTCAATGATCGCGCTGGTTATCCTTATGCGTATAACGATGAGGCAATTCCTAGGGAAACACTGCTTAATCCGGTTTCGATAATCCTCTCATCGTCGTCTGTACATCCGTAGCGGCGGTGGATAGACGTTTCTCTCCTAGAAAATAGAGAAGGATTAACGGTTCGTAGCAGGGCGCACCGGTCGGAATAAAGTTTCGTTAGCTCAATATCGCGCCGAATGATTTCCGATTCTGGCCGGTGGCCAAGCTCCTTCTGGTCGGTTTAGCTGAAATAAAGGATGTCATATTGAGAATTTGAGGAAAGTAATGCTTGGCCGGTCGTGCCGGACACCATTGTAAGCCGCGCGCGGATTGCCAGGGTTCTGCTCGCGGCCTGAAAATGCTATTCTGCGGGATTATCGCGGACGATAAAATCGGTACGTCCGTCGTCACGGTGGGGGTATAACGCTTTCCGGGTTTGTTAGCTGATCGCGGTTTCAAAATAACCGCGAGCTTTTATCGAACGTTCCCGTCGGGATTGTTTTCGCGGTCGAGGGGGTTCGATGTATACCACGGAACGTATCGCCCGATCAGTTCCATTGCTCGTTTGGTTTTGCTCGAGTAAATTGCCGATAAAGACGTCTGTAAAAAGTATTTATGGACGCGCAATGCCGCGATGATCGTACAATTGTGATTCTTGAAACCGCGCGTCTCTTTCTCTCTCTCTAGTTCTGATCGATGAAAATTTTTCTCTCTGTAAAATATTGAACTATATTTATACATATAGAAGGTATCGTATAAAATTTAAACATTGTTCTTATTTGACAGGATGCAAGACTTTTAATTTTCAGACGGATGCGCTTTTTTTCCCATCTCTGTTAAAATCGCTCCATTCTCGCCACGAGATAACACGATCATTTCGCGAGTTGAATTGGCAGCTACGAAAGCAATTAGAATTCCTAATGATCGCAAGTGCGCTTAAGTAAGTGCCAGTAACAACGCATTATTAGGGTATAGATACTCGAGCAGCTTTTCTCCTGGGGGCCGAAACTTGAAGCAGCTATTCTAGTTAAGAATCTTACCATTACCATCGTCTTTTGTGTAAATGGCTCTTGTTCGGTAGTTGAACGGTAGTTCCCTTATGAGTGTGGCTCTTGCACTACGGGGAGTATCGTAATGCAGGTGAGCGTACCCTGGTTCATGTTCGAAAACGCATTCTGATCGCGTTAGTGTCCAACGATTAAGGCGGAAGTGTCAAGCTGTCTCATCGTCGATAAAACATTAATCCGTAAAATATGTGCACGTGTTTGGAACATATAATAATAACTCATCTATTATAAAACATGACGGTATCTTATCTATTAAATTGAATAATTTATCTGTAATGTGTCAATTACGAATATCGAGTATAGGATTATGATATAAAGATAACGTCGCGTATATGTGAAAACAATGAAATGCAACGGCAGAACTTAACGCGCAACTGCAGCGTAATCTCCCGAACAATTATTTACTTCGCCGCATTCGGACCGCGGGAGATATATATTCCCTTATCGCCGTTTTATCCTCCCGTAAATGACGCGTCTATCGGGCACAATCGCACGCAACGCTCCGTCGGTGACATACTGGCGAGTGATGCGCAATCAGTGTGACATGACGGCGGATATGCACGCGTGTCGTGCATACGTACTAGTGTATACCTGGGACACATGACATTCCGGACACAGTGGTCGGTGTCCACGCGGCCGCCATCGATCGCTGCATTCGAGCGCAATCAATTGCCATCGGCAATGGCGCGAATGAAAGATCATTATCGGCGTATAGGAATGCCGGACACGGACAGACAGGCTGGCGGGCCCAATCGCGACTCTCACTCCTGACGATATGGCGCGTAACATATAAGGTCCATAGTTCCTGTAACTGCGATTGTTCGGCTTTCTCTCTCTCTCTCTCTCCCTCTCTCTCTCTCTCTCTTTTGGTGGTTGCACACATTCATACCGGACTTGTCCCACCGCTGACTTATCCCTCGATATACCGTCAGCTGCAGTATGTCTGTCAGATTAATGTCCTTGATCATTACAAACGTATGGACATCAGTCTCGAGTGGTGGGAAAAATGATCCGTCACTGCGTACCTGAAACGCAGTTGTCTCACTGTCGACGTAATTTATGGACCATTTGTTTTATGCCAAAAAAATTAGTAGAAGAAAATTAGTGAAGAAAATTAACGCAAGCACTATGCATATAACGAACTGTATAGGTATATAATCTGTACAGTATAATATAAATAATATTATTGTATGTTTAACGGATAATTAAAAAATAAAATAAATATAATATTAAAATAATTACGTGTTATATATATATATCAAAAGATGCGTATCATATGTTTATCTCCGAATCGCGAAACAGAACGAACTTAAAAAAACCACCTCTTTTCTTTATTCGATGTCGAACAAAGCATCTGGTAACGATACAGCACCGATAATATTATCGGATGACCCACAATTTTCTTTCGGAGGAGAAATTCTCGGCCTTATCTGAACCGTATTTCGCAGAGGAAGCTTCGATTCCCGCAATCTCCCACGCTTGTTAGATTTTTTGCGAGAAACATGGCGAAGTGGTAATTCAATTGCGGACAAAGTCGCGGTCAAACCACGTACGCGAGGTCCATCCTCGATTTATTTCCACTTTTCATTCAAGAGTGAAGCGACGCAGTAATCGGTCAAAGATGAATCGATGATTAAAGATAAGCCAGCCGCGCGGTTTGAATTCACCTTCTTCTAAAATTCCGGAATATTTTGCCAGCATAGATATCTATCCGTTGGCAAAGCAAAAGCATGCCAAGGATATTTGTGATCAATCTTAAACTTAAAAGCATTCTTGACGTCGAATATAACATATATCTTATGCATAACGCCTTATGAATATATTTGCGCCGATAAATATTGGCACGATACTTTATCGTATGCTTGGATTGTTTCTCTGGTTAGCAAAATAAAGAAGAAGAAAAACTGAAAAGATATCGTGTGATATATAAAATCGATTAGTATATACGATGAATAAATATAATGTGATTATCATCAAATTTACACTGGCTGCTTTTTTGAAGATTTTCTATATACAACTCTAAAACTAATTGTATAAAAATAAGAGACTTGTTAATTTTTTCTTTTGTCGTCAAAAATATCTCTATAATAATCAAAAAGAAATAAAAATCAACGATTTTACTCTTGACTGGCCAACGTGAATTGTCAAAATAACTGATCGTTTCTTTTAATAGGCGCTACCATTTGTGAAGAGTCGTTGAATTCTCGAAATATTTGTAATAAAATGAACGATGTCCCGTATCACTCTTTCAGGAATGTTCGCTCAATCCTCCAGGGACGTGTCTCTGGACAGAAAATAAAGCTGCTTCGTCGACCAGAACGAACAGTGCCCACTGACAAATATGCGCGATCCTGCAATCGAGCAGCGCGACAAGAGAATTCCAGAACATCGTAGGATCTCCATTTTACGTAACATCGTTAGCGTAGCAAAAACGTTCTCTCTTAACAGCTAACGACGAACTCCTCGTATTCTCGTTAACATCGTATCTTAACGATGTTCGTGCTTTCTCTCTCTCTCTCTCTCTCTCTCCTCTCTCTCTCTCTCTCTCTCTCTCTCTCTCTCTCTCTCTCTCTCTCTCTCTCTCTCTCTCTCTCTCTCCCTCTCTCTCTCTCTCTCTCGCTCTCTCTCTCTCTCTCTCGCTCTCTCTCTCTCTCTCTCTTTCTGCCTTCCTCCTCTTCTCTCTCTAACTTTCAGACGACGATACCAAGGAGAATCCGTGGTCTCTGCGATCCACAACTTTGTCAAGTGCCGGCGATATTCTGCCAAAGCCTGTGCGAGCCCAAGAGAAAATTACGCTCTGAAATCGTAAACTCGCAAAGGTGAAGAATGCAAAGAGCGATCTTGTTTAATGAGAAAACCGACATCTGAAGGGGAAATTTATCTTGAAAATGTTGAAAAATATGCGAGATGTTGTTTGCTCTGGAAGAAAGAAGAAGAAAGAAAAATCAAAATTTTCGACAGAAGTCATTTGAAGAAACGGAAGCGAGGTAAAGGCATAAAATTCCGAAATAGATACTGTACGAGCGATTTCGTTTATAACAACGTCTTGTATCGCAAATTACATTTAACGCGGTAAGTCTTGAAATGAAGCTACACGTGCTGCAAAATGTTATTACGAGAAATAAAGCGCCACGAAGTAAAAGACGGGTGAGAGACACTCCGAATTTCTTCACAAGGCAACCGCTTAATTCGCTCATGTTTTACTTCATCAAGAAGTTAAATAGTCCGCAGCTCGGAGAGAAATAAATGCCGGCGAGAGCAACAAAAGGAGCTCGTTTATGAAATAGTAATAAGCCATCGCCGCCGACGATACTAGAGTTCGCTTTTGGCATTCCCGAGGAGGAAATGAAGATTTCCTAGTACCGCCGCAAGTCGGTCAGCAAACGGCAGAGGAAGTCTCGAAACTGGTTTGTCAGATAATTGAGATCCACCAATGGGAATCCGAGAAACTCAGAGAATCTCGGCCGACGGACTGTAACGATTCTGTGTACCGCGGACGCGGAGATTCGCCGAGGTAGTATTTCCAGCAACAAGATTTAATAGTTGGGCGTGGGAAGAGGATAGAACAGGGAAAAGACATCGGCGTTACGTTTCTCGCTCGTTGATTCTTACGAAACGACGGGGCAAAAATTCCGGACACGCTGTATCGCTCCGCGAAAATTAAACGAGCTCTTAACACCTCGAGATACGACCGGATAGAAATATATATGGATCGATATATGGATAATTCTCGAGTTCGAGAATAAGGAAGACCACTTCAAAAGAATCCGTGATCCTCTCGTGTTTTCAACGATTTCTTCTCGATGGCATATAAAGAGAATTTCTCGGACAGAAACATTTCCAGTCATCCTATGGTACTGATTTTATCGGTACTTCCTACGGCGGAATCTATTTTTCGCGAAATAATATGTGAATACGAGTATAATGTCGAGCGACCGCTCTTCTACGTGGTTATTGCATTTTATTCCGATTGTCAATTTTTTATTCTCCTTCAAATAATCGCTAAAAAAATTACGGAACAAAGGATACGCGAATTGATAGAAGGAACAATCTCGTAACAACAATAAAAATTATATTCAGCTGTTGGGTTCTGCTACAGTATGTTTCAAAAGGAAATATTAGTAAATCTCCACATACCATGAACATTCGTGTTTGCAATAAAATCAAGGAATGTTTGCAACACAAGTAAAATGATATATAAGAACATTTTTTAGAAGTAGAAAAACCTCTAGAAAAAATGAAAAATATTTTACGTGCAATCTTGTTTCATTGCAGAACCTGTAACGGAAATAGCCGGCGGTCCAGATCTGTTCATCAACAAGGACAGTACGATAAACTTAACATGTTACGTGAGATACGCGCTCGAACCTCCATCGACGATAATTTGGAGCCACAATCACCAGGTAAGTGGACCTTGATCTATGACCTGTGTATTCTCGTCACTTGCTGAAAATCACTCTTGTCACGTTGTCATCGAGTTTGAAACTCACGTCATGAGAGACGCTTTCAGTTGAAATCCCTCAAAATCTCATAACTGATAATAGTTGGCGAGCAAACTGCAGATATCATAAAACAAACAGAAACATTTTTCATGTTTCTCGCGATCATTAAAAAAAATCCGTGTTTCCGTCGGCTTGACACGTATATCGATTTCAGCTGGTAACAAGCTTTAGTTTCTTCAAGCGTACGATATTTATGAAAGACGATGACAACGGCTTGCTTTTTCCCGCATTTCGACAGAATAATGTATTTCTGTTCAAGCAGTGCGCAAGGAAATCACAATTAAAAAAATCGTTTACTATAATATTTATTTTATTCCAAGATAGAAACAACTATCTTTCGCGTTTGCGTCAATATACAAATATTTCCATATTTACAACAACAGGGTTTCTCTTTCAACGAGACAAAACATTTATTTAAGAGCATTGCAAAAGTTTCGCGGGACGTGTATATATTTTAAATCGGTCGCGTGAATTACAAGACAAATATCTCTCGCAACGTTAATTTTTTTACATTTTAGTTTAAAAATCCTCACATTTATTTCTGCGAATGCGTATATAACTCGAATAACCGGGTTGTCGCTTCAAGTTGTATTTTCGGAAAACTTGTCTCGAAATGCTTTCTGCCACTCAAGAAAGACACCTACCGTCGTTCCACTTTTGCCTCTTTCCGCAAAGTGCCTTGAATTCCATCTAGTCACGTCAGGGACAGTCGACTCTATCTTCTTTCACGAGCAAGTAATTAACTTCTGAGTCGACTAATTATTCGTACTTACATTGCGATTCTTCAATCGTCTTCAATAGATGGATATCGAATTACAAAGAAAAAAAGAGATCGCGATAAAAGTCGTGATATCATTTTAATATTTAATTGAAATTTCTCATTTATTATATTTTCGCTAATGCCTTTCATTTGCGCTTCAATCGAGATGTTTATTTATTTCAGTTTTAATTTTAATTCAGAGATCTAAGTAATACTTATTTTTGAATTTATGATTAATGTTAACTAAAATCAATATCTTTTCATCAACATATGTATGCGCAAATTAACTTTTTATAATTGTGACTGTGCATTCTCCAATGAGATTAATTAAACCTAATCAATTAAATGATGTAATAAATTTGGTTCTAAAAAACAGTCATATAGTTTGTATATTTTACTCGTTTAATTTTATCATTTTTGATTTATTAATCATTTTCTGTTATAAAATTGTATATTATTAAGAAATAAAATTCTTACAATGCTGCATTTTATATTAAATTTGACAAAGTACATAGAAAACAGCAAGTAATAATTTCGGGAAAAAATTCTGAATCTTTTTGTTGAATTTTAATAAGATTTTTTCAGTAGAATTAATGTGGAAAATGTTCTCTTGCTTGAAAACTTATTTATTCAAGTTAAAATTTGCACAGGCACAATAAAACATAGAATCTATATTATGTAAGATTGAATATTTTAAATATTCTTTATAGTCATGATTGTACGATACAACTACATACTTTATATAAAAGCAAGGAGGTCATAAAATAAATATGTTCTTGTCTATTCGGAAAAAGTCTGAGAAAGAGAAGATTTCCGTCGTAGCGCTGATACATTCCTTCTCCTACATTCCCCACAGAGTGGCCCTATTCGCAGCTGGTCACGTCAGAGGCAAGTAACCCGATGTGCTTTTTCTACTCCTTCTTTCGCAGGCGATTAACTTCGACTCGCCGAGGGGTGGCATCAGCCTGGTAACGGAAAAGGGGCCCGTGACTTCGAGCCGTTTACTCATTCAGAAGGCGGTCGAAAGAGACTCCGGCCTTTACACGTGCTCGCCCAATAACACTCATTCTAACAGCGTGCGGGTCCATGTAGTCAATGGTAACGGAAAAATGTCAATTTCGTTTAGAATGGAGGCTACGTGCAAACATCCAAACTCTTTTATAACCTCTTTCTCTCTCTCTCTCTCTTTTGAGTAAGACGTTCTTCAAAAAAACCGAAGCAAACTCACTCAAATACCGCGACGTTGAACAAGTAGACACGTTTGAAAGTTTAGCAATAATTTCTGATGACTTTTACTTATCTCCTGTTACAAGACTGGTCAAACAAATAAGTATTTCCAGCAAAAATAATATTTACAATTCAACAGTCAGCATATCATTTCCAAAAATATTTTTCTTCAAATTGTCATACTTGACGGGTAGTCAGAAAAATTGAAAATCGCAAAAAAGACATTATTTCAAATGATCTTAGAGTCTTTAAACGTTCAGACACGTAACAGAGGTACAAGAAACGTGTCTCATAAAAAAGTGCTTAGCTTGTAACCCGTCGAATAGAAAGGCGATAGCCTCACAAAGTGAGAGCCTCGCACTCTCGTGGAGAGAAAAACGTCGATTTAAATAGCATCTGCTAAGAGCTGCTCGAGCAAAACGGCATTATAGCGTGGCGTTTGTTTCAGAAGAACACCCGGCGGCGATGCATCACGGGAGTGGCGACAGAATGGCCGCGACGCTGCTTCCGGTCGTCCTACTTCTTTGGATGATATTCTAGCCGACGCTATGCACTCCGGGTTGAATGCGCACGAACTTAAGCGTGGTCGTCTAACTCCTACGAAACTAGCGGGCGGAGATTCTGTTTCGCGGTTTTGTCTCCGGGAATTCAGCTCGCTGCGCGAACGCGTATTCGACACATCCGCATTGCGAAAGTAACGCGAATCTCATCCATGGTTCGCGTCGCAACGTCTCTCCCATTACATCGTTAAAGCGTCAGGATGACTAACAACAATAAGGCGCATCCACGTTACGGGAAATGCAATTATTGCGATGTCGTCGTCTGGAAGACACGAATTGAAAACGAATGATGTTAGGATAAAGAAGATCGGTAAATGATGGTTGATGCAGTTATATACAATCGCACCGAGTATTATATATTTCGTTCTATGCGATCGCGTATAAAACGATATAATTATATTTTTCGAACAAAACGAATGCAAACATTTCTATAGCTTAATAGAGGATTAAGATAGAATATTTTCAATTAGCAAAGAAATGTCCAACGAAATTTCTCAACTCGTTTATACATTCTTCTATTCCGTAATCAACAGGTAAAAGTTGATGTACGATACTTCTTAAACGATTAGTCGATTTTCTGAAAATGGAATTCTCGCGGTACTTTCAAGGCCGTTGTCATTTCGTGAAAAAGAACAGTGTCTAGAATCTTGTCCCAGTAACGGAAACAAGTACCAAGTTTTTTTCTCGGTCCGGCGACGAGTCGCAAGTCCGTTTCCATCGTCTGGAATCTTTCCTCACTTTTCAAAATAAAAATCCTCCGAACGAAGAAAGAACATTTCGCAAAGGCGGAGAAGAGCTATATTAATATAATGTTCGACCTGAAAATTACCAGCAAACACATTTTCTGCAATGATTGCGAAGAAAAGAAACAGCAATGAAAAAATTGCGCTAATCCAAAAAAATTCGACTCGAGCGCGATATTATTTTCCGATATTAAAAAAATCTAGAAGAAATCTTATTGCACGTAATGTTCCATAAACTTGGAACAATTGACGAAAAAGATTAAAACGATTTGGATAAGTTAGATGAACGTAGCGTCATGCAAAATTGCGTGATAATAGGCGATAAATTAATTCGTATGTATCAAATGAAAGAAACACACGCACACTGTCGAACGGAATATGTCGGGGGTATTTCATTTATAATAAAATTAACCATCGCGTCTACTATTTCCACTTAAAAGCCTTGAACACGAACGCCGCGTTTCCGTTATTGCAGTTATTCAATTATTGAATGCACTCGGTAGACCGAACATTCGCTCCACTCGTTGCGACTGTCAACAATGTCTCGGCTGCGACTAGTCTCGGGTATATATCCCGACGTAATCTTGTTATCGGATTATTGATTACCGCGCACGAGACGAGCCGGAGGCTTTTACGCAAATAGAATTTTATTAATTATAAATACATATATTTTAAAAAAAAAGCTGCTGTACTATATTCTAAAATTTGAAATATATGTTAGGATGTGAGAAAAAATGTAACACGAACGAAAATCTCAAACGCGTGGATTATTTTAACGAAGGCAAAAACATGTTAAGGGTATGATATATAATTTTCACTTACGTAGGATATGCATGCGGATATCGGAAATTTTTATTGAGAAAAATCGATTAAATTGTTGTTTTTAATTGTTTCGATTTCCTTTAACAAGCTCTCTTTCTCTCTCGCTCTCTCTAGGTTGGTTTCATTTTTGCAAAAATTTTTCAAATATTACATCAAAATTCTAACTCTACAACATTTTATAGTCCAAAATATTACAATGTAAAAGTTGTACTATATATAAAATGTGTTACTCCAGAAGCTAAGAAGAGACAAAGCTCGAAATATAAATAACGAGAAAGAAAGGGAGAACAATTTAACGACGTATACTGGATTATACGACGAATAGACGTTACGTTTGCGCCTTGTACACATCAAACAATAAAACTCATTCAACTTTCGGAAGTAAGGATTGACGCGCTGACGGCTTTTGGAATATAGAATCTCAAACTTGAAAACTCATGCGCGCAGGAAAGGGATGCAGGACTTTTATGCAGGTACGTAAATATAACCAAGCTTTTCCAGGCTCAAAACGGCACAACTTACCTATCAGAAAGAAAAGGGAGGTTTATTCCCCGAACTCTCTTATAATGGCTCGACTTCGAGACGGATTTTGTTCTTGTGTTACGGTTACCGGTAAAAATGTATTGTTCAAAAGTGCATTAGCTCTCTCGGAGATTCGAACACGATGCGCCGCGCCGAGACGATATCCCGAGACTATGTTTCCGCTAGTAAAGGGGACTGCATTGTGTCTTCGCAGTAAGCTTGGCAGTATTATTGCGCTGGAAATGTACCTCATCGCTTCTTCAGGACCACTCGCGAGAACGCTGAAAACGGCTTCGATATCCCCTCGATTCTTGTCGCTATTAGCGTCCAAGATCAAATTTTTCTTCTGTCAATGGGACCATGTAATCGGAGCGCATTGGTCCAATTGCGAATAATTCGCGTTAGCGAATGCGGACGCCGATGTAACGGACGATCCTATATATAGTTGCTGTATATGTATATATTGAGTTAGAAATGTAATATCATAAGAATATCTTCGGTGCCAGTCTTTCATCTAACTTAAAACGACGCCGAAATTTGTTGTATTTCGAGGATCTCACGTACAATATGTGCATATACATATATATACATATATATATGTTTTTATAGATGCCGATATATGTTCGCGCCTAAATATACATATAGATGAGAAGAGTTGAAAAAGCGATAGATTATAAGTGTTACTTGACGTCTTTCTCGATCGAAATCTTTTACATAAATCTGTACATTTTTGCCGACTTAAATGGACAGCGTTGGAAATTTTTATTTGCATTTAATAAAAGAATGAGTAAACTGATTCTGAAGATTTTATAGAATGAGCACGAATAAATAACCTACACATATTAGCTATATAAAATTCTTTCATTAGATTGCTTGGTAATTGCAGATTTTTATTTTTTCTCTTACCGCAGCTACTCGTTAACCCATGTTTTTCTTTGCTCTTGATTACCGCTGACATCGCGTTTTAAAGGAACAATTTTAATTAATACTTGACTCAACAGACGCTAATTACCTCTCCTTTTATGGCGCGAAAATTCTTTCACGCCTCTTCTTTCGTTGCTTTGTAACACAAGCCGATCACCTTGTTCGTTAAATTTTACCTACCGCGATCATACCACAACATCCCTTTTGCTTTTCAACTCCAAAGAGTTTGTATTATATATTTGTGTCTATAAAGTAGAAGTGCGTATTACGAAGCTCTTTGTAATTTAGTATTTTATTAATGCTGTTATATGTTTATATTATAAAAATAAAATTACATTTAAATCAAAGATAACAAGCAATACATGTTCAAAAATTATTCTTAACAAAATTGTATAAAATCGATACGAAATTTACTAATATCAAAAGTATTAAAGTATTTGTTTTCTTTCTTTTGATATCGATTGGTTATATTTTAAGTATAGGTACATAAATAAGTATTAATATAATATATTTAAAAAATAAAAAAATATTAATATTATATTTTATATTATATTTTTGATATCAAAAATATTTATGTATACATATACATATATTATTATATAAATTCTATTAAATTAATTCATATTATTTTATATTATATTGTTTTATATATTTTTGTAATTATCATTCTATTAATTATTATGCGTGATTATCATAATAATAATTAAAATGTAGATGCATGCAGAAAATAATTCACACATTCATACTTCTACAACATGTATGTCGAAAAATCAAGACCAGTAAAAGCGTAAGTATCTTTTCAAAGCACTTTTATAATATTTATAATATTTTTATATACATAAAATACATATATTCATATATATATCTGTGTGTGTGTGTGTGTATATATATATATATATATATATATATATATATATATATATATTTATTCGATGTAAAGCTCAGCTCTGTATAATTATTTCCATAATTATGATCTTCGTATAAAGCGAAGCTAGGAGGAAACTTTCCGTTGGAAGGTAATAATTTTCATCGCAAATGTAATTATTAACGCTGTCGGGCATTATATACGGTGTAGTTTATTATATGTGAATTAACAAATTTAATGACAGTTCCAGCGTGCGTCATATCGCGATGCTACCGGTAGCGACGCATTAGTATAATAGTTCCATCAACGAGACACGCATCCAATCGGAAAGTCGATAGACTCTGCGATGTGACATGCGATCATACATTCCATTTCACGAGCGGCAAATATACATTTTTTTTTGTTTTGTTCTCAAAATACAATGTACATTTTTTAAAAATAATTAAGCATAAATTTCGGCAATAAAATAAGAATAATACAACGCATTTATAAATGCGTTTAACAGACCCAAATTTTTAATTAAAATATATAATATCAACTGACAGGCTGCGGAAAAAACTGACAATTTTATATAGAATTTTAAATATATCTAGTAAAAAAGAGAATGTAATAATAGGATAATACAAAGAGCTAAAATTATATTATTAAAAATGTGAATCGATATTACAATTCACCTATTTTTAGTGTTTTATATCGGTTGCGCTTTGAGCTAATACAGATTCAATTAGCGGTGCCATCAGCAGAACATACATAATTCTAGCATAGATTCTCGTACAAACAGTGTGATAATTCCATCAGTTAGTTCTTGGCTAATACAATAGGTCAATCATCGGTCACAAGCCGGCAAGTACGTCGAAATATTCTAGATTCTAGATCTATAGGCGTAACCGTGACGTTGGTAGTCAATAGATGCGTACGTGTGTCAGTTGGCATTGTCAGAAGTTATCATGTACATCGCACACTGTCATAAGTATCCATACGAACGAACAGACTGTAATGCATCTATCGAGATATGAAGAGGACTGTGGAAATTGTATCGCCCCAATTAATATCTAAAGCGGCAGATAACTCGCGGCCCCGTTTGCTCGGCATAGAATTCTGTGCGTAGCAGCTTTCGGCGGCACTACAGCATTTCGGAGATCTCTCAATGGTTGTTCCGTGTTATTTCGAGAAACTCATCCGCGAATAACGATAAGCAAATGTTTGTTTTGGAGTTAGCAACGACGCCTAATCCGAGCCACGAAAACCAAGGTACAAACCGAGACCGAAATGAAAGTCAATATAAGTGTAAATAATGCGCAAGATGAGGTTGACAAAAACAATCAGTGACCTCGTTGCCTTGCATATTCATTTTAAATTTCAGCTTGACTACTGTGTACAGGAAAGTACAGAAAAGTTTTATCATATTTGTAAATATATCGTAGATGTATCAACAGCTGCAGAACAATGTTTTTCTTTTTGTATCAGTGCAAAGATATATATATATTTGCTGAAAATATCGCGAAATTTTCAACTTACGAAAACTGAAAAAAAGAGAACTAAAATTAATACGAGTACTTGACAAGATTTTACATTTTATTATGTTGAATGAATTGTTGACAAAAATTAATAATTAATACAGAGAAATATTCACGGGTAAGAAATATCCGAAATCTACATAATGGCATTTATTTAATAATTAGAAAGTAACAGAAATAAAATTATAATATCTTTGTATTAATCTAATAAAATGTTGAAGTCAAGTAACAATTTAGTATGCGCATGCAAACTATGTTTAATTATATGTCTTAAATATGACGTTAAAATTGAATTTGCCGATCGACGAAAGCAGACTTCGGTAAGTACTTATATATTAAGTAATTCAATCTCTACTCTCTGTCGCTTGGTTCAGCGTACGTTTCACGATGAAAACACTCTCGACCAGTGAAATTAGGGCTTTTAGCAATTATTAGTGAACCGTATGACCAACAAGTACGACGCTCTTGCTCTGACAGGGTATATGCTCTAAACATTGAAATCAGTATTAACAATCTTCCTCATTCGCCGGTGTGCTCAGGATCGCGGTACTTCATCTCGCTACAAGCTCCATGGACAAAGCTCTGGGGCGAAATTTCATTTAACTGCGAAATTAGGCACCGTGGTTGAATTACTTTTCGGGCGAAAAGCACTTGCGTGTGATAGTTTGTCAAAACTAGGTACGCGACTCTTTGACGTCATACTCAGACAATCTAATCAGAGTTGATGAAACATTAGAGACGTTAAAAACATTTGGAACGTAAATTTAATGACTAGAGGAGAAAGCGTAACTCTAGCAGAGCTTTTTCTAATCAAACTTCGAAACGCTGGAATTATCGGAGTATATTTTCTTCGAAACGTATACCTATATATGATAACTTTCACGGGGAATGTGTGACCTATATTTTTCTCGTTGCAAACTTTATATTCTGCTTTACATATTTGCGGGATTTCGACGACGCGCGTGTCAAAGCTAGATCGAATAATATGGATTTATGCGAGATAAAAATTATGATAATCCCGACTAAAATTATAATATTTCGTATTCTCTCGCCGATGACACGAGAAAACACTCTCAAGTGCGATTATCTTATACGTTCGTTCTTTCATGGAGTAACTTTTACCGTCGGACACGACGGATTTGTAAAGCTGAATTTAATTTGAAAAGCAGATTTATGTGCCACGCCGTGCTCTTCTTACACCGAAACTGTTCCTCGTTTCTTAATTACGTCTCCAGATCTGTTCTTGCCATTTTACGATTCGCATTTATCACGAGCCTCGTAAGATTCCAAGTGAAAATATACTGCCGAGAAACAAGAGGGCGAAAGAGGAAAAGAAGGAAGAAAGAGGGAAATTGCGCAGCCATTCGTTAAAACGTTTAATTTTATATGGCTCTTGTGAAGAGAGCCACTCTCTCTCTCTCTCTCTCTATGTGGCTCTCTTCTCTAAATAATTTATTTTCTCATGAGACACACTCTGTTGCGATCAGGCGTGGTAAAGGGTCAAATACGCTCCCGAACAAGCTCCGATTAATGCTTAATTAGGTTAAAATAGTTTTAAATTCTATCACTCTTTCTCTTTTTCTACTTTTGCATTTAAGTTTCGTTGAAGCGTACAGAAAGAACCATTAGATAAAAAAATTCAAATAATTATTTCTTTTATATAGTTTAAACTTTAAATCAGCAAAACATATAATAAATATATAATAAATAAAAATCTCTAAAATTAAATATCTGGCGCACTTTATCGAAAGTTGAACGACGATTGATAAATATTAACAGCACGGCAACTCGCAAGAACGCCAGAACTAGCTTACACTAGCTGCGACCTTAAGAGAATGCATTAAATACCCATTACAAGCTGTACATTAACCGGTATCTTGGCGCCGAACCCTCGACGACGTAGCTATAATCTGAACGAGGTTTAATTACTGCAACGTCAGCGAGTATCGAGGAAAAAGGATTGCACTAATCGGCAATTCTATCGGAGCGAAGAAGCAAACGGCACTCTCTAACACAGCGGGATAAATCTGCGGGATCTCCTCGCCGGATTATTCTTGAGGGAACGATTTCCCGTTGTGCTCGCCTTGCCTTCGGAAAGCATCATTACGCGTTCTCGCGCGGCAGTATAATAACCGACGATTTTTCTTACAGATGCTAGTCATCAGTGAGGAAGGACAGAGTAAAATGGAAGATCGATCTCCGTCAAAAAAGATTTAGGATAAACATCGCCATTTTAGCGCGTGGAAAATATTTTATCGCATTACGTTTATTCGTTTCATCATTCAGCTGCAAAGAGATTTATGTATTTTTCAAATCTTGTGCAGAAATCATCATCCTATCTGATATTTTATTAATATCTATTTTTCCTCTGAATCGTTGTATTCAGTAATCACAGTCTCACAAAAACAATGATGCATCACGGTTCTTCATTAGTCTTTTTTTCCAATAGACGACCTATTTATTTTGCTGCGTATTGATGGATATCTTATTGCATCGTTAATATCATATTTACTGGCACATTTTTATTATTTATGTAATACAATTTTGGACTTTTTCGCGATGTATGCATTGTGCAAAATTAGAAAATACTTGTAATTCGTGTATGTAAATTTTAATATTGCAAACGTCGGTTGTTAAATAAAAAATTTAATTTTTAAAAAATGCACAAGAGATAGAGAGGAAGAAGAGAATATATGGTTTGATAGCGTATAGAATTAAATTCCATATTACACGCATGCATAAAAACACTGATTAACAATAAAATCTCCGGCTCTTAATTTGGAATGAATGATGTTGCTGGTTGAATTAAAAGAATAAAACTTAAATTCAAATATTCATTAATGTTAGCGTGCGCATTCATTTTTTATGTCCTTTCGAATAAATCATCAAACGTCCATGCGTTGCATTAACATGGTTATTAAAATGCAACAACTTATTATAACGTACAACATTTTGTGAAATGTTGTAAATATATGTAAACAAGAATAAATCATTATTTACTACATACATATATCTGTTCCGTTCATATACATAATTCTTCATAATTGTCTCTATAAATATATTCTCCTTTAATAATCACTACAAAGCATTACTTATTAATACCACAAGACACGTACATTTTCCTGCATAATACAATTAATATTATTATAGAATATTATAGAATATTATAAAATACACGTGATTACAAATATGATTTATATTTCAATATTTAAAAAAACATCCAGCTTGATTTAAAAATAATAAAATTTTTAAAAACTGGAAATGTATTTTTCATCCTCTATTTCTTTTTCCATAATAAATAACTATCACCTTTTTTTCGTAAAAAATTTTTAAAGGAATTATTTCGAAAAAATTCAGAGTACCCTCCTGTATAAGGAAAAATTGGAAGATGCTCCGTTAAGGCAAAAATCCGTGAAGTTGCACGATGCACATGGCATCGGTCCTTCGAAAGTACGTGCATATCCGACTTATCTTCATTCCAGGAATGTAGCTCGCTCTTACGCGTCCATTTATCCCGAACATGTATCCGCTTTACCCTCGAGCGGGATTTTATTCTCCGGAGCCACTTCGACTTCCTCCTTTCGAGTATCGAGGAGCTTTTTCAAGCGTCCCGTGAATTATTTGCCGCTCGATGTCTCATCCTTGCGCACTTTTCCCCAAGCTCGAGCTACTTCCGATGGAAACTCATCAGACGTTCTGGCGCAGATTAAATTCACGCAAGTATCGGGGCTGCTACGAGATCGAGAGCGAATAACTTTCATTAAAGCTCCTTTCCGACGCGGCTAATCGCATTTGCGGGTGAGCCCCACTCTGCTCGCTCTATTCTAGATGCTTCTAGGAATCCTGGAAAACTTTGGAACATGTCTCCCCGACATTCACAGGATCGTCAATCTCTCTCTCTTCACGGTATTTAACTAAAGATTACATATATATTGTTCGCATTTCATCAAACTTATAATAAAGATTAAAGCGCTTCATGTATAAAAATAATCTAAAATAATTCGAAATTTTATTTCAAAGGCATAATATATTTTCGCGTGTATAAAATTAAATAATTATCACATAATAAAAAATTTAATAACATTTTTTTCTATCGTTGTGACCTGCATAATTTAACTATCGTTGTATAGTATGTCGTTGATTTAATCGAAAGTTCAAATTTGTTCTTACTTATTTACTCGTACCCTGCGAAACTATATGCGAATTATCGATACGAGTGTTTGCGCTCCTCGATGCTGTTTGAATTGTGGTTGTACCATGGAAGAAGCATTCTCCCAGCCATTTATCAGCACCAGCAGCTTGCTCTGGCAACATTTACGACCCTCTTAATCCGCGGTTCCATTAACGCGCGGCATACGCCGTGGCGAAGTGTGGTGCATTAAGTTGAAGTCAACCATAAAACTCTGCAGAGACGTTTAACATCCATTGTTTTAGGTTTTAAGTTACACGTGGCGAGCTCACTTTGCCGATGCTTGCCGTGGCACTAATTAAAGTCGCCGTTAAGAGTCATTATACGTAGTCTCGCTGCATTTTCCTTTGTAACAACCTTAATAACGCGTCGATAAACTGGAAGACTATGATTAATTGATATCGCATTTTTGCAATTTGATTACGGTCGTAATAAATTTTATGAAGAAGATCGACAAGGTGTTTATATCGCGTTCAACAGTCTATAGTAGCCTCTATCTAATTAAATGTTACACAAAAATTATATATTCAATATTAAATTCTCATTGAGAATATTTAAATGCAAAAGTTAAAATTATGTAAAATGTGAGCTAATAAGAAATATTATATATATAATAAATTTTAATACTATATAATAATCGCGTTGTTTCTTATTACAAAATGAAGAAAAGCAAAAAACTCAACAGCTTTTCCTCAACATTATTTTTGATCGCAGAACGGAAATGCGAGGTCGCGTATGTTAAGCACGGAATGCAATCTCTTTCAATTTTTCGAAATTCAGCCGGGGGAGGAAATAACGATGAGCACAAACGAAGATGAAAGAGGAGACTTTGCCGGGGAGGTTTGATGTTTTGCACGTAGATTCTTCTCGTCCTGCAGACACGTAATGATCTTTTCGTCAGGAACAACCGCGGGTCGTTACGAGGCGACGCAACCGTGCGGCGCCTCGTTACTTTCGATCGTATCGATTTAGATAGTTGGTCGTTATTTTACAACGTGTTCCCGCACGGTATGTTCCACCGATGCTCCGTACAAATCCTTCGTCAGGGAAGAAGGAACGGAGTTTGAGCGCGTGGTTGAAAGGGCGTCGCTTTTCCGTATCCACTGACAGAACAAAACGAACGCGATGCATCGCTATCCTCCGTTTTGTCCCGAGCTTTTTTAAGTCTGCTGACGATGCTTTAACGATTTGTCTTTCTTTACAAACGTGTATCGTTGGTGTATCTTTGATTAGAAACGGTCACTCTTTCTTTTGAATGTAGCGAGATGTCGGGGAATATCGTGACATCCAAGTTTTGTAAGATCCGAGAGAGAAAGAGAGAAAGAGAATTGGCTTTCGCAGCATTTTTCAAAATGAGTTACTACGAAAAATAAAAGCACGAAGAGAAACGCTCGAGATTTATGGGATTGCTTAGTCTATTGTGTTTTGTTGTGTTCACGAAGAAACGTAATTTCTATAACAGTATGCTTCTCTCTTTTCTTAATTTCTAGTATAATATCTTATACTCTGAGGCACATATTCACGATAGTTTTTTTTTATTTTCCAATACTATATATTCGTTCTGTGCGATGAATAGAATTTATAAAGTTCATTTTTGCAGTTGAAGTTATCTGCGGCCAAGATGTACCATTTGCTTTGATTATTATCTTGCATAACCATATCGTATTTCTTTTATAAATTTATTCTAACTGTTACATTTACAAAGAAAATGATGTTTTTCTCTCAAATTAATTTTCATAACAATTTTATTCAAGAACGAGAAGCTTCTGCCTCTCAAAGTGTTTAGCGCGCGTAAACTTTCGGACGTATAGCGCTAGTAGAAAAAGATTTGATTGCACGCTCAAGTCATTCAGCGTTTACTACTTCGTCGTGGAAAGTGTACGTTCGCCCTCGCGGCAGTATCGAGATAAAAGGGAATGCTATAACTCCCGCAAGATATTGCTAACAATTCGTATCAAGTGCGGATGGATGTTGCGTTAAGGCGCTCTTTTGCTCCGCATACGGCGGTCCGCGTCGTAAAAACTTTTCATCAGGTAAAATTTGAGCGCTCTTAAAACGTCAAAGCTTGACAGCTCTGATTTTGACCGTCGCAAATCTTGATTGTTTAACCCGGAAAGGGTTTTAAAGAACTGAGTTGTATACAGGTGGTTCTGACCTTTTTATATTTGACATTTCTAGCTTGATATTAATCCATAATCTCTGTTGGATAAAAATAAATAAACATTTATTCTGTTTCTATTTTATATTTACAAAATTATCGCTAAAAATATTTCTCTTTGTATTAATAATAAATATACAACTAGTATCTTAACTTTGTTTATTTTTAATTATACTAGAAAAAGTTAGATTACAAAATTACATTTAATTATATTGAGACAGAGTTGGAATTAATTTTTTTCACACCTTTTAATTAAATAACTTCATTTTTGTCGATATTAAATTTTTAGAAAAAGTAAAAAAGTAAGAAAATAATGAATAACTTAATTGCTTAGAAATATCTTCTCTGTAATATTATTACAGTCGTTTTTAAAGAACAAAGTATTTTGAAAAAGAATATATTTGTCGCGCGGAGAGAAAAGATCGCTACATCCCCAAGTATTCTTCTCGTACTCTCTGCTACAAGTAATTCCAAGACTTCGTCGTCGTCACTGTGCGAAAATCGCGCGACTTTCGCTGCCTGCCTCGGCTCGACGGTGGAGTCGACTTTGTAATGTTGCATCGGTATTAGAAGCATATTTTGCCCGCAGGCGCTGGACCGGCTGACGGTGTTTTAATTAAGAAGAGGAAGGCGCGTTCTCTCTCTCCGCGCGAGAGAATATTTCTTCACGAGTCATTGCAATCGCGCGCTCTTCTCCTTAAAACTTGCGCAGATAGGAGCGAAGCTCGCGAAAGGACACACACTCTCTCCCTCGACGAGATAAAATTGTCAAGCCCGCGCACGCCGAGAGAGAAAGAAAGACACTTTGAAGCACCCAACGAGTGCGGTTCGCCATTTTATTTAGCGCACGTACGAACTCTTTGTTTCCTCGAGAGTTGGACCATTCGTTTGTTCGTAACGCGGCTTGTAACGCTTGGGTGTAACGCGGCGACGGAAGCAACGCGACGGGTTACCGCGACGAAATGGCTCTTTAATTCCGCACGTTCGGACGATACGTATAGCCGCGCGCTGTTCTTTTTCACGCTATAACCGCATGCGAAACCATAAGATGACCATCCCGCGATGTGTCACCGCCGCAGCTATTTAAATTCCATTACGAAGTCGGATATATAAAGAGAGTTTTGTGTCTGTGTACTTTCGCGTATCAGTTTGATATATTGCTTCAGGAAGTCGGAGGCAATTTTTCTCCGGCGAAAAACATGATGGAGAGGGAGGAGAGGAGGTGGACATATTTCATACTTAACATGAATTTTGTATTTTTTTCAAAATTACATGTCTCTCTTTCTCTTTTCTTTCTCATTTTTTATTTCATTTAAACATAACATTATTCGTATGAGATATATTAGTTCCTGTGAAAGCGCATGAAATGTGTTACTATTTCCTTTTCGTTTAATTTTATCAAAAAATTTGTTAATTGAATACTTGCATGTAACAAAAGTCTGTTATAAATGCGGAAAATTTCTCTCAATAGCTGCCTCTCTCCCTCTCTCGCGAACAGAGAGAGCTAATGAAAAGCGGACGCCGAGTGACGGCTCGCGCCGTCCGGATCGTATGCAAATATCAAACGGCCAGAATCAGCGGCCGTATCAACACAGCCGACTTATTATATTCCGAATAATAATAAGGGAGCGCAGACAACCGTCGGCGAGTGCCTTTAGCAATTCAAACTATCGTTTGGATACTTCGTATTTTTCCCGGTTTCGAACAGACTGTAAGTGGCGTCGCGACGCGCCGGTCCGGAGTTTTGGTAGCGGTTTCTGCATAGCCGCAAGGTCCTCTCTCTCTCTTGTTTCTCTTTTTAGTTTGACATTTCATATTTAAAATATATTCAACGTAGACTCCATGAAGCTGCACGGATGAATGCGGCAGAAGAAGGCACATCCGGAGAGATAGAAAATCGCGAGGGACACGGACGCGGAAAACATTTCCAACAGGAGTGGATTTGAGTCTCTTGACCGCCTCCGGCTATGCTGATTTTGCTGTTCTCTTATTCGAATTTTACGTTCATACTCTGGCGATACCGGCATATAATACCGTGGAATCGTTATTCATCATACATTCAATATTTTTACATTTTTGAAAAATGCAATTCTTTTCTAAGCTTTGACGTTTCATAGATTTCTATATCTTGTTCCTATTTTTCTCTTGTCTCTACTTTTTCTTTTATCGATAATCAATATATAGTCTGATAATTTTATTTTATTATTATTACCATCGATAATTTAATTTTTATTTGAATTTTATTATTTCTATCTTATCCTGCTAAACTTAATAAGAAATATGATTCTACATTTCCGGTATTATATGCTTATTAAGTTTAGCGAGGTGACATGATAGAAATAATAGAATGTCCTCTTTTTTTCCTTTTTTCCCTCTGCATTGCCGTTTCTTTAAATCAATGACCGTAGACCCATCATAGCACTTACATACGTCGTTATACTTTTAAAAAAGCGCATTTTAGCATACAGTGAATCCTCCATATCTTAAGTTATGACCTACATCGAGTTTGTTCCACATAGCAGCTTTTATAAAAGCTATTTATTCCGATGCGAACGCATGTATGAGTGAATTGCATTATTAATTTGTGTTTTAACATTTATATACACAATATATGTGCTACCAACATTAAAAATAGCAATTATATTTTCACAACATGAGAAACTGCGTTTTAACAGTTATTCGCGACGGATTGATATATTATCACTTTGATATGAACTCGAGAGATACCATTGAAGAGACGGCATTTTTCGATACAATCGTGATGGAATTTTCTGGCGACGGTGAAAAAGAAATTTCTCTATGTCAGATATCCGTCCATCGAGGAAAGAATCGTGAAGCCGTTGCTATTATCATAAAGCGCTTCAACCTGACAGCTTTCTAAAGATTGAATTAAATCGTAGCTCTTGCCTTTCTAGGACAAACGTGGAAGACGCTACATTTCCTTGTTCAAAGGAAGAAACCGCGAAAGATTCAGTTCCGAGGCTCTCTGTTCGACACGGCGACGGAACTTATTGAAAATTGCATCACCGTGAAATGGAATTAGAATCACGATCAATAAACTTCCGACGTTCTTCGAATGACATTACGCCAGCCATTACGTGAAATTAAACGAAATTATACCATCACTTTTTTATTTCTTTCTTTCATTTTAACATATCCAGGATGTATCTTAATAAGAGCCAAAAATTTTAAGAGATGATTCTTTGTCGAATATTAAGGGAGGTTTCTTATATAAATATATAGTTTTATATTATTCCTCCCTGAAGAGTTACACTTTTCTAAAAAGGGAGGTAAAAATTAAGTTTTTGTTTATTTTCTTAAATTTCAGATAAATTAAAATAATGAAACTTGGTGGATATTTTCCACTAATAAAAAGGATATTAATTAATATTTCTGTAAAAAAAACCCTCTTAATTTTGAACAAAGAATCATCTTCTAAAATTTCTTGTGCTTATTTAGATGCACCTTATATATATATGTTAAAATTAAATATAAAATATTGTATATTATATTTTTATTATTAGCACACACAAAAACTCCAACATTAGTTTTTATTGAAGCGGCACCATGTTCCAATCCCTAAAAGATTTTCCTCGAAATTATAACTGTCGCTCATTAATCTCTTCAAAAATTTATATATGCACATATGAACGATGCATCCGACCAAAGTAAAAGCGGCATGTAAAGAAGGAATAATTGCGAGCGCATCTGTCGCGAGAGATCAATCGGAATGAATCGCTCATAGATCATCGACGGGCAAGTGCACGCGTTCGTCAAACTGCCACGTGCAACGTGGTTTCTGTCAGAATGCGGGCGATTGTTCAGGATAGCAGCTGCAGCTATATCGCATAACGAGCGATACTCGCAAAAATTTATTATGAGAGCAAACATCTCGCGAGGGGGATGCGACAAATGTAAATTTGTGCCGTCAGCTGCAGATGCAATTCACCGAGTTGCATACCCGGCGCTGTCCCGAGCAATCGCCGCATGTGTCTACGTATCGGCAGATAGGAGAGCGTATCAAACGGCAAAGTTCGCCAACAACGCGCAACAGCAGTACGATTTAATATTGCATGGCGAGAGAGAGAGAGTCTATGCTTGGTCGAGCACGTTCATCTTGAATGCTTCTTTCACGTAGAATTGAACTACTGACGACATATTTCCATCACTCTCCTCATAAAGTAATGTGTTTGATGTGAAAAAAAGTATTTTGCGTATCTATAAAAGAAAGAACGAGAGAAGAAGAGGAAAAAAGAATAAAACCTTAATTTCTTGAAATCCGTTTATGTACAACGTATTAAATTTTGTTTAAGTTGATTGAGAAAAATTTATATCTATATTTTGAACGATAATTATTAAAAAAATATAAAAACAGAGAATTTAAAAATATAGCATCGTGTTTCCTTATTTAAACAAATAATACGAATATCGATGTTATTCAAGTAAACACCAGGCGATTTGTCGGATCGTTTTAAACTCGTTGAATTTGTCCGATGTACACCGATGATATTATAATATGCATGACGCTGAACTCGATCTCATATCGAGTTGTGCTCTACGCGTATTTGCATTATACAGTGCTTGGTGTGAAATAAAGCCATGCGAATATTCGGTCGGATATGGAGGCTCGTGCATGTTCCTGAGCGAATTAATTTGGGAACGATCGTGAACCACACTTGCTGCGCAAAACGTCAGTGCATCGAGTTATTACTCATACCGCGTTTACTCATTATTAATGACAGCATCGATAACAGTCCAATTATGCGAGCTAAATAATTGAGTGACATGCCATCGCGTGTCGTAGTAATAAAATAAATCCTTTGCTTTCCCGAATATGTGAAAAGCAATGGAGTAAAAATGTATTTTTAAATAGATTTTCAGACTGCGTCATTACATTCACTTAATTTGCCAATTTTTTAAGAATATTCTCGAGTTATATGGAAACCTTGATGTGTACAATTCCGTGTATTATCACATTATTAATTATTATTTTGAGCAATGCTTAAATTAAAGCCATGAAAAAATAAGAATATATTGTGTATTGCATACATACATATGTGACAATTCCGTCTATAAATAATTTATTTTGTAATAATGCATTACCTGTCGTATGTAACAATTTAATTCATGATCGTTCGTGGTACAAAAAGAGTATATAATCTCATTATCTCTTGTTTATTTTCAATTCCTATTAATCTCGTATTGAATTATTATTATAATGAGTAAAGATTATAATTACAGCCTATAGTTTATTAGCTGACAGATTTTTTAAAATTATAAACTGTGATAAATTGGTCTATTTATCATGCACTATTTGTCATTTATTTATGATTGGTGTGAATGCGGCTAATCTGATATAAATTTACGCTCTATGTCAGTCGCAGTTGCAATTCGTTCTCTTCGTGCGGGTTATAGTACGGAACTGGTGGTAGAAATGCAACCATTTAAGCGGTCGAAGTTGTATGCATTATTGAATATTACGCTACCGAATCGGATAACGTCGTGTTACACTTTATACGGACGTCGGCGCAGCGCGGCGTTAACACGCGATGCAGAAGTCTGCGGCCGTCGTTGCACTCGCGCGTTTTTGACAGTTTATTCGAATGCAGCTATGCGGAAAGCATTCGTTGTGCACGGTACGCTATGCTATATAGCTTGCAAATTTTTAAGCTTTGTCTTTGTACAAATGGTTTCTGCATTGTAACTGTCGTTGTAAACATGCAGTTTTATTTGTCCATCAAAGCGGACAACCTCCGACGCGACGTTCACTGCACGTTGGTGGAATATAGTTATTGTAGTAAAGCATCAAAAATTTCCCAGCGCTATTGTTATCATCGCGACGATATTTTTGTTAAAATTCTCGTTAGAAATTTAATCATAATTTATTCCATTAAGGTCAAACGGTTTTAATTTTAATATTCCAAGATAAAATAGCTTGTTAATTCGCGTAAAAAGAATACGATTTTTTAAATTAAGCATAATTAGAACAGTTAGTCGACGCATTTTAAAAATTTGTTGCTAAGTATTTGTTTTATTTTTGGTTGAGAATTTCGGTTCAGAAGTTAGCCGTTTTAATCCCGAACATAAATTTCTAATGGACTGAGACTCCGTTAATTATTGTGCGTCTCATTCAACTTTGTCAGCGCGAGATGCACACGTATGTTACGTATGTTGAAATTAGCAACGGGAAATGCCGCGGATGTAGTCTGCATTTTTATTATTACATTTTTTCGGAATGACGAAGAAAAAGGACGAGAATGTCATGCCACGTCGGGCGGTTCATTAATTAGTCATTTTTCGCTAACTCCTCTCAAAAATGAGTCTCTATATACGGAAAGACTGCTCACATGCGATTGAATATGTTTGCACTTGCTTACAAATGTAAATCTCCTTCGGTAATATACATATATACGTTTCTGTCTTAATTACAAAATTAAGGCAGAAACATTGAATCAATGTAATTACAATATTTGAAAAATTGTTTCTTTGAAGTGAAATATCACATATATACAGTGTGTGTACTCAATTTAAAATATACTCCGCACATAACATCCTACGATACATTAGCTGTTAATATATGTATATCGACGTATATTACGTGCAAAAAATATGACCGTACGAATTCTGTATGGGCAAAAAGATATTAAAAGAGATGAAAAAATTCGCGTAGATTAAATAGCGTCGACTGACCCGAATTGAAAGAGAAAGAGAGAGAGAGAGAAAACGAGAGAGAAAGAAAATGGTGAAACTGCAAAGCGTGAAAAAAAGAAAGATACGTTGCCCTACATTTCGCGGACACCCAGCGATATCGAGTTGAGATATCGGGTTAATCGGAGCGGTGGAAATTTAATTAGGAAAGGATTCCGGCGTTTCATCGTATTACGCGGAATTTCGAGAGTGGGACTGCTTGAAGGGTCAAGCGGTTCTCGAGTGTCTCCACCGTAATGGAGAGGTTCTCTTCCATTAGGCAAACCGGACGTTAATCCAAGTTGTTCTTTTTCCACACGAGGCGCACACGGGGTCGCCAAACGCGAAAAGAGAGGGATGATTGCCCGGTCGGTGCGATGTGTATGTATATACGTGTGAGTGGATCGGAAGATGGATAAAGGCGGACACGACAAGATTTCGCAGGAAATAGCTCCATTTCACTGAGATTTGTACCGCCATTAAAGTTTCTTCAACTCTCCCGTAAGAAGTTCGGCCCGTAATTCCACCCGTTACCGTGTCCACTTTGTCGGTTAAACCAAAAGTCGAGTTTTGTTCGCCAATGAATTTCTAAATAAGGATCGATATCAGAGGACAAGTTTCGCGTTAACGTGATCGCGCAACATAATATTATCCAATTGAAGTGGGGGATGCGGAATTCCATTAAAACTTATCGCACAAACACACTTTAATTTAAAAACTCTATGTATAGTATATATACTGGCATTTATACTGATATATATCTTGTCGCGCTGCACACCGTAGTATGCTATAGTATATTGTATCCTCGCGCAGCTTTTTTACCTTATCTGCAACGCATGACACTGACGGATGACCACGGATATATATATGATCTCTCTCCGTTCGTAAAGAATTAATGTTCTTTTTTATTCCCCGCGTGCTTCTCAAATAATAGTATGTATACATACATATATACTTATCATTTGTGTCTCCTAATATCTGTTATTTACAATACACTGCACCACCTAGAAATTGATCAGAAATATTGCGACAGTGATATCGAGCAGACCACCGCAATCGGCGATAGATGTAACATGGTTTCAAAATAGCTCATTCACGATTGGGGGGTATCGATTTCTTCAGTCAATCGAAACGAGCGCCCGGATAGGGATTTAGGGGTATGCAGGTACCGCATTAAATTCGCGTTGCAATGGTAACCGCATAGTAAACTCGATTAGATTTTAATCTTGACGTTTCAAGCGCGCAATATTCCTCGCGCGGCATTATTACAATTCTCTTCGTTGTACGAGCACGCGGCATTAAAGTCATCTCGCAGAAAATATAAAAATAAAATAATCGTCGATTAAACTCATTAACGCTTCGCATCTAGTGTACGCGCCGGTGTTATGAAACCGGTGGTGATCAAGAGATAAGTACGCTCAAGTTCTCTTTGCAAACACCGTCGCATTTCAACCCAAAGAGGTTTATTACTCGGTACGACGGAATTTTACAACGATGTATTAATATTTTTATTTTCGCTCGCGATACACCTGGTGGTATATCAACAAGATTAAGTTGCCGTGCATTTTAACGTAATAACGTATTGCCTTTGCCGTTATATCCTCGTTATATATGTTAAGAACTTAATGCACTATAATAAAAAAAATGCTCGGGATGATTGAATGACTCGTTATACATACAACCGGAGGCTTATATAGCCTAACACAGATTATGGGATATACATGAAAAATATAATGTTTATAGATAAAAGAACCGCGCATCATTGTTTTTCTTCAAAATTCAATTCGCTCTGTCGTTTCTACATAGCTATGCGTCGGAATGCGAGCGGGAAAAGCTCCTTGTATGCCATATAAGCTTGACGGGGATTCCTTTATCCTATATCCTCCGGAATACCAGCGTATTCGGTAAATCTCGCGACATCTGCAGACAGCTCTCGTGTCGGCGGAATTGCCGGAATTGCCGCGTGTGTAACGTATTAATCTCCACTTGGTTTTATTGTTGAAATTTTTGACGCGATACCACGTCGCACGAGATATAATATATTACACTTGATTTTTTCTACTTTTTCCTGAATTATAACTCCACAGGGAGAGAGCAGAAACCTTCAATTAATCACTATAGTAATCGTGCGAATTTTTTTGCAATGCTACTATCTGGACTCTCTTATCGCGAACGAAGGGTGGAATTATTTTTTAAGCGGCTTAATGCTACAAGATCCACTCTAAAGCGATGATCTGGAACGCAATACAGCGTCACTGTACGTTCGCGTTTCTCCGCCTTGCTAAAAACTCGAGCCACAAACGACACGCAGACCAGAGTGCATGCGCCGGTTGTTGCATCCGACCGCTATTTCTTTTCGTCGTGCAGAGGCTATTTGCGTGGCGGTCGGCCGTAGTTCAGAGTTTCCGTATCGCGCCCGGTAAGTGATTGATGTTGAAGGCGTTTCGCGCTGTGCGAGGACCAAAGGCTAGAAAGGGAAAGAGAGAATGAGAGAGTGCGAGGTATTGTGGGTAATTACCTGGTCGGTAAACGCTGTGTAAACACTGGCTATACTGTTTTCCCTCGCCTCCAGTTTGTATTCTCTCTTCTTGCATTCTATCCCCCGTTTGCTCTCTTCTTTCCTTTGTACAAACACATACACGTACTAACACACACACACACACACACACACACACGCACACTCCTCCTTTATCCGTCTATCCATCTCCTTCACAGCTCTATACAGTATGGCGTTTCCTTGTGTATGCTTCGTAAACTCGACGAATTTCACCGTCCGCATTCCGTTTACCTTGTCTGTTTGTTGCATTATGTCTCGAGATACACGACCCGTGATAGGCGAGGGTGATTGTGGAGAAGAAAGGGTAGTAATTTTCTTCGATAGGAGTTATACTTGCGTCAAGAGGTTGATGACCACATTTTCCTCGGTTTATTGCTCTGAATAGCGTTGTTTTTAAGGATATTCCCTAGGATATTTTCTACCTTGTATAGACCTTTTCTTTCTTCTCTCTCTTGTTTTAAAATCTTTATTTCTTTTTGCATGTATTTGCTATGTATTACATGAATGCAAAATTAGACGAATTGTGTTATTCATTAATTTGTGTTATTTATATTTTAACGAATGAACCAGGTTTTTAATATTAATTTAATTTAATTTACTATTCGTATTTTTGCACATCTTGAAATGTATATTTCAATTTTAATGTATAAGAATTTTGAAAATTATTTGTATGCGCGGCTATTATTATAAGCGTACCTACTATAAATTCCACACGTTATCTATTTTAGCATTTACGGTGCCAAACGACTTCACGTCAGATCTAGTTGGCAATCGTCACGATACATTAGTCATATTTTGCTGAAGTTTATGCCTCACGTAATCATTTCTTCTTCAATTTTGACGTGTGTCAGAATATTCGGATATTTTAAAAATTAAAAGTGTTTTATTAATATACCAGTTAAAATTTAATAATTATATATTATACATATAATATTGTATATATGATTCAAACAAAACTTTATAATCTTGATTAAATTAGTATTTAAAATCAAATATAATATTAACAAAGATATTTAAACAGATATTAATTTTTGCATTTATTTTTAATTTGTTGATATGTACTGATTACAGTAAATGCAATATAAAATTAATACAACTTTTATTATGTACCTAGTAGTACGCGATTTAGAATATGAAGCAGATATCATGCAAAGATCGCATGGTCACAAAAAGATAGTAGCTGGTTATGAGAATATTTTATACCAGAAAATGATATGATAAAATGCAATATTTGTGGCAACATTATATTACTAAAAAAAAAAAAAAAACAAAATATAATACTCTTGATGTTTTCACTATAATGTCTCATCAGGAGGTTCACAAGAAGATTGAAAATCGCACAATTTTATATAAACAACGTAGTGAAATCCAATGCAATATAATTACATTCATTCTGCGACACAAATATTACAAACAACATGAGAAAATACTTATCGATGTACATATATATAAAGTTAATGAAAATATACAATGTCATAATATCTCCGCCTGGCTACATGACTATTATTATTTTTAATATAATACGAATGCAACACGGTATTGCAACGACTGCAATAATATTCTAAATAATTCTTTCAACTTAATGAAACATTTCATCGAAACTCATCACACACATACATACATAGATCAATGTACCTTTACCTTTTACAATAAAATCAACAGAATCAACAAAAAAAAACGAGAATAAATTGAATATTATTTCTTTCCCTCTATTAAATCATTTATATAAAAATATAAACTTTTTTAAACTAAATAATCCAGTCAGAATTTTCGTATATTGTATATTTATTAATGGTTAATGGTTGAACAGTCAAACAGATGAAAATAAATTGTTCCCGATAGCGTTTTTAAATGACTTGTTTCAAAGCGATTCCCTTTCAATGTACATACGGATTGTCGCCTGTCGGCGTTTCACTGCATCCTTCGTTGCAAGTATCAAACGACGCACGCATAATTGCATCCGAATGTCACTCGTTGGTTAACACGCGACGCTCATTAAAATGCCATAATGTCATCGATCGTGTACGCGACGATGTGGAACGTACGCGGACCAGGCCGGACAGTCTCTATTTTAACCGGTCCGACACGTAACAGCCTGGTGTTTCGTAGGGCGGCTTTAAAGGGATTCGGTGGGTTTGCAGCGGACAGTTAATCCTCGTATAGCGGTCGCCCGAATACAAATTCAAATGCACGTTTGTTAGTTATTACTGGTATTAGCTATCGTTAGATTAACGCGGACCGAATAAACGGCGACGATCCATTCAATTAGCGCTCGTCCGTCGGTCCGTATGATTAATAACGTCGCGAATGTATTTATAAGCGATTGCATCGGATATGCCGCTGGAAGCGTGCAAACATCGTTGTACTCGGGAAATATTGCGACACGCGATCTGATCGATATGTCGCACTTTTCGGAAGCCTTAGAGAAGGCATTCAATTACTCGTCTACTTCATTAATCTGTGTCACATCAATTAAAAGTATCATTACGGAATATGTTGGTATATATAATAAGAAAAAAATGTCAAGTGTGTGTCATACAATGTACAAAAAATTACGTTCATTAATTTTAATTTTGTGTCATTAATGTTTAATGAGCAGATTGATTAGACGTTTTTAAACCTTCAATAAAATTTAGAAGATGGGAAGGGGAAAATAAAATGTCACTTGGATTATATTAGAAAATGACATAATTCAGTAGATAACATTTCAGAAATCGGAGAAGCCTGGATATAAATAAAAGTTGCCTCAAATATTTCTCAACTATATAAATTAATGACGGAAATATATATATTTCTCCGAGATAAATTAGGCACGTACTATTCTACGAACAAACTTATGTGAGTACACGCACGTACCTGCAACGTGCGTGCAAATATTGCGGTCACGCAGCACGAAGCGGCAATTAGTAAAACACATTTGTAAATCAGCTAAGTAAATTGCCACATGTGTGTGCATACATGCATGTGCGTATGTGTGCTCTGAATCACAAACGTGAGTGGATATAATACCGAAGAAATAAAAAACATTTATTGTTATCCCACAAGGTAGCATGCGACAAGAAGTCTCGCATGCGTTTAATTCAGAGGGTGTGGAAAAAATCAGAGTATTACAACAAAATACGGCTCTGATTACGATATCATATCGTAGAGGGTAGAAGTAAGAATTTCACGAGATTATATCTCGCTGAATTATGTGCGTCTGCGCTATTTAAATCAAGAAGAGTACATATATGCATGGATACTTGTGTGTGCGCGGTGTTGTGCTTAGATGATTTTTAAAAATTAGCTGGATAAAGATGAGATAAAAATATGTAAATTCATTTTAGATAAGATGAAGATGATTTTGTTTTAAATATATCTAGATAAAAGATAAAATTATATAACGATTTATCTAGATAATTTTCTAGATAATAATTTTTAAGACTCCTTATATAAACACAGTTACAAAAAAATGTAAATTATAAAAAAGATATAAAAATATATGTATTCATATTTTTATTTATAAATTTTTATCACTTACTGCTTAAGTTCTGCTATTTAAGTATTTTTATGTGCTATTATTCTAAGTCAAAATTATCTAAAAACTTTCTAAATAATTTACTAAAGATAATACTTTTTTTCATCTAATTGTAAGATGCAGATATAGATATAATACATATTTTTATTATCTATATAAAAATAAGATAACGCCAAAGTTTCTGATCATCTATATAATTTTATTTATTGTTAGATAACAGCAAACACTATATGTGTGTGTGTGTGTGTCTGACGTTACAATAATAAAATCTCGAGCCATTAATATAATACAGCGAACGTTCGAAATTGACGCGATCAATGATTTTTTATCTGGCGCAAATGTATCTTCGGAAACGGAACGTAATTCCTTTTATGATAATTAAATCATGCCTCTGCGTTGGCGGAAACAATAAATACCGGAAAAAGCTTAAAACTACCTAAAATACCTTTCCTCCCCCTCTCCACTGTTTCTCTCTCGTAACGTTTCACTCGTTTATCGCGCGGTTTTCTTACCCTTTTATTTCTCACCCTCCCTTTTATTTTCTCCTATCGATCCCGTCGACCTCGTAAAATTCCTGGTGTATTATGGCGCCTGTTTCTGTCTTCCTCAAAACACACTGCTCGTAAAATCGAGCGATATATCCGGCTGCGTTTTACTTTATTACGTAGTGGCCATTTGGTAGCGCCTCGTCTGAAAGCGAGCTATTTGCGTGTTGCCTTGTATTGAATATTTTAATTAAAACTTTGAAAAGTTCGTCAATTTATCGTATCGTGTATATATATATATTGTGAAATTAGTTCTCAATTAAGTTCTTTTATTCGTCAATTAAAACATGCGTTTCCTATATATATATATATATATATATATATATATATATATACATATATACAAGGTGTCCGGTAACTAACGGACCAACGATTACAAATGGATTCTTTGGTCAATTTGGGAACGATTTTTCCTCAGCGAAAATGTCGAAAACGGTTTTGCTTATACAATAATTTCCTCCACAAATTTTGCACTTCATATAACTGTCTTCATAAGTGTCTTGAAATGTATCAAATAGTGATACCCAACGTTCTGTTGAGTTTTCTGAAGTAATGTTGCGATGCGCTTCGTTGTACTCCCCCTTAAATGTCTCTTTGCACTGCTTTTTGTAATGCTAAAGATAGCAACGTCTTTAGTACATATAATGCATTTTGCACGTTCAGAATTTTGTATGAAATATTTCCATGCCCAGTCCCAAGCTCTCGGTGAGTGTGACATGATGTTCGTATTACAGATAGTGTACGACTAAATACAAAAGAAGATTATCTCAAGTAAAAGTACGAAGATAGAAGAAAGAGAAGGTCGCGAAAATATATACATATTATTTTTGTTTAAATGTAAATATTGATATAAAATCTAAATTTCCTCAAAAACTTTGAATTTTAACTATTTGGTTACCTATATATTAATCTATATACGTTGGAATATAAATTGAAGAGACGTACATTATTATACTAAATCAAATCATTTTATTTGTGAGACTATTTCATTTTTAATTACCTATATTACAATCAATTGATAATAATATAATTATTAATAATAATTGGCTAAGTAAAGCTGACTCTAATACTTAGATACTGACTCTAATAGAAAGTAGCAAGTGCCATGCGTAGAAATACATATGATTCTTTATTTATTGTAAATAAAAATATCGATACACATTCTAAATCTGCTTAGCATGTTTTAACATTAATGATTCGGTTATTTATTTACAATCGATTAGAGAAAGATTATATAAAGAGTTACACAATTACAAATATTAAACAATAAGCGCACACACATTATTAATAGCAATTTCTCAGAGCATATTTAATTAACATAAATTTTGTTAAACTAATTAATTTAAATCATCAAGTTGATATAAAGGAAAATGCGAAATAAATTAGTTGAATGTGAAAATAAATAAGATATACGTTATAATAGTTATCTGATAAAATTATTTGATGTATACAATTTATAAAACTTTTATTTTCGGTATTACAACAAACAAATAATAATTATTAATGACAATTAATAATTATATAAATAATTAATAATTTAATATGATTATAATAATAAAAATTTTCAGTAAATTTACTTAAAGTTACATATCAAAATGACAAATACAGATCGTCATCGACGATTCGTCATCAGGGATATACGTTTGCTTCTTTTTCATCTTTGAAATTATTTAAATTATCAAGCTCAAAATGTTTCTTACTGCAGCTTTTTACTGCAACTGATTTCTGTAGTAACATTTTCACCATCTTTGTTAAAACTATAAGTGTCTGGATTACTGAATGATCTGCACAGAATAAAAAGTAACAATTACTGGATTAATCAATATTTTAAAATTATATTCAAATCTTATGTTAATAATGAAACATATTTATTATTCAAGTCTCTTCAAAAACTTAAATATTCGATATTATCAAAAATTTGACACCCAAATATTATCCAAAAACAAAAATAATTGTTGCATTATTTAGTCTTCGTATTTATTCATAACTTAGAAAAATTGCGAATTATTACAAATCGTGTGTATCACGAATTATAATAAATTACCAACTATATAAAATTAATAAATAGTAGGCAAATTTAAATTTAGAATTAGCTAACAATAAGTAATCATTTTAATATAGTATTAACTAAGTAAAACTGAGATTCTAATGCTTATAATACTTGTACAGTTCACATTTTACACATCCAACTTGAATATTTATATTTATGATATACATACGCTACATATTTGAATAGTTAAATATATTATACACAATTTTATTCATTGTACGTAAACGCATATGTAAGTAATGTGAAAAAAAAACATAAACTTTAATATTTACCGCTTTTTCTATTATTTCGGTAAAGTTAGATCTAAAGGTTCATCATATTCCCCTGACATTGGCTAAAATGCTGTTTGAAAACAGGAAGACACATGTTTTGAAAAATGCTTTTACATTTTGTGCATTGTTGTGTCTGCCAAAATGTGATATATTGATTAAGATGTGTAGCCATAAAGTCGTGATCTTCCTTTGTTATATCGTGCACTCCTTTTAAATGTTTTGTGATGTTTTCCCGTTTGGTTATACTATAATCTCCTTTACAAATTTTGCACTGCATATAACTGTCTCCATAAGTGTTTTGAAATGTATTAAATAGTGATTCCCAACGTTCTGTTGAGTTTTCTGAAGTAATGTTGCGATACCTTTCGTTGTGGTCGTTACTTAAATGTCTCTTTGCATTGCGTTTGATAAGAGTAAAAGAAACAATTATTGAAGCACATATATTGCATTTTACTTTTCTATCATCTATTTGTGTAAAATATTTCAATGCCCAGTCCCAGGCTCTCGGTAAGCGTGACATGATGTTCGTATTACAGATAGTGTACGACTAAATACAAAAGAAGATTATCTCAAGTAAAAGTACGAAGATAGAAGAAAGAGAAGGTCGCGAAAATATATACATATTATTTTTGTTTAAATATAAATATTGATATAGTTTAAATCCTCTCAATATCCCTTAATCTCAATACTGTTATTTATCTATATATTAGAGCAAGATTATAGAAAAAGTATCGCAATCACAAATCTTATAAAAAGTGTGAATATTTGTATAATATTTTATTAACTTTATTATTATAAATAATAATTATTAATGACAATTTTTATACAGGGTGTCCGGTAACTAACGGATCAACGATTACAAGTGGATTCTTTGGTCAATTTGGGAACGATTTTTCCTCAGCAAAAATATCGAAAAAGGTCATCATTTTTTACAACTTTCCAATATTTGTCATTATGTATCTTTATAACTAAGCCTCAAATTAAAATTTTATTATAGTAAACTCTACCTGAAATTAACTGAAGAATGTAATTATGTTAGACTTTTAACTCCAACGTTTAGTTTTCAAAAAACCCATTTTTTTCAATCGCTTATAACTCGAAAATTATTGACTTCTCAACATTTTTGCTAAGGAAAAACCGTCTCCAAATTGGCCAGAGAATCCGTCCTTAATCATTGGTCCGTTAGTTACCCTGTATATATATGTATGGAAAACGCATGTTTTAATTGACGAATAAAAGAACTTAATTGAGAACTAATTTCACAATAATTTTACAGTAAGAAAAAAAGAGTATTGTACGCGTAAACTTTATTATTACTCCAGAATAGAAAGTTTGAAGTAAAATTTATGCATGAAAAATATCGTTACTCTTCTATACCTCTGATAGCAATATCAGGCTCGTTTCAAACGCAGCAGGATGTAACAAATGAAGGATAAAGATCAGATTGGACGTTTGTCACATTTGTGGTTTGTCGCATTTGTGGTTATACAACACGGCATAACAAATATTTCGCGGGACATATCTGATGGATCTCTTTGTTCTGTTGTTACACAGTAGTATATAGCGCGTGCATTGTCGTGAACATTACAATCTGCATTGACGAAGAATGATTTTATCAGATGACTTTTTCCGGAAACATTTCCGCAACATACCGTCCGCTTCGCTTTTATTTTCACCGCCTTTAACCCTGTAGGGGGTGAGATTCGCCCTTTCGTTTGCTCGAGCGCTCCTACAACGCGGAGAAATAATTAAATCCTCTTTGCATTCTCGAGTGGCGCGTGTCTGGGCATGTACAAGTACCATGTACCATAGGTGCGATGTACCCAGTATAACGATATATCGCTCGCGAATATATCATCACAGCACGACGGGAGTTTGGGCGAATTTACACGAAGATGTCGAATTTACATAAAGCACAAGTTCATAGTCCTCCGGCCGGAACCGGCTATTTCCGCAATTGCATCTAAATTACAACACATTGTACAGCTGCAGTGACGGCCCGATGGCGGCGATTAATGTTAATGCTTTTTTACGCGGCCCCTCTCTAAACATCTTCTAGTATTATTATTCCACCCATATAATCCTGGAAGAGGATCGTCATCCCTCGCGGTAAACGCGAAGAGAAAAATGCGCCGTCGTTTGCATGCAAATGCACCAGAGCGGCACGTTACGTTTCGTTCACGCTGCGTGACTCCGGCAACGACGACGCTCGTTACATCGTTCAAGCTCGATTCCAAGCCGTTTCTGTCAACACACGCGGTGTATATCGCGTAACATCGAGCGCATAACGATACTCACCTCGGTCGCATGTCGAGCGAGCGATTCAATTTTTGCGTTGTCCCCGTCGTTGTCGTCGTCGTCGTGGGTGGTCGTCGTCGTTTTCGCATTCGCGTGCGCGATCGCACAGTCACGGGAAAAAGGAATAATTGAATCTCTATCGTTTTCGTGCCCGCGAAATCTCTCCGCTGTATATTCCCGAAGCGTCGAAAGCCGCGCGCGATTCCTGTCAAAATATATTCGCGTAAACTGAATTATTCGATTGTATTGTACACCGTTTCTCTCGAGTTCATACACTTCCCCGTCCGCAGTTCATCATATATACTATAGCATTCTAATTATGGTATTGCGTGATATTGATTCCATATTCGAGGAGTCTAACATTTACGTACAAGCATTACACATGTATGTTTCTGCTCGATGAGTTATATATCACCAGCTATAAAATAAATATAATAAATTTTTCATCGCGCTATTGATCGGGAAAACATTATTCGATAAAATTCAGAGGTAAACTTTTCCCGAATTAAATTTATCGACACAATCGTGTAAATAAATAGATCCAGATTTAAACTGCATCTAGTGTTTTTTTCGACCTACAGAGAAAATGTAAAACCGAAGAAAAAAATTTACAAAAGTAATCTCTCTAAGCGTCCTCCTCGCCTAGACGGAGATTCGTCGCAATTCTCTGCGGATTTTAAAATGCAGATAACAACGCGTTGATCGAAATTGCCATTCGTCTACCTCGGAACGTCGAGGCAAATCTCCTTCCTAGTGCGTCGTCAACTACACAGGTGCCTTGAACCTTCTCTGCCCGAGAACGCTGAGTTTCCACTACCAACTCCGAGAGCAAAAGGAGATTTTAGATGCATCTTTGTGTATCGACAGGGAATACACGCCGTTATGTCAAAGCGGGTTTGCATTGCGAGCGAGCGGGCTACGTGAGCGGGATGAAATCGCCGCGATGCGACGCGACGGTACGCTTCGATACCGCGTGAATTCAGATTCAACGGTCCAAAGCCGACGTCGACGAGGTGTGCGTTGTTGGGCCTCGGGCTGTAACGGGTTTCCGACGTCGCCGGAATCGCCGATGGATGGCCGGTTGATAGCCGATGGGCCGTGATTGTAATCGACGCGAGAGGCGACGAGTATAAATTCTTTATAGTTGATTATATGGCGGTGATACGCTTATGGCTCGCTGATCGTAATATTGGATCGTAAAGAATCTAGCCCCGACGCGTTATGCGAGGCGATATCGTTTTACGTTCGGAAAAGCCGCTGCATGTCGCGAATAAAAGTTTAATTCAGGATGTTGCTGTGATGCAAAAATTCAAATTACGATCGGATTGATGCTCGTCGCGATTGAGATTGAACTGTTTGAGTAAATAATACTGTATTTTGTATTTTATCTGCAGAGCTTTAATTCCGTTTAATGAATGATTACGTTAATTGTTTGGAATTACTCTTTCACATAATTTCTTTTATGTGAGATAAAACGAATGGAATCGAAATGAAATTCTTGTCTTCATCGCGTAAACTCGCAGGATTGCAAAATTTGATTGTAGGAACAATATCATTGTTGTTTCATCCTAGTGTTCAAATAATATCATTGATGTTTAATATTCAGCGATCGTGTGACATTTCTGCGAGATAGTTTGATCGATAGATACGGCTGCTACTTTTAGCCGCAATCTCTGATTTTTATAGAAACGGAACAAGTGCAAAAGAAATTTCTCGGCGAGCATATATTTAAAATTCCAATACATGTTGGCAGAGAAATTTACGTTATGATGTAATGCCGGTTCATTCGTTTTAAACGCGAAATAATACGACCCTCGTTTCAATGCGAAAGAAAAATGATATTTCGTTTCGTTTAACCCCTATTACGTGGTTTTCGGGTGACCAGCTGATCTCCCTCTCATGCGTCATCGTTCCCCTCGAGAGATAAATTTCACGCAGCTTTCGTGCGTGACAAAATTTATTTCGAGCCAGCCGGAGGGTGCCTCACGCTGATAGGCAACGATTTAAGTTCAGATAGATAGTTCTGCGGCAACAAGTGCCGGTAAAAATACGGAACGACCGGATTTTTATGTTCTTTTACTTTAGGAGCCGTCATCCCCTATAGCGATTACAAAAGAGACATTTCCGAAGTTCCAGTTGAAGAAAAAAAGAGATAGGTACACGTCTGGTGCACTTTATTCCGCGTGGTTGACGAATGTAGCATGAAATATTCAGAATACAAATGACACTCTGAACCCGATCACGAATGCTCCGGTTAATAAGAAAGTTCCTAAACTCTAATGCATTTAAATTGGATTCGGCTCGCAACTTAAGCATTCAATTACGTACATCTTGCGCATCGACGACATTTTTTTCCCTTGTACCTTCAACAGTGAATTGCCATGTTGATACAATCAAGTAAGAATTTCATTCTGTCGGATAAGTATGGCAAATTCGGATAGTTTAAAGAGAAAGGAGGATAAAGAGAAATAATTTGTTTTTTTCGAGACACACGAAGCAAAGGAAATTTATTAAACAATTTTATTAAATCAAATGTAAAATCATTTTTCTTGTGCGATCTCATCAGTCTTTTAATTATATAAAAATCAATAACTATTTTATTATTTAATATAAAAAGTATTCACTTATCTAAATAAATCTCTACATAATTGTAAAAAAAGTTGCCAATTTAGGAGCAAATATCAGCTTAATGTTAGCGTTAAACTCAATTTCGATCTCAATGAGTCCAAGACATCTGCGATGGATGATAAGAATGGAATGGAGAGAAAAAAGGATGATAACCCGATATGCAGAAATAATCGCGGGAACAGTTCGCCGAGGAAAACGATTTCGAAGAACGGAAAATCGTCGCGCGCCTCCGCTCGTTCCAGAAAAAGAGCTTCCCTCGGGTCGCCAAGAATCGTTCGGGATTTTAACGAGCGTCGATCTACCACGTTCGCGTAACGACGAGGGACGAACGTATTTCCGCAAAAGGGGGAAGAAAGGGGGACCCAACGAATGGATCGCCTGTAACATTTTGCATCCGTGCCGATCGCGCCGCGAATGGTGCCTCGCTTCGGATCGTTTCGCGAGTCCGGTCACGCGCTCGCTTTACGTGACGACTCCTCCCTCGATGCACCTCCGGAGAGAGAGAGAGAGAGATCTGCCTCTTCTATTCTCCCACGGTTTTCAGTGCGGTGCGCGGGTAATGAAGACATGCGACCGGGAAAAGAACCGACCCTGATCCGCGACTGATTGCCTCTCGATGCTCGGCGAATAACACTAAGTAGCGCGCTGTACGTACTTACTCTCCCGCACACGTCGATTGTTAATTCATCCCGACGCCCGCGCCTCGTTTTTATAGGAGACGTGCCAAGCGCGAACGCCAACCTAATTTTTCTTCATCTCGCGCTCCAGTTTCCGCATTGTTCGCGCGATCTATAGAAAAATGCGAACGGTGTATCGAGGGATTGACGTGTTCTCGCGCAAACGAACAAGAGAGCAAGCACGTATTATTTATAGCTCTTTGAGATTATTGATTATTTCATTACTGTTACCTTAGATTGGCATTTAGCTAAACAATTCGTAAAGAAAAAAATATCATAAAATAACGTTTTAATTAACTTAATAAATGTCGATATTATCCTGTCATTAAGTTTCAGAACGGCACAATTGTTGGTATTTTCGTTTATAGGTTATTAGGCAATAAAAAATAAAAAATTCGAACCGTGTATTATTGATTAACACATTAGAAGCGTGTGTGCAGACCATCGCGATGTAATAGTAAATATACGAGCTCTCCGGCTGTTATCTGCGAAAGGCGATAAGGACGCCTTTCGCTCCGACCGTGTAGGTGATATGCACGCGCTTAACGCGAACGGCGCGGCCATAAGACAAGGGTGCAAGTAGCGGTCGCATCCACCCCCGGTGGTCGTATCTGATGATGACGGATCGCCTTTGATTACTCGGCGCAATCTATCTCATCTCAGCCTTTCGCTCGCATCGCGACGCGAGAGCGTCCCTTTAAAACCACGAGACTCGTCTCTCGCCGACGCTCGAGTAATTACCTCCAGGCAAAGTTAGCTCGCTTTAACTAGGATAACGCTTATCGCCGCTTTCTACCGGGTGTCTACCGACGTCGGGAGATCTTTTCGCTCTCTTTGATCGACGCTGCATCTCGCGATGCGCCTTCGTTTCATGCGAACAACCTCTTCCGAGACTAGTATTATCTCGAATTTTCTTCCTGCTTCCTGGCATTTTCATCGCCTTCTTTTCCTTCTCTCCTGTTCTTTCAGGTATAGCTCCGGCCCGTTGTTCTTATTCCATCCGTTCGCGTCGCCGGCAATTCGGGGGTGTTTTAACACCTCGATTCGACCGGGTTTTTTTACGGCCCGCTAAATGGCTTCGTTTTCGTGCGAGAAATCGCCCGGTTCGTTTCCCTCGTATAGAGGCTGTTGGCGACGTGTTCCTTCGAACGGAGAGAGAAAGAGAAATTCGTCGCAAATCGTTGCTCCGGTAAGATCTATATATATTTTTTTTTGTCAAGTCTCACGTGCCGGGTATCGCGAATTTAGCGGCGATTACTTAGCGCGTTTACTGTAGGACCCTTATCGTGATGAATTAAAATGCCGTCACCGCGTTTTGATAAGGACGGACGTTATTTAAATATAGGGCTTATTAACGCACACGCGAGCTTTTCAGTCGCAAACTGATTTCCGCATCGACGACAATGAGGAATGACGCTGTCCGTTATATCGATTTCGTGTTGGTACCGATCTCGAATTGTGGACGCGCTGAACCATCTCCATAAACCCACGTGTTAAATCCACGTCAGGCGAAGGTTAATTCGAGGGTCGGCGGTGGTATAATATGGGCGCGACCGAATGCGAACGTCCCGTGAAAACGAAACGAGGGTATATTTAAATGCTCCTCGTGCGCCGATAAGATCCGCCTGTCGTTGACTTTGATTGCACTATTATTCTCTCGGCATAAACGGCCACCCCCGGCGCGAGGGAAAATGGTAATGAGCGACCTTATAATCGTTCTTATCTGCAGCGTATGCACGCGCGCGAATGTGCCCGCACCCGGTAGGTAGATAGAGAAAGAAGGAATAGGGGGCAAGAAGGATCGCAGGAAGAAGGGAATTATATCGGTAACGGACGGATCGGGTATGAGAATTTTAAATGCGCCCGCGATCCCAGCATGAATGATTCATCGATTGGGAATCTACGTTCTTTTACGTCTCGAAAGTTTCCTTTGTGTAACACGTGGCGACCAATGACGCATGTAATCGTATATTTAATATAATACTTCGATATTCACGAACACGAAAAAAAACGATCGATGTCATCCATTTATTTAACATGGCTCTGAGAGAGAAGCGGATTTATATATTTCGTGTATTTCAATCATGATTATGATTTTTTTGAAGTTATATAGAAGCTTAGTTTTTGATGTACAGAAGTACATAAGTCGTGATAAACTTTTCTTTTAAAAATCACTTTGTTATATGTCGCCGTCTTCGAAGAAAATATTTCCGAGATTCATCTTCTAAAATGATCTCACTGTCGTGACGTGAAACCCCGAGAGGTCAACGGTACTCGCTCCGGGTTTTCTGGACTCTTGATTGATCAAGAACGCCGTAAAGCACTGCACGTCTATTGCCAGAGATGAAATATGTTTTGTACTATTTTCCAAATAATCTGCTGCTGAACGCAGAACGATAATACTTAATAGTTATTACAATTATTATAATCTTATAATCTCAATTTTATTAATAGTATTGCTGTGAAATTCATTAATTAACTCGAATTTCGAGCATCATCTCAAGTTAATTTCGATAATCTACTTTAGAATCTTATAAATTTATCGTGTAATTACAACCTGAGATTAAATCTTAAAATTTTAAATTATTCGATTGTTACACTCTATCTTATAATACACATTTCACATAATTAAATAAATTATCTAATTTTCAAGCATAATTATTGCTTGAATATAACAAATATATGCTCCTTAAAATATAAAAAGATAAAAAGTAAAAATGTCAGTTTATCATGAGCGTTTGTACTCACTAAATTTATCGTGTAATTACAACCTGAGATTAATAAAATTTTAAATTATTCGATTGTTACACTCCATCTTATAATACACATTTCACATAATTAAATAAATTATTTAATTTTCAAGCATAATTATTGCTTGAATATAACAAATATATGCTCCTTAAAATATAAAAAGATAAAAAGTAAAAATGTCAGTTTATCATGAGCGTTTGTACTCACTAAATTTATCGTGTAATTACAACCTGAGATTAAATCTTAAAATTTTAAATTATTCGATTGTTACACTCCATCTTATAATACACATTTCACATAATTAAATAAATTATTTAATTTTCAAGCATAATTATTGCTTGAATATAACAATTATATGCTCCTTAAAATATAAAAAGATAAAAAGTAAAAATGTCAGTTTATCATGAGCGTTTGTACTCCCATTCTATCAGCGTCTGATCAACGATAGCCTTGTACTACTACTGCGTGGAGCAGCAGCGCAACCCTGTCGACGTTCAGTCTCGTTCGTTTTTATTTTTCTCGCGTGAAATTTATAGAGGACGTATGGATAACGTTCCGCCTTGAGTGCGCGACTCATCCATCGTCGTAAGTAACTGTAAACGAGTTTTCAGAAATACATGGACGTGCACCCAAGAGAAGTCGACTCGATGGTTCGTACATAATGGAATATCGAACAAGTTCGAAATAACAGCGCATAACGCTTCGATACGCGAGATAAGTCTCTCCGGCGAATTGTTCTAAAAAACATTATCCTTACGAAATCGTTAACGAGCTCGCGATTTAATAGCGAAATTAAAATTACATTTATTACACGAGGAAAATAATAAAGTAGGTGGCAGTATAAATCGCTAACAATAAAAAGCTAATTATCTCTCGCATTTGATTACTATTTTTATTACCAAAAGCAAAAATAAAATTATTGCACAAATTTTGTAATATATATTTTAGTTTTAAATAATTAACTTTCATTGTTATATCTTCTATGTACCATATATTTCACTTTATAAAAATTTAAGTAACGATATATTGTATGTTATAAGTCATAATATATCTGTATGTAACTAATTGAGAATACATCTAAACACATTATTTAAGTCTGTGTGGCCATGCAATTTTATAGGCAACAATAAAAAGCAAAAAAGCTACGCGAAAAATCGTTTGACAACCGATTATTTGTTGTTTCAGACATAATTTAATTTTTGTTACAAAATAATTTGTGTCCGTAGAAACATTTATATAATAATAATTATATAAATACAGATTTTATTGAGACTAATTTCTTAAATTTTTAATTAAATTTAGTGCTTCATAGATATGAGAAATGTATGTTTTGAAAATGTGGATTTATGACTGAATTTAACGAATGAAAGTTTTTCTTTAGTATGTTTTTATACGGACGAGTTGCAGTCCGTTTATGTTTACGAATGTTGTTCATTTTTCGTGAAAGACAAGCGTTGTGTTGAACAACACATAGAATAATTCACATTTGAAATTGTACGATCGATTTAGTAGCTGTAACCACACCATACGCAGCGCCATTTATCAAATAGCTTCTTGCAAGCAATGTTCGCTCTAAAACGATAAGAAAAGAAACCGAATCGATAAAGGCTACCATATGTGTATCAAATAAAAATATGTATTCGGTCAAAGAACTCGAGCCACGTATTGAATTGAGGAAAATTTTTAATAATAAAAATAACAACAAAAGCAGATTTCAAAATAATCGCATACGATATCATATATTTAAAAACATATTTTAAAAAGTATTATTTTTTAAATATTACTTAAAATCAATGTATACAATCTATTTCAACGTTACATTTATTTAAATTACAAATTTAAATTGAAGTTTATCTGTTAGATTGTAGATATTTTTAAGAATAACAAATAAATGTGAATTTAGATTTCTTTGAATATTAGAAAAAATTTCTTAATACGTTTTTTCAATATAATATTGAATTTCACATAATATTAAATGTAAGAAAGTGATATAGTACATAAAAATATTTATATGCAGTTATACATTTATATTCCAGCAAAACTAAATAAAGAATAAATAAGCGTAATAATGGCAGAAAAAAGTTTGTAATGTTTACAATAACGCTCACATTTCAGAAAAACAGCTTCATCCAGCAGAATATTATATATATTGTACCATTGTTATGGCCTTTTTATTTTATAATTATATATATATATATATATATATATATATAATTATAAAATAAAAAGGCCATAACAATGGTACATATACTCGTCATAAATGAGCATGCATATGCACAATGCGTTCACTCTAATTGTAATATATAGCGACTATATACATATTTATACAGTTTGCATTTATATATATAGCCTTTTAATTTCAATTTTAACTGTATTGCATTATCTTCATACATTATCAGCTAAATTATAAAAATTATCTTGTTTTTATGCTAAAAATATATTTTTTCATTAATTTAATCTTTATTAATTAGTAAGTGAGAAAAGTCGATAATATCACCCGGGGAAATAATATATAAATTTGTAGTCACCGACCATGCGTGCAACGATTTAATGAATGCTCCTTTCGCAAGAACGCAAAACAGCGGGCAATGTGCAGTCCGCCCATCGAACTTCCGCTCGCTCGATTAATCGCACGCTCTCCCACGAATAATCGCATCTATTTTCAAGATCGCTCGCAATCCGCGCGGAAAAACTTCGCGTCCCGGAAATTACGTGGCGGCAAGGCCAAGTTTTCAAGTCAAGCATGACCAGACTTTTTGTCCCTTTTAATCCGAGCTTTACGATAAGGAGATTGCATCGAATGACCTGTTATAAGTCACCGCTACGACTGAGAGTAGCCTTTAGTGCAGACGATTAAGAAGCAACTTCTTCGTCCATTGCGAATGCATATGTGCGCACAAAAATTGAATTAAATGTTCGTGGTATGTATCTCATTGTCAGTGGTTCACGATATTAAATTTGACCAACAAACTTGTAATTAAAATTTTTTAATAAACTATTGTTTGTTGAACAATTTATTTAACGCCGAGAGAACAAAAAGAACGAGAAAAAAATTCATAATATTTTAATAATTTAATATTTTTAACACATTATTTTTTGTTGTAGTTATATAATGAGATCCTTGTAATATGTAACAGTATGACTATTTCGTTTTATGCATGCATCTATTAATTCGTGAATCTGATCACTGATAATACGTATGCTTTCTTTTTTCTCGCAATCAAAAAATATTATCATTGATTTATTTTCTGAACATATGATGCTTCTAAACATGATTTAAAATAATTTTTAATTTTAAGATTAAAACTTTATTTTGTGATTTGAAACAACAAAATTAAACTAAAATTTTTGAATAATTCTTACTAATTTATTGAGAAGTTTTTTAAAACAAAGTGTTTGTAAATGACATTTAAATTGCATTGAAAAATATTATTGCATAAAAAAATAGAAACATATAGTTTGACAGACGATACGTGTAGTGTGGTCATCGACCTTTGTTTCGAGATCGATACGATATTACAATATTCTACGAGATATAGTATGATATGTTATGTCAAATTTGACTCCATTAATTTTATCAACCAAATTGGCATTTCTAATTCAATATTTGTTGAAGACGGATGCATGTCGCGAGAAGATCGTACGATACTATGATGAAACGCTTGTCACCTTATCCATCCATTTGCCTGTTCATGCTCATGACACTTCATAGTCAGCTAGCTTATACTGGTTATCATGGTATGCAATTTATACATTTATTCGGTAAATTTTTTCTGTGCTTTTATGGTTTAATTTAATTTAATTTTTATGAACTTTTAAAAATTTCAACGAGATTTGCTTCAACTGTGTTATATTAATATAAATACAAATTAAAATTCAAAATGTAAATTACGATGTAATTAATTTCTTTATTCAACTAAATCTATAATCTTTAAACATTTCTGCTCTCTTAAAAACAATAGTAATCATATTTTTACATAATTAATATTACAAATTTATGTTACAAAAACGAAAAAAAATAATTTTCAGAAAAATATGTAGATTAATATAAATTTTAAAATATCAAAAATTAAAAACGCAGAAATATAGGAGAAAAACATAAATAACAAAATGTATACATACATACATAATGTGTATAAATCAAAATGTTATTTTTATAATTTTGTACAAAAAATTCCACGTCAATCTTTTTTAGTATTTTTCCGTAACCTATCAGCCTGTGCTATTTCGAGAAAGTCATTGCCATCTATCAGACCAGAGCTTTCCTCTTGTCGAGCACAGCGCGCACGCGAGAGCTATTTTTCGCAGTTTCGCGAGCAGCAGAGAGAGAGTAGCGGGTCGCGATACCAGAAGATGACCCATTGTACATCACATCTTTATGCGGACTCTTCCTTGTCTGCATTGCGGTCGTAGCTACAGACATCGAAAACGAAAACATGCTTTCTTTTCATTACGAGCACGATTTAAGAGGATTCTTTTGGATGCTGGTAGCATGATAGCATGACACTCCTATCACTCTCTCGTTTTACGTCTTTTCGAAAAAATAACATGTCTCTAAAGATATTTTAAAATATATAAAAAAGAAAAAATTCGTAGGTTTTATTCTGCAGAATATTAAAAATATCGTAACTCTAGTATTTTATAACAGCTACATTAAAATGTTTAATTAAATATATTGATTAAGCGATTAATTAAATGCCGAATTGTTAATTGAGTGCCCAACAGTCTGAAACAAGATAAATAATTTTGTAAGGTTAAATGCTGTGTATTTGTGCGTGCAAGTGACATTTCTCTATGATATAGTACTGCAGGAAAACTGCTGCGCTTATACCACAAAATGATGATCTATTATATGTGCTTGCCGTAGCTTCATCTCTTTCTCTTTATTTGTCTCCTTCTCTTTATCTCTTTGTCTTTTTCTCTTCCTCTCTCTTCCTCCCTCTTTCTCTATCTTTTCTGTCTTATCGTACTTTTCCGTGGCATACGACGAAATTGATACCTGATATTGAAAGACCTCTCCTTTTGTAATATTTTCACCTATACGAGAAAATTTCTTTCTGTATCTTTACAACAGAACGATATCCGAAAAGATAAAAATAGGACAAATTGTAACTTTGGTGAAAATATTATCGACTTTGCTATAATATCTACATTCATTCGATTCTATTCTTCTCGGTTTCTTCTATTAATATAAACTTTTTTTATAAATCGATTTTTTAAATAATATTTGTTTTGCAGAATGAAAAATTAACTCTGTATATCTTTCGTCAATTTAAAATATGATGTATAAATTTATTGTACATGTATATGTGCATGATATTGCAATCGTTGTTTAATTATACGTTTATTAATTCAAGTGCGTATATAAAAGGCTCAAATTTGAATAGATATTTTATATTATGGAGTATTATGGATATTATGAAGTAGTATATTATTACTATCATGCACAACGTGGAAAATTAAATAATGGAAAATGGTTAATGACTAAATATAATCAATATTGTATTCAAACGTATATGTATTATTCAGAAGTGTTTTCTGGTTAAATTTCTGGTTAAATTTCTGTTTAAATTTCTCATACAAATAAAAATTCGTACATCAAAACAAAATAAAACATATTATGCGCATTATTAATCAGGGAAATGTATATTTTCAAAGCATACATATTATATATTATTTTGATATACGCCAATCATAGATAAATAAGAAATTAATCAAATTAAAGGCAAATATTTAAATATGTATGCCAGTAACGACATTGACAGTAATAAGTTTGCTTTTAATTAGCTTAGATCAATAGATTATCTATTTAATTATTATTCGGATTTTTATTTGTATTGTATAAAATTTATTTGTCATAAATTTCAGTTATATCTAATTATTTGTTGCCAAATAATTATATATACAATTTTTTCACTTATATATACAATTATGTTTTAACCATAAAACATATTTCGTATAATAATGTAAATAAAAAATGCCAATATATGGTCAGTAACAACTAAATATTTTTAAGGACGTTACACGCGTGCTGCTAATTTACCAGACGAACACGAACTAGTAATACCACGAAAGGTCAGATCGGATGGAAGTTTTGTATCTCACCAAATACCTCATCACTTTGAATGTTCTTTCTATCGAAATCGAAACATTTCGACATCCGATGGTGCTGTTCACTATCGTTTACGTATTGGGCACAAAGAGCATCACATCGAGCTATATCCCAATTACCGACTCCTTGGACCAGCTGCGATAGTCGAAAAACATCAAGGATCGCAGGATTTTTTGAATAATATGCGATTGAAGCGATTACGAGATACGCAATGCCACTATCGGGCCCGTGTGCGCAACGAATTGGAAGATAGTGCTTTATCCACCTGTTATGGACTTGTTAGTTGAATATCAATTTGTTCAATTGATTGTGAAGTATTGCGTGATTGCGTCTGTAAAGCATGTGAAATTTAATTGATTAAACTCCAATTGCATCTCTATTGTTGTGTGAAATGTTGTATATAAAATAGGAAAAGTTAAAAAAAGAGAAAGCGGATGGAAATTCTTAACCTTCGATAAAAATATAAATCAGCTATAAATTTTCAACAATTACGCTCTCCCATCCCTTTAAGATTCGATTATTTCAATCTTCAGGTTGGATACATCAAAACGAAACATGCATGGTACATGATTGAACCAGTAGCCGGGCATGACTTTACCAAAGAAATAGAACATCCGCATATTGTGTATAAAAGGAGTCCGGACGATTTTCAAACTACTGATATGCGGAATCTTTGCAACGTCATTAGCAATACATCCAGGATCATTGCCAAGCGTGCTTTGAATCCGCCGAAGAAAGCGCACGCAAACTCAAACGAGAACAAATCATACACGCTAGAATTGCTGGTCGTATTGGACAAATCTTTGTTAGATTATTACAAAAAACCGTCGTTTGACGTCGAAAATTATATACTGACGCTCTTTAACATGGCGAGTTAAAAATTTGAATCATCTTTTACAAATTAATTTTTAATAGAGATTTTAAGAGATTTCTTTTTTCAGGCTACAGGGTTGTTTCACGACGTCAGCTTAGGTGTACACATGCAATTGACTATAGTGAGGATTATAAGATTAGAAGTGGAAGGAAATGAAGTAAAGTAATCGACAGAAATTTGCACATACACACATATATGCTTATATGAAACTATTTAAACGGTTTCACAATTTATAGAATTTACGTATTTAAGGTGTTGCGGATCTGATACTTTAATAAATATATATATTGCAGTTGAATTTGTCGCTAAATCAAGACGCGAATGCGACGTTGAAGCGTTTCCAAGAGTGGCAATACTCCATGAATCCTGGCGATGATTCTCACCCAAATCACCATGATTGTGCGATTCTCATTAGCAAGTATGCGCAGCGCAGGCAATCCTGTCGGAAATTCAATATAATTTCGAGATTTACGGATATTCACCCTTCTGACGATGACTTGCCAGGTTAAATATCTGTGTCTCGAGAAACCTCTGCGGTTTCACCGGAACATCCACGATTGCTGGTACGTGTGATCCTTTGAGAGGCGCAGCCATTGTGAGAGATGCCGGTCTGCCAACCGGTTATCATATAGCTCATCAGATCGGCCACACGTAAGCGTGTAATTAATTTCATCCGCTCCGAGCTGATTAATAACGCGGCGAGAAAAACTTGGAAAACTAATTATGCCACATCGTAAAAACGTTATAAAGGCAATTCTGGAACGTACACATCATTCTCGCGTATGAAATATCGTACTAAACAACCACATTAATTTTGTAACGTTAATCTGACGTATTATACGCGCGATATAATGTACGCGCGCATGTATAAATATATGTAACATTAATGTGGCGAACAGTTTCCGTTTTTATCATAACGGATGTTTCATATACCTTCATTTCGACCGAGGGAACATTCTAGAACGGATATCGTCCCGATAGTCGTTCCCCTTCGGTCGGTTACACCATTGACTGGTCCCTTTTTGCAGCCGGCGATGGGGAAAAAAAGTCGAAATAAATTCCTAAAGACCATTTCTTTGCCCGAGAATGGAAATAATGGTATGCCATGGTGTCGTCGTAAATAAGTCACGGTCGAGATCGTTGTTTAATGTATGAAGCGGCTCCTTGTCGTCGTGTGCCCCCGGAATGCCTTTTAAGAGCGCGAGTTCGGGGACGACGCGCGTGCCCCAATAAATATTCTACTCCGAAAAGCCGATTTTCTTTTTCTCATTACCAGCCTGGGTATGTCCCACGACGTGCAACGGGAGAACGGCTGCCACGGTATAGTTTATCACGGGAACGGATACGCGGAGACCACCGTTATGCATCCCGGCGACATGTACATCACGAAAAAATGGTCCGAGTGCTCTCGGCGCTACCTGCGCTCGTACATCGAGTGAGCTTAATGCTTGTTGCTTTTTCGTTGGCGGCTTTATTAAAGTTCGCTGGCAACACAAAGCTGCTTTCCTCATCTACTCCACGTGTTCTCTAGGACCTGAGAGTTACAAAATGCCTCATCTCTACGGCCGTAAATTTCAATTTAAATTAACACCAGCTCAGTCGTTGTCTCCCGTAAAACTCGATAGTAATACGATGGTGATGTGAAAAGGGGAACATAAACTAAAAAATATTACTATCAATTTTCGTACAACTTATTTTTGAATCTTCAGATTAAAGGCAGAATAATTCTATCGATTTAAACATTATTTCTCTGTTTAAAACTTATTAAAGATGTCATAAATTCTGATTCTTTTTCCTTCAGTAGATGAGGAATCCAACTTTAGATTGCGATGTATGACATACAACAAATCAAATGATAAGACTTTAGAATAGTCATTGATTTCAGGCAAGGTTTGGGATTCTGCTTAGAGGACGAGCCGCAAGATCATCATTTTCTCGCTGCGGAGATGTTACCGGGAGTGATGTATAACGGTGACGATCAATGCCGTTTACAGTATCGATTAGACGCTCGGCAGTGCGATATGGGAATCGTAAGTCAGGCGTGGATTAAGAACGCAACCATGTTAAAAAGTAATATCGCGTCACAACTGATGGTGAAAACGTGTAAAGTATAATCAACGTCGTTAATAAATCCGATAACGATGTTGATTATTGTGTTGTATCAGTGACTTGTGAACCCACGTCGCCCGTAAAGAGGCACCATCTGCTGTTCGCATCTATAAGCCTTTGCCTTTGCGGCCTACCTTATCCGTTTAGGAAAATACGCGCGGCGATTGCGCACAGTCTTAGATAGGAAGACCGGAGGAGTCGAGATATCGCATCGAGATATCGCGATCGGCATGAATTCAACTAATTAAAGCGAAACGATCCCGTTCTCGTTTTCAGACTTGCGAGACCCTCAGGTGCGCCATTCCCGGTAGAGGTTGCGTGTCTAGCAAGAAACCACCTGCGGAGGGCACCTCGTGCGGTGAGAAAAGGGTAAATTATCACTTACGAATAAAGAAAGTGTAAAGTAAGGTACAAAGAATACGATTCGCGTCCCTGATATCGCGAGAGCTGTGATAAAACGAAGAAAAATAATTGATAATTCATCAATTTTAAGACTATTTCTCACGATAAATATTGTTTTGGAAAATTTGTTCAATTATTTCTTTTTCCTTCATTTAAATAATTCCTTAAGTTTTTGTTCCTGGACTACAATATCATGTAATTCTTGGAAAAACAGTAAATAGCTTTTTTAAATCTTGAAAAATTGATTTTAAAGATAATAATTCAATACCTTCTTCGTCCCAACTTAAGGAAGGTAATTTATTTTGAACTTATTAAGAATTTACAATAATTACACAGCTCTTGCATGTATATATTTACTGTAGTTTACTTCAGTATATTACCCGTTAAGATATTCACTTCAGAATATAATTAATAAATAAGTTCTTACTCGTTTTCGAGAGACTTAAAAGCGTATCAAAGCGTAGATTCAAAGAAGAATTACATATTAATAATTTAATCAGGATTCTCGAAAACTTTCACCGAGAAACTATTACATCAAAAAAGTTTTGATATTTCATGAAAGATATAAGGCAAGGAATATATATAACAGAAAGCTAAGGAATCTATTTGGGTTCATTATTAACCATAAAGAGTGCATCTTTTTAGAATTAAAACCAGTAGTTACCAGTCTTAGTTAAGTTTTATTTGCCCTTAAGGCCACAAAGTATATAGCAACGTTTAAGACTGCAAATTCAAGTATTCGCAAATATATTCAAATATTAACAATTGCGTAAATACATTATAAATTGTTTATAATAATATTTTTACGAGTTTATAAAAAATAGAATTTTATGCAATTGTTTTATTCAAAAGATTTATTTAAAACTTAGGTAGCAGAATATAGTATAATCGGTGCATAAGTTATTTCAGGCATAAAAGAATTGACTCGAACATGTATCTAAAGTTCATAACTTTTAGGAAAAAGCAATAAGATTGACTGATCGAAAGAACTCGATATACAAAATAGAATATAGAATGCGAAGAACAACCTGACATATTTCTCATAAAAATTCACATATCGTCAGATAAAACTCGTTTCAAGTCGCGTCACGGATATTTCGGAAATCGAAACAAGGCAAGTCGACCGAAATGTATTTTTTTTTTTTTTTTGCGGCCGATCAAACATGCGCGGCTATACGTGATGCTGCAAAAGGGATTTTAGTGAAAGCGCGACAAAAACGTGATAGAATGTAAATGCGCGTGTGGTTATAATGACGAGGCGACGAGCGGTGTCCAAATACCAGACATCAACGAGATATCAGATTTGGGTGACAATATTAATAGTCGGGCGTGCCGAAGCATCGAACCGCACAGACGGGAGTCATTAGCGCCCGGTTCGACTACCGTTTCGGGATGTCGGTGAGGTCGAACATCACCATTGAGAAATGAAGCTCGTCGTGAATCCTGGCTGGCGAATAATCTCTAATTGCCCGAGCGAGCCCTGAACAAAGTCGAATGATCGACGCGCGCGAATCGAGCCAGCATTCAATCAAAACAAGCGACGAGTCTTATCCTTATTGCGAATCTGGCAAATATCCGAATATCGATCAATCAATCGTGTAAAATAGTTAATTTCAAGAATAAATATTTTTATTGAATAAATATTAGTTTCAAAGAGAATAAAATGTGTTCTAAATGAAAAATCAGCCGAGATATGCATATGTAACTCTTTAAAGATCTGCCAGGAAAAAAGATGATTGATTTAACAAAAAAGACATTTGATATATTTCATTTAAATGATTCTACGTAAAAAAAGAAATATATTTCCGCTTGATGAAATTTAGTGAGTAAAATTGGACGAGGCGCAGGGGATTGCAAAGTTTAAAAAAATTGAAATCGAAGTGATAACATCGGCTACAAAAATAGATCGACCCACCTACATGCGTAAAAAAAATTCAGTTTGTTCGTATGTCTGTTTCACAACAGCCGAATGCAATCATCGTGGAATAAAATAGACAAATAGATGCGCAAATGTAGTTCGTGAAGCGAAGAACAATTATCTCGTCGCAACAATTATCGGTCGACAGAAAATTCGATGCTTTAGCATGTTAACGCGGAATCGAGCGCATACTTTAATGCGGACATTTTAAAGGGAAAAGTGAGATAGCTAGATTCAAGTAGTCGTTTCAATGAAACAAGAAAATATTCTCGAGAATTTGTATAAGATAATGAGAGAGAGAGAGAAAGAAAATGAGAAAAAATTAAAACATATGTTACATGAAAGACATAAATTTCAATATTTCTCAGCATACATATGTATATATAATTATTATTTTTAAATTGCAAAATTGTTCTACTGCGACATAGTGAAAGATGGAAATATTATGGTACCTGGCAGACTTTGAACAGCTCAAAGTAACTTAAAATTATAAAAGTTGTAAGCGGACTCGGTAATTATTCGCATCGCAGAATAATGTTAACGATTTTAATGGAACAAGATGGAGACTCGAAAAGAGCACAAATATCTCTGTATAATAAATGTTCGCGTCGCGCTTTTAAGAGACGTACATTATTTAGTTTCGTGCATAATGCACACTCCTCCGTGCCTTTTCGTTCTCCGTGACGTAAGTTACTCTTAGTGCCGCGGCTAATGACTGTTACAGTGGTGTTACCGAATGAAGTGTCTGATGGTGGGAGAACGACCCGGAGTAAGAGACGGCGGTTGGGGCGCCTGGTCCTCCTGGAGTAAGTGTTCTCGTACCTGCGGTTCCGGCGTCGCATACGCCGTAAGAAAATGCAACCAACCGTCCCCGTCTAGAGGCGGCTCTTATTGCGTCGGCGACAGGAAACGTCACAAAATCTGCGCCACTGATGTTAGTCTCGAGAGTGCTCACATACAACTTTTCTGCAAGCATATCGCAAACTTCCGACTTATGCGACAATCGCATATTCCATGTGATTGTCACAGAAATCGGAAATGCTTTCTTCTTGGTATAAAACATTTCACGAGCGTGACGAATGACAACGTTCCCACGCTCGTAAATAAAGAAAAAATAAGTATTGTGCTTTTAGAAAGACTCGCAGAGAAGCTGTAGAGCTGTCAAAAAAGTAGAGCTTTTTTTAATACATAAAGCGATATTAATATCGAATCATTTTTAAAGCCCTGCGAAATCGGTGTGCCATCATTTCGTGACGTACAGTGCGCTGAATTCAATGATTGGGTATTTCCGGAGGACGGAAAGGTTCATCAATGGACAGCATACAATTTACCGGAAAGTAAGATTATAAGCAAATCTTTTCAATTTTCTGTCAACTTTGCGACTTATTTTTTTTTTTATCTAGACTTGAAGATGTCTGAAAATCCCTGTGCTCTTTATTGCATGAGCGAAACTAATTTAGTGACCTCGTTGAGACCGAAGGTAGTAGACGGAACTACTTGCTACAGAGGTATTCGAGATATTTGTATCGGAGGTGTTTGCAAGGAGATACCCTGTGATCTACGTATGGAATCAACTGCTGTTGAAGATGTTTGCGGAATTTGTAGAGGCGACAGCACATCGTGCATGTTAAAACAAGGATCATTATCATTTATGGCTCAAACAGGTAAGAAAAAAGCGTAATATACGTATATCAGAATTGATAATATTAGAGAGAGTCGGAATAAATAAAATTCAGTTATACAAGTTTGAAATACGCGTCATTTATTAACAAATATATACATAAAGATTTTATTTCGTCTAATTACGTACATTAAGATTTTCTTCCTGTAAAATTTTAAAAGAGAGACCTTTATTGACTGTCGAAGAAAATCTTAGAATTATTAAAACACTTTTATATTATTTAAAATATTTCAAAGGTGATGGTTGAATTTTATATCAATACTTTTAAGCGAATCTCTTTATCGATTCTTCTCTTGAATTTTTTATAATAATATTCTTAATAACTCTCCCCTTCCTTTCTTTCCCTTCCTCTCTCTTTTATTTTCTCTATCTGTCTCTTGCTCATTCGCCCTCTTTTTCTTTTATTATTTCACATGGAATTTCGCGGCTTGACAAAAATACCGATAAACTTCATGTCATCGGCACAGCAAGGCGAATAGTAAAGTACGGGGGGAATGGAAACTCTTTCGTGAATTAAAATTCCGCGCGAGCAGAATCATAAGGCGCGCGTTCAGCCTTCTCTTCCAGAGGAATTCTGAGCGGCGCTTTGAGCACCGCGACAGCCAAATAAATCTTTCCGTACTACATGGCAAAGCGACACTGCACCAAAATTGGAATCTTGACGAATAATACTGCGAGGTAGATTTTCGCAATAATCTCTCCAGTGTGAACTTTCGCGTTAAGGACTCAAGAAGATAACGGACATACCGACCGGCGCGAGGAATATTCGCATCGAGGAGACGGAACCGACGAAGTCTAGGATCGTAGTGCGCACCAAAAGTACGAAAACCGTGTTAATTGACGGGTAACTAAATATTTTCCTTTCATTTTGCTCGTATTTATTTCTATAACATTTTTGAGAAAATTAACGCTGATTATCTTACTTTATGCAAGATTCATGATCTAACGTTTCGAACAGTATTTAATCTCCTGCTATGTTTCAACTCCTTTTTTTAAATCAATCTTACGTCAGAAGAATATTAGCGATACTACTCAACTAACTTATTCAATTAACGCTACGACGTAATTATCTCAGTAATTAACACCATAACATAATTATTTCAGTAATAGCCTAGGAATGTTCGATGTGCCAGGCTCTAAGGCGTGGCTAGGAATGATAAGGCCAAAGCAAGAAGCTTTAAATATACCAGGACCCGTCACTGAGGACTTGGTTATATTGGTAAGCATATATAATAAATGCATTCCGTTAATTAGTCATTTTTCTCGACAAATCGATAACATATCTCGAACAGGGTGTTGGAACGTGTGCAGATGCTATAGGCACAAGAACTGGCAAGAAGAAATGCGTTTTCTAAGATCATTTATAATTGCATAGCTGTAGCTATAATCAACTGTTATAATTTTCTATGCGAGTTTCAAATTGAATTTTTTTCTAATTTTTACTTAAAATTTACAACATTTTAAGAAATTGTCAAAAGATCAATTTTATTTTTTCGTAATTTTAAACGCAGTACCCATTTTTCTCTTCAACTTGAAGTAACGACTAAATTATCTTGGAAATTGAAGAGAAATCTAATTTTTTTATTCTTTGCCAGTCTTTTCTTAACAACCAGTGAATCTGACAGGTTTTACCAAAGGAGAACGTCACATTGAAATACTCATTAGGATTGAAGCAACGAATTCGCCGTAAAGCCGAGTTCTCTTGGGACTTCATCGACTGGGAAAAATGCTCAGCAGGTTGCGGGCCGGGAGAGCAGATATCAAAACCCCGTTGCATAGAAAAAATCGGTGGTCTAGTAGACGATAAATTTTGCAGAAATACCACTAAACCAGACGCAAAGGTCAGACCATGCAATCAAGCTCCCTGCATACCGCGGTAAGTCTATGTGTTTACGGTTTTCCTCACTTGTAAAATATTTACAGACATATGTAATTATATAAAATCTCTTACGCGTAGACAGTAAATAATAATACAAAGTAATAATTATACACATATTTATATACATATCGCCTTCATATTACCAGCGTACTTCGCTGATTATATCACATCCACGTGTTGGACAGAATAGTTGCTTTAATCTGAAGAAACTAACGAACGGACATGACACTGTACGATAATCGCTTCGTCGTCGCGAACTAATTAAGATCTTGCTCTTATCGTCGCGGGCGATTCCAGATGGATCATTGGCGAATGGCAAGGCTGCACGCCGTGCACGCCTAACTGCAAGAGAAGGCGCGCTGTCAAATGTATGCGACCCGTCGGCCGTGGCGAGCAGGATGTCGACGTGATCGAGGACAGCTACTGCCAAGGACCGAAGCCGAGGGAGTCGGCGGCTTGCGAAGCCAGCCGACGAAGAAGAGAAGGCAGAAGTACCGCCGACGGCAAATATAGGCTCTCTTCCGCTCGTCCGAGCACGCTAACGCGACAAAACGACTTCATTAAAGCCGCTCGAGAGCCCGCTAAGACGCCTTTAAGCGACATCATAGTAGAAGACCGACATCCGAATGACTGGTCCGTGTCGAGACGAACTGGGAATCCAAGCAATCTCTCTTGTTTGATCGGCACCGGGTATGTTAATGCACTTTCAAGTAAGACGATGGATTTAATTCCACTAGACGGCTCGATTCGAAATTCGACTAAGGCAAATCGAGATCGCTCTCAGATTGATAAAAGATCAAGGAATATACGGAACCGCAAGAAGGAAGAGACTAATGTGAGTAAGATCAAGAAGGGCGAGGAAGTGATCGATAAAGAGGATGTACAGAATTTGACGCTTACGATTATTCTGGAACGCGATGAGAGGAATATCATCACGAATTTTCCCAAGAATTTTGTGCCTTATCCACCGGAAAATAGCACGGAATTTACTTTAGTCGGTATGGATGCTCTCAGATACATACAAAAGATTCAGGAGGAAGCTCGTGCATTTTTCTGAATCCCGATCTCTTTTGCGAGAAATTCTTACGGGATATACTGAATCGATGAAAACGAATGATCGCGGAAAAAAATTCGGACGTTCCTTGGACTATAAAAGAGAGAAGAATTATTATCGTGCAAGACACATCATCTATACATGTGTGAATATATCGATTACTCTGATTTGCTTCTTTGAAAGCGGCACTTGGAAAACGAATTTGTATCGATCCGAACGATGGTTATGTGATCCATCAAAGAGACTTTTACAAGTCATTGAATAGAATCACGACATCAGGGTGTTGCTTTTCAGAGCGAGACGCGCGCACGTGCAGATTGCCGATACTCGAAGCGATAAAAACAATCGTTACGTTATACGATCGAATTATGCTTACGGCGCGTGCTTTTATATAAGTGTATTGGATTTTAACGATCACAATCACGGCCCACGCTGAATGACGATTGTAAAGAGTCGCGAAGTCGCAAGATGAATCGTTCGATTAAATCAGCGACGTTGTTTAAGTCCGGCTAACACGACCGTAATTGACGGTAAAGCGGCGATAGATCTGCTAGAACCCGAAGATAATCTCTCAATATGTGGCGGTATACGCAATGAGAATGACGTGCGACATAAATTACACCTGAATGACGCGAGGATGTCTTCCCGCAACCCACTGACCAACCTCGCTATTGAATGATAATCTTCCAGATTCATCGTTTGTGCGTTACTTATGGCGGAAATGATACTTTGTAATGATCCGAGATTGCGAACGTGTTTTCTTAATATGTGATCTGTATCCTGGTGATATTATTGAGAAAAGTCTGACGTGCGATATTTTCTTATACTAATAAAGATTAAGTAATAAGGAAAAAAACGCACGAATCATTAATCTTGAGTTTGTACTTGTTCCACGTAATCTCGTAATATAAACGTTCATCTGTCCGTCGGTTTGATCGATCATATCGCATGTCGCTTATTGTTATACAATATTTTGTGCTCGTCACGCGACTCTTTCATATAGTATTATATTTTTTATTCGATTTTGACGGCCTTCATACAATCATCATGCAATTAATCATATCGTGATGACGACGTGAATCAGCAAAGAGCAAGTTTTTAAATAAGTATACCAAGATGTTCAAAGTCCTAATGTCACCTCTTTAAAATACATACGTATTTATATATTTCTGAAACTTATACATGTACATCTATATAAAATAACACGAGTTTATTATGCGAACAATTTTTTTTTATTATTTAACGCTTCTTTTCCAACGCGATATCCATTGATAGATCATCAGTCTCTGTAGTAGAAACGGCGCGCGGATTTACTGTCAGATTATGATGGGCTAACTTTTCGAGAAGTTTGACCGCCTGTGAGCCCTTGTAAACCTTCTTCTGGCTCGTGTCAATGCCAACGCCAACGAGATCGCCAGCTTCCTGGAACGCCTTGTCTGACAGATTAGACTGAAGGGACTCGTCCATGTACGGCGCCTGCAGCAGTACAACCTTCTCGATAGGTATCGAATCCTTGATGATCGATCCGGGCTTCGGCGTGGTAAATTTCTCCGTCTCGCAGGTGCGCTTACGCTTGTCCTCGTTTGTCATCGCCCAGTCGTAAAGGAGCTGTCGGAAGTCCCGAGCGGCGCTCGTCCCTTCAAACTTGTCATCATCGTACAACTTGTCATGGTTCTTCTCCAAGTAATGGGCCAGGCCGAGATCGACGAATCTGTCAATCATTCTTCGCTGATCGTCCGGTGATAAGCTTGCTTTCTCCTTTACATCTGCGAGCTCATGCTCATTGGTTTGTCGAGTTTTCTTGGGGCACATCGTTTTACAGGGTCTTGTACCTGGTGCATTGTGTACTTTCAAAATCCAATCTTTGAGCATTTTGAATTTCTATTGCGAATCATATCGGATGCATCTCAAATACAATATATCGCGAATGCGAAACGTCACGTTTGTATACCTATGCACTCTTCTTTCTGCCTCGGCACGCGACCTTTGCATGCATTTAGATTTGCTTGCACATCGTCTTCTCCAGGTCGAGCACCGGGTCTTACGCATTGAATCTTGCGACGTCTCACACCTTTCTTCCCATCACAGGCGTTACATTTACTCCATTGACTCACTCGCCATCTACATAATCGATCGACGATAGACAAGAATTTATTTGCTTTACGTCAGATTTATCGAGCCAACGCTAATGTGCGCGCAAAATGCTAGATCGATGTTTACGCGATAAGTTAACATTTTATTTATTAGCAAACGTATGCGAGCATAGATGTAGTATTACGTCATCGCGTTAAAAAAGTACTAATTGTAAGATCATTTGAACAGAGACTTCTTAATATTGTAAGAAATTTTTATTGCAATGTGTAATTGTTATTTAAACCGTTAAGCAGAGCAGATATATACATATGTACATATATGTAATATATTATATAATTTTCATAAAATGCAGTAAAATAAAATAAGAAGAAATAATTATAACTCATCAATGTGCAACAGCGGAATTTATCAATATTATAATCAGCAAAATATTAATAGATTCAAGTTTTATATAAAATATATTTTAAATAATTAATATTAATTTTAAATAATATATATTTTTAAAAATAATTAATAATAATAATTATTTTAAACAATTTTTCTTTACTTTATACATACATAATTTGGATATATTTGTTTTACAGATCATCATAGTGATTAACTTTTGCGCATCATACTGGTGAGTATTAATATATATATACATACATATTTTTTTATTTGAAATATATCTTATTTTGTTTTTAACTTAAATATTGTTATAAATCTAAATTATAAGGAAGGCGTAAAGAGCCATACGCGGATGTTTTCTACGTACATTTACAACGAAATTAAATTTTTGTTGGAAACAAAGCGTGCGCAAGACACGTATTATTCTCGGTGTACCACAACCAAGACTTTAAAAATTGAAATAATCTCTTACTTGAGATTTAATTTCAAAAACTCCTAACCCCCCTGCGGAAATAATTAAATAAATGCAAGAGAAAAATATAGATCCGAAAGTTGCTGAATCGGGCTTTTCTCTTGCATTTGTTTAATTATTTCCGCAGGGGGGTTAGGGGTTTTTGAAATTAAATCTCAAGTAAGAGATTATTTCAATTTTTAGAGTCATGTTTGGTACACCGAGAATAATACGTGCCTTGTTACGCATGCTTTGTTTCCAACGAAAATTTAGTTTCGTTGTAAATGTACGTAGAAAACATCCGCGAAACCATGGCTCTTTACGCCTTCCTTATGATTTATATTTATATTTATATTACAGAGCCGTTATTGAACCTTAGTTTGTTTAAATATTGTTGCTCCACTTAACGAATTATTCTATCAAGTTACGCATATATTTTGATCTACACTTTGACGAAATAATGTCTAGAACTTGTGACTTACTTTGCGGGACAAGGAGTTTCATTGCAAACGCGACTTTTTGCTTTCGGACGCGATAATCCCTCACAGAAATTAGGCGTCACTCGCCCACCTTGCTCTTCGATGCACGAAGGTTCGGATATCTATGCAAATCGATAACACGTACATCACATAAAAGCGATCGCATTTGCGGTCGCGTCGAGAGTATTTAATGTTATTGTGTTAATCACCATTGTGCCACCATCGCACTTAGCACTGCACTCTGACCACTCGACGAAATCCCACATATATTTGGGCGCATACGATATATTCATCGATTTTATATAGTATTTGTAATCTATTCCGGGATTGTCTCGAGGATTGAAGAACGCATACTAAAAGATTTGCAGCCGTTGCATGAATAAAAATTCATAAATATTTACTATTTTTTAACAACCTATCATTTAATATATATATATATATATATGGTAAAAATTACAAAATTTTAATTAAGTAATTATTGTTCGCAAATATGTAATCTTTTTGTTGCCTATATATTGTTTTGAACATTTATCATTAACCTATACATATCAATTAAGAGAAAAAAGCAGAAAAATAAAATAAAATGTTTATAGAGAGGTTTTATCGAAAGATATTTTACGAAAAATAAATTTAGTCTAAAAACATGCTCACACGAGATTTTTGATCAAATTATTCGCGCAAGACCAATTTATCCTGTGTACGATATTCGTACGTTGAAAAATAAACAAAATAGCATACTTGTATTACAATATCTTCGGATATCGGACCTTTCATTTCCACTACTTCCTTGTTCGGCTCCGGATGCGTGTAGATAATCATCGTTCCAGCGCACTCGTAATCTCCGCTTTTAAACTCGCGACTACGTCATAAAAGTGTATGCAATAAACACACGCATGAAAAACACGTTACGTGTTTATCATTATTACAAAATGTATTTATGAGTATCAATTTTCCGGAAGTTTGTATATATGCATATATATATATATGTGTGTGTGTGTTTGTGCTAAATAAACACTATAAATTAAAAAGAAAAGAGACGAAAAAGAGGAACAACTATCTCGCGCGCGAAACTTTGCGGAAGCTCACTTGTCTCCATTGATGCAATACGTTTTATCCTTTTCGAGTTTCACGGCCAGTATATTCTCGCTGGGTCTTCTCTCGGAAATCTCTACACTGCGAGCTCCTTTTGGTATTGTTACGATCTTCGTATAAGCTACAACGAGAGACGTACGATATATCGTAGAGAAGAAAGTGACTCAATTCCGTATAGCAAATTGCGCGGACAATCTAAAAATTTACCGCCTTGTGACACTGTTTCAATGAATTCGCCCTGCACCTGTTTGCATTTCGTTCCATCGCCTTTACAAATGCCGCATTTATCCTCAATTGCGTCCGAATCTATCACCCAATCACATCCGACTTTCTATAGTGCGAAAATTTGTGTTATAAATATTTATCATATAGAAAAATGCCATATCATGCTATTTGACATTTTCTTGTGTATGATAAGAATTGTAACATAATTTTTTCTTTTTTAAAATGATAGTTTGTAGAGAGATTTTTTCTTTTTTTTATATAAAAAAGTAATACTTGATCTACTTTATTGTTATAATATTTGTAATTTCTATTATATTAAGTCTTTGATTATTTAAATCTACTGTGATAAATTACATCTAGTATTTATGTAGGTATAGGTACTGTTAATTAATGGTAGATTACAAGCCATGAACAAAACAATTACAAACACGCATGTAATAAATACCAAGAGGCTTACCACTAAATTTAATTATGCTGAAACAACGCAAAGGTTGTCATGAAAATATTTAACACGCTGTTAGTAGTTATCGTGAGTGCATTGTTAATTTGATTACATACATATATGTTTATGTTTTATGTTGCAAACATGTAATATTTGAAAACAATTTCTGTGAAGTGAGAAATTTTTTTCGGGTATTTTTCGAATTTTTTTTAGAATATATTTCACAAAATCAAGAGGGCTGAAAGCTATAGAAAAGCATAAATATTTACGAAATTACAAGAGCTTCTAGACATTTTCAATTGAATATTTATGAATGTATATTAAGGGGATCCCTCAGCTAATGATGAACACCGACAAAATAGCAGCACACATATCCAAAACATATGCATGTATACACAAACGCACGCACACATACGTATGAATCGTATTTCTAATCGTGTCCTCTAATCCCAGGGAATGTGCATTTTTATTTGTACAAAGTGCATATGTTTTATATAAAGCACATATTATGATGAGGTTGACAGTTCGTTACAGACGTTGCACTTTGTACGAATAAAAATGCACATTTCCTGGGATTAGAGAACACGAAAGACAGCATTGTTATCCTTTAAACTTAGATTAGAAGTCTAATAAAACTATATACGATTCATACGTATGTGTGCGTGCGTTTGCGTATACGTGCATATGTTTTGGATATGTGTGCTGCCATTTTGTCGGTGTTCGTCATTTGCTGAGGGATCCCCTCAATGTAGATATCTTTAAAAACCTGCAAAAAAAGCATATAAGAAAAATAAAAGAGATTTCGACATTTCTGTCGCTGAAGAATTTTATCGGGTCAGCGCAAATAGCATAGATTTCTCGACCAAACGACTTTACTCCGAAAAGTTACGATTTCACACCCTGCACGTTCCGGAGATGCACATGTAATTGGTCCCAGCTTTGCAGGGTGTCGAATCGTTCGCTATCGGCGAGATCTTCACGTATGTGTTCTTCTCGTTGATGCAGTAGAGCGCGCAGGGTTCTAATTTCGAGTCCATGTACGGCTTCCATTGATGGAGCCCGTCCGTCAGTATCTCTTCGTTGTCGTGTTCCGAGCACTGTACCGCGCGGTACGGCGGTTTCATCGGGTCACAGGGCTGTGTAATTTAGTGCGCAGAAACGTTACGACGAATATGTGACGGAATTCCATGTGGAACAGCATACGGGAAAATTGCGACAGCGTAGAGAATCGTCGCGCGAGTATAAAAAGAATTAAAACATTTTGGCAAACTCCATTACGGAGAAGCTCGAGCTAATGATAGTTTTTTTCCTCCTTTCTCTCTGTCTCTTCCTCTTTCCTTCTCAAACTAAATTTGTGTCAGCACGTTAACATTGCCTTTCGCATATCTCACTGTTAGGAAACGTAAAAATGCTATACACGCGTGACGACGCAATGCTGTCAGCCATCTCACCGCGATAATCAGAATAAAATAGAGACACCCCAGCATCATCTCTCGCGCGAGCATACGTAGCGCACGAAATTTGTAATTCGACCAGGATAGTGTCGTGCCGGAGTATCGCGATGAGGTGAGAAAACCTAAAGTGTTGAAACTCGCGCGCGAGATAATAATGGCTTAGGAGGAGCAACGAAAGATGGATGCAATTTACCGTGGTGTTGCAAGTGAAAAGCCTCTTTCTCTCGCCGATGCAGTATCTGCCGCTGTTCGCCGGTACCGGCCGGTCGCACTCCCTCTCGGAATATTTGAGACCACCGCCGCAAGTTCTGCTGCAGGAACCCATGGGACCCCAGTCGCCCCATCCGCCGTGAACCGCGGCCGGACGAGTGCCCATGTCCACGCATTTCTTATGTATGCACCACTGGATTTCGCGCGCACGTGCGCGCACACATATAGCGCACACACAATACATACACATATAGCTTACTCTTTATATTACCTTTGTCCCGCGGGTTAGAAGAATGCAATATGTCTCGCGGGCTACTCTCCGCCTCGCGCGAATACCAATTTCCAGCGCGGTGAGTCGCGCGAAGTTTCCTGACACTTCAATTTATTTCCCCGGCGCGATTAAATCTACGTTCGCCGCTCTCGCGAGCGCGCGCCGAAGGCGACGAAATCTACATCCGCGAGGAGCGACGCGCGCGAGAAAGGCGCGCCGTTTAATAAATCTCACCGATGCGGATGAGGGGGAGAGAGACGGAGAGAAACGTGTCCCTTTTATATTCCCGCTACGTTTCCGACGGCGTTCCGGGACGCGCGGATCGCGCCTCGCAAATGGCTTTCGACGCGATCGCCATTTACGCTCGCGTTCGTTTAATAATTGATGTCACCTCGCAGCGACGTATTATTTATGTCGCCGGCAATATCTGCGGATGCATAAACAACGACGCTAAGCGACTGCTAAATAATCCGCGCTGGGAATATATTTCGCCGGGGAAACAGGTTCTACGTAAGCTGCCGCGCGCGCACCTTGTTCTCACCGCACTTCGTACCGTCAGCCTGTGGCGTCCCTAAGGAGTAGCAGCTCGTGTTGGTCAAGCACCACAGAGTCTCGCAGCCACTCGTCTGAAATATACATATGGTAGCAAAGAGCCCTGGCTAATGAGATTAATCTTAAGGAACTAGATTGAGATGGAGCAACTTACGACGGTATCATCATCATTGTTTGTATAGAAACGTTACACTACCGAAAGCTAATTAATATCGATATATAGAAATAAAAATGTACGCGACATGATCTCGGAATTATATCATCTCCAATTGAAGTAAAATGTTAAAATAACAAATGGGATGTAATTAAAAATGCCTAGCCTCGTTCAAAGAATCACTTGTAAAAACAAAAGCTGGAAACTTTGTCCAATTTATTCGGGCAATTAATATTTCATCGAAAGCAATGCAAAAGATAATTCGATAATTGAATATTATTGTTCGAGGAAATGTGTAATAAATGATTGATAAAAGCCGTTCCATTTCCAACAAGCAAGTGATGAATATATGAAACGCGGAATATATGTATATAATAAATAATTGATGTGACAGTGAAATTATCGACTTATAAAGAAAAATTTGAATTTCGCTGAATAGAAATTTGCAACTTGCATTAATTGGATCGAAAATGCTGAAATGCGGAAGTTGTATGAAATCTATTAAAATTTTACATGAGATTGCGGGCACACTTTCGAGCCAGGGAATAGCATGTCACATTGGAAGTTGGCGTCGTACATTGCACCCGGCAACATGTTCGGATACTTTAATTTTTCCGGGGGATTTCTTGGATTGTCGATCAAACATTCACCCAATCCGCTCCTTATTCATAAAAAAGTATCATAAAATTACTTCTAATTATTATTCTATTTTCAGTATTGTATGAGTATATATATATACAATAATGGTCGTTTTCATAAATAAATTTTAGAATTTTTGCTCTTGATATTTGACATTAATAAAAAATGCAGAAAGAATTAAACTCTTGTTTTTAAAAAAGGTTATTAATTCTATTGCAATTTAATAACTTATAAAATGATTAATTGATAAAATCTACGAGAAATATGTAGAAAGAGAGGAATAATATTTTGATCAATCAGAGTATTACATATATTTATAATGGAAAAATATTTTCACAGGATTATGTTGAGCAATATATATGATGTTGTACGATGCATTTGCATAAAACTGCATATCATTACATAATTAAAAACGGCCATTATTTATGTGCAAACTTGATTTACTCGAGAAAAGCTGTTATAAATTTCCTACTGCAACTCGACCATCTAATGGTATATAGAACGACGATAGGGGACATAATAAAGTAGCTATCATCCGTGTCCATTGATGGGCATCCGCTGGTCTGGGGCTCATCGTGAGAACAACCCATTCTATAAATTTAAATGCTGTATAAAATCACGTTTTTATTTAACTAGATTAGAAGTTTTCGTGTAAGTTAAAACATAGAAAAATGTTTAAACTTTGCATTTTGTTTTGCGTCTCACTAAAAATTTTCTCTGTATCTCTTCTAAGATTTTTAAAAAATTCTGCACTTAAATCATTTTTTAAATTTCTGTATACACACATAATTGTGATTGAAATGCATGATAGATACAGTACACGTGACCAACTTCGTGGGCAACCACGACGCCAAGCAAAAGTCCACTGTCTTCATTGATGCAAGCAGCCTTTGCCGAGTCGCAGGCCGCAGCGACATGAGCGAGACCCATCAATTCACAATTTGTTCCCTCCGAGCAAATGTCGTATCTGAGAATACACGCGAATTGCAACGCGATGTACGTACAACAATTAAATCGATGCCTATACAAATTACCTTGTAATCAATACTGCGATATCATAATGATTAGGATGCGTATCATCCTTTGGATTCATCTTTTCTGCCCATTTCGCGAAACTTTCCAACGTATTCTCGGCAGCTGGACTAATAAGCAAATCTATCTACGAGCACAGCATCGAGTGTCGATAAATCGGATATCAATGTTAAACATAATCGAATGTTGCTCTTAATTAAAAGGAGATATGTAATATTTAAAAAGAAATTGAATAAGATATTAAATTTGGGGTTTATAGATTGACGAGCTTAAATAATTTTTTAAACAAGTAACTAAGACATCAATAATATTTTCTGTGCTTCTCTCTTTCTCCCTCCTTTTTCTAATCACATCATTTAATTTTTACAATAATAAGAATATTAACTCGGCTCTTTAATTTTTAAAAACACGATTTACACTTTATTCCTCTCAGCCATAGAGCCACACGCGATGTTATTGCGATAATTAAGAAAGAAAATTTGGAAAGTTCGTATCTGGGATACAAGGACCCAGAAATGTACAACAAACATCAGTACAAGAGAGGAGAATATCAACATATCGTGGTCGCCAGATGGTAACACAATTGCTGTTGGAAATAAGGAAGATTTAGTAATCTTCATCGATGCCCGGGTGATGAAGATACGCGCAGAGGAGCAACTTTGAAGTGAACGAGATTTCGTGGAACAAGGACTCAGACACATTCTACCTGACGAATGGTCAAGGTTGCGTGCACATTCTTAGTTATCCCGAGCTGGAATTGTTGCACGTAATCAAAGCGCATCCTGGTACGTGTATCTGCATTAAGTTCGACCCGACTGGCCACACTGGTATTTTGCCACCGGATCCGCAGACGCCCTGGTCTCTCTGTGGGACGCCGATGAACTCTGTTGCTTGAGGACATTTTCGCGGTTGGAGTGGCCAGTGCGCACTATTTCTTCCTCGTTTGATGGACAATTGTTGGCGACGGCGTCCGAAAACTTAGTTATAGACATCGGCGAGGTGGAGACTGGTGAAAAGATCGCCGACGTCCCGGTATATAGAAATTAAAAACACGATCTACACTTCATTCCTCCAGGGCGTCTGCGGATCCGGTGACAAAATACCGGCTAGTCGGATCGAACTCAATGCAGATACACGTACCAGGATGCGCTTTGATTACGTGCAACAATTCCAGCTCGGGATAACTAAGAATGTGCACGCAACCTTGACCATTCGTCAGGTAGAATGTGTCTGAGTCCTTGTTCCACGAAATCTCGTTTACTTCAAAGTTAAACTGCTCCTCTGCGCGTATCTTCATCACCCGGGCATCGATGAAGGTTACTAAATCTTCCTTATTTCCAACAGCAATTGTGTTACCATCTGGCGACCACGATATGTTGATATTCTCCCCTCTTGTACTGATGTTCGCTGTACATTTCTGGGTCCTTGTATCCCAGATACGAACTTTCCAAATTTTCTTTCTTAATTATCGCAATAACATCGCGTGTGGCTCTATGGCTGAGAGGAATAAAGTGTAGATCGTGTATTTAATTTTTATCTTATATTAACGTTACCTCCTCTTTTTCCTTCTCCAAGTATATCATGCGTACTAAAACGACGTCTATTTGATTTCCCACGGAACTGTCATGATAAAAATCAGACACCATATTCATGATCGTTAAGAGATATTGTTCGTAATCGGTGTTATTATGGAAATCAAGAAATCTCCGATCGGCGATTAATCCAATTTCTATATAACGATGTACACTGTGCGTGCCCGCAGATATTGTGATGTCACGCTTTGCACCGAGAGAATTATTTTCCATTAGCTGCATTTGCCTTTTAGCTAACTGTTCCGCCCACGCAGATTCCCAGTTGTCTATTAAAACGGGAATGAGCTTTCACAAACTACGCGCTATTATTTGTCACTTGTTCGAAACTATGCGCAATCCTCTCGCGTTACGCTACATAATAAATGTCTATGCGACATGGTTTCGGAATTATATCATCTCAAGTTGAAGTAAAATGTTAAAATAATAAATAGGATATAGCTAACAAGCCTAGCCTCGTTCAAAAAAATTACTTGTAAGAACAAAAATTGGAAATGAGAATGGGGATAATGTTTGTAAAGATACCAACCACTAGTTCCACAATATCTTTTCGATATAGCATCGGTTTGCCCCTTTCTCTCGTGTGGAGCATCTCGTTTGTAAGCTACGTGAATGTGCTGTCCGTCCGCGTCGGGTTCAGCCTGATACACTGGCTCGATGAAGTACCGTCCATGATTAGTTTGCACGTAACCGGCCTGCGCGCGAGAGGTGTGTCACGTTGTCGATAATAACGATAGAAAATAAAATATCGACATTTACGACATGACATATTAGTTGATTGATATAAAATTGCTATTTTGTAAAATTCTAAACGCTATAGGTATGTTAAAGATTAGCACCTTTATAATATAATTAGCGTATAAAATTCTATATCTACATATATATATATATATATATATATATATATATATATATATATATATGTATATATTTTAAATGCTATCCTCCCTACTTTCGTTCCATCATACACTGCATAAAATTATTCAAATTCAAATTTATAAGTAATTGAATTAATAATAGATTCTATCTACTTAGTCACATTAATTTTCAATATTTCGTATCACACATTGCACATTAAAATTCATAAGTAATGAAATTAATACAAGACTCCGCGTTTGATCGCGTTCTACATTTCGATATAGATTATAAATTAAATGAGATAAAATTTTTGAATCTCCGACATTAAAATATCTTTAATATGATATATATTATAATACATATCTCGAAGATTATATAGAAACGAATAAATCTGATGATGCCAATATCATTGACATTAATGTTAAAATGAAAAAGGCCAAACGTGTCATACTTTCGTGACATTTCGGCTGTTCAATTTTAAAATGTTTACTAAAATTTAACATTTAAATCATTTACGAATGTTAATGTTTACATTTTACATCAATCGCGTGATTTCATGCGACCAGCAAAAAATCGTAGATGGCAATCGCATTCCCTCGATATGCGTCGCGACTTTGCGTTTAATGGGATCAATTAGACGCTCGACCCGTTTCACCCAGCTTGCAGTTTATTTGCACGGTAATCATTTGCCTCTGAAGATAACGAGTGATGGCGGAAAACTATTTTTGAGATTTTTAAGAATATCGTAACATGTTTATCGTTTCAAATATATATATATATATATATATATATATATATATATATTGAGAAAAATATCGAAGTTGCATACAACAATAATTTTGATAAATTCAATTTTTTCATTTACGTAATTGAGACTTCGTAATTCATAAAAAAAACTATGCGAGAAACAAAGGATTGATAGAGAGAGCATAAACCACATTCATATAGCTGTCACGTGATTCTTACAAATTTGTTCGTTCTATTTTTATCACTATCCGGGAAAAGCTACGTCACGTAGTCAAACCAGCGATGCAGTCTGACTGAAGTGCACCACAACACTGCGTTTCTGTTGCGTCTATTAAGTGTCGGTGTGTTACGCAGCGCACTTAGAAGACCGATAGAGTCTTTTATTACACACTTAGAATCAGATGCATTGATATATATGCATTTGCTTAAAAGGAATTGCATTAATCCCTGTAATCATTTATCGCATATATATATCAATCTTTATATATTTTTATCACTCTTAGAATAGACGTACTCGCAAAGTTCTAAGGAATCAAAATTTGCCAAATTCTTATAATGATAAAAATATAAAAAATATGTGTTATATTCGTCAATTTCGAAATCCAGACTCGCTAAAATAATATCGCGTCCTTCTTCATATAACCGTCGGATGTTCTATATGTTTAAAGATGTGATGTGTTACCAAAATAGCTTCTAGCATCGTTTATTGCGACGTTTTATAAATTGAAATTATATCACGAACTTTATTCAAATTCGCGGATATTTAATTCTGTTATAATTGTGCGATAACATAATAAATATATGAAGAATGTTATAATTCTAAAAATGTCACATTTTAATATGTGTATATATGTATGTATAAATATCATCAAATTTCGGCGGGATTCAGAGACTTTCCTGTGCAACTCTTTCGTCTTCTGTAATATCTATTCCACTACAATCACAATTCTCCTCTCGCTTCGTTAACATTAATCTCCCGAAGGAATCCGTGGAATGCATTATGTGCACCAACCACATCCTTGCAGTCACTTCTCTCGAAATTCTATTCTATCTCCAGTAGCACTCATCAAAATTAATCATAATCCGTGCGCAAAGAGATAAAAAAATCTGACTCAAATATCAACGGATCTTAATTGGCTAAATTAATGTTTTAACGAATAATCAATTATGCAATTATATATCAAATATACCTAAAGAAACTAATTAATTAAAGTACAACCGTAAATCCCTAAAAAAAATTGAAGACCTTCTATGAAAAAGACACTCCAATACCGTATTCTATATCAACTCGGCAAAAAAACACAAATGTGCCTGCAATTCTTTCCTCGGTTCGTTAACACCGAGGTTCCCGAAGGGGAGGATATAACGCGGAACGCGGATATATACATATATTATACTAACCACACCGTCGCACAAAGACAGAGCCGCCCTGGAATTGTCGTGGCCTCGAATGGTGCCGCGATAGTGACACTGCCGATCGGACGCCCTCCTGAATCTCAAACCCTCATCAAGATTAGTGCTGATTCCGGCTCCTCGTGTCTCTACCACCATGTCAGGCGAGATGAATTCATGGTACGGGCTGAGTTCCACGTGGTGATCGATCCCGTTGAAGGGTAGCACCAGGTGCAATTTATCGATCGCCCCGAGGAATCGTTTGTCCCGCCCGCTAATCTCTTGGCGGTTATAGAAATTTGGCAGAGAATATGTGCTGAAGCTACCATCGTCAGATACTCGTCTCGGTATCAGAAGCTCCGGACCGTGAATGTCTCTGGTATACCTGAATAGTTCGTTCGAAACGCATAGTCATCGACGACGAGGAGGCGTGATAATTTATATAATTTTCAATGCTCTACGATTATACATAAATATTTATTTTTTGTTTCGAAAGATTGTTAGACACTCATTTTACATCATAACTGTCATTCCAGATTTGATGACAGAATCAATCTCAGGTTTTACTACGGCGAAATTAGTGCCGATTGCAAAATGTCAATACACTTACCTACCATGGTACACATTTCCTGGCGCATTGGCGTATTTTTCGAGTATACTGCCATCGGTAATCACAGTGAAAAGCGTGAAAAATATCACGAGTATGATCATTATAATTGGTTTGCTCTAAATTGGCCTTAATGTCTGAAGTTACCGGATATCAACGAACAACGTAGAAACGAAATTATTTTGAACGAAACATATATCCAGTTACACTGTATATACAGTGCAAATAATTTACTTATGGAAACGCAAACAATTTATTTATGTATTGATTTAATTAACAGCCTCAATGACAAAAAGAGCAATGATACAAATATATATACATACATACATATATATATTTATATATTGTAGATAAAACATTTACAATTATTTAATATCCTGATAAAATACTGTCGCATAAATAATTGTTATAATGAGAAAGTTTGAGAAAATTAGAGAGAAAGAGAGAATATGTATGTGGCATGTTAAATGAGATATTAATTTACCATAAAAATAGATAATTAATTTAATTAGAGTCTATGTAAACAAAAAGATCATAATTTGCATTATAAAGTTATATTACAAATTAAACTTATTGAATTATAAGTCAAAACTAATAAAATATAATAAATCATTTTAAAATGGTAATAGATTTAATTATGTGTAATATGAATCTCACATAATGAAAACACAAACATTTCTGTGATTTATTAATACTATCAATTTTCATATTTTTATGACGTATAAAATTTATAAAAATAAATAAGATTAATAAAAAATTGACATTTTAATAGCATCCAAATTTGATTCCTTATTTTTTGTTCAGATATCGAGAAAGTCATCTTTGATTTTCCGGTATCTTTGATATCGCATACTCGTTATGTCATCCATCCAGATTCCTTATTCGACAAACTCCCTCGTACATGACCACATTATCGGAAAACGGAACATAAAGCAACAGACGAATTGAAACCTGAAAATTCGCGCGAACGATTCCGTACGACGTTTAGATTTCACAGAAGGGTGAGCCGCATTTAAAGTTAGAAGCGACGTTATATCATGCACGGATGTTATCATTCGCATTATCGACAACGACGTTCACTCAATTTTACGCTTAGCTTGCAATAACAGCATTTTGCATACACTTGTTGCACCTGACTCAATGCCAACGATAGGGAGAAAAAAGCCAAAAGTATTGCTGACATGAAAGAACGATTCCTTTAAAAAGTCTCCAAATAAAAAAACACAGATGAGATGATGATATGAAAATATAAAAAAATAGATAAATAAATTTCAGTATTATATATATATATATATATATATATATACATGCATTTAGTAATATTTTTAATATCAATATTTTATTACACGTAATTTTGAAATTAAATTATTTAATTATATATTCAAGCTATTACTACGAACAAATATTTAAAAAATTATTTTTAATTAATAGCAAGAATATATTAAAAGAATTATAAAAAACAATAAATTACGTTTCTCAATTCGCTCACTTGATTTAACGGATATATGTGTGTGCACGTCTGCGTATGACTATATTCAATCGGATCAAATATGGACTGAATCAGCCTCTTACCGGGACCGGCTTTATAGTTAAATCTTAGTTTATTGTTCAATCACGTCAAACGCGTGAGTAAGAATAATCGATGCTTTGTTATACTTTAAAGCTCGAGGACAGTAAATCAAAACGGCTTGTTCGGCCGTCGCTCCTCTACCTGTGCACGAATCGGCAAGAATGGCGCATAGATAATCGATGACTTTGCATATAAAACATAACATCATAAATTTCCGGGCCAAAGAGAGAGTAAGTTCGATGAATAAATTAAACAACGCGGAGCCAACCAGCTAGAATCAGCGGCGCCATCGATCAACGATCGCAACAGTTTCCCAGTGAAGACAATGAATAAATTACAGGATGATATCCTACAATCAACAGCATCTATTAACAACGTGGACGTTAAAAATTCGTCCGAACGGACCAATCGATCTGTTGTATAAAGCGGCTGTTTGCAAAATGAACGATTTATGGCAGATTTGTTTTTGCATTTCAGAATACAACCAAGATTAAGCATATTAGGATTAACATCTATATAACTTTTAACTATTCTTTATATTAGAGATTTTTTATGCAATGTATAAAGTTACATAGTGCACAAAAAGTTATATATTATATATTGTTATATATTTAATTTTTAATCGTTATAATATTCGCTTGTTTCATCTTTCATTTTTCGTTATTATCGATTATACGCATGGGTAATCTCCTCGCGTACACCTTAATAAGAGCCGTGTAGCCAGCTTCGGAATGTAAATATATAGTATATTCCTCTTTTCCCTTTCTCTGTCATTTCGCAGTGTCAAAACCCTGCGGATATACTCATTCACAGATAAACGGCGCGGATGGAAAGTTGCGGGTGGTCTTTTCGCGCTCATCATTCCGGCTGTCGATGACAACCGGTCGTTGGTCGGTCGGATAATTAAAGACCTACCTGCGAGCGCAAGAAGGGGAAAGAGGGAACGGTGCTAAATTACCGATGTCTAGGGATGATGCCATGCGAAGGCACCCTGAGGCGACGCGACGGACCCCGTCGGCGCGACGTCATAGCTGGTGGCAGTGAGACGGAAAACGCGCATCGGCGTGTCGGCGTATCGAAAGCCAGGGCCGGTTATTCGTTTTACAAGCGCGTACCACATATCGGCGACGTTAGGTGATCAACGGCGAACGCGCGCGAAGCGTAAACGGATGAGAGAGAAAAATAAATAGAGAGGAGAGACTTGTCTCACCGTTATTTACAGTCTTCGCTCGTGGATTTTGCATAAGCGGCTCGACGAGCGAGAAAGAGAGAGATTAGGGTGTCCCGACGAGAGACGAGAGCTTCCTTCCTCTCAGAATCCCGCCTAATTCCTGTTTATATGACATCGGGGCGCGGTCGAGCGCGACATGGAAAGGGAGTTGGAGAGAGAGTCGCTCTAGTTTTCTTATATGTAGTTTAAATGGCGTTTGTGACAAGGTAACATTTTTAGTAGTACTTGCGTTTATTTTTGCAATTGTTATTCCAACTTTTTTCTCGCCGTGATTAATTATGATGCATTCATTTTCAAAATTATCGATGATCGCTCACGCTTTTTCCGTCAAAATTCCGACAAATTCAAATTAGTATAATTACATGGCGCTTTGCATACTGATAAATATCAGCAAATATTCCACGCATCATGCACACGAATAAAGATTCAATACATTTTAACTGATACGCTACGACTTAATCGAATGTAAATGAGTTAATTCAACTTTACGACCGATCATTTGTCATATACGCGAAGGAATGGAGAGTCTCTGGCATGCGGAGCTAAGTTTTACCGGGGCGGACAAAAACACGACATCCGCCGTGAATATAGAGCAAGCGATCTGCGATCTCTGTACTCTCCAAGTTCACCAGCAAGATCGAGACCCCACTTTGCCGGAGAGATGGTACCTACAAAACGCGAGCAACAAAATCAGCACTCGCAGAGCAGCACGCCTCCCGTCTCCTTATTCCGAGACCATAACCTCATGAATAATACGACGAAGCCGCGATACCATCGAACCACCGGGTATAAGCGCCGTAGAAATCGCAGAGACGATGCTAATTAATTAATCTGACGCGATGGTGGCTTTCGCGGGGATCAGTCAAGATTTATCGCTTATCCGCGAAATTGATTCAACACTTTGTTTGAGAATCGTCAATGGATTTCGACACCGATGATCGTGTATCATTAAAACAAGACGTCGTCGCGACAGTCGCGCTTGTGGTAGGCTTGTATACGCTAATAAAGTCATCGCAGTTCTATCGAAAGCAGCAGTCAACGTATTGTTGAAACTCCATGACACAATTCCGTAACGATGACAACAAGTCGGCGCAAGTTTGCATCCCGTCATTGTCGAGATCCCGGGGCCGGAAATTAATTGTCCGCAAAAGATATATGACTTCGGCAACGACTTTCTTGATAATAAGCAGGTAGCTGCCAGCTATTCGCACGTCCTACGAACTCGCGGTCGCGTGGGACGGTCATTCGTGGATTTTAGAATCGATACGACCTTCGCAACAGCTACTAACAAGCAAGATCAAGCGTAGCGCCGATAATGCGATATCTATGCGCGCAAATTGATAATTATACCAAGGAGGCATAAAAAAGGAGTGAAAAGTAGTGAAAGTATTTTCCAACATACATAGCTCTCGCTACATTGAACTTCAAAGTAAAAGATAAAAGATAAGAATTCTCAAGATCGACTTTCGTAATATCCTATATGCACACTTCTTCTTCTTCTTCTTTTTTTTTTCATAAAATACGTACACAAGAGTTGCGTCAATTACTTAAGATATCTTTGCCACTCGTATCTATGAGATATATTTTTATTACTAATGATGCATCTTGCTAAATTCACTCGTCTATTAAAAATACGTATAAATGTATATTGAATGAAATGTATTTTCTTTGTCAGTTTCTGCTTCATAAAGTACCAGTCTGCCTATCCTGCCGTACTCATCGAGTGCTCGTAAAGAAACTATCTCTTTGAAGCGCAAAGGCACGGTTTGTTGCGCATTTTGGCGTTCCTTAGCGGGAGATTGCTCTTTGGCAACGCTTTCGTATATAATCCCGCCGACATCGCCGGCCTCTCTTCGATGCTGTACACGTGCGATCCCACCTCGCTTCCCATTTCGGCATTACACGTCGGAGCTCCTTTGCGCGTGGGATGCCGATGGGCTCGATTTCGGTCGAGCGAACTCAATGATCAGAGATACAATCCACGGGAGAGTATCTCTCGGGACCGCTTGCGAAATCGGAACGAATACCTCCGCGAGAACGAGACGAGAACGAGACGAGAGGGTGCGAGGGAAGGGGAAGGAAACGGCGGATCTCGAAAGAATTAAGAATGAACGTAACGATAAATTTATCACTGTCTGAGGAAGAAAGGAATAGCCGACGCTGCATACATATTAGAGTATCGGATCGGGAATGGAAACGCCTGTCAAGTAAGATAGACGCGATTTTGCGATATCATGCTTCGTGTCTTTTCTTCTCATGTGCTTTGCTCCAATCCCGATCCGTCGATTAAATATATACGCAGGATGTGAGAGTAAAATTGAATACGGGGGCGTAAAATAATTTCGTGAAAGATGTACGTCGATAGATCCAATAATCGTGAAAAAGGGTTGAAAAAAATAAAAGTATCTTCTTACAGACGTGTGAACATTTTTTTTTACAGACATCAATTATCCGTATTATATATTTCTTATCTCTCTACTCCATTAAATCTTCTGTTGGATCGATTTTTACCGGAGAAAAAAAAAAAATTAATCCGAGCATTTTTCTTCCGAAAACTGCAGCAAAGTTGGATTTGCGAGCCGATGGTAAAATTAATTTCACTGAGATCTCTATCTTTCACAACCGCGTGCTCCGACTGCTGCACTTTTTTCTTTATCGTCGGGCGTCTGGAAAAAGTATTACCGGCAGTATCGGCTTAATGGTTCCGTCGAGAGGATAAAACGGTATATCGTGCAATTAATCCGAAAGGATCGGCGGAGCGTGTCATAAGAGCTCGTAAACCCAGGAAGCATTTTCTCGCGTGTCTTCTGATGTTAGAACGAAGCGCTAATAAAAGAGATATGGAAGGGAATTGCGCCGCTAGGCCAATAGTCCGAGTGATTGATCTCGACAAACGTTAAAATTGAAGCGCAACGCAAGCCCGACTCTCTCTTTCTCTCTATTTGAGCGATATGTGATGAGAAGACACCCATGAATGGCACGGAATATAAGACATTCAATAAATACCATTATAATTCTATTGATCTCCTCGCTCGCTGAAGAAATCAACACATTCCCATCCATGCTGGGTACAGTCCATTCCGTGACCATTCGATTCGAGAACGAGTACGTACACCACTTCGTAGGCTCTCGTAAAATCAGGAAGAATCCTCTCGGAGAGATTCACGCGAGAAGAGTCGCTCGTGGAACGGAGAAGGAGCCGCTAGAAACGAGCGAGAGAAGTAGAGGGAGACGACAAGGCGGACGGAAGGCGACCGAAGGAGAGAGGCGTACAGAAAACGGGTCCACGGCTGGGTGGAGGAACTAGTCTCACCTAGTAGATCGCCCTGTCGCGGTGTATGCTTTCGCGGGCGGCCGACAGACGCGAACGAGAGTAGGAGGAGGGAACGTGAGTTCCCTTCTATACGCAACGCGAGAGAGAGGAGACGGAAAAAAAAGAGAGGCGAGAGAGCACGCACACGTATATACCGCGAGAGTGTATGCGTGCGCGTTCGTGTATGTACGATATATGCATATGATCGTTGCACAGATGTGTGCGCGCCAGGAGGAAACGCACGTACGTGCAGAAGAAGTCGAGAAAGAGAAAAGGAAAGAGAGGACAACACGGGGGGAAAGACGGAGATGAAGTGAGAAAGAGAGAAGCGAGGGAGGCAGGGAGACGGACCCGTGTGTATGTACCACCAGAAGAGTGTACCAGGCTACTAGTGTTGTGACGGCGATCGTGCCCACGACTTCTCCGGCGGGCCGCGTTGCTCTATCCGTCTATCTTCCTCCTCGTCGTGACCTCCCTGATCTCCGGCATCACGTCGAGTTCCCTCTTCTCACCCTCGTGGGACCCCCACTGGTATCTTCTTTCTCGTTGGGAGCGAGACCCCTACTCTACCCTCAATCTCTTCTCTTCTCTTTAATCCTTAGACTCCTCTCTGTCACATTTCCTTTCTCTTCTCTCTCCGGTGAGATTCCTCTACTTCCGGCCGAAAGGTGAAGACTCGAAGGAAACGAGCCAGTGCATGTCGTCGCAACCGGAGATATATATGTATATACATATACCGTCCAAGTGTCGTCGTAAAGTGCGCGCGTGATCAAGCTTGGTGTCCACGCGCGCGTACAAGCGTGCAGGTGCTCCGGAAACACCCGCCACGTGCTACAGACGATGTCATCGCCGTTGGGTATGTGACTTGCATCGCGGTATGGCGATTTCCATCATTTTTACGACCGGCAAACGTCGACCGCGCGACGCGAAATATCCTACGCGAATGACATATTATGTGGACCTTATACGACTTCGACCTGACGAGCCGAGTTACAACGTAGCCACGTGTTCGCGCCGCGTCCGCCTCGCGCGCAGAATTCCTAAGTTTATCTCCGCGATTCGTGTCATATCCACAACGGATTGTCGATGCAGAAACGCGAGTCGCCGATAAAGGTGCTAGATCACGTCAGACTGACGCCTTCACTGCCTCTTTATAGTTACTGCATATCTAATTTCATTGATTGATTTGTAAAAGAGAAATGAACGCGTTCAGTTCTTTTTACTCCAAAATATGCATTTTTTTCACAGTTAAGGAAATCGTTATCGCTGTAATCACTTCAAGTAAATAAGTAAAATTTATTTCGTAAAGATGAATGACAATAAACGATCCATTCTTTCTTGCTTCTAAAGATGTAGACGATTAAAAGGTACATTAACCGCGCAGCACGGATGCTCGAGTGAATCCATTCAAAAAGTAACAGATTTCCAAGTTCGCCTTTTTTACAAGATCGTCTAATTTGCTACGCGGAAGAATGTCAGCGTCGTTAACGGCCTCGTTTATATCTCGCGCCAGACGAGGGAATAAAAATTGTGCGGAACCGTAGACGGCGAGCTTTTCTTAGTGAGATGGAGGGCCTTTCTTCCGGTCGCGAATTTCATCGCGACGCGCCAAAGTATCGCGCGAAAAAATAACGCCGTCCATAAATCTCCGACGAAGAATTACGTAAACGACGTCTATCTTAAATCACGTTTGCACGTCCGCTCATAATAAACGACTGCGAATTTTCCGACGGGAAAATCCGCGCAACGCGAATTATATTCCTCGACAGTGCAGGCCTTCTATTAAGAGGACGTTTCGAGTGAATCGCTAATTTATTTGCAATATATATAACGAGCATTTTCAACTTACGCGTGTAGAAACATACCAATATTTTACTGTGTTCGCGTAACCTTCGTAACTTCGTATATAACATTTTATCAGCTCGATAACGCAAAGTTCCCCTGACCGTGTTTTGCAGGAAAAATAACAGATATTAGTAAAACGCCGGTTGTGTGTATAAAATCACCGATAATTAGTCGCGTGTGTACCGACACCTCGCTTGGTTACCATTGAAAATATAAGCCGACGCTCGAACGAACTTCATATATATATATATATATATATATATATGTTGTTCAAATCAATATTATACGCGCTTTGCGTCCTTCGATCAACTTCCATTTTTCATCGGATTAATCATTTTCCGCGAACGACAAAGATGTTTAGATTCTCACAACGGCAGCATAGTTATTCGCGAAGTCGCCCGACTTGTTTTTCTACGTTACAGAAAGCATCGCCCGAGGAAATGTATCGCGCGTTACGGATCATCTACGAGTTTACATTGACTAGTACACTTAATGGAGCAAATATCGTGTATTCATCGAACGGCACGCCCGCGTGCCGGATAATCATGCAATCTTAATCAGTCGTAACTACAAATTGTATATAGCAGCGTTCCCAACACAGCATATACACGTGTAGGTACTGAAATTAAACGCGATTAATTACCAAAAATCAATGGATATTTTTTTCACATGTGATAAAATATATCCGCTTTAAAAATAGCCGTTTAAATAAACTCTCTAATTTCGAGATTTTAAAGCCACCCGCAATCCAATTTACCGTTCGTATATATGTGTAATTCTCGATCATCCAACTTTCTGACGCGGGAGAGAGCGTATTAATTAATCAAAATGGGTCAGCATCATTTGCCGAATGAAAACCCGCTATTTGCACATCGTATATACCTTTCTTACAATGCCGGATGCAAAAAAATGGACTCACTCTTACGTCATTATGTTGTTACACGTATCACGATAATGATAACCCGACAGCGGCGGTACGTCAACGAGGTTCGAGGAGTTGCATATCAAATCGAAAGTCAACAAATTATGCTGCAGTTAATGAGAGACTTGTTTCGACTTCGAAGAAAGCCACGTAATTATTAAATCGTTAAAGAGGGCCGTACACAGACGGATACATCGTTTCTCGCGATCTCGCATGAGGATAATTCTTTGATGTTCAAATTATCGTTAACGCCGAGCTCGATGAAACGCGACAATCGGTCGCATCCAGTGATAATAGCAACAATCGTTTCTATTTCGTAGTGAGCAACAAACGGGATAAAACTTTACATTTTCGGCAATATTAAACGATGCATTGACAGATTGTTTTACAAGTTTTCGAAAATTTTGCACAATTATATTTAATCGCAATTGTTTTCTAAGAAAATCATTATTTAATCATGAATCATGATCTTACTTATACATTATTTGCAGATAATGTATAAAGCAACATTTTAACAAATTCAGTACTTTTATATTTAATGAATAGTTCTTTGCAGAGTTAAAATTTTATAAATATAAAAATTATATTCTGTGATGAAAGAAATTTTGAATGATTTATATGAAAATTTAATAAAATATCCTTTATACTTTTTTTTCTCTGTGAACTTTCAATAGATAATTAAGGGTCTGGAAATATTTTTATCACTGCCGCATAAATGTATAAAAAAAGTAATTCATATTCTTTGCGTAAACGAGAGCAACTAATAATGTTGAAAAGACAACGCGAATAAATGTATATAATAATTCTATTTTATTTAATTATTTAATTACGCAAGACGCGCGCACAAGTACTATAAAAATTTCTGGCATTTCGCGTTTAAATAAACTAATAAAAAGTTACTGCACCATAAATTTTTCGTATTTCCTCCATTTTTACCTTGGCCATTGTATTTGCACTCTTAATTAAGAATCACACGCATATTAATTTTAATCTAATAATTATGCCGTTTTTTATTCAACCATATTTCTCATTTGCAATATATATGAAAACGATTCTATTTTATAAGCATTCAAATTAATATCAAATTTTTTTGCGGAAATATTTCAAACCTTGCCTCCAAAGAGACAACAAAATAAAATTTTTATGAATCACATATTCTTTATCTTATTTATAACATTTTAATATATAATTCTTCAATTTTATATGATATAAACTACCAAATTCTAATAAACAATGTAATTATTATTATTGTGCATTAAAGTATTCTAAATATTTTAATAAATTTTTGCCTTTCTTTTTTCTTTAATATAAACCTCTTTCTTATTTTTGCAAGATTTTTCTAAGGTGTCATTCTTTTTTTAACATGATAGCCCGCATAAAAATGATTCTAATATATATATATATATGCATATGTGTGTGTGTATACATAACATTATATACATACCTACACATCTATTACGTTATTAATTTTAAGAGAAAAGAAAATAAATAACTATTTTATATCATTTTGATCTACCAATCTGGCAAACAATAAATATCTATATCTTGATATTCGGTATTTTACTCTTATGCTTGCGTAAAAAACTGACATAAATATTTATATATCGACAATCAGTCGCCGATAATTCGATCTCGCGATCGATACATTATTAAAACTTATAATGACATAAATCTGATAAAAGAATGTAATCGCTCGTTTATACTCGCGTGAAATCACTAAACCGCAGTGTTATACGCATAAATATCATCGTGCATTCTTATTCTGTAAATACGAATAAAATATCGCAATACAAAGTATACACGACCGCTATCGCGCGAATAAAAATTTATTACCAATAAAAATTCTTTTTATGAAAATTTTATTTATATTATTTAATTTATTAGAGCTGCTCGTTGAAAATCATGAAAAAACTTGTTATGAATTTAATAAATTGATTGAAACGTGTATATGTATTGTAGGTATATTCGATATTCGATATGAAAAAGAAAGAATGCAAAAATATTTTTTTCTTAAATAATAAAATTACTAAAACAAATTATACGACGATTTTATTACTACTTACAGCAGCAGTAGCATTTTTATTTGACAAAGCCTTTTTACATCTTTAAATGATTAATTGAAACGTTTTTGTTTGTTTTTTGAAGAGCCTCGCATTTAAAAAAAATAAAACGCGCGTAATAACAGACATTTTTTGGTGTCTATTTTTGTGTTCAAAAAGAATGAAATAAACACACTATTTTAAAAAAAATTGAAAATACAATAATAGAGCACAGAGTTACAAAAAGGAAATAATAGAATTTTTTAAATAAACAGATAAGTATTACTTGCTGACGAACAGCAGAAGCGAGAGAGGGGAGTGTCAAATAGATAATCAAAGGAAAATGTAAATTTGTCGATAAAAGAAACGTAGGACAAGAATTATATATAAAATTATATTTCTTTATTATAAGATGTTCGCATTGATTTTCTCACGTGTGTTTACCCTATAGTACCAGGCTGTGCTATTGCCCTGTTCTTTGTACATCGTATGCGTTTTCGGAGCAACATATGTTAATAATTAAAATAGGTATTTCGCATATCATCTCTTAATTAACGTAAATAAAAATTAATAAAAATTTTTAAAAAAACTTTAAATTAATAAATAAAATTGCCAGAATTTATTTGCCTTCTTGTTTCTCTCTTTTTACTAATTTTGATATTTGTTCACGTGTAAATATACCTATATATTTCAACAATTATTGAAATGCATGTCCTGTAATTCTTATTAAGCCGTTTATTTTTTTAATTGTGAATTTTTTCTACGAAGAAATAAATATTTATTCAAGACGGAGCAAAACCGCCCATTTCCGTTCGAATATCAGTGTGCATGTTTATTCACATAGACTCTCAGCATCCTCTGTGACAGTCGTATCATTAATTTAATATTGGTGTCCTCATCTTATGTGATATTTTACAGACGCAACAACTTAATCATAGATGAAGCGAGATATCTAAAACGTAGGTACGCCGCGTTTATTAATATTTCGCGGTTGTACTGTAAGTGATTACGTCTGTTACTGACACGGCATACAATCATCAAGTACACGGTTATATATGATTGCTTGCAATTTACACTCGCAACGTTTACGTTACTTTAAAAATAAGGGCAAATTTACAACAGCGTCAATTAACACTTAAAATACTACGCGATGCTAAACTCCGAAACACAAGTTATAATGTTGTTTATAATGTGTAATATGTTTTTGTTCATAATGTTACGATGTAGTTGCGTTTATTAATTTCAAATAATATCAAACTTTTTTGATAACTTTTCATAGCATTACAAAAAATACTGTGACAAAAACATTAAATATTAAATTAATTACAAATTATTTTAAGACTTTTTTCTAAAAATAAATTTAATTATTTGTCAGTTTACTTTCATAACTTTCTTTTCAACGAATCAATTGTTAAAAAACATGTGTTTTTACCTCATTTAAATATCATTGGAGAATAGAATGTCGACAAATATTCATTGATAGATGACCCGTGCTTGTATATGCAAAGTCTATTTGCGTTCAAGTTGACAGATACTCCCGCGAAGCTAATTACCGATTCCGCATCACATTAATGGACTTGCTTTGGCATTTTCTCCCACCCAACCTATTATCCCAGCTGCAAACCTTTTCTGCGCTTTCACGGAACATCTAGTTTGATTTTAATGTAAAAGTGTCTTTCTCTTAAAAAAATTAAAAAAGAAAAAACAAAAGAAAAAACAGCTTATGTGACCGTGGTATCACCACATTCGTGTATTTAGTCGAATATATTATAAAATCCGAACTTGGCAGTTGATATTAATTAACCAGTCATTTTAAAAAATTATACAACAAATTATAAGTTCTTCTTGTCACGAAAATATAGTTATACCTGCAAATCTTGACGTTCTCCGCACCGAGATTATAATAGCTATTTTAAGTGACTTAGCACATTTTTAAAATTTTCAATAAGCATTCGTCGACATGTCGACACTCGCCATAATTTAGGTCGCATTTTCAATAGGAGCTATGATTCTATTGTCCGCGGAGAAATATAAGAGTCACATCTCTAGTCGAGCTCTGGTTTTAGCACGGGTAAAAGAATTCAGTGGTTTGTTGGGCTCGATCGTCGGCATAGTATGGTTGAACGAATTCCAATTATCGTAACTACGGAGCGTCGCCACAAAACGACCCTGAAACAGCTCGGTAGCTTGACGTGTCCGAGAAAATCGTGCGAGAAGCGTTATATTCGAAAATAAGCCTCGCGCGTAGAAAATATGAGACAAAACTGATTGCCTTATCCCATCCTTTCATTCGTGAAAATTTTTTATCCGGACGAAGTCGACAAAGAATAGAGAAGCATCTTACTCTTTTCATTCTCATAAAATATGATAAAATTCTCATTTTGCTTCTCTTTCGAGCTATAAAAATTTTTCCGTCAGACTACGATTAAAGAGAGTTTAATTAAGTACTTTTTTATAGATTATCTTCCTACAATTTACGCGCGTACATAGCCGGAACATCCGTTAAACTCAACAAAGCTTTAATTTGTAACTTAAATCGCGGAAGTGATCCATTTGCTATGTAATGAGAAAATTTAATGAGAAATTCATGCTGCGGTCACATGTGCGTGTTCCAGAATAAAGGGGAACTTCAACAGACATCAAGAAGATCCGCGTCTCAGTTTAGCAAGAAATAAGTTCGATTCAGTGCCAATCATGCGGTATCTATTATCCGTGCTCCAGATTCTAATCGTCGTGGTGCAACCCAATCTCGAAGCCCGTCAACATATACCTAACGTTAGAGGTGAGTTTTTCAAATATATATCCTTGCTTATTGTTACTTTATCACATCAATCATTTTTTATTTAATATGATATTGCAACCTTGTTTGATCATTTTAATTTAATCGCGACGATAAATAAAAATGATGCTGAACTCGATATTGATTATCTTTCTAATATCGAAATTCTTTTCCGTTTAATTCCATAAAAAATTCGATCTAAACCGAAAGAGACGATAATCTGTCAAGCAGACTCGATTCGCATGCAGTCTCACGTCCACTTTCTCGAGTTTCTTCGACTAATATGAAAACTAGCCGCGGCGGGTTCTCGAACAGAAGCCTTACCTTTGCGGGACCGCGATCCTATTAAGAGTAGGAGCGAGTCGTACAATGTAAGCGCGATGCTGAATTTTGCAAGCCACAGAGCGAAGAAGGAAGAAATGGAATAGCAAAAAGAATCGGAGGACGCGCAGTTCCTCTTCCAACGAGATATGCCGTAAAATGCTAATTCGCGACTTATTTATACGTCGGGACATCTTAATGGCTGTTAAAGGCTCATGCTGATTTTTAATTATGTCAATAAATATATATTTCGAGTGTGTGTTGTGCAGTAGTGGTTTAGGCTCCGTTATTCGGCTCCGTAAATTGATTGTCATCCAATAATGCCCGAGATGCGACACATGAATATCGTACACGGTTTCGACATTCGCGATTTCGCTGATCTTATCGGGGGATATCGGCCAAACGCGAAGCCACCGGCTGGCATACGGCCAATCGACATAACTTTTAGTGCTGCTTCTGACATGTACCGTAGGTACGAGAAATGCTGATTCCGCGAAGCTGCAACGTCAATGTTTGCAAAGTCTTAAAGCAATTCGGTAATGCGAAATATGTTTAAAAATCAATAAAATATAGCTGATAAATTCAGATTTTGCGCGATGCAGTTTATCCTTATGAAAACAGATGTATATATTTATTCACGATGATGGAAGTGCATTGATTGTCTTGTAAGATGAATATTTTCATATGTACGACGTCGAAAATCGAATATATTAAAATGTTAAACGTTGCAACTGAAAATATATGGACTTTGTTATAGTCTGGAATGTCTTAAGCGCCATTTACGCGATCTACTTACGTCGAATCGTTTGTCAACCGTATATCCAGAAGTACGACATGTCGAAGTGATGGATGCGTTCTTTCTTTCTCGAGCTCCGGTCGTTCTGAACCGTACGTTCGACCGATAGACGAAACCCTTTCACTGCGAGCTACTTCGTTAACATCGAGCTCAGAGACAAAAGTCCTCTGACATGCTGACATGCTGACGCATGAAGACGAATGTCACGAGCGAGAGAGTAAACAAAAAAGGCGAACGAGGCAACTAAATACAAAAACGTCGGTGAGCTTCGAAAGACAATAAACCAAGGAGAGAAGTCTCAGTTCGACGTCATACCGAATATGTACGACATTGAAAGTCCTTTTCAATGTAGATCGCCGTCGTCGGTAGCGACCCCTAATGAGGCCGGTCACTGGTAAATATTTATTCGTCTCGTGGGCGAGGAAAACAATACGCGAGACGTCGAATTACAAGGTTGAGAAAGAAAAAGAAAAAGAGAAGGAGAGAGAAACGTGCCGGACGTGCCGTTTCAAAATTACCTTCTCGTTAGGGGGTAGTTATTATGATCAGGGAAAATTACACGCCACGCGCGCGGAGGACTTGTTTACTGAACGCCGTGGCCTGAAACTCCAGGCCGAGTAACTGACAAGGATAATTTGTCCGGCTCGCAATAACCACCGGCGTCTCTCTTTGGCGATTGCGGAATTATTAACTCGCCGGCGGTAACGTAATGACGAGACATTAGTGCGGTTTGCGCCTCATCGCGTCCATTACCTTTCTCTTTCTTTCTCCCTCTCTTCTCCTTATCTCTTCTAAATTTGAAAATTGACTGCCATATATCGATGTGAAAGAGAGAATTATTGCTTCATTCGCGATCGCGTTCTCGATGAAGCGAAAAAATCCAAGAATCGATGAGAAATAAATTTGTCAAACCGGGGTAAACCACCGGACATATGTTATGTTACAATAAAAACGAGAGAACGGGGTTTCATTGTGAACCGTAGAAGCGTAATCAATTTGAGAGCGTTCTTTCAAAATATCCCGAGTGCGTTTACCAACCTTCATAAAAATACCTCGCAAAAATGACGTATGTCTTCGCCACTTCTGTCTTCGTCTACATACGTCAAGTTGTGGCTGCCGTATGCAATCAATTTTTTGATTGTGAAAATATATTTGATTCTACCTCTATCCCCGATTTAGACCAGTATGGGCTGTTTGAAATTGCTTTCCCCGGGATTCAATATATGGAATCATAAAATCGTTTAGGCGGACCAATTGGAATATATATAATTGTTCAGAGTAACCCAATTTAAATGTCAGCTACGCTCGTTACAAATCCTAACATTTGTTATATCAAAGCAATATCTGAATTTTCACCATAAAAAAACATTTCGAAATAGACTAGCGCGATATTCTGATAAAGCAAATTGGCAAATGGCACAAATAAATATATGCTCGGATATTAATAAAAAAAAATCGACTATTTCGGTAGGCAAAAATAGAAGACCTATAGGATCAAGCAAAATATCATAATTTCGAGACATTAGGCCATCAAGAAATTTATGTATTCTTTTTATCTTCCGACGGGAATCATGGACCTGCGATGGCGCCAAACGTCTGCAAAATCGACGACAACGACGGGGAGGAGACGAGCGCCAAAGTAAAATCAACACGACGAGGCGCCCAAACACGTTGAAAAATCGTCCGCTCGTTCGCCGCATAAATGCGCACGACTCGGCCGCACGAACGGCGTGGGCGTGTATGTATATGTATAATGTATCCGTGTGGCAGCATATTATAGTACGCGCATAAGAGTGCAACGCGATGACGCTTCCAAACGCACCTGCACAGAGACACGCGGGTGTATGCGCGCGCGCGCGGGCGACCGCGTGGGCAAATGCTGTCAATGGACCCTGTCACTCTCTCGCGCTAGATTTCTTTCCCCCCTGCGTTTTCGCTTCGGCATTGATATCTCTCGGACAAGATGATGACGCACAATATGCGGTAGAGCGAGATAAAAGGTAACTCGCGTATGCACCTGAAAATATGCGAAATGCCAAAAAGCATTGCAATGTAAGTTACATTCGATGTTTGGAGACCTTGACTTGTTTTTGATTCAAATATCGCAGAGTTGTTCGATTTGGTTGTTTTTAATAGCTGATTGTAAATTTGCATAATTTGCGCCGCAGAAGTATAATAACACCGATGATGTAAATTTCGAATAAAAAAGCTACGAGGCAAATGGAAACATGAAAATATGAAAATATCGTATCTTTTATCACTTATGATAATGATGTTTTTGGTTCAAATGTTAACCACGCGTGTGTTGAAATCACTTGCAAAACTAGAAGTTCTTTCTGCATGAGAATAAAAAAATAAAAGAATTGCTCTCTTCATTAACATTAAAATAAAATTTAAATCAACAACGACCAAGTTTTTCTGTTGTAACTTTACGGCTATTTACTTCTATTCTTATTAACATATTGTGATGTCTAATATATAAATAAAATATACGAAAAAGGTCGACTGCATCCAACTCCCTCATACGCGTATCCCTTTTATCTCCGTTTAACGTTCATAATATAAATCATAAGAAAATCGTGCATGTAACCGACACAAGAGAAAGATTCAATGGGCGATACGTAATGCAAACATTGCCTCGTAGCCGACCATTATGACAGGTACAGCGACGACCCTGCTTGCGACTTAACGTGCGATATTGTGCCCAGATGCGTTAGGTGCATCTATCTCTCCGCGAGATAATAAATTGCGAACATAACCAGCCATTTACTTTAGTACACTTATTCCCTGTGGCCGCATGCTACATGGACGTGCCGCCTTATCTCGGTAATCATTTCTGCGGAACAAGAACTCCGGAGATATTTCTCTCAAGAACCGTCACGGTTCTGATACAGTGCCGGGGCATCACAAGAATCCAGATATTTCCTGTAACTTACTGTATACTTGTTGCCCCTTTATCTAAATCCACGAGTCACGAGCGACAGCGCGACAACAAAGATCTGGTTTATTGGCGGAATAAAACTTTATATGCCGGTTTTATAAGAGGCTGCCGCTGTGGAAGTACCGATTTACGATTTATTTCGAGCACGATGCGGAATCCACTCGCGGTATTTGATGACCTCATAAATAGAAACGAAAATGCTTTAAAGAGAGAAAGACCAGAGAAAGAGAGAGTGAGAAGCATTGAGGAAACGTTGGTTCAATCAACACTTCGTTTCCGGCAAAACTTCCCACTCGCGTCACGTTCGTCGACTCTCCAAAGTCTCAAATTAAATCTGCAGTGCGTAAAATTGCAAGCGCTGTTAATTCATCTCTTCGCGTATCTAGAGGACAAAATATACGACGCCGCAGTTTGCACTGGTGCCGAGCAGATGATTCCGCGCATCTCTCTATTCCCCGTGGAACGCAAGGAGGACATCGTCGTCGTGGTCGGCAAGGAAGTCATGTGCCATCGGCACGTGAGAAATTTCCTCGCGTCGTCCGACTTGACGTCGCCGTCACTTATCGAACGTGTAAACTACCTGCCACTGTGTCTTCCGGCCGGGACAGTGCAATAACGGACTTCAACGGATTTCCCTGGGGCCACCGAGTTACGATATCTCTCACGATAGAAACGATGAACTCCTCGCGAGGAGAGGAGTTCCAAAGACAACGGACTACCGTACGCTTCGATAAACTTTGTACATTACACCGCGTTACGAGTTATGCAAGACGAATGAGCTGCGTTGTATTTATTAGCCGTGATACGAATACGCAAATTTGCTTTCTAGACTCAAAGTCGTGGCGTTTCATCGACGCGGACGAATATCCGCAGAACGTACAAGTACCCGTGGGTGAGAGGAGAACTCGGAATATCTCTCGAAAAGGATCACTCCTGCAACATGCTCCACAGCGGCCTCGCGTGGGTTTTATTCGTTATTACTGATCGGCCACGGCCCACGCTCTCGACAGCATCTTCGTCCTGTCTGCCCCCGCAGGTGCGAATCAGTCACTCTTTTCTCATACAAAATACACGCCACTCCCGCTAAATGGCGAAATAATAGTGACTATGCCTGTGACCGCGGCTACGGAAGGAGGAGATCGTTTCGCGTTCGCGACCTTATAGTTGACTGCGCGCGTAAATCACGAGGAAATATCGTTCGGAAAACCGAGCGGCAACATGCTACTTTCCCTCCTCTTCTGGGAGCCAGTCTTCGTTCGGCGAAGCCTTGAATTACTCCGATCAATGAAACTGCGCTTCGTGAATTACTACCAGTCATTTACTCTGAGATATTTGTTTACATCTTTTCATTTACACATTATATTTACAAATATTTATTATATATTATATATATATATATATAATATATATCGTATAGAAAATATATATTATATATGATACATATTACATAGAATATATTATATATATTATATAAAAATATACGTATATGTTTTAACGTTGAGCCAATTTTTATAATCATGACGTAGAGCGACAATTCACTGGTCAATCTTCGTATTCGCTTCAAATAGAAAGTATCGTAATTATTTAAACGAAAGATTGCGCATTGAGGATATCGCGCCGCGTTTAATCTGTACCCACCCACGCGGTCCAACGACGACGGCGGCATTGAGGAATAATCCTATATCCGGCGATACACGAATACAGGTCACTCGCACAGGTCCAGTCCACCGAACCGGAAAAATTAAATCCGATTAATTACGAGTCGGCGTTATTGCGCAGATTCCTCGAAGACCGATCGACGCGTATCTGTTCGAGCGCGACCGAGCTGCACTTGACGGCCCGAGCAAATTTGCGCGCGCGCGAGTGTAATGCGGCTAAATTAACGGGGGCACGGACAATAATTAAGTTGCACCGCTGGTGATTAATCGTCGTCTCCGGTCGACCTAACTACATTTCATCCCGAGCCAGACCGCGCGACGAATATCGTCGTACGATGTATGCGTACATACACGTATATATCCACGCACACATGCGCGCGAACGTGTTTCATTATACAGCAATCGGGGAAATTAAACGCTGAGACGTCACGAACCCAAAGCGATGAGGGAAATCATCGCGCAAACGACGCGGCGTTGGCCATTCTTCGAATGATTATACCGCAAATGTGCTTCGGATATTGCGTCTAACGACCTCCATTATAATAGTAACGATCGGTAGGTACAGCCGCTTTTATATGTACTTTGGGCGAATTAGTATCGAGCGTGTATTTATTGCGATGGTATGCAGCACGAACTTTGTTATTACTCGTTATTTCGCTTTATCGGCTATTTGTTAAACTTGTTTCAAATCAGATATCGAAATGTATAATTTTCATAATAATTGCAATTATAATTAATTAGTATAATATTAGAGGGATTTTCATAATTAATTGCAATAATATTAGAATATATATCTGAAACATAAACGTTATATCAAAACGCTACACATTGATACTTGTTATGATTTCATCACAATACCCTAGAATTAATCAAGTAAATGTCTATTGCTCAAAATATCTTATAATTTGAAGATTGCATTCAGACGATTCATCGCATTTTCGTGAAAATTAAGCGAGGCAATGCTCAGACGATTTGTCAGGTAAATTCTTTAATGACTCCTTATTGATCTCATTTGATCGCGAGGATAAACCACAAGTGCCGCATTAACCGCATCCGCGGGAACCTTGGGCGCGGCTTGTTTAATCAAAGCTATCTTGTTCGCCGTAAAAGCGAGACCAGCTGTTGTGGCTCGATAGTATGGCAAGCGCGACGAGTTTCGAGTTTCGAGGCATACAGTGCAATGTTTGTATAAAATCGGACAGCGATGTACTCTACACCTCTCGGATTTTCGAGAATACACTGTTGTTCAAGAACCATCTTGATTGGCTGCGCGTGAAACGCTGTATCGCTAACTCTTCAACTAATTCGCCGAACTGAGATACGTCGGATGTTAAATTTTGCAGATCTGATGAACGTGTCTAATTGCGTGCCCTCGATTTCCACGAAGCAATGTCGCAGTAGTTGGTAGACAGAAGTTTATACATACATTCGTATATTTTATATCTCTCTTTTTTATATTTTACACTATGATTTTTTTTATAATCCTGGAAAGGAAAAACGTCGAGTCTCTAAATTGAAAATAAACTCATTATTATTCGATAATAATTGGGTATTCTCTATTAATTCCAATATTCGAGAAAATATATCACCGGCAAAGATTAAAATTTTAGAAAAACTCTTAAAGATAAAAAAATAGCGAGCTACATTTAACAAACATAACCTTCGACCGGCGACATCGATAGTTCACATAAAGTATTCTTCCTTCCGCAAAAGATGGTTCGCCCTGAGCATACAAGTAAATTTACTCAGCATCACTTACACCGAATTTTACATAAATGTCGCCGTGAGTCGAAAGCGGTGTCAACTTTCGGCGTCGTAAAATTAGCGATTAGATCGGTCAGGACAGAAACTACGGCGATGATTCAAGCCGAACGATTAGAAGAGACTCTACATTTCTAGAGACATTTCTACATCTACCATCTCACTGTGTAGCTCGGGTATATTTCCGTGTATCGGAACGGCTTTAATGAATTCGATAAGTAGGTATATGCTAATGGGGGCAGCCGTATGAGAGGGCGGCAGAGGAGAGGAGACCCATTCTTGCGGGACTGACGATGGACCCGGGAGTGAGTCATCTCGAAAGAACTGGTTTCTACCGTAATACCTAGGTATCGCCGATAAAGAATCATTCCGACGCCTAATAACTTTGGCTGCTGCGCCTCCGCGACTCGACCATGACAATCCGTAAAACCGTGAAACCGGAATCGAAATCGCGGTCACATCTGCGCCCTTTTTGTCTGGGACAGTGAAGACACAATGATAAACTTTCGTCGTATTGCAGATACAAAAATCTGGGGTGACAAAGATGGAATTTAAAAATAATTTTTCCTATATCTATATATTATATATATATATATACATATATATATATTATACACCTATGTATATATGTATATAATTTTATACAGATATAATTACCTCTTGTTGTCTAAATAGAAAGCGATATCTAATTCTAGCCGTGCTCGTATATATCTAATGCTTGTCAATCTGTGTTTGCATATATCTGGCACTCTGTTGCCTGAAATCGAAATTTTGGATTACCTATATATATATATATATATGTTACAAGTACGGAACGCGCGTGCGTCGATCATACACTTCCTTATTGATCGCAGCCAGGAGAACGGCGGAAGACGAATGTTTTATCGATTAGATCGTAGCAACGTCAATCTTCGCTTGAACGTAAAGTAAGCCGACGATACTGACGAAGTACAGGACACCGGTTCGGATCAACGAACGACGGTAGGCGGACAAGCAGTGCAACGATAAATTACGTTATATCGGACATACGAAATGCCTTGCGTATCAGCTGTGCCATCGGCTCCTGAATTATCGCGTCGATCTGCAATACGGGATATTTCCATACGCGCGGATTCCCATAAATTCTACGAGAGGGTCGATCTTTCGGTTACCTCTAAATCTGTCAGAATCCTTATGCGCAACGAAACGGTTTCTTCCCGAGAATCGAGGGACCGCACACACAAATACCGCACACCGGTTAATCGTTTTGGCAGTCGCATTTTTTCTTTATACATCTTGCAATCGTACATTTTAGAGGTACACGTATATCCCAATTTCTATTATATTTATGTGTTATTAAATAAAATTTAAAATTATTATCTACAAAGCCTTAGCGAGGAGTATATATTCTCATTTTACTCCATTCTCGTACAAGATGCGACCGCCGGAAAGTTAACTGTTGGCAGGTAAGAGTGGCCGATTAATAACTCGCTGCATAAGTCGCGTATAATTACGTTAACCCGGGACAGCGTGCATCATCAATTATACGCAATTTAAAGCCGTGGTAGAGGCAGCACAGTGTGCCGTATACATATATCTGACGTAGAAACGAGCCGCGACCGTGTGTGCACCGAGACGTTTACAGTAGGTACAGCCTGTATGGGAGGTCCGAGTATCTCCATCCGACATCCCCACCTGCAGTTAACCCCGACTAGCTTGAGAAGCGTACCCATTGGTTGCCCCACTATTTTTCAAGCTTTAATGATAATGGGATAATGATGATTACACCGTTCAACTACCTGTACTAGACGGCACCTCTCGCTCTCTCACTCTCCCTCCCTGGTCTCTCTCGTTTTGTTCATCTACTTATCTAGCCGCCTCCTGCGGCAATCGCCGTCGAGAAAGCGGATAGATTGATCCCTGTGTCTCTTGTCAAGGCGACTTAAAGCCTCGCGTTTTCATCTCGAACTAGCCTGAAAACTGCTTTGAGAGACGCAACAAGATAAAATTTAATATCCATGATTATAGAATGCAATTAACAGTTATGCATTTTAATAAAATGACCAGCACTAATTTTTCAAAACAAGGTATTAATAACTTATACACCGTGTTCTTTTTCTCGCAATAATTTATACGCAATATCATAATAAAGTGCATGTAACGCGTAAATGGTTTCGTTTACCTTGAAGACTCTGTATCACGAAGTAATATATCATAGACGAGGTACAAACATATATCAGATACTTAAAAAAAAAATGGTAGATTTTTATAGAATTTTAGATACCACTAATAATAAACCGCATTAGATAAACGAGCCTTCGTTGTGACTGAATATTAGGTTTGTAGATTACATTGGGGAAACTCGGCTGACCAATAATCTGATTACTATTTAATTGATTATTAATGTGCAGATGAAATTAACCGATAAATGGTATAAATCATCAGCAAGCTATAGAGAACCACCCACTGCATTCTCGTTCGCGCGTTTCGATTGCGTTCACGTAAAACATCGCACGACATTTCACGGCTTTAAAGCGCGACGGCGAGAAAACCATTAACCGCAGAAACTATTAGGCACAGACTGCCGAGAGCAGTACACGTCAATAACATACACCTACGTTTCAGCCGTAATCTTACGAGGTTTTGCAGAATTACGTAAGACGTATAGAAATATTTAAGGTTGTCCCTTTTCCACTCGTGTGGTACTTTGTTCTTTAATAAGTTAATAGCTCATATCTAATGTCGTGAAAAATATATGCTTCATTAGATTTTAATTTATTCAACTACGCAATAACTGCTGTTAGTCGCATAGCAATATTGCAGGGTGATTTTGATTTACTATCTACCGATCACCCCTTCTGACTTTTACGTGTGGATAAATAATTTCTTTATAATATACATATATATATATTTTATATAAATAATATATTGTATATAATATGTTGTATATAATATGTTGTATATAATATATTGTATATAAATAATATTATATATATATATATATATCATATATAAATCAATTATAAATTATTTTACTCAAATTTTATATTCCTAATTCTAGAAATCGAGATAAATTTAATTTGGATAAATTGCTTCTAGTAAGGAAATTGTTAAAAAATACAAAACCAGGCGTCTTCCGCAGACGATGCCCGCCGTTGGCATGCAGACGGGACCATAACAACGCTGTCAAGCGGCTCTTATATGAAGACACATTGCCGCAGTTGAATCGCGTCTGCGTTCTACACTGCGTGCTTTTCTTTTTATTCATCATGAACAGAGGTTAACTACAATTATTCCATTAAACGTTAGATCATCGATAACAATAGTGAAGAATAGAAACGATCAATCGATAAGCTGTAACCACTAATGCTATACTATCGATGCGATTTGTCATGTCGTCAACTCAAAGCACAATTTGACCTTGCAAGTAAATTTTTCGAGAATCAAAAAAAATCGAAGATCATTGCAAAATATAATTACTATGAACGGATATATATACAATTGACCGATCGATCATTGTCACTTTATGGCTATAAATTCACCGATGCAAATCCCTCATTCTTATATCGCGTATAAGTTGCACGAGAGGCTTAGAACCATTCGTTCCGAGACATTAGCTAGCAGTGATCTTACCTCCTTGGCTCGAAGCTTTGTCGTCTAAAACGATCTCCCGTCACAATGAAAGATTAGACATATGGAAGAAATCCGACCGGTTGACTTGGTATTCGGTAGTTATCTATCTCGTCGGCAATGGCAGTGTTTAAGACGTTAATCGAACGGAACAACCGGCATTTAAACACGCATGCTAAATCTATTACAAATTGCACCAGGTTTACGATGCGTAACTGTAGTACCTACGCATGTTTCACTACTGTGTTATCACAAGAAGGATCAACTGCTTTTCATTTTCCGATCCTCTTCAAGAGACATCTAAGCAGTCAGAATATCTCGTGCATGCGCATACGAATAAATATAAATTTTTACGAGTCTCATTTACATGTAATAAATTACGTTTTTATCACCTGAACGAGAGAAATTAACAACAAACACTCGATAAATGCGGCATATTATTCGATGATAAAATAATATTAAATGAAATTTGTGTAAGGCTAAAGGCAAATATATTTTTTATATTTTTCTTATGCACTATAACGTAGAAATTTAATTGTTTATAAAAATTTAACTGTTAAAAGCATCGTAGAAAGAATTAAAGAAGTCACGACAAAGATATTCTTCGCGATATTAATTTTTCTCATATGCATCGATATGTTTCTATGTTTTCAGGAGTATACACTTTACAGCAACACTTACACGATCACGAGATTGTAATACCATGGAAGGTGAATCACCGAGGCAACTTAATTTCGCATAATGTTACTCATCATCATCACCAGGACGGGCCAATCGTTCATTATCGAATGACAGTGGCTGGTAACGAGTACCACCTCGAACTGACAGCTACTGATAACTTCATTGGTCGCGCAATGGTTGTGGAAAGGCGGAAGCGGGATCTGCACGTCCGCAGCCCGGCGAAAAGTCATGGCAGTAAATGTCATTATCGGGGATTTATTAAGGGTCATCGGAATTCCCGTGTCGCCCTGTCTGCCTGCGACGGTCTGGTGAGTTACACTTTCGATTTTTCAAGTCGCGTTTGCGCAGACTAATATTTGCAATCACGTTCGCAATCGATAGTCAAGAATCTAATATTTATGAGAAATTGTCCACCGATCTAATTTCATCAACATGATTCAATTTTACTATAATTCGATATAAAAACAAGGCGAAAAATAGAACAAATCGTTATAAAGTATAAAATATTTTTTTTAATTTTTTAAATAGAGAACCTAATTGTTTAAAGTCAATTGCACGAAGAGATCATTTACATGTTCCGTGATACAAAGTGATATAATGTGTCGAATCGCGTTAGAAACTTAAACGGAACGAGCGAAGTTTGAAATGATATAAAGTGGAAAGTGCGATTGAATCGTCAGGTCTGCAATTTGCAGACGAGAGGCAACTTTCCTGCTTTGCGCTACCGGCGATCTAATACATTCGCCGTGACTCGGAACTGCATGAAGAGTATAACGAGAGATAAAATCTGCACTGTCGACGACTGTCGAGCATTAACCGTCCGTATATAGGAACGAGGATCGAGAGCATGAGAGTCCTGCCGGCTAAATTATGAACTGTCGGACACGCGCGAGGCGTAATCAGCATTGTATATCTGCTTGGTTATGCTCGTGTCGGCGACTGGACACAAAGTTTCGGACACAAGTCAGTTCGACGAAATCTCTTTGTTCATAAAAGAGTGAGAGAGATAGAGTCCCACATGCGTTTGCGGGACTGTAAGTGGACGACAATCGATATATCAAGAGCGAATGCAATGCTCAACGTTATCTTACTTGCGAGCGACTGCAAGCATTCGCAACGTATCGCCCTTAAACCAACGATATACGAAACATGTTTTAGCTCGTTAGGCCTTTTCACTACAATCTCCACGGTGATTTGAAATCAATCATATTATACGCGCTTGTCTATCATATGACAGCAAATCTGTAGTCTGCAAACTATACGACTGCGACTTGCAAGACAGCGAGAAAATAAAACACATCTTTCGTGTCCTGCGGCCTTAGCGCTGATGAAAGCGACGAGATTCTTTTTTTCCGCGCTTAAAAATCGGTTTGTCGTTGCAGATTAATTAATGGATCCGGTCGACAACTCACGGCCAACAGCTCGAACGAAATCAGGTCGAATACTCTGATTGTAGCATAGCAGCCAATTTTTCAGGGGTGATTTATTGCGTATCTGACATGCACTTCTTTTACCAATATCGCGACGAAGTGAACGAAACTGTCAATGACAATTTAGTCGGACAAGAGAGGCTCTTTCGTATAACAAACTTATTTTCAAAAATCATTTATCGGTGTTATTTATGATATTAGAAACACATTCATTCCCTTCCTAAAAAAAAAGCATATTAAGCCGATTCTCGCAAGTATATATTGTTGCTTCTTTCCCGCCATGTTGATTGGTTGTCTCGATTCACGTTGTGCATTACATTCGTAACATTGAGAGGAGAGTTTGACACAATTTGTCCAAAATAAAATTTGGTAGCATCAAATGGTTGTTATCTCGAGGGTTAGCAATTTGACAATTTGTTCAAAGTAATTAAATAAAACAGTATTGTGTTTTAAATAATATGTTATAATATTTTAAACTCAATTAATATTTTGGCAGTTATCAGCCGATTTTTGTCAAAAAATATTAATCACGGATAAGGTATTATAACATATAATTTACAACATATTATTATTTTAATTTTTATAATATATTATTTCAAAATTTAATTAGTAAATTTTCGCTTTATTAATATTTTTTAATAGAAATCAGCTGATAACTATCAAAAATATTAATCGGAGTTTAAAGTATTACAACATATTAGTTAAAACACATTATTTTATTTTATTTTATTTTGGATAAAACTGCTAACTCTCACGATGATAGCTTCTCAATACTACGAATATAAAGCACAACGCGAATCGAAACAACCAATCATCATTGCACAAAAGAGGCAATAATATTTGAAAAAATCGACTTAACATGCTTTTTGTAGGAAGGGATTAGTGCAACATAAGCTAGCGCTACGCGCATGCCATTCAATTTTATATTAAAAAGAAAGATATTTTTCAATTGTAGGGGATTATAACATATAATAACACATAAGGTATTATAACATATTATTTATAACATATTACTATCTTAATATTTTAACATATTTTTCTTAATTAGCAAATTAATGCTTTATTAATATTTTTTGACAGAGATTAGCTGATTAAAGCGTTAATTTGCTAATTAAATTTTAAAATAATATTAAGTATATTCTAAAAATTAAAATAATAATATATTTTAAATATAATATGTTATAGTATTTTAAACTCGATTGATAAATTTTTCGACAGATATCAGCTGATTTCTATCAAAAAATATTATTTCGAGTTTAAAGTATTATAATATATTATTTATAACATTATTATTTTAATTCTTATAACATATTTTTATTATAAATTTTAATTAGCAAATAAATGCTTTAAATATCAGTTGATTTCTGTTAAAAAATATTAATCGAGTTTGAACAAACTTTATATTATTTCAAATATTATTTCTTTTAATATAAAATCGAGAAATGACGCGCGTATAGCGCGCTCTTGTATATTGTTCTAGTTACATAAAAATATGCATAATATAAAAATAATATGAAGTTCATCGCGCGCGTGCGCGAATCAGGCGCGGTTACTATATGATCTTTATATAAAGAAGTTATAAATATTCAAACATAACTTAATCTAATGTTATTTATTGTAATTATTTGAAAACAGAAACCTTTGATAAAGTAGTTAATGTGTAATATAGAAACGCGACCTTATAAAATCTACACGATATATTATTAAATATTTTAATCACAATAACATATCCGCGATAAAATACAATTTATATTTCAATATTAAAATAACTTTGTTTTAATTAATGACAAATTATCGACCAATATGAATGAATGGACTACAAAAAATTATAATAAAATTAGTACATTTATAAAATAATAAATTATTATATTTATAATTATTTATATAATTTATAATTACACAAACAGTTAATAATCATTAATGTGTTCTTTATAAAATAATTTAAATCAAATATATGACGTATTATAAAATGTTTTCTGTTCTTTTTTTAAAAAAAGATATATTCTATAATATTTCCTTTTTAACAAATATTTTTATCCAAATCTATATTGTAATCCATTCATTCATTTTGAGGTAACGTAACTATATCTACAGTCTACAATCTACAATCTAATTTCTATAATCTATTTTCTATAAAACCGTTACCTCGTAATAAAATAATAGTTCACTCACCAATCGATGCGGAGCTAGCTGAGTTGATCTGTAACATACAAATAGAATTTAAATTATAGCAGAACGTTCATAATAATTAATATTTCTAAAAATTAACAATCAACAAATATATATTAATAACAAATGACAAATATATATAAATGAATAACTTTAAAAATTGTGTAAAGACTTTTCTAATATATAAACTTTTATAGAAACTTTCATATAAACTTTTATATATCAAAAATATTTTTTTCTAATTCTCTTTTGTTTAAACCATTCAAATGTAGGAATAACATTAAAGTATACGCGATTTGTAACAAATATTATGAAAATATTTACCCCAAGGATGCTTGGCTGGCGCCCGATGCCTCTTAGGCCTGCTCCTTCTCTCAGGTTGATCAGGATTGTCCATTATCAAAGTCCTTTGGAGCGATACTTTAAACTCCCACACTAAAACGCCCGACACTTTAGACGACACTCTCGCACCAAAACGCGCGACACTTTGCACGACACTCCCGCTCTTAAACGCGCGACACTTTGTACGACACTCTCGTAATTAAACGCATTTGATATTTTGCACGATATTCGAATGTTTTATTGATGCTTGTGTTAAATTTCAAATCAATTAAATAATAATATTATTATAATAAAATTAATAATATTTAATAATACTAACAAAATTCAATAATAATCTCAAATGAATGAATTCTGAAATATTAATATAAAATTACGTTAAAATATTGAAATAAATATTGTATTATAACACGCAATGAGTAATTATAATTATATAATTATTTACAAAACGATTTATAATTACATATTTATATACCTAATCACAATTATTAGTGTATTCTTTATAAAATAAATTGAGTTAAATTTACTATGTGTTATAAAATGTTTTTAAATTAAAATTTGTCTTAATTTGTTGTAAGTTGTAATCTATTTATTTTGAAGTAACAGAACTATCTACAATCTACAATCTATAATCTACAATCTATACAATCTAGATCTACATTTTCATACTTTAAAACCGTTACTTCGTAATAAAATAATAATTTATCACTCACTACTAATGTGCAACAGCATAGTTTACTGTAAGTTACGTTGAGCTGTAACATATAAATAAAACAAAAGTTATAATAGCGCTTCAGATAATTAATTTCTCAAACAATTATTATTATATTAAATTTAATTTGCCAGACATACATAGTAATAAGAAATATTAATTAAATAATTATATAAGTTTTAATTGAATATAACTAATAAATTGATTTATTACAACTAATAAACTAATAATATTGTAAAATTAGTAATAAATATTCACTTTAAAGTAGCTTTGCTGGTGCCCGATGCCTTTCCTAGGCTTCCTCCTCAATAACTTGTGGTGTCGTCAATTACGTTGATCTGTAACATAAATAGAATAAAAATTGTAGTTAGCGCTTAAAAAAATTTATTTTTCAAACAATTATTATTGTATTAGATTTTGTTTTTTATGTGTACAATAATAATATAATGTAATAATAATTTTATTAATATAATATAAATATAATACATAATATATATTATAAAAATGTAATATAATAATAATATTAAAAATGTGTATTTATAATATATATTTAATATTTTTAATATCAATATTTTGAGTGTGAACTCAAAACCACGTAAATACCATACGTGTACATGAACTACTAAATCATCTCGTGTCACGAAACACGAGACGTGAGAACGATATCCAACAACGTCTTAATGAAATATCCCATTCCGTCGGCATCAGTACGTCCGTCAATGATAGTCGTTCAAGTGCGAAAGAGGATATCAATAAAACGAGTCTTAAAAGTTTATGCGATATAATAATATCTTTGCACGACATTCCTAAAATTAAAATTAAAACAAACAATACGATAAAAATAACGCGCGATTTTTATAGCACTCCCGAACTCAGAGATGCGAAATATTTTTCAGGGCACTCCTAAACTAATTAAAGCGCGGATATCGATCGGAAACGTTAAAAACCATTTAGGTACTTCTTCAGGCTAAATCTTTCTGAGTAAAGATACTGAAGCTTCCCATCCATAATGGGAGAACTTTTTTAATTAAAGTGAAGAATTACAAAATATATTACATTATTTGGAGCTGTAGAGTTAATAAATTATAAAAATATTAATAATAATATCAAAACCAATTCGAAATTTTACGCCTATTTTTAACTTCTCTATTTTTTCATGTTTATAGATTTTGAAGGATTTTAATAGATTTTACTTATATAAAAATTAGATCTTAATTGTATTGTGTGAGCTCTTATTTGATATCTGAAATAGTCAACCAAATAGTTTAGCACTTAAAGATTTAAAAAAGGAATTTTTGGCAAAGATTAAATAATTCAAAAGTAAGATAATTTGACTGCTTCAAATATTAATGCAGATATTAGATTAAACATTAAGATTGAATATAGAAGAAAAATTTTTCAACACTCGACGGTATAATTTTGTCATAGAAAAATATGAAGAAATATAATTTAAAATATATTAAATAGAAATGTAATATAATTCATGATCATTTTATAACTTATAAAATTTTTATTTTCTTTGAAGTCTCTCTCTCTCTTTCCTTGGCAATATGACTCTTCTTAAGCAAGATATACGCCCTTCATATGCGGCGCATGTTTCTAAAACACTTGAGAGAAATGGAAGTGGTATGCCAGCTATAACGAAGATTACACCGTTGTGAAAGTTGAAAATTTTCTGGAAACTGGGCGCGCAAAACAACGCACATTTTCTCTCGTCGGGCTGCGCACAGCCGCCGCAACCCTTTTATCATCATCTTGGACTGAAATTTATGTGTATTAGTCTACGCGTCATAACTGTGCAAACCGCCATGCCGACCACGCGCGAGCCACAAGAAGAGGGAACATTCGCGCAAAGTTTCCCTCGCGTGAACATAAAATCGTGGTATAACGGCATAGTATAAACGGACGGACGGAGGAATGCGAAGACGGGAAAAAGAATCTATCAGAGCACAAGTGCTGGTGGTGGAGAAACGGAGAACGTATACATATAGAAGTTTGTGCAAGCACGCATCAGCGCAATTTGCTCGCAGCTTCCAGATAATGATTTAATTTGCCACGGCTTGGCAGATTTATGACGGCGCACCTAGTCGTTGTCCGCGTACGCATTATAAATTGCACACGCGTTTAAGATTGCTCCAACCATCGATACTAATTGTAAATGTCCCATTGGTCCGACAGCGCGCGAACCCACTGGCAAGAGCTTCGCCTTATGGACGCCCGGTTCTCACGCAATACGTGTAATTGCTCAATTTTCTGCAAGAACCTTCTGCGGAACTGCATATCTTGACCCTGGTAATCGATCCCATCGTGCATATTATAGAGACACGAAATTTCGCGAAATCGTGGCGCTTCGCTATAATAATGCCACAAGGCAAGTCTGCATCGAACAGGTTCAGGTCAAGGTACTTGTACGCTGCGGGCTATATGGTAAATTTGCTTTCCTACGCTGAAAATGTTGGAAATCGACACCGGAAAAATTAATTTAATTTTTTTCTCTATTTAAAAACTAAAAGGGAAAAAAGAGAGAAAGACTTTGCGACGATGAAACCATAATATATATAGCTACTACGACAAAATGACGAACATTAAAAATAAAAATTAGCCTAAATCTTTATGTGATAATAAATGTTTACATTATCATCGATAATGAAACGGCTGATTTCGACATATATATACAGCTACTTGGTACGTGCAACTTTGTTTACCAAGGTCTTACATAGTGTACCTACCTCTCACGGGTGATACTCGTTTTTATTGGCCATAAAATCTGCAGCACACAGGTACGAGAGAAGGTGATTTCGACGCGTAACCGCTATAAAACTTGAGTCTACTCGTGCCACTTACGCTCGGTTTACGCGAAACTTAAGCCCTATTTAGCGGCGGATCATATAAGCCGCGTCGACTTAAAACCGCGATTAAATATCCTTTAACTTTTAAAATTGTGATTAAATCGTCGACTTTAGAACCGATTCTTCATAGCGATTATAACGAACAACTTTTTTAACTCTTTTAATGTGAGCGCATAGCTCATCTTACAATTAGATAAAATTATCTCTCCAGATAGAAATTAATGTAGAATTAATCATCAAGTATATTCAAAAGTAATTATTATAATATTTGAAATTTACGAGTTAAAATAGAAACGCAAATATGAGAACAATATACAATTTATGTGATAATAAATTCTTTGATATGCACATATATAAACACAAAATTCATATGTTAAATGTAAATTCATGCTTCATGTATTTATATATCGAACTGTTTAATTCTCGAATTGTAATGTGTTATAAATGATATGCTGTTTGTACAAAGTTTTCTCGTTCCTGCCGCTGATTAGAGCGTTAAATACTCGTCGATGCAATACCGCGAATAATCTTCATAATTGGCGATGATCTGCTCGTATCGTCATGTATGTCATCTGCTTTATGGATCTATGAGTATTTGTACGTAACGTGGTGTAAACAAAGCGTCTCGACTCTCATACTCGTGGCATTGTATTACTATACTTGCGCGTGTGCGCGTATATATGTATGCAACGAGAGGCCAAATGTAATTGGCGCCGATACGTAATGTTCAGTAATTTCAAGCTTGCCCGATAATAGCCTTATCCCTTGGGTTAATCCTCCGATACAATCTCCGCACTGGTTGCACTATAGTGAGTTAGAATTGAATCTAACGCTGGTCATCCCTTCGTTGTTCTAAATGTTGATTGCGTATTGAAGTCGGAGTAGAAACCTCAAATTGTATCACTTCTCTTTACTTTCTTTCGAAGGATGTAATTCAATGACTTTGTGATTAAATCGTCGACTTTAAAACCAATTCTTCATAGCAATTATAACGAACAACTTTTTTTAACTCTTTCAACCAAATTACTGTTATTCATTAAATTAAATCAAACTTCTAACTAAATTATTGTTATTCATTAAATTAAATCACATTATTTATATACACAATTGCTATGATATCTTTCTCATTTAATCGTTTAATTTAAAATTGTTTAGAATAATAATTAAATTAACCCTAGATAATTAAATATCTCTTAAATAACTCTTCTAGACCGAATTTCATTATTATTTAACATCACATATATATATATACGCGACAGAGATAGAGACAGAGAGAGAGAAAATGCAAAATTGAAACTTTATTTAAATTCACGTTGAGTTCAAAATTTATCGTCCGATACTCTTGTTATCTGTAGAGCAATTGCCCTCGCAGTATTTCGTAAACTATGTTACCCTTTCTACCAAAGGGAATAAAACGTGTATGGTAATTAATTTTACCCTCCACCCTAGGTCAGTCTTTTGTCACAATCACGAATATCGACGTTGTTTTCTTTATAAATCTCACAAGCCATATATTTGCGAACTAAATTGTTTTTCACACGAAAATTTTATCGGGCACGATCGAGCTTTTTTTCAACGACGAACAAAGATTTCTGGTCTACGCGATAAACGGCACGAATTTTATCTTTATAGCGCTTCAAAATGGGGATTCTTTAACTCGCTTATCTACAAGTGCACGAACACTTTATCGGCGCAAAAACGCGAGCTAGTATCATTGGGCAAATATCAAAGATACAAAGTCGGGACGTGTCTATTAAATTTCTAAGAATGATCACGAGAACCGATAAGCTCCAGTCACGATGACTGCAAGATGTGCCGTAGACATGCATCTTGTCGCGTGATTCTTTAACGAGCAGTATTTATCTATGTATAAGTTATTATTATTATTCCACCTGAACGAAGGAAACGATCGCTCCTTACGCAATTAGTTTCATCATAAACCACCATATCGATCATAAACGAATGTAGTAATAACATCGCATTTTATATTTCGATTAATCGCTCGCAAGATTTACAATTGCTACTTCAATCTTACTTACGAGTGTATCTTTTGTAATATTTTTTTTTATTTTTTCTAATTGATTAAGTATATAGCTATAACTTGCAATTATGTTATTATGTTAAATTATTACATTATCTTATAATATTCTTCAAAAAATATATCCTAGAATATTCTTAATAAATAATTTAAACTTTATCTTCAGTTATTGGGAAAAAATTCAATTTTTGATTTTAAAGAAATTTAACTTTTGATTTTTGTTTCTGTACCATTTAATTTTTAACCTAAATTTTAACTTTACTTTCACTTTTAATGCTTATTTTTTCTAAATAATAATATTAAACTAAATTAGAAATCTCTCAAAGTTTTCACGTTTAAATGATTCTGCACATTTATGTTGTGTAATTTAAATCAATTAATACATAATATATATATATATATATATATATCTACCAATAGAGCCAAACGCGATGTTATTGCGAAAATTAGAAACTTGGGAATTCGTATCTTATTGTTGAGATTTCAAAATTCCCCTTGTTAATTCTCTTTTAACCCCCTGTAAAGAAATAGGCGAGAGTTTGGCTCTATTGGCCGATATAGATATACATATATATATATATATATATATATATATATATATATATATATATATGATATATATTAGCCGATAAAATTTTCGTGTGAAAAACAATTTAGTTCGCAAATATATATTATATATATATAATGTATTTATTTCGAGAGCTGACTATTTTTTAATATTTTTAAATTAATTAAATTTTCACACAGTAAAGAACGATTTTAAATTTGTTCAGAAATGCACAACCGATGTAAATATTTCGCGACACATATATATAATCATGCAAGTCTCGCGATCGATCTTTTACACCAATGTTACCTATTCGGAAACATTTTTGGCTAATGAGCAAATATTTTCCGCTCGTTGTACAAAATAAATTGCGACGCGCATGATTGCCATTTCCGGACACTCCATCAATTCCGCTTTTCCGCGCTTTCCATTCCCGCCAATTCCCAAGTTATAACCGTATAAAAAAAAGAATCATTGAAAATAATTGTTATTGCGAAGCGCAGCGACACAGCCGACGGCAAGAAATATCGGTTCCTACCGCGCATTACTCACGATCCGCTGAGACCGAGTTCGAAACAACTTCTTGAAGACTGTCCCGATGAATTATTCCGCGGTTACCCAGAAGCGTCCCAATGGACGAGGAATTGAAATACAAGCGGTATCGCGAAAACATTACAAACTCAGTCTTTAGCGACGCTGTTCTCCGCACGAATTTATCAACTGCGGCGCAGCAGCATGTGATATAATTGAAATAGAAATTCGCGAAGAGAGAAGCTACATCAATTTTATGTACAAAACTGTATTTATTTCATAGAAGAATTATTGTTGCAAAAAAGAAATATTACCGTCAATTTCGCTTACATATGGATGGTATTCTATCGCGTGCGTAGAAATATCCTCTACACAATAATGGATTGCCACCTCCGTTGTCGCATTTGGCAAGACGGTCACTATATCAGTAACAGTAACAGCTATCGTGTCAATAATTCGTGCAGTGGTAATATATCGCCGTTATATATCTTCTTTACAACCAACATGGATGCAACATGTGCACCGTGAGTATAAACAATCAACCTCCTCTCATTATCAGTATCACGATTTAATTTATCAGCTGCATTCTGAAAATATGCACGTTATATCGATTCATCGGATAAATTTGGTAGGAGATCGAATCGTCGCCTCATCAAACCAAAACAATTTTCTCCCCGTTCGTCATTTTAACGAATGGCTATTAATATTGGCAATTAATACATATATGTGTACCGTCCCACCGCAACCGATAGCAATCAGCACATTCAGTTGATTTATCATGAACCCCGTCGACTGAAGGCGTTGATGTTCTATACAAAAAAGCGAAATATCGTCGGCGCGAACTAGAGAGTTCGCGGGTACGTAGAAGTGAAACCCGAGACACAAAAGGGAGACACGATATAAATCAATAGGTCAATTAATTCTGCTTTCGTAACAAAGAGCGATTTGTCACCGGAGGGGAACCGAGCAAAAAATGAGAATGATCGTTATTGCGGCGCCAATGACAGGCGGCCGGGATATCGGCTTTCGCACGACATTATTCACTATATGTACAAAAATATATGCGACGAAAGGCCCGCCATGTCGAGCGGGCACACCAACGGCCGCCGGCCGTTTTCTCGTATCTACACGAGTATGTTCCGTGGAATGGAAAATTGAAATACGATTGGAAGGTGGAAGAGAGGAAAAAAAAAGAATCATGGCTGCGAGAGTCCGACATAATGCGCAATAGCGTAAACCGCGGCAAATATTTATGACTATATGTCTGCTCCCCGGTAGCGAAAGTTTAGAAGGCGTGAATACGGTTGGTACCACGCGAAAGCATGTGCGGGCGATTCGAATCCATGTGCTCGGCAGTAGGGGAACAGGTTCCAGATTTTATGCGCGGCGCGTACAAGCATGTATAATACGGTTAACATATAATTATTGGTAATAGATAATCAACGGTGAGCTGTTCCTCTCCGTTCAATTAATGCGTATCTATTCCTCCGGATCTAAGCGGGATGATGGGTGGTCCCTTATTACTTTCGAACAATTAGAACTTAATGACGTACTTACTTTTGTGTCTTTAGACATAAAAAAAATGATAGAGCAATTAAGATAGCGGACATTTTATCGCGCGCCAGAAGAGTGTATATTCCGCAATATCCGCGGATAACATCTCGTAGACTTAAGAGGCACCCTGTGCAAGGAATAAGAAGCCGGTAAGAAGTTCAATCTCGTGATAAATACTGCAACATGCTTTCCGAATATATGAGAACACGGAGACTTTCGGTATAATGGAATTCAACTTCGTTTTATAATAGTATCGTCGACCTATCGATCGCGGCATCTTTCAAATATCAACATAAAATAGAAAAGAACTAATATATCGAATCTTGTGTGTGAAACATTTATTCGAGAGGTCACTTTTTATAATCAGAGGTTTTTCAATCAGCATTAAGCCAAAATTATTCGATTTCGTAAATCGATTGAATAGATCTCATATGATACGCTATTATCGCAAAGACTCGTCTCAAACTCGCCAGATTTAGCTAAGATACAATATTAATTGTTGAAGATCATGGGCGGTGCAATCGCCGCGCGCGGGCGCTTTTTTATAGTCGGCATCTTTAATCTGTCCCCCATGGAAAACGAACCAGAACCGGCACACAAACACACACATGCACACGGTACAACCATCATTATGCACCACCTACGCGGGAAGTCCGGGACGACTATTCTAATGAAGGTATAAATCATGTTCCTCCGCAGGAAGCATTTATCGTCATCGGAATCATAGTCTTTCTCCCCATACCGAATTCTTTTTCTTATCTCTCGGGCGGACATCCGGTTTCATCCTCCGACACGCCAAAGAACACAACATCTCTAGTCCCTCGACATGGTCGTCCGGAGAATCCATGTTCGTCTGTGCGATAAACTGTCGGATTGGCATCAGACGCGTGTAACAGAAGACATTATTTCGCATCACCCTACGCGCTCATAATCCGGGATAATACTTTTGAAGCCGACAGAATCGCATACCTCGGGGAGTTTAATCCCATTAAATCGCGCGACGCAAAACGCCGCATATACGTGTCGCAATAATCATGCGATCGCGACACGGCTATCGCCTTGCGCATCTTCGCTGCATCCCTCATAAAACAGCAATTGACGTGTACAGCTATTAGCACATCTGAACTGTTACGCGGTGTAGATATATCCTGTTTGAAATATTCTCACGGGAAAAATCATCGTCCTCATCGTCGTGGAATTTTCATGACGCGAAGTAGGACGGGAAGCACCATATGGCAAAAAATATGGAATGAAAATGAAATTCTGTTTCCATGAGAGAGCATTTTTCTCGGTACCCGTTAATCTTGCGATATCCATCTCGTGAATAAATTCCCGACATATATTGACGGAACGCAAAGTGCCGTCTCTTTCGAGACATAGAAGAAAAATCGCTGAGAACAGCGATTAAAAGGAATCGCCTAAAAGACCTCAAGAGTAGAATCTATGGTATAATCTCGTTGCTGGCCTCATATTCTCAATTCAACCTTGCTCGTCTCTCACGCGGCATTATGATATTGTGACAGCGGAACACACCCATGATGGCTTGTGCGTCTTTCGCATTCAACCATCGATTGAACGAAGATAACTCGTTGGATAAAAAGTCTGATGTCATTGGTGATCTCTCGTATACATGATTACTGCGCGCATAACTCGTTACATGGTCGTAACGCGGCGACGGCAATTGACATTTACAATAATTTATCGGCGCGTTATTAAATTCCCTGCTGCGGCAGGAGGGCATAATCCCGGTACTAACAAGGTGCATATTAAGCAAGCGTCGCGTATAACCGCGTCGTTTACGTAGAATCGTTTGAATTTCTGGAACCGATGCCAGTGCCCGTATGAAGTGGTGCACTTTCCGGAATTAATTGCTATTTACAAAATAAACTCAAATGCTCGGGATGTGCATCGCAACCCGAATAAATTAACGAAACAGCATGTAATTGAATTGAAATTTCTGTCATAATATTCGGACGTGATTCAATCTACATGCATCAGACACGCAATGTTGCGTTTAAAAGGAATGTTCAAATTCACTGGCGTGGAATATCGTAATCAAGTATTAGCAAATTTTGCATTCACTAACAACAAAATTTTTATGTCTCGAATGCGAATGTAAATGGCAATTATCGGTACCGTAATTGGAGTATATCATAAAACGAATGAACCTAGCGGAGCGCAACGAGTTTTTTTATATCTCCATAAATTGATGAAGCAAAAATTTTTGCTGTTACGATATTTGCGTAATATAATACGCAAAGAGAATTTGTAAACAATCGAAATTTTATTTAAACAATTTTTGTTAAATGCCATTTTAATGCCGATTGAAAGATACTTTTATAACTGTATATAAAAATCAAAATAGATTTGTAAAAAATTTGCTCCAATTATTTTTATCATATAAATTCATTCTTATTATATAAAATGAAATGTCAGCCACGATCGTATGAAAAAATTGTAAAAATTGAATTAGCTTATCAAATTGTATACATTTACGGGATAAAATCATTGTCAACGGTATCGCGAATTATAATTAACGCCGCGCTAATCCAGGCAATCCGAGGTCAAGCGTTTTCACGGATTTCGATAATTAATTTCCCTCGGCAATCACCGCGGCTAACGGTAGTGCGATAATCAACGAGTCCTCCAGTAACAGCGGCAGATCGTATCGGTTTCGCCAACCAGGCAATTCTAATCGTCTTTTACGGTTGTCAGTGGCGGTCGAGTCGCGGTAGATTATTCACGTGTGCGCAACAATCGCCAACGGGGGAGCCAATGCGTGCTTAGACATAGGTGCAAATATGCATCGTAAAAGCGGGGCCGTAGGCTTCGTCGCTCGCTAAACATGAGTGCCGGCCTGTCTCGGTACTGCGACCGCCCATCGGTATTCCCCGTTGGTCGTTCAATAATAATTTATGCATACACAACGCAGCAGCGTATGTGCAGTTTGTGGGGTACGATCGCCTTGACGATCACCGGCGAGTTAAGCAATGCAACAAACGACGCCGCGAGGTATGCGACAGGGTACATAATACCACGTCATCACGATCGACGATCTCGCATGCGATTTTATTCACCGATCAAATTCGCCATACTGAGCTCTTCGGTGCGATCGCGGCCACGCGTTAATTAACACGTTTCGCGCGCAATCATAGATTTTTCTCGATATGCGTGACGTTACTACGCATACACACACCTCCTACCCGCGAATCGATATTTGTGCAATCGTCACGATCGATTGCGTGACAAGTGCGGGTGTGCGTCGCACGATTAGCGAACTGGCTCGCGGTAATTTATGTCAACCGTTTGCAACGAGTTGCGCGTCGATTAATAATTCAATCCGCTCTCGCGCGATCCGGTCGCGCGGAGAGCGCGGCTTTATAATATTTTACGTAATTATAACGACGCATAATTGATCGGCGTATGCTTTATGCAAATCGGAACTTTACTTTCGACATGCTGACTCGCTCTCGTTAATCCAATTCCGGGAAAACTAATGGCGAATTTATAGGGTTGTTTCTCGATTTCTATACGTGTTCGCGGCAATTAGAAGAGGCGCAATAGATACGAACGTTGGACGGTTCTATTGCACAGCAACACTGTCGCAATAGAAATTCCTTCTCCGCCGAGGACGCGGTTGTAACGTAAACTGTCATAAATTATCGGTCGATATGCGGAATTAATCGAATCTCACGAATATACGACGATACATATCGCATATAATCTTCGTTGGTCCATACAATACGACCCAATAAAAAGAAATGTTCGAAGTAGCTTCCTGGTAAATGTCATGTTGCTATAAAGATATATTTACTTGCAGAGATTAGAATCGCATTCAACTAGGATAGCAAATTCTCAGATAATAATAAAAAGAACGTGTAACATGATATAACCGATAGTATTCTTGCATATAGCCATCTTAGAACATTCAAAGATTCGCGAAAATATGATAACTGATCAATTTAATCACACATTAAAGATAAAAATATTTTAACATATTACTTTATCATTTTTTCGCACATATTTTAGAGAGAAGTGAAATTCTTGGTTTTACTTACAATTAGTTTTACTATAAACGATTTGATATGTAGCATATTTTTGTATTTGAATGTATAATTATTAGTAGCGATGAAGTGTATTAAAATTATAATTATTTTTATGTAACTTTTTATATATTTACTTGTGTGAAAAGAGCTGCAATGACAGCCGAAACGTTGTATTTCAACTAATTATTTATAATAAATGATTGCCAGTTTGGTCGACTTTTACCTTTGAGGAGAGATTTTTATTAATTATTACTGGCGAACCTTAAGGATTATTATCTGTTACTATAAACGAATTATTTTTTCGATAACTTGAACATTTGCACCCCCTTGAATTACATAAAACATTCCGAATGCAGAACCCGATAACGGATAGAAGTTCCAGTTATTATATTAAATCTGCCAATCGACAGATATTGGCAAATCGGAGATCTTCTCGACTAAAAGAATGAAATATTGCATGGGTGCAACTAATATTGCGCCATAACTCCCAATTATTTTATTACAACCGAGAGCACAAGATTCGATTTACGTTCTATGTCATATTTATCACTGTTCGAGCGTACATTCAGTATTTTCGATGGATAAATTCCCCAAAGGAATCAATCGCAATTATACACTCTTGCAAATCTTGACGAAATAGATTTCTCTTCGAATATATTTGAAAAATAAACAATTACAATTGTGTCATTTAAGCTAAATAATAAAACTGAAATATTTAACGTCTATTTGTTCTCTAAACATTTTTGGACCACAAAAAAAGATTAACAAAATCGATCATAAAATGTCTCATTTATCGTCGTCGTCAAAACCATCGCGATAACAAATTATTCCTTATATAGACGATCAAAGTAAGCATACAAAAGAGAAGAGAGAGAGGGAGAAAGAAAGATACAAAATAAAACGAAGATGACGCGACAAAGGGAAAGAAGACGAAGAAGAGGCGGAGGAGGCAAGATCGCCGTGAGGCCCCATGCCAAGCCGAGTCACGGCCGGATCTTTCGCTTTCAGATCCTTCGACGAGGCTTCGCTTCTTCTTCTTCTTCTTCTTCCTCCTCGCCTTTGTGAGACTGGCGCCGTGATTTTTCACGGTCTGCGTCGAGGGCTAATCGAAATAGTGAGCGCCACCTCGGCCCGGCTATATTTAACCCTTTTACCGCCTCTCTCGCTCCGCTTCGCTGATCGTTTTATTTCGCCGGGAATATCTGCCTCGTGACACCAATGATGATGATATGGCATAAACAACCCAGGTTAGGTATTAATATATATGTTAGTATATCAAATTTGATTGTGCAATGCACAGATAGAACTTCTAATAATTTTTATAACATATTATCTTACTCGGACCAGCTCTAAATATGAATGTTTATTAAAAAAATTTACTTCATATGAAGGAATTAATTTTAACGTTATTATGGAATTTAAAAAATTTGCTTTAATAAGATAAATTATGTATATATAAAATTTTGTTTTATATTCAATAATATTGATTTGCGCAACGAATATGAAAAACAGCAACAATAAATGAACAATAATTGTAAGAGATATAAGTATTAACACATAAGGAAGAGAGAAATTTGCTTTATCTTTTTTTTAATTATAAAGAAACTTTGGATTATTTTATTTCAAAAGTTAGGCGCGGGATATGTGAATGTTGTCTCGCTCCAACTTTTAAATCTTCCTTAATTTCGAAACCGTCTTCCCCTTTTTCTTTTTTTCTATTCGATCGCGCGAACCTTCGAAATACTTGTTCCATGACGCTTGGCTCCGTCGGAGGTCCAAGCTCTAACACCTTTAGAACAAGAAATAGAATAATGCGAATCGATGTTGATCATGCCGCAGATTAGCACGCCCGCAGCTACACCACGGCATTAATCACCCGTGGTCACTGACAAGTCTCGCCGTTTCCTGTCAGATAACGATTGATGGCTGAAATAATGAGCGGCAAGTTCCAATAAGTTTTACATTAACGTCTCTCTGTTCTCGCGATACCAAGCGATATCGAGCGGTGTCCTTTCCACGTTGGAGCTGTGCTTACATTTCACAGGAACTAAGCATAATATACTCGGCAGCGTACGCTGATATAAACCAACTCGGTAGAAACTCAATTTCCAAGTGCTTAAGAAGAGAAGCATACTTATATAATATTAATATCTAGCTGCTACCACGCGCTGAATACGCACTATCTCCAGTCCAGTAGCGCTTCGCTTTCATAACTTCGTTTATGATATCTCGTATATTGCATTAATATTTTCGCGCATATCGTCGCCGGTTGGGACGTTATTCGCGCAAAATTTAGAAGAGATACGCCTCTGTTATTTCTCGCGCTCATGTCAGTCTTTCGACTATGCTTACACTTGAGCTCGTAACTTATATACCATTCAAATTGCAAACGTAAATGTGACTAAATTAGTAATAATCTGACGACGTTTCAAGCATCTTCTATACATAAAATATGATGTATATATATAAATGTTCTGAAATGCATACCGTCATATTTAGATCTTGTATGATAATTAACTTGTGTCGCGACGAACGTTCACGATGATTAATATGATGTAAATTTCCCACGTATATTTATATAAAGTTTCGACGTTAAGCGCTTGCTTTATCATGTAAAAATAATACTTGTAATCGCGAGATAATACGCGCGAAATTTAAAAATACGGTGCGCATTCTCGCCTTGAAGGGTTAACAAGTTTTTCAGGATGACATATGCGCCACTTTGGAGCTAAACGGCCTATTCGTATACAGCATCGCCAGGAGACGTCACGACGAGAATCTCTCACCGGCCTCTCTCTCTCTCTCTCTCTCTCTTTCTGTATGTCTGAGAAACATGAGACCCGGTTTTGTGTTTCAGGCGGGTATGCTGCACGGTGACCACGGCGAGTTCTGGCTGGAACCAGTCGCCGTGTCCCTGGAAGAAAAACGCGGCACGTCGTCGGCCGACGAAATGACGACCGACGATTTAGGCGCCGGTGCCCGCTCGTCGGTCTGCGGAGGCCCGACAGCCCCCGGGGGCCGGCCTCATCTCATCTTTCGGCGCTCGGCCGAGCAGCAGCAACAACAGATCGAGATCGGCGCCGGCGGCCGCAGCAGGCGACGACGCAAAAAGAAGAGGAAGCAGGAGAGAAACTGCGGCACCCGCGGTGAGAACAGACACCTTCTTCTTGTTCCTATTTTGACTTTCGCCCGCGCGCCCTACAACCGCTCTCCCCCGCACGCATCACCGTCCCACACCAAGAGCAAGAGCTCGCTCTCTCGCCCTCTCTTTGTAATATGTATCGCATGTATTTATGTGTCTGCGCGTATAATGTAATTGGACGCGCCGTGGTACGAAACGTGGGCGTGTCATCGACGCCTTGTGTGTCTGTCTTTTATTTTTTGCCGACGATAATATCCGAACAGGAAGAAAGGTAGGGTGGGCGAGAGAAAGAGTCTAGTGTCTCACGCAGGAATATTGAAACATATAGTAGGATTAGAGAGGATTACAATGATGCTTAAATTAGTTTCTGTTATCTCTCATTCAACTATAATAATAGCTTTCTAATTCCTTGTAAGATTTTCTATTGTATGTATGCGCGACAGCATCGACTTGTTTATTATTTGAACGATGCAAAACGAATTGATTAATCCGACCTAATTCGTCCGAAATTACTGGCTCGTATAGTCTTTGGCACAACTTCAAGATATGATCTAGCCATTTGTTTTGATGTTCCCGCATTTCAGCGGATTAAATGTGCACAAGCACGCCGATATAGAGAAGTAAGATCGTTGGGTTGATACAGGATTTCTCTATACAGTAAAGCGCGTTCTCCACGAGGGGATAATCCAATTCGTTGCAAACCCGTAATTAACTACAATGAGTATCCATTTCGGCAGGCTTGCCAATCTATCGGATGGACCAAATGAAATCTTAATTACAGGCCTACAATCTGCCTCAATCTGCATAAATCAACCGCGGTGTTAAAGCGTTCCACAGTGTGGAAGCTAATACTATCTATCTCAATTGATTGACAAGAATCGATTGCGCGTATATTTTTGCATATTTTTAGCAACATTTATGATCGTTGAACCTGCAGCAAATAAACTGACGGTAAAAACACGCAGACTAAAAAAAAAGATTTAACAACTACATTGATCATGACAGCAATGAAATATCCGACAGAACCGCGTCGATTGACAGAAACGCGGCTCGAATGGCAAACTCAACCAGGCCTCGTTCAAGTTCAAGGCCGTGGACGAAGGAAACAGCATCAAGCGAAACGGTGGCATCGTTCCAAGAGATCGATCAGTACACCGCGTCATGTCGAGGTTCTTGTCGTCGCTGACACGACGATGATGGCTTTTCACCAGGATGGCGATGTGGAGACCTATCTCCTGACAATCATGAACATGGTGTCCGCGCTCTATCTCGATCCTACCATCGGTAATTTCGTCAACATCGTAGTGGTCAGAATTATTCTCGTCGAAGAAGAAGACGTAGAGGTATCTACGTTACGCTTAAAGTCATCGCTTTCAATTATCGCAATAATGATATATTAGTTAAACGCGCAATATAATACCGAGCGATTACTCGAAATCGATCGTTTCTGTCCCAGCAAGGACTGGACATCGTGACAAACGCGGATAGAACTCTATACAATTTCTGCAAATGGCAGCAGAAATTAAATCCTGCCGACGATTCGCACCCGAATCATCACGACGTAGCGATTCTAGTGACGAGAGAGGACATTTGTTCACGTGCGAATACCCCTTGCAGCACTTTAGGAGTGGCGCATGTTGCCGGTATGTGCCAACCAGATCGTAGTTGCAGCGTTAACGAGGATAATGGGATTACGTTGGCGCATACAATCACGCACGAATTGGGACATAAGTAAGCAAGAGTGGTAAATTATACCGATAGATATATAGTATAAGAAGAATGTTGAATTTCGTTTCTTTGTACAAAATATGGAATATTAAATGTTTTGTATGAAAAAAGAATTATTAAAAAATGTTAATGTAACATCTATCTAGATATGCGTCAATTTCGAATCTCTATTATCATACTGTATATTCTGTTTAGTTTCGGAATGTATCACGATACGGAAAAAATCGGCTGCAGTAAACGCGAAGGCGATACTTTACATGTAATGACACCAACTTTTGAAGTGGACGCTGTTGGAGTAGCTTGGTCCAGATGCTCTAGGAGAGATATTACAAACTTTTTGGAGTAAATAAAAAATATATTTAATAAAAAATTTTTAATTTAAAATCCTGCAATTTCTGCATTTTCTACGTAAACAAAGAAATATAGTATTGTATACGTATATGGTATACGTTTTTCGAATGTTTTTAGCCAAGGAAAAGGCGACTGTTTAGAAGACGAGCCTGCGGGCAATGATTATGCGTATCCGGATTTGCCACCCGGTGCAATGTATAATGCCGAGCATCAATGCAGATTGCAATTCGGCGTAAGAGAAGCTTCTGTCTGTTCTCCGTTACAGGAGGTAAACAAAAATCGTCAATAATAAATTTTTTATCTAAATTTAACTGGTTCGATTTAAATAACCGCGATTTAAAGATTTATGACCATTTATGATTTTAGATATGCTCGAAACTATGGTGCATCGTGGACGGTTCTTGCACTACTATGCTGCATCCAGCAGCTCCGGGAACACATTGTGGGAAGCACATGGTATACAATCAAATTCTCTCAATTAAAAACAATCTGTTTTCATTAAATTGCCTATTTCAGCCTTTATCCAAATAACTAATAAAATTTATTTGAAAAGATAAGTTAGCAAATATTATAAGAACATCTAGATTATTTTAAATTCATTTTTACATCGCACTTCGTAGTGGTGTCAAAATCAGGAATGCGTGCCTATTGTCGATCGACCGCGGCAAATCGACGGCGGTTGGGGCGAATGGGGATCATGGAGCGAGTGTTCGAAAACTTGTGGCGCCGGTGTCTCGATAGTCGAGAGGAAATGCGATCATCCGGAACCTGCTCACGGCGGAAAGTTCTGTATAGGCGAGAGACGCCGCTATAAAATCTGCAACACGGATCCTTGTCCGGAAGGTACACCAAGTTTCCGCGCGGTTCAGTGCAGCAACTACGATGGCAAAGAATACAAAGGGAAGAATTATACCTGGCTGCCATATTTCGACCAAAGTAAGTAAACTTATAAGCGCTGTTTGCTGAACAAAATTTTTTCTCACGATCACGTATGCAATTCTAAATGATACATTTTTTTCAAAATGCACGCATTATATATTATATATAATATAATATATAATTGATTTGTACGCATTGATATGTACGAATATACGAACAAATACGTATTTCAAGCAATTTATTATTTACGAATCTTGTCAATAAGTTATTGAGAAATTCTATCAAAATACATTATATATATAAACAAAGAAAACTAAAACTGTTATATGTGATACGATAAAATAATTATATTTAAATTAGTCGATAACTGTTGCGAATTAAAAAAAGGATAAATAGAAAGAAACATTTAAATCACGCAATAATTTAAACATTTAATTATGTTTAAATGAAGTTTAATTTACACTCTCTCATTTAGCGGAGCCTTGCGAACTTTATTGCACTGATACAGAGGAAAGCGTAATCGTTCCTTGGGGAGAAGCTGCTCTTGACGGTACGCCATGCAACGTTGGTACTAGGGACATGTGCATCGCTGGCATATGCAGAGTCAGTGACTTTCTAAATAGATAATTACTTTCAAACAGTTTTAAATGTTTAAAATATATTTTAAAAAATTGGATCTCTTATTTAATGCATAAAAATTGTAAGCATTAAATAATATAGATTCTTTTTTAGAAAGTCGGTTGCGATTGGGTGGTGGATTCCGGTGCTACGGAAGATCGCTGCGGGATTTGTCACGGCGATGGTACCCAATGCGAAACTACCAACGGCGTTTATGACAAAAATGATGGTCCTGGATACAAGGAAATCGTTGTCATTCCGTCCGGTTCGCGAAATATTAAGATCGAGGAAATCGGTAATAGTAAAAATTATATCGGCATCGGCGTGCCGAATTCCGACAAATATTTCCTAAATGGAAAACGGTACGTATAATTCAAATTGCAAAATTTCAACATGTGACAATCTAGACAGCTGATCGCGAATCGCGTTGCTTGCTTTGCCTAAGTTATATATTTTTATCAGACAAAAAGTTAGATTATCATACCGTAAGACTTGCACTTTGATGAACAAAAAATTTTCATAATATTAATATGTGCGTAATCTTAAACTGAGATTTTGATTAGACAGGCAGATCACTTTAGCGGGCGAATACGAAGTCGCTGGAACGCCAGCTTTATATGAACGTGATCGAGACAGAGAGAAGATTAGAATCCCAGGACCTATCAAGGAAGACATCGTAGTCTATGTAATATATTATCTCGATAAACTGCATATAAAAAACTTAATATTTAATTATAGCCTACAAATTAAAATATTTTATGCATTTATTTACAATGTTTTCCATTTGAATTCCGAAATTTGAAATTTATGTCATATTTATATTATATGCCAAGTTCGCGATTCGATAGATTTTAGTAAAACAATTTTCGTTTCTTTGGCTGTCATAATTAATTGTCGAGTTCCATTATTTCAGTTAATTTACAGAGGTCAATATCGCAACTTCGGATTACGTTACGAATACACTGTGCCGAAGAAGAAGCCTGATCGAGCTCCAGAATACTCATGGACATTCTCCGATTGGACTCTCTGTACGGTCACTTGCGGCGGTGGCACTCAAACTTCGCACGCTATCTGTCGCGAAAGGAAGAGCGGTACCGTCGAGGACTATTTCTGTGACGGTATAGAGAAGCCGGAACCAAAGTCGCGCGAATGCAATTCGAATCCATGCCCCGCGAGGTAAATTCTAACTTCGAGTCCGATAAAACGATTGTGACAAAATTCGAAGAACTTCGAATAACATTATTATCTCGTAACAGGAATTTTCTCGAAGCGGTTGAATAAAACTTTATTCACTTTTCGGTCGTCATCTTTTCTATATTTTTGCTCTATAATGGAGAAACTCTCTCTATTGATTGAATTTTATAAAATAATTGCAGATAACAATTTAAAGTTATTCGATGTCTTATGTAAAAGAGTGTAAAAAAGTTTTACAACTTTTAGATGGTGGGTGGGTCCGTGGCAAATGTGCCCTGTTACGTGCGGCGATGGCGCGCTGCGCAAAAGATCAGTAATGTGCGTGTTCTCCGGTGCCGGTACTGATCGATCAGACTTGGCTCTACCCGATCGCGATTGCAATAAGAACATGCGACCCGAAGAAGTGGAACCTTGCCCCGATTTGCCGCCATGCGGGCCTACCTCGGAGATACCACTATTCGTGTACGCTGACAACAAGGACATGTCATTTTACAATATCAGCCTGAACGAGCAGGACGGTATTACGATAGTCGATAGCCTCACCACCGAAGAGCCCGAAATTCTCGAATTCGACAACGTCGTCGACGAGAACCCGGACAATTCTATGTACAACACTAAGTCGAAGTGGACGGTATCGAAATGGAGTCACTGTTCTAATGGCAAGAGGAGCAGGAAAGTCACCTGCTCCGTTCCGGGCGATTGTAATCCGGATAACAAGCCGAACAGCGTCGAGGATTGTTATAGTGGAAAATGGATCTCCGGTAAGCTACAGATGGTTTATGCGATATTATACAAAGAGTGTGTATATCCCTTTTTTCTTTCAATATATACAAATAGAATTTCTTCTAATTAAAATTAAATTAAATTTACAACAAATATTTTATTAATTAAAATGTAACTTCGATAAAAATTTATAATTCCGTGAGATTATATAGATATTTCCATAGTATTTAATGGAATATCTAGTGCATACTTGTTAAATGTGTTAATACGAATATCCTCATATAAAGCTGTTTATTTAATTGCAATTACAGGAAATTGGGGAAGTTGCAACGCGACCTGTCTCGTAAAGTCTGGAATTAAACGTAGAGAAGTGCAATGCCGTGATCGTGCGACAAACTTGCTATCCAATGATTGTAATCTTGATAGAAGACCGTTTGATACAAAGCGCTGTTATTATCGACGGCAATGTACTAATGAGAAAAATGGTAATACATCTTCATAGTTAAATTTTATCCTCAGAAACGAGAAAACCTTCCGCGTGTATTTTCTATATTAAAAACATTCTGTTTTTATATAGAAAAATTGTTGTATTTTGCGAAATTCATAATTGTATGTTTTCAAATCTTGATAAAAGACTTTCAAATTAAGATAAAAATTAAGTAATTAAATATAATATAATATAAAAAGATTTGGCTAATTGCTGCGTAACATTAATAATAAACAATTAACAATTATACTCCTTCCTGTGCAATATTTAAAAGTTATAAACTCACATTTGTCGCGTCACAGCAATTGATATTGAATAAAAGTTTCTGACAAATAGAATAATAATTGAGTCGAGAGAATTGGAACACGTAACTATATGTAATGTTAAATTATACTAGTAACGTTATAGAGCGTTTGGCTTGTCCAAAGTTGCAGAATATGCTCTATCTAAAGGTGTCGAGAAACTAGAATTTATATGAGAAAACCGCGGCTCGTAACAACTTGCTTTATGAGATCATACGCCATGTCGCTCGATTTGCATGTGCATATAATGCACCCAATCCGCGCGAGCGTACGTATAAATACTTATTATAAAGTATTCTAATTTCCGTAACAAGTATCATTAGCATATGCAATGAATTCTAGAGATTTGTGTATCAAATTTTGAACAATTGAATTTTTTTACTTATAATGTTCGTTTTTTTTTATAACGCGTGTAAAGAAGTTTTAAAATATCGCCTAATTTTTTTTGTAATAATACACACGTCCAATAATTAATTTGTTATACCTTCTTTTCAAGTTACAAATTATATTTGTGAATGGTCACAGATAACATATATGTATATCTATATATATAACTTTTTTCAGATTGCAAGGATAGCATAGTTCCGTCGTGTGCAAACTACAAACGTATGTGTGATACATCATCGATCGTGCGAGAAAAGTGTTGTGCCACGTGCATGAAACGACGACGACACGTCCGCCACAATAGACGACACATATTTGCCAAATAACAAAATAGAGCTGAGAAATTGTGAAGTGCAAAAGAGTATTTTTAAATCAAATTTTTGCAAAGGACGTATTTGTCTAGTTTCGTTCATATTACACTTGAATTAAGATAAAAACATAAATTAACATTTCACGTTTAACATGACAATAAAATTTTTAAAAAAATGTATGATTGAGAAGTGATATTACGAGATTATATTTGTAACTTTGTACTACTGCGTGTATGTATGTATATGTATATTTTGTATCAAGATGTAATCACACTTATGTACGTAGATATGCTGTTTATCTACATCATCATCTCTATCAATTCGCCTTAAATATAATTAAGATACCAATTGAAAAACGTTGCAAACACTATGTTTACAAGTTATTTTACATTAAAAAGAAATCAATTACAAAATGAGAAATTTATTAATATTATTAATATATATTATTTAAAAAATTTATATTATAACAAAAATAATTCTTATGTAAAAAATATTATCCAATAAGTCTGATTTGATTATATTATTAATATTTCATAATATATTAATTTACTCAATATTTTGTTAAATAAATATTTTAAATAAGTACAAATTTTAACTAATAAGTTACAACGTTTTTCTGAGGAACTGCTTAATTATCATCATATAAAATAGCTATAGTTTCAATAATTTTATATTCATTAAATCTTCGCGAATACGTAACACAGGAAAAAAGTCTAGGATGTACAATTATTTTAAAGATATGATTGCCACATTGAATATTGTATCCAGTGATTTGATACAATATAAGCAGTTTGCTATTCAAATATTTAATTGATATAAAAATATTCATACAAAACTTATATAAATAACATATTTTTTATATGAAATTTTATTTATATTGATAATGTAACATCAGTTTTCCTGTATACTGATTTAATTAACTTCATCAGTAGCAAGCAAGAATAAAATAAATTTGCAGTAACTATTAATTTATTGACACACATTGAATATTATAATGTGTTTCAAAATCTTTCACTAATATTTATGTTAAATTATTTGTATTTGTCCAAAATAAAATAAAGTTCCTCTGTTCTATATTTTCTTAGAAAAGGTATAAATATTCTATACCTATAACCTTTGCATTTTAAGTAGACTATTGCAGCATAAAGTTTGAAAATAATTGTATTTTTAGCACTCACCGTTGCTGATTTTCTACAAATTTCGTCGAGTTTTTCCACAACACTCAAAGTCTCCAGACATCAGCCAATATCTGTAAATAAATAATTTAGGCAACAAGTTACATATAATAAAAATCAATCAGATAACATACATGCAAAATTCTTCAAAAAAAACACATTACTCTATATAATAGCACAACATATTCAAAATATATTTAGAGGATATTTAGAAAATATCCAGAGATATTTGAACATCCTCAGGATGTTCATATATATATATATATATATATATATATATATATATATATATAATATAGATAGATAGATAAATCATTTAAACTCCGAATAATATGCAAATCTAGATTTTCGAAAATTTTAAGAGCATTATTACATTAGTTCTTATTTCGCTCAGTTTAGATCACACAAGCAATAGACAAATGTTATATTCTATACCTAAATTCTCAGGTAGCGATATACATATAACCGCATTTTGATGTCGAAGTGATTTGCATCACTTTTGCTACCGAGATTTATATACAGTAAGTGCATACACTTACGTATATTCATGATATTACAACGTAATTAATAGTTTCGTTATTAACTAATCAGGCCAAAAACATGACAAAGATTTTTTATCTCTTTTTAGCGCTTCAAAACATTTAATTATTTTCACTTTGCGTACGACTCTGCTATCTAATTTGCTATCTTACGCAATATATTTTGAGATTTCCAATGAAATTACACCATTTCCATTTCTTAAACAATAAAAGAGAAAGATGACTCACAAAAGTGGCTTGTCAAAACTTGTTTTTATGCAGGATTTTTCGTATTTATTCTCGAGATGCATCAACACTCGCGACGCGTTACTTGTTTCGAATCGCCATTTGCAATATCGAAGCGCGCAGTTTAATACGCATATACGCCACAGGCGGCGCTGCAAATCATCTCTCTATCGTAGTATAACCTTACCGTAAATAGATCAGTCATATGTTCATGTGTAAGAATGCGATGTATTCTTTCATTCATAAATAATCTTTACGCACTACTACATACGCTTATTGCTTTTGACAATTTGGTTAGATTAAATGGGAATGATACGTTTGTATCATAAGAGAATTCCTATAATCGCAACAAATTATAAATAAGTTTTCCGCCGTCTGAAAGACATGTGAATAGAATAATGTTTATTTACTGCACATCATATAGTATAGCTCGAGAAAAATGTCTGCAATTATAGATGATAAAGTTGTTGCAGGTGCGAAGAATTCAAATACGATTAAAGAAGACCCAATTGTAGCGTTAACGGTATGTAAAATATATTTCTTGTATTTATTTCATTTGACACAACATGTTACTATTGTTATATACATCTGCTGCATAATTGGTTTCAGGAAAAAGTGAAAGCCTTGTATCTCTTTCGAGATCGCTACTTTGAAACACATTCTATCAATGAAGCGATAAAGAAAAATACCGATGTGGAAAAGGAGATGAAAGACACGCTGAGCAAGTTTGATGAGTGTAAAGGATATGAGATCGATGGCTCACGTGCAAAGTATTATTATTTAAAAGGAAGAGCACTAAATGTAGTGGATCGTTTTATTCCACAAGCAGAGGAACTTTTAAGTAAAGCTGTGAAATTGGAGCCTAAATTAATAGAAGCGTGGAATGAATTAGGGGAATGTTATTGGAAGAATGATGATATAAAACAAGCAAAGAATTGTTTTGTTGGTGCTGTGCAACATGTACATTTTTTTTCTTCTCAGTCTTTAGAGACTTTCTGTTTAAGAATTTATAAGAATTTATTGTATATTATATATATATATCATTTTTTTCAGGGTAGAAATAAAGTGTCTTTGCGAAATTTATCAATGGTGCTTAGACAAGAACAAACTTCATCTATTGAACAACGGACAAAAAATATTCAACAGGGAGTTGAGTATGCTAAAGAAGCTGTAAGCCTTGATACAACTGATGGAGTATCTTGGGCAATATTAGGAAATTCTTATTTGTCTTCTTTCTTTACAGTAACACAAAACCCAAATACTTTACGTTTATGCATGTCAGCATATATGCAAGCGGTAAGTAAAGTAGTCATGAATATCTATCTACATTTTTTCATTTAACCATATGTTATTGCATATAGTACATATATATTATTCTCTGAAAATTAAAGCTGTACTACCTTTTTTTAGGAGAAAGATATTATTGCGAGAAGTAATCCGGATTTGTTTTATAACAAGGCAATAGTAAGTGTTAATTAAATTTTATAATCTTTCTGTTATTGTTTAACATTTTTAATTAAATTTTTTTTATAATTACTCAAAATCTATAAATTTATTTTAGGCTCTAAAATATCAAGAAGAATATAATCTTGCATTACAATCATTCGAAAATGCAATGACACTTGATCCACTATGGGAAACACCACGCAACAAAAAAGATGAATTACTAAAATATCTTAAAGATATTCAAAATTCAATTAATAACAATGGACATGTAAAACCAAAACGATTATATCAATTAATACGGGTATTTATATAATAAAAATTGATAACAATTAGTAGAATTAATAATTCAAAATAATTATATGTGATTTTGGCATAACAAACATATTTATAGGTTTATGATTAAATGTAGGGATTGGATATTAAACATTTAGGACCATACAAAGGTGGATCATACACATCTGGAGAGAAGTCGTTAAAATTAGATTTAATTTCATTGAAAGAATTAGCTCTTGGACTGAATATCGAGAAAGTTGTATTTGGAAAAGTAGTTTGTTGGATACAAGACTCGGATTGTGTTCCATTGTAAGTATTTACAAATGTTGTGCATAATGTAACATGATGTAAAATGTCGTTTCTTTATTTTATACTTATTTATTAATACAAATAATTACTTAATTTTTTCAGTGCTTTTTGCCTTGTGGATGAGCAGAAAACATGTATTGTTGTTACTGTATACAATCTAGCTAAAGGCCGAGGAGTTACAGTTGGGGATTCTGTTGGTATACCAGAGCCTTTTGTGATACATCAAAAATTCTCCTATATGAATAATGTTAGTATTGTGTGCACATTTTTTTATAAAGCAAGTATTGTCGAATACTTACAATATACATTGTACGTTTTTCTTTCATTTCTAGGAATTTGACTACAAATCTATTCGCGTCGAAACCCCAATTGTACTTGTAGTTAATGGAAGAAAATTGGGTCGAGAGCAACAAGCAAGCGCAAATTTGCATAGTTATAAAATGACAGATTAAATTGGATAAGCTATTCAATAATAAGTTAATTGGACATTGGATTACATAATTAGTCCTCAGTAATAGATGATTTTCGAACTTATATTTGCTTTTGAATAACAGTGCGAATAGCTAACGATGAAACTAATCAATACATTTAAACATATACATTTTTTAATATATTACGATATATATATATATATATATATATATATATATATATATATAAATTTCAAATATATTTCAAACATTATATTAGCCATAATCAAAACTAATAATCTAGAATATATGTTATATCAATTTCATATTTTATAAGCTGCTCAGAGTAAGAACCACAAGAAAAAAGATATAGACATATATTTTTCTTTTATAACTATATTAATTAGGCGTGAATATAGTTCGAAAAAATAAAAAACAATGCATCTGTCAATTTATAGAGCGATAAGACTATTTTTTATATTTAAGTTTGACTGATTGTGAAACAAAAACTATTTTTAATATCTTATTTATATTTTAAGTCGTATTATTATTTGGTATTTAATACTTTGTCACTTGTAACATAATTAAATTGTTATAAAACACAGAAAGCAAAAATCTTTTTTACAAATTTCATAATTATATATAATTTTTATCGACTTTCAATTAATTTGTATATTAGAAAATTTATTTTGCGTAGAATCGTATACATTTATATGCTTGTCGTAATATCGTGTGTTATTTCCTGTTATTATATTTTATTAGGCTATCTATTTCAAATATCTATATTAATCAAAATGTATACATATGTACAAAGAAATGTTTTCTATAAATAAATTAATAATCTTTATAAAAAATATATTTAATATAGTTAATTACATATTCAACTATAGTATTTTAAAACATTTTTAGTTTCTAAACTAACAGAATTGAATATATCTTGTATTTATTATTAGTCTTATTACATTTTATTTATTTACGCGTTTCCGTACATTTTTTATTAATATTTATATATGCAATAAATATACTTCATGGCAATATCAATGTGATTTTTATTAATAATATATTTTATTAATAAAAAATGTTAAAGAAAAATATATGTATACGTATATTATGTATGTATATATTTTAAAAATACTATAAATATGAATATAAATTACTTACTAAACACCGTTTCTCACCGTCCTTCACCCGACTATTATATCGTTTCTCCGGAGCTCCTTTTCGTATGTTTATCCTTTGTTATGTTTCCTCATGGCACTTACATTCATTCACAAAAATATGGTTAATTAAGATTATAGTTTAATACACACGTACGGGACACTTTACCCGCGATCATGGGATATGAATTTTATTATAGCGTAAAAAACAATATAAAAAATACGATTTGTGACATACACAAGACTAAAATTATACACCATACACATCTATATACAGTAATGCTATTTTTATTGTATGCATATATACAAGGTGTCCCATTTTAACTTTCGGATAAAAATATCTCAAAATCAGGGGATTTTAGAAAAAATGTTTCAAACATTTCAAAGGTATATGGCTGTAAAAGGGACATAAGATATATAAAGATTTTGACCTTGGATAGTCATTTTAAGGTCACATGAAAGTCACACCTTGTATTTAATATATACATATAATAAAAGTGTGTATTGTATAGAAAAGTGTGTCTGCAGGAACAAAGTATCGATTTTTAATACTTTATTAGAACCTGCCAAAAATACTATTTCAGCGGTACAAAAAAAATTGTACGTAACAAAAGTTATAGAGTAGATATAATTAGGAAAATTTAATTATCGCAGCTATAATTATCATTAAAACAAAAAGAAATTAAATAAAAAGATATGAATATTAAAAAAATGAAATATAGCGTGTTTAAAAATATCGAGATACATTAATAAAATGGTCCTCGGCTTGAAAATAAAAAATATTGAAAACATTGTGTCGTAAACTAAAATTTCATTATCTAAATAAAAACCCTAGAAAAAATTAATTGTCAAACCTAATTTCGAAAAAATTAATTATTGTTTCTAGTCGCCAAAACTTATTAAAAAATGGAACAGCACGTTTAAAAATATAGAAAAATATGAATCGCGAATAATCCTCAGTGTGATAAAAAGAAATTTATAAAAAACACGTATCAATATATATTAATATTCGAAATTACGAATTTTTTGGACAGAGTGTCTAGTAAAGTTTGAATATAAAATTTAAGGGCATTTCCAGGATACTTGAACATATAATTTGCACAATTTTCCACTAAGATGATAAAGATATACAATGACACCGAAAGCTTAATTTATCAATTTGATTGTACGTTAATAAAAATTAATTTATGTGTTGCAAATATTCATTACAATATTTCAAACAACGACTTAATATATATATTAGTAAAATGGAATTTAATGTTTTTTATTTTATTTTCATTGATTGTATTAATTATAAAAAGATATATGTATCATCTTTAAAATTATTATGGTAGAGAAGATATTTTATTCAAATATCTAAAATACTTTAATTAATTTAAAATATTATATTAATTTTTTTGCCGAAAATTATAAAATGATGCATTTTGCGTCATGTGCATTGAAAAAAGAGAAGTAAAAAAAAAAAAAGAATTGTTTGCAAAGAATCAACCTTTACCGCAGGGTTCAATTTGTTAAATAATATACACATTTTCCTATAATATTGGCCGGAGTATTTTGTTTATGAATATGTTGTTTTTCACCCAATTTATCTGAAGAAGCATATGAGAAAGGAAACATTTTTTGATTTACAAAAAAAACAAGACTCATTATAAAATACGAATATATCTCAAGCGAAAATTTCATTAATTTGATTTCATTGTACATACAATGGTATCAAGTTAATCAAATACATGTAAAATGCACACAAATCTTTATGTCTAAAATATATGATCTTTTTTATTCTTTTATATCAATAGATTAATTTTGAGTAAAGAAACTTACGACATTTTTCAGTCAAATTGTACGCGCGTAGGCGTGCGAATAATATTTGCGATATATTAAAAATACACATAAAAGACGTTTTCTAATATGATTACAATAATAAATACTTATTTATAACAATAACAGCATTTATATCGCAGGTTTATATCATTATATATGTATATGTGGCAAAAGGATATATCTCCATCCAACAAAAACCTAGAGTTTTCGTTGATGAATGGTGATGGCCGCTAGATCGTTGTGATCTGTTCAGCTGATCCAAAGATACGTGGATCTTTACATGCTGAAATTAATAATGTTACTTAATATTTTCACGCTAATGTCATTTGACACGCGACACGTATTCTAAATGTTTTGAGTTTGTCCGCATCCGGCGCGTTACATTATCACATATTCACTTCCCAGAGTTTGAAATAGTTATCGATCACTTCCATAAACCATTCACGTCTTTTTGGATCCTTGAAAGCGGGTGCCAATGTCCGCAATTGCAATTGCAGCAGCGCCTCGTCGTCCAACAGGCTGTTCAGTTGCTTAAGCAACGCCGTATCGCCGTGCAATTTCAGCAGGCTGGCGTAAGTGAAGATATAATATTGCACTCGAAGACGTTGCACGGCCCATGCCTCTACGCTACGATTGCCACTCGCCGATTGTATGGAGCCCATGTGTTCAGCGTACCAAGGCGAGAAGTAGTTACTTAGCTCGGGCGCTGACAGTTCTGCAACTCCTCGCGTTTTCAACCGTTCTTTTATTCGCGAATATACCTGAGGAGTGTACACGAAGACCTGGAAAAAAAAAAACATTTCGAGTATTTCGTCATGCGACTTTCTTAAATAATGGCGAATTTGTATATTTAGGACAACAAGATGCTTCAGATTTTGACCATTTCCAATTAACGAAGATTAAAAAGATTGGATCTCTAGATTGCGGCATCGCGTGTATTTCCAGCAGAAAGTTTCGTCATTTTACTTTTACTGACATTGACGCGATGACGTAAACTACTAGTGAGAATTAGGTTCGGTATAATAAGGCGTTTCTGTGCAGTTTTTACGCCTAAATGGAAATAAAAATACCGCGCGTCTCTTTCTCTTTCCGTTGCGCGAGAGAGCGTATGATAAATGAGGCTTGTTTCACTTTTATCTAACCGAGACTGCACCGAGACTGCATTCTTCTTACGGCGAGCCGATTGCAACAACAATCAGCGAACCGCATAATTAAGAAGGATGCATCGATGCAAAGAGAATATCATGCTCGTTTTTAGTATTATTTATTATTTATTCTTGTTACGCGTTTATATTAAACCGGTTAATCGCTACTTTATTTAAGTATACCTGCATAATAATAAATGTGATTTCAGAGAAATACACTTTTCTAATATTCCTGAAAATATTTGTTAATCGTATGCTCTATTTCTTTTTTGCTCGAAGAGTTGTTCAATAAATCCAGATTGCGGAATCAGTATGTTTTGAAAACAAGTATATTCGCGTGGACTCGAAAAATTAGACTAGAAGTTAGAATAGAAAATGTGAATTTTTATCCATACCTATATTAAACTCTGTTCATCTTAACTTATCTGATCACATTACCTGATAGAGCGAGTTTCCTGTGATGTAAGAAGCGATGTAGTGCGAACCGAAGTTCCTGATGAATCGCACAACGCTCGCGGTGTCACCGACCGTGACGTTCTCCGTCTGCCGCAACACGGAATCATCGAGGATGAGGGTCTCGGCGGTGCCAGAGAGTCGTTGATTATCGCGGAATCTAGCGACGCGCACTAGAACGTAACAATGATCGCCCGTGATGAAGGACGAGTTTATGCCGAGGTGCCTGGCTATTGCCGCCTTCGACCAGCTTCCAGTGAAGGCACGCCACGGCCTCTCCAGTCTTTCGAAAGTGAAGTCACGGAAGTACGCTTGTAGAAGCTGCCTGTATAAACACAAACACGTTTATGTAGTTAATAAAAATAGACATGATTTATCATCCCGATCTCTTGATGAATCTTCTTTTCTTCTCTACTCAAAGAGAACTCTTAACAGCACAACATATCCGAAAAGGAGGAGAAGAGTTCAGAGGATATTCAGATGATATTCGAACATCTTCTGCATATCCTCTGAACGTCTTTCGAATGCGTGCTGTTAGGGAATAAACAGATAACAAAAGTAATCTTATATCAAATTCGTATTTCGCTAGACAGGTCGCAAATAGATGCCATAAAAGTCTTCAAAATTAATTTTTAATTTTGATTTTTGACGGAGAAGATTCAATTCCTTCTTCTATCTTAAAAGGAGATGAAATGTAATTACATGCCTGATATTGTCGCAGAATTCCATGTGGAAGTCGCCATCGAAGACGGCGGCGTTTATTTTTGCCTGTGCCTGACGCTGCTTGGACGTCAATGGTGTGGCATTCTTGAAGACGTCGAGGGTAGGCTCGCGGAATATCCAAGTTTCAGTGTCATTACGCGGTACCACTCGCATGCTGATACTCAGATAGCCGTAACGAGTGAAGACATTTACGGCACCACCGAGTCGCGGTCGCTGCGACCTGGTGACGTGGTGGCCGATCAGCAACGCGAGCGTTGATGCCAAGAGGAAGAGCTGCGTGCGTGACCACATCTCTGGACGAGGGTAGCCTAGGTCAGTGATACCTGGAACACAGATCGCGAATAGAGATGAGATTTAATCAAATCATAAGTAAATAGCGAACATTTATTCTCTTATAAAACATTCCAAAATCTGCAATGTTTTATCTAAAAAGTGATTCGATCCTACTGGCTGACCGTATCTTCAGGAATAAAAACATTTCTTCGTAAGTGCACTTTTAATTCGGTATTATAGGTAAAAGTATACCAAAGAAATACTCTTTCATACTATTCAGTCTTGTATCATGAAACAACGTTCGCATCTTGCAAACTCTGGGATACTAAGAAGTCTATCTTTTAGTTGCATGTTTTAGTTTCATCTAAAGAGTGATTTCGATCCTACTGGCTGACCGTACCTTCATGAATAAAAACATTCCTTCGTAAGTGTCCACTTTCAATTCAATATCATAGGTAAAAGTATACCAAAGAAATACTCTTTCATACCATTCAGTCTTGCAACGTTCGCATCTTGTAAACTCTGGGATACTGAGAAGTCTATCTTTTAATTGCAAGGGGAAGCTGCGACTACCGGTCTCCGACCGCACGTGCATATCTCGGAGCAAGAAATCGTTACCGTGTTGCGACGTGCTATCTTGCTATGTAGGTCTAGGTGCGCGTCGTCGAGGTGTTTGTACGAGCCAAGTCCGTGACCTTCATCCCCACTTGGCCTCGTACCGGACGAACACCTTGGTCTACCTGATACCCGGTGTGCCATGTATCTGAATCGTCTCGTTCTCCCTTTTATCCTTTGCGCACATCTGCAGGAGTCGACGCTTCGCTTCTTCTCATCGATCGGAAAGGACAATGAACGCATATGAATTTCTTCCAGTCGACAATAAATAGGCGCTCATTCAATATTTGTTTTGCTTTATCTCGTGTCTCGGAACGGAAACGAATGCCTTACACCTTACATTGACATTATAATATTGCGAACGACTATCATGAATATCCAAACCTTGACACGCTGGCGATCTTGAATTGCTTTTAAAATGAACAGCAAGTAAATAGAGAACTTAAGACAGCTGTGTAATACAAGTCTCGCAAATATCGAATGATGTTTATTATACATATAGTGATGCATTGACGTATTTTATTTTTCATAGGTAGAATTTGCGCGATGCTTACTTCGCAATTTGAATTTGAATAGAAAATGTGTACAGTTGAACGAGTTTCATGTAGTGCCTCGAGGAATGTAAAAATATGCTGATAATTATAATTACTAGCACAGCAAAGCACTTCAAATTTTGCGAGATTGCATTTTTACGCTACGAATTCTCGAATATAATTTAGCATAATTTTGAATTTAAAAAATGAAACAACGATTAATTATTAAAATATAATTAAAATATAATTATTTTAATATACATTTAGAATTCCGTAATTTTTTATATATTTAATTTATATTTTTATTATTACACTTAATATAACATAAATCTTTTGGAAAATATAAAATTTAAATATATTTAATATTATTAGTTTTATATATAATATAATATTTTTTTGTCTTACAATTAACTATTTGATTGACTAAGTGCAAGCTGTTTGAATAATGCATGAAGTATTTAAATATAATAGTTTGATAATTTAGCTGTGTATTATCGAGAAGATTCGATATATTACTATGATTAGGAGTGCAATATATTATAATTAGAGAAAGTTAGATTATATGCAAATGAAACATTATGGAATGAAAAACGACAATGAATAACGATTTTTTCTGGATTTCTCACGTCAAATAATGAATTTTCGTGTCTTTTAATATTTCCAATTGAGCATTTTCGCCTATATACCTATATATAATGTAATACACAAGATGCGCCGATCCGTGCATGCTGATGCACACAAACGCATTCTGCGTCGCCAGAATCGACGAAGGTCCAAAGTGCAAGTAAGTGAAAGTGAAATTAAATGGCATTCGAATGGACACTTCTTCCTCGTGGATACAAGTTTAAAAAAAAAACTCATAAAGTTATGTCGAACACGTGACATGCTTCCTCTTACAGAAATCATTAAGATAAGATTAAAAGCAAATTTATGAAAAAAAAATAGATAAACGCTATGTGGTGTGCTATTATCGATGTTCGATAGTGTACCATACGATATACGAGGCAGAAAAGGAGAATGATATGGTTCAATAGGAGCGTAACTTGCTTTGGAAATCTCATCAAGGGTCAGAGCTCGAGACGATTAGAACTCTTGCTATGCCCGCAGGGATACGCCGACACACGCGGTAGTAATTAAGTTTTCTGTCGTTTAATCGAAGAGATGAAATTACTTGTTGCCACAAAGGGAAGGAATCTGATGGATTAAGTTGGTAAGAGCAACAAAGTCACCTCTCAATCATTCCTTCCATTATCAAACAATTAGTTGATATTTGAAGTACATCTTTCGACATTTTTTCAAGCAGAAAAACACGCAATATTTTTCTATAATGTATTTATATACTATTTGTATTATATAATGGGAATTATTCAATCTTTCTGACAATGGGCTGCATTTATAGATGCCTATCTGTGAATAATATGCATTCGTAATGGACCGTGAAATGCGGCATAATAGATATATTAGATGATCGTGATAGAAATTAATTTAACGTTTCATGAAGCTTCGTGGGAGCGTATAATAATTAATTGACCATCGGTAATAATTAACGGAGACCGTGAAGTTAAATGACGTTTATCGTGCGATTGCACGAGCACGTGCAATCGAACGCGCATTACATCGACATTTAACTGACATAACGAGTGCGCGATAGCTCGATTGAATCAGAGGGTTTTTATCTCTCAAACGACATGCGTACACGCCCCAATTCGTCTTTCCCGTTGTTACCAGAGACTAGAAGCGACTGCAGTTTTACACAATGCAGTTCGGTGGTTCAATTTAAATTAATCCTCGTGGTCAGTGGATCGCATCGTGTTTCTATTGCGTTTGTTCTATAGTTTGTTAAACTGCTTAATCGCATATTCAGGTAAACTTTGACATTCCTATACATCTTCTTTGTTCCTGTGGCCTTTGAAGCCCATGAGAATACTATCGAACCGTTTAGCATAAAGTTATAATTATGTAACGGACTTAGGTGATTTTTATTTTCGCGTGAAATATAAAAAATAACTTTGCGTAGGTACTCTGACATTAATTTTGTTTCATTAATTTTATAACGATATTATTAATATTAATATATAATGTGCGCTAAGCGCGCACTATTTATATATTTAAAGTATTTTATTATTATAGTGTGTTAGTACTTATTATATTACCATTTATATATATAAACGCTGGAAAGATTTAATATTATAATTCTTTATAAAAATGTAACATTTTTAATAATTTATTTTTAATTAAATGAATAAAATACTTCTCACACAACTAGTTTATCATTGATTGCTCGTATCAATCGGTTTCATATAAATAGCATGTTAATAACTTTTTAGAAAATATCATTTTTTATTTAACAATATTTTTTTATGTAAATATATATTATTAACGAGTGTTGATAAATTTTATTTTATTGTCATCAATGCAAAAGGTTTCCGGATGGATGCCGCGTGGTTTAACATATTTTATTGTCACTTGGCAGATAAAACTTATTATGAATATGCTTTCAAAATAACAGAGAATAAATTTCTATTAAAGAACGTTTTTATATGAAATTATATTTTTATTTTTAATAGTATTTTATATGTCATATTGCTCGCTTAAAGTACACAATTTTTTTCATAATCGTATTCTCCTTATACTTTCATATATACACAATATATCAACGCAGTGAAACTGAGTCACATACGAGTTATTTAGCGCACATACGTATATTTTTCCATTATTGAAGTAACACGATACCAATATATGTAAGTGAATGTGAAGCTTATTATCGCTGTTGTACGCTCTATTTTTGCAACAATAGGCAAAATTTCGTTTCAGTTTTAAATAACTTTATGCTATCGGCATCAAACGGAACATACAAATCTAATTTATGTGTAATAGGAAATTATTTATCAGCTTATCGCAAAAGGAAGAGATCGCCCTATATACCTAGATTCGTAGTTGCCAGCCGCGAACGAAAGTAATCATACATATTTATGAGATTACGAGAAAAATAACGAGACAAAAAATGTGCCTCGAATTTCGTTATGCTCGTCGATTATTGCACTAAAGACTTATTTTGCAAAAGTAATAAATCTTAAAATAATTTTATTGATAAATATTTTTTCTTATATATATTTAATATACTAATAATAAACTTTACTTATGAATATGGCCTATTTTTTAATAGTCATTTTAACATAAAGATGCAATTTTTTTATAATATTATAATATATCAAAACAATATTTTTTTGAATATATTTTTTAAGTATTTATTGTATTTTTTATATGTATGTTTATTAAAAATTTTTGTAATATAGAAATTTTTAAAATTGTTTGTATCAATTCTAAAAATCTTCAATCAACAAACAATATATAAAAGAAGTCTATAACAATACGAAATATTAGGAATAACTAAGTTACCAAATTAGTAAAGCGGAAGGAATGAGTTCCGCTTTCGTCGTCGCTTTCGAGTATGTGAGAGTGGTTTATCAACTCAACATGATTAGAACTTGAAGTGAATTTCCTACGTGATAAATTACTTTCAATTTAAACTACTTTCAGTTTCAAAACAATTTTATCTAATGAATTAAAATGGATAAAAATTAAAGGGTATAGTTGTAAATTGTAACATTATTTTTCACAGATCACGGTGATTGTTTATTCCTCATTTATGTCACATAAAATTTCAAAGTGAGAGAACACTTTTGCAGTAATAAATACTTATTGTGAGTGTATAAAATAGAAAGTTACGTAATATTTAATATTCCTTATCTTAAACCGTTTTCGTACAAGCAATTGCTGATTGCTGCATCGAATGATAAACGCAACATTGTATAATTATATAAATATCTACAAAAATATCATAAGAGCAGTTAACGTTATCAGTGATTTATTACATAATTTTCTAATTGTCAAGAAATTTATGCAGCAAAAATGTGTGTATATGTAGGTTTCTAGTCATCATATATCGCAGTGATATATTCACATCATTGACGAGACCAAGAGAGCTTCGCTCGCAGTAACTAGACAAACGTCACATCTGTTATTGCAAACGAGAGAGATAAATCTAATCATAATAATATAAGGAAGAGGTTATAGCTTTCACGAGAAATAAGAAACTGTGTGTGTAAAATTTTCTAGTGCGGTACCTTTTCGAGAAATCAATAAAACTCAAGATGCAGACTGAAGAACACGATGTAGATAAGGAATTAAATGGCCTTAGTTTCTTATTAGCATATTACTACTATTTATCAGCCACGATGAATTGCTGCGACAAGAAAAATCTTGGTCGGTGGATAATAATTGAGCATACGGCCGACTGCTATTCGTTTGTCGCGGTGATATACGTCAGTGCAGAAGTCAATGGGGAAGAATTATTTAAGTAGCCTTGCAGTGCGTAATTTGAAAGGGGCACGTTACGTCGTTCTATTAAACACAGGAAACGCGATCACGGAGCGTCGAATGGTACACAAGGAACCGCTTTGAATCTAATTGAAGTAGACCGACACAAACAGACTAACTAGAGGCGATTAACGTGGCGACAGAAAATTTTGATCCGATCGAACGAAACGGTGAAAAGCATCGTCGAGCAAAGAAATTGATTGCGAAAATTTAAGACCTGAATTTCAATTCGCTATTATGGTAAAAACTACGAGCACTAGAAAACTTCAGATCCATTGAAGTAGATATGGCTCCACTCGCTTGTTAGCAGAACCAGTTCTATACCCTTTTAAGAGGCAGAAACAATATTTTACATTTAAAATACTGGCGAGATCAAAATATACGACTACGAAATATATGCGAACAGAACGATGAATTATTTGCTAAATAAATTCGAAAACTTCTCTTTTTAATTGCAATTTTGATTTGCAGTTTCTTGTACATTGCTTGTAAAATAATTGATATATTTAACTACTGAACATATTTAACACACACTTTTAACCGAACATTATTTATCATAAAATATGCATGCTTAGTTTTATTATGTGAAAGCTAAACTATAACTAGTGCATGATCTTATTTATAACAAAATTTATATAAATCAATCTATATCCTACATATGTGCATAGATCGTGAAAGACTATGTATATTTACATTATGTACATGTACTCAGATATTTCGTTGTAATCTGGCTGTTTCTTATCTACATGATATTTCGGCAGGCAGTCACGTCATTGTCGTTGACTCCGTTAAACACTATCATTTACATGAGTACGTGACTCAAGCTCTTAACAACATATTATGGTTAATAATCCGTTCCATGAGATGATCGCGACAAATTCAAATTATTGCGCTTAACTTCCATGCACCCATCGCGTTAATTGCTTATTAACGTAAAAAGAATTTATTTCCAGTCCCATTTTGTACCATGTTTTAATTTTAACTGTAATTGTGCATTTTTTTTACACGCTGATAAAATATTAAAAATTTATGAACAAATGTACACATGTGTAAATGACATGTTGAATTATATATAAAGAATTAAAAGCAGAAAAAAATATTATAGAAAAAAATATTTTATTGAAAAAATCTAGAAAAAGAAAAAAGAGACACCATAATCTACTCGGATTATACAAGATTATTTCATTTCCGCTGATTGGCTTTCCCCTCTATATCGTAAAGGCTTCCTCCCTATAACGCTAATTGTTATGGGTCACTGACTATATATGCTTGTTACAAGACACTAAAAGATAACTCCGCTTTCCAATGTTGCTATTCCAAACAACTATACACTTGTTGTAATCGTATATTTATTGCACTATATTTCTTTATCTATCTAATTAATTTTTATTTTTCTTTTGTAAAATTGCATTTTTATTTTTGAATTGTTGTACAGAGATTGAGATTAAGAGTGCATCAACAATTTTTTTACGATTTTTTGTACTACTGATTATACTTTCATTAATACGTGTCATAATCAATATTTAATATAACGATATTTACATATGATGCTTATGCATAAATATTTCGTAATCCATAGCTTGCAGAATCTCTTATCAAGCAACGTAAATGTATTTTTTTAGATTGTAAAATTTTACTATACTTGGAATACAACTTCAATTTATTAGACGTATGATTCTTCGTTGTTGCGTGATAAGTAACCTTGCAGTCAACAAAAACAATTTAATCAACGCGACTAATTTCGCAATTTATAATTCATTTGAATGCAGATAATGTATGTGCATTAATAGATATTTCTGCGAATAAGATTTAATCAAATCGTATTTTTGATTATTGAATTTCTAGAAAAAAATACTACCAGGATGTAAGTAAATTCTAAATAAATGCTATAAATCTTTAACGTTATTTTACATATATAATCACATTTTAATATATACATATAGATATTATCTTGCAAACAGTCATTAAACACAATGTAATAAAAACAATTACTGCGTGTGCATGCGTGCAATTATACTGAGTAATGCTAAGTCGGAAATCTCGATAATTATTGTTTTGGCCACATGATAATGGCGAGTCATCCGTGTAATGTAAATATGTAAATTGACTTAGCATGTATCTCGGTTTAACAGGATATCGCAATTAGCGATGACATTTGAATCTATAAAAGATAAACATTGTCTGATTTTCTGGTGTCTTTTCATAATTAAACAGTAGTAGGTACAACAGTAAAAATTCACCGAAAGTTCGCTTTAACAATGCTGGATATATCTTGCTGCTATTTTACTAACATATCATTAATATGTGTATTATGCAATATGATCGTCTGATTCGCGGATGCACTCAATTACACGGTCAACGACAGTCTGACTTTTAACGCAAGTGCGTTAGCCTTTTTTTTGCGCAAAACCAATTCTGTGTGCGTCGGGATCGAGGTCATTCACTCGACTGACGCACGAATGTAAATTAATCTCGTTGTCTCATATATATGTATATGTAGTTCTGCAAAGCAAACGTTGATCTTTAAAAAAGAGCATTATACAATACGAAATATTCTCACCAGCTTCGCGCAGAATTAATATTATCATTCTCTTTTTAAAATATGATTTAATCAAAATGCGTTTTCTTTTTTAAATATTATTAATTATTTATTATTTTTAAGATCTTTGTGCAATTATTAACTGTCAACTGTGAATACTGTGATGAATATGATAAAGTGACTATATAAGATAGAGCGTATAAGAAAGAATATCAATTACATTTTAAATTCTGTCAACGTTTTGGCCACTAAAACTTGTATTCCATCGAAATTATTCATGAGATACGAAAGTGAATCGATTTTTGTAATTCTCAGAGAGATTTGCATGCACAAAACATACATCATGTGGTTAAAGAATTTGGTCACGTCAAGGCTTCTTTCTAACTTGAACTTCTTTGTTTCGGCAAAAAGCCAGAACAGGTAAAACCAGATTTTTATAAAATTGCGCGATCGAAGGTTGTTATTTCTCACCACGAGATGTTATTACCCTTTCGGACACACGAAAAAGTCTTTCTTTTATATCCGCGAGATTCCTCCTGACATTTGCATAGGTATGTTAAATGCACTGTCGGGTTGCAGATGAGATACTAAGAGCATTGCGTTCCCGTGGACCTCATACCTAACTATATTTTATATATAATATATATATATATATATATATATAATATAAAATATATTTGAAATACCATCATGTAAAGAATATACGCCAATTGGAGATGATAATAATCTTATTTAATTATTTAATTTAATTGTTTAATTATTTAATTATCCTGTACAATAATTTTTTTGTAAAACTTTTTAAATGCAAGATTTAAATATATAAGTGTGTATATTTGAACTTTTGTAATACATAAATTGTATTTGTCGACAGCTTAAACAAAGACGTTTCTTATATCAAGATAATATTGATTGAAATCTACAAATAATCACTTTCAAATCACGCAATATTTCAATTAAAAATGATTAGTATATTTAAATTATACTTCTTATGTTAGTCGACATATATTACATTACTTGCACTATTATTATCTCTCTATCTGTTGTATGTTGCAAAACAATTCGTGTTTTTTTACCACCTATTTTTATCACCAAACTAAAGTATTGCATTTTCTTACGCATGCATTTTTATAAATTAATATATTTCCTTCTTCTCAAGAATATTTTTACCTTTCCTTATTATACTAAGATAACAATAATTTTAAATTTACATATTATTGTAATCACAATTTAACATTGCAATGTTTATCAAATGCATTATAAATAAATATTTTAGGATTTATATTTATTATTTTTACCTGAATTTTTCTTTATATTTCAATTTTTTCAATTTTCCTTACATTCTATTTTCTTAATTATATTATACATTTTACGTATCGCTTATATAAAAAATGTTTATTTTTAAATAATCGTGTGTGAGATATTATAACTAATTACAAAAATGCTTCTCTAAGAATTCCTTTCATCTATTATTATGCCAAGAGAAGAATATCACAAGTTTACACCGCGCAAACGAATCATATACCTTACATAGAGTTCCCCGTGACATTTATGTCAGAAGTGGTGACTGCATCTTTGCGTCGCAATGTTCTATCAACCGGCGGAATGCGTCTTCTCAAGCAGTGATTCTAATTGCGACACAAAATCAGAAGGTAACTAAAGGACCCTGCGCAATATAGAAAATTACTCGCGAGGATGTCATCGATAATCACTTTCTATCGAGTGTGTGTATAGATTTGTGTACCGTGAGAGAGAAAGAGAATAATGTTTAATTTTTTAAAGAAGATCTATTTATATAAATTAAAGACATTGCTTATACACAAACAAATGCAAAACAAAATGTATAATTATATTTAATTATATATTTAATAATCTGATTAACACAGTTTATGAATTACTCGACGATTTATTAGATTTAAAAAATCTCTAGATTCAATCTCTTGTTATTTTCATAGATTTATCATATTATCAGATTACAAAAATTACATAGATTTCTCCTTTAATATTACAAAACTCGAGAACAAGAACATCTTTAAGATATTAACCCGAAGTTACGAGAAATAATTCTGCAGCTTGATTCGCTCAGAACGTGAACGCTGACGACACAAAATATGAAACATTCGGGCATGAATCAGTGTTTTCGATGAAGCAAGTTCTAGAATTTCGCTTAAATTGAAATTCTCTGTTGTTTATCGTTCAAGAAAGGCTATTTTAACATTTGTTTTAATATATAATATATATTCAATTTAATATGCGATATAATGATATAAAAAATTACAACAATTTTGATGAAACACTGAAATGTCGTGCTTTTTAAAATATATTTCTTATATTTGAATACATAAATATGCATTATCAATTTAATTCTTATAAAAATTATAAACTGTTCTCATCCAAGACATCATGTTGAAAAAAATTAATGATGATATTACTGACAGATTGCAAAGATGATGTATAATTAATACAATCACCCACGATGCAAGTCGTCATAATTATCAAAGTCAATGATCGCTCAAAGTCAATTTAGCTCGATTTATGCTTTCTCTTCGCAGGATTCCATGGCACTCTATAACCGCGCGACACATCAACACAATGATGTAGGCAAATCCTTTTAAAAGTGAATGGCCCGAACTTCAATGCCAGAAACTCTTCTATAGATTATTTTTAGATCTCAATCTCTCCGTTAGTATTGCAATAAGTTAGCTTAGTAATCGCTTTCACTGCAAATATAAACTTTATAAGTATGATTGTATCGTATTCGTTAATATTTCATTAGCTTGACTTTGGTCAGTCCAAGTTGGTGGCAAGAAAAGTATAATGTGCACACGATCACATGTCGCTTCAACAATTCGTGACAATTTTTTATTATCTTCATAATTAATGGAAAAGATTTACCATTTGCGCAACTTTCGCGATTTCCTGATGATAGATTCCTGGTGGCGTGTTTACTTCGATAAGCGCTAATCGTTTCGCGTTTCTTATGCAACGACATATGTCCGCGCATGTTCTTAACATTAACGTAAAATAACTTATAACTGACGCCATACAAAGGTGGATGATAATATTCATGCCCAGCGGGCCTGAAAATTAATAATCTTTTATTCCCCTCAGACTTTTTCATACTTGAGATAATGTCACATTATATATTACATACATTATAGTTTCAAATATAGATTTACTTCTGCGACGCGCTCTATCGCAAAATTATTTTTATTTCTTTGACAAAGCTCTTTTTAATATTTTCATATAATCAGGAATTATACGGGAACGATTGCGTGCCGAATAATTAAAATAATGATAAAGTCGGAACAGACGAACGCGAGCTGCGCGTTAAGGTCAGTAAGTATGTGTAATCTACGAATAATCTGCTTCAATAACTTGAAAGTTTACGGCAGGTATTCTGATTGCGAAGCCTTGTAACACTCGATAATAATACTATTACAAGCGTTGTTCCTGGTGGAAAATATAGGTAACTGGCATAAGGACGGTCACCCGCGCGTTCGCGCACGTGTGTTACGATACAACCCGCGAGTCTGACAGTCGCTTTTTATTCCGGATGTACTGGCGTGATATCGCGTGCTCGGCCTCGGTAGAGTGTGAAAGTGCGTGCATGATACGGGTGATAAACCGTAGTGAAAACCAACGGGTAATTCTAAATGGCAAAGTCAATCGCGCTCTTTGTGTACGTGCACAATTCACTCCTCGCACCTGCGAAATGATCGATTAAACCTATGAGTAACAAAAGATTGTTTCTAATGATCGTGTAGTGACTCCTAGCAGGCTGACTCAGTCTCGTCATTCGATACTTTGTTAGGGCTGATGTCAAAGACTGATTTGATCCAGATGCTAGTGAGAGCTTTGAATGTTAAATTTATTAAACAGAAAAAAGAGAAAAAATTATGATCAATGGCAATCGGTTTTCTATCTCACTTTTATATTGGTTTAAATCTGATAACTGAAATGTTACCGTACTTTTAACGTTGAGTGAAGTCTATTATTGACGGTGATTATAACGGTAATTATATGATTGCACGATCGCATAGGTATACATGTGAACAAACACTATTGACGAAATTCTCGCACAAATAATAAGATACATTACATCTGTGTAATTTCAGTAATAAAGTGTATAATCGTAACAAACAATAAGAAAAATGAATAAAAAACAGTCAATGCGAAATAAAGAAAGGCAAGTATAATTAATACCTCACCGTTAGCTATCCCACCGTTAATCTGATCTAGATTATAATTTTTATAATTATTATATTGTCAGTGAGATTATATTGAGCGGAAGATTGTAAGTGCACAATACTCGCAATATAATCGCGAATAGCTATTAACTTAGCATTATTAAAAATATAAGAGCTATTAAAAGATAGAAGTTTCGTCATTTTTTATCTTTCAATATTTGTTACAATATATATATATATATATATATATATATATATATATATATATATATTAATTGATCTATTCATTATTAATTTTATTCCGTAATATATCTTTTTATCATAAAATGGAAAAAAATGTATGACATCACTTATGTTAAAAAATAGTTAAAGTAATTTTACTGTTTTCGTTTTTCATAGTCTAGTAATAATTCATGTATTTTTTATTAACAACATTCTTACTCTGAAGGTTTTCATCAAGGACTTGGCAGAGCTGTTAATTAACTGTAATCAGGTAAGCAGCATCAATACTATGACCTAAATAATTTCTTTAACACTTATATAATGCAAAGATCTGATTTCTACTGTTTACCAAGTTATCGAAAATATTTGAATAGCATTTATCAATTTAGAAGATTCTGTATAAAACACGTTAATCACATTATATTTCCATCATACGTTATTTCATTAAACTTTTTAATAAGTTTAATCAAATTAAATAAAAATAAATGACAGAATGATAATAACATAAAAAATAACGCAAAAGTATTATATGTATATTTAAATAAAATATAAAATACGAAACCACACATAATATATTATATCTTTTTAATATTAATTACACAAACTATGATTTACAGGTACGTTATCCTACTAATTAATCTACATATTAATTTCCTTATCCACATTTGCAATTACGTACATGTGATGGAAAGTTGATCGAAAATCATTTCGTGATTATGCGCGTACGGAACATCAGTCTGACGAAATTATTGCAGAATGAACCTCGATGATATAACTGAACTTGTAGTTCAACAATATCAACGATCAGCTCATTTATCAAGAGCAATCGTTTGAAGATATTCTTATTGAATTTATGTAATAAAACGGCGAACTAATCACATGGCAAATCAACTGTTAACATGCAATTCATTCCTTGACGTTTATTGTACACGAGCAAATGAACCATTCGCTTCGGCATCATCGAAAGTAGTTCAGTAACTTCTAAAGCGAATCAGGTGCAACAAATCAATCTTTTTTATATACTTTTTTTTACATCACTATGTAGATTACTGATTGCAACACGAGTCAAAAACATAAAGAGTTGAAAGTGATTATTGTGCAATTCTCAGAGCGTATTGACATAAACACGATGTTTTATATTAAATTATAGTAATATAAAATTCTTTTCATTTATCTGTCATGCAAATTATGGTAACGCAAGCACTGCATTTAACATTGAATGTGCGATGAGTACATGAACGAAAATAGTATATCACGATAGTTCACGTAATGTTACTTTTTCAAGAAGCTGCTGTTAAATCATAAGCAATTAATCATACGCATTAATGCACAAATAACATCAATTCTGCTTTGAATATTCACTCAAATATGCTCACGTATCGTATCGTATTGCAAATCTGAACGCGAGCATTCACGCATGTGTTTAGCATATGCAACTGCGCTGAACGAGATAAGGGGGATATCCCTTCGTTGTAATTGATCGTAATAAAAATCTACAACGCGAAGCTTTTTGCGCGGTTTATAAATAAATCGCTTAGTAATCCTGTCTGCATCGTTTTATTAGTCTGACACACAAATATGTGCGTGTGAGAGCGGGCTGCAACAGACAACTATACTGCTTTCACATGAAGGTTGTATTTGGAATTGGACGAAGACGCGCTCATCTGTCCGGCATTTCTATTTCAGTCCACGATTTCTATCGATATTCGATACCTCGCTTTTTTCGAGTTTTTCCAAACAACTGACGAATCTACTGCAACTATCGATCGTAATAATTATGATGTACCTCCTCGTTACTTTGAGATCGTTTGAAAACTCGATGACAAGTACTCGACAATCGACCGAAGCTTAATGTGTTCATAATATGAGGATGTAATGCATTAAAATTCTTTAGAGATCGAAACAGATCACGTGGATGACTATGAACAAACTTCTTCGAACACCCTAAGTACAATGAGTCCAAGGCTGCTGTGCCGTAATTCAACTTTCTGTCGAGACTGCCTGTCCTCTTCGTCTGACACTGATTGCTAAATATTCCGCGCTTTATTTCTAACACGGCGTACTTCACGAAAGCGTGATACGATATTTAAGCATGCTTTTATTAATGCAATAATATTACGTACAAAAATATAAAAAATAAAAATCCATGCATTGATATTATTTTATCGAAATCTATCATAATAAAAATGAATAGTACAAATTACAAAAGCAATTATGAAATAAACATTGCACAATAACTATTCGTTTACCGAAAAAAAATTAATGTCTATAATTTGCATGTTTTACATTGATTATACATCTCGATGCGATGTATAATTAAATATTCTTTTTTTGTTTAGAAAAATTATTATTAAATCTTAAGTGAGAAAAATAGCCTCTGTTGACCTAAATTTAAATGTGACACTTATTACACGGTAGTGCAAATAGATAGACAGTCTCATAGCTGAAAATTATAATTTACTACATCACGAGACGTCCCCTCACATTGCATCGTATTCAATTTATCTTTGTTAAATCCCCGCGTTAATTGTGGAGCGGAAAGTAATGCTAAGTACAATCATTCAAGTCGGTAGTCTGAATTTTTAATATTTCATAAACATTTTTCTCATAACTATTTAATTATATCAACTACTTAATTCCAATTTGATACATTTTGATATTTTATATAAAAAATATACATGTATGTATATTAAATATTGTATACATTGCATTAGATTTTAGTGATTTGCGATTGCATAATTACAAATATACGAGCGAGCTGCTCACCGACCGATGAAACAAACGGAGCGGATTAAATTGCGGATTAGTACCAATAATCCGGATAGAATTTCGATCAATTTCGGAATACCATATGAGCGTTTAAATGAACACGTTGGATATGTTGATATGCAAAGTTGGAGCAACGAGTTCGCACGCATACATGCATATATTTATTATATCAACGATAAGTTTTCTTCCTGAAAGGAAACCTACTTTCCTATACCGATCCACGGCAAATCGGTTTTACCTGTTAGTGTATCGTCGACTAATAGAGGTTTATGTCAAATTTAATATATTTGATCGATGAAATATCATAAAATATATATTTAAATTCTATATCTTTTTTGTAAATTAACCAATATTATAAAATCCAATTTCTTTTTCAATACGCATTGTTCCACTTATACATGTATCAATTAAAATGTTTAAAATATATTTTACACAAATTTACAGATTTAAAAAGTTTTTATATATACTCAAAACTTAGACTTGAAATAAAAAATTGTATTAAAACTTGAACTTTTAACTTATTTACTTCGATTAGAAATTCAAAGTTTCGTATAGATACAATCAGAGTGAAAACGTTTTGAAATTTAGAGTCAAGACGTGAGTGGAAAATAAAAGTAGATTTGACCATGAAACGAAACATTCTTACTTAAATAAAGATTACTTATTTCGCAATTCTCTCTTTACGTAGATAGCCGCAATATTATTGACAGAGTAATGATATTTTGTCAATATAATATATAATATAAAGAAAAGAATTAACTGTACTATAATTATATAGTTTTAGAGGTATTTGATTTTTCTCAATGCAAAAAAATATATGTACTTGTTATTGTAACTAATTTTATCGATTAATAAACCTAATCAATTTATACTATAAATAAAAATTGTGATTTTACAAACATGTGTTTTTATTTAATAATCTTAGCGATTATCTAAATCGTGATTAATCGGAATCTTACCTAAGCACTTTAAGATTTCCCCATCTTCGTTACTTCAATTTGTTTATCAGGAACTTTGCAGCAGTCAAGTGTCATACAGTATAGTTTGAAGCATCAATGATCATCATTACTGGCTCTTCAAGCAGCTAGCCGTATCTGCAAGTCGAATGAATGGCTTCTCCCTATGATCACTGTTGATTTGACACTCATCGTAAACCTCAATGGACAAAAATATGATCGAATTTCGAAATCAACCAAACCGCGCAATACAACCCCCGATCGATTCTACATCGATTTTCGATCATCCGATTAACATATTACGTTACTCACACAATCTATCATCACGTACGATAGTACACCGATCGATCTATGCCGGGATGAAATCTCGTCGGCGATCTTTCGCGGCTGCATCCATCTCTCGACCTGTCGGCTCTCGGTCGATCGATAACACGAACCGGGCATCGAGCGTTTCCGTTCTCCCTCACTCGACTTGATTTTCGATACTTCTTTCTCTCTCACGGGGGACAGATGTCAAAAATTTGCGCGCGACGACGCGCCAGATCGTGGATCGATCGATCGATCGAATCAACGGATAACGAAACCACCGCGTTTGTCCTCAGCTTCGTACCCCATATGAAGGGGAAGTTTCCTGGTCGGACGAGGTACGGAAGGACACCTTGGCGATCTCGCCGACGATCCGATCGATCGATCTCGAGCGCGATCGACGCGGCGTTTTACTCGGGGGTCTCTCTCGCGCTGGGCCCCCCGATCTGACCGTGGGCACCGAGCGTCTGCGACTGCGGCTGAAATCTCGAATCTATTCGCGGCAAGCGAGTAAAGGAGCGAGCGAGCGCCCGCGAGAGAGCGCACAGCGTGTGCAAGCGTGACTTAATGCACTATATATACACGCACGCGTTACATGCGTGTGCGTGCGCCAAATGTATGCACGCGTGAGTAATCGACGATGGTAGGGAAGGCGTTTTATTTTGCTGTGGGTGCAGATAAGAAGGATTTTGCTTTTCCTGCGGATCTCGCAGACTCCCGGACATCGCTCGGTTATCTCTCAAAATTTGAATGATCATGTAATTGCGAATTTGTAATTTAAGATAAATTAATTATACAAGAGAGAAAAACTGTATATATCATTTGTCAAATATTTCTTTTGCTACTCGTATTACATCATTTTCCCTATATATTTTATTAAAAAAATTTTTTAATATATTTTTTAATTAATATAACATTGAAAAATAAAATATTCTGGGATATAATGATTTATTCCAGTCTCTTTACGTGTAAATCATTTCGGTTGACCTTCGCTGAGCAAGTGGGAGAGCGATGTCAATTATACCTTGTATAAGTATAATAGCAAAGGTGCCGGTTCTGATCCGATTTACATGACATTTTCCATTTTCATTCAAATATAGTTTAACTGTGTCAGTCATCTTTTATTTGAAAAAAAATTGCTCTTAAATATACATAAATGTTAAAATACAAAATAGAATGAAAGACAGAGTGAAAAAATGAATATGCATATATATCATTAAACAAAAGGAAGTTAATGTACAAATTATCGCTTCGCTTATATAATTATTTTATCATTCCTGAACTAACAAATGAATACTTTAACACGGTATAAATTAACAGATAGCGTACTTAATAATTACTTAACTCAGACTTAGTTTGTAACGTTTTGCGAGATTTGATAATTTGTTTCGTAATGTTTGAACTGATTCGCGCCGTCTCATTACCTACTAACTTCCTTCTTACGATAATGCCTCTTCCTGCCGTTCCTTAACAATAAAGCTTAATTTGCACCACCTCTAACGTTCATTTCCGTTCTCACGTTCATTCGCTAGCAAATAGATTCAATTGTATTTTCTCTCTAACATCTATGCTAACACTTAATCTTATGTTAGTGAGTATGCAGTCGAGAAGCAAGAAATTTTCAAGTACGCTCGTCGACAGACGAGACAATTTTTTGGACCGTCTTCACCGAACGGGTGTTTATTTCAGATCCGGTTATTCCGTGTTACGCGAAGTATTACATAATCACGAGCACTGTCGGTGAAAGGCATTTAAATTCAGCCTACATCGAAACTCTCGCAGAACTTGCAATTGTGTCAATGTTTCATTGTGTCTCAGGATGATCTTATCTTAAGGACTCTATTCTATCCGAGTACGTTTCTTCAAATTTAGATTTATCTATTTGTTAATTACAAAGAAAATCATATTTAAGTATAATTATTGCACGCGTAATTATTATAATAATATATTATAATTTATTATAATAACTTTTAATAATAATATATTATTGTTTTAACATTATTTAATGTTACAAAAAATATCAGATGTATTTTATGCAAAAGAAACCTAGATGAAGTTTATTTCGACACGCAAACAAACCAGTTTGGATAAATGCAACCGGAATGTGACGTTTAGATAGATTTACATTTTCTAATCGTAAAGAAAAAAAATACATAACCGCAAAAAAAAATGATATCTCCGAGGTTAATAACGCATCGCATGCATCTGCCCATAATATAAACTGCATGATCTTCAGATTGCGGTTACCGTTATTTTCCGCCTGATACATAAGCTGAACCGCAAAAGCTATCTTTATTACAAGTATTCCCTTCCAGCGATTCTCCACTTATACTTATATCTATAAAACATATCGAACAGATTGACTGACTTACTAGCTGAAAACGTTTTTATCCATTGCAAGAGAAATGACCAGTCACAGAAACCAGGTAAGGGTGAAGGTCATGGATATACCATGTTCTGAACACGTACACGTTCCTGAACACGTATCTTACTCAAGAACATATATTACATATAAAACCCTATATGAGGTATTACAAGTTCATCATCTTTTTTTATATGCATGGATTTTTCCGCTCTTGAAATTGAGTTTTATCGAAAGAGCTATTATCGTTAATAGTTCTTAGAAAATGATAAACGATTAAAAATTGAAAATCTGCTTACACAACTTTATAGCTTCAGGGATATATATACAGATATAATGATAAAATCGCATCATACATTATTTTTATATGAATTTTAAATTATTCAAATTTTTTAAATTCATATATTAACTAGAAAAACATCGTTGAATATTAAAAATACGTTATATTAAAATACATAATGAACAATCAAAGTTTCACTAAGCTGAATTACGATTGCTTCAATTTTTTGAATACTGTTTTTTGTTCTTGACAGCCGAGTAAAAGATGCAATAAACCATTACTTTGTTTTCTTGCGTTCGCGCAAGATAAGTGCATTTCAAGATTTCGCAGCTGCGACCGCCGCAAAACGATGCGGTAATTACGAGTCACAATAGCGAGGAAATGAGTGTGAAGAGGTCGTGTAACGGACTGAAGATGCAAAGACCGCATACTGCATATGTGAAACTCTTCCTCGTAACATATTTTTATATTCTGAGCAACCTAGGAAGAGCATAAAACCAATAAAATTGTATAATTACATCCCACAAGCTATAATTTTCGGGTACTCTGCCTTCACAAAAAATCTTCACCGAAAAAATTGTATTCTTAGCGTTTTCTTAGCAATTTTTCTAAATTTTAGTATATTTTTTTCTGAAAATAAGAATAAATTAAGAGAATCCTCTTGGCGCTATTTTTCGGTATTTAAAAAATTTCAATATAATTAGCAATAATAACTAAATCGATTACTATTTCATTATCTGTTTCCCAAGCATTATATTAAAAATTAATTAAAAAATAATTATATTAAAATTTTTTTTAAAAAGAACTTAATTTATGTGTGTACATCCAAAAGTTTTCAAAAGACTGCTCATTTCATAAGAATATTATAAAATGTGTACAACAATCATAGTATCAACAAAGTGCACCTATTTACCAGATTATAGAGAAACTTTATGAAACTGGTTGTATCTTATGGGTGAAACTGTACGAGTATATTGGTAACCTTGAATGATGAACGGATATTATCATGAATATAGTATCTCACTCTAATTTATGCTAATCCACGGCTCCTTCTATACTTATGATACTGTGCAAGCAAAGTCATTTCATAATAAATCGAAAGTTTGTGATCGATTCAGCATATTTTCAGAGAATATGTCACCATCACATTTAAGAGATGTTTTTGAACACGTTGTATATAACAAAATAATCAATAAATTAAGATAAAACGATTAATATGTTGAATAAAAACTTTATGCGAAGATATAATTTATAATTTATTTGTTTAACTTTTACGTTTTTCACTCGATCTAACAAATTTGCTGTTTAATATCTCAACAGAAACATCTATCGTTCAAAAAGAAAAATAACAATTTTTCATTCTTTTGCTAAAAATAATTATATTACCTACATTAAATTTATTATAGAAATAATTCGAAATATTGATTATAATTAAAGATTTATTTTTATCAGGCCATTATTTTTATTTTCCAACTATATCAGGCAAGTCTACTTCTGTATATTCAGATGTAGAGATCCAGTCTACCATCAACTGGTTAGAAGCAGAGGGCGCCAAGAACTTGTTCAGCTTGTTCACCTCGGAGAGTTATCTGTTGAGACTTATATATTTTTTTATATGCATCACATGCAGTAAATATCAATATTCATATTGTCGACGTTTGATATACGCAGATGTATATATAGTTACTTTTGTTGCATTTCTTATTGCATACATTTTGGAGTAAATATCCAAGATTGATTCATATGTGTTCCACAAATACATTTGTTGCAGCAAACGTAAAGTAAACTTAATGCATGCAAGTATGCCATCAATCTCTGAAATGCCTGCATCCCCAAATCGTGGCATAACTGTGACCAACCCCCATGAATAAAAATTCAGCCTTCGCATAATAAAGAGATTCTCGCAACTCGGCCACTTGAGTTCGAGGAGGGTTCACTACGTACTCAACACGCGAAACATGAAAGTCATTCACATAAAATATGTATACGATAATCGGCTCTACACGCTCATCATAACGCAACGCGTCAACACGTAACCATAGGCGTCTCTTCAAACTTACTTTTAATATTATAAAAAGATCTTAATAAACTTAAAATTGGTCCATTTAACATTTTGCATATACCAATAAGTATTAATGAATATGTTTGAAAATTGGATATTATAAAACTGAATAACATAATTTACTTTTGAATATTATTTATATTTTTTCCTGGCATGTTATCATTTTCAGGAAAAAAAAAATTTCATTTATAAAAGCTCTTGTGAAAACTGTTCATCTCTGTTTACATATACACGTTCGCATATTTCGGAAATACAGCACAAAGACGCAAAAACTTAATGTCCTGTTTAATGTAGTCTTGCCCCCCATTGAGAGCGCCCGTGTATAACCAAAGATATCATCCCCCGGAAATACAGAGAAGGAAAAACGAAGGCGGAACAGCGAGGCCGCTCCAGCTGGCCGTGTCGAATTTTCTCAGTAGCGGGGGATCGCGAAGGGGCTGTTTTCAACCCCCTCGCTTCTATCGCGCCGCAGTCCATCATCATCGTCGACGACTTGTCAACCTCATTATGCTCACCGCGTCCCTGGTGATCATTATTAGCCAGCGCAAAGTGTGGGCCCGCGGTGCAAACTGGAGGCGACGTAACGCAATTCACCCCGTGCACGCATGACGGGCTCGCATGGGGGGTGTTTGCACAGGAGGAGAAGGGCTATCGCGCCGACGATGACGGCGGCGAGCCGAAGCGTGACGCAGCGTGACTCGTTTACTCACCATGGTTGCACAATGCACTCGTCAGTAGCGTAATCGGCTTGCATTGCGTTACTTTGTACTGTGAGAGCGTAGGCATCTCTTAAGTTGCGTTAGACTGCCACGAGAGTAATTTCAACGGTGGCGACTTCTGAAAATTATAATATGTAGTGCCTATGTGTAACATATTGCGTTGCCCGTTGTATATTTCGATCTATTTGTCATTGTTTTATTATTTAATTACTCGCTATTCGAATATTCAATATATATTAATGACACTAAATATCTCAAATCTGCAAAACCAGGGACGATTCCGCGTTGAAGAAATTTATGACGATAGGGAGGATTTTCAATTTTTTTTTTTTTTTTTTTTTTTTACGGCCACAGAAGAAATATTGCGCAAGATTTACCGACTTTAGGGTCGGCACTCCGACGAATATTTGTGAATCGCGATGATAGACGCTTATAGTTTTCTGCGGGGCCATGCGAGAGCATCAACGCAGGCTTTGGTGCTCCCACGATACTGATTGATTACGCGACGACCGCCCAGCAGCCTCTCTCGCATCGTCGACGCGGCGTGGCGGCCGCTCGTTTTGTATACCGGTGAAAGGGAAGCCGATGCCTTTTGATACGGACGATGTTGGCCACTTGTACGAACTCATCGCTGCCTTTGATTCCATCCTCCACAGTAATGCTATGCATGGGTATGTATGATGGAAGAGTTTCATAGGATGGCGAAATTTTAGAATCAGCGTAGTTAATACTTTAGTATTCACACTTAATATATTTATATTTTTTTCAGTTTTGTATAAATCAGGAAACTAAAAAGTGTATATATTATTTTATTATTCTCAATACTATATGTATTATTTACATTTGTTAAAAATGTTGTTTTTTTGTTTATCAAAAAATTGCCTGCATATTGTTCACAAAAATTGTCGTTATTTGTATATGTATATATTTATTTTACGTATATACGTTTTGCAAAAAGCTCTTGCAAAAGTAAAAAAAAGGGAAAAGAATTTATAAATATTGTATTATAAAAAAATAACAACAAATATATTATATGTCATATATCATAAACATATAATAAATATCTGCTTTCAATTTTTACTTATTGTTAAATTATTTGATGAGCTGGAAATATATATATGTACGTTTCATATATTTCGTATTTCAGGGGCGCAATCCAGATGATGAGACACCGCACCGAATTTCCCTACAAGATTACAATTGGTAAAATCAATTCTTTGTGACGCCTCTCTCTCATCCTGCACGGGTCCGTTACGCGATTACAATTAGTTGCGGCCCCCTATATATTCCCTGATTACATCAGTATGAAGCTTGGGGACAATCGGTACGTTGTTGGCATCGACGTTCATAAGCTGCTTTGACCATAGGGATAAATTGTGTCATTTCCCGCAATATGTCGGAAAATATTGTTAGTAAATATTGTTAGTAATGACTAAAAGAAAAAGAATATCGTGCAAATATCAACGTAGTATAAATAATCTTTAATAATAATATCAATTATAAAAATCGATATTATATGAGTAAAAGCAAAAGAAGATAACATTATATTCCAATTGTTATATAATTTTTATCTTTTTTCATAATCAAAAAAATCTTATAAAAGACGAATTTCAAGTCATGCAATAAATTGCATCTCTACACTGAACCATTCTGTATAAATATCCACGTGTTCGATCGACAAATAGCTCATTCGTTCGTCACAACTTTAGGCGAGAAAAGCGTCGGCAAAAGAAAAGAAAGAGAAGAATTGTTATCTCGAGAGTGTGTAATTCAGTGGGGAGCCCACGAGGACATCGAACAATATCGTCCTCGCGACGAGTAATGGCATTCGTTCATTCAAGGTGGCCTTCTCGAAAGCACGGGGACGGTTCATTCCGACTGTTCGATTCTCCCGTTTTCTCCCGATGAAAGAAAGGAATTCGAGGAAAAAGGGAATCAATGGGATCGCTACTGTCCGATCGAAGAGTTCGGCCTTATTATATTCACAGTAATTTTGAAAGCGACGCAGGTGAATCAGTTCATAAAGACGTCGTATTTCTTCAGTGAAGTAATTTTTCGCTAGTGACGAATCGTATAGGTATAAGAGATTCTCGAAGAAGCGCGCCTAGCATTCAATCGAACCCCTCGGAAAGGACGTAGTCCCATGAGAGACCATTCGAACCACTTCATTTTGCGCCCAACAGACTACGGTAATTGTAAACTCGGACTATACTGCCGTTTGATAAAGAGGACATTTGTCAAGCGTATATCGATGAGCTCTTCACATTCAATAAAAAGAATATATTTTTTCGAGTTTATAAAATGTAGCGAAGAGAGATACCCGTGAATATTCTGATACATTTGCTCAAAAAGTCGATCAATTGCTATATTCATGTAAAAAGATCTTGCAAAATATTTGAAGTATAATATCTTAAGAATAAACAAGAAATTTTATTGTGAAAATAAGTATTTCATACTTTTACTTGTGTACTACTTATACTAATAACGTTTCTTAACTTAATTATTGAGATCTAAAAAAATGTTATCCTAATTAACTATTTAACGTCTGATGTATTAATAGTATAAAAAAAAACAAATATGATCAATTACAAAAGGGCAATAATTGTATGATAAAAAATGTTAAAACTCATCAAACGGCTTATACATTGCTAATCATAATACTTTAACAAAGTATATAATATCCCATAGCGTCTAATTATTAGAATTTTGAATCGATACTTATTAACAATTTTTAATCTATAATTACTTTTTCTTCACAACCAGGGTGTCACACATTAAGGAACTTCTGTGTTCCAAAAAGATTTGAAGCTGCCCGCTGAGTTTCCCTCTCGATATTGAGCTGCCGTATGGTTAGGAACGAGCCACTGCCAGATCGTTTGTGTTAGCTCGGGTAGTAGCCGGCTTCTCTTGTGGACGCCAACTCGATACCAGATTTTCGGCCCTAATACATCGTCATCCATAAAGACGAGACCTGCACGCTCACCGGCAGGTCATTCGTTATGGTTACCGTCGGCCTCAGTGAAATCTTTGTCCACCGCGCGATCCGATCGCCGATGTGATAAACATTAATGAGTACTGATGTTGGAGCGCTGATCGAGGTCGTGATCATCGTGATATCGCAAACGGTGGATCTCTTACGATTTCTTCGCCCGATTCAATCGTTGGCCAGTGCAATTAACTGTGCCATCGCTTGCGAGAAAAGAGACATTGTGGATTTGAGTCTAATGATTATTGTGTTTTATGACACAGAATATGGTATTACAGATGGTTCACAGAGTTTAGAATATTGTAGCGTGTTTTTTAAATTAAACTTTCTGTATAAGGCATTTTTTAAAAATTCCACTTACTTTGCAAATATATACGATCACACTATATTGCGAAAGAATGATACCAAATTACTTTAATAAAGAAATTAAAAAATCTCTAGAGCACAAAATCTATCTCATTTGATCGACCTTCATCAATGAAGTCTCAACCGAGAATATTTATCTCGCTTCATCACCTTCTTCATTGCCAATCGACTTCGGCCGACAACGATTCGTATCGCGAGAGAGAATAATCGAGTGGCATTTTTACGCTGTTTGCAAACTGTATCGTCGGCGGGAGGTCGAAGGGCGCAGTTTAGAGGGAGTGTTTCACAAGGGGGGCCACGCTATCGTGACGAGTATCGAGGCGAGCAGTCGAGAGTACGATACGAGCCTAGGGGTGTCGCGGTACGCAATTCCACCCTCCGCGTACAATCCTCGGGCGATGGTGCGTACGTGGACGTATACGTTTATAATATGTGTACGTACGTGTGAGCTCTCACACACGTCCGCAGGTCGAGAGGGTGCATTGCCATTCGTTCTCGCAGCACGGTGAGGTAACGCGTAAGATGACGGCGAACATCAAAGCGACCGACATCTTTCAGAGACCGCCACCACCTCTCTCGTTCTCTCTCTCTTTCTCTCCCTTTCTATCTCTATCTCTTTCTCGTTCCTCTCGACCTGCAAAGCTGGTTCTCTCTTTCTTCGTGTCTCCCTCGCGTTCGTCCTCGTTTATCTCGCTCCTCTGCTCGTCTGAACCGACGACTCGGCTAAACCCACCATCGCGCCGCGTATGTATCGGGCATTCATTTCAGTAACGAGCGCGAGAGAACGGGGGACGTTAAAGTGCGTGATAGGCAACGCATACCGGCACACACTCGCGCGGCTCTTTCGTTTATATTTCTTGATTTCCCGCGCTCCATCTTATCCGACTCTTACTCTTTTATCCACATTCATTGGAGACGCCTTCTCGCGATTCTTATCACATCAAAGACCGGCATTATGCTAGTACGACTATACAACGTTCACGTCAATCAGATATCTTCTGTAATTTTAATGTTTTCGCGATTATACGCGCGTAAATGTAACAATTTATTTTAGACTCTAAAGCAAAATCATAAAATTCAATTAGGCGTTATATTTATCGGATTTTAACGTATTCTATGCATCTCATTTCTTTTGTTAGAAATTGATACCTTTTGATTGAAATAGGTCAAAGCTTTCTTAAATCCCACGAAGCAGAAAAGTAAACTGACAGAATTATAGAACGTAACATCGATACCGTTGTAGTCCGCTCAGAAATATCTTTGTTTGTCTGTCTTTTATGTGACGACCGCGTACGATGCTAATAAGTTGCTTCAAACGCACCGCGTTCACATTTTATCTGGTTCTTGACCTTAGGGTGGAATAAGGCTATTTTTTTGAAATTTCTAGAAATTTTGGAATATCTTTGTGACGTGAAGATGATCTGCCGCAGCTCTCTAGATCCTTCTCAAATAGCAGGAGCATCGATCACAAAACATTCGATAGTTTTGTCACTTTTTAATCATGTGGATTAGACAACAAAGAAACTAAAAAGGATTATATGTATATACAAATTTCAAATTTTAAATCTCAACTAATAATAATGCTGAGAGCTTATATTCGCATTCTAACAACTTTAATCCGTTTCTCGAAAAATGTGAAACGTTTAAGAAAAACTGCTGGCTAACCGACCCCCTATAGAGTAAAAAATAAATCATTCCGCGGCATATCTATTTTGAAAAGAGTTTATCATTTAAGAAGACTTGTCTGACGTCAAGGGTTTAAATATTTTAATGAAATAGTCCTTAGTTTTTGACAGGTATAATTTGAAAAGTAATGTATATCTCTTTTCGTTCGATGTTCTTTTAAAAGCCGAAAAATTTTAAATCTCATAATTCCTATTTGTATATAGATAAGAAAATATTTTTTACATTGATTATTTTCGCATTAACTGGATGAGAAAATCAAATATTCGTTTAATCTTTTTCGGTATTACCTTTAAATAGTGATAGTCGATACCAAAAGATTTTACTAAACAGAATTATACACCGGGTCTTACTGTTATTCATATATTGTTTTCTGTTTCATGGCTTTTAAACAAATCGATTTTAAATTAAGTATACATTCTATTATTTAAATAATTTCAATAAATTGTCCAAAGCGTGTAAATTACGATGAAAAAAAATTAACATAATAAAAAAATAACTATTATATATGTATATGTTTACTATTATGTTATATATAAAATCATTTATTTAAATTATAAATTATATTATATATATTATTTATTTCATTTATAAATTTCTTTATTTAATATGCTTAAATTTTTCTCCGTTTAAACGTTATTTCTTGATGACCAAATTTAAGAGAATTTTAGATACGAGAATGTATCAAATACTTTACACACTATAATGATCCGTTGACACAATGATGGATCGTCTACTTTGACCGGACAGGTAAATGTGCTTTCACACTAATGCGCTGAAAGTATATAATCGTTGCGGCACACGGATACACAACTTAACAAGGGTGAACAACTCTATTAAATTTCAAGAATGTAATGTAAGTTTTGACTATAATCATGCATTATAAACAATGGAAAATATATAGATAAGTATGCACAGGGAAGCACTCTTCATTATATAACATCCCTTTCTAAAAAAGGCACGTTAAGTTGATTCTTCCAAGTATTTGCCCTTTTCCGCGATGCTAATTGGCTGTCTCGATTCGCATATTATACTTCTAGAATCGAGAGGCTGTCATCGCAAAAGTTAACAGTTTAAGAATATGTTAAAAACAAAATTAAAATAATAATATGTTTTAAATAATATAATATTTTAAACTCGATTAATATTTTAGACAGTTATCAGCTGATTTCTGTCAAAAATTGTAATCGCAGATGAGACATTATAACATATTACTTACAACATATTATTATTTTAAAATTTAATTATCAAATTAAAGCTTTATTAATATTTTTTGATAGAAATTAGCTCATTAAAACGTCAATTTGCTAATTAAATTTTAAAATATATATAATAAAAATTTAATTAATATTTTTTGACAAAAATTAGCTGACAAAACTGTTCAAAAACATTAATCGAAGATAAGGTATTATAACATATTATTTATAACATATTACTATTTAAATTTTTATAACATATTATTATTTTAAAATTTAATTAGCAAATTTTCGCTTTATAATAATTTTTGACAGAAATCAGCTGATTAAAGCGTTAATTTGTTAATTAAATTTTAAAATAATAATATATTATAAAAATTAAAATAATATATCTTGAATAAAATATGTATTTTATAATACTTTAAACTCGATTAATATTTTTGACAGTTACCAGCTAATTTTTGTTAAAAATATTAATCGAAACAGACTTAAAATAAAACAGACTTTACATTAATTTTTTGAAAATATCATTTCTTTAACATAAAACCGAAAAATAACGCGCACGTTTGTATTTTTCTAGTCTAGTTTGGTATTTAAAAAAAAAACATATAATTAAATTAAAAAACAAGTCTATAAGTCGTGAAATATAAATATAAAATAAACTTGAGACATTTTAACTCGCAAATATCTTTAAAAATATTCGTAAAAAAAAACATATAATGTTAAGCTGATTTAATTCAAATTTCAAACTTACCAAGCGTATAAAGATTATAAAAATCAAGCAGCACAATTTGTGTGGTTAGATTGTCATAATACTTATTAAAATAGTCGTGGGCGTATTATAAAATTCCCGCGTGCTAGATCGATTCGGTTGAAGAAGGGTGAACCGTCACAATAAAAGGTCTTTGCACGAACAGCTAGGAGTTAAGTCGTGGATAATAATTACCGATCCCTCGTTAGCGCCATCAATAGACGGTCTCGCCCACCTGCCTATGTTATAATAATATAAGCCGCCTCTTTTGCGGTCGGTAGCTCTTGCACGTGCCAGAACCTCCTTTATTCATTTTCTGCCCTACGTTTCTCACCCTCTTACGCCCCCGGCTGTCAGCACTCTATCGAGTCCCGATCCATTTCTCGATATTCCAACACTCGGGCGTTACGTCAGAGATTTCTTTGAGAGAGAGAGAATCCTCAGATAATCTAAAAGCTTAATTAAATATCATAGTTTTAAATATAGTTCCGCACACGAACAAATAAAAACATGTACATACATACAACTTGACTTTATTCTCTAATTATTACACACAAATACAAACCAAATACACACACATTTTTTATTTTCCTCTTTCTTTTTTAAAAATGATATTTTTTTATTAATAACATAATTTTAATACACGGTTTATATACAGATATTATTATCATATTATATATATTCTGCGGATATATAAAAAGTGGATATATAAAAGTGATAAAGTTATCGAGGTTATGCAGAGTTGATTATTGCAGAAGCCTCTTGTCTCGAGTTGCCGACTTAAAGCCTACCCTTTTCGCAATCCACCTGATATTCCCTTTGCAATTGCGCAAGCATCTCGCTCGGTTAATTGCGTTATTCAGAAATGATCAATCAGCAATTAGTGATCCACTGTCCAGCGGAGAACGCCGGATTGCTGCTACTCGCGTTATGAAAGCCACTCTGAACATACAACATGGAATTATGGAACCGTGCAATATGAATAAGGCGTGTTAACCGTATCATTACAATTCCTAATCATCGGTATTCGCGGTCTTAATTTGTAAAATTAGATTGCGTAATATTACGTAGAAAAGTAAGTGACCATTTTTATAGTGAAAAGTAAAAAGGGTAACTTGATATTTTGCTTGACTACCTTTTTTTTTAAATCTAATTTATTTTCTAATTATTAATACTAACTTATAATTTTTATTTATTATGAAATAAGCTTTTATCTATATACATTTTCTAATATCTTCCTTATTTTGTCTAATACTCATGAAATATATATTTATAAAAAGAAAACCTCGTTTTCTAGAAAAACTATGTAACTGTTTTTATATAGTATAACCTTCTTAAGCGCCAGCAATATATAAATATATGCTTCATTCTATAAGTTGCGTGTCTGAGAATTGTGACCGGTCGATGCAACCAGTTCCACGCGTTCTCCAGCACCAATTTGCGACGTCGCGAGAGAAGAGACGCGGTAGAAAAAGAATGATTAGACGAGAGAAGCTTGGCAGAGAGACCGGTAACACGTGATAGCGCATGACGAAGGCATGATGGATGAGGGGGCGGCTAGTTTACGTGATCGGAACATGATCGCTCGCAGACGGGGTGGTCCGTTTGTTCATCGCTGCTCCGTGTCAGTCTTTTCTCTTTCTGTCTCTCGAACGTATGTCTCCTTTCCCTCCGCTCGCTTCCTCGTCCTGCCACCTCCATCGTCCTTCTCACCAGAACGCGGTCGGACGCACTCCTGTCACCGGACTGAGTGATCTCGTTGTCGTACACGACGAGCGCGACTGCAAGAAAAATTCGCGTATGATTTGTTGATATCTCGTACGCCATTTCGAGAAACTTTCGCAGTAACGTCATCATTATTGCAATCAAAAACCTACGCAAATATTTTAACAAATTAATTCGTTCGAAAAAAATAACTTTGTCCTATAATACTTCAATCGTTTTGACGTAAAATTCTTCTTCTTAAAATTTGCATTTGTATTTTGATCGATTAAAAAAAATAATTTTCTCTTGGTTTTTAATAAGACCACCGATGAGCTCGACCGACCGGTACCTGCGCATCAGTACCGGCTACCTGTATGAGTCGGTTTTCTTCATATCAATTTGGGTCTCGGAATGACCTGTCTCACTCCGCTTCCAGCTAATGCCCTTCACGATGATCTCAAAAAAAAAAAAAAGAATCAGGTTTCTTCTTCTTATATACAGGTCGGTTCGCGAAGTCACTGCTGAAATTCGTGCGGACGTTGAAGACGGATACAGGGGATGGAGTGCGGGATTCACGCTGAGACGTCTTTCCGAGGATGAGTACACGAGCTCCCGAGTTTGACGAGGGCACGAATGAACGAGAAACCAGTAGCTTCTCGTGGATGCGTCCCGTTGACCTCGTCCGATTCCTTCTTCGCTGAAGATTAGATGCACGGCGATGTTCTGACATGAGGAATGCTTTGCCGATGCCGAGAGTCTCGGAGTAACAAGATCCTGTCTCTTCTGCTACCATATCCCGCGCATTTTTTTCCATTTTCGATGATGTTAATTCTCGATATATCTGTCACGCGGCGGGAGGGAATTCCCGCGAGAGGAAACGAGGCATCTAATTTGAATGCTACTATATTAGTTACTGCCAAGTGATTCGGCAATACGAATGAAACTGTGCTGGCTTATGTGGTGACTTGTCACAAAACAGGACAAAATATTTTGTGCTGAATTTAATGCAAAGATGTTTTTAGTAGTAAATTATCAAATATTAATGTATCTGATTCAATGTATATAGACAGCGATTTTCTGAAATAAAAATAATTAAAAATGTTTAACCAATAAATACGATAGATTGATGTCTTCAAATAATACAGAGATACATGCAATAATTTTATATTTTTGCAGAAATTTTATAAATATTCGCCAATTAATTTAATCAAAAATAATAAAAATTTTATGTATTTTTTGGACTGTTTTAATTAATCTTCTCCGCATATATTATTACACAATAACAATGACTGATGGAAGAAATTACAGGCAGAACATTGAACAAAGTTCACATGAATGTTCCGTTATACGAACAAGTGCAGAAACAAATATCCGTACAGAAAGAAATCTCAGGATCATCAATTCTGCTTCTAATGCCTTGGACATGCGTTACTATCCGAAATCTAGTGAGATTGAGGGATGTGGCTCGATAAATGCTGTCGTGTAGATTGATTTAGAAGATTCTCACGGGCGGTTTCGCTTGTCGAGTCGCAGAGAAAACGAATCATTGTGTCGGACCGATTTCTTCATGTGTGATAGTCTCGCGCAGATGACTCTAATCAGAGAGCCAATTGTTCCGTGGAGAATAAAAAAAAAAGAATGATCATATTAACATCACATTCGAATAAACATACGAGGTTTCTGAGATTTTTCTTCTATTTTTGCGCGAATTGCCATTTATACAATTTGCCTTGTATTTTTACGCGTCACCATGTATCAGACATTTCTTCGATATTGGAAATAAGCGATCTAACGGAATGTCATTTGGTAAAACCAAACCAATCGTGAAACATTTCTTTCTTTTTAGATTATATAGACCGGAGTATATACCAGAGTATAATATTTCCGTTTCATAAATAAAAGATGTAAGACCAATAACGCTAGAAAAATAGCAAAACAATATATCTAGAATTTTAAAAAGTATTTCCAATTTTATATTTATAAAAAATATTCTTTATTAATTAATTCAGAAAATTTAAAAAAGCACAATTGTTATTGACAATAAATTACAAAACGTTGAGATATAAAGACAGATTTTCTTACAATAGCATAAAGATCAAAGAAATACATCCTATACTAAATGCCATGTATGAATATATTTTCTTTATCTATATACATATGCGATACTCGAAGGAGAGAAAGAATATGGGATCCCACATATACATATGCATATGTATGCGCGTTAACATATCGCACAAGTTAAGATAATTGGTCGTACGATCGGAACAAATATTATTTCTCCGAGCAGAGAGTCGCGAGGGAGGATTATATTTGTATGATAATACTTCACACTCGACTGACTTTCTGTAATGGAAGAGGGATCTATGCATTCTGGGGGAGCGCGCCCAGTGAGTCGACTTGCTATTATACGATGTAATCAGTACTCCATAAATATCGGTGCTTTCACCCATCTACCGTTAAGGATTCGGATAAGTGCTATGTTTTATAGACGCGTTACGCTGATCGTTTTAACGGGTCGGGATAATAACAAGGATAATGACAATGAATATTTGCGCGATCGTCGCTTCTTCTTACGCATAAATCATGAAAAGCATCGACGACTCATCTTTAGTAATAATAAAGCGAGTCAAAATTCATTGTCATATTCTTCTGAAAAAAATAGTAACATTTATTATGTTATCTTTATTTAACGCAAAATATAATATACAAATAATGTATAAATAATATGTATGTCTCTATATAAAGGATCTAAAATTATTTAATTCAAATTATATTTATACATTAATTATGTTTTAAATGTCTACCAATTTTAAGCGAAGCGGCATACATAACAATGTTACGTGATCCTGATAGCTTAAAAAATCTTCGAGGATGATACCTTGTTGCTTTCTTATTAAGGATGCCTTTGTACTAAGAGCCGCGATTTTCAAGAAACTGTCTTATATCGCAGGAGCAGAAACAAATCCGCCATCTCTGGATGTAAGAAACTGTATACGATAGCTGATGCTCTGGATGTCCCGGTAAGCTGACTAGGAATGCATCCCTCCTGCTCAATCTCTCTTTCTATTTCAATCAACTTGTGTCTCCCTCTTTCCCTCCTTGCCTTCTATTTTCTTTCTCTCTTCTTTTTTCTCCCGCTTTCTGTCCGATACGACATTCGAGAAGCCTTCATCAGGCCCCAATATCCAGGCATATCGTTTCGTCTGGCACCCTGTCGGAGGTAGATCAAATCAATCTCGATCGTGGCGTGCTGTGCTCGACCCTTTTCTAACTTCTTGAGATGTCCGCGTTAATATCATGCCGCGTGTGAAGTAATATTATTCACCGTATGATAATTCTCAGCTACCAAACCAGTTCAACCACGACTGCATTTTCGGAAGGTTAAACTCTAAGAGGATAACTGAATACCTCAATGAAATTAAAAAAGCCGGATTTTTATTATACAAAAATTTTCCGTCAACCCTTTTCTCATATTCTATGTATATATATCTTAATATATATATATATCTATGTAATAGATTGTCGTTGGACAATATGAAGTATCTCCTACACTGACAAAATACAATTCCAACCATCACATCTTTAATTATTTGACTGACAGTTTGTCGCTTAACAACGTGTAAATTGTTCGTATCAACATATACTTGTATAAATGTTCAAAATCATGCGCATTATGGAATTTAAGAACTATGAAATTAATCGTCTGCCGAAAACACTTTGCGGTACTGCATCGAAACCAATGTTTCTTATTTTAATAGTTAAGTGGTTCATGTCATTGTTTATATTAGCACTGTGCCTTTTTATTAATTTAATTTATTTTAGTCTGTTGAACATTTTGACTGATATGCACATGCCAATAATTCAACTAATTCTCGTGTTTCTTTTTATTTCAACCTTTTATGAAAAAATGTAACGTTTGTCAGAATAATCTAATAAATATGTAAGCATTCCGTTTCTACAAGATTCCGAAGAGATACTCATTCGGCACCCATACACACACACACACATACATCTAGACGCACATGCATTTACGCCTAAATCCGAGCCAAATTGTGTTGGTAAACACGGGCTATTGTTCGCGAAGGAAAACCGCCGGGACGCGTTTACGTCACGCCGCCTATTCTGAAAAGTAATCTACACCGTATTGTCGTCGAGACGAAGCGCGCGCCCGACCATCCACGAAAGACTTAGCGCCCCTCCTCTTCCTCCAGGGCTCTTTTCGCTCTTTAGCGCAAGCTTTAGCCCCGCGATATTCACAAGGACGCCGCGGCACGATCTGTCACGGGCATCGAGAATCGCGGTCGGATGATCGCGCGTAAGCGTGTTATTCGCAGCGGCCTTTCAGACCGGCGCGGCGGTATCGTTGCTTCTTACCCGAGGGTAAGCACGAAAAGTGGGGGTAAGTTCCACCACGTCGGCATTGGTCGCCATCACCACCGGGATTATCTCCGGTGTACCCCATGCGCGCTCTCTTCTTCTTCCCTTACCTGCGTCGCATTCTCTGAAAATTTAAGAGCCCTTCGCGCGAAATATTACTCCGAGTAGTGCCAGACACAACGGAAAGATATATACATTCGCATCTTGCATTTACGTGATCCAATTGTGATCGTTGGATTTTTTTTGTTTCGTTAGCTAATAAAAAATGTCATTTTTTGAATTTCTACATTTTTTTTTTCTACATTTATTAAAAGACGGTTTATCTCAAACTGTAGAATTCCAAGTTTCAACGAGTTTTCGTTAAGAAATATATTATGGGCTTCCGTCAATATATTCCGACTGCAAAGTGGCTAAGAAAGTTTGTGGGAAAATACATATTTATATTTAATTTTCATTTTTTTTTTCTTATATAAATTCAGTAGTACCCGAAAAGATAGTTTGACTTCAAGTGTATAAGTTCGTTTTACGAACTGCTCAATGTTTCGAAACGAGTATACCTTCTTTAATATTTGTTCTTCGGTAAACTCGAGTAATGTAAATATTGTTCCACTAACTTTGCGAAATTTTCATAAAAATTCAACTCAACTTAAACACATTATATCAAATCGATATCACGTTACATTTTTAAGCTGTGTGCCTACAGTTAATTTGTTACAGAGTGCAAAAAATATCTCGCATACTCTCTTAAAGGCGAGAATGCCAGATAGAGGACCAGAAGGACAAAGATACAGACACGCGCGGCTTTCTGGCCGTTTTCTATCGCGCCGCAGCTGTAAAGCGCATACCATCGGCTCGGTATCCACGATGCCTAATTTTCGAGAGTATGTCTAGGGGGAGGAAGAGGGGGGGAGCCAGGAACCACCTGGAATCCCGGATCAAGGGAGTGAGACTATTCGGATGCGCCGAGCCGTGCAACGAGCCCCGCCGCGAAATAAGGGATGCTCCTCCACCCTGTCCCCTCCCTTCCTCCCCCTTCAGCCCCGCCGGTTTCGACAGTGCCGTAATGCGGTAACCTTCTACGACTATCGCTTTTTGCGACGGGCGCGCATATACATATATATATATATGTACAACTAATACCGTGTCGTTTGGGGCGGCCCTCGCCCGAAGGGTAGAAGAGAGACTTAAAACGCGAGCATACTTACCGCATGTTGCCATAATGAGTCGCGGGGTCGAGTGCACCGGGGAAGAGGGTGGGGTCGGATTCCCCCTTCCCCCACTTCCTGCTCTCTTTTCATTCAACGCCGCAAAGAGCGGCCGATGCCTCTAAAGGAAGATTAAAGTGCCGCGATCCTCGGCACAGTTTGTTTATCGGCCGGCTTTCTCTTCCACGCTCTTTGCCCGTGTCGTTTTTTTTTTTTTTTTCACTATCTTCTTCTTCGCTTTCCTTCCTTCATCTTTGCCTTTTCTTCTCTCCCCATCGTGCACTTTGTATGCGTCCGATCCGCTATTACGAAGCAATAAAACCGAGGAGCGCTCTTTTGCAAGGAATCTTTGCGCGTTCCAAAACTGGAGACGATAACGTAATATTGATATCCAACAGGTATGATAGATTAAAGAATTTTAACCACTATATTTATCTTCATTTCGAGTTTTGGCTTTTTTTCTATAATTCTATATATTCTATATGATAAGCATCCCTCTTTTGCGATGCGTATGAATAATTTTTCTTCCTCGTTCTAAAATGATTGTAAATTACGTAATATTGATATCCAACAGGTATGATAGATTAAAGAATTTTAACCACTATATTTATCTTCATTTCGAGTTTTGGCTTCTCTCTCTTTTTTTCTCCAATTCTATATATATATTCTATATGATATGCATCCCTCTTTTGCGATGCGTATGAATAATTTTTCTTCCTCGTTCTAAAATGATTGCCGGCAAATTGAATTGATTAGTGTACATTTCTGCCGCATTGCTCGACAACTGTATACAAGTTACCTATTCCTCGCTGACAAAGCGTATGTAAAATCACCTCTCTATGCCGCAGTACGTATGGCGGTATATGTATTACGCGCTGGATGTACAAGGGTTCAATCGCGGTTTTGCGAGGGGTTGGAAGTCGGACGCGGCACAGGGGATGTTTCGGAGAGAGTAGGGCGTACACACACCGGCGGAGGGAAAACATGGTGGCCAACTGGTTGCGGCATTCATCAGAGGCGGTGCTCCGCGTACCTTTTGAGATCTCGTCTTTTTTATCCTTTTCCGTGCACACGCGTACCTCGACGCGAAGAGGGACGGGAAAAGGGAGACGCGAGAATGGCTCTCTATGAGAAAAACTCTCCATTGAAAGTCCTATCGACGAGAAAGGAGCCGCCTCCGTGTCGGCTCCCTTTGCGCGATCCGCTTCGATCCTTGGACGAGGAATCATCGGGAGGTATTTACACCTTCTTTACGCCGAAGAGCCGCACGCAGCGCATTATCGTCGGGCTCTGCTCGATCATGCGTGGCGCGCGCGCCCTGCCATTTACAAAGCTGCACGTATACGTAATGGTAAACGTCGTCACAAAGAAAGCGCTTTTCTCTCTTGTAAGCCTGTGCTATATATGCGTGTGTGAGACTCTCGCGTAAAAATAATATCTTTCAAGTCGTGTAAAAAAAGGGCGTATTATTGATATCTGTGAAAAATTGCGTAATTATAGAACCGGTATATTCGTGTCCCTTTAATTACGGCCGATACAATAATTCAATCTCTGACGGATCGATTTTTATTACTATATGTATAGCGAGAGAACCTTTTACTCGTTATTTCGTCGGCAATTTTCGAAAGATGACAATCTGTTCCGAAAACATGTGTATTCTCGTAAATTGATCATACCTCGCGAAAGTTTGCGGATGAACGCGAGAAAAAGCGGCGGCATGCATTCGAAGGGGAAGAATGGAAACAGACGAGGCAAATCTCCCTCTCGGATGTTTCCAATTACATTTACGTCTCTCTGCTTTCATCCCTTCCTCCTTCTTCTCGCGCACCGGTGTCTGATTACACCGCGATGTCGGGCGCCCCGGTTTGCCGCAAAGAGAAGATGCACTTGCCGAGATGCACCGGCGCCGCGAAGCCTGAAATCAGAGAATAACAAAATTCACCTATAACGCCGCCCTGTGTATAGACCTCGGAGAAGGGCGATCGCGAAAAGTAATCCGATAGGGTAACTATTCGGCAAAATTGGCGTTTAAAGAAGGCCGATATCGAGAGAGAGAGGGGCTTTTTATATACTCGTTATCGTACATGAATAGTCGATTGACATCACTGATGTATATTCAAATATATATCCTGTCACACGCTATTGTTTGTTTATACGAAATGTTTCGCTTCATATATAACTCGCGTATTATTTATATATTTGTATCATTATATATATATATATATATATAGAGATTTTTTTTAAACGAGGTAAAAGCAGATATCGCGTTTGTAGTAAATTGCTCGATTGTTACCGCTGTTGTTATTATACGTACATGGCTAAATCAATTACCGGCAAATTGTAATTATTATTCTCGGCGGCGTATCTTTGTCCCGCGTAATTTTTTTTGTTCCGATAATCACATTGCGCCGATCTCTTTTTGTCGTGAAACGACACATTTAAAGCCCGCGAGCGCATAATCCATTGTTCACACGGATAATTTTATTAATGTACGTTAATCCGCGTGTTCCATGCGTTCAAATGCCCGTATTGCAGTTCGTTAACTTAATGGCGATTATCAGGATGAAATACAACTCGTAAATGCGCGAGGCGCAATCCGGATAAGCCGAAAGGCAATAAAGAGGAATTGTAAATGCTTCGGATGAAAATGCTGCCAACAATGCGGCCTCGATAGTATTTTGTTCGTGTTAAACGTTCGAATAACACTGTTGCGTATATGAAATCGGTTCGATTAAAAATACCGCTAAGCGCTAGTTGTTTTGTACAATATTCGATACAATGATAGGCAGAGAATTATATAAAGTCCCGCGTGTATGAATTTGCGAACGATACTGCGAAAAATTGGCAAAAAAACAATATAGAAATTTACAGTCATATTATACAACTAGAATAGAGAGAGAGAGAAAATATATTCAATATTTTGCACGACTTATTTAGACACGGTTAAACAATTGTATATGAATAAAGAAAGAAACTATATAGATTATAATTAACTTATTGTTAGTTTTGTACGATAGCGATTATCCGAAATGTCAATGTTGTATGCATGGGATTTGTCGCGTTTCGATTCCGACTTGATAAATCCAATTGTACGCGGTGGCCAAAGCCGAAAGATACACGAAAACCGTATCGAAAGATACGCTACCGAACTTTGACAGCAACTTGCTGCCCCGTGTTTCATGGCTATCAACCAAAGACTACCTACACTAGCTGCAGGGAATGTTAGCGTGACTGTGGCAACATAAAGACGTTATTATCCTGATGGTTCTCGCATAGTATATATATATCTCCTCATCATTCTTGCAACTCTGCGAATCCGATTAGAAAAAGTGCGATAGATGCGCTTCTTGGAATGTGATGATATCTCTGTATTTATTTTACAGATAAATCTTACGTAAGTCAATTTTTTAAATATAACGAGAAAAATTAAAATAAAATATATATTTTTAATATCTTATACTCTATAGGTAGAAGTAAAAGATGTAATTCAGCTCCAAAATGTATAATTAAAACCTTCAAAATTCGATTTAAGTCACTTTCAAATTCAAAGTATAGCCACACAGAAAGTCAAAAATTGACTAATAAATATAAGAACATTTTTTTGCGCTAAATCATTCAGGCATATATTGCGCTTTAAAAATTTCAAATCTTATCTTTTCCGTGTTAATCCGTCTATCATTCGACTATTTCGTTTGTGCATTTTTATTTTGCAAGTTTTCGCCGAATCGGTTATGTTGTCATCCCTCGTTAACTATAGTCATCTCTATCGGTTGTTTCGAAGGCCAGACGGGACGGAACTTTCGTTTAACGTTCCGCGCACGACATCGATTCTCGTGCTCCGGCTTCGATTAATCACGCCTGGCTGATTAATTGCATACTCGGTCGGATACACGTATTTAGTGTCGCGAGGATAGCGAGATCACCTTGCCTGATAATTAGGTACTCTTCGACTACGTATTGTCCTTGCGTATATATATATATATTCGTGATAAAATGACGCGAATATTCGCTTTAATTAATCTGAAAATTACTGCTTGATATACAAATGAACGCAACTCTGGTGGATCCTACAACGTTTAGTTAACTCTTGATTCTTCTTCTCACTTTTTTATTGCGTCCATACATGTGAACGGAAATTCGAGATCTCTTGAAAAATAGAAAATAATTAAAAGAAATTTAGAATATTAAAAGAAATGTGATTGAAAATGTATAAGATCTTATATACATTTTTTCTATATATACTTTTGTTTCCTACAAACTTCAATTTATTTTAATACAGATGTGTCAAATATTTTTATCGACGATTATATCAGGCTGATGCAGTTTTTTTATTTCCACTCGCACATTACTAATGGCAGGGAACAACGTGAGGGATAAAATCGTATTGTAAAATCAATTTCCCGTCGTATAATACTAGCAATGTGAAGTTATGATTGGTACGAACAATCGGCAAGCATATACATGTGCGCTTTTCGAATATAAAAATAATTGGTAGTCGACGAGGTTTTTTTTCGCGTGCGACGGGGTTTTATACATACCGCGACGAATGATCGAAATAATTTGCGCGTCGACTGTATGTAACTTTCTCGACGACTCGCATTGTATCTATATACACATTGCATTTTTTTTTTTTTTTTTATTGCGTTATTTCCCCCGAGCGCGTCGTTAATCGCGCCGATTGCGAGAAAGGGTTAGATACGCAGATAATTGGCGCCTAATTGGACCCACCTGTTCCGTTCGACCGGGCAAAGGAAAATCTCTCTTACGGTATTTATTTTAAGCGAAAGGGTTGCTCTCCTTCTTTTTTCATAATCTAGCACTTGCATCGATCCTTTCAGCAACAGATAAAAAGAATCGTAGATTCTTTAAGAGGTCTCTTTAATCGCTTATAAAAATTATTCTTCTATCACTCACAAATTAATGGATACGTTTTTTTTAGGATGACAATGATTACGTTTTTATTGTAATGTATTCCAAGTCTTACATTTTCAGAGATAATATATAAGCACAATAAATCATTCTTTTTTTATTATTTAATGTATTTTGTACTACAAATATTATATATAGTATCGTAAATTACACACACATATACACATGTATAGTAGATACAAAAAAATAAGCACTATAAAATAAATTAAAAAAGTAAACATTTCAACTTAACATCAGCTTTATTATAGATATATATTACAAAAATGCATTTTAGTTTTAGTTTCTGCGCGACTGTTTCGTACGACTTGCTTTGTATGCGAGGTAATCGTTTTAAAGCGCTCGCTAATTCTCAAAGAAAGAGCAAACGCCGGTTTTTACTCGCGGCTGCCATTATCTCTCATTAGAGCGGGTTCTTTTAGCGGAATCCCACCGCGTTTCTCTTATGTCAACCCACTTATGTATGGACGGAGAAAATGTGAGAGATAAAATAAAGAGGTGAGAGGAAGAGGGTGCGAGAAGAGGGTTGGATAAAGTCCCATGTACCGACACAATGCGCTCACGCATATATGCGATTGCATATACAGACAGAAACGGAAGTAAAAAAAATCGGATGAATTGCCGAAGGCAGATAAATCGGAGGGTGGATTTGGACGATGATTGCATGATGGAAGCTATGCGTGAAAATGGCATTAGAATGTCAAACTCGACGTTCGTCCACGTCAAACTATTCTTAGCCACCTTATATTCAAAATACGTATGAATCGGTAAGATCATGAAGAAAATTCAACAAAAAATCAACAAATTCACATAAAATCCATTCATATTATGTATTTATAATCGCAACGAAATAAATTGATCAACTGTGAGAATAATCTATCCGACTAAAAGTTTATTTCACGTAAATCTTAATTGTTAAAGAAAATGATCGAAATTTTCTTCATGAATTTGACAACTTATATAGTACTTATAAGATTAAATACAATCAAGCATCCGAAAAAAAATTCGATAAACGTCAAAATTTAAGTCGATATAATAAACGTACATTGTTATATATTGACTTACGCTACTCGATACACCCTAATATTAGACAAAAATGAGTTAAAAATTTCGGAGCAAATGTCTCAATTATCCTACCGCATAGCATTAGAACCTGTCACCCTAATCAAAAAATTCGGAGCAAAGAAATCGGAGGCGAAGAAATCGGAATCGCACGCGCGGAGAAAAGAAGAAATTTTCGGAAGACTCGAGTAGTACAGCGTAATTATCGTCACACATTCACGCGTGCACACAACAAACAGACTTACCTCGCGAAAAATCCGAGTGGAGCGAGTCAATGTTGGCGGTAGACAGGGAAAGAGACGGACGACGGTGACGGCGACGGGCGACGGCCGACGACGGCGTTGCGTGCGAGAGTGGCGTCGCGACGCCGGGCGTCGGCGTGAAGCTCGCACGCGCTGCGTTCCGCGGCATCCCGCGCCGAAAACAATGGCGTCGTCGGGGTTTCCCCGATCCAGAGCAGGGGAACCGCCCATGACAGGCGCCGCCTCCGGTAGAATGTCAGATCGCGCCGATCGGGCCGCGTCAAAGGCGCCGCACGGAGTTGCGCGACGCCGAGCTGCGCGGCACGATTGTAGTTTATCCCCACTATCGGCGAGCGCGACTAGCCGCGGCCACGCCATTCAGATCTGGCTCCACCCAGATATACCAGAGCTGGTCCTGGTCGAGAAGCCTCGTCAGGGGCCACGTTGCCCGGAGGCAAGGCAACTGCCTGGTCGACACTTCGCTCGTCGAGGACGAGGGAGAGAGAGAGAGAGAGAGAGAGGGAGCGTGAAACAGGGAAAGGAAGGAGAAAGGATGAGGGACAGAGACGACGTGTGGCGTGGCAGGGGAGAGAACAGGGACAACACCGTCCGAAGGGAGACGGTGTGTGTGTCTGTACGAGGGAACGCTTGCTTAGGGGTGGGGGTGCCGAAATCGTGCGGCAGGGATCTCCGCATGCGGGAAGGCAGACTCTGGTGGTCAATCGGGCGCCGCGCACCGCAGCAGCGACGCGTCACTGCACCCCTGTTTTGGGAGTCGGGCACGTGCTTCTTTCCTCTCCACCGACGCCGCGCGTTCAACTGCACTCCGGCTAGCAGCATCTCATCCGCAGCCAGCCAGGCGCGATAAACTCCGATAAACCGCCTGGAGAGAAGAGCCGCGCTTCTTCACGCTCCGTACCCGGAAAGCATTATCGCCGAGACAGCTACTCCTGGATACTTCTTGCTCCTTTTGTAAACGCGGGGGCTCCTCGCGCCTGACAAATAATCCTCCGAGTGAGTACATTTATATCGTACCCTGCCCATCCGCGACCTCTTGAGAACCTGGGTCCCGCTGGGTCTCTCGGATCTGTCATCGTGCCGCATTCGCATATAATTGACACCGGCAACAATCCGCGTTTAATCGCGTCGAGTCAACAGTGTGGATTCACCTACGTGCGGCGAGCGTCGATGCACTCTCGTTAAACTGTGCAATTCTAGTGTGTCAGTGAGATCAGAAGTTAAGTCGCGGCATATCCATTCGTCGGCAGCTGATTCCTTTCCTCGAGAGAAGGCCCCATCGGCGCGGCAAGCCAAGGAGGGCCGCGAGGGCTCCGGTTCACGGGAGTCGCGCCGGGACAATACTGTGAGTGGAGCAACGTCGTCGCGGATTGTGCTTTCAGCTGGTGGCTGGATCCGGCCTGACCACGGCCATTCTCGACACGGTACGTTTCGCATTCGCAGTTTGCGATTAAAAGTTCGTCCGGATTTCTCAACTTCATTTTATACCGACTCTGCGCTCTAGTTTAAGATTCTTCTTTGCAGTCGCAGACTTTTCTACGCGCGGCTACAAAAATTCAGAACAAAAGCTTATATCGGTCAACTAATTGATTTATATATAACCGAACGATATAATCAAAAGGCTGGTTAAATTTTAAAATAAACACTATAAACAACGGCTAATACGAGCTGCGAAAGTTAGGATGGTAAAAATTAATAGTCCTTTTGTCACTTATATACAATTTAATACGGGACGTTTGTGCTTCTTCAGCCACTCCTATGAGTGATTATTGAGTGGCTGAAGAAGCACAAACGTCCCGTATTAAATTGTGTATAAGTGACAGAAAGACTATTAATTTTTACCATCCTAACTTTCGCAGCTCGTATTAGCCGTTGTTTATAGTGTTTATTTATATATAAATTTCGAAAATTTGGAATACGATCATCTATTTTCAATTGTTACTTTCTTTTGATTTATTACATTAGTTGGTATATTTTTAAATATATATTTAATATTTCGAAATTGGATAATGATTCTATGTATGAATTAGAGTTTCTCTTAAATTCTTTTAAATTATGTTGTTCCTCTTTTTAATAGACGAATTGTGTATCTCTTTTCACAATTCTGGAGATTTGATTGTGTGCTGCAGGTAGCTGTCGGATTTACTGCACTGTCGCTATATTAATTTTTAATTACTGATTACTGATATAATTAAATAATGATCATCTTTAGAAAAAAAAAGGATTACAAGTAAACCATAATTGTCAATCTAAATTAATTTCCACGTTTCATGTAATCAATTTCAAACTGTATTGTATGATACAGAGTCTGAATACTACAGATTTTTATAATTTTTTGATAATTTGCTCCATTATCGAAATATAATTTCTATATTATATTTTTATTATATACATATATATTTTTGTCTTATTCTACATAATCATTTTTTCGATTAGGTATAAATAGTTTTAACTTTTAACAATATCTAACACACACATAAAATAATAGTTTACTACAAATTACATGTATATAGAAATTCTATGATACTTGTTTCATACTTCTAAATAGACAATTTCCATGATTAAGAATTAGCAATTTTTATGAAGTTTTGTTAATTTAAACACAAGGTTTAATTCGACAACACTAGAAGATTCGCTTATCTCATTTAATAATAAACGCAGAGAATAATATCTCGTTGCTCGTCACGAACGGTGGCGAAGAAACGAATTTTCCCTGCGGAAAACTGCCTCTTATTATCTATAGAAAACTGTAATAAACGGAAATAGGGGTAATAACTTGGACGCGGCCCGACGCGACGCGACGCGACGCGACGGTTAGCTACAAATTGCGCGTAGCGCACAATGGCGTTGTTAACGCCCGAGTACCTCATTATGATCGCGAAAAAAGCTGTCGATTGCAAGCGGAATGCACCGCACTTGTTTAACGAAAACACGAGAGGCAATATCGCGGTGCCTTTTATGAGAGAGCTTCGATTTTTTAACGTACAAGAGAGACGCTCTATTTATGTTCCGATCTCGTTCTAGAATCAATTTGAATTTGAAGTTGTGTAACTTGCGCGATGAGAAAACTCAAAATTATATTTCAAATAGAAATCGAGAAACGAGAGAAAAGTCTTCATTGATCTTATTGTTGTTCTCTTATATTTAACGTCGTTATTGTATAATTCACTGTATAATCATTATATTTTGTTATTAAAATATTATAGAGAATTTTACTATCGCAATTTCTATATAAAATTTTAATGCGTGTGGGTTTTTAATATTTTTCTTTAATATTTCTCTCTTTTCTCATTATTCGTTATATTTAAATTTTAATGAGTAAATCGCAACGTTCTTATTATCTACTTCGTAAGCAGCACTTGTAATTTTTAAAGGGGAATTATGAGAGAGGAGCGTTAAATTATTTTTCAGAAGTGATTTTATGTAGCTGTAGAATTCCATATAATACAATATTTGAACTTCTTTTTACATTTCGTTTCAGTTTATATGTTTATTCAAGGGACACACTGTTGATATTATTTCTAGACGAAAGAAACGAACATACTCTTTTTGCTCATTGAAAGTGATACAATCTCGGAAAATAACAGATGTCTTTTCTTCGAGTGCTTGACAAAGAAAGCGCTCGCGTACCTCAGAAATTTCGTGAAAAGCCCTTTGTCGTGTCTAAAGTGCTGAAGGGCGAAGGGAAAAAGGACAAAGCCGAGAAAAATCTTAATCTAAATTATTTATTAATTCTGAGTCTCTTGTTTTATGATTATTCTGTTAAATCGATTGATGTATCAACGTTTCGCACACAAGACATAATTATAAATCTTTATCTCATCAGAAAATGTATATTTATAATGGCATATACCATAATTTATTTTAGAGAGAGAATATTGGCACATAAAAAATTATTAATAAAAAAAATGTTAATTTCACTGAATTGTCTGCTTTTGAAACTTATAAAAATGATTGAGTAGAGACTGCTTGCATTTCGCTTTCTCTCTTTCTCGTTTTTCTTCTTCTCTTCCTAGAGAAAATCAAGTTGCATTATTGTGTAGGGAAATGCGTGATATATTTGATGGTTGCTCATTGCGGTGTATGTATGAAGTGCGTCGGAGAATTAAAAACGATTAACTTGTGTATCCAATTCGAATTAGCGTGACGTAGTGCGAGTACGCGCTCGCAGTTTACTGCCGGCATTCTAATTGGCGCAAATTAATGCATCGTGCTTAAACTTCCGCCTTTCGCGCTCAACGGGATGCAGGTCGTCTGCGAGATATTCCGCTTTTGTGTGCCGAGAAGGTAGCAGCGCGCGATGTCGTGTCGTTTCAACGAGACTAAACGTAGCTCGTTCCTCAGATCTCCGTCGCGCGTTCTGCACGTCGCGTTCTCCAGCTGTCCGGATGGTTCTGAGGTAGTAATTTCATCTCGCGCCTCGCTAGCTAAAAGTCCGCGTGAAATAACCTACTGATTTTTACATCCCCTCGTATCTTTTAATCATTGATAATTAAGAAATCTTGCGATTACGACTTTTCGTTTTCGATATACATATTTGACGTTAAAGAGAGAATTTTGATAATTTTCTTGTTATCATTAAAATGAAGCAAACTCTTATTTAGATATCGCAAACTGTCCACTATCATATGACGAGTATTCCGCGTATATTTGATTGATTTTTATTCTTTCATCAAGTGACGTAGGTTGCTACCGCGAGGAAATATTCTTACAATGTCAAGTATGTATAATGTGTATACGGTATATATACAGTATCGAAGATTAAATTATTTATCCCTCTGCCAGTCGCGCGGAATCGCGTTTTGACAGCGGTATATCCAATCGAGATCTCGTAGCGCGAGACGAATACGACTTCTCTCTTTCTCTCCTGAGAAGAAGTAGCGTCTCTCGAGAATGAGTCGCGACAAGAAGCGGAATGATCTCGTGGTCGACCACGTTTAACGACCCTTGGCTCGCCGCTTTACAGCTTGCACTTTTCGATCCGGTCAGGCGCGGGTATTGATGTCCCCTGCTTTGCCGTCGGCCGTCGTGACGTTACCGCGACTGGGCTTGAAAGGAGCTAATGATCTACGAGCCGCGCCGAATGACAATTAACGCTCGTCCCGACATACGCCGGCGTGTGATGATTAACCGTGATGAGACGAGGGGCACGCCGGAATGCGCATAGATGATCTGCGCTCTCGCGCGCACATGTTGGATTTCTCGATCGTCAAGATATTGTCTCGATAGGCCACTATAGGTACTATTCGATAGCGCACCGCTGGGCTTGGATTATTTTCTTTTTATATAGCGCTTTCTGGATTATCTTTTTTTTTTCGGGAATAGTTAATTTGTGCTAATTATTTTTGTTCGTGTAATATATCACCTAATTAGCGGGAGGTTTTTTGATAAATAGTAGCTATAGGAGTACAAGTATATTATAGTACATATCGTTACGAGTGCTACTCATTTCTCATGTAACATTTTCCGGGTGGAGTTGTAAAAATAGAATAACTACTGATAATTATGCGATATTTCAAAGTCAAAGTATACGTATACTTACTTTCAAGGAATAACTCTATGCACATTTGCTTTCTTATGAATATTGTGTGATTTATTGTTTTAAATGCAACATGTACCATATATCAATATCTATAATTTATTCCGCGCTTATTCAGTCACTTTCTTTAATTATATCATAGATAAGATAGTGAAAAAAAAACTTTTGTTTTTTAGAAAAAAGTTACATTTAAATTTAATCTAAATTTTTCCGATTATACATATACATATTTTAAATTGCATTAATTTTATGATACAGCGTAAAAAAAATATCTTTCTTCTAACACTTATTTTTATATCGTACACATTCTTATTAGATCTACTATGCGTGAGGTAATACGAACAAATTTATGCGGGATGTAATCAGCCTTGGAAAAATTCGGAAATTTACCGCCGACACGGCAATGTTTATTATTTGTTCGGGTGTTATTTATTTTTTGGCGCACTTTGAAATTTGCTTTTGGCGAACCAGTTTCGACGGCGCCAATATTTACCGCGCTTCGCAGGCGATAATCCCCCGAATTATGTTCTTTGAAGCCACGTTATTTACGTGCACGTGAAGGGCGTGTGCGCGACGCGTCGTGTCCGCACTGCGGAAAGGTACAGGGATCAATTGAGTTTTCGTAAATTATCGTGAATTTATCAAATCATTGCAAAAATGTATATGAAAAAAAAAAAAAAAATAATCTCGCGTTCGCTTTCCACGCGATTAATCATTAATATCGCTAGTTGTCGGCCAAGTGACTCGCCGCTATCAACTAACAAGGGGGACCCACTTTCTCGTCAAGTAAAAAATTTTGTAATACGTAACACCGTCGTGAAATCAAAACGCGCTTGCATCTGTTAATAATCCACGCTGTCGATACGTTATGTCGTTACGCTCGAAATTGGTTTTTGATCGCGCACTGCACTAAATAATCATCGCGCCGCGATATATTCCCCGTGAGAGTTACGGCATTATCGGCGATATTATCCAGCCTTCGATAATACGATATTGGTGTTATAGGATGTTGTATGTATTTTAACATGTTTACGTGCAACATGTTTTTTTCGTTTTTTTTTTTGTTGGAAAACGAGGGATTTTCATGTGTCAGTTTTTGATCTAAATAAACGCTTATTATTATTATCTTCTCCTCTTTTTTATTTTTAAAAAAAGATAATTATTTATATGATTTGTATAACATTATTATATTATATGTTTTCTGTCATAAATAGAATTTAATAGAGATAAAATTGTGCATTTATATTTCTGTTTCGAGAAAATTAAAAAACAGGTTTTATAAGCAAAGCTCCTTAAAAAAAGGTATACTTATTAAATTTATTAGAATCAGTCTACTGAATGATTATTATCTTGATTTATCAATTATCTAACTAACAAAGGAACGATCAGAAGTATCTCTCATCAATTTTAATGAGTTTTGGATGTGTTGTAAAGCACTGAAAAATATTAAACCGATATTTTTTAGATGCGTATCTCGACGTTTAGGGGGTGAAACATCCCCTTGAAAAAAATCGGTTTTTTCATTTTTGAACTAATGCTGTCAAAATAATAAAAGATATGAAATTTTGAAGTTTAAAATAAAAGTCTTATGGTTTTCAATATTCTTTAAATGAGTGTAATCATATTTTTCAAAAATGTTAATTTTCTCGAAATCCCTTGTAATTTTTGTCATTCGGCGCGGCTCGTAGATCATTAGTTCCTGGGATCTAATATTTTCCCATGCTCTACAACATATCCAAAACTAATTCCGTTCCCTTGTAAGTAGTATACTGGTTGTAATTATTCATTTTCAAAAATGTATAATGTTGTTCAATTAACGCTTTTATGTAAACATCAAGTCAGTTAAGTCTCGAGTTAAGAGCAAATTGTGCAGGAGAAACTTAACCGAGCCATCTTGAATGATTTTAGCACTGTGTTAGCGTGGCCGGAGGTGGCGGCGGCGGAGACGGCGGCGGCGGCAGCGGCGGCGGAGGCGGCAGTGGTGGCGGTCGGCTGAGCCTGCACCTTCGTCCTTGCGGAGGTAGCGGTGGCGGCGGCATCGCCGAAAGTGACAGCGCTCCGGATTATCCGCCGAGCGCTGCGGCAGCGCGGAGCAGGGAAGCTGCGGCGGCGGCGCTGCACGCGGCAAGAACCCTGTTGGGCGCGGGGGTGGCCAACCCTTGCTCGCCCACCCCCGAGCCGCCCTTCTGGAAGATGCCGCATAAAGGTCGGTCGAATCAATTTACTTAATTTTACGCGAGCGAACGCGAGACGAGACAAGATGAGTTTGGTGATTGTGATTTGAAATAGTACCGAGAGAACGCGGACAAGTTGAGACTTTAAAAGTTTTCAGTCAGTGGTCGATGGATGTATCTTTTATCGGTAGAAAAAAAACTCGAGTCGAATGGTCGGAGTTATTTATGAGACCTAATTGATTTATTCCGTGAAAGTATTAATGATTATCAAATTGAATAGAATGAAAATGAAAAGTTTGTGACCCTGAAAATTAAAATAATCGAGTAATTTTTCTATTCTAATATTGAAGAAGTATACTATTGAAACAGAACAAATAAGTATACAGACGAGCAAATTTTTCGATCCTCTCGCTATTGCATCGGGTTTAATAATACTTTTTTTTTTCAACGACAGGAATCGACTCTTTCTATAAATTTCAGAACTGTCGTGTATTTTTGCGGATGCTACAATTACCGCGGTTGCTTGCGAGCTATCCGACTATCACTCGACAAACCAGATGATATAGAAAGACGGTCATGGAAAGAAGCAACTGTCGACACTGTGAACTCGCTGATAATTTCGGTGTAATAATCAGTACGTCTAATAATCCGCAAGTACATGTATTTTATAGTTTCTAATTAAGTAAGAAAAGATCTGACAATTCTAACAATAAGAGAATATAAACATGAATAATACATCAGATTATAAAAACTTTAAAAATCATATATCACTTTATAGCGATATTATATAAACATATGATAATGTCATATTTAATCATAATGTGTTAAATTTGGCAAATTAGGGCGGTTAATCGCTTTTCACTTTCTAATGACAAAATCATGACGTATGATCGCTCTCGGTTCAAAGTTTTATTTCAAGCAGATAGATGGTTCCGATAAAGACCCGCGGTTTTTCCAGCAACGTCGCGTGATCAAGTTATACATACTTGAGAGAGAAATGAATAAATACGCGTATATACGCTTATGGGCTTAGGTGAGCTCGCGGTTACCCTCGGGGGTTAGTCGGTAATTTGAGACGCCTTTGGCCGGCTTCTGTCGGCCCCTTCGCTGGCGACTCCGAAGGGTGGCGAAAAGCGAAGGCCCTCTTGCACCTCGAAAGATTCGCTTGCGCGACCTGCCAGCACCGCTACACGCCCGGTAACAATCGGCCTCCCTTTCGTAATAAGGGATGAAGGAAGGGGACGAGGTTGGCGCTTACACTGCCAATTTGTCTCGATGCAACGTAATCTTTCTCCGTTCGAGAGCGGAGACGCGGGATCGCGTTACGCAGCTATGGCCCACGCTGGATTATAATGGGACTTGTAGGAGAATATAAGTGCTCCCCCTTCTCTCTTTCTCTCTCTCTCTTTCCTTCACTTTCCATCGGTCCCCTCCTCAAAGTATTCATGTATAGTTCCAAGGCGGGCAACGTTCGCGTGCCACGAGCGAGCCCCTCTTTCATCCGCCCAGCCACTAATCTGCCCCCTCTTTTTTTTTACGTACTACATATATATCAGAGAACGAACTGCTTCTACTCTTCGATTCTCCATAAAATCCCCGGTAGCTATTTGAATCAAACGCCCGATTCATGAGAGCGCTTTATTTCGTTCTCGTCGCTACGCGAGATTTGTTAATGGTTACGGGCGCTGGGCCCCGTGTGTTGGTTACGGGATCGGATCTCGCGCGTGCCAGGATTTCGGAGACTGCGGAGATTACCTGCTTCCGTTGCTCCAAGAGGATAATAAATGTCGGCGGTACGGGATTATCCCCGCGACCAATCAATAGGCTACGGCTTCGCAATACGTCCGCGAGGTACCCCGATAACTTTTGCCAGTCGATATAGGCATATGTGAAAGACGTGGAGTGTGCCGATTTAGTTCTTCCAGTTGCATGGCTGTCATATTGCGAAGAAGATATCCTGTATAAATTATTCAGACAGTTTGAAAGCAGCTGCATGCGAGTTTTGAAATACTTTATGTATAGGAGCCATTAATTAATCCTTTCGCAATAAACTCGCAACATATTTCGTCAACACTGGTGAACATTAAACGGAGAACACGTTGAAGATCGCTCGTTTATATCCGTATAGAGTTTAAAGATCAATAAAATTTAAAAAAGCTACATATGCAAACAATTAAATATAGATTAATTCTATTCTCATGATGATTAAGAAGATTGCTGTTGTCTTTTCATTGTGATAATGGTTCGTTTAATACGACGAGCGTTAAGTATCAAGTCAGGATTTCGCGGTCCGTTACCTTACACAAAATTACTGACGCAAAATTTATTTAATCGCACTGTGGCTACGCTCGCGGCGTCGAGATTATCGTGTTATCTCCCGTATTCTCGCGCAAAGCATCTTATTATCCGTAAATAGTAACGAGTACGAATGAATAGTAACTAACCTCGTTGGTACAATTTTGGTATTTATATGAAAAGCTGTGCGAAGAAAAAAAGAGAGACCGAGAGAGAGAGAGAGATAAAGAGGAATAGGGAGGGTAAGAGAAAACGAACTGCCTTACGCACGGTGTCAATAATAACGGGCGCGGTAATGAGTATGCGCTGTCGGAGACGGTGGCTGCTAATACTGCGCCGCCGCCTCTTAACACCGTCCGTAATGAATTCGTCGCTCGGAAAGCATGCAAGAGCGTCCCCGCTCTTACCGCGATTCAACTCATTAGAGAGCGTATGCCTGGCACGCCATCTTTGATGTCGCTGAAGGGCGTCCGCGAGATGAAGTTCTCTCTCTCTCTCTCTCTCTCGGCGATGCCGTGAGAGTTTATCACGAAACCGCTCGGAGGCTGTGCCGCGCGCAGGTTTGCTCATCCTTCGGGATCTCCACCCTAACGTGATAATAACATTTAGCCGGTGACAGTCGACAAACGCGTCGATTCCAGAAGAGCCCGTTATGTCCATAATGAATGCTGGGACCATTACCGAAAGTAAACGGGACTGCACCATCGAGTAACGTGAACGTTAATGCGATGATAATTCCGGAGTGAATATCTTGAAATTTCTCTTGCATCGTGAATTATTTAGATATATAAATAAATTATTAATATATATAATTATTTATCTTAATTTTCTACGTAAATGATTTGTCAATCGAGTCATTAAATAATCGTTAATAATCAATTGCTGATGTATGCTTGCAAGTTCGTCAAGTCGGCTGACCACGCGTATGTTTTTCCACTAGCAATTCAATGGCATTTTATATACGTTTGCAATTACGATATTTTTTTATAATTATTTTTATTATATTAATGTTGAAAGATAGAGTATAGTTTATATTGGATCTCACGATGATGCGTGCTCGTCGTGTTATCAATGCTAAATATGGCGCATGTAATTATATTATTTAACGTACGCGCGACGGCGACAGGTGAAAGTAATTTTGGCCGCGAAAACGATATTTTTTATGGATGTCGACGAATAAACAGCAATTCGTTAAATGAATTCGGAACCGACACACTCTGTAACTGATTACGTTCGGCCGGTTTCGAGTCGCAACGCGGGACTAATTACCCGCAAACTATTATTACATCCCATTAAACAACTATTCCGCTGCAAACTTTCTGTCATCGTTGGAAATTGGAGTGGCGCATTAGCCGCTTCGGTGAGCTGTTTTGTTTCTATTATCGGGTAACGATCAATCGTTCCTTTCCAACGGGTTTAATGTTTGTCCGTCTAGGATAAACGTTACAGCGGCTCGCACAAATTGATCAAGTGTTTCGAAAATTTTGAAACGTATCATAACACTTGTATTTCTCCTTGTAATTTTTTACAACCGTTTCAGAAATTTAATACCTTCAGCATTAATGAATCTTTCGGTTAACTTCCGGTTTCTGTCAAATAGACCTAAGAACATTCTTCTAAAAGATCCAATCGCATATACAATAGTCGACTCACGTAAAACGTTACCACGTCGATTCTCGTTGCGTTTATTCGCGCATCTTAAATACCGGCGATTGTTTCCGCGTTTGAGGACCGCCTCTCGCTCGGCTCCCAGAGATTCGGAAGATGTTTGGCGAGGGCGATAGAGGGTGGCTGGCTCGACCAAGCGGACTGAGCGAACTGACGCGGGAGTGGGAGAAAAGCGTCGGGGAGGACGAGGGTGCCGCGACGTCGTGCGCCGGGGTTGCACAGGATGGGATTTAATCTGTGTCCCGTTTCACGCTCAGCCAAGTGGAACCTTTTTGCCTCACTTTGCGGCGCGACTCGCTTTTACGCCGCACAGCCGCGTAGATTAACTGCGAAATTATATATAAAGAATGTGTGCGGCCAGCGGTGTTGTGTGCACGGGTTGACGATATTCGAGCCCTCTCGCCGACATCATCCCCCTCTGTCGTCGGGGGTGGCCGCCCTCCGAGAGAGAGAGAGAGAAAGAGGACGGCGTGAGGCGAAAGACGGTGAACGTAAAGGGTGTATCTCGCGCGCGCGTACATGTGCAGCTAAGTCATGTATACTTGTTCCCTTTGTAACGAATTAAACTTGTGAAAAACAGCACAGACTCGTGCGCCGTCTCTTCAAAGAACGGGACCGCGTCGACGACGCGTTCTCGCTTTGACCGCCTATTTTTAAGACGAACCGTTCAGCCGAAAGGATGAAGCGATTCGGAAGAATACGAAGCATCTTTCAATCAGATTTGTAAATTAGATCACTTTTCATTAAAATCTTAAAGTTAAATCGTAACAACATATCAATTATTGCGAGAGGTTTTGTGTCTTTGATTTTTCGGATAATAATAATTTGTATTTGTAGGAAAAAGCGAAAAAAGTATATATAAAATGATTAAAATATAATTAGTTTTGAGACGATATTTAATTGAATATGATTTATTATACTGTAAGTACGATCGCCGACTACGATTTTATATTATCGGCGGATCTACTGTTCTTATTAATTTGAGCAGGTCTATTAATCACGAAAGAACCGAGAGTGCCGCGAAGAAAAATTGTCTCGAAGAAAATATTTTGTCTTTATCGTGATTATCTACTTTTCGTCGCGCGCATAATTAAAGGAACTTTAAATTCATCGAGACGCAAGTTTGCGGAAAGTTACGACGATTATGATCGACAAGTCGATAATGAGAATCAATCTCTGTTGTTTTCAAATCACCGTTAATATTGTTGAAATCTTGATATTTCTGATCCATTAAACAATTCAATTCGGTTTTTTTTTAATATTTTGCAAACTATTTTGTTAGTATATATTTTATAATTTGCACCATTATTATTATATCACATTCTAAAAAGAGATCGCATTATTTGTCTCTTCTCGTTCTTGCAAATTGCTATCGCGATAAAAAGATGTATAAAAGAAGCACTTTCTTCAAAATTTCTTCGACGTCGTGGATTTATTTATAATAAGACTCTCAATTTTACAATTTCTCACTTTTCGTTCTTCACTTCTATATTCTATATCTGTTATTTCTTTTACTCGAAGCTCGCTTAGAAAGTTCCGGTTATAATACGAAGATGATTAAAGCTAAAAAAACTTTTTACAGCAACCTTTAGGCATATAATTGTAAACTGACAGGATTATTGCCAACGGATAGTTGCGGATGAAAAAAACATTTCTCCTCCAAAGATAGGTTTATGTAAATTAATGGAATTTTGACGCTTCTGTTTCTCTCAGAATTTTAACTGTCATATCTAAAAGTCTCATAAAATAATTCTGTTTTGAAATAAATGTCATTAATTTAAAGTCGTGTAATAACAAGGATTTCAATATAATGCATTCACAAAATATATATTTCAAAATTACGTTACACTTAAAAATTGGTTTCCGAATGATCGCTATCTCTGTTCTGAATATTTTTGTTATTTTTTTAATTGTATAGAACATCGAATGATCGAAAAAGAGCGAAAGAGAGGAGTGTGGAATTTTATATCTTCTCGCGTCGGTGAAAACGAGGCACAACAGAAGTGGCGTGAGGACGGAAGAAAGCGACAAGCGGAGAAACAGCAAGCGAGAAAACCACTTCGTGTTGTTATACGAAGTGGTTTCGCACAGCGACGGAGGCGGCGCGGACCATCCAAGATTACATTCCAACTATTTCTTGTCGCTTTGCGCGGTGCAAAAGCGGGAATTAATTAAATTCGTTAATTGCAAGATGCATTTAGCAACGCTGGCTCTGCTCGACGCTCCCGTCATCTGTACGCCGTCACGATGTCTTCTCGTTGGGGGAGAACTTGTCCTTTTCCTCATGACACGCTATAGGAATTTAACAAAGTGACAAGGAAAGCTGAAAGGTCCACTTTTGCATCGAAATACATATAGACAAAAAAAAAAAAAAAAAACAAAATATCTTTATAAAGTCAAATATCTTTTCAATTGCCTGCATTATATCTTCTAAGCAAACAATTTTCAATTTAGTTCATTGTAATAAGCTTCGTATCATGAATGTCACAATTTCTCGTACGTAATTATTGAATTACACAATGCGTTGTACATCTATTTGTGACATACGCTATTGTTTCCTTGCATCGCAATTACCGTAGTCGTCAATATCACAGACGGATCTACGCGATATATGTACATGGGTATATTTCCATTTCGACGCTTCCTCGGCGCGCGCGATGCACCGTACGCAGTACGTGTAACGCTCGTAATAAGGCACACGGCGGCGAATTAATCGGCGCGCAAGGGTCAAACTGATCTTCGTTACGTGACATCCGCTGGGCGTCGAAGCGTGTGATCGCGACGCAAACATCTCCCTTGGTGTTCAATCTGACGCTTCGGATCCGTGCGACAGGCGCGAGCGCTAATTAGACTAATAAGAACGCGTTCGGCGCGCGTACTCTCTCCGCTGTTTACCAATCAGATGTTCTGGCGAAGTGACGTACACGTTGCGCGCGTTTTGATTCACAGAGGAAGACTTGATGCACGGGGGTGGCGCGGGTATTGGCGGGGGTTCTATGGTCGGACAGAACTCAATATTTGGGTGCTCGGCTGCAGGACACAGCGGGGTTAACCAGCTCGGCGGCGTTTACGTCAATGGCCGACCGTTGCCGGATTCCACGAGGCAGAAGATCGTCGAGCTGGCCCACAGCGGGGCCAGACCGTGCGATATATCACGCATACTACAAGTCAGCAACGGATGCGTCTCCAAGATCCTTGGCAGGTGAGCACCACCCACGTACCGATCTCTCTGTCTCTCTTACTTTTTTCTTTTACGAATGAGAAATTTAATTGACATTAATCGAAATTAATTATACGATATTTGAGTAACAATTTGAGATGTATGATTGCTGTTTAAATCCAATTAATCAGATTCAATGGTCATAGAACGCAACTGCTATTTTTTTCTTCATGTAATTAGCGATAATGCCACTTGATACATTTGTGACGAAATTCGTACAATTTTTAATAATTTTATTCTGATGCTGAGATTTTAAAATAATTGGATATATGATAACAAGCAAATTTTATATTACATCTCAATTTTTCACGTTATATTTTTACATTATTTTTCACGTTGTATTTCCGTGATCATCACGTTACAATTCTCTCAGGAATTGCAGGATATTAATAAAGTTAGAGCTTTCACCCAATGATATTCCCCTTTTATAAAGTTTCTCACATTTTTTTTCAATAATCACATCGTGCTCAAAAGACTTGCCACGACGTAACGTTAACATGCATCAAGCGAGAATAACAATCTACCCCCTTTCGCAGGTATTACGAGACCGGCTCGATCAAGCCACGGGCGATCGGTGGTAGTAAGCCACGGGTGGCGACAACACCTGTGGTGAACAAAATCGCCGACTACAAACGGGAATGTCCCTCGATCTTCGCTTGGGAGATTCGCGATCGACTTTTGCAGGAGGGCGTATGCAATAACGACAATATACCCAGCGTAAGTAAACACGTCGAGTTCAGAAATGTGCTTCATCTAATTAATACCGATAGCTAATTAATATAATAATTTTTTATCCAACACTTTATTTGAATAAATATCGTGCGGCATAGAATCGTATATTGAAACAAACAGAGAATAAGTTTAAGCGCGGACATATTGCAGAAATTTCGATCTTTCGAGCTTGCAAGCCACGACAGATTTATCGTACGAACGCGTGCGAATAAATTTCCCGCTGTGTCGGCGTCATATTGGGCCATTGATTGGACACGGTATAAGTTTACGCGTAATCCGCCGTCGACTTATCGTGACGCGCAGCCGGTCGGGGTGTACTTACCCATCGGATCCGGCCACTCGACCCTAATCAAAGTCTCGTCAATGCGATCGGCTGGGTGGGGTAATCGGTCCATTACGCGGACCTCGGCATTGTCCACCCTCCTGATCGCCCTTCTTCGAACTCGAAGAATTCTCTCCGGTCGTACGTCTATCTGTCTACCAAACATCCTGCCCAAACCCCGCGATCGACCTATCCGAGGATATTTCGCGCGGTCGATCGTCCTCGTCTGGCTTCTTCGAGAACTCTCCCTCCCGGTAATGCTCTCCCTATCGGATACCGTCAGGAATACGTGCAGAGGGGGATGGCACGCGTATACAAGTCGTTATCCATCGGCTCGTGGAGGAACCTCGCTCTCACCCGGTGTGTTCCTAGGAACCATCGAATGAAGAAGAGTTGGTGGGGGATGTGGGAGGCTTCAGGGTGATCAATCAGGGCGTCTAGCACGTGTCGTCCTGTCATCGAGCATGTAATGCATCGACTAGTAGTGATGTTACATTTCAGAGAACATCACTCTATAACATTATATCTATCACTTCACTAGATTTAATATTTATCATACCTTTTCTCTTTGGAAAATGACAGGCGCTTAGCATTATTAATAACATTATGTAACTTTTAAAGTTCTATTGTAAAATCTAATATTCAAAATTAATATAACATATTTTCAAGATTATATTAATAGATGAAGAATAACTCTAAAATTTGTTCGGACACATTAATTAAAGACACGAAAAGAATAAGAAAGGACGTTATTCGATCGATGACAATTTCTCTCGATCATTTCGATCCTCTCTCGATCTGGATACTGGTGGATCGCTGGTAGCGTCGGCGGTGGCGTTGGCTGTTGCGGCTGGTACACATCGCGCCGAGGGTGATGCCGAGGGTGCGGCGGGGGTTAGTCGGCGGCGAGAGCGAACGGGAGCGGGTAGAATCAGGGTGAATGGGATCAGTTAAGCGTGTTGCACAATTATTCGTGTCCGGTCGCGCGTGTAATGGCCTGCATCGACGCTGCGGCTGTTGTGCGGCGAGAGTGGAGCGGTGCTGAGCGTACAACCGGGATCTGTCTCTTTCTCTCGTCCTCCCTCCTTCTCTCTCTCTCTCTCTCTCGGCATCCAGGCTGGATAGACGATCTGATGACGGAGAGCCTGGTCTGGGTTAGCCGGGGCTAACTCATCTCGAAACGTCGCTTCCGCTATCCGCCTGTTATTATCTCACGGCGTCGGGACAAGCCGAGACGGTTGGAATTACGTATGCTCGATGAGCTGCAGGCATGGTAGATGTCGACTGATAAAATCATCGAGAATCGATATTTTGTAATATTCGAGGATACTCGAAAAACTGAATTCAATCGCAATGCTACTTATTCCCGAATTTCTTCATCAACTTCTTTCGCATTGCGGAGGGTAGTTGTGTGAAAAATATTTTGCGAATGTAATAATCAAAAATATATGGAATAACCGAGCATAAGCAAACTGTTGAATTCCGCTAAGTCCGAGTACTTTGTCTTTAATCTCGTTCTAATATACAGCCGTGCCACGTACTGTTCTAATGACTCTCGGCGTCGCCCGGCCATTATTCCGTCGATTTTAAGTCAAACTATGCGAGAAGGATCGGCTTCCCGCACTCTCTCTCTCTCGTGCTCTTGTCGAAGTTCTCGGTCGACCTCGTAATTAAGAAGCTTCGCTCGATATCCGACATCCGCTGAATTAACGGTCGTGTATGTATATCCGGTGCACCAAACTCAGTGCAGAAGGGTATATGTGGGTTTGGTGTGCGTATGAAGCGCGCCGAGGACCATTATGTGCAAGTCGAGAGTGCGATGCTTGGATCCCCATGTTATACGCGGGCTCGTTATAACTTTGGAGTTAGCCAGTGGCTGGGTCGCGGACGCAAGATGAAGACGATGACGACAACGACAACCGTGCTCGGATTGGAAGGGGACAAAGAGTCGTGGAGACCGTTTTATGTAATAATAATTGGACGGCGGTGTCCTTTCATCTGGATACGATCCCCGCTCCCATTCGCATCCCTCGATCGCGGAAGGACGAAAAAGAGGAAGAAGAATCCCAGCGCGAGAGACGACAAGGGGCGGACAATCAGTGCGCAGCTACGACGACGGAAATGATTCTCGTGCGACGACGAGTGGCTGCGGTCGCGAGAGTTTACAAAGAGCCGCGCGTCCCGGCCCGTTTCGCTTTTATATCTCTTTTTTCCTTGATCCGTCGCAAATGGATGACGGAGGTATCCTGCGCATAGGGATACATTGCCAGTCATTAGTGTCAAAAGATAGCATAATATTTTCTCTCTAAGTAATTTATTTTTTCACATTAAGAATACCAAAAGCAAATCACAAAATAAAATCAAAGAAAACCTTTTTTATTGTTTTATAATTTTAGAATTATAGATAATTAAAAGAAATTAAAAAGTATTGATGAATTCAGTTTATAAGTTGTTAATTTGTTGTCAAGTTGTTACAAAAATAATTTAGAGAAATATTATATTATATCTCAATGATAAATATTGATATAAAAATTACATTTTTTAAATTTAGATAAAAGTTAAAATAAAGTAAATATTATTATTTAGAAATACGTTCGTCTCTTAAAGATGCGCGTGACATTTTCCTCCGCCATGTCAGCGATCTTAAAATGCTAGGTCCCTGCAAACGTACCAATTCCGCACATATATGATATATCGATAATTTCTGCAAACTAAAATTTAACATCTTCTTTCTGACGAGTCGTATAAAAATTGCTCATTAATCCGTGAGGAGACTCGCGTGAAAAATCTTATTCGAAGCTTATTAATACTCGATTATATTATTTTGCTATTGTGCGATTAATTCTCGCGAAATTCTGTACATCGCCGCCAATATCGAATGAAACGTTGAGTCATTTTCTTCAACATTATATACCTTAATTTTCTGATAAAATTGTACTAGCCGCCTTTGAAGATGATCGTTGCCATATAGTTAGCAAAGATTAGAAGCAACTTCCCTAAACAATTATTTTCCAATAATAATCCATTTATTGTTTTATGAGAATTAGAATTAAGTGTAATTTAAAAAAAAATGCAGATGGTCAGATATTTCCCAGTTTTTCTCTAGCTCTGATATAGGATTAAATGAATAAGTGATGCGGAGATAATTGATTCTCAGCGGAAATTTTATTTTCTTCGCAGGTGTCGTCCATTAACAGGGTACTTAGGAACCTGGCCTCGCAGAAGGAGCAACAGGCGGCCGCGGTACAAGCGCATCAGGGGGCTGAGAGCGTTTACGATAAGCTGAGAATGTTTAACGGGCAAGCAGCAGGCTGGCCGCCAGCGTGGTATTCGGCGACACCTTCCCATCATCCCTTGGCTACGGGTATTCCAACGGCGGCAACTCCTGGATCCGGTCAGACTCTCTTGCCCGGTAGTCAACTTCATGGGCGCGATGATTCTTTGCTGAAGCGGAGCGGTAAGTTGTCATTTACTTTGCATCTGGTAATTGCATTTTAGTATTTACGCAACCTAGCATTTATTAATTTATTTAGACTGACAGAAATATTTGTTCCCAAAATATACGATTTTGTCGCGCATTATCTCGTTCGAGGGTTATGCGACTCCAAGCCCTTGACACCTCGTACAAAGCACGTGTATATGATGCGGTGGAGTAGGGAAAAGGGATCCGTCATACAACGCTATAAGTCTAATAGGATCGGGCCTGCGGCTCGGTTCTTATAGCCAGAATCAGTCCGCGGATGACAAATCCAGATGCCGACCGCTCTCAATAGGTAGATTACGTGAGCAGTGGTAAAATGACAGATAGAAAAGTGTTTCTATTGCGAACGTATTTTCCGTAGATTCCGTAGAAAATGCTTCTAAAATAATTTCGGTTCAAATATTAGAGGTTCTTCAAATATCAATAAATATTACATGATTAGAATAGTCTCATCCTTGCAGATTTCAATTAAATGACACGTTTAGATTTATTAATACATTTATAGATAAAAGTCCATAATTTAAAAATGTGTATCAATGAAAGAGCCTCGAATAACATTGCTACTTGTAAATAATGGTTTATACATTCATTGAGTGCACTTGAATGCACAGGAATGCATCAAACGGTCGATCGCTGCCACTTTGGCCGAAGCGGGCGCATTAAGCGGCCGGATCGTAGAGAGAATATCGGCTAATCTCCTCTCTTTCTTCGCCGGGCGTGCGTCGTCACCTAGAAAATTAAAGCCAACGATCCGTCTGCAGCGGACCGCCGAGAATCGTTCCCGGTCTGGTCGTTACGCGCAGGGATATTCGCGAGGAAGTGGGTGGGTTCCGCGGGAAGAAGGCGAACGGAGGCAGACGCTTAGGGGTACGAGGCAGGCAGGAAGGAAGGGAAGAGAAAGAGAAAGAGAGACAGAGGCGTGTTTGGGGTGCCGGTATTTCTAGTTGACGGGGTTTCGCCGGGTCGAGTCCAATTGGGGGTTGCGCGGGGGTTGAGATGAGCGAACGAGAAAGCGAGCAGCTGACGAACGAACTGTATATATGTATATGTATATATATATATATATGTACGAGCGTAAGGGCGTACGTATATATGTACATCTCTCCACCGCGTGATACGGAGGGACGGACAGAGCAGAGGTACGGAGAAACGCCGGGAAGGTATCGGGAGGAATGGAAAGAGACGAGGGTGCGATGCGCGGAGGCGGAAAGTAATCGCGGCCCACAGGGCTTGACGAGGGGCTACGCTCGCGCGTGTACGAACCGACGCACCAACACGAGACGTGACCTCGAAGACCGGTCGCACACGTCTGGATTGCGTGGTGTCTAGGAATCTCGAGAATGGTGGATCGCGTTACGAGATCGGCTGATGATGCACCAAACAGCGAGGCCTCTTAATTAGATCGCAATGTTTCTCATAATGAGAGAAAAATGTCAAAGAGTAATTGTTTTTTTTTATTGATGGGCTGGTGTGAATGTGATTAATAATTAGGCTTAATAATAATCGATCTATGAAATGAGTCAATGGGGTAATTTAATTATAATCGCAAATGAACGAAATATTTAAGACTGAATGAAACAATAGATTAAAGTAGAAGCGATTAATCCTTGTTCCAGATACCGGTTCTTTATTGTCGCATCAGCAGGAGACAACTTCGGACGGTAATTCGGAGCACAATTCCTCCGGAGATGAAGACTCACAGGTGCGGCTGAGGCTGAAAAGGAAATTGCAGCGCAACCGAACTTCCTTCTCTAACGAGCAGATAGACAGCCTCGAGAAAGGTCAGTATAAAATGTAATCAGCAAATTATCAATTTTGACAATCTGCTCTTGCCGTTGTATACGATAAATGTCATAAATCGTGCGGTTCTTCTCTATTGCGAATGAAATTTAATCAACTTCTTAATTGACGATCCCTACTCAGACATCGAGTTATAAATTTGTTACATATTAATTCACGACACAAAGTCGATATTTCGATATCAAGATTATAGTCTTCTCGGTTTGGTCTCTAGTGTTCCTCGGTTGAGAGAAAATGCGCGATGACCGACAAGCTCCGCGTATATCGCGATAATTAATGCCGACGATGCGGCTAAATAACGAGCACTTGTTGCAAACTGGTTTCGTTTCAGAATTCGAGCGGACACATTACCCGGACGTGTTTGCACGGGAGCGTCTCGCCGAGAAGATCGGATTACCTGAGGCACGTATCCAGGTGAGTGTGAATGTGCGAATGCGGTGTGTATGCGCTTCCTCCACCGACGCTCGCTCCACCCAACTGTCTCCCTCTCTGCAACCCCTAACATCTTCTCTCTATCTCTCTTCTCCCTCTCCCTCGGGGTACGTCTTTCTCTCTTCTTATTCCATTCGTTCCTCCCGAGAGGGTCGACCGCCGTAAGTGCGACGACGCCCTTTCATTAAATGCTTTTAACGTGTGACCACGTGGTTGTACGTGGAGAACATTAAATACCTCCGACGTAAGCTCGGTGCCGCTCGTGAGACTCCCAATGGGATTTCGTCACCTCTTTCGCTCGCTACTTCGCTATCATTTATGTATTCTTATATGAAATTTACGCACGTTACTTTCCCCGTCGATTAGTGCAACAAATATTGACGCAATTTATTTATTAGGATTTAGTTTAGGAACAGTGCTAGAACGGCGCGTATATATATTTTTTAGGCAGTACATTAATTAATTATTAATAACAACAAATCTCATTTGTGTTACATTCTATTCTCAAATTTAAAAAATATATTTTTCGAATTATAATTCGATAAACGACAAAAATATGGAAATACAAACCTTTAGATCCTCTATTGAATCATCCTGAAGAAGATAGTTAAATGTCGGTCAATGTTCTGAAGAAGTTGGAAAGTTCGACAAATTCGAAGAATCTTTGATTGCATCGGCAAAGTCAAGAATCACGAAGAACGGGAGACAGAGAGTCTTGATAGATCAGAATCACGTTCATTTAAATTATAAGATCAGGAAAACTCGTGAAACTTTAGTTCGCATTTAAAGGAAGCGGTGCCATTGCGATGATTCCTCTTATTGGTATCTTTTCCGCAAATTCTTCATCGACTTTCTTCTCTTCATCGCGCGCGAAGCAACTTCACATTTTACATGACACACGTAACTTTCAATTTCCCGCGACATAGTAAATACGCGAAACTAAACAGTCCAAGAATATATATATATATCTATCTCAAGACATTTGTATGTCTATCTTGAATAATGTTCTTTATGTTTTTTTTAAATACTCGCCGAGTTTTAATTGTTCGAGTCAATCGGTTACATATATCATCAGAATTCTATTTTAATCCGCGTTACATTGTTTGCTACATTTCGTTCGTTATAAATAACTTGACATCACAATACTGGTAGTTAAAATTACATTCTCGTCTGTCACAGTCACCAATTCTAAACGATTATTAGAAATATCGAAATATCGTTATTTTCAATGTATTCATTAATTGAATATTATACGAACACAAACATTTCCACAATATTTGTTGACACTTTCTGCTGTTTAACAATTCCCATTTGGATAATATCCCTTTTACTTTTTAATCATAAGGGAGATGCAAAATACCATGTTGCATAATTATAATTAATATCAACATTTTGAGCCGTTAATATATACGTAGCCTTATCGAATATTGTTTGACCGCGTTCACCCTCCTCTCGCCCGCCTCTCACCTGGATCACCGCGATGAAGAGACGGGAGGGTCGGCGAAGTGGCCGGCGGGGTTCGGTGTGGTGGTAGTAACCGGGCGCGCTGAGCGTTATGTGGACGTACAAACAGTGCAAGACCATGTTGACGCATGTTTTCAAGCCTCGTTGGCTGGTATTGATCTTGCTAAGTGCAGGAAACCGGGAGTTCCGGCGCGAGAGGGAAAAGGAGAAGTTCGACGAGGAGAAGAGGGAGAGAAAGAGGGAGAGAGAAATGGAGAAAATGAAGAAGGAAGACCGAGTGAACGGAACTGAGAGAGGGAGGAACAGAAAAAGATAGTCGAGCTAGCTGAAGAGGGTGAAAGAGAATCGCGGGGAGAGTCGGACCGATGGATCGTTGCGGACGATCCTCGAATAACGGCGAAGAGTGAAGTGCCGGCACTCTAATGGAACACAGAACGTAACGCGCATCGCGGCTTGGCGCGGCTTGGCGCGGCATGGCGCGGCATGTAAACGCAACCCGCCCGAGCCGCGAGGGATCGCGCGGAAGGCCTAAGAGGGTTCTCGGACGCAACCATGGCAACGTCGGGTCCCGAGGGAGGTCGCCCTCCGATTGGCCCTCGGTTTTCCACCTATATATCCCGACCACGGCCACGAGATTCGCCACGTCGTGCTGCTGGCACGTCCGTCGCCGGCCGATTATCGTCCTCGGCGTTCCCTAAGTCGACTTGTGCGAGCGCGATGGCCGATACGCTACACGAGGATTAAAACGGGATTTTTCCCCGATATACGCTTTCGAGGGCGCTAAGTAAAAAACGAACGCAAAAAACGAAGCGCAAAGTCGTTGAGATATTAGATACTGCGGAATTTGTTGTTAAAATCGTCACTTTTTTGGGGGGGAAAAAAAAAGTAGGTATTTCGCGAAGCCGACGTGTCACATGCTCCACTAATTTCCGAAAGCAAGCGACGATGAGACGTGCAAACAAACGAATTTTTGCGCTTCCAGTTGGCGCATCGCGAATATGTCCAAGGTCGGAAAGTTTCAAGGTCGGAAACCGGTGTCGGGAACCGGTCGGTCTCCTCTATATATTTCGGCCATTGATGATGCTCGGCGGAGAGACCGCGTTCTTTGAGTAACACCGAGGCACGTTCGGATCACAGACTTTCGCACGGATCGATTCGGACGAGTTTTCGGAATGAGGGAGGACGAGTTTACGAGGGACGATGGTATTGGGCGGAAGAAACCCGCTGCGGGCGAATGGCAGATATTTGACGGTGGGATGGTCGAACACGATTTGCTGCGCCCAACGGGAGGACAGGAGGATGGAATTTATTTTTTGATTCAATCGAGGACCCTCGTCATGCTCGTAGCGCGCGATGTTATACGTGAGATTGCGGAAGGCTTGTATTTCTACGTTGATGGCATTTCTTTCCGTTGCGAAAAACATCCCCCTTTTTTTCCGTATCGCACACGCGGTAATTCGTTACACCAAAATCGACAAGAATGGAAATTGTCGTTATTGCTTTGTTCTCTATTTTTACCCGCGTACACAGTAGCATGCGAAAACATGTAAATCTCCCTTTCGAAAACTTGTCCCGACTGTATTAAATATAATTTATTAGCAGCGGGCTTTTTCGCTCTCTCTCTCTCTCTTTCTCCCTTCTTCGATCGATGATCGATTCGATCGGTTGCATGAATAGAAATGTTGCACAATATATTCGCTAATTAAATAATACAATAATTAATGAATAAAAAATTGTGACAATAATGTTCGATAAAAGAGGTAAATTGATAACATAGATAATGATATTAAAATATTTTTTTACCCGTAAAAACAATTTGAGCAAGCATAGCGAATTAACTGTTTGCCCGTGAAATTGATGCGACTGAATACGCGATTGCTGCAGTGTACACATAGAAAAAAAGGTTTTACGAGAAAGTCAAATGCACGGTTCATGGATTGTTCTAAGCGCCAGCGAGGGAAAACCTATATATTGAAGGGGACAAATCCTCTTATCGTTGAAGAGAATCACAAAAATCACGAAATCCGTGCAGGCGTTGCAAGGAACTTGAGTCTCGATTTATTTTACGAGCTTGTGTCGTGTCATTTAAGATACCACGCATAATGAAGGAACTATTGTTGACGGTATATTATTATTAATCCTTTACTATTTTTATTATTTTGAGACAAACGTTTTTGTATCATCTTCTGACGTATTCTTTACCTTCTTCTAATTATAATTCTGCAAAGAGACAAGAAGTCGACAATGGGTCATAAAGGTTAAAGTTAATCGACGTTTTAAAGATCTAATAGCATTGAAGATAGAAATAATCGAGGACCCTTTTTTCCAATCGATACGATTAATCCGAGACTCGCGCGATTACAACTATTGCATTATTTACAATAGACTTTTTGAATATCGGATTTGATGCGGTTGGTATAATCAGGCGCTTCAAAAGAGACACGTGTAAGTGACAACGCGAAGGGGTGACAGATAGAGGAATATGCGCGAGAGCAAAGCGTGCTATAGCGAAAAGGGACCAAGCGAGCAAGAGTAACTCAATTTCCCGTCTGACAACTGCTCAATCGCAATTAACAAATTGGAGGAGCGTCTCGCAAAACTAGCCGTTTCACAAAACGGGATGGAGTGTCTGCTAGGGCGCTAGATTTCGCGCTGTCTCGGAAAGTTCACGAGAGGTTTGCGAAAGAAAAAAAAAACAGAGAGAGAGGCGTCGGAATGGTTCGGGGAAAGATGCGAGGGTGTTCCGTTCGGGGAGGAAGCAGAGGAGCGCGAATGAGTGCGAATGCGGACGAGTGCGAATGATGCGAGATACCGTGTCGGCGGCGCCGAGTGTGCGGCTGCACACTTATCGTGACAAAGGCACCGTCATTGTGTCGGTTGCAGGTGTGGTTCAGTAATCGCAGAGCGAAGTGGCGTCGAGAGGAGAAATTACGGAACCAGAGGAGGGCGGCCGTCGATCAGGTGGTGGCTGGCGGCAGCGGCGGAGGTAGCAGCGGCACCGCGCCTCCCGCGGCCACCCCTGCAACACCACGATTGCCCTTAAACGCCGGATTCAACGCCATGTACTCGTCGATACCGCAACCAATCGCCACCATGCCCGACACATATAGGTAGGAGAATTTCGATAAAGCATTGTTTCACAGATACAAAAATTACACGCAAGAATAGATATCGGACACGTTTGATAACTTGGTGAACAGTGATATTCATCGTCCTTGTGAAAACTGAACTTTCGTTCAATCTTTTCTTCAAAAAAAAAAATTGTTTCTTCTAGCAATATTAATTTTCAATATCTTGCAAAATAAAAGAGTTTCCTTCATATTCACTGTTTGGTGAATTGTAATTAAAAAAATTGGTGAACAGTGATATTCATCGTCCTTGTGAAAACTGAACTTTCGTTCAATCTTTTCCTCAAAAAAGAATTGTTTCTTCTAGCAATATTAATTTTCAATATCTTGCAAAATAAAAGAGTTTCCTTCATATTCACTGTTCGGTGAATTGTAATTAAAAAAATTGGTGAACAGTGATATTCATCGTCCTTGTGAAAACTGAACTTTCGTTCAATCTTTTCCTCAAAAAGAATTGTTTCTTCTAGCAATATTAATTTTCAATATCTTGCAAAATAAAAGAGTTTCCTTCATATTCACTGTTCGGTGAATTGTAATTAAAAAAATTGGTGAACAGTGATATTCATCGTCCTTGTGAAAACTGAACTTTCGTTCAATCTTTTCCTCAAAAAGAATTGTTTCTTCTAGCAATATTAATTTTCAATATCTTGCAAAATAAAAGAGTTTCCTTCATATTCACTGTTCGGTAGATTGTAATTAAAAAATGCATCGACCCTGCATTGCCGAAATCCATCGTTTCCCTTTCTTCCCTGTAGCTCGATGTCAAGCAGTCTGGGCGGATCAATGGGTGGAAGCTGTCTTCAGCAACGCGCCGAAGGCTATCCGGCGTACGTGTTTCACGAGCCTCTTCACTCGCTCACGCAGTCCTATTCTCACGCGCACAGCGCGGCCGCGGCCGCGCACTCGCAACCTCATCGTGGCATCCCGACGTCTCACGGCGGCACCCCCACGACGCCAGGCGGACAACCTACCGGACCAGGTGGAGCACCCTATCAGCCGACGACCTCGACCGCGACTGGTGAGTTCTCGCCTAATTTGTCCCGTTCCTCGCTTTCAAGGTTACTTAGTAATAATATAACATTGTTTGCATTAAAGCGCAGTAAACATTTATCTACCTTAGGAGATATGCGTGGCGTCCCAAAACTTGAGTGTATCGATAGCGATAGATTTGTTATTCGGAGAGTGCTCCATTCTTTTATCAAAGGCGAAAATCGAACCTCGCGTGAATATTTGTCTCCGCGCGAAATTTTCTTCCATTCAACAGATTTAATTGTGTTTAACTATCTTTTATTCATCATTTTGTTATAGTTCTTTTAATTCGCTTAAACTCTTATATTGTATAATTACCGTCTAGTATAAAAGCACTAAAGCTTTTTCATATATGAATATTAACTGAATATTTGCAGCTAAATTTCTTTCTTGGTTTTCCAATATTCAAATTATATCTTTTGACGTTTTAATTATATTCGATTATTTGAAAATTGCTTCACGTTGAACATTCGAGAATATACGACAAATAGAAATAAGAGACAAATAAGAGAGGCAATGGCAAAACGAACGAATCCAATGCCGAAAACCAATAGAGGTTTTGGTTTCCAATTTTCGCTTCGCACAGCCGCTGTTTCTTTCCCATGTTTTAGTCGGCTCAAAGCGCGAAATAAAGCGTCGAGAATTACCTGGGAGCACCTCTTCACACGCAATCTACATAGTCTTGCTAACAGAAAGAGAGAGAGAGAGAGAGAGAGAGAGGGATGAAAGAGCGAGCGGGCAACGACGCGGTCGCCCACGGAATTGTAAAAGGATTTTAAAACAAATCTCGCATGGCGCCGCTGGGCTGAATCGAAGAATGGGATGTTCGGCGGTTTTCCAACCTCGCCGATGTAGCTGGTGAATTTTCCATTTTCTCAACTTTCCTACCCTCTCCCTCTTTTTACGTACGCTCGGCTCCTCCGCCTCGGTTCTTTCTTTTCTTTCTCCGTCTATCTCTCCACATCTCATCCCCTTGCTTCTCGTTTAGCGAAAGCCACGGAGGGTCGCGCCTCCTCTCGCACCGCCTCGTTCTCTCATCCCTTTCAACCCTCGAGGGTGCGCTCACTCTTTCGTGTCTATCCGTCCCTCTCGTCACCCTCCGGGTCCCCTTTTCATCTCTTTCTTCGTTTCTCTCTCTCTCTCTCTCTCTCTCTTGCTTCCTCTCCCTCCTGAGGATATACAGGGGTGAACAGAGGATGTGGATGGGTTGGGTCTCGCCTCGGCTGGGCGAGCGCTCAATAACGTGCGAACCCAAAGGGGAGGAAATACGGGGTGCGCGGCGTATCTACAGGAACGGAGCGGAGCGCAAGCCGGAATGGTGGAATACTGCGAAACACGCGCGCAGGCAGGCAGGCAGGGTGTCCCACTCCGCTCTGTCCCTCGCGCACTCTTCTCTTCCGCCGCCTTTCTTCTTTTCCGCTCTTTCCCCCGTCGTGTTCTCACTGTTCCTCTCCACCGTTCCGCACGTTCCCGCTCCTTACGTGCGGAACGAGCCGCGGGTTATCCATCATAATCGCTTTACGTGCACGAGCGCCGTAAGGACTTTCACCGCGCTCGTTAGCACCGCGCGACGATTCTAACGGCGCCGTTTTCATAGCTAAGTAGCCGTCTCCCTGAAGTTAGCGGAGGAGGGCTCGAACCGCGGAAACGAGCGTAATCGCGCGAGTTGTCTCGCAGCTGGTGGAACGATGAACGAGAGTCACGGATATTCGATTAATCCCTCCGCCATCAAAGTGACAGCGTTCGTCGGGTATGAAGCCGAAGATGAAGTTTCTGGAGATTACTAAGACGCAATAGAATGCGTCTGCGAGGATGTATCCTTCTGAGAAGTCGCGCGAACTAAATAGAAGTTATAATTTCGAGACTTGTATGAATTAAACTTGATTCGACATTACACGCTGTTGGCGGAATGAAATTTCAGAAGCGTAGAGAAATAGATAATATAAGATTACATCTTTATCGTAGCGCCGCGTATATCGATATTCACGACATGTTAATATATCGAATAAGGTAGGTTACGCGGTTAACGTGTAATCATGGGACGCATCCTCGTTGTAAGGCTCGTCAAATTGCCTGTTTTGCATTTATGTCATAATTATAGCCTACGTGAGGAATGAAGTTACGACGCGCGAGGTTGCATAGAGTGTAAATGTTTTCGCGGAAGTTTATATTGGATTAGACGCAGCTCGTTAAGGTGTTTAATTCAAATTGCAGAAGTGTACGAAGCCGTCGCGCGCTATCATAACCGAATCCTATTTATGCAACCGTCGCTATGGGCGATACTTGCGAGTGCACTTCGCGTCGTCTTCCGTAAATACGTACTCGGTCGTTTTTAGCAAATTAGTCTCGCGATTACTGCGTTTCGCGCGATTAACGACGCGTTCTACTCGCGGCCGTCGCGAGTCATTAAAATTGCACGAGTTTCCTTAATCAAGAATGATGATCAACTAGCGATATGACAAACCATATATGGTATATATGGCTATATATGGTACCGTAACAAAGCTAAATTTCCGCCTCTTGCACTCGCATGCTATACGGCCCAATCCGTTCTTGATATGTTTCACCCGCGCGTTCACAGAGCGAGAGCAACTTCTTATCTCGTCGCTCAATTTCCTCGACAGTTCTCGTTCCGTCGCAACGCGCGCTCAATCCTCCGACGGCTCGAATTGTTTCAGGAGTGATATCGGCGGGAGTCTCGGTGCCGGTGCAGATACCCTCGCAGACTCCGGACCTGACGGGCAACTATTGGCCGAGGCTCCAGTGATCCCAGCTCTTCGGGTTCCCGCCCGCGAGCTTGCTCGTAGGCCAGGAGAGCCCGCCGCCGCCGCCGCCGAGCGTCACCCCGGGCGCAGTATCCCGACCGCTCCTCGCCTCCCTCGGGATACCGACGCAGTCGACGCAGCATCAGGCCCCTAGCACACCGGCGACCACTCCCGTGCACAATTCCGACACCAGTGAGTGAAACGATTGAGATTTCTCGTGACGTGCTCCGTCGCGCAGTGATCCCTTGATTGACGAGAGAGGTGTCCTTCTTGCGCTTGGTCGCCGACGGCGATTCGTCGCCATCAACCGCGACGCCACAATTAGATGGATAATGGGGGAAAGAGACGCTACGAAGAGAAGGCTCGTTTGACAGTTTGCGCTTTTTGACAGCGCGAACGCCGATCGTATCGAAGACGCGCAGTTTTAGTGTCGGTTGTGCGTCGAATAAACTTAATCCCAAACGATGACGCAAGTGTCTGACATGTTCTCTCCGTTTGTCTTGTAAGTTAAATAATTTTGTTCGTTTATATTGTCGCGGTAATTTATTTCATTAACGAATATTAACGATTCGGCAAAACAGTTTTATGGGGAACATTATCAAGTTTGCGTGTTCGATGAATAAAGTGGCAGCTACTTGATAGCATGTTCCGATTGGGACAAATATCTAATTGTTCGTTGAAATTGATATTATTAATCGTATAAAAGCTCTTCGCAAACCGGATTAACGACTGGCGTCCTCGATTGTTTACGACCGTCAATTTTCTGAAAGGCAATACCTATCTATGAAACTATTCCATTAGATTAGGAGATAGAATAGATTCCTTCCCTCTTGAACAATTTGTAAGTTTGCCAACGCCCGCATTGACGATCGTAATGGAGTGTACCGTCGCGAAATTTTTGCATGAAAAAAAAGCAGCAACAGCTCGTCGCAATTAACTTCTCTTTGAAATCGAACGAAAAAAGATTTTTTTACCAACGATTCGATTGCAGAGCGGAATTTTAGCGAGCACAATAAGTTTTATAATTCGAGCTGGAACCAATCGACTTTACCCATCTTCCACTTCGTGTCTGATCTAGATTTCGTAGATATATACGCATGACCCGGGTCACGCAGGGTACTTACCTATTCACGATAGTGTGTGTGATTTACGTTACGTTACCATCTTTATTATGTCAAGGACTTTGACGTGAAGAACCACCAATGACGAAAGAATCTCTTTAACGAGCGTCGTAATGGGAGTCATTTTTTTTTTTTTTTATTTCAATAAATTGCGTAAATTTTTTTTCTCTTTTTCCCGAAGGTCGATCGATGTCAAGAGCGTTCATTAAATTTACAGCCGTTCTCGTTTTTCGGCATCGGCGAGCTTTATTACCGGATTTATTGGATACCACCGAGTGCATATTGTTTGCCGCATGTTGTATCGGTTTCCGGCAAATATTTTCCTTCGTGTAAGGGCGGCCGCGAACGCGTGGAAATTGAAAGGGAGCCGCAGACACGTAGGCGGGCTCGCCCGCCGAAATATATTCTCGCGAGAGTTTAGGGTGGTAGTTTCCCGATGAGGCTGATTTCGTTGCGGGAGGGAACGGTTGCGAGGGTTGATAGCTGCCTGGAGGGTAGCTTTTTTCGGCGAGGCCGGCCATCGTGTCTGCCGGCAGATATGGCGTCGGAAGACACCACTCTCGCGTGGCCCCTGTCTACGTCCATTTGTGAACGGTATATATCGATCGACGACCAGTTCGAGGAAAAGATGCCAGAAAGAAATATATATCCGGAGAAACGGGAGCACTTGTACGTATGTATTTATATTTATAATATATTTATCATATATATTTTATTTATATTCTTTTTGAAGAAGGAAAATTAATTTCTCTCCTTTAAATTGTAGAGTATATATTTATTTATTGCACTTAATAAAGATATTATTACTGTTATGTTATTATTATTAATAGATGGTTCTTCACGTTGAGATTCGTCGCGTTTTGCAAATGTAACTGAAAACGCAAATGCAAGAGTCGCCCGCGTATGTGCGTTTTTGAATTATATTATAAATATAGTGAAACCTCTCTCATATCTCTCGAGATATCAGTGTGCAGAATATATCGAGAATGGCAATATTAAAGTTTCAGATCTCCTTGACGTAGCAATCGCGAATAGCATTTTTCTAAACCTCGCGTAAACTATTTGACAGATTTACGAACAACTACACAGCAGATTGAAATGTTCGATTTAAACTCCTCATTTATAATACATGTCTCTCCATAAGAATGTTTATCCCGATCCAAGATACACAGAAGATTCTAGATTAAGACAATCCAATCCATAGCTTATACCATCGTTATTACCATAATGAAAGCACAGTGACGTACGAAGTTATAAAAAAAAAAAAAAAAAATAAACCGACGTAACTTATAGAGAAATTTCATAAGTGTAACGCATTAACGCCCAAAGGAGGCAAGTAGCATGGACGTTCACGTCGGTATTTATTGTTATTAATGTAAATGTATTGCTGAATTAACCGACCGACGAGGCGGATTCGTTCTTCCGAGCGGATCACTAATAAAAAGATACATTGGTGCTCGCAGTAACGAGAAAAATTTCATCGGCATCAAAACTCGTTAAACGTCGCCGCACATATACGATCGAAGCACATACTTTCGATTATGCTGTATAAAGATGACTGTAAGATAGCATTTGTTACTCTCTTTAGATCAGTACTGTAAATTAGAAATAATTATCGCTGTATATATACACGTACGTAAGTCATACAAATTCCAGTTACGTTCAAACGTACCCATCTTATAGATTATGCAACATCTTATCCGTGTATTCAATGTTTTTCCTCACTAAAGTGACGATTCCGTTACTTACACCGTGCAGCAGCAGAACTTTAATAAAATCAAATAATCTGAGCCTACATTTATTCACCTATCATTTTGCGAAACACGTTGTATGAATTTTTTTGTCCAAAAACGAGTTTTGGAACGAACCTCACTATATAGAGATATCAAATAAACCAACAAGAATACAAAAAAAATATTTTACGTAATATATCACGATTTATATACCTATGTGTACAAGTCAATTGTAATTTTCGTACTTGTATAATTATAATCTTTTTTACAAGTGCCATATTGATTATTATATTGTGGAATTTTTATAGCCGTAATTTTACTAATCAAATTAAATTTAACAATTTTATCATGCGCTTGATAAACTAAATAACGACATAATTTTAAATTGCAAGAAGAGATGCCAATCACTTGCATCACAGTCTTATTGTATTTCGACAGGATATATGTATGAATGATACATTTAACCGATGCATTTCGATCACCAGCTGCCAGGGATGTAGCACGTTTTTTAGTAATTGAGTCGCGCCGCACGATCGCGTTGAATAATTAGTCACTGATTCGTAAATGTGAAAAAAAACGGCGTGAAAATAGTGAATGACATATTTTCGAATTTTATCGTTCCAGAACTCGACAGGCTTTTTCAGGGGACACATCATTTCCGATATTTCTGTTGCAATATGAATATTTTCAAGTATTTAATTTTTTTTTTTTTTTTTTTCGATAACGCATAACAATCGTTTCATCGACAATGCTCACGCGCACCGTAATAAATGTAGGTGACGAATTCTACGATTAAGCAGCAGCCAATAGATAAACATGGACGATATACAGTTGTTTTAAACAGTAACGTGTGAAGTATGTAAAGTTACACTACCCAGAGAAGAGCGCCGCTCGTTTCTCGTTGTCGTTTACAGTCACGTAGAGCTCGTGTAAACTTGTGTAACGTTTGTACGTGAAGAGCACTTGACGGGGAAATGGTGTGTGTACTGTATATTAGTAAATTTATATTTTTGGAAGAAAACGAAAAACAAAAAGCAGCGTGAAATCTAAAAGTGGAAAATCTTCGGTGTATCTAGACGCCGCCGCTTTAAAATCTCGCGATGATTTATATCTTCAGTTCGAAACAATTTTTATTTAGATCTGTCGATGCCACTTCCTCTCTTGTTGTATACAAATTTCTTCTAATGTAAAAACATATTTGTATATTTGAAATAATTTTTGTCATTATTAAATTGCACATACAATTTTTTAGATCATCTTTTTTGTTAGATTTTAAAAATATTTTATAATTTTGTTATTTGTATTAAAAATATTGCTATATTATATAATTTCAAAAAAATAAGATAGAGAAAGAAACAGATAAGAAAAGTTATGAAAGCGCTCAGAATTCAGAGAATCCACAGAATGATGAAGATTCGTAGTAAATTGTAATATTTTGCGTTCTTTTTATATTTTGGCATATCCTAGTGTTATTAATATTTCAAGTTATATATGTATATTTTATTCTAGACTTTGATCTCAATCTGTCTCTTTTCAAAAGAGCAAAAATAAAATTTATCGAAACTTTGGATGTCATATGCAAATATGCTATTTCACGACTTATAATTTTTTTTTCATTAAAATGAGACGAAATTATTAAATTAAAAAAATAAAATCTGAAAATATTTGTAACACTTTCATCGACGTTTACCACTACTAATGTATATAAAAAGTACTTTGAGACGAATTCAGTATGCATCCATGAATAATTTTAAATTGCAAGTCGCATATCATACACGTTTCCATGAGGGATTCTCTACAAACAGGAGCTGCACTTGCAACAGGCTGTGCATTTCGCGAAAAGTAGATTAAAGTGATTCTCATTTATTATGTTACCCTTACGAATTCCATAGAATTTTTGCGAACTGAACGTTACCGCAATTTTATGCATGTAAAATGCGTTTCAGCGGAATTATGCTTTAATCGTTATGCAACAAACATTACGCGGAAGTGGTTACGCGACTTTCTTATTATCTGTAATAGTCTACTACTCTAATAACAGTGTATGAGTATTAATAAATTTATTAATGAGAATAATATATTATTACGACAGTATAATCTATGTAAGTGTTGTGAATAATGAGATAATATTGTTGCTGTGATTAACTTTAAGATTGTAAGTAGTAGGAAATAGAGAACTGTTAGGTGTCACTATCTCGATTCAATAAATGTTATTTCATTTTAATGCCAAATCATCTCACTTTATTATTCATAACATTGATATACATTTTCTGCCCTATACACACATAAGTTTTTACATAATATATTAGAAAGAGCTAAAATATATATATTAGAAGATATAAAAAAAATATATTTAATATTACAATAAAATATTTACCATGATGTACAACTTTACCTGCAATTCACAATTATTCACAGTTATGTCTTACATTAGTTCAAAACATACGCTTTGCATAAAATTAAATTAAAATGAAAAACATCGCAATAACTGACATAAAATAAAAATAAACAAAAAATATGATTTACATGTTAAATATAAATGTTGTTCATCATGGTCACATATAATCTTATGTTCTAATTAATGCAAATATTATATTTTTTAACCTAACACAAAATTAATCTAGCACAAAATAATACGAACAAAGAGTACATCAGGTTTGTATTATACTTATATATTTATCTATTTATCCGTACAATTTAACAGACACAAGTCATTGTTTTTTGGTATCCAGTATAAAAATAAAAAGTAAATCTTAACAAGTTTAAGGAACCTTATAATATACATATATATATATATATATCTTATAGTTTATAAATGATATTGACGTATGTGTTCTTATATTTATGTATATATGTTGTTATATGTTGTCATGTTGTATTGTGTCGATATCTTGGGTGAAGATATTGATACATTCGAGGGTTGTCAGAGTTTGTTAGTCGGTGTGGGAACAACAAAGATGTTGTGACTGTATTTTCTGAAAATCCAGTCATAGGCGAAGGTTCATTGCACAATTTGACGAACCCAATAATAAATTGCGCTGTTATCAACACAGCCCAAATAATTGTCAAGGTAACATCTGAAAACAATTAATCTGAATAAAATACTGTTGAATTATTTTTACACCAAGAAAAGCAGCATATGGATACATACCTGCACTTTGATATGGCGGATATACGAATGCTAAACGGAACTCAGATATAGTGACTCTTCTGATCAAAGTGAGAATAATATATTTTAAATTACTTCCGGCATAATAATCAATAGCTACAATCAGGAAATACGATCCAAAAACGACACGCGTGATTATTTCTGCGATGTAGGGCATTTTTGCCAGAAACATAGCTATTACAAGCATTAGGCTTACGAACATAGGCCAGAATAGCCAATCAGTCTCCAGAACATAGAACATATATGCTATAAGAGAAAAAACAACAAATTATAAATTATAATGCTCATTTTTGATCTCGGAATAATTTCAACGTATGTCAATATCGCGCGCGCGAAAATTTCGACGATCTAATTAACGAACAAGCGGATGTTTTCCGTTACAGCATAATCGTGCGCTTTAACGTCGACGTGCCGGACGGTCAAAGTAAACAACGATCGCGATCATCTGTCGACGGGATAGATCGCCGTGCAGTTGCGTATGCACGCATCGTGTAATCTAAATAGGTCCCGGAGCAGAATAAATACGGGGACACAATTAGGTAAATGCGAATCTTCCAAGCTGGTTATACCGTGCCGTGGGAGTTCGCACCGTGGAAAGGGAGACCGATGTGCGTATATGTACGCGTATATGTGCGTGTGCAATCCCGCGAACGCATTTTTGCGTTCGTGCTTGGGCGAGGGTGGCAAAGGGTGAGTTTGGCGGCGTTATGGTGAGAAAGGTGGGAGGCAACGTGAATGCGCTATACCGCTTCTGCATGGGGGGATTCGACGGGCGAGGTTTCCACATGAGCGGCCAGCATTGATAGAAGCTACGGGGAGAAACTGACTGTGCGCCTCTCTCATCCCTTCGCCAAACTCGAACTAACTTCGGGGTAGCGGCGGTGCTCTCCCACTCGCCGGTCGCGCGTTCTATCCCTCCGCTTTTAAGCCTGGCTTTCATTATTTTCCTATAATTCGCAACAGCCCTTCGCAACAGCATCGCGGAAAGTGGAGAGGCTACGGTTCTCCCGCCTTCGCTTTGAACGTACGCTACTGTCTTGAGTCGTATTTTGTAAAGATATACTAGACTTAATAATATTGGACGATGGCTAGGAAATAAATTAACTTGTGGAAAAAAAAAAATTAAATACAAAAACCATCTCCGAGAAGAAACCGAGCGCATAAAGTAACTTATATTTCTTATTCGTTTAGTTACCCGTGTTACGTCTTGTAATAATTTTATAAAACACGATGCTGTATAAAATGTAACATGTACCTGGAGCGTAGAGGTATGTGATGCACGCACAGAGAAATCCCAATGGTAAAGTTTGTAGGAACGTACAACGTTCGCAACTACGTAAGGCTGTCGATAAGATGATGGCCAAAATGGCAGATGCCGAACCTATCAAAATGTTAGCTGCAAAAAACAACGATGAAAACCTACGTGGTAAGCTATTTATTTAATATATATCATTTCGTTAAAATTTTTAATACAGAAGCTGATATATAATTACTTGCAGTGCTGTAATCACTGATGGCCACAGCTAAAGTATATCCGAGAATACCACCCATCGTACAACTCGATATTACATGACCTAATGAAGGATACTTATGTCCAATAAGAATTGAAAGAATACCTATGATTAGAACGAACGCGCAAATAATCTTTGCAAACGGGCCATCTAAAAGAACGATTAAACAATTATTTGAACAATTTATAAGACATACGTGTACAATTTCGTAATATTAATTGAGAATACTTCGTTAGAAACTTCAAAAAAATTTATTGGTCTCGAAATAATCCCTCTATTATTATAATATTGACTTATAAAAAAAAGATAATTTTATCACTGTGAAATATATACATATCTCGCATAGAAATATATATATATGGTATATATAGCATTTCAAGTTATGACTCACTATATTATCATGCTGAAATGTGTCCTAAAAAAATTGTGAAATAAAACATACTTTTTGATAAATCTACGGATATAGCAAAGAATTGCAATATTGATTCATAGAAAAAAATAATTTTATCACTGTGAAATATATACATATCTCGTACAGGAATATTGTAACATTTCAAGTACGACTCACTATATTATCATGCTGAAATATTTGTCTTAAAAAATTGTGAAAAACATACTTAAAACTTGACAAGACTCCGGATATACCAAAGGACTGCAACCATATGTAAAGATTGGAATATAAGCCGAAGAATTATCACCATAAGTGGCAATTGCGACATAAATAGATCCTGTACCAGTATATGCACTATAAATACGTTTCATAGGACTCGTTATACCAGCTGGTATCTATCAAGAAATATTTCTAATCATACATATATACGTTAATTTTTTTACAATTATAAATCAAGTGTATTTTATGGTAATAATAGCAAAGATTCGATAAATAATCTGTGTTAATTGCCTCAATCGAGATAATCGTTGTTGCAGATCTCTCCATTCTAAATTATAATGCATGCACATCAAAATAGATATAGACTTAAACTTAAGTGAAACGACGCTATATAAAAACGAATTTTTTCGAACCGAAATTTTATCTCCCCAGAATAGTATCATAAAATACCTCGTCGCCATTCCGCAAAATGTCTTGCGTGGTCAGCATACTCGCGATCATCTCGAAATATGTATCCGGAGTGAAATCCCGTCTGGGCAGATAAAGACGGTACATTTTATGTTGAACCGGATTTTTTTCACAACGCGCTGACTCGTTATCAGCGAGCGTCGAGGCTGGTTGTGCATCGACTATTATCATTTCATTTCCCGTATGTAGCTTTTGATACGGCGCAACCTCAATATCGAATTCCATATTACATCCACCCGGTATCGGCGCTGCGGAGAACAATAATCGACCAATGAACGACGATGGTGGATTCTCTCGATACTCAACCAATTTTGCCATTACGTTGAAAACGATTAGCTATTCAACCCATTTACACGCGACTGATAATGGAAATGTATCGCAAATTAATCGAATACATATCTTGGTATGATTTACTCATGCTATCGCGCCATCAACGTCACACACGGCTATTTAATTTACTATAATATATGATTTTTCGGTCTTTATCAAGCAGATAATATTCTCTTGCACACAATTATCTTATAATATAGCCATTAATTTTATATTATTTTAATTGGCACCATTTTGTGCCGTCAGATTTAATTCGATTAAATGTTATCCGGAAAAGGAAAATGTGGCAAAAAGAAAAAGAGACAGGGGAGGAGAAAAGGAAGGAAAATACATATACATATTTAATACATATTTAACATATAATTAATTATATGTGTCAGTTATTTATTAATGTTATTCGTACTTACCATTTCGATCATATCCGACAATCACGAGTAACGCATCGAGATTGTGCACGTTATTGTGCTTCAAAAATGCCTGTGTTGGGGTTGTTATATCATGTGTCTTTAAATACAAACCAATGTTTGAGCCGAATACACTTCCGCTCGATACTTTATCAAGCAGCGTTTTGTCGTAAGATATCGTGGCATTATATTGAAATGTATGAATTTGTAAAATAATAAACCAAATATCCGATGGAACATCTGTCACAGTTATTTTTAAAGGGCTCAAAGGGATTAAATTTATTCGTTGTTTGAATGCGTTGTTTTTAGCATAATTCGACAAAGATATTATTGTTTCGCCATTATCTGTAATACGATATATAAGACCTCTATATAGTTTATTCTATATTAATCTTAACGATAAAGATAATTACGTGTTAGTAATATTTCGTTACTATAAGAAATTAAATATTAAGGTAAATTAATAGGCTTTTCTCGAACTATAATAAAGACTTTATATTTTAAAAACACGATGTCATATAATTAAAGAAATATTAAATTGAAAACAACGATACGTTTCGCCACTTACTTGTAACTTCTTCAGTCGTACACATATAAATGTGTAATATGTTGTTACATAATGATAATTATATAAAGATATTATAACGCCAATAACGGAATTAAAGATGTCAAATGTCTATTCTAATTAGTTCGTTAGCGTTCTTTGACGCGTTCAGACGTGTTTCGTCTCAAAAAAATTTTTTTTTGTTTCCGTCGAATATACGGATAAAATATAAATATTAATTAATTATACCCAACCCGCTGATGGCCAAAAGTTGTATCTGCGACTGGGTCACAAAGGATAAATAAGAAGCTTCTAAAGCGAAACGTATCATTGTTTTCAATTTAATGTTTCTTTAATTATATGACATCGTGTTTTTAAAATATAAAGTCCTTATTATAGCTCAAGAAAAGCCTATTAATTTACCTTAATATTGTGTTCCTCATACGAGATTATTTTTAAATAATTAAAGAAATAAAATATTTCTCTAACGTTTGTATATATTTATAGGACCTATAATTTCAAGTGAGTGGGTAAACAAAATTTATAACTAGATGTAAAAAGTTTTAGATAAATAAAACAAAAAATACAGAATATGCGTGTTAGTAAACATACATGTTATATTCTGTAACAAAGATATATTAACAAGGCATGAACATATATTCCGTTTAGCACGCTTAAATCTAAAAAAAACCTCAATCGCAAAACAATTGTTTAATTATTATTTATTGAACGCAATCACCTGACACGCTCAAGAAAAGCCTATTAATTTACCTTAATATTGTGTTCCTCATACGAGATTATTTTTAAATAATTAAAGAAATAAAATATTTCTCTAACGTTTGTATATTTATAGGACCTATAATTTCAAGTGAGTGGGTAAACAAAATTTATAACTAGATGTAAAAAGTTTTAGATAAATAAAACAAAAAAAATACAGAATATGTGTGTTAGTAAACATACATGTCATATTCTGTAACAAAGATATATTAACAAGACATGAACATATATTCCGTTTAGCAATAACTGCGTATGATGCACGCTTAAATCTAAAAAAAACCTCAATCGTAAAACAATTGATTAATTATTATTTATTGAACACAATCACCTGACACGCAATCAAATTGCGAAAAAGTTTACAAGTTGCCTGAGATTGCAAAACATTATTGAGGTTAGGGCTTACCGGGTGCAGCTTCGAGATTCGTTGTTGCATTATTATTATTATTAAACGCTGTCGCCTGATCGAGAATTAACGCCAGAGCCGAGAGAAAGACAAAAACGACTCGTGTCATGTCGACGCACACTGGATATACCGCGTATTTACTCGCTGAAATGACACTATTTAGGCTCGAACCGGTGTTTCGACGCGACGAAAAATCAGTACAGCGCAACAGCTGTTATCACGCTGGACTCGGCGGCGCTCGGCTCTGCTCGGCTCCGCTCGGCGCGACTACGATTCGAGGCGCTCGCGCGCGCGTCACGTGCGAGACTCTTGTCCTCTCGCTCGCACCATTCATTCAATACTTTCCTGCTCGCGCTCACGTAAGTCTCGTGAATCTCTCGTAAAGCGTAGCCTCGCGAGGTCGCCGAGTGGCGGCGCGTCAGTTCATTCAAGATGGCTACGTTGGATCAATGAAACGCGAGTAATCGTAGTGAAAACACAAATTGACAAGTGTGCGGGCGAACATCGCGGCTTGATCGCGGTGTAAATGGACTATGGGCAAGGATCAGGAGCTGCTCGAGGCAGCGAGGAGTGGCAACGTCACCGTGGTCGAGAAGATCCTCGGTCAGCGAGCCAAGAGGAGTGGTCCACTGGCAAGGTGGGTGTCATCACATTGTGGTTGCGGCCGAGCTTGACACTTTTGCTCGCCGCCGCCTTTCCTCGTCATTATAGGAGATAATTCTCCTTCGTACTCGATTCTACGTATCGACGATGCTCGGCTTTCGGACGCGATTTCACGACCCGTCTCCGGTCTCGCCCGGAATCGACGTCGGCACGAAACGTCGTCTCGCGCATTCCATTATCGAACCGTCGCCGCACATCTCGTGCTCCGTTTCGACGTGCTCCGGTTTCGCCGATAAGGTTGCCGCAAAGATACCTCTCTCGTTGCTCTACGCACAATTGGCTCGGTTTAATCATTTTCCTCCGCGGCGATTAAGTGACTCACGCGATCGAGGTAACTGGACTCTTCAGGATGAATGAGTATACACGTTCTTTTCTTTTTTTTTCTATTTTATTTTTTTCTATGATGACGCTTCTGATTATAATTCTCTCACGCTCGATCGAACATATCGCGTCGTCGTACGATTAATCCTCGGCTGTTACGATTAACCAGGATTCCTCTGCCGTTAGTTTTATCCGGTTCTACCGTTAATTATATACTATCATTGTCCACGTTTTCATCTTTAATCTCGATCGTGAACACGTCCGCGTTATCGAGAGTTCTGTTTCGATTTTCACATATCGATTAAATAATGTTTTGATGTGACGTATTCAATATAATAAACTGTATTTGTATAATATACAAACACAGAATTTAATATATAATCATGTTTAGTTATATTAATTTTATTTCGACAATTTAATTATTTTATAATCTAATTCTGATCAATTTAATTGTAATTACTATTATGGCATTAATAATGAAAATAAAATGATTATAGCGATTATATATTATATTCTATTGTTAGAAACGTAGCTATGGTGGACCATAATTATGTACATCAATAGCAGAGCATTTTGTTTGAACAGTCTTGTTCGCTATTTTCATGACCATGAATCATCATATCGAATACATATACACTGATGATGTTTCATGCAAATGCGTTGATAAACGAGCAAGGACTTTGCTATCAATTATCTGAAACCACATGAATGTATTTCATTCTCTAGATTGCTAATTTAGAATAATTAACACCATTTAGCATTTATATATTTTTTTCTACGTAGTTGGAAATTAGTTACACGGAAAAATACATGTAAAGAGCAAAAATCTAAGAATGTAAAGTTTCATCGCGAGCGTGAAACATGAAAATGTAGTATTACATCACTCCTCTATGCATCTCCGAGCGTTGCCTGCAACTGCGCTTATGCTCCATTTTCTATTTGCGGTGATAGATAGATGGATCTATTTGGCGAACGGCTATTTATTTTCAAGGGTCACCGATATGCTGCACGATAGGCCTTGCTTATGAAGGAACGGAGAGACCCGTGATCGGGTTCCGTTTTACTTTTTCACGCGATGCAGGCACTATTAAATCCTTCGTGAATGAATTAACGCTAATTGCAAACGATTTCGCGAGCGCATGTATTACCGTGGGAATGCCTCGTAATTTCGCGTTTATTCACGAGAACGCGCCGACGAATAATCGGATAGACGTGAACGAGCGCTTCGAGCTCCGACGAAAAAGTTTCGCGCGAAAATAAATTAACGACCGGTGTATACGCAATGTCGTCATTATCGTCAAAATCAGAATAAAACAATCCTTCATTCATCTATCAAGCACTGCCGTACGCCCATCAAGCGATGCGATATTCGCATCAATTTGCGCGATACTAAAGCACTATTTATATTGCTCCATTTCCCGCATAATATTATCTCAGGTTCGTATAATTATTTTAGAATTATATACAATTTAAGTTCTGAATCGATGGTGAAAATTTTATAACTTGAGTAGTTATTTCATATATATTAACCGATATTTATTTTAATATATACAATATATTTTGTGCGACTGATAAAAGTCATTATATGATTACATTTTTAAATTAACTCTCCATGTTAAATTTTTATCTTTATTATTATACATGCAATTATAAAACTGTCATAAGGCTGGTATTTGATTTTCGTAAATAAATTTTATAGAATTGTGACGGGCTGGAAAAATATAATATATATATTAATTATTACAAAGAATATCATTTAAAATTTATTTATATGATATTTATATAAAGAAGCCTTAATATTAGTATCATCGCACATAAATAGTTGATAATCACCAGACGTGTAGAACAAATCGATCGAACTCTGAAAAGCGAATCCAAATGAATTTATTATCGCGTCGTGTCCTCGCTTCATTTAATTACACTACGATTGCCGATCGTGTCGTTTTGAGCGAGCGACGCTCGCGTAATTAGTGAAACACCGTCGTCGATTCTGGCGGCGCTCTTTATTGACCCAGTGCCGCGAACTTCTCAACAAAGACGCACTTTGTCGACGCTCCTTGCCCTTCCATTAATTAAGTCATGCTGTGGCGGCGGCGCAAGAAGCTCACAGTTTGTCTTTTTTCGTTTTTTTTTTAATTTGAGAGAGACTCGTGCGTGCATGCGTGCGTGCGCACGTGCTACGAGTGTATTCACGCATTGCGTCGCGCGATGCAAAGAGGTAAGTGGCAATAAAAATGAGAGAGAGAGAGAGAGAGAGAACCTGTTTATTATTTTGGAATAAGTCCCCTCTCAAGATTAATGCAAATAAAGAATATTGACAAATATACACTTACCTCATCTGTGTGTGTGTGTGTGTAAAGTTGGCACTCCAAAATGCGAATTTTTACAAAATTGATATGGCATTCGATTGTCCACAATTTGTTTACATTTGTTCATAGATGATCGTTTTTTGTTTACCATGCAAAAAAATTAAAAATTAAAAAAAAGTTTGAATACATTATGAGTAATCCTAAATGCACTCCCATTTATATAATTTTTAAATAATCGCACTTAGGGATGTTTATAATGAAATTGATTGTTGACTTTTTGTTTATTTTTAATTTTTATTTGTAAGATGGATAAAAGACGATTATTTATGATCAAATGTAGACAAATGATGAGCAATCGAAATATATATATATAATTTTTTTAAAAATCTGGCATCTTGGAGTGCTTATGATAAAATTTATCCAAATTTCTTTCTTATTTTTAATTTTTTTGGTAGATTAAAACGATTATCTATAGACAAATATAGACAAATTGTGGCCAATCGAATACCACATTAATTTTGTAAAAATTCGCATTTTGGGGTGCCAGCTTCACAGACCTCATATTCCTCTCTTATTGCTAGAACAAGATAAATGCAAAGGTTTAAAATAAAAGAACAAATTATGAAAATAAATAGCGAATAAATCAAATTTCGAATGTCAATTACATTTTAATTAAATCTTAAAAGTCTTAAGCTTTCCTGATATTTAAAAGCAAAAAAAATTACTTATTGCTAAATCACCATTATCAGGAAATTAATAATTTAAGGAAAATGCGACAAAATTTCATCATAAATTTTAAATATATATATATATATATATATATTTAATTCAAATATTATATATATGTATAAAAATTGAAGAAAAAGGAAGAAAGATTTGCTGCAGTTCATCACATCTTTTTTTTTAAAAGCCGGCAAAAAGGAGGAGCAATTCTCTCGGTGATTCTTAAATGTATCATGACGAATACGCCACTTCTCTAACGAATTGTCTCTCGTGTCTGTCGTCGGTGCTGCGCAACTTGTTCATAACTACAAAGCCAGCCTGCGGCAAGTTCTCCCGCGCGATCTCTCCTCGCTGCTCCGCGATCTCTTCACTGCCCGACGCGCGCTTGCCTTTTTGCCCTCTCTTCGTCGAGATCACAGAAAAGCAATATAAAACGCGACCGCCCTGAGAGAGCGTTCCCGTTCCCCATCACTTCGGCGGGGGAGCCAAGAATATTTTGTGATGCTAATCGCGAAGTGGACGCACCACTTTTCATGTACGAGCGCCCGCGAATGTGTTTATCCTTTGTTCGCTGCACGCTATTGACTTTGTATCAGTGTGATAATTTTAACCATAGCTTAGTGAGAAAGGACCACGAAAAAAATTCGTTTCGCGGAGGGAACGTAAGAACGATCGATATGCATATAGCGTGAATTATACATACCTATATATATAATTTCGTAGATTAAAATTCGACAAATTCTAATCGATCACATTCATTAATATATAATCTATGGTTTTTAATAAAAAAAAAACATAAATAATCTAGCTCGTTAAGTTGGCCTATTATTAATTAATTGATTTTAAATTTACATGAGCCTAATTTATTTTTTAATTAAATATTTCAATTAATATAATTATATTACAATGATGCACACTGTTCGGGATAAACAACGTTATATTTTTATTATTGAATTATAATATTTTATCCGTTCTTTATTGAAGCGAAATCAAGTTCATATTTATTCGAGACTAGAGTACTTACTGTTACTGCTTTCAAAGCACTCTCTGTATAACTGCATTAAATGCAAATGCTTAGTCTCTTTTTTTTAAAGCATCTGTCGTGAAGTGTTCTCGAAGAAGGACGTTCGGCTACGTCAGCGCGTATCATGCCTCTCTTCTTTGCCGGAGGAAACTATCGATTGATGCCCTAGCACCCTCGCACGTATACACCCTCGCAGCTTCCCTCTCGCGCTCTCGTTCCCTCTCCGTTCCTTTTCCATCTCTGTCTCTTCCTCCTATCGTCATCGCTTTCTCTTTCTCTTCGTCTCTCTCTCTCTCTCTCTCTCTCTCTCTCTCAGCCTAGTTTTCCTCTATGCTTTGCCTCCGGCAGAAGGGTGCGTTCACGCTAAATACTCACACACACGGCATCGAAAAGAGCTGTATAGAAGTTCGTTTATCCGCGTTTTATATTTGTCTTTGTCTTTCTTAAGATATTTATGAAAATTCATTAATGTATTATGTTTGTACGCAAACGTGTTCGTTATCGAATTGCATTGTTCATTGTAATGTACATAAATATACTGTTTTTATTCTTTCTAAAACAATATACAGTAGCAATTGCGATGGGAATATTAAGATTCATGAAATAGGTTTCTCATTATTTCTGAAACAATATTACACTTTATATTACAGCACAAGTTTATGGAATTTAAATTAAAAATTTTTTGTTTACAGTATTCGTGTAAATAAAAGTTTTATAAGAGAGTATTTTATAAATATATTTACAATTATTTATTTAAATATTTGCAAAATTTTTCATACTTTTTATTCATACTATTAACATATTAAAGCTGTTGTTCATCGATACCATATAAATATCCTATTCATATAAGCATCATATAAGCATATTTATTGTTTTTTTTCATGTTGGACAAAAACAATGGCTTGAAACGATTACAAATACACATATTAAATTATATATACGTGTGTTTATATTTACACGTATATAGTTTTTATATATATAAACAGTACTAAAAGTTGACCCACGATATTCATTTCGATCGCGCAACTTCTTGATTAAGACCAACAAGAAATTACCATTATACGGTGTCCGACAGACGGTCTTTCCACCAATGATTATCCTCTTCCCTCTCTATATATCTGTCCCTTCGTCGTTTCATTCGTAATGTTCAGAGACGGGGCACCAGCGATGTCCTTTTTGCAGACAATCTTCAGGGTTTAATTAAGGAACTTGGGAGAGCGGATGAACTCGATGAATGGGGCGGACGAAAAGCGAAAGGGCGACATGGGGAAGAAGTAGGGAGGAGAGGGTAGAAAAAGAGAGTCAAATGTTCTTCACTAACCAGGGTCGGGCACGCGAGTGCTTCTTGGTCATTCCGATATAGTTCGTGTATGTGCATTTCGCGCGTGTATACATACGGAAACGTATACGCATGATGGTATATAGCGTGTATAGCTTTAAGAATTGTGCGCCACCCTTGTTGTTGTTAGGGCGCGGAAAACAAATACCCGTCTCGGCTCGATGATATCGAGAGAGAAAGAGAAATATAGGGATATAAAGCGCTAATAAAGAAAAAAAATTGTGGAGAGAGAGAGAGACTTGAAACTTATAAATTATACTGTCAAAAAAAAAAAAAAAAAGAAAAAAATTTAGCAATAGAGAAAGAATTAATCGTTGATAAACCGATCATTAAAAATGCACTCTATAAGAGACGCTCGAAAACAAATCACACGCATACTTCTCTTGATGTCAGCGATGCTCGTTATTTTTATTCATGCCACGCGAGTTTTCTTTGAGTCGAGCGCGCCCGTTTTGGCAGACTTGTAATGTCGCTCTTGTATGATACAATTTTCTTTGATCTCCATTACAATGGCACAAGAGTTTCTTGAGAAGCCGAAAGGGAGAGCCTATACGTCGATCGTCGTGTGCCGTCTACGGAAAGTCAGCGATTTAAAGTGCGGAGTATCATTGAGGGGTTAATGATGACGTTAGTTAATGACGAAGCGCTTTGATGTACCGCTCATGGTGGAAAAAAAATCTCCCGCTTACGTAATTGTTTTGTAAACTGAGCGCGATGCTTTGACGGCGACGTCACATGGGCGTGTGGGATTGAAATGTGTGTATACGCTCCCTTGACGAGGGAAAAGTCTCTACATTCCCTCACATATATACGAGTTTGCGGTCGATAGCGGATTCTAGCGATTTAGATCGCTTGGAACTAATATGAACGGTGATAGGAATCGGTGATTTGATTATAGATTGCGTTTTGAATTTAATTATCAATTAAATCGATCGCTCTGCATGATCACGTTTGATCAGTTGCCTTGCATATCAAAGCGTTGTAGAATGTTTGAATATACATATATATTTTGTCGTATACGCATGTTGTACACAAATGTAACATTTATTATATGTTAGAGTCTCGATAAAAAAAATTCATTTACCGTTTCTGATATTCAATGGTTTGCTTTCTGAACGATAGATTGAGGGTGCAACATATATCCGTATATATATATATATTTTTTTTTTTGCGCTTCACTCTTCATATCGAAGTTATAGAAGAGCTGTGCAAATATCGTACTCTCGTGTGCTTGAGCTATGACATTTATTAGTCACCTAAGATCAATATTACTGCTGCTTATAACATTTCTCATTAAGATATATTTCGATGCGATGATACACACAAAAATAATCGATTATACGTATGCGGAGATTATTAATTATGTTTTTTTTCTCAAAGGCTATATATGTGTTACGATATTGCTTAATTAAAGTTTCATACATTCTTCTTGTAAATAATCTTTAACTCTATTATTTTTTAAACATTCATAATATTAGAGTTTAATTCTTTATATATATATATATATTTGTAGAATCAAGAAAATACCAAGACGTGGATGATTAAGCGGATGAATTATGTAGTGGCAGTAATCTATTACGTATGCAACATTAAAACACCGTCGGGTGACTATGTTAATTTAACGATAGCGCAATTATGACACGATTGTCTGAATCCTGTTGCTGTGAAATGAGAATATTATTAACTACAGCTTTTATTAATCGGTCATTATTACTAATTATTTGGTTTGTATAATCAATATTTCTTACTGTACTTAAGCTTTAAAAAAATTGTTTTCGATTATGTGTTAAATTTTTTTTCATTTTGACGGTTAATTCTCTCTCATCCTTACGCTTCGTGAAAATAAAAAAAAAGGGATTCACTTTTATACAAACTTTATTCGGCCCTTTTTCTGGATATTCTCGAAATCCAGTCAATTCGAGCGCCTTTGAACGCGGATACTCAACGCTTCGAGGGCGGCTGAATAGCTGCCGACCCCGCTCTACCTTTCGTTCTTCCAATCAAATCCACTTGGAGAGAGATGGGATAACGAGAAATTCCTCTATGGGCAAAGCGTTGCAGGAATATCTGGATATCCGATTCAATAAAAGGAAGCAGGAAGGCGACGAGGGCGGGAGTCATAAGTCGCTGTAGAGGAGCGTGCGCTATATAACGCGTCTCTTCCGCTTTTCCCGAGGGAGCCGTCGTTTACACGGTGTTTGCGGGGGCGCGACATTTATCTCCGCGCGAACGCAACAAAGGCGCGTAATGAGAACATGTGTTGGACGTAAGAAGCTTCATTAGCGTGCCTGTTCTCGGCGCACATTGCACCATCTAACCGTCTACGACTCGCCGATATCGAGATTTTTCGGTCCTATGAGCCTGTATATGATGTGCCGGAAGTCACGCACTTCCTTCAAATCACGGATATTAGGAGCAAAATTAAGGATTACGATTAATTCGATGTCGAGGCGTCAAAACCTTTTAAGTTGCAAACAAGATTGATTTTCTAGTTCGTGAATCCTCGCATAAAAATATATTTTATAAATTTTTTTTTCGAATTTATATACTCATTTCTAATTTAGATACATTGCAAAGTTATTCAAGTTATCCATTGCGATTTATCAATTACGACAATTATATGTATAATAATTAGCAAGAGTTTTAGTTAATTTTCTATTGTACGATTTTTCTATTGTACGATTGAGCAATATCTCCATTTACAGTTTACGTCGAGGACCAGGAGCTAATGTGCAAGATGCCAGTGGATACTCAGCTCTTCATCATGCAGCTTTGAATGGACACAGGTACAGTATCTTGAATACTTTTCGCAAAAAAATATATTGTAATATTTTTATATACCTATATTATAATATAATTAAAATTTTGAGAGATGCTCTTATTTGTCAAATTTTTAAATCGATCTATTATTTAATCTAATGTTTTTTTAAAATTGGTATTTACAGAGACGTGGTCAGATTATTGCTCCAATATGAGGCTTCCACCAATGTCGTTGACGCTAAGGGTTCCTCGCCGCTTCATTTGGCAGCTTGGGCGGGTGACGCGGAAATTGTACGATTAATTCTCAGCCAAGGTCCGTCAGTACCGAAAGTGAATCTTGCGGTTAGTATTGATCTTACGAAACTTTTGTGATATTATAAGCACGTGTATTGATTTTGACAGAATGTATTTCAAGAAAGAAAAAAAAGTTTCGATATATTTTTCATTAATCATAAGAAATTATTTATGCACGTTACAAATCTATATTGTAATTTGAATACAATTTAATTTCAATGAGATATCACGAAAATCAATAGGTATTGTGTATCTAAAAAAATTATTTTTAAATACTTTGGTTACAGACAAAGGATAATGAAACCGCACTACATTGTGCCGCACAGTATGGGCACACGGAAGTGGTGGCACAGCTGTTGCAGTACGGATGCGACCCTAGTATCCGTAACAGCCGCGGAGAATCTGCGCTTGACCTGGCTGCACAATATGGCAGGTAAATTGCGCATATGACTATATCAGCTCTTCAGATATTGTTATATTTACAGTATTTGTATTTGACTATCGATATAATATCAAAATTTAATAAGCATGTAATCGTAATATAATCGTGGCGTTTCTTACAGATTGGAAACTGTGGAGTTACTCGTGCGAACGCACCCCGAATTAATCGAATCACTTCGTAATTCTTCCTCATCTTTGATCTTCCCGCATACACCTTTGCATTTAGCTTCACGCAATGGTCACAGGTAAGAGTTCACTGACGAATGTACATGAGAATAATTTTTATTATATAATCACCAAAAAAGTTTCGTTAAGATTCACTTCTAATTGTTTATTCGAGGGAAGTGTAATTTTTCTATGAAATAATCTCTTTCAAACAATGCGTTATTTTCACTTTTTTTGATAGTCTATATGATGACCATAGTTAGCAATGACAACGCTATTATTCGTGTATTCATTTGTATTTATCTAAGGACCGCGAATCACTTCTTCCCGCGAAATGGTCACACTAATTACTGGATAATGCGCAACGTGTATTGTGTTCAAGTACAACAATGGACTCGTTCGAGCTAACCATAACGATGTCGAGCCATTTGCAGCGCTAGCCATTAGAGCCAATCAGAGAGCACCGCGTTGCGTAATCCCGTCGAATATATGCGATATATGCGTCCTTCGACTGGCATGATCCGATCCAACCCTCTACTGGTTACACGTCCCATATTACTGTCCCGTCGATTGCCCTCTCGTCCCTCCTCGAGCCACGCGAATGCATCCGATCACATCACGCCGGCAGTCGCTCTGTCCATCCGTGCGGATTGTTGACCGCCTCCCGATTACGAGAATCGTATTAATCATTGCCGAAACGTATCGACCTATATTAATCGCGATCGTAGCAACGAATAATCGCGACTTTGATAAAATACCATTCTTTTGTGTCTCGAAAAAAAATTCAGTTTCTACTCGGTTTATACAAAATACATACATATATGACGAATATAAGATAGAAAATATATATTACAAGTAAAATAAGCCACACATCAAGTATTGAACTGGAGTGGAAGAAGCTTCTATATAGATAAATAATGTCATAATCATAATCATATATCTTGTGTAATATTATTCAATTAATTGAACCGCGTAATAGGGTGACAAAGAAGCAAGCGGATAATCGATTACGTCGACCCGTGTGTGATCAGATGGTGAAGATTATATATAACCGGCGCTATATATTCTTCGATGATTGTGAAAGATCATTAGTCCCTTAGGTTAGTAGCAAATTTTATTTCGGTATCACACACGCGGTATAACGTCTCCGTTACCTAGTCGTTTCGCATTTGATGCCATGCGATACATTCTCGTTCAACAGGGCGATGCTAGTCTGTAATCCCGCTGAGCTTTTTATATAATCGACGCTATGGAGACGAAAGTGGCGGATAGCGAGGGGATGAACGGAGGTAACAGTCCGATTGGCGGTCGAATCGAATCGTGAATCGCCACGAAACGGCAGTCACATTGTAATCGGGTATAACGCCGGTTTTTCTATGCAGCCTCGCAGCCGGTAATCGCTTTAACCGGCGCTTGCCGCTTATAATGCGATCGTATCGCGATATACAGTCCGGTGGCTGCATTTTCAGTCGATGCCGGCGCGAGAATGCAACAGAATTGGTCGAGGGTGGCCGGTGTGGGATAAACACGAGAGAGAGAGAGAGAGAGAGAGGGAGAGAAAGAGAGAGACAGCGTGCAGAACGTGACATTTTATCGCTCGAATTTTGGTTAAATAACGGCGCGCGAGACGTTTGCGCCTATACGAGTGCGAACGCGTACGCACGAACTGTTTGAACATTTGGGCTAGATCAGCGTTTCTCAAACTGCAACCATAGAAAACACCTGAAGGATGACGAGGACTTGCAACGCATTAATAAAGATACAAATATTCTTCTGTAATCTGACTGTGGAATCTACGAATCACAGAAGAAGTTATGTACATCTATACTTGATGATGTTAAAGGAATGTTTATTTTTAAAAAATCATACTCTTATGTACCTTTTACACTTTTAGTGCATTTTATATTCTTCTTTTATATCTTTTACGTTATAAATATCCTTGATTATTTAAAGGATAACTCCCTGACCATTTGTTATTTATATATTACATGATCTTGATGTCACAAAGTTTGAGAATCTCTGTTGTGTATGTGCGCACGTATGGGGAATGCGTACATTGCGATGGTCGAACTCACGCACGCGTTTCACGCGCGCATCACGATATTTAGTGGATCTACCAGCGTAGCTATATGGGGCTAGAATAGGAGGACGGGAGGGGAAGGGGGGAGAGAAAGGGGGGTTGCTCTGGCAGAGAGGGATCAGTTTTGGGAGAGAGGAGGATGGACCGCGGAGTAATGTCTATTATCGGATTCAATATCGGTGCTCTCGGTAAGCCAGTATACAAATACCCCTATGCTACGGTAATAACAACATAGGTGCATACGAATCCGATCTTCAGCCGCCAATCCTATATGCGACGGACGGCTGCGGTCATCGTAGTCGGTGCATCTAGCTCGATGGAAGGAGAATGTGCCATACACAAAATCTGCATTTTAAGCTTTCGATTAAATGCTGATGGCAAATGCATTTTTGATAAAGTTTTGATAGGAGCTCGAGTCTCAAACTCGATGTCTCGATCATTGGATGTGTCGCTTAAAACCTTTAATCAAATCCCTGTCCCATTCGAGAATTATCGTAAAGCTCAAGTATTACGCAGCCAGCGGATTATCATTTTGTTTTTTAATATTCTTGTAAGGATTATTTCTATTTTTTATTTTATATTAAATTACAGATAACAGAACGTAGAGTCATTTGCATATATAGTAGCAAAACTCAGTCCTAGCTTATATAAATATAGTAATTCTGAATAATTTTGTGTAAAAAATATTAGCGAATTTTATGAGCCCTGTCATATTTGTTACTTGAGACGTAAAGTAACGTAAGTGCAATGAGATGTTCGTATAATGTTATTACAGAGCGGTCGTGGAGGTCCTTCTTGCCGCTGGAGTTGACGTCAATACGAGAACGTCAGCAGGTACCGCGATGCACGAAGCCGCGCTCTGCGGCAAGATGGAAGTTGTACGGGCGCTTTTAGATCGTGGGGTGGATTTGGGCATTAGGGATTCTCGACAGAACACGGTGCTTGATCTTCTGGGCCAGTTTCCGCCGCACGTCACTCAAGATATCACGGCGGTGATAAAAAGTAAGGTCGCGTTTGCATGCAATTTATTTTCGTAGCATCATGACCGATGTACAAGGAGTTATGTAATTAGCAGAGGGAACGTACATTTCTAGATTACCGCGACGCATTTAATTAAATCGCTCTTGGCCAACGTATAAAGATTTGCGTCTATTTGCATAACGTTATGCCGTGCGCAGTTGAAGATACGATTAATCCCGAACTCTGTTTCTGCGCGAAACATAAAATGATGCCATGTCTCTGCAATTTTTATTATTCTCTCTTACATTATACAATAATTATGATCGCGATATTTTTTGTCTGAAAATATGTATTGAACAAAAGTAGTTTAATTTTTCATTTTATGGTTTTTTCTCCTTTTCACTCGTTGCGTTGCAATTCTATTTTGTATTTATATAGTTTTATTTTTACACGAGTGAAAATTGTATACGATTTTGTCGACTTTGAAATAGGACATCGGTCTTCTTCCGGTGTGGAAAGCGACGCCGACAGCGAGAACTTGCCGCCAATTCCAGTGCAGGGTGGCGATTCATTGGGCAGCCCCTACGAAAATGTTCGTCCGGGGGATGATCTTTCCCCGGCGGAAGGGACATCTCCTACTCAATGGCAATTTTATCATAAGCCTCGGGACGACGATCGTCGCGTTTCCGGTACTTCTTTGTAAGTATTTTTATTCATTCATTTTGAGTGTATGTAGTGTGCGTACGTGTGCATTGCAATATATATTTTTTTCACATTTAGTATACAGCATCATTTTATATTTACGCGTCGAATTTTATTTTTCCATTGTAATGCCATGACTCTGTGATAGATAATGATATATGTTTGCATAGAATATGTAGTATATGTTCGTTAACATTAGCACAAAATATTAATTCGGTATTAATTAAACATTACACCAAGTATATTATATATATTACATAAACGGTAAGACAGCGTTTTTTCGTAAAATACTATGAACCTTTTTACAGATATTAATTAATATTAATTTTAACAGCATTAGGTGTGATTATATATATATATATATATATATATGCATTTCTCGCGTATAATTACCCGAGCGTATTAAAAGTTTGCATGTCGAGTGCAGTGAGAAAATATTCCCGTGTCATTTAGATCATCTTCGTAGAAATCTTTTCTTCAGGAATAAAACCCCCGCGATGGTATTACATTGGGTAAGCACGGGATTCGTAATATTTTGCAAAAAGACTCTACGCGCGCATAGCGGCCGCGGCTGTGCTTTAATATAGGAGATGTTGGACAAACAAAAGCGTAGAGACGCGGACGGAGCGCGGAGTGAATGAGTGAGTACCGGCCAAGCACCGGGATGATGACGGCTGGTGCTGGCGCTGTTGCTACCGTGGCCGCTCTTATCCGTAGAAAGTAGAGAAGGTTGGAGGTGGAGGTTCTCGGACCGAAAAGGGAACCCGGGTGTGGGGTGGCGTCGGGAGTGAAACGCGAAGGTGGAGGAAGAGGTTGGAGGAGGTGGCACGGCCGCATGTAGCCCCAGCGCGTTAAGCACCGCTTGGCTTGGTTTAATTTTCCTGATGTAGGCAGGCGAGATGGTGGGTCCGACCGCCTCGTTCGCCCCTAGGTCACCCCCGTTGCATCACCCCATTGGTACTCTGTGCCAACGCTACCGTTCTAGCTGCTAAGCCCGACTGGTTGGTTCGGAACAGCGTGCGAGAAAGAGAAAGACGAAGACGTATAGGGCGATAGAGGGATATGATCTTTAGAGAGAAAGAGCGAACGAGAAACGAAAGAGAAACAGAGATATGCGATATATATATATATATAATATACAATATATATGTATATATGTGTGTGTGTGTGTGTGTGTGTGTGTGTGGGTAGATGATGAAGGGAGAGAAAGAGGACGAGAGAACGTGGGAGCTGCCGTTGATGTTCCGCACTTCCACCATCAATGTTTGACGTTGGTAGCCCCAGTTTGGCCGCTTCGAAATGAATCCATCACGTTAAACAATGTAAATGTTAGCCCATCTCAGCATAAAACTAATAACCATCGTTCTCTCTTTTTCGTGCTGCGAGCACGCGGTCTCCGAGGGCCACCAGCTCCTTTTCCTCGTGTTGTTCGCGCCGCGTTCCATCTTCGTCGACGTGGCCTCATTAAAAATCAACACTTGCTCGGGAATGTCTTTAAATGAATCGTATTTTGTCAGTGAAAGCAATTTTTTTCTATGTAATTTACATTTATATCTTTGTATAGGATATATGCTCTTTACTTTTGCATATTTTAATCTAGAGAATAACTTCATTATTTGCAAATGGTATAATTTTTAATATTAAATAAATTAACATTGCGATCGTGAGTGCGATATATAATACGGCTGTTTCTAAACATTAATTAAACCTTATGTTAGCGCTGCATAATTAAATACTCCGGCTTGATTGATATACGGGAATTATGTTGCTTGGCTTTGGATGTGCGATTGATTGTTGGTAATCGATGACGGGATGCGCGTTTCAGTGAAGATGAGCAGAACGAGGAACTAATGAACGAAGTACAGAGGGTCCTCCAGCAGACAGAGGATTCCGACCTCAGTTCCGTCTTCGACAGCGTCTTTATGTCCTTATCCGACACTCTCAACTCTATAAATACTCTCGAAAGTTCCGACCAAACCCCTGAAGATATACCACAAAACACTACCAAACGAACAACATTATCACTCGACACTACACGGTAAAGACATACAAACGTTATGCACCTTATAATTGCATTAGAAACCAACATAATATATTCGTAATATTGAAGTTATGTCGTAGTTTAGTAGTAGTTGACATGCATGTATCGTACGTAGAATTGTTGGAAAGTATTCACGCGTATTTAATATTGTTCAAAATTTTTGTAAATACTCCATACTTCAAACAAATTGAATTTTGAGATATATTGTTAGCGCATACAAAATAGAACAGCGAAAACGCGTGAGACCTTTCTATTTTTTACTGATTAATCGACTCCGACGATCTCGATTCGCTGAGTCGATTTATCATCGATCAATAATAAGAGTTCGGTTCCATTGAGATCCCGACTTTTGGTTGCACAGGGGCTCCGATAACGGATTGTACCAAACTCCACCCGTGCCACGCGGCACAATGGAGGGTAGTTTCGTGTCGGAGGACCTGTCCTTGACATTGCCCATGGGATACGGGGGCAGAGAATCCGACCAATTGAGCGTGTCGTCATCCTCGAGCGTTGGCGGACCGAGCCCACGGGATCGTCGTTGTTTGCCCAACGATTCCAGCGCTGCTGGGATTTACTTGCCAATGGCACCTCTGTCCAGTTCGCTACACAGTCCTGCTTCCAACAGTAAAGTCTCGGTAAGAATTTCTTAGTAATTTATTAAATTAACATTACGCAGAAAGATTTATGACAGGACATATACATACATATACGCATTCGGTGAAGATGATAAAAAAAATATTCTTGTGTGTATTCTTTTAATTTTGAAAACAAATAAATTGTCTTCCAATATTCGAACGATACAAATTCGCGAGACCGCGAAGAAATGTGTTCGCTTTTTTTTCGCAGCCGACACCGCCCAAGAAACCACCGAGGCGAAATCTTTCGGTGTCCCCGACGCATCTGCAGACACAAATGTCTTTATCCGCTGACAGTTCGGTGGGTCCGAGTAATTACGAATACTTATTCCTAGCGCGCAGCGGGGCGCGTAGTCACATCGATCTCGAGCAGTTGCAAAAACGACGCGAGCAATTGCGACATGTCACTCGAAGCGTGGACCAGTACGTAGAAATGAAATCACGGCTGGTCGGAAATGCCGATGAGAAACGTGATCCCAACGTGGAGCCAGTGGCCATAACGTCTATCTACGAAAATCGACCGATCAAGATGTTGAATCCGCGAAGAAAATTACGCAGACACGCCTACGAGAGTTACGAACCAGAGAGCAGCCCGTGCACCGACAAGTCACCCTGCAGTGACGGCGACGCAGCTATTCAGGAACAAACGTTCGTGTCGAATGCCTTTCTCACCCTGAAGTCTTCCCAGGAAAGTCTCCTCGACGAGAAGCGCGAAATCATGGACGGACAGTCCGTGCCGGAGAATCGCGAAGCCACCGACAAACGTCTCAAACGCGTGCAAATGATGCTACCGACCAGTCCCACGCATTACGTTCAACCACCAACTCCCGATCATCCACCACCGTCCGCTATGCAAGCGGAAAAGTCTATTCATGAGCGCATTCGTCCACTCAGCCAGGTAAATACTAATTATCCTATTACTCATTATTATTCCACGCAAGGTCGGCAGGTTGGCGCACGTACGACGCAAGAAAGATAGGGGATAATTAATGACATGTTATTAGCAGCGCATAATCGCTGCTACATCTTATTACAATCTTCCGTGAAGTAACATATATAATTTTCGAATTTCATCCGTGCTTTTTGCAAAGAAAGATTTTGCTATTTTTCTAATATAGAGGATCTCTACAGAAGGATTCTTCGAAAAAATTGTAATTTCCATATAATAAAGTTGTCTCAGGAAAATCATAGGTTGACGAGTTATAAATCGACGATTTTTAAGCAACTAATATATCGTTTCCAATCCTTGCATTAACTCGGGTGAGGGTGTATGAGCAAGATTCTCAATTTCCCGCGAGAATTCCGCAGTTCGTTTCAAACGACAGGCAAATGGAAGCGTTTCTGCGATTTGTCGCGCGGTACTCGGCGAAGCGTGCAACGTCGGCGTTCAATTTTGCATCCTCGGCTGCTCCTTGGAAGTACGGCAGGAGACGTTTATATGTATATCCGTTTCATATGTCAGGAATACCAAGATATAGTTCCACCGGTGTGCGTCAGATTGCAGGAGATTCCGAATTACACTCGATGGTTTAGCCAGGAGAAGCCGCGGATATATGTAAATCTTGAAAATATTCGTCGAACAGTTGGAACAGCTGTCCTTTAAGTCGCTCGTCGTGGCACAAGTACTCGGCAATATATGCGCGCTCTTGCTAAGGAACGTCATTAACGCTCTCACTTGACCCGGTGTCTTGGACAGTAGATAAGCAGTCAACATGGCGTCTTACCAGGTTACGTTTAATATACAAGCTGTGTTTGATCTGTGATGCGATTTACAAGGAGTCGATCTGCCTCGCTTCCATCGCCTTCGGCCTGTCTCGCTCGTTTGCTACCGTTTGCGCGTCGCTCTATGATCGTTCTGCTGTGAGACCGACTACGTTCAGTTCCCATCCACAGCAAATGGATATCCATAGCACACCGCACAGCTTCCAACACACTCCTGCTTCTCTCTCTCTCTCTCCTCTCTCTCTCTCTTTCTCTCCTTTCCACGATATCTCTCCGCCATCCATCGCGGCTTCTCTCTGCCGTTCCCTATATGCATTCGCAATCCGTGTCTTTCAGTCGGGTATACACGCTTGACGAAATATCTCACAGTGAATATATCCGGAAAGGAGTCCGCGAAAGGAGCGAACGCGGCAAAGACGGTGAGCTCCTGTGCTACCGTATAACATTACTTGTTTGAGAAGTGATCGATCTCTTCATCATGCGGATCATTTATTTTGTAGACATGTATATATTTTTTTACGGCACGCTTCATACATTTTTTCTAGTATTTGATGATCGTAAATTCTTTGTATTTGTTAAGGATGATTTTATACGCGTGTATTTTCTGTTTCTAAATTTAAATTCATTTTAAAATTGTAAGTCGATTTAGCGGTATTAAGTATATAACATGTATATGCAGAAAATTGAAAAGAAATTCGGAGAACTCAGAATTAACTATATCGCTTGATTTAAGCAAGCCACTATATACATACACACACACACACACACACACACACACACATATATATATATATATATATATATATATCCCGCTACATCATTTGTCGAATCTCGCGATATATTCGAGTAGCATATTCTCAATTCCTCGAGCGGTTGATATGATTCGATGACGGGGATCGAACGGCATCCGAAGACAGCATAGGTCTCCGTGAATCTATCGAAGAACGTGAGGAAGGACGAAGAGACGGGAGAACCATCCGTCTACGGATGGTTGCTTCTCACCCGTCAACTTCCGCGAATCCAGTAGAGCGGCAGAATGCAAGATGCCGACACCCTTTGAATAATGAAGCCCTCGGCTTCTATGCCTGTCTGACTTCGCCTCACGAACGCTCGTTCTCCGTTGCCATAGAGGAGAGAGAAATTCGCGAATTTGTAGCGACGGTTTCCGGCTGTCTCCTCGAGACGCTCTCGGCATTTTACAGATGATACCGCGAGCGTCTGTCGAGCCTCTGACATCAAATTTTAATTGCGTTAGAGCCTTTCTAGAACGGCGCGATGAAATAGCGGGTTGCCGTCTCGCAGTTTACACTTAGTAAATCAAAACGCGAAATCTCTTTGAGCGGCGTAACGCAATTCTCGGTGGTTTATACGCGTTTGCTATTAAATATAAGAGGCGTTACGTTGACCGTTTTGATTACAGAGCTTTTGCTATTAATATCACAACATTATAAAAATACATACGCGTATGTATGTATGAGCGATCTGTATCGACTGAATCGAATTGTGACTTTAATTGTTTCAGTATTGAGGCTATTCACACACATACACACATACACATGTACACAATCTTTCATCTTTTTTTTTATAATAAAAATTATTTTTTGCATATAAAATAATTCCGATGCATCTGTAGTTGCATCAACAGTTGCAGCAACAATTCTCTGCGGATCATAAAATTCCAGAGTGCTGGAAAAAATCGTATTATATTTGTCATTTATAACTCGCCGTCAGCAGAATCGAAAGAATTAATGTCAAAAGGTATAGATTTTTATTCGAATAAATAAATATGCTTTAGGTTGACCACGCGTATTTATTTTCCCTCCGATTTACATGGCATATTTCTCGCGTGCCTGCGCGCGCGGACGTTTCGTTTCAATAAATTTTCATCGCGATAGGATTGGCTTCATTTTTCGTGCGCTTTGCTAACGCGGCGCGACGCAACTCATGGGGGAGGGAGGTGGGGAATTTTTATATCGACTGTAAATATCCGTATATAAAATACGAATGTTGACAATTTCGCGATAACGGTGATACGCGCAGAGTAATAGCGGTCGCGGGCAAATTGTAAAACGCAACTGTCATAAATCCAACAACATGATCAGCACGACATGATAGACGGCAGATATTCGACGCTCGGAAATCGAGGAGCGTTGAAATACCATTTCTCGCAGTATTTATTTATTTACGCGAAATACTGCGCGAACATTTTTTTAGGCGAGGAGTCGCGCGCTTCTTTCTCAAATGGCGCTGATTTGTCACAAATAGGTGTACAAGCGAAGATCTCGCGACATGGAGACGGAAACAGATGAGGATCTGCTGCAGTTTCCCACCGCTGGATCACTGGACGCGTCAAGCGGTTCGCTATCCAGCGTATCTCTGTCCGACAAGAGCATGTCCACGGACAATGTCGAGGAATACTTCGGTGACGTGCCGTTCGCAGGTAAACAGCAACGCACGCTTGGCTGCACCGCATGACGCTTCTTTCTGCCCACGTGTACATGCATAACCGTTGTGTTACGTTTCTGTCTTTTTATCGTCTGCCTCAAAAACCGCTAGTGCGACGATTGGGACGTTTCCGGGGTCACGCACTCTAGAGCAAGTTTCTCGACCTCTCTCGTTTAAATATACGATATACGATGTGTCACTCATTCGTATCGTATTGTTGCGGTCAAAACAGCGGAAAACTATGAGGCGAATTGTACATATACATATGTATAGTGATATTTAAAAAATTCGTGATGTTGATATATATTTTGCAATCATTTACATATATATACATATTAAGTTGTTTTCGTCTTGACTCATTGTTATTGATATTAATATATATTTATGAAGTCCGTGTGAAAGCAGGGTAGCATCTTTATGAGAGAGATTTTATCGTTACATGAAAGATTCTGAAATATTATAACGTATTTATGCAGGCCTTATTTTTATCCGCCTAATAAAATATAAAATAAGCAGCTGGTCTTTCTGCGTGATAATATATAATATATGTCTAAGAGATTATTAGAGCATTGTATACATAATGCTTGCATTTAAAATTTATTCTATTGCTTAGTATATCTATAGCTGAATTATCTGAAACTATATATAAAACTGTCTTACATTATCAGAAAAATTGAATAATAAGAAGACTTTTCATAAGAGACTTTGCATATCATATGCAAACTATGACATACATATGTATCAGAATTATTCGCATGCCTGTGTCCCTATGATATTTAATCAACACAAAAAATATTTATATTTTTATTATCCTTTCAAAAAACATTTTATTATACACTCGCCCTTTTGCAATATGCACCTAAAAAAACTTTCCGTGTGTTTTATTTCCAAAAGAATAAATAAATTACACAGAATGAATTTCTCCCTAAAAGAAAAAAAAACATTTCATATATGCGCGAGGTAAATCTTTGGTTTGATCAAACTGGATAGATTTTAGTGTCAGGAACAAGATTAAATCTTATTGGTCGTGTAACAATTCGAAAGCAATTCTATTTTTATTAAAACTTTCATTATCTTTCTTTGAATTTAAGTGATATTAATTTAAAATATTAGTCGATCTGTGCATCTATTCTTCAAAATGGTTGCAGTCTTCCTATGGTAAGATAAATTTGTAATACAAATCTGTCGAATCTGGATTTCAATCTTTGCCGACGCAAAGCGAAAGACGTGCTGTGAAAGCACAATCGTTGCACAAAAAAAAGCTAACGATCTGAGTTCGTTATTCGGGTTAAAAAAAAATTCGGTGCTCTCGGTTATCGATGGTTATTCCTGGCTAATCTAATGGATTAAGCAGAGTCCTTCGTAGCGAACGACAATTTGTAAAAATTCCGGAAACAGAGTGTTAGCTTCGCGTTCGTCGTGTAGAAATGTTAGAAGTATTAGGAATTTTCCATTTGTTTTATTATTAGAGAATAAATAGTTCCTTTTAGATTAGTATATTATTTTTTGTTGCAAATGCCATTTTTTGTGATGTACCTACATATCGGCAATATTATATACATATCTTCATTTTATCTTCTTGCAAAAGTGTATAGAAGACGACTTAGATTTCGATCGTTACTTTTTTGACATAACTGTAAGTATCATAATCAGTAAATATATCATAGCCAGTTTTTTTTAGAATCGTCGTCACAAATAAAATGATAAGATATTTGATAATTCCACAGAAATGTTAATATTACATAACAAAGTTCGTATATTATTTCATGGTCTCTTAGAAATAAATAACTGATATACATACTCATATATATATATATATATATATATATATGCGTGTTTATATATATCTTCTTTCTAATATTATACATATATACAAGATTCAAATACAATATATTCAAAAATGCTCGCTGTAACACATTGCTAAAAATGAATATTATATTTCTCTTCCACTTTAAAAGTAACTTATAATACTATACAAATATTAATATATATTAATATATAAAATAATATTTGCATACATGATTTTTATTTTTATTGTACATAAATTAATTAATTGCAGCATATATGATACAAACATGTATTTATTCACTTTAAACGTGAATAACTGTGCAGTTATTAATTGCACAGTTAACACATACGCACACAAATTAAACTTATTGTGATCAGTTTTGTGATCTTCTAATTCGAAAATATATTTAGAAGAAGCTAAAATAAAATAGGATTGTCGTATGACGCATTAAATTTGATGTCTGATAATAGAATATCTTATTTTGCGATTAATATTTTATTTTGCGTCAAAATGCTTCGTCTAAATACATTAATAAGGTTTAACGTCTGTCTATACATATACATATAAAAATTATATAAATATGCGGGAAATATATTTACATTGTAAATTTAAGAAATTATAGTGCATTATAATATCTTTGATGTGCTAATAAACGTTATGCTGCTATTGTATGCGATGTCTTGAGTCATTTTGTCGCTTGTCTCTCCTCTGAGCTTTCGCAAAAAACTTTTAAGTTCTTAATGATATTGTAGCAGTTTTTGCAAATACTTATTGGTTTTTTATTTATTATTATTTTTATTTTGATATATATGTAAAATGATATATAAAATGATGGAATAATTGGAAGAATATAATTTATAATACTTAACTCTTTTTTTATATTTCAAGATTTTCGAGCAGGATAAATTTTCATTCCCAATAAGAAGATAGCTTAAAAAATTATTCTCTCAAATAATAAATTTATCATTATTTTTATTACAAGAAATTACGTTTGTAATTTTTGGGTATATATGTATAAATGTAATATGTGTAAAATAATTAATATGTATAAGAACTCCACATTTTTATATTACAATTTTTATGGTAAGTTCCTAGCACTATGATATTTGAATTTGATATTTGAATTTCTAGCACTTATAATATTTGATATTTGAACTGTCACTTTTGATCAATTTTCAATTATATAATGCAATGACGTTTTCAGATTATGTATATAAGAGGTAGAAATAACGACGTTTATTAATTATGTTTGACAAAGGAAATGTCACATTACGCAAAGAATCGCGTTCGTATATACTTTATATGTGCATGTTTTGCGATTTCATTGTTTAACTTCTGTAGATGCATATTTTATTTTTGAATATTTAATGTGATTTTTAGTGATCAGTTGCGTAATAGTCTTATACATTACATAAGACAGTTAGCGAGACATGAGAGTACGCAAAAAATAAAAGTATAGTATATATTTTAATAAAGATAAGTCAAAATTGAAGAAAGGTGAGTCCATAAATGATATATGTTGTTTATTACACTTATTTTATAACAAATTGTAGAGTTTATATATATGAATTTTATTTTATAAAATTATATCAATTTTTTTAAAATAACTTTTTATTGATATAATGCATCTTCTATGACGTTTAGATAAATGATAACGTATCAAATACATTTTTTGATACATTATCAACACGACTTGATAAAGTCGAACTTGGTTCTTATCAAAATTCTATCAAGTGACTCAATTGCCGTAGGTTATAGCTCTATTAAAAAATATATTTAGAAGCAGCATTACAACACGAATTGCGTGACTGATGGCTGGAAAATGGATAGTTAATACATTGCTTACCTAAGCCGACGACATGACATCCGGTAGGGTACGCATTACAAGTGAATACAAGCTGACCATGCGTTTCCAACGATGTTAACTCGCAAGATACATATTACGTCGATATATACATATATAATCATTTTACATGTGGTAGTTTAAAACGCCAGGAGAAATGAATTTAATATTAATCATTTGAATTGTTCTAAATTTTTCTACTTTTCTTTTTTAAATTAAAATTATTTTCGTGGCTTATCAAACAAAAATATTTTTCATAATGTTTCTTTTTGCAATTAATAAGATGTTATGTGTAATCATTTATTTTACAATAAAAATATATTCAGTGTATGCTTTTTGTCAGCATAACAAATAACAGTAAGCAAAAATAATGAAAGTTGAACGATTTCAAGTATATCAGAAAATAAAACTATGTATCATCGGTTTCGTATAAGTGAAGATTAATGTAAAATCATTGTTATTTATTTTACAGTGAGAAAATAACAGAACTAGACAAAACAGAAATAGACTTTTAGACAGCTAGTTAATTTTTTCATTGTGCTCCGTTTACGATCGTAACGGAAAGTATACTATGTGGTTTGCCTTTGTCGTTGGATCAGGAAAAACAATAAACTTCATGCGCGAAATGATAGAGTCCTTTTGCGCGATTATGGATTTAGCGCTGCGAAAATAAGCCACCATTGTTCAAGAATAACCGACTTTCCGTTTGTGACCCTGTTTGCCATGTGATAGCGCGATACATTCGATAACGTTCAATGTCTGTCCCGCTTCTCGTCGCCACGTGAAGAAACGATAGCTATTAGGGTCAAATTTTTTTACCTGTGAAAAATTATGTTGACATAATAAGCTACATGTATGCAACAAATCACTTTCTACCGGACGCTACAAAAGGTCATACTTCATTAGTTACGTTCACTCGTCATTGGCAATTTTATAAATGATGGATGTTGCGTATTTTGCCATTAGTGACGCTTTCCATTCGACAATGAATGTCTCGTTCATTGAACCGATGATTATCCCGTAATAGTTATATTAAAACTTGCATCACCTAATTTAAATCACGATTAATCGATATTATATTGCAACAAATAATAATATTTTGAGAGCTGTATATACATATATATATTTTTTAAAAATATTTTATTAAACATTATAAAACATTAAAAAAAATAAATCTAAGAAAAAAATAATTTGAAAATAAAAGAATATATTTTTATAACATATCTCATATTTTCAGTGCATTTAAAGTTTTAACGATTTAACAGAAAATATGCTTCTAATAGAAAAAGCAGTGTTTCTTTAAAAATCTTAATGATTATCACAACAATCTTCGATGCTAATAAAGTCATTTTTGATAGATGTCACAAACAAGGTCAATGTTTCTGTGTTTGTTCTGCTGCTATCGTTAACGTGTCAACCATATCGCGCGTTTAGTAATAACGGTGACTCGTATCCAGGAAAAAATACTTCGCTTGGTTTATTTCTCGGCAGCAGCGCTTGACCGCTGCAATGTGTGCGTGTGAGCCACATTATGACATCACGCAGGAATGTGTGGATCGTGGGATGTGACTCACGCGATATCAAGTCGCTTCGCTCTTTTGGCGGTAACGTTTCGGTTCGAAGCGATCTCTCGTCGCGCTAAGAACTCACGATTAATCCGGCTGTACCAAGTGAATATACTCGTAATTGCAGTGGTAAGCATTTCGCGGTGTAGTCATCAGCAAGTACATAAGTGGGACACCGAAAAGTTATCTTGCGGCCTTAATCTGCGATTTGCCAATCGGTAATTAGCTTCTCCGTTACGTAAAATTTCCCGTCGCTCGTGTATGATTTTCTGATAAGTGTCGTGATTTTGAAAAGTTTACATGTGTGTATATATGTATGTGTATGTATACGATTCATTATGTAAAGGGAAAATTTAGGGCGCGATAATTATCAACGTTTGTGTATCTCTCTTTTCAGATTAATACGTGTGATTGAAGTTATTCAGAAGATGAGAATTTAAGTCCGCGACTCTCTTAATTACGGTGGGAAAAGAGCGAGTTTTTCGCGTCTATACATAATACGCAGCACTTTAGTCATGCTGTAGTGTTTCATGCTGTATTAGTCATGACCTCTAAGAAGTCTCCTAGAAAAAGGATTAATGAACTTGTTGACTGCTCGGCACCAACAATCGCTTACGGTAGACAATGATTTATTGTATGACAATTTGAAAATGCCTTAATATTATATTCAAAATACATCTTCATATTATTATATTATAAACTCTCTGACATTAAATATTTAATAAGAATATATTAATACGCATATTTCAATTTCAAATAACATGAAACTTAGTCATAGGAGACATTGACATGATGATACATATAAAATAATTAAATGCATTAAAATTATTAAATGCGCGAATATATGGGGATATACATAACTGCTTTATTGTATCTAAATCTCAACTGTATTTTCTATTCTATTACAACAATAATTAGATTTAATTAAAACTTGATAGATCTTTGTTGTTTATAAAAGTACATGTATCTAATATATCAGTATTTATTGCTGATTTATCTTGATTTTTTTTCGCTAAAGTTTATAATTAGTATGCTTAATGAAATTTGTGATTTACTAAATATCACTAATATAGAACAAATTTAGTTGAAATATGAATAAAAATCTTTGATTTGCATACAATGTTCACCTTTTGCGGATATTTCATCTAAAAATATTTAGCTGACAAATGATTTGTTCGTGAAAACGTGAAGGAATCTGAGTTGTCATGTGCTCATTAATATATCAAGTCATACGTAAAAACAAAAGCTTATATTTAATAATTACTAAAATATTATTTTTTTTACTCAAATTAATTGCTGTAAACTATTTCGGCCATTTAAAAAAATACACGGTTACTATTAACTATACGAATACAATCAGGTCCGTTTCGACATGTCACGTCCGCATCGTGAACATATTTCAGCAAGGCAGGTCATGTCCATCAAATGTCGATAGTCGATGGAAATCCCTGTAAGAGTCCCTGTTTCCGGCGCTTCAAATCGCAATAGTCGTGCAGTTAGTTTCATTATTTCGAAAAGAGATTTCTTTTTTTTTAATCTGTGAATTTGACAGAACTATCGCGTATTTCTCTCCGAATACGTTTACACTGTATAAAATGATCAGAAAAAATTGATTATTATATTCAATTATCATATCGGGGAATTGTGAAATTATTATCACAAAAAAACAATAATGCAGTTAAAAAGTCAGAGATAAAATAATATGGTAAATTCTTTGGATCGACTAACTGTAAAACACTTTGATAAACTAATTTACAATGAATAAAAATAATTTTCTGAGTTTAGTATTCTCTTGGAATACCATCGGAATACATCTGCATGAAAATAAATATTTCCGGCAAATTCGCGCTGCGTGTCTGCATCCATAATAAAGGCACCAGATGAATGATCGAGTTCTGGTGGTAGGGAGGCAAGGTCGAAGAGGTCCTTACCCCACCACTAACAAGTGCGGCGAATGTCGCGTTTTGGCTCGGAGTCCCAGAGAATGATAGTCCCATCTCTGAGGTCATCTTTCCATGTTGCCAACGCGCTGGGCCGTTGCACCAACACGAACATTACGGTCCCGCTCTTGGTTTGGTTCTCCTTCTTTTTTTCTCCTCACGGGTTCCTCCTCTGCGCGCTTTCTCTCCCGAGTATATTATTGTCAGACGGGAGTGTATGTGCGGGTGGCGGAGGACCGAGGTCCGGTCCTCGTCTCCTTTCCCGCCGCCTTTTACGCTGCCACCACTACCGCTACCATCACGACCACCTCCTCCTCGTGGATTTAACACGTTCGAATTAGTCGTCTCGTTAACCAGACTCGTGACACACCGAGAAGTCCAACGCATACACATCGCTTGACCGATTTACTATAATCGACACAAAGTGTCGCTAGCAAGTCCAAAAGTGCGTGCGGTTCCAAACGGTGTACCATATATATAACAGTGCCGCGTGGAAAGACTCGACGATTTTACACTTTGACATCATCGGCACGATGGATTCCCATGCGCTGAGCAAGCCGGTCGACGACCATTAGATGGCCTTGAGCAGGTCAGTCGACCTGATCGCAGTCGATTTCTAGTGAATTAAGCTATATACCTGTTGACGTTTACGATCCAAGGCATCAATCCGGAGCAGAGTTTGCGCACTTTATCGCGTGCACCAAATACGAGTTGAAGAGAACAGCGAACTGAAACAGCGAAGTCTCTAACGCGCGTTTCGAGGCGGAAGATACCGCCAACGACCGGTCGGGTGATTAACTTCGGAGCACGTTCGTTGTCGTGAATTTCCAGACGACGAAGTTTTAGTCGGAATCCCGAAACTTGTTTGGAATTCGTCGCCGTTTCAAAAGCGGCGCGGTGCTCACGTGCTCGTGAAAGACGGTGGCGGGAGACGATCGTGATCGCGAGCGATCGAACAGCCGGATCGTTTCCTCAGTGTCGCGCTGATCGATCGGACAGGTGGATCGTGCAACGCGAAGCCGTACCGTCAGGAAGCCTGCTCGCTGGATGATCGTTCGTTCGTCGGTTGGTCAAAGCGAGAGGATTCTCCGAGGGGCGTATGTGCTTTAAAGAGAAAGGGACACGCGTGTGTTGAGGTTTATTTGATACGAAAGAGAAAGACCACGTTGAGGGACGAGGAATGGACATCAAGCAGCGTCTGAAATAGGGGGACAGTGGTGGACTCTTGTGTCTGTGTCTGGGTATGTACTTCCTGTGTATGTGTATATCCGAGCCACGTGAATTTGTATGCGTGTCCGCTCTGTCATGCCGCGTGCACTCCGCAGAACACTATGTGTCCAAAGTTCCTGACGTGCCTAGCAAGAAGCGCGATACTTGTTGCTCGTTACGTTGCTTGATGTTATAATAGTATAGTACATCCTCGGCGATTGCATCACGAAAGTCTAATCGAAGAGAAAAATTTAAAATCAGTTTATCACCGGAAGCAAAGTTTTTTTTAGTTTGTACTTGTTAAGATATCAGACAGTTCATTACAATGAGTAGAATATATGTAGTTTTAAAACTGGGTTCCTTATTTATAAAAGTATATATAATAGTCACATTATGCTGTTTAATATTTACATAACAGTATTGTCTTATTGGCATCTTCTTAATTTTTAATATTACCATTTTTCGAATGACATATGAAAGTGCAACGATTCAATTTCACTTGATTTCACTTTGAGAAATTGTTTCAATTCTATTTAGAGATCCGAGTGTGTACACTCATCTATCTTCTCTATATAGAATGGGTGTGCATACAAAAAAAAAGAGAAAGGTAGACAAAGAAATTGCTTCACATGGTAGATATGCTCATTTAACTCAATGATCTTGAAAATAATTCAATACGCACATTAATAACATACTTACATTTGAATTTAATGAAATTATATATTTAGCTATTTGCGCACAAATTAAGGGATTTTCGCTGAGTGTTATTCGCCTCGTTTATTTTAGAATCGCGATTCTGTTATTCTTAGTGGGCATTCTATCTTTAGTTCTGGCACATGTCTTGCTACAAGTGTTACGTTATAACCCCAACTTACAAGTATTAGATACATGTGATATTGAGAACAAAGCAGCAGGAATTATGTCACAGCAGAAATATGAGCCGTTCTATTTTTTACTAATTTATATCCACACATATTATATTTATAATCACTGGTAAAAATTCCAGCGTACGCTATATTTCGGTAAAACAATATAATTTTGCATGTTTTTTCACGGTTGAGGAAAAATATTTTACCAGTCAAACATGTGTGCCACGCATTATTGTTTCAAAATTCTGCTTTCATTGTTTAATTAATACGATGTAAAATAATGCTGCCGTGTAGGATGTATATAAAAACAAAAGTTAGATGCATCGCATGAACAAAGCGAGTCTCGCTGCTGTTATCTACATAAAATAATAGCAAATTGAGCTAATAAATTTTGATCGATAAATCTTTGACTTAAATATTTGAGATAATTATTTAATACATTTTGATTCAATGTGAAATATATAAATATAGAGAGATGGAAACATGACGTATGTTTTAGAGAGAGAAGAGTTTTATGTATATTTGCTTTTTAATAAAAAAATCTAATATAAAGAAAGAAAAATTGCGCGTCAAATTTAAAACGATAAAATATTTTTAGATCGTCTATTCTCGCGAAATTTCCATCATGAATAATTGAATAGAGCGATATGAGGAAGGAAACCATTAAAGGTTCCCAGTCAAATCCGCATTAATAGCGGGCATCATTCTCATTCAGCACTCGTTCACTTTAGCATTAACACTTCCTATAACGAAGGTCTTCCACGAAATGATTTTGCGCGTTACATTCGTCTCAATGTCAATAGCATCGAATGCAATAATACATTGGCTGAAAAGTTTCGAAGTTAATTAGTGATTACTGTGTAATCGGCGGTTAACACCCAAAGAAGCGATATGGCAATCGCTAGCGATGAGGCACGCCTCTTGTTTGATGTAGATAATGATTATCTTCGAAAGTATTATTCCTTGAAAAATAATTTTAGACAGCATAATAAACGCAGACAGAGAATCTGTAAATAATAATTATTAATATTACATATAATATTTTTTTTATTAAATATTTTTGTAATTAATTTAATTATAAGATATTTTATACGTGAAATAATCTTTAAGTTTTTAATAATTTGAAAGAAATGTTAAATACATTTTTTTACTTATTATACATATAGAAATATAAAACAACTCAATGAATACAATATAGACTAAAGCATAAAAACACACTATATGGAATTACAAAAGAATATTTTCTATTATAATTTCAAACGAACTCTCTCATTGTATTCTGGCGATATGCAAGGTCAGCAATTATCTACTGAAACCGCTATCTCTTACATAGATTGCTTCTATTACGAGTAACGATTTCACAAGAGTTGTAATTCAGAATTCGTCGCACCTACGGCCAATTGAATTTAATTGATCATGAATTTAATTCAACCTAAATAGTTATACTCTCTGATGTAAGGCAATATTATTGTTCCTCGGCAATAGAAATGATAATATTGCCTTTGTGTGGTCTTATAAGGAGAATAATAGTAATATTAGGAAGTTTCTTTGTTACTTAATAAAGAAAATAAATTAGTAGATAATATTACTAAGAACTAGATAAAGACCGAAATAATTTATAGATAATGACGCGATTTTTTTACGATCTGTAAAATTTCGTCCATGACTAAGTAGTGTTAAAAAATCTTTTTCTTCCAAAATTTATTCCAATATAAATGTTGACATAATGAAACAACGTACCGTTAAAATATCATGAGAAAACCGGTTCCTAATAAATTGCTATAAAATTGTAATTGATGTATATATGTCGTTTTAGAATTTTTTAAATGAATACTATACTATTTGTAACCTGCCAAGATTTATTTAGGCAAAAGTTCGGTTAATAATTCTCTATCTGATGACTTGTAGGATTGGGTTTATTGTGAATTTTAATAACTCCTCCGAGAGACGATCTAATAGCGCGCGGATAGATTCGAAAAATTTAACGGCGCATAATTTACGAGCCGTTTAACGGTCATACATTTTTAATATCCACTGAAATCTAAATCCGCCTTTCTTTTCTCAACAAAATCCGGGAACTCGCGCGGCATACGCACTTATTTACGCAAGAATTACTTTAATGCTTATAGTCTACAAGAATTATAGCATCGCAGATTTTCCTTCTGCTTTAGTAGAAAATCTTGACGACGAGAAAAAGAATTAAAATGAACAGACATTACATATAACGTTCTATTAATTATTAATTATCGTGATTGAGGCACAAGAATTTTATGAAGGCGTATTATGAAATATAATCGAAGATTGATTTTCTAGTCGCCTATGTAATATGTGAAATTTATAATTGTGTTGTAAAACAATAATAATAATAAACTTTAATCGTTAAATTTATTTCGCTATAATGTGATAATTTAAGTAGTCCAAGGACAGATTAAAAAAACTTCTAAGAATACAATTGTCAAGCTTAACTGGTCATATTTTGCCGACCATGACAGTTTTCAGATATTTTTAAACGTTTTTTTAAAACAAAAAATTAAAAGAATTTTTATTCACGTTTCCAATTGTCTTGAAGATATTTAGCCGTCACACTTTGAAAATGAATAGATATATCAGTGAAATAAATTTCTCAAGCGGTAACTAAAAAGAATGAGCAGCGAAAGCTGGAAAGATGAGAATTTATGTAGTAATTTGTGTATATGACTTGTGATAACTACCTACATATAATATAACATGACTATGTATATTTGTATGTGTGACTGAAGAGCAGCAGCGGTAAGCAGACGACGCCCTTCGTGATGGAGCTTTAATTAAAATTACGTACATTTGCCTCTCGTGACGTGTATACTCTCTCTCTCCCCTTCTTCTCGCTTCTATTTAATATTTTTATGAGCTTTTCATTATGGACGCGCGTGTATATGCTTCCGTGTATCTTGTATACGCGTCTCCTGGCGAATCTATTTTCGCACTCTCGGAAGAGTAGAAGATATCTCTGAATTAAAACTCGCGACGACGGGTTAAATTGGGGCTTTTTTCTCCTATATTTTACTAATGAATCCTCGTTTACAGAATACGTATCGATTGTCATGAACAATGGTTTTTGAAGGATTTACTTCGCGAACTTGTAACAAGCATTTTTTTTATGCGAGATATATGCGTGCAACTGTGATAAATGAGCGAAGGACCGGGAAAAGAAAGAAACGAGAAAAGGGGGAAATTGGGAAATTATTCGCACTTATGTGATGCGAAGGAATGCGATGTTGGGGGTGCTTGAGAGGAAATTACGAAAAGAGACACGAGATCGTATGTTTTGAATATCTTTTCACTACACACAGAGACAAAGTATATATAGTATTCGAAAAGATACAAATATTTTTCCTCTACGTAATTCAAAAGATTTTCTTTCCAACGTGGATTTATCGTTAACTGCATTTGAATAAACGCGTAAGTTTAATTTGTAGTCTGGAATTTAAAGAAATGTTTTAATTGATGTTATTATATTTTATCGATATTTTGTTGTGTGAAAAAGATAATTGTTTCAATTTAAAATTATAAGGTTGAAACTATAATGTTTGTTGCTGAAAACATAATTGTTTAAAGATCGTGATATTGCAAGATAATTTTGATTATTATCTTTAGGAGCCAATTTTCATCGAGAAATGAGGAATTTATAATGAACATTTAACATATTTGTAAATCCGTCGCTTTGTGCTACATACATATGTATTGAGGTCTATCGAAATTGCAGAATGAAGAATGGCTAATAATTTAAATTTTGAAGATATCAATTCAACTCTAGATTTTTAAAATCTCAAAAACGCCCAACGATAAAATGTGATGTTTGTACAAGCTATAGAATTTATCTTAATGTTTGGCTATTTTATGAGACTTTAATGACAAATTCTTTGACAAAAATGTGAAGACGATACAACGTTCAAATATATCATATGTAATTAGAAAAATGAGCAAATTATGGAAAACAAGCAATCAGTTATTTTCTTTATATAATTCCGAAAAACATGTATAATTTGAAATTCATATTTAAGAGCAATATACATATATATAAAATTGCACATATGTAATAAATATGAGAAGGTGGAAAAGAGAAGTGATAGTAATCTACCGGCATGTCGATAGGTTTGTTAAAGGGCTCCGTCACGGCTGAACGGCCGCGTACTTTGCGCCGCTTGCGGAACGTCTACGGTCAGACCGCATGCGGGATGGGGACCGGCAGCGACGGCGGGAGTGGAGATCGTCTCGAGGACGGTGAAGTTGCCTTTCGACTTTCTGGCGACCGGGATCGCGACAGGGACGAGAAGTCCCTCAGTATAATGAGTCCCTTCGACGAGCAGGAGGAATGGGCGAAGATCTCGGAGATTATGGCATCGTTCGGAACTGGTCTCGTGCGAGAATCGGTGTTTGTCAGCGAGCTCGAGAAAGAATTTCAAACGAGGCTAGGTAATCTTATCGTGCATAATGTTTTTTGTTTCGGTTTTATTGCGATTTTTACATCAATTTAAATTTATATAATGTTAAATTATCTTTTTACATAGTGTGTATTCTAATGTTTATGTTAAAGTTGAAAAGTTTCGATAAATGTTTGAGAAAAGAATTCTTTTATTTTGTTTACATCTCAGGTTTAAGTTCAGAAACTAGCAGCAGTCCTATCGTTTCCACATCCGTGGGTCAATGGCTGTCCAGCTTAAATCTAGCTGATTACGAGTCTCTCTTCGTCAACTATGGCTTCGACGATCTCGAGTTTATAGTGAGTAGGCATGCGTTTCACGTACTGCGCGATTGCTATCGAGAAACATGCGGAAAATCGTTTAATCGCGCGATTGCAGAACGGGGTGTTGGACGAGTCGGATTTGCGCGACATGGGAATCGGCAGCGATCAAGAACGAGCGATGATCGTGGACGCGGTCGGGTTGCTGAACAAACGAGTGGAAAAGCGCAGCGGCGGTCACGGCCAATCGGTGGAGGAGTGGCTGAAGAGCATCCACCTGGAAAATTATGCGGAGACGTTTAGAAAGCATCTGTACACCGACATGGATCGGGTCAAACGAATCTGGGAGGTCGAACTGGCGGCGGTCCTGGAGATCCAGAAGCCGGCGCATCGCAAACGCATTCTTGCCTCCGTGAATAATCCGAATAGTGCACGTGCGGAAACTCGAAATGGCACGGGAACGAACTTGGAAGACTTGAATAAGGATCTCAATACGTTGGTAAGTGACATGTTAAATTGCTTTTATTATTTTTTTATATAATATTATTTTAATGTGGAAATACATTTTCGAGAGATGGATCATTCTTCTATATAAATAATTCTAGAAATTAACATTTTAAAATACATATTTGGAAAATTTATTACGCTTATTAATTGAGATAGAGTACATCAGGAAATTGGAATAAAAAATATACACTCTTCAAAATAATTAAAGGATCAAAAAAATTGTTCAAAAATATGCAAATTTTAAATAGTTGTAACTTTGTTTCGAAAAATGAAAATTTAAATTTTAAAAAAGGGTTTTAAAGCTTAAAATCTTTACTTTTGAAAGATTGAAGAAGAGCTTTTTTTATTTTCTTCAATACTGATATTTTTTACATCTAAAAAACGACGAACATAACGAAATGGAAAATTTGCTTCTCATTTTGTGACATGTCGCAAATACAAAAAGATTTAAAAAAATTTTTTGACATTTCCACGTTAAAGTTTGAAGTTTTTCAAAATTTAAATTTCGATTTCTCCTCTCAAGCTATCACAAATTGAAGAGAAAATGTCATTTTCATTTTAATCGTTGATTTTAACTCCGTTAAAAATCATCGTACAGCAATTTTAAGAATGGATTTTTAAAGCTTTGAATTTTTTTAGTTTGTGAACTTTTTACAAATGGGTGATAATAACGAAAAAATTCATGAATTTTCTCCTTTTTTTTCTTAATTATTTTGACGAGTGTATATTGTACAGAATGAATTTATTTGTATAGAATATATAGTTTATATATGTATAAAGTATAGATAAATTATATGTTTGAAATATTTGGTGCGTCGAGATATAAAATCTCGCGAACCGAGACGTAGAAAGAATCGATAGATAATGCTTTCACAACGAGGGTGTCTGACAAGAGGGAACACTTCGTCAGCGAGGGGATGCACCAGCGATCGAGGATTGTTGGTAGTGTGGCAAAAGCCTGATCGTTCCCGACGCAATTTCGCTCGCTCGATCGCGTTATAATCTAAATATCGTGGCTAATTGGAGACTCGGTATTGTGACGCACACGCGTACGTGTGCTCTTTCTCTCTCTCTCTCTCTCTCTCTCTCTCGACGATGATCGTTCGAGCGCCACTCGATGCTTTTTGTTCGGATGCCTTCACCGTGTTAGGCGTCGATAAGTACATCGCACTGCTCGCCCGGTGTCTCCCGCTCGTGTTCTCTTAATTAGCTCATTAAATCTCGTAAACGTCTCCGGCGACCGGATTCATTTGGCTCGCATCATTCTCGCGCTCGATAATCCCGACAAATTGGTCTCTTCTGCCCTTTCAGCTGGCCTCTTCCTCCCTTGATTTTTCGCAGCTATCGAATCCGACGAACCGTAGTTTGACTCCGGCACTCTCGCTGGTAACGCCCAGGCGGATTTTCGTTGTAGTCCATACGCTTTCCAACGTTCGAATTTTACTCATTCTCTCTTTCTCTCTCGTGTTTTCATTTCATCTCTCTTTCGCTCAAGCCTCCTGCAATTTGTCGCAATGGCGATACCCCGGAATTATATTCAGAAGCCAGATGGAGCGAACGATACGGATTGTAATCCGAATTCGAGTGTCGCGCCTATCCGGTTCGAATCCAATTTGTTTGCAATATCTGAAATATCGTGACTATCGAATGCTACACGATGCAGTGTTCTGGCATAGCTGGTAAAAGCTTTCTTTTTGGTGTAGCACGAATGTAGTTTACAACGCAATGCGTTTACAAGGGTAATTGCACGTCGCACAAAGTAAACTCGGGACGAATTCGACTTGGTAATATGCCGTATAAAAGGATGGTGTAATTTTTTTTTACATTGCACACGCCCCAACATTTAGTTAAAATCGGTTAGTTCGCCAGATTCTTGTCACTATAAAGTTATGAAAAAATATCTGTCAGAGAAATTGCAACCTCGGGGCAGACATGGCAGTCTCTATTTGGAATTGCGCAGAAATTGGAATTTATCTGTAAGAGTGTATAAAAACAACTTTGTTTTTATATGTAATTTTTTGCGATGATTGAAGAGAAAATAAATTTGGAGAATTTAAATATTTTTTTCACGATACTAAAGAAAAAAAGATTTTCCAGACTAACATATATGTATATTTGCAATTCTAAAGAATACGAAATATTATTATTTATTACTACGTTACACGATATACGTTATATAATACTTAAAAGATTAAGGATTACGTATTCCGCTTACGAGCGATCTGAACCGGCGCATATTTTCCTGATATATTCGGGATTGCCAGTCGGATAATCCGCCGGGTGATGCGGGGCAGTTCTCAAATCTGGTCGCGCTGTTATTTCCGCAGAAGACGAACATACAGCAACTGAAGGAGGAGATACGAGAGAAATTGCCGGAAGCGACTGTAGACGGTAACGGTGGCACATCGATAACCGCCGGAACGAATTCGGCAGCCACGGGTACATTAAGGCACCGTAAAAACAGGCCGGCGCCCCAGCCACCCCAACGACCTAGTTCGCATAATGGGACGATCTCGGCGCCGGAACAGCTCGAAATCAGAGCCCCGTCCGAGTTGCTCTTTGGTGTGCCCTCCACCCTCAAGACGCAGTGGAGGCATCAACCGAAGGCTCTAGTCACCGGCTGCGTCACGTACGTCGCTAATGTAAGTGCCTTCTGCTTTCATGTTGCTTACGTTTATTACCTTTGAGAAGATATTTTATTCTTTATTTTCGAAACGTAAGTCAAAAATAGTAATCAATTTATAGATTATTCAACTTCAAACTCTGTTACTTTAAATCGCGTCTTTTGCAATTATTGCATATGAAAGCTATATACATGATTTTTTTATTTTTTGATATATAATTGTTTTTATCTATCGTAAACTATACGAATTATGCATGGAAAGTGTTTTATGTAAAAAAAATATGTATAATTATGTGTGTTTTGTAAAGTTAGACTATATTGATATTACAAAAAACAAAGATATATAAGCTTATAGAGTACGTATAAGCTTATTATTATATAATTATACTCTGTACTTTTGTTATAATTTTGTCTGTTGTCTTTTTCTGTTGATTACGTGTGACGAGTGCATTGTGATACTCGTTAAATCGCTTCAAGGCCGATGCCGTGATTATAGTTAATTCGTGAGATACGATAATAAGCTTCGTGCAGAAAATTGCTCTGTCTCTATTAATTCCTCGGAATATTCCAATTCAAGAGAATCTGAATTTGCATTCAGAATCGTTTAACGATTAGTAATTACAAAATTTGTAGTTAATCTTACAAAGCTTAAAAATCCCTTCTAAATCTTTTGCTGCCGGTTTTATTTAGAAAAAATGCTTTCTCTTTCTAAATAATATAGTATCTGGGCTCGACCGTCGTCAAGGAATTACGTGGTACTGAGTCGACGAAAAAGTCGATACAGAAGCTGAAGAAGACATTTCGAGAACCGAGAGTCACTCTTGACATTATGCTGGCGATTTCTTATCGTGGTGTTCGTTTTCTCAACACGTTGACTAACGTAAGACTTTGATCTCTGACGGAAATGAATAAGCGTATAAAATAAAAATTTAGAGATGTAACTTTTTGTTATTAATATGACAGGAGCCAATTTGCGAGCACGAAATACGCAATATTCATTGCGCCTGTCAGGATGCTGATGATCTTACTCACTTCGCGTACATTACAAAGGATCACGCCAGTAACACTCACTTCTGTCACGTATTTTGCGTCCCAACAATGGTAAATATTTTAGAGAGTAGAACAAATTGCTCTTTCATTAATGCATAGTTTTTATTATTGAATTTATTGCAAATACACATACGGAGCGCAACTATTCGGTTACAGGATCAAGCGACAGAGGTGATATTGACTTTGGGTCAGGCTTTCGAGGTAGCTTATCAAATGGCATTAAGGGACAAGATCGGTGGCCACGCGATTCGATCTCAATCTGCCAATCAACTAACAACGCTCGCCGGATCGTCCAAGTCGACGACCAAAATGTCCGTGTCTCCCGATTCCGCATCCGATCCCATCAATCGAGACACTACGGATCACGCTACGATTCTGAATTCCACGGCGTGCGCGAATCCCAAGATGAAATCGCGATCAAAGTCCACACCAAATCCGAATCTCCATACCGTTAATCCAAATCCAACGCAGGATAGTAACTCCAATTCCAGTTCCAGCTCGACGGCCACCGCGAACTGCAATCCAAGCTCGAATTCTGCCTCGAGCCCCAGCACGAACTCGATCACCAGCTCTAACTCGAACAGCACCACTAATCAGACCACTAAGCCCTTGGTCACCCATGGCCGTTCTCATTCCGTCAACGACATCAAGGTAAACGGTAATCAATTGAAGTTAGCACCGGCGCCGGTAGACGACATTGGTATCGGAGTGAAGGATATGAAGCCCGGTTCTAGAGCCCCGATCGCGCTCTCCGAGGAGCTCTAAGTTCTGAATCTCTTCGATACTTCTACACGAAATACGTCGCGATCGTATAAATGACAGAAATCTTCTACTTCTCGATTCCCATTCAACAAAATAGGAATTGCATAAGCAATAGAAGTAACTGTCGTAACGACTTTTCGACTTTTCAATTTAGCAGCATATTCGATGACATTTATAATGAACGTGCGAGACGGTTGCATGTCGTTATTCGCAAAATTCGCGTAAACAGTTAAGCGAAGTATCATTTATATAGATACGCGACTCGCGCGATTTTAAGATTAATAACGATTGTAAAACGATATTCTCGCGATCGATTCCTGATATTATACAATTAGCAATTAGTATGGTTCCTTAACGCGTAAGAAGAAACGTCTTTGCCAGAAATGTCTTTTATCACTTTTTATCCGACTGGACTTGATACCGTCACATTTCCAGTGACGGATACATATACATATGTATTTATGATGACGTGTACACACATACACGCATATATCGTCGAAAGGGCAAGTGTTTAGTTATTACGGGATTTAACGAATGACACATGGCCTCGGGAATGACGAAGGTAAGTAGCGCTGTCGCTATATTCTTCAAGTTGATACTCGACTGATTTTACAACAGTGATACTGTGATCGTGAACTGCGCGAGATATGCATTGGCCAAAGTGATTCATCGAGGCAGCTAATTGATCGTTTCGCCAGACATACTTCCGGCGGACGATGCATTAGATCTTTCTTCCTTACGACGTGTCGTTATAATAAGCAGTATTATTATGTCACGATATTATCTAGCGAGGCGTGAACTCTCGCTGTAATAAAATGGATGTGCAATTTTCAATGTGCAGCTTTAAATCTGTCGCGATTACGCTCGGCGGTTTGTATTCGATTTTCGTCCGATGTATGACTCGATCGTTTTATTTATCTCGGAAAAAGAATGCTATTCGTAGCGTTGATATTTGTTAGCGGACCACAGAGAAGAAAAAGACGACGTCTAAAAAATGCGACGTGGTAACAAATATGCTCAATATCGATCCCTCGTAAAACGTAAACGGTGACCAACGAATCCGTTCATCCCCTCCCTGTCTCGTGTTCCCTCCGTGATTCTCTCTCATTCCCCCTTGATCCCAAGTTCCGATTTCGAGTTACAATCGTTTCAAGATTCTTCAAGACTGAGGGTCCTTATCTCGTTTTATATTTCGTGTTTTTAGTGTAATTTACAATATATAGGTGGAAAACTAAATCGAAAAGGGAAAGATTTTAATATATTTATTCGCGAGACGAAGCTCGTAAACACGGGTGAAATAAACGCGAGCGTAACGTCAAATATCTACCCGCCCCTTATTTGATACTCGAATATGTTACTCGTCGAAAAAAAGAGAAACGAAAAAAACGCTCCTTAGACGTGTCGCGATTGATCGCGATTCAAAATGTCAACTCTGTGTCACTCTTAGTTAGCAAAAAAAAAAGTATAATTAACTGACTTTCTCTTCTCTCTCTTCACCTATGATACAAGTAAAATTATATAATCTAGAAAAAATATAGAATCGAAACTAGTTGACTAAGATTATCGGTTCACGCGAATCTGATAATAATACGACATTATATTAATAACGTTGTGCGTAATATGGATATTGTTCCGCTTTTATGTACAACGTGCGGGCCTAAAAAAACTGGGTAATTATCTTACAGTATCTATATAACGATATATTCCATTCGATATGACATATAACGAAAAAAAACTACAGCGAAACGAAATTTTATATATATACTTATAATTAGACACACATACACCCTCTTCGTTAATTTTTTTTCGTCTTAACCAAAGAAGCATAATATAAATATGCACATATATAGATATAAATTTGTGAAAGAGGCTATGTGAGAATAAGACAGAAAGACAGATGATTAACGGAACTTATTAAGCATGATCAAGAGTTGTTAGAGAGGGAAAGAAAAAAACAGCAAACTGCCAAAACGATACACCATCATCACCTCGATAGCATACGCACACTTTGTCACGTTTACAACATAATTCATTATACAATTAAGGTATATGCAAGATAAATGTTGACATCGACGATTTGGAATTTCCTTTTTCGCGAGACAGATAATTAAGTATTCTACGCATTTGATGTATTCATGTAGCAGCTATGTTTAGTGAGTAGTGTTGGTAGGGAGCATGTATCGATGTGTCGCGCGATAGGTACCATTTAACGATATACGATGTATAAGAAATAAGGAGGAGAGAAGCAGGTACGTAGCATGTACGTAGATTGTCATTGATGATCGCGCGATCATTTTTCCGCGACGGCGAACAAATTCCATCGATTTGTTCGTCTGTGAATTCGCGCAACGCAATTAAATAGTGCCAATGCGCGAGCCTGTCGTCGTATACTTTCAATTCGATTTCAATGTTTGTCTTCCGGAGAAAAATATTTCATAAGAGAAAGAAAATAATAATAGAATAAATATAAATGTAATTTTTCTTTCTTTGCTCATTTTTTTACATACAATACACATATATCGACAAATGCACGTTATTGTAAGAGGTTTAAACCGCTGATCAATAATAACATATAAAATAAGAAATATTAATAGGAATAAAAAAAACATATTAATGACGTGAATTATTAATATAAATCTTGCAAGACTCGTACATATACATATTTGTAGACGGCGGACTATTTCCTCGTCTTATTCCCTTTTTTTATATACGTGCTCTATTTATAGCAATTGATCCGGAAGGCAAATTGATTGAGACATTGAAATCAATATTGATTTCTCTATCGCGATGGGCTTTAAGAAATATATAAAAACGCAAATCGCACAAAAAAAGAAAAGATTGATTCTCGGACCAAGCAAGAACAAGCGGAAACATTTTGCTCGTTATGGTTTATCGTTAGAATATTAGGGGCAGTGCGTTCTTTGCCACTGCGCTTTTTCACAAAGGCATGGAGTTTAACCTTGTGCCCATTGGTACCGATAGCGGCATAAGATATTCGTGCTGTCGATATTATATAGTACGATTTTTAGAATATATGTACATATATACATACATATAGGGAATTACACGGACCACCGCGAATCAGTTTCTTCCATTAATACCAAAGAGATTGTTGAGTGATGATGTTTATCATTGTGATTTGTATATTTGATGATTATCGCGTAGCATATAGAAATTACTGTTTAATATGATTTATTGTTAGATACATTTTTTTATGATTTATAACTTGCATATAAAGTTTTGTTGCATATAATTTTAACAGAATTGATATTATAATGATTATTATCATGGCGCCATTTTTAAAGTTTATATATACTAATTTTATATGGATGTGGTATTGTATATAATTACATAATCGAATGTATTTATCGCATGCATGTCAATAAACGTGAGAGTTTCGTTTGCTTTACGCCAATCAAATTTGCATAGCAAATGCATTTTGACGCGTCGTCGGTTAACTCTACAAAGGTTCTGTAACAGAGTGCAATTCGCTGAAATGTATTTAGATTCCTTTGAATAGAGGTTTTAGATATATAAGTATGTAGCATCACATATAAAACAACATTCTCTAACAATTATAATTGTTAGAACAATTATAATAATTATTATATACCATGACTATATATTATATCGTTATTTATGAACTTATTATTTCTGTATATTTTTTGTTATTCACCGAATGCCGACAATAAAACATGATTTTTTTTTGTTATAAACATTGTTATTTTATAGATACATATATGTAATAAGACCGACAATTCTAAAAACGCGGATTACAGCACATATACAGCACAGTTTCGACAATAGCGGTTTAATTCTATACATAAATGTGCATCTCTCGTTGTAAACTGATTCCGGTGGTAGCGTATTCGCAAGTCCTTTGTGTGGTTGTTGAAAAAAAAAAATCTGTGTACAGTTGTCGATATTACCTTCGTTTCGGTCGCGAGAGCGAATTCGTGCGCTTTTAAGGCCGTAGTTGGGTGCATTTCGCGGATCGTTACACACGAAATGCAACTGTTCCTGATTTTCGCGCAAACAGGGATATTAAAGCCGGGAGTTAATATTTCGGAGCACGAACTTCCGTACTTTTTAATATATGAAATCTACGAGTCCGATCTAGTCCCGGAAAGTTATTAATTCCGAAAAATATGATATAGTCCCCGGTATTAACCGCGTACCTGCGCCAGTAAGAGTTCGTGAAGCGAGATGAATGTATAGGATGTATAGGATACGCGCGCGCACACGCACACACACACACACACACACACACACAAAAGATATGGCTCAGTGAAAAAGAGCGGCATTCCACGAGACACGAATACGGACACACGCGCACATACATATATAAATAGATGTTTTTACATTTTTCGCGAACGCTAATTTTCTTTGTTCTTTGGTCGTTTTCCGCTCGTATAACGATCAGCTGGCTGAAAGCTGAACTTTAATTCCGCATAGTCGACGGCACGTTATCGAGGGAGGATACGCCGTTAATCATTAACTAGCACAGGGGTAATTGTGTACGTATGCACTCGCGTCTGGCACTTTGTCAAACGCACAAATATCGATCTTTTTAAGAATTAAAGCGGATATCATTTTTATAAGTTTATATTCGATAATTTTTTAATGATTTTATATGTTTAATGATTTTATACAGCTTGATATCCAATTCTTGGTGCCGTCAATTTTTAATTAAGAGAATCATATTTCATTTGATTTCGTCTCTCTATTCAATCTCATTGTCAGTACAATATATCAATCTTCTATACTCTTAAGATGTATGAAAAATAAAAAAATTCAAAGACGGAGGATTTAGCGCTTTTAAGAATCATATTCATCTTTATTAATGTATAACGTGTACTATTATTCGTTAGCCGTTTGTTAAATATTTCATAAATATTTTCCTCGATTCTCATTCATATCGTGATTACTCATACGTAGATTTACAATGTGAAATTCATCAGTGAAATCGGAGTTGTGCGCGTAGATTCTCCTCAAATGCAATTATCGTTCTTGCAATAAAATTGGCAATAGATATACCAAGTTAAAAATATTTTTCACTGCCAAAATAAATAAACAAACAGTTATATTTGCTGATACAGCGTTAAAAAATTAATAATTATTATTTTTCAATTCCTTTTGCAATAATAATTTAATCGACTATGACAATGGTTGTACGTTTTTAAATTGATATCTACGAAGGCTTTACATATTCATCGCTTGTACAAGATAATAAAACACGTGATCTACCTATTTGTAATCACCTAGATTGTTGCACATGTACATGTTAAAATAACATTTCATTAGCGCTATTCTCTATTAGTGCTAAGCTATACTCTGTAAATTTTCCCATCTTTGATAGAATTTCTCATTAGAGGAATCAGGCGTTTTGCAGTGGCTTGTATCTTCTAAATATGTTCAAGATTATATTAAAAAAATAACACCGAGACGGAATGAAATTGTATCCTTTTGAAAGCGAACGGAATAATTGGGCCACAGAGGAACCAAATGTGGAAGATGAATCTTCACACATACGCATATGTAGAAGTGTACATAGCGGGGGCGAGAGTAAATGTAAAATAAGTGAACCAGAAGCGATTTAAAAGTCGAAATGTCACGGCGCGAAATGCTATGATTGCTGGAACGGAAGAGTAGACAAATCTCTGGTATCGAATGGTCACGCTTTTTGAATCGAATGGGATAGGACATTCGAAAAAAAATTGGATATAACTTTGCTTTGTATCTCACACACAATGGTTCTCATAAATATTAGTTTAAATTAATTGAAAGCGACTTCTCTCTTCTTTTTTTCCGTTTATCTTTTTTTCTCTTTTTCTAGACACAAAATTTAAAAAAGACAAGGAAAGAATCATTTTTTAGCTCGCTTCAATTAAATAATTTTTATCAAAACAATTCATATTGTAGAGAGCAATTTATCAATACGGTGTTCGTCGAACTTAACAAATAATCGTAATGCTTACTATAAAGATGATAATAAATAGTTAACAAATAGACATAGATATATTGGATATATTTGTATTAGATGTAGAAGCCAAACAAAAATCAGCTTACATTTGCCACTTATTACGCGTTGTTGAAGGAAATAAATTTTTTTACAAGTCATCTCGTGTATCATCGTTACGGAGTAGCGCTCATATGTGATTATGTAATCATAAATACATATAATCATAATCATTCATGGGATAAGATCTTGACAATAACGTGAATTTGCAATAAAGATTCTTAGAAAAACAACTTAATTGCGATTGTCGCTTAATTGCATTTACGTAATCGTTGAAACTATCGACTTTTATAGTGCAGATTTTCTTGTCTTTAAAGCTCTTTATCGAAAATAATTTGCTATTAAAAATTTGTCTATTGTGACGTTACCAAATAACTGACAGAAAAACCATAAGAATATGTGGAGATGATAAGATAGAAACTTGTGTGTGAGATATCAAGATGTGACCTGAGTTTATGAAAGCATACAATTGTGAAATGTGGAATTGGTGATTAATTATATATAATTTGCGTTCATATCACGATTTTGCAGACGCAAAATTCGAAATATCAAATTTTAAATTAAATCAAGTGAGATCAAATAAATAATGAGTTTACATTGTATTTTCATCTTTTCCTTATCGTTATAGACGTCAAAACGCTTGCGGTGCTCGATCTCGGGAATTATTTATGATTTAATGTGGCAGGGAACAGGAGTGGCTTGATCGTTGTATGTATATTCTCAAGATTCACGATGGAACAATAAAGCGGAGAGTGTACTCGCTAGTCGTAGAACCGTGCGATATGCGACGCCGACGACGTCGGTCCTCCTTGACGTCGACCCGACAAGCCTTAGACTCTCAGACACTGGCGCGACGGAAGTGAATAGGATATTCGTCGGGAAAACTTCGCGCTATGAATATTTATATATGCTTTACGATCTCTCGCGCGCGCACTCGAGAAGTCCGGCGAGTCGGCGACAAGTCGAGGACATAGGATTTGTGCGGTCGAGTGTAAGTACGTACTCACAAATAATATAAAGAAAGATAGAACGAGAGAAAGAGAGAGAGAGAGAGAGAGAGAGAGAGAGTGAGAGCGAGAGAAAGAGAGAAAAGACACATAAACTGCGTCGGTGTCTTTTAAAATCAAAAAAAGGAACAAATCCGTATGGAGCTGTTGCCGAGGATGCCATATAATAAATGCGCTATTTTATACCGAGCAGCCTGATTAGATGCAAACTTCCTATATACGTTCTTGTATATCATTATATTTATTATTGTTCATGTTTACTAGAATGATATATATGAGACAGAGATTATTCCCTGGATATCTATATATAACGCCTTGAAGAAAATAAAAACAAATACTTTGCGGGAGATCATTGCTGATTTTTTTCGACAGCCTTTAGGCGAATTCTTTTTTCCCATAATCCTATTTTATCCACTTTATATACGTTTAATTAAATTAGTTAATTCAAATATTACCTCATAACATTTTGCTCTAAATCCATTTGTGTCGTGTATTACGAAAATTCATTTACGATTCTTACTAATTAATATAGAACGAAGTTTATTCTTCGAAGAATATGTACAGCCGTGTTATAAGCGACCTCAACTTTTCCCAAGTGAAATTGGTATTGTTAGTCGCCGAATCGATAATGCAGCTTGTACTTTGTATAATTTCTTCTTTCCTCTTCCGACCAACGAAGCGGGTCCGCAAGGTAAGCAGGCAGTTCGGCAAAGATGCTAATTAACCAAGTTTCAGTCTTAACAAAGTTTTTCGATTAGCCAGTAAATTGTTATACGATGCGGGCCTCTCTTGCCTATTATCTTCCCAAACAAACCTAAAATCGTACCGGTGAAACGCAGCAAAATAATAGAAAGCCTGGAAGTTTCGTCGTTAAAATTTGTCGAGAAAGTGCTGAGAATCAATTGGCAAGCCAGCACGTTTTCAGGAAGTTAGTCCGCACAAGTCTTGACACCTGAGACTGCATGCTCGAAACTTTCCGTGATTTTCAGTAGAAAATGCAATTACAGGCCGCGTAATAAACACAAAACTCCGGAATTTTCTTGGAGTACAACAACCGTTTGAACTGAGCTTCAGAAATATTATCTTGAAGTGTTCTTATCAAAACGCGATAGAATTGTTCTACAACATTTTGTATAGCTAATGTGAAATACGAAATCTTCGACAATTATATGAAATTAAAAAAAAATATTATATGAGATATTATTTTAAAAAAACGTATAATATCTCTCTCTTCTTTTCCCTCGGAATATATTCTTGAGAAGAATATCTCCACGTCAACGTGGTAGTATAAAGGAAGCAAAATTTGCATAGTTGAAGCAGGGAAAATGGAGATACAATTTGCGCAGGATTTCGGTTTGACAAATTGTTTTGGTAACGAACTCGCCGCTATTACAACGCGTTCTATATATCCTTGACTTTCGTCCCTTATTGCCACGATCTGACACGTCTCTCCGGCTGTCGGAACCACCCCCGCTTTCTTAGGCAAGCACCCCTAGCTACGGGGCGGAACAAAAGAAATAAACGAACGCGCGGTGTGTGCGTGACGTTGTTATATATAAACGCAGGTGCGTGCAAACAAGCACGTGTGACGGCATCGACGCGCAAGTCGATCGAGAAAATCCCAAAAACCTTGGATCCGCAAAGAACGACGTGCTTGGCAAGAGCAAATTGCCGATTTTAGTGACGAGATCGCGCTCCGTTGCGTCGACAGGCCTATTCTTTCGACAAATCGTACCTCTCCCCTTTTTTTGTATCCCATATCCCTCTCTGCCTCTGCCGAGAGCGATCCAATTTACTCGAGAAAATGTCATCCGCTTGCTGCTCCATCGATCATCTCGCCGTCTCGACCACGCAGAGATGTTGAACATCTTCGATCGTACTGTTGTTCTCGTTATTAATTCAAAATTTTATTCTAGTTCTGTATTTTTGTTTCTTTCATTCAACATCAATTATATTAAAAAATTGTAAAAATAATTTGAATTCCCAAACAGCACCATGTCCAAAATTGGTGCATAAGACATCTTTAAGATGTCTTTGGGATATCATATCATAAGATTTTTTAAAGATGTCTCAAAGATTTCTTAATGATGTCTTATGCACCAATTTTGGACATGGTGCTATCTGGGTTCTCGATATAATCAATTTCACGATCAAAGACAGAAAAAGGATCGATAATAATAATGTGTTAACATCAATGTTAACACATTGATTTGTTCTGCGCGATAAAGTTCGAGTTGTTGAGTCGGTTGATTAACGCGAAAAAAATGTCAACGTTTAGGGGTGTGTTGCACGAGTCACTGCGCCGAGAGTTTCTCCGAAAGACGAGCGGAGAGTAATCTGCGAGACTGACGAGATGTGGATCGTGCCAATTAATTAACGCGCTCGCCGCGGCGTCTCGCGTGCCTCGGTGGAGCGTAAAAAGGTCATCGGGGACGAGTTATATGTCAATCCTTACGGATCCGCGGCAAGGCGTAATATACGCGGTGGCTGCGGATAAAACGAATGGGGTCCTCGACGGCGGCGCGAGCTGCGATACGTTATCTGCTGCGAGGGTCTGCTCTCTCTCGGGTCTTTCTGTCCGCCCCGCATCCCATCCGCCACCTCGCTGTGCGGTGGACCCAGGTCAACGGCGAGGGAGATATATCCAGAAGGTCAGATAAATTTGCCCTGGATTACGCGCCCGTCACTTTCATATTCATTGAAATACTTCACTCGAACGAGCGACCGTATTTTTCCTATCAGACCGTCCGCTCTCGATCTCTCGCTCTTTCTCCTTCGTCGTTTATTTTGTCCACCGATGGAACGACCAATCGTCGATAAGCGGGGAAAAAATGCGTATATATGTGAACCATTTCGAAATAGAGTGTGATTGCCTTTGGGTCATAATTAATCGGCAAATTCGTTTATTTGGATTTAGAAGATAATCGATTACAAAGCCTTGTTTATGCTATTATCCATGTGTTTTTTTATTATCTATTTTCTTTAATTGGTAACAAATTTCTTGTTTCATTTAATATTGAAACATTTTTAATCTTCAATGAACAGAAACGATATCATGTCTGAGTTTCCTAATAATAGGTATATACATAGGACGTTCTTTATCGTCCTATTAAATCCTCCTTCAATTTATTTCTTTAATTATCACTTTTTTTAACTAAAAATAAATAATTTCCGTAGCATTACTAATGTGACACCGAATTCTTTTTGATGTTCAAAGAATCATGGTATCTTAAATAAGAGCGAAACGCAAACCAATCAAAGCACTTTTTCGGTTGCATCCTTTTAACAGCGACTATTATTTCCTCGCTGACGAATGCTTGTACAAACTCCGAAACAAACGGTGCGTGTCCAGATTTGTTACGTGTGTCGCCGCGATGAATCGGCATTGTGTCGCGCGGCCACGTGGCCGAAAAACGGCGGAATTGTGTTTTTCGTCGCGCTCTGGCACACGTAAGAGAAGGGAAGGAGGGTTGACCTTATTCGAATGAGAGATTGTTGAGAGATGCAGGGGAGGGCGTTCGACGAGAAAAAACATCCATCGGGATCTACGGGATCGGTAGAGAGAGGTCCTCGATGTGGAGGACACCCGGGGACACGCCTGCACAGAAACGTCAGTCAGGCTTAGGACGAGCAGGATCTAGATGTTATCTAAGAGATGCGGCACACGGTGCATACAACGGGGCAACGATGGGGCGCACACTCGGATGTTCATCGAATACATATATATACGTATATACATGTACGTGCCGTTAACTAATTATTCCGCAACGAGGCCGAGCGCGGAGAATGAGACGCGTCGAACTGCGCCCGACTTGTAGCCATTGCGTTCTGAATCGGCAAACCTGGCGAGGTCGGTCGGCCCTTCCGCGCTGATGCTCACGATGAAAGTAAATCTTTCGGGATAACGGTGACTCGCGACCTGGACGATGAGCGCCCCTGGGTAAGTAATTGGATTTCACGGCAGAAAGTAGCTGAATTCTTACCGTCGATATTTCATTACTAAAATAGAATTATATTGAACACTTTATTTCTCCCGCGTGACAGTCGCTTCTGAATAATGTATGTCGGTATGAAAAGTTTATGTCATCTCAATTGTTTTTCAAATTCATTATATTTTAATTACTTGGAATAAGAAGGACCTCTCTCTTTTTTTTTTTTGCAGCATTTGGATTATAAGTTTATTCAAGAAACCGTGTCATTCTTTTCGGTTATAAAAAGCTTATTATATTTTTATAGTTAATATAAATTATTTTTTCGAATTCATTTTATCGATGTAATATGTAAAATTTATCTTTATTACATACCTATATATACATATGTATAATGAAATTGTGAGAACTTTATTTGGCGCACGTATGTATTTAATTTGTATACCGTAACTCAAAAAACCTTATATCAAACATTAAATATTGTCTATAACATATTCTCTCTTAATAGCAAGGATTAGTAAATTGTTTCAAGAAACTTTTTCAAATTAATATATTACACTTGCAAGCGAGTTAGTTAAAATGACGATATCAATTAACATAAACAGTACAATATACACAATGTCCAGCAATGAATTTAGCATTGCTGTTATTTAGTTTGTGCGTATTAGCTATTCAATGTGTCATAGAGATCTCTGGGGAGTTTTCATTAATGAAGCAATATAGACAGGCAGTTATTCAACAACATGAAAACAGATTACAAACATCCTAGTAATATTTTATGAATGCAATTACAATTTCACCTCTTCGCGTCAGATTTCGTTCCTGAAATATTACTTTATTATTAAAATCTTTTTAAAAAGCAAAATGTTGAAATCTTATAAAAATACTATAGTACCAGAAAAACGAAAAGATATAAAATTTAAAAAATTCTATTGTTAGATATCTATCCTCGCGTAATCAAAAATGATGAAAGATCAATTCTTCCATTTATAATTTTTAGTTTTCTACATCAATAAAATGCATGTTATATAAGATATGCATTATTTATAACGCAGTTACCAATGATGTTTGCCGATATTGACATTCGCCGTTAGGGCTGACGCAGGAGTTACGATTTCCATATGGACCAGAGCCATACGTCTGTAACATACACCTGTCTACGTCATATTGATAGTATTCCTCTCTATTTCGCTCCTCGTTTCGTCCTCCCTTTGGCAATTCACCGCTGTCATTCTCGCAATGCCTATGGCTGATACCAAGCATCGATGAAGAGATTGGTAGAGAAAGAGAGAGAGAGAGTGAGAGACAGAAGGAAGAGGGAGAGCAAGCTCCCGGGTATCGGATAATTAGCCGGTGATTACGTGGCAGTCATTTGGGCGGATATCAGTGCCTTCGGCCTTCGACCTCACCCCCGATTCCATACCCTCGGGGAAAAGGGTAGATGCCGGAGCTTCCTAGTCAACTTGTATTGTCCCTCTCATGTGTATATATATGCGTGTGTATGTGTGTATCTCTTTTTTCCCTCTTTTTATCCCTCTCTTGATCTTCGATCTCATCCTTTTATTCCCTTTTATACCCTAATTCCCTCGTAGTCCTCTCTCTTCCAAGCTTTTCTTTCTCTCTCCTTCTCTTTCCGTTCTATTGTTCCAGTCTACTTTCATCATTCTCTCTCTCTCTCTCTCTCTTGCTCTCAATGCGCGCCACATCGATGGGTCCACCTACGCCCGCACTTCCTGCATCTCGTTATTGACGCCTGATGCACCGCTGACTCGCATTATAGTTCGTGGATAGCGAGTGTGTGTCCATGTGCGCGCGTTCGTACAGGTGTACGTTGGGAGAGTAGCAGGTTGGAGGGTAGATAGGTATGTATAGTATGCAAGCCGCGAATAGTTCGAGAATAGTAGCCGCTGGCGATGATCGAGGGAGAAGACCGGCTGAGGTGCGCATCCAACGCCGTCAAACAATCTCATTATCATTCGACTCATGCTAATAGAGAGAGCCGATGTTCTCTCCGGTCACTAAAGGTCGATGCTGACATCGTCGATGTCCTCTCACGTCGCCGCTTCCGGTGTATCGCATCTCATTAATATAGAGAACGTCAGTGCGTTTATTTTAGCGACAATATGTGTCTTCAATAATGTATGACATTAGACTACAGAAGATGTAGCATATGATCGATCATTTGCTGAATATTTGTCCGCGACATAATGTTCTCCACGATTCGTTATATTGCATTATTAATATTTCGCGTTCTTTGAGCGCTTAGAAAATAGTCTTACAAATGTTTGCTATAGTCATTCTTATGACACATTGATCATTTTTTTAGTTATTAAAAGCGATGCAAACGCTATAATATGATGTTAGAATTATTTATTTTTTCAACTGTACAAAAGGACAGTGTAAAAATCGAATGCAAAATTTAATAACGACATAACGACTAACGACCGAGAACGGTTGTCGCGTGTAAATATTGCCACAAGGATGGCTCGAATGGAACCGCCTCCGGGAATTTGTGACTAAAATAGAAATTTTTAGGAAATGGTTTTCATAGAGTGCGAACCGTTATCCAGCATTACAACAATTATTACAGATTTCCGTTTACGCATCGTATACGACATGTAGAAAAAAAAACAAACAAACAAAAAACACATCAATTTGTTATCCCATCGTCATCAGACGATATCGATCGACGCGATCATTAATCCATTTTAATTACTCATTCATCTCGATTGCCGATGCAAAGGTACCAGCCGGTTAAGTCTGTTTGAACGCTGCTTGGCAGGCACAAAGAAAGCGCGAAAGCCGTGTTGGAGAGTGGGGAAGTAACGCGCGGCGCAATTAAATAATTTAAGAGCCGTCGTCGAGGGAGAGAGAAAAAGCGCGCACGCGACGAGGATTTCAAGAGTGCCACCACATGTGGGCACGATGTAATCAGGGAAGTTAATTGAAGGTCCTGCCGTCCTTTTCTACCCACGCCTCATTCTTCTCTATCCGGCTCGCGCCGACGATAGAGCTCGGTCTCGATGATACGCGTCCTCGAGTGTTCTCCCATTGGGGGCACGCGCGCCTCTACGCGCACTTGTGCTACGCGGTCTCAAAGTCGAACCGATTGAGTCATATATACATTCACCGGGAATAAAAACACAACAAACTTGATCGGGTTCGAGGGAGCGAAACGCTTGGCGACGCGAAAGAGAACGAGAAATAAGAGAGAACGAGCAAAGTAATCGCCCGATTCCGCGTGACGTCACGAGCAGAAGGCATTCAGATTGAAGAGCGCTCGATGACTCTCGAGATTTGTATTGCCATTAATAACGAGGCGGGGGTGCACACACACTCGTCCGCCCTGTGGATGTTGTAGCGTCAAATGTATACGCGATGTCGCGTGATATCATATCAAGATATCTCAAAAATACAGCATATTTTTTGGAAGAATCTCTCATCGTAATGAACGAGATAGCGAAAACGAAAACTCACGTCATTTTTACATCATTATTCGCTTCGGCTGAATTATATTCGATGCGCGCGTAAAACAATGTCGACGTACATTTTCCAGCCGTCTTTTCATTGTCAACTCGCAGCCTCTCGCTATCCAGCCGACACTCACCCGCAAATATAATTACTGCCGTTTAAGCCGTTTCCATTGTGTGCGGAACGCTTGACTTACTCGACGTCGCGCACAACCGCCGTAGGATGCACGAAGGGAACGCGACTACGGGGTTAGGGGTGGCGCGACGGGGGTGGGACGAAGTTTTGGCGAGAGAGAGTGAGGGGCTTTTCTCGTTTCTGGGCACTCGTAGCCACGTACATTGTTCGCCGGAGTTGAAATCGATGCCGTCACGGGCGCACAGTCGATTCTCACGTCGGCATCTATGGACGGGCGCCGATCAACCGAGAAACGCTTTCGTTTTGCGAGAAAAGGGATTACGGAGATTATGCCCCGGGTCGTTCGATCTCAGAAAAATGTGGGAAATATCTCGTATTATATTCTATAACCATTACAAGTATCGACGCAGCTGAGATTTACTATTAAAACTGATTTTCGAGCCCTTATCTCCGATAACGCATTTTTTTATTTATAATCAAAGATATATTTCTTTATTGTTTTACGCTGCATTTTGATTTTCTCGTATTCAAAGAACAAAGAGAAAATATAATACAGATATATATATATATATATATTTTTTTTTTAATCAAATATTTTCTTTTCAGATAAACGAATGACAGATGACGAATAATAAGAAGGTCTCTACTAAAAGCAAAGCATGGATCTCTTCTTAGACGCGTCAAATTGTTTTTGCGGAAATCCGCAGCCGTCATTTCGCACGTTTCCTGGTTACATCGTTCGCGCATATCTCTCTGCACCCTATTTTTGACGCATGCGTGAATATAGTGTGTCATTTCGCAGGCTGGACGCGGAACAATACGATGCCAAAAGAGCGGAAGAAGCGCGATGTCACGCCAACAGCAAAATTATGTCATTATCGTTATCGTCGAAAGCTTTGACAACGTAGAAATATCATTAATTTTTCATCGGATATTTTGTGGTGAGCGCACTCGCGGATTCACACATTCCTCTCGCATTTATTGTTATAAAAAAGAAATTGTAGAAATGCAGAAATTTTGATATGAAACAATTCGTGGTAGAATAAATATTCGCTCTTGCGTATCACAAAATATTTATAAGAGATGACACGAATAATATTTTTATATAATATGTATTTATATTTTATTAATAATCAGTTTTTAAAGTAAGTTATTATAATAAAATAAAATTTTGTTATTAAATGTTCTCTCGAGAAGTTCTTTTCGCGTACATTTTGACATAAGTTTCATTTACTAACCGTCAAAGATTAGACAAAGAAAAAACTTTCTGTCAAGAGACAGAACTTAGTCGTAGCTCCGCACAGTCAGTTATTGCAGGGGTTGGCTTGAAGGGGGTGAAGTCGGGCAACAGGAATGCAGGCATCTGTTTCTGTATCCAAGTTTCTCATCCGCCTTATTGCCATCGCTGTCCTTTTTTCCTCGGCATCGTACTCTCTCTTGTCTCCCTGTTTGGCTCCTCACTGTTCTTTTGTTTCGAAGCTACGAAGTTGCAGCCTTTGTTTCTTCAATGAAGAATAAAGCAATGACCGCGTACTGTGCCATTATATTATTAAAAAGAACATTTAGAGATAAGAGATCGGTACAAAAAATTTCTATATATTTTGAAATACTTTTTTATAACGTAAGATTTTAGATCTCACACTCAAATAGAATGATGAAAAAAATTCTGTAAAGAGAAATATTAGATCTTTTAATTATTAAATACTTGTGCAAAATACTTTTAAGTTTTAAAATGCAAAATATATTTATATGTCCATTTTTTTCAATACAGACACACAGATTATATTTCCTATTTATTATTTATTCTATACTTTTTGTGTCGCAGTCTTAAGTTGAATGAATTAAAAAATGCACAAAATGTATATCTGAGAAGAATAGGGTGATGTTCACAGAAACTTCTCTCATGAATTTGATATTCGATAATTCAGTGAAAGAGCAATTTGCGAGTATCGAAATAGTAAACAGAATTGTATGAGAATAACAACATAATTACTCACATATTCCTAATGGGATTTTGATTTAAATTTCGTCTAGAATCAATGAGGAATGTTTGATTTAATCTACCGAGTACAATTACGCCGCGCAATTTAACGGCGTTTTACAATATGATATAAAGCAGTGATTCAAAAGCAGTCGAGTACTCGAGAGATTGAAATACGGGTTAAATAATTAATAGAATTGTTCAATTCACCGGCGTCATTTTATATCATATTACGGCGATTGATTATCGAGGCAACAAAATTACACGATTTGTTACATTGTTTTGGTTGCAACAATCATATACATTAGACAGAGATAAAAATCTTTGAAAAAACTTTTTAGACGACCAAACTGGGCAAAAAATGTTAATTTATTAAATCTTTCTCATAACGTTTCGACCTTTGGTTTAGGTCCTTATCAAATAAACACTGTAATAATAATTTCACAATTTAAATAATAAAATAAACAATAATAAAAAAGAATTAGTACAAAATCCACAAAATTGTAACTTATTAAACGTAAAAGCGAAAAAGTGATACTAGACACAAAAAAATAAATTAAAATAAACTAAAAAAATACATTACAATAAAAATAAAATGAAAAATAAAATTACAATTAATGTACAAAATAAAATAAATTAAAATAAATTAAAAAATAAAAAATAAAATATAATAAAAATAAAAATAAAATAATTTATAATAGTAATTAAATTAAAGAACAATTAACTCAAAGAACATAGACAGCCACACAGAAGAATGTGTAAAAACCATATATATGCGAAAACTTACAACGTCAAATGTTAAAATGTAAGATCTTTTTGATGTCAATATAATAAAATATGTATAATAGTCATTTTTTTGTAGTTTATTTTAATTTATTTTTTTGTGTCTAGTATCACTTTTTCGCTTTTACGTTTAATAAGTTACAATATTTTGTGGATTTTGTATTAATTCTTTTTTATTATTGTTTATTGTATCATTTGAATTGTGAATTTATTATTACAGCGTTCATTTGATAAGAACCTAAACCAAAGGTCGAAACGTTATGAGGAAGATTTAATAAATTAACATTTTTTGCCCAGTTTGGTCGTCTAAAAAGTTTTTTCAAAGATTTTTATCCTTGTGATTATATTTACTGGCGCTTTACGAAATATTTTTCTTTTCTTATTACATTAGACAAACTTAAACAACAAACATTTTACCTCAATATTGTTTACCATTTTCCATACATCTTCTATATACATCAGTGTCTAATAATAATAAATACGGACGGAAAATTTATAACCGCATTATACAATTGCAACAAAATTTTTTTTTTTCACAGTTGCGCAAACTTTTACAAGCTTTACAAGCTAAATTTATTGGTATTCCGTAATGTAATTTACATATATCCACTTGTTTTACTCGTTTATATTTAACACCGTAGAAATGGTAGGTAAATGTACTACATGTCAGAAGTTTGTTTGCAAAATTGAACACGAGGGCCCTCCGGCGCAAGTCGTTCAGGACGTTCTGATCGGCACAACGACGGGGTGATCGGTCAGGTGAACAAAACGCCTATACAGAGTTACTCACAGGGACCCCAGGAAACGAGTTTACTGGTGCATTCTGGGTCCGCTCTTTGGCGAAGGCAGGCGAAGGTTCCTCTCGTGCGCGTGCAGCGGCTCCCGCGCGTTCGTTCGTCTGACGCTTAATACCGGTTTCACGGCTTGATAAGCCGAAGCGTGTAATTTTGCAGCGGCTCCGGAGTCGGATAAGCACCACCAGGTTTTCTAGTTAAGTGGACCACAAAATTCGGGGAAACCTATATAAGGCTTTTCGAGGTAAACGACGATCAGTTGAGCCGCGGAACTCCGCGGTACAGCATCGACGGATGCAAAATTCGGATATCTGCGCGGTTTCCCGATTTAAAGCAACTCAAGCACGAACATTATTAGTGATATTGCAATATTCCGATTTAAATATACATTTATTAATCGAAAAAGAATTCTTATAATTTTATGTTGATTATGATGTATCAAAGATAGAATATATATATATATATATATATATAATGTTGAGAGACGGAGGAGCGGAAAGGAACAGGAGAAGTGGCTAGGAAGTAGAGACGCGCGGAGCAAAAGCATTCCACCGATTCAGGGATGTAGACAGGAAGCATGTTCGTCGAGTGCCATCAACTTAGCTTGTGTCATGGCAGAGCGAGCACGCTGCCGGAGCTTCTTGGACGAAGAGAGCCGTGCCGGCATAATAAGCTTTGTGCACCGACTACCGGGAGAGATCCCTCTCACTGGAAGGATTGAAGAGATAGCAGAGGCATCAGCGTCGGCAGCGGCAGCAACAACGTCGAGGAGCGGTAATAGAAGAAGCCTTTACCTCCTTTTCGTGCTTCTGCTCGCATTCGTGCCTACGTACGAGCAATCGAAGAATCGAGAGTCCTTGGAGATGAACTTTCAGTGCGCGCATCCTGAATACTTGACTACTGCGAGCGTGCGCAGTCATCGTGACGCACGTCATCGAAAAAAAAAAAAAATACGGAAAGTTAATTACGATCTTCCTCTTACGCCAGCCTGTTGCACTATGCGTTGCAGACGCTTTTTTAGGACATCTTCGCTTTTTGGCTCGGCCTTTTCAAGTCGACGACGATGATACTCGCTTCAATTGCAACGCGCGAGCTTATTGCATCTCGTAAAGTACCATATTGCGCGCATCTACGAAGAGGATATTTCTTTTGATCTGATACCACTTTCACTGCCATTTTTTTTAATCATTAAAGTTACAGATGGCTATTAAATGCGACAATAAATTTGTCTTGTGTGTTTATCATGTTACTTTTATTAATAAATCTTAGAAAATAATTAATTATAAATTCGATTTATTTTACCCGGACTTACATATTTATTTCAAGCTTCAACTTTAATTGTGACAAATTTAACTTTCAAGAAAATTATGCATCGTCAATTACAATTCAATCGATATTATATAATTAGCTCTGTCGTAGAGTGGAATAAAAAAATATTCCAGGAACTCTGACATAAGAGATATTATCATTCTTTGTCGTGATATTACGAGAATATGCTCCTCTCATAACTTTCCGCGTTCATGTATGGCGTGCATGTTACGTATGAGGATATGGTGAAATGATGCGAAGGACTCCGATATCCGATACACCTTTGGCTAATCGAATTTTTTATTCATGTGCATATTTTTTGCATGTGCATTCTTTCTTACCCATGCGGATAAATCACTCTACTTAGGACATGCGTTCGTTCGCAAAATTTTGAATCGTACGATTGAAATTGAATATTACAGTTGGCGTTTTGTACATCATACAGATCTGGATTGATCGACTTGAGCGGACTTTAGTCGTGAATATCTGTTTACAACATATTGGGGCTGTAAGTGGGTTAAAGGCACTGGTAGTTGTTTAGGGGATAAAGTGCATAGTTTGCTTGTGCTTTGGAAACAACGGGAAGTGGCTTGTCTAACGAAGTGGGTTCGAGCCCTCGCAAGCGGGATTAAGTACAAAGAAGGCATAATCTGAATAAATCGTTAATATACATTGCCTCTTTCTAAAATTAGATCTAGAACGAGACAAGAAACTTAGATTTAAATTTAGATTAAAATTAATCGATATTGATCTCATTTTTAAAAATATATCTGTGTTTAATTACTTTTAATATAAAATCTTCACTCGCGAATTTTGTGGACATGAAAGGACATAATACAAAGAGATCAGAATAGGTTCTACAGCATGCCTCTCGAGGAAAATGTGTCTATTCATTTTGGTGCTATCGAGTCGCGAGTTTATTATCCAGATCTCCAATGCTCGAGCAAGATATCAATATTTTATCCCCTTTCTCCCACTTCACCTTTCACTCCTCTTGTTCCTATTTAATTCGACAAAGTGCCGAACTGGCGGAAATGCCAATTCAGATCGGTGGTATCGAGCAACGAGATGGCTGAACCACTCGTTAATTTCCCATTTTCATATTTGATATGATCTGCCACGGCATTGTATTCATTGAAAACAAGTCAACCGCACGCAAGATTAGAAGCTGGGCGCTATAAACGAGAGTGGATCATGGAGGCTTCGGTTTGTTCGCGATGATGGTAGTGGTGGTGGTAGATAGGTCGTTGCGGTGGTTGGATGTATGGTTAGTTGGCAGGTAGGTAGGTATGTTGGCTGGTTGGCTGGCTGATTGGGCTGGCTGGATGGTTTCCTACTTCAACTAATGAAAGGAGATTCGTAGCAAGGTCTGGAGGTTGCCCGTTTGCCCGAGATTTAAAGTCGATGTGTTCTCTTCATCGTAATTCACGAAGAGGATACGTGACGCGGAATAGAAAACGGGGCGAATTGTGGAATTATTCATGCTTCTTTGAATTAGAATATTTATAAAAAAAATAAAAACGTATAGATATTTGAGAATCGCCAGACAGAATTTAAAAAAAAAGTAAGACTATTCTCTCGACCGTACTGGCAAATATTATTTATTAAATCACAACGTTTCGACCCTTCTTTGAGTCCTCATCAAGTGATCTAGATATACATAGAGAAGAAATACAGTACAGAGATTAATACAATAAAAAAATTACTAAATTATAATTTTATTTTTATTTTCACAAGTATGTTTCGCTTCTTTTTATTATTTTGTAATATTGTTAACTGAAGTAATTTTTTTATTGTATTAATCTCTGTACTGTATTTCTTCTCTATGTATATCTAGATCACTTGATAAGGACTCAAAGAAGAATCGAAACGTTGTGATTTAATAAATAATATTTGCTAGTACGGTCGAGAGAATAGTCTTACTTTTTTTTTTTATAAAAGAAGATTGGAGTCTTATTTCTGTAACATCTCGCTGAAATCCGCCTCGTCGATTTACATTTGCATGGCTTATTTTAATTAATAAATATGCATAAAAAATATGTTAGAATTATCAAATATAATACTTGCAATGTGTATGCAACTAAAGATTTAATCTAAGATAAATAAATTGTAAAATAAAATGTCTACGTACATTTATGTAACAATCATGTGAATAGTTTCATCAATAGAACTTCGTTTCGACAGACGTTAGCAGATTGCGAGATCTTTGCATACAATATTCGAAGATGGTTTCTCTGCTGCTGATGTACTACGAATATGATGTGAAAGTTTAAAGCTTGAAAACATACTTCAGCAATATGCAAATTAATGCCTCGCCAGAATTTGCATCAGGGTGAATACTCAATTCACGAAGACGCGAGCTGATGTATTAGATGAACAATATAGAATGAAAATGATATAGAAATATCATGTGCCACATGAAAGAAAAATATTGTAAGAAATTACATTTATCAGCAAGTATTATGTAATATTGTGTAATATATCGGGTATATAATGGAAACATATTTTATAACAATTAATTAAACATTCTTTTATTTCTCAACTATTTACTTTGCTCTTTATTACTCATTTTTTAATTACGAATAAAGAAATAACAATACGTAAAATTATAAGAATATTAAAAAATAAGTTAAAAGCTAGCCGTGTATTCTTTTTATTTTTGTAAATTGATTTAATATCTTAATCAAATTATATACTATATTTATTACTGAAAAAAATCTTCATTTATAACATTTTTGTTTTAATTAAATTCAATTATACATATATTTAATACATATACATACATATATATATATATATATATATAATTTTTTAAAATAGGAATAATTTACACTACTTATGGCATAAGTTTTAATGCTTTTAACGCATTTGAGCGTTAACATGTCGTTAATTAAATAAAATGTAGAGAGTTACTTTTTTTAATCATGACAAACCACGCTTTTTCGTAATCAGACCAGACGTCTGATTACGAAAAAACGACTCAGATGAAAGAAGAAATCCTTGACTCTTCTTCTTTTACTCTCGCGTCGTGTTGAATATTTGGGTATAAATAAAAATGATCTGCTTTATGCGTGTGTATATATATATATATATATATATATATATATGTGTGTGTGTGTGTTCGCGAATACACGACCTGTAGTGAACAAAGAAACAAGTAACACCGGGAAAATGAAAGCTACAAGCGAAGGGTTGCAAGTTTCGAGAAAAAAAAGAGACGGAAGATCGAGAAGAGGAGCATCCGCGAAAAGTTAGTGTCGTTGATTTGGAAACGACGAGTCCGCATCTGCCGCGGCGGATGAGAGATGGATGGCGCGGAATGTAGATCGTCGAGAGAGGGATGCGGACGGTCGAGCGTATCGTTGAAGGGTTGCACGGAGTGAAAAGGGATGCCGGCGGATCCCGATGGCGTTGCACCGACGGGGGCTGCAACCCCATAGGCGACTATACGCGCCAGACTACTATCGGGAGTGCAACGAGAGTGGTGGCAAGGGGCGGAGCGACGTCGATAGGAGGGTTGCTACCGGTCGCTCTCCTGGTGCTTTTGACGGAGGGTTGGATCGGCGCGTGGTTCCATGCGCGTAGACGCGCGCGCGAGTTTTATGCCTTTGCGTTCGGCGTTTCCTCTCTCTCGTCTCTCTATTCCTTGATTCACGGAATTGACATCGTGACTCTTGGCTTTCAAGATTTCGCGGAGTTAAGAAAAGAGATCGCTAATTGTTACGATTTTTAATTGGAAATTGTTTCGCAAGAAACTTTCAAGTTCTTTGCCGTTATATAGTGTAGAAGCGTAAACCTCTGATGGTGCAAATATTTTATTAGCTTCCGGAAAGAATACGCCATTTATTCTCAATTTGCTACTTTTATAATGCCTTCGTTATTATACGTATTTTTATATCTTTTATATATATTGTAGCTAAATAATCGTCATAATATGAACCATAATTTTATTAGGATGATTTTTTTATGGTTACAATATTATCTCATTAATAATTACGTAATATTACCAGAAGGTATTTCATAACCATTCGTTATATCATCGGATAATCATGCCTTCGAATAAACGAATACGTAGTATTGGAGTGCCTTTTGAGGGCATTAATGAAAGAAGAGAGGGCGTGCGTAATTTACTGACGAGGAGAACAGGTAAAGAGGGAGAACAAAGAGGAGACCTGTAATAGGCAACAGGCATACTACACACCCAATATACGCCTGGGGTGTCATGGAGCAATTTAATTTGCCGTTTAAGTGCATGTATTATCTATATTGTGATGCTCACTGCAGCGCGACAGTTAATGTCGCAATGTTTTTATACCTTTTGTTAGCATAATGAGGATTAACGACCAATTTTCTTATAGCAGAGAGAATACATTGTTGATGTCGATTACTGTTGCAAATAATAATATATTAATTTGTAAGCCAATGCAATAAATTAATTACATTCAAGTAAAAAGGAAAATTAAACGTCACTTTCGAAGCACTTTATTTATTAATTCGGAACAAGAAAGTGATAAAACGAGAGAAGAGAAAGAAATGCATAATTTATTAGCTCTTAAATGTCAGATGCGTTCTCTTTGCATTCGATAAGCACGTGTGAAGTTGTTCATCTAGAAGGAATTTGATTCGATGCGAATTTTGTGCATCGCAGGAATTAAATGTGGATATATAGAAGACGCGTCATTGAGAATATTGCAATTTACAAACGTACATCAAATCACACCCTGGATGCAATCGTGTAGAAACAATTAAAGAAGAAATAAACGCTTTTTATATATATATATATATATAATAGTTTAAGGAAAAAGTCACCAGATCTAGAAAAGTGTATGAAAAACTATCAGTGCTTATGTAAATCGTGTAAAAATGTTTTGGAGCGGTTTATTCCTTCAGCTAGTGAGCGTGTCGGGATATCATAGCCGGCGTTGACGTGGATGTCGCGACGTCGCGTTTCTTTTCGGTGAAAGAGAAGCGTGGCACTTCGCTTCCGCTCGCTGCGAATCGTGTTCCCGCGCGGAGTCAACCACGAGAAGAGGAACAGAGAAAGAGAGAGAGAGAGAGAGAGAGAGAGACGTGCATCATCCCCCGAGTGTGTACGCATGTAAATGACAGTGGAGGGGTGCGCGAGTCGGTAGCGGGTGATGATGAGCGGGAGAGAAAGAGAAGCGACAGGGAGCAACAGAGAGCGCGCACGTAGAACGAAGGAGGGTGGCAGCAGCGAGATAGACAGCAGGAGAGCGAGACGGAGACGTGTTGTAGGCAGTAGTCGCGTTACTTCCGGTCGAGCGGGCGCTGCGCCTGGCAGCTGCGGAGTTTGCAGGAGGCTGAGGGGTTGTTGTTGCACATCCACGCGCCCCTTTTGCGTGCCCATCCGTACACCCCTCCCTCCCGTTCCTCTGTCCCGAGGCCCCTTCTTGCCTTCGTCCCGTATCCGAGTCTCCAACTACCTTTCCCCGCTCGTTTCCCGTCCAGTCTTTTTTTTTATCGTGCCGTATCGTCACATCGGTTCGTTCTCTAATTCGATTAGTTTAAATGGCATTAAAACAATCCTGTTGCGAGTCCGTCTGATGCGCTCTCCCGAACCGGCGTGCTCGCAGCTGTTCGCTTTCCTGACCAAAAGCGTCCCTCGCGAAACGAATCTTGGCTCTCTGCGCCCTCGATTTTTGCAATCTTGATTCTTCCGACTCGGTGTTCAATTTCGAGTTCCTGGCGAAAGCGTGGAATATAATACTCTTGAATTTATTTAGAAATATTTTATTCAATTAAAACACTGTTGTTATTGAAACAACAATATTTCGTATGCATTCTTTATCAGGATCGTTTATCCAGAGCTTCTGAAACTTTTCAATAAATAAAACTTGTGTCAAACTTATATTTATGTACTGTATAAAGAATAAAAGATATATAAAGAAGAATAAATTTGCGGAAAACGTATCGGCTGAGAAAAAATGCAAGCCTGATGTCTATACACAACTCTTGAGTTGCCGAAAAACAATAAAATAAAGCGAGAAAAAAAAAAAAAATAAGAGCGCGTTCGCGGCAGACAAAGTGCAGAACTGCGGACCGACATATATCCTCCGTCGCGTCAAAGGCAATACGCAGCGCAGCGCCGAATCGCTGGGTCAGAGGCCATTAGGTCCGTGAGTTATGAGACAAGTTCTAATACTCCAATAATCCGGCTGTCGATCGCTTAGCTCGACTATATGTACGAAACGCGCGTGTGCGTGGCGCGACCCAAACTTTATTCGAGCCGATCAGCCTCCCTTCCACATTTCGCCATTCCTACCCCCGGAATCTTTTTCCCTTCCTGCCAGCCCTCGATTTCATCCCCCGCTCGGGGGTGGTATTGCCGCCGCGAAAAACTTTCCCCCGGCCCGACTCCGTCAAGTCAGTGTGAAATTCGGCAGCCCTTATTAAAGCTCGCAACCACCCTCCTGACGCCGACATCGTTCCCGATGAACACGAACAACACCCGGATCATTGGCCTCCTCGCGACGTTATCCTACACAGGGCTGGACAGTACGTCAAATACGCACGAATATTTCAAATGCAAAATCAATCTTTTTATTATTTAATTTTCAGATTGAAATGTTCTCGCGTATTTATATGCATTTCTTTCTCGAGTGACATTTTTACAGCAATATACGTTTCTTTTTTTTCAAGTTATTTTGATTGAAAAGATATCTTTTTACACACGATATTTTCTCAGCTCTGTCTCGTACAAAATGATTGGCCATTCTCGTCGTTGCGCGATTACTATGCTCGCTGACTCATCCTACGCCCTGCCATATATTCGCGGGATTCGCAAACCGCCGAGAACGAACGTCGGGGTCGCGCGCGCGAGCTGTAACTAAATTTAAAATTTTTACTTACTTCCAGGCTACTGCACACCCCTCGGCTCCCGTCATTACTCGCTGCAATCAGCGAACCCCCAGCTCTATCATCCGCCCCCGAAGCTTTTCTCCGCCCGCTGTCTTCTCCTGGCCGATTCGCGCGCGACCACCCATAACCGGATTAACTGCAGCTATTTGATAAACGGCCGATACAACGGGCACGGGAAAACACATCCGAACACTTCGCACGAATTTTTTCGACGAAGCAGATACGAGGGAGGCCTCTTCGTAATTTCGCGAATCAGCGCGTGCTGAGAACGGGACTTAGGTAAACTCTCTCTCTGTTGTTAGAAACGCGCGCGTGCCTCGGAAACTAAGATGCTTTACTGAACATTTTCACGTTTCGCGATACAATGTGCTTTACTACTAAGACGTTCTCAAATAAAGGTCCCAGTTTGATATCTTACGTTTTCGCAACGTCAACACCGCGAATCTGCGAAAAATATCTTTTTTCTTTCTAATTGCAATCGACTGTAGACGCGATGTAAAAATTGCGAGCATCATTTGTAATGTCAGCGAAAGATAAGAAAAATACGTTTTACGATTGCGATTAGGCCGGTCACGAGGGCCGATCGTAACGATTTTTCGTTGAAGCAGGAAATCGCACAAGCGCTTCGTCATGCTCGATCGACGACCGTCAGAGCGATTTCCTTCCGACGGACGCTGTGGAGTATGCAGATCGACTTTTTTCCGCGCAGCTGGTACATCGATGGAGAGGATTCGTTATAGAGAGAAAGAGAAGAAGGGAATTATTCTGCGAACGTTCTCTCGATTACCATATACGCGTAACCGGAGATTTTTGCATTCATGCCCGGTCGTGTAATGAGCTTGCGAAATGCACTCTTCACGGTGTACGGTCATCCTTCATTTTTGAAATACGAATATTACTTTCACGAGTGCCGCATTCGATAATACGCCAACAATTTGTTCGGTAATTTGCGCTTCTCATTTTGTACGCATTTTAATCTAGAGAGCATTTCGTACAATTGTTTTATCGTGACCAGCGATCCTGATTTGCGCAGTATCCTCCCACCAGCTGCAACGCGTTGCAATCATTCGACGTTTTTTCCCTGCAATTCGATTTAGCGAGTGATATTATTATGTTCCATTTATACGAAAATTATTAATTTTTTCATGCTTTACGGCTTATTAACTAACAATTAGGCGAAAATATTTATCTGAATATGGAGATTGAAACGAAATGCAATGGAAAAAGTGGCCGGTATCGGGGGTTTGCACATAATTTATTAATTTACATCGTATAACCTGCGGGTATTTAAAAAAACAAAACGTTTTGTTTACTAATATTTTTTCATATCGGCCTTAAACGAGAGATTGATCGGAATATCTTGATAATATATTTACGTAAATAAAATTCAATACAAATATTTTTTCGCGAAATTATAACGAGATAAATTTTTATGTCAAGTATTGTGAAAAACAAAATTTTGATTAAGATGAAAAAAAATAAAGCATATATATATATATATATATTGTTATGTTTAAACTAATAAAAGTACAAATTAACGCTAGTGTAAAATTTAAAATTAATAAAACATAAAAAGTAGGCTAAAATAAACGAGCCAAAATAATTTAGATGTAAGGATAATTAAAAATTATTTATTCATAATATAAATATAGACGTTTCGACCTTACTAGGTCTTTATCAATACAATCAACCGCAATTATAAAATTATAAAATATAATAGAGAAATTTAAACATAATCTCGCAAGCTATGTAAAGACGAAACTTGGATTATCATTCGATTTAATTACAATGGTTGAAACAATTATTCTTAGATGTCTTATGTTTAAGACATCTCTCAATTAAATGCACGGAGTCCAAATTCGTCGTTGGACAGCGCGAACAGTCTGTTCCGGCATTTTCACGAGATGAATCCCATTTATTCAAGCTCTTTTTTTCCCACAAAATAGATATATTAAAAGGATTCCAATGAAGAACACTCCGAAAAATATAAATTAGCAATAACTTACATATTGATGTTATGTGTTGGTTGTTGTGACTCAGCAATATCAAGGAATAATATGTGTCATTATTATATCATAGCCTGTTTATATAGTTAATAGTGTTGTCAATAGTTAAAGGTTAATTTTTTTTTATTAAAAAAATGCGTCAGATAATTCTTCTAAAATGTCAAAATAAAAGCTTTCAAGAGATCCGATGTCTTTCTTTAAATTTATACTATTTTTATGTTCTTTTATGTATAACATTTCAGAAATAAGTCTTTTATTATAGTCGATTTCATGATCTAATATTTCAGTCCCTTCCCAGTCAAAAGTGTGCTTATTATTTAAAATATATTCAGAAATCACCGAATGTCTTGCAGAGTCTAATTTAAAATTGTTTTTATGTTCGTTAAGTCTGGTACGTAATTGTCTTTTTGTTTGTCCAATATAAGTTGCGTCACAGTCTCTGCAATTGATTTTATATATAACATTTGAATTGCTGGAGTCATCATTCTTGTCTTTATGTGTTTTAATCCAATTGTTTAGATTTTTCAAGACACGATATCCTACATTTACATCCGATTTTTTAATATTAGCTGATATTTTTTCGGAGATGGATTCTACATATGGAATTGCAACAAACTTGTTATTTTTATTTTCTTTATCAATTATATTTAATTTGCTGCCGATAAGATTCTTAATCCTGCGATTTATTTCATTAAAAATAAGAGCAAGAGGGTAGCCATTTGATAACAAAACATTTATAACTGTATGCAAATTTTTACCATGGAATCGAGGATGCGACAATAGTAGTGTCTGTCCACTAAATTATAAATAGTGCCTAATTTGTGGCACATCGGATGGTTGGAATAAAAAGATAAAAATCTACCTGAAAAAGTTTTTTTATGGAACCAATCTACATATTGTTATGTTTAATAATTTAGGTGCCTTTTTAATAAGTTAGACAAACGCTTATTTTTTCGCAATTGTAACCTATCGAAATCACATAATGGTTCAATGTCTTATTTTATAAAAATTTGTCGTAGTGATCTAAGAAATAGAATATACGTTCCAAACGCATTCTCTCTCGCTCAAAAAGTTTGTCGAAAGGAGAGACAAAAAGGAAAGTTGAGCCAAGACACACTCTTGGGACTGAGGCAGGAGGACTGAGCAATCGCCAAACTCTCTTATGACATAGAAAAGTTTGTCTTTTTTGTTCTGGTCAGACAGACAAGTTTTTGCAATCGCAATTTCTTTCCTGGCTCGGTGAAAAGAAATATAGAATAAGCATATTTCCGAAAAAGTAGTAAAATCAAGGATTTATCGTCCACGTCATATAGTACTAGAATTCAAATTCAATTATTACTGCAATAATTATAATGACTATTCAAGAAAGATCTTCTTTTTTACTTTAAGGGAGAAAAGAATATTATATATATATATAGATAATCTTCATATTTGTTTAAAAAAAATGAGATTATATCTTAATAATATTAAGACACAAGATTTGATATAACTCTAACAATGAATAGTAAGCAATATACAAATATTGTATAGACAAGAGCAATATCAATATACAAATCTTGCTGTAATACTATAATTATATAGTATTTTCAATAAAAGAAGTACCTGGACATTCGATGTATCCCTCGTTCTGCTCTTGTTCTTATAATTAATTTATTGAACGCAGTCGAGCGGCGGTCGGAAGCTTTATTTATTATCCGCGCGAATCCAACGGCTTTGTTAGGAACAATTGTTGGCTAATTCTTCAGCTTTAATTACTGACGTAGGAACAATAAGATTTAATGTGCTTTTGTTTCGAGAATGGAAAAATGAGGGATTGTCGCACGGGTCAACGGTATAATTACAGACAAACGGACCGAATATTATTCTACACTGAACGAATAAAAAGTCAAAAACCAAGATTGCAGATGCACGTAGAATGTACGTTTCACAATCGTATGGAATATAATGTGTAAAAATCGTTCTACGATTAAGAGTGTTTATTAAAATATATTATTCTTAATATATATCTATTCACTTATACTGCGCCTCTATGTTTCTTATCGTTTTAGTTTAAATTAGAAATGTATAATATTTCGCGTTTATATAATTGAACCGAAGTACATCACACATGGTCGAACTATCGAACGTCATTTTGAACAGGGGACAGAGATGACCTGGGGAGATTTTCGACGGCACGATCGAAACTTCCGGCTCGACTCATCAGCACGCGTCACCCCATATTACGGATAACTACTCTTTCCGCTCGTTGCGGATCTCCATTGTGAAAGGAACCCTTCGCGTAAGCGATACAGTTTGAAAGCCCCCTGCTATCTGGACCCCCTTGTGTTTCGTAGAAAAGACACTGCTTATTCTTTCGATCTCTGTTTGATGTTATTTCTTTTTCTCTTCTTACACATTTTACATTGCTTTTTGTCCTGTTAAATACTGTTCAAATATTTCGGAAACTTTTATTTTTAATATTTTTAATAAAAATTCCTTGTTCTTATCATTATCTACGTATTATTGAGAGAAGAATAACGTCTTCAAAATTTTAAATTAAAAAAAGATTGATGATTGTAAAATAACGTTCTAGACATCACCTCATCACTTGGTACAATTACGATTTAAAAGTCTGCAAGAGTAGTTGTAATTTCGACATTATCGAATATTGTATTCTAGAGTTTTTAGGAAGTACCAGACAAAAGAAGAAGACGAAATAACGGAGGGAAAGAGTAACGGAAAAGAAAGACGAGAAAGACATGGACAAGGGGGCAAATCTTCCTGCGATTCCGGGGTTCCGGATTAAACTTTAATTGATTCAAGTCCGTGGTCTGTAGCCAGCGAGGCGCGCAAAAGAGGAGGGAGGCGCTGTCTCTCCCTTAACGGGGATTCTGGCGTAAGGCCGATCCTCCTCTTCTTCCATTCAACGTCCTGCAGCAGGATGCGCCCATTATTCCCTTCCGCGGTAGACCGATACGTTGGAACATATCAACGTGGACAAGAAGAATATAATAATCCTGAAGAAGAAGGGTAGAGAGAGGGTAAAGCGACAGCAATTGTCGTTCGTCTTCAACGAAGAGGGGCTAGTTATTTTTATTGACATGAATTCGGTCGAAAGGATAGCGTTTTATTTGTTCCACCTTTCGTTAATCCGAGTAGAACTTATTGCGATGTTCAACGTTTTAATTACGGTCTTGTATTGTATATAATTTTTGTATTCGAAAAATTAATTCGCCGAAAATTTTTATTTTTCGATTGAACTATTTATTAGGCGTCGATGCAAGCAAGATATTGAAAAATATGTATAATAATTTTTCTCCGTATGTTACACAATTATTTATACATTAATTTTATTATTTAAATATAATTATAGATATTTTAGCATCCTTTTAGAGAGCGTCTTATTCTATATATTTTTGTTTCTTCAGAGAGAGAGACAAATGTTTCTTCTCCTGTCTGTTATATGTGTTTAACATTGATTCACTCAAGTGTAAATATAAATATAATTTTAATATTTTCTTTCCCTTACATTTCTTCCTGCGAAACGCGATACTATATCTTGTTACAAAAATTAAGACAGGTGGACATTTCTCTTGAACTTTTATCCCCAGATAGCCACAGTAATTATTATGACATCATTTTAATGGCAAATGATGCATTTTTCCTCATATAATACCAATACTCTGAATATCAATAATATTATTTACTTTAATAATTTTATTTATTATTATTTCAATAATTTATTTTATATATTCTCTTTTTCAAAATCTTAATTTTATAAATTACTCATTAAATAAATATAATTGAAACTGAAAATGATAATAAACTTATTCTCAATTTTTGATCCATCAACTAATATATCTTTTTCATTAAATTGATTAAGAATATTAATTATTTTTTTAATCTTCCCTTATATCAATTTTGAATTATTCCTTCTCGATTTTTCATAACTTGAAATTTTTTTACTAAATTTTCTTTTTAAAGAATTTAAAATCCTTATTAATTATTCTTTTTCTAATCTAATTATATTTATTAAATTATTTATAATCATTATTATTACTAATTTTTTAGGATTATTTCCGTACATTTTTACTGCCTCTAGACATTTAAGTGATGCAAAATACATCATTTGCCATTAAAATGATGTCATAATAATTACTGTGGCTATCTGGGTCCTTGTGCAGTGACATGTACAGGGTGCGCCAGACTCCGCCTATGAGATATCTCCACTCAACAACCATGCCATGGAGTTCTCGAATAACGATACGACGAAGAGTCTCAAGAAGATCAGGGGAGAGGAATAACTAAAGAGAGAGAATGAGAGAAGGAACAAGATCAAACCAGGAAGAACAAGAAGCAGAAAAAAAGGAGAAGAAGCAGAAGAAGAATAAGAACAGGGGTTGTAGGAAGGAAAACGAGGGTCTATTCCCTACGCACTCTTTTATTTGGATATAATTGAAAGGACCGCACAGAAAACAAAGGGCAGGGCCAGTTCATGGCGGCCATGCCTCCGGGGGTTGGTTGGCTGCAACCATGGCACAACATCAGAGACGGTCACGGGAATCGCATTATGCGCGCCCTGCGAAATAAGTGAGAAAGAGCGGTAGACCCGGTTAACTTGATTCCTCCCTTACTACCTCGTCGACCTTCTGCCTTCTCAAAGCATCCCCTCTTTCCCTTCTGTCACCTTCTTCTTCTCTCTCTCTCTCTCTTTCTCTTTTCTTCTTATATCGTTTTCCTGCATTTTCTCCTCGTCCTTGTTTCGCTTACTTTGCGCGCAGAATCCCGAAAGAGAAGGGAAATGACGAAGGGTCGGCGCGCGGCTAAGCAACGTCGACGTTGATTGGATTTTATAGCTAATAAGAAAATTATATTCGAGATTGGGTAGGTAATCGTGCGAAGCACATCTCGCGGGTTGCGCAAGTGGATGCTTCGCTCTCTTGCTCTCTCTCTCTCTCTCTCTCTCTTTTTTGTAGTCGTTTTAATAATCGACTCGAAAGGGTAGTTTCGCCTTCGGCCAGGAAACCGGAAAGGAAAGATCGGATATGCCGGAAAATCTGGCTAATATGGCGTAAATATTGGTACATTAATTTAAGAAGTTTTAAAACTGAAAATAGAAAGCTTTTTTTTGAGGTAAAAGAAATTCTTCTAAACAATTATTACTCGACATGTTTATTTATTGAGCATTTTATAAAAGTAAAATAGATTTTCGTTTCTACAAAATGCTCAAAGCTAACGTCTCTTAATTGTAACACGAATGAATAATATAATTATTCGCGATGTTACATGCACGCAGATTCAATAATTCACGGATGAATACACGACTTTGCATATAGCATGGATAATCATATCTGATCAGCCATACGTGAAAGTCGCAATATCTCGAGGAAGCCTCGCCAAAGGAGTCATCAAACGGATGCAGGGGTTGCAGCCATTTCGATCGCGAGGGAAGGGACTATAAAGCCACGCGACCGGAGACGCCCGGCAGGCGCGTCGCGCTGCCGGAGACGTTGGCTCTTCCGGCTTTCCAGGAATAACTAAGTTCTCGGCGTGTACTCTCTTCTAACGGACGCCCTGTATACTGTAGCTGCGCCGCGGCGCAGCGCACCCGGGTCACAGGCCATTAAGCCTCAGGTTCACCGCAATAAGGACCACGTTCCGCTTCGCGTGACGGGTAACCGCTATTACCGAGCCAATGAGCCGATTTCACCAGATTTTTCCTACTCCCGGATGTAGGAATTCGAGTTGCGTCCTCACCGGCACCTAACCAGCAACCATTTCATCCCCTCGAGCGTCTTAATCGAGGAATATTGATTAACAATTCTTACATATATCTTCTTTATCCATAAAAATTGTTGTATAAATCCTACTTATATAATTAAATGCAAATCCTCGAATCTGCCTCTTCAAAAGATGGCTTTGATTTTTTTCCATAATATTTACGAAAATATACTATAATATAATACAAATTGTATGCAAAAAAATTGATTCGATATTATTCCCCGGTTATTTTGATTTAATCAGTTTGTACAATGTTTTGCTCTTTAAACACGATTCACAAAGTACTTAACTCTTCTCTAAAATATTTCGAGAAAGTTATTGAAAATAAACTTGTCAATGAAAGGATGATGGTTAATCTACATTCGTGAAGAGTCGGTGAAAATTTTCGCACATTGTATAGTTGTTTGTTTTCGCGAAGCTGGATATCGCGTTATCGATATCCGATATTCCGTATATTAGAGACTACGTTACGCCTCATACACGCTGTACTACGCGATGTAACCTGCATTGAGCGCAAGTTACAATACGTATTAATCCAATTTAAATTCGTTTTAACGTAAATTGCCGTATACTATTATTGTCGAGTATGCTTATAGCTTCGAATCATATGCGAAGCAATTTATTCGATGATGATCGTCGCACATAGATATTAGCAATTTTGAAATATCATTAAAAATTTTTCGATACAATAAATTCTACAACCTGCAACTTCAATGCTCCTATAAAATCTATTTAATCGTTACGCAAACGTCCTATATATATATGAATGCAAACATTTCAATTTACATTTCAGAATCTGAGAGAATTATATCTTCCAGATCAAACATGGCTGGTCACTTGGAGATACTGATCTAAGGTCAAGCAGGTATTTCTCCCTCTCTCTCTTTCAAGTTTAGGCATAGAAGAGACGCTCACTGAGGATCGTCGTCGTTTTCGACCACGAAATGGTCCACGTGTATATATACCATATATATGGGGTGGAGGGAGGGGTTGAGGGAGGACCGTTGGTGGGGTGGTCTCGGGGTATATTACCAGCGTTACGGCGGTAGCGACCCGGCTGTCGCTATAATCTGTTTATAAAACAATTTGCGGAGCAAGTGATGCGTGAGACGCAATATATCTGCAAACATTGTTAGCATCGGCTCGATGAGGATTGCGGAGGTAAGGGAGGAGGTGGGGGAGGACGGTGCAGAAGTCGAGTGGTTGTCGAGCGGTCCCTTCCATCTTTCTATAAGGACGATGATCGCGGGGAGAATCGCCTCTTTCTGTGATTCATCGTGATCTAATAACCGCGAGGACCGGAACACGTGCTCGCTTGGACGTTTTTCCCCTTCGCGATTATCGCAACGATGCTATCGTGTTTCTACTTTAGACGCTTGCGAGACGTCCGCAGCATCCATCGATACCAAATTTGCTTTCGGCCGAGGATATATTTAATAATACGGTCAATTTAATCACAGATATTAATGTGTTTGTAACAATATCAAGAAAAGAGAAAATTATATTTCTGCAATCTATCTTTATAACTTGACTAGGCTAATTAATTAGCTAGACAGCTTTGTTAAACGCTAATGGGAACTTATACCAGTTTTGGTTGCGTTGTGATGGAGTTTCGAATATATGTTTGCTTCTGGCAATTATCCCGACATTTTATAATCGAATTGGATTTTTCGAGCAAAGCCACCAATGCTATTAATACACAATAATGCAAATTGTATCGCTCTCGTAATTTATCATCTATAAAGAAAATTAATTTTTATGTTCGACAAATATTTTTGCGGCTATTTATTCCGAGACAGCATTTCCCTCTCTCTCTCCGGGAAGAGAAACGAACGAGAGCAAAGGGAGGAGGAATAGAGGAGGATGATCGGGAGGATCGCGCGGCAAGAGACGATATACGCGCGATTGGCGCGCGCACACACACACACACACACACACATATATTACATATGTACATCCGGAAGAACTCGAAGAGTTCGTTTTCTCGAGCTCCGCGCCGCGTGTCCGCCGTTTTAATTAATCGGACCCGAGATTTCGTTATTACCACCGATTAGTTCACGTGCCAGTGCGCATATTTTTTCGAACGTGAAACGCGAGCGCAGACTAAAACATCGACGGTCCGGTAGCCGATGACGGACAAAACGCACGTCACGGCACCCCTTGCGCAACGCTGCGCCAGCCCGCGTCTCATCCCCTCGGTGGCCCCTTCCCCCTGCCGCCACCCCCCTTCCCACCCCCTCGCTCCGAATAGCCGTCATCCTTTCGCGCGCGATGCAACGCCGGTGCATCGGTGTCCTGTATGACGCTACACTTCACGCAACAGTAATTTCATCGTTATTTTTATAAATTGGGCGCTCGAGGTTAACGCTCCAGGTAGCTTGCTCGCCAGATTACAGCTTTTTGTAATATTAAAGTTCAACGGTGCCGGTCGGCGCGCCCGGCTGCTGTATCGTGTACATTTTTCGCATTGTCGTCTCACATCCGTTGACGTTTGTACAAACGACGCGCGACAGCGGAACTGCAAGCGACGAGACGATCGGGATGGATACCTTTCGTCAAACGAGCGCGGAATAAACTATCCTCGGTCGTTGATCTCCGCCGCTCGTCTCCTCGCGCGAATTTTCGACGCCCGCATCTCTCACCTGAATAAGAACGAGAGAAATTTACTTTGCGTTTTCACAATATATATATACGACGAGTCTTGTTTCAGCATCGCGGGGATTGCCAAGTTTCCGATAACGAGCGATTTTAACAACCTATTGCAGTTGTTCGTATCACGCTAGAAACGATATTCATCGATATTCAAATTGAAATCTCCCATTGAAAAATATTATTTGTTACGAGACGAAATTATATTGCATCATCAAATAATCATATATTGGAGAAAAACAGTCTTGTCTGATGCGTTATTACTGTTCCTAATTTACATTACTTATATATATATCAATGGCTGCATTCGGGAGAAAAAGCAGCTTTCCAACTGTTGGAAAATTCCTGAATCTGATCTGATGTATGCTCTTAGATTCAACTAGAACAAAGAGTATACAGCAATCAGATGGTATATGTTAAATTCGAAGAGTTTGCTGACCTCGCGCTAGAGCAAACGACATGTGTGTGAATGTGAGTGAGCGATGAAGGTAAGTAGGTTTTTATTAAAGCGAGGGAACGATGAGAGAGACGCCGAAAAGAGACCGGGAGAACGTGAAGGCGAACGGAGAGAAAAGCTCTACGCGGAAGTGACGAGGGTAGGTCGAAGCGGGGCGCTCTCAGGGGTGTCTAAAGTGGGTGGCTTGGTGACAGGGTGGGTGGGTTAGACCGGGCGGACACGTGACCGCTCGTGCCGGGAGGGCGACGTGTAAAAAGAACGGAGCGATCGGCGCGAGAACGCATTATCGTATTCGACGCGTGTGCCAAGACGAGCGAGCCACCCTTGCTCGACTGACTCGCGGCTCATCCGGCCGACGATCATCGCCGTGTAATTCGATTCGATATCGAGACTCCGAGTTATGATTCCGTAGGAATAATATACGAGCAGGTCTTACTGTGATTCGACACGTGCCAACATCAACGTCCCAATTATAATGCGCGATTTGATACACTCTGTCCCGAAATTGGCGATGGACGATGACGACTCAATCCGCTGAGATTTTCCTATCCCGTTCCGGATCATGATATTATAGCGCAGCTTATAGCTCGCAAGTTGTGTGATGAGTGTGCCTAGATGATAGTCGCATATGTCCCTTCTTGCGGAAAGATGATGCGGAAACTATTTTTTTTTTATACAAGACGTAGACCTCGTTACTACAAAACACTGAAATGCCTCGGGAGTGGAAATATAATATCCAAAGTTGTTTATTCCCCTTAAGTTTGAATTTGACTTGAAATCGAGGTCTTTATACACACCGAACGCGAAACGATTGTCGCGTCGTTCTTTCAAGCAGAGTATATTTAATAGATTCTATTAAGGAAGATCCTTCTCCCGCGCGATGCTGGATTTAATGGGACATTAGACTCGGTTGGATCGTTACGAAGTTGCCGCGAAGTTGTTCCCCCCGTGTGTATTACTTCTTCTGGATATATTATAAACGCTGATAAGCGCGCGTCGACGCCCACGTGAATGGAGGGTGGTTACGTGGCGTGGTTATTAAAATGCGACGAGGAGGAAAAAAAAGAACCTGATCGACACGACGGGCAACGAGGCGCGTGTCGAGCCGGGTGGCGGCCGATTCTCACCCCGTTGAAGCGTCACGAACCCCTAAACGGTTAAACGGCGTTACGCACGCCGCACGTTGCTTGCTTGCTTGCTTGCTCGCTCGCTCGCTCGCTCGTGGGACACCGTGCAAACTCATCGATCGTACTACGCTATGATTTGCATTCAGTAATGACCAGGAGGCTAGTCGCCGCGTCCATCGCCGATGACGACACTGCTAGAGTAGACCGATCGATGTCGTCACGCACGTCGACTAGCTCAGGATTAACTCGCGGAAAATCGGAACTAAACGAACATCCGGCGAATCCATAAATTGCATTTGATTCTTTGGGAGGAGTTTATAACTCGCATGTATATGTGTAAATTAGAAAAATGTATAATATAATAGTTTAGGCTATTAAAATTGAGTTACTTGTTGAGAAGAGAATTCAGATATATGTTGTATATACTAGGCGAACGCAAAGTTGAGGTTGATTAACGTACAGCTGCCGCTTATTAAGAGAGTGTAATTTGATTTCGCGCTCACAGCGTATCAATTTTTATACGTACAGCGGTTTGAAACAATGAATGAATGGTATTCACGGCGGTGTCTCGTCTTATTAGCATTCCATTGGTTTCTAAAGGACGCTGTTCGCCCTGTTGCGACTTGCTTCGCGATTTATAAGAAGAAAGAGGAGGAAAAAAAGATGGACGAGAGTGAAGAGCGTCGTGGAAACAAAGAGGGAAAGGAAGGCGAGGTGGACAGAGAGGCAGCGGGTCCGCGTAATATAATTCAGTAAGTTTATGACTGGCCCGGAGGGAACGATGGCGGTTTGCATATAACCAGGGGTAAGTTCGCTCGCGGGGGTAAAGGAGCGATGAGGAAAGCGAGAGAGGGAGGGAGACCGCGAAAAGAGACGGAGGGAGAGAGGTCGGTTGGTTGGCCGTATTTCTTGTCTGGTGAGCTTTACGGTGCCGGGCTCTGCGTTATGACCGCCGAATGGATTATCATTTCTCTCTCTCTCTCTCTCTCTCTCTCTGTCACTCTTCCTCTCCGCCATTCCCCTTCTTGTCTCCGGTATATCCCTCCGGTCGCCCCTCTGTATCCTGCAAGAAAGCTTACCCCGGCCGAGAGTCCTTTTCTCCTGCAAAGACATGCAAAGTAGAACGGTGGAATGTTCAACGTGCGAGAAGAAGAGAGAGAGAGAATAACGGGACGTATAAACAAGAGTAAGGGAGAAAGAAAAGCTCGAGAAAATTCTCCTCTTTCCGAAGCTTCTTCCCGGGAACGTTGTTACCAACACGGTCTCCCGACTCTTCCTGTCGTATATGAAACTGGAAGATAGGTGGATGGTCGCGCGGCGGGGCGAACGACTGGCGGAAAGGAAAAACGAGAGAAAAAAAAAAAGGAAGAGCGGCAGCGGGAGAAAAGGGAACACCGATATATACGACGGCGAAAGGGGTCAGGGGGCTGGTCTTCGGGCGCATATACACGACAGGTACATCGATGTACGTACGCACGTACATATACATACATATAGTCGTGGATGCGCGGGATCACGCGTGTGCACGCGCATACGTGCGCGCGTCGTACGTGAGGGGTTTCTACCACCCGCGCACGGCGGGATCTCTCGTCTTATGTTGCACAACATTGGCCGCCATCATTGGAGCAAGCCGGGTGGAATTAATTTGAATGTTTTTTGAGCGGCACGGCCCGGGGGCCTTCGTCTCGCAAGAAGCGCCGTCGACCATCTCTCCGAACCTCGCCGCAGCACCCACGGCTCGTAAATATACACCGATATTGCGTCCGTGCTATCCAAGAATACCGCAATTTATCTTTCCCGATCCGCGGGAATCTCGTTTTATTGGCCGACGACGCGCGAGTGTCCCTGGCTGCGCGCACGATCGCTTGATGGAATTCCAGCTGATGGAACAGCGTCGTACTTGGCTAAACTTGGCTTCCTCCTTCGAATCATTCGATAGGATAGGAAGCTGTTCGCGAATTATGATTTTATTCAGTCGCGATCGCGGACTCTAATTCTCAGTTATTATTACTCCTTTTTTCGTTTACAAGTATATGTATAGACTATATTAAATTTATAGGAGGTGAAATAATATGTGTAACGTGGAAAACATATTTAAAATCGCCAAGGTAATAATAAGTAATATAGTTGATCTATTCATTATATTCTATATAATTTAATTATGTCATTCGGAGTCATTAATGTCAGACTAAACTATATTTCTACTACTGAATAAGATTCAAGGTTCGAAGATTCGAGGGATCGACGACGTATGTGTGTACTTTAAATTATACAATTTCTAATTTTTTAAATAATTATAAACTCGCATAACAAATGGTTCCGAGTTACTAACTGTTACTAATACAATTCTAAAAGCCATAAAATACAATGAGGTATAATTTCTTACGACACTTGACAAATGTGTTTCTTAGAACGCGGTCGAGCCATTCTGCTAACGATACGGTAATAAAGGAATCTATCGAATGGCAACATTGAATGGCGACACTTCGATATACCTCGATTCACCTCGAACGAACACCGTGCACCATTCGCGAGTTTATCTCCTCTCTTTCTCCATCTCTCGTTCTCTCGTCCCGGGCTGTCGTGGTTTCGCGCGCGGCCACCACCGGCGTCACCACCCCAGGGTGAGCACACACGGCTATACGGGTTTATGTACCAGAAGTGATGGGTACATTTGTTCGTTATTTCGTCGTGTTTTTGTTTTTACCGGGACTTTATTTACGACCGGATAGCAGAGCCACAAATATGCGACGAGATCGGCTGATGCGTTTTGTTCGCCGGTGCACGTATGTACATTTGCACCTACGTCTGTCCGTCCGTTTGTCTGTACGTTTGCCGGACCCGTTCGTTCGTTCGTTCGTTCGTTCGTACATTCGTTCGTTCAGTAGCATCATTTCGTGGCGCTTTTATATCTACTATAATTTGCGGGGGTCGTTGTCATCCGCTACACTACCATTTTGCCGTGTGCGTCGAGTTACGCGAACCGCGAGTAATGATAATGAACTTCGAACTGGCCGATGGTTCATTTGTATTTTTCTTTTTTCTTTTTGCACCTAGAGCATTTTCTCTTATTGATATTTTTAGCTAAGAAAAAAAAAACAAATACAATACTATTAAATCCGGGTAATATTTATTAGTAATTTTTAATATATATATATAGACGTGAAACCGTGGTCGCTCTTCCATTAAGAGTACGAGCGATCAATAAAAATAATTCAATTTATAAGTAATATTAATAATTGTACGTAAAAGATATTTATATTGCTTATTTACTTTTGAAGAAACTTCATCTTTAGATTAAAAAATTGTTTTACTGATTTAGTTGAAGTAGCAACTGTGGACTTGCGCACAAAGATGATAAAAGAATAATGCGATTCTTAAGTAAAATTCATTATCAGATTTGTCGTAAATTTGAAAAACCAAGCCGCCTTTCTCGCAGCGTGTCTGCCACTCTCACGCACGAGTGCGCAAGAAAGAACGCCAATTTTTTGCTCTCGAAACTTTCAGGAACGTAGCCGTCGCGTGGCGAGGCCAGGGTGGTTTCGCATAATAAATCTAGGAGATATTTGTTAGGGTGGGTAGGAAGCATTTGTCTATGTTAAGGGGGTGGAAAGGGCGCCGACAACACGGGCGCCTCCATCTATCAGCGACTCCAGCAAACACATCAATCCACGACTCACGCCACGATGGACAATTTTAAGGGTGAGATAAAAATAAATGTCGATCAGTCGAACCCCGATCGCCTTTCCGAAATGCCGGCCATTTTTCAAATTATTCTAGCGATCCACGGAAATATAGGTGAAGATCGATGTATTATAACTTCGCGTTCCAAAGAAGAGACTCGATGTATAATAAATGGAAACAGTGAAAATTCTTAATATATTAGTAGTCAAATCTTTTTGTACACGTCTTTATTGTCTTGGTTTATTTTATTTCTCTCAATCTCCTTGTACAATTATTGCGACGAAAGGAATATTTACTTTTGTAATTGTTGATAATGGACACGAGCGAAATTACGCGAAAATGAAAATTAACTCTTGGAGAATCGACATTACGTAGAAATAGCATTAAATAATACCATTTGGAACATGGCAGAGTCAGAGTCTGGTTTAGGCCGCTGGTCGTTTTGACCGCGAAACCATGGACAATAGGCAATTTCGCATTTCAGGGGACGGTGTAGATAGTCACTATGATCAGCATGTAATTAGGCGGCGGTACGTGGGTAGACACGTGCGGACAATTCATCAAGGGGCTTTTCCCCTCAGCGCTGTTCGACCTACACTATGCCATTTACGGGTGTTACAAGCACGCGGCATTTTGCGTACGTTACCCAATATTAATGCCACGATTTCACAATTGGCAACGTATTAGTTACACTCTACTGCACCTACAAGCGGCGACAAAAGTACAATAGTATCGAATAATGGAAAAGAAGAAAAACTTTTGATACGCAAACTTTAACATACGTATAAATCTAGCGTAACGTGCAAAGTTCGAAATACTTATAGCGAGAAATAAAAACTATATTAGGCTACGATTAAAGAAATAAAAGACTAAATCTATTTCGATATATTTCTGTCATTTGATTCATTTGATTCTCTACACAATTTCTAATCAAAATGTTTCAAATAAAAGCTTAGTTGCATTTGGTATTTATATTATATATCACAAAAAGACGTTCCATATGTAATTAAAATTCATCGTTTGACATTTGCAATTTTTCAAAATTTTATGCGTTTCAGGAATTTAAAATTGTTGGCGTTTTTTACAGTGATTTCTTCTATTAGATTCTTTCAAATGTAATATACAGCAAGTACGTGGTACACGTATGCTTCCAACTATGTAGAAAATCGCTCTCTTGTCTGCCTGCGGGGGTTGCTATAGAGATGTATAGATATCCAACATAGGGGTTAAAAAAGGCGTTGAAAAAGACAGCGGACAAAGAATCGAAAGAGGAAGTTAGTTTATCAGAAAAACGATGAAAATATTGTTTTTTTCCATCGAAACACATAATGCGATCTAATTCCGAAACAATTGTAATAGATATGATATTATAAAGATAGAATTCCACAAAGTCGATTATTATTAACCCTGTTATTACGAGAAATTGAAATAAAGTATTGTCCATTCTCATGCCACAAAATAGACATAAACAGAATAAACACAGTATTATTAGTTCTGGCCTTTAGACGACAAGTTGTTTAATGGAGATAAAAGATAAACCCTGTACATCTACTTTACCTCACATTTCTGAAACCATCCCTTCGGCTCGCTCACGCAGAGACAGGACACCCGCTGCCACTTATCGATAGCCTCGTTACGACGGCTTCGTTGGCAACAAGTCATTAGACAAACTCAGCCCAGCTTCGCTCGCTCTCTTTTAAGCCCCTGTCGTTACTTTCTCTTCTTTCTCGTCGTTAACCGTCGAAGCTTGCCGACTCGTCGTCCCTTCTGTGTTCACATCGTTGCCTCTTATGCGTGCTAACTCCTTCGCACTGGAGATATTAAAATGCCACAAGTGCTCGCGGAATGCCAACTTGCCCTTGAGAAAACAGTTTACAACTCACTAGATCTGCGCTTATTTTCTCAGAGTTAGAAATATATCACTGAAGCAAATAATATTACAATAATACGCTATTAATATATACTAAGAATTTTCATTGTTTCCGTTTATTCTTGGAAATTTGTTTATAGACTTGAAAAAATTACGCAATTTACAAATACATAATGCTAATAGAATTTTGGAGTTGACAGTACCGATATACTCTGTGAAATAATCGTGCAGACACATTGTGTTAAATTATATATCGTTAAATAATACTCTCTTAGTGCTGCATCGATGTAAAGTTGCTACCGTCTAAGAAGATTTTGAAGCTGCGTGCTTCCCACAGGGCTTTTCCTGCGGACTACTCGTTCTCTTTTCCCTCCGACGGCGCACCCGTCTCATGGAAAACCAAAATAACTCAATTAAAGAATTTCCATGAATTTAAGAAATACCCGCGGGAATACATATTTATGATTCGATCGTGTTCCCGTGCAGGAAATTTGAATTGAGCGGAGAGGAGAGCTCGCTTTCCAGCTTTATCCCGTGAAGTAACTGTCGACTTTTATTGGCACGCGACGACGACAATGATAAAACTTGGCGAATTTCTCTTTTTTTTTTTTTTTTTTAGGTAATTGAATTATATTCGACAAATCGAAGATTTGAGAGGAATGTTACGCCACGTAAATGGCTTCGTAACAGGTACGCGAGATTTCCGCGCGACTGCCGTTTTCGAAAGTTTTGCGGTTTAAGAACTGTGTGCAGAACCAAAATACACACGAAGAACCAATATCAATTCGGTCATTCGACGCGTTTTCAAAATTGCAATCTGTCATTATTACAGTAACGATAATATCGCAGCACAAACGGCTTGTAAATAAGGAGAACGTTGCTTCCTTCAAAATAGTTAACAAAAAAACCGTCTCTCTTAAAATGTTTAAACTTTAATTCGCGTGCTGCTGTTTGTCGACATTTATAATAAGAAGATTTCTGCAACGGTCAAAAGTACATGCGATTAATTACTCTACTCTGCATGTCATCGCAAAAAAATATGAGCGGCGCCTTAGGAACGACGACGTTGAAGTTGCGAAAGGGATATGATGCTCGCGCTTACCGTCCTCCTTTTCTCTTAAAAGGTTTCAACCCCATCTCTCTCTCTCTCTCTCTTTCTCTCTGGTCTTACCCTTGCTTCCTTTTGCCCGTTCACACCGGCTTAGAGTCGGAACGGATATGAAGTACCTAGACGGTATGCGAGTAGAGAGAAAGAGAGAGAGAGAAAAGAAGGAGCCAAGGGTGAAGAGATAAAAAAGAAAGAAACCGCGTCGCGCGGGACGAAGACTCCGAGGAAAGGGGATGCGAATAAAGGAACGGGGACGAGGACACGAGGAGAGAAGATTCTCCGTGCGGGGTGGCGACGGTTGGATTTCATTTCGTCTTGTCGCTTTGATGTCCCTGATGCGTGCCGCTAGCCCGCTTCTGCCTTTTTAACAAACTCATCTCCTCGGCGACCCTTAATCTCCGCCCTTCGGCCTGTTCCTGTACCTATCTTTATTTCTCTGCCCCTCCACTGCGCTCGTCTATTTAACCGCGCGCAGACGAGAGCGCGCGCGTGTGTGTGTGTGTGTGTGCGTGTGTGTGCGTGCGCGCGCACGAATGGTAAGTATAACGGTGACGTTATAAGAACTCCTCTTCGAATTGTCATAGAAATATCCGAAAATGGCGGCCGTTATTCGCCATTTCTATAAACGCGAACCACGAGAAAAATGGTCACTATCTTCCGCGTAATTCGCAATATCTTATCGGCACTTAGCTCTATTCGCGAGGTTATTCCTCTGTCATGAGCAATGTAAATGCGTTATTCGCAAAACGGATAAAAGTTTCGACGGATTTTCTTGCTCTCGTCCGTAAGTAGGTTCATACGATAATAATTTCTGGTAACTCTACGCAAAAGACATTTGAGAACTGGAACTTGCTTTCACGAGATGTCATTAAGGAGAAAAGTACGTCGGTGCAAAGTTCGAGTATAAGATACTCGAAAACTGGACGGCTAACATAATATCATGGAAAATATTGCGAGCGTAATGTAAACATTTTCTTCGCTTAGTATAAATTACAAATGCTTGAAATATTAGATGCTACTGTAAACTTATTTTCAAACAACACAAAATTAGCGTATACAATCTGTTTTCTCTCGACCGACTCTGTTCATCAATCGTTCAAAGGACCGTCATTACGAGACTTTATTATTTCGTAATGATCAACATCCCTCCGGCTGCTGGATCGTCGTTCGTGGAAAGGGGTCGCATCCATCCGCGTTTCGAGCTCATGAAAATAAAGTGGCTTCCCCTCGCCTAGGAAATCCCCCGACGTCGATGATCCCGCCGTAAATCGTCGCGGTTCGTCGACGACCATTACAAAAGAAACGAACGACGAAGTTACATATTTTAGTACGACGCGATTATGTCGGAACGACATCGTCCGTGGACATAAGTCATATCGTGGGAGGAGAGAAAGTGTTGTAAAAAGGGGTGAACGGAGGGTGCGACGTGGGGCAGGAATGCGAGATGACGATTATTTTTTGTTTTATCCTTTTTGTGATTTCTATTTTTTCAATATTAAATACGCAAATAAATTCCAGAATTTGTATTATAAACGAACTCATAGAGACGACTGATATTTTTTAATAAAGGTAATGAATTGATCATCTTCTTTAAGAATATGATGATTTATTTTGTGCGCTGGACATTTTTCAAGATTATTATTAGTTGAGATATTTTTATAATAATTTATATTATAATTATTCAAAAGGAGAACAAAGGGGTGCAAATGCCAGAATTTGTATTACGAACGAACTCATAGAGACGACTGATATTTTTTAATAAAGGTAATGAATTGATCACCTTCTTTAAGAATATGATGATTGATTTTGTGCGCTAGACATTTTTTAAGATTATTATTAGTTGAGATATTTTTATAATAATTTATATTATAATTATTCAAAAGGAGAACAAAGGGGTGCAAATGCCAGAATTTGTATTACAAGCGAACTCATAGAGACGACTGATATTTTTTAATAAAGGTAATTAATTGATCACCTTCTTTAAGAATATGATGATTGATTTTGTGCGCTAGACATTTTTCAAGATTATTATTAGTTGAGATATTTTTATAATAATTTATATTATAATTATTCAAAAGGAGAACAAAGGGGTGCAAATGCCAGAATTTGTATTACAAGCGAACTCATAGAGACGACTGATATTTTTTAATAAAGGTAATGAATTGATCACCTTCTTTAAGAATATGATGATTGATTTTGTGCGCTAGACATTTTTCAAGATTATTATTAGTTGAGATATTTTTATAATAATTTATATTATAATTATTCAAAAGGAGAACAAAGGGGTAGCAAATGCCAGAATTTGTATTACGAACGAACTCATAGAGACGACTGATATTTTTTAATAAAGGTAATGAATTGATCACCTTCTTTAAGAATATGATGATTGATTTTGTGCGCTAGACATTTTTTAAGATTATTATTAGTTGAGATATTTTTATAATAATTTATATTATAATTATTCAAAAGGAGAACAAAGGGGTGCAAATGCCAGAATTTGTATTACGAACAAACTCATAGAGACGACTGATATTTTTTAATAAAGGTAACGAATTGATCACCTTTAAGAATATGATGATTGGATTTTGTGTGCTGGAAATTTTTTAAGATTAATATTACTTGAGCTATTTTTATAATAATTTATACTATAATTATTCAAAAGGAGACCAAAGGGGTGCAAACGCCTCCTCTTGCCCCTCTCTGACTGCGCGTATCAAGGGATGCGAGAGAAGAGAGCGGGCGCTTTTCGGTTCGATCCTGTGGGAGCAGCCGCGTGTTGCTCGTACTATCAGCGCTTTATTAGCATTGAGGTGAGACCGTTTTCTACGACCATCGATACGAACCTAGGGGTGCTGGACCAACCAAGGGGTTGGCGTAGGCGAGCCCAAGGGGTGGTCGTGAAGGCGAAAAGGGGGTTTCAGTTTAGCGTGGATGATGCGTGGATAGCCGCTTCTGCACGCAACGGGGGGCCTTGTTAGAACGAGGTACGATGGCACGCGCTTCCCCAGGGTCTTTTTCACGTCCTCCGACAATGGTTATGGCCTCACGGTCGTTACCACGTTACAGCCATCCTCTGATTCGATGTTTCGTAACGCCGACCGCGCCGGAAATGGCCGTCCTTATTCTCTCGCTCCAAGTGATTATCCGTACACATCGAGAGATATTATTTTCTAACGGGTTAAAAAAATCACCTCTTTATATGCGCGAACGTTTTATGTACTTTAATAAAAGCTAATGTTCCGTTTAATAAAACCGAGAAACCTACGCGTTGGTTTTTCATATACGTTCTTTTGTAACGAGCTTCTTAAAATTACGATAATCCTTTCTACACAGGGACCAACATAACGACTTGCTGATTTGTGCTCTCTGCAAATCTTTTCAGCTTCTTCCATGTACTCGCGTTCGTAATCGCGGAATAACGTCTGTTTTACAGCGTTAAATTCGAGTCCGCATGTGGAATAGCGATCGGTATCAAACGAGGAACGAGATATAGGCATCTGCATGCTCTCTAAATCAAAAAATCCAATTCCCTCGAAAACACAGGTCCGACAATACTGGCGAGCAGGCGGGTATCCGGTATTTCGCGGAGCTCCCATGGACCGGCATCAATCCGCGTTATATGTGCTCGTAACGTGTCTACCTAGTGTTCGACGGCGCACATACACTCGATAACCCAAATAACGAGTTTCCAGGAAACAGAGGGCAAACAAAGAATTGCCTTATTCCAGAATACACAAAATGTACCGTGTCAATTTAAGGAGATCCGTGTAATGGAAACGCTCTCAACTTCATTTCGCAATAAATGCAAGACCGCACGTTGTTGTAAATAATATTGTCGTTATAATTGCAAATAAATAAACGATGAATAAAATGATGAAATCTAGTTATACAAATTGGATCGTTGTTCATTTATTTTAAGCAGAAAATGGAATTAATATCAACTCGTGAAAGAAGTACAGGCTAATGAACGCGGTTCTTTTTGTTTGACAAAGTTCCGGTATATTTAGAAATTTTGTTTAGAAACTGTTACATATATATATATATATATATATATATCCTTCCAATCTTGCGCGCGTACACCCACAGATGCATACATGTTAGCTGTGAATTCGTATGTATCCACATAGCTGCGAGATCCATGGAGCCGAGATATCGGCATCTGGTCCATCCGTTCGTCTCGCATGGATCTCCGGATCTACACCTCTCTCCGACGAGAGCACGGGGTAGAGAGATCTATCGGTGGGGATCGGGAGAGAGGATTGCGCGCGAGGAAATGCGAGGGCGGCAGTGGATTCAGTCCGTACGCAGGCAGGCACAGTAGCTGTTCGTGGCTCGGTACTCTGCCTGTTAGGCCGTTTGGCTGCCTTGCTGCCTGACTGGCGGGATGGTTGGCTATCGAGCGACGCCGATGCAATTCCAATTCCTGGCTGTCAGCGGCAGAGCTGCGGGAGACGCGTCCATTCGTGATCAGCCTCCCGTGAAATCCCGTGCCTCCCTCCCACGGCTCACCCCGAAACGAAACCCAGTCTCTCGCTCGCTCTCTCTCTCTCTCTCTCTCTCTCTCTCTCTCTCTCTTTTACCGCCGTTCACCCCTGCTCTCTTCTTCTCCTACGTGTATCTTCTTCTCGTTCTGATCCTCGTCAACTGCCTCCGACCCTCCCATCCACGTTTTCCGTCGAACATCGAATCCCGTTTCGTCCTCCCTCTTACTCTCTTCGCAGCCGTTTCTACTGCGTTAATGCGTCAAATGCGTAGCCCTCTCGCGACTTTGATTTCGCCGATTCTCAAAAGTTCCAGAGATGTATCTGCGATGAACTTTGCTTCCCCAAATTAGGCCGCAAAGTTGCTGAATTCATATAACAAGCTTAGCAAACTTATAATCTATATCAAAATTACTTTATATTAATTAAGAAAAATAAGGAAAATTTGGCCCACAATATTTTCCTTTAATCGATTTAAGGGATTTAATTACAGTAATAATATTTTCTCATTATTTTCCTACATTTGTACATATCTAATATTATTTTATAAGACTATGTATCATATGATTTTACATGACGAAAGCTGAAACGATGGTGAAAGACCAGTCAATTTATCAGCATACGTTAAAATTTATCGTCATGCAGCGATGCAATACTATCGAGAGGGATCGATGGATCGACAGATTGGATCCACCAGAAGAAAGATAAATGTACATATTCCACACAACGTATATATATATATATATGTATACATTATGTAATACCGTATAGGTACGCCTTTTTCATCGACGTCACTAGATTGTACATACATCTATGTGCGACGGTGTATCTCGTATAGCCGCTGGATTCTTCTCGTAAAAGCGTGTGTAGGAGCTTGGTCTGCGAAGAAAAGTAAGACAAGAAATACAGCGAGGACAGAAGAGAGTCCAGAGGGTAGCGGGAGGGAATAGAAGGGCGGAAGATGGAAAACGGAGAAAGAGAGAAGCCCCTAACACACAACACAATCCGGCGGCTTCGTCTGCTTCGATGGATTTTAAAAGATCCCCGAGATTATTACTTTTTCCTTTTCTTTCATTTTCATTCTTCTATTATTATTTCAGAGGAGCGGATGGGTGCGCGCGCTCGCGCCCGCGCATACAGTGTGCGTTTATCACATGTGTACATGTACCGAGTATACGTGTATACGTGCCTGTATACGTATTCACTCGTCCCAGGTTGAGCTAGGCTTGGGTTGGGTTGGATGCGTGGAAACCATGGACGACTTTGGGTAGGCTCGTTGGTTTCCCGCCGCGACTATCGGCGCGTATTGAAGCTCATCGTCACGGAAGTAACGTCGGGACAACGGCAGTGGCCTGAACGGGAGTGACGACAGAGAGAAAGAGAGCCGAGCGATAAAAAGAGATGAGGGATAGAGTGATAACCGCGAGAGAAAGCGAGATGCGCCGAATGGTCAGAGAGAGGAATGGTTTTAAAGTGAGAGAGACCGCAACCAAATGTTGTGCCGCTCTCTGCCATCAACGTTCTCCGCGTTCGCGTGTCTTTACTTCTGTCTTTTATGTCGTCTTTTCCACCTTCGCGTCGACGCAAGGGAACGCAGGTATAGGGTTTACGATAATATGTAAAAGTCGACATCAATGGGTAATAGACCAGAGAGAAATGGCTCGCGCTCTAACTCCAAGAGTTAAAAGCGCGTTTGTTAGAGAGTTTATCGCGTGGCGCGATAATTAATTGGCATGTAATTGTGTGTGTCTGGAAGTGCTAACTGCGAATATGCGAATTTCAAGTATGATCGCGTGTATGACTTTCATTTACCATTTTATGTTAAACATCGCGAAAAATATCGATTGTGCGTATCCGTTGAACGTGCGCTTCCATCCCTTTTATTAAGAAAGGTGTATAATAGGTATAATAAAACGGAAGATCTTCTCTCTCTCCGGTTATACGACGAAAGGGCACCGCTCGATGAACCCTACCCAATCTTATACTCGCGTCACGATCTTCGTGTTACAATATAGGCCGCAGACCACAAAAGCAAAAGCCGAATACTATTATTAACTCCGACCGATTTCTTACAATGATGGATTTAGTAAGGGTTGTCCCATTACGTACAGTTCATCTCACTTGAGGTGCAGGTAAGTACAGGTGTGGATATCGGGAAGTTAAATCCGCCGGTGAGGTAAGAAGGGGACGCTTCATTCTGTATCAATCGAGACACCTTTGTTACTAGCACGTAAATAGTAAGTAGGTGGATCAATACTGCCAACACGCGGCGCGTCTTTTATTATCGCCGATAGCATTATGGTATTTACCCCGCATTTACCGGAGGTACAGTTAAAATTATTGCACTATATTTAACGCTATATTGCAATGTAACGCGTCATAATCGCTGGTTTTGCTACTAATAGTTGTATGAATGAGTCGGTTACCGTGCGGCACCGGAAGCACGCGTTAGTGCTCAGAAAAAGCAGCACGTGTCGAAGTCTTTATATAAAATATCGCTGCGTCAACGTATTGTTCGCTTATTAACTTCCCTCTTTATTTTATTGATTTTATTTGCTTTATTTTAATCTTTACGAGTAATTAATTTAAGATAATTTTTTTTTTTTCAAAACGAGAGAGAAACCTTATTGATCATTAAAATATAAAACCAATTTAATTTTCTATTTCGCAAATGTGAAAAATGAAGAAGAGCTAATTCACGCCCAAGTCGATTTCAAATAAATTCAGAATGGTGGTGTTGAACCGCGGAGCAGCGTTTCGTAACGATTTCACGATATGACCGAAATAAACTCTGAAAAGCCACGGTTTATATCCGCGCGACCAGCCTTTCTATAAACCGAATCTCTTCTCGTTCCTTGTTCCCCGTAAAGTCTTTCGAACGGTATTGTTGGTCGGTGACACTTTATGCCCGAAGTCTCAGGAGAGAGACGGATTGCCCGCGAGCGATTCTCGATGCACATCCATTCCGCGTTTACGTCATGTGTGTGGCGTAGCAACCCGCAAAATCGATGGATATCCTACGGCGAGGATTCAATCGAGTTTTGATAGTAGCGATTTAAACGGAATGTCTGTCTAGAAGTTGTTAGACTTTAAGAAGTAACAATGTAGATGGAATTGAGCACGCGACCGACTAAGCTTGAATAGAATATAATTGTGAAGAAATATATAATATATCACAAAATATATATAAATGATTGTATATTATATTATATTAAAACCTTCTGATTTTTTAATAATCGAGAAAATATGATTAATTTTTTTCTAATAGATTATTATCGCTTAGTACATTCAATATTCCATTTATTCTCCAATTGTTAAATTCCGGAATGACAACGACAATGATCGCACGCAGGTGTCAGATCCATACGCAGGCAATCTCCGAAATGTTCGTCACAAACTATCATTGAATCTCGTATTATCTGACATTTGCATTAAATTTCCAGCTGACGTGCGTACTCTTCTATATGACATTCGAAGGCTTCCGATGAAAGATATGTAACGGGTCCAAGAAGCAAAATGGCATACCCGTTCGCACCATTCTCCGTCATCGCCAGTCCTCTCTTGTATATTCACGCATACACACATACGCGATCTTTAAGGGAGGGAGGTCAAGCAGGACCTCCGCCGCTCTGGCCGAGGTCTCGGGTGTACGTCCCGCGGAACCTACGATACATCATTTTCGGCTGGGATGATCTTACGGTAGATTTACCATTTGTACAGTTTATGGGCGTCGGTCTGGGCCATAAACTTGGTTGGCAATGACGGCGACCCGCGCTACCGCCGCCGACTAAGTTAGGTAAGCCTGGACGGCGGCTCGTGACGGTGGTAGTTCGAGGGGCAAAATCTCAGGGAAATAGTGCGGGAGGGCAATTCTGCGGATGCGATATTTGTATTCGCGCTTGGTGGAAGCGAAAGTGCCGTCGACATATTGATCGGATTTGTCCAGAGACTATCAATAATAGCTTATACTTGGCCTTGTACGAGGGGGTAGTAATTTAGAAAGCAATGTAATATTTATCAACAATATATTTTATTAACACATTACTATTAATATTGTTATATTACTATTAATGCGAAGAATTTACTTAGCGTTACATAATGTATCTAAATTTAAAGAGTATAAAATATAGCATTTAATTAGAAGGATATTTAACATACGTAATATTGCGTGTATGCATTTTTCGAAAATTATAAATGCAAATATATGTATATTTTATTGTTCTAAATATCACATTAAAGAGAAATCATATAAAAAGCGATTGCTTTTATGTAAACTCGAATTACTCCGCATCGTGTGCGTATCAGAATCACGCCATCGTCGAGTTCGTTACGGGACGCGCAAAATCCTTTTTGTGCCCCGTTGTCCCGTTGCGTTTGACCCGTTTCGAGAGATTCCACAATAGGATGAGTGGCGAGCACGGTATGCGGGATCGAGATATCGTGTGTGTCTACGGTGGTACCTGCCGCCATACAAGCGGCTCCAGGACAAAGCGCCGACACGCAGCGTAGCGGAATCGGCGAATCTCACTCGATCAGAAGCCGAATGGAAATTAAATGCGCAGTCGACCGTTATGCTGATTGATTTGTATTCTGCGAACTGCTGGCATCGCGTGGAAGTGTGCTAAATTGTGGGATTTATGTTCTCTCCTAATTGCGTCGCTCTTCCCTCTCTCGTCTGGCTATATCTCGTTTGTACTACTGGCTCCGCCATCCGCCTCCACATCGAGTTAACATTCTTACTAAATTAATTTGACATTTATGTAGAACTTGTTTTTATGCTGCGTTGTAGAATATATCTCGCCAAGATTATATATTTAGTAAAAATGTTTAATTAAAGTAATTAAAATACGTTTAATAATAGAAATATGTGCGTCTTTGAAAAATTATGTCGAATAAAAATATAATATAATATCTTTGCAATACAAAATCTTTAATTGAAACTTGTGTACATAAAAATATAAACAAATTTTTACATGTTGTCCTATTAAAAAATGTATATTAATCATATCTTGTATGAGTCTTTATGTGTTATATTATAATAAACAATAAACAATAGTAATAATTAATATAATAATGATATTCTTTGCATTATTCTACTAAGTTATGTTTAAAATATATACAAATTTGTCTTTCTTTCTCTCTTTTTCTCAAATAGATAACGAATAGATACAGTATCGACATCTCTTGGACTCATCACGAAGTATATTATTTTATTGATTTATATGTAAAAAATATTTTTTCTAATTGTTTTCAAATTTCAAGTAAATAGTCCTCTTTTATTTAGTTTAACACTAATAAGTAATTTAAATATACAATACATTAATAATATTTTTCTTTGTACATATTGATTTATTTCTACTTTTCTACTCATTTATATATTATTGATTATATTTATGTATATATTAATAAGTGCATATACATTTTATATGTCTTGCAATATATTATCTTATTAAAAATTATTAATTTTCCTTACTTATTAGCAGTTGACAATTTCAATTTACTAACAGTAAGTCAATTACCTACAAACAATATTCGCATACACTTCATAAAAGTTTCTTTTGTATTAAACATATATTATTTATATCATTGATTTATATCATATTAGATATTCAACAGTCGAAAAATTTACATTAAAATGTTGTTTTTTATTTTATTATTTGTTAATAAAAAGAATCTATTGGTAAAATATCAAGATGTGTTTACAGCAATTCTTTCCTAGCTCAGCCATATCTGGATTGTGATTATAACATTGTATGGTAACTTTAAACCAAAATGTTATAACTCTATGGGTACATAGAATATTTGTACCAGCGTTCGAGACGATTAATCTCTCTCACATCGCTCACATAAAATATTGATTCATTATTAAAAAACATTTAACTGTTAGTTGAAAATGTTCTGTTTCATACTCCGACACTAAAAATCTATATTGCGAGTTGTATTAAAGTTTTTTTCCAGCCATAGTGAACATAACAAAATGTCTGCATTTAATATTTTACATATAAAATTTTAATTATTTTTCAATAAAAGATATATAACTTTTTCACTGTGTATTAATTTTATTATTTATAAATATTTCCCATATATAGTTTTTCTATAAAGAAATATGCACATATAAAATTCATGCAATGAAATAATAATCGAAACTAAATATAAACTAAATATAAAATTATAAAATATTTAATCGTAATCAAACATTTATAAATGCGGTTAAACTTGTTCAGTACAGACATATACTCATATATGCATAATGCGACATATTTTTATATAAAAAGCGTACTGAGTAGAGATTGAGGAGGGAAGGTTAGTGAAGTTCGCATACCAATGAGATTATTCAAACTTCTCCTTTTATCCTAATCAGGATGCAGTCCTTGACGCGATGCAACCCCTCGGTCTCGGATATTCCTGGAACTATCGGCTTTACTTCGCTACCAAGGTTGTGGCTAAAGGTGCACATTGACCGACCAGAATGGAGGTGGTGATGCAACAGGGGTTGGCGAAACGAGGATCTTAGTACATCTAAGACGGTGGCTGATACGAGGTGTTACATTCCATCCGAGATTTTCAAATTACCGGATTATGCTGAGAAAATTGCGGGCGCAGCAACTATCTAAGACGCTTAACGTCGTCGGCACCATGGTTTTAAGTGACGATTATCCTAACGCTCCTCGTGTCGCGTCAAGTGGACGACGGAAATGAAGTTCGAGATTTACTGGCTTCTTGCGCCGACAGCGCCTGACGAATGATGCTACGACGTTAATGATCAGTTAGCTCGTTGCATATTCGTTTTTGTTAACATATTGATTAGGTAAATTTGACTATAGCATATATGCCATATATTTGCATTAATATTTTAGAATATTTTTTGTTTTAATATTAGTTTATTTTTTTTAAATATGCATATTTACAAAATATACTTTATTCTTTTTTTTAAAAGCGCACTGTACTATTTTTTGCACATAATAATGTAGAAATTATTCAAAATTTTTAATAGTAGTAAACTTTTAAATAATAATTTTTTCTCTAGTTATAGTAAGATGGAATATTTCAGCTATTTATAGACGAAATTATTTTAAACAAAACAGTACGTTTGTGAATCTAACAATAGAAACATTTTTTACTGTAAGATAATTTAATCCATGATTCAACTAATATATCAGGATAGATATAATTAATCTAAAAGGATATTGTAATTGTGATAGTTTTCTGCTCTATATGTGTTGACTTCTTATTTATACTTATATATAAATTCTAGTAAAAACTTAATGTTTCTTGCCACTTGTAACTTCTGCATAATAGTCATTAAAGTGGAACGTTTGTGCAACAATCGCAAAATGTTAAAATATCACAAAAAAGTTATCTTTTACGTATTTCGAAACTGTTTTACAGTGCAGTATACGCATTCGTGCGTGTACAATGCGTGTTTTTTCATAACAAAACATAAAAAGAAAATACAGTTAAAACAATTTTCTCGTGTTATTATAATTTTAAAAGCATTTATCTCACAATATTATGAATACTTGATCGTGGCAACGACAGATGCATCGCTTTTATTATGTTCGATACGAAACTGTCCAACACGATCGAGTAATAATTATTACTGGAGATCTCACTTGTACCAAGTCATTAATATATAATATCGCCTGGTGATAACGATCCTGAACTAATTGCATCTCCCACATTACATTTCATGTCGTTATGTTAAATATTAGTACGGATCAAAACACAGAAACGCATGCACAAAGTTAAAACCAATGAAACGCAAATGCGTTTTCCCATCATATTCTCGACATTACATATAGTTAAATTTAATCCTTTACACATTCTACATCAAAGTGAATTGAACATCATGGTTTAGCTTAGCTCGCCTTTTTCCAAGAATATTCCATTCGATGAAATAAATTTGGAACCTAGAGTTTGAATTCCATTTTTATATTTTATATTTATTTTTTTACATAAAATTTAGAATTTAATTTAATTTTTATATTTACATATATATCGAACAAAAAGAATATTTCTCACTATCTCTCTCTCTCTCTCTCTCTCTCTCTCTCTTTTTACGAGTCTAATATATTCTAAAAGTTTAAATATACCTCTGGATAAATTTTTGCAGAGTAGCATAAATACACTTATAATGTTTAGAGAGAACAATGTAGCAAAGCCCCATTATGTCAAACAATTCTATCAGCTGTCGTCAGTAAATTGATAAGTACCATGGTGCATTCGCGATCGTTGAAAGCGCGAGATCACTCGTGCGACACGACACAGATAATATCTTTCTGTCCGATCGATAGTTCGGTATTAACGCGATAATCGAAGCGCAATCGATCTGTTACCATCATTTACAGGCGTGACTTTCTTGATGACGAAAAGATGCCTTTACATAAGATGATTGAATGACACAATCGTGATCGATTCTTTCCAATTTCTTAAACGGTGAAACAACGATCGTGGTGCGGACAATCGATCTTAAAATCTTAAAAAATTCTCTTTTTTCGGTGACGTTCACTGCGGAAGATGTTATGAAACTTAGGCGCGAGGTGCAAATCAAATTGCCACTTTAAACGATCAGCCACAATAACAACTTGCGAGATCGATACAAATATATACGCAATTCTATAGTAAGTCTATTGTATCCGTCTGAAGAATTTTATCTAGATTGAGAAAGTGGGAGCGATATAAAAGATTCGGCGAGATAGATTGAACAGACAAGGAATCGTCGAGACCGACGAGATTAAAGTAATTCTGCAAGATGTATTGGAAACTGTTTGTGTCATTGCTTCCGCACCTGCTTGTTTGCAACACCTTGGCCAGACCTATCATTTACGAGGCTGTCGAAGACGATGTCGCTGCCGTTGGCTCATTTATCCGCGAGATACGTCAACCGGCGCCATTAAAAGTCGCTACGGAAGTAGAGGATTTAATGAGCGTCGGTAACGCACCGAAATCACGAGACACTAAAAAACACATGAAAAATGCATCTGGTATGTTCTTAGTGAATTATTTTTTACTAAAAAAATATACGATAATGTTATACTTAAAATAATGCTATACTTCTAATGAAAGTTAGAGAATATTAAATAAATAAATAAATAAATAAATTATCGGATACTGGTGTATGTGCAACTATTATAGGAAAATCGATGAGAACAAAAATATTCCATCTAAGAGAAATATATCGTATTATTTTCTTATGGTATGTGCATTGTATTATTCTCTTCTATTTAGTGTATATCCTTCTCTTTTCTTGAAATAAACGGATTAACGTTTATTGTCGAATGTTGAATTTCATGAACACGTTAGATGTCTTGTTAAGCATAACAAGGACGGGCAACAATGCGGTTTTAGGCAAATCAGACGAGGGTGGTTACTACAGAACCTACGGAAGTGATGCGGAGGGTGAGAAGGGTTACTTGAAGGAAACCTACGGTAAAGGTGATCAAGGCTACAAGGCTCTCGACACCTTCCACAAACAAGACGGCGACAAATACGAATTCGAGACGCAAACCAGCTGGGGCAAAGATTTCGCTGACAATAACAGTGAGAAACGTCAAAAACAGAAGAAGAATCACGATCACGAGGGCGCAGGTAAAAAAATTGTTAAATTATAATTATTTAGTTTCCTCTGAGCCGTTCTACTGACATAAGGGTTACACTGGCGTCACTTTTGTTACTGTTACAATTAAAATACTGTCACATCATAAATATATGATGCGATTAATGTTTTATATTTTAACACCTGCCAACCTCGTAGTCAGAAAACTAAAGAGGAGCGCTTCCCACAGTTGCGTAAATGTGATGGATTAGTGAGAATCATCTTAATGTTAATCTTACGACGTTTTATTTTGTTTATTGATGTAACCGCGTTTAAATATGTTTATTAGACTTTTATACGTTAAATATTTAGACTTTTGTGATTTTAATTTGCTTTGTGTACTGCGCTGAAGAAGATCCGAAAAATTGGATCGAAACGTTCGCTTTTTCATTTGTTTTAACTTTCGAGATTATTTTTATAATTTTATATTAATTTAAACTTTATTGTTTCGATCAGTATATATTGATTAAATGTAATAAATTAGTTTTTATAACCGTAATATTACTTCTGCTCTTATTAGCCTTTTATATGTGTAATATTTTATTTGAATTAAAGAGCATTTAATTAGTATATTGTATAATTATATAATTATCAACATATATTAACGTAACAAGACACAGAATAAAAAAAGATGGAAAGTTTTGACGTTATACAATTTATGTTATTTATTTTAGAAACAATATTATAGTATGTATATAGATAAATTATTATTTTTGTTAATATATACGAAAAAATAATTTCTAAAAGTTGCAATATATCTAATAAAACTGACATGTAGAGTCGTAGAAACCCGACTGTCCATAAGTATGGAAACCTAACACTTGTTTGAATTCGAATTTGAAGTGGCTGCTGCGGATAACGCGAAACTGTTCTTCATAAATTGTGTTTAATGCGATATGAAAACTTTTATAGGTACTATGGTCGATACAGACTATATGGGTGGCGAGGGAGATCACAGTGAAGGAGGCGAATATTCGCATTATTCTGAAAGCGACGATGGAGATCACTATAGTGGCCACTACACGGATAAAGAGCCGGAATCTTATAGTCATAGCGAAAATTATTCCTCTGGAGATGGCGATGAGCGATCTTACGAAACACATAGCTCTTATAACTCCAATAGCGATGACGAAGAAGATCATTAATCATTACTAATTATGATGAGAGATATGTACCTATACTAATTTTATTTAAAAAAATTTATTTTAATATTTTACCCAAATTCTAGAGTTTTGTTTGGCGATTCTTAATCCTGCCCTATATAATATCTATTTAAAATTACGTGTGTATGTATATGCACAAATCATTCATTTTCGAAAATGAAAACAATATAATATGTGGACATATATTTTCTTTTATATTACAAACAATTATTGCATTTGCAAATGCATTGTAGATAGTAATATAGAGATATAGTAATAATAATGTTAATGATATATACGGTAGTTTACAATAATAAAAGTTAATGTTTGACTAATAAATTTATCGTACATTATACCTACATGTATGTTAACTTTATTTGATTGTGAATGCTCAAAACGCACATCACGATTATCAAGTTTCAAGCGGTATTTATTTGATGCGATTATTTCTACACAATTGATTTTTAACTTACAATTGTAATTATAAAACAATCTTTAATTAAAAGAAGCAATAGCAACGATTATTTTGCAAAACATCGTATCAAAATAACGTAAATAAGGTAGAGTACTGCTGCCAGGCAAATATATTGAACGCTAGATTAATATTATAACAGTGTTTCCATTATGAAATTTGCCGTTACGCTTTCGCGTTTGGAATCGATCGCGAAAGTACGAGCGTACGTTCAAAATTACCGCCTGGTGAAACTCGTTACATTAGCAATGCCCGTGCATGATCGATTATCAACAGCTAATCCATTCTGGGGTATGTTTCGCGTTGTATGCAAATAGTTCGTTCTCACAGCATGGATGGATGCATATCCGTTCGTCCGTCGAAACGTTAACTCGTTAAATGCTTCATTTTTTCATCGAAAGCGCATCTCGTTTAATCTTGCCAATTACTTAAAAATGCGTAAAAACCAATACGTTCACATTTTGCGCAGAGTCGCTGATTCAATTAGATTCTAAAGAAATGTAATTTCTTTAATGGGGGAGGAAAATATAACGAGAGAGAGAGAGAGAGAGAGAGAGGCGAAAGTTTTCTTTCTTTCGTGGAGAAGAAATAGATTTGATATCAACAATAGTCTAGACACGCCACTTAATTCTTAATAATGTGATTTTTAGGTGGTTATTAGCGAAGCTATATATAGTGTTCAATTTTTAAATAAATTACATCGGATCACCGCAACGTGATATTTATTATACTAACTATATCCTAATTAATTAAATTGCCATTTAACTCATTCGCGTGAGAATGTGCGAGTATAATTTGGTACGTTTGTCGCAAAGCTTATAAATCTAATTTCAGATTTAATATTATTTGAGGGAGTCAAGAATTTACTATCTGTATATCTTTAAATCTCAGCTATATGCTTTGTATTTTGTATGAGTTTGCAACTTGTTTATGTCAGTTTTGCGATTTGTTCGAAAAGCAAATAAGTTTTCAAAGTTCCGCTACAATTATAGATATCCAGATTTAATTGTGCGCTTAATGGCAATGGTTTGGAACCGTGCTAGATTGCAGATACTGCCACTCGGTTGGCATACGATAGATACGACTAATCGCCGACACAGTATGGTTCCAACTGACAGAAGACGATAAAAACGCGAGTGTATGTTAAAAAGTGCTTTTCGTCACGCAAGAATCGTGTCTCGTTGTGTATATATTTTAGCTCTAATAGTTAGCTCTAATACAAAGTGTGTGTAACATTTATGAACCTGCATTTTGTAATTATTTATGACGAACTTTTCCAGGTGGTTACCCATCCTCATAGTGGAAAATCGATCTGTTAATTGTTTGAGATAATTATCATTTTAACGCTATGCGTGACACAGAATTATTGTGTTGCCATCAATTTACATATTCCATCAATTTCAAGAATTTGTGCAATCTAGTTTTAGTGTTAAAATTTGCTAATATTTTATTACATAATTTTTACATTTCTGTTCTTCTGCTGCATTTAATAAAAAAGAATTTAGAAAAATATGTAGAAATATGTGTATGTATGTATATATATATATATATATATATATATATATATATGTATGTATAAAATTTTGCTTTACATTGGATTATATTATAGTTTCATATTTGATAATGGTTTTTTACCTTAATAAAAAGCCATTATCAAATCCAAATTTAATCGGCTATATTTTTTATTATTGGATCTACATTTAAGTAATACATGTAGAGATATTATTAATAAAATCTCTCTCTTCTCTATTAGCTTGTTCCATTAAAAAATTTTGCTGCGATATGTTCTTATTTCGTCACTCCCACACATTTTCACATGCAATTAGCGAATATTGCGATAACGGATCAGTTGAAAATACCAACTATTTGCCTGTATAAACGAATTTAAGAGGCAAACAAAGCAAAGGTGGAGCTCGAATTACAGACTATTACTGTCAGTTCTCTCACGGCTATCGTCCGAAAAGCTCGCAGCTTTTGGGGTCTCTTGACCATAGAATGGTAGCTACATCGAATGGCCTCTCCGGGTTTAAATTAGAAAACAATTTCATTAGCAACCCAGAAACCAGCGCGAGGTCTTTTTGTTCGTCGGCGTATAGCCTGACGGTTTTATTCAACATGCAAGAATACTCTATGGGAGAGAAAGAATACTCTACGCGCGGAGAACGGCATGAAAGGAACGAAAAGGAAGAAAAGAAGAAGGAAAGATGGTGTGTGAGGGTAAGACTTCAATGTGAGATAGTTTGGACGTTGGATTAAGTGAGTCGGACCAAACGATTCCATCAACTGATTGCACACCTTATAAGTCATAAGTTAACGACGTAGAATTGACAATATTTGTAATGCTTATTTTTTCTTCTTATTGATTATTTTAATAAAATTAATAAAAAATTTAAAGTTCCAGTTTTTGTGGCATAATAATGTCTTAAATATTTTTAATTTTTTCTCTGAATCTTAGCTCTTGATATTTAGCTTATAAGATTGAAAAATTACTATAAGCAATAGAATACTTTTATTTTGTAGTATCACTATTATTACATTATAATACAAGTATTATATCTTTGTAATATTGATAATATTACGATTAATATCTATATTAATAAAAACGTATAGATATTTGAGAATCGCCAGACAGAATTAAAAAAAAAAGTAAGACTAGTCTCTCGACCGTACTGGCAAATATTATTTATTAAATCACAACGTTTCGACCCTTTTTTGAGTCCTTATCAAGTGATTTGTGAAAATAAAAATAAAATTATAATTTTAAGATGTGAAGAACAAACATAGTATCGGTTTGACAACACGTCAAGACTCTTAGATCAGTTATGAGAGACATCTATATTAATATTTTAATAAGAACGACAAATGTAATGAGATGTTTGAATTTCTAATTATAAAAGTTATTTCTGAGAACTTTTCAGATTTTGATCATTACATTACTATTCCGGGGCAGAAAAACGAGAGCGACGTTGAAATGCTTGGGAAGTCAACGAACCATGCTCCGATTTACAACACTCTACCGTGCTTTGCCCGTACATAAAGATTTCAATGGTATATTTTAGACTCTAATTGAAGCCGCGCCTCCCCGCTTATTGACTAAACGAAGAGGCGGACGATATGGATGGTCCGACGTTGACTCCGGATCTGCTTACAAAGCAATCTTTCCATCTGAACTGAGGTCTACGGCGATGCCACCTAATCTAATCTCCGTTACGACGATACCGAGTCGAAATCGAACTTGGCAGAACCCTTGGTTTTCCCTCTGTCTAAAAGGGGATCCTCGCCGAAACTGGGCAGTAACCAATCTTTATCTTGATTATGCAGCGCGCCTCCCAACACCGGTAAGAGCCAATCTTCAATCTAGGACGGTTGCCAAGTAAGATTGTAAAGGGTCAGAATCTATCGATCAGTATTTCAGAGTGCGAATTTGTGGCCGACACTTTGAATTTGCAAGGGAGATCAGCATCGACGATCATGGTATGTCGCGGTTTTCTAGTTTAAAAACTCGTTATTTTACATACGACGTCGTTTGCTTATTCTGTCTTGTCAGAAAGCTCTACTACGTGTTAGAGAAACTATTTCGTCAGCGCAGAATACTATTTGCAACCTTTCGTTCGAAATTCTAATTTTATCGAATATCGTATACAGTGTTGGAATAAAATGGGTGGAAGATTAAGACTAGGGAGGTCGTTATTTCTACGTTTTTCGATGGTTTTTTCGAGATCATCTAATAAAACCGTCAGGAATGTTGGAACAAATGGGTCAAGAGTTAGCGAAACGACCCGCGCAACGAACGCCGAGCGGTGATATACGCGTCGCCGACGTCTGTAAAACTCAATAAATTGTTTTTGGCTTATGACGTTATAAATGGCGCTGTGTTTACGAGAAGCGAATTTATGTCGCAGGTAATAGGATTAATGGTGAAATTAGACAGCTTATCGATGAGCCGGGGAGCGCAACGACACGCGCGTTGTGACAACAAAACGCATCTACGGTATACACAGAGTGACATATGCATATCTGTATTTGTACGTCATAACGTTAATTAAAATGATTGCGCGAGCATCTGCTAGGGTACTTAACTTCAAATATCGATTGAGGTCATATGCCGTTACGCGAGGTGTTGATCGAACGCGCGCATGTGTTGGACAACCGAATGCCACTTTGATTCAAAATAGATATTTGGGCCATTCATGTCAGCTTGAAGCTGACCGAAATTTAACATTTTATAAATTAATAGCTATTATCTGAAAAAAGTGAGAGACACTTTGTCAAATTCGATATCCGTGCGATTCAATTAATTAACAAATTCTCGAAGAAATTATACGTACAAGAATGAAACAAATTAGAGCGCGCTGAATTTCTGCATCTCGCTCTTATTAATCCGCTACCTATGTGAATTTGTATTTATATATCAGAGCCTTTTTGTTTTATATTTATATTACAAAACAAGAGATCCCTCTGCATGAAAAAGAAGAGAAAATAAATTTTAAAAATAATCATATTTTCCTTTTAATTTTAATTGAAATATATCTAAAACGTAAATATTGATTACAAATGAGAGAAGGAATAATTCGAAATAAAGAGAATAATGTGATCTGTTGCGGTCTAGAAATTTCCGTAATATTGTTCCTGCGGCAGACCGATCATGGAAAAAGTGATAATGGAAAGTTCTTCCTGATGTTGAATACAACTTTATGCGCAGATATTGCGTTTACGCGGTGTATCGAAAGAACGATTAGTACAATAAAAAATTATCTAAAATATTCGTGTATTAAAAGCTGTTAATTTTAAATATAAATATCATTGGAAGAATATAAACGAATTAATTTGTTATGTGATTTCACAGAAAGAACAAGAAATTGCAATAAGCTGACTCGACAAATAATATTTTAACACCCGATTGTATGGATATTACGAGATAGACGGCGCGACGAAATATTGTAGTAAAATAAATGCAATGTGCAGCGATGCGAAAAAGTGTGAAACCGTGTGCCTGCTCACCGCACCAGTGTCAATGGAGATTGGAACGAAATTTAGGAACACTTGCGGTCGTGCGGATGAAAGTGGACTTGGCGGAAACAGCCGGCCGTGTCATGGCGGAAGTAGATGGACCATCGATATTTAAGTGTCAACCGTTGTAACGTCGAGCATCAGTCCGATCGAAACCGGGTGCGATCGAGATGGTGCGAGGTACGATGCTATTTTTGCCATTCATAGCAATATGTTTGTTCGCGTTACATCCAACGTGTCACGCCCGAGAACTGGTCAGTGCGGAATCGCGTATCAGTCGGCGTGATGTGCGAGAAAAAAACGATGACGGTCATGTAAGTCATTTAGAGCCAATCGTAGTGTCATCGCCAGTCGCAGAGGTAGGTGATCTCGAAACGGCAGCGACTGAACATAAAAAAGGGCATCATCATGAATCCGGTGGTGGTCATAAACATGAATCTCATCATCACGAGGATCATGGTGGAAAAGGTGAGAAGGGATACAAGAGTCATCATCATCACGATGAAAGCGATAGCGGTAAGCACGATAAGGAGCATCATTCTGGTCATCATGAGGAACATGGTGGCAAAAAGAAAGGTCATCACGACGAGCACGAAAAGTATGGCGAACATCACGAAGGCGAAAAAGGTCATAAGGGCGGCAAGTTCGGCGAGAAAAAGGGCCATAAGAAGGGTCATAAGACGAAGGGTTACCACAATAAGTTCCACAAAGACGAATATCATAAAGAGCATAAGTTTTACGATGATTATCATAAGGGCGGACATCATGAGAAGCACGGTGACTTTCATGGTCATCACGAGAAGAAGGAAGGTAATCATAAAAAGGGTGGTCATCATCATTCCGGTTATCACGAGGATCATCATGGCAAAAAGGGCCATCATGACAAAGGTCATCACGATGAGGAGCACAAGGGTCACCATGGCAAACACGGTCACGAGGAGCACCATTCTCATCACGATGGATATGGCAAGAAAGGCGATCATCATTCCGGAAAAAAATACGGTTATAAGAAAGGACATTAGAATTGTAGACTCAAGTATTATAGATAAAAAATCGCTTGAAATATATACATATATATCGCTTGTTCTACAGTTATTATATTTACTTCAGACAAGATTAACGACGAAACGGCATTGTATGAATGTATATTTTCAAATATTTTGTATTGTTCTTTATATAATATAATTATGCGCGAATATACTTATACGCGCAAAGAAATTGTTTAGTTGTATGAGACTTCCTCTCTTTCTCTCTCATTGGTTTTTCTTTCTCCAGTCTTAATGTGGCAAATAAGTTTCTCCCCAGCTCATATTTGTCCCAGCAGCTACATTACAGTCAAGACGGCAGCGTGATATTACGCCTTATCGATTCCCCACGATTTATTGCCATCGTTTTTCTTAGCGGCCTTTTACCACTTCCCAACTAAAGTAATTTTGCCATTTCCTGGCGTCTTGTGCTTCCGTTTATTGATAAAAATAATGATTGCGCGAGAACAAATGTGTAATGGTATATATAATTGAGGATATTACTTTCAAAATAACTAAAAAATCTCACATCGTTAACGTCACATGTAATTATCATCAATCTGATTAAAAATTAGATCGATTAAATAAAAGGTTTATTTTGTAAATGGCATATGTTTCGTGTCAATATTATTTTTTTTTTGTGAACGAGCAATGACTGATCAGTTTCATTTGAAGCGTGCATAAATTAGTTTACTGTACAATTAAAATATTTTCAACATAGTATCTCTATTGTTGAGCAAGAGTAATATACTAGCAATTTCATCGTAGTATGAATTTTAATGTCACATATAGTACAGATCATTAATGCGCCAATAATTGAGGTTAATCGATTGGCCAGCTGATTGAATTGATTACCGGATATTAATGTGCAGCAGGAACGCGCGTTGCAAGTTGACACCGTTAAATTTCTAGGTAAATACCGTATATATACAATGCAATGTTATCTCATACAATACTATGCAATATAATATTACATTATTGATTATATAGAAATGTAAATATTTCTGTAATATTATTAAGATTATTTACAAAATAAAGATGAGTTACACTGTATGCAACTTATAGTGATATTTAAAAATAATGTATTCCATATATTACGCATTTTTCATATCGTTACCTTTTTTCAGATCAATACATGCCATTTTAATTTTTATAAAAAATAAATACTGATGGTTTTACACAAATAATTTTATAAAAATTTGATATCTTAATGGTTAATTTCTCTTTCAATCTCTCTCGATCTCTCATGCTTATTTCCATTATATTGCTGCATTATGACAATTTAACTAGCCGGTGCAGGCCGTCGAAAACATACATATTATTTAATGTAAATTGTCTCCTGCAAATGTGCATACATAACTAGCGCTCATTATTTATCGATTAATCAATGTAGATTTTAGAATGTGCAAATATATCTTTGTACATATAATTTATAAACAATTAATTATATATATACATACATATATATAAAGGTATTTTATTAAAAATTACTACATGAAAAATTTTTTGTTGTTAATTTACGTAGTTTAAATAATTTATAAATTTATTAATTAAATAATTATATAATTAAATAATTAAGTTTATTAATAAAAATATTGAATTTTTATATAGAATATACATATTAGTAAGTATCTTTACTAAATAAAAGTGTTCTTTGAAAAAAGTAAAATAAAATGATTAAAAATTGATACACAGGTAAATAAAATTTTTCAATCTGCTTACATCTGTGTTGCTCGATGTTTCACGTATAAACGGATTAAGAATTCTCATTTATATACGTGCTGTTGATGGCGTAAAGCTTTGATTATGAACAAACTTGATTATATCTTGGTTTTTAGCGCGATACAATGAATACGCCAACAAGATAAGCTTAATCCAAATATTTAATCTAGCAGCTTATGTCGTCAAAGGATTTCTTGCGCGGTCGGATGATGCAGTTTTCATTATACGACTGTAGCTCGCAAGTCATTTATTATTCGAGAGGTTGCTTCGGCTTCGTGAAAATTTTATTAAAGGTACTCCGAATTCAGGGCGCAGCTCGCTTAACTAGTTTTCAGTAACAATATATTAAATAACTCTTGTGTATTTTTTGTTCCTATTTATATACTTTTTCGTAAGAAATACCTTATTTTTATTATGTTATATCTAATATGTATAATTAGTTTAAAGAAATGCAAATGACTCGAGAATATTTTGTTTTACAAAAATACGAAAGACAATGTGAAAAATCCCTTTATTTCGCCTCCTAGTCTGACTCGCAGAAGTGCAATGCAAATGTCACGTGTTCCTGAGCCTCTCATTAATTTGGTCGAATAGGGCGATTATTCTGCTTCCATGAAAGTACGCAGAATCACAGAACAACGCTCCGTCGTGCGTACTTCTTATACGAGCGTTTCGTGTTTCTCCTTTTTTTTTTCGCGCCATGGCTACTTCAATTACATTAATTAAACTACCCCCACATGCATTACGAGCCGAAACAATGGCTGGACCCTTTCGTCGGCCGCCGGAATTGTCACATGGCGGAGCATTTCAAGTAGGTTCGTTGCCGCGCGCGCATGCAATCTCCGGCGGAGAATAGCCTCGCACCGACCCCTGAACACCCGCTGCATCGTACGTGGCAGTAAAGAAGTGCATAAAGGCCCGTTAATCCGCGTCCGGGATGCCGGAATTCAATTCGGACGGACGCCATGGAAATGACGAGCTCATTCGCTACAGCGTCAGATCGTTAATCAAATTCGCGGCGGAGTGAATACGATAGTAGATCCTATGCTCCCGTTTCGTCTTCGTTTTTATAATATATCAAACGTATACATATGTATATATAAGCCAGTAAATAGCTGTCGCAATCGCAAAGTCGTTTTAAAGCAATTGAAAGCACTAATAAATGATACATTTTAGTCGAAAATATTGTACATTATTTTTTTATATTTGCATATATCATTATTGCAATCGGATTTACATTTACAAGATAATGAGCGTAATAGATGAGTCATAGTGTATTCTAGGAAATATTTATTGTACGAAATATAAGATAAGTACGTGATACCACGACAATATGCTTTATATTTATATACTATTCGAGAATGCATTATACCCAACGTCGAATTTAATGCTGCTTAATATTGGAATTTGATAAATAGAAATAGGCTATCGGATATAGGAATTTTTATTAACAGCAATGATTTCAGGTATGTTGATAAATTGCATCACTCTCAATATATGTATGTCCATTTAAACTATAAAAAAGCAGTAAATCTTATTTGAAAAAAATTGGCTAATTATTGATTTATATTTATATAAATATTATATGGAAATATCATTTCTTTCCGAGATAATAAATTACACATATATTATAATTAATAAAATGTCAAATGCTGCACTAATAATCGATCTTTATAAAGAAAGTTTTTACATTACATTAAAAACTATAATAAATTATTATAATAAATTAAAAGCACAAACTTTTCAAATCTTGTACAATGTAAATGTTATTTATTCAAATATATTCGTTTTTATAACATACATATCGATTCTATTATATAATCTACTAGTTGTTTAAAATTATATAAACCAATTACTCGATATTTTGATTGAACTTTCTCTATCAATTTTTGATAGATTGAATTGACATATAATAAAAAGTTATATTGTGTCAATATTGTTTTTTATTGTATAAATTGAAATCAAATATAAATCTATTAAAATAAATACTTTCATTACAGTACAGAGCTATACAAGTTTTCATTTATATAATCTGACACAGATTCATACATTATTAACCTTTTCCTAGTTAGCAGTATAATTTTATACATCGCGTATACTTTATATATTTCTATAAATTTTTAAATGATTTCACAAGTTTCAAGTTTTAACAAAGATGAGAAAATATTTTACATTTTAATAGTCAAAATTTAATATTTAAAATTGACTCATTTTTAAAAAATCTTTAAGACTTTTATTTTTAAAATACTCATCCTTAAGTTATTCTTAATTCATTGTACATTTAAATTTCATGTAAAAATATACGTAAATATTAAAAAAGATTATACAAATTTACACAGTTTTTTTTAATATGATAAAGGAAATATATTATCTATTAATATGCTTATTTGTATTTTATCAAAGATAAAATTTTTTAAAATTTGGTTTAGTTAATTCTGAATAATACGGATATTAAATAATACTTAATTCTTGGATTTAAAAATATTAATAAAAATATATATTATATGATGTATGTGCTTTAATAATAAATATGTATATGTATATTATATGTAGTAATAAATATTGTAGTAAATATTTTTGACATAAAACTATCAAATTGAATGGAAAATAAGATTTACATATATTACATTTCTATGCAAAAGACATATATTTTCATCACACATATATAACAATAGAACGATAATATTATGTTTTAATACAAGAAGTTAAAGTGTGTCTTTATGCCAATATAAATATTACATAAAGCTATTTTATGTTATGGGCGTATATAGGAATTATTAAAGGAAATAATACATTCAAGCATTGTTCTAAACATTTTAATTTTTCAATAACGAAGTAAATTTATAATTATTCGATATCTTAAAAATAATTAATAAAACAAAGAAGGAAACAAACGATAAAAATTTATTCTGTTTATATTTCATCAAATTAATAACTTTTGCATGATTAATGATGATGACCATGATGACCGCTCGAAAAACCATGCTTTTTGCCTCCATGATGTTCGCTCTTCTTTCCGTAATCCTCATGATGATGATGATGTTCTTCGTGACCATGTTTGCCATGATGACCATGATGATCCTCATCGTAATGCCCTTTATCATGGTGACCTTTTTTACCATGATGATCCTCATGATGGCCGGAATGATGATGCCCACCTTTCTTATGATGGCCTTCCTTTCCGTGATGATGCTCGTGATGATCGCCATGTTTCTCATGGTGACCGCCTTTGTGGAAATCATCGTAGAATTTGTGTTCTTTGTGGAATTCATCTTTGTGTGATTTATGGTGATAACCGTGAGTCTTCTCGCCCTTCTTATGGCCTTTTCCATGGCCAAATTTCGATTTTTTATGTCCGTGTCCGTGCTCGTGATGACTACCGTGCTCGTCATGCTCATCGTGATGACCTTTCTTGTGGCCGCCATGCTCGTGATGGTGACCTTCATGATGTTCTTTGCCATGGTGACCATGTTCTCCCTTTTCGTGATGATGATGACCTTTATGGCCCTTGTGACCTTTTTCACCATGTTCTCCAAAATGATGCGAATGATGTTCGTGACCTCCGCCGTGTTCATGATGATGGCCATGATGGTGAGTACCGGCCATCTCTAAATCTGTCATACTTCGGACATCTCGCGCCGAAGATACGGCAATGACCATGCATATCACAGTCGTTACAAGGAGCAAGCATGGACCTATGTATTTAGCCATGTTGGTTCTCTCGTAGGACCAACGAGTACAATTGACTGACTAACAATCTTTAAAGCAAAGCTTATATACCTGTGGTTTCACTAATGCTTTGTACGTAATCGCTTTCGTTCTTTAGCTCTTGTTTAGTCTCTCTCACAATACTGGGCTAGTATTTCGCAAAACATTTGTCCTATACTGTACACTGTTGCTTAAATGCACTATTAGTTGTAGAGAATTGTTGTCAATCTGGGATTACTTAAGAGAGCAAAACAATATTACTTTTATGCTTTTACTGTTAGTATAAAGCAGAAGAGAAAAAAACAGATCGTATTATTATATAAAAAAAATATATAAAATATGTTTAATTACGTGTATTTATAAGGTATATATTAAAACTTTGTGAAAAATAAAATATTAAACAATATTAAATTGCAATATATGTAATATACACATACACATATGTTTAAAAAAGAAGATAAAATTCTACAATATATACCTAAATCACATTTTAATAAAATAAAATTAATGTTTTAAATATAAATTTTTAATGAAATAATTTTTAATAAAACAACAAATGTTTTAAAAACACATTTTCGAACTAATGAAAAAATATATTACCGAATAATAAAAGAAACAATATTTTGTACAAATTCATTTTGTACTGCTAAAAAATAAATTACAAAAACCCAAAAATTGAATTAGTTTAAACTTAATTAAAAGTAAATCTCACATTTAAAATATCTAGATTAAGTTAGAATTTATCAGCAGATAAATTTAGCGGTTAACGATTGACAAAACGAGATGCACAGTATAAATCAGGACGACTTTTATTGCTGAATTTATCTGTTCTGTCAAATCTGATCGAAAGCAGTATTTTTATCGTGCTATTCTCAATAATGATATTTAGCTATATATTATATTTTTGTGTTTATCTTCGTAAAAAATATATTAATCGTATAAATTTCCATCAGTTATAGGAATAAATTAAAGCTGTTGAAAATCAATATGCTGCGGTTTGGTAGGACAATAAAAACGCGTTATTTAGGCTGCACAGACATAGTTTGGTAAGCAGGACAACGATTTCAATTAAATTACGTAACGATCTAAGCGATAGTCGCGGGTTTATTGAAATCCGCATTACAGTTTAAACAGGTTAAGGAAACGTTGCTTTCGCAACGACGTAATAAGCCACGAAAGAGCTTACCCTCATATCGATTATCCTGCGATCGATATATAATCCGAGCGGGGCGAGCGATTTAATCATACCTACCGATCACGGCGGCGAAGTTAAACACCTCTCGTTGATATTGGATTAAACGAGGATAAATACGCCACGATGAGCAGATTGGCGGCGATTTGCCTGCTGGCAACGTGCATCGCCTCTTATTGCGTGACTACCGCACGTGAGATCCCGAGGGCTTATTACGACGATCTGCAGGTAGCCGCTTCTGGTCATCATCACGAGAGCGGGCATGGAGAAGAGCATCATTCCGATCATCATCACAAACATGGCGGAAAAGGCGACAAAGGATACAAGTCGCACCATCATCACGAGAAAGGAGAAAAGGGACATCACGACAAAGAGGGACATTCCGGACATTTTCACGAAGAAGATGGCCATAAGAAGCATCATCATCACGATGACGGTTACTACGGCGAACATCACAAGGGCGAGAAAGGTGAGAAGGGTCACAAGTTCCATGAGAAAGGACATTTCGGCAAGGGTCACAGTACAAAGGGACACCACGAGGTTCACAAACTCGATGAGTTTAAGAAAGATAAGAAATTCTTCGATGAACATCATGATCATGGTCATCATGAAGAACACGGTGGCCATCATCATGAACACGGGCATAAGAAGGGCGGTCACTTTAAAAAAGGCCACCATGATCATCATCATCACGAGGATGATTATGGCAAGAAAGGTCATCATGAAAAGGGACATCATCATCATGATCATAAAGGTCATAAGAGCCATGGCGATCACGAGGAACATCATCATCATCATTCCCATCATGGCAAAAAGGGCGGTCACGAAGATCACAAGCATTGGGGATTCAAAAAGGGACATTGATATAAATACGAGACTCATCATTTCGCTCCTACTGCTTGTTGAGTGGCGTTTGTCACGCTACATTAATTGTTGTACGTTTCGACGAGAAAAATAAATTTTTCCAACAGATTTATTACATATTATTTATACATTCTTTCATGCTATATCGTAATATTATGTCAATTAACTGTAAAATATATCACGCACATTTATTAAATCATCATTTTTCTTATGCCGGCACATGTTCTCACCAACACGTAATAGCTTGCATTAATCAGACTCTTACAATACTATAACATGTATTGTATATGGGACATAAAATGAAATTTGAATTATTTGCACACTGTGCAACCGTAACGCGTGTCGCGAAATCGGTAACTGTCGTAATAATTTAGTGAAGTTTTATGTTTTGTGCTACATCAGCCACGCTTCTCTGCGGCGCAGCAGCTGTCAAAAGAAAATATGGTCTCTCGTTACATACTATTTCCATAAAACCGTAATATCGGGCAGTTACCGCATTCGATGATGCAATTGTCGCAGTTTTTGTTTTATTACGCGTTCTTTGAAAATTATGTATCTTTAATGATGTATCTTTAATGATCATTTCTGAACAATCTAATTTAAATCAAATTGATCTCTCTCAATTATATATCTATGATTATATTATGCAGAAATATGTAATATAAATTAATATTATAAATTTATTAACTACATTTATCCCAAAAATCTATATCTCAATTATATTTGCAATGTTGATTCTTAATTACAAAATATAATTCTGTTACAAGCACATTATTCACAATCGACACTGTCAATACATGTTTAACATGATATAGGCTGAAAACCTCTGTCTCATGAAAATATTCGATTATAAATTCTTTTTTTATTTTATCACGTTTTACAAATTATAATCAAATATACATATAAAATCATAATAGATAAATTGCATTAGCATTAAAGGTTCTATTATATCATTCAACACTGTTAACTAGCTTTCCTCATTTCTATGTTTTTTAATTAAGCGTCTATCTGCATCGAAGTCATAATTCTCATAATTATTATGAAAAGAATTTTCACCTTTTGTCTTATTATAACCCTGATCGCGATTCTGTGTACGCTCTTTATCGCGAAATGCTTTCTCTCCACTATTTCGATAATCGAATTCAGATTCATGATGTCCGCCTTTCTTGAAATTACCCTCGGCGGCATTATGATGTTCGTCAGCAGTAGCGTGCTTGTCGAAATAACCTTTCTTGTGGCTTTCGTCATAGAAATCGGTATGTTTTTTATATTCATCCTTGTGGTAGACTTTATGAAAGCCGCTGGTTTTTTGGCCCTTTTTGTGGTACGACGTTTGCCCATAGCTGCTACCCTTCTCACCATTCTCAATCTCATCGTAGCGTCCATAATTTCCGGCCACGTCGCTGTACCCTTTTTTGTTCTCACTTTCAATATCATAATGTTCTGAAAGATTCAACAAAAAGTAATTTCGTTCTGTTATATATGTATACATATGTATATATATATATATATATATATATATATATATATACATATAAAGCAGAAATATAAATATCTAAACTTATATATTGAAAAATTCAATAAACGTCTATTAAAAAAATAAACAAAAATCTACCTTGTTGCCTGCTTTTATCATGCTGCTCGCGTTCACCTATGTCAAATTCTATTCGTTTGTCGTACCCTTTGTCACCCTTTTCTCCATGAGCAGAATTCTGCCCGTTAGAATACTTTTCGCCGAGTTCGAGGGAAACGTCGATATTTGGCCGAGGGTTGTCGAGGTCGTGAAAAAGATGAGTCGCTATAAAATCAACTGCTTTCTTACGATTCACCGTCGCGTGACCTTTATCGTCCTCCTTATCACCGTCATCACTCTCATCGTCATCCTTGTCATAATCATCTTTTTCATTCTCCACGTTCTCCTTATCATCCCTTCTATTAATAGTTTCCGCGCTCGTTCCGTCTGATTTAAATAAGCTCGGCGTATAATAATACGGCGCGCGAGCAATCAGCTCAGGCGGTTGAAGCGGCTGCGCGTATTTCGCTAATTGGCCCGTGGTATAATTAATGAATCCGTCGCGTGGGTAAGGCTGGCGCGACGTGTACGGTACAATTTCGCGCTTCGCAGTCGTATATGCGAGCAGAACAGGTTCGTGCGACAACGCAGTTTCAGAAATGGCGGGCGCAACAGGTGCAGAACTACCGTCGACGTAATGTACCGGCGTCGGTGCATGGTAGTAACGTCCGCTTCCGTGATTGGTGTATCGCACGTACGAGGCCGGAAGGCCCGTTTGCTGATTGTACGCATATTCGCCGGCTGAAGTCTCGAGATCGGCTATTCTCATCTTGGAGATCATCATCGTATGCGCCGTCGGTGATGCACTAGTGCCGCGTGCGCTGGCGAGCAGCATCATCATTAAACTCGCGATCATGGCGTTCTCGTAAACAACGCGCCGGATAATAATCGCTATTATCGTCTCCTGCCTCAATTGTTCGGACACTGTCGTATCCGTTCGTCCGCGTTATTGTCTTATATACATACGTTGGAAGGACGTTTTCCTTCCGTCGCGGAGGTCGTGCCGATGCTTCAAGTACACAGCACAGCATGCTATTTACGATATATTTCTTTCGCCGACATTAGGCAAGAGTCCTCGATTTTGCGTAATAATTTGGCGAAGGATATTTCGTTGATTAATCGAAATCACGGGTGACGGTTTAAAAATCAAGATTTAGTGAAAAAAAAAAATAGAATTTAAATTGCCAAGTTATTCGACAGATAATGCAGTTAATTTTTGAGATTCTGACGAACGCGTATTTCTCAAGCTTCTGCTCTCTAAAATTCCAATCTAATCCCGCGAATTTGTTTTGCATCGCTGATTAGCCAGCATCGTAAACCGTCACTGCTGTGATCTTGAATTGGCTATACGCTACGCTAGATACACCATAAGGCCATGTGAAATCGACAGTGATCTCTGGTTCGGTCGAGCGGTTGCCACGCGATATAAAAGAGCTGGTATTATTGCGCTGTCATTACAGTGTGTGCCAGCGCGTTTGCATGATTCGTATTACATAAGAAATTCCTCTCTGTCCAAACAGTCGTACCAAATCGATTTATCCCAAGAATACATATAATTTCGATTTAAATTGCATATATAAAATTAAGACCAGCAAACTTAACAAATGAAGGCCTGTGAAAAATGGTTCAGAGCAGGTTGCTATGCTGCCTATGTTGTGCTCTGTGTTTGCGCGTATCCGGCGAAAGATCGATCGAACAAAATGCACATTAACAGCTCGAGATTGTACGATTCGGCATCGACCGACGATAGCTTCGAGAAAGAGACACCTGCGACTAAATCGTTCGAATTCCACGAGGATAGTGCGGAGAAGTTCGAGGAGAATAGCCCGTTAAGAGCGATCACTACAAGAGCGAAGAGCAATCCGGCCCTATTACCTTTGATCACAGAACCGGAGGCAGAGATGCTGCCGCGCGGTTATAAGGGCGTGAAGCCGCCTGGAGTCACCCACATGGAGTTTGCATTCGCAAAACCGCAAACCGGCACTTCGGTTCGCGAGAGCGCGACATTACGAGCTTTGATGATAAACGATGACGAGGATTTCGGTGAATTCGGTGGATTTGGTCGAAATCGCGATGCGCATTATGCCGCGTCGAAGCATGAGAAGCAGATTGCGAGGAATGATCGCGGTAACGAGAGTTACCTCCGCGTTCGCGAGGTAGATTTAAAGGATGATTTGAGGCAGAAGAGCGAGAAGAGCAGCGGGGATGTCGCGGCTTCCGGTGCGAGAAAGATGAGTCATTTCGAAAATGAGGATCGTGCGAAGAAGCGTGAAGAAAAAGTTGTAAAAAGAAAGAAAGATATTTACAAAGCAGGAAATGGTCGCGAGAAGACTCGTAACGCCGTCGGATATCACGTTTATCGCGAGGATGAATTCGAGAAAGACGCCGATTCTCACGACGATGATCGTCAGAGCGAACATTTTGAGAAGCACGAGAAACGCACCGCCACCGGAGACACGTACGCGAAAGGCAAGGGCAACCGTTCGAGATTAGTCGATGTGGAAGCCAACGAGTGGGGTAAGTTCGAAAAAGACGAGAGAAGACGACCGAGAAGCCCAAGGTCACGCTAGGATGGATTCTTCGAGAACTTTGACGGATTCATAAAGCAGACTGGCTTAGCGAAGGGTTGAAAGTTCGCTTTCAGCAATGACAGCTCGGCAAGTGTGCAGCGTTTGTGTGAGTGACGATTGTAGGAGGACTATTGATTTTAAGGAGAGAAATTTAAAAATGTCCAAACGTGCGGACGTGTTTAAATGTACAATATATTTAATGTGCATTTATTTATATTCATGTATTTAAATATGCATATTTTCATTGTATTTCACGTCATATCTTTTATATACGTGCGCATTGTGCATTTATAAAATATAAAATTAAATAAAAGCGCGCGAACCTTGTTTGTACATTTATTATTACGTTATGTTGATTTTTTTATTTTAATATTAAATCAATTGACAAAAAATGTATTGTTTTCTATTTTAAAATTATTCAAATTCTTTATAATTCTGTTTTCTCCTTTTACAGTTTGATATAATTTTATTATATCCATTATTCTAGCTTTTGAATTTATTTTTTACTGATCTTTGCTTCGAATAAATTTCCTTTCTCGTTCGTCTCAATTCATCACAACACCGACGATCTTACTTTTATTTACGCAACCGGGCGATGAGGCACCCTGGGCTGGTTAATGGATATTAATAATGCCCGTATTGTTGCGCCGATAAATTGCAATCTTTCGCGTATGGTCCGGCTGAGAATCAAGGCACATAATTGATGCATATATATATATATATATATATATATGTATATATTGTATGTATACGGGTATCGTTGTATCTCCGCGCGTTCTCATTACGGGTTTCGCTGGAGGAACCATACGCGGGGCCATTCCACTTCGGTAACGTATACCTATCGCTCTCTCTCCGCTCCTTCCATTCCCGCCGTAGTCTGACTACGATATACACATAAAGCCCGCATCCCCTTCGTGGCTCAGTGAGCTCGGGTTCCCCGCATTCATCAACAATAAGCCGCGGCACCTACCGTCCTCGCATACGTATCTGCGCGAGCGCCGCGTATGTACGTACGTATATATAGTATTCCGCGTGTAAACTACACCCTCGCGTATACGCATCGTCGTATGCATGTACGTGCACATCCTTCGCGGTTGTATTATATGTATCTGCCCGTTTATGTATATACGAATCTCTATATGAAGGCGCATGTATATCGGAAGCGGTGGAACGCGGCGCGAATACATAAATCAGGTGCCGCTCTGCAAGCTGCCACCCATATCACTTCGTACAACGGCCATGAATGAATAGAGCCGTGTTTGAGTTATCGTCCGACCTAGTCTTCCAGAAACTGCGGAACGACGACGTTAAGTTTTACCCCGCGCACGGAATTCTTAACGGAAGTAGAAAAATGTATTCTTTCTTCGAGCTATCTCGTGCGAATTTCCGTCAGCTAGAGTATGAAACTTACAGAAGTAAACATTAATTAATTACTTAGTCTTTCATTTCGATATTTTGCTGGTAGTTCAAGATTCTCTCTCGCGAAAGCTCAACGCCTAAGTAACGAACGTCACAGCTTCCCCGGATAATTTATGTCAAAGAAGTAAATCTGACGGTTTGCCTCGATGGCGACGTTTTACTACGAAAAGAAATGCAATTTATCTTCTGATAATCTCCAATCCTTCGCGAAAGCGGACGTTCGCCTCGTATCTTGCTTTCCTTCCTTTTTATTTGACTGTCACACGTCCGATGCGCTCGTGTGATTTTCCAAGAACGGCTGATTTCGGGGATCTGATCGTCTTTCCGCGGTAGTTTATTGTCACCGATTTATCTTCCCTCAGAAAAATCCAACCAATAAAAAATAGAAAAATTTATTAGCGATTATGTTATTTCTAGTGGCGCTTGTTTTGAAATTCTTCAATGATATGAAATATGCTGTTATCATAGCAAGATGGCAGAACTATAAAAAATATTTAATATGTGAAAATAGAAAATATATAATTTTTAATTTGTTTTTAAATAAATGACGTAAAAATTGGAGAGAATTAGTATTATACTATACTTAAAAAATAAAGTAAGATTAAGCCTTATATATATCCTAAAATCATCGATGACATATCGACATGACATCGATTTTATGGAAATGGACACGTCGTGTCACTAAGTGCATGGAATACGGATCATATTTTGGAATACTTAGAAATCAAGAATATTATATGCGCATTGGGGTGCGAAATTATACAGCAAACTATACCGTAAGTTTGACTAACCTTTATCATAATATTACAGAGAAATAGCAATGTCTAACATGGAACTCGTCAAAAATGTAAACATGAATTTGATAGATCTAACATTTTCTATGAGTTGCTCTCGCTAAACACTTAAATTCTTAATAATTGAATTTTCTATTTATTTTATTGACGCAAAAATTCGTGTAACATATATTCATGTATTCGTAACATCATCAGCCATTATACAAGACACGATTGGCTTTGCCGGTGGACTACGACAGAGTAATGACTTTCATGAGCGACGCGTTCTTCAAACACGACCCAGTCATGGTGAACATGGGTTTGGACCAGCAGGAGCCCGCGCCGTCGTTGCTAAAACTTATGTACCACGAGCTTCGTGAGGGTATGACGATAATCGCCGAGGGACAGGACAATTGTATCGTGGGCGCCGCGGTGAACGCTGGCTCCTGTCCTTGGGATCCCGACAAGTTCGTCGAGTTCGCTAGGTGTTGTGAATGCGGGCCGACTCGCGACGTGATCGAGTTCGGGGCTTACGTGACCCGCAAGCCAAATCTCTGGAAGCGTTACTGCGTTCTCAAGATCTTCGAGTGCAGCTATCTCGCGGTCGAACCGGACTTCCGGAACCGGGGTATTGCCAGAAAGCTTATGCTAGATAGCTGGTATCTCGCGCGCGATTGCGGCTATCGATTGTTCCGTGTTGACTGCACCAATAGGTGAGTTCGACTAGCTTGACCGTGGAATTCTGGTTGAGGTTATAGACACGTAGGGAATGCCAGTCGTTTCGGCGCGGTTCTCTCGCCTCGAACGGATCTTGAATAATTTTCGCGACGCTACGCCGGGCTCGCATCAACGCCCGGACTCTATTCATCACACGTCGCACGTTCAGTGAAACTGTGTTGCCTCGTAATTTAAATTTGCCCCGGTGAAGGTAGCACGGCAGCTGATATATGGCTTCCTGTCATATTAAAAGAATAACGATCGAGTTTATTAAGACTGGTATAATATACGATAACTTGATGCGTTTTTCAACATATGAACACATTGTTCGACACTGATATCGAATATCGTTTTCCTGCGATCATATATTATGCGAATTGCATAGATGGATCATATAAGATATAAAATAAAATTGATATATATTGTAGAGATTAATAAAAAATCTAATATTGCTTAATATATCGATTCCAGCTATATCGCACGAATCGCGAAAGGTTTTGGATGGAAGCAAGTATGTACAATTCCATTCAGTCAGTACGTGAAGGACGACAAACTCATTTTTGAGTATATTAAGGAGCCACATACTGAAGTGCAGATTTACATTGATCAAGTTACTTTTTGTAAAGATTATTGCCTACCGTATAATAAATGTAAGACGACTTCAGTGCCAAAAATACGTGAAAAGAAAACTTAGTAGGTTTTATTATAGGTTGCCTTATCGAGAAAACTTTAACTTCATACTTTATTACAGTATCATACTTCGTAGTCTCTGTTTAGATCATAAATCATAAATAATATTTTGTTTATTTATATTTGTATTTGTATAAAAATGATTTGTCAGAAAGTCGTCTAAAATGTAATGTACTGTGCTCAATTTGTACAATTTCACATTGTTAATGCACATATGTTTGTAATTTAATACTTAATTTGGTTAATAATACATTATGTTAATATATCAATAATATATAATACGTACATATAATATATTATGCATAATAATATACTATATTATTTATGCTTTTTATTATTATTAATGTATCAAAAATAACGCTAAGCACAAACTATTGATAAATGATAGATAATAATAATAATAAAGCACAATATAGCCAGTGTGCTTGTGCTTTACCGTAGTCTAAAACAAAGTTTTTGTTCGCTTTGATGACATACATCGATTTCACAAGTACTAATCCTGACAGTTGAGCTTATTGGAATAGTCTATCACAGCCGAGAACAGTGATTGATGAGTTCAACGGCAGCTTATCTCGCGAGGAAACTCCTTTGAGTACGATTGAATAATACATAGCGACGCGCAAATGAAATTCCCGATATTTGACTTCTAAGCTCTACCTCTCGAACGAAAGCCCGGCGGCTAAACTTCTGCTGCCTGCGAAATTACGATTGCTCGGAGTTGCGAATGTACGGAATTCGGTTTCCAAATTTAAGCGGAAAGAGACAGATCCTCCTTTGCGTTCTGGAACGTCCACTGTGTCTTCCGTAAAAGAGATACTTCCATATAGAATCGGGAACTGCCTGCCAAATAAGGCTAGACAATCGCCGATCATCTACTATCCTCATAAAACATTAAGGATCCATAGAATCTAATGTCTATATGCAAAGTGTTTGAGAATTGTCGGTCTGAGATGATCTATTACCAGCAGTTAAGGCAACTTAGGGTATTTGTAAAACAATTTGAGCCGGACAATGGGTTGTCACATTACTATCTATTATTGCTGAACGCGTGCGTGATAAGTGAATTATAGAAATTACCAATTTTGAACAATAATAAAACATGGATATAATAGATTAGCTACCGTAATTCCGTATAAATTAGAATAATAAACTGTATTTTTTTGTCATTTATAATGGAAAACAATTATTAAGTTAAGTACGTAATTATGAATTTATAAAATAATGTATATAGAATCTAATACTATTATCGGTTTTAATAATTTACAATTATGTCTGATTCCATTATTGCAACTTATATAATCTAATTAATTATTAATATCAACACGTGACGAGTTCAATAATGAAATTAAAGGAAAAGTGAATTACATTGTTTATTATGCAATATACATTAGCGATAGTTTTTTCAATGTTAAGTAAAATTGTTCCAAAAAACATAGTATATTTGTGATTTACTCGTAAATTATTATAATTTTCCAGCTAATAATAGAAACACATACTTTGAAATATATTTATGATATTGTATCTTTGTGATAAAATTAAATTATCTGTCGTAAAAGCAAATGACATATTGTTGTACAATATAAAATACCTACAAAACTACTAAATTTTTAGTATTTATAGAAATTCATGAAAGTATTACGTGCATGCATACATGTGCATACATTATTTATGTACTATCTCACTATCATTTGTTGCATATTAATCATTATGTAATTGCATCTTCTAAGATTTATATTGTGGATGTAAATATAATTCTCCTTTAAGTCACTCAAAAAATACATTAAGTAAGCTTCTTGCAGAGAGAAAATGCTGGAGATTATTTTTATCCCATTCTTAGATCTTGTGATTTTATGCTATCCTCTCTAGACTGGTTTTTAATGCAACCTCTTGATCTTTACATAAGAATTTAAGATCAGAAAGTCTAATAGAGACACTCATGTATAATTTAAATCCTTTTCATTTAAAAAAAAAATGTTCTTGTTAATATAAAAAAATTAATCTTTATTCAAATAAATTTGATTACACGAGTAAATAAATGACTTCGATTATATTCTATACCGGTAATGTTTGCAACAATTCACATTTGTCTTCGTATGAACGCACGCATCTTCATCAGAAACTAACGAATGGAGCGTATCCAAGACGAATTATAACTCGAGTAGAACTATTCGAACTTCTCTCAAAAACGATCTTGGGCCGATTTCGGAGCTGTAATGATTAATGGAGTTAGAGAGCTGCGCGTAGTTTCGTAATACCGTAACAACTATCGAGTCGGAATTACAGTTGAGAAACTGCAAGGTGAGTCGTCGTTTCGGTCGAAGGAGAATCCTGTCGTCTCTCTCTCTTTGGCTCTGCAGCCATCCGATCACGTACCAAGCTTGATTTGATTTTGATTCGACGTACACTAGAAACGCATTTAATACACGTGCTTGCGTACGCGGGCTGCGCGTGCATCGACTAAGGATGAACGTTTTCAGTCGGCCGATACGACGATAAGACCGTATCCCTATTGTCGCGCAGCCTTGTTATTATATACGCGAGCAAAATAGATCCAGATTCAATATCTCTGTGAACATATTCGAATAGATTTTAATTACCTGTATAATTTTCTTTAATTACTACCATTTATGTAACATTCTTTCAGAGTTAAAAAATATACATCTTTTGAAAGTATTCTTAAAATATGTTTCTGTATTCTAAATTAGTTATTTAAGTATACTATCTCGTTAAGATGACGGAACTTTTTTACAAATAAGTACGAAAGATAAATTTTTAATTTATACTATAAACTAACTATAAACGGTCTCCTTCATGTATATGTACGGTTGCAGTTAATGTTCATCTAGGCTCTCGGACACGGTGTGAACGAGCTTAATCTACATAATTTCAATCCCCAGTGCAGAACACACATCTGTATATTCGGAGTTAGGCGTTTGCGCATAAACACGAGTCCGAGTGATTCTGCTAATATATCCAAAATTATTTGCCAAATTAAAATGGTTTGATTTAAAATTGGAAGTCTTTTCGCTCATTGTAAGCAATCCGTAACGACATTAATCGCTGTTTCTACATCGAAGATTCTGCTATTGTAATATCTGTACATATCTCGATATCACTGTAACACTAACTGAGCTCTCAAGCGGAAAACTCAATCATGTTAATCCGTGTTTATTTCTGATCAAATTCATGGAAACGTGCGCTATTCGCGACAATTGTTTCGAGTGTGTGTATGTATATTATACAGTATTATTACTTGCGTAATTTCTCGTATTATTTCTTATTTTATAGACAGTGATTTCAAATGTTTTTTGATTTTTTAAAGTAATATATAATATAATAAAAAATTTTTTATATAAAGTTAGCACGACCAGTTATTGTTAGTCACACATATCACAATCATTTTATCTTTTTTAATGCAATACAACAATGACCTTTATTCAGTCGTATTAATTAGCTATGTCTGCGCTCATCAATTCGTTTAAGTTTTATACAATACTTTTTTATATTACATCATATTTATATATCAAAATATTGTTCGAGAAAATGTTACTTTATTACGCTCTTTTGAAATTTTTTGCTTTTCATAAAATAACTGTGGAATTTGAGATAAAAAATATATTTTTTATTTCAAGCATTATTATTATTATGTGCGATATTGATAATTAAGCTAATAACCAAGGTAAATAATGGTAAAAAATACATATTTTTGAAATAATTAAAAATAAGAACATTGTTTTATTTTGCATTGGTATTTTTTGTATTATTTTTTATTGTAATAAATTATAAATTATTTTGATAATATAGTTCTAGCAATAATTCTAAAAAATGTAAATATGCGATTTTGTTTTATTCTCTATCTACAATAAATACTATCTAAAATACAATTCAAAAATTGTTAAGCGCTTAGTCTTGATCTTTTAACAAATGACATTGCATTATGCAAGACAGTGCGAGATAGCAAAGTATTTTTAGAACTACATGCCTCATTTGGATGAATGGAAATGACAAACTGTTACTTTCACGGTCAAATTTTAATTAATGATATAGCTTAATGAGCAACTTATAAACTAATTTAGGTAAGTAGAAAACTGGTTTTAAATATATTTATTTGAATGTATATTAATTTACCATATTTGCAGATACATATAACAGATAATATTATATATATATATATATATATATATATATATATATAAATCGGTAAAACAATTTCGCTGTTTTATAATTCATTTTATTTTGATTGCTGTTTTTTGCTATAACAATATAGAAATCTAAATATAAGATCAACTGGATTTAAACGTGACATTAATTATAAATAATTACAACTGAAATTTATTAGTATAATTCAATGAATTTACAAATTAAAACTCAAAATACTCTAATTGAATACGAATATCTATTACACAAAAGCATTTAAAGCAATTTCATTTTTATGATATTTTACAATTACAAAATTATTTATTTTTATTAGTATTTGTGTTATAGATTGCAATTGTAGATACCAATATCTACACATCCATTTGAAACATCGATTCAACTCTATTTACGTTTCAGATATCTATATAATTGAAAAAAAGATGAGATTTATGTATTGAAACTTCATTGAATCACAGGCAGGTCAAGAACTATCTTTATATAATTTTCCTATCATATATATATATATATAAATTTGCAGTAAATATAGCTGTAATAGAATATTAGTTATTTTTAAAGTTCTTGACAACATTACATAATTCTTCATATTAAATATTTATTATTTTTAATATATGTTCACGTATATTCTGATAAAATTATTCAAAAATGTATTAAGATATTTTAATATTAAAAATTAAAAAGAGCAAAAGTTTAATGCGTCGTATTTTATTGCAGTGTAAAAGAGCGTGATATTTTTTGTTTTAAAAAATGTTACAAAAGTTTTATATGTAATATAAAAAGATGTAAGCTGATGGATATAAAACACATTCTGTATTTGAATTACAAATATATTATGCATCATAAAAGTTGTTACTAAATTGACAATTTTTATATAGTAATATTTTATATTATGAATATTGTTAAAGATATGTACGCGAAATTACACATTTTTCATGAGTAAGTTATATTATCTATATTTTGAAAGTTTAGTCATGTATAAAGCTAACAATAAATAGTATAGTTTTTCTTGTAGCAATTTTCCTATTGCAAATTTTATGATTAAATAATAATCTAATATTTTTTTCTACCGGATCTAATATATAAATATATCTCGATTACGTTATCGATGCTTGTAAAGATTATAAATTAACTTGGAATATTCCAAAAGCTGTATACGAAGAAGGAAATCTACATAACACGTTTGTTTCGTTTCGTGAGATTCAGTATGAACGTGTCTCTTCAGGAGGATATAACTGTTATATAATATTAGTAAAGATGTTATGTGAGAAAATTGATTAATAAGTTTTCTATCTTTTATTTCCTTTTTTAATTTTTTTCAAGTTTATTGAACTCCGGAGAATTGTCATTTATTATAATAATATATCTTCAACATCAACACGTAAGTAATACTAATATAATCTGATTTGATTGAATGTTGTATGAATTTTGTAGGATGTTAAACAATATAATTTAGATTTTTAACATGGTGTCAAAAAATTTTATATGCAAATAAAAAAATTAATTATTATAATATTGATAATTATATGTTATAATTATATTATTATATATAATTTTGAATTATTTTTAAAAAAATTATATATAGAAAATAAAGATATAATATAGATATAGGTATAATTTATTATACATTAGACAAAAAAAATAGGGAACACTTTTTAAACCCTAAAAATTAGGCAATTTTCAAACTGTTGAAACTCTGCGAAAAATCATCGTACGACAAATATTAAAAAAGCATTTTAAAGCTCGATGTTTCAACTTTAACGCACAGTCGATGGATTTTTAAATTTTGTTAATCTTTCCTTGTATGCTTTAAAAACAAACATACTGTTTTGTTTCTTAAAATTATGTATCTTTGACAACTTGAAACTCGATAAAAAAAGTTTCTTTCCAAAAATTCAACTAACGTTTCAGAAAGTACAACATTTTTCCTACAAGACGCTTTTTTTTTTAAAGTTTCCTACGATTTTTTTGACCGATTTACACGATTTTGAAGCAAACTCTATATTTTTTAGAGATTATGTCGTAACTCGGTGAAAAATCATCGTAGATAAAAGATTAAAAAAGCATTTTAAAGCTCAAAATGTTAACTTTAACGCGTTATCGGTGATTATAAAAAATTTTTCTATTTTCCTTATTTGGTGCTAAATCTAAAAACAATGATTTGTTCCTTAAAATTGCATATGTTTGACACACCGCAGTTTGATGAAAAATTTTTTTTCGAAACGTAAGAAAATACAGTGTAAAAAAAACATTTTGTAGAAAAATATTGTAGTTTATGAAACGTGAATTGAATTTTTTTTTTTTTAATTTTTCTATCTTCCCTATTTGGTGCTAAATTTAAAAACAATGATTTGTTTCTTAAAATTGCATTTGACACACCACAGTTTGATGAAAAATTTTTTTGTAAATGTAAGAAAATTAAAAAAAAACATTTTGTAGGTAAAATGTTGTAGTTTATGAAACGTGAATTAAATTTTTTTTCGAAAAAAATGTAAAATCTCTAAAAAATATAGAGTTTGCTTCAAAATCGTGTAAATCGGTCAAAAAAAAAATCATAGGAAACTTTCAAAAAAAAGCGTCTTGTAAAAAAAATGTACTTTCTGAAACGTTAGTTGAATTTTTGGAAAGAAACTTTCTTTATCGAGTTTCAAGTTGTCAAAGATACATAATTTTAAGAAACAAAACAGTATGTTCGTTTTTAAAGCATACAAGGGAAGATTAACAAAATTTAAAAATCCATCGACTGTGCGTTAAAGTTAAAACTTCGAGTTTTAAAATGCTTTTTTAATATTTGTCCTACGATGCTTTTTCGCAGAGTTTCAACAATTTGAAAATTGTCTAATTTTTAGAGTTTAAAAAGTGTTCCCTATTTTTTTACTAGTGTATTAATTGACTCATAAATTTCGCAATTTTGCGATTATAAGATTTTATCATGTTATTTTGATGTATGTACATATATAATTTCACATAATAGAATATAATTACATCATTCTTTACCTTATATTTATAGAATGCGATTAATTACCGGTATCTCTCCGATTATCACGGTCCTGTGGATTCTAATTACGAGCAACTTAGCATGCAGTAAGAGATTATTGATCATTACCCCAGCTCCATCCTACAGTCATCAAATAGTATTTCGGGCATTATGCCTTGCTTTGAATAAACGGGGTCATGAGATAGTAACGTTGACTCCAAACATCTTAAACGATTCTAGTTTAATTAATTATACGGAAATAGACTTCGGATTTGAATATGAAAAAATCGATGACACTGATTTAAGTCAGACTCGTTGGAATCTTACGCAACTTGGAGGATTAAAGACAAGATTGTTGAAACTGGGTCACGACATTGCGGAGGATGTCCTCAGTCATCCTGATCTCTTAAAATATTATGCAAATGAAACGAATATGCACTTTGACGCGGTGATAGCTGAGATGATTATGACTCCTGCGATTTACATGTTGGCGCACAAATTTCATGCTCCTTTAATAGGTAAGATAGATAAAATTAATTATCTCGAATAACACACGCGAGTGTATATAATGTGGATGTAAATAATAAATCGCTTGACGAGTTTTATAATCGCAGGTATTATGTCCATGGATTTGCAAAATTGTCATCGTTTCAATTTCGGTAGTCCTGTGTTACCATCGCATTCTTCCAATTGGGAGCTTGAGGATTACACAGGGTTGAATCTTTCATTTTGGAAACGATTGACGAATTTTGTAAACACTTGGTGGAACATATACAATTGGTTTAATAATTTTGCGGCCCAACAACAACGAATCGCCGAAAAGTATTTTGGCAAGGATATACCGCATGTCATCGACGTTGCAAAGAATATGAGTCTTATTTTAATTAATCAAGAACCATTATTAGCATATGCGAGACCCGAGATACCTAATATCGTTCACTTCAGCGGATTACACATCGAAAAGATACCGCCATCGTTATCAAAAGTACAAACTTTCTTCAACAATGATCAATTAGTATCAAACTTTATTAAATTATTTTTTATCAGGAGAAAATATGATAAAAATTCTTCTAATATTTCTTTACAAAATATCCCTTCCGTAGAATTTAAAGGACTTCTTGGACAGTGCGGCAAATGGCTTCGTTTATATGAGTCTCGGAACAAACGTGAAAAGTAAATTATTGCCGAAGGGAATGTTGGAGGTGTTTACCAATGCTTTCGCCGACTTGCCGTACAAAGTACTGTGGAAATTCGAAGACGATGGCTTTCAGGTTCCTCCTAATGTCTTTATCTCGAAATGGATCCCGCAGCAGGGTATACTCGGTAAATTAAAACGGACGAGCCAGTGTTTTATAATAATTAATAAACTGAGATTATTAATCTTTTTTCTCTCTCTTCTTATTATCTTCAAAGCTCATCCGAACATCAAGCTCTTCATTTATCAAGGTGGATTGCAGAGTACCGAAGAGGCGGTTCATTACGCCGTCCCACTCATAGGAATACCATTTGTCTTCGATCAGGTGTATCAAGTTAAGAAAATGGTTTCTCTGGGAGTAGCAAAACACCTGGATATAGTCCAGCTTACGATGCCGGAGTTGCGCGACACTATATTGGAAATCGCCGGTGATAAGCGGTAATTACGATGTCAATTATTATTTACGTAAATAATAATCGTGTCCGCAGAAATGGAAAATAATTGCGATATTTATATCCAATAATTCTCGCTCATCTAATGTTTTGTTTGCAGATACAAAGATAGAATGTTGACGTTACGCGCACTCACAAAAGACAAGCCTTACGATAGCTTAGAGAATGCTATATGGTGGATCGAGTTCGTAATGCGTCACAATGGTGCACCTCATTTACATTTCAATGGAGTCGATGCCGCGTGGTATCAGCAATTCGATTTAGATATCATTGTATTCCTGACGATAACATCATTCTCAGCTTTATGCGCTCTCTTAGCTATTGTAGGATGGGGATTGAAGCTTTTGTATAAATATTACGATATAAATAATAGAATACGCGATCGATTTAAGCGATACAAGGTGCTTAAAATGCTCGCTACGAATAAGATAAAATCAGCATAATCAATTAAGTTTTGCATATTAAACGAATATGAAATACAACAAGTATATTTAGATTTAAAAAAAATAAAAAATAAGATTATACTTTCATAAAATAAATACCGAGTTTAAAATATACAAAATAATAGCAACAATAGACGTCTTTTATCTTTCAAACACTTGTGTGCGTGGATTTTCAGTGTTCATTTTATACGAAAAATGGGGAAAAGAGGAAACCGAAGAAAGCACAGAGAGGGCAAATTTCGGCATAGGGACGAATACTGTCAGTATAAAACCGGTAGTTGAGCGAAATGGGTTTTGTGAACGTACGAAATTGCATCCCGAGATCCATTATGTTCATTTGTGCGTATTCATGGAATTACGAGACAGAAAGCAAAAAGAGAGGAGGCTCGAAAAAAGAAGGAGGAAAAAAAACGAGGAAATGAGAATATTTCGAATATACTATACATAATCTTACTGTTAAATTTATATATAAATCTACATATGCTAATATATTTCGAATATAATCATGCACAACTACAACAATTAATACAATTAAATAACAGGAGAGAAATACGAAATGTATATATGATATAATTTTGTATTATAATCAACGAATATTATTAGTTAATAGAAATGTAGATAATTATATTCCCTAATGATGCATGAATATATCGAGTGTGTGTACATAGTCATCGCGTATATATTTAGCATATTTTCCAAAATACACATTCATGATGATTCCGTAGAAATTCAAAACTCAATTAGTTTCGGAAATGACGTTAAGTGTCACATGTTATTGTTAACATGACCGATGTGTTTCGAATATCCGGTTAATGAGGCCTCCCTTTGCCGCCTGTACGCGCGTCCATTTGGCAGATGGACCTAATTCAGAGTGCAAGGATCCATTAACACGTATATTCCAAGGAATGTATAGCGCGATAATGTATACGATACTAACATCGCGCACGTACACAGGGCCAAATGCCGTCGACCGGGCACACGTATTCTATGAACATTGCAGCAACAATTAGGAGACCCCTTTGCCATCGGGCGGAATACATATCTACGGCCATTTCAAGTGCCTGTGTGAAACCTATGCGAATCGCGAACACGTATACTGGTGTATAGTGTACACACAGTACCGATGACTATGGCATTCATTGCCCCGTAGTAACGTAGTCGCTATACTATTCCCGCTTCAGAGAAGCAAAACATTGGCTAATCAGGTTGCTGATTAGAAGTTTCATATTGTAAGAAGCACTTCTCATCTATTCATCTAACTGCATTCTTGTACAATTGTTTCGAATACGTGTTCTTTTTTGAATTTGTATTTTTTCAAAGTATTGAAAAAATACAAATATTCTATTTGTATATTTTCAAAGTATTGAAAAAATACAAATAGCTATCATAATATTGGAGTTGCAACAGTAATGTTTAAGGATATGTGTGGACACACACAGTCTGTAATTGAAGTACGAGAAGGATGGCAGAAATTTTAGGCTTCTCATTAAAGTTTTAAAGCTCTTCTTCCGAAACTATGAGATTCCAGATGACACGCAGACATTCCAAAACCGCTAACAAAACAACTTCACTTTCTTTAAAACTTCGTGTATTTTATATATATGTATAGTCTTTATCACTAGTAGCATGTATAGTTTATTACGTACATCTTTCTGTATTAAATAAGCATTCTCATATAATGTTATTTTCCTTTATCCTTAATTCATAAATAGTCAACACATAATAAATAGACTGTCATTAAAGTAATAGAGAAGACTAAAGCATTGAGAAATCCTAACTAAACGGAACGTATACTATAATCTTTCTTCTAAAAATACATCACACGTATCAGCATTTGATTTCTCGTTATGTCAGATTAAGAGGAATGCGATTGGTGCTCTGACATGTATACTAGTGTTTCTAAACTCTTACTATATCTTTCGGCATTGCAGCACTGATCGATGTGCATTCTTTCTTTGACTGTATCGGATCGCATTATTCAGGTACGCCGACTTTTATTTAAAACACACAACAAATTCAAACGGTCGACGCCCGAGCGAAGCGATAAAGGGGACGTGGCGCATCACGAAACACGACTAAAAAAAAAATACAAATAGGTATGGGGGTGATGGGGTCTCGCGCGCGCAATTGCGTCGTTTCGCCGTTACTTTAGCAGCCCGTCGCTACCGAAAGCGGATCACTCTCGCATTCAAGAGACACGTTATCACGTTTCGCCGCATCAACGGAATTTGGAGTATTTTCAATTTCCTATGGCAAACACGCACACATACACACGTGCGCATCCACACAAACAACGAGATGGAGCATCGATACGAATGCACGCGATATTCTCGTAGACGCAGCCGCGGCTCACAGCCGCCAATAAAGGACAATGATGCGAAATGTTGCACGCTGTTTCCGGCGAAATCGGATGTCGCATGCAAACGACACAAACGAGAAGACACATTGACGATATCATCCTATTGGATAAAAGCGCTTGTCCAATTACGAACAATCTCTGGATATGAGTACTCTTATTATCATTATCAATCTTTTGTTTGATCGGCGTGCTTCTTGTCACAGTTGCAATTTTCATCATATGCCTTATAAAAGAAATAACGATGCGGTAGCGAATTTATATTAAAACGGTAAATTTAATGAGATTTTAATTTCAGTCGTAAACCATTTTTTGACAAGTTTGCGATGAAATCGTATGAAAAAAAATAAGAGACACGTTAAAATAAATATGATACATTGGACGTAATTATAACGACATAAGTTGGATACCTATATGTACAACACGCATGAGTTCTCTAATAGTAATTCTTCAGTTATAGTCAATCGAAAAATCCAAATCCAAGTGGAAATCGCTTTGCGAATTGTTATTAACAATAAAGCAGCGTTTCAACACTCGCGGTAATATTTCTCTCTTCCCATTCCCTCCGTTAGATCGACTCGATCAAGCGATGAGTCCATCGACGATGAATCGAAATAATCAAGTATAGATGGATTTGCATACAACGCGAGAGAGTCGGCTACATCTCTGTAAGTTGCAATGAAAGGATTCCTGATTGCGCACCCCATCCTCCTACCCAACGGAGGGACGCGTCCCTCTTTGATCGAATACTGCCTCTGTTCTCTTTATCGAGATCGCATTAGCCAAACGAGGAAGAAGAAAAAAGAATTCCAATATCGCGCAAAAATTTGTCTCTGGGCAACCAATAGTCCGCTCGAAACGTTAAGCCGGATTTTTATTTCTCATTCCGTGTTACAAACTTGGCGGGCGCGAAACAGTAATAAGTCAAACTAAAACGAGGTATAGCCGCTCTTCATTCTAAAAGCCGGATTTGACTTCAGTTTTGAGGTTTAAATTAGAAAATACATTGAATTTTTTCAATGCTAAAGTGCTAATAGTTTCAAATGAGGTATTAATCAGTCATAATAATTGAGAAAATGTAATCAGTCGCATTTTTATATTGTATATATACGTGTATAAATTATAAACGAATATTTAGACTATTATATATTTTAGATGTGATATGAAGAATTAAAAGAAATTTTTAGATATAAATGTAGTATTCGAATGTTTACAATTTGTATCATTTTTTCCTTGCATTAACTCTTTATATAATTTGCAAAATATTCTAGAAAGAGTTCTCATTATAGCGACCAACAAGATTTTGTTACGTGTATAAATTATACTTAAAAATATTCAAGCTATTAGATGGAAAAGATTAAAAAATGTTTAGATATCAAAGATGGAATATTAAATTTAGCAAAATACACAGCATTCAATTGTAATATGCGAATGTTTAAAATTTGTGAATAAATTTCTTCTTGCGTTTTACTCTTTACAGAATATTCGCGAAATATTCTGTAAAGAGTTCTCATTATAACGGCTAACAAGATTTTTCTCGCCTACCGGACCAGCAGCCGTTATCTTGGAGATTTATTTTAATTTGTTCTTGGAATAGAAGATTTCTGCAGTCGCAGCACGAAGTTTGGTATAATTACAGATAGTAGACAAGGCATCCTGTCACAAGCCGTGTGCGTACACGAGGTATTATGCGTCTTCAATCTGTAAGTAACGAAAGAAAATAGAGAAGAAAGAGTGGGAAAAGCGCGGAGGAGAGAGTGAAAGACGTCGCATTTAAAGTCACTTCATTTCTGCAATTCTTTTATGACGAGGAAATAGTATAACACAAAGAAGATTGACGGGGAAGAAAGGATGAGAGACGGCGTCAAATGAAGAAAGGCTGTAAAACGTTTGGTAGTAAAAGGATCGAGAGAATGTAATGGAGTATTTTCTTTTATTAAAGCACTCAGATAATAAGGCAAGTAAAAAACTAACTTTTTATAAGTAAACTTTTGGCAAAAATGTGTCAATGTGCTGGCGGAGAAAAGAGAAAGCATCTCCTTTTGCGGCTGAGGATTTCTCCGGACGACCTGCTCGTAAATATTTGCCCTTGCATTAGCGCGGCAAAGCTAAATTCTGATCGTAATTACATCTGCATAATAAAGACTTGCGTTCGTCTGACGTGTAGATTTAAAAGTCAAGCAAGACTCTTTCAGCTTTAAAGGGGCCTTCAAAGTTGTTGTGGTTGAAGATTATATTACTTTTAAATAAACATAAAAAAATATGCACAAATATATATAATCGTTCCAACTAATAAAACGTTGAGTTATTTAGATTTTATTAATTTATATGATAAAGTTTTTATTTCGATCATTTTATTTACATATGCAGCAGAAACATTTATATATATATGTTTTTCTGCTCTTAATTGTCAGTCTTTGGCATCTTTCTACCGTGATACGGAATTCATAAAATTAAGCTTTTCGTTGATCGCTATCTCTCAATTGTGTTGTTTGTCTCTTCTCTTTAGATTAACCGCAAGATACATTTTTTAATTAGATACGCATCAAATATTTAGTCGGAGGCGAATGCCTGAATGCAAATAAAAGCTCGGGCGAGAAAGAGAGAGAGAGAGATGGCTGAATTAAAATTGAACGAAGCATCAAGATTTTTATTTAGAGTGGCTTACGAAATTAAATGCTCGTGCTTTTTATTTGAGATATCTCTCATTTCTCCTTTTACGCTCAGTGATTTCGTAAATGAATTTTTGCGTCAAGAATACCAATTACGTACCGGGCTAACTACATTTCCAGAACGCTCCGCTTGGAAACAGTCCAATACCGCTTGGCGAGGTCTGCCAAATGCGTTAAAATCTATCGATCCACAAATTGCCGCGCGAATCCATTTAATCTTCGCTGTTGTAGATGGAACGAAATAAAATAGACTAATAAGAGAGCGCTTTGCGCGGAGACCATATTAGTACCGAAACTGGTGATAATGTAGCTGTATCGGCAAATCTCGCAAAATCTCTTCTCCGCGATAAAGATCCGTGTCATGTATTAGCTTCTCGGAATGTTTCTCAATTAATCGCGGAAAAATGCACGTTTCTTTTGTAACAATTGCTTCATCCTCTTATTAGACTAATCGCGAGCATTCGAGTAAAGCTATAGAGCAAATAGCTAAATTTTTCTGAATTCTCGATATTAATCTGAAACGCATCAGCGAACGTTTGATTTTCATTAACAATCGACGAGTGTAACGCAAACAAGGCGCAGATCACGTAGTGAGATGTTGCTTCCGCATCGCGAATTGCATTATCGTCGCGGCGCAGGATGCACAGCATCGACGACAAATACAATAAACGCCGAGCCGTGTTGACGATAATGGCTTTATCGAACCCCCCGCGTATTACACTACGATCGAGTCGAAGCGAACGAGCATTATTCGCGAATGCGAATCAGAAATTGCGTCGCACCTCGCCGTTTTGTCGTCGTAGGATACACGTCGTGGTTGAAAAGGCCAAAGCCCGAACTATTACTGCCGAATCCAGAGAGGATGCTAGTGGCACACGGGGAGTAAAGCATCGGAACAACAAAATTGCATACACGGGCACGGGTAATAAATGAGATTTCAGCCGGTTGAATGCGGATAAATGAAGCGCGTCACGACGATGATGGACCGACACACTGGAGGAGGAGGAGGAGAAAAAAATCGCCCAGAAAATTGACGGTGCTTGCCGGTCGAGCACGCCGATTCTCGCGCGCCGCGGTGTCGTTTTCAGCTCTTTTTCCCACGGTATGGGCGAGGCGAACTTTTCAATTCAATTTCCAGATGGGATCGCACAAAGACTTATTTATGAAACGGTTCGTCAAGGGTGTAAGCGCGCGAGCACGATCGTCGATGAACGGGGCACGCGAAAGATGAACGAAGAAAATGGGAGCACCACTTTCCTTATCCCTCTCCGATTCTGATAGCGCCGTTCTATGCCGGTCTCAGGCTCTCGCTGCCGGTAGAAGATATCAAAATAATTGAAAAAGTTTAAGTAGACTGCAATGTTATTTACGGTAAGCTATGTAAGCCATACCATTTTTGATCTCCGAGTTAATTGCGTAGGCTAAAAGTTGCCCCAATGTCACTTTCAAATTTCTGTCATTAACAAAACCGGGTTGACTCGAGTATATTATCGCAGCGGTTTCATTAATATGTATAGCATAAATATTTCATATTTGTTTCTCCATATGTAAGTTCGAGATTAATTTATATATGGAACTTAGTAATCTCAAACCAAGAGATACAGTTCCGAACAATTAATTTTTCGCGCTTGGGCTCTATTGGCCGATTTAAAATTCATGTATTATTTCATACTTGTATTATCCTTGCGATTGATAAATAAATAAACAATAAATTATCATTTAATTAACAGAACTATATGGGGGTATATCAGAATTTTGATTTTTGCCAAGTTAACAGAGGTGTATATCGCATAGCGCACACATTTCTCGATTAGACGTTTAGACACGTTGAGTGGCAGGAACCCAACCGAGGAGCCGGGAGGGAAAGGGAATCGACGAGAGAGGGAAGCATAGGGTGAGAAATAGGCAAGAAGTAATTCGGAGACGGGGGTAACCCGGAGCCACTGAACTTTCTCGATTAAAAGTTAATTACCTTTCGGCTAAGACCGCAGAATTTCAATCGACGGACGAATAATTGTTCTACTGTGGATGGGAACTCCACCAGCGGGGCAATTAACAGAATAAACATTTAATCTCGTCTCGCTGTGAATTCCTTGATGACGTTAATGTCAACGATAAATCCCAAAGAGATCGCTGTCCACTGACAATGAGTGCATTCTTTTGTACGCAAAATTTTACGAGATATATTTCATCCAGATTTAACAAATGTCGTGCATTTTTTGAAGTATAAATTTTTGAATATTGTAGAGAAGATATAATAATATTTTCAATAAGAGCTAGGAGAGAGAGAGAGAGAGAGAGAGAGAGAGAGACTGTATTATTGTACATTAAAGTTCTTGTAAAGCACATTGTTAATTATATTGTAATATATATCGTAATTGTTCCTTACACGTTTGGCGGAATGAGCCTCAAACAAAACACAGAAGTCTCTGTATTATCACAGTAAATACACCAGTCACTATAGAGTTAGTCGTATTGTTTCCTCGTGTCTGAACGTAAGAACTGCTAAAACGCACTTCTGTGAATCGCTCTCTGCTTCGAGAAACGGCCAGGATAAAGAGCTAGCCAAAGAGTTTTGCGGAAGAAGCACCTCGTATTCGCGCAAGCGCTTTTTATCCTTCGTTCGTACGAAGAAGCGACCAAAAACGGCACAAAAGAAGCGGTTCTGAAAGGACCTTTCAGGGAAAAGCTCGTTGCTGGCGAGCAAAAAGAACGGATAGACGTCCAGGCGGAAAAGCGCGAATGGGCAAACGAAATTCGTAAGATATAAAGGGAAATTAGCAGACACTCTATTGGGATATACGTTAAATTGAATAGGAATTCCTTGGACGGAGCATGGGGTTTTGCGAAGAGGGCATAAATCATTTGCACAACTCCTGGGTTGGAACTCATAGCCCATACTATTCCCATCCGAGGTTGCCACCATTTACCTCCCTTTCGTTGCACCCGCGATAACCTTTCACGAACGGGTCCTAGCAGCCAGAAACGTTGAAATTCGTGGTAGATTCAGAACGGAAATTCGGTACGTGCATGCAAACCATGATGTTAACGGCATCATTTAATTAACAGCTGCAACGAGGTTCGCATACCTTAATTACGACACAGTCAATTATGCAGTCATCAAAGTGCGACGAAATTGCGATTAATTGTATCATCGAATATACTTGCGCTCTCGAAAATCCTTGTTCACACAATTCACCCTCGATTCTGATATAACTCTTCTCGGCCTCTTTTGTTATGAAAATAAATCTGCGAGAGAAAACCGGGTCTTTTTAACGGCTTTCATTTCTCGGGGTATTTTTTTCCCCGCAGCTTCGTACGGAGCTAGGCGATTTTCATCGAGCGTAACAAAAAGAAGACGGAGGATCGCGAAATCACAAGGTGCCACAGCCACGAGGTACGTGGGTAGGATTCGCACAAGTTTCCAGGAATCGTCTGCTTTTGCTGTCAGTTGCATCGCGCGTCGGCGATGTTGAACGAATATTTGCTAAGGCTGGTAACTGAAATTCGTTCCCGCGCTTTCCGGGTGGGTGATTTAAGAAGGGATGGTGTAATTCCGCGGAAAGTGCACGTTCGGAATACCAGCATGGAGCGAAATGTTCCGTGCGATGTTTGGGTCGATGATGAATCGGTGCTCGCGGTTGCGGGATTGCCTGTGTAAACGATGCACGGTTTCATGTATTCGTTATACACGAGCAAAATTAATGGAACGTCGCGATCGCAAAATGCAATGTCAATGAAGAATACAAACGCGTATTTATGCCTCTAATGAATGGAACTACATAATTTAGAAATCGATTTAAAAAATATCTCTACATCGTGGATGTGCGAAAATGATAGAGGTCAAAAGTAGGAAACACATATGAAATCAAATAAATATTTGTGATGCCAAGATATGTTCTTTTTAAAGAAAATATTGAGATCCTGAGAGTTTGTAATTAATAATAATTAAAAATATATATCACTTTGTGTCAAAAAGTAGTTTACTATTATCAGAAACAAGCGAGAGATCGAAAGGCAAGCGAACGAAAAGTGTCTATCTGTATGCGTAGTTGAAATAAGCGAAGTGTAAGCGTAGAAAAACGAATTCTAAAAAGTGACGCGCGAACGGGAGATTTAAGTAGGATTCTTATGTCAATCGGATTCCATCGGAAGTAGCAAAGAAAAAAGATCGAAAGGAATCAAACGCGCGATCGTCAGAGATGCGACAGAAGGGTTGCCGAACATTCCGACACTTAGGGAAGAACAAACAAATCGATGTGCAAGCATTTCATCTTCACCCTTTTATCGACGCTCGCTCAACTTTACGACGTGCATGACTTTTACTCGCTGTTGAGAAGATTTAAGACAAACTTGCAACACGTTTCTCGTCTGTCGAATCAATCTGTATAAGCCTCATATTTCTCGCATGACGTAGCTGTCGTATTATAAATCGCTGGATTTTGATACTCGTTAATTTGATAAATATAAGTAGATTATGATGCAAATATTTTTTTTATATACAATATAACTTTGCGTATTTCTTTAAGTTTAAGCTCAAGAAAAATTATTAAAAGATTGTAATTAAAAATCAGAAATTTAAACGTTATTTAGCGTATTTAGTAAAAGAGAAATAGATGCAGTATATTTTAGTATTACAACTTATAATTATTTGAATTACAACTTTTCCACAAAACGTAGCTGTAAAAATAAAATAATTTTACCATCATTAGCCAGTTGGTCGTTTAAAAAATATTAACTTTGATTTTAATTTCACTGACATCCAACTTATTTATTTTGATTTTCCACAAAACATTTTTTTTTTGTTCTCACTTTGATAGAAAAATATTATAATAGAAAAAAAGTCTTATGATGCGAACCGAGGCTTGATAGATAAAAGGACGATTTATCCGCTTCTTCAGAGTTAACGTAGAAAGAAGTCACCAAATCGCTCATAAAATCCTGCTTGGCAGGATGCGATTTATGCCAGCGCTACCTAAGGATTATTATATTTCCCTCGACGCACGAAACCGGCGCGAGAAAGTGTCGGGCGAAATTGCGCGACGTTATCACTTGCGAAATGACGACGACGATGCAAAGGGAGAGAAAGAAAAACGGCGGTAAAAGAGGCAGGCCTCTTAATGCGTTCGTAAAAAGCTCCGCAACGCGAGAGAGAACAGTAATCGGTTGGGAATAGCTTTATGATGCTTCGACGAGCAACAATATCGGGGTAATCGGTGGTATAACGTACATCGAGCTTTTTTATTTCGTTGAAAAAGAAAGCTTCCGTGAAGCGATGCATGAGAATGACGTGAACGATCACGAAAGAGGGAGGGGACACGGTCGATCATAAAGAAAAGGGCGGCAAAAAAATCGACCGATTTATTAACGTGTCGTCAGTGACGTCGTGCGTGGCTACGTCTAAGTTAACTCTTTTGACGGCACGCATGATCGCTCCGACGAGCATACACGGACGTGTACATAACGCGATCGAAACTTTTTGCTCGCTCACTCGCTATTCTCGCATGATATCAATCCGCGCTCTCTGCTTATGCGAAACGAACCGTTTACTTTGTGTCGTATATACGTCCTTTTATATATATATATATATACATATATATATAATGATTGAAAATATAATAAAACTTGTTGGAAAGGATTTCGCGCGATGTACGATGACTTTATCGTAAAATGCGTCGAGTACGACTCTCTACAAGCATAATACACTTGTCTCTACGTGTAATAGTGTGTCGTGCGACACGCCACTTGCGCTAAAATGCAGCGGGACAGTTTAAGCTTTCAAATGAAAAGTGCTGCTGGTACGAAATGCAAATAACTTGTAACGACGAATATATACGAACGAATTCTGAAGCGACAGCGCGAAAGTAGAAATTAGCTCTAATTAGCAAAAAAATGGCGGTAGTTTGATATGTTTGCGCAGCAGGGGCTGCTTTTTAAGCTCTCCGACCCACTTAACCGGGGACTTTTGTTAAACGAACGCTGTTTAAACGATAACTCGATCAAAAGAGCTCGGCTGAACCGAACAACGGCATTTAATTAACAAAAGTGCTCACCGAGAGTTTTACCACCATCCTCAACCCCTATCTCGAAGGGAGAGATTCACTTCGGATTCTTCCGCCCTTTCCGCTTTCGCTTTCGCCCTCATCTTTATCCGCCCGTACCTCCGTTCTTCTTCATCAAATGCTGGGGAATAATTGTGAAAACCTAGTACCATCAAACAGTCCCGCCAGATTTTGCTCTCTTCCATCTTCTATTACAACCATTCCTTCTTTACCATTTCTCCCGCACTTCACTCGGCATTTTACCTTGGAAAATGTCGATGAGTATATGACTTTAATCATATTTTTGCCTTACGATTTAAGTTATGTCGGCTCATTTATCGTTTATACGAGCTCGTAAACAATGAGTGCATTTGCAAATTTCGGCGCATTTAAAAAAAACATTGAATGAACAGTTTGCTGTGAGAGAAACAAGAAAATAGAAAAGGAAGCGTCCTAGGAATACATTCTATTATTTACGAAAACACCGCAAAAAATAGTGGAATTCTGATAACGTCTATATTTGTTTATTTATTTCCAGTGTTTATCTAACGAGACACACGGTATTTTTGGTTTTATAATTATGTAAAAACTAAACTCGCTCTAGGTTCAACATACTGAGTTACAAAATAAAAATTAATCTTTCTTCGCTAACGTTTCGCTTTATTTTATAAAAATAAAAATAAGTCAGAAATTTTTATTAAATTATATCGTAAAGTAAAAATAAAATTATCTTAATTTGCAAACATATTATGTTATAAGCAAATAAAATCGTTGGAATGATCAAAATAACATAAATTCGTATAATTAGACTCATTGAATTAACAAATGTTAAAATCCGCAATTCTGTGTATATAAACAATTACTTACTCTCAGAATAAACAAATTGAATTATCGAATAAAAAGTGTATATAAAAAAGGAAATTTAATACAATTTTGTTCTATTCTTCTTCTTCAATCTGTATATTTGGTGAAATAATTAGAGAAATCCAGAAAAAAAATTAAAAATGTAATAAATGAGATAATAACTATCAGTTAGAGCAATGCTTTGTGAATTTTGCTAATCACGAGTTTAAAAAATTTGCAAGAACTTTTAATTTTAGTCAGCGTATCAGACAGAGCAAATATCTTACAATTAGTTGAATTACTGATAACTGTGATTTTTTTAACTCAAAAAATATGAAAATCAAATAAGCCAGAACTTTTTTATGAAGAATGAAATTCTATCCAATGAATATCTAGAAATTATTCTTAGAACACAATTTTTATTGTATACGTTATTATCTTTAGTAATCTTTATATTTTATATCGAGATTGAAACACTTAGAGATATAATGTGTAAAAATTTAAAAGTTATTTAAATGCGCACGTATCAGATCAAATTTTTAAAAATACTATAAAATGTCAGAATAACTAATTGACAAATACAGAAATGTTTAAATGAGTAAAATTCTAAATAATATTAAAAGAAAAATTAGAAAACACGTTATGCATAACGATAAATACGAGCTATTGCATATTATGTACAATCGAGGCAAAATAGAAGGAAAATGTTGTCTAGGACAGTATAAAATATCATGGTTTAAAAAGTTACATCAATAGTTTGGACAGAGCATAGCAGTATCGTTCTTCAGAAAAGCTGTTGATAAAGTACAAGTCATGCTATTGATCGCCGATACTCTAAGAAAACAGGACACTTAAGAAAAACAAGAAGAAGTTATTGTGTACCTATATATATGTATATATACAATATAGCAATTTTTTCAAGATTTGATATTAAAATTTATTAGAAATTTTTAACACACAGTTGTGAAATTACCAATTCCTTGAAAATAATACAAAAAAATTAAATGATAATATAATTTAATTCTTTGTAGATATTTTAAAGTACAATTTAATTTAATCACATACAAATCTTGAATCTCATAAATACATACATGTAAGTATTTATCTTTAAAAATATTACCTCAAATCTTAATTCAAAAATTTAATTTATTGAATTTTACAAAAAAACTATTGTGTGTGTATGTGTGTGTGTGTGTGTAATGTTATATGACGTCAATAAATACAGCTAAACGCTTCCCCTCACAAGTGATCGTCGAATGGAGTAAGTAGCTATAGTTAATAATAGATTATCCATAATGGCGCTAATATTTCGCAGATTGTGTTAGAAAATCTTTCAAGATTTCATTACGCACTTTTTTGCAAACACGAATACTATTTGCGTTATTTAGCAAACCCGCAGACTCCGCACTTGTAGAACTCACAAAGTTAAACTTAGTCGCTGAAAGACGCCAAATACCGTAAAGTTATAAACTGTAATAAATCGCATCTAATGTAGGTTAACGCTAGAGTGGGAGAATTATCTGCCGAATTTACGACGAGCTTGTTGCCAAAACCGCCATCGTAAAGAAAGAAGATCCCTCGTCGAGAAAGGGTCGGTATTCGCGACGATAATGGACTCTGTCGTGGTGTGAGTCGACGAGTGCAACTGAAGAAGTTAATTTAGAAAAGAGGATTGTGCCCTGATGTAACGTTTGTAATCTTTAACAGAGAATCACGGATTTGGTCAACTTAAATCGCGGAAGTGAAAGCTACGAGAGGAAATAATGGTCACACAATAATAATGAATATTAAAGAATAATTATTAGTTTGCTTTGTCAAATTTTTTTGTGTTGTTACTTCGGAATAACGTAATTGCCGCTATGCTCGTTTTTTATTTATATTATATTATATAATGTATATACAAAAACAAGAATGAAATAGGTTAACAAAAACCAAGCACAGAAAAATAACCGAATAATTATATTCAAAAAATTTCTTTAATTATCCAGATAAATATTTCTCTTTTCTGATATTATAATTATTATTACAAGTGATTATTATATCGCATAATTATATTATATAAGAGAGAATCAATAATAATTATAACCCATTACTATTAAAATCAGTGATTATTTAATACAAATGATTGTTATTAAAATTAATAATCATGACAATTATTATTATTATAAATGGGCAATACTATAACTATCTGATACATTACATTTATGCAGAAATTAAATGATTATGAAGAATGTAATACGTGCATATGATATGTGCAATTATTATCTTATAATCAATTATAAACAAAATTTCTATTTTATTTCTATTCGTAAACTTTAATATAAATTAAAACAGATTTATTATTTGACGGCCTTGACGAGCACAGATATAAAACTTAGTCATAAAGCTGTTATAACGAACTACTATCGCCAATTACAATTCAGATACATATTAATTAAAACGCGCGAAGTATACATGTCGATTAAAATGCGCGAGACGTTTCGACACTTACTTGTGTCTCTTCAGTCGCTCTATCTTCAAAATTTAATATGGGGTGTTCTGTTAGATAAAATTATAATATTTAATTAACTTATTAATTTAACACAAATTGCTTGCTCTTGCTTAATAAAATATTTTTTTAATTGCTTGTTATTATTAAAGAAAATTTTTGATATAAATACACAACAAATTTTTGATAAAGAAAATCAAATTTAATAATCTTTCTTGCATAATAAGGAATTTTAAGAGAGAGTATATAGTATATAATACGTTATTATTACCAATTTTATGGTCAATGGTTTTTTTATCGGTGCAATGTAAAAATCTACATTATTAATCATTCGCAAAGAGCGACAGCTTCCTAGTAGACGCCACAATTATCAACTTCGCGGAATAATTATCGCGAACCACAGCTCGAACGGATATGCGACGCCAGGAATGGGAGGCGAATTGTTCCTTTCGTCGCGTCAATGTAACACGACCGCGCGACTGTTTGGACGTTTCGCAAAATAACGTCGAAGGCCAGGGGACGAAGGGACGTGGGGAAATGGGGGGTGCGTAAATTACGAGGAGCTTGTTCGTGCCGGCAATAAATCATACGCGAGGCTGACAGTATCCCAGTCGCGACACCGTTGCACATAGCCCGTCGATTTAAAGTGTGTACGTGCATGTCGCGAGTATTTCAGAATTCGAATTCAGAAATGGTCATCGGAGGGTACACAGGGAAAATGAGGGCGAGTTGCGCTTGTCAATTAATTTCTTGATCTTTCAATAGCCCGCATTTAATATGTTGATTCAAAGCACGACTTTGTCTGTTCATTTGGATCATAGAATCTGGAAGAAGTCAGCTGATTATTTATTTCATAGTTTTGTAAACATTGGAATAAATTAATATACAGATAGATTGGAATACAATGATGCAAGAGCTTTTAAAATTTTTACTAGCTGATAATACAAGATTTTTAAAATCGTCAGTATATATATATATATTAATAAAGAGTATCAAAAATACAACATAATTGTTCTAATTTCATTTACGTTTATTAGTGGTTAAAAATTGAAAAAGATAATACTAAATATTATCAAATTTGAATAATTAATAAATTAATAATTAATAAATATTTAATATTTTAATATTTTGTATTAAATAATTTTATTGTTTTTACTTAACTCTGGAAATATACATATGTGTATAATTTAAAAACGGAATGTTATTGAAATAATTATTTTGGTAAACTATACGAGTAAATTCTAATATCAGTTTCGCAAAAATCAATCCAAGGTTTGTCAATTACTGTCGCGTCCTGTTGGCGACAGGTTGTGTCATCCTTCGATTTTCCCGGCTCAGCCTAACTAATGAAAATCCACGGAAAAATTGACTTTCACCCTAGATTTCTCTTGGCCGTAAAACCTCGGAAACGAAGGATCTTCTCGTAACCTCAGTTTGCCTCCACCCACGCCCGTTCTACAATCGTATCCGTGGAAGAAAACTCGAGAGGAATTCAATCTAGTCTATGTGACTAATGAACGAATAAAACGCTTCTGTCTGTCGCGTTTCATTCTCTCCTAACTACGTTTTCTCCCCCTGAGAAATATTCGCGAAAGAAAAGTTGATGAGCGTTTTGAGCGTCAGAGAGCTAATTCATTATGGCAGAGAAGCAACATTATACTATTCAAAACTTGGTCTAATGCAGATTATCATTAATTACCGCGATAGTGTCATCTTCAGACGCACAACTGTACACAAAATAGTTCCGATATTCAGTTGATTCCGTTGTATTGTAAGCGCTTCGCAATATCACTTTGAAATACTCCGCTTAAGCGTCTTGCTTTACAATTGGTGTAATAACAATGGTAATTTCAGCACTTTGTAAATTAGCATGTGCTATATTGCGCGACGAAACATTTTACAATTGGTGCTACATTTAGTCCTATGTAAAAATATTATGCAAAAATCTCATATAAATTATAATTCCTAATATAGAGTGTATGAATGTGTATGAAGAGCGATGTATCTTGTTGGACAAAACGTCAAGCTAGTTTTGCCATGATATAGTGATACAGTCTACGTGTATATGAGGATAACATATAACTTTTAATGAAACATCAATGTCAGATAGATCGATTTATATTGCGTACGAGATATTCGTAATATCGTTACTATAAATCATTGTAAAAATACAGTTACGATGACAAAATCGACAATATTTATGATATTGATGAGTATGCTTCTAAATTACATTGAACAAATCGTTTTGGAACGGAAAATGAAAAATAAATCAGAGAACGAACAGTTCCGAGATAGTGGTATTTTTCGGTTAAAAGTGATAATATCCGAAATCTACGGATGTTCTTTCCATTTCTAGCTGAAGCACAGCCGTCACAATTTTCCCCGAAAAAGATTGTATTTTTATCAGTCGAATATCACAAGGATGATATTCAACAAAGTTGTTTCGAAAAATATCTGAGGCATTATTAACAATTATCATTTTAAGATAACAGGTCTTATAAAAATAAAGATGGAATATTTTTTAGAATAATATTTTATTAAAATATTAAAAATATTAATAATTTAAAACAATGCGAATACATTTATTTTTAAATATATATAATAATAAATATAAACTGTAATAAATACATTTCTCAGTTTAATTTTTTTTAATATCTACGTTTTGTGTTATGTATTGCATAAATTAAAATGTATCTTCTGAAAGTTAAAGAAAGTAAAAGCTTATTGGAAACAAAACGACATGAAATGTATAATGCATTTTACGTTTTGTGCTTCAACTATTAAAGGTATGCATTGTAAAGTATAAAGGATGGATTGCTCGTCTTTCTATACACATAGCGATATGCACACAATGAAACAGCCGTCCATCTTCAAAGTGCCCTATGCATAGTTCAACTCTGACTAATGTCTCCGAGAAGGAGATTCCCGGAGCGCTTTATTATTCTCGCGAGTCCAACTCTTCCGTCGTTTGAAAAGGTATATATTCATTTTGGATATCCATTTTCAGAGAAAAATTTTATTGACTAATATAACTATCGTACTTGAGCGCAACGTGTCCTTTCGGTGACGGCCGGAGAAAAAGCGGCCTTTATTTTTAATCATAATGACCCGAACAGAGAACTTGCTCTCCTGTGTCGCTATACCTTTGTCTTGTAACTACCTCGGGTCATTTTTAATGACCGGCAATATAAAGTACAATGCGCGTGTATCGAGCCAGCCAGCGAACATTGCGCGTGCGTCAGAAGTGGAAAAGACAGCGGATTTCGCAGCCGCAGCCGCTGTCGAAGCCGGAGGCGAAATGGAAGAGAAGGCAACTGGAGGAAAAGTTTCATAGGGAGTTCGGTACTTTAAAGCGGTTTCCATGCGAGCCCCGTCCTGCGAAAACGAAATTTAAGGGTCACTCGCGGATAGCGGTGGCGCAGCAAAGTTGCCAGGGGAAGAGAAGATAATAGGATAAGAAGAAGTTTCTTTTAGAGCGCACACAGGGAATTCGTCGATGTTCACAGTAGCGCTGAAAGCGATCGTTTTCGATTGACTTCAAGACTTGAAAGAACGTGTTGCATCGTGCGTTCAAGTTTCAATTTTTTCTATACTTTGAGAAAATATCGCATTTATTATATTGTGATAGGAAAAGTAAACTTTATTGATAAATATTGATTTATGCAGACCATTTTAAAATTCTTGGATCCTCTTGAAGCGCAAGACAATCGACGATCAAAAAAGTAGAAAAATATAAGAAGAAGATAATCAAAAAGAAGATCGATATTAAAGAGATGCAAACAGATTCAATATTTCAATATTTTGACAGTTAGGAAATGCAACAATATGTACACACAAGTCTATTCAGCGTAGTTAAGTACATACTTATATATTCATACACATATGTATGTGTGTATGCATATAGATAGACCATTACGGGTGAGCATCACTACGAGCTATTATTCGATTTTCAATCGATTCGATTGTTTGGTATTGTTCAAACATAAGCGTACGTCCACGATGAAATGTATTTTTCAACAGATTCTATTTATACAGCATGTTACATTTGATTGATGTTCGATTAATAAAGTTTTCATTAAGATATTTCGTAATATGGATGAATTTCATAATGTATAATATATAAAACGAAATACATATCTTTTTACAATGTACATTATGATTTCTCTTTAATTAACTTTTGAATTTTCAATATTGAAATTTTATAATAGATTAAAAATATAATTAATTTGTTATTAATATTTATAAATTCGAGAAATATTAAAAACAGAGATACGCAAAAAAATATCACCTATCAAATTGTGTTTATATTAAAAGTTTATAATATACATATACATATATAGTTAATATAAGAGTAGAGTAATAGTGACAGAAAAACTTAGACTCTGATGTCATAAATTTGAAAACCATACCTATATTTTTGATCTGCATTATATCATCATAACGTGAAGAAACTTTAACTGAGAATACAGTAGTCTGACCACGTATTGTGCCAGACAGTAATACGTCCGACTCACCTAGCAGGCAATGCGTTAGATGAACGTGCCTAGTGTCTAAGCGAGTTCTTCCGGAAATTATAAATTGTACGACTCATCACGTACTAATAAATATTTATTCAATTATTTTGTAGTACGTAAATTGTAGAATAAAAATTTTTTATATAGAAGAAAGCAGATTTTGTTATGATAAAACACATGAATAAGAGCAATCAAATTTGTTTCCCTTTTTTTCCTAAATTTTAATACAATTTTTTCTTTACTTTGAAATAAATCTTTCTTTTAAAAAATAAGTATCTCAAAACGTTAATTATTTTTAATTAAAAAATATAATAAATTCAAAATATACATAATACTGTATATATTTTTGAAAAAGAACTAAAGAGAATGTTTGCAGAATATTGATTAAAACAATAAAAAAAGATATATAAAAATAAAATGAATATTAATTATCACGAAAAAAGTTATTGCAAAAACTGGATTTAATTATAACAATATTGACAAAATTATTGATTTACGATGAAATACGTACTAAAAATTCATATATTTTTATTCTCTCAAAAATGGAAACAAAATTAGAAACTAAACATTATGTGGAATTCATTAACTTATAATCGGTGTATTTAAATCAGCAAATTATGATTAGAAAGATGAATTAATTGTCGGTAGCGTTTAAATGTTTCTTTGTAGTATTACAAACATAAATGATTGTTCAAAAGAGTGGAAAGTTTGATTTATCAACTATTATTCAGTAAATCAGCAAAAAAAACAAAGACTATGCAGATTAATTTTATCGATATAGTATGATTATGAACATTCAAATGGCTTAGTAAGTTGAGTAATCGGTGTCATGCTTTTCTTTTCTATTCGCGGCCGAAAGTTTCAAATGGAAAATATACTTGCCTCTTCTTGATTGTAGACGATTTGGATAAAAGTGGCTAGCGGGAGATTAATCGGCAAGTTAACTCAGTTTTGCTCTTCTTTTGTAGAGTGACCCTACCTCAATCACGCGGCGAAACTATTGTACAATTTTTTTGCCTTGAGCGGTAGTCAAACTTATCTCTCTAAAATTAACACTGTTTAAAAAATTTTGATATATCGTTAATAGAAAGGGAAGGTTTTGCGTCTCTTTTTTTCATAAAGTTCTAGAGTTTCTAATGTATTTCAGAAAAATTACAAGAATTCTGAAAGAATAACTGTAAAATAGAAAATCCAATATCGAATGACACCCCTATATTTTTGAAATAAAAAAATAATAAGAACTTGTTTACCTTTAATCGATTAGGTTAAAGGATTGAGTTACTTTTCAATAATATTCTGTATTATTCAAAAAATACTAGATTTTAAAAAAGAGTTTTAATTTATAAGCACATATAAAAATTTTCCTATTTGAAAACATATTTGAATACATATCTCCTGAGAATTTTTCCATTTGAAATCAATGATCGCATAGTTATGATATAAAAGCAAGATGTCATTTATACGTTTTTAGTGGATTATATAACTGCAACACTGAACACATTATGTGCCAACTTAGTTTGTCTCTCACAATTTTGAAACAATTCTAGCGTTAATTAAAACGAGTTGCGTCGTTAGTTGTAGAGAGGCATTCTTTCTGCACACGCATTATTTCGACTCAGTAAAATTCAGATTTATTATTAGCTTGTGTTGGAAGAGAGCGCGTTACGACGTATTACTTCATATTTCTGGATTAAGATTCCCCTCTACTACGGAAAGCTACGCACGAAACAGTCGCTTATCATGCATCTTTTATGTACGCGCCATTTCCTGCTCCGAATTTTTCCCTTTTTTGAGTTATACATTGATTGCTGTTCATTTGCATAAAAAATATAATTTACTTTAACATAACGTAAAAAAATGAGAAAAACAAAAATTATTTATTTGCATACGCAATAGATTATCTTTGTGTAAATTTGCAATTAATGTATCATAATAAAAAAAATGATAAAAAATTGTCAAAATTTGATGTTTGTTCACTGATTACTTCTTTAGGTTCCCATAAATTATTGCGCTAAATACGTACGTGTATATATATATATATATATATATATATATATATATATATACGTGTTTAAATATGCACATAGTATAAATTTGTTACAAACGAAACGAAGTCACTCTACTAAAGATATCCTGAACGTTTACATCTAATAAGGAAATACAATTTCTGTAATTTCTCTCTCTCTCTCTCTCTCTCTCTCTCTCTCTCTCTCTTTGATTCAACAAAAAACATATTCTGAATAATTCATATTTAATTATAGCCCGTTTCTTGGCGAATAATCAAATTTACTTTGTCTGTTTATTCAGATTATCTACCGATATGTTATAAATCAACATAATAAGTGGAATCATGACTTTTTATAAGCAAACTCGTAAATAAATTCAATGCTCGGAAAACATAATTTAGTCGAAACTAGAGCAAATGAATAAATTACATATAGATACGTACACATGCGTACGTGCATACATATTATTAAATATTTCAATAAAATAATCTATATATAAAGACAATATATATTAGTACACTAAGCCAATAGATTTTCAACATTGTACGATACAGCAAATTTAATACATTAATTACTTCCGCGCTTATTGTTGATAAAGTATGTAAAAAATGATCAAAATTATACAAACAAAAATTTGCTGTTAACCGCACTTTACATATTGTGTGTGTGTCGACGTATTTCTGTAACATACTTGTAATACTTTCAATGAAGTGTTACAATTAATTTAAAATCTTATAATTACTATATAACAACGTTCTAGAAAAAGAAGAGCGTGTATTCTCTCGTATAACCATGTCATTAAGCATTTTTGCACAGAACTTATTTTTTTGATTTTAAATAATAAGTTAATGTTCGTACGTTTTTAATTAAACATTTCCTCGCTCTGTAATTCACGATAAATGAACAATTCGTTTGTAATGCGGAGATAGATTTTATATTAAATATTTAAGTATACTTAGAAAGTTATGAGACCCTCCTTAATCCTCGACATTATTGCAACTCCGTAATTCTGACAACCCGAGGATAAGTTCGATAATAACGATAGAAATGTTATGGCAGGTGGTGGTCTTTCCTAAGTTAGTGTCGTACATATAAGAGTCGTAATAATAAAATTCACATTAATCTTTCACGAAACGTTCAAGGAAGGCGAGAAGGAAGATGAAACGAGATAGGCGCTCATCGCTTCAACCCGCGACTGCGGAACTATTTATGACTCCAGTCCATTTGTCGAACGTCACGAGGGATTTCCGGAAATTGCTTTAAACGCGTAATAGCACGTCCGCTTTCAGAGTTTACCGGTTGGGTTACCAGCTGCCATAATAAAAACGATAATATTGTCCGCGATGGTACCACCGGCATGCGTGACTATTGTAAATCGACGAAAACGATCAGCAGACGCCGGCAAATAGACATTTCTTAGCTCGGATGCGAAGCAACTTCCTATAATTACATCCAAATCATATATCCTAAAATAAAATTTCTATTACTCTTTACATTGATTATTACAGTCTGCGGAAAGTACGATCTACTGGAGGATATTGCGAAATTATAAACCATTTTGATGTATGTATTTCGAGGAATATCTATTGTGTATTTCTCTGAAGCATTTAAAATTCAACGAACAGGCTTTAGTATGACAAACAATTAAAAAATATTAATGAAATACATATAAAAAATGTATATATAAAAAATAAAATTAAATTGAATTCAGTTTAAATTGTTATAACACACGCAAATTGCAGTTGGAATAAATAAATTGGATTCAAATAAAATGAATTGTTATCAACACTAATGATGACTTTGCGTGTAGTTCGATCATAATAATTAAGGACGTGCAATTTACAACAAAATGCACAGGCAATTACTTACACTTAGCGTGATAACAATATGACCTGAAGTCATTCCTGGTACCGCCTGAATTCTTCTGTAAGTTTGGTGTATACGTTTCAGCAAAGCTGAAATTATTAACCGCGACTTCCCTATTGTGTCTCGTGCAGAACTGGGTGACATAATTAAGAGGAGTCGTTGACTAGCACGTGACTCGACCTCGGTACAGCCTGGCACATACATTTTCAGACATGCAAACTATGAAGCCGACGTGTCTTAGGTTTAGTTTGAATTTAGATTTAGTTACAAATTTGCATTATAGGATAAATTACCATTATTTTTTCACAAAATTAGAGACGTTCTCCCGCATTTGTCTACATTTTTAATTTAATGTTTATTGTTTATTAAAAAAAGAGAGAGAGAGAGAGAAAGCAATGCAATCCAAAAATGTCTAAATAAAATTAAATTATGCAAAAAATTTCTATTTAAAAAGCACTCTCCTAAATGATATACAGTTTTTAAAATTCAAAATATGTTTCTGTATGTTTGGACGTACGTATGCGTATAACAATTTCTCTCTTTTTTGTATACATATATTATTGGAGTTTGCTTTCAAAATTTAAGGCAAAAAGAATATATATGTCTCGCTAATATTTAGCAAAAAAATTACACGTGTAATCACAAATGTGTTGAAACTTTTCGATGCACAAGTTTCATCGCGAAATTGAGACACTTCATAGATGAGTTTTAAATGCACGGAAGCATGCCGGTGCATTAGCCAGCGCGACACGTTGATGCAATGCGAGAATACAGATGTGTTACAAACAAGACTCTTTTAACATTGCTCTTAATACCGACGTAACGCGGCGCGGTTTAGTGCGAACATGTTTATTCAGTAGTTCGCTATAAAGAGGAACATCCGCAATGCGCGGAAATAGACGACGATACCATCCAGAGATGAGAAACTTTAAAAGCACAGGAGTTTAGAGTGAGTGAGAAGAAGACACAATACGAATGAGCGGTCAGAGGGTAGCCAGCGAGGGTAACGAAGGGAACCAGCCTGCGACTATCGCATCCTGTAAATCATGTATAATTGTAATTTATACCGCGCATCATCCTATGTTAATTATAACGGGGTGCAGCGTCACGCCTCGGCCACGACAAAACGAGTTTACGAACGCACCGCAACGTCAGGATTTACGAGCTTCGCGGAGGGAGAATGAGAGTGTTCGGTCTCGAATATATTCTCTCTTTTCTTTTCATTCGCATTTTCTTTTATATATAAATATATATGTCTACTGTTTTCAAGACTGTTGAAACAATCATGTTTTTATACCAAAATATTCCACTTAGGACAAATACAGATATCAGGATTGCAAATAATTTTAATACATCTTAATATATTATAGAACAAAAATCTTGAGAGTAGAATCATGGGATTAATTATTAAAGTACAAATAATAAAATTTATGCATGCAATAGTGTTGTTGAAGTAAAAGAACAGAAATAAATTTATTAATAAATTTATTTATCTTGCAAATTGCAAGCAAAACCTCCAGAGAAAAGTACATCCTGCAAATATTTGACACTAGGTAATGCACACACACACAATCAAACAATTGTACGCATATATTTATTCATGCATTTTAACGTTAAATATCAAATTTTTAGATCTGAGATTGAATATATTGCGTTTATATTACGTATTAGTACATATTTTACAATAGCGTTATTTACACAATTAAATCAACTATTTTTTAGGCCAGTGGACTTATCTTTATTGGCCACAATCATTCTGGCTAGTCGGAGATGTAACTTTGACTTCTACCAGAGATTTCAATTTAGGAGAGAAATTCCTTTCATTTCTGACTAATTATCATCGCCAGTGCATGAATGTAATTTTATGCTTGGATCAAATCGTAAGAAATTACAATTGTTTTTCATACATCGTTGAATCTAATTTTGCTTTAACTAATATAACGCTGAGTCATCGATCAAAATGATTTTATTGATATTTTTCTAATAATAATAATTATTATTACCCCGAACAATAGCACAAACAAACTCTTTACCTCTTTATATATTTAATATAGATTATAGATTAATAATTTCACAGTTCAGATAGCATAATATTTCATAAAGTACAAAACGTGAAACCATCATGCGACCTGTGAAAAATTAAAACTTAAATACTTATAAAGAATAAAGAGAAACTATTGAGATATTTTGAGCGAAAGATACTCTGTAAAATTTTTAAGTTAAAATAATATAGAGAATTTTATATAACCATTAGCTATACATATACATACACACTTTTTAAAAAACGAGATTATAAAATCAAATAAAATTGTTCATGAACAAATATGTGCTCAAAAGAATGCAAATAAACCGATGTATGCAGTTTTATTTAAAAAAATTGGAAAGATAGATCAAAATACAGTGATTTTTGGATAATATTATATGCAATAAAAGATGATCTAAGTTTTAATATTCTATTAAGAAGAAAAAACATTGAACAGAGAGACTACAGAGGAGAATCTACAGAAATAAAATGTGAGATAAAATTAAGATTTATTAAAAACTGTGTGTGCAGTGTCAAAAAAAAGATGTACTTCAATAATAGCACAATTTTTTAATACAATATAATTTAAATTTTAAATAATAATTTTATTAAATTATTTCTTTTTAATGCATCACTAGATTTTGTGATATTTCATCTCACCAAATTTAGAAGATCAAAGTTAAATATGCTATCTATCCCTGAAAAAAAGGTTAACGAAAACCGATGTTATCTGTATGAAATACGTCGTTGGAGAACCGCGCAATATTTTACCTCGCGATACAACCATCTTTTTTTCGTATTCGACGATATCGAGAAGTATAACGAGATTTCAGGATCGATGACGCTAAAACCGTGGGCGCCATCATCGAATTTGCTAACGAGACCCGTGACGATACCCGCGCCATCGACTCAGCGGAACTGTCATTAAAAAAAGCCAGTTATAGCGGGCCGTCTATGCCGGGGGAAAAACACGCGGTTCCGGCGATTGCGGCAAACGAAGCCACTTTGAAATGGCGAACATAATCGATACGTCTGCCGTACGGGCAAACGAAACGGATGGAAAAAGCTGGACGCGGATTAAGCCGCGGCGCGCAATGTCGTTGACAATTCAGCGAGGTGAAAATGTTTTGCCGACGTATCTGGTTGCACCAGCTGTTCCATATATATATCGCCGCCGCATTGATAACCACGTGTATCGGGAAAGATAATTCGATGTGTAACGAATTACTCTTTGACGAACTTTCGTCTCTCGTGTGCCGTTGTGGACCGTGACCATGTCGACCAGACGATTCGACGTTGAATCGATATTGATGATACTTCGCTCTACCATTTCAAATATTCAATCATCGTCAATAATAGATATATAGTTATTCTTACTTTAATGGGATCAATTATTTGCAAGAAAATCATGCAACTTTAACATTGTTAGAATTTAGAATATTTTGTTATTATTAATGTTGATTAAATTTTCTTTTTTTATCTATATGCTTTTGAATTAAAATTATAAGAGAAAAGTAGAATAAATAATTAATGTACGTAGTTTGCATTGAATAGTAAATAAAATTTAATTATTTACAATGATTATTTATTAATTACATTTTTTGAAATTATGCGATATTGCTTGTTATTATATCATTAAAATTTTACGAAAAAATCTGAGAGAAAAAAGAAAAAAGAAAGAGAAAATTTAATATTTCGATTTTAACATAAATGATATAGACACTGAGAGCATATGGTATAAAATAAAAAATATAGATGTATATTTTACATTAAATATATTCAATCAAGTTTGAAAAAAATTAATAGAAGATTCAATCATTTTTTAGAATATTATTATAGTAGTCTTCTAGTATAGATCACAGACACAAATAAACAACTTATACGCTATTATGTAAAAGAAAATAATATAAATATTTTATCAAAGTAGTATGAGCTTTGTGTGTGGTACTCTATAATGTGATATTATTAATTACAAAATATTTTATTGTAATTGATCTTGGCTTATTTACTTATTGTTAGACGTTAATTTTCAACGATTTTACTTAATGGCATAAAATTGTATTCGCATATAAATATTCCATTAATGTTGTGTCATTATCAAAACATTGTAATGATGTCTATGAAAAAATACTTATATATTATTACGATATTATATATAAAATTTGGAATATTAATATCTGGATTATTAATATATCAATATTAATTATATGTATTAGACATATATGTATATGATGTATATATTTATAAGAGAAAATTACAAATATATAATAATATTATAATTTATAGGGTAAATGATAGTTGATTATAATAAAATTAATAATTTTAATTATATAATTGCTTTTTAATAATTACTAAATGATTGATATTATTAAAAAATTATATAGCAAAAGTAAAGGAAATATTAATAAAATAACATTATGATAACTGTTTTGCCTTTATTACTTATCTCGACTGATTTATCATCAATAATTATAGTAATTATCTTTAGAAACCCTTTTTACAAAACTCTCGAGAGATCGGTAAATCAGTTCTACCATAATTTGACAGATAACTGACATTTCTCGCGAAGGCAAGTTTGACGAGGAATATTAGGATCATATGATTGCGAACAAAAATTGATCCAGTTATAGGAAAGGTCAATTTCGCCGCGCCGAGCCATCCTGTCGATGGCTAAATCCGATTGCCACAATTCTTCTCGACAGCGGCCGCTGTGCATTCACGATTAACGGCAAATGCATGCCAATCGCGTCTGCGTTCTGTTTGGCCCGACGCTAACGAACTATGAATTCCAAAAGCAAAGAAGCAAAAACAAGAAAAGGAAAAACAAAAATGGGTTTGGTCCTCTGAACGCGTAACGACCGAAAGTGCGGTCTCGGACTCGATGAATTATTCACGTCTGTTCTTCATCCGACCGTTTCCGTGGAGGAGAGTGTCCGTGTGACGAGAAAAGCCAGAAGCAGCGTAATGTGCAACTGCGAGTGGCGGCTGATTCGCGATAACGACGACGACGCCAGATGGAAATTCCGTTCGCCAGGCTGACCATCAGCCCCGGCCGACACCGTATGCAACTTAGGCGGTTTGCATACGCGTGCTTGCACGCGCGCGTGATGGAGCGTGAAGTAACGAGAACCGCGCTCGCTCACGCCCCCGATCATGTAAATTGACGAACGTAAATACACGCGGCCTCATACGTGCAGCTCTCTGCAGCGAGGATGCATACACCAAGGACCAAGCCGGTTTATCTGGGGCATAACCCGACGACCCGCATTAATCGTCATCGTCAATCAGAGGAATCCGTCACCACTAGCGAAACGCGATTAATATCGATCAGTTTGCGTCCCTATACGGCCGATATCGACCTTACGGAGAATCGAGTCACACGGTAATGGTTTCCGCGCAATACGATGTTTACGATGTTGCGAGCGGAAACTCTTAAATTTTATAGTATGAGCGTGTCAAATTCGAGGGAAATTCATGGAAAAGATTATATTACTTAGTTTTTTTATTGTAAAAGCCAAAAATTTTACGTCAAATTAATTAAATCTGTTTTTTGAAATATAATAATTTATATTCCCTCTAAAAGCTTCTCGAAACTTTCCGATGTGCCATTTTTATACAAGATGTCAGTTCGTTAATGGGATTAGTGTAATTATAATGAGCAGAAAGCTTCACGCGAAAATTTCTCGAGGTAAAGATCTTCATTTGGAAATCCGCCATCTCTATCTCTTGACACGCGAGAGTCAAAGATTTAGCGAATTTCTCATCGAGTTGTGGTAAATGAAAGCTGATTAGAAGCGACTCGGCGAAATTATCTCTTTAATCCGGTTCCAGTATGGATTAAAGGAATCGTGCGCCGAAATAGGATTTTGGATTTACTTCCGAATTTAAGGATAGGCCTTACCATCGGTCGTCTTTATTCGATCTTCATTGATATTCTCACTATGTCAGCCATCGGATCTACTTTTGTCATATCGCGCAAGCTGGTGAGAAAATGAGTGCTCGATAGATGCATGCAAAAAAGGAATTAAAGTGGAGGTAAACTCAGTCGGACTCTGAACCTCGCATTCTTCGGAAATGAATTTCATAAAAGACCGAATCGAGATTGTCTAAGAAGAAAGGCGTCGACGAATAATTATCTCCGTTTTATTGTTAAACCGGATTATATAAGCCGTGAAAGCTAGATTGTTGGACTTTATAAAAAATTATAATAATGTGATAATTGCTACAATAAATAAAATAAATCGCGTAATTTTATTGGCTCCATGAGATAGCTTTAAATATGAGAAAGAAAAGAATTATACTATATGAAATTTTATATATAATATATAAAATACATTTTTGGTAATATGATAAGAATAATTTGAAATAACTAAGAATTATGCGATTAATTTTATCACATAAATAGATTTTCGAAGAAGTTGGATGATCACTGGGAGATATTCTAAATAATACGCGAATATAGATTTAGAATCTCACACATTTATTAGTAACATAGTTATTTTGTTTTATACTATTATGTTATTATATAATGTCATATTTTAAGATCGAATTTTTGTTTTTTAAAAAAAGTTGTGATTTACTTTGATTTAAGAACATAGCACTTGATAAGGGCCGAAATTCACGGCCGAAACGTTGTGAAAATACAATAAAATTTAATTATTTGCCAGAATTGGTCGATTGAATTACTACCATTTTTTAATTATTATTTGGTGACTTCATAGTTTATATCATTTATTAGTAAGAGTAAATTTAGTGTTAAAATTTAAAACATAAATTATATAAATAATTAAATAAGTATTAAATTAATTGAATAAGTTAAATTATAAAATAAATTAATAAAAAATAATTAGAAAACTGACATGACATACCAATATACTTCTCTTTTTCGTCTTATTATTGAGGATAATGCAAGATGTGTGAAAATATTACACACATAACTGTGTTATTAATGCTTAATTAAGCATTAGCTTAATTTATGATTAACTTAAATATGTTAATAAACAAATATCAATGTCAGAATATGCTTTATATGAATAATATACTGATTATGCTATATGATCTTTCTTGCCAATCTTATTTATCCCGTAAAATGTCTTAATCGAGTTATGAGATATTATTTCTCATCACTAAATCTTTTTATCTTAAATTTTATAAAATGTTATTTTTGATCTTTATAGTCAATTAATTATAAAAATATAAACAGAAAATTTAACTAATTATTATATTAAAACAAATGTTTTATTATTTTTAAATATTTCCATTTTTTCTTGCGTAAAAATAAAATTTAGTATGCGGAATGTATATTCTGTGAAATAAGTTATTTTTTCCAAGTTTATTGAATTTTTCTTTTCTTTTTAGCTGTTATTATTCAAAAAAGCTAAGAGAAATATGCAATTTTAGCTGTTTATTCTCTTATATTTATTTTTTATTCTTAAACATATGTATATTCTTCTTTATATTCAACTTTCTTGTAGCAATAGTTGTACATTTTCTCGTCGTTGTTCCGGTTTAGACTTCTTCGTCACGTGGTCGGTTGATCGTCGCAGTATCCGAGAGGTAGTCGACATCGTAAAGTTGTTTCGTGCCTACGAGTCGCACGCCTACCACCAAATGCAAAATCCATTTCCATCTAACCAGGAAACTTTTAACAAGCCGCATTCAAAGTATGTGTGCTCCATGTTAAAGTTATCCGGTACACCGACATATACATACATCTCACGAAGGTGGAACGCGCGAGGGTATCGCGAACGATAATTACTTCGTGCCGAGATTCGCGATTTAAGGAAATTGTGTTTACAGTCTTAGCGATTTTAAAGGAAATTCGATTTAATGAAACGACATTAATCATCATTTATCATGGACAAGTCGAGAATTAAATGTTTTTATATACATATATGTATGTAATATTATATAAAATATTATATATAATATAATATATAACTATAATAACAAGTAAAGTGATATATATATATATATATATATATATATATATATAATATATCTTTGGCAAGTTTCATTGTGAAAAATAGGGAATTTAAAAAGCATTTTTATTTTTTAATAGAGAAGAATAAACATTGTTGCTCAAAATGTATAAGAGAAAATTCACGTTACCGTATGTGCTACACACACTTGCCACAAGTTCATTTTAACCATGTCGCATATTGTTCTCGTCCCGCAGCGGGCGTATTTGAACATATCTCGTTGATGAAGTACAACGACCGATGCCAATGGTTAGCCTGTCTACGTGCAAGTGGGTCAGCATCCAACATCTTGAAGACATTTAAACTTAGTCTCGATTAACTCCCTCAGGATTCTCGTGCATAGTGTCTACTGCATGTTGAATACGGTTTCTGCGGATAGGTAGAAACTTTAGCTAGGACTGATATGCGAAGATACATGGAAGCGCATCGTCGCGATCTCTTGAACTGATTACAAACTAATATTCCGTTAAACTCGCTGCGAATTATAACAACGGCATTAATGACAGGTAATATTACTGTCTAATATTCAAACGCCTAAAATAAAACGTATTTTATTGATTTTTTCCTTTTTTATAAGTAATTATTAATTCGACTTTTTAATATTTTACTAAATGCGAAATATTGTGACCTTAAAGAAATATATTGACATTGTTGACATTTGATGTGAATTCGCAATTTTATTGCTAACACCTACTATTAATTATATCTCTATAAACATCTTTATAAATCTCATTATGATAAACTAATCAATCAGAAACGACATAATTAATCCAATTAGAATCTCTTGTGTGTCTTACAGATCAAGTGATGAACATAAAAGAGCTGGAATTCCATGCAATTTATAATACACATCGAATAAAATATCATGGAGGAAGAAGAAAGAAAAAGAGAGATACTGAATTTTTTGTATTTTATACATTAGGTAAATATGTACATATATACGTGATATGTATAGATCAAAAAATCAACAAATAACTCAATGTCAAAATTCATACTCAACATATTTGGAATAAATACATATATAAGCAGTACTGAGTTTATATTTTCCGTAAGGCATCGAACGTTCGTCGAGATACGACGGCACTACAAATGCTTTCGTATAGCAGCGTACTATTATAAACGTGATATACCCTTTCAATAGCCTTAATCGAAGAAAAAAGAGCGATAAAATTCGAAAACTTGCTTTTTGTGAAAGTGCAGGAAGTATAAGCTTCAAACATTTCCAAAAGTACTGAAGGAAGAAAAATCATTTAGAATCGATATCATATAGAATAGTGATTATTCTGGTATCGTGTAGTCCAAAAATCAGCGAGAAGAGCTTTGGTAAGAAATTAACTTTAATAGAACTATTAATTTTTTACATTCAGATATTATCTTCAAAATAATGTTTCTTCGTAATTTTACTATTTTATAAAATATTATATATCATAATTGATGATATAAAGTGACAATTTCAAAGTCTATATATTGAGAAAGTGTTAGATTTTATTCATCAGTTAATTTAACATAAGTTTCTAGTATTTTAATGTATGTATACAAATTTGAACATCTCTCGAAGTCATGATTACAACGTGTCGATTAATATGTTTTTACTAAAGTTGCGTCAGAAGCCTTTAAAAACAATTGTTCCGTATTATGACGACAGACTACAGCAAGATTTCACTTTCTTGCGGTCGAAAGAAAAACAGTCATGCGCGATCAGATAGAGGAATAGTGTGACAGATGAAGATGACGAGAAATGAAAGAAACGAATCATAGTTTCGGTCCATTGGTCTTGCGAGTTTTTCATTTGCCACGGTCTACAAGATACGCATGCGCAACATATACCATTGTTTTCAAACCAATTTCACTTTTCGCTCAAACTCATCTACGATTTGAAGTCATGTAATGGCAGAAAGAATGTTTTTATTATATTAATTGTCATTATATAAAATATTCGTAACTTTAAAGATACTTAATGTGCTTAGAAAATTTTTGCATCGAATTTCTGCTGTCGTAATTTGTTAAAAAGCTACAGACTATTAGATAACAATTATATCTAATGCAAATTATCTCATATAATCAATGTAAATATATAAACTTTTTGAATAGGTATTCTAAATGTAAATGCAGACCTAATTACGTTTATCTTAAGAGCATGTCTTATTAGTAATCTCCTGTCACGCATATTCATTTTAATGATAAATATCGAATACTTTGAAATATGTTCTATAAATTTTTATATATATTTGGAGAATGTATATTCTAGCCCGCGCAGGTGCAAATTAAACTTGCTCATTATTACCGACACGTAGATAAAAAACTTCGCAATTACTTCTAATTATTTTGAAAACAAAAAATTATTTTGTAGCGTGCTAAATCTATTGTAGGACTATATGTCGAATATGTATTTTTTAAGAAAATCTATACACATGCTTTGCGCGACATTACTAAAGCAGTGATAATATTATATATTTCATATGTACATGTCATTACTTATTACAAAATGATTAAGTATGTATCCGTAGGGGGGTTAAAGGATTATTGAAATTAAATCTCAAATATATATATATATATATATATATATATATGAGATTATTTCATATTTTAAAATCTTGGCAGTGACCAAGTAAAATTTGGTGCCTTGTGCACAGATATTTAATTCTAACAAAAAATTTAGTTTCATTGGGATAACGCACTGTCTTCCGCGATCGGCTCTTATCGCCTGTCTTATACTTTAAATTTATATTTATATGACAGAGCCTTATTAAACTCTTAACTTATGTATACTTTATTCTAGATAAAAAACGCGGGACATTATACAGATAAGCGCAGACATTTTGCTGCAATAGCTAGTCAATAGTCTTTACATTGTCGTTCGGCAGTTGAAATTAAATTTTTATTATATTTTGTCATATCAACTATAAAATGGAACCGATTGCCAAAATGATATTTTGGATAATGTGTTTATTGTGCATCGTCACGTCATCCTTGGAAGCTGCAAGAATTCTAGCGATTGTTGCAATACCATCCTACAGTCACCAAGTTGCTTTTCAACCACTATGGACCGCTCTAAGCCGACGAGGACACAAAGTCGTTGTTCTAACAACAAATCCGCTTAATGATCCTAACTTAACAAATTTAACAGAAATCAATTGCCAAGAGCTCTATAAAATACTAGAAGGAGCTAACCATGTTAAAAGCATGCAGAAACATACATGGATATATTTAGAACGTGAGCAAATTTTTAGTGTAGGTCACAGAATAACAGAAAATATTTATAAACATTCAGAAGTACGTAAAATGTATGCACAAAATAGCAACCAAACGTTTGACGTAGTACTTGCAGAACTTGTAAAGTCACCTGGTCTCTATCCGTTGGCGTACAGATTTAATGCGCCTCTTATAGGTAAGAATAAAAATTATATAGTATATATATTTTATTAACAATTTCTTATACCTGATTTTTTAACAATAGATTCTTTGGAATTAATTTGAACTGAAGTTATTCTTAACAAAAATACAAAAAGGATCATAACTTAATAAAACTTTATAATTTTTATCTTTATAAAGTTAGTTGAAAAATATAAATCTATAATCAAAATTTAGTTTAATTAATATATATTTTTTTATTCTTATTATGCGTCATTATTATGAAATTCAATGACAGTCAAATACAAACAAATAATAAGTATAATTATTCTTTATGTATTATAAATGTATTATAAAAGTGAATGTGCACAAAATTATTTTTTGTGCAAACTTTTTTAACTCCAAACATCTTGTTTAAATAATTTAACTCATTGCATAATATTTGCATTTAATTATAGGTATATCATCAATAGGATTCTACAGTCATAATTATTACTCCTTTGGTGCACCCGTTTTGCCGTCACACCCTTCAAATTGGGAAATGGGACCAGCTACTGGTATTAATTTGTCATTATGGCAGAGATTAAACAATTTTATTCAACAATGGTATCACATATATTGCGTGTTTAATCATTTCTTTCCTGAGCAACAAGCAATTGCAGAGAAATATCTCGGAAAAAATATACCAGACATAAAAGACATGGAAAAAAATATGAGTATTACGATTCACACTCAACAAGAAGCTATTTCCTTTGCAAGACCGACAACACCGAATGTTATAATATTTGGAAATCTGCATATTTTAAAAAAACCTCCAGCTTTACCGAAAGTAATTATTGCATTCAAACGATATTATTAAATTTTTTTATTATTGGGAGTACTCTCATTTATTATTTAATAAATTTGCTACGAATTATTATTTATATATATATTAATTTATATTTATTTAAAATCAATTCATATATGTAGTACAAATATTACTTTTTAAAGAATAAATACAAATAAATATCATTAATTTTATCTTGTTGCAGGATTTGAATGAATTTTTGACAGATGCACCAAATGGATTTATTTATATGAGTTTAGGTACAAATATTGATATATCAGATTTTCCCAACCATGTATTAAATGTATTTCTCGACATCTTTGCAAGTTTGCCATACAAAGTTCTATGGAAATTGAATAAAGAATTGACAAATAAACCTGATAATATTTATATCGCTAAATGGTTTCCTCAACAGAGCGTTCTTGGTAAATCTATACAAATGGCGTAATTAAAAATCAAAGATTTAATCAAATGTATTCTCTCTTTCATAGCCATCAGTTATACATTTTGCTGTCTTTTTTGCAGCTCATCCAAAAATCAAACTGTACATATATCAAGGTGGATTGCAAAGCACAGAAGAAGCTGTTTATTACGCGGTACCACTTGTAGGAATACCAGTAATAGCCGATCAGTTTACTCATATTAATAAAATGGTATCTGTCGGAGTTGCGAAGTCTCTAAATTTTAGAGATATGTCAAAAAACATTATAAATGCAACTATACTAGATGTTTTAAACGATAAAAGGTAATTATTTTTGTGCAAATAGTGCTTTATGTGACAAATCTTGTTTTTTAAATAGTTAATAATTATTTTTATTGAAAATCTTATTGTTTATAAAATTCTATATCTCAAGACCCTTATATAATTAAATTCAAAATATGATTGTAGAATAATATACATTATATATACATATATTTCTTTTAAACATACTATTACTTTTATAGGTATAAAGAAAGAATGCTGAAACTTAAAGCAAAGAATGAAGATAAACCTTTTAATCTATTAAAAAATACGATTTGGTGGATCGAATTTGTAATTCGTCATAAAGGTGCTCCTCATCTTTATACTAGTATTGCTCATGATCCTTGGTATCAGAGATATGATATGGATATTATAGCAATTTTATCAATTACTATATTTGTAATGTTAGTTTGTTCATTAGTATTGTTCTATAAATTATTACAAATAATATTTAATCGAAATATGAAAAAGCAAATAGATGTTGGAAAAAAAATTAATTAATTTTTTAGAAGATACATAATATAATCATATTTTGTATATAATTACATTTTTATCAAGATGAGTTAAAAAATACAAAATATTTTTCTTTTTAAAATTTAATTTCTATGTTATCAAATTTTATAAAGCAATTTTTGCATTAAAATAAGCAATATTAATTTTTAAAAAAGTAAATGTAAAAATATATGATAGAAAATAATAATATAATATAATAATATATAGGTACATATAATATAAAAATAATAAAAAATATAATTGTGAAAGAATTATGTTTGTTCTTCTTATTTCAATAAATTATTATTTAACTAATTGAGATACATAAGACTATATCTACAGTTTGTAAATGTGTTTTTAGAGGTTTTTTAGCACAGGACATTTTACTATGTTCTATTTCTATATACATATGTATACTTTGTCGCAAGATCCTTATACACTATATGCGAAAAGTAGAAGCAAAACAAGTCATCTATATTGTCAGACAAAAATTATTATTAACTTTAATTCGTTATTTATAGTTGCTCTTTAACATTAACTTTACATTTACTCATTTCGATGAGCTACTCATGTCTTCTATCTCACTACAATTTCTATCACACATCGGAATTATGCATGAAGGGGAAAAGGTAGATACCATGAGATGAGAAAAGACCACTAGCTCCTGTATCTTACGAAGTATGTTGCCTGAAGGATGGGAAGATTCGAAGAGGCGGGTGCAGCTATCGCAAAAAAGTACCCTATTACGAAGGCACCGTTGGAGATGCTCGAGACCTCGTCTTTTTCCTACAAAGAATGTAGAGTGCGATAAAACGGTGTTCGGAAAAGAGCGACGGATAACAGAAGCGAACGGAGTCATATACGTCTATGACAGCTACATCAGGATAGAATAAAGTAACTCTCACGATATATGCATTCGATCTCAAATCAGTTTTCATTTAAGTCTTTATTCTAGCTCGTTCATAGTAACGTAGCGCTTATATTATAATATCTATTTAAGTTAAGCATCCTATAATAAGGGATATTAAAATTTTAATATGTCGAAATCCGTAACTGTGCAAATAAAATATTAATAATTATTACGTCGTTATTCTTGTGCTGACAAGTTGATAGTCGTATACGTACCATAATAAATATAGGACATAATTTTTACTTTAAAGAGATATTAAGCTATATTTACAGTAAATTTAAAAATAATTATGCATAAATCAGAAAATACGTATTTGAAATTTACATTATACACACACACACACACACACACACACACACACACACACATATATATATATATATATATATATATATATATTTATACTGTATTAGTATTATACTCATAAATATATAGAATTAATAATAAATACTTTCTTTATTTAAAAAAAGGAAATATAAATTTAAAGTGTAAGACAGGCAATAAGAGCCAAATCGCGGATGACAGTGCGTTATCCCAACAAAACTAAAATTTTTTCCGTTAGAATTAATTACCTGTGCACAAGGCATCAAATTTTACTTGGTCACGGCTAAGATTTAAAATTGGAATAATCTCTACAAGAGATTTAATTCTATACATCCCCTCTTCCCCCCTAAGGAAATAAATGCGAGAGAAAAATATAGATCCGAAAGTCGCTGAATCGGGAATCGAACCCGAGACTTTATTGCCTGTCTTACACTTTAAATTTATATTTATATTACAGAGCCTTGTTAAACTCTTAAAAAAAGTAAATTATATAAAATAATTAAAATTACGCGTATAAAAATATAATGCGATAAATTTTATAATTATGTATATTTACGTATGTTTAGATAAACAACGATATACTCTCGGGGAATTGTTAAATATGAGATTACTACCTATGTAATCGTATAATTCGAGATTCCATGGTATATGCCTGTAGAGAAAGTCGTAGATATAGTGAGATAGTTTTCTACACAGCGGCACAAATTGCAACGTTTTACGCCTGATGAGATCGCATAAAGTCAGCGCAGGTCGATATCGTCTTAAGAAATATAGCGCCCCGAACCGCTTTCCTTCGAATCCAATTAAGCTTTAAGGGCTTTCAACGTGTCCATTCCGGAAATTATGCTACGGTAATTTCTTCCAGTACTTAAGTCGCGCGTTTATCGTTTAATTTGTATAGCTAAATAGCTGCGGGCTATATACATATATATGTATATACAGGTACACTCTTCCTGTCCTTTTAAATATGCGCTTATTCCTTTAAAAACTGTTTTTTTTTTATACTCAACACGTCAGCAATTCTGCATAAGTAGCTTAAATTGTCTTATTTAATAAATTTTATATTCAATTGCGCTAGATGGGATTAAAATTAGCGATATTATATATCATTCTTCTAATATTAATATTTCCATGTACCAAATCGACAGCAAGTTCGTTAATTTTTACGGATACATTAATGTTCAACTCCGTTTAATTCACTGACTTGGAAAGGAATTTGGATAGTGCTTTGGTCGGCTAATAGCCCGTTTGCCGAGTTCAACGATGTTCAACCGCAATCTACGTAGCAGAAGAATAGGCGTAGTTAGATGTCGGTCGAACAACCCCGCACAATTGTGTGTCCACGCGCGTTCTCCCGTGTGCCATACGCAGCGACACAATTAAAATTGCTTTTGCACCCCGATAATGACCTCGCAAATTAGCTGTAGAGGAGAAGAGGAAGTGGTCAAAAGGGGCGCCTCTCAGACCCGATGAAAGTAACGACGCGGCGCGCCGATTCGCGACGTGCTGACCTCCGGCCAAAACTTCAACCCTCCCTCTGTGGTTTCCGAAAGTGCCGAGTTCAACTAGCGCGTGCCGCTTATATCGCAGCGGTACTACTGAGACGCCTCTCCGCAACTACTATTATCTCTTCTAAACGATTTGTTCGATGCGGACTAACGCGCTGATAGTCGTACAAGCAGGATTAGTCGCGGTCCAGCAACTTTGGATCGCGTAGCCTGGTGAGATTTTATGCATCAGCGATGTATGTACGTGCACAGCGAAATAGACGGAAATGCAGCGTCTCTGAACTAGTCATTCTCGTTATGACGGGTGCAAATCGGTTACGTTGTATCAATGAGGCGACTGCATTTCATTATGTGCACGCGTTAAAATATGCACGATTTCTATTTACCATCTATAGAATTGTCTTCGAACTTTGACGCGAAGAGATAGAAGAAGACGAATTACAAAGAAACGGTATAGAAAGTATTATTGCGTAAAATTTGCGCTTATAATCTGTGTCAGGGTTGGGAAGTAACGAGTTACTTGTAACAAAGTTATAGTTACAGTTACTTTTTTTCGGTAACTATAACTTAACTTTGTTACTTTTCTTTATCTGTAACTGTAACTGTAACTTGGTTACATTTTTTTAGTAACTAGTAACTATTTTAACAGTTACTTTATTAGTTACTTTTTTAGAAACATGCGCTAAAAGTATCGTTCAAGTATGGTAGCCGTTATATTGTTATTAAATTTTGATAACAGTAGCATATGGATCTTCATATGATTTAATCTTTTACCTAAAATTTTCATTTTGTCTACATAAAATAATATAACACATAATTAAGATCGACTAATCACAGTCAAGTATTAAAAAAAATTCTTAAATGTAATAATTGGTCGATTTGCTTGCGACTTTGCGATTACCATTTAGTAAGTTACTAACTATTGTTACTGTTGTATATAAAGATCATTCGTACATTGATGCATAAAATGTAAGCTCTTTATATTTAAAATAATGTATAATTATTTTTAAAAAGTAACTGAAAAGTAACGACTCGCTACTTTTTGAGTAACTGTAACTGTAACGAGTTTTTTCAATGAAATAACTGTAACTAGTTACTTTTACAAAGTAACTTTCCCAACCCTGATCTATATGAATTCTGCGAACCTGTCATATATACACGCAGGCATACACATATCTAAAGGAAAAAGCAACCATCTAAAAAACGGAAGTATGCGTCTAGGCGAGTATTGGTGAGAAAACGTCGTGGTTAGTTCGCTCCTCTGGTGGCATTTCGCAACGGAGAGCGAGCCGCGGATAGACGTTTATTTCCATGCGTTTATTTCCATTCAGCCCGGTTGCCGTCGGGAAGGACCGACACAGAGGAAGTGAGGGTCGCATTTGTACGTTAAGCCGCATTTGCACGTTGCCAAGCTCCCCCAAACTACTCCGGACATTGTTTGCCGTTCTAGCAGGGCCGGAACGGAGAGTAAACGGGGGATACCTAGAAGCTGAGAGACACGTACACAACGTGGAGCACAAGCGGCGAACCGAGATGGAGAAAAGCGGAGAGGAACGGGGCGAGGAACTCGCGCAATTCCCGGATCCACGAATTCGATCCGCTCCACGGGACAGAAGCAGCTTGCAAAACTTGCGAAACTGCTACGCGAGAGGCTGTTATTACGCGACACCAACGCAAACTCTGCTAGTCGGATAGAGGAGAAGTACGCACAAGACTCGCTGGACACGTCAAGCAGATCTTGAGCACTAGTTACCTTGGACAGGTGCATTGGGTGTTGCGATGGCGAGAAATGGCACTTAGAAGTGAAAGTTTACAAACTCGCTTTTGGATGTATAGATATGTACATGTTAATCGAAAGAAAGGATATTATTACTTTGATTAATTTATATGCAAATTACGAAGGGTAACGCAATGAAGTTTTAAGCGAGACCTACTTTTTTGTAAGAATATTTGCGATGTCTTTACCGGGAAATATTAATAATGTATAGAATGACTCCGCGAAGCAGACCTCGATGAGTTGTTACGCGTTGTAATAAAGTGGCCTGAATAAACTAGAAAGTGATTTTGCGGGACTATAAGAAATAATGCATCCTTTCTTCATTGACTTGGGTGATTAGAACGAGCAATGCATTATTGCGCTCCACTAAACTTTAATTTCCGAGAAACTCAGTTTTTTTTATTTTGCTTTTAAGTCGTTTTATAAAAAAATGTATATTAATTAACGCGTTCTTTGCTCTCGCTAACTTCTAAGCTTTTTACATTCTACTGTCGAAGTCAGTAGTCAAAGGCTAACGTGTAACTTTCATTCTTTTAATAAGGACTGACGATAATTTTCTGGAAAAAAAATAGTCCAACTTTATTAATTGCTTCGTATCTTGTAATTTGTATATTAATTACATTTTTACACTAGCTATAAACATTTTTTATCATTTAATATTTTTTTAAGCAGTATAATTTTTCTGATAATAAATAATTCTCAATGCTCAAGCAAAAATAAATAATTATTTATTTAATCATATCGATAAGTATATTCTTCATTATCATTTTATCTACAATTTTACATATACTGCCTGCAATAATTCTTTTCTCGACAGAATTTAACAATGCTAAATTGAAATAAAATGTCATAAATAACCGTCTTAAATGCAATGATGATTTTTCTATTTATATCATTGTAGCATCTAAGAAGATAATGTCCGAATGTCAGTTGGCTCGAATAACTTAGGAGGTAATGAATAATGATACATAAATTGTGCTGTCTTGACCTTATAGTTCTGACGACACGCTAATAATGCGCATGTATATATAGGGTGTATTAAAAGTTGGATACTTTTTCTGAATGGAGAATAAGTAGAGTCTGAGAAATAGCGTGCATGTACTTATATAATTATATGTATATGTATGTATTGTTAAATATAAATATTTCTATTGTTTCTAGTCTCAAAACAATAAATAACTACCGTAATATTTTAATTTTCAATCCATTTTAAATGTACATATATTTTATTATATTTTTAATAGAATTTATTTATTTATTAATATATTTTTAAAAAATTGAAAAAAATAAAAAATATCCAGTTAAATATTTACTATTGTAAGAGTGACTGACTCCAAATTTGTTTGATATAGTTAATTGTCGAGTGTATCGCGACACACCGTATATATCGACAATGTGTATGTCGATATCGTAGGCGCCGAATACATTAGAATGTCTGCCTTGAACAGTAGTCTGTACATCACATATGACGACTTCAGAATGATACTTTCAATGTGGTCACTTTAACGAAAAATAAGCAGCACATACATATATTTGTATCGTATCTGATATCTAGTGATAAAATGAAATATAAATAAAAAAATAAGCAATTAATTGATAAACCCGAGTTTAATTTAAGATAACGATTTTATCAGATATTCAATTTTATCAGATATGATTTACGCTTTACGTACTTGATTTATGTTACTTGATATTAAACAAATAATTGTGCAAATAAACAAATACCTTTATACTGATAAAGTTAGCATGAGAGTACTTAATCTGATTATTTCTAATAATTATAACATGTTTATTTCTTAAGAACGACGATCATTGAAAAACGTCAAAACACTCAATAACTGCAAATTTCTTTTATATTTTATGTGAATATTATACAAACTCACATGTCTATATATAAATTATTTCATTTTGCAAGAAAATAAAGCGCACAGAATTATCTGTGAACAATCCTGTTCATACATATTTTATATATAATTACTTAAATGCTAAAATTTACAGTCAAAATTATTTTTGCTATCGCAAGCAGATTGTACGTACATTACATGCAGAAAATACATTTTTTTGTTAAATGTTTAACAATTAGCTTATACGTGTATTGTTTTAATGCATTCGTGTTGGTTAAATTATAAATATATATAGAGCAAAAGTAAACGTCACTCGCGTCAAACTTTTACAGGGAAAGCATCTTCCGTGTTCTAAGTCCCCGATCGATACTTCCCTTGAGGTGCTTCTCTCGCTGTTGCTACGGCTATTATTACGGCAGCAACAAAAACGGGATACATGGATGAAAGTTGATCGCTATCGGGTATTACTTCCGCATCCATATATTCATCATGTTCTTTTGCGCGATGCACTATATATAGAAGATAGCGTCCACAAAAAAAATTCGATTTTATATTCATCAGTTTTGTATAAATTCATGCTATACATTTGTGCACTTTAGGATAGATACATAATAAGGAGGAAATTGTAAGTATGAATTAATTATTCTAAAATGTGAATAAATAAAATATATAGATTAGTTGCGACTTATATTCATATAAAATTAAAAATATCTATTAAAGTGCACATGCATATATGTATATGCCCAGTAAGATTAACACGGTGAAATATTTTATGAATTTCATATACATTTTTATAAAAAAAAAAGGAAGTTTGAGTTGTGTATGTCTAATTAACTTTTATGAGATATTGTTATTTTCTTCCTCTGTTTCAACAGATACTGAAAATTAATTATTATAAATTGATATTGATTTATTAATATATATATATATATATATATATATATTACAACGAATCGTGGTAGAGACATTATTTGTTTTTAATATCCACTGTCTTTGGTGAGGGAATAAGTTCGATATTGCACGGAAACTTGCCCAACGCAATACTTCTATTCGCCGACAGAAATAAATATACTTCCAATATTCTACCCTTTGTATCCGACACGATTAAGAGCGCCCATTTAATAACTGCACGATGAAAACTTGGAAAGATTGTCCCTCGAATTGTAAAGATTAATAATGATCGATATCCATCCAGATTCTCGAAGAAACTGGAATATGAGCGCGAAAAAGAGAGGAAAGAATGAACGTGGGTGAGACGAGTTACGACTCGACGGAGCCACTCAGAAAGTAATTTGCTCGATGCTCGAATGAACAGGAGGAATCGTGCGTTCACAGAAAGTGAGGAGCGAAAGGGAGCAGGGCGTGGTGAGAAAGAGAAAGAGAGAGAGAGAGAGAGAGAGAGAGAGAGAGAGAGAGAGAAGAATGAAAAACTGCAGGAAGAGGTTGGATTCCACGCGTAAATAGGGAGAAAGTCGGTGACGACTGCTGCAAAGAGAGAAAATGCAAAATGGCTCTGTAGGATGTACCAATAAAAGCGCACTGCCGTACTCTTCCGCCCCCTCCCCCCTCATCTCATTGTAACACCTTCATTTCCAAAGTAAATGAGGATGCGCCCTCAGCTGAACGCATCGCTGCAAAAACATAAACAGCCAGCACCGCGATAGAAGGAAAGACGTTTGAAAAGATTCCTGCTTTCTTTGTAGTATCGCCGGTAATATTGCCTTTTAAAACGAAAAAGAGAATATATATATACATATATATATATATATATATATTAAGTACGGCTAAATTATATATTTATATCATATATTTCACGCTGATATGTGTCCTGTTAAACTTTTCGCTAGGTAGAAAAAAACAAAATGTTGAAATGATATCTAATTGTGCAGCTGGAAATTAAATTGCGTTTTAGGAAACGTGAAACATTAATTTGACTAAATATAAATTTTCACGTAATTAATAAAGTAAAAGTTAATTTAAAATTTAGCTTGTTCTATGAAAAATAAAGCTCGAAAGCTCAAATATAATTTTCTATCAATTTAATTTTGTCGCGACATATCATACGCGTTTCTAAGTTTTGCGTTACATTCTGTTCCACGCCTGCATGATTTTCACAATGAATATTAATTATCAAAATTCTCACGGAACTTCAGTAGAATCCGCCTCACTGCACAGAAACAACATGCGTTGACACGGCGGCGCGTGGAATAATCACGTAAATGTCATTATGCTAGAGAAACTTTGCGTCTAGAATAATAAGGGAGTATAAATGCAAATGAAAATTATGAAAATGAGTCATTAAGCATGCATCAGTCTCATACGAAGTTGAATTGTATTGAGAATTCTCATGATCTGCAGAATTGCGGATATTTCCTCTTATATAGCGGGTTTTGTTACATAATTATGTATATTATCGTACATTTGAAAAAGAGTAGACGCACGGCGCGATATGTGGTGAAAGAAACTATGTGAAAACCATCTTGTTAGAAAAGGCCCGTCTATATTATCCGTTTCAATATCGTGCAGTAAATTCCATCTTCTGTATAGCTTCCCTTTTTTTCCACGCAATCAAGCTGCTGTTAGCGCGCGCGCATTATGGACATATAATCGTAGAAAACCGTCGAGCTTGAGAGGTTCTGTCAAGTGTTCAGCAAATACGACGACGCGTTTGCCGCTATCTTAGGGGAAAATTTGATTACTCGTCTCTCGTGTCGGCTGGCGAACTAGATTGACGTAAATCTCTCTTTTATCCTTTTGCTCGTGTCTCTTATTCATGGCACGACGACTTATGAAAAATCCACGAGATCTTATGACAGCTTTATCGGTCAGTGAGACGTGTACTATTCACTACTAGAAATTTCTTTAAGATTGCTATTTTAAATTTTGTTTAATAAATTATATGCGTACATGTAATGCGCAAAAAAATATTATACGCGAATGGAAAAGTTGGAAATTTTATTTTAAGAAACAACTTCATCTGTCTCTTTCTCTTTCTTTCTCTCTGTCAAATTGTTATACCAAAGTAATTTTACAACAAAACATTAAATGAAAAGTCATTCAATATGTTGCTATTAATTGTCATAATCATAAATCTCTCTTTTATCCTTTTGCTCGTGTCTTTTATTCATGGCACGACGACTTATGAAAAATCCACGAGATCCTATGACAGCTTTATCGGTCAGTGAGACGTGTACTATTCACTACTAGAAATTTCTTTAAGATTGCTATTTTAAATTTTGTTTAATAAATTATATGCGTACATGTAATGCGCAAAAAAATATTATACGCGAATGGAAAAGTTGGAAATTTTATTTTAAGAAACAACTTCATCTGTCTCTTTCTCTTTCTTTCTCTCTGTCAAATTGTTATACCAAAGTAATTTTACAACAAAACATTAAATGAAAAGTCATTCAATATGTTGCTATTAATTGTCATAATCATAAATCTCTCTTTTATCCTTTTGCTCGTGTCTTTTATTCATGGCACGACGACTTATGAAAAATCCACGAGATCTTATGACAGCTTTATCGGTCAGTGAGACGTGTACTATTCACTACTAGAAATTTCTTTAAGATTGCTATTTTAAATTTTGTTTAATAAATTATATGCGTACATGTAATGCGCAAAAAAATATTATACGCGAATGGAAAAGTTGGAAATTTTATTTTAAGAAACAACTTTATCTGTCTCTTTCTCTTTCTTTCTCTCTGTCAAATTGTTATACCAAAGTAATTTTACAACAAAACATTAAATGAAAAGTCATTCAATATGTTGCTATTAATTGTCATGATCATGCTCCATTGCCTTCTGGAATGCTGAATTGATTTGTCTGTCTCATAATACCAGTTTGCATTATATTGCATTACATTATATAAAGTTTGTACTATAGAAACAATATATATTACTAATATTGAGCGTTGTAAGTTTGTCGTAAAGCGTTAGCTCCTGACGATATCGCGTCGAATAGTTTATACTGCAATGACATACTAGTAGCACTGAAAGTATATACTACAAGATGCAACATGTAGGCACATATATATACTTGCCGATGGAGCAGTAAATATTCTTTCTCATGCATTATGTAAACGTAGAGTATCTTGTTTCCTCCGTTACTGCGCGCCCAAGAGACCTCGATTCTTTATGAGTGCTTTTTCTTTTGTTTATATAGCAGACTCGGTACACCCCCGACGCGACGACGATGCATCGATGACAAGGGTGCATGTGTGCGGATTGTTGTTAGTGCATTTGTAGAGTTCTCGTGATGGCATATAAGAAGTTTCACTTCGCAAACCTTGTAGGAGCAGTATCATATCTTGGTTGCCAAAAATGACGCAGTCCGAATAGAAATTCTCAATATAGTAAAAATCAAGCGAACGATAGAACGCTTATTTAGTTCCCTTTAGCTCATAAGTGAATAAGTGAAAAGAAAAAGGAAGATTATCATGGCACTTTTAACAAAAATATTATTATACTGTTTATGTTGTTCATAATTAGCAGATCCGAATTAATAATTTGTTTTTTTTTATCTCTTAACAGAAATGACAATATTATTACGTATGTTGTCGAATCTGTTTGTCGACAGGTGATACAGACAGTAAACATGAGCTCGCTGAAACAACACGAATCGAGGCATAAAAAAATCGATGAAGCGAACATCTACATTCCCTGTCAAGGTGCATTCCAACTCGTTGCATTCGCAAAGTGACAAAAATAGAAACTCGCAAATCGAGTTTTTTCCTACGGAACAATGCGTCATTATTTGTAAATAAATAATAAGCGAAATAAATATTTCCGAGTGAAAGGAATTCCTAATTTTGCGTAAGGCGCATTTCTTGTAATCTTATTCGCGCTTCCGCTCTTCTTTTCCGCTGAGATATTCGCCATTTCCCTTTCATGCGTAACATCAAACGCAACTTCTTGCTATTTGATATTCGAATTGCCACCTCCGGCATCAGTCAAAATTTCTCGCACGTATATCGCTAGATATTCATCTCGCTGATATTCAGCACCAAATATCGTCCGTGCCTTTTATGCAAAACGTTAAATTTCGTCGAAACCACAGAAAGCTAAGGTTGACTGAACGCACATAGACATATTTGAAATGTATTGCCATAAAAAATATATAAATAGAAGATATTATTAAATATCATACTCTTTAATATTATGTATGTCATATGCCGCAAATGTTTGTATAGATTTTTTTCTGAACACTACATATTTTTCTTTTGAATGCAATCACGTTTATAGAGTGTATCGATAACATAATTTTTTATAATTAATAATAATAAAAATGCAATTTTGTAACATCACTATGTAATTTTTGCATAATTTATGATCTGTTATCAATATAATGTATCTTAAATTTTTCTATAATTTTTTATTTGCATAGATTGCAACGCATAGTATTGCCATGTCAACATACTAAAATCTCCGAGCAGTAACGCCAATGCAAACTTTGATATGCATATAATACATCGCGTGCGACGCCGAGCATGAAATCCTCGCATAAACGTATATATAACTTTCGTCGCGATCTGTCACGTTAACATGCGGTGTTTCTGCATATCATCATTGCAAGGATAACGCGAGTATGCATGAGATGAAGCTTAATCAATACATAAAACCACATACAATATAGTATATCACAAAATCATCTCTCACATTAGCATCTCTCGGCATCTCATCTCCCAGTTATTCGATTAGCTTTTTAACTTTCGCGTTAATTTTTACTTTTAATAAATATTGAGATATCAAAATAAGTCAAATTATAGAAAGAATTATTTTTTAACTGTAACTACTGATATGATTTCATCAAAATAAATTTCAACAAAATATTTATATAATTGTATATTATTACATGCATCTCTTTATTCTCAAATATTTATCTTTATTCCGTATTAACTTTCTGTTATTTCTATTTTGTCAAAATAATCTCTTAATTAAAAATTACAGATTTATTGTTTAATATAAAAAGTTGAAAATTTTGAAAATAAATTACGTATAATTATAATTTTGTTTGAAAAAATCAAGTTAGTGAAAATATTCATACATGGAAGGACAGGTGTAACAGGTAGACACATGAATTACAGAACTTTTAAGTGATTATGTATATAAAGTGCTTATGTATGAAAATTTACCCAACATTTAAAAAAAGCAAATTTTATGTTAATTTAAATAGACGACATATTGTTCTGTATTATTAAAGTACACTTTAATGTATTACTAAGTCCTGCACTTACTATAAATAAAGGAAACATTTTTTTCTTATTTGAGCATATTCAGTTATAAATCATCTATGCAGCTCTTGGTTTCCTCGTTGCATCAACGAGAAATATCCTTGTGAAATATACATAAGAGGATGTGAACATGGAAGCGCACTTAACGGATAGCGATTATATATATCTATAGCGATTATATATATCTTCTTTATATAGATACTGTAACATATTTAATATGTGCGCAATATTTTTATTTACACATTATAACATTATGTCAATACTTTACAATAAAAAAACAACTAATATTGTAATATAAATTTTATTAAAACATGTAGATATACTAAATCTCGCATGAATCATATATAACCATTGATCGATTTTGATTCACCTAATCGGCCTTTCTGGTTTGCCTAATTTGCAAAAATAGGTATGTTTTACACGAGAATAGCAATAATATATATTATAAAACATTCTTCCATTAGTTATCTACGTCACATACAAAACTTTTTATCAGACGTAACGGAGGAAGATTTTGCTATATAGATAGCCATTGGAATACAATGCGTACCAAACGGATGTCCCTTGTGTCGGGTTCCGGAAACTGTGGAAGTGCGAGATCCGAAAAATCCATCAGCAAGCAAATAGACTAAGGCAGACAGGTATTGGTGATCTCAATGGTGTTATTTCAAAAGTGTACGATCGATTTGTGTAAAAAATTAATCCTAATTTAATGTAAATAATACCCACTTTAGTATTCTTATTAATGATATAATTTAAATAAGTTATATACACTCTTTTTTATTAAAAGATATTCAAGATATTTATTTGATTATCGTAAATATCATTACCGTAGAATAATATATAGGTATATATATATATATATATATATAATTCTACGGTAATGATATTTACGATAATCAAATAAATATCTTGAATATATATATATATATATATATATATATATATATGTATCGAAATGCAAATTGTATTCTGCAAATTAGATTGCAATGATATTTGTAACAGTGTAAATTCGCTTCGCGAAACGCTGATACAAAAATAATCGAATCATACTGATGCAAAAATAATTGAATCCTTGTTTAAATAATGCAAAAATGATATTCGGAATATTCGGAACTTTTTTCGGTCTCACAAAAACTGTTTAAACATTTTTTAAATCGTAATTATATACAATTGTTTAATTTGGAGAAAGAAATTATGTTTTATACATGCTTTTGAACATCTATTACGCGACAATAAATTGAAAACTATAATATATGAAAATAAATAGAATTAATTTCTTTTGTACTTTATAATTAAACTTAGTTAATTTATTTTCAAATATATAATTTAAAAATATTAAAACTTTTCGTAATAATTGTTTTTACTTAAGTTTCTGTTATTCAAAAAAATATTGCTGCGCTTGTTATTTCAACCGTCAAATATTACGCGACGATACTAAAGGAAAATAAAAGCAAAGAAAGATTTAGCAGGACGGGATAGTTTTAATTTGTGGGTAGGAGCAACGGCAACTGCCGTCTTATTGGCAACTTATATTGGGTTTCTCTACTGCTATGATCAAGGCTAGATTCTACAGTAGCTACAGTTCTGGGCAAGAACGATCGATCGTTCCCTTTGTCCCGTACGAAAGATCCGCTGAGATCCTTATTCCATCGGGACATGCTTCCTTGTTGCTCACGATAGCTCGCAATAACGTAGAAAAATAAAACATTGACATTTCTTCTGATACAATCTCTTATACTTTGAAAAGGCAGAAAAGTTTCCCACTCTTATTGCCATTAGAGTCTTCTTACTTGTACTTTGTTTCGGGGAAAGCTAGTATATTTTTATAAAAAGGTGCGTATTAATCCTTTCTATGTGATGTTTCATTTTAGAACCTTTATTTGAGTATTTTAATACAGTTATATATAAATCACAATAGATGTAATGTATAATAAAATTGAAATACGAAAAAAATTATTATTAATCGACTAATCAATTAATTTGGTTATCATTATACTGAGAATGCTTCATTACGAAGACTACTTGCAAGATTAATGATTCAACCGTAGGACAACAATGCCAATTTAATCTTCACCCGCGACGCGTTACAAATGTTACATATTTCTGCTCCGCCAGTGTTCTTCGCATAATTATCATTTAGTAAAAGAAAGAAGATATATATAGACTAGACCTATGTATACTTGTCATATACAGCAATGTATTTACGTACATTTAGAGAAAGTCCTGCCATCACTTCTCTGAGAGATTTTATACAATTCAGCATCCTCGAGAAGCGCGTCGAGAATTTATGTTTCATAATGAGTCAGTAAATTTGCGAATTAATATTAGGACTAAATAAAAACGTAGATATTTGAGAATCGTCAGACAGAATTTAAAAAAGTAACACTCTTCTCTCGATCGTATTGGCAAATATTATTTATTAAATCACAACGTTTCGACCCTTCTTTGAGTCTTTATTAAGTGATCTAGATATACATAGAGAAGAAATACAGTACAGAGATTAATACAATAAAAAAAAATTACTTCACTTAACAATATTACAAAATAATAAAAAGAAGCGAAACATACTTGTGAAAATAAAAATAAAATTATAATTTAGTAATTTTTTTATTGTATTAATCTCTGTACTGTATTTCTTCTCTATGTATATCTAAATCACTTGATGAGGACTCAAAGAAGGGTCGAAACGTTGTGATTTAATAAATAATATTTGCCAGTACGGTCGAGAGAAGAGTTACTTTATTAGGACTAAAGTTTTTCATCCCTCGTTCTCGATGTGTTTTTGACACTCGAGAAAGCACTTGTTAGTTATCATAACGATTCGTTTTCGTGCGTCGCTCATGCAAACTCGGTCCTACTGAAACTCCAATAATACCGCAAGCCTTTCAACCGACTCTCCGCTTCAAAGAGCGCATTCGATTCACTTTTTCGCCGGCACATCGATCGATATAACGGGCCACCCTGGTCGTCTCCCGAGAGATCATTCCGTCGAGATTGCAGTGGACGATTCAGGAGGTACCTTCGATCGTACCGGGAACAATGGTTAAGTGGCTGTTATCGCGTTTGAGCACAAGCCACAGGGCGTTCCTGACCCATTTTGGGGAAGATCCTGCGGGATGCAATAATGTCGTCTCCTCCGCGAGAGCACGTACCTCGGCGCAATGTAATGAGAATTGCATTGTGCATTATCGTAAATGTAGCCGCTTCCCGAGTGTCCCCTAGGTAATTATCCGGCAGTTGGAGAGAGCTCGGACAAACCGGTGTTCTTCGGCACATCGGGATTATCTTATACATCCTACAATTTCGTCCATTATCGGATAGATCGGGACGCACGTATCCTCTCTTCTCGAACGTCGAATAATGTACCTATGCATATTCGTTTTCGCGATATTTCATGCTATAACTGCACTAAACACAAGCTATATAGTTTGCTTACATAGACATAACGTTTTGTGATATGAAAGAACTTAAATTGGCGCAGGGAGAGAAATTGGTTGCAAGAAAGAGAAAAAAAGGAAGAGAGAGGGTATTGCCCGAAACTCTGAGGGTTATTTTTAACACTGATTGCTACACGATATTCGCTGAGGGGGCTGAAGCCGTCTACGTTGTAACACCTCCCACGGGAAATCTATTTCATTTCGTGCACGAATTATATCGCAAAACAAGCAAGTACGTCTTATCGTTTCGTTAACCCATCGCAAACAGCGCACTTTTTCATTACGAACGCAGAATGCCTACGGATTTAATCGAATTAAATCGTGCAGCAAATAAAAAATGGCAATGGTAAATATCGCGAAAAAATAAATAAAAGAGATTTTATTTAACGTTAAATCAAAATAAAAAATATATATGCGTGATAAAATTGTGTAACGCGGGAATTAAATAAAATATAAATCAATCCACGCGAAAGAGAGACAGAGAAAGAGAGAACGTCACGTTTGATACTCCATTCATCGTTTTCCCCGGGGCAAACTTTACCCGCTTTTCTTTCGCCCGAACTTTCTCTCGCTTCTGAATGAGAAAAGAGGGAGGGAGAAGATTCCGCGTTGGTGGTTACGCCGCGGGACAAGGACGAAAGTACGAAACGAGTTCGAAGCTCGTTAACATGAGAAAGCACGCGGGATTGGCAAAAATGTCGTTTCTTCCGAGCAAGAGAGAGAACAACGGGAAAATTACGTCCAGCCATTTAACTGCGACGTTTGCTTTCAACGGCTCGCCGCCGCCGTCCGCCGACAACAAAAGGCGAGCGGAATAAGCAGGCCTTTTATTCTTCCCGTAGATTTATGAATATTTGCGGAATAAAAGTATACCCGAGAGCGATATATATCGCTTTGTAAAACGGCCACCGACGTCGCGTCCCGTCGCATCGTCTCTGCCGCTGCAACCGGGTTGTGCATCCCCTATATTCGCGCCGCATGCCATGCATCGAAGCGCACCGGCAACGATAGTCGAGTCGAAGTCTACTGCGTCTACCCCGTGGATTATACACACCGTCGTAGAAATTGGATGCAGGGATATAAATCCGGTTCAGCACCATTCTTCTCTTTTACATCGAAACGTCTCTCGAAATGGGCCGATGCACGTAGAGCGTAACTAACGATCCTTCCTGTCTTTAGTGGATGTTGGTTTTCTCTTTTGCATCTTTACCCAATCGTATATTAAATAAATTCGAAAATATAGTCAAACGTTATTTCTCTTTCTCTCTTCAAAGAAGGGGTCTTTGCCCCCATTTACAAGTAAAAAAATTAAGCATTTGCTCTTCTCTTGTGAATAAACACTGGAATTTATATTATAATATTAAAATAACAAAATATAAAAAAATTAAGAAGAATCATGCCTCTCCCTGGAAAAAATCCTGCGGATGCATGTCTATATAACATAATATTTTCAAGCACAAGAGTTGCAAACATGATTATATGCACCTTGCATTTTTTTTATGAAGCTTGGCAATATGCAACAAATCGTTTTCACAAATATACTTTTTTACCAGAAGATTAGAAACTATATAGTGCGTGTAATGAACACAATTCGAACTTGTGAAAATGTTTCCTTAATGATACCACGTAACGTATTTGCAAATTTCGCAGAGTTCGCATGACTCGTATCCGCAATGTTCGCGGTATTTGAAATTTGGCCGACATTACCGCCGGCTACCTTCCGCGAACTTTCAAATAACATTCCTAAACGTGAGTACATAATACTAGTGTAAATGCTCTCGCATACGGCGCGATGTTACTGTAATGGCCAACCGAAATTCCGAGAGCAAGAGAGGACGAGGGAGGATAGGTGGCATAGGCGGCTTTAGGGAACTTTATCGATACCTGTCGTCCAGAGACGGCAGGTGAAATACGTGAAACATTAAATTTTAATGCTTTTGGATCCGTATCAACAGCTTCGGAACAGAAAGTCACTTTAATCTAGTTCAGTGAGCGTTGAATGGCGTTAGTAAACATTCCGCGATGTGAAATCGATGATTTGTGACAGAGGGACTTTTCGTTTCTCGCTTCATATGATCTATACGTTCGAGAAGTATCTTTCGCGTACAATAAAAAATATTGTTACATACATGCGCTCATTCATTTTTCAATACTTCTTAAATAAATTCTAGCCGCGTAAGAAAAATCTATTGGATCTAATTTATGTAATTTTATAGACTTTCTCTGCATAATACTTGATGCATGTCATACATAATACAATATGATCCAGTGGAATTATTTAAAATTTTCTCAAGTAAAATTATCCACTCCGAGAACAAAGACAATTCGAAATAAAAATTGCCGGAATAATAGCGAAGGATCCATGTAAAACTAGGTCGTATAAATATACTCTTTCGAAGTGTTGTAATATCGAGGTCGGATATTCTGTTCTCCGTCTGTCTTTTGTGGCGATCCTATGGAAGAGAACATGGAAAAGTTCTCTTTGTGCAGTATGAAATCTTCCTACTTTATCACACAAGAAGGATGAGTCATATATAAAACCACCCCCTATTTCGATGAATAGTGAATGGTCACAAAACGTTTTTCTTTTAAAAATTGTTTTGACACGATTTCTGAATATCCAAAGTAAAAACATATTAAATGCAAATATGTTTTTCCTTCGAGAAAAGAGCAATGTTTTTTTATTAAATTATCTTTATTAAATAATGTTATATGCTTTTGTGACTGAAAAATATGGAAGATGTTTTGATTTTGCATGAGATATTTTTCAATTTTTCTACAAAACACATTTTCTGCACGATAATATCATATACATACATGACAGTAAAATATATCTGATTTACGTTACGTTACGTTACAATTTCCGATACGTAAATTTCATATTCTATAATAATGTAAGCTATCTGACGAATTTTATTACCACATTATTCCTTTGATTTTATACCCTTCCTTTCGACTGTAGTAGAAACGTCTCTCTCTCTTTCTCAGTTTTAATTGCACGATTCAATTTAAATTCACATTTGTCACTCTTTGCACGTTTTTTATAAAGCGGTTCTCACGAGAAGAGTGAGTTTGCAAGCGGATATTAATTCGGGAAAGAGTAATTCCAAGACGAGGAGAGGCCTGTCGCGAGAATAAAATTATCTGCTCTGCAAAATAGGAAATAATACCGTTCGTTCTTCGTAAGACGAACTGCCATTTATTAGCAGCGACGCATTCTTAAGCGCTCCGAGTAACTCGATGCCGGCACGTACCTAAAAGAGTTCATGAAATGAACTCGCTCGCCTTATCCGCACTGCTGTCGTTCCAGTCGTTCTAAAACTAGAAATATATGTCTTCCCTTGTGGTATTCCTTTCCACGCGCAAAACTGCGATATTGAACGCTGTTTTTATTACATCGCCAGTCCATGTGTCACAATTGGACGATTTAAGGCAATAATGTACTAAACTGTATAAAAGAGAACGAGAAAAAATTTCATTTTAGCAATACTTGCTATTATTATGGCAATTATTATTATTACAATTATTTTTATTTATTATTCTCGCAATCAACTGTTTCCTCTCTTTTATCGTAAAATATATATTACGTAATTTCGAAGTTTCAGACAATAATATTTTATTTTCTTTTAAACAATTTAATTTTTATCAAATGAGAAATATTTTTATCGGCTCTCAATATTAAGAATATAATATATGATATTTTAAATCGGCCAATAGAGCCCAAGCGCGAAAAATTAATTCTTCGGAACTGTATCTCTCGGTTTGAGATTACTAAGTTCCATATATAAATTAATTTCGAACTTACTTATGGAGAAAATAGGCGATTTAATCTAATTTTTAATTCCAATTACTTGCATATTAATTAATTAATTTATAGTTACTTGTTATAATTATTTTTATGCAAAACTGGAAGTTTATGAAATAATCTTTTAATTAAGTTACGCAAGAAAAATCGATCGTATCGAGTCACACACACGGCGATATCATATTTCAATATCAATTATCGACGTCATATTAATGCAAAGGTACATGCATATGCAAATTCCATTGCTTTGTAAGAAGCAATTAATATTTCTCCGCGTTATTAATATTTCGCGCTGAACGAGCGCACAATTACCTTCGCGGTTTACCTTCGCGTTTTAGTTTATTTATCTCGGTGTCTGTTAAGTGATTGATTAGATTAATTAATCAAATGTGCGGTCGGAGGTGGACCTCTTGTTGATGTAATGTAGATCGGTACCTAAATATGAAATTGTCGATGCGTTATACGCGCCACTATATTGGTTTACAAGAGATACCGCAACTCCAACCCCTACCTTCCGGCCCAACGTTGTTAAATCGAGGAAGCAATTTTACGAAAATCATGATTTGGTTGATTCGTGCGTCACGCGGACCGCCGTGTAATCCGTGGTTATCCGGTACGCTCGGTCTTTTCGCATAATCCGTGCAATTATACCAGATCTCTCGGCGAATACCGAAAATTCCTCGCGGCTGGAAATGAGAGAGCACACAATGGAAAAGTTTAAGTGGCAAACCAACGGCTCGTTAGCCGGCGCGGAATGCGCAAACAGAAAGTACCGCTTTTATTGAAAACGCTGGTTACCGTAATTGGATGTAAGCATCATTCGTCGTATAACTTTATCCATACCTGACTGGAAAGTATTTAAATGGGAATAGGAAATGTGTGCAGAAAACTCGTGGCATCGTAACACACATGTAAAAGTGAATGCCCCCTCTCTACGTACGTGGAACGACGAAAATAAAATCTCGTTTGTCAGAATTAGATGGCAAACACATTCAAATTCTCGGAATAAGTGCGGATATTTATGAGAGTCCTCTTTTAAATCAGGTTACATTTTCCCTGAGGACAGAGATAATATTTTAGATGTGTATGTGTATGATCTCTCTCTCTCTCTCTCTCTCTCTCTCTCTCTCTCTCAAAAGCCAAATTCTCTTGAAAGAAAATACTACGGAGAAGAAGTTAAAATTATATACAAAGAAAATAGTATTCTGCATATCTACTTTCGTACCGGCTGCAGCTGTGTTATTATTAATGTTTCGAAACAAAGAGCTAGAGTTACGGAATGTCTTGTTCGAGCGAGATATCGATATTATCTGTATAATTGAAACTTGCTTCGGAAAGATATAATTATTTCATTCCCTTCGGCACGGATCGAGTTTCGTAACGCGGGGCTTCGTGTAATTCGGCTTTCTTGCGGTAGCCGCGTTCACGAAGTTCCGGCAACAAGTTACAACCTTCGACTTCTAGTCCTGGCAACTTTAAGGGTGAAGAACTCGAGACGCGCGAATGTGTCAGACGCCATAGGCGTTTACTTGATTCATGGTTGACTTCCTGCAGCGTGTAGGAATTGCCTGCCGCTAATCTAAGAAGCTGATCATCGCGCATGCAAGCGTCGTGTAATTAACCGCGGCAGAGCTCTTCCGATGCGCACGATGTGCATGTATACGGCGAATGGCAGAGTGAAGGCTAGGCTAGCCATAGACTAGCAAAGAAAAAAGAATCAAATCAAATCATCGTAATGTGTGTAATTCAAAATATTAAGGATCAACCAAAATATCTCTCAGATATCTCACATTAATTGCAATGAGTTTAATCTCGCCCTGTTGCGGTGATCAACTCACTGCTAATCTAAAGATAGTCTAAAGAACTAAATAGGAAAAAAAGAAGGAAGAGGAGAATAGAGGTTGGGAGTGTTGGAGGGAAAAGGACGACACCATGTCGCCGTGGTATCCGTACAAGAAGAGACGGAAGAAGCGATGGACGGTAGACGCTCGTCAGAGGGTGCATGTCGCCTCCGCGTTATGGCAAAAGGGCGGAAAGAGGGATATAGAGTGGGCTCGCCCGGCCACGACATGGTCGCCCCCTTTATCAAAGACCTTGGCACTTTGCCACGTCGCAACGCATAATGAAGCAGCACGTTGGGCTTCGGTTATACTGGCGCCAGAGCTCGTGTTTTGCCACCCGGAGAATAGTTTATTGTGCCGCGGCGGCGTCTCCTTTTGCGCCAGCAGTTCTGCTCGCCGTGTCATGTATGATATTCGCATTGATATTACGACCCTTAATCTGCTTAACGGCCGGACGGACCTTCTTTTGACGCGGGAACGTGTAGACGGAGCACAATCTCTGTATCGAACGGACCAGATATACATACATGCTATCTAAGTGTAACTCTTCAGCGTTACGTGCTAAATAAATTACGCTAAGGGTTTTCTTGTCATAACTTTTCTTATAACATCTCACAGTGGATGTTTCATAATTAGCACGTTAACGATAGATTATTCTATGAAATTGGAGTACTTTCGTAGATGACCTATTAATTATTAATATCCTAGATTACACATATAGCTGTATATTTTGATTATATCCAAACTACTATTAATTGATAAGCAATTAATTTTGCATGACATATTTTAATTTTATAAACTGTCATAAATCTTAATTTTTAATTACTAAATGGTATAAATTAACCAAAGAACCAGCGCAGCAATTAAAGCGCAATTTATTAGATTTATTTAATATTAATTACATTTATACCAATCGCGAACGTTTCTGTTCTTTTTTGGATTTTCTTCGGCGAGTGAGGATATTAATAAGATTTCGTAGAATTTTTTAACAGTTTTGACAGATGTATTAGATTTCTTAGTAATATTTGATTTTTTCGATTTTGTACGCGCTGAAGAGAGTAAAAGAAAAGGACAGAAGCGTTATTGCAATTTGTATAAATGGTTCTTTGGCTAATTTATACCATTAATTTATTGTACGGAATCTTTTTATGTATATTATTTTTTAATTATTAATAGCAGAAATTATAAATGTCTTCGTGGAAGTGTAGCTGTTATTATATATATATCTATGTATAATTTAATCTATAATACATAACTTTTTATTCTGGCAACTATTTAATTATTAAGAATTAAAACAACGATCAATTTCAAAATTTCCAAATAGTAAATACTCGATCAATTTGAATGTAACTGGATTCATTAACAATTAATACAACTAGATAGACTATCTTGATATTTTGTGAAATGCGATTCTCTTATTGGTTTGGATTTAGATTGACTGATCTGACATTCACCATTATTGGTAATGTCAAAACTTCTCAAACAAAGATGATCATTAATGTCCGTTTATCTGTTAATCGTCGAGACAGCAGCGGAACGTCATGGTTTGTTAAACCACAGTTATATCCTCTTTGTATTCGAGAGTGCGGTTATCGGAGGAACTGTAGACGGCATAACGAGAAGGTTATTATCCGTGCTGCTTAATTTATGCAAGTAATAAACTCATGGAGTCATTATTGGCTCTGCGGCTATACGAGCGCGGTGAATACACGTGGGTATTCATAAGCAACGAGTCTCGAAATTTCGATAGTTGCCTTCCCGGATAAGCTTCATGTCACGAAGAATTAATGCAGATAACAATTTACAACTTAGATATTGATAGAACACTTTGAGAAATAATATATAAAACATTAACAAATACATACATGTAGACATATTTCATTTTTACTAACTTTATTAATAAACTTAAGAATAGAATAGAATATGAAAACTCATTCAATTATCAAATATTTTGCAAGATATAAAAATATGGAAATAAAAGAATACTTAAAAATATCAAAATAAATAGGAGAGCTGCAAATGCTTATAAAATCGTTTTGCACATTTAGAAAGATTGTTTAAAAAAAGCAATGCGTAGAGGATATCCGTGCACATTTAAGAAGAGCGAAAGTAACACCTTTAATAAATTTGAAACACCCGTCCGAAGCCGATTCGATTTGCGCAGTTTTCTATTCAACATACCGGAGCATATTTTGATAATCTGGACTGCTGGTGGATTCACGAAGACGCCGTGGCGTCGTAATCGTTTACCTTGGCGACCTAAATTATCTAGCTTAGTCTCAACTAGCACGGAAACGTTCGTTCGTTGCGCGAATTTTAACCGGAACTTTGCAGACGATCTAATTAAAAAGTAAAGGACCAAAAGTACCGCTCGGCGCCTGTTTTCAGTATTTAGATGAAGATTTACGGCGCGAGCGGATAACGTCCGATTTATTCATACGCCCAACTTTTGATACATTTGAAACTAATTATCACGAGATAAGGAAGCGCATTGTCGAAATTTCTTAGATGCGTGAAGCGGGAATAAGCAGAAATATCGTATACCAAATTAGCATATTGCACAGATTAATTTAAGCATTATCAAGAGATTGTAAACTCTGCGAAATCGCATAGCACGTACATATATGGAGTTAAAAGCAATGTATCGAGATCTTTATGAGTGGAATTGCAGCGATAAGGGGCCCCCGAATGGATAATCGCCACATAAAGCTTCGATTTAATGCTATCTTTAAGGTTCGATTGGTTATCCACGCGTAGGGCGGTAATACCATGCTCCATTTCCAAAAGTTTCGACCCTTGTTATCAAAGCTCAGAGTGTCTATTCGACTAAAATATATTTGCTTTTTCTACAAAAGAGAGAGAGAGAGAGAGAGAGAGAGAGAGAGAGAGAAGAGAAGGAATTCTATACCTATAAATCTAGAAGAAAATCCTAAATAGATGGGACAGTAAAGGATAGCGTAAGTAATATGAGAATAAACAATGGATCTGTATAACTCTAAATTGATATCATATAATGGGAGTAGATAAATGAAATTTTGCGTTGGAACTTCTATGACAGATGGTTTCACATTTCTCCGAGAAAATATCTTTTAAAAGTGAATATTAGACTCTCTCTCCGGTCTCTTCGTTTTGCTACTGTCTTACGAAAGAAATTGCATTCGTCGTACGGAAGAATAAGAATCCACAAAGTCCCTTCTTCGGTCGTAAAGATATAAATTAAAATGCTATTAGTCACGAAACATAAAATGATTTATAGCTGAAGAAAAATTATATTGTGAACTCTTTCGTTCGCAAGGCGAAAAGAAACTCGTAAGAAATTCGCCTCGCTGAAAATCACAAAACTCGAGAACTTTTATATTCGGTCTGAGCGAAAATTAGAATTTATAAACGCGGACTACTTGGCACGCGCGCGCGAAACTCGGTTCGATTTTCCGCTTTCACGAAGGAATACGAGAAAAAAAAGAGAGGGAGAAGCAAACAGGTATAACGCGTTGTATCTATTTTTTCATATTACTGTCACGCCTTACGAGCGGACTGTACGCGTCGAAATGCATACGCATACAAAATTCTCTGATACACTTTCTTCGCGAAGTATCGTAAAGCCGCGCGTCTCACTATATGCTATATATATGTCGGATGCGCGCCTTATTCTGTATCGGAAACATCGAGACACTTGGAAAGAGAGAGGGGAAACGAGAGAAGAAGCGTTATCTGCTTCTTCTCTAGCAACAAAGTTTTCGTGCTCCCAATGTATTTTTCTGTTTGGGTTATATAACCCAACCTTACTTCAGAGCCGAATGTTTCGCGGAGATTACCTGTCAGAATACGTATTTCCCGCCGGCGAGTAAATTTCTCTTCAGGATGGGTCGCGAAAATGTTTCAATGTGGCAGGACGGTCCTCTCTTAGAAACTGAGCGTATTACTCTTCGTCTTACACACAATTTTATCATTTTAATTCGAGACAAGGCAAGATGAAAACATCGCATTATGAGATAAGAAGGCACGAATATTGGGCATGATAAAGAAAAAGAAGGAAAAAACAAATATTTTTCCTTGAAATTATTATATGTATATTTAATGTATTAAGTGTAGTTCCTATTACCTGTATTCTATTGCTAATTTAACAAATTTTGTTTATTATTTTTTTTTGTAATTTTCTTTGCATAATTAATATTTATTATTACATACGTATAAACGAGTAATGTCGTAGGTAATTTTTAATAAATCAAATCTTTATATAATTCTTATTTTCACATGAATAGTATGCGGATATAATTTCTAATAATGCATTTTTCGGACATTTTATTTATATCGAAAAATAAGAAACCGCGCACTATTATACAAATCTTTCTTTCTTTTACTATATCGCATACGCATAAGCGTTCCAGATACTCCGGATACAAATAGAATATATGTACTATTAATCATATCTGCAGATATTCGCAACAAGTATTAAATTTTGTTTTGTTAGATACTACATAATTATATCATGTATAGGGATAATGTTTATATTTCCTTGGAACTTATAACATTTGCATCTCTGAGTGACGCGATTTGATTTTCTGTTCACACACATTTTCTATTTATATTTAGCCTTTAAATATAGGTATATAATCGATTATATAATTTAGATTTAGTAAATAAAATATAAGCTTTTAATTATCTAAATGCCGTGATTACAACAAAAAATATAGATATAATCTGTTTATTGTGAAGTGTGTTATACGAATATTTTTTTTCTTGATAAAACTTATCTCTCTTTCATTTATGTAACATAAACGTAACGTTATGTGGTATTTAAAAACTTGATAAATTAGTGACGTATGTAATTGATGTTTATCATTGCGATTATTTGTTTGTCAATAACTGGGATCGTAATGAGGATTATTTATTTTTCCTCTCTTGTCGTGCAAACTTTATGCTCATAAATTTTTCCAAAAAGGCTATTGTGCCAATTATTTATATATCTATTTAATCTTTTATTATGTCTCTGTATGTTTATATTTCCATATTTGATGGATTAATGTTGCCATTTTTAAAAATATATCTATTTCTATTATATTTATTCAACAATATAATTTATTTAATATCTAATTTTATACATGATAATTTGAACAATATATAATACAAATATATAATACATATAACAAAAAATATATCCAATCACAACATATACAAATATGCCAAAATGTGATTATTTTCACATACTCTAAGGCTGTTTACTATTTAATTCATTTACAATTAAATACATTAAACAAGAAGTACGTCATAAAATCATAATGCTTTTTTCCTAGTTTCTAAAATGCGATTATATTGTTTTATTTTTTTGCTTGTATCCACAATTTTTAAACCAACAATTTTTAAATTAACAATTTTTATTATGTAAATATTAAAACTATAGGAAAAAAATTTGACTATTAAATCTTTAAAATTTAAGATGTCAGTTATGACTTTTATCTTTCCTTGCAATACTGAACAATGTAAAGAGTAAATAGTTATAAGTATTTGTCACGTATTTTTATATATATGTAAAAATTATTTTTTTATATGATAAGATTACTTTATCTATCATTGTCTACTTATTTGTAAAAGTTTTGGTATGAAATTTATCGACTATTTTTGTAATTGTTTCTCCTTTCTTATTACAAATAGATATAATAGAAGAAACAGGTATTCAACCATGCTATCATTGCACTCGAATCTTCTCTTGAAAGTTTCAAAAATAGAATGGCTTACGTCAAACAAAGCTATTATTTATTACATTTGCGTCTATGACAAAGAGCATGCGCGAAAGCACATACAAAAAGTTTTCATGAAATCAACGAACATTTTTTGTGGCGAGTTTATGTTAGAAGCTCACACGAGAAATCGCAACATTTACTAGCACAATTAATCTAAATCATATTGAATCAGTCTAAATAAATCAACAATCACGTAAGAAATTGTGAAATATGGCGAATTGCGACAATTTGGATTTTAAATGTTATTTGTATATACATATTTATTCTACCCTAATTGCATTTACATTCATTTTTTACCATCAAAATTCTAATTCTTTCCGAAAAAATTATATTACATTTCTGGTAATCTAAAATCTAATTATTGTATAAAATTGTAACATACAAGTTATATAATAATTCCGAAAAATCTCTAAAAGACGATTTTTTTCCAAATATCTTTTTGAGAATTATTAAAATTTGAATAAATTAATAACTGATAATTTATTATTAATATATTATATGTAATTAATTTATCATTAATATATTTATATTTGTATATTAAAAATTGTGTGTGTGTTAGAGTATGTTCTAATTAATATGTATATAGCTATAAAGATTATATACAATTACGATTACCACTTATTGTTAGTAGTTTATAAGAATGAGACACTACTTATAATTAGTAATACGTAATTTCTAAGGCTAATTCAAATAACAACTGCACTGAAAGTATAATGACTTGGAACCTTGCGTAAAATATATGCGTAATTATCGAAATATGAATTCGATAATGTGCTCAAAAATGCATTCATAAAAGCAAAAATAAAATCAAGATAATATACACACAGCATAGAACGTATGAAGCGTTCGTGTATTAATAAAACTCTCATTGTCAATAGATTGCAAAAGATAATAAAAACATTAATTATGCAATAACATCTTGTTTTGTGAAGTATATAATGAAATATATTTAGATAAAAATAATGAGTCATTGTATGTACATACATAATGTATTATCACTTTTGACTATAATTTATATTTCTAATACAATATGAAGAAAAGTAGAAATACACGTAATTTAGCGCACGAGACAAGCAACTTTAAAAAGATAAAACGAAGTAATAACGCTAATTCTTTCATTAATGCACGCTAAGTAATTTCATTTTAATAAACATTTTCTGCAAAGTTATCGATAATAATTTTACTGATTGACCTTAACTATGCGATCTAGTCAGATATATATATATATATATATATATATATATATATATCTTATTATATATAATTATTTAATGCAAATAGTGTCAATGTATTAATATCTATCATCTTAATCCATTTGTTCAATAATAAAGTAAATTTATTTTTTAAATTATTTAAATATTATTATAAGCAATATTTGTTTATGCATCTATCTACGATGTGTAAAACGCCACGTAATCATAATTTTCACAAGGAGGGAGATTATGAACGTTAGTAAATATTAAAGAAATGGTTGCTATCTTTAGCAGAATATATATATAGAGGTCAGTGTATATAACTGATAATATATTCAATTGCTGTGGTTACTGTCAGTCAGTCGTCTTCACAATGGCGAGCTATTCATTCCTCGGAGTTACTGTCAGTTTCATTTTTATTATCACATATGCCTTCGCTAACGATACATTACATTTTCCCAAGGACTTTTTATTAGGCACGGCTACAGCCTCTTATCAAATAGAAGGTGCTTGGAACGAAAGTGGTACGTAGATAAGACTTCTGAGAATATGTTTAACATTAAATAATTATTCAAACATAAAAATGCTAATTAAGATCTTCTATATACATATGAACATACGATAATGATTCCAAACTCATCAACTGAAATAATAAAAACAACGATCTTTTATTTTATTGTGTTTCTCTTTTAAAGCACGGATTACAGCGTCCTTAAAATCAACTGAATATTTTTTTCAATATCTTTTCGATATAATTAGCCGATATAATTTATTATATTAAAAAAAAGTTTAATAATAATATATTCAGGATTCAATAATTAATTATTTGCAGTAATCGATTGTGTCAAAAGTCTTTTGCACTCTCTCTCTCTCTTGACAAATATTATCAAAATTTTTTTTAATAAAAATTTGAAGATATTGTCAAGTATAACAAAATATACAACCATATTGTACGAAGAACAATGAATAACTGAGCACTGGTTACTGCACATGAAGGCACATGTGATAATAAAATTAATAGCACTGCTTAACAAAGTATGAACAATGCATAAAAACTGATCGTCAAGATTTTTTAGCACTACTATATTATTATAAGATTCATAATTATTTAATAATTATAAATACAATTTATTATAATATATTTAAATTTAAAAAGGTAAGGGCGAAAGTATATGGGACGAATATACACACAACCGTCCAAATTTTATACGTGATCATAGCACTGGTGACGTGGCTTGCGACTCTTATCACAAATATAAAGAGGATGTGCAATTATTAAGTAACTTAAAGGTACGTAAATACAAAAAACATATATATTTTACCGTATACATAAAATATTATATAACACATTAAAACATAAATGTTTTAGGTTGACTTTTATAGGTTTTCTATCAGTTGGCCACGAGTTTTGCCGACAGGTTACGCTAACGTAATCAATCGTGAAGGGATCAATTATTACAAAAATCTTATTAACGAACTGTTAGCAAAAGGTATCGAACCATTTGTCACCTTATATCATTGGGATCATCCAGAAATTTTCGAAAAGATGGGTGGATGGACCAATGAAATGATGATTGAATGGATATCCGATTACGCAAGAGTCATTTTCAAAGAGCTTGGTCCAAAAGTTAAATATTTTATAACTATCAATGAAGCAGCCGTCTTTTGCGACGAAGGATACGGAAGAAACGATAAAGCACCAGGTATCTATCGCATATGTAGCTATTCATTCTTCAGCAAAACATGTACGAAATCTTCAACAAAATCATGTCGGATAGATTTTTAGAATAAAATGTACTTTTAGGAAAGAATTTAGGCAGTACTGGCAAATATCTGTGTATGCATAACGCTCTGAAAGCACATGCCAAGATTTATCATATTTATGATGAAGAATTCCGAAAACCAGGGGACAAAATTGGTATAGATGCAGCTTGCTCAGGTGCAATTGCCAAACATCTTAATGATACTACAGCAATAGATCTGCATTTTCAATTCCATTGTGGATGGGCAGTTCATCCAATTTTTTCGAAGACTGGCGATTATCCAGAAGTCATGAAAACCCATATAGCTGAGAACAGTAGATTGGATGGCTATCCGAGATCGCTTTTACCAAAATTTTCGCCAACATGGGTGAACTATATTAAGTAAGTTTATAGCATGCATGTGCAATCTATTAGCATATCTCTGAATAATTATTTATTAATGTGAACACACGTAATAGGTATATATAATTGTGATATATAATTATAATGTTTTAAGTGCACATGCCTATATAGTTCTTTTTTACTTTCTTTATCAATGAAATATCGGAAGCTAAACATTTAACATTTTCAATTTCTTTTCTCCTTTGTTTTCTTTAAGGGGCACATCGGACTTTTTCGCATTGAATCATTATACTTCAGTACGTGTAGAAACAGTGCCACGAGAAGAAGGACAAAGATGGTATCAATTTTCTGGCGTAAAAGAGAGTTTAGATCCATCATGGCCAGGAAGCGCTTCATCTTGGCTCAAAGTTAGTTAATATAGAAGATGCATACTAATTGCCTATATCAAATTAGCAGATATAAATTTTCGTGAGCGCAAAACTATTGCTATTTGTACACGACTCATTCAAAATTTATTAATTTGACCATAATAACGCGTTAGTCTCAATTAAGATGTACACAATTTAACTTATTGTTGTAAATAATTCATTCAGTGAATAATTCATAGATTGTATTCACAACATCATAAATTGGAAATCAGTATCGAATGCATTTCAGAAAATATGTATATTCCAACAATTCGGCTGAATCGAATATAAGAGGTAAAATTATGATTAATTATAAAAGGACGAATAGTTGATTTGTCGAATGCAGTATTGTGCATTACAAAATAACAAATATTTTGAATTAAATTACTGACATTTCGTATATTTTTTACATATAACAAAATTACACGAATTATAACAAAGCAATTTTCTTGATATATTATAGTAATATATTATGCTCTATATATGAATTATAAAAATATTAATTATATCTTCATACAAAGACCTGTGGACATTTTAGGTTGTTCCTCAAGGATTTCGAGAAATTATTAACAAGATTGCGAAAGAATATGATAATCCACCTCTTTATATTATGGAGAATGGCTTCTCTGACGAATGTTGCACTTCAGATCATTCAAGAATATCTTATTTGCATTCTTACATAAAAGCTATGCTATTAGCCATTTATGAAGATGGATGTAACGTGAAAGGCTATACTATTTGGAGTTTTCTAGACAATTTTGAATGGCTCGCTGGTTATACGTAAGTTATTCTTATTTGTTACATTTTCTTAAATTACTTTATAATCAATGACGCCTTAGGAAGTACAATTTACATTCTTATAAAGTACATACTAATTATAATTTTAAATAAAATATAATTGTAAGTATATAAATTTTGTTTTGATAGAGAACGATTTGGATTGGTATACGTCAACTTCACGGATAGTCAGCGAACAAGAACTCCAAAATTATCATTTAACTGGTATAAACATATCATTGAGACACGAAAGCTTACTTCTACTTTCGACTCACCAACCGTAATAAATGTTGCATAAATAATATGCATACATGTAAAAAAGTCATTATATCGATTTATTTATTATATAAGTAACAATTATTATATCGCATAACTAAACATTTTGAGAAAGATGTTCCGGGAAAAATTATATATATAAAATTTATATTATATTAATATTATTATAAAATTATTGTTGAATTATTATTAAGAAATTATCAACTCTTTTTTATTAACTTTTAGTAACTAACTTTACTAATTCTAGACTGCATTTTAATTGTATTGTGTCTATATAAAAAATTACAAGTTAGATATTGTTAATTTTGCGTTTTGCGTGTTGCTTATTAACTATAACTAGCTATTATTATTAATTATACTTATGATTTGTTCTAGTCAAAATTATTAAAAGATATTACGATTGAAAGTTATTATAAAAAAAGAAATTTAATATATATTTTATCAAAGCTAATATATATATATATATTATCTAATATATTTTTAATCTAATATATATATTCTTATAATCATATATTGCATATTTTTATTTAGATATGTTACACAAAAATAAATTTTCCATTTATATTTAAAAAATAATAGCTATATTATAAGTTAAATTATGAATAAATTCGCGAAAGTTTATTATTTTGCATACGGATAAAAATAATGATAAAAATTATGATAAAAGTTATAATATTTGTAAAAAAACAACTTTATATACTTTGAATACACAATCATAATAAAGATGGAAAAAATTTTATTGCAAATAATATTACTTCTTGTAATATACATGTAAAATATTCCGATTTGCGATTGGTTGGAGTGTAAGGAATATTGGAGCAACTACAGCAATTACATTTCGAGAAATAAACAAAATACTGATTTTTAAAAAGAAGTAATCACATGCTATTACTCTCGGGAAATACCTTTTGCTATGTTCAAAGCAAAAACCTTAGCAAAGAAACGAGAGAGAAACGAACTAACTCATTATGGCACATGACCTGTTATTTTTATTCACATAAATCTTTGATAAATTAATATATAAATAATATAACTTTTATCAGAATGAATTTTAAACAATTTTTGTACTAAATAAAAGATTTTGAACAGAAAGAGCAATTAAAAAAATAATTCTTAATTAATCCAAAAAATCAAATAACATCAAATTCACTCATTGAAAGATTGACTTTTGCATAATATATGTGAAAAATATGTATTATATAAACATAATAAAATAATAATATATATAAAATATTTTTCAAATTTTTTCTTTTATAATAACTTTTAGTAATAATAACTTATAATAATTTAATTATTTACTAAATATTTATTTTGACAGAGCTTTCTTTAAAAATCTATTTCCTTTTATCTTATTAGACTTCAAGAGAATATGTAGATAAGCTTGCATTTTGAGCATTTAAAAAAATTATATAAAATAATATAGAATAGAATACATTAAGTTATTACAAAACAACCTGATTAATCAATAATTCATTTATCAAACTTAAATTTTCATGATTACATTAATTGTAAGTTTATTTATTAGTGCATAACATCATTATAATGTAAATCAGTATATGTATCGATTATGTTATAATATGAAAAATAAATCATATAATGCATTTTTTTGTATATAAAAACTGACATAATTTTTTATTGAAAATTTATTTTAATAAAATTAATTTTTAAAAATCAGTATTTTTCAATAAAAAATTATGTCAGTTTTTATATACAAAAAATTGTATTATATGATTTACTCTTTTTATTGAAAATTTATTTCAATAAAAAATTATGTCAGTTTTTATATACAAAAAATTCCATTATATGATTTACTCTTTTTACAGTGCTATATTAGTTTAAAAATACTCGATAGCCATATTCTATAAAGAAAAATATTAATTCTGCTGACTTGGAGAAATTGCTATTACAATCAAAATAAAAATGTAACGTTAATTAAACCTTCTATTAGTTTCGCGATTTTTATATGAATTACGTCCAGCATATCTCAAAGATTGAAAAGATTAAAAATTATATATTTTCTAAATTTAGATAAGAAATAACACATTTTGCAAATTGCTTTTCCTATATTATAATGTGATATGATAACTGAGGAATGTATATGTGTGTGTGAGAGAAAGAAAGAAGAAGATAGAGAAATAGCATATATATTAGAGCTATGTTATAATTTAAGAAAGAATAATAATTCATCTTTGTTTAATCTGTCGGGTTTACTCTTTCACGCTGGATAGATCAAATTGCCAGTAGATGAGATAAGGCGTTAAACAAAAGGGTGTAGGCCGGGTCGGTGAGGGCGATGCTGCGAATGCTCCGCTGCCTATCTCGTTTATACAGCTTTCTATGCATACCGTCGTCTAATAAAAGAAGAAGGAGGGACGGAAATAACAGATCGCGCTTCGGCAAGCAGAATCTCCTGTAATTACACCAGGAGCACCATTATACGTGTACTCGCGTATCACGTTCGTCGATGCTCCGCGAAATATGCTCAGAGCCTACTAACGAAACGAGCTAACAATGCGACGTGTGAGCAATAAATCTTCAAAATCGATAAGGTCAAATTATTCGCTATATATGTGAGATCACAAAAATCAATGTAAAAAAAGATCTAAACTTCAATGAAACATTATTACTACATTTAATCGTAATATAATAGTACTGATCTCGATGTACATAGGAATAATGCCGATGCCAATACGAATGTATATCATCATCACAGTTGTCATCGATTACTCGTCAGTATTTCCAGACATCTTTAGTCGCTCGATATTGGATTCGCGGGTGTTAATTGTACTCGCGCGGATGTGTATACTACATCATCCCTGTACACACAATAATTTACGCATAATTGGTATAATTTGGATAACTCGTGGCGTATGAAATTATACTGTGTAAACACGCGCGAACCCATCTGCGCGTGCATAGTCCGTAATTCGATAATTATGTATTCGTACACATTAAACGGACCGCGCGAGCAGACTCGACAGTTTCGACGAAGTACTAAGAGGTGTCTAGACGGGAATATGCATACGCGCCGCAACAACTCGGGCTGCTTGAAGATCGTTTACATTCTAATGTAAATATTGTATGTGCACAATATATGCACCTAGACCGAAAATCCGTGCCCTGGAATCCTATGAGTGAGATTAGCTGTGCGCCATGCGGAGAGCTGAACAAATTTGTGGTAGATGAAATGAGGAGGCGCCGCGCTGGCTTCACAATTTTATTGTTTTATTGGTCTCTTTATAAAATGAATAATCGCGGATAACAGATTTTTTCCGAATAACAATGGAATAGCCATGAGAAGCTTAAAAGTGGGATTTAGTTAAAAAGTTGTGCTAAATTTTCCTTATAATGTTCGCAAGCTGAATTTTTTATCCTGAAAGTGAAAAGGTACTATGCCTTTGACATGGCTCCTAAATAAATAATTAGAATAGACGTGAATTATTTCACGCTGGATGAGTACTGATGGATTTAAATTTAGAATATAATGTAAGCGATTATTAGAAGAATATTTAATAACCGTTATACAACAGCGAAAACGCGCAAAAATACAAAAAAAGACTTCTGTTTAAAAAGTAAAAAGATCAAGAATAATCATCTCGCAAATATGTTTTCGTCGTTCTCAGTTTAAACTCTTATTTAATCCTGAAAAAAAACTAACACTTTATATTTGACATTTTACTTATTATCTATTTTTATCTATTTTTTTTACGAATTTTTGTGACATATTGTCACCGTTTTTACCAAGAAACAAAAATATAAAAAAATAGAGAAAAGATGGAGAATAAGAAACCCATTCGTTCTCTTTCTCTTTGCCGTTTAGAAATCTGCGAGTCCCGAACAATTCAGCAAAGTCGGTATGCTACGACGGACGTTCAACAGCAACCACCGCTTTTGTGCCCTAGGGAATGCTAGAAGCGCCGAGGAAAAGAGGGACCAGTGAGAAGGCGTCGCGAGAGGTGAATCCGTACAACGACGTCGAGACGTAATTGTGTAACTTCGTGGCTGCGACGTACGAAACAATAACCGCCGGCAAATCGCATCAAACAATACTACGGCAGATTGCATCTTCCCGGGCGCGAGGCGCATCATTCCTTTTTTCGCGCTCATCTCTTTTGTCCTCGGTCCTCGCGTCGACTTTGTGTGTGTCCTCCCAACAAATAACTGTACCTTTATCGTCCCGCGAAATCGTGATTCTCAAAGGCTACCGCTTTTGGTGAATCGCGGCGACGAGAGGAACGCGAGAGAGGCGACGGATAAAACGCGTTATCGGGTACAGAAACGATTACGCCTCTTGGCGTGCGAGTTTCGAGTAGAGAAAAGAGAGTGAGGAAGGGCGCAAAAGGGCGCTCAACGACAAGAAAATGTCCTTTCTTATCACTTTTTGATAACCTTTAGAGATGTCGTTTTTGCGCGAGAAAAAAAAGTCTCTCCAATAATGGCACTACAAGAAGAGGATGAGATGATAAGCCAACAAAATTTCTCATATACATATACGTATTTACTATCCTCGATGTATTATTGCTTTTCACAAATCTAATCATATATACTCTATGATAATTTTGTGAAGATTATTTATATATTATTATATTATACTACTCCATATCTTTCTTTCTAGAAAGATATTATTGTTGACATTAATAAAATATTCATATTTTATTCTTCTATTGAACATTGTTAATGTAAAAGTAGTAAAGAAAAAGCATAATTTAATGTAATATAGTTTGCACTAAATGAGTAATATATCTGAATTATATATAATAAAAAAATATGTACTATAAATGTATGACATTATAATATATTCATAAAGACAAATGATGTAAATTATTATGCTTGTGAAAACTTCAAACGTCTTATTATCAGCAATAATACATATAATAATATATTATATACATATATATAAAATAATTAAAAAGTGACTAACATATAATATATTTTTGTTATAATATTTATAAATTATAAATATATAAATTATATAATATTAATAATATTATAAATATTTTTGCTATAATTTTTAATTTTTTAACTGCACAATTTTAATTGCATATACAATGCATTTGATAGCTTGCATTGTTTTATGTGTTTGTATAAAAAAGTAATACAATTATATTCCTTCTCAATTGCGGAAATTTTGTTTTATTAAAATTTGTCACATCAAATTTTATTGCTCTTCTTCTTTCCCCGGCGTATGGCAAGCTTTAGTACACAGTAAAATTTTTGTAATAAATATGTAATTTGATTTTATATAACACGCATTTGCTTTTTTAATGGAATTTTTAAATTAATCCCAGAAAATTGTGCATTTTTGTAAATATGCATATGTATTTTATATACTCCTGTAAATTATATGCATTAATTATGTATTATACTACGCTAATATTATGACACAATATGTACATACTATATTATGTATTTATTTAAATCAATGTATACATATTTAATAACATTTTTCCCCGTGTTTTATCCGATATATTTGCAGATTTATTACAAATTGTTATTTTTAATTATGCATTTCTATTGCTCTATTATAACTGCTTTATGCATCATTACTCGAAAATCAGATGGGTACTTTCCACTACGATAATGAAACGATTATTAACAGACATGAATTACGTTTTAGCGAAGCAGAATTGTTCATTAATATCATTAATATAAATTAAATATAGCGTGATATAATTGTGACGATTACAATATAACATAATTGTAGCAATTATAATCAGACAAAAAAATTAAAAATTAAAATTATTAGAAATTATGTTATAATGAAAAGTTATTCTTCAAAATAGTATTATTCTAATTTCTATAAGAATAACACACACGTTAGATATAATTATTAAAATAATTAATAAGTTTTTAAATTTTTGTAAAGATATTTTATTTTTCCTAAAAATAATAATAATTTATTTTAAACATTTTTTTTATAAAAGTACATTTAATTTAACTTTTTTTCTGGAACTAATTTTAACGAAAGATTTAAATTTTTTTCTAAAAATAATTGTAAATAATTTTTGAAATTTTCCTAAATGACATTTTTAATATCCCAATAGTCCTTATATTTCTATTAAAATATTAGAAAAGTTCTAATGATTCTAATAGCTTTAATAATCTCCTATTTACTGGCTAAGCCAGTTTTGAGGAGCATGATCTAATCACGTGTTCCAATCGCATGTCCTAATCGACCTAACCGATTGCACCAATAACATTCCTAATTAGGTACTATTGCATGTAAAATATAAAATGCGAAATGTTTTCGTATGTTTTGAAAAATAACCTTATTCCTTACCGCATTCTGATTAATGGCTGCCTATACTTTATGCATAACATACTACATATATTCATCAGTTGGATCTTTCATTGTTCTTATTGTTAGTTATATTTTGATTTGACTTCGAATCAGAGATCAAAAAAAGAAAATAATTCTATTCTCTTTCTATTACGCTGCTTATTGTCCCCGACAGATAAGATTTTACAATACAAAATAAAAATTTCACAATACTTGTGCTTGTTTATATTAATTGTGCATTGATTGTACGTGTGTTACTTAGATTGAGGAAGAAAAAGAAATTCTTTTTATTATCGGTGGCAGAGCGTTTACATTTTACGCTCGTTGACAATTATGTAACTTTATGAGATCGCCCGTTAGATATTTATTTTAATATAACTTTATACTTTCATTGAGAAAGAAATAAGTCAAGTTATCAATTACAATTACAATTACTTTTATGATAAAATATTTATAATAAAATAAATTTATAATAAAACAAAATTGTGCACTGTTTATCTCCAACGAAAAATTAATTTTCGTTAGAAATGTACGCAGCAACATCCGCGTATAATAAAAATAATTAAACATTTATGTCATTTATTATCACATTAAAATAATTAAATTGTTGATCACTTGGCTCTACCTCAGTTATAGTAAAGTTTAAAAACAATTTCTACTAAACACGAACATATATGAATATACTATTAAAAAAAAAAAACAGGAAAATTGATTTATAAAAATAGATTTTGTATTGTAAAATATTAAAATGTGTATAATACAAAATATATAAAAATTTATGCGAAATATTGTTTTTTCAAATTTTAAATTAATTATTATTTAAATAAAAAATGATATAATATTATAATATTTTTTAATATTTTAACGCGTTTATAATTTAATTTAATTTATTAATTGATTTTGCAAAGTGTGCTTTATTATTCGATACTAATTCGAATAATAAATTACATTTAGATTGGCAAAAAATTTAATGCACAGAAAAAAATATATTTAATTCTAAATATTATTAGAGAAATAATTATTGCCAAGAATCTTAAAGATCGTAATAAAATAATTGTATAAATTTTTTGTAATTTTATAAAATAATTTTTATAAAAGGATTTAATTGCGCACGTTTACAATTTTTGTTGTTATTTTTAATTTTTATTTTAAATAATGAATAATTGCACGACATGTGCGCTTTAATTATTTTCTGATATTTGTCGCGTCGCGTTTAGAAAAGGAATTATATAAAGTACAGGGCGTCTCGCACTACTATGTGTTTTACTACTTGAGTGTCGCCATGCGATGGTAATAAGACCATGGTATTATTATTGCGTTAGACCCTGCGCATAATAGAGAAAATAATAAGAATAAATATTAAATCTTAGGAATAAGAATTATTTTAATATAATAAAATCGAAAACCCCCTAAAATATAAAAATACAAATTCGGGTATAAAGGAGTAGTAAGAGCTAATAAGCTAGTAAGAGCCCTTTATACTTGAATTTGTATTTGTATATCAGAATTTGTTCGATTTTATTATTTTAAAATAATTCTTATTTCTTATTTTTTTATATTATAATATTTTATATTATATTATAAATTAGTTACATTTAATTATAGATTGATTATTTATTGAACAATTAATGTATCATGAAACTTTTCGTTATGTTAAATCATTCTCATCTCTTACTCCCTCTACTGCGAGTTTTATATTATAAATCAATATTATAAAAAATGTATTGAAATATATTTGATTTCAAATATTGTTAAGTTGAAAACTAATATTTTCGAATATAAAGATGAGTGTCTGACTATATTTCGACAGTTCTGCTTCTCATAAAACAAATGAAAATAAGAAGTAAGTAGATATATTTTGTTTGAATATCAAGAATAACTCATAATATTTAAAAGAGCATCTTGAGAAAAAGCGAACTTAGCTACAGCTGTAATAAAATTGCGAAGCGGCAGCTCGCAAAATGAAAAGTAGGTGTAATGGGAGAGAAGGCGGGAGATTTTTTTTCACAGTTACGTTTAATTGTAGCGGCCGACGAGGCGGATAAAAGGCGGGGAGGCGCAAGAAAGAGGAAATAAGAAACTTCGTCATGATATTTTCTTGCAATTATATTTCGGAGGCGGTTACGAACACCCCGTGTTGGAACATTCGGTGTCTTCATTGTCAGTTAACCAAATGAGCAGCAGCCTGCTGTCCGCGCGCGCCCAACTCTAAATTAAAGAAGCACGTTAAAAGCATCGACTTCGTTAAAGCTTGTCAAGCGTTTCTCGCTGCTTTTGTTCCGGTAATAGAGTATTAAGCAGCTAAGATCTGATAAGGTCATTCTCTTGCAGTCGCGTTCGTCCTGTCGAGCTGCAGGAAGAAGAACTCAAGCTATGAGTTGAAAAAAAAAAAAAAAAAAAACGACACTAACCCTTCGAAAGAGGCTCGAGTTTAATTTAAATTAGATCTTATCCGAGATGCTATCGATCGCACGCACGTATGCGAAGAGAACGCTGTTCTTCCCGAAAATTTCTCGCGTTTTCGCGCGCATCTCATTTCGCCGGGCGAAACGAACCGACAAAGTTTCCGGCGCCAACTTTTCCGTAGCGCAAGTTTTACGAAGAAGAGCTCAGAAGTTTTTCACCTCGTGAGCGGTAAAGCGGATTTTCTTAACGCTTAATTACTTTTGGACTCTGCGAGCATACGATATTTTTCATTCGATAGATCGGCCGAGTCTTCTAATACAGCTCACGCTACTTTTTAGAATGTAAATAATTAGAACACTTTGTTTTTTCGCGCGTAATAATTTAAATAATTAAATTAAAAAAGAATAATTTATGCTAAGCTGAAAAGGTACATTCAATTATTTCTTGCAATAAATAATTTAATCAATTAAGTTAATTTGGATAAATCGTTTAAAAGAGTGATTGAATTTTAGATCAAAAAGGATCTATTAGTAATAAGTAAGCCGGATGAGTGATCGTTTTAAGTAGGGAATAAATTTAAATCAAGCTTTATCCGCAACACGGCTATCGATCATGACCAACTTTCAGAATACTTAAAGCTTTGTCAGTGTTTAATTTCACCATTAACTTAAATTTTTATGGAAAATCAAAGTTTTTATCCCGTGTAATGCATATTAAATAATTTAAAATTTAGTTTGTTTTATGTTTGACAGGTACGTAAAAAAAAGATATTTGTTGCTCCTATTCTTGAATGCATTACTCTAATTATTTTGTTCAGAACAATGGATGTATTATAACTTAGTACAGCTGTATGAAACTAAAATTTATAATATAAAACTTTTGTCAGTATTTTACTTTAAAAAAAATATTTGAAAGCATAGTTTAAATAATTCTTCCATATCATTAAATTTAGAAAAAAACAATTTTATTCAAAAAGATACATAATTTGCTTTTTTAATAATTCACATATCCGTAATTGCAAATTTCTTTTAAAAATATAACAATAAAAATAAATAACAAAACCATACAAATTTATTAAAATTTCGACCTAACTGGCCAGTACAATTTAATTAGAAACACAATTATACTGGCCAGTTAGGTCAAAATTTCAATAAATTTGTATGGTTTTACTCATCACTGGCGACTTCATTAATTTTATCATTAAATAACAAAAAATTACGATTATTTTGAAATAATCAAGCGCAAACAAATATGGAAGAAAAAGCGGATAACTTCTTCGAAAGATGAAGGATCAAAACAGAAAGGATAAGAAGGAGGCTGGAATCCCACTCTTTACAGGGAGGGAAAAGAGTGTTAGAAACGAGGTGAAATACCGATAGCTTCCGAGAAGCTGGGTCGCGGAGATCTGGATCAGCTAGGAAAAGTGTTTAGGATCTCAGGATGCGCCCGACTGCACCGGCAAATGAGATCGACTGAAAACTCTTCGAGAACCATCCGAACCAATCCTTTCGGCGGAATGTATCACTTCAGTGTAGACGCGCACGATTAATGGGTTTCTCTTGGAAAAGGATCTCGTTTACGTCCGAGAAAAGTACGATAGAACCGACAGGCCAGGCTGTTACCGACTTGGCTTAGGAAAATGTGTTTTTCTACCGTAGCACAAAGATTCCTGTTTTTCGACGAGGAACTTTCATTTTCTTCCCCGAGGAAAAACGGTGTTACATCACGCAATATTCATTCCCATTGCTATACGGAATTGCTATTAGAGATATGAATAGGTGACCAAAATTGTGTGTAATAAAGAAAAAAAGCCATGATTATAAAAAGATAGAAGATTTATAAAGAGATCACTACATTTTCGTTGTGTGTTCTTATATAATTCTATATTAACTCTCTTTTTTTTGCTTTTCACAACTTCCTTTCCTTTCTTCCATTTTTTTACAAATCCTATTATATTCTTATAATGAGAAACTTTATCGCTAATAAGAAACTTTATCATTAAGTCTACACGATCTTTACACAGAGATTATTGAACTCAATTTTGCAAAAGTAATCTACATTCTTTTTAAAGATTTAGACCTAATTTTTTTACAAAACTATATATATTTATCGAAAGAAATAAGATTTATTGCACCATCATAAAGCAATAAATCGTGATTAATCTGAAAAAGGTAATATTGAACTTGTGCAATTACTTTTCTATTGTTGAACTTGCAATTTCTTTTCCTGAAAGTCCAAAATTAAATTTTCTCTTTTATATATACTTTTGTGTGCGCGTAAAAATGTAAAATGATCAATATAGAGTATTTGTTGAATTTATTTAAGGATTGATAAACCTCTGCTACCAATTTTTTTCATTGCCTGGTAATCTTGACTAAACTCGACTCAATTTACAATCCAAGTTTCTATTGGACTTATGGCGATAGGTCCAAGTTTGTTAAACAACGAACGGTCGTCTTGAAGTTTGTCCAAGGCGAAAGTCCTACGAAGTCATTAAATTGTAATAGGCACTTCCACAGGTATTTCCGAATATCCAAGAATTTCACTTTATAAACGTTAAACGTAGAGAGAAATCGGACATCGATTATTGAATATCAATTTGCAAGTTCCGCACATGTATCACAAAAAATAAAATACTGCGGCAACTAAATTTAGTAAAGATTCTATTTTTGGTCAAATTTATTAATTATAATAATTATGTTACAAGTTAATATGTTATAAGTGGTTATTGTGAATATAGTTTCTGAAAAAATACGCATACAGTTAATGTTATTCATTTCTTCACATATCGTGTCCTATTATTTAATTATCTCTTTTCTTCATTAAAAATGCAATATTGAATAGGTAATGATATCTATATAATGGAATTTGTATAATTGTGTTATTATTAATTGTTACACGTATATGTTTAATTTTAATTAATTAGATATTTGTGTAATCAACAATTCAAAGTATTTATGTATGGTGCACAGGATAGCTTTGTCGGACACATCACATTCGTGGTCGTATTAATTATCTCGAAAATATCTCCAAATTTCTGTAATTTTCAACTGCGCATTACATCATAATAAATGTTGCAATCAAGATACATAGAAGGAGGCTTCAGTTTAATTAATTGGATTTCAAATTAATTTTTTAATTAATTTTCCTCTCAAGTAAAATTTCTTGTTAGATTTATTATACAACTACCTCGTCATTAGCTAAATTGAAATTTTATCCGGCAAGAGGACAGATAAGAGGAAATTGTGTTGCAAGAAATGGTTTAGTTAGTTCAAAAAAAGGTAATAGAAAAATACAAAAAGCCGTACGAAGAAGGTGCTTGTACATACACATAGCTGAATTCGCCAAGGCGGAGAGAGAGAGCCAGAGAACATGATGAAGGAGTGTGCTCCGGAAGCAGAGAAGCGCCAAGTCTTAGCCGTTGTCCGCTCGAGAGACGAAGATGGATCGCATCATATTGAATCTCAGTAGAACCTATCCACCTTCGACCTGCCAGCCTCCGCGGATATAGTCTTTCTTTTCCATCCTGATCGAGCCGTGAGAAAGTCTGTAATTTGGTTATAAAAATTCCTTACGCTTCGTATATATTCGTCGGAACGGACTTTGTTTGTCAACTGAAAGTCATCGTTAAGAGATTTGCATAAGCTTCTACTTCAACTATATTTATATCGGTTTCAAATTAATTATTACTGCTGGAGTAGATTCGCGATTATTTATTGATGGACGTTAAAGGAATTTGGAATTGGGCGACCGCCTAAAGTATTTAAATGAAGTCTAATGAAGAAAAAAGAAGCCGGACACCCGATTCATTGAAGAATGCAGATTTCAGAGAGCGTTTTAATTAGCCGTCTTCCTTTTTCGTCGTTGCGGGGTAGGTCGCTTCATGACAGGATCTGAGATCTAAGTCGAAATTGAATTTCAGCCAAAGAATGAGAAGAGTTCTCCGCGGAATCGAATCAGGGGAGATCGTCCTGACATCTCGTTAGGTGGAAAATTCCATCGGATATCAAGGAGGACGAAAATGTTCGGTATGGAAGTTATATCATCTCGCTCTCTAGTTACACGGAGGTAATACGATTTAATTCAGCGTAACTGGGGGAATCTAGACGTAAGGCAAAAATACTCCAAGATTTTCTTCCTTCGCTAAGATAGAATCTCCAAAAATAGCCGGTTTTCTCGATAAATTGCTATAATTCGGAAGCGTCGTGTAAAATCGCAAAAACCATAGATGCAAAGTTCGCTTCTTTATACATATATAGTATATAAAGAAGCCTATTCCGCAGTGACCCTGAAGAGTAAGTCAATAAAAAATTGATCTTACTTATGACGAGCGTGAACAAACCACGAGCTACCCCGTTGGGCCGTAGCCGAAGAAAGCAAAGAGTCAAACGATCGATAGACAAGTTACGAAACAAACGGAAATCCAACCGAGTGTACAAGAGAACCCGATATATAAATTTCGCATCGGAGCATTGAAATTCAGAAGCGTCGGTCGAAGGTCTCACGCGGCGGTGCAATGAAAGAGCTCTTCTTCTTCATAGCTTTCCGTCGCGTCGCGTCGCGTGTCCAGGGACCAAAAGTCTGTCCCTCGAATCTCCGCAATATGGAGTATGTGGCGGAGAGGATAGGAAAGCGCGAAAGAGAAATATCCACTCACTTCACGATTGGGAACTTCTTGATGCACTACGGATGCACTCGAACTAGGAAACTGTGCTCGAATAAAGTCGAAAGGGTACCAGGGACTCTTATTTCATTGCGCCTCGCGAAGCGTGCCACGCAAAGTTATGCAGTCTGCCGTATACGGCCGTCGGGGTGTTATCGGTGATGTGTCGGCTACTAGCAGGACCCCTCGTAAATACTTGCGCGTATTTCCAAGGAGAGGAGTACCTACGGATAACGTATTCCGAGACACGCCCGACTGCATCGATACCCTTGATCCGTGTATCTGAGACAGCGAAACTATTTATCGAGTTTGCATAATAGGGCCTTTGGCGTGCGCGAGATAGACAGGAGATCGTTGATTCTTGTTCGTGAGAGACAGGTATACGTGATCGCGCGTGTCGGAATTTTCTCCGAGCGCGGGAAAAGGTTCTCTCTGTGACGGTGCGGAAACTCACTTTTATTTTGAGTTCGCCGGACGAATTGAGATTTACATAAATATGCATATCATGAATTTCGCTACGGTATATTAGTACGTACCTCGAAAATTCGAATATTATCTGATGACTCACGCATGTATCGTTTAGAGTTACACGTTTTATGCTTATCTTTCTACATTGCCGGCGACACGAAACAAATTCGAACGCTTTCCTCGACGCATTTCGTTACATTACTCTTTCTATAATAATGGCGCATAATTAATTAACAAATATAAGGAACGTGAAAGAACGCGAGAATTTATCGCGGTAAAATATGACGCAAAAAATATTAAAATATGTAGATTTACGAGAGTCTCCAATTTGCAAAAACATGGAATAAATTTTATCATCCCGATGTAATCATTCCGCAAATCTCGAATGGAAAAAAATACATATTATATATAAAAATATGTATTTGATTTTTCATATTTCGATTATAAAATAATTATTAAAATTTTCTAAATGAATTATTATTAAATGAAATGTGAAAAAAAAACACGTTCCGTTTATTTATCGTCAAAAATATCGTTTATTGTTAGCCGAGTAAAACCGTACGTCTCATTGAAAATCCGTGATATCACAAACCCGAAGGCCGTTTCATACGGTTTCAGAAAAGGTAAGCTTCCGCAATCGCCGCTATTGCAAGCTCCACTTGCAACCCTCCCACCGATCCTCATTCCTCGCGATCTCCTCTCGAAGCGGTGAAGTTGTCAAGGATAATACCGCTTCCAACTGCCACTGCAATAAAGCTTGAGCTAATACTTGTCTGTGGATTTCGCGCGGACTCGACAGAATGAGATTAAAAAAAAAGTTGAAGAAGAACGAGCGAAGAATTTCGAGAAACAAGGGCTCACATTTAATTTACACGAAAATCGTTGTTCCGTAAATTTTACTTGCGATTAAATGAATTTCCGTGGAAAAAACTGATTGAAACAATTATTGACGTTTTCGATGATATTTCAAACAGATTGGAATTTTCAAATAATTTAAGCCAATTTATCCGCAACGTCATTTTAACAACGATAAACTTGTCGTATTATAAATAAATAAATTGCATGTTACGTAACAGCTTTCAGAGATTATCGTAATAAATAAATTACAATAATTGCAAACGCGACATTGTTGTAGAAATATAGTAAAGTAAAAAAATCATGCGTTTTATTTTTCGTTTTATTAACTGCGCGTCAGTTAGAGCGCCAAGTTATCCCGGTCAAAATAGTATCGGTATTGACGTAAGCGCAGTCATTTTTAATCCTATAAACGACGTAACAGCAATATCGTGTATCGGATCAATCACTGCCAATAAACGGCGCAATGCAGGAGCGACTGGAGCAGCGATCTATGAAATGCATCGATTTCATAGCCAAACAGCGTGTCATGCCCGTCTCATCGTTTATAGCATCCGACGTTCCTAGTAAGACGTGAGCCGGGAAAAGGCCCGGATACGAACAGCGATGCAGTTCGTGTAATAACAGAGCGTCGAAAGTCCGGTCCGGCATCTGGCGATTCTGACCGGTAATTTGAGCTAAAGTCGAGGTCGGAGGATTAATGGGGATGCGGCGAGCATGTCTTAGCATACCGATGGAGAGTTACGAGAGAGAGAGAGAGAGAGAGAGAGAGCGAATGTCTCTAAATCGCTCGAAGAATCGAGGAGTATATCGAGGTGCAACGAAAGAAAAGCGATGAAAAGAAAAAGTTACGACATCAAATTGTATCGCACAACCCGAGCACGCCTTGCGCAAATGTCTCCCTCGACTTCCGTCGTATCTCGCGCTTCGTTAAAACTGATACTTAATCTTCGCCGGATATGAAAGTTCGCTCAGTTATTGCAATAAAATATGATAAAGAGCCTACCGGTCTGGAACTCATGGGGCACCATCGGTATATATAGCGTCACGTTGTCACGCTGTGTCGGCGCCGCGACAGCTTGGCTTGGAAATATTCCCGGATATTCCCGAAACTGAAGTCGTAAGCAGGAATATGTAAAATCGACACCGTTTTCGGATCGCGCGCAAGATAAGTCGTTGCCGATATATGGGAACTACGAGTTTCCGGGTGGATGCGCGTGATCCGCGAGAATAGCAGGCGGTTCAGCGAGTTCTAGAGCTGCCATCAGAAGAAAAACGATGCTGAAAATTGAAAACTAGATACGACCGAGGAATTACAGACGCGGATAACAATTTTCGGATTGTGCAGTCGCACGTTCAAGGAAGTGAAAATTAAAATGTAGAGGAAAGAAATTGTAGAAAAGAAGCAGCGACAAATCAAATATTCAGCGCGCTGTCAGTTCCACGTTTATATTCAATTTCTCACAATTCGTTCGAATCTTCACGATGCGCAATTTGGCTTCCCAATACGGTGTCTATATATTGGTAATTAGCTGCTCGATCGGCTGCCTCTTCGAATTCATTTGTCGGTTTAAAGCGTACGAGAAATCTCGGCCGAGCACGTTTTTTAGATTGGAAAACCATTCGATGCTAGCACGGTAATTCGACTTTTCCGTTAGCCTTGTGTTCAACGGTATAGCTTTCGATTCGACGCGTTTTTCCCCGTGAAATGAAAAAGGCATTCGTATATACGAGCGCACACGGTTTTCCCGCTCGTGTTGCTGTACGACGCGATGCTCGAGCAAGCATATTAGAAGAAAAGTATCCACGTATTGGTAAGAGAGGAAAATGCGGGAACGAGCGATAAAATCTCGTACTCGCAAAGTAATGCGCACGTTTAGTTCTTTTTTTTCTTTCTTTTTTTTTTTATCGATGAACATTATCGATTGCGATCTCTTTGGCTTTAAATAAGCAACTCCTGTGTGGCGTGGATGCGATTTTACGACGCGACGAAATAGCCAATCTGAGATACGGAGTTGGCAGACGCTGCCAAGGATGTCGAGGGAGAGAAGCGCGTAAACGTTGAACGTAAAATACGGCGAAACGGATTAAGAAACGCACAACTATCCCGGGCGAGAGATTGATAGTGATGAAGAAAAAGACGCGGATGCGAAGGGAATGAAAAGATGGAAGCGAGAGTAGACAACGAGTGATATACATCTTCGAGAGGAAAAATAAAACTATTTTTATGATCAATTTATATATTTAATAATATATTGATAGCACGTGTTAACGCAACTGTTGGTTTCGCGATTGGATGTCTGCAAAAATGATCACAACCTTATTTCACTTTATTGTTTACTCGAGGATCGAGAAGAGCCTTATTCAAAATATGCAAATTTCATAATTGTTTAATAAATGTTGCCAGAGAATTCACTGTTTTATAATACGCTAGAACGCGATGCGGAGATTTCATTTTATCGCATCCGTCTTCTTACCTGGGGTGCTGTTTATAACACGTTTAACGGCAATGAATTTTCTCTCTTAAATCCACGGACGCTTTCACGGCATGGCGAGTGCTTAAAAGCTGCGCGTTACTCCCCCGAGGCAAATTTTTACATAGCGATTATCTCAAACCGTCGCTTGCGTGATGAAGTGTAAGTGGCCTTCAAACGAGCACTTGTAACAAGTGCTTCGAATAGCCGATCGTTTCACTTTTCCGTACTTCTTCAGCTCGATCGATTTGAATATTTCCTATAAATTACTGCGCATGTTTATAACACATAATGCACGGGGCAGCTTTATTTAACTTGAATAAAGCGTAACTTAATAAGTAAAGAAAGTAAAGCGCTTCTCATTATAGTGTCATTATATTGTTTTATGATAATATTACATCAAAATATGTACAGAGGCATCGCCTTTTATATCGTATTGCACAAAATAATTTGAAATAATAATAAGCTTCTTGTACGTACAAGTTTTTTAACAAGACAAAAGTTCCATTATAAAGAAAAATTATTAATTTATATAGATGTATATGTGTGTTAAATATAAATGTAACTAAAAACATGATGGTACCGTCGACAAATCACGACAAACGGCATTGTTATTTCATGCCCTGAAGTTTCTTCAATATTGAAACAATAGAAATTTAAAAAAAAAATTAAAAAAGCATATGCTATAGAAATGGAAATGTAGTAATTTATTGAAATTTAATTAAATATTGAAATATTTTCAATAATTATTTTTCGATCGTCACTTACAAGTTTAATTAGTAAAAATTGCATTTATCAATCATTGCGTTTTTCAATAAAGCAATTAAGTTGCTAGTCCAATTATTATTCTGACTATCATTATTGGCGTCACGAAAATTAGATTGATCAAATTAGCGCAGGACATTCTTAGGAAACCAGAGAAAGAAAATCTGCATCTGTGCGAATTATCAAGAAACGGCCAGGATAATAGTGATTCGCACACAGGTAAAGAAAGCGGTCCATTGGTGAGAATCGTGAGATCATTAAAACTTTGCATTATTTAGACTTTGGGTTAAATTACTAAACAAGTCGCATTCTCTCCGTCGGCTTTCGTTCGTTAACAGAGCAGAAACGGGTCGTGGTATTTTCTTTTGCCGCAACAAAATGAAAGTTTGTGAAATGTTTCTTGAAAAACTCCATAAATTATGCGTGCGTGTGTTTTGTATCTTGCATCATCTTACAATATTTTATATTATCAATTATTATACAGGGTGTCCGGTAACTAACGGATCAACGATTACAAATGGATTCTTTGGTCAATTTGGAAACGATTTTTCCTCAGCGAAAATGTCGAAAAAGATCATCATTTTTTACAACTTTCCAATATTTGTCATTATCTATCTTTATAACTAAGCCTCAATTTAAAATTTTATTATAGTAAACTCTACCCGAAATTAACTGAAGAATGTAATTACGTTAGACTTTTAACTCCAAAACGTTTAGTTGTCAAAAAACCCATTTTGTTCAATCGCTTATAACTCGAAAATTATTGACTTCTCAACATTTTTGCTAAGGAAAAATCGTCTCCATAATCGCCCTTAATCATTGATCCGTTAGTTACCGGACACCCTGTATATTATATCATTTCCTGCGTATAAGGTCTAACGTAGACGTCTTTATTAACAGAAACTTGTTTCGTTATCGATTCAAGAAAAAGAGACTCCTGATACATTATAAAAAGGATCCATCCGCAATCTAATTTAGCTTGGCCGTCCTCTGACTACGCATACTTAAGTGGATATAAAGTAACCTGAGGGATGCCGCTCTCATCCGGCACGGGTAACATTTACATTCTGTATCCGGCGGTAATCACCCCAAGCCCAAGATCCTTCGTTGAAAATTTATTCCGTATACGATACCCTCGACTCGGTGGATTACGCGGGTGCATCAAAGTTAGAGTCGAATCATTACGGTTGTCGGCAATGAGGTTGACTTGGACGAAGGACGAAGGAGTCGATTGGCAGGCACGAACAATGAATACGAAATCGTTGGTGCATGGCGAGTAAAAAGGAAGAAGACGCGAACGAATTCTCGCACGTGTAGCCGGGAATTTTTAACTGCTAGGCGTCATAAAAAGCAGATAGTAAAGGGCTATCAACGAGACGGTGCGGTGGGTTGAAAAATGATGAATTAATGCACGCGTTCATTCATATTCATTTGTCGATTAGATCGCGGGGCCTCGTAAAACCGCTCGCCCGGCGAAAGAAACGCGATAGCGACGTCACGCAATTATATAACCGTGAAATATCCGCGCAGCGAACGTGGAATCTGAGCGAGAATCGCCGTTTACAAACGAGTAGCGTACTAAAACAAGAATTCAGCTCTCCTTATTTGAGCTTGGACCCCCCTGGGTTTCCCTATCCGGTATACCTCGGTACTAACACCTCGTTACAGGCGTTCGCGGTCAAAGTTCGCTGATAAAGTTTATAGTTACTGCGGCAAGAAAGAAGAAACAAGCGCGTAGAAGGGCAGGAAGGTATGGAAACAAGAACGCCCAGCAGGCAGGTAGGATGGGTGGCAAGAAAGTGAGAGGAGGAATAGAAGGAGTGGGGGAAACGCGAGGGGATGAAATCGAGGCGAGAGTGAGAGAGAGAGAGAGAGAGACCGCGAAGAAAAGTAGAGTATCCTCCGCACCTGCATAATATATCGGGGAGGGCTTGACTCCGGCAGCACAAACTACTTGCTAACTACTTAGACGGGAACGCAGTTCTGACGAAACTCTCGGCAGACTACTTAGAAACTTATTTCGCGGTACGTCTTTAAAATGATATACCTACGTACTCGCCTGCAGTACGAAAGGGCCATTGAAGACTGGCGAGACTGGCCATATCCCGGTGCCATACCCTTTCCTCATCCGTCCTGTGCTTCGCCACTCTTTCCCTGAGAATAAATTAGTTTTTTATGGTCGGAGGATCTGGAAGGATGTAATAGCGAGCGAATATCTCCTCCCCTGCCTTGACTCCTTTTTATTATCGTGACTGTTTCGCAAACTTATAAGCTTTTATAATTACTCTCTAAGATTACACGTTTGAATAAAAATATATTATACTCGTATACATCCGTGAAAGTGAAAGAAAAACATTCATAAAAATTCTCGGAAATAGAAATTCTTAAACAATCTCCCTCACGGCGAATCTTTGCCTTTTTTGCAACAAGAGCGGTGTCAAGCTTAAGGAATTAATTTCGTGGATCTAATCGTACGCGTATCTTATCTCTGGAAAGTATCTTTAAAACGTCGCGCTTGGAAATTTATTCAGTGGGTGCGATAATGTCGAAACTGAGGATGCGGAAAAAAAAATGTGGCGAAAGCTCGCAGGGAACGACATAAATGAAAGACGGCTGAAAGATAAATAGGACCCTTCCATCCGGCAATGGTATCTTGGCGGTCAGCCATCTGGCAGCGCTACACTTTTATTTTCGACGTGGAAGTTTAAATGGTGGGTTTGCCGGTGCTGTTTCTTCCGAGATTGACGCCGCTGCTGTGCTTAAAAGCACGCAGCGGGGAGTAAAAGAATACCTATTTACGGTAGCACTCTTGCCACCGGCCAATCGTAAGTCACAAATTGCTGACTTCCATCACGAGTTCCCCGTGATTTATCACGGAAGCAGCGGCGAAGTTCCGACTGTAATAAGTGAATTTTTATTATTCACACAGAGAAATAAACGAGAGGGAGAAAAAAAAATTGTTCTCGGGTCACACGCGTGCAATGTGTTCGTGTGACTAAAAAAAGAGAAACCCTTTTTTTTTTTTTTTTTTTTTCATATACATATATTCCATTAACTTGTGTACCGAAAGAATTTGAAATTTCGATTATTTATTTTTGTTGAACGATTGAGAAATGTCGATATGAGAGAAAAAAAAACATCATCGATATATAGATTTAATCGAATGGCGTCGCCGCGTTAGCGCGCAGGTATCGAGGGAAAAAAAAAAAAAAAACAATAATCGAATTGACATGATTTTCATTGTGTACACTGAACGTGCGCAAACGTTGATCCACAAACGATGTTCCCTTTCACTTCACGACCGGTCGTTGTGTTTCTTCACAAACAGAAATTACTCATGGAAATGTCGTTTTCGTTTTCCTCTATATTTGCCGCGATCCACGAATTAATCAGTTATACACGGGAGACTAGCTGAAGCGGTGTGTTTATACGAGAACACGACAGCCGCTTGAAATGCTGAATGAACGAACGAACCAACGTCGAATATCCATTTCGCTATTCTTTTAATTTTGTCGACGGAGAAACGGCTAAACTCCACGAGCGTAACAGAGAAACGCGAGAACGAATTCCGTCTGAACGTTGCCGCCGCCACCAACCCGTCGAAGAATTTACCTCGAGGGAATTCAAATATACACTAAGCGCCTCCACCCGGTACAACCCTTTCCCGCTTACAATTCTACAACCTTCTTGGCGCGGAGCTTCACGAAGCTCCATTTACCTCGGTTCTACATCCCACCCTTACAGACGTACTCACGGTACGTCCGAAAAATCCCGCACTATGGAACATTGCCGACTCGATTTGCCATATAAACGGTAAATTGAGAAAAACGATCGATTGTGCTGATTTATTCCCATTTCCAGAATAACTTCCTGTCGACGTAAATATTCTCATATTTTTGATTAATCACAAAATTAATTATCAGCGGTAAAATATAACGTATATAAAAATACGGAATGATGAAAAATAAACGATAAAATTAAAAATTAAATTCAAATTAAATAATATGGATGTTATAAACCTGTTAATTTTCGACGCCAAAAATAAAAATTGTATTAATAAAAAAACATGTATAATTATAAAGTATATGTTTCATCACCCTTACTGTTATATGAATAATGCGTGTGTTTGTTTCACGTTTAAAAATTAGAAAGTAATACGTATAAGTGTTATAAGTATCATAAAAATTATATTTCTAATATAAACACATATTATATATAACACGTATATTGTAGATATGCACCATACTTGCATTAAATGTTGGTAGAGTTATTGTATTCGGTACTAACAATAAGTAATATTCGCGTGCTTTGCATCAAACTACCGAACTGCAAGCTGCGCTTCTATTTTGTGCAATTCCGTTTGCATATAGACACGATCCTTGGTAACTACTGCATGTTATACCAAATTTACGATCTTTGCGGTAAATGTTACCGGAGGTAAGCTTTGTCAGGAGAATATGTACTTATATACGCATACCTCTGTAGAATTAGTCTTCTTTTTAACAAAGTATCATGAGATATTGAAAATACTATTTACGATTTTTTATCCACTATTTGTTGGATTACATAAAATATTTGACATAAAATATTTAAAAATGCTTCAACAGCACAATAATATATAAATTAATACCATAAACGTTTAATTATGTGTTTTGAGATTTTTAATATACATATTAATATATGAGGCTATATATATATATATATTTTTTTTTTTTGTGTACTTATAAATTGTTTTCTAGCGAAACTTCGCGCTGACAGATTCTGACTCTACTTTGATAATAAACAACTCTAAAAATAAAAATTTAGTAAAAAGAAAAATATATCATAACTCTACAATTGCGAAGAATTGTATTTCTCGAAATATTTCTGGTGGAAACTATCGAGAACTTTGAATCGTGCAACTTCGAGATGTCCTCTATATCTCTACCTTTGAATTTATATCCCATGTACATACGTACGATACCATATGTATGCGGAACTATACATTTCCGAGGAAGCACGCCGCTTCAAATATAACGCATATACACCTGCACATTAAACACGGAAACTCGGTACACGTGTTACTAGTAGAAGTCGTACATACTACGTACTTGTGTAAAATAACTTAACCAAACGTTACTTTGTTTTAATACTAACTTAATCTCATTATTAAATCTAGAAATTTCAGCGTAATTTAAGATTATACATAAATTGTATACAAGTATTTATTGTTGGGCTGAAGGAGCTTAAATAAATTAAATTCGTGAGTTACATCAATAAAACTATATAATTTTTAAATAACAAATTTTGACTTTAACATCCAAATCAAAAACAAAAATAAAAATAAACTGATATAACTAGACAGACGTTTCAATCCACATCTCGGATTCTTTTCAATGTCATATACATTAACAAATAACGCGGAGAGGTTGAATATTAACATAAGTGATAACGCAAATTCATTATACAAATGCTAAAAGCTTAAATGTAAAATTCGCTTCTTAAACATGCTTAAATGCAGAACTTATACGTAGATCTCACCGCTCGCAAATCGACATTTCTTGCCCTTAAAAACGGCTAAATTTTCCCAAAAACTTGCAGACTTTAAAATAAGTATGTTGAACCACCTAAAGAAGATAATTAAATAAATGTTGGGAAATAAAAGTAATTAAAATGTCAAACGACGAAAGCCATGAATATATCTTCCATGTGTCAAACGTCTTAACTCAACGAGACTCACTTACAGATTGTGTCAAACTCTCGTTGATCTTGATCAAAATAATCTAAAAACATCGAGTTCAAATAATAGGCAAAACATCTTCCGATTTGTGTACCGATAAAATTGTAACTGTCAATTATTAAATTAAAACATAATATGAGAAAGTCGTCTAAAAATTGTGAAAATTTATAAAAAGGGAAACAACGTCTAAAGAAATCAATTCATCGTGCTCCTCTAACTCTACATTATCTAATTTTTTAATTAATTTAAAACTATTTTCTACGTGACTTGGAGGTAAAGGAATGCTTGTATAGATGATATGATGCAAAAAGGCAGCAAAATGATACAATGGGCTGTTAATAGATGAGACTATTATCCTGAGTAGATGGACATCTTTATGGATCTTCGGTAGTTCATATGCTTTGGGCAGTACAGCATTAGAAGGGTTTAAGTTCTTGTAGGTTGGTACAGAGATAATTATATCATTTAAATGATACACATACTATTTTAAAAAGATGAAAAGATAGAGGGTTTATCTCTGTACGAACCTACAAGAACTTAAACCCTTCTAATGCTGTACTGCCCAAAGCATATAGACTACCGAAGATCCATAAAGATGGCCATCCACTCAGGATAATAGTCTCATCTATTAACAGCCTATTAATAATGTGACATTTTCATTAATTTATTCAAACTTTAATAATTTGACTTTCATTAATTTATTTTAATTTTTAATAATTTTGAAGGTTACAATTTTTAGACGACTTTCTCATATTATTTTTTAATTTAATAATTGACAGTTACAATTTTATCGGTACACAAATCGGAAGATGTTTTGCCTATTATTTGAACTCGATGTTTTTAAGTTATTTCCATCAAGACCAACGAGAGTTTGACACAGTCTGTAAGTGAGTCTCATTGAGTTAAAACGTTTGACACATGGAAGATATATTCATGGCTTTCGTCGTTTGACATTTTAATTACTTTTATTTCCCAACATTTATTTAATTATCTTCTTTAGGCGGTTCAACATATTTATTTTAAAGTCTGCAAGTTTTTTGGAAAATTTAGCCGTTTTTAAGAGCAAGGAATGTCGATTTGCGAGCGGTGGGATCTACGTATAAGTTCTTAAGCATGTTTAAGAAGCGAATTTTACATTTAAGCTTTTAGCATTTGTATAATGAATTTGCGTTATCACTTATGTTAATATTTAACCTCTCCGCGTTATTTGTTAATGTATATGACATTGAAAAGAATCCGAGATGTGGATTGAAACGTCTGTCTAGTTATATCAGTTTACTTTTATTTTTGTTTTCGATCTGGATGTTAAAGTGAAAATTTGTTTTTTAAAAATTATATAGTATTATTGATGTAACTCACGAATTTAATTTATTTAAGCTCCTTCAGCCCAACAATAAATACTTGTTTTAAATTTCAAGGATCCGCTTTTTATAATTTGATTTATAAATTGTATCTTTAAGATTATACATAATCTACATTACAATCTCAATAATAGTCTCTTAAAGTTCTCAGATGATTACGCTATTATTATAATCATTATTTTTATTAAAAATAAAAATAAGATGTGATAATAATATGTCGGACATTTCTACTGGCGTTGACGCAAATATCGAAATCACTTCAACCGTAACGAAGATGCGAGGCATGTCAACGTCAATCTGGCAGACCTCCGCAACGCCCTACGATAGCTAAGTTAATCTGTTCGAAGCTCTCTTCGCATACTAAGCAGCCTCTTAGTGCGAACAAGGTGTTTTACTGAAGTGCCTCTGCAAGCTATTTAGGTATGTAACACTGCGTCCCAAGTTTGTGCACGTCTTTGACATCAAAGCAGCTGGAAAAACTTTTACAAAATCGTCTCTCCTTAAGTTTCGACATTTTCAACATCGTAACGTCATAATTGTTATAATAATCTATAAATTATTTATTTTAAATTATAATAGCTTTAATATAATAGTTATAAATGCATCTAGAAGTCTTTTACATTATATTAAATATGAAACTCTGTTTATATAAAATATAAAGATAGAATTTGCATTTTGGATAACGTCAACAATTAAAATGGTGTTATTTGAACTCTCTATTATCGATCATGCGGGTACTCACAAACAAGCGAATGTACAAAACCACGCATGTTTACATGTAGAGAGTTAGAAAGAAGCAATATATATGCGGGAGAAATGCAAATATCTGCTTAAACTATTCAACTACTGTTTCATGTTTCACAAAGAGCAAAGAGCTCTTGCAGCTTTTAATAAAAAATATTATATCTCTACATTGGTCATTTAAAAAAAAAATTATTTATATTTTATACAAAAATATTATATTTATAATTCTTCTCTATTATAAGGATAGGCATCATGCTTATTATTATTACAAGTGTATCAAATAAATGTTGACTTTTAATTCTAAATTTAATAATGGGATTAATTTAGTGTTGAAACAAAATATGTGTATTGTTCGTATTATAAATGACTCAATCAATTTATCAATCCATATTTTTTCTTTACACTCGTTTAAATTGCATAAATATATTTTTTATTTTGTTTAATTTAGCCAAATATAATTACGTGCGCGAAACGAGGTTATTTATTCTTTGAGAATAAAATCTTAATTGTTATTTTTATTATTGCAATGCATATACAAAAATATATTAATTATGCAATGCATAAAAATTCAATATTTAAATTTTTAACAGAAAATGCAAACAAAAAATAAAATTTTCTGCAAGAATCTTTCAAAATACCTGCGCTTCTATTAGACTTGCGCGTCTCCATATGTCCGCTACGCTGCATGTCTCGAGACTGATATATTTGGCGAAAAGCTTCGCCGGGCTCAGTTCGATGATGGTGAAGTTAAAATTCGCCATCAGATAGCAACACCGCGCAGAGTCTTGCGATCAGTTACGATCTGGTGACTGGCGATTGCATCGATTGTGATTAGTTTTGTGCGAGACGTGCAGCGCAGCGGACGTATGGAGACGCGCGGATTCAATGAAAGCGCAGGTATTTTAATTGAAAAATTCCTGTAGACAATTTTATTTTTTTTTGTTCACATTTTCTATTAAAAATTTAAATGTTGAATTTTTATGCATTGCATAATTATGCTTTTGTGCTTTTATACTTGCATTACAATAAAAATTTAATGCTTTAATATCCAAAAATATAATATAATTTTGGTTTGCACGCGTAATTATTATTAGATTAGATTAAACGAAATGAGAAAGATTTTCTACATTTGTAGAATATATTTCTTTCTCTTTTCTTCCCTTTGACAAAATATTCAAATTTTATCATTGAAAGCGCTACAACTTAGTAATCAATTGTTATACATTCTTGATATTATCAGATATTCATGAAACAATTGATTATATAGAATTAAATTATTGTTCTAAGAAATTAAATCATAGTATGTAAATTATTGAGTGCTATCGAATCTAATTTCTTAATTAAATTAGACAATCAAGAGAACTCAACTATTTAATATTATCATGCGATTTATCTCGTCAAATATTAGTATTTTTTAAGTATTCGACACTTACAGGGTTTGTCCGGAAAGTAATGCGTCGCATTTTTTTGTGACGCGACTATACATCGCAGAGCGATGGGACCGGTTGGGGAGGAAGGGGGGTACCCTTAGCTTTCCAACGGTAGGTCGCTCAATTGTTTCCATGCGCTTGGAGGGTTAGGACGGCTTATTCTGTGAACCTCTGCTTAGTGGTCGCGTCGAACTTGTGATGGAGAGAACGATAGAGCAACGCTATGCGATAAAGTTTTGCGTGAAGCTGGACAAGACGCCGCTGGAAACTTTTGAAATGCTCAAGAAAGTTTTCGGGGACGATTGCCTTTTTTTATTTCCTCGGCTGAAAAGGGAGCTCAAAGGACAACAGCTCGAGTCGGTTGACAACGTACAAGCTACTTCGACGGCCTCCCTGAACAGCATCCCAGTCAAGGAGTTCCAGAAATCTTATGACGCATGGAAATCGCGTTGGCAAAAATGTATTGACGCAGAAGGGTCATACTTCGAACAATTTTAAGTTGTTTTACCTATGCGATCAATAAATTCTTTTTTAAAAAAATGCGACGCATTACTTTCCGGACAAACCCTGTATATCGACTGTTTAAAATATATATAATAGACCAAGACTGTCTTTGCGTGCAAACATATACGCAGTTATACAAACTATATGCTTCAATATAGTGTTTGATGATTATGCACATTTCGTTTGTATTTTGTAACTATGCTGAAAATGCATCCCTGAATGTAAATATCCCTGTTTATAATTCCTGCTTATACAATTTTTTTAATTATTAAAATTATTTGAAGAAATATTTATCGATAGAAATATTTGCAATGCCTTTTGCAAGAAGCATTACAAGAAACGTATATTACCAGATGATCTTCGCGAAAATCGGAAAAGCCTAAATTACAATAATGTAGGCAATAGCGTTCATGGTATAGTAATTTGTGAGACAGAAGCGGAATACAAGACCATGAAACCGCATGCAAAACATGCCGAATAACAAATTGCAGTCTTTTGCTTTCTCTCCCATAGTATTCTCGATGTAAATCGCAACTTGTAGACCGTGTGAGATGTCTTATTTACTATCTCATGTTAGTTCTTATGAGCGATGAAAGCATATTATTAATAATTTTTTGCGAATAAAAACATGCCCACAAAAAAGAAAACGAATTTGTTTTTAAAATTATAAGATAAACAATAAAAAGAACAGTATTGTTATCCAAAAGTTATCAAAACTTGACGACTTGCAGTTCGTATTAATTATAATTAAAGTAGTTAATTAGCACGTGAGAAATCGCTATTAGTACATTTTTATTTCATATTTCGATTTCGATAAATTATAAATCCGGACCGCGGATCTAAAAAATTGGCCGTTTTATTTATATATCATAGGCTTTAAAAACTATCCTCTATAACACTATAGATTATATTATCAAACGAATGTCTGTATTTCGCATCACATATGTGTCGAATTAGTAGATGTACCTGTCAAGTTAGAGATGAAGCGATAAAAGAACAAAGGAGGCAGAAATAAAATGGCCTCCGCTTAACGAAGGCAGGATGTGGCGTGATTGATTCACCCTGTGATTGATAGAGAAATCTGGAAGCTTTGGGACAAGAGCATCCATGTCCCATGGTTACTGCTATACGCTATAACGTATGGTAAACTGATAGTGATGAATCATAGTGGCAAGAGTTCTTGTTAAAGTGACTGACTATTCGATCAAGTAATAGATGCTATGCGATACGTGTATTGAAAATGTAACAATATTTAAACAGTTTTCCTCAAAACTTAAACAGCAGCTCTTTCATTCTCTTTCTTTTTCTCTCTTTATCTACACATATACACACAATTATAAAAAATTTGATATTTTATATAAATATATCAATTTAAATTGTACATTTTAAATGCTATCCATACATTTATTTTTTGTTCATAGCTTTGCATTTTGATTTTACTTACGTTGAATAAAAAATTCTATTTTAAATTTTTAAATTTTAAAAGAACATAAGTAAACGCGCGCGCGCGTTATTATTGTATGCAGAAGTTTCTATTTTATCCAAAACACGTTTTCATGCATATCGATGAATTACGGCACAATATTTCGTCCCAATAAAATCGGCATGGCTGATGATAGCATCATGAGAGAAATGGAATGACAGAGTGGAGAAGGAGAGCTACGACAAGGATAGAGGTTTAACACGTCGCTCTCTCCCGTAGCGAAATAAAATATTCCATCGATCAATGTCAGTCAGGTTACAGCAATCGTCAATTTATTCTAGCTAGAGTCATGCAAATGTTCGAAATTCTCAATAATCAATCAGGTGCAGCCTGTCGACTATTAAAAAGCCGTCATTTAGCACGCTGCACGATCGTTTATTACATGATCGTCAATACTCGTCCGATCATTGGACGATTGGGCTTTATTTCGCTCTAATATGAACATCATTGCGCAATTAATTGTTCCACCTGGCTACATTTGATTCAATATTTTTTTACGATACAATAAAAATGCAGTAAATAAATTTATTATAAAAAAATTAATTCTATTTTATATTTTTAATCTATTTCGTAAGCCACTTAGAAAAATGTCAATACATGCACGCGGAGGAACAAAAACTTTCAATTTTTATTAAAATAATAACAAAAAAATAAGCTTAATATCTAAAATCAAAAAATATTCGAAATATATTATTTTTTCAAGTTACTATTATTTGATTTTCAATAAATATATGTCTCTCTGAAAATCTTTAAAGGAAGATTTCGATAAATATTGTAGAAATACAACTGTCAGCTCTGAATAATATTTGTGTCGATCTAGACAATGCGAAATAGGCTTCTGAGAATTGTTTATACGATTGTACGGAAACGTCGACTATCTGATTAATCCGTAGCTCGCAATAGGACGATTTGCTATAAATCGCTTCCGAGAAAGCTACATGCAAAAAACGACGTACGATCTGTAAAGAATTAGATTCATTTAGATGCAAATCAGAAATATCTGGCTGAAATAAATGTATGCGATATGTGCACATTTACAATCATCAGTATTTTTTTATCTTATGCGAAAATATAGTACACCAAGAATAATTTAACAACTGTATTATAATAGTAATATTTTTTATTAGAAAATGGAAAGGTCAATAAGATCAATATTTTTTTACACAATATATAATATTAATTATTTTAATTATAAAATATTATTTATTCATTAAAATGATAGATTATGATTGTATGATAGATATGTTTGTGTTGCGTGTTTTCACCTATTCCTTTTTGTGATGAATTATTCACATAAATATCAATGTAAGATCGAGAGGATTATGTTGATGAATATATACCGCATTCATATTAAAAAGTATTAAAAAAAGGGTAAATAGCATATTAAAAAAATATGCATATTAAAAAAAGGGTAAATAGCTGTGAACGAATTTGTTAATAAATTTATCTAAAATTTTTGGTAAACAGCCAAAATAACATGATAGCAGATATTAAGAGAAAAGTATATTTTATAAATAATTTCTACTATGGATTAATTAAATGGATAATGTGGATTAAACACACACTCACCAAAATTAAGAATAAAATATTGAAATGTTTCAGTGTAAAGAGATTTTTGGAATTAAAAATGGACAATACAGAATGAAAAATTTTAAATAATTACGAGCTACATGGATTTTTTAAAAAATTAGATGTGAAAATCATTAGAATTAGCTATACTAAATAAATGTGTTTGAAATTTCATGAGTGTGTATGTGTGTGTATGTATAAAATATCTTCTTACCAAAATTGATCAAAATTAGATAAATGAAATGATTTTTACATACTTAGAGCAATCTTAGGATTTTATAGAGAATTTATTGAAATAATAATGCCGCATTACGCGGATATTGATTAGCTAATTCCAAAAGTACTCATTGCATTGACATTTCTCCTTCTGCAATTTCGTCTTTGTTAAAATGATAGGAGGAGGCTGCAGCTCCCTCAAGATAGAGCGACCAAGACTGTGAAAGATGAGGGGTATTATGTCTCAAGCCTATCGGATAAATGGGGATTCACGCGTCGTTAATACCGCTCTCGAATCCATACAGGGGAGCAGATGGCATCGATTAATCGGCTAATTATTCAAACTTTATGATAGGATTTAGTGAAATAAAGAATGTTGCATGGAGATTGCTCCTTCTTTATTTAATCTTTTCTCGTCTCAGTTATTTTGAAATAATATCAACAAATGATCGGCAATATTACGGTTCATTTATCATCATTTATATCATTTATATACATATATTATTCGTTTATGGTTAAAAAAACCAGCAATAAGTAAACTGGTATGTAAACTAATTATTCTCATTATAACTAATATATACCTAATTGAATTGGATTCTGTTTTAATTATTTGTTGGACGGCTCTTTTTAGAATGTAGTGTTTTCAGAATATTCATTGCGTTAATTCTTTATACATACATATATTCACTGTATAATTGATCCCTCATATTCAACGTGCACATCTGAAAATTATACGAAATAGGTAAAGATTACGTGAAATATAATTCAATATGAAGTATATGACCAAAAACATTTTAATTTAAATATTTTTTATATAGAACATTCGCATACTATGAGAGTCTACGTATTTGAAAATATTGAATAACTCATTTATGCGGAATTTATCGACGGCCCAGAAAATATGATATCAATTATATCCGTTTAAGTCAATATTAACGTTACGCAAAATGTTTGAAAAAAGACTATCTCTTGGTATTGACTATCGTTAATTTAATTTAATGTATTATTCGAACACAATGCAATTATATCGTCAAATTTACCCATTTTTTCTCCTTGCCTCGTTAAAGGCATTTGATGAACGATAAAATTTTATAATTATCGATGCTTAATGAAGTTTCTATCCATAACATATTTGCACGTGGAACACTAGATAAATTATAATACAATGACTATGTAAGCTTTAACGGAACTTCAAAGAATCTTGGCTTTTTAATTGTGTTTTGCAAAACAATAAAAGCACGATAAAGAATAAAAACTACTTTATAGAACAACGGACATTACGTTGTACTTTATTTACGCAAAGTTCAATGATTTTTTACAAATCGCGTGCATTACATGATTTATTTACTTACATGGTCAATGACACTTAACAACAGAAAAACCAGGTTCACGATTTAATTAAAAATAAAAAATAACAAAGATGTAAAATTCAAATAATTCCATTTAACGTGCGGGATAACTGAAAGTAATTTTCGGACATTAAAAGCGGAGTGACAAAATCAGCTAAACTTTATTCCTCAATTTGCAATTTTAGTGTCGCGTTGAAAAACTGCAAATAGGTTTTGTAGATTAAGGATTCAGCAACAAAATCGAAATAAAATGCAAATAATGGATTTTCGAAAATCGTGCTTTATTCGTATTTTGATGTACGATTTACGTGGTAGAACTAGCAAACGAACAAGAGAAGTAGAGATATAATCTGCGCGCGTCAGAGGCGCGCGGATTACTTGTGTTGTTATAATTTTAATAGAATCCCCGCGCAATCGTAACGAGCTTGTCTATGGCCGACATAAATCGTGCCTGCACATTTCCGACCCTCGGTTATATTATCATCGCTATCGTGTCGCTCCACGGGGCCCGTTTATGATGATAAGCGTGTCACGCACTGTTCCGTTGTGCAAACCGTGGCAACGCCGATTCGATTAGCTGGCACGATAGCCCATCTTTTCGATAATTTATAAGGCCGCACGCGAACATCACCTGAGTGGAACTGTGGCACCGCCGCTACCATGGGTGATCCATCAAATTTGCAAGACCTCCACTATATATACGCTTGTATCTCCGCGGCAGGTGTACTCGCGAAAAGCCTGTGTGAGCTTAATCGATCGATTCTAACTGCTAACTCTGTACCCAAACGCGCGCAAACGGAATATCGCATGGAATATTAAAATACATTTGGCATGGGCAAAGTCGCCCATGGGGATTTCTACTATCTCACACACGGTATATGTATGTACGTATATTTTATATAGAGCAAATCTCTTGCCGTTCCTCTTAATGATTGATGATTGATGATCGATACGAAAAATGTGTAATTAATTTTGTGAATAATAAAACTATTATATTTTTACAAGTATAATTTTTTTTTAATTTATTATGTCGAATAAACTTTTTGAATTGGTTATGCTTAATTAAATTAAGTCTAAAATTAAATTGTATCATATTCATATAATTAAAATATAATACAATTAAAATTTGTTATAAATTATAACTTAATTACGTATTTTATGTAATTAAGTTATGTCTTTTATATGTGTAAAAAAAATTATCCGCATTTATCAAAAAATGCGATATTAAAAGAACAAACAGTATTAACAGTATTAACAAGTCTACTCCAGATGTCAAATTAACAAAAGATAAATTAATGTTAATATCTTTCTTTTTACTCTAAATGAAGTAATTTCAACTTTGTCTAGCATCTATGTTGCACATGACTATCATCAAAGATCTCAGGATATTTTTATCCTGACACCCAAGTAAGTAAGGTAAAAGCATCAGAAAATGTTAACAAAAAAGAACTCTGAGCAATTATTTAGAGATTGGAAACAAATAAAAATATGAGAACAAGATACTTAACTAAAATACTATTGAACAAGAAATAAATAAAATTATAAATGTTAAGAAATCAAACAAATTATAGATAATCGAGATTTGCATACAATCACTCCTATCATCTACTGAAAGAAATTGTTCTCAAAAACTATGAAAAATAAAATTTTTCAAAGAATGAAGATTAAAATTCAATCTAAATATTCTATTAATTATATGACTATAAAGAACTTTAAAATAGAAATATTGAATTTTACAGATAAGTCGATAAAAAAATAAAATTGTATAAAGAAACAAATCACATATAAAATGTAATATCTGAAACATTAAACAAAAGAAGCATTAAAAGTTACTGTCAAATTTTGTTTTACATAGATTTGAAAGAAGTTATAAAGATTTTTTATTCATCGAGATATACGATAAATTTGTAGAGATAATGCGTTGAATATTTTAAAATGTTTTTCTTGCGCGAATAAGAACACTTTTTAGCACAATTATTATTTTAGCTGAATAGACCACTGGAGCAATAAAATTAAATAATAAATTAACAAGAAAACATTAAATTTTTATAAGTTTTATTCAATTAATATAAAACGATTGTGTCAGTTAAGTCATTACTTAATCAACAAAATTGCACAGATAATTCAACTCAAAAAAACAATTTTTCTACAATTAATAAATCTGGGGTAAATATTTTTCTCTGTTTTTAATCAACATAATAATTGCTATAAATAATAAATGTGTATGAGACTTTATTTATTGATACTATTAGTTAAATAAAATATAACATCGTTTAAGGTTTAGCGTATATTTATTATATTATTATAGTAAGATTTTTATAAATGTCTCATAAAATGAACATGAAAATTCGTGTTTAAGAGTTTGTTACACATTATATATGTATAACGTCATCATGACATAATATCAAATATTTTTATATGTATAAGTTTCAAATTGCACAATATGTAGTGATCGCAGAAATTGACGATATTTGAAATGCATATAAGAATATTAGACATTACATGCATGTATAATGGTTATTTATAATATGCAATAACATAACAGTATTTTAAACAGAAAAATCATGTCATCATGACTGTTATATTAAAATATATTTGCTGTTCAAATGTTTTTGCTCGCATGTAAATGCGTAATGAACATCTACTACGTCACATACGAAGGCATTTAAACGGTAAACGGGAGTATGCCAACCCGATAGCAATTTACATGTCCATAAGCAAATACTCCGAATATATTGACTATCGAATATTATTTGCAGTTAGTGGTATCTAACGCCGATATGGTTCCACATTATAGACATACTCGCGTAGGTACCAATTGGTATAGTCACGCAGTTAGTGATTAATTATTTAACGCGTTGCAACAAAAATAATTCGTGCAAATGAAAGTGACCATTTAACGATAAATTTTCATTAACAGAACTATATTATGGATACGTACACACTGCATAATTTGCACATTTGTTTATCGGCTGCTACTTTATATATTGGGTACTTTATATATTTTCATCTGAATAAATATAAAATATTTATTATTTTACATGTGTATATATATTCATATGTGTTTATGTGCTGAATGATATATTTTTGTATGAATATATGATACACTGTTAAATATTACACGGGAAATTATCAAGTGCCTTGTTTTTGGGCAAACATAAAAAAGATATATATGCTATTTTTGAGAATAATCTCTCCCAAAGGTACATACATTTTTTCTACATTTATTTTTTCCTTCAAAAATATATCAAACCTGATTTTTTACCTCATAAATACCATATGTCGAAGATAAATCGTTCTCTATAGCATATTAAATTGTCGGCGTTAATTAATTATCCAGTATATTTCGAAGAACCAATCAAAGAAAGAATATTGTTGGAGTTTGTGCGTGTTTCTGTTTTCGAGGCTCGTGGATAAACACGGGTGATTGCCGAATTTTCTGGCACGGTAGATAGGTTCGCGTATACGCGAACGAGCCAATACTACATAGCGTACTCGATTTTGCTGCGGTCGTCATTGAATTAATGCCAACAGCGCAAATAGATACGAAGAACGGATGCAATCAATGTCGCGGTCGTTAATACACCGTCTAAACTTAACTGTAAGCGTCTGCAAACGCCGACCACAATAGTCGGAAGTAATTCCTTTCGAGAATTTGCGAGAGGCCTCCTTCTCTTTGGGGCTGTCCGCTTAGACTTACATTAGCGCGGCTTACGTGCAAAGTTAACGTTGATTGCTTTCACGCGCGACGTTTACTTAGCGATGCTTTTGTCAACTCGAAAGATACTTATGGCATACGAGACAATAACTTAGATTATAGCGTATACACGCGTCTATTGTGTAACTAAATTTTAAACTGAGTGCAAAATAAAAAAATTATTGAATAATCTTTTTTTTATTCTGCGAATAGAGATATTCCGGAAACGTCGTTCCTGATTCCGCATCCTGTAGTTCTCGTCCTGCAATTCGCTTCGAATAAAATAAAAACGTTTATTGCGTAAAAGAAAGCAACACAATGATACTTTTAGGAATTAATTCGATAACTTTGTAATTTGATAATTTTGATAATTTGTGATCATAGTTTAACAAAGTTTATGATTGAGAAATTGAAAAAATAATTCGATGGAAACAATTTTTGAGACATTAATTGATATCTTGAGTAAATATATCATTTCGAACTGTTTAATTATGTCTTCTTTTTTTCTTTTTCGGGATATTATCGATATACATATTATCTCCGATAAAATACAAATAATAAAGCATTTTCGTAAATTTAATTAGAATCGCTTATCTGCACAATTGCCAATAAAGTCGAGATCCTATCGTGGAAATAACGACTGTGACGCAGATGTTGCAAGCTTTTTCACTTTACTTTTTTAATGGGTGAGCAAAGCAGATACTTGTCGTTCGGAAACGCGCGAATTCCGTTTTGCGTTAAAAGGATTTCGATATTGCGCGAATTGACGGAGTTTATATTTTATAATGTCGCCTTCAATATATATCTCTAAAACTGGACCATGTTCAAAGGCAACCATGTATGTGCATCGTAAAATTTTATTTAAGTATTAATACAATATTAAATAAGCACCTGTCATAATCTATTCTCTTTTTGGTATAAGTCAAGAAGGAAATTTTTAGTATCTCAAAACTCTTTACCTTAAAAAGAATCTTAAAAAGAAAATCTAAACATTCTCTTAATTAAAGCTAAATATTTTTTATTGATTAAATACTAAAAAATATTGTTCACGAAATAGGAAATTTATATATATATTGTTACTATGCATTAGTTACCACTAGATTTAATTGTATGGTTCTCGTAGTTTGTTTTAATTCATTGTTTGTTTTAATTCACTTTCTCGCAATTGCTATTGACAGTAATAACATTAATTTGAATAACGAATCAAGATAATTCCTTTTGGTACATTAACATATAACGTTGCCATCAATAATATGTTGAAATAATATAAATTAAAAAATACTGTGCATATTTAAAGTAATTAAATTTGTAATTTTTAATAGAACATTAGTAATATACTTACATATGTTTAATTTATATATATTCACTAATGCCCGCTAATTTTTAATAATCCTCATATGTATAACCAAAATTTTCCAGCAATTTTGTCGAATATTATACCGTAGCAAACAAACCCATTATTTATATTTTTAGGTGGTGAAATTTAAATATCGAGCAAGTACACACACACACATACACACACACACACACACACACAGTATATATATGTATATAAACTAGAAAGCACATGAAAGAATTGATTGCTACACTTGTTTAAATATTTATTCCGCGAAAAATCGAATTCTACCAATTTTCTAACTAGCTTCTGATCTTGAGTATATTCTCTGACAGCAGTGAGTCTCGAGAGGAAATCTGTCGTGCGAATTTCACGCTTTCTGCTTGGGTCGTTTCGACGTTCCCACGGCGATTTCACGTTGCGAAACTTTGATGGCTGCCATGCCTACACCCCGGACACGATAACTTGTCCAAGATCCATCCTTCAGTACCAAAGAGTTGTACAGCGAGTTTGTTCTATCGAATTTTCAGTTGCTCCGTACACTGCATGTCTGAGGTAAAGGGCTTATCGAAACCAGATTATGTTCTTTTCGATACCGATAGAAAAACGAAAAGAAAATAAAAAAATATATAAGAATGTAAAATGTAAAGTGTTAGATAAATACACTAACAACAATTTCAAGTGATATGCGGAAATATCATTGATTTAAAAATATTTTTTTTGTGCATTTATTTATATATATTCATTTAAGCATAATTAAATTTATAAAATAACTCAATAAACATCGGGATGAAAAGTAGAAATTATTATAACAGACACTGTAAAAAGAAATAAAAATCCACGATTTCGAGGGAAGTAAAAAAATCTGTAAAGAAAGGGATATGTTATGTAATATGGACAGAAATATATCGGAATAATATCATATGAGAATTCTTTTACGGAAAAATTCAATGGTAGTTATCCAAAAAATTTGTGCCGTTATAAGAAAACTTAAAAACCGAAAATTATCTGGTATGGATAACATCGCAAATGAAATGGAATATGAATTGGAGAAATTACGTAGAACGTGCGTGAATATGTCACTGTCATACAGAGATAGTACCGCGGAATTCTAATGTATATAGAAATTACTCTGCTGAAATACGGTATGTTAATTTTGCAGGAAACCTGTCTAGTTGTTATTCATCATTAGTGCATATATGGAAACGCTTTGTTTTATAAAAAAAAAAGGAAAACATTAGTTTTGCCCCTATATAGTCTCACATTTAATTTATCCATCAATCATAATTTTGAAATTATACTTTGCTCCTAATAACATTTTTTTGCTACATTTTCTATATCGTATTCGGAATCGATACTTCGTTCCAAGAATATTATTCTTGTAGAACGAACTGACTGGAACTTATATCGATCGATTTACACCCCGATGAAACGCTTTTGCAATCTCATCCGCTGCCATGGCTACCTAACGCGGTAACTTTCCTCTTCCTTTCTCGTTTCTCGCTCTTTTCGCCATTCTTAACCGCAAACAGCGTCGCTGCACGTACACTCACAAAGACTCATTTTTCTCGATCCAACCGCGGCTTGTACGAAAGTCTAAGATCGATGGGCAAATACACTCCGCTTTAGCGTGTCCACGACTTTCCCGTAAAACTTTTACTTGCTAACCCAGTGATCGAGCTTTTAAGAGCTCTCACGTAGCAATAAACATTTCTGTCAAATCTTTAAACGGGTCAACAAATTACAAATGCACATACATGAATATTACTTGTAACACATTACAAGATAATTTATTGCAGTCAAGAAGGCTTTAAAAGTCTAAGCAATTGAAAAGTAAGATGTCAACATTATATCAAATTTGCATTTGAATAAATAGATAAATCATATTTTTGTAAAAAATATATATTTTTAAAATTAATATAAAAAAATCGCAATATATCCAGTAACTGCATATTTCTTTATAATCTTTAGTTAAAGTTAAGCTAATCTATTTCACGCATGAATTTGCATGTACATTATGTATAAAGCGTTTCTTTAAAGCGCGATATATTTCTCTTTGTAGACGGCGCACGCACGTTTCACGTCGTGCCAAAAAGAATTAGATCAAAAGGCGCAGCTTCCAGTCGTGAATTCATAGAAAGGATAAGCCCGGAGATGGGTTGGATGTAATTGACCTCGGCAGGAACAAAGCTCGCTCATTAATCAACGGTGACGTAGAGCTGACGTCACATCCCACGGGCTGGTGCAATGCAGGCAAGCTTGCTGGTCCATTTATTTACCATTAACGGCTCATTAGCGTACTGGCATTTTCCATTTCGAATTCTGTGCAACTGCAGCAATTTTTTTCTCGTAGATCCATCAATATGTATGATACGTGGCACGATATCTTACATTATTAATAATGGTTTGTCTTCTTTTCCGACTTTGAATCTTTATTATCCGTAAAACCAATACTTTTGCACGAGATATCCATAGAAATGCAAGAAGTTTAAATAATAAAAAAATTTAATTTGATAGATATTGGTGGTTTTTTTTTATATAACTTAATAATTCTTTGTCTTGAATATTAATGTCTCCTCTGCAACAACGAGAAAAGAATAATCGTTGATTCATTTGTTTTATTAATTTGATATAATGTAATATTCGGTTAATCCAACTACGCAAAGCTTCCGTGTGCCAGGATAACAAAAACCTTCCCTTAGAATTATAATGCTGGTTGAAGCACATGATAAAATTAGATTAAAGAACTTTGTAATATTTCCTCGCTGAAATTATTCAGCTCATTTAGTAATTAACGCGGAACAAAGGAAAATCGGGTTACTTTTCGTAACGCGAACGAGTGCTAAGACGTCCAACGACAGCGAAACTCATGAGACGGCAAAATTAAAAGCTGCCTTGCCAGATATATAGTATATATATATATATATATATATATATATATATATATATGAGAAACAGGGGTGTATACATATATATATATATATATATATATATACACCCCTGTTTCTCACCCCTCGCTGTGACATGCGCTTTGAATCTGGCGTGTAAAGGCAGTTGCTGCAGGCTCCTAGACGGTGTGTTTGGATGGGTCTCAGGTAGCTCTGACGGGCCAGGAAGTTTAATTACGCGAAGACGTGACAGCCTTCTGGCGAGAAACTTGGGAGATACACCCACGTCTAACGTGCTTCGGTTTATCCTTGACCATTTCGTTCTACGTTTGACTTTACGTACCGCGCAATAAGCGTCTCCCGCGAGAAAGGGAGAGAAGGAGAGAGTCTTCGACTCAGATGGCCGAGCAACAATATTTGCTTTCCGACAAAATTGAAATCCTACAGCCTCCTCGCTTGCAGTCGGAACGCGACTCGACGGATATATACGCGTAGGTAGAATATAAAACGCTCTCTTTTCTCGAGCGAGGTGAATCCTCGTCGCATCCGCCAAAATAGAATTTCGTTTCCCAAATCGATTTTTGGATACGACACGTACATAGAAACTAAAACTAGAGAAACGTACAACGAAAACACCAGTTTTATACACACCGGCGGATTTAATCGGATTCTCCTATACAATTTAACAATTTAGCGCACACGCGAAATTGTGCAAAATCAATTAAAAGTTAAAGTCGCATGATTTTTTACTATATAAATCTGTACTGATTCGCAAATGGAAGAACGAAGCAATACGGATCGGAAGTATTTACGAAATACTGCTGTTACAACTCCCTAAAAAAATTTATTTATAGCACGCGGCATCGCAAATCTCCCGACATTAATATCGAAAATAGATTTGCATATCGTAAATTTCGTTACGGTAATAAATTTCACTCCGCAATTACAATTGCATATTATTTTATATCGAACGCGTGCGCATTTGACGACGTATACATATATAAAAACATTATGCGGGCAATCGGCTTGCCGAAATATCAATTTATATGACAGCTTCGAGCGGATTTTTTCAAATACTTTCCACGATTCATTCGCATTTCCACCAATTTCCCGTGGAAAATTCTCCGCCGTATACTTTTCAGGGCGCTATATATCGGGAAAGGAAAGTGTCGTCGATTTTTTCGATCTGGTCACTCGCGGCTCGTTTATTCCTCTCGCTCGACGATAGAAAATAAAACGATCTCGGGCGAATAAAGATGCCCGAAGGGCCGACAAATAACGTGCGTATTCGATACACGTAGGAACCGTTACGTATAATAAAAGAAGGTAATAACTTGGCGCGCGATGGCGATACATATGTTTGTCTCGAATCCTCCCTTCATTTCGTGGCTAACTTGTCCCTACGTGGATCTAATGCGTCGCGATCCACCGGGTTTCCACCGTAACGGTAAATAAAAATAAACGCCTTTTACGCGCGCGGTTGCGATTTAATATCGCGACGCTTTATCCCGGCGCACGTGCACGCTTCCCGGGAGAGTTTTATCATAACGACGATGCATCATGGCGCGTATATATGAAACCGGGATAGGTATATATGTATACAGGATGGAAAGTAGAAGGTCGTTAATTTAACCGGCCGATTGTATTTGTACGTAAATCCATTTTACACGAAGATAATAGCACGACTTGTCAAGGATTTCGCGCGAGAGCGCGAATGCATAAATAACGCCGAGGCCCGCCTGTATATAGGGAATAATTTAACTCGACTGGGTTTTGAATATCGATATAGCATCATAACGGCTGCAACTACAGGGAGATGAATCAAGATTATCATATCCGACATATTGGATGGGCGCGAAATTCCTCGAATCGATGGCTCTTCTTTATCCCAATTTACACGAATTTCATGTCGATTGTCGATGTTAGCTGTCAGTTGCACACTAGCTGTGCTAGACACTCGACGTTTTAAAACATCTCGGAGATTTAGAGCAAGGGGGTTCATCAGATATGGGGAAGGCACGACCCTCGTCGTTTCCCAGGACGTTCGACGAATACAGATCACGTAACCGCACTCGATGCAACGGGACGTACATTCATCCGTTCTGGGTTACCGAGCCGTCACGATGCGCCAGGATATTGTCCGGATTCGTATTCCCACGTGGCTCCCGGATCATGCAGATCCGCCTGCCATTATCGGCAAATCCGCCTATCGAAAACGTGATAGCCGTCTTTTGCGCAATGTAAATCAAACCGCAGCTTGATGCGCGATGCATTTATGGATGCCTTCGCATATCTCGCTATGAGAGAGCATAAGCTATGAGAGATGTAGAGCTTTAAGAATCAATCGAACGTACTTCAAGTATTTTGACAAAAAAAATAGAGGAAGAAAAGGAACAGTTGTCGCTGCCTCCGAATCGGTATACGTGTTTCTAATGTTCCTAATGGCACGGAAGAACGTTATACTCTAAAAGAAGAATTTCGCGCGGGTTCAAAGATTCCGGTAAGGAGCGATTTACTAGCTCTACGTGACTAAAATGCGCGCGGTATGATCATACAATTCTTTTTACAAAATATTATCCGTGAGATCGTGCATAGAAAGTTTCTCGACGTGAGAAAATTATCTCGCGCGAAAGACGCTACTATGTAAAATAGCGATATTTTCTTCTTTTTTTTTTTCCTTTTTTGTGAAATAAATAACGAAACGCAGACGAAAGGATTCGTGGGATAATATAAAATTCTGAACGCTAATCTTTATTCAACCTTTACGTTGACATTCCGTAGCAGCAGGGTGGAATAAGGACTATTTGAATTTTGCGAAACGTTTAAACCGCCAGCAATTACCGTTAAAATTACACGATACTTACCGGGACACCAAAATTCTGCATTGCGGTGAGCTCCATTATTTCCAGGCGTTGCCGACTATAGGGTGAGAGTGCTAGTACGCGCTCATTGTGAACTGAACATAATGCCAGAGACTCTTCAAAATCATCTGCGCGCAGTAGATTTGCTCAGACGTGAACCGACTGAGTGCACACAAGTATTCGTTCATGGAGTGAATCACGTATAATTATTTCTTTTGCTCGGTCAATGGTTATATAATTTTATCGTAAATACATCTCATACCCTCAGAATTTGTAATAAGATGAAAATTTATTTAAACGATACTTGAAATTTATTTAAATAAGCCGAACGATAATTGATTTAAGGAACTTATACTTAAAATATAATATCAAAATAAAAGCAATTTTATATAAATTGTGAAATATTAATGATAAACGATAGTGAATGTGAACGAGCTCACTAAATAGTATATACTCATATAATTATTGCACTTTATTATCACGTTTGCAATAACAAACACGTTACACACTTAATGAAAATTATAACCGTGCTATCATGTTAACTCTCCTCGGCGGAAGTTTGTCGATCTATTCTTGCCACACTTGTGAGAGGAAGGGCGATCTGTAAATTTACTGTAGCTTGGTCGATGAAACCACAATTTTGGCCGGACGACCATAATTAAACCGGGGAAAACTGGATAATTGATTAGGTGTAGGTAGTCTGGACTCGCTAATATTAGCGATGGTCGGATGCCAGCACATAAATCAAACATATATAGGTATATGTATAAACATACACTTTATTATGATAATTTATAATTGTTGTATTCACAATGAATATGAATAATAACATATCGTAATTAGATATACAAACTAGTCTATCAAGTAGTAACCTAGACTAATCAAATTGCGGCTAATTATACACGGCCCACGTACAATTTCTGGTATTGAATTTGTATATCGATACCGCAAACTTTTTAATTTTTTATTCTTTTTAAATGTTTTTGTTTCTTCGTCTGCTATATTGAACGGATCGATAACGCTAAGCTCTCGTTGACATTCTACCCGTTAATTCCGTTCGTATATAATGATAATACTAATCAGCAATTGGATTTGTCCATCGGCCAAACGTCCTAATAAGAAGAAGACTGTCATACATGGTAAAAATGAAATATGTTGCAATTGAATCTATATTTGCTGACGTTTATTTATATATAGATGGTACGGGGCTCAATTCCTATATGCTATATGAATTAAAAATTATTTTTAGATAATTAAATGTGTCCCACACCCTTTCGACGTTCGACCATTACGAAATATCACAAAATTGTTTCCACTAATATAAATTTGTATTTGTCATGACGATAATATAATTTTATTTATGCAGCTATGCTATCTCAAGAAATTTTTTAATGAAATATACGTGGTGCTAAATGCTTACTCTCTGTTAAAATTGGGAAAACGCCTAAGGCTTAAGTGTACGAAAAATAGAATACTCGGATCACTTCCATTTATCGTATTAAACGTATTAACTTGCAAGTATTTTATTTCTTACCTTAGCTAATGAGCAACTCTCCTATGATCCTCTATTTTAGCTTCATCCGTACGATTCTTACGGAAAAGCTTGAGACTCTCATCTCCTGATTGTAATGATAATATGATGCTTGTGCAAAATTTATGCAATTCTGATTGACGCTGGCCGATTAACGTATATAATTTTATTATATTAACTTCCGTAATTAAATTCTTTTTGTAATTTAATCAAACATGAAATATAATTTTGGAAACATTAAATACGATTGCAAGAGAAATGTTCTAACTCTGATGTAATTAAAGCAAATAACAAATTTTATTCTACATTAACTACATCAAAAAGAAATATTAAAATAAAAATATCCGAGCTCTGCGAATATCAAACAAAACTGTGGAGAGAACAGTATAGTAACTAAAAATATAACTTCATACATATGCATTGTCATTTCCATATACCATTATAGTTTAGATCTCACGTTTCATTCTCATCTTCATGTTTCGTTGCATTTTTTCCCACTATCCGCAGTGTTCTGCAAAGTACCATAGGCCGTTGCAACCAGATGGCCAAAATGTATTTATTCGAGTTTGTTATAATAATGTTACACATGGCAATAATTTATAGTAGAGAAGTTTAATAAGCAACATCGCCGAAATTTTCGATGTAACATATTTTTTCTGTATACAGGTATGTACATTGGTCTTCTTAATTTTGGCAAAGTTTTGCAAGTACTCGTAAAGCGACGTACAAGTAAATTATATTTTATTCATTTTGCTTGTTACGTAATAAATTATTAACTGCAAAAAAGATCTATCCATTTTACAAGTTGTCAAAAATAATTTTCAACAACATTTTATTTAATCTCTAGACAGTTTTAATATTAGAGTCAATAAAATTGGCTTAAAATATAATTGTAGTTGTATAATACATTTAAAATTTTTATATCGATGTCAAATTTAATTTTAAATAACTTTAAAAAATGTTTTATTATGCAATAATAAATGTATGTATATAAATTATTGTATGTGAAACTTTGTGTCTTCTTTACGATGTACTCGCAGTATAACGTTGCCATACCAAGCTCATCGAAGAATGTATATCTCTTTGAAAGAAAATTGTTTCTGTTTTTATTTTTCATATACAAAAGCCATACCAAACCGCAGATTAGTGGTACATTCATTACTCTAATATTGGCACCGTGTATTTACGTGCTTAAAATTGCGTGTCTACGAGAGAGGCACACAAAGAATGATCCGAGAAAGATTCTTAAAAGTATATATTTATATATATATATGTATTCATCTAGAGTACTGCGCTACAGTGTCATTATCATGACGATAAAATAAAATTCGGCGCCATAATTTCTCGTTTTTTTTTGCGTACAGTTTTCATCATTGACATAAGCGGCAGAAAAAATATAATGCATATCTCGATAAATGTGTGATTTAGCATATTTATTGAAAATAAAAATGATGTACGTTTTTTAATGTAAGATTTTTAGCAAAAAATTTTTCTTGCCAAGAAAATTCATTTATTTTTAAAATTTAACAATATTAGTTTATATATTAAATATTTGTCTTGACAACTATATACTATGTTGTTAAATTACTCATCGAAAATCTTTCAAAATATTTTTCACAAATATAATCTGCATTTTTTATTCTGACATTGTTTAATGAAAGGCTGCGTTTTTCAGATGTATATGCATAACGGCAGCTTTATCATTTCATCGAAACAGACATCATGAAAACGTTGAAAGCACACACGAGATACAGCAAATATTTATAGAAATACGTCATACTACATGTAACTATGTTACCAATTACAATTATCGCGTTTCGAAAGTGTAACAGACACATGCTGGACGCACATGATTTTATATCATATTTCGATTATGCGCAAATCGACACGCGAGAGAAACTTTGCATAATCGTTCATCGCACAGTTATTCGCTCGAATCTCCCTTGGTCCTCTCTCGTTAAGTATCCTTATGATAAATTTTAAAGTGGCAAAATAATTTTCAAGGTGTTTAATGCTAGTATTCAATTCTCACCATTGCACACATTGTCATTTGTCCTGGCCTGAACGATTTAACGTGTTCAATTTTAGAACGTTTTTTTATGTTCGAAGCCACAAGGTTATCTACAGGGCAGGCATTTATTTTTTTGTCCTCTCTCTTTGTTTTCCATCAGCGACGTTATTTTCGGAGAGATCGCGAATCTTTGCGTCGTCACTGTCCGATCGACAGTATAACCAGGATGCCACGAAGGGGAATACATATATAAACGATAACAATGATACATGCATACCTTCCATTTCGATATCACGAATGATCCGCGACAGGTCGAGAGCTTGCGGTCCCCAGTTAACACACAAACACGGCATACGAAAAATATTCAGGCATTCCGCTATAATAGGATTCTCTTCGTCGCTGACGATCGTCGGACGAGGCTGCTATATGCGAATTAAAAATGCACTCCTCTCTTCCACGGCCCGTTTTCATCTGGCGAACGTGCTGGGGACAGGGCCGTTTCCCCGATTGGCGTCGACTAAAGTGTCTCCAAGAAATTCTGCACGAGCAGGGTCGGCGCGGTCACCCGCGCTTTTCCTTTTCTCGGCTGCCTGCAAGCGCGCACGTTGCAACGCGGCGCCCGCTGCAGCTGCTCCGACTTGTTGCTGTCTTGTTCGAGTTGCACCGACACACTGGCTACGCGCGGCCTCGAACATCCATTCTCCTACAACAGACAATTACCTATGCTCGAGCGGAATTTGCGACCTCCCCGTGATTTGCTGATTGTCGCCACATATGCATATGGACGGTAACTCCTGCGTCTGATTGTGTATGACACGCTCCAGGATTAGGATAAATGTCATGCAACTGCACTTTGACAGAAAGAGAGAGAGGGGGAGAAACGCGACTGTACACGTTACCAAATTAATATGATATTACACGATTGTTACATGTGGGGATATATGTATAGTTGAGGAAAAGTTATACAGTATACATAAATGGTAATTATAAAATGCGTTGGTTAATTAGTACCATCGCTTTTGAATAACGATGAGAGCGTTAATGGTGAATATCAGTTTGAACGTAGAAGTCTCCGGTTGAACTAAATACGGTTCCAGAATTATGAAACTTTAGCGAACTTTACTTACGCGTGCACGCTATGTTTCCAGTTGTACGGCTGATGTTACTTTTGTGCGTACATGCGTACAGATATCTATGACAATGCCTTTAATTCTGCATTCTACTCGAATTTATTATTAGTGTATAAAGTAAGAATGGAAAATAATGCGGAATTAAAATATCACAATATTCAAACATTTTTACGCTTAGTCAGATGATTTTAATTGTAAGAATTTAGAAAGAAATCTGATTATTTTTTAAATTGGTTCATAAATGTAAAAGAATAGTTTTACGATTATTGTAGGCACGCGACAATTATTATAAAAGCGATTTAATCCAGAGAAGACGATAAAAGAACAATGTGTGCTTAAATGCGCAAGTTTTTACGACTAAAATTTTTAATGAGTAGAACAAGTCGTGCCCGAGCCAATTAAGGTGCCGTAGACACGACGCTAGAATAAAAAATGAGAAACAAGAGAGAGAGAGAGAGAGAAAGATTAAACGAAACTATATCTATTTAATTAGAATTATGGCGAGAGACATAATTCGCGACTATAAGGAATTGCAAAAAGATGACAGATGGGACAGCGAGAGAAGTAGCGAGCTTAAATTCGCGAAACTTCGCTCCTGTACACACACAAAACACTGCGAGATATACAAAATTACTAACCGATATACAGAGATTCCGTTGATGTTGATGAGCCCTTTGACGAGACTCGCTTTGTAGCTCCCACGCACGAATGTATAAATCCCCGCGATAGATGAAGCCTCCTCGTCTCGCTCGTAACATTAAATGCCATCTGAAACAAAGAGAAATAAAATTTCGCATTGTTTACGTGCCACATTACTCATATCCATTCGCTTTCATTGTGTACACGAAATTATGTTTCGCGAAATAACGAGCTTGACATACTACGTAAGTATGCAATCTTTTTCGAGATCTGTCTCTCATGTAGATTATAAAAGAATTATTAATTGTTGTGAAAGGAGAAATAGACTTTGAAAAAATTCGCGTCTCCCTCCCAGTTATTTGACAATTATATTGTATACAAAGACTTCGATATTCTTAATAGCATCCGCTTTTGCATCGATTAAGTGCCATCATTCAACATCCGCTCGCACCCTCTATAAAATAAATTCGTAAGTAGTGTATCTTTTTTTACGCGTCGCTTGCACGCTAAATTCATTCTTGATCTCCCAACTCTCTCGCCCGAGTATCGTGTTTACGAGCCGTAAAAAGAGGGGAATACGGAAAGTTGTGATAGACGAGAGTGATATACAAAGATACACGACCTTATATCCGCGTATGTACATATTTGAGTTGTGAATTTGCGACTATGATATCTCACTCTCTCGGTGTAAAATATCTATGTGACATCGTATTTTCGGGTGTCAGGTGTTACTGTTCGATCGTTTACCGTTAATTGTAATCGCTCGTTGAAAGAACAACTCATGCATTAATCGTGCTGCAGCTTGTTACGTTCGAATCGCAATCGTCTAGCATTTCGAGAGAACGTATCGACGCGATATCTGTATATAATATAATTTTTGGATCAAAAAATACTGTTACATATTACGTAAATCTCTCGCTCACGGATTATCATATAGTTCGTGCAGGAAAAATATGGCTTTCATTTCGTGCGTCAATATCGCAATATCATAATTATAATTCGATAGCTAGAGTTCTCGTTTGTATAATCAAATGAATCTTGCGGTGTCAAAGTGAACGCGGCATTGTCCCGACTGTACATTCAGTTGCCCGAATAATCTTGATTGTTATCGAGACCGTAACATTTACGCGGACGTAGTTAAAGCAGATTCGAGACATTGACAATACCAGCGTTTTCGTACTGATTAATCGAACGCATGCCTATATGTATATATCGAATAGCTTTATTCCTCATCCTGTATCAATGCCGATATCGATCCGCACCAGCGACAGCGTTGACGTTCGGGTTCGGGTCTGCCTGACTGTAATCACGACGTGACTTAGCAATCTCACGTGTGTTCGAGCGCATCGGGTCAGTTTGGAAGCGTTCGTGATCGATCGTGTACTATTTGGGAGACAGTGGCAATTGCGGCGATACGACTCTATAACGCCAAGTCTAAATAATATCAAAACATCAACAACTAGAGAAAAAAATAGAACGTTTTATATCGCGTTTTACGTCAAACATTCAAGAATCGTTGTGGAGTAAAGATCATAGTCCGGATATATCAAATTTTAATCAATTCCATTTTTTCATTGAATTTTAATACATTCAATTTTGATGTTACAAATATGGAAATACGTGTATCTCTCGTATATATACAAATGTCTCTTCCATTCTCCCCCATTTCATTGTTCAAGAGCAAAAATGGAGGATGACGCTTGTGCGTCGAGAGATCTATGTATACATACATGCCGCACACATGCCACTTGTAATTTTACCAAAGGATTTAAAGATTAAAGTTTTGCGGCGAGCATTGTTATAGCCCTCGGTGTACTTTGGGGCGGATATTCGCGTGAAATAAACTCCAGCTCAACTGTGGTTGTAACGAAGTGGTAACGCGCGGCTACCGCCGGTCATATCGCCCCCGTTTGGTAGTGGTTCACCGATAGACCGGATGAAACACGGCGCACCATGAATTATAAAATCGCTATTTACAACGGAAGATAGAGACCCGGTGCCAGGAGCGGTTGCGCGCAAGTCGAAACGCCGGTGTAATATCGCATCCTGCCTCGTGGAAACGATAGCGGGCGAAGGCTGATTCAGAATTATTGCGGTGTGCATGTGTGTGTGTGTGTGTGTGCGTTTCTTTCCCGCGCATTCCGGACGTGTCCCGGACCGTTGTTGCAGATTGTTGAGATCGCGCTTTGTACCAACTCGTTCGCCGCGATCATCGTGACGATGTATCACGGCAATCGCTAGTTACTGATCGTCACTTTCATCCCCCTTCGCTTATCGCGAGTGTGTGAAATTTCAGTGAAAAAAATATTTACTCAAACGCACGCGCGTGTTGCATTTCATTGGTCGAATCTGCAAGAGTATGTGCAGGTAGCGTCGGTAAATTCTCGATTTATCAGCTCGTCGAGCGCTTAATGCAACGCAACGACGACGACGTTATCGCACCGGTGGCATTATCCCTCGTAGAGTGGCTTTTCTCTGAATTTATATGTCCGATAGGGGAAAAGGTGCGAGAGAAAGAGAGAGGGAGAGAGGCAGTTTGACGCATTTCCATCGTAAATGTGCCAGCCATTCGATCGACTTTTACGCGTTGATCCTTATTCGAGATATTATTTTCTAGACAGTCGATTCGCGCGTGCGATACGGACATATTGTATTGGTTTTATTCTAGGAAATTGCGCGGCCATGATAGAAATCTCTCGATGTGTGTAATGAAAATTTCTTCAATTTTTCAACGCTAATTAATGTTCTAATACGTATATTTATTTCAACGAGCACATTGTAAATCGAGATTTCGAAATTATCGAAATTAATACGATTTAATGATAGACTAGCAAGTAAATTTAAACGATAAAACGAGACCGTATTTCAAATTTATTTTCAATCTATATACTATACTTTCGACGCTCGCTGCGTATGACTCAGCATTTTGCAGTAATTTAGCCAATGTTTCGGAAATTGGACATGTGTATGATTCTTTAAATGAACTGGAAACTCATTGAGCGGAAAACATTTATAGTAAACAATTTCATATGCAATGATCAAACGATTTTGGTATAAAGAAAACGCGATACGCTTCTAAAACATAACGATAATCGGTGATATTTTCAGGGAACATTATTCCTCTCTATTGGATAACAAACTCGATTTTAATTAAGTTCACCGCGATTAATTCGACTATAAAAAGATATCGATTGCATTTAAAACAAATAATTATATGAAATTACGTGACATTCATTATATTCATTAATGTATATTTATTAACCAAATTATTATTAATTAATTAAAGATAACTTTTACATAAAAATAAATTAGTAATTATCAAATAACGCGATATTTATAGATTTATTAAATGCAGGAATAGAATCAATATCTTTTTATTTCTTTCACTTTTAAATATATATCTCTCATCAAAATATTTAAAATAAATAAATATAAAGATACGGTATATGATACCAAAAAATTTCAGATGGACACTTTATTGACAATATAGTAGTTAGTAGAGTGACATATAACTCTTTTGTATTAAATTTTATATCATATAGCGATTCAATTTAATTATTAATCAAATTCAATTTTAATTAGTCGCAAATAATGAAATAATGCAAATGAAAGAGTTCTACACAAGGAATAATTCTGATCCACGTGCTTGACGTTTGTACACAATATCTTTTTCAAAAAAGTAAAATACTAAAATATTCCATATTGTATAATTAAATAAAAAAAAAACATACATGTAGGTACTATATCTAAAACAAAGCTATCTCAATTTCATAATTAATATTCATACCTACATGTGTATTTTACACATATTTTGCATGTATTGTACGCGTTGAATATGTATGTGAGCCGTCTATTTGAATACATTATAAAGAAATGTTGAAAAGAATACTCTCTTACACATAAAGTATTCGATAAAGAATGCTTCCATTGTCTTCTAAGCCAGTTCAGAAAGAAAGAGAGCGAGAGAGCAACTTTTCTAAAATGGTATCGTAATATGTTACATATCCAGTCGATGGTTTCCCCGGCAGTGTCAATATCACATTGTACGTCTATAAAAGTGGACGTGGTATCGAGATATATCCGATATCGAGCTACGTGCCGATCGCGACACTTAATTACTTTAGATCGGAAACGGCGTGTCTCGAAGCGCGAGGGACAAATGAAACCGTGACCCAATCAACGAAAACCGCGGACGATTTATGAGAAATTAATCCGACCATCGCGAACCGAGTGGAAATAGCAGGACCCCGCCTCTCGGCTTGGCTTTAAATAAATGAAACGTGAAGCACTCTCATGCTGTATAGAAAGTTTTCAGAACAGTTCCCCGTCGCATTAACGACGTCGCGATTCAAAATAATATAATTAAACAAGGTCGCTAATGCCAGTTTGCGGACGTCGGATTGAACAATACCTTTCAAAGTTTCTTTCACGTACGATTATTGACAAACAAGAATCCTGAATAATATAATGAATATTCTTGTATACGCGACGTGTGTGCACGTCATTTCGATTCAATACACGTCGAGTAACAAATATAAATTCCACACCTGTCCCAGCGAATAATTCACATTTTTCGCAAACAATACACAAGTTAAACGTATACACGCGCATAAGGTGAATGCGCGGTGAATCAATGCGACGTGATAAATAGCACAGAAATGCATAAAAACATGAATGCGGCATTTGTCCGACCGTTCTTGGAATTGCAGATTATATAAGTATGGATATCGATTAAATGTTAAATTTGTCAACCGTCCTATTATCGGAAGAATCACACTAAACGTTATTTGCATCGCAGATAGCATTTTTGGATCTATACGTGTGACGTGATGAAACGATCACTAATATTGTTGCGTATCAACTTTAATCTCGTATAAAGTGGCAGTTTCAACAGTTTTTTTCATTTTCCTTCACTATACATAGCTACACGCTCTCGATGTTTCACCAAGTCGTTACGGATTGTGGAATTTATATTTGCATTTAAAATCCGGGCGATGCACCACATCTGTCAAACGATGCATATTGAAATTTCACGTGTGGTAGCAACAGACAGAGAGAGAGAGAGAGAGAGGAAAATTCGCTGTTCGACTGCCTATCCGCCGGCACCTCTCCGAGCGTTGTTTCTCCAAAATTTCACCCCTCTTTCACCCCGTTGCTCCTACATCCCCTGAGCCACGCCTCCCTGACCCTGCAAACTCGTATATGCTCGGACGACGCCAGTACGCTGTTGGTATGCGGCTCTTCGTTGCTAGCAACCGGTTGAAAGAGAGAGAGAGAGAAAGAGTCGGCTACAAAAACAGCGCGAATCGTCGCAGGCAAATTTACTGCGCGTGTTTTATAGGCGCTATTTGCACACATACACACAAACACACTTATACACTCTCTCGCGCGCACAAACGGGGCGTAGGAGGATTACAGCGCGAGGGTGGAAAAATAGGCGATAGAGGGACGGTGGTGGCGGTTGCAGTGAAAACACGAGGATGCACTACTTGCGCGCGCGCCCGTTATCGTATAATCTACATGTGTACGTAGACGCGGTGCGTCCATAAATGACCGGATGACTGACTGAGACAGAGCGATCGCGTCGATAGGAAGTGCGGAATCTGTTTGTCTCTTTTTTACATACATTTTTTTTTTTCCATTTTATTCTTCGATATATATATATATATATATATATTTCGCATTAGATACGAAAATTGCGCGGAATTTTTAATCAACTCGCGCGGAACGAAAGATCGGGGCGCGCTCGCCGGGAAAAAAATTGAATTCGCCCGCTGATTGCGAATCGACGTGTGCGCTAACGTATACCGGAGCACTTGCCGCGCGAACGATCCACGCAACGCTGCAAAGCCCATCTGAAATTGAAAGGATTTCCGCGCGCGCGACGGTAGCACGCTTCACCGCATGCACGGAATTTGCAACGCGCGCGCGCGCGCTTGTTTGTACACACAGACACGTATAATATATCGCGCTGATACCGGGGAAATTACGAATTTGGACATTACGTTGCACGCGCGCTCGAGCGACTGTGTGTCTCTCCGGGAGAGAGAATGTAAATTTGATACTATCTTAAATATATATAATTCTATGAAACACGCTCGAGAGATATATATGTATGTAATGCTTACGCTTATTCTAACGCGAAAGCGTTAGAGGGATTAAATGCGCGGGATAGTCGAAACACATGATGCTATTCTCACGGTAACTTTATGAAATACGTACTTCCTTTTTGGTCCCTTTTGGAAGCTGCTATTGCCGCCCGTTTCGTATACGAGACTATAGAGATACGTCCGGAAATGTGCATTCACGCACAAAGCTCGCAAATGCTCACCTGATGATGAGCTGGTGTACCCTGGACCACTGACCGCGCGACCTCAGAATCCTGAGTGTACCGATAAGCGACGGTTTATGCGACGGGAAAATCTCCATGGCTTTGAAATAGTACCGGAGCGAGGGCAGCCATTTACCTGAAAGAGACGAAGCAAGTTTTGCCGCGGGTGTAAATATAAGGATTTTTGCGACACATGTGCGAGCCGCTCTCTCGTCCTAACGGATAAGAGACTTCAAGATCATGTTCTGTATCTTCGGCGACAAGCATCTCGCTTCTCCTCTATCGGGGAGGGGGATTTCAAAGTCCTTCCACCTGCTACTTTTTAAACTTACTTCGTTTAATAACTCACCGTTCTTGTACAACCAGTAAGCATACTCAGTGAGAGCGTCCGGGTTTCGCGGCTGAAGATGAATTACGTGTCTCAAGAGTTCGCCGGTTGCAGAACCGGTGGCGATCCTCGCCAGGACCCTGTATGCCGGTGCATACGCGGGATCCAGCGACACGCATCGCCTCAGCATCTCGATGCACTGTTCGGTCCGATTTGTTCTTCTGAAACCAACAATTTATCATTCCAACCACTTCGATATCTTGCTACATATTCATTTAGCATTTTATTCAATAATTTAGAAAAATGTATAATTGTCGTTTACAAAAGCTGCGACTCTTTCACATGCACAAATTAAAAAGAAATAATGTAAGATCTAAATTTGATATATTTTATATATAAATATATATATAAAATATATATTGGAATTGTATTTATAATGTATAGAAAGAGAGAGAGAGAGAGAGAGAAAAAAAAGTTCAATGGAATGTAATCAACGGGCAAAGTAACGTATAATTTATTATTCTTAATCAGTAACGCGCAATTCGATTCTAATTAGCGTCAATTATAAATTTAATGCATACCGCATTCAAACAATATTATTAAATCATACAATATCGGACCACGCGCGCATCTCATTGCTTATGCGCCTCGCTGAAATAATATCGCGGCAGTATATATTTCTTGCTTGGCTTACCATACACCACTGCGCGAACAAATGTGACGAAAATGCTAGATATTACGATGCAGATTGATAGGCCTGCTAAAAAGGCTCGATTGTTAAAAAGAGCGACGGACAAGTTATCGTGGTAAATTCGGCATTCCCGTACAAATTGAACGGCAATTTCGCGAACGCGTCCGGCTGAATTATAGTCGTGCGCTTTCATGTAATCGACTTTGCGCCCGACAAAAGACCCGGTAATTGTCAGAGAATAGCGACGCCAATAATGCCGATCGACAATGCCGTTTTTACTGTTTACGCCTGCAGCTGGAGCGCTGCTTTTTACCAATATCACTCTATCGACATTTTCGTGTGATCGAAAGGGGAAATACTAACAGATGAAAGAGAATTTATACAGATACGCATCTACGCATACTTCTAGGATATATTCTAAATCTAACTGCAAATATTTTTTTAGGAAGGACTTCTCTTTTAGAAATTTAACTTCTATATATATTATTATATCTTATGTATTATTTATTCCTAATTTCTGCATCTTTATTCAACTTTGAATTCCGGAAGAGAGAGAAACATTTTTGAGATATATAATGCGCATATATATTTTCTTAACAAAAAGTTAAACTTTTAATCTTTATTTTTCATTTCCTTTTAACTGACATGCGTTAAATTGCGAGTAAAAGTGGTTGTTCTACATAAATTATAACATGTTATGTGGCATTATATTAATGATATTTGAAAAGTAGACTCAATAAATATTAATAAACTCCACATATTTTACAACACAGTAAATAATTTTTTACAGCATTTTCTTATAACGAAAGCATTCATAGTAATACCGCATTGTGTAATTCTGTAATTAAAATGAAAACAGAAACAAAGATATGCATCACACAACCTACTCATAAATGCAGTCACTCTATTTCAAAGAGAGACAGAAAGAGAGAGAGAGAGAGAGAGAGAGAGAGAGAGAGAGAGAGAGAGAGAGAGAGAGAGAGAGAGAGAGAGAGAGAGAGAGAGAGAGAGAGTCACCTTATTATAGTGCATGACATATAAGCACGGCATATTTTTCATGCGTAACACGCAATATACGTTAACATCACTTTCTGTCACGTATTTGAACCATTGTGTAATTTATTCAATGCGCAAGCGCTAATGTATATTGCGTAAAATCAATTATATAGTAAATATGCTATCCGTTATATTATACATTAAATTATATTAAAAATAGATTGAGCTAAAATCTGTCGTTGTGTCAAATATAATGATAATGATAATATTATGCAAATGTCATATCGATACTATGCCATTATTATTATTATTATTATATAAATTGGTGGAAAAGAGCTATTGCGTTAAATATTTTAAAGTTATCTTCTATTTATTATTGAATTGGGTTTTATATAGAAAAAGGCAAATTTACAGATTTTTAATAAAAAAATAAAAGTAGCTTGTACGATTGTGCTTTTATTACTTGTACAATTACTGAATGCATATGAACAATAGCGGAAGAATCAAAAGCATATAATTTAGTTACCGCGCAAATGTGCCATAAATATATGTATAAGTTTAAAATAAAAATCTTCGGAAAAAGAGAATTAAATGAGATATATTTTTCGCGATTTACGCACGATGAGCGGAAAATTGTTACATTTACGCAACGGTCGACCGCGTGTGTCCCACTTCTACCCTTAATTAAACTTTAATTTATCAAGTAGGAAGGCGTTAATTAAACTTTAATTTTAACCATGCCACCAGAATTACAGCTCAAGCTAAATTTACCGGCGGAAACGCTATTCGTTCTAGGTCAATGACCCGTTGATAAAATGGTGAACTAGGAAATGAGATATTTTTATTACGTGGAAACAATCAACTCTACTACGACAAATTACTAAATGTTAAATATGTAAGTGATATGCGATCACTGAACGCGTCACGCCGATGAAATAATTGAGGAACAAATATGAGAACTGTATTAATAATTGATAAATAATCTTTGTGCAGCGCTATAATTGTAGCTACTTATTCTCTGAAAGAAGATATTTCTTCACTGACCTGTACAATCGTCCAAGATTATAATGTGCATTTACATGACCAGGTTGAGCATTAATAGCTGCTAGAAAATGATATTCCGCTTGATCATCTATCGTAAGAGTTCCGAGATTATTATGCGCACTGGCGTAACCTGGCCAAAGCCTGGAACAGATAAATTATCCTTTTAATCTCTTTAATACATTTAATCTCTTGTCGATTATGTACTTTCGCATTATGGCTATAAGTAAGTTGCATAAAATTCTGTGTGTCACGAAGAGATAAAAATTATTGATATTTTTTAATATCAATTTTCTTTTCATTAAAATCCGACTGTATGTTTCAATCTTTTATTATGTCATATAACGATAAATAATTATATTAATCCGCGTGTTTCCAATAATTATTAAAAATTTCGCACGCGGTAACCGTACAGAATGATGTGAAATTACTTAAATGAATCAAAGATCGCGGACAATTGGATAAAGGAAAAGAATGGGAAAAGCGAAGAGTGAGTTCGGTTCAACAGGACGCGAAAAGAAACAAAAGGATGGATTGAACCGCGCCAACGGAGGCTCTACAAGCGAGATAATGGATCAGAATTACCCCGGGCCGAATCCATTAGCCTTTGATGGCTTTCGTCATTCTAGATAGACTATTCTCGAGAATAGCATTTCCTACGAATCACGACCAAACGCATTTTTAAAACGCTTAGGAATACCGATAGAAAACCAGTCGACATTTGTGTTTAATGCAGACGCAAACACTTTTATTTAGTAGATATTTTCTTCAATTATAATGTGCACCATAACGCAATTTGCGTATCAAAATCAACTTTTATTCTCATTTGAAATTGAAAAAAAATAAAGCATTACTTTAGAAAAGCATGAATATTTTAAATACATTCCATGCTCTCAGATTGATTTCCAATATCTGTCGTTAAAATGCATAACCCCGGTTCTGAAATATCTTATATGGATAAGCTACAAATAAATACTTAGGTAAGATATTCCAACATTGAAACAGATATTAAATAAAAACTTGCCAAAACAGATCAATAAAACGAAAAATTGGGTTACTGCATAAACTGTTATGTATTGCCTGCAATCTTGGCTCAATGTCAACACATGTGTGACTATAACGGAAAATATTAGAACGGAAATATATCCAGCACATCTAAGCTCGGTTGTTTTGTAACGTTATAAGAGCCTGACAGGGGTTGCTTCCGAGAGCTCAGTAAGGGACCAGTCAAGGGCGAAGAAAAATACGGAGATGGAATTCGCGTAAGAGTTACACAGCGGAATGAGAAAAGCGGATAAAGGTCCAAAAGGAAATCCAATGTGAGCTATCCAAAATGACAAAAAAAAAAGACCGCAGGGGGTTAACGTTTTATATATACACGTATATGTTTTTTTTAGCAAAAGCGAGTACCTACTTCCATGCATGCATCCGGATATGACGGCGATATAGTTTTCAACGGATTAAAGTATAACGGCATAAAATATATAAAGAATATAAAGTACAAGTTTCAGGGAATAATAAAAGATAAATAATGTTTATAGACGATTACATAAAAAAGAAGTCGCTTTGCCGCTTCATGAAATTCTCCATCGCGATAAAACGAAAATTTCTCATCGCAGTCTCGGTTGTGGATAGTTATCAAATTCTTTGGAATTTCTTCCACCGTTTTAAAATGCAGACATGCTTTATACCTAGGCTTCCCTGCCTCCGGAAAAGAGGATTGCGTGGAAGGTATGCGTTGCTTCCGTCGAGGATAAGTCACAATCCGTGAAAATGTGCTAAGAGTGTGCGTGGGGCTGAGAGTACAAGGCAGTGAAGGATGGCGAAGTCTATCCGAATAGTAGCGAGCTCGCATGCTTTCCTTTAGGAAAATTCGGTCGAGGATCGCAACGGATTCAGAAGTTGCTCGGCATAGCTCGGAAAGAGCATTGTCCTGTCGAACGTAACGAGAAGTTTCTTGTAAGGAATTGACGGAAGTCGCCGTTTATACGAAACATTCCGCGGAGAAGAGAGTGTCGGTATGGGAAATCTGATTTATATTTGCGAGAGACTGCTTAATAAGCTCAATTAAAAACCGAGGAAGAATTAGCCGTGACGAGGAAACGGTGCTTAAAGATCATCTGCATGTTCTTCAAACAGAAGTCCCTAATCGGTTGTGGAACAGTCATCATTCTACCCTGAAGGGTAGTTACTGTTCACGCTCGATGACTCTTTTAAATTTCAAATTTTTGTAAAAACACCTCGATTTTTTTCGGAACTCTCTAATTACTTTTCTTCTTTAATCCCAGTTGAGATATAATCTCGAGATATTTATCTCCGAAAATGATACCATGTAATAATAAGAAGATTATTGCAATGAGTCATTTAAAAAACATTATAATTTACATCGCATACATTATATATTTCTCAACTGTATTATTTTTCAATTTTGTTACTAGAGTTATCTTTGAGGATGAAAATCCATTATATACTCTTTCCGATCAATCTCCGAAGCGATGTTGGAGATGCGTCGCACGTTTCCGAGGCTAACTTGAGATCGAGTTAAGAGAAAATCAATCAGCTGTTTCGTAAACTTTGTTAAAAGTTTTCGCGTGCGTGTATGTGTGTGTGAATGCGCGCGTACGTTGTCGGAAGTGCGTCTTGAAAATCACAGCACTCGAAGAAAATCGAAGAGAAGATACTTTGCTTTTTGTTGTTGTGTACGTGATTAAATTGTTGCGTCTTTCATGCTCGGCAAGCAAAGCGTTTGATAATCTTGGATTTTCATATCTCGCAATCTACATAGGCTATATAGGCTTGCTTCATCGCAGCATGTTCACCACCGCGTACAAAACTGCCTCGGACGCCAGTCGCCTCCATAAAGCTGTACAAAGTTTTAATGAAGGCTACTTTGTCGAATGGCCCAGCCTCTCGCAATAATTTTTTATTTGTGCTGACGCACACAAAAGCACATGTTCCTGGCAAGTAAAATCCGTCCGTAAACTAGGATGGACGACAATTTAAGCAATTTAATAGAAAATTATGTCACTGTACATATTTCATACGAACTATTCAGCAAAATATAAAATAAATTACTAACAAAGATTAAAAGTACAAATCAAGTAAATACATTAAAATTTTACTCGTTGTAGAATAAATTATAAATTATTTTAGATTGAAATTTTATATTAAAGAAACTGAATATTAGTTCAAGGATCCTTTTACACGTTCTTGTATTTTTGTAACATGAAATATATGAAATTTAAATATTGCGTTCATACTGTTGGCATAATATATATGAATGCTTAGCAAGCGTCGAAATAATTAATCATACATGTATTTTGAATACTGGCTGTGTTTCTTTCCTTCCTCCACAACTCGAGATTCTCCCGTGCGACGCGCGGAATATGTGCTGTCGAAAACTCGTGTAAAAGATGGAACGTCGCGCAGTGGTCTCCGGAGAGGAACGCAGAGAAACCTCGATATTTACACGTCAGGGGTTGCCACCCCCGTAAAGTACCTGGTGGGGCGCCGCGCGTGCCAGGAGTGTCTCTTTATTGGATAATAAATAACCTGTTTCATTTATAAGAAGGAGATAAAGTATGGTAGACTATGCTCCCCGGATAGATCCTTCCTCGCCGATTCTCTTTCCATGCAATATCATTTCCCGGAAGTTGAAATTGCCAACTATACAAACCATATCGTGTCTCTCTCCCCAACGTTATTAATACTATTTAGGAAATCTAGCATATCGAAGATTTATTTACTGCATCGAAGCGTTGTACGATCGGAGAGGAGATAAGGATAAATAGGATTTACCAATTGATGATTTTATCTTAAATTTAACATAAGCCTCAAGTTTGATTATATCGTCTGATAAAAATTGCGAAAACCAAAATCTGCATTTAAATGTAACATTATTGCAAAAAATAGAAATTGGACGTAACATACGGACAAAGTTTATTTTGCGGATAATTATATGCAATCCATTGAATATTCTGTAGACATATACGTATGTAATTACACAGATCAAAGAGAATTTCGAGAGGGAAAATATTCCAATGGCAATTCGATGATATTGATTGTCTATTGTTACTCTGTCCCAAGCAATTATAAATAATTAAATAAATTGACAAATGTGGTATCCCAAGAAAAAACGTCTATAATTTTTAAATTTAAAAATGTTACTTTAAAATAGAAAGAAAGAGAGAGAGAGAGAGAGAGAGAGAGAAAAGAATGAGTTCTTTTACGATGTACAAAAATCAGTAGCGAAGGTAAAGGAAGGAATGGCGATCTCGTACATCGAGACCATAAACTAAATTTAAATTCAAATACCGTACTCAACAAACTCGTTGCATTGCAATTTACCGTTGGTATTTACTGGAAAAGAAAGTCCGCGGCTAACCTAAGACAGCTTGGTGCTTGCAAGATTCTTCGTCGTTATTTTCAGTAAACCAGCTTTATGGCGGCAAAGTATCGTAAAGTTAAGGCAGCGACGTTGCTGGACTTTTGAAGATTGAAAGAGAAACACATAAAGAAGTTAAATCGGAAGATATGTATGCGTACATCAGACTCGATCATCAATTTTGTTACATGAATAAAAGTACAAATAAAAACACCTTTATTTTCGTTATTCATTACTCTGTTAACCAAGTTATTTAAATATAAAAGAAGATAATTTTTCCTTCAAAATAGAATTGGTTATCTTGTTAAAGACTATTCTTTCTCAAATATATATCTACTTAGTTTAGATTGTATTATTTAAAATAATTTTAATAATTGCCGAGATCCTTCTTTTATCTAACAATAAATGTATTTACGTATCTGCTAATTGCTATGTTTTTTTTTAGTTTCGTGAAATTTAAATAACGTATGATTTATTAAGAAAATATTGATAAGTATAAATTCTGCACCGTTAGAACATTGCTTTCTATAAATATTTCATTGCGAACACGAAACAATGACGATGCGTTGCTTCATTGCCTCGAAGAATCGATGGGCAAGCTATATATGTATAGGCTTGCATTGCTAGTAGCACGTCGGAAATGTTGGTGGATAAATTGGCCGCACGGCTTCCACTGTACCTTCCCTTTCTATAGCACCCTACACATCGTGTGTTCATTGTACGCATGCACGTTTCATGTTGGTTCAATACATTTCGATCGATCCGATAGATTCCACCAAGTTTCAAAGGAGAAAGATAATTGTTGCATATAGATATATACGATGAGAAATAATATTTGCAAAATATATTCGAATATTTTCGAATAATACAAGATTTTATTGCAATAATGAAATATTCAATTAAAAGCCATAAACATTTTTTACGAGTTCATTAATCATCACTAACAAAAGCATTAAAAGTTATATATGCACGAGTTTACACAAAGAAACATTATTAAAATCGCTTTGTTTAAATACAGCGAAAAAATGTTACGAAACAACGATGTTCTCATATAGCTGTAGTATGTATGTTATGGCAACCGCATCTTAAACTTAGTTATGGTAATTTTATTTCATAATTTTTGCGAGAAACTGGGCGCGAGAAAGTTCCACTTTACACTCTTTGAATTAATAAGTACAGTGTGCAATGAATATACGTGGTAAACTTTCGAAAATAATCTTAATTTTTTATTTATAATTCTAAGACAAGTACAGATGTAAAAAGATCAATATAAAACGATTGAATGATGATGTAAAGATTCTCATTTGCATAAAAAAAGGCAACAAAACTGAGTATAAAGAACTATTTTATATTAATACGATGGATTTTATATTATGGATGAATTCTCGCAAAGTGCACTTGAAGAGCAATATGTAGTAAATTATTGTTAGACTATCGATATTATTCAGGCAAATATAGCTGCTGTAGAAGCGCGCGACTCGTTTTCTGAACGTTTCCTTCTACCAGCGATTGTCCCAAGAATTTTTATTGCGGATCAGCGTATTCAAGGGATTTTCTTCGCACTTGATTTACTGCGAGATACAGAACTCGCACACACCAAGCTTGGTTTTATGCCCGAGGCTGAATAATAGTAAAAGCGCGGCGTCGTAAAACTGCAATCAAATAATGCATTATCGTAAATATAAGGCTGTATAATGTCCGTGTAAAATTCTGATGGTTTATATATCTCGTCCATGGCCAGTATCTATGGTCCAGCAACAATGCATCACCTGCAAATGGCGCATATCGCGGCGTAAAATAACGATATCAACTACAACCGGAAATTTTTACAACGCGTGTATACCCTTTTACACAGACATTGCGACAAATTTCCATAATTTCCATAATTTGTGTTTGAGTGAATCTATTTTATTTTTACACGGTATGATAAAATTTTCCGAGCATCACTGACAGAGATTAATTCGAGAGAAGGGAGCGAGCGAAAGAGAGAGAGAGAGCTGCACATTTTGTTCATATAATTTATTTGCTTTGATTTATCTCCATACGTAAATCGACGTAATAAAGTGACATTTTTCGTCATTATTGTAAAACAAATTAAAAGCTTAAGAAATGAAAAAATAACTTTGCTTTTTACATATACGCTAAGAAACATTCGAGAAGCTTAAACACAATAAGAAGATAGTCGTTGACATAAAGGGAAGTAAGAATATCATGAAACTCTGGCATTTCATGGTTGTCGACCAAGAGAATGAACGGATGGACCGATAGGGGAATAACGCGACTATATACCGATGTAACGTATCGGAAAGAGAAACTTGGCTACGAGCAAAAAGAGAGCGTTTCTACGATACAGTTCGCTTTTCCCGGCGAATGAAAAGCAAACAGAAAAGTCGCGTCTTACCTCGATTCTATGACGTTCCATCGAATATGCACGCCTCTCCTTTTTTTATTCCGTTCTGTCTTCCTCTTTACGCCCTCGCTCGCAATTCTCAGGACACCTCGCGCCATTCTTTCCACGAATGCAATAAGCGCTATAGAGGAAAAGGAAGGGAGAGAGTTGGAAGCTAAAGGGAGCGCTGTCTTGGAGGGAATACCCCGAGAGAACTCTATGTTCTTCCGGTGACGCTCAATTATTACTCGTGCACGGACCAGGTCAATCTCGGACTACTTTAAATTACTTACTCGGCACGATATTCCGGAGGGAGGTGAAACTTCGCCGCGGCTCTCCTCGGGGAAATTTCGTACGACAGATCGAAAACTAATTCGTCGCGCGAGGATCAAAACTAGAACGGAATGTCGCAGCCGATAAATGAAACTTGACGCAACGAGATGGCAGAAATGTGAGACGTATATGTATACGAAAAGGAGATCGCGCGAGTTATTATTTTTGAAATGGAATCGCAAATTAGGCTATACGACTGCAAAACGTTGCAAATTCGAGGCAAATGAGTTGAACGATCTTTCATCAATTTACGATCCAGTATCGAGTTACGTTTCCGTTAGAGTAGCAACGTGCAAAACAAGCGGAGAAAATTGCCAGTTAGAGGTGAAGATTCGATTTTTCAGAGCCAAAACTGGTCGATCCATAGAATGCGATGCGGTGACAGGACGCGATGTGGTGACAGTAACGGAAAGTGGCGGAAAAAGAAAGAGAGGTGAGTGAGAGAGGTGCGACAGAATGGTGAGAGAGCTCAGCGTAGGAAATGAGATCTATAAGTGAGCGAACTGGACGAGTGCACGGGTGCACAGCCGAAATGCAATTTTCATCCAACTGCAGCCGTCCGCTCTTGCATTCGCAACGACTACAGTTGCCGACCAATTTTCTCCGTTCTCTTTTCCCTTCTCATTTATCTCGGTTTTTTCCGCGTCGCCATTTTCTCGATATGTTTACCAGATTGATTGCGTTCGCGTAGACAAATAATTCGATATTACGGTGAAACAATCTGCGAACGTGATGTTACAAAATGCATTACACGTATATAGCGCTGCGCGCGAGGTAAAATGTTGTACAAAGAACAAGAGAGTTCGATTTATCAGTTTGTTGCAGATGATTAACCGATGATGAAACATCGCGTGAAACATCGACGAAAATATGCGTTGCGGAACTTTAAACGTAAAACTAGAACGCGTTTATTTTTTTTTTCTTTTTGATGATTATTATTTTTTACCGCGTTATAATCCTCGTTGTGCGAGATCTCATGGCAAGTGGGATTACGAAATTCGCGAGATACGCGTAGGGAGGAAAACGCGTAGACAAAAATTACAGAAGTACAGAACGCTGCGCGAATCAAGAGAGAAAGAGAAAACGAAACAGAAAAAGCGAACGACTAGTTACCACTTCATCTCGAGCGCAGTCGAGCTGCGGCTAATTAATGCACTTTTGTCGGTTTGCTACGACTCTGCTCGTGCTATGTATGATGGAAAAAAGGGTGGCTTATAATAGTCGAGAAACAGAGAAGAGAGCATGTGGTAATAAGATTGTATTGCACGCTTATTCTTTTAATAATAATATTCCGCATCTTTTCTATCATGCACGGAAAACAAAAAATTAAATGAGCGATAGATTATGACAACAAATCATTTAGAAAAGAGAAAAAAAAGAGGAAGAGAGATGAGATATAATAATAAAATAATGCAATATGAATGTAAAATTATATATTTTGAAATATATTTTTATAATATTATTCTATGAAAAGGTGCGCATTATTCTATGAAAACCTGAAGCAGAAGACAAGCATTTGGCGAGTTGGTTAAAAAAATGTAAATCATGGATTTGCAATTATATTGTATACCGGCGACTTTATGCATTAATTTACCATCGTCTATCTCCTAAAGCTAAAGGAATTATTACAAAGTTACAAAAGATACGAAGCCGAAAGTTAATTAAAATTTCTCAATAATGCTGAAATTTATAAATAAATCTTCTTAATTACTATTTCTCTTCACTTTTCATCTCGCAATATTCTTCATAAAAGTTATAAAGCCATATTGAACACAAGCGTGTACATCGTGATGACACGTTCTTTTACAAAACAATATTCATATTCATGAATTTGTGTTTGATCTCTGTTCGTCCGTAATTTTTATCAAAATTGATACATAAATATAAAATTTAATAAACGAGAAATTTTCTACAAAATTTCGATCAGTAATGACAAACTCTTTGAAGCGATTATTTACTACAGCGATCATCGATTGTTTGATAATGGAAAAATTACAAGTGATTTAATTAGTAAGTTTTATAGAAATTTTTCATGGAAGAAGAACTCAAATAAATATTTAATAGTTTCACATATTTTTAAAGACATTACAAATACACACTTACATTTATTTCAAAAATTTGCATAAGGAGTAAGATTTGATATTATATTTAAAATATTTTGGAGATTCTTAATATTATGGATGCGTCATAATATTTTTCATATCTTAAAAATAATTTTAATTTTCACTCCTTTGAGAAGGTATATATCGACTGTGTCAACTCGTATAAAATGTATAATTTGATGGATTTAATGCTAACGCATGCTCAGGTTATTTAATTATATTCTTCGGGTTATTATAAATATTGTATGATCAAGTATATTAAATTTTGTTAATCTCTTCAACTCTGACAGCTTAATAGTCTAATTATATTATTCACTATACATATATGTTCTCTATTTTTGATAAAAATAAAATCGACATAAAAGAACGTCATATTTGTATATCACAATAATAATTAAAATAATAATAGTAATATATGTATAACAATTAAAAAAGTTATGACAATGTATAATAAAATATTGTAATATATTATATTGTTTTAACTAACAATATTAAAATTATAATACTGCTTTTCAGTTGTTTATTCATATTGTGTCAATTATCACAAATTTCAACTCGATTATTTTATAGATGGTTGTCATAACAAAAATATTTGTCGGGAAATGATAAATCAATAGCAGTAAGATTTAATCAATTTTCTGGTGTAATATTTAAAGCGTATAAAAAAATCGAGTTTATTTACAAACAAAATATAATACAAATAAGCGTACATTATAGAAAATGAAGAAAGACGTATTGCAAATAATCAAGAAAAGTTTTTATTATTGAACAAACTAAGAATTTAAAGTTAAAGGATTTCTAACTTTTCTCAAAACATCAGAATATGAATTGCAAGATATAACTTCTGAGTATTTTAGTACTGAAGGCATGTTTTTACTAAATGTGTATTAATAAATAATTAGAAGATGGCGCGCCTCAAGAGAATGAACTGCAGAGAATATTGATTATACCGTAGAATGGAAACAATTCTACGTCTACACTCTATAACTTGAGATAACAAAATGAAACGAAGTCGTGTCTGTATATGAAGTACATCCTTGAATTGCCAAGATAATAAATGCCCCATTGTCTTCACGCGAGTTGATGAACGTCACTTTTGTTTCAACGTGCACCTCGAGATTTTCTACATCATGTAAGGAAGAGAAACATACTTACCAGAGAGCCAACTGGTAATGGTGGACCGCAAGATTCGGTTGCGATGTGTCTTTGAGGAAGTTAGCAAAGTTGTAATGCATCTTGGCATTGTAGGGCAGAGACCGCAACCCCGCTCTGAAACAAGATGATTTGAGGTCAGACGGGACCTTTCTCTCGACCTCAATGCGACCCTACCACCCTCATCATCCCATATCTACGTTAGTTATGTTTTGCAGCTCCATACATAGCCAATCGGCGCCTGGTGTCTGCACCGAGTTCGTGAACGTATACAACACTGGCACTATGCCAACCTCCTTGTTTAAGCCGGAACTAAGCAGTCGCCATAAATGTCCACGATATCTTCGCGTGACAAAATCATTTTTGCAAGGCTCGGAGATTGCGTGCAACGATTCTTTATATTTACCATTACTGCGAAAAGTTTATTTAAAATTACATGTACGCTTTGTAACGTTATTGATCGCGACCAAGTTTTTCTGTTCAAACGAATTAATTTCAGTTAATGAAAAACGTGTAATGTGGAAAATAATCTCTGATCACCTACTTGATTAAAGTTTCTCTAGATGTCCAATCTTTATTCCGAAGAACCGTTTTGAAACATCCTAGAACGAGCAGGAAAACTACGCCTGTAGTGATCCAGCTTCTTCGTCGAGGCACAGCAGCCCAGCTCACTTGCATACCGTAGACGATTAAAATAATCCATCCGACGCTGCAAAGTTACATCCAAAAATCATATCGTTTGTTGTAAGAATCATTATAATTCTGTTGTAATTTGTAACGTTTTAATGAAGTTACCTCGGTGTATATAAAACTCGTTCCGCCACAACGAAACCCACGGTAACGAAGAGATTGGACGCAGGTAGGAACGGCAATACCAGAAACATCCAGCCAAGAACGAGAGGTGGATGCCTCTGTTGCTAAAAATTAAAAAAAAAGAGATATGACGCATTGCTGAAGACATTCACTGACGCAAGGTTAAAATCCTTGTTAAACTCAACATCGAGATTTCTGCATTGAGATCTTTTCGGAAGCAAACTTACTGCAGAAGTTTCATCATGCTGGATGAACGTACTCGATTAAAGTTTACGTTATACTACGAGTTTATACTGCTTTTGCATGAAACTCGCCATACTCACGAAATTATGTTTAAATTCTGCACTCGCAAGTTTTAAATATATAATGATTCAAAGTATGATCTGTATATATATATATATATATATATGTGTATATTGATTTGACACGCTCTTATCTGTAAACTCTAAAAGATAAATTCTATATCCATTACTGAAAAATACACTTTCATAGAAAATATAGATGTAAATGAATTAAAATCAAATGATAAATTGAAGTATTATGTAATACAAACAGCATTTAAACGCGTACCTACATTCACGAGGAAAAAGAATGTTTTTACATTTCCTAGTAAGAGTCCAACAATTTAACAATTTCTAAAATCCAACAATTAACAATAAGAAGCAATTTTTATCCAGAAGCAAAAAAAGAAAATAAAAATTGTAGTGATCTTATCGTTTCTCTTGTGTTGAAGTGTGTATCATCTAATCCACACCATAAAAAATCTAATAAGAAAAACTGGAAAAAAGACTTTTAATTTAAAAATTTTTTTTAATTATAAGATATGTTTAAATTCAAAGATTAATAAAAATACTATGAATAAAATATGTGTATATGTATAAAATATTTAAAATAAATTAAATGATATTCTAACCGAATATCATTCGAAAAATAATTTCAAAATTACTCGTGTTTCCAATATGTTTTATGATAATCAGATACTTAAAGTATCTTAAAACAGTTTTGCAATTTACAGATATATATGTTGATATATTTAAAATTTTAAAGAATTAATATTTTTATTTAGATTTTAAATATAAAATTTCCACTGTAATTTTCCCGTTTGTTTAATAAAATATGTTATTGTATATAGCAGAAATCATATTAATATTGTATTAATCTATATTTAAATATATTATGTATAAAATATAATGCGATAATTATTGCACATAATATTTAAACAATTTATAAATAGATCTGGACAATTGAAAAATACATCAAGTGAACAATAAATTTTCTTTCGACAAGTTAATCTATCAAAGAGCGAATTTTTTTAAACTTTAATATCAAAAAATTAGTTGGCCAATAATTTATTATTCGATAATATCGTTGCATAAGTTCAGAAAAACGTAGATGCAGTCGGTAAGATTTTTATGAATAAAGATAAAAATAATCTTACCTAATCTTATCCAATTTTATCCAATGAAAAAACAGAGAAATAAGGTAATCGTGTCAAAAGAGATTTAAAGCCATCCCCTGCAGAACTTTTATGGGCCAATCCATGTAAAGGAGGTATATCTGAACATCTGTTCAAGTCAAACGGGGGAAGCAGTGATATGTTAAAGTCCGAAAACAACTGTCACTAAGGCTTTAAACGGTCGGACTGATATTCGTAAATGTTGGCTCGAGCGAAAGCAAAGGCGACTAAAAGCGCAACACAAAAATCTTGATAACAATTTTGGAAAACGGCTTTTGTCTGCGTCGTAATTTGATATAGATATTTTTGAACATCCTTTTCGCCCGTTATATAATACGAAATTAATAAACGACTCTGAAATAAAAATGCTGATAATCCGAATATCGGGTGTATCAAGTGTCCGAATCGTGAGATAAAACATATACTATTGAATTCTACAGCTGTTGACACTGCGGATACTGATCGTTCGCATACAAAATTATTGCGTAAATCAGACCATCAGGAGCATCTATCGTCTAAATTGCAGAGCGCCTCGGGAGAGAAGCACGGTCGCGACACAAATGAAATGCTCCATAAACCTACGGTATCACGTCACACGCACGGATTGTCAACCTACGAAGATGAAGAGGATGCTGGACTGCGACATACATCTTCACACGTACACGCACAGCATGCGCGCTTCCGTGTAACGAAAGATCAGGAAACAGGAAACAATATACCGAAACGGAAACATGCAAAATGGACGCGCACAGACTCTAGAGCATCACATGCATCTTATGTCTCTCACTCTACAAAATCCTATGAATTCGAAACATCGGACGAGAGAGAAAAGCAGAAGAAAGTTTATATCTAAATAAACATCATATATAAACCTGGGGAAGATGATAGAAGAATTTATACATACACATCAGAAAGGATGTAAATTTTCATAAATATGAAATAAATATTGATAAAAATAATTATAGTCAAATAACGAATTCGGTACTTCAACACGATTCATCGATTGATTCGCACAACGAGAAAAGTATCAGAGACAGAAATAAACAGAATCTGAATGGAATTCAACATTCTACTATCCATTCTACAACGTCAACAGGAACAAAAAAGGGAATTGAAAAACAAAACAATCAGGAAACATGTTAATAACAAAAATTCCTACGGGCATGTCTACGCAGCATGCTAAATTTGTGAACGTCGATATCAAACATTATCACTCGAGAGATCAGAATGTTGCCGCCAACAACGCAACGTCATTTTCATCGAGTTTATCTGATAATAAAGAGAGCAAACGTACAAATAACATGCTCGCGTCGCCATCAGTCGATGATGGATCGGCTAGAGTTAAAACGAAAACTGAGAAGAACTATGGCGCTCTAGAAAAGACACGTTCTGTAATTGATAATGATGTGACGTCAACGGGGATTGAAATGGGTTTCAGTGGAATTGAAAGTCATCCATCGGTCCATTCATCGTTATCTCATGTTCATTCAAAAACACATCTGGGAAATCAAAAAGTGCATCAGCACCAGCGGATACGAAACAAAACATTTGACAGATGCAAAGACGCTGATTGATAGTCAGATTAAGGATTATGATTTATAAACAAATCAAGAAATTACCATCAATGTTGCGTCATCGACGTCAGAAACAATGCCTTCAATTATAAATGAGTATCATCATAGAATCGAATTATCAGATGAAGAAGTCACCGATCAAAGAAAATTACAATACATAAAAACCAGAAGAATTCGTATAATATTGAAAGGAAGAAAATAGAATCATATCACATAGAAAATAATTAAAAATTAATGACTATATGCTGTAAAAACGTTCAAATTCTTTTTTTCTAATAATGGACAACAATGTTCTAATAATAGACAATCACAAAACAATTTAGTAAAAGAAACGTTATCTAAAATTTTCAGAGAAATACAAAAAAAAAACAAAATAATATTGAAAGAAAAATTTAAAGATATTGGAAGTATAATATCAATGAGAGGAGCGTAAATAAAATATATCACAATGTTTTACTGAAATATACGTCAGTTATTTCAAATAAAAGAATATATGCAAGCAACAAGATAAAAGATAAAAATGAAATATACACTGATAATTCTGGTACAGAAAGTGAGATTAATTTTATATAGACGAATAAAATATCTGAAAGAGAAAGATAACATAAATAAAATATCAACGGATTTAGCAACGTTAAATAATAGTTTTAATATCGAGAATCAAAACAATATATTAAAAATGTCAATTGACTTATATAAAGAGATGTTGCAAAGAGATCAGCATAAATCAAGTATTCTGTCGGATACTAACAGAATAATCGATACTGATATTCAAGATAAATATCGGCATAAATTAATTTCTTCAACTGATACAAAAATACAATTCATGATCGATCATAAATCTAATATTTTAAAGAAAAAAGAAACAATTAAGTCAGAGACTCTTAATAATATATTGATAAATGGAAAAAAATGTAAGTTTCAAATAATAATATCACCATTATCAAACGCACAGAAGCACAGAATAGAAAAAAAAATATTATAAAATTAGTGAGATCCGCAGGGTCATTAGTTAATAATATTAATAAAGCTGCACATGACGCAATGCAAAAAAATCTGCATTTAATCTTTTAAACATCGCAAAAATAAATAAACAATACAGATATGACGATCAAATAGCAAATGTAGCAGATACTGGAAAAATAAGAGCAGAAATATTAAGCTCTAAACATTTCATCAAACATATCAAATAATACTTATATTTGCTCGTATTCGCGAGATATATATTATATTTGTTTCAATTCCCGACTTATATTAACGAAAGACTATTAACTTTAAGATATGTTATATTGATTTGAATTGAATTTTTTACTGAAGAAGGCTGCGTGCAGTCGAAATGTTTGTTTGTAATATAAATTGAATAAATTGTTTATTTTATATCACCTTAATAAATGCTCGTTACGTTGGTCTTTAAATAAATTTCATCGAACATTTTAAAAATGACGCAAAAGAAAAAACGCAACAAAATAAAACATCATAAAATAATTACTTCAAGTACAGAATTCTCGAAAGGAATCAATTCTAGCAAAATGAAAAATGCACGTCAAGAGTTATTGAAAGATGTAACGGCGTCTAACTCACGTACAAAGTGCAACACGAACACATTAGTGATATTGTAAAAGAAAGTTTAAAAGTTACTTGGAAGCACCAAAACGTCAGCGTAAACAAAATCTTCCGAAAAAGTTGAGAGTAAATCTCAAGAAAAATTAGTAAGAAATTCAACGAAATCTAATTCATATGCAAAATCGAAACTAAAAAATAAAATGATTTAAATATTTTGAAAGAAGGATAAATTTAAGAATCTTAAGCGCAGAAACATTAACAAATTCAGCGATTTTTTCAATAATCTTCAAAATGTACAACAAAACAAGATAAATAAGAATTTATTATATGATCTAGAACTCCATAATATATTATGTATAGGAGAAATAAGAATGAGAAGATATTGAAAATAATCTTACCAATACTGTAGATTTGATCGTATTATCAAAAGAAGTAAACTCCAACATTCTTAATGATAAATATCATAGTTACGTAAAAACGATATTTAATAAAACATCATTGTCTAATTCAGAAATGCAAATTGTTAAACGTGCTGGATATAATTCAAATATTCAGCTAATATTAACACAAATGACATTTTCCAATAATATAAAAGAACATGAAATAAATAAAAACACATACACACTGTTATATAAAGAGAAAGTCGTAAATTTAATATCTGTGCATCATCTTCGAATAGTCAAAATACTAGTAAACACGATTTATCAAAAATATTGTCATAATCCAGTTTATACACTACATTACAAATGAATAATGTACATTTAAGAAATGTTGCAGAAGACGATCAGAAATGAATATTTACTTCCACTAATAATCAAGATAAGCAAAACAAAATATTACACATTCAAGATTCTAAAAATCAAAGAATAACAAAATCTAAAAATAAGAATAACTTTTTGAGAAAAATTCATGATAATGAAACGGCTGCAGTATCAAGACAAGCAACGAGTTCTAACAGTGTTAAAAACGAGCATCAAAATAATTTATTAAAAGCGACATCGTTAATTAATTTGTTTGCAGACACGCAGAACATGCAAAAAGACGAGTCGAGTGTTTGTAAGAAACAACACTTAATTACTACAGATTCCATAATATCATCGGATTCAAACATCTCCGGTTATTTGAATAGTCTTCATAAAAGTGATCTCGAAAACTAATTGAAATATCATTAAGTAATTCTCACACAAAATCCAAGGCGTAAAAATAAAAATTATATACATAAATATTCTGACAAAGAAGCACACGGGCATTTTTAGCGCAGACAGATCAGGGTAGTAATATATTGTAATTTCCAGTGAATTAAAAAATCAGAAACGAGATCAATTATTTTAAAAATCGTTATCTGACTTGTATACAAAAACGAGGAATGAGAAATAGTACGATAATAAAAACGGTATAAACAGTATAAAACAGTATTAAAAAAACGTCGAATGTTGCTTTAAATACAAAAATAAAAGCCTTTCAATAATTTAAAATAAAAAACAATTCACACGGTCTAGTTAATGCCTATTCAAAAAAGTTAACAGAAAATGAAAATATTTTCCAGATAGATGTAATTAAAAATAACCTTTCAAAAACATCGTCGGATTTATTTTCCGAAACACAGGTTAAAAGTGATTCAATAATTCTAAAAGATGACTGTGAAAACTCTGCTACAGTAAACACAACAATTAAAACAAAAAGCAACAATTACCGTAATTAACAAGATTTACGTCAAAGTAAATTCTTGTCGAGCAGTGCTTAAGATAGCCAACATAACATTAAATCAACATCGTTAGGGAATTCTGACGTAACAGTATCAGCTACGAATGAAAATATTGTTAAAAGCGGAAAGGCCAAAAAAATGAAATCAATTTAACTTGTCAACTTTGGAGAAATATATAATAATATCAAAAAAGAACACTTGAATAACTAGCCGATTACAATTCTTGCGGAAAAACGCACAGAAAATAAGAATAAGTTTAATGATTCGAAAACAACTGAGAAAGTTGCTATCTATACAGGAACATCAGCAGTAGCACCAACCACCAATAATATTGAAAGCGAACAACATGATATTCACGTAGAAGATCGAAGCAAATTGGAAGATAGTTGGAAGAAAATTTGGAGTGCTATTTTAGATACTTCAGCCGAGATGATTGCTTTGAAATAGAAGAATAAAAGTAAAACGAAAAGCATTTTGAATAATAAACTGGCAACGGTTTTGTCTAATGAGGTACATGCAAAAATAATAAACAAAGAAAAATGTGACGTAATAAATAATTTAGCATCTTCCGTCAACACTGAAGAAGCGCAACGTTCGATCACATCTGCAATATCATCTGCATTTGCATCAACTTCTAGCAACATGAAAATAAATATTGTCACGAAATATGATCAAATTAATAATAAAATGTCGACAATATCGCTGATTACTTCACTCTCGAAGAATATTGAAAGAGATAAAAAATATATTTTTTCAGACCAGATATCTTTACATCTATTAGATAAAATAAACAGATGTGACAAAGGATGTCGAAAAAATTCATTAGCCAGGCTACTAACTTGTACAAGGTAAACAAGTCATGCATTATCAATGATTAGTAATTATTTTACATAATAAATTTATTATAAATTCATAAATAGTAACTTCATATTAAAGCTATTTGTTAAAATAAATATTATATTATATATTTAAAAATTTTTTTATTTGAAAAATATAAAATTCAAAAAGTTAATTTATATTGATACGTTAATTTGTTTATTAATAAAATTTTTAATTATTCTATTTTATATCGATAATAGGCAAACAATATAGCATAGAATATAGTGAAATTTTACTGATAAAAAGAAATTTCAAAGGACCTTCAAATAACAAGTTACAAAAACAGTGTACTATCACCGCTTATTGCATATTGATTAATTCTATGAGAAGTATATAAAAGTATACGTACAATATTAGTGAATAAGCAAATTTTTTGCACCGATTGCCCACTCAAATAGATTAGAGTAAGTAATTATACAATATACATATGTTACATTATGCATCAATTAAAAGTAATTTAATAATTCTATTTTTATATGCCTGTTAAATGGACTATTTTAATATTAATATATAATATATATACTATATATTTTATAAATTTTACATGTTTTTAAAATAACGTTTAAATATAATATAAATAATAGATATTTGAAATATAGCTCTGGTGTAAAAAGAAAAAAAAAAATATATATATACTGCCATCATCATTATCGAGATTTATTATTCAAGAATTTATTTGATATAATTATCATAGTTTATATCGCATTGTAAAAAAACATTTATCAGATAAAACTTTAAAAAGATACTGTCCATTAAAAAAAATATAGTAAATGCTCTGTATAAAAACAATTTTATTTCGACTTTTCTCCAAATGGATATTGTAAAGGCAAAGTTTATGTTGGAATAAAAAAACATTTATAATTATTTTTTAGACATTTGCAAAATCTGACTACGTTAAAGCATTCTATTGTATATCTAGATATATATGTATATATATATATATATATATATATATATATATATATATATATATAAAGAGCTGATGACGGAATAAAAAGTAAAACCACACCTATAAAAAGATCTTTCTCCTCGGGGGCAGTCATATAAATGCTCAGACCCGCTCCACGCGTAAAAGTAAGGATGACCTCGTTCGAAAAAAAGTCTGTTTCCACTTTAGACTTGCAAAGAGCCAGATAGCCGACGGCAGATAGAAAAACGCGGGGCGACATTAAAAGATATGACATATCTTTGGAAAAATAAAACAATTGATGTACGGACAGCAAAATTTGAAAGAGAGTCATGAAATCGAAGATTCAGTGATGATCATTACTGACGAATGATTCAGAGGGACACGTAGAATAATAGATATAATTTACGATGCGCGCTTATCGTTTGACTTACAATTAGAGTTTGTGTCACATTTGGTTACTACACAAGTCCCTTTATGACCCTCGAGTCGAGTGCAATTTCATCATCGTCGACTATGTCGGTCATGACCGACAGGAACTAGAAGCTCGAAGTACCTTTCTTGTTACGCCAGGCCCACGCCAGGTCGAAATGTTTAACCGCAGGATGACATTTTACAGATGATAACCATTCATTTCATTTTATTTTATTTTATTTTGTATTAGTGAGATAGACGATAATGTCAGCGAATCTGCGATACCACTTGAAAGAAATTGTTTTTTTTCTTTCTTTATATCTCTCGATATATATCAAAATATAGTATAAGAATTAATATTTTTAGATCTCTTCTCAAAATCTATCTATAATAATATTTTTGGCTGTAATAATTTATATATGTTTCCTCTCTGCCCAAGTATAGAGTAACTATATAATCTGCGATTTGATATTATCCAATTTTTGTACACTCACCTCGAAATCCGTGAAGGCTTTGTACGTGAGAATCAGACAACCGCTGAAAAATATACAGGTGGCCAGATTTCTGGTATCCGTAAAAGACGTAACCAAAGGAACAGATCCCATTTGCCAATCATGCGAGAGTATAGCCGGACACAGAAGTAACCAACAATTCAACGCCGCCAAGTAGCAAAAAGTCAGCAATCTGAAAATAACAATGATACGATTGAAGATTGAAAATGCATACGCACGCACACATGTATTGTACAATTGTACAATGTAGTTGTAAATAAAATATTTCGCCTTTTATTTTGACATAACTATGTGCTTTAATTTGACAATTGTATACTGACTTTTTATTAGAACATTTTTTGCGTACTGAAGAAGACTAAATAGAGTTCGAAACGTTTAAGAAATTTAAGTTTTTGTAATTAGATTTAAAAATTAATTTTTTTCCAAGAACAAGGCTCTTTCTTATTGCTTATTTTATTTGGCCTAGTAATTAAGGAAGTTTTTTGCGTTTGTTTACATACGAGCTTGAACACTGGTTATTAGTGTATTTTGTATTATACAATATATTTTTATAGACGAGATTCTTATTATATTGATAATACCCGTTTAATCTGATCTGATTCAACCGCTTTAAAAATCATCGCGCTCAATTCGCAGACAAGTTTGTCGTCCTGACGCTTTTTCCCGGAGAAAAATTGGCCGCTCGATCGCAGCAACGAAGGCAACTTCTCACGATCGGTATTGTCCTCTTGGCACGAGCTGAAGAGGTCGGCCAATGGGGCTGGAGTGGTATCCTCCAGTTGCTGACATCGAGGTTCCATTTTCTCACTATCAGCATCTACCGATATAATCACCGATATAACGCCTCCACCACGCCACGGTAAGCGTCTGTGCGATCGTCGACGGGGATATTCTCGGTGTATCGTCGCGTTCTCCCCGGGACGGCTTACTCGGCAAGTCTATTGTCTCGCGGACAAGCCCACCCACACAACGCGCCGTGTAACGCGCCGGTAAATATTCGCCCGTGCCGTTGTGAGTGTTAATTCCGACGGCTCATGAGTCCCCTCTAATTGTCCTCGGCGCCAGATGTGGCGACGTCACCCAACATCGGCTCTATTCAGCAGCGAATAGTCGAAAAGTAAGCGAGTACCGAGAAGCGAGGTGTAAGAGATTCTCTAAGCTCATCCTCGCTCTCAATAAATTACCCAGTTGGGTACGAGGGAGTATAAACTTATCTATGTGTACAATTAAGAGTGACATTACATAAATTACAGTGGAAATACGCGATGGTGATTTATATGTATTGTATGGCGCGATGTGCGCATAAATTACATCGCAATCGTTATATCATCGCATCGTTAAGCAAATTTTCTCCGGCCATCGTTCTTGATAACGACTAACATATATTTTGCAATGTGACTTTTTAATGCATATTCTAATGAAACACAGTTTCGCGTTTAAACAGTACATGAAAAAAAAACGTACTGAAAAGTGTTAAAATTTAAATACAGAGTGGCTCTTCTAATTGCTCTCTTGGCGCAAGCAAAATTTACATACCTACAGCAATTGTTTTAAATGTCTCACGATTTAATGACATTTATCCCTTTGTTATTTCATGCTTGAGCACGTATATTATACTGCTACTTACTAATTAATATCCATCTTTTGGACAGTTGGGAAAAACGCAATGTGGGACTCGAAAAAAAAAACAAAGACAATAATGTATCTCGCAGCTCTGAGAGAGCGGCCGTCCTCTTTCTGAATAATTTTTCTTGCTCCGTTGACTATCTATATTTTCATTTCGTTGAAATGATTGATGACGGCGTCTGTGCATCACGAGCTCGCAAGATACGAGATTCGGAAGCTCGTAGTGCAGGAATAAAAAACGATCTGAGATGTCAAAATAATAATTTGTGGCATATATCACGCGCGATGCACGTATGAAATACATAAAAGTATTACAAAACGAATAGGATCTTCCCGAAAAAATGGTCGTATGGGAGAATATGATATATATTCGTGTGTCCATTCTTTTTAGAAATCACGAATATAACAAAGATGGCTATAAATCTAGAAAGAATATTCTCAAATTTGTGGACTTTTATAGATGGGCTTCCATAGATTCGCTTAAATAAATATTACTTTTTTAGGATTCGCAGTTAACAATAAATTTGTAATAAATGATAGATAAAAAAACAGTCAAAAGCTAAAAATATTTTCTTATAAATGTTATAATATACTCACATATCTTAATTTACGAATTATTTTAAATATTTTTTTTATATATAAAGATATAAATATAGTATGCATGTAAATGTTAAATTTTTTACATTTGATGCAGAAGAATTAATCAATTGGTTCAATTAAGACTATTTCATCAAGACGGTTCGCGCTAGACACCGTTTCTTACCAGTCTCACGATCGTTTGTCAAGCCAACCAACTTCAGAAAAAGCTTTCTTTTGAAGCCGTCATTCGCGTAGAAACGCGATGTCATTAGCTTTTAATCGTATCCTTCCATCAATTTACCCTCTCTTTCATTCAACCGTCCCCTTTTTCCTCTACACCTTCGTGATATGCGGGTATCGATCCTGTCGATGCTCATAAACGGTAAAGTTTTCCGCCCGTTTCTGCGACGTTAAGATATTGTCGGCTCCCAAATTACATGCATCATGTCAATTTGATCATAATAAATCTAAACTTATATTTCGAAAGAAAAATCCAAATTTGTATCTGTAAAGGAGAAAGAAGAGGAAGGAATTAACATAAAAGAGATTTATGGCCAAGAGTAATATGTTAGATGTATTTGTCGCTCTTTATATTAATATTCGGTTGAAACATGTCCGAATAAAGAATGATAATTTCAAAGCGCTAAAAACGATTAATCATGTTTTCGAAATTTATAAAATCAGATACAAAGGTGAAAACTTTAATCGACGCTCGCGTGATAAGTTCTTCGCACCATCGTCCGTTCGTTTCGCCATCGTCGGCACGTAAGAACTTTGATCTCTCGTACATGCTTTTGAATTCAGATGAAAGCAATTTCCCTCGATTACCAGGCCGAGGTGCAAGATAGGCTACGATCGATTCGCACGTGTTCCTAAGCATTCACTTGGTGATTTCGAAGCGAGATTTATTGCATGCATAATCACGCAGCTTCTAAGCACGCGAACTGGCATCATTTTTCTATGTCAAATTTTTCAGATAGTCACCTCATTTGCATAAATGCAATTTCCAAGCGCGAAGTCATGCATCATGTAATTAAAAACATATGCATACTCCTAACAATTTGTTGGTAATGCTTTTCACACTCTTTCAAATTGAAATGTGAAACCGAAATGTAAGTGTACGTATTTTAGTTAATATCTTAACGTATAGAGATAAAATTTCATGCCTTCATCTAGAAGAATTATGCTAACGTTATGTATTTTTCTATACTGTATAGATCCTATTACAATATCACATTTACAAAAATATAGATTTTTAGAATAAAATAATAAGTTATCAATCGTTATTAATTATCAGATCACATTATGTGTGAATAATCGCGACTGTTGTTACGAGTATCGTTATAACCGAGGAAAATAAATTGCACGTCCAAGTTTTTATTTTTTACATTCTTCGTATCATAAATTATCTTCTACATCATCAATAATATTCCATCAAAAATTTTTTTTTTTCTTTTAGAAACTTGGCATTGTGAAAAAAATATGGGCCAGACCGACACGTTGCGTACGAAGTAGCTGACTAGGAAACGACACGATATCGTGAGAAGAGTAACGGTGCGGGAAGAGGTCTCTGTAATAGAGGTTTATTGGCAATTAATCTTCCGGGCCGGATGTGCCCGCTTCGTCGGGCACGATACACTTCCGTCTCAGCGAGCGACCGGTAAACCGAGAAGAGATGTATTGCATCGTACCACGAAATCAAACGTACGTCCTTCTCTCCACTTCCTCCCAGTTGATACCAATTCCCCGGTCTACCTGCCGTGCGTCTTTGTCAGTTGCGCCGGAAGTGCATTGTTTCTGAAGTACGATTCTCGGGAGATGTCCGTCAACCTGATCTTGATCAAGTGGCCTGTAGGTAAGTATTATTTTTTTCTTCGAGTTTTTATATATTACGCGTGTTGCATATCTAATGTGTTAAATTTGATTAAAGTTCATCTCGATATGATATTTCGCCGAAAGCACAGAGCTGATTATAGCGGTTACATTCATCTGTTTATTGTCATTATCACGCTTTCCGTATTCATCCAATCATTCAACGTACTAGTGATATGCTGAATTAGTTCTACGCAAGAGTATCGATTTTCTTTAAAATTTAATAGTTCCATTCTGTCCTGTAGTATCACAAAGAGAACAATAGCACACATCGGTGCACCGTTTCCGTGAATAGTAGTAATTCCGTCATCAAATTTAGCCTCGATGATCGGATTCGCGCGAGCTGCGATATTGCGGCTTAATTTTCAATCGACGGCCCAGGCGTATAAATGCGTGCAACACACAGAATACAAAAAAGCACACGCTTGCTAATTATTCGTTATTGGAATTATCACCGAGTCACAATAACTGCCACCATAGCTAATCATTATATTTAATATCAAATGTCATTTTAATTATAACACATTATTGTAATATCATTCGTGCACAAATATTGCAAATGCAAAGCTGCAGCATAGTATTAACTTTTATAACAATAACATTAACATTTAGGCAGCTTACTTATGGATAATGAAAATCAGAACAAAATATTTATATATATTGCATGCTGTAATTAATTTACTTAATAAAATGAATTACTCATATTAAATTATTACTATTTCATTATGAACTATTTCATAAGGCGTTATTTTAATTTCTCTTAAAAAATCGTCTATTCTAGCTCGTATTTGTCGATGACTTAATTTTATTGTAATTAAAACAAAGTGAAATAAAAAGATATGAAACCATAAATATTTTATCCATATATATTTGCAAATTTTATATAAAATTTATTTTAATATTGATTATTAACGAAAAACAATTAAAAGCATAGAATAATGTATATAAATACAAATCATCGGATTAAATAAGTTAAGCTAATGGAGAGACCGGATTTATTTCAATAAATCAAAAATGTGAGAAAAACAAAACTCAAATTACTTCATAAAACATTAAATAAATTCACATAAAGTAATGTTTCCTAGCGACAACAAATCAGTTGGCACACGATTTTTTTACATAGCTGCATACATGTACGTAAAATTCGCAAAGAGAAACTTGAATCGGCAGTTAATAGCATGATTCATTTTATACGCTGTTCCTTGAAATGCGATCATTTTGTATGTACAATTAGAGACTACCAGCCCGTACAATTAACTGCCTTTATGATAAAAAAATTTGTAAATATATCAAAGAGGAGGCTATTTATCGAAACAATAAATATTTCGTGCAATTTATTCTTTTGAAATAAAAATGAAAGTATTAAAAGATAAGCTGACCGGAGAACTCGCTTTGGTTTTTGAAGAAAATTTATAATATATTGCTTCGTCAGCTTTTTGCCGACAAAATTCTCTCAATACCTTAATGTTGGTGCGAAAGTTCAGTATCAGAAAGATGTATCCTGAATAAGAAGCTAAATTCTTTTAATCTTTTTTTTTCACAAACAGTTCGTCGCGTTTTAATTTCAAGAACTCTGTGCGCAAAGTGTCAGCCTTTGATAATTTTTAAAAGCTTACGAAATCTATTTCATATCTGAAATATTCTCCTTTACATATATAGTTATCGTCGTTAGCCACACTTTTGATGCCAATGAAGTGGGTTATTTTATTGAGACATTATTGGGCCATCGCTCAATGAGGGCAAGCTCTGTTCCAGCAAGCGATTTGACCCGAATTGGTTAGAGTTCGCTTGATTGCCCAATAAAGGCAGTTGGGAAGGTCGTTGTTTGAATTTCTTCTCTTAGCCCATGTATGCGTATATAGACTATGGTGTAGATTATAGTAGTGATTTGACTCCAATTTCTTATACTAGTTTCTCATGTGAATCGTAATGACAATTTAATAATTCTATAACTTATTGTTAGTTCTATCTTCACACGCAACGAAAGATTAGCATATGTGAATTATTATATAATTATTCCATTAAATACTTTTGCAGTTTATATAATCTACAGATATATAATTCGATGCGTATATAATAATAATTTTTTAATAATATTTATTATTTTGGACGACCGTTATAATTTGGATCTTATACATATTAGCATGTACTTTTTTCATTACAAATAAATCTATTATACATTGTCTACTTTACTAAATGAGTAATAGACTTTTAATTTATGATAATGGAAGCTAAATGTATATACTTGAATTAATTTTTTGTTTTTTAAACTTTAATTTGTTGCGTACAAATTTAGATATTTTTAGTTATTTGGTGTGTATTTTTCTCTCTTTTAGAGATATTTTTTTCATTAAATTAATTTTACGTAAACAAATTACCATTTCCATCGTCAGCGCCATTATTATTTTAACCAAGTCAAATTAATGATTACTTGCCCTATTGGCGAGCGTTCCTCTTTAACAGAGAAAATATTTAACCTCCGGTGAAGAGGTGAAAATAGAAAAGGATCAAAGAGAGTGAGAGAGAGGTAGAGAGAAAGTCAGGAACGACATACGTAGATATTGCACCCAACCCCCGATTCGCATTTTCCACCTAAATGCACTCACTTCCTCGCTTCCGACTTTTCGTCTAAAGTCTAGACGGTGCTCTTTCGATTGAATTTTCTTCTCTCGTATTAATGACGGCATTCATATTAGTTCAACTTCCGTGAGTTATTTTAATTGAGTATACACACGAATGCATCGAGATTCTCCTTCGGACTGTAAAAGGAAGAATAATTACCGGGAAGCAATAATATCTTTGCTGTTTAGAGTCGTATGTTTCGAAATATAAACGGGATAAAAACATGCGATCTCATTCCAGTGAGCTTCATTAAAGATTTCTGTTAATTAAGAACACATTTAAAAGGTAAGCGAATATATTATATTGCGCATCTATCCTCATATTATCGTAATATGTGTACAATAAATTCCAATCGCAATCTTCATTATTTATTTATCCTACATTGCACTACTTAATTGCCATGTTACGGTACAGTTTTAATTACGCTTTATTAAGTATATTTCTCCCGATTATCCTTTGCATGTACGTTACACTTGATTTGCCAAAGCAATATTTATTGGTGAACGTAATGTGCGTTCAATAGACTATGATCAGATGGAATTCATGTAACATGAAATTGAATTGAAACGCTATTTCGAGAATAGTAGCGATAGTTATACGCTTCATTGCTTATGAATACATGATACATTGATTAATACGTACCAAACCATATAATTATTACATTGTTAATTTCGCCACAAAGTTACTTTTTAAATTCCTATAAATGTATTCTCAACATTCTTATAATTCAATATAATTCAATATAATTATTTCAACCTGCGAAGATAAATCTCACTGCTATAATTAAGTTCAATCTCGTATAAACTTTGACCATGTATGTGTCCACATATTATTTCTGCTATATTCGCATAGAATAGTTTCGAACTTTGTGACGAAGGTTAAAATTAGAGCCATTAATATGGTCTCCTGCAATTTACCTGGGAACATTAAGCACTCTCTACTTTAGCTCTTAAAGATTAATCAGCTTTCCACTGTTGCAAAATAAGCATTGCACTCATTGTCAGTCTATAAACGCGGTTATAAATATTATATAAACTTAACGAATAAATATAAATTAAACAAAAGGCATATCCTACATATTTTATTTTTTTTGATTGATGCAAGTTCATAAATCGTCTCTGAGCAAATATTTTCTCATCAAGATATCGTAAAAAAATAGACCACTGACATGAGGGAAACAGTGAACGACGGAGAAACAGAACATGCAAATCATGATGACAATAGACAGAGTGATGAGAGAATTAGTGAGTCTCTCCACGCAGATAATTTGTGTCGTGTAGTTATCCATCGATTTTCAACCATACGGATAGGATATAGATAGGTAAGACATGGGTTATGCCTTTCGTAGTAATTTACTCGACTTCCTCCCGCTCCCAACTAACGAATGAGTATAGCCGGAAGGAGTGGAATTGATTGATCGAAGGCAAAGCATCGCCTCACGTACAGAATGTGCCGTCACTCTTGGTTAGCAGCATACGGAAATTGATGACGATCCAGTTCTCTTGCGTACGAACGCGTCAGAATGGATTCAGGAAACGCGTACACGAAAGCCGCACACTTCGATTTAACTGTTTCCACCCTCATCTCTCGTCGTCTTCTCTGATCCGTCGTGCATATTTCTACCACTCTACGACGCGTTACGCCGTAATGAATGGAAGTTGTCGGAATGGATTATAACGCACGGAGGTTTCGGGTCTCGGTGAAACATCTAGGGTTCAAAGCATGTAACCATATACATGTACATATCATATCAGATACGCCGTTGGGGTTTGTCAACGACATCTCTCGTTGATGTCTCGTTGTACAACTGTTCGTGCAACTAGTATTATAAATGTAGATGGAGAAAATTTTGGGAAATTTCAAATTTATAATCATATTTCTATTTTGTGAAAGAAAAAGTAGCATTTATCAATACGTTAGTTTATTTTAATAAATGTTTCTCCAAATAAGATGCTATTATGATTTAATATGATTATGCTATAAAATGAATGAAGGAGTCAAGAACCGATGTAAAAAAGATCTAAATATTAAAATTATTACGTAAATAGCTTTATTATTATTGTAATATTTCCAATTAATTTTTATATTCGTTTTTCAAATATTTTATATTAGTCTCCTTATACCAATATATAAGCATTAAAATGTCAGGTTTATAAATCTTCGGATATTATAATGCAGAACAATGTGATGTACGGATTTTACTGGATTTATTTAATACATTTATATTAATATCTCTTGCACGACACTTGTTGATATGTTGATCCTGTTCGAGATTTTTATTTTATTTTGTCAGGTTTATAGGTACAAATGAGCAAGAAAATATTGACTAATTACTTGACGTGGATGGTCATTTTTTCGAAATTCAAATATATTACAAGCGGTTTAACATGTTTGGTAACTATCTGTAATATATGAGATGAATGTTCTCTATCATAAATATCATACATCTCTACTGCTGTGTTGTACTGTTGTACGCGCGTATATAAAGCCACCGGATATACCCCCAAAACAATAATATTCAGCATGTAAATCCCTGTTGCATTTTGTATAACATAGCATTTTCAAGCGAAATATCGATGACACCGGCGGTAAAATCGGAAGAATTACAGTTACACAGTCATTATTATTAGGAAAGTGAGAAATCCGTTAATCTTATTTTCGATTTCTTGTCAGTAATAATGCATTATACTCAGAAATGCAACATCAATCTATTAATATTTAATTGCAAATTATTAAAGAACAACTTTGCTAACGTAGTGAAACACAAACACACAGTTGTCAGAAAATATCTTATTAATCGTGATAAAATATTTTTCAATTTAATACATATATTACATATGATAATTTAACGACGCGATACATATGGAAACACCATTCGAGTAAGAAAGCCGACGATGCGGTTTACCCAAAGTGCTCTTAGAGGCCATAGAGAATTTATGTCATGCCGTATCAGTTAGTCTGAGACATTCCGCGGCTTAGGGGCTCGGTGTAAATGCGTGCTGTTAACCACACTCTACATCTTTAAGGCATCTCTCGGATCTGCCTCTGAGGCATCGTATTCGCGGAGCGGCGAAATTTCGCGGTCCTACTGACTTAATGTCCTCTAAAGTGGTTAATGGATAATTTAACGTCATTGCGCATCTCAACGTATATATATCTGTAGGTAGGTGCGTGACGAGCTAGCGACACTATGAATGGCTTATATCTCTCGTGTATCACGTGTTGACGTTTGCAAAATTATCTATGTAAGTTACGTGAAAGGAGATATAATTTTGTCAAAACGTGTAAAGTTTACTCACTAAATATACATATAATCTCATTGAATCTTATTTATATACTTTAATAAAATCCAGTTGAATCTCTTAAATAAGATTACTTTATCTACAATTAAATAATAGAGCAGCGTCAATTTTGTTAATTTCGAAGTCTATATATAAGCATTAACACGCTCTACATATGAATAAACAATTTTGGATAAAATTAGGCAATCAATAACGACTAGCAGAGAACGAAACGGCTGTTGAGAGAATCAATGGAACGAAATCAAGTAATTTTCTCTATTTTGCACATAATAAATAGTAACGTCTCACGGAAAAACCCGAATAAGGGGTGCTGTTAATGTTAAGAATGCCTTTATCACGCTCTGAATTTTGTTCTTTACAAGCTTTGCTTTGCCCTTTACTATCTCTTTGCGCCTTCTACCGAAAGTAAAGAATAGAACAAAGCCTATATATAGAGAGCTAGAGTAATCTTGGAAACTATTATTGCACTCGCGTCTGTACCACCAGTGCGATTCACCGCACCGATCTACGAGGTAGACCAAGATACCGGCAGACATTCCCAAGTCTCGAAACATCCACTCGTCTCTTGAGTATCGGCTAATTGGATACTCCGCAGCCGACACCCGCGGCGACATTTTCTTTTTACGACAACGCTCCTTTCTTCTTGTCCCTTGTCTCTATTCGTCGCAGACGTGTATTTCTGTTTGCTTTCTCCCTGTTCCCCGATCTGAGAATAGTTGAAACGTGACTCTTTCTCTCTCTCTCCCTTTCTAAAAGACTACGCAGCGAAAAATTCTATTCCGAGATGAAACGCGTTAAAAATCTCTCATCTATATTTCACACTTGAATTTTATAAAATTTATCACGAATAATAAAAATGTATCGTGAAAAAAGACGATCTCAATTCATTGTATGTACAAGATATCAGTAGATAATAAAAATCCATCGCCGAAGAAACATGTTTAAGGTGGTAACGATACTGCGTCAGTAACAAATTCTTTGATGTAAAAGCGAAAGAGGAAAAAATTCACAAAAGCTGTTTGATATCATCTTCATTGCTTTGTCCTGGTATAAAATTTACTACCGCCGGGGATTTTCGTTAGAGAACAGCTAGACCCTCCGGATATAACTAATTACGCGCACTCAGCGGTGTCGTCGCAGTAGCTTTGTCAGAGGCGTTTTATCTCTACGTCGGAATTTTCACTGTCCAGGAAGTTCTCTGCCCGCGTACATTCTCATTGGTCTTGCGAGAGATAGGACGACCACGTGATCATTTTCATTATATAGTTAGTACGTAATTAACGTCAACACAAATGGTATATTGGATCATTAAAGTCATTAGTTTGACAAATAATTCGAAAAATTGCACGACAAATTATTCGAGAAAATGTACTTATATGTATATCTGACGAATCAATTTGTGTTCTCACTTTTCTCCCTCCGTTTGAAAGTGAGGAAAATAGTATTCCTCTCCGGGACATTGTATATATCTTTCGATCGATTATACAAAGAAAGAGGCTTTTATTTAAGCGGCTATATTTAACGGTCTGGTTATAAGCGTCTCTTTCATAAACGTTAATGTTAATTATCTGCACCGGGGTATATCATCGTGCAATCTTTACGGTGAACTCGTGACACGAGTTTACGCGAGGAAGAAGGGCGAAATTCCGGGAAGGCGCGCAGGTGCTTGAATAGAGCATAAATTATGGCGAGAGTATACAAAGTTACGTAGCTACGAGAAAGTACTTACAGCGAGAAAGAAGAAGCGCATATGTCCGTAGTTGACTAGCAATATTAACTGAGGTTGGTGTGTGTGCGAGCATTCGCATACAAAAATATGCTCGAAACCATAAATCTGTCTTGCTCATAGGTTAACGTGAGAAACAGTTTTACATATTCCCATAATTCTGAAGCTCGCGCACTTTATAATCCGCCTTCCTCTTTTTTTTTCTTTTTTTCCTTTTCGCCAGCTATTACGCGAACATTACAGCCGCACGACGCAAAGCCAATATTTTATTACATATCCTTTGACTATTTTATTAACTGTACGATATGATGAAACGAGATTAGACGAGATATACAGGAGATTTAACGAGATATATTAGCTTCAACTAATAAATGAGCAGCCACTTTTCTACGATTCTGACGTAGAGAAAGGAGAAATGGGAGACTTGAGCTTAACGCCATTTACTGCGCGGAAACTTCCGATCATGAGAATTAATCGCCCGGCAATGAGGCGTCCGCACGAAAACTGATCCGTGGATTTAACGTTCCGATGGATTATGCGGATAGAGAACAATGAATATAAGTTCCATTATCTTTCCCTAGCAATCGATATCAACGTTTTTCATAGATATTTTTATTGTATCGTTCTAGATGAAATTCGCACAGTCTTGGATAACAAAATTGAAATAATTCTTTTTTTTTACTTTATTTCGAATCAATTTTATCCGACCACAACATTTTTAAATCTACGGACGACGAGATGTAACAAGCATTATAAAAAAATTTTTTGCTTCTATTCGAAGGCCGATATTTGCAACATGCAGCAAAATACTTTGTACGAGCAAATTGAGATACGCGATATTAAAATACAGAGAGTAATACTTCAAAGATGATTGAACAGGACTCTCTCTCTCTCTCTCTTTCTCTCCCTCTCTCAGTAAAATGGCCGTGAGAGCGGATACAAATTTTCTCGTAACAATATTCTCTGTCAAAGGATTACGTCATAAAGACATGCTATTATACATACAGCGATGGAAATAGAAGCGAGAGAGAGAGAGAGAGAGAGAGAGAGAGAGGCGCTATATTACACTCTATCGCTATCAGACATGCATGAAGTTCTATCACTCGTGCATGATTGTGAGTGCACCGTAAATGACTAGTGCTGCATACGTTTGCATTTTCGCCATAACGTGACTCATAAATATGAAAGTAAGTTTTGACATCCTTCGAGAAAATCACGTCGATACGCGGACGACGATTTTTCGACGATTGCTGGCTTTTCTCCGGATTGCGCGATTCCAATGTGTGCGATTCTTGCCCAATTTAAAAATCTACCCGCGTAGTCGCGACAGAGCGACACATTTGTTCGGTTCTCCTATTGTTAAGAATATTTCAAATTTCAACAATTTACTGTCATTCACAAATTGAATAAAGTAAATGCTGAAAAAAAGTTACCCTCAGCGTGCGCACACAAAACCACTCGCGATTGAATGGAAAACTGTGCATGATTATTCTAACACTTCTCTATCATGGATAAAATTCAAAGTGCACTCTGTCATTCTGTGGGCAATATTTCGTCGACACACGCATCGAGGGCTTCTCGTTTTATAATTCAAACGCACCGTTTATCGGGACGAAGAATTTTTGTACAAATTTCTTTTGTACGTATATTATCGTAAATTATTGTACAGAACGTTTTAGGCATACATACACCAATTTTTTATGCGCGCGTGCACATTGCGCGATACTAGAAAAAAAAACAAAAGAAATATCAAAATATCAAACGGAGAGGAAAGTTGAGCAATCTTTTTACGAGAAAACTTACGTTAACCATTTATAGCATATTTCTTCTGCTTTCTCTCCGAGATATTCCGCAGTCCTCCTAAGAGAGGTAAGCTGTTTTATAAACTTATAAATCTCCCGAGTATATATATTTCAAACATACAAACATAAAGAGAAGTTTTAAGTTACTATGCTGCATAAATTCCAATGAACTCCTGCGGCGATTTAAAAAAAACACAATAAAATTACAGTTATCTCCCTGAACTAGTTCTGTCATCGTTATTATAACGACGTTATGGTTCTTCTGTGTTCGGTATACAATTCAATATGCTGCCTTAATCGTAAAGAATACACAAAATTATTTATTCAGTTCGAGACGTCAAAATATTCGTAATATATATATAACAAAGTGTAGATAGATATTCGTATTTTAGAATTAATATTGATATCGATATGAATATTGCAAGCATATAATTATATCACACGATTATTATTCAAGACGTTCATCAACTTATTTTAATTCCATTGGCTATATATGTAGCTGAATATATACGGTGCGAAACTGTGCTAAATTTGTCAGATCTCATTTTATCACCGATCATTAATATCCTTAATCTGCTTAATAATTTTCTGCATAACAGAGCGTGTTTTATTCCGAGGAAAATTTAATAGAAATAGAGAAATCTTAAAGGAACTTTGTCGAGCTGCATAATAATCCTCGTAATGTGGCTATCTATCGCGTTAATATTTTACGACGAAACCGAGACACAGACCATAGTGGAAATGACACGCGTGCGGTGTCTATATATATAATAATATCATTGCAGGTATAGAGCAATAGAGCGAGACACATGGGGCGGATCCGTCATGGAATTAATCATCGTAAAGACCGCGCACGGTATATATACGAGTCTGTCGTAACCGGGAAGACCTTTTAACGATATCATTTACTCTCTGTACTCCGTAAAGCCCGACGCGAAATCTCGAGCACTCTCTAACGCACTTTTGCTACTCTTGGGAGCAAACAACCGCCATTCGTTGCTTCAAAATACACATTCACGTCATACTTATCTATGATCTAATAAAGTGGAGTAATATATATGTTCTCGACGATATATTCACCAATATTCGGTTGGCTTTTTTTCCCAAACGATCAATGTGTACGGCTTGTGTCAGACAATCGCAGATGCAAAGTTGGATAACACTTATTCGTATAAAGGGGTTACCGTAGATATACAACGGTGCGAAATTGCAAATCTCGCGCAAAGCGAGATTGAAACGGCGCGTGTGCATCCTGCATCGCAACGAGCAAGTCGTAATTGCGCGTTGTCGAGAGAGAACGCGTTGTTGTTGCTGCGAGCTCGCGTTAATAACGAGGGCCGAGCGCGGCATGATTTATATCTGTAGCCTATTTAAGTGGCGATTAGCGCTTCGCACGGAGTTACGCGCGCGCGCGCCAGTCGTCCGCTTAACAAGCTTAAACTTAAATTACCGTATTAATCGCGTGGAGCATCGCGGGATCTAATGGAATAGCCGCACCACCCCTGAGCGGTCGAACACAGGTACACGCGATCATCGCAAATATATACTCCACCCGGAATCGCCTAAACTTATATGTATAATTGCATTAGAAGGAACCTCGCGCGACATCTTGCACCAAGTAAATTTGTTCAAGTCGCAGGCATCATCTACACGGACACGTGCCGTGTCGCATATGCCGCGCATACATATACATACATACATATTTGACGCGGCAAGAATATTTCGAGAATAAGGGACCGGGTTAACAGAGGGAAAATAGAATCCTAAGGGAGACGTGAAGCCCTCGCGAAAGACTGGTCCGACTTGTAGGCTTGCGCGATCGTAAATTTCGCGAAACGACGGTACATCCAGCCAAATTATACATTGCATAAAATATTCCGCCCGGTTTCTAGCCCGAAAGTATTTCGTATGAGATAATATCCTCTTTTCTTCCGGTCTGTTTCTACTCTTATTCGTACGCTCGACTTCAGAGAAATGGGGAAGAAGAGGGTGGGAAGCTGGGATTGTATCGGAGAAGAGAAATGAATAAATAGAAAAAAAGAGGGAAAAAAGAGCTGCTTCGATACATTTATATACGTCGGACAAATGGGGGAAGAGTAAGGCTGATGAAAATAATACAATGTCTCGATATATGCTGAAATTATCGAACAATCTCTCTTTCAAACTAATAATTAGAATTCTCGTTTCTTTTTTCTTTTGCAGTGCTGTTTCCGCGTCGGTGAAACAGGAAGGTGCAACGAGAGAACGTTGTATTTAATTAGCGTTCCTTCGTCAGTCGTGTCAGAAAGAGGAATCTTACGGTCGGGTTGCACGGCCACGTATGAAAGAAATTCGCGGAAATATGACTTTTATCATGAAAATGTAATGTATGACTAATTAGTTTTGTAAAACAGGTAGACAAATTGCGTTACGTTTATAACTACTTCAAAAGATGGGCCCCTGTAATTAAAATAATTGTTTACAAATGGAGAAGATTTTTTCTTTTATATTTATAAAAAAAAACACACGATATCAAATATATCTATTTCGTAATTTCATCGTGAATAAAAGTTGCGCAGCAACGAGTTGCGCGTTCAGAGGACTACATCGTGTGATCATTTCCATTTTCGATCTACGTGAAACCTCAGAACACGTCCGCTCCTTGTGAGACGTAATAGATACAGTGGTCATATCGTTGAACTACGGTAAGATAGTGGGATTGGATTTATACTGAACATGTTCAACGAGCCGTCGAATCGAATTATGCATGAGAACATTTTTTCATAGACTTTTCGTCGAATCGGAATGTTCATATCGCATCGCTAAAAAAATTTTTTTAGGTAAAAAATATGGCATCGAGTGTGGATTAAAGTTGCTGCGAGTATCGATCTTCGAGGAAATCAACTGAGAGATGTTCCGCGAATCGCACCGAAAAGTTGCATCTCAGCTCGGATTCTTTGACGATGATACTCGAACGAATCGGCGCGGCGCAGCAGGACGCGGCGCGAATCTGTTGCAAGCAGGCAATTGGAGTGGAAAAGTTGGACAGACGAGATTCTCGGTTTAACCCGAGCACGAATTGAAAATCTTTTTTTGGCAGGCAATCGACTGATGCTTGATCTTCGAGACGTAGCATAGTTAGAGACGACTACAGAAGAAGACATTTTAAATCAGGCATTTGGCGTGAATAGAAAATTGATTTTCTATATGCAGATATATTTTAACATCGTTTGCTTTTTTTCTATAAGGTAACCTCTCATTTTTAGAATAAAATTCGAAACGTTTTATAACGGTAATTTGTATTTTTTCCTCTTTTTCCATATTTTTATTGCGGTTAAAAAAAAATGAATCAAATGTCTCTTGTGTTTGTTTTTATGTATCGGTTTCAGAAAAAGAGTCGGATATCCAATTGAGGTTCTAAGAAAACATTCCAGTGGAAAGGTGCGAAAATAAACAATCGAAATAGCATTGCCGCTTAAATGTTTCCAACTACTGAAAGCGTCGAGTGAGAGATGAATCCAAGCTGAATCAGATCAAAGGATAAAGTCGTCTTGTTTCCACTGTCATCCAACACTTTGATCTCACATATACGCGATACGTTACTCCTCAACGAAGGACAATGGTATAAAGTTTCCAGTCGTTCTCAATCGCTGTGAGTTTTGAAACATTGTAATAGGATTCCTCGCGTCACGACTCGCGTAACATAAAGGATTTATACAGATACTCACCTGACGTGGAAACAGGGATGAAAAGCAGCTGGATTATCCTGTGCGGAGAAGTTCGGCAAAGTACCATGAAGCAGAGCGAGCCGTACCACAAGAAGTATGCCAAACTGCAAACATTAAACGGTCGATGAATTTTCATATTGTTATAGACGGGTATTTTTCTTTACGAAACATTCAAGAGTACTTTATATCAATGCAATGCGAAGTGCAGATTTGAAAGCGCTTCAGTTATTCTCGCACAAACCTAACAAACTTGTTTTCTTTCATGTCTTTACGGTGCTAGCAATTAAAAGAGGAAAACTTATAAATTATTTTGGCACAAAAATTTTACATAGTCGTGTGGATATAACAAATGTGATAACATCGAATCAAGTGTCTCTTGTTTCAAATTAAAATGCATTTGCATTGCATTCATATCTACAACTTTGACGTTTCTGTTTTATCACACATACAAATAATTGGATTATAAATTACATTTTGGAAGATAAAAAGAACGAGATATAAAACAAAGCAACCGTAAGAGAGGCTATATTTTTATACTCAAATTGCGGATCGTTGATCCACTGCACGCGATATGATATAGAGACATAAAAGTTTTACGCAGAAATATAGAAACTTTTATGCGATTCTCTATGATACGATGGAATAGATAAAAATGAAGTTAATGATGTAATAGCAAACAGATGACAAAGAAAGACAAAATTTCATGTTCTCAACATGTCTACCATAATAAATGTCCGTTCATATATATATATATATATATATATATATATATATATATATATATAATATATTGCTATTTCTTTCCCTTTTAATTATCCACGATTTATGAAGCATCCAGTAGGGGAGTTAGCAAGTTAGGTCTCGCAATAATGCCGCTAATGGGCGCGACATGTATCACAGTCACGTTTTCTTAAATGGGTGAATTAAGTAACGCGATTCGCAAGTCTGAATAGCAAAGAAGAGGAAACGGTATTCGCTTCATACAAGTTTCCCGCCGAGTCGCGTCGAGACGTCGTCACGTTCACGCGGTAGATGACACGGGTCCGTCGTCACATTTCCGTCACGTTCTTCCCAGAGCTCGCTAACCCAATAGACGTCCGTACCATCCTCCGATAGACCACTCTCCATCCCTTATTCCCAGAGAGTTATCCAGGAAGCATCGTTGGCCCTCTCACTGTCTCTCCGCCTTTGTACCTATGTCGGCGGGTCCTCTCGCTCGCATTCTTGTCGATAGACAGACATAGCGGTGAGTGGTTCTGGAAGGGTTGGAGAGCCGGACAATATCTGCCAATTCGAGGTATTCATATCCTCCAGGATCGAAGTCGACAGACTAGGATAGCGTCCATCCTAGAGAGCGAACACGTCGTATATATGTATATATATATATATATATATATATATATATATGTACGTAACGCCGTCATCGAAACGCCGCATGTATATCCCGCCGAGACGTCCGACACCGGCGGTGTCGGTCTTGTTCTTCGATGGGAAGCTCTTGGAATATTGTATTACGGCCGCCACGAGATCCCGGTTGACCCCGCGGAACACGAGCGAGACGGAAATTCAATTCCGATAAACATCCGATGCGCACGAAATGTCGTATCGCATATCAATGCGATCAGCTTTTCTCAACATCTCAAACATTTAGCTATGAATAAGCATACGCTGTTTCTTTTTTTTTTTTTTTTTTTATGATGTCCATAAGTAATGAAAAAGAAATATGTATATATATTATAAAAATTAAACAACACAAGAGATTAAACTAATGCAAAATGTATATATATATTACTTTTATTCCTTTCTTAAAGATTTCTTTTAAATTTTATTTCCTTTAAGATTAAAATTCTGAGAATGATTCTGAAAACTTTTAACTTCTTGCATTCAATGAAGTATTGATTATTGACTAATTCAATAATGACAAAGTAGTTGAAGAAAGTAATTGTAATAATGCATTTCTTTTCGCTGGTATAACACTTTCAATCGTAATTTATCTTTAAACGCAATAACTTAAGGGAGAGTAAGACAAACGAGAGTTAAACGCTAAGCCAATCAGATAACACTGAGCATGGCAATGTACAATCAGTAAACAGCACATGTAGCTAATAGATTGTCCTATTGATTAGGTTTGTCACCTCAATGTTAGCAGTTTGATGTCTTTAGCATTTAGTCTCGACTCGAATGCAAAAGCAATGACATTCTAGTAACGCAAAAATTTCGTTTACCGAACGAAAATTATTTCGAAGCAAATCACGAATTGTTTGACATATCTTTTAAAAGTCATAATTTGTTAAATTAATTTTCCCGTTTATTTAAAAGTTAATTTCGCTGATACACAAATATATCTATAAGCAACGAAACATTATTTCATAAGTAAAAAATGATATCCATATCTGAATGATTACTAAACGAGAGAAATTGATAAATTTGACGCTTAACGCTGACAGAAATAGTACTTATCCTAAGATATTAGTGATCTTTCTCAATGATGAAGACTTGTGAAGCGTCGTTGAAAACGACGTACCTGAGAACGTGTAAGTGTAAGTGCTATGGGCTGACGGAAACGACAGGGGTGGAAAGAGATCCGTGATATGTAGATAACTGTGTGAGGGTAGGTCGTATGCAAGCACGCCTCCCTCGTTCGGCAGCATAAATTAGCATAACTCAGAATCGTGTTCGGTTAAAGTACCCTCCATGCGCAACCTTTATTCCCGTATTGGGCCACGTGACGGCTCGTGTGTTGCTCTGACTTACACAACACGTCTTGAAGGTAAAATATTATGTTATTTAGCAATTCCTTTACCGAGGAGGAAATTGTACAACCTGGTTTATTGCTTTAATTATTTAAGACTGTTACGGAATTTAAATGCGTCACTGTAATTTGTTCCACAGAAAAATTAAAATCGTACAATTACTGTTTATATATGTATATTATTTTAACAATTGTCAAATATATTTTTAATAACTGGTACCTATTTGCTAACAATTCTATCATAAAAATGACAATTACCAAGAAATATGCTACTCTCTAATCTTTATTGAATGCATTTCTATAGTATGTGTGCTTAGTACAATGCCGTCTAAATTAATTCGTGATAATAAAGATGATGAGTGCCTGTGCCGCAAAAGCCCGTGTTTCTTGAGAATGAACATCGACGATCATAAAATGCCGAGGATTTAATAGCACTTCATAAACTCCTTTTAAGGGTTACATGATGTCGTAATAATCGACCAGCGTGACTTCGATGAATCCGTGCCGAAAATACGGAATTCACATCCATTGCGATAAAATTTATTACCTCACTTGAGATTTTTTTTTAATTTAAGATATTTCTCACACACACACACACACACACACACACACATCTGCGTGGACTTTGCTACAAGAGAGCGAGAGGAAAACAGAAAGTTTTTTAAAAAAGTTCTCTTTTATCATTCGCAAAAAAATTTTAGATCTTATTTGAAAATTAAACTCCAAGTAGGATTCTAAATTAAGCTCATAAAATGTTCGCTCAAAAGTAAACTGTGCAAATTTTCCGTGTCTTTGAAATATGCTCAAGTTAAATATTCAATTCAATATTTAATATTTTATTGATATTTAATTTAACATTTAATTTAAATAAATCTTGAATAGAAGGATAATTTGATCATGCAATCTCTCTCTCTCTCTCTATCTCTCTTCCCCTCCCCCTCTTTCATCCATGTTATTTAACAAATCTAATTACCAGAAAGCTGATTATTATTGTGGGTATCAATGGCAAACCTGTTCCATATACTCGATTGTCAAGCGTCATACAATACCTATTTATATGAATCATATATCACTCTGTTGATCTTTTGAAACTGCCGCTATTTCATCCCACGCTTCGCTCGCTACACAGTTTGTCTTGCTGCATAGCAATTCAGGAGAATGTTATTTATTTTCCACGACCGTGAAGAGAAATTTCCGACGTCGAGTGTATCTATGGTAACGATCGTTAAATTTGCTTAAGACGCAAACTGTTGTAAACATCGGTGTCTAACTACAGTCGGACGATAAAAACGAAAGATATCGGTCGTTAAGAATTAACGATGCGGACACGCGAATAGGGGATCCGCGCTAATTCCGCGGATTATAGAAGAGCGACGATCGTGTTTTCTTAGCACGTAGATAATCCCTTTTAGGAGTAACACCAAGCGGACACTAGTAGCAGCTATATATATTATTATAGCACGTGTATATACAATTACAAATAATCAACAAACATTTGATCCGAACTTTTTTCCTCCTCCTTCATACAATTCAATAAATTTTGTGAATAACACAATCAAGGTTAAATCAATAATGTACGATTCAATACGGTTCAATTGCCGCCGAGGCTTACTGCAGCTTGAGTTTTCCATTAATCCAATTACGTGATAAGTTGAGGGTGCGCGGATCTAAATGGATAAATATAGTCATGAGCGTTTCTACAATTGTCTGGATACCAGAAGTGCAGACATTGTCGTTAATACAATAATAACAAAGCCGGCCGCTTCTGCCACTCGTCTGCAAATCCTATGAGGTTTTTTATGCATGACTGAATGAACATGGTGCGTTAAGAGAATCCAATCCCCTTTGATCATTGCCTTTTCATCTATATTTCAGATTGTAGAGCCACTTTTTTCCTCGCAACTCTTTTAAAATATTACTGATTGCCATCAACAATCGATATTGAAGTGACACTGATCAATTAGCATGAAACTTGTCGGCGAATTTGCTTTGAAACACATGATTTTGTTATATCATCCTCGTATTAATTTAGCGAGTTTATATTGCAAATCAGAGATTGAAATCTGATTCAAGCGTATAATCGCATAATACGCTAATTACCATTATTATGAACAGATACACAAGCGTACGGATTTAATTTAACTTACCGAAACGAGCAATGCTGCAGCACGTCTTGAGAAATATCTAGAATCGTCGTTCCATTTAGCTTCGAAAATAGACCTGGAAAACCAATGTATATAAAAAATTAGTATAATAACTTTTTATGTTTCACAAGTTATATTGTATTACATCTATTGATATAATAAATAAACTGAATACTTTGTTAGTATTATAAGTCACTTTATGAGATTAATAATATAAATGGTCAATATTTGAAAAAAAATAAAATTTATGATATGGAATTCGAATATCCCGAAGTATTATGACCGTATTTTCTACCGTCACGAAAAGCACATTTATCGCTTTAGAACACGCAATATAAAATTTATGATAATTTAATTGCCGATGTACATACAGTCACGTTATCTTTAATGAGAAGCGGAGAAATTTCGTATTTTACGATTCTTTTCATCTAAGATCCAACTATTGCAAATATCTTAAATTAATTACATTGGTTCTAATGCATATAAGTAATTGAAATCAAGATAACTATATCAATTTAAAGTTTACTTCTCTACATCAAACCTTATATTTCTGCACTGGAAGGTACATTACACTGAGGGCTTAAACACTTACCTCTTGATTGAATGCCAGGAACGACAGAGATCGTAAAGAAGGTTTAGTGCCAGAACAGTAACGCCAGTTTCCTTCGCCAACATCGACAGGGCACCCAGACAAACACTGGACCATACGTAAGCCGTCTGTTGGCTGTAAAAAAGAGAAATTTAAAAATTAGATAAAAAATATTATACAATCATAAACTGAATCATATTTCTTACGGAATTCGAGAACATAAATTAATTTATTTTTTATTTTCAAACTTATCTAGAGATATTATAGATTCAATTAAATAATAATTATAAATTAGTGTAGTTTAAATACGAGCGTTCTACAGTCGTATCGACTACAACATTTTGTAATTCTTTTTATTGTTGAAAAAAGATACACAAATTTAACGTCGTTTATCAAAAATCCTAAGAAAAATTATGTATATGTATTTACAATGTAAAATCTTTTCACACAGTTTTATTATTTTATTATAAAAATAAATGTAAATGTGATGCAAAATCTATTATAAATAGAATAATTAAAAATTTCATAAAGAAAATTCTTTACGCGATAATAAAACTATATTTATCTCTGCAGATATATTTCATGCGAAATATCTCCAATATATTTTTTTCTCCTTAGATCGACATAAACACCAATATTGAGAAACAATTCTCACCAAGAACATAGATCCAAAGACATGCAGGATTTATTCGTTTGTGTCAGTCGACGTGTACATCAATCTACATCAGGTGACAGATCCTTTACAAGATGTCACTCGGGATTTTAGGAACAACGGGACCAATGCGAAACTGGTCCGCCGAGACAAGATCACATAGCTGCTCGCAGCTAAAAACGGGCTAAAAATATCCCGGCAAAATGAAAGTGTTTCTTACAATTTACATCAAAGCTTTCTAAGCAAGATTAATAGTAACTCGCCACGGCTACAATGGAAAACGAGAATATACTCATTCTACAGAGAAATTAAACGGTCGAGAGTCGAGAAAACGATGAGAGTCTTGAGCCAAATGTATAATTGGAATTAATCATCGGTCGGGCTTACTTCGCCAAGGGATTTAAACGCGTAACGTAAATCGTTGAGAGACATTAAATGAAGGTGGAGAATCTAAGAGACACTAGTTAGATAAAAAAAAAGGAAGATAAGCATAGAGCGAGGCGATGAAGTAAAAGTGGAAGGAAACGAAGGAGAAAGAGTACTCAAAGGCAGCCAAGAGTAATCAATTTCTCAGGTTCGAAGACAAGCATCTTACCCTCCCGCCAGCCATTGGCCGCTCGAGGCTAGTTCTATATACAGACAGAATTTTACCTTCTTGCCTTCAACGGCCGCTCTTTTATGTTAGAATACCTTCACGGAAGCTTTTTAAGGCTTTCGCGATGAAGTTCGTCTTTACAGATTTTTTTCGTCATGAAATTTTGGTTTCGAGTATCACCGCGCGCTTTCTTATCTAGTTAATTAAATTTATTCCAAAAGTAGATAGGATAAGTGGCGGAATACATCTACATTGAATTAAAATGAATACCGCTAGAATAATGTCTCTTCCGAAACATAATTGAAATTGTTTTGAGCGTGAAGTCGTTCTTCTTCTAGCTCTAACACTGAAGATCGATGTGAGCGACCCCCGGGGCACATTTACGACGCTCCCGCATAGCTATGGTAGTAGTTCGTGGAGTAAATTAGTTTAGTTTATAATTTTCAGGTTCTATGTTCATGAAAACGAATGGGGGTCGCTATTTTGGCGTCAGACTAGCGTCGTCGCGACATTAAGTGTCGCTCGACATTCTTGACGTAGACGCAGTTTCTAAGTTCTCCTGGGTTTACAGGGAGGTATTCTATTCTATTCAACTTCGTAACTCATTAGATTTGTATGCGTGAAATGGAGCGAGCCTCTTTTCTCTTCTCTCAGCATAGTTCAATCAAATTCTCCTTTGTGTAACTCCAAAATGTAAATAGAAATTTAATATATAAAATGCGTTCGTATTTGTGTTAACTTGAAAAAGAAATGAAATATCAAGTCAACTAGCTAGTAAGTCTATAAGAGTTTAAGCCATACTCACCCGTGATAGGCAAGGAAGGATAGTAAAAAGAAAATGCACGCCAGAACATCCGCTCTGCCTACGATGCCAGTCACCTGCGACATAAAATGAGATGAGATATAGTAATACATAATATTACAACGTCACACAGCGTCATAGCAGCCTTGCTGCAATATATAAATGCCAGATATAAGTGCTTGCATTTTTAATGTATATATCTGTGTGCGTACACATATATACATTTATATATACTGTAGTAGTTTAAGACTCAAGCACGTGCACTTGAGTTTGTTTTCAGAGAAATTTTATTCATTCAACAAGTTGCGGTTATAAGCAACTTGTCATCCGAGTTTCTCCTATCTTAGAAGCGAAAAGGGAAAAGCAGAAATGCAATAAAAGCAAAAGGGCTATGCCTAAATCCTCTCAGAAAATATGAAACGACAGCATGATATTGGATTTAGCGGTGTAAAACGAAAAGATGTCTGATCCGGAAGATGTGTGAAGAAGCCGAACCAAAGATCCCCGTGGCAAACGAGATGACGGACAAGACGAGCGAGTACATAAAAGTGGGAAGGAAAAACGAAAGTGGGCAAGGTTAAGATTGTATCCAAGTTATCGACAGTCTAGCAACGAGTGAATAACCGAGGTTCTCAAGGATCAACTCCAGCTAGGGGAAGCCGACCTGCTACCGGAAGCTGGATTTACCCGTCGTACTCATCTCTCTTCCTTCCTTCCTTCCTTCCTTCCGTCCTACTAGGTTAGAGTACCAGGTGTACCTCTAAAATTTACGAACCCCGTCTATCACGGTAGAACGGCCAACCTCCCACCTCTTAACGAATTAATTCCACGGAGAATCGCAGGGATACAATCTGCCAGGGCAACAGAAATGCGAGACAGAAATGGTGAGAAATCAGCGAATTCCTGGCATAAAGTTCTTTCTCAAGAAACATGTTAGGATTCTTTTTCTTAAATCGAAGTATTTTCACATTTCAAACATCTTATTGAGTCAATATACATATATCTAGACACTCCGATCATTATATTTTGCACACTATTTATGTATGTGCGTGTAAGCATATTTAAATTTATCATATACGTGTATTACGCGTATCATTGATTAAAATGCTAAATTAATTATATATTTCAATCATTTGACCTACATATTTGAAATTATTCTCGCATAATAGCGAGTTAAATTTATCATAATTATTAAGCGTTGATGATACCTTATTTAGCAATATATTATACTCCGATACGTTTGACAAATAATTCAAAGATGCATTGAAAATAAACGACATTATGATTCATAACCGACGCTAAAATTATTATTGAGAACTGTAATTATAGATATGCACGAGAGACATTGATGAATATACGCTTTCAGCGGCGCGCGAGAACGGAGATGCAATTAATCATTCAATTATAGTAAAACAGCACCAGAGAGAAGAGTAACAATTAGCATTTATCCTTCAACTTTGGCGTGACTATAAAACATGTGAAATACGTGAGCAAAATATATAATGTACTTTTAATAGTTTGCATCAAAGAAGAAAAGAAAAAATATTATCGAGCATTACTTAAAATATCTTCGAAAATATTGTTTTGATCGGTTAATCGAACATTCCGACGAAGATAAGCATTGAGTTGACGTTTCATTACAATCTCATCCTTTTTTTGCCATATCTCCATCCTTGCTGCTCTTGTAGCAAGTGGACCCGGAGGAAATCTTGCTCGAGGAAACAATACTCCGTCAACGTCAAGAGGAATGAGAACCGAGTCCAAAGCAGGCTTTCTCTCTCTTTCTCTCTCTCTCTTTCTCTCTTTTTACTGGAAGCAAGGGACCATAACCGAAAGGTCTGCGTAAGATAACAGAGATTACGATGACCACTTTGCGATAGATTTCTTCGGCACCTGTCAGATTTATGGCAAGGGATAATGGATAATTCTTCAAAACAAAGAATTCTTCAAAACCAAGAATGACGTACGATAAATATTTATTGTAATTTGCAATAAATAATATGCAAAATGAGAACATAAATGAATAATTGTTTACTATTCATTTTAATCTCATAGAAAGCTTTTTTTCATTTTTTCAATTGATTTCGAAATTCTTTTAAATATTTTTTCTATAAATTTCCCAAAATTTAATAGTTTCTTTTTATTATATTAGTACTGCTAAAGAACATATTTGTACGGGCATATTTCTTTCTAAAATATAAAATTTGATATAAAAAAGATAGCGTGATCGAGGAATGCAGCAGTTTGCGATCGCTTGCTTTCTACGCATGACGACGGATTTGCAATATAGATAGATACGACGCCTGAGGAAGCTGATGCGTTCATTCGACTCGACACTAGTTTGCTCTAGTTTGTACTTAGTCGAACTCCATTAGCATCTCACTCGTTCTGGAGTTCTAATTGATTATATGAAGCGCTACACTTTCTTAAGAGTTTGCTCGTTATTTTGAGATAACTCCAAGTCCTAGTTTTCTTTAAGTTTTCTTCCTCAATTCTTTTCTCTCTTAAATCAATACGTTTTTCTTTTTATTTCCTGGAAGCGTGGACTATTATTCAGATATTAATAACCCAGTTGACTAACGTCGGAATATCTATGCAAAAGTTTTATGGAGAATTTTATGAAACTGCTAAATAATATCATCTTGAAATCTCTTTTACATTTTTCACTGTTATTTTCCGAAGATATTTAAATAGTACAGTTAATTAGTAAATTAAATTATTAAATTACATTTTCTATAAAACTTAAATGTGTCTCATGTTAATAATACTATCGCGTAAGTAGGAATCTCTGAGTATTTATTTTTGCGTTTCTCTCAGTTCTGCTGCTGTATGCGATAACGAATTAAACATGCGCTTCCATAATATTAATATTCTCAAATTAATTAATATCGTCATTTAACGTGGTAAACCGCAGCCAACAAGGGGAGAGAAAAGTAATGATGCATATCAACGATGACGTGCAACGACCTGCAACATACGTCAAATTTCCAATGTGAGTAATACAAGCTCTCTGCGGGATAATGTCACAATCGATTGTACATTAACGAAAGATAATTCTGCTAGAGCACACGATGAGAATAATTGTTTTAATTAGTTAATTCGCAAATATTTCGCGAATAATTACGAAACGAGTAAGTAAATTAAATCATTATTTTAAATGTCATTATTCTGCTCGATACGAATCTGCTCGATATAACTCATGTTTGTGAAATGCTACATGAAAATTGATATCGTATATCACTTAAAGTTACATTAAAGTTATAAGACGAATGAAGACGAAGGTAAAGATGTAAGCTCACTCTTTTTCTCTCCGATCTCCCTTTTGATCAGCTTTAACCCTCAGTTACCACTCATTTTTGGCCACCCTATTTTACCACTCACGGGTTAGAGTAACCCAGAGTCTTCTTTTGTTTATATTTCTGGATCTAATAAAGCTATTTTAAAGTATTTTTTTTTTAATCGATACGCCAGATAGTAAGAAAAAGCATATATCGGTACAAATGTCACCAGATTTCTACCACTCGAGATATTTGAGAAAAAATAAAAAGTAATTTTCTAAAATTTCGAAAAAATCATTTTTGATATGGATTAACGTAACCCAAAAAGGTAACTGAGGGTTAATATTTCTGACTTTGCAATATATATTCGTTTGAATGATGATATAAATTTAAACGTTCAAATACTGTGCGCGATGGTATCAGGGAGAAGACGCATGCCAGGCTCAATTCCTGGCGTTGAATCTCCTGTGAAGGAAACACTCCACGAACCGGAACGATCGCGCAGCTTCATGTTTAATTTGGCCTAAAACCGAGCTTTGCGGGTAAACCCATCCCTCTCTCGAGCACGCCCGTCCCTTTCCGCGGCGCGGCACCGATGGTAGGGTCCCTCTTTCACCGGCAATATACACTGATGCGGCAACGACGTCGTAACCACGAAACGACAGCTCGGTCACTTGACTCTCATGCCTGCAGCCTAAGCGCGAACGAGGCGCTTCTCGCGAGAGGGAACAATGCTGTAAAGTATAACGGCGTTCAAGAGAGAGCACCTCGTTTGAAAGGTACACGCCAGCGCGATTATACAATACATACCTTACGCCGTAACAACAAGTCAACTGTAGTAAACATACCTGCAATGCGCCTAGTAACAATAACAACGAGTCCCGAAAATCCTTTTCATTTACATTTAATCGTCCGTAAACTGAAATCGCTAAACTGCGATACAAGAAAGAACAAAGTGTTACATTTTATTATATTTTATTAGAAAATAATAATAAAAAGATTCAATCACACATTCATTTATTTTTTCTGATATTATTCTACTGTTATTCTGAAAAATATATAATTAATATGCATTTTATGCATAGCACGTTCTAATATTTTATGTATATTGATGTTTATAATAATGTATACATAATAAAACAGAATCGTTTTTTTAAAACTCGTCCATTTATAGAATAATAAAAGATATGCATTCGCGCGTATAATAATGCGAAACTATATTTTTATATAATCTTTTAATGTAACAAGAATGTACAGTTTTGGTGCAGTCTAAATGTTCTGGGAGCCGCCGTTATTCGCGAATATAAGCACGTACAAGAAGCCGGTAGTATTCCGACCTCTTTAATATTATAGAAGGTTTTAATAAAGCCTCAGCTTCTTACAGACTACTGTTTGCTCTCCATTTTCTCTTTCTCGCGACAATGGCATCGTTAAATCCCTCCGAACTTTATAAAAGACTAACGAAGTGGACAAACGCCAAACCGATAATGAAAGAGACTCGATAGCATCGTTTTCTATAAACAGTAATATTATAAGGAACTTGTGATATTAACGTAGCAATAGTCACTTATTACGAAGTATAACGATAACTTGTATTTTTATATCTCTATTTGTAACGCTCTGAGAATCATTCTGACAACCTTGTTAACCTCGTCTGTATTCTGTGTCAGTTGTTGGCAGCACAAACAGATAACAGAGTGGAAAAGGACGAGAAAAGAATAGGCAGGTACTTGACTTCTCCTAGTTTTCTTTTTTCTTATTTGTGTAAGCGAACATATCTTTGATTTTATTTTGAAATAGCGATAACGCGGCTGCCCGTAATTTCAAATCGTGATAAAATTGCAATAAATACGACACGTAACAATCGTAAGAAATATACGTGATTTTATGCTACGCAACATTTAGATAATAGCATTCTATCGCGAAAGAATAACCAAAAGAATATATCAAATACGTGCAAAATCTTAGCAAAAAATATTCAATTTCAATTAATCGTTTTATCCGATTCGACCATTTCCGCGATTGGAGTACTATTCTCGCATCGATGATCTAATAATTGGTGACGTCTTACCGGAGATTTCTCGAGCAAACGATTGTCGGGGAAGAGGAGCTACTTTCTCGTTGGTTCACCAACCCGCCGTCGTCAAACCGGCATGCTGCAACCGGTTCACCCTTAAGAAGTTTGCATCCCCTCTTACCCCTTTTCCATCCCCTGAGCAATATCCTTTAATGAAACGTCTAACCGCTCGTACGGAACATTGGGATGATCGTCATTGCGGCCACTATCAAAAGTATTTTCTCTATTTGTCCGCAATTACCGTCACAGAGGTTCCTGCGGTTTTCCTCGAGTTGAGTCCGGGAGCGGAGAGGTCGCTAGGAAGTTGCCGGAGCAACTTTTGTGGAATGGAACTTCAATTGGCCGCACGTGTCTCCATCCACGTTCTAAAGCCAAATAAGGGACGCGTTCGCCTTGTTTTATGATCGATTCGAAGAAAATGACAGTTTGCGTATGTCTACATTATATCATAATGTATTCATGTTGCACGTAGTATATTGCAAGCAGAAGGCATTACTGTGTTATAACGTTAATAATTTCTTTTATAATTAATTGTTCTATATTTTGTATTAATATACGGCGACTCAAAACAACGTATTAGAAATAAAATATAAATTGCGTTAAAAACAAATGCTTAGAAAGTCTGCTTACAAAATATACTTATGTGAAGAAGAGCTTCTATGATCTTGTTTGTAGAACGCTTATAAAAGTTCAGCATCGCTCTCAAAGGACATATATCTATAAAGATGCATATATAGAGATAGCGTGTACGTCAACTATAATGGAGAGTTCAATGGTGAAGTTTTCCGCATCATGGAAACGGAAAACTGACAGGACGTGGAATAACGATATGAAAATGTAGGCGCTCGATAAAACGTAAAATTAAAAAGAGAGAAGAAAATTAATCTCTCCATACGTTATTTTAATATATTTTAACAGATGGAAAAATATATTACGCGTTGAAATCAATTTAATTTGTTCGTTCAATTTAACCCTTCACACATGAAATTTTAGATGGAATATTTCTTACATGGCCGGTTTCTTTTAATTTCGATCTCGCGCTTGTAGCTTTTTTAAATCGTTGCTCCGGTGGATTTTTTTTTCTCATTCAATTCTTACCTTTCAACTCCTTAAAAAATGTTTTCCAGCTTGTGAATAGAAAAGACCGACGGACGGTAGCTTGCAGATACGAAAACGCTGGAAATGTTTTGGAATGTCCTTCTAAAATATTGCTCGTGCGCCGCGAAATAAATGATTCTACGTTGAAAATGATAAATTGCCAAGTTCGGTGCGCTCGCTACACTCGCGCTGGAGAGAAGCACTCGTTCCTCTGCACGCCTCTTAGATCCGACATAATCCTCTGATCGCTCTCTATCCTGGCGCAAATTCGAGTTTCGACCGTAACGAGCGATCCACCTTGTCCGGATGTGAGAATTCGTCGTCGTGCCATATCACGTGGCGTAAGTTAAGGGATGGGAACTGAACGAATAACTGAACCCGGATTCTGAGAACGTTATGAATCGTGCAATCAAGACTTGGAACTCTCAGCTTCAGACTCCAGCCAGCTGATACCTTCCTACTTCCGGCTGTTTCCGGGATAGGGACGACGAGACAAGGGGATACGCCAGCGACACCCTTTTGTGTCAAGCGTTAAACTGATGAGAGAATGAGGGAGAAGAGGCTCCGAGAGTGAAAGAGAGAAAAAAAAGATAAAAGTCAAGTTAAATCGTTTCGAACGTCTATGCTTTGTTGTTTCACAAGCGAAAGCGACAAAGCGCGAATTGTTATATGTTTAATAAACTATTTCGTTTTATTGTTTCAATTCGTTGCAAATGTGTTTTGCATAAAATTGCACTTTTACAGGCGCACTTCGACCTTTGATCGCCGACAAATATTTTTGCTCGCGTCACCAACCTACGGATATTTTCTGAACATCGACTGCTCGACGAAGCTCCTTTGGGAACGGAGCGACACGTTTCCTGTAACGTTTCGACGTCAGCTCAAAAGGAGGAACACCGGTGGAAACCGGGAAGAGAAAAGTTTCGTCCGCATGAAACGAGGTTACCTCCTCTACTTTGAATCGACGTCCTACGAATCGTGCGCGGAATTACGCCGCTGGTAGTTGCGAATACCGTCGCCATGAATATTTCACTGCGGGATTTCGCAAACGCATGCGGCCAAGAGGAACGTAGCAAGGCGAAATCTTGCCAATAATGTGTAAGTGCTTTTAGATAAATTGCGTTTATACCGCGCGTTACGGCAACAAGAACTTAGATTGACGTCGGTACATTTGCATCAAATTCTTCATTAAGCTTTGGGAATATAAAGCACACACGAACTATTCGCAGATAGATAGGTAGATAGATAGACTAGTCTAAAGAGATATACATATACGAGAGGGGAATATCTTAAAACGCGAGAAATATCAAAGGCCGGCGTAGAATGAACACAGTGATGTGCGGAAGCAGGTATAAAATGCTTACCGTAGCGAAAATATTCTGTTGCGAATAACTCTCCGGTTTTCTCGGCGAATTAAATTTTTCATTACAAACTTCTCTCGCTGTAAAAAAAGAAAAAAAAGAAATCAACTGCATTCTCAACTGCAACCATCTCGACGGCGGGCATTTCCGTTTCTAGCATAGCTCGGGGTCTGAAAATCCGCCGAGCTCGCAGAAGCCGCGATATTTTTTCTTCGGCCAAGACGAGGAAGGCAGCCGATATTCTTTTTGTCTTTTCTGCAGAACGAACGGCCGTGGGATTCGACGTGTAAACGATATCACCGCCTGTCCATTGTGCCCGGCCGATAATTCTTTCCGCCTCGTCGCCGAGAAGCCGAGAAACTTTCGGCTTCCGCGTACCGTGCTCTTTCCTCCATAAATCAGAGATAAATCACTTTTAAACTCGCGCTGTTAACTCCAGGTCGTCGTCGCCGACTTGGCCGACCGACGTCCGCGGATTCCCCTCGGGTAAGAACGTCGAAATCGATGGTCCGCGAGATAATGAATATGTCTCCCTAGAACCTTTTTGATTGCCACAAAAGGACGAAGGCGAACGTACTTAATTAATAGACTCAAACGTGCGACGAGATAATTATCCTGTTCTCGAAATTTTCATATTCCGCGATACCTTTTTTAACGTTGCTCTTATAGAACCTTTATCGGATTTTGTACATGATAATAATGTATCATACAGGCAATTATATATATTTCCTTTACGGCATAAAACTGCTACGATTTAATCACTTATTACATCACGGTCGATATCAAGATTTTCTTAATTATTTTATTGATCTATTTAATTTATTATCTATCATTTATTTTTTATTGCCTTGCTAAGATAAATCATTATGATTCAGTAAAGAAATGTAATCGAATATTAAAAATTTCATCTTTCCCATTAATAATAGAATATAATATAAAATTATAATATAGAATTATAATATAGAATTATAATATATTAAATTATAATATAGAATAATGTAAAATTGAATATAAAATATCCATTTTTAATAAGTTGCAATAAGTTATTAAATGAGTCTATTTCACTTCCTGTTGTTAAGTATTTAACAACAAATAACTTTACTGAATGTACATGTCGTTTATCAATAATAAATGGCAGGAAGTATAAAGATAGTAAATGAATATAGTTAAAAATTTTGATAGAATTTATACATATATCAATCAATTTCGATAGCCGATTGTCATAGGAATGCATAATCTACAAGGGCTTTACTAATTCCGAGGTACTGGTCATCGGTAATCCATAGGGATCCGTGAATTACTTTGTTAATCTAGGCCAACCGATTGAGCTTCCCTTAATTTAGTAACCAAGCTATTATATGTATTAAGCACAATTATTCCATATCAGGATATGAGTTTGCCATACTGCATAATGTCTATCCATATTTCAATAAATGACGGACATGATTTTCAATATTCATATAATTTTCGATGATTACATTTTATCAAGAGATTTACTATAGAAAAAGTTAAAAAAAGAATAAAAACTTGCAGAGTTTAGAAAGCACTTTCGCGTACTATTTTCGATGCATCGGTACGTATAATTTTTAGCTACAACTATAACAACTTTAAATTTCTATACAGAATTGTGAAATATTCAACGCATACGACGCGCATTCTGTTATGCATCAATATTAGGAAATAAAGTTTCGTGGTTTTCGCTACATTCGAAAAGAAAAAGAGGAATTATAAAAAGTATAATCACTTAACATCAATCTTGCGACAGATGTAGAAAGATATTTCACGAATAATGAATTGAACAAAACGAGAAAAAATTTGAACAGTATTTAAATCATGCTAATCCTCTTTACTATGTATAAAAGAAAAAAGAGACATGCTGCAATTTATTGCGGACTTTTGCACACTGGAATGTCAAAATTCCTCTTTTATTTTCTCGCGGACAAGTGATATCCTTGGTGACTGACAATCCTGTTGATTTTTCAAAATGGACGGACTGTTGCACACAAAGAAATACCGCAGTTTTCGCGTTGGAAAGATCGCAGTTTGCCGCGAAGGCACCTACGATTTTACGAATGATTTAACGGGAATGCATCAGCCCCGTTCTCCTTTCCCCTAACAATACCTGGAAAACATTCCGGTATGCACGCTGATGCTCTTTAGTTCTTTTAAGTGAAAAGAGAAAGCATTCTGGACTCGCATCTCGCTCGATCTTTCTTCCCTTTGCTTCCTTGTTCCTCTCTTCTCTTCCGTGAGTGTTTCGAGCCAGCGACTTCTCTTCCGTACATCGTGAAACGGAACACGTATTTTGTTTTAGCCCACCCGTTTGCTTTCGACAATACATACGCGAAGCGGAAGAACCGCGTTCTTCTTTTTCAATTCAAGGGATGCTTTGAGACAATACGGCTAAACAGTTTTCAAAGGCATCCGCGTTTAAGCAGAGACCCAAATCTCGAACCCAAAATAAATTTTATATAACATGTCTTCTTATCAAATTATTAGCTGTTTTTCCATCTTGGATAAATACTTATTTATTTATGATAAGGGCTCATATTCCATATAAATTCTAAAATTTCATTTCAAGCATCTTTTGGAAGATGAAGTAGCGCACTGTGAATAATTAAGTCTGGTTTTTGCCTTTAATCACATTTCTTTGAGCATATAATAAATAAAGGTTGCTAAAGGATATATAATCTTGAGATTATTTTATAAGAACCAAGTAATCTTATTATTGTTATGTAACGAATATGTAAAAAGTTTGTTGAATTAATATTTTTTTTCGAGTTATCGTATGCTATAACCAAATTAGATTCAATGATACAATGAAAAGTAATATATTTTATTATAATAATTTCTTGCTTGTATCATTGTACACAATAATGTGCATAAAAAATACCATAAAAAAACTAAGAAAAAAGCTGAATAAAAAGAAAAAACATTAAATATTGCTAAATATCGTAAACAATGATAAGATTACTTTATCTAAAGTAATTATTATAACAGCAGAGCTTATATAAGCTTTGTGATTCTCTTTCAAATGCCATTTCTCTAATCTACACTTTCTCTTGTGGAAATCGTTTCGTTACATTCACTTAATAACGAGCTATTTCTATTGTATGAAAACGAGCGCATTTGAGTGCGATAAAATAGTTATAATTTTTCAAGGAATTGTTCTTCTTTATTGTCGATTTTATACGCGTAGAAAATAAAAGAAGGCCTAGACTTTTTTTAAAGCTTCAAAAATATAATATTTACGAACCGATTATTGAGTTACAGTATTGAATATTTATTTAGTAATCGCATTTAAAATTCGCACTGTTTGTTCATTAATTCTTACATTCCCAAATCTGCTAGTACACAAACTTATGTTTTCTTTCTAATTGAATCAAATTTTAATTTTTTGTATATTGTGTCTGCATAACAAGTATTCAATTTCTTGTGCTAAGTTAACCAAACTGGTTAATAGACTAGATATTTCCCGATGTAGCTAGAAAAATATTTTATAAAATAGAAATTATTTTATTTTATAAAATAATTTACTATTATTTTAGATTATTCATTTCACATACAAATTATGATATCCGGCGACTAATATATAGCTAACAATAAAAATAATGTAAGACAATTAGGAAAGAATCGAAAGACGCAAATCTTATCAAAAATAAGTATTTTTTAACATTTTCTCCGATTATTTATTTCTTATAAAAACATCATGTTAATGCAATAATAAGTAATAAAACATAATAATCTGTAATATTAATATTAGAATTTATAACACAAAAATATCCTTTAACTTCTCAAGATTTTTACTAGTATTTTTATTAACTAAGATTTATGTTTCAGATAAAATAAAACTTTTTTGTTCTATTTTGAAAAGACAGTCATTCGATTTACGTACCTATTATTATTTTTCGTATTTAATTGCCAATCATAACGGCATAAATTAAATACATATTGAAACAAAACAAAAAATTGCGGTATAAGCAAATATTTGAAACTCAAACATATAATAATTGCAGTTTAATGATTATAGATTCTTTCAATTAAAAATATAATTTTTAATAAATTAATCAATCTCGTAACAAAAAGTGCGGATCATGTTTAACCTTTGAGAAGCTCCGCAAGAAAAAACCATAACATTCTTTATTATTTAATAACACTAAATCACTATTATATGACAATTTTAGCTATTATCACAATGTGGTTATTTAATTCTCAGTATTAACAATTTGTAAATGTAGCAAAGCAACAGTTATTTATTTAAATAGATATATTGTACAATTTATTCATTTGAAATAGGAATCGAAGCATCGGGGGAAATGGGAATTTTAATTCATGTATCGTGATATTTATGAGCGGCAATTATTTCTTTAACGACTTATTGATTCGAATATATCCTGCGCTTTAAATTTTTCTCGCCAATATGTAATTTTTCATCGACCGATGAATGATAAACTTTTATTTTATGATAAAAAACATCGAATATATGAATATACAAATATATACTTTTATAAATAAACATATATCTGTATGTTTTATTTTTATTTTTTAAAACTTGTATGTTATATGTCATATAAAAATTTTATATATACAATATAATGTAGATGCTTTATTATGTATTTGTGTTTTTTATTTATTAATTTTTTTTTTTTTACAGAAAAATTTATTATTAATATATTTATATATCGCGGATTTCTATATACATATGTATATGTATATGCATATACATACACGGAATACATTACTATTAGAAAATCCAGCATACATAAATATTTTGATCGAGGAATATATTTAATATACGCATATATCAACTGTATAGCCTGTTTTATGAATATGTAAAAGAAACAGAGAATTTGAAAATATTTTTTAAATATTTAGACATGAAAATTCTCTCTTCTTTAATTTTGGTATACATAAAGCAAATGATTATATTTCTCTCTTAACACTCACTGTCAATTATGTTAGCTGTTGCAATTAAGCTCGTCATGTTCACGTAAAAAGATCAGCTTCTTATTCGATCGAGCTGCAAATGCCTATTCAGCTCCTGCCAATTAATTAGTCATACGAGCACGAGTAGAATGCAGCCTATATAATGAACAGCGACACGAGCATGGTAATTGATCGATCGTAGAGATTTCCGCGTTCGACGGACAAACGACGAAGTCCAGGACAGTGGTCAGTGATCCCTCTTCACTCGATTCCTCTTCAACCCCCTCTTTCTCCTACCCTTTCGCGAACGCGTCCTTTATTCAAACCGGTTCACACTGGACCAAAAGCCAAACGCTTCAATGGTGTTGTACTTAATTAATACGAGATTCCTTTCAACGGCCGAATGAACGACTTAATCCGGAAACAAGCGGCACTTTCGTTGGATAATCATTTCGACAAATAGAGTCAAACGGTATCGACTAATTTGAATGGCAGAGAGCCGGCGATTGCTGTCAGAGTAATGCGAGCACCGATGTGACAACAGATCCTGTACCATGACAGGCGAAACGGGAGTTGCGGGTAAACCGGAGGTTAATATTGCGGTGTCGCGCTTTCCGATTGAAGCGCGAGATTTCCGATATTCGTGCGCGATATAGTATAATTTATTAATATTAGCGACAAGTTTATGAACGTTTCGTGACAAAAGAGTATAAATTAAAGAAAAAAAGAACACAATAAAAACATTTTTAATGACAACGTATAAAAAAGTTTTGTGCCGATTTTGTCGCGATACAGGCAAAATGATAACAAACACTCCGACCGATGTGTCAATATTTAATGTAATTGGATAAAAATAGTTTGAACGAGAGTAAATATTGAAATTATCGTGTCCAGAAATGTGCTGAAAACATTCCATATCACCGATTTTACTGCTTCCAAATTTAAAAGGTGACATTAATTTTACATATATAAAACGGATAAAACTATCGATAAAATTTCTAAAAAAGAACTATTTTGTATGAATTTTCAATACCAGATAGAAATGGTTAATCCTCGTGCGATGACAAGAGGTATTGTCGTACCATCTGATGTAAAAATAATCTCGTCTGGCAGACTATTCGATCTAATATGAGTATTATCTGACTTAGCCATATCCGCCCCACGACATGAACATGATATCACAATAGTGACACTGGCAACGAGGGTTTGCCGTGCACGCAACGAATAATACATGCAATACTACACGCACGTGATTGTAACAGGATGCAGTGCGTGACCGGCAAGCAGGCCGAGCTTGTAATAGGCAGAGACCGGACTTGCGAACCGGTGTCGTATGCCGTCAGTAATTCCACTCAAAAGGCACGATTCTGAACTAATGACGCGGAATTCACCTTTGTATACATGCCTATGGAATTTAATTCCCATACATTTTTCTCGTCTGTGTGTATGTCATTATTTATTCATAATTACGAAAAATTAACACACATTGTTCGCCAGTATGATGTTTCGCTTTCAATTCTTGAGTCGTGAATAAATATGAACTCCGTTGAGTAGAATATTAAATCAATAAAAAAAACCAATTTGCACGTGCGATACATATGCATCGATATTTATGTAAAATTATTTTGAAATAATATAAAATTAAAATGTATATAAATTATATATCGTTTACATTATCTTTTAACGATTTTATATAGATATGTAGAAAATGGCGGACTTTTATCAACTTGTATATCGTCTTCGATATTAAACAAATGTATTATTTAATTATTGACGCATGATTTCGCATTGTATTTACTGAATTCCTAATCTAACGTTGTATAAACATCAATTTCTAGGAATACGTAATAATATAATTTTAGGCAATAACACAGCGTACAAAGCTTCATAGTTATATACTTAAGTAAAGCAGGTTAAGTAGAGTAATATTATTAACGATGTCGAAGTTTATCATTCTCGCGCTAATGCCGTGTAGAAATACTTGATGAAAGCTAGCAGTTCTCTCTAATACTGCTTCTCTTCGGTCTGTATAGAGTTCCAAAGAAAACTTACGATTCGTCTAAAAAGTAGCATGCGCAGACATCCTAAGTGGCTCTCTTATGGCTGATAAACGCCAACGTTGATTACAGCAAAAAGAGGTCTATCTTAAAGCAACAGTCTCTCCCTCTCTCTCTCTATATATATCTCGAGCAACAAACACATCAAATTTTGTTCGTCACGATCATAGCCATAATAAGATTAGGCTAATTATGTTTATGCACTTACGAAAATCGGATCAGCCAGACTCCATTCACGCACGCGAGGCGATTACGCGACGAGTGGACTCTACTACTAATCTTGTTGTTTTGTTTGGTTTAGAATGAATTTGCCATTGTGTATGCCGCGAACTATGTAACGCGTAAGTACATGTTCGCGAGAATATTGCTATTGAATATTAACTAACGGTAAGCGAACGGTAGGCAAACGAAATCACGGAATAACGAGGATCGAGTAAAGCGTGCGTAACTAATAGTTTGCCTTTTGCAGCTGAAAAGAGGCGTAACCGATCGCGATCGTGTTAACGATTGTAAATATTAATATAACTTATACTCTGGCATTTCTCATTTAAAATTACATGTTTAAATCACTAATTGATAAAGTATTTTATTGCATTTATATCTTGCAATATCACTTACCGCTTCCGTGTGTACAGGATGCGTGGCGAATAACAATCCGGCGAGAGCCGCGAATCCTGGCCGAAGTGCAGCTACCACGAGGCTCACTCTGGTGACCAAGATGCACGCACCGGCGTGTAAGGCGACGTTTGTGGCGTGATACCACATAGGACTCAAGCCTGCCATCAAGTAATTCAATCTGAAATCAATTAAAACGAGATTCATATTAATTACGACATCAACGAATCATTCCTATCGGACGATCTAAAAATATTTCGACTTAATATAGGAAAATTTGTAACGTTTTAGTTACAAAGATGGGTGACAAGTAACAAATAGCGAATAATTAATTCACTCGGTTGAAATAATGAGAGATAATATCCAAGTTTTCTGCAAATAATCGATATGTATAGAAACAATGATAGATAGTAGATATGTATAAATAATAAAAGATGCTTCGTCGAAAATACTCGAGTTAGCAAAAATGATATATAAATTAACATATTACCTCCTTATTAAGCCAGTCTAGAACAGCTAATTATGTCATCATAATACAATGCATTTTATATGCATCCTGTGTAAAATAATATTAATTCGCAAATGAGACAAAAATGTCGCACCAAATATAATTTCAGTTCCGAAGATGTTATATCGCTCTTCGCGATGCTTACGTGAAACTATTCTTATTCGTAAAAAAGGAGAACAAAATTCATTGTCATTTCATTACAAAGAAACACGAAAAGATAAATCCTGTCATCTTTTTGTTTATAAGTACAATGGATTTCAAACGCAGGCCTGACGTAGTTTTCACGAAAATCCGCTTAAGTCGGCCGGAGTAATCGGATTTTAGAAAACCATTCCGACCGTTCTCTTTTCGCCGCAACTAACCGAGGGACGCCGCTTTCTTTGAGGAGATTAAAGTAACTGATATATATATATATATATATATATTGCACATTGGCAAAAATAATATCGGCTTTTGATATCGCACGCGCGAGAATACTCTGTATTGAATATCTTTCATCTCGCGTCGTTTATTCAATCTAAAGATCGCTGAAAAAATCATTCTCGTCATTGCAAATAATAGGCGCGAAACTGAAATAAGAGGCGGTATGAAAAAGTATATATATGGATCGTCGTGCCGACATCGAGATGAAAACAAACACCGTAGTTGCTGACGCAGCCGGGCTATAATTTTGGAAGCCTGCCGGCGGCATAAGTTCGACGCCCCCGGAGAACCTGCGCTTGGCCCGTTTCCAAGTGTCAAGGATCATGGGTTGTCGGAGGCGTATCCTGTCTCTTCCTTGGCTCCGGATCAAGCAAGAAGCTCGCATACGTCGATCGCAGGGCAGCGCGCAAATTTCGCGCTGCAAAGTTTTTACTTGTATTGCAAACCATTTATATGCATGTATATGTTTATTTTGTTATTACGCGTGAAATGCAAGAGTCTGATGGTGCAAACTTTGATTTTGCGAAATAATAAACTTGTAGTCTGGATGAAGAATCCTCGCTCGCACGTATACATATTTTTTATTTGAATATCAACGTGCAAATCATACGTCGTATTTATAACTACTTATTGTACTTTATTGTTTCTCCGCTGCATTCTTGGTTCGTAAATTTCTGGCACACGCAAATTCGAGCTACATCAGAGTACGAGAATTGTATGCTTACATGAGTTTCTTGTTTGATCTAACTGGTTTCTCCAAGCACAACTGCGTGCACGTGCATTCACGGTACGGAATGAAGTACGTTGGATTGCAGCGACAATGTTGCATTATCACACTTGGATATTAAACAAGTATTGATACAATCTTGCTATATCGATTACGTGATTAAATATACGAAGACAATTGGAGATACTCTTTGGCGTAATGACATCAGTTTGGACACTGTGGACTCGACAAATAGAATGTAATTACTTTAACAGCTGGTATCTGTCTTCGATCTAAAAAAAAACAAGGAGATTAATCGCTGTACATTACGAATGTCTCAATCTTCAGCTTTATTCTTCTTCGCTCTCTTTGCGAATAATCATTTATATTTTTCCCCCGAGGAATTCTGTAACGCAATTTGTCTTCGTCGGCGTAACTTTCTACTCTACGCGAAAATTTCTCTTCTCATATCTTTTATTCATGTCATCATTGAAACTCGCCCAAACACACAAAAGAAAGACAGAGAGAGAAAGAGAAGAGAGAGAGAGAGAGAGAGAGAGAGAGAGAGAGAGAGAGAGAGAGAGAAAATTAGGTCTGAAAAATAATTACAAATTCTCTTTGTCCGCGTGCAAATAACAAAAACTGTTGACTTCAATGCTTTAGGAATATCTAATTCCGTACAATATAGATTCGTGCATCTATATTATTTATATACAAAAAGTATCTAGTAGAGCATGAATAATGGCATTGCATACTAATATAATAGTAAAAAAAAATAATAATGTATGTACAAAATATCGATCAATTTGCGTTCTAAATTACTAATTAAAAAACTAATTAAAGAAGAAATGTCAAAATTTTTTTTATTCGGATACGAGTGAAAAAAAAAACACTCTTGTAAAGTTAAAAAAGTTAATTTAATTTAATTTATTGGAAAATGATAGAAAGCTCTCGTCTCGAAGATGAAAAATCTATTTGCACGACATTTAGGTCGTAATTATCTATTTAATTAATTCGCTTTTAAGCGCTTAATCTGCTTTATTTCTATATATTTTCTTAAAAAATGCGATAAGAAACTCGTTTAATTTTTACGTTTCTACCATGTCATTTTTAATTATTTAGTTACTTTTAATGACCGCGACAAACTATATTTTTATCATTACCATATGAACATCCCATAATAATATTATCATAATTGTAATTAATATGCTTTAATATATTATTACGCAATCTATGAAACGTGCAACGTGTTAATCTAATATTTTATATCGTTCTTTGAACTCATTTATTAAAAGTCTAAAAAACATAAAGGAGCACTGTGCATACAAAAGCACTGTATTTGCGCGCGCTCGGTCCGAAAACGATAGTTATACTTTAAAAAAATATTTTATGTGCAGTAAATTGAAGTATAAATGGCGTGTACTTTACATTTGCTGAAATAACACTGAATGATACAACCATCAAAAGTTTGAAAACAGAAGCATAGTATGATGAAGTAGAGCAGCTGCTCGTATCAGACCGCAGCGGGACCTGATACTAACTGTCTGACCGCAGCTACGCTCTTACTACTGGCTAACCACGACCGGTTCTATTACTACTGTTTGACCACACCGGCCCGTAACTACTGGCCAGCCGCAGAGCGCGATCAATACTTATTCCCGCTGTTCCGTCATTATCACTTTTGCGTTTGCGTTCCAGAACAACACGAGCGGCTCTCGCGCCACCTAAATGAAGAGCTTTAATCTCAGGAAGAACCTTTAAAATCGGACACTCGTATTTATCTTGACTAACCGTAGCTCTGTGAAAATGTCGCCTTATGCGTAAAGGCTCGTATATATACTATCGTGCGACGTAGATCAACGTCCTGAAAAGAAAATCTTGGCTGAATTCCGGTACATAATTAACTAATGAAATTTTGAACCGGTCGTGTAAGGATGAATCATCGGGGCGAACCTTTCAAGGAAGACGCTCGAGACGTTCGGTCTCTTCAAAGGACTCTCCTAAAGACGGCGCATCGTAAAAAAGTCGAAAGATCGGCCCCTTCGTAACGAGGTATTAAAGTCTTGAACGATGTCGTTAAATCACGCTGGCTTAGTTTACTACTCCTCCTACCGTTACGTAGTCGAAGATCAACCTCGTTTCGTCTATTCGTCTTGTTAGTATCTCCTCTTCCGCTTGTAAGAAAAAAAAGGGTTTTGAAGCTACCCGTATATTACGAAGAGTTTTATCATTATTAATCAAGGATAAGATATATCAACAATGTAAGAGAAAAAAAATGTGATTTTTATATATATTTATTTTCATGCGAAATATTTATTTTAAAAGCTTCTTCACGCTTCTCAGACTAGAAAGCATTCCTTTAACTTTTTCTCGTGGAATGTCAAAGTAATGCACGATACCGCAGAGGAAACATTTTCGCGCGATTTTCCTTGACAGTGATGTACGTATTTCGAATCTCGTTTCCTTTTCGATAGCGGGGCATCGAGTTTCAGCTCCGCGAGAGGACTATCGTTTGCAGCCGCAAGACAAAGGCACGATGATAGAGCATCATAGAACGCTATTCAGACTCAATCGTGCGCGGAATATAGCAGCCAAGATACCGATTTCGACTCTCCAGTGCTGCTTCAGTGATTTAAGGGACTGGCTAACCCGTACTTCCAGTCACGTTCCTCCCAGCCAAGTGTCCAACGAAATAAATCACGGACACGTCGAGACTTCGATCTCTGTTGTTCGCGCGAAGAAATTTGGTCACGTTGGAAGACACCCCGATCGATATCCGCAAGATATTGCCCGTTCTTTTATGTTCAAAGAATAAGAGCACCTTTTTATGCCCTGTTTTAAAATTCTTATAAATGCAAATTTCTATTTGCTACACGTTTGTCATTCTCTTCTTTTATCGCGTCTCTCATCTCGTTTTCCATTTTCATTCTTGTAATAGAATTATGATAGTCGCGCAAATATGGCGAATCTGCCAGATCGCAATCGCAGATTGGCAAGATTGTCATCGACGATTAATTATTATCTCCTACCGATTTCTTCGACCCTCTGTTTCTCGACCCCTCTCTTTCATTCTTACGATCCGCTTAGGAACGCAGGCAGATCTGATAATACTATGAATTACGACCGTTTATACACCTTGAGTGGCGCCATATATCAACCGACGAGCCTCATTCCTTTCCTAGATTGTATATTGGAAAATATGGTGTGTCTATGTCAAACATGATGAAGGACTTTCCGAGAAAGGCTATGCAGCAGGTAGCTAGCTAATATCATGTAATCATTAAGCCACACAACATCCCTATCCAGATTACGCCTCAAAATTACAGTATCGATCGACGTGACTCCACAATCGATTTCTCGGACATATAGTCGAGTTATTTTACGTATAAAGGCTAATATAATTCCTTTTTATATAGGCATCATAACACAATTTACATAAATATTAGAATTTCTGAAAGAGGAAAAGAAGATAAATAGGCAATTTTTGTATGTATTGTTGTAAACAGTTTTGTTTGAAACAATTCATCGCATGCAGTAAGAGAATACACGCGATAAAATAGATACAACAGTACGATACTGTTGGCAATGTAGACAATTCTAGACGACGACTGGATAGTTTTAAAGGGTAATTTGGAATCGTGCCACCAATCATTTGGTGTGCGACGTAGATAATATCGCTAAGCGAAAATCCAACTTACGCCTCGTTCCCAATCCCTTGTATTGGGATCCGCTGGGAAATGGTCGGGGCTGCTTTCATTGCGGCCAAATTAACCTGCCGATCGAGCGTGTCCCCATAGTCGAGATCGTTAAGGAACAGATTAAGCCGTGTTTGCGAGCAAAAGGAAAAAAAGTTCCTTTTGCAACAAAGCGCAAAAAGCTTATCGCGTTATTAAACGATTTACTATGCGGATTTATTCTTGCAATTTCCCTTTTAGAACTGATTAATTATATGGCATTTCATATACGAGAGAAAGAGAGAGAGAGAGAGAGAGAGAGAGAGAGAGAGAACTATATCGAGCTAAAGGGAATATAATAACTAGAACTCTATGATCCACAAAATTCAAGCGCTCTTCAATTAAACTCGACATAATAATCGGACGTTGGAAGAGAGGGAGAGGCAATTGACGATGTTTCGCGGAAGTAAGCTCCCACTGATTTGTTGTAATCCGATTTGCTCCTAATCCGTCACGAAGGTCGTTCGCGTCATATTGCGTTCAAGGGTTTTAGCAGCGCAAATCGCTTGTGTAAAACCATTGCATTCGCGAATGGAAAACTCGATATTGTAGCAATTGCGCGAAACAAGTGCCCCGCCGATCGATTGATAGAAAATCGACGATTGGTCGCTTCGCGTTGACGACAAGTCTCCATATCGGCGCAATGAAAATAATGTAAAAGCAGGTCAGTTGCAATCTTTTAATTAAAACTATAATGACAGACGTGCACGGGGACTGCATTTGCGTATCCATGACGACCGTACAAATGGCCGTACGCGTGAATAAATATTTTATTTTTAGAGACTTTTTATATATACGCGCGCTCGCGGTGCCTGTTGTTGAAACAAAAACTGCAAAGCCGTGCGTTGTGCATCGCGATGTAATCTTTGCGCGCTAATAATTTTTTATCGCGCCCGATAACCAGTGTCCGACCGTGTGTATTAACGTTAATTCACGCGTCATCGTAATTGTCGGGCGAGCCGCGAAACGCGGCTATTAAATTTGTCATTGTCGCTGAATGCAAACGACGCGCGTTTATGGGTATGTATACGTTTCCCACCCTTTTGGCCCTTATACCGTTGGTTCGTACTACTCGTAAAAATGTCACCGAAATACATAGACGGTATCTATATACATATATACACGCTCTGAAACGATTATCGGATCGCAGTCGCTTTTACAGCCGCGCGTTTAATTGTCACCCTTTTTATCGCCGACAATCAATTCGCCGAGAGTCTTTACGACCGAGTTATTCGTTTCTTCGCGTACGAGTAATACCGAATGATGACTCGTAGCCACAAGGAACGAACAAGATAGAGAGAAGAGAAAGGGAGAGACGCAGAAGGATGAGCTGCCACAATTTCGCGCTGCGCGAGGCGCCACATCAAATGCGCTCGTTTCCGCCGCGATCGTTATAACGGTGCAGTGCAAGGAACTGCACCGGGCAAGTTCTCGTGCCTTGAGATTAATCGCGTTCCAGGTTTCTCCTGCCCCGAGCATTAAACACGACGTCTGAACGATCTCGCGTTTTGTGCACCGGCGAATAGGCGGACTGGCACGATGATAACGTACGGGCAAACTGCAAGCAGAATTAAGGCCCCCGTGCCATCGTGTAATAGAATCCCAGTGTTTATATCTAAAGATGCACTACTGTGTTCAAAAGAAAAGAACATGAGATTTATTATCAAATTTTATGTCGCGCGAGCGACATCTTCACGATAAAGAGAGGCTGATATAGCCTCAATAAATTACGCCATTTGACGATTTGTCAAGTGAAATGTACTCGGCGTTTTCTCGTATATATTCATAATTTATTAGAAATCACGTGAGAGATATATTTCAATATGTATGTATGTATGATTTAACATTTTGACTAAACGTTTAAAATATAATGTACAGTTATATCATTGAAATAAAGATTAAATTTATATACGTATAATAAACATATTTTATCAAATTTAAAAATTTTCGTATGTTTCATTTTCTACCTCTCTTTTATATTTATATCGTATTGCAATAACTATCGTGAGAAAACATCTTTTCAATAGATAAAAAAATATTAAAAATTAAAGACAAGATTTTATTCATTCCAAAAAATAAAATCAAATTTTTATTCAACCTTTTCTAAAATTCAATCTTAAAATTTTATTAATTCATGTCAAATAGAACATATTAATAGCCAATAAAATGAATTTGTCGTAACGTCTTTATACGCATAGCGTGCTTGGAAAAGAGAATGCCGAAGTGCTTGTGATTATTCCGTTTCTATTCGTGACGACCCGAACGAAACGAGTGCTTTTGATTTAAGGCCAGTTTTACAATCAAGCCTTGAAGTCGTAAACTTCAAGTGTTCACGGTACGTGTGTAAGGATTTATGGTTGCATGCATATACGAAGCTCTTCGATTTTTTATAAGTTTACGGTGCCAGTTTTATTGAGTTAAGCTGTAAAATTACAACCACTTGTGTAATTAACAAAATAACATGATCGTACGAATTAATTAGCAACATCCGATTCCTAATGTAAGAAACTGCTGAAAACATATGGCGGAAGATCTGCATTTATTATTTGAAATTATACATCTAATTTTTCCAAAAAAACTGCCATACCATATCGCGTTTTGAAATATATATATATATATCGGTGCTCGAGAATGTTGCGACGCTCGAGAAAAAAGTTCAGTTACCGTAATTTCGTCTCTCGAGATGTACATTAGGTTTCGCGGTGTATCATTACGCTATTTCGCTCGCGTGCTCCTAAATAGTACCATATACCAGGAAAGAAAGTACATATGATAAGAGCAGAAACGTGAGGGAAGGGCGACGACGAGAGTGGAGATCCAGCGAGATGTGCATTGTGTTGCGAAGTGGATTTTTCAATTGCACGCTAATACGATTTTCCTCCTTATCGAGAAAGCCGATTCACGCGAGTGCTGGAATACACGTGATATCGTCTAATCCGCGCGACACGTCCTACACGTTACGAGTCTACGATTCAAATGAAACGTCGTTGCGATCGTATGGTGATGATAACAAATTATTCAGATACAATCAATCATTTAAAATATAAATTAACGAATGACCTATATATGCGGGTGTCTCTATACCTACATACCGGTTCTTAGCCCAGTAGTTCCTTATGATTCTTAACTCGTGGACAATGTAATAAATTCTCGAAAATCCACGACTGCGCATGCAAGCTCGGACGCAAAACTCGCGGAGCTTTATCGTCGTGGAGTAATGGGCGACTGTTTGCGAGGCGGAGGCGCGTATAAATTGCTTCGTGAGGAGAAACGGAGAGAAAAAAAGTACGAAAGGATGAGTAGGAAAGAGAGAGCGTGGAGGTAACTTCTCTATCCTCCCAGGATATCCAGAGCCATTCAGCGAGCCGAGGAAAGAAGGAGACCTACAATTCCGTGGGAAGAATACCTCTGGGTATTTAAGGGATAAAGTGCCGCGCCGAACTAAACGCCTCCGTGCCTAGGCGTATACCACTCCTCTGCTTCTTCTTCCTCAGTCGCTGCACAACCCACGCACATTTTCCCTTAGCGGAATCCCACGTCTCTCACGAGAAGGTCGGAAGAAGGGAAAGAAGAGGAGAGAAGACGGTGAGAGAGGATGAAGAGATCCAGATATGAAATAGCGGAGACAGTATCTTCGACCGAATTGAAATACATCTCCGGGCCAAATATAACTAGGCTCATGAGAGAAACATACTGCGCGAGTCCCACTCGTCTACAGATAACTTTGTCCCATGAGAAAATAAGCCCGCTCTAACATTTTCCTCCCCCGTATAAGTTTAGCCCTGTGCTCGAACGTCGCTAGAAATATGGTTGGACAATGCTAAGCCTCGAGCTCGGAATAGTGGATCGCGCAATCTACACAAAAGTAAACGTGAGCCGTTCTACTTCTCTAGAAAAATTCTATTGTTATCCATCATCGAAAGCAGGCTATCATAAATCCGTCGAATAATAACGCGAGGAACCACAATATATATATATCGGACGGTAAATGTGCTGTATTTTACTATGCTTGCAGTACTTGTATAACGATAATGGCTTTATCAGAATATCGGATTATTACGTTGAATTTATTACCGCAGCCGTTCGCAATTGTGTGTCCATATTTAACTGGATATATTAGTTACAACGACCGATAATAATGTTTTCTAAGACGAATGTTTAAATAACTCAAAACACTGCACGTCTCTTTTTTCGCGAAAAACACTCGACGTGAAAGGTAATTCCTATAGGCTATTATTTTCACAGAGAAATTTAATTACTCGTTTTATTACTGCGAGTAAATTTAAAGTATATTAACGTAAGATAAATAATTCATTCATTCATTTTCCACGCTTTCGCGAGATAGAGTTATTTTATATAAATCTCAATTAAATGTTCACATGTAATTAAATACGAATATTAGTATATGTATTAATATGAACAGAAAGCATACTACCGGCCAACAAATATAAACAATAGAAAAACATTAAAAATATGGCCAATTTCAAACAAAAAGTAAGAGTACTCAGTCCGACAACAGTCGCGGAATTATTTGTCAAAGAATTTTCAATTCTTCTTGAAGTTTCTCCAACTTTTCAATGAATTACCGCACGACATTGGAGACAAACACATTTTAAAATTCCGAATCAGACTTCAACAAACTGTGCAATCTGTCGAATCGAGACAGAAACGTATCGCTTCTGCTCATCTTATTTCTCACGATGATAGACGGTAACAAGAAAAGATACCGATTTTTCTCACTTTCTTCACTTTACTTTGAGATGTACTCGTCATTTACTTCACTCGGAAAACACATTTTATATCTCGTAACATTTCTGTGTTAACTTTAACGAAGGAAAAAATCCAAGATTGCAGAATTGCAATTATAAATAAAGAATAAAAAGAGCATTTCATAAGAAAGAGAAAATATATGATAATTTGTTCTTTATAGAACTGCGTAATGTAACTATATATATATTATATTATACTTAAAAGAGAAAAATCTCACGTTATATTCTGAAATAATCCAAATGAATCACTCAAATAAATGCTAACCTCGCGTTTGGAGAGAGAATAAAAACGTCTATTCCGTTTTAAAGGCCAAAACAACTTCGAGAAATGGAAACAATACGGTTAATGGCCAAACTTGAAAGACCATGGTTGAGAGAATGCCATTTCTCGTTTGAACCTATAAAATGGCAATGGTGGTGTACTGGTATCGAATTTCTCTCAGCAATAGCAAAAACTTCGATACAATTCGTCCTCCCGAAAGTGGCTTCAATACAATCTTTTGGACTTTGCTAAAAGAAATCTCTCCTTTCTACATTATTTGTTTTTGGATATGCATTTTCGTAGAGCACAATGTTCCAACATTGGAAACTTTAAACATTTTAATCCATAAAAAATATGAGTGAATTTAAAATAAACGACAGAATATAGAATAACAAAGCCTTCAATAAAAGTTCTTATACAGAAGTTTTTACAGAATTCAGTGTCATTTTCTTAAAGTACTTTTTATGGTTTCAAGAATCACTGGCAACACTGTTTTTTGTTTAATAATCGTGAATTAAAAATGTGATCGTTACAGATCAAAAAATATATGCTAGGTTTGAGATCTCATTTAATTTATTATATAAGCGATAATTTAAATATAAACACGATCGAAATTATGTTTTCGCAAAATCCACATTATAATAAAATAGCTTAAATAAAGTTCGTATATGCGCACGCAATATTTTATTTTAATTAATTGTCGACCAAGATTTAAAGGCACATATTGTTCATAGGCTTATAAAGGCACTCTCCTCATTTTATTATAAGAATCTTCGTCCAGTCGAACACTTAGGAATGCCCTTATCAAAACCCTTCAGAGTGGAGAGACGAAACAAGGCCACCCTCATTATGCGAGAACCAGAGCAGAACTCTCGTCTCAAGTACCTTGCATTGTCTTGAAACGGAACGTCCTACGAAAATACCGAGAATACCACTAAACTGCTTATAAATCATTACATCATATAATTAATATATTTAATATATTACCCGTAAGAAATTCGTAATCAATTATTACTAACAATAACTGTCACAATAATCAATAAAATATGAAGAATGAAACTTGTCAATAATATATATTTTACCAATTTAAAAAAATTTTTTAAATAATTTGTGAAGCATTTGACTTTAATACTAGAATTCTGGTTATTTTTAAGCCTGTAAAAATATGAGAAGAACGATATTTGTGAGAAAGTTTTCCTTCATTCTTTTTAACCGATGATTAATGAATGTCTCTATTTAACGTGGCATATGTGGTCGTTACACCTGATTTAATGAACCCCTGTGAAAAATAATTTAGAACAAGAATTTACGATGTGTGTTCTAGCAACAAATCTATGTGCACCTTGTATTAGTGTCTCGCCATAAAATATATTGGTGTAATATCACGAGTAAAAGCAATATCGATCGATTTACGTTCAAAGTTGTATCTTCTGCGAAAAAAACATTGTTCGATGTCAATATCTACGTAATGTACGTATAGGTCCATAAAATACAAAAATTTCACATAATTAAAAAAACAAATTTATTGCATATAGATAATTTTCAGACAAAAACACAATACTCGTATATCAAGTTTTATATCACGTATCATTAACAATGAAATACACGTAGAATAAATGTTTTCCACATTTTCCTCAGCTGCATATGCAATACCCAACATTATAAAATAAATAGATATATTTATATATTGCTGTAAATGATTGCTCTCCTCGTAGAACATTTCGTCCAGTGTGTCAGCTGGAGCCTTTAAGCTGACAGAAACTCACAGCATGATTCGCCATCGTGAAAGCCCGCCGCCGCACTGTCGGAGGTGCACCGCAATAGGGAACTTTTTTTCTAATACCCCAACTCGTTGCAGCGAGTTTGCACGTAGTAAACCTTCACGACGCCGTCATTACGTCGTGCAGCACGACTAAAACGACGAATACATCGTTCCTACGTGTCTGGGAAGTTTTCGCATCGCCCGACTCGACATCCGTCCGGGCACCTCTATACTTTCGCCACTGCGGCACGAAATACGGGAATTCGCTCGTTGCCTTTCACATAAGTAAAGACGTATACCTGACCTGACCGTCGCACACAGTATATATAGTCCAACAAAGACGTAATTAGCGATTAAAACTTTCAGCGGTAATTTCTTTCCTCACGGACGGTTGACCGCGTTTCACGGACGAGCTGGTCAGAATTTTCATTTCTGCAGCTTCCAATTTATCGGCACCATTTATAGTTTCCTTCCAAGATTTTCCTACTTCTTTTACATTTTTTTCTTCTTATCTCTATGAATCCTCTCTTCATTTTCTTTTCTCGGCTACAGTAGATATATATCTATAATTCGTTGTTAATCTCATTTATCTTGTTGCCTTATTTATGGTCGCGTTTATGTAACAAAAGCTATAAATGAAAGAGAATGTACAAATAAACAAACTCTACGCAATTTCATGCGATTATTTTCTATCGGACAATTTCATTATCAACATTCTATAGATTTTGTAGATTAAAGTCAATTTGCGAAAACACATCTCTCTCTCTCTCTCTCTCTCTCTCGGAGAAATTTGAAATTCTATCTATAAAATGCTCGCGCGATTTACTAGCATACCGATAACTTTAACACTGAAAATTTAATATACATCCGCGGCATTGAATATAATTGGCGTTCAAACGCGGATTTGTTAGCTTTACAATATCGCCAACTGCAAGTATGTCGTGTGCGAGAGCTTGAATAGAGTTTTTATATTTACACCTCGGCTGGTATAACACTCCCTTTGTAAATTGTCTCTCTAAATGTCATATAACTTACCGCCGCTACATTATTCAGCGTATACGCATACATGCATTAAATCTACTTTCACAAAGCAGCGGTAAATATCACTTTCCACGCTACACACGCTACGTTGTTAGCAAACAAAAAAAACATTTCCCTGCAATTTCGCATAGCTACATAAAGCTATAGTAATGTAATAATTATACTCAAAATCCTGATTTTCTCTCATACATAATAGTTATTACAGCCTTCAAAAGGGCATTAATGATACTAAAGCGTCATTGATCATCGACTTTATCGAAAATTCGTATTAGCATGAGTTACATTTTTCCATATATTTATAGCGCATTGCAAAAATAATATTTGGAAAAATGATATCAAAATATTAAAATATCAAACATACAAATTTATACATTCTTTTTCGTTTCTTCTAAACGTAGTTCCATTTTTTATATTTCTGTGTATATTAGCAAAAGATTTTCAACAAATTTGAATTGTTGTGAAATATAGGTCGTTCGCGTAAGAAACAATTTGAAAAATTTGTGTTTACAACTTATTTCACGAGGAAGAATAGCGACAGACAGCATCATTTCTTTTATTTTTCTTCTATTCTTTTATTTTTCTTAAGCGCAATGTTGCGGGCTCTGGCAAGATAGCAAGCTAAGGAAAATTGCAAGCTTTGTTCGTGTCAATGATACAACGAATTTTTTTTAAGTGTGCAACTCAATGCAGCAATCGACAAAGTGCGGATTAGCGAGCTGCTTTGTGCATCCCATTCTCTCATTTTGCATAATCGCTCTAATTTTTCGGATGGAATTTTTCCGTGGCGCGGAATAATCAGCTGTTGAGTTTATGTTGAGTTTATCGCATTTTCGTGAGATTTTCGTCCGATTTATACGAGAGAATTTCCTTCTTTCAATGTAACTCCCTCTGTTACTCGAGACTGGTCCTGGTTATTCGAATCTCGCTAGATTCGCACTTGCACGGAGAATCGAGACGTGCTCATCCGCCAAAGGTAACGCGATATGAACTGGGTCACGTCCGTAAATCGATCCTAACCCCCGACAGACGGATCACGATCGTCTTCCATCCGTAGATTGAACGAACAGATAGACTTCCGATGTCAAACGTGTCGACAATCTCGCCAAGTTTGAGGAAGTCTGATATGTTATCGTTACGACTCAATTCCGGTGATATTCCCGCAGGAATGACACCGAATTTTCTCGATATTGTTTCACATCGTCATGATTGAGATCTAAGTGGCCCGAATCCCGGATACACAACCGCAACAATTTTTCGAGGGACTGAAAATATCTCAAATTTTATTGACAGGGTCCTAGGATGCATCGCCGCAGCAAAATGATTTTAAAATATATAGGTATCTGTAGTTTGTGAATATGGAAAAACGGAAATAAAAATTGTTACTCTGTTTAGCAGATAGCACGCGATGAATTTTGTCTAAAATTTCAAATGTTTTTAAAAAGACAAATCTTCAAATATTGTTCTCTATATTTACAAATTCTAAATCCGTTTCTATCGCGAGGCCAATTCAGAATGAGGTCGAAATCGGAAATCGGCGAGTAGAGCAAAACTCGTGCTTCCGTGTAAGCGTGCAGCAAATTTCTCTCTTCTCTTCCCTTACAGAGTGATTGCGGAACGAGAAAGCGAGAAATCACGCGACGTTGGGGGTTGGAGGAACGTTACATTGATTCCACCGACAAAGTCATGGTTCATTGCAAATTTTCCAATCCGTGTCCGTCTACGCGAGTATTAAGTCATTAAGAGAGGCGGGAGTTAAGGATATGGAAAATTACGACGGCATTAGCAGGAACAAGTAATTTTTCTCTTCGAAGGGAAGAGTCCTTTCTCTTTCTATTGTAGATTGAACGGCGTGATAAACGGAACCGCAAACGAGAGAGACACCGATATTGTCATCCCTCCAGAGAGAGAGAGAGAGAGAGCGTCGAACCATTAATTATTAACAGTTTGCTTCCTTTCGCAGACATCTTTCTTACGACACGGCAATAAAACGACAGATAGCATTGCGGTACTTAATTGTGCAGTACATTACTCGTTCTTTTGACGCAGTAACATATGGAAAATAAAGCAAACATTGTACATTAAAAGCTCTCTTGCTGCAGATTCTACAGTTAATTACTTGAATTTCTATTATCTCGAATTATTGATATTATTGATATATTACGATTGATATATATTTTAAAAAGTTTATTACAACTGATAGAACTCTTAATTGTTTTATCGGCAATTGGAAATCAATTCAAATTGCAAATTATTCTCTATAGTCATCAACGACATAATCTAAGGGTAATCGAATTGCCGTTTTAATCACGAATTTCATTTTCATGTGAGAATTATTAGACCACGACAATCTCGCATCGATTTCGCATTGAATATTTCGACTGATTCCTCTCTTGAATATTTCACTTAATTCTCGCTTAATAATTTCTCCTCGATATTCACGAAATATTAAGAATATATATATATACATATTTAAAAAAGAAGAGGCAGAGAGAAATGGTGACACATCTAGCGGAAAAAAATCAAGCTTTTCGATTCAAATCCCAAACTTTTCGTTGAGCCACGTTGCTGTTAGTGTATTATCACGATACCATGAGCGATTCTGGCACGGACATAATTCTTCTTAACTCTTAGGCTCGTTCAAGGGAGCAAAGTGAGAAGATTGAGAAAGTTTTTAAGCATGGATTTATCCACTGTCAAAGAATATTTCTTGAGCCTTTGGGTTAAGAGGGGGATAAGAGAAAGAAGAACGTTCAAAAGAAGGTCAGCGACAAGGGTGGGCGTGACACGATCAATCATTCCCGGCAGTCATTCTGCTCTCGTCTTTCACTTAAGACCGGACTTGCTAAGAGCTTCGCAGCTACTAATCTACCTTAATAAAACGGGCCGATCACCGGTCCCGGTTAGAACGCGATTTACCCCCTTAATCTGCTGCTCGTGAGAAAATTGTCAGTTTTCGGGGTCGAAAGTACGGTGACATTACCGTCCACTTGACTTTACAAATACAAATCCGGTTGATAGGACTATTACCGGCGCGGCGGCGCAAACGACCCCTACTAGAAGAAAACTTAGTTTGCACGAATCAAGAGTTTCGCGACCGTTTTAGGCATCACGACAAGTTTGCCGCACCACGGTGATTTACGAACTAATATTTCAAGAGTCGTTGGACGCCACCTAGAAAACTTTTGCTCTTTGAATAAGTAAATATTTTAGAACTGGTAACTAAATTACTCTGAGACATACAGAAATTACATCTGCAATTTACATCTACGCTGAACCGACGTTATTATAGTCGCTGTTCTGCTCAAGTAATGACCTTTTACGAACGACACACGATTAAAGTAAAATTATGCAAAGACATTTAGAAGTTACGTAGACGGACGGTTAATAAGATGCCCAAAGTATTTTCCAAACTTACGCTTAGTCGAATTCACGAATCCGTGAACTTTAGCCATTGATTACCATCGCTTCTTATTTGGGACGTACCAATAGCTATATTGATCACTGAAATACTGCTAGCATGTCAATCGTGCTAATACTCGCTGTCGAGAAAGATAGCATATGTCAATTCATATCCTTCATTTTATTTTCCATTATATTTAAACCATCGAAAATAACTGCATAATTAACGCTTGTAACAGTATATTTATATAAACTCCGCAATTGTGGTTAAAATATCACGGAAATGAATCATGTAATAATATTACCATCAATCATCAGAATTCTATATATTCGCTATATGAACTGAAAAAGCATCTTATTGTTTTATAGTTTAAAATCGTGAAATAATAGAATAATGCGCGAATCTGTTAAGTGATTTATTTGCAAAAATAAAACATTAAATATTTGAAATAGATATTGAAAATTTGATTATCACTCACAAGGATACAAAAATGACTAATATAACCTTTATTACAAAATCGAAATAGCGTTTGGAAGAATTAAAGTTCCACAAAAAATGCGGATAATTTTATATTCTACTTCGACGGTGTATTCGGAATATAAATTATTTTTATACGATAATTTTTCGCGAGAGGATAAAACCCGTCTGTCAATCTCTTTTTTTTTCCGACTGTCTGACTTCATTGATTTTTTCGTCGCGGGCGACGCAGAATCAAAGTATTAGCCCGCTGAATTAGATAGAGAGCGACTATATCTCGGTCGACAGTAATCGATCAAGCGATCCAACGAAATAACTCTTGTTGTTTGCAGTGCAACAACGAAGGTAAGAGAGCTCAATGGTCTTATTGCGTTAGCGAAGCGCCACTTACCACTCCGTCTTCCGTGTGTCTTTTCTTTGCCGCGGCCGGCGAGAAAGAAACTTTCGCCTTATCCGATATTTCCGTCTTTTCGTATCTGTGTTGCAACAACGCGATCGGGCAAAGTCTGATGCGGCGGCGGTTTCCCTCTCGAATGGGAAAAGCTGACGTACGATCGATCATATCTATGATTGAACGGTTCTAATGGAGCCGGAAAGCCGGCTACGCGGGTTTATAAACCGCCGTCTGTGAATAAGCAAGCGTCGTTCAAAGTGGCGCGGCTCCGTAAAAAATGACAACCGGGTTTACCCTTGGTCGTCGATGGAAGGATCCTCGATTGCCGTAATTTATTATCGTGTAGTGCGCGAGCGATTTTATTTATTAACGAAGAGAAACTTGCTCGAAATGCGACACCGTGTCCGATATCAATATCGAACTTTGCGCGGAAATTCGCCTCCATACATTCGTCGTTTGAGCGACTTCAATCGAACGTTGACCTACAAATGTTGGAACGATTTCTACGTGCGCGAATAAAGCGAAAATCACGTGTACAAATCACGTGTTTGATAACTTTGCGATGCGAAGTAATATACAGCGGGAACGAATCGCTACAAGAGGAAAAACTTGCAATAAATCTCGCGCGTTTTAGTAGCAAGCCCGAGTGTAGCGAGGACCTGGTTTCATCTTTCCCGCGCGCAGGGAAAGAAGACGCACAAGAACCGTTGTAGAGAATAGTCGAATAGGAACGGAGAGAGCGACAATTTATATTCGTCAGAGACGCAGGGCCTTGGCGCGTTACATGGAATAATACCGGGTGCCGTCCCTGCCACCATAGAAATTTCACCCTGGTTACCCATTCATCATATTAATAAACCAGATTTCCCTTTTACGCCGCGGTACCGCTTCCCTTTCTTCCCTGTCAAGACTTAATCGTTCGTCTCTACCTTTGCAAAAAGGAGGAGGCGCACTGCTGTCAGAATGACATTTATGATCGCGGTTTCTTTCCTTGTACTATGCGTCTAATTATATTCACATCTATTAACGTTGAAGGTTAACATGATTCTTCGAGAGATGGCATATTGCACGTTATTTTTGCACGATTTTTGCTTATTCGAATAAACAGTATCTGAAGAATGTACCTTGCCTCTGTGATTGTAATTTTACAGCGAGAAAATAGGTGAGAAGTAAAGAAAGCAGATAAGGAAGATCGAAAACTCTCGACGGTGCCGATAAGAATGAAAATCGAGTCGACTGAAATAAAGAAGAATGCACAAGTGTGTTTCGATTTATTTCCAGGACATCAAAGAAACGGAATAGCATTGCCTTTTGTGAAATTGAAAGACGCGCACTCGTGTATCCGCAGTTGTACAGCACCAAATACATACATTGGTGAAACATTTATAGAAAAGATGAAAGAAATGCTTTACAATAAGTTAAATAACATAGAGATACAAATATATTACTATGTGACTTAGAATTTATAAAAATTTTGTAGAAATATTTCCTATAAAAAATTTTATATTTCCAAAAAATATAATAAAAGAGTTGGTAAAGACTGTTCTATGTCATACACAATAATATTAACAACCGCTTGTAACACGCTTTGAAACATTTCGTTTTTACCATATGACAGAATATGTTTCATAACCGTAAAGTACTCACCAGAGATGGTTGGATGTACAAAGGATAAAATCGCCGGGAAGAACAATATCCAAATTTTGTATAAAATTACAAACAAAAGAAAAAGAACAATTTCATATATGTATTTAAAAAATGCGCGATAATGTAAAATAATTAATATATGCAGAATTAAAAGTCTCCAAAATATTATTGACTACAATTAAAATAGTAATAAACTTGGCAAAATTGATTTCAACGTAACTAGCAATTTTATTCAATACTTTCACGACGTTTCGACCATTTGGTTGTGGTCCTTATTAAGTGAGAATTCCATCAATTAAAATGAGATTAACGCAACATAAAACCGATCTTATTTAAAATTAATATTATCAGTCGTTGACGAAACATCATAGCGATGGAATCATAGCGTGTTCCTCTTTTAACTATTAATTTTAAATAAGATCGGTTTTATGTTGCGTTAATCTCATTTTAATTGATGGAATTCTCACTTGATAAGGACCACAACCAAATGGTCGAAACGTCGTGAAAGTATTGAATAAAATTGCTAGTTACGTCGAAATCAATTTTGCCAAATTTATTTTCACCACTAGCGTCCAATATTAATTTTGATTGATCTTAAAATAGTAATAATAAACTGTATTGAAAATTCTTTAAACGATTCGTGTAATCGAATTCTCAAAGAAATTTACAGTTTGTTTTCATCCTTCTTTCCAACCCCGGCAGAAAAACCTAAATCGCTCTGGGCCAACAAGAAAATTTTCCATAGCGAATTCTATTTGGAACTCTCTTCTTCTTTTTCTCAAACGCATTTCGACCTGAATCATCGCGCCCGGCGTAGACATCGAGATAGGTTTAATGCATGCAAATGTCGGAGCGAAAGCAGAAGTAGGATTCGTGCCGTATCTTTAAAGAAAAGTCGTGATGTTCTCTCTTCTTCTCTCTCTCTCTCTCTCTCTCTCTATCTCGCCCGGCCGTTACCGTTGTCGATGGGAAGCGCGGCGAGCAATTTACCGATTACCCTTAATTGAAGACGATGACTTAACGCGCTCGTATAACCGCCTGGGGTGCCGGGAATCGCAATAAACGATCTGTTCTGCAGCGTCGGCGAGCTACGTGACTTCAACGGCTCGATTAAACTTCACAAACACCTAATAGATAGGAAGGCAATACATACACACGCACATATATACATATATATATATATGTACATACGTATATATGTATATATATCTACGACACATAAATAAATACCTATATATGTCGTGGTAATCTAGCAAAAGTCGTGTATAAAATATCTAGTAGGAAAGATTATCGTCATCATCAAACGTGAAGGGTCGCGATAAGATACGTGTCTAAACTTTCGGATCAAACATCGGATTGTTAGTCCCATCGATCAATCGACCGTTATTATGACAGTCATTAATCTTCATTATAAAAAGGTGAGTTTCAATTAAGCGAATTGCGCGCCCCACTCGAGCCCGCGAAACCGTTAAGCGATGAGAAGGGCCTTTTCCGCATCTTCCATCATACGTCGAATCGGAAAAGAAATGTGAGGAGTTTGATAAATGATTCAGCACGCGCGGCAGAGGCGCTGCAAACTCTTGAGCATTAAGTATTGATTGTATCTCCGCCGTATTATTCCGCACCCTCTACATGTTTGTTTACAGAGGGATCATTTCCGGACGATGATGATACACCGAACTACGTGATTCGGCTGGGTTTTAGCGAACACGTAATCGAAAAAAATATTACATCGCCTTACTGGGTGAAGTCTTCTGGATTTCGCGGAGTAAGCCTTCTCCATAGATTTTCGCAGAATCTGTGTTCCCAGTCTTGTAAACGTCGAGGCTCGGTCTGATAAATCGCCAGCACCAGACAGACGAATAGTCCGTAAAACGCATCTCTGACAAATGGATGGCCATTGCCGAAGAAAAAGGCGCGTGGACTCCTCGCCGTCTTTATGGTAAACGCCAAGGGAAGATAGCTAGGCTTGGCAAACCGATCTCCGGAGAAAATCCAACGTGATTTTCTCACGTTTGATACTTTCGCATCGCGAGATAAGGTCCTAACGATGAACTTAAAGTTCTAAAAATCACGTGGTCAACGCAAGTCTATCTACGGAGACATAAACGTCCGCAGAATTTTTTCCAGGAAGAGGCATGGTTCAAATTTTCTTGTTTCTTATTATTATTCTTTCTTAATTTTTTAAATATATATAATGAGAAATAAAATTCGGCTCGTGTAAACATTTTCGGGTAGAACACTTTCATATTATTCAAATCATCCTATGTGTCATAAAAAAAGTGTCTTAAATAATCTAGTAGACCAATTAATACTATTATCACATTCTATTTTTTGTAGTAAAAATTTAACATTAATTATAGAGATTTTATTAAGTAATGGTTATCCTCTCGATCTCATTTTCTCAGAAATTAATAGAAGATTGAAGTTTCTCATAGTTGATAGATTAAACACCGAAATGACTCATAATACGAATAATAATGACATAAATAATGACAACAATAAAAAATTTATAGCGATACCATACATTGAAAAAATCTCGGAATTTGTAGCATCAGAGTTAAAGAAATCTAATATAATAGTAGGATACAGAAGTTTGAAAAAATTAAATAGAGTCATAAAAACACAAAAAGACAGAGATAATCGTCAGAATAATTCGGGTGTCATATATAAAATATCGTGCAATAATTGTGATGCAACATATGTAGGGCAAACTAAAAGACAATTAGGCACAAGAGTAAATGAACATAAAAATAATATCAGATTGGATCCTGCAAGACACTCGGTGGTTTCTGATCATATTGTAAAGTTTACACGTACTTTCAATTGGAATAATACAAAAATCTTGGATCACGAAAGAAATTATTATAAAAGGTTGATATTGGAAATGATATACATTAAAGAAGAAAAAACAGTATCAACTTAAAAAAGGACCGAGCGACTTGACAGTTCTTATTTTGATATTTTAGAAAAATTATCTATGTCATCTTAGCATGACGGTATATATACAGCGTCCTGACATTGTAAGTTACATATATTGAGTTTGCTTCTTACAAAGTATACATTGTTTATAATGTTTTTCAACAAGAAATATTTTAAAGAATTTTTATTTTTTAACGACTAATTCGAACGATCAGCCGTAATTCAAACCAACAATTATAATGTGTTATACGTTCTTCATATTATAAGTCTATATATTTTACATGTATGATATACGATAAGTTCTGTCTTTCCAAATTATTTGATTTATGGATATGTTAGCAAAGCGATATTTGTATTGACAAAGACTGTCGTACAGTCGAAACGTTTACTAATTATCATTTGTATTATTTTCACGACTTAGAATAAATTGTTAACACCTAATTAATCAGCTTGTTAAGTTGGCCTTTTAATTTATAACTTATTTTAATTTTTTTAATTCAATTATTTTATTGTTTTATTTTTATATTTTTATATTAAATACAATTGCAAATTAATTCCAGTTATTTACAAGGAGAGCAAATGCTTCAATTTTTTACTGATTCTAAGGGAGGCAAATCCCCCTTCTGCGAACGCTCGTGTACGGAGAGGAAAATTATAATCATATACAATGTGTCATTTGATAAATATTGTTTTTGTTACATGCTTGAAATACGTGAAAGCAGAGTTTTATACGGTTGTGAAAACAACAGTAAAAATTATTCCTATTTGTAAAACTTTTTGTAATATGCTCGGGGACACTATCTCGGATTTCGTGTTTATTTTTTCATTGGATGAAGAAACAACTTACATTATTTTTTATTTTTGTTCCGTTACATGACACGGCGTGTTCCGCTCTCAGATGGGACGCTCTTGTTGCGACCAGCTATAATCAAAGTATCATCGCACTTGCTCGATTGTCCAAAGGCATGCGGTTTATTGAGGATCGATTCGTTAAGTTTAACGTCCGTATGGAGCGTAAAGTGCCACGTCGCTGCAGCACGGCTATTACTGCATAAAAATGCGGATACCGTGAATGTCGATACGGCCAAAGGCTAAATTCGATACGTTAACATGATTGCATATACGGGTTAATTCACGAAGAGAAAAAAAGCCCGAGGAAAAATGGAAGATTGTAAAGAGCGCCAAGGGCGTAGCCTGTGTGTGCATTCATGAACCGGCATAAAAATCAAAGGCTTGCTCTCGGTGTCACCAACACGTACAGACACGATTTTCCTCTTAAGCCATCAAACCTATCAAGCGTCAATAATGCGTATTACACTCAGATGCACGTACGATATATAACTTCTTTAATGGGATATCTAAAAAATGGAGAACAATTGCAATAATGTAAGTGTACATTTCTTTGATACGATACACGTGCGTATATATATATATAATATACACATAAAAGAAAAAATATATATATTGTATGTTGGACTAATTAAGATTATTATAAAATATTATGTCATTAATGTGATTGCTAGAAAAAATTCGGTAAAATAAAATATATTTTTTATTAGTACTTTTATAACGTTTCATGTACTAAACTATTTTTCATAAATTATGATTTATAAATAAAACATTGTTTTGTAAGAAAAATCTCAACTACTTATCTATTTATTTGTCTTTGTCAAAATAGTAGCGTATATAATAACGTCATCAAACTACTAAATAAATAACCCATTATCATTATTTGATGCACACAGCCGGCAAAATTCGCACGCGTGATAATTAACTGAAACTTCCCCGGAAGAAAAAAAGTATAATAACTCACAATCAGCCATTTCGTATACGAAACTTTACATTTCACAATGCACACATACATACGTACAGGCATATATATTCAAATATAAAATTTCGTATGTAAGATAGCTTTTTTAATTAAAAAGAACTAAACAAATTATATAGTAACAAAAGATGAGTTCTATGTTATCATATATTTGAGTTAACCATTGCTAACTTTCTGGTCGTCGTACATTAGTTAAATCTTTTGAGATGTATTCATGTGCTATGAGATGGATGCGTATATATCTCCGTTCGAACTTTAAACAAAAGTTTTAACAAATAATATTCACGCTCGGTTGCTGCGCAAAATTAATATCTCGCGAGGGAACGTTTTAATTAGTGAACACCTTCGCCGAAGCGTTAACGACTTGTGATGTTGGTTTGACGTGGAATTTGGATCACAGCTATGGCCACGTATATACACATATAGTGTGCGCCGAGGGGGCGCGTGAATATTTGTCAGAACTTATCGCAACGTGTCATCGCGCCAAGTTTGACGTGGTGTAATGAACGTGGTCGCGCGTGTGTACGTGTCGAGCGAGGTAAAACATGTGTCAAACTATACCACGCAAAGCGAAAGTCACGGCAGTCAAAAACGTTATCATATCTATCGCTACATTTTTGTGATAATAAACGATTATTTATTTTTATCTTCTCTTTCTTCAATAAAAAAAATTCCAACGGAATAACCAAAAATAACGAATAATCCTGCGCTATTAATACAAAAATGGACAGAAAAAGATCACCTAGAAAAGTGATTACTTTATGTGTGTATATATAATATATATATATATAATTAGCAAAAACTATTTTCTATCATTGTCATATGAAAGAAGAATGAGTATAATTGATTTTTTAACGTGATATGTGTATTGTATTTTGAATTTAACGATATAAAATGTAACGCTGTAAAATATTTACAAGTAAAAGAAAAATTGGTAAAGAGTAAATTAAACTTTGATGTATTAAAATGTCAGCGTTGGGATTGTATCAGTATTTTATCCTGTCTAGAAGTGATTTAATATTAACGAAATCTCACCCTCTTATTTTTCAGTTCTTTTACTTGAACAACGTATTCCCGAAGGACTTAACCAGGTAAATTAAGAAACATAAGATTAGATTACATGCTGCATTTTTTCGTAAATTTTATTTGTAAAAATATATGAAATTAGATCTTTAAAGTCACAGAAATTATTTCGAAAATTGTTCTATATCTTTAAACTTAACGAAATATCAAAATGTTCTAATTTTGATGGATTATTAATTATTATACTATATACATATAATAAATGTCAAACTTTTGCAAATAAAATAACAAGATATTTTATACTTTAATATATACATATAATTCACTCACATATAATATATGTACATACATATACATACATATATATATATATATATATATTCTTCCTTGAAATTGACGCGTGGACGTCTGGCTGTCACTTGCCGTTTTAAAATTATATATATAATTTTAAAACGGCAAGTGACAGCCAGACGTCTACGCGTCAATTTCAAGGAAAAATTAATATTTTACTGAAACTAAATCGTTCATACAGGAATACATTCATTTTTCTTGTAATAAAACCTCTCACAAATATTATATTCGCTATTATAATATATTAACATATATTATATTCTCTAACAATATATTTAATATTAGCAATATATAGAGAAAGAGAAGAAGAAAGAATTTTTGATAAATTAAGAAATAATTATTTTTAGCATAAGACAACCTAACACATCTTAATAACAAATATCGTTCTCAGTATCTCCCGCCACTGCAGGATGTTTCGCCGTTGATTTGTGCGCGAAATAATTCGTTCTCGAGATATTTTCTCGTGTTTCACGCAACCGGTATTCGCGCGAGAAAGAGAATAATCTACGAAATGCAAACTCGCGTTACACACGGATATCTAAGAATACAAAGGCAAAATATTGATCGGGTCAGTTATCATTATTCGCAAAAATACGCATTGCATATCGGTAGAAATTAATTAAAGTACGGTTTCCTGAAATAAGAAATAAAAACAAACTGATACTTAAATCGAAAAATTGTGTTTGAAAAAATGAGTCGAACATAATTAAAACGCGATGCATTGATTTATTTCAGTGTAACAATGAAATGGGTGAAATAATTTTTAATTTTTTACTGCTTAATGCAAAACAAGAAAATATATAATTTTTTATTCTCCCTTTTTTAGTTTCGTAAACCGTGTGCGCCGTGCCGTATCGCGTAAATTGTGTAAAGATTTCATCGCGGATTTACTGTCGCGCGCGTCTTTGTGTATCTTGACGCATTAGCACCATAAAGGATTAAGCTCGGCGAACAACCGTTTCATCCCCCTCTCTGTGTATTTATCCCCACTCGGTGCTCGTTTGTCGTATTATCCAGTGCGGGAAAGCTTTCGCGGTCGCGCAGAAGCAGCCATGATAAAAAAGAATCGAGAGATATCGCGGGAAACAATTATAAAAGGGGGCTAAAAGGGAGGAGGGTAGCTAAGGATGGCTCGGCGAGGGAGAAGTTGCGGACATTCCCGGAAGAGTTATAATGGTGAAGAAGAATAGATATAATAGCGACGGTCTCTGAAAGGGTTGAAAAAAAGAGAGCGGGAGAGAGAGAAAGAAACAAGAAGGGTCGAAGGGGTGGTTGGTGAAGGGAGGACACGGGGCACAGGGTCTGCGCAGCGCCAATTCATCAACCGCACGACTCCATACTACGACCAGAGACCGCCAGACCGCAGCGAGCCATTTCATCGTTCATTCTCATCAACAATGCTTGCCAAGAATTGCGAAGGGTTGGCGGGAACGCCTCGCTGCGAGCCCGCGGAAACAATTCCCACCAAGGTATACGATTCCTTCGGAGCCGCATTATTTCCTCGGAGTCGGTAGGTATATCCTTTAGAAAAATTCCTCTTGGCCGCCCGAAGATGATCAACCACCCTGACGAGACGATAGATGGCTAATTATGCCCCATCTGGGTATGACTCTTTTTCTCTCCCTCTACACGGTGTGGAAATATATAGATCGAACATAAATCGTACCTGCCCGCTCTAGGATGGGCATAATAAAAATATGGTCTCCGCTTGTGTCTTCTCCATAAATATTATTTCAATGTTCCCAGACACAAAACACTACGTTGCGCAACTGCACTTGTCTCACGAAAACTATATTTTCCCCGGTACAAATTTATCTCCGGTGTATTTTCCATGCGAGTATAAATGGGAGCTTTTAATGTATTTAATATATTTCCAACGTAAATATGAAGGAAGCTTTTGAAATTTGTTTCGACTTGATTAAAACGCAGAATGGCGTTATAACGGTACAATAAACGACAAGCGAGAGAACAATATTCGAGAGAATAACATTCACACTTCCACTACGTTTTCCGAACGAAAAGTGCATATAATTATTGCGCGAATAAATAAAAATACAGCGTATACACAATTGGCAAAGAAAAACGCTTCTTATAGCAGTTAAATACTTTGCGTACAATGGAAGTCTAAAGCTTTCCTCGTTTCCTCATTTGTCCCGAACCAAAGTCCTCTTGCTTTTTTTCCGACAACGAACACGAACATTCACGGGAATGACAGATGTACGGCTTGCCGAGATCGCAGATTTTTTCGCATCGTTTTTCTACATTCGTATCTTCCTCGGCTTCTTCTTTCGTAAAGAGTGCGACAGTATCCCGTTTCGTCGTTAAACCGCGGCTATTCGCCTTCGTTCTCTCGCAAGCAGCCAGAGACCACCCGCAGCTTACTTTTCACGTCTTCGGGGCTTGATTGAAACGGGTGACTTGCCAAAATAGCGAACGTGTAGCATTGTGCTGCTCTGGGCCTGGTCCACGTGCGGCGACAGTCTATTTTCCGGTGTACGTCGGCGTGAAAAATGAGCCAGGAAAAGCAATTCGCGTCTTACTCCTCCCGGTGCTCCATTCTCATTCCTCGGCAAACCGACACCCGGATGAAACTCAAACACGCGAAACTCGTGTCGCCGCAAAAACGCTTGTCGACCCGGGGCGTTTCTTTCGCTCGGACGAAGCTGTTTCGAAAATAATTCGCCCGATATTTCCGCATCGTTAAAAGAGGGGAGAAATATTTTTCATTAGCGCGCAAAAATTCGAAAATATTCTCGTTCGCGTACACGAGATACGTGGTAGAGCGTGTGTAGTCGTATACGCATAGAAAATGCGCGTGAAATTACGAATTGATTGAGCACTAGCGTCGAATCAATATCGGACTAAACATCGGTACGCGCCGAAGCATCTCATAATTGTATTTTCGAGAGATAGTGCACAGCGCGAGTGGAATTTTCGGTTATAAAATAAAACGGCGCGCACGCGCGCCCGGTTCGGCTTGATCAAAAAAAAAAAAAAAAAAAAAAAAAAAAGAACGCGAACGGATACGGCGAGTGGGGGAGGGAAAAAATTCACAGAATTTCTCGATCGGTTCTGTATATATATACATATATACGCGGGTTTCATAACCGTATTTTTTCGACACATTTGCGCCTTCCATGCGCAGAGTTATGCCGGGTCGGGATACGACAATCGATGAGAGATAGCGGATCGGTGTGTGCAGGTGGTGATGCTGCAAATTCAACGAATAACCGAAATGTCGTTATGTACGAGAAGGGTAGAAGGGAAGGGTCGAGAGAAGGGGATGGGAGTGCGATGCAATTGTTATTATAGGGCACGCGCGATTATCGCGCTGTTACAATAGTCGGGGATAAATGCGGATGTGCACTCGTGCAGGTGAAATAAATTCTTTCGAACGATTTCACCTGCGCGCTCGTTTTGCGAGCGTTATCGCGCGACACCGGCACCGGTAATCAAAAATCACGAACGCGGCACGAATTTTCGCGAGACTTTCACGGAAATTCACGGCGAATTTAATCTTGTAATTAGAACGGGCCGGAACGTTGCCGTTTGACACACGGGACGCGGATATCGCAATTTGGCGAGCATCGCGCTGATCGCGAAATGGAGCGAAAATTAAATTCTTTTATACGTGTTTATTATATTAGCGGTAACAGCTGATATTGATTATAAACAGAATATATAGATTCCGCGATTCTATTTACAACCGCGTGTCTCATTTTATCGAGAGGTCACGTTTACGATGTTAAATGCGTAACGAGCGAGCGAGCATCATCATTTCGAGACGTATATTTATTTATAATTGTAACGATATTCTGTTCTACTTAATTAATATATTTCTACTTTTAATCGATATATTTATTCAAACAATTTATATTCATGCTTCGACAATTTCTTCTATAAAAATAATAATGCATATCTTATTTTAGCAAATTATATTAATAGATACATCCGAAGATGAAAATGATTTTATGGTAATTAATCTACAACACAATGTAAGCCTGTGTAATTTATTTTGCATATTGCAACACAGATATATTGCAAATCCCAAGTATTGCAATTAATTCTAATGCATTGTATTGATGCACATTTATGCGTAATCAATTCAGTCATTATAATCTAAATATAGTTGATGAGTTAAATGAGAGAAACATACGAGTAGAGGTATTTGGTAGATATTTGCGTGCTTTGAAAAGACTCTTTGATATCCCCAAAAAATGAAATTATAATTCATTTTATTTGTGTTCAAAGAATTATAAATATACGCATCCGTGATCGTTTGTGAATTTTACAGCAAATGCACATCGTGCGCATCTCGTCGAAAAATATTTTTAGATTTTATCTGTATGTATTTTACTTTGAAACTCCGATGGAACGTTATCACTGCTGATTAACACAACATTGCTTTAAATTGTTTTGCGGAGAATTGTTTTACGGGTATAACGCTCGCGTCTCGTATACTCGTCAGCGCGGTAAAAGACGTCTTGAACATTCGCGAGAGATAGAGGTCGCGCGCATACGCTTTCGCGGGAAAAAGTGTACGTACAAATGTACATACATACATAGACGAACGAACCCAATAGGATTCTACGCGAAAACAGCAGAACGCAATGCAGGAGTACGCGCGCGTGTGCGAAGGAACGAATGCATTTTTCAACAGAGATGCGCCTGCATCCGTCTCTTAGCAGATCGAAAGAGGGAGAGAAGGGAAGGAAGGAAGGAGAGCAGAGCAGAGCAGAGCAGCTCCCGGGGAACCCTTTTAGCCGGCACGTCCATTTTAATGGGCATGGGTTTTAGTACCTTCGGTAGACACATGTTGCCACGATGATGCATATAAACGCGAATACGTTGCCGTGTGCTCGTATATAAAGAGAGAAAAATGCGTTGATATAATTTATGAAATCTCACGCGTTGCATGCAAACGAGAGAATAAAATTATTCATGATGCAAGTACAACGATCATGCATACGTGATCCTAGAAGAGTCTGCGCCCCGCGGTGTCATGTGTATTGTGAAATTGCGAGCTTTGCGCCATATTGGCGATTGATTATTGATTAATATAAAGAGCATGGAGAATATAAAAGTACGAGGAAAATGTTTTTTTAAAATTGCTGTTTTACCTTTGCATAATTTCGATATAATGTTTCACCGTAATTCGTGTATTGCTCCGATCACGAGCAAAAGCCGATGAATATTTTTATCATTCGCCGAAATCGCTCATCGTTCAAAAGAATTGAACGATAGCTAAAAACGTGTAAGAATAATAGCCGCATTTGTTTGTAACGATGGAAACGTGATCATTATTTTTATTATTATAAGCGTCGCAGTCATGGAAACAAGTTTCTCAATCTCCGCTTCCAACATCGTGTTTTCACATATACGAGGAGACGAATATTATTATTTATCCTTAAAATAATGTACATAGAGTGTAACGAGTTTAATACGTAGCTAGATAAACAAGAGCGCGAACTCGCGTTCAGGAAAGGAAAAACATAAAGGCGCATTGCGCACAAACCCTTAATTCGCATACCTTTAATAAGACCGAGAATACGCGAGAACGAAAGAGGCAAGAAATCCCGATAGCATTCTGCTCACGTAACAGTTGAAGCTCATCCGCGATATCGTATTGCAACCCTTTGCACTACGAGAAGGATAATGATCGGACATCGTTTTTGTCGTCGGTTTGCGAAGCCGGGTCTGAAAGTGTAGCGGTCACTTCCCTTTTCCTTTCGCCCATTATGGGGCGCGCGCGTAACACGCTGATTACGCCGGCCTTTGTGCGCCAGTTTCTGAGGATAGAATGGACCGACACATCGGACATAAAAGCATAATCTTTCGACGAGGCGTCAAGCGAGAGAGAGAGAGAGAGACCGGGACACACTCGCGCGCGGTGGCAAACGCCGGAAAATGGATGCGCAGGACGAAAAGCGCGACAGGCAGGGAAGAACGTGTAGCTCGAGGAAGAGTGACGAGAGTGGCAGCGCGACATGATTACTCGACGTCCCGCACCGACGCGAAACACGTACACGCGTCCCTTTATCTTCCGCCGTAAAGCACCGCGGCGCCTAAGCCGGTTTCACGCTTTAAACGACACGTCGAGATAAACGACCAAAATGCGGTCCCCTTCGCATGAGATCACGAGTGACTTTAATCACGCATGTACGTATACATATAATAAATATATATATATATATATATATATATATATATATATATATGGTATACATCGCGGTGGCGGTGCGTGGCGGGACGACCCCTATTTAAGTCCGAGCATAAAGAGACCGGAGATTGTATGTACGTGGCTTCATAATTTGCAGAATTGATCCTGAAGAGGTGAAGAGAGAAGAGATTTGCCGCTTCTCTCAAATTAGATAAAGTTACATATGCGGGAAGAATAAAGGACTAATCTAGCTGTTAGATGGAGCAGATGTATATAGCGTGGAAAAATGTGTCGCGATGTCTCTCAATTTCTGGTACACGGTGCTCATATACATTTGCTCTCCTTTTGAATAAACACTGGAATTTATTTGCATAAATAGAATAAAATAAAAGAAGTTAAATTAAAAAAAAATGGAGAACAAAAAAATGAAAAAATCCTTCGGACGATTCCCATTGAAGACTCGATTGAAGAAAATTGTGCGACGATAATGAGATGTAGCAGATCTCGCCGCGCGAGATTGGAGATGGCTTTTCGTTGGAGGACTGTATTAATGCCGGGAAATGTTTTGCGACGCGCGCTACACCACCGTGGATAAAACCGGGGATGGTAAAACGATCCAGCGTAATATATCAATTCGCGATGCGCCCTCTGTGCGAGTAGCTAAAAACGCCCCCGGACGCATTATTCCTCGAGCACGTCGGGATGGCGCTGTCGCGTATAAATAATTTCCATCTCGCCATTTCTCAACGGGATTACGTAATATTTCGAATTAAGGCGAAGGGACAACCTTCGTAAATGCCGACGGGTGTAAAGCGTGCGTTAATAAAGAGCAGTATGGGCTACGGTTAACGAGAGAACGGCAAGCGGTTCCCCTAATGCGCTCAACATATCTCAACCCCCTACGCTCGTGTATAACAACATATGTTCCTCGGATCCCTGCTAAAGCGTTCTCGAAATCACCTGCGCACATTTGAATTCAAAATTACTACGTCAACGGTGAAAAAATAAATTCATCTTTGCGAAATATCGAGAAACGTGTGTATACTAAGTATTAAAGTAATAACATGAGATTATACCGTAATATATATAATATCGCGTTCGCGTGTCTCAGACGCGTTATACGTGGAATGAAGGACTTGTTAATCAGTTGATAATCAGCTCGTAACAATAATCAGCTATTTAAATAGGAAGAAATCTCTAGCGAAAGGGTTCTGAGAGCGTCGAGTGTGTTTTAATCCTTAAAGAACCGCGTACTTGGAAAAGAATTATAGAAAGGTTTTAGGTAATTATACCTAATTAGGATCCGCCAGCAGAACTTTTATTACGTTCAATCGATAAATCTGAAAATATGTATTCTAGTATTTCTTTGACTCATAATAGTGAATTATTAGTGAAAACAAAATGTATTCTCTTACCAAAATTGATTTCGTATTTGTATAAGGATACATTGTTTCTAAAATATGAATATTAGTTTTCCTTTAGATTTATACAACACAAAATTGTTACCATGTTTCACAAGAATTACAGACGATTTTGAAGTGACTTTCATAAACGTGCTATTTTTTTATTATTTCTGCTATTTTGTTAATAATTGTTATATAAAATAAAGTAATTTATTCTATGTTACAAAATAATCACATAGCCAAAGTTTCAATGAAAATGATGAAAAATTGTAAAAATGATAAAGAAAACACAGCTTCTAGGGTTCTTTATAGTTACCCCCCATGGTCCTAAGGGTTAATAGCCGCTCTAATTATATGTATATTCTTGTCGTGAGGCGACTATACATACGTATATTGCACGCTATAATCTGCCAGTGCTCTTTATTTCGCAGCGCAAACTTGCGTTAGGTGCGTAAAGCGAAGCGTAAAGTCTCGTGATAAAGCACACCTTAATAAAGGGAATCGAGTGCACGGAGTAGCGAAGACAGCCCGTCCTTAATATACTCGATGCGAAATAGGATTAAATCCTTTACGCGGCAATTCCCGCGCTTACCGCGACGCTGTATTTGCCGGAGAGCAACAACAGGCAGACACATAACTCTCTTAAACCCAACCGTCGCGTCGGCCCACAAATTACAAAACCGTCGAAGCGTTTATGCGCGAGTTATAACTGTATAAGCGGTACAGAGAACGCGCAATAAGAAGAGATACGATGTTTACCTCTCGCACTGTCCGCGATTATTTACACACGATGCAGTTATGCTGTATCGTCGAGATATGTGCAGCGTTTATGTGGATACGTACATGCAATATACATACGACATTATATCGTCGGTGGCGATTTTAAACGCACAAGAAAAAGATTTCATTCTCGCATATGCGGACGCTTTTCATTAATTTTCCACGCCGCATGTGTGCATGTATATATGTATATATATACTATGTCTGTATTTGCAATCAATCAAGTATAGTTGTATATTAAATTAACATCAACTAAATTAACATCTCTCTGCACTCATCAATACATTGCGATTAATTATAAACGATGCATTGAAATATTTGTTTATCGATATTTGTGTATATAAAATACTCTGCGTATATAGATTTATTAATGTAACGTACAATATTGATGAATTGCGATTCGCAGCTTTTATTGTGCTTACAATCAGATGAGATTACATACATAATTTTATATTAGAAACAGAGAGAAAGAGAGAGAGAAAGAGAGAAAAAGGGAAAGAAATGGAAAGTGAATATATTTATCGGAATATATTTATAGAGGAAAGTGTATGTGTTTTCTTTCAACAAAAGTACTTTAATCGTATCTTATATTGAAGCAAACACAAACTGAAAGATTTCCGAGTCTCTTTGTGACCCGAATTGCAATGTAAACCCACATGCCGTTTATCTACGAAATGACAAAAGGGCGAAAGAGATGGAGACATCACGGTACAGTTAATAATCATGACAATTAGCATTGCAAGTGACAGTTGGAGGCAGACTGCGAGAAACGGGCGTGCGCGCGGACAACAATGTAGGTAATTCTCGGTTAATTAGAGGTAGCACTAAAGAAGAAAAGCAACGAGGGAGACTGTGAACGGGAGGAGCATGATAAGTAGAGGGATCCAACGAGGGGACGACAATACCGTCGAAATCGTGGCTGACCGAAACGACACGGACGATTTACTTGGGACCGCAAAGATCGCTCGTCCCCATGCTGGACGACGTATTTTCGTAGCCGCCCCTACCGCGTTTGTGCCTTCCAACCCTCGGATCTCGATATATAATCACTGCGCCGCGCCGGCCATTTCGTCGGTGGCCAAGCACCCGTTAGTTCCGGACTGTCACCGACCGAATTGCGCCAGCATGTGCTAAAATACGGCTGATTATATTTCTTTAGATTTAGATTGCAGCTGAAACAATATTTGCTAGATTTACGCAGCTTCTTTTTAGACTAGGAAAACAAAAATTGGATCATGTATATCATTCCTTTTCACGTATATTTTTTTATATATTTTATATACATATATGTAAAAAGTAAAATATATTTTTAATTACAGACTTAATAACAGAGTGTAAAATTAACGTAAATAATATTAACGCATTGTTAATACACACAGCAATATTCGACTTGACGGTTCTGACAAGATGGAATAGTGAATAAAATTTTTAGAAAAGTTAAAGTTTTAATCATAATTAATAAATGCAAAATTAAAACAAAAATTAGAAAGAACTTATCCACTTTAGAATGTGTCTCCTATCGTCCTAAATTATAAATGTCAAGGAAGAAGCAATCTAGGTCAGCCTAGACTTGTTGAAATTTCGGAGCTTTAAGTAAATCTTACATATATAAATTGAAATACACACACACACACACAAACACGTGTTTCTGATATTGGTTGGGATGTCTTTTAATGAGAGCGCGAAGATATTTCTTTATCGTAGAAACCCAAAGGAAAGTGTGCGCGGTACGTGCGACGTCTGAAAATCTTTCGCCTTGAAAAATGGCGATCTCGCGCAGCCGGTGCAGCTGGTGACCGAAAAAAATGATCATTTCTCGAGCCGAATAGAAATTGCTATAGCATGAACGTGTGTTCAACACACACGTATATATACATACATACATACATACATATATATATATATATGTATATACGCCGCTGATAACCTCGCAAATTGAACCGGGACGCAGGTTAAACTTTATATATTATATGATCGAGACACAGAAATTGATTTTAAACTTGTTAAAATTTTCTCTCAAGTCAATATAAATACTTTTCATTCTCTCTTTTTTTCACGTTGTTATTATACGTTGCGCTATTATTATAATTTTTTATCGTATTATTTTTAATTGCTATGCTTGACGTCAATAATATATAATATGACAATTAAACGCTCATTATTTTTCCGTTTGTTACAGCAATTGCGCAATAATGCAGCGTTTATTTGCCTCGGAGTTTAATTTGAAGAGTGACGCTATTACATAAAAAGCAATAAATCCAGGTCACATATTTCCAGCACGTTTACAGAGATACATTAAAGCCAATTATCATTGCTATATTAATAATTCTTATGATATATAACTTTCTGTCATGTGTTTATATAAACGTACAGTTTCCATTTATTAATCAAATTCATAAAGCATACCCCAAAAGTGTACACGGCCTTTAACGATGCGGCAAGAATCTCCCAAAACTCTCCAAAAATGTGCCAGTTATGTGAGACCGAAATTGTTGCGCCGAAAGAATTCATTGTCGACGCAATACCGATGACACATAGCTAGTCTCTCTCTCTCTCCCGTTCTCTCTATCTTTTCCAACGTCGGGAAATTATTTTCTAATAGGAACGTGTCCACTAAAAATTCGAAAAAGCCGGATTTCGAGCATGCGGTCAGCAAAATGAAAAAAGTATCGCGCTCATACAATCCGAGTTTATCGAATGCGGTCCCGGGAATGCGAGAGGGAAGAGAGAAATAGAGAAGGAATGAAAGAGAAAGAGAGAGCTTTTTTCGCGACTCCACTTTTTCGAATTGCCGGCAGGGAAAATCTTGCCGTGCGCCGCCGAGATTTGTTGGATGCATGCCGGGCAACCCTGCGAGATTTATTGCCGACCCTCGCTCGCTTTAAGAGCCGAAGTCGAGCTGTCTTCGCGAAATTCATACTTCGCACTGGGACTTCTCGACAGCTGTTGACGCCGCGAAAAGTTTACTTTGAAAAGTGCACAGCAAACGCCGGTTTACTCGCGGTGAGGCGGAAAACCTTTCACGCCGGCAGCTTATGTAACTTCGTTCATTACGCGAATGATGGCTAAAACAAAACGTTAGATCTGTAATAAAAAATCGGTAAGCGTCAGATATGAAGATTTCTCTTCCCCCGATTTCTCTATCCAGACAAAATAATTCCTCAATTTATAGTTAAGGGACTATACAAGGATATATCTATAGAATTTTATCGAGACGCTAAATATAGGTACAAGAAAATTACTAGTATAGTCATGAAAATCGATAGTTAAGTCTCTTCGTACAATCTTATCTTATATCGAAATAACACACGTCCTCGTACGAGATTCTCGATTTTCCAATTCTGTCTATGTTTGTCGACCGAGCAATCGCGGACACTGGGTAACATTCAATGTCTTCGAGCTTTTCACCGATCTGAATGGCGATGTGGCGTGTTACGCGATGTGACAAGGATCTTTACAATGCCTGGATCGACTTGTTTAAACGACGGAAAAGTTTCTCGAGGCTTACAGATATAACGATATAACACAGAGCCAGTCGGCGGTGCGACAGCGCCAGAATAATGTCTCTTAATGTCGCAACGAAACAGGAACAGTGGTAAGTGTGACATTTCGAGCAAAACGGTTCCCCAGTTCTAAACGAAGTCCGAACTTTCTTGCGGAACTTATATAATGCGGTAGGGGCTCGTTAAAATGCCATGGACATCGGAACAGAAGCTCGTTAGCATAATCCGCGAAGTTTGGTAGTCTGAATTCTCCCATACACGGGAAATACACGATCGTTAAAAGTCTAACTGCGTTTTATGTACTACGATCGACGATGTTCGACGATTTCTTCCTGGACGAAATTACAGCTCGGATCCATCGTATGCGGCCAAGATTAATGGATTATACGGGTAAAAACAATTTATCTAAAAATGTTAATCCACCCTCTTAATTAATGATACCGAATATTCGTGCGTGATCAATATTTACAATGTTTTTTTTTTTTTATATATATATTGATGAAAACAAACGTTCGGATACGTATCGGTCGTTAGATTTATCTAACGAGCCAAGTCCGTGTTGGCGTTACATCATAGCTCAAACGCAAGAATGGATACGGATAGCCGGCGGATACCATTTTCCCTCCATTTCGGCCAATTACGCGCATCCAATTATCGAGGCATCGGCCATGGGCTTCGAGCTTCGAGGCCGGATCGTTATTCTCGCGTATATGCGAAACACGTTTCAGATATCGCCGCCGCCGCGTGCTTTTCATTCTCCGTTCCGCCACGGCCGCCCGGAAACGATGTCATACGTCATTGCCGGTTTCATTGTGATTCGCGGATAGCCGTACACTACCTCGAGAGAGCGCGAATTCTGCCATACTCGATTGCGCTTCGGCTCTCTCCGGCATTCCAATTCCACCGCGTACTTTTACCGGCATTGATTAGTGGGCCCGGCATCCATAAATTTCAGGAAGTATATGAAGATCCATAGGGGATCGCGATTAAAGGACGAGGATGCGAGATTTCGAACGTCGACTTTGGCGCGTCTCTAGATTGCCATTATGCGTTTAGAGAAATTGTGTTAATTGTTCTCGTTATATCGAATTATAACAGCGCGAATTATTAGCGGAATATTTTTGCATTAAATACGTCGGCGCGTAAACTACAATGACGCGTTAATTTCGCTGACGGCGGTTGATAAATCTCGTGAAAAGTAACGGGGAAGCTCGCGCGCGCGCGCGCGCTTGGTTGGGTTGCTGTCCATATTTTTAACATTTCTGAAGTTGCGGCAGAAAGTTGCCGCCTGGGCATGCAAAAGGGAAGTTAACTGCTACTTTGTAACGCGGAGTTCGAAATCCCCTCCGGGATGACGGAGTCCTTCGAATTTGCATGAAAAAGGCAACGGGCCCCTTCCAGCAACTGGTATATAAGCTACTTCCAAATGAATGCAAATTCTTCTTCGAAAGCTCTCTCGATGAGAGAGTCTAGGAATTTGCTTACGTAAATACGATGTTATTGTGCGACGAAATATTGCTTCGTCGCCACCTTTGGCGGAAGCAGCGCGAAACGCATTAAATATTTAAGATATTCATGTTTACGATCTTCATTTTCCGCGTCGCATTGCCTTAGCTTTCAGACTTTAAAGCGCCACGCTGGAAATAACATCACCATGCATTTACTTTGACCATATATAGTTCTATATATATATATTTTTTTTAATTATTAGACTCTATTAATATTTATTGACAATTTTTTATACGAGTGTAAAATGATCGTGTAGAGAAATATGATCGTATCTACCTATAATATAATAAAGACTGCACTGTGAAGCGATGTAAGATAATTGATTACATACCTCTTCGAATCAGCCGACAATTGCCTGACACAGAGAGTACAAAAACAATTACCGATTCAGATTAGCTATTGGCGCATATATATATATATGTGTGTGTGTGTGTGTGTGTGTGTGTGTGTGTGTGTGTGTGTGTGTGTGTGTGTATACAAGATCTCTGAAGCGTGCAATGATATGGTGGCGTGTCGAGAGGTAGTAAGCACGCTAGACTACGTGCGATGTATCGGGTATTGGTCGATCGAGTCCAAATCGGTTCCAGATTTCTACGGAAACGGTGAAGTGAAATTTGATCTCATGATTTGTGTCGCATGCCAACATTTGAATTCACCAGAGATAATTTTGTGCACTATTATTATCTACAAACTAAAGACTATAATATCTCAATTTATGCACGTATTGCAATACGAGTTTAAATAATTGTTGGAAAAAAGTTGCAAACATGTGTTATTAAGAAATGTGTATAAAACAATAAGATTATAAATTTTTGCTCTGTTTGTTACATAAAAAAATGGTCGCAGTCAGTTTGAAGTATTGCAGAAATCGCGGATAATATCGACATCTTGTCGATTTAATAAATGCTCTAAACTGATTTCATCGTGCGAGCGAATTACAGGAGGAAATTGGGGAGGTTGAGTTTCTTCGTGTCTCCATCATTTCCCTATCAACTTAGGGAATCGAGGTTCACGATGACACTTCTGGCCCCCTTCCATTTCTTACGAACAGAATAGTCGACGACTATATTGGCCCAATTCGCAAACGGCCAACCCTTGCGAAGGAAATGGATCTTGGCATGAGACTAAGCTACGCTAGAATCGAATCAGACCTAATCCAGCTGACCACGTCGATTTTATCCTCTAACCACCAGAGTAATTCAATGCTTCGAAATCGGAACTATTCAGTTCCACATTTCTCACGCATCTAATCACTTATTCTATAAAGTCTGTCGAATTTCGTAATATTCAATTTACCTAATTTGATATTATACCTCTATTCTTAATATTTATATGATAAAAAAATTAATTGTAATGAGAAAATAAGAATATTGTGCGAATTTATAAATCCTTATATACTTTTAGTATAATTTGCAAAACATTTAAAAAATACACAAATTTATTTTTATCCTTTCTACATTTGAAATAATACAAATATGTTAGATTTAACTCATATTCATATGTACTAGTTTAAAACTAATGCTACACTTGAAAAGGTCCAAAATACAACGGTCGTGTTATCAGAAATAAAATTTTTTGCCAGTTGGTCGACTTTATTATAAGAACAAAGTGTTGTACTATTTTAGTTATGTCAAAGATTTAAAATATATAACTTTTACTACGGTATGCACAAAGTTAATAAATATCACATATATTAAATATATATGTATATAATATTAATTCTTGTTTCTGAGAATAAAAAAGTCGGCATAGTTCAAAGATTTTGATTATTTGGTATTTTGCATTTAATTTCAATAGTTACAATTCTAAGCTTATTAAAAAGATTACACAGAGGCTGCTCAGGCAATTCTGGAAATCTCGCGTGACACAACGGGACAATCGGAATAATGGATAGACGGGATGTAAGCTACGATGCCGGCATCGTCGTCGTCGTCGCCACCCTCCTGTCCACTCGTGTTTTACTGTTTGCGAGTGTTGAGCCTCGCTAAGCTCCGTAGATAACGTTTTGCCCTTCGTACATTGTTCTAGGAGTTTAAACAGATTATACCCGGGCGATGGTTAAACGTAAATTGCTGCCTCAACTCTATCCCCATTCTCATCGAAGATCGAGGCGATCTTATCACATTTTTTTAACCTATCTATTCAAGTTGCTGAAGGGAAAATAAAAACGGAATATATAAACTGCACTCGATTCAGGGATTTGAAGAAGATTAATTCATATTTCAAATATCATAAATGTAGTCTCGCGCTTACGTAAACCACAGTGCGATAAAGAATAGTTTAAGATGTTTCTTGCTTTATAATACATAATAATAAATAATAAATAAACAATTATGACAAATTAATTGTAAAATAATTTGAGAAAACTTGTTCACGCGATTTAAATAAATTACAACTTTTCTTTTTTCACTCGTAAATATAAATAACTTTTGTCAATAAATAAAACAATGAATAATATAGTAAGATGCAATCTCATAAATATCGCGCAATTGAATATTCAGATATGGAATTTAGATTTCAAGTGTGTTTTCTAATTTACTATAATTCCGGTGTATTATTGAAAGCACTGATGGGAGATCCAGTTGCGCATTTGTGGATAGACATGATAACTAGTCACGTTCAGAATGCGAATCCGTCACGTCCTGGCGATCACCATAACGGAAGATTCCCGATTCCGATAGTGCGCTGCATTTCCCTACCGTAGCCATATCCTTCCCGAGGGACGGAATGATGTCTGCGGGTCGGAAAGGCTACTGAGAGGGCCGTGTTTTTGGCGGTCCCGGTTGCGGTAAAAGGGAGGCAATCTGTTCTACCCCAAGTGTACGACATTACGGAGTAGTCGGTGGTGAATATTGACAACCAATAAACCATTCCGTAAGGACGGGACCTATTAGGAAACCCGCTGCTATTACGAGGAATCTCTTTACTGCGCCGATTCTCTTCGAATAAATCATCCTCGCTATTCGTATTTCTATCGACGTCGGAATTAATGTCGAAGTAAAGGCGCCAATGGATTCAAGGGAAAACATAATTCATTCAGTAGACGATTATCGCGATATTCACAATTTCGTGAGAAAAACATGAAATTTTCATATCGTTTATACTTTCTTCTCGAATTTTCTTACAATTTTACAATTCGAATTCGCAACGAATAATTGAATGAACAAATGATTTATTTATTAAGCGACGTTCGCGACGTTACAAGAATGATAAAAAAAAAAAAATTTTTTTCTTGCGATTCTTAATGTAAATTTATTTTCGGTACTCAGAATTCATTATTAAATAACATTTGAAGAAAAGCGCGGAACAAAGCTTCTCGGCGCAACGCGGAAAGAAGAGCAACATAGTTCTTTAATCTTCTTGACGTCTTGCTTACCGCAGTCATAATGACGCCCGCTATTATGAACATTGCATTTCCAGCCCTTAGAGAAGCTAGCGCAGCTAGCTCTCGGTACGCTGTCTGTTTAACAGCCCTGTTATTCCACCACGCGCGCAACGACGATCTACGTGAGAGGCAGGGAAAGAGATAGGCGGTGACTGTACAAAATACAGCGTAATAATGGAAGAAGGGCCGTTACTATATTGTAATACTTAATGAAGCTCTCGTCTCGAGTGACTCAATATCGCGCGGGCTTGCGGAAATGATAACGTAGAGCGGAAATTGGACCGACGCACGTTCAACGCACGAAATTACAACAAGAGCGGTCATACATTTTATATTGCTTGGTTTACGATTGGCCGAGATTAACGTTACGGCATTTCGCTTCTGCCGGGCTTTACCACAATACAAAAGTGATATCCATGAAATGTCGCTTCCGTCTGCGAAAGAAAGAAAAGAGAGGAAGAAGCTGGAGGAGGAAAGGAAAAACTGGCACGCGTCAGCTATCGCATACGTCGGATTCAATTTTTGCAAAAATGAACACCATCGGAAATTGGAAAAATGCACGATCTTATTCTGATGGGAGTGTCTCGCAAAAATCAGTGGTGAAATCAAAAGATTAATATATCATTTTTGCGATGATATATAATGCGCGTATAAATTTCATATAAATTCTTAGCAATTCTTTCTCCGCTTTTGCAAACCACAATACCATGTATATCACATTCGCACATATCACTGCTTTATGCATTCTATTTTCTTATTCATTGTTTGTTTTCTTTCTCAGTCGCTGCGCTATCAGTTATCTCTTTCCGAATGCCGCTATATTGTATCAAAAATTATCTTGGATTTTTATATCAAAGAATACAAGAAAAGTTGAATTTGATGTGTCTCATTTAAAATAAATTCTCAGAACTATTTATTATAATTTAATATAATCTAAGCAATAATCAATAGATCGCGCGATTCAGAGACCAGAATTCTTATAGTCACTGTGGAAATAAATAATAATACATTACATTAAAATTGCGTAATGATATATACATTTTTATAAAAGTTATTTCTTCATTACACATATTGTTCTAATGTCAATATCCTGAGATTTAATCAGTATTCAATGATGTAATAAAATTCAATAAACCTATTACTATTGCAAAAATGTATAATTAATTACCTTTATTATTTCATATTTTGCTGACGCTCTCTTATGATCTTAATATTCATTAAGACGCAAGCTTTGTCATTGAGATAAAAGAATGCAAATGAAGAAATGGTCTTTGACACTTTTGCGTGCAAGCTCGACTTTCGAGATGCAATAAGAAAAAAAATACTTTTCACTCCGTCATACATATTATCAAAGCACATATTATCAAAGCACGTCATAAAAGTGTGTGATACATATAAAAGGTAGAAGAAAAGAGATGGAAACTCTCGAGTCTCTCAAAACATCTTTAATCATACCACACACAAGATATTATACACAAGCCAGAAGAACGTTAATTAATTTTTGAAGCAAACATTGTTTGAATAATTATATTATTCGAGAAGAAAACGTAAAAATAAATAAATAAATATATGTAATTATATATATACATTAAAAACGTGAAAATATTTATGACATTCATACATATTTTAGTTGCTTTTTGTTATTTTCCTTTAGATTGCATATTTATGTTGACCTGCCGCATCTACTTTGGAAATTGAATCATTCTTTCTGGCACTGTTCCCCTATATAAGCTCCAGGCAAATCGTTTGTAGCGGGTATCATAGCTTATCTTACGTCTCAGATGTCATCCTCGTGCCGTACAAAGGCAAGTAATTGAACTCTTTTGCATTGAAACTTAGGAAGTTAACGGCCTCGGGGTGTTGCTTGAAATTGAATTGGTTCGAGCGAATAAAGCCATTTAGCCCTGTCTGTTGCACAAGTACAGAGTGCATGTCATAAATTAAATTCTGTGAATAATATCGATTCACAATGATAAATTGCCCGTGTAAAATTTAGTATTATTTTTAATTGTGCGTCGTAGATTGCAAAATCAAAGAAACATGTTTAATTTTCTTAATGAAAAATGATATTCATAATGATAAAAATAATACATAATATAAATATGAATAATGTAAGATATTAAAATACATACACATTGCATGATAAAAGTAATATTTAATATTTAAGATGTAACAATTCTATTTCTAGATAGCATACATTAACGCTTGCGAACGCTGTCAACGTTGTAATGTCAAGTATCTGCGAAGAGAAACGCTTTTACACACTCACACACGTAAGGAAGCGATTTATTGTTACGGCGATACGTCAATCAGGTAACTATAGCACGCTCGACTTTGGAACCGTAAACTAATTACGACGATGTAATTAAGTAATTAACTATCTAGCGCGGAGAAGGCTGCAAAGCTTCTCGTTCCATAACTCAGTCGAGCAATGTGTGTGCACGCACATTTAAAGCTGATGCAGTTTGCGAGAGTTATTTTAGAGTTGTGTAATTAACTAGTGCACTATTCATTTATTTAATTATGATATTATTAATATCTTAATTAATTAATCCTAATGAATAAATTTCGCGTGCGAGATACATTTGTAAATAATTTTTCAATGCGCATTTTATTATTTTTTTTCTGTGAATTGACAAACGAGTTCCAAATAATTCATGGTTAACAGCAAAGCTCAAGAATGATCCCAATTGTGATCTCAATTATAACGTATATTTTCCTAGATTTTCGTTTTCATTGTGGAATTGAGATCTAGAGTTCCGATTCATATTTTAAGACAAATTAAATTTTTTTCGATAATCAGCCATTATGCGCCGGTGCTTAATTAGCCGTGCTAACCAAGGCGGTCTATAGCAGCGTAATGATTAGCGTGTAATAATTAAACGTTGATAATGAGAGTTTCGACGAGAAAGTCAAGCCGTGCCTAATCATTAATTAATACCCGCAAGCTCCGCCGAGCATTCGTCGCGCGGCGGCCTATCGGGGTCAATGAAAATTATTATGCGTATCCATACAGGGGCGCAATAAAGTGTTCAAATCCACAGAGTACCACCGCCAGTCTCTTGTGCATATGTACTCGGGCACCGACAAAAGCCTTCTTTAATATACGCGCGCGCGCCATCGAATGGGCAAGTTTACAGCGCTTGCTCACGGCACGCTTCTGGCACGAGAGTCACGAAATGCTCGAGATGAATCACTGCGCGGCACGAAGTGCAGTGATATAGAGGCAGCTAAGCGCGCCCCGAGAATCCAATGACGCGTCCATGCGGAAGCGAATTATCTTTTCTACCACCTGTACCTCGCATCTGATTAATTCGACGAAAATTTAATGGCGCGCCATTCGATTGTACGATTAATCGAGGGGAAATATTACAATCTTTATCACGTCGGAAATGAACTTCACGGCCAAATGAACGCGAGACGAGTTGTACAGAGCGCCGAGACATTCGAACAAGTTATCTATTCGAGTTTCTTCGCGAACGCAAAAGGATTAGATGATTCTCCTAATGAAGCTTGGATTTTTGTGTGAGATTTCTACGAGTGAAAATAAAAATATAAGATATTCGACAAATATTTTTTATTGCGTATAAATTTTACTCAAATAAGAGATATCGTTGTAATTTATAACATATTATAATATATTATAAGAATATAAAAATTACTTTTAATAAATATACATTTATGGTATCATTATCAAGTCTTTGTAAAACTTAAAACGCGATGGTCAATTTCTTTTCTCTTTTCTGAATTTACGAAATCTCATCATCGTATATGTATAACGTAGCCTGTATATAAGAAGTCAAAGTCCGATCCAATAAACGGAAGTAGTATTTCTCGAAGAAGACAAATGTGTGCTTTAGGTTCCTCGTCATGTTCGGGTTGAAAGAATATTCACAAATACATAAAGTTGTGCATTCTTGACGCATTTGAAACTAGAATGTCCCACCTTGCACCGATATGCAAGTATACAGCCTGTCGTATCTCCGGATATACTTGAACTAAACAGTTTGGTCATAAAACTGTTCTGCCCGAATAAGTCAAATAAAACAGAGAGAAGAACCATTCTCTATCCGCCATGAACGAAGAACGCCAGAAGGAAACGCGATGCACTTAAATGTGGAAATGCCCACTTTTGAAGTGGAAGTACACTCGGATGCGATATCTCTTTCTTGAACTCATACCAAAACACGATTGCAGCGTCGGAGCGCGTGCATCGAGCCTCGTGTTTATACATTTAGATCTACACGATTTCTTTCCGTTGTTCGTATATCAATTACATAACATGCAATATAACATTTGTAGTATAATCATTTTGATATCGATATTATTATGTAAATATGAGACACGAAAATTAGAGCTTCTCTTCGTAAAAAAATGTAAATCTTTTGTTTAAAATAAAGTAATCAATAATTCATATTATTAGACAGAATAAAAATAGAAATCTTTATTTTCTTGCATTCATGAATTATTTATTACATAGACGATGTCTTTTACTGCAAATTCTCATCATTATTGCATAGGCTTAGAATATGTAAGATATAATTAGACAATAGTTTTATATATAAATTATCGGATTTTGCATATTTATGTCTTGGATATGGAAATAACAAAATATGATAATATCAGATTGAAGATAGATATATATATATATATATATATATATGCAACTTTATAATTTCTCTCTTGCAAAAGAACGCGATAGCTGTACATGGTAGGTATCCCAATATCTGAGTCAATGACGAAGGTTAACTGCAAGACTAAATGAAATATCACGGTCGACATAATCGAATACGAGGCGTACGTGCTGCGCAACGTAAAGCTATATCACGCGTCTAAATTAGAGTTTGCAACGCAATCATTCATGCGTGTCAGTAATGTCGTGGAACGAGATTCCACCATGCGCGCGCGCATGTGTGTGTGTGTGTGTGTCCAGTTAAGTAATTTAATAATAATTATTCCCTCACAGAGAGAGAGCGGCCGCAAAACGTGGCCCATCGCCACTGTCGACCGACTCATAAATCACCGGCTAACGCTTAGCGGACTTAGTCGCTGATCGTGATTTAACTGGCAACGTCAGTAAAATGCTAACAACTCTACGAATGAGCCGGTAAAAGCGAGCGGTTTGCGAATAAATCTTAAATGAACGATCGGTCGAGCCTTATTTGTATAAAGATAGTCCTTTAATTGGTATCACTTAATGTCTTTAAATAGGTATTTAAATATAATTAAGAGCAATTAAATTTAAATAATGCTTTAAAATCGCTAATAATCGCGTAAAAATTGTCAAAGATTCGCAGTAATGCAGAATTTCATTACAAATTAGATCGCAAGGCATCCACTATTTTTTTAACCGCAATAAGACAAAAAACAATCTTTCCGAGGAAACAAATATAAATTCCAACTTGCAGTGAACGCGATTATATCGATCGTCATTATACAGACGCGGAAGGTTCGATGAGCATGTGGATGTAATATAATGCGTATTATCAAAGTAGACCAGAGGGATGCGTTGGCAAATCCGCTAGAGAAGAACATAATAGAGCCGTGAATATTCCGTCACGCCGAGAAGATTTCTCTTAATGAAATTGACGTAAACAACGCGATATCACGATGAATGTGAGAGGGTATATATTCGTGTTAATTAAAAGATAAATGAAAATTTAATGTTTGCAGAAATTTAATAATCGTTCTTGAATGGATCGCACTTCAACACACGAAGAAAAAATACACATCACGATTTAACATCCAAATCATTCTAATTTTTTTGTAATTTTAATCAAGAGCGACGGTTATAGCTCGCGCGAATACCAGCGTCGAAACGCTGATATTGATAGCTTTTCGTAAATATCAAGCCGCGAATTAAAACAGTCTATTTTGGCGCAAACTCGATAAACGCGAGTGCCGCGTATTATTGGACACCTGTACATTCTCTGAACCTCAACAGTAATAAGGGGTTATTTGATTTTATCCACTCTTTGTGCTTTATCGAGCTATAGCTCTAGCGTCCGCGACTCCACGGTCAGTTTCTATTTGCGGCCGTAATAATCTAACATAGTCGCCAACTCTCTCTCGTAAAGTTCGCTCTCTCGAAAACGTGGAAACGAATCGCTCGGTGAGCTTTCTGCGTTATTCATTCGACGCCGCCGCCGGGGCAAAGACTCACGCTCGACCGCACCCGTAAATTATTTCCGGGCGAAACGAAGTAGCTGAAATACGTACAACCTGCATGAAATCCCATTTTTCCTATCAAATACGTGCCCACGCGATTCTCCGAACTGCAAATAACCGTGGGTAACTGCTTTTCAAATACCCTTTTGCGATAAGGTATACAACGTTCGCGCAAGCTGATATCATCTCAATTAGCACCCGTCGCGTCAAAAACGAAGCGATCAAACGGAGAATTAAATACAGGAAGTGATGGAACGATCGTGGAGTTTGAGATCTATAAAATGATATATGCCATGTATGTTGAGTACCAGATTACCGGACGTAGCTAGCTTGTACACGGTGATAATCGATGATGAGACTTATACGCAAACGCGCGGCGGAATACGATGACCGATTCGAGGAAACTTTAGAGCGAGAGTGTGCGAAAGGTATCGGGTCAACTGCCACGAGTGCGCTCTGGACTTTCGGGGTCGTCCCGGTGCGTTTTCATCCGAGAACTCGAATCCTCAAAGCGACACACAACGAGCGCCGTTCAGAGAGTTTCGCAGCAATAAAGAAACTGGGCAACGAAAAGAGAGACGCCGTGTCTCTGGAAAGGACGGAGAATGAAACACACATGCACACTCGCAGAAGAGACGTGCGATTGTCCAAAGCTTTTCACCCGGTGTACTGGTAACTCGAAGTCTGATTGTCCGCGCAAAGAAGAAATTTCGAAACGAGCTATCGGTCAAAGGAAATCCAGCATACTCAAGTTCGATTCTTTTGTGACAAGTGCTTTATATATATATATATATATATGTGCAACTTTTTATTCGCAGGCGCAATAAAATGCTAGAATAGATTATTAAATGAGATAAAAATATATATACACGCGTTGTGCATGAAATAGGGGATAAAAGTACATACAATGTATCAAGCGTCTCTCAATAGGCACCTCTGTCGCCTTAAACGACTAACACATAAATCTTCGCTTATCCTTTTAACTGCGTGTCAACGTAAATGGTGCATTTTCGCACGTGCATAAATTACTCCGCCACTCGAATCGCTTAGCGGCAACAATGAGAGATACCGGGGTATCGTCTCGGGCGCGCGATATAAAGGCAGCCTCGCGCGTCAGTGGCGATTTGGATCGTTAAAGGCTCGTCTTCCCGACGAGACGAATGCGGTTAGCGGCGCGCCGCGGCGCCGGCGTCCTCGCATCCGCCCAAGGATTATGGATGCGTTCCACTTCCGATAACGCGCGAAACGTGAAGGCGTTATGCTCTCGGTCCCCTCCCTCTCAACCAGGTTCTTCCGCGTAGCACGTTCCGCAGCCGCACACCTCGTCGAAGTTGGCAACAGCATCTGGAGCGTTAAGGGTGGATGAGCGATGTGCCGGTGTCTTGCGGCGTGATGGATCGTCCAATACCAGCCAATATGCAGTATTGCACGTGGAGTGGCAAACTGGTATCCATGCATCAAATCGGCGGTAGAGCGGACGCGGGGAGGAGGGAAGGAAGGGTGGATGGACAGGGAGGATGAGCGAAGGGAGTGGAAGTTTCGTGTGCTCTACACGACACGCTGCTGCACACACTATCGTATGCTCGGTCGCCTCCGTCGTGGTCAGAGAACGGTTCTTGCCGTTCTTCCTAGTACTACCATAAGGTGCATCTCCGATTGCAGGGTTATACCTATATGTACAGGTATATATATATATATATATATATATATATATATTTATATACATATATATATATATATATATATATATGTACATGTACATACGCGATTCTCTCGATGTCTTGGTAAGAACGAATACCGGTGCTGCGAGCTACGTGGTCGTGCCATGTGTTTGGAACGTCAGGCAACCAGACACGTTTCTCGAGACAAGTTTTTGCTGTCTTATTTTATCCGGAATGGTCGTGCACCGAATTGTATTCACTTTTCTGTTTAACAGATTGTTCTAAGAGGTCAGAGTTTGACAAACAAAATGTAGGGAAAAAGAGAAGATAAATGACACGTATAAAAGAACGCGATAATATTTGTAAAAAGACACGACACGGCATTTATCCATTTCACAGCGGTTATTTACGTTCTCAAATGAATCTATAATTTCGCGCGACAGCGATTCGATTTCTTGTCGCGCGATGTACCCGCAGTAGTTTCTACAGTGATCTTAAATGTCACCGCGCATTGAATGGCAGCATCGAAGCAAATCGATCATCGGGCAAAAGTTTCGCGAATTGTCCTATAGCTAAGAGCTCGATAAACGTGACGGAGAGAAATATTGACTCACCGAAACGTCAGAGTGGTGAATGGTCGATAACTCTTGTGACTGTTGATGCTCTCCATCGGCGTGCCCCAGAAATCGTCGTTGAGCACGCTGCTCCACGACGCCTCGCCGATCACATCCCTGTTCCTCACCACCGCCGGTATATCGTCGTGCACAAAATCGCAGTCGAGCGCATTGAGATAGCAACCGACCGCGACGAGCGCAACCGCCGCGTAGATGCACCATCCGGGTGGCTCGTTCGCCTCAGTCCCGTTGCATCCCCCACGCAAGCCTCTCTTCGCCGACGTCTGGCAGAAGCAGGAGGTACCGTTGTTTCGTCGCCTCATGTTGTTGCCTCGGCGTTGCTCGATACCACTCACGTTCGTTTGAATCGCGAAGCCCGAAGCGCGATCACTGTCATCAAGTCGCGAGTTTTCGGTCGCCGTTATCTCCTGCGCGGAATTTTATCGCACTGCCCGGTGTTGCTACACTGATCGGAATCAGCTGATTCTCGCATTTCTAAGACGAACGCTCGGGGGAGGATAGAGAGTTTTAGACACGATCGAGAAGACCTGTCGTGTCTCCTCGACGTTTAAGGGTCGCTACCACTTTGATCGCGACGCACATTTCACGGTTCCTTTATTTCGTCGATAAGAATGGCAGATTGGCCTTTCTCGAGTTAAGCTCTCGATCGGATAGTCAGAGGGACATGATTTCTGCGTAACCCTCGCGGCAATACAACGCGGTATCTTGCGGTGCTAGCCGGTGCCTCGCGTTGGATTCTCCCATTTAGACCGTCCTCGACGATACCCCGAGCGTTCGTTCGTCTCGCGGTGAGCTTGATAAATGACTGCGAGGGTTCATTATTTATCGAGTCCGACCGTGTCCTAGATGAAGGGTAGTAGCGAGTTTTGCGCGCGCGAACCACTCGCTACACGACTCGGATAATAGCCCTTGGACTTTCCTCGAAAATTGTCTCTATGGGGAACCCAAGTGGATTTCTTTTTACGTAACCACGTAACGACGTAACAGCTCGTTATCGCGCACGCGACCAGTATCGTGCCGCAAATCACTGATTCGCACGGATCATTACGGATTCTCCCGGCGTAGGGAAACGCGATTTATATTTATAGCTCACTTAACGCGCGATTTAAGTGACATTACATCGATGGTTTTGCAAGCTCCGGTTTCATTTCGGAGCAATACGCGAGCAACACCGATATTTCGCATATTCGCGTATATGCGCATTGTTATTCCATCTCGAATCAATCTTCTCGTTTCGATTACGCAAGCACGAAATGCGATTATGCATCTGTTCCGCTACTCTTATCTCGTATTCCTCTTGTTCGTGTACCCTTATTCAATATTTAGCGTATTAATTGCATTTCGCTTTTTATCGTCCTAGTTTGGCGTGCTTCTCAAGTAACTTAAGAGCGAGAAGTCCTTCAAGTCGTCAATGGATGCTCCACTTTGTTGCAGCACCGAGAGAATTTCATAGAATTATGGAGAACAGGTTACAACGTCGAGAGGACGGCTGTATGACCCAGATACTCGTAGCGAGAACTCCTACGTCGCCACAATTTTACTCTGCATATATATCTATACAAGCGGCTCCTATCTCGCCGGGGGCACGGCTTGAAATCCTCCGCGGCAGCGCCTTCACTTCCCGCCAACCCCCTGTTTCTCCTTCACCGCCGCGCGCTTTTCTATCCCTTTTTCCGGCGTCGCTACCGCTTGGCCGCTTTTTTCTTGTTCCTCGTCTTCCTCCGGCTTCACCTTTTGCACCGTCGAGTCCAATCTCTGGACAAGTATCGCGATAATTTTCCTTCCCGCTTGGTCTGCGCGACCCAGGATTCCGACTTTCGATGCCTCAACGATCTCACGGATTCTCGCAGATTTGCCTCCGGTGAGATGAGACTCGAACGAAATGTCAAACGTTCTCAAATGCCTCCAGTGATGATTGGCGAACGGTTCTTCAACAATCGAAAGAATTTTGTGAGATAGAAAGTGTGAACAAGTTTTAATTATAGGTATTCGATAGCCCCTCAATCATTTGAATTTATCGCAATACTCTATTTGAAATATCCAGTATCTCTATACCATCTACGGTCTTTCTTTCTGCGTGACTGCTCTACCTTTTATTAAAACTTTTAATTGTGATCGCGTGATAGAGCATGTGTGTCAAAGACGCTTGAATGCAAAAATTGTAAAAATAAAAATATTTTTCCACTGATCGATCGTATCATCGAAAGTTAAAGTTACGATGACGAATTAGCGATGGAATCAACGCGGATACCTCCCGACGATCTGTCATCTGTTATCGCGCATTTTGCCGATCGACACGACGTGCAGATCGGTACGCACCGCACAACGTCATCGAAATCACAGACAGATCACGACGATCGGCGTCGGGGGTGTCGAGGTCGGACGGGTCGTCGCGGCGACGATAAGCGCGAGACTAAGGGACGACGGCATCCGCCCGGTTATATACCCGACGCACTCTGACCCGCAAAGCCGCGCCCGCGCACGAGCCACCCCCGGGGCTTTCCCTTCTGCCTGCACCGTCGCGTGCGCCTTCCCTTTCTTCTTCTTGCCCATTCGCCGGCACCTGCTCAACCTTGGACTCTACTGACGTCACGTTGTTTACCCGATGGTTTACCTGCCGGTACCCCGGTACATCATCCCAAAAAACTGTCCAAATGATCGAAACTTTAGGCCAAATCGGGCAAGCGACGACATTTCTCTTTAATGTCGAACGTAAGTTATATAACAGTTGCTAAATTGACTTGGAATATAAAAATATGTGACGTTTAATAAATTATTAAGAGACGGAAAAAGAAAAAATGATGATTGACAAGTTTATTTTAGTGATGCATATTTTATTTGATGAAATCAATTAATTATTTCGTTTCGCAGATTTTCATTTGTAATGCTGTTATTAATTCATTTTAATAAATTAAATATTCAATAAAGTTTTTAGAACTCATCGAACTACGTCTCGCATTATACGGTTAAAAGCATAATGAGTCTTAACAGTAAGATAACAAAGACGAGCAATTATTTATTACCTGTATTTCCGAGGATATCTCGAATCTAACAATACAACGAATCACGGTTCGCAAATCAATGAACGTAATGACGATACGAGCTCGTTACCGACGATGATGATACGATAACGAGCCCGTAGTGGCGAAGTGATGCTGCATGGTATGATTGAATTTGGCTACATCGCGCGCCATCACAATTCTGAACATATATCAAATTGAAATTACATCATATCAAGATACACAGTTATGTATATATAATTTTAATTATTGCCTCAAATCATTATCACAAGTGAAACAATTAAAGCGCAAACGTAACGATAACTCATGCGTAATGATTCATGCATGTGTATGTGTGCAACGAGAATCTTGATGTGAAATAAAATAAAGACATATTTGACACGTTCTTGCTTAGAAACATTTATATCGAAAAGGTGTATCGAATTATTTTTCTTCTAATTTAAATATATACATATATAAAAAGTTTTATATGAGACTAATCTAAAAATTAAGTTCCGTCTCTTCAAACTCACAAAGATGAGAACTTCATCATAAGAAAGATTATCAAACAATAGAAATATCAACGTATAAAATGATTGTAAGATAAATCAGAATTTTTCTTATCACTAATAAGCAAGTTTCTCCAGAAGTTATAATTGAGCAAGAGAGATGCCTGCATTCTTCTACGAAGAAACTTAATATTAGAGACATGACTGTCGCTCAAGTAATTCGCATAATGTACCCGGAGTTCGCAATTAATGATCATTTAGTTCAATGGCTGCGAGTAGCCGTCACTGCCACGATTCGCAAGCGAGCAAGGAACTTTGGCCCGCCAGCGCGCCTGAACTTCCGTATGAATCCACTTTCAAACTACACAAGAATTTTTAATTACGATCCTATAGAACGAAAAACGCCACTTACGTGTCAGGTTAATGGTTCTCCGCACTCAAAGCGTCGGAGGAACGCGGACTTGTCCCGCATGACTCCTAACGAGTTTTTACTCGCCGCAAAAAGGACCAACGAGATTAATCGCGATAACTATTTTATTCACACATATGGTCTTTATTCTCTCCAGGTCGAATTTATCAAGCAATATTATATAATATCTCTGTGACAGCTTATATATTTTTAAACGCTATTTCTTTTTTCATTTTAGACATACATGTTTTTACCGAGGGTGTAATATCAGCAGTGTTTGCTATTATCTAAATCAAATTATATAGATGATCATCTAGATCTCAAATTTTGGTCATCTTATCTTTATATAGATAAAAATTTGTATCATCCGTATCTGCATTTCAGCTGCAAAAAAATGTTATCTTACTAAATTAATAATGTTCGGATAATTTGAGTCAGAGTTATAGCACATAAAAATACTTAAACAGTAAAATAAGCAGTAGTAAGTGATAAAAATTGATAAATAAAAATATGAATATATTTTTATACCCCTATTATAATTTACACTTTTTTATATAACTGTATTTACATAAATATTTAAAACAAAATCATCATCATTATATTTAATCAATAAGATAAATTTACATATTTTCATCTCGTCTTTATCTAGCCAATTTAAAAATGATCTAAGCGCAACACTGAATATCAGGCGACACTTGGTACTTAGCGATGTCGAGGAACGCTTAAAGAATCGATCTGACGACGAGACGAGATTTTGCGGTGTGACGCGCGAAGATGACGCGCTTAAACCATTTCTTTGTGGACTTGCTGTTGGAGTATAAATTGGTTTTATGCTCTGCCGAGGAAGTTTCTAACTGGAAACTTATAGTCGCGGAACAAACGTCTGTAGACGGCACTGAAATATAGTGTTCTCGTTGCGCGCCTGAATATTCAGCGACTTCCGCAGCGCTATCTACTTCGTTATACCCGGTTAACGCTTGCCATCGCGTCTCTGACCGTATTTAATAATGCACCTAATCGACCTAGGCGTCGCCCCATGAGAGCAAGGTCCGCCAACGGCCGTGAAAAGGTGCCGTTCCCGTAAGTAAGGGTGGGCCGCGATACAAACGCGGATCCCGGGAACGAAACGATTTCATCTGAAATAAAGATAAAGGCAAGTCTCGTCCTCGTTCGCCTTTTCCTCTCCCTCGTGCGCCTTCATTTATTAAACGCTGTGGCGTATCGAGCAATTGCTCCGGTTTCTTTACTCCGTCTCTCTTCCTTCGATCTCTCGCTCTCGCTACCGGAGGTATAAAGATCAACCGACGGCTTGCTCCGGCGTTTCGTATTCTCGCATAGTAGTTTGAACGAAAACAGTTCAGTCTGATCCGTGTGCCCGGTTCCTTATTTAAATTCTCGCGATAAAGTATTCATTGTTCCTTGTTAATGCGTTACGCGTCCTCGCTGCTCCGTGTCTGTTTTATCGTGAAATCGTGAAATCGCTTCTGTTATCTTCGTCTCGTGAAATATTTCGACTTCTCGCAGCGCGAGAGATAGCATCTTGGACTTGAAAGCGCAATGTTTCTGCGAGAAATCACATGTTAAACGTGTGCGGATACATGCTCGCCGTAAGTAACATATACGTGCCGTATCGATCGGCGAGTAATCTTAAACGCGAACCGACGCGAGAAATAATACCTATAATCCGGCATGTAGTGAGAGGCACGCGAACGTGAAAGAGCATGCGAAACGTAGCCTCGTACGTCGAGTATATAGTTCGAGCTCGAACAATCCTCGACAATCGCGAGTAATGCCCGTCCGAAAGCTCGGCGTTCGTGCGTTAGCACGAAAATCAGCGGCCGGTCACTCGCAACGTCGTCCACGGGAGAAGTGGACGAAACACACCGTTAATGCCGCGTTAATGAATTCGGACGGCGGCTTCATCAAAACAACTCTCACCCGCCCACGAGGTCGGTTTCGCGCGACAGAGAGACCGTTTCAATAGGACAACTCCGTGGACAATCAAAGGTGCTGGACATTCGGTCGGTTAAAGCGCCGCTGGAGAGAGGAATGTATTTAATTAATGCACCCCGGCAATGTACAATACACACACACACACACACACACATACACTTGATTGCACAGAATCGAGGACGGCATATTATATATGTATATACGTGTTGACTCGTGCGCGTGTGTGCTGCGAATGCTATCATATTCGCCGCAAAACTCGGAGGATTTCCGATGTAATGTCGCAATTTCGCAATTTCGCGAAGAAAGAACAGCGGCCGCAATTTCCGGTAACGTCTTGTTTTCGCTGGGGAGACGCATCGACGTGAATCTGGACGAACGGAATCCAGACGAAAATTCGCTATCCTTACGCTTCAAAAAGACCCTCTTTACGGTCGTTCTGTCTCTCCCTTTTCCTTTCCCTCTCTTATCTCAACCTAGTCCACCGTAGGCGAGATCGCGGGCTTACGAGAGAAGGGCGTAGACGTTCCCGAAGCTACAACTGTCGGAGGAATCTCGCCGACGAGCCGGAGCAAGGTAGAACGTAATCGGGATCTTACTCCGCCACCCGACACCCTTCACGGTACACGGGTAACTTGGAATGATTTCGAGCGTAGAGTTTCGGGCTCTGCCTTACTCCCCTTCGAATGCCACCCGAGTGACAAGAGAGAGAGAGAGAGAGGAAGCTCTTTGTACAGTACGTGGAAATATTACCTAACGTAATCGCGCCGCGAGCTTAATAATAATTATTACATGCGTTTGATGTATTCCCCGTGGAAACATCGAAATCTGTCGTCTATTATTTTACTGAAATTCTTCTCCTCTCTTATATTTTTTTTTTTCAGATTCTTCATGATACACACGTATTTGTTTATGTCATAATGTAGACTTAAATAATCAATAATTCAAAGCCAAAGTCCAATCTATCGATGAATCACCCAAGAACAATCTGCCTTGTGATACGATTTGCAGATAAAAGGCGGATAAGAGGATCTTCAGGAAGGAGACCAGGTAGATGTATATAACGAGAAGAAGGATCCTCCGCGTCAGCTGAAATTCTCGCAGAACGTGTTCGTGTCCAATCGGCGAAGAAATACACGCGAACGACCGAGTACGATTTTAATTACGAGTTTACTCGCGCGCGCGGGACCTGCTTCAGAGAGGACATCGGAAGGGAGTTACACGAGATTAGCTCCGAATGGAAAAAAGCGCACTCTCTCTCTCTCTCTCTCTCCTACCTTTTGAGCATAATACACTGTCCCTGTAAGTCCGGGGAAATCACATTTTCGTTTCGAAACGAGCGTAGATCCGCGCGGAGTTTTTGCGCTTAGGGATCCGGCCTGATACGACCATACGGGCATACGGTCGATCAATATAATCGCATCGGTAAACGGATCGGATGTGAAGTACCGATCCCGTTCGGACGGCTTTTGGCGGCGGAGATTACGAGGCGGCTTACGCGCTCGCGCAAACGGCGACGGTTGCCTGTGCAGGTGATTTCGGGCTTCTCGAGAGCTGACCAAACAAGGATACCGCCGTATTCGGTATAATAAATTCACGGCTCTCTCCTTGTGATCATTATGTCATTTTGACATTATGTCGCGAGCTGCCGTAATCTCCGATCAGCAGCTTAGCAACTCGAGAAGATTTGGCGAAACCCGTCGCGGCATATATACGATAACGAAACAACCGGCCAGACGTGAGAGAGACTTTATGTCGACGAGAACGAAGGACTGGATTAAGGCCAGCGCGCAGAACCTTACGAGGGAACTTGTCGAATTACTTCCGGTTAAGTTGCTTCTGAAATTTCGAAGATGCGATGTTTGGGGTAGTATAATAACTGTTGCGAACTGCGCCGATAATAACTCGCATGGAATGTGGAAGCGTGGAATTCCGAGTCGTAAATCAATTACGATACGGAAAGTTTGTTGGTTAATGAGTTTGTAGAACTGTCAATTCGTATAGGGTGACCGCGAGCTTCGATCGATTATATATTAATTATCGTTCGCGAATTAATGATACGTGTTTCCACGAGCGTATTTTAATGATTCGCGGAGCGGATCGTTCTGTAAATAAGGGGATGGACACGACTCTCGAGTCAAGGTGAACATTGATACAACGGCAACAGACCGCCCGTTTTCAATTCCGAAATTTTACGACGACGGGCATCAACATTTCATAAAGGATCAAGCAGAATGGAGCTGGGCACGGCTTGCAAAAACGGTTTACGAGACGCGTTTCGTCCGTCATATTTTCGTTCGATCGAAACATTTCGCCCGTTTTATATTATTTACACGGGAGAACACGAGCGGATACAAATGTGCGGCACAAAAATACAGGATCGACGTGCAATACTTTAAAACGTCGCTTAAAGTAACACGACGATAAATCAAGCAACGAAATGAGAGAACGGCTGGGATTTATGGAACAATGTAATTCGATGTACATCCGATCCAAGCGTTGTCTCTTTGCCGGATCGTTTTCATCATCGTAGAATTTAAGTGGGTAGACAGTCTTAACGAGCGAAAAAATCGATCTTTCTTTCAAGTTAATTATTTAAGAAATAAGAAATTTTATTTGAAATTTTGGCACATAATTCTATATTCTTTTAAGGCTTATTAAAATAATATTAATGAAAATAGAAGTTATTCGTGTAATATGAAAGAGAAAATCCTTTTTTTTCAGTCCGTGTACATGAAATCTTGGAAATGGCTCAATTTTTTTTATATATTCTTGAAAACAGTATATTTAAAATGTGTCGGAAGCAGAATTTCAAAAACAAATATTTTAGTTGCAAAAAAATGCAAAATTGTAATAAATTCGATAAAATATTAAAAAAACAATTTTAAAAAAATTCGTTTTGACATATTTAAAGACACTTTTTCAGATTATAAATTTGTTTTCCTTTTTATTTTGTTTTAGATTTTTCATTAGTCTGGAATGTTCACCACCAGCTTACATATATAAAGAACTTCCTTTCATTACATCAATAACTCCTGCTTTATTAATATTTTTTAACGTGAGTCTTTTTTAAATAACCATAAAAGATTATATAATTATGTGCCAAAGTTTAAAATATTCAAAGTTCCTCATTTCTTAAATATTTAACTTTTAAAAGAAGGTCAATTTTTTGCTTGTCAAAGTTGTCTACCTTTTTAAGAGGCTATTGTTCGCTTTTATGATATTTTTTGTAAAATACTATTTTCCTTAAATTAAAACATGCTCACCATATTATTTTGATATGTATTTTATAGTATCTCTACGCTATATTTTTGATGTAATAAATGCTAAATGCTGAGAAGAATGATTACAATACTTATACATTTTTAAAATACCACACACCAAAATCACGCGCATAGATGTATAGATTTTACATGATAATTCATTGAAATCCATAAAATATATACGGAAATTAGATAATTCAAACCGAGCGAAATATATCAGCGGTCAACCGAATAAACGTACGGCTTTCGTAGCCGCCTGGAAGTAATGGGAGCTGGGATACCGCGATAACCGATGAGAATTTTTCTTCTTGCGATAACACCGGTCCAGTGTTCGCCTTTAACGATTGGTCGGTGACATATCAACGATGGTCGCGTCGATGCGCTAAGTGCACTAAGTCGAAACTTTTCCAATTTTCCACGATTTCGTATTTATAACTTTGGTATTTACACTCTCCCCCTTTATTTTTTCTTGTCGAATTCTTAATAACTAGAATCAATAATTAACGCGGAGACATAATCCGACAATGTTAAATAGAAATAGAAAATTCCACGAGATACAATAAAAAAAAAATAAATAAAGACAAGAGAGAAATCGTTTTTCAAAATGTCAAAATATCGCTGCGACAGCGTCCGTTTTTAATCATTATTCCTCGGTTATTTTTTTTTTTTTTTTCCTATAAGTTTCCTGATAGAAAAGTTTTTGATTGCGACCAATGTGCGATTTGTCGACCGACGCTGTCACCGAATTTCTATCCTTTGCTAAGTATATGTCGCTAAAACAGTCAATCCTCGCTCTTTTTCGTCCCCAACTTTCGTTTCCGCTTCCCGAAAGTAGGAAGAAGAGTGAAAGAGAGAAAGAGAGAACGCTGAAAAAAAAAATGAACGAAACACTTCTATCTTGGATTTCCGGGCAAAAAGTCTGATTCGCCCGTCATTACTGGCGTGACACGGCGATAAGGTTCCGATCCTCGAAAGCTTCGAAGGATAGTGCCATAACTCGGTGATCCACGACTTTTTTGCCCGTCGTAAGAAACGTCAACGAAATTAACGGAAAGGAAAAACAAGCAGGACGTTCGAAAAAAAAAAGATAACGATCTCACGAGAACCTTAATACCGGGATTCCAATATTGCGAAAAGAGAAAAATGTTTCGGTTAATATCACGTTTGAGAGAGTGAGAGAGTAAAGAAAAAGAAATCGACGACGCAAATTTCTCGAGCGGATTTAACAGCAAAGTCGTTACGAAGCCGCGTTGTCGTCAAGGTCGAAAACTTGAACGCGGAAAAGTAACGACGGTGGAAGAAAAGAAAAATAACAACGAGGATCTCTCGAGGGAATACGGAGCTGTTCGACCAATTTAGCTCGAGGAAATGCGGAATTGTATCTCCCGTAATATTAACATCTGTCTGCACGTTTCTTTCGGATATCCGCACGCGTAATTCAATGCCGCGGCATTGAAATCCGTTCTACGGAGAGACGAACCTCGAGGAATTAGAGCGACGAGACGGTATATAGAGTAGAGTCGAGTGAGCCGGAATTTAAGGCGTAAAACTTTCGCAATTACCGAATGTTCGGTATCCTTGAAAACTTGAATAAGTGCGGCGGATGGTGAAGGCCCTATACCTTCCCGGCATTCCCTATCCGTGCAATCGCGCGAACCAACCCTCTCTCTCTCGCGATGGATGCGAGGGCGCGCGATAGGAAGACGAAGAGGAAAGTGCCGGAATGTGCAATAAAGCTGCGCGAGACTTACGGGGCGACTCGCGCGTATACAGCAACCAGTAAAGTAGAAAGCTTTTTTCTACATAAAGTACGCAGTTACGTGCCAAACGTCGAAAATTTCGCGTTGCGGCAATATCGTACTCCCTACCCTTCCGGGGATTTCGCAATCTCTTTTTAAGAGTTTCCCTTTTGCCGTTGGTACTTTGAACATCCGCGCCCTTTCCCACGTTTCGCCACGTTCGAGAACACGCACTGACGAGGAACTGTCGGCGGATCCGTCGTTGAGTCGAATCCCTGGAATCCTTTTGCGTATAGATAACTTCGCGCTCTTTTTCTCTCTGATGAACGAGAATAAGCTTTTACGGCGCTGACAAATTTTATCGTCCGACAACTTTGGAGGGTGTCCGACACGAAATTGAATTTCCACAAATACCGCTTGTGTAAGGCAAAGGAAACAGTTATTGCTGCGCGTTTTTTACCATGTACTTTTAATATCATGTGGCATCTCAATTTTATTTTCACAGACCGCTTTGCGGGTTCTACTTTTGTGTTATTTGGGCAAAAAGGAAAGTTTTCTTTCAGAGATACGTAGAGCAAAGAGGATTAAGTCATAATTCAACAATAAATAACATAGCGCTTAATTGATTACATCTTGCCTCGGTTATTTTCCTTTCGAGCGAAATATAACAAACTGCCGGCTACTTAAAAAGTAACAAAACATTAACTGTTGCTGAAACATTACAATCTCATTGCAATAGCGCAGAAAACCCACCACACCAGTCATTGTCGTGTAAAAGCTTAATACCCTCCTTTTCAAAAGTTAAATCGCATTTCGCCGTTCGAGTTCGAGAACTACGTCGGCATGCTAATTCCACTTTCTAATGATACGAAACATTTACGTGTCCCGTAAATTCCACGAAATACGTTACAATACCCTGGCAATAGCTGATAGCGATCGCTACAGCTGTAATAATCGTGCATACATATATACATACATGCATCGCACGGTGCTGCACAAACGATAACGTTATTAACAATATCGACCAGTCATACCAGCCGGACAAACATCAAGTAAAGGAAAACAGAAACGCGCGGAACGATTCCATGGCGAACCGACGCGTTGTCGTCCGGACCTCGCGTTGTTTTATCAACAAGCGAATTCGCGTTTTATCACGTTCGCAGTTAGAGAGAACGCGAATAATACGTTTTGAATAATGTATTTTGATTTAATGCAACGAGCGCCGCGTCGCGCGCCGCTGTATTTACCCGCGAAATTTGTCTCATTGATGCGCCGGGGATAACTAAATACGATGGGAAAGGTAATGCGCCCGCGTGTCCGCCGACTGTCGACAATTAGCGTCGCGCGAAATTGCTCCCGCATGGGACGCGACCGCGAAACCAATGATAATTCTGCTAACGTCGTTATCGAGCACGTGTTTTACGCGCGCCCTCAAGACTCTTTCGCTTTCGCGATAACGCGATGAAAACCAATTTTGCAGATACTTCCATATGTCGCGCTGACATATTCTCTCGAAGTTGTGTATAAATATATATATATATTTTTTCTAGTGATAGATAAAAAGGCCAACTTATCGAGCAATTATTAGAGTTAAACATACAACATTATGTGAAAGCTAATGTTTGTAGCTTTCAGAACAACTCTAATAATTGCTCGATAAGTTGGCCTTTTTATCTATCACTAGCTGTATTTACAATATACGAGCGCAACTTTGATCAATTGATATATATATATATTTTTTTTTTAAATAATCCTTCAAAAATTATGGACAATATTTATAGATAATATTAATTATAGATGACATTTATAAAATATATATATCTTTTTTGACGAATAAGCGTGACGAATAAAATAAAACGGATATGCCGGAAAAGATGTAGGATGTATTCATTATACGTCTTCTACGAGCTTTATTGAATTTTTAATGGCGTTCTGGCAAGTGCAATGTCGCTACGCACGAATAAACTCGATAAAGTGAAACGCGTGGGAGGAGAAAACGTGTGGCTCGAAGAAACGATACGAACAAGTAGTTTTCCTCCCGTCGATTGGAGGCGAGACAGAACTTTTAAAGTTAAAGCGCGGCAGTATTGGGGAGGAATGTGACGCGCATGCATGAAACATCGTGATTTATGCCGCGTGACTAGTCTACGCATGACATCACGGACTCGCCTCAAAAGAATCATCCCTATAATGCTATCTTCTTCGCTGAACGCGCTACCCTATTTATTCAGGAGGAAAAAAACTTTTTATTACAAAGTAAACCCTTCCACTGTCAGGCCTCGACAAAGCGATCGGATCTTATGCGTCGTATGAGCGAGAATCAGCAGATCATCTCGCGGTCGACCCCGATGGAAATAATGAAGAGCAAATATAACGGCGAAATAATGGGTATCTATCGTTTCCTCGCGCCTCCATCTTGCCTAAACTCTCTCCCCGACGATCTCTTCCGCTTATATCTGATGCCCCAGTTTGCTAACTTACTTCCGTGCGAAGGTAGATGCATCGCGTAACAGATTTACCGACGTGACGGGTCCCAATATTACATCTCCGATAAACATCGGAGAAAGTACTTTCTTGTTTTCGACTCGCCGGAGAAAATTATCGTGGCGCGCAATATTCCGTGATACTTGAACGCCGAGCTTATTGGCGCGAGCTAATCGATTGGATTAACTTTACACCGCGAGTCTGTCAAACTCGTATTGTGATTACATAAAGGGACGAAAAATCAACCATCTGGCTCTCTCTAGGTTCATTTACAACGACTCATAGCCTGGGAACAGCAGCGCAGGCTTGTTCACGATGGGAGTTTGCGCGAGTCTTCCATATCGTTCGCATTTATCTACGTAAAAGCGGTGGATGGAGAAAAAGGGGGAAACTGGAATGGGCAATATAGGCCTGGACGACGCACAAAGTGCGGCAACATACACTCCACGCATTTGACCAGCCATTAATCTCGGGCTGTTCCAGACGTGCCATCCTCTCTCTCTCTCTCTCTCTCTCTCTCTCCCGGGTTGCTCTCACAGAATCACATACATATGTATACATATTGTGCCTATATACATATATACATAGTCATCCCGTTCGATGCTTCGATTAAGCAAATCGTCCTCGGTAATTATTACATTACGATTGTTCTGTCATTTAATGCGGACGATTAAATGCATTTATTGCATTTTCGATCTTTAATCGATATATCCCGTGACGTTTCAGTTTTCGTTTAATCGTTATGATTATCGTTCCTCGTTTGAAAAAATAATAGCGATAAATACACGGTGATAAATGATGATAAATTTTTCACTGTTGATATAATACGTAACCAGTATATCCATTTACACGAAGATACTTAATCATACATGGATTGCGCAGATTACACGGGAGTATGCATAATTCTCTACGTTGAAATAAAACGGTAATAGGCAGTCGTAAAATTCGTAGTAACGTTTACAGTTTGGTCTAAATGACTTCGAATCACACATATTATCGCGAACGGTGAATATTTTCCAATTTGCGTACGAAAGAGTGGAATAGTATTACCGATATATAGCAGTTTCCTTCCTGTTTCAGTGACAGGTCGCGGAAGCAGATTCATTCGCAATCCGAAAGAATGCACGATCGCTTCCCGTCGCAGCTGCTGGGCGCATTTCCGTTCACGTGCAACGAATTTCAGCCGGGAATTCGTTAGCAGCTTTGAACTGGCGTACGTGACGACGGCATTTAAAGGCACTATCAGGTTAACGGCTCGCTCGTTTCTCCGTGGACACATTCGGCTGCTGGGAATCAGTGATTCACGATGCACGGGCCATAAAACCCGGTGTACACCCCATAAAAATATCCGGCCGATGTGCGTAGGAAAAGTGTGCCTGTGGCGTCGACGGCGTTTTATTTTCGATCGCGTGTCGCGCAGTTTGCGGGACATTATTCGGGATTAATCCCGGGGAACGCGTTGAAAATGCCGGCCGCATCACCGACGCGCGTTGTAATTTATTAATCCTCGCACTCGCGAATGCGTATGTGTGTGTGTGTGCGTTTCTGTAAAAACACGCGGCGCGCGATTGTAATTAAATGCAGATGTCCATCCCCTGCGAAGGTTACGGCCGGAACGGATGGGATTGCGCAAAATAAAATGAAAGAAAAAAAAAAAGATCGGAAAATGGCAAAAGGGATATAGCTTTCGCGCGCGTTTTTTTGCGATGAAAAAAAACGTCGGCGCGTTTTGTGACAGCGATTTGAAGATAACTTTTGGTTCCAAACATATGTATGTAGTGGCGAGGACGACGGATAGGATTTTTACGCGAAATTCGCGTGAAGGGTTAATAGGCGAATTTTATTCCAGGCTGATAAAAGATACGCCTATATATACCGTGCATGCACGATTATATATATATATATATATATATATATATATCTATATATATATAACCCGCCAGTTACACGTGTGGACGAGTGACAGTAATTTATTATAACTGCGGCAGCTATTGTACCAAACTTTTTGTCGAGCAACGTGACATCGTAACGAACGATAATCGCGACTACCCTCTATCGGGGAGGGAGACAGAGAGAGAGAGAGAGAGAGAGAGAGAGAGAGGTTCCGTAATATACTTTACGATTTACAATCAAGCCCGCCATGTATGTAAAATGACCGTCGCTGTGCACGCGTAACAGTGTATGACTTATTAATCCCAATGCGGCCTCGAAAACAAGCCGGGCTACCATGCGTTTTAATTAAATGCAATCTCCGTCGAGCAAAATCGAGGACGCTCGGGATCGTGAGCGATGAGCGACCGCGAAAGACATGAAATAAATAACATTAACTACGCGAGTAAAGAGCAACCTGCATCGCGGATTCATTTCTTCCGTACTTTGAGTATCACCGAGAGATGATAAAACTAAAAAAAAAAAAGAATATCCTTTTAAATCGAAATCATTGTGATACGAGCAAAAGAGAGAGAGAGAGAGAACATTTCGCTTGTCAATACGCAGAGTATCGCGAAGACAATGGAAATATAAACATATGTTGAGAGAATACAAATGGTAAGAGAGAAGTGCTTTGTTTTTCAGTCACATAAAAGCTGATACTTTGTAAGATTTTTTTATTTTTAATTTATTATTTTTATTAATTTTTTTATATAATTTGTATGAACATTTTTTTTAGCACTTTACAAGTTTCGTCATCAGCCGCGCTATTGCGACATAATTTTCGGGTTTCGGGTAATTCGCGCCGACGCGACGTGTCGTCGAATTACTCGACAAGGCGCACTTCGCGAGATGTCGATTAGCTCCTGCGTCGGGGGACGCATTCAATTCCGCTGCATTTAATTACCGGCATAACTCGCTTAACTCGCACGCAATGATCCTCGCGACGAAGCGGGTTCTCTCTCTCTCTCTCTCACTCTCACGAAGGAGGGGATGCTGGCGGCAGGTGGCGAGACTAATAGGACCTTTCTTAAGGCCGGAGGGTTAAACTGGATCGGGATATGAAGCGGCAGCTATTTGAATGAGGAACTTGAGCCGCTAATGAGAGAGGCACTTACGGTTATTATTATATCATGCGCGGGAGTCCTGCGTCGCGTTATTGTCGTGCAATTAAAACGTCAAGTTTCTTCTTTTTCTTCTATTTTTTGTTCTTTCGCGAGAGAACATATACTTCCGTGAATCGCGATACACATCACGCTCGACCGAAACACTCGGTCGTCGAGCGGCAAACTTTCCGAGCAATTAGAGCAATTGGACATAATGGTTACCGGTGTTATCGCACACCGTTTGCGCGAGCAACGAACCAGTTGTTGAAAATCGAACCAATTGTATCTTGATTATTCCCCGTCAAATGCATATTCGGCGAAATGATTCCCGGTGTATGCGTAATTCGGGAATAAGCGCGTGATTTTTGAACGTTCGCCTCGCTGTTTATACGCATTTAACAGCAACCACGCCGCGGTTAAGGAATTTCTAGCGAGCCACTAATTAACGTTAATATGCTAACAAGCCGGATAAATAACGGCGAAGCGAGCGATTAACCGACCGGACGGTAATCGACGAGCTGGCGGGGAGGCGAATGTATGAATTAATATCCGACGATGCGTGAGAACATTCAGATTTCTGCGAGAGCAACTCGCTCTTTCCCTCTCGAAATATGCAAATAGCTCGAGTTTAATGCGTAGAAACAGGCCGGGACTAACAGAAACGATCGACTTTGCGAAGGATTACGGCCCCTTTTCGTTCTCCGACGTGAAAACGCATGCGGAAACGCAACGCGGCCGATATACGACACGTAACATAGAGCTGCGGAACTTTTATCTACCATAGTACACGCAAAGCATTGAAAATGCTCGATGCGCTCGAGAGGATTTTAAAGGGTTTAGTCGGCCGACCGGTGCTTTCTCCCCGGCTTTGATCGAAATCAGTTTGTCGCGATTTTATTACCCGGGAATGGACGCGGTCGCGAATCCGCGATGTGCCACGCGGCGTTACAAATAAATCCCTTCCCTATGTTTGTCGCGGCAATAAAAGGCAGCCGCGGGTATCTCGCGCTGCGGGTCCCGGTTTCATGGAGCACGTGGACCTTTAAGCGGCATTCACACCATCGGCATACCGAAATAGCGCATATACAAATGAATGAGACGAAACGAATGTGAATAAGGATTACGAGGGGTTTGATCCGAAGCTATTTGTAGAGAGAGGATAGAGGGAGGAAATCGACAGAATTGAGAACTGGGTTTTCATCCCCTTCTAGATAACCGAGTTTCTCATCGTTCGCATTAGATAATAATGCGTGATTCTGAGAAAGTAAGAATTTCTCTCTGTCTTAAGCTTACTTGTCTTGATTTGATTTATATAACTGTGGTTTTTTTATATTATAATATATACATTAAAGAATAAACTAACATCTTAATCGCTCCATCACTTTAGTTAAAATAATTCTTTATAAAGAAGATGCAATCGTTTTCTTTACTGTCTCTCATGTGAATTAGAGGAGCTTCGATAAAGCCTTGCGTATACCTGACCAATCTTGTAACTCCTAGAGGATAGTAGAACGCAATCCTGGTTGCGACATTTTCTACGATAGCTAAACGGGGTTGCGTAATGTGTCTATATCCATTTTGCGATCGAATGCACAATACCAGGATGCGATCTTGTCGTACCATTCCATAATAGGACAAACATATCGTGATTTCGTCATTTCTATCAATATATTTATACTTTTATATATGTATATTTGTTACTAAAGTGCGATATATAAAATTAAAGAACATACTATTATCATCTATTAATAACTAAACATCATATCATCTTCCTAGATTGTAACAATGTAATTTGCCCGAGGTAAAAGTCAAAAACTCTTTTTTAAATAAGTAGGTATTGTATAAAATTTTTTAATTTATATATCTTTAGAAATATGTATCTTTTATCTTAAAAAATCTTATTTTTATTCGATTGTATTAATTATATACTTCGATTATATATGATTAACCAGCAAGACAATTCGATTTTGTAGCAATAGAATAAAATTTATGCTACGATGTCTTTTGTCAATTTTGCATTCTTCGACGAAATTTTTTAAACAGATTATTGATTATTGATAACTGATAATTTTTGCTGCTTGTAAGGGAAATTTGTACAGTTTGTGGAACATTCGTGTTCAAGAATTATTTGTATAAAGAACGGCAGACGCGAAACAAGTAATTTCGCGAGCGTTAAAACTGGAAAAATGTCGCGTTTAGCGATGCGAGTATACGATTTACGTTGAGATCTGTCACAGGTCGCGCATCGACGGCGCTTATCGTGTTTGCGTTTCAATTGACTGCGTGTGCAACGTGTGCATACGAAGGTTTCGTACATGAGGAAAAGGGAGTTAACACACATACATACATACACACATGTATATATATATATATATAGAGAGAGAGAGAGAGAGGGAGAGAGAAAGCTCGTAAAAACGATAAAAGCGCTACAATCACGACGAAGTACGTCTGTAACTGACGTGAAGGTCCGGTCCCACTGTAAAAATATATTTTATCCACGCCAGTGCAATGCAACCTCGCGATACATTACGTTACGTTTACTCGAACGTTCTGACACGGCCCTTTTATTTATGTTTGTTCAATCAAAAACGAAAAGAAGAGACGTAAGACTATTTTTCACCACCACTCTTTTAACGTTAAAAATGTGTCGATATTTAAACAAGATAAGGATAAGTTTGAAATTGTTCATAACTTTCTAATATCTCACGGATTTGAAAACCGAAGATGAAAAGGTTCGATCAATCTTATTTCATAAAATTGAAAATATTAGTATGTATATAATATTATTTTGAATATAGATAAAACTTTGCATATAATTTTCCTCCCTATTATTTATACAAAAAATAAAATAAATTGTGGATAACGATCATGTAAAAATGTAAAACATGTAAAACGTGCAATAAAGCCACTTTTATATGATACATATGTATATTTAAATTGATGTACATATACATATATATGGAATTATTACAGTATAAGTACAATGCATATATATATATATATATATATACATATATATGTACATATATTATATACGATTATCAGCACACACAGATATATGCATTATCTCAATTATTAATGATACTGAATTATTCACCTTCACCGTATTAAATGGATAATTCTACAGTAAAGTCAGTAATATATGGATATAATTAATTATTAACGAAAAACTTATATCTCATAATAGTCATGAGAAATTGAATGTTTTATTATTTGTTCGTATATATAAAATATACAATTATCAAAATGTTCCGAAACGACGTTACACAAATAATACATATATGCATAATATTATTTGATATAAGAGAGAGGCAAACGAATGTAATGAGTAATGTGAAATAAAATGTTCGCGAAATCAGAACATATCGGAAAGCAAAAACGCATACATCAGTTATGTAAGTGTGGAAGGACAAACTTCGATTGAAGGGAAGAAAGGGAAAGAAAAAAAATGTGCAATATATAAACGTGCAATATAAATAGTTTTTCACATTTAAATTAACACTTGTGGGCATTTTATATATATTTTATTTATTTCCGTGTATGTATAAGAGAGAACGAAAACGAGAGAGACTTTTGACGACGAGATTATTGAATCTCCGTATTTTGTTTATCGACCTTTTACCGAGTGCTTATTTGTAATACTTATTTGTCGAGAGCGTTCGGAGCGATATTTTGTTATTCTGAGAAAACCAAAAACACATCTCTTTGTGATAAACGAGGACAACGTTGATTGGTCCGATATTTCGGGTGGGAATACTGTTAACGCCGGGTATTTATATGCCGACTTTTGGTATCGAGGGATCTCTCTCTTCTCGGGACTCACAGCGAACGACAACGAAAGAAAAAGACACAGCTCGGAAGAATCATCGGAGTGAAGACTGATAAAGCTCGGACAATTAAACGATAAACATATATATAGCGTTGGAATAAATTGAGAAACCTTTGCTCCTATCCGGACGAAATTAATATCCTGACCAAATATCTTTCGAATATAAATATATTCTCGACTACAACATCAGAAGTGGGATCGTGGCCTGCCCTAGCGTCGGAGGAGATTGAAGTCTGACGACAGGAACATTCAAAATGGAAACGGGAAATGAGATGACCGTGGCCGAGTTGAAAGACGCTCTTCGTCTACGAGGACTGACTACTAGTGGAGCAAAAGCCGAGTTGATAAAACGGCTGAACGAGCATAACCCGAGCGTGTGGAGAGAGCTGGAAGAGGAACGAGGACAGGTGCGGCGTGAAATTGTCTTGAGCCCTGGGTGTTCGCGTCAAGTCGCGGAGGACGGCGGAACATTGACGGCGGGCGAGGAGGCACGTGCGTCGGAGGACAGGAGCTTCACGGCATTGAACCTGGAGGAAAGCGTCGCTGTGATGAGGCGAGAGCTAGAGCTGCTGAGACGTGAGAAGGCGTGTTGGCAGAGAGAGCAGGAACTGATGCGGCGGGAATTAGAGATTACGAGAAGGTCCCCCGCACCAGGAAGTAACGCGGCATCGGAGGGCAGCGTTACGTCGTTGACAGCAGGCGGAGTTCGCAATATTAAAGAACTGCTGCCCGAATTCGACGGATCCGAAAATACCTTTTGGAGGTGGAAGCAGCAACTCCAATTGTTGAAGCATACGTACAACTTGGACGAGAACTCCACACGGATACTAGTCAGTTCGAGGTTGAAAGGACGTGCCCTCGCTTGGTTCTACTCAAGAGCCGAGTACCTCGTATTGAACATGGAGGAGCTGCTCAAAGAAATGGAGCAGATGTTCGACCTACGTCCGGGAAAGCTGGTGATGAGAAGGGAATTCGAATCGCGAATCTGGAGGGCTGGTGAATCATTTTGTGATTACTACCATAGCAAAATGATTCTAGCTAACAGAGTGCCGATCGCAGAAGACGAAATCCTGGACTACATCATCGAGGGCGTGTCGGATCAACAATTGAGAAACCAGGCGCGTATGCTGAATTGTCGAGAAGGGATCGATCTACTCAAGGCGTTCGAAAAGATTCAACCTGAAGGAAGGAAGGCGAGTGATGCCAGGACGAACAAGGATGGATTGAGGACCACCGGCAGTAGGGGGACTGATGCGCTGGCGGCTGGAGGAGCGAGAGAGTGTTACCGGTGTCATGAGGTGGGGCACCTTGCGGCCCAGTGCAAAAAAGTGCCGAATAAAAAAGCGTGTTTTGTGTGCGAGTCGACGGAGCATTTTGCGAGGGAATGCCCGAGACGTGGTCAGGCTTCGACATCGGAGGCGGCGAGAGACTTTGCGCGCGCCGCCACGATGAATGTGGTGCACCCGGTGGATCTTCCGAAACCCTACACGATACGCGTGAAAATTACGCCCCTGAACGCGAAAGACAGGTACGTGTATATGCTGGACGCGATGGTTGATTCGGGGTCACCAATTAGTCTTGTGCGTGGCGATGTGATTCCGTGTGAATCACATTTTTCTAATGTAAACGAGCGATCGTTCTGCGGCATTAACGGGTCACGATTGAGAATTGACGGTACTTTTCGCGGACAATTGGAAGTTAGCGGCGTGCGAGTCGAGATAAAGTTTCACGTGGTACCGTGTAGTGCAATAGAGTTCGATGTTCTCCTGGGAAGAGATTTTTTAAACTGTTCGCAATTGCATGTTACAATCGGAGAAACATTTAAAATCGAGAGCACCGAAGAAACGCGCGCGATTAACGCATTAATGCACATCGACTGCAATAACAATTCTATTCACGCGTGTGACGAGCTGAGGATTAATCCTACGATCGGAGAAACATTTAAAATCGAGAGCACCGAAGAAACGCGCGCGATTAACGCATTAATGCACATCGACTGCGATAACAATTCTATTCACGCGTGTGACGAGCTGAGGATTAATCCTACGATCGGAGAAACATTTAAAATCGAGAGCACTGAAGAGACGCGCGCGATTAACGCATTAATGCACATCAACTGCGATAACAATTCTATTCACGCGTGTGACGAGCTGAGGATTAATCCTACGATCGGAGAAGATGCGTCGGCACAAATCAAAGAAGTATATGAATCGGGTTATCTCGGGAAAATGCGAGTGGACGAAAATATTGCTTCTGTTGTTGATTGCCCGGTGCCGCGAAACGCCAAGGACGTACAACGTTTTGTTGGACTGGCTAGTTATTTTCGCCGGTTTATTCCTAATTTCTCTCTGTTAGCGAAACCATTGTACGATTCTATAAGAAAGAATGCGATATTTAAATTCGAATCTCACGAAAATGCGTGCGAAAAGATATGCGAAGCGCAGCGAAAGGGCGCCGAACGTTATAATTTGCGCAGAAAAGCGGCCCATAAATATAGCGTTGGCGATTATGTCGAAATATGTAATGTAGAAACGGCGGCCGGAATAAATAGAAAATTAATATCAAAATATAAAGGCCCGTATACCGTGAAAAAATTTCTGGATCGCGATCGTTGCGTTATCACCGATGTTGATGAGTTCCAACTAACGCAGCGGCCCTATACAAGAATACGAGCACCGGATTAGATGCGCCCGTATATAAGTGTATGATTTTGTATGATTTTTGAAAAGACATGTTATTTATATTGTGTTCGATAATTTTGATAATAACGTTGACCGGGACGGTCAAAAAAATCAGGAATGGCCGAGCTGTGGGCATTTTATATATATTTTATTTATTTCCGTGTATGTATAAGAGAGAACGAAAACGAGAGAGACTTTTGACGACGAGATTATTGAATCTCCGTATTTTGTTTATCGACCTTTTACCGAGTGCTTATTTGTAATACTTATTTGTCGAGAGCGTTCGGAGCGATATTTTGTTATTCTGAGAAAACCAAAAACACATCTCTTTGTGATAAACGAGGACAACGTTGATTGGTCCGATATTTCGGGTGGGAATACTGTTAACGCCGGGTATTTATATGCCGACTTTTGGTATCGAGGGATCTCTCTCTTCTCGGGACTCACAGCGAACGACAACGAAAGAAAAGACACAGCTCGGAAGAATCATCGGAGTGAAGACTGATAAAGCTCGGACAATTAAACGATAAACATATATATAGCGTTGGAATAAATTGAGAAACCTTTGCTCCTATCCGGACGAAATTAATATCCTGACCAAATATCTTTCGAATATAAATATATTCTCGACTACACACTATTTCTTTAATATTTGATATGTTTTCAACTTGGTCGAGAAAGAATGAACTCTTATCCATCTCGGCTTCTTATCTTATATGTATACATATATATTGATTCTACGTTTTATCTGTTCGTACAACTGGCAGAAGAATTCTCCAAATTCGCGCGATTTAATATAGCTTACCTATATACAAATACGACTCAAATAAATATATATAAAATATGTTTAAATAGTCGTCGCGGCGCGATACGTATCGATCGCACTGCGTCACGATGCTCTGAAAAAGGAATAGGAATGCTATTTTCTTCCTAGGTAATCAAATAGCGAAAAATGTAGAATAATACTTTTTTAAAACGCGAGATCTATTTAGTGTATGTATATTATAAAAATAAAAAACAATACAGAATAATAAAACATGCAGTTTCGTTCAATCAAGGCTTTTGGCTAATGTCACTTTATTTTCAACCTTAACACACTTGTACACATTTATCGAAAACTATCAAATATCCGACTCATTTTTTAAGATACGGTTTCATACAACGAATTTATCCACACACATATACTGCTCTCTATGTGAATGTGCAATGATCTGTAACACTATTGGTTTCCCCTCATGTGCATTAACATATTAAAAAATGTAATATATAACATTTATTAATGGAAAGTCCACTTGTCTGATAATAATAAATTTAACGGTATTTTCTTCATTATGTTATAGTAAGATTACAAGTGCATAGATAGACATGACAGAATTTTGAGTGCTCGAAATATATATAATATCAGTTGCAAACAGCTTCGTATAATAGACGTCCGAAATATAAATATGAGAAGGTCTATTAATTTCTTTTTTATCGATAAATGAATCATGTTTAATTATGTATATAATTATATATATAATTACATACATATAATTATATATGTAATTATATATATGTCATATATCGCACTTGATTTTGATTAATTACGAAGAGAGTATGTTATAATAATTATCATAATTAAACCAATCCCGTTCACGGCCGTTTGCAATTTCAATTTAACATGTAGTGCACTCAAAAGTCAATTTAGCTGTTTAACGAAAATGAGTAATAAAATGCTTTACAACTATTCATGTTTTTTACTCATGCAAAACTGTGCAAAACTCTTTTAAATCTTGAATTAAGACGACGTAAATAGTGTACATATATATATATATATATATATATACATGAACTGCATTAGTGGTGATACGTACCTGTATATAGCCGCAATTTTCATCCGAGCAATTCATCGATTTCACATCCTTTTGATGTGCCCACATAAATTACTGCGCCACTTTACCAGCTTTTGAGCGATTGGGCAGAGAGAGAGAGAGAGAGGGAGGGAGAAAAAGAGAGAGAAAGAGAGCTTTTTAATATATCAGAGACCTAATGCGTCTCGTGAAAAATATAATGGCGAGAGATAATTATGGCATTAGCGCAAATTCGTTACTTTCATTTAATCTGTCATGCATAGTTAGAGCAAAGTGACGCCTGTTTGCTCTGGCACATTTACTCCACTAATATCATAATCCTTAAAGCTATTAAAGCTGACATATATATATATATATATATATCATGTTCGAGTATCAATGTAGACATTTAGACACATTCCTATCGTGTCAATTTGAATATAATATCGAAATGTCGCAAAGGGGAAAAATAAGCTTCTTGGCACGAACCGTAAACCAGGGGGCCAAAAACACGAGCTGTAATCACAGATTTTGCACGGATCGCTTAAAGATGATTTGCATGAATCTCTGAAATTCGTTTCCGCGCGCACGCGCAGCATCTCGGCGTCCGGGTCTATGGCTGTAAATTACGGAAAGGATATACGCGTCGGTTTTTCTCGATTTTTCTGTCTTACCTACATTAATCTTCCCTTCCGCTGCGGCAGCGGTAAGAGAAAATAAGATTGATGAGCAACTCGCCTTAATTAATGCGAAGCACCCGTTAGGACGCTACATCAAGGATCTGGGCAGGAACTCAATCGTGCAACTTGATTCAGATTTAAACGGGATTCGAACGACGCGACATTGTCGTTATTAAGTCGGTTCCCGCAACATCGCCATTTCAAACGACGAATTTGCGAATTGGATCGTTCATTTTAATTCGACAAATCTACCGTCATATTTCAACATTTTCCTAGCTTACCATTCTTAAAGGCATTAACACGTTCCGGAAAATATATATCCCTCCACTCTTTATCATCCTGTTTAGATTAATCGTTCTACGTTATAGCGCTCCATTTTGCGTCATCTGCCACCTCTTTACCGTTATCAAAACCGTGATCTAACGGATAATTTACAAAGCTCTCTACTCGGACGACTTAATTAAAAGAGACTGTTTATTACGTAATTTCCTGTATTCCTATGTATACGCATATTACAAATATATTTAAATATTTTATTTGAAAAAAAATTACAATTTTGGACTTGAATTTTAATAGCCAGCATTTTTCTGAACAATTAAATTTGAACAATATATCCATATTGTATAGGGAAAAAAATAATTCGTCTTATAAAAAAAAAAAAAATATAAAGATTATCGTAAACAACAGATAGCGGCTGCCCAGTGAGCTATTTATTCCGTTTGTTGTGAGAAAAATAACTCGGATTAACCGAGACCACATTTCAACAAGAAACTACTAAGCTCTTCCGCCTTCTTCGACCCTAGCAAACTCATTTGAGTACGCTATCCCTTAATAGTTTTATAAGCCAGTATATAATTCTTATTAGAGCTTTGCCTAACGTTAGACGGTAGATACGCGGGAAAGAAGAAGCCGCGTGTTTTCGTAAATTTTAATTATTTCGCGAGAGAAGCGCGGAGTCTGTTGAAGCAACCTCTTCGCAGTAAAGTACCTACTAGGATTACAAAAATTACGTTGCGTATATCTCTGCTTATGCCGACATTAATTACGTTTATTACGACTTTGCTTATTCATGAGATTCGAGAGTATAAAAATGATGCGCCACGATGGGACGGAGCGGCGATGGAGCGTATATTTATCGAAGATTAATTAGGTATGTTAATGAAGATACGTGCACGTGCACACGCGCGAATCGTCCGTCCGGGCAACATTTTACAGTTTTATACGGTTGCAGCTGTGGGATTCCGCTAATGCCATTGCGACCTGCAATAGTCGCCTGCCGTAGCACGAAAAATTTTAATGAACAAAAACTCAACGGATGGCAAACACACGACGTCGGCAAAACACATGACTGCATAAAAATCCAGCCGTCATGAAATTGCAATCAACTGAAAGTTCTCTATTTTTGTACAATCAGGCGCAATGAACATTACGGGCGAATGTAAAATCGTTTGCGTAATAAAATTATCATCACTGACCCGCTCACGATGCGATTCCATTGCAAATCGCGTACGTAAATTGTAGAAATTAATGGTGGGATAATTATATTTCGGAAATAAAAAAACCAGTAATGGTATACAAAAAAAAAGCCAATACATTTCTCGATTTTTAATTTTAACGATTTCTTAAATGCCGATTTCGTCAATTAGAAATCAATTATTTTGATATATCATAATACTTCAAATTTAGCAATTATCGATTTTAGAATTGAATACTGTTTAGCATAGTTCTAGTTCACGTCTGTTAACATGGCAGAAACTTTCAGACTACATTACTGGATTCTACTATGTGTATCTCAACCTAAAGAAGAAAAGTGACACACGAGTAAAAATGTATCTCTTGTTTAAAATAAGTTTTCTCATCTTATACAGATTGGATTATACGTTTCAAAAATAATGAATTAGAGATCGAAAATTCGAAATTCTGAGAAAAACATTGTCGAGAACAGATATATATAGTTAACATTAATAACAATGAGAGTATCCAACACGACGATCTTTTCTGTTTAATCTTTAGTTCATAATGATTATAATATTAAATTTTCTCTCGCGGTATCAGAAATAATATTCTACATAAGACTTAAAGAAAGGTTCTAGTCACCCGTTGTGAAGCCGGTGTACTGTAAGAAGAGATGGTAACTTACTTGCGGATAATGTCTCGCGAACTCGACACGATTTTTTGCTCGGACAATGGATTCCGACCGCTGCACAACTACATATAACCGTAAAAACATTTAGCATCAAGTATATACCATGTGCACATTATCTCTCGCAAATTCTATATTCTCGTCAAGTTTACGCAGAACTTGCGCTGTCTTTGAAGTTAAACAACGCGCATCACTCCGTTCCGCGGATGTATAATTTCACACAATTTCGTAAAATTGCTATGAACATATACCTAACAACATTCAATTAAATTTGATGCATTTACGCAGTAAATATGTATACTCGTTAGCATACTATATTTTCGATAAAAAGTGCAATAAGATTCTTTGAAAGAAAATCTCTCAGTTCCATTATATTTGAAAGGTATCTCGAGATATTTAGGCCATATCTCGTATATATGTACATATGTAAAATATGAAACCCTCCCCCTTTCCACACACACATATATGTATGTCCGTCATATTCTTTTATGTCGTTGATTTAACAGCGTTTTCCTTTCTGCGACCCTTTTGTCGCGATTCTATCGTTATTTTTTTTAGAGCTCATCCCATTCGTTTGCAGCGCAAACATACTTACGTTACTGTTGTCATTCTCGTTCAGTTGAGAACGTAGGACAAGAGGCATTTCAATTTTGCGCGGTATGTATTATTATACCGATAATATTCACGGAATAATTTCATATAAGCTTCTGCTTAAACGCTTCGGCCTAGTAAACTTTCAAAACATTTCAATCAAGTTACATGAATAATTGCGACACTGATTGGAACGATTACACATATTTCAGAATAATATAAATACCGAACGGCACTCTCTCTCTCTCTCTCTCTCTTTCTCTCTGAAAAAGAATAAAATTTGGTTAGCAGTTTACACCGATGGAAGAATGGCAAAATTGACTAAATAAATTGATGGAAATACGCATCAATGAATGGTATGCAATTTTGCAGCGACGTATAATTTTATTTGTTATCGTACATTCTAGAGTGTTGTTTTGAATGAGATCTGTAGCTGCCAAAAAATTTTTTGTGTACAATTGGGACACTCTAAAATGATATAAAACTTATAACAATAATATCTCTACAATTATTTAACCTTAATCTCTGCACCAGAGCAAATTGGATATATGCGTAAAATGTAATTTATAAAAATTATTTCATATTATTCTGTTAATAAATTTTATTCCAGTAAAATATATGTAATATTACGCCAACAAAACATATGTCGCTATTTTTTTATGAATCCGGATATCTCCAAATGTTATATTATATAACACACGTTCTCTCGCAACAGCATAACATAAATAAAATAGATATAACGATATCAGACAAAGGATAATTCAACAGAGATTTAATATTAACACAGAGAACAAACAGCAAGATTTGTTAGACCTTACGATTCGGAGATATGTATGTGTATATATATATAACCGCCTTTCTCTCGTCCTACATTTCAGGAATCCTAGTCACGTACTGTAGCTTTACCCAGCCAAAAAGTGTATACACTTTTTTTTTTTTGCGGTAACTTATTACACCGACCGAGTCTTGAAAGTCCTCTCTAATCATCGTATCAAAACATAGGATTTTTTCTCGTGTTAGTCTAGGCCAATGATTCTGCCGGTACTTTTGCGAAAGGTCAAATGTAAAATTCCTCTGTTCTCACGTTCAATTTAAATATCCCAGAAGAGATAGCTGCTTTAATTTAATTTAATGGTTATAAAACTATTTGATATAAAAGTTTTACTAGTCGCGAAAAATAATTTTTATCCGCGGAATTTTTATCCACAGAATTTTTTAATTACAAAAAATATTTGTTTATTCTTAATTTGACCTGAATTGAACTTTTTATTATAACTGAAAATTATATCGATAAAAATGTTCTGAGAAAAGATACGCGTGTCTCTCGGTCAATTTCTGATCCGGTCAAAGATAGAAGAAGGAGTAAGCCTTAAGTCAATAGGCCTAATTCCGAACTGAATGAGTAATTAATCTCTCTCGATCCTCCTCTCTACATAAGCCGAGATTACCGAGTATCTAATGCTCGAGACATCGATGAAGCTTAACCAGCCTAAGCCAGTAGATGCAACAAGACTGCAGCTACTTATTCGCTTCTATATAAGCAGCTGTACCTTTGTAGTATATCGTACGACTAAATGTTGTTTATCATACTTGTTAGCCATGATTCTAAATGTACATATTCATAATCGCGTCTGAGCAAAGTTCCATAAAATACGTTGCAAATTCTATCCGATAAGCCCGTAGCGCAAAATATACATAATTCTGCATAAGGTTTCCGTATATCTAGAACATTTTCTACATAATCTCTAATACGTACAACGCATGTACATATATACATTATGGAAAAGGAATATATATTACCTATTCATATATATGCGCGCAAATCATTTAGAATTTAGAATATCACGAAGTAATTGATATAGCTCTCATGTAAAAAAAAAACACAATTTAAATTTTCTAGGTTAATAAGAATCATCAGGCGCGAATGGTAGAGAAAAATAATTTTTCTTAAAATTATAATTGTGCATTAAGAATAACCTTCATATCTTTGTATACGAAAACTATTCATTATAATCGAGACATGTAAATAAATTCAAAAAATAAGAAACATATGTTTACATTCTAACAATAATGCATGTGTATTGCAAAATAAAATTATATCTAATCAAATCAACGATATGATTTATTCTCTATTCTTTTTAGATATTAAAAACGTTTATGTTTGGCAGTTATCAGATATATATATATATATATATATTTTTTTTTTGAGACATTATTCATCGTGTGATTAGCATAAAATAAAATTGCATGTACTTCTGCGTGTAACTTTTCTTATCATTATATACGACTCGAGATATCGGTCGCTCGGTATCGGATCGTTATTGTTTCAACAATATTATCTTTCATCGCGTTATACGATCCGTTCTAGAGAGCGCCAAAGGGTTAAATGTGTCATCGCCTCAATTTCCCGCGGTCGGAAAATCAGGCGACGAATACGCTCGCCATAATAAAAGGCGATATACGTATGTCGGATGTCGGCGTCGTCAAAGCGTTACGCTTTGGCACGTATTCGCAACAAATAGTCGGACAATCGTAGTACAAACGGTATCAGTATCGTTTAAACCGCGAGGCAACGTTTCGCCCTTTCGACTCTTTTGTATCTCGCCGTTCGCGTGTCAGTGGAAGAGCTCAACGGCGAGAGCGACGTACGTTTCGCGGCGCTTATTGTTTCCCGTTTATAAATGCCAGGGATGACACGGCGTCGGGTACGTTTCGTTTGCGCCGCCCCATCGCGATTCGTCACATTTCAAACTCTCATTTGTTTCTCTCGCGTGTTTCCGCGAAACTACCGCGCGAAACGAACGGCAGATATGCACATAGAGACATTGATGCACTCGCTAATGGTATACACATATACGATTCGTTCGTACATCCCACTCTTAAATTGTCGTAGACAAAAATGACGATCGTGTCCAATTAGAGAAAATAAATTAGGACAAAGTCGTAAATTTGTTTGACAACTGACAAGAAATATAGCGATTTGCGCAGCAAAGCAAACAAAATTTACTTCTTCATGACTAGTCGAAAACACGTATCGTTACAGTATCCTCAAAGACTATCTAGATATATTTTCACTATCATTTATCAGATAATGTCGCAATTTAGAAATAAATTAGTCACGCGAGGACTAGATATGTATCGTTACTTTTTCAACAGCAATAAATCAGACTGCCGACGTAAAATACGAGGACAGATCGCGTCTAATTTAACGGAGTGCAATGTGCCTACGAATTCAAATGTGTCACCTAGCAGTTGAACCCGTTATTGTCGCCGCTCGCGCCTATATCACGGATGGTCTGTAAATTTAGGGAATCCTAACTCATCGCGACCTGGTCTGGTTCGCGCGCCAGCTGCGTACTCTTAAATCCACGAAAAACCATACGCGATCGGGGAAAGCCGGCAGTATTAATTTCCCTGGTAGGAAGAGAGAGAGAGATCGTGCGGTGTGTTGCTGCACGGCGAACCTGCCTCGCCATGCGTGAAATTGCAACTGCCACGCCATATCGGGCGTGCGTATTCGACCGAAATTTTAATTTCGCATTTCCGCCTGACGTGACATCGACGATCCGCGGTGGTAAAAGCGGATTGTCACTTGGCGATTAAGCGAATGTACCGAAAGCCGGATTTAAGAATTAACGCCTGCGCGCCGCGACGATCCGATTCTTCTCATCCATCCGCGGAAACGACGGAATGAGGTGACGCGTCATTATGCCGCGTCGCGGCGTATCGAGTTCCGCTGCGGTATAAAGGTCTGCGGTTTTGCGTTACCACAGACGATTCTCCATTTTGCATCAAGTTGCGTCTTTGGTTTGCGATTTCTAGATATATACAAGGCATCTGAGTCGAAAGCAATCTCGATGCGTCTGTATTCGACTCCCCGTGATGAATGCAATAGGATAGACGTGTATGTTCGTGATCACGTGACGTTTCTTAATTCAAAAATCTAGTGCGAAAATTCGCATCCGGAATTTGCATGAAACTAGACTCCAGATCGGATTACGCTAAACGACCTCGACACAGCTCGAACGTAGTCTAAATTATGCGAAGTAACCATCGATTCGGATTAGATCTCACTTGAATTATCGAGAGTAACATTAGCCCTTACGCTGAATTCAAGATGGAGCAAGTTGTCGGAATGGAAAGCAGAGATATGTATGAAATAAGAAATTTATTAATCTATTATTAAATTAAAATCAATATAGAAATATATAAAGATATTATAAATATTAATTTCTATCTTTATAATCTTGCGATTATTTCAGTAAATATAACTCATTATTTTTGTAAAAATGAAGAAAGACATTTTGCACGGTTTCAAATCTAATAATGGAATATCCTTTTACAGAAAAAAAATGATTTATTTTTGATGAATCTTCATATAAAAGAATTTTTGTCACCTTATTATTACACTTTTATAAATAAAAGATATGTCAAAACGTTTAATTTGTTGGCAGATTTTGCTCAAGATTTAAAAATGCGAGAACGTCGGCAATAAAAGATTTAATACCTCAGTAAATATTCAGATCAAGTCATGGCAAAAGCATTAAGTAAGAGAGGACGCCGCTATTACTCGCACAGAAAAAGGGAGACGCGGCTGTGATATCGCGTGGTTTATTTTCATCGCGTATCACAAAACCGCGAATCCTTTGTGAATCGCAGATACGAATGGGCGGAAAGGTGCGGCAGGAAATGAGAGGAGGAGGGTGTAAAGGCGGGCGGACGAACGAACGAGCGGAACCGCTGAATATTCACGTGCGCAGATGAATCGAACGGATTCCCCTGAATATTCAACCGTCTATGGCGATGATAAAAATTATTCCACGCCAGGGAAGAATCGTATTTCAGAGCTACCGAGGTACTTTCTCGTTGTCGCAGTGATTTCTCGATCAACCGACCAACCTTAGAACCTCGAGGTACTTTATTAAAATTTGCAGAAAGATAATTATCAGATATTCTCCCTCGAGCTAATACATTTGCTACTGTACGAACGTTAAATAAAAAAAAAAAAAAAAAAAAAAAAGAGAAACAGCCATTTATCTCTTCTCGGAAGAATTACATTTTTATCGGTTATAAATAATTATTTTCCGGTATAAAAATATATAAATAAAAAATAAAAATATATTGTATAAATAACGCGTGATAACAAAAGCGTGAAAAAATTGATAAAAACCGTCCAATCGATAAACCGAATATAGTTTCCGGTACACTATACAAAATGTCCCAGAGTGACAGAAGAATAATTTCCAATTCTCTCGCGGAAAGAGCAGAATGACAGAGCGTGTTTGCGATTTTACGTCAGAAAGGAGAAGAGATCGTGATATGTTTCTCTAGCCGTGGCGGCAGGGAATTCATATCGTCGGAGAAAGAAAAATATTCCCATCGTTTCGCGGTTCAAACTACCGGTTAGACGATCGACGTCCACCCGGAAAATTCCGCAGCGAGATTCGGCATGAAATTTCGAAAGCGGAATCTTTCAACCGGTGCCGCGGAGAAACGCCTCGACCTCTCCTCCAAGCTGATGCTTCGGGAATATTACCAGGAAACTACGGAATGTTATTTATGTAAAAGGCACGGCAGGTAGCAAAGAATTTCTTAACTTTGTCGGGAAATTCCTTCTCCCCGGCCTTTAGTGAGAAAATAAGAGTAGCGAATAGGCGAGGGAGATGTTATTGTGCAATCTGAAACAGCTCTGATACAAGCGCAAGCTAAATACATATTTCCCCTGAATGCACACGAGGTATCCGCATCTATGCAGTTTCTTCAACGTTTAAATCTCATATTCATAAAACTACGCAACAATAGTATAACTTGGATATTCGATTCTGTAGAAAATAAATAGACGAGCATGAAAAAATGTGTGGAAATGCGAATGCATAACGTGTCGAGCTACTCGAAATACAATATACGCAATTAAAAATAAATTAATACAAATTGTCGCTCGTATATTGAAAACAAAGTGATAAATCTAAGGCCAACTTATCGAGCTGAATATTCGAGAAGTTCAGTCAACTACCATTTATTACATGTATAAATTATAAAACTACAGTCATTAGATATTAAAACTAACGCAAATTACAATCATTCTATAAACGTTTCGACCGCACGCGGTCTTCTTCAGTATAATTATTGAAATATAAATTCATACAACTTCACATAATATCGGAGTTTAATTATAATTATTCAGAATCGAGAGTTTTTGAGTAATTAACGCGTGTTCTAATCCGTCATGTCCAACAATGTTCGCCTCGATATGATCTCTGATTTTGCTCAGATCTCGGATAGTTTCATCGTTAATAAAAAATTAACGATTAACGTATGTCTAAATTTATTATATTATTATTATTATTATACGCAATTAAATTCAAATAGGTGTGATACGCTCGCTCTTGAAAAATTTCCGACTATCGACGGAAGAATCTCCCGTCAGTATTGTTGCTCTTACTATCGTGAATATAGTTTAATTTAAGATAGCCCCTTGAGGGCTACAAGACTCTGAAGAAAGCTTTTGCAAATACAATGGTTACGAAAGGAGTCGATCGAAACCATCCACTCGTTAGACGAATGCCTCAAGGCTAAGTAGCTTACACCGGAGCTAACAGTTTTCATCCGCTTGTCTACAATACGTCTCCCAACGTATGCCAGAAAAGTGGTAGAGTATCAGAGTAAAAGGTTTTGTACAGATTTTACGACAAAATCGCCCTCTCTCTCTCCCTCTGTTATAAATATACATGATACATACATAATATATATATATATATATATATATAAATAAATATTTTTCATCTGGCGTAAAAATACTGCTAAGCAACAGGGTAGGTTAATATTGCTTCTTTATTAAAAGGCTATATAAAATGCCACCATAACACGTCTGGTCGGGTCCTCGTTTGAACTCGTAAACGCCGGTGGGTCAACTGATATTTCAGGATCGCGCGCAAACAACCCAACGGCACGGAGATGGCGGGATTATGGGCTCTCCAGGCCATAGGGAAAAGCCATGCTTGCGGGCCGACGTAATCAACTGAATGAGCAAGTGACTCTGGAGTACCGACCTCATACAAGTAGCATCACTCTCTCTCTCTCCCTTTCTCTCCATCTATATTTCTATCTATAGGTATATATCTTGGTGCGGTCATCTGAATAAACCATGAGTGTTGCCTTAATGATGAAATCGAAAGTACAAACGGCCAGAATCCCATTTCGAATCAACAGATGTGAATATATGAATAAAAATCATTTGAATCATCAACCGTCTTAGCGCCGTTTTTATGATAATCTCTCTTGGAATTCTCTATCCTCTCTTCGATATAATATGATGTTATCTTAAACATCGAATGGCTCTTATTGTTAGTCGAATTGGCTGAATCCAGATATACGAATGCAATAATAATACCTTAATAATCTTGTGCATCTCCGAGTCGAAAATACATCGTATGCACTTTGACTGTACTGACATCATGTGCCGATAACGTTTGCAAAATTGGTATCTAACTCACGCGGTTGAACGTTTGACATTGACGTGATGTTTAAGCAACGTTGATATTTTACCGATGCACATCCATTAGCACATATTTGCGCTCACGGTCGCGTCTGTAAAAAATGCGCAAACCTGTTTGTACAAAATGTATTTGTAAAAACGACGAACACGGCTGTCGTTCGTTAGTATTGTATTCGAGTAATGCTTTCTATTGCATCGAAAGAATGTTTCTAGGTAGCTTTTTTATTCGCTATCAAACAGAACATAGCCGTTCGATGTGCAAGTTTAATGGAAATCGCAATTAAACGCTGAATTTTATATGACGCTCTTCTCAGTAATTATACTTCGTTCCGTTTGTAATTTCCTTAGGTAGCTGGTATTTTATTTAACTACCTTTTAATAGTCGACGAATCGTCCGAGTTAAAGTTCCTGTGATACTCGCTAAAATTCACTCGTGCCTTGAACTTCCTTTTATAACTACGGAATAATTAAAATACTTCAATTAGATGAATTCTTATCTCCCTCCCCCCCCCAGATTTCTTTACTCCACCTACTTTGCCTTGGAGCGTTGCTTTATATTAAAGTTGATGTAACAAATATTAATGGATCAATACAATATTTCTCAAGTGGTATCTCACGCAGATTAAAAATATTAAAATGATAATATATAAGTAAGAAAAAAATTAATATTTTCTTTCTCTCATATAAATCTTTTTTAAATTCTATATATAATTAAAAATATATTATGCGATTTAATGATTTTATCCTCAACAATCAGTGTATTTAATCCGAAGATCGCAATTGTGTTTTACTCTCTCACAACCGCTATCATTACTTTGATATCGCCGCGTAAAGTTAGTGATGCACGCGTATATTACGAACGAAACTCAAACATAATATCCTGAAAAGCACTCATAACTCTATTTCGTCGAGCCACATACCTCCCACACGATTTCAAATCATGATATCGCAATCTGCCTTTGCTGCCCCTAGTTTGTGACAGGTGTTTAATATTACTTGGAAATTTGGATTTCTATAAATGTTACAGCGATAATCATGATGCGTTAGTGCATAAATCTATTACTAAAACGCCAAGTAAAATATGCAACTGTAAATTTTCCTAAATAAATAATGCAGATTTATTTAATAATATAATAAATATTCTAAAAGTCTACTTCGTCTAAACATAAGTCTTTTATAATTCGGAATAACAACACATTATAAATCCGTATCCATTAATGCAGGAAATAATCAGATTGTAATTGCTTCTCAAAGAGTCTCACGATACTGTAATCAATGTTCTATTTTGAAGAGTTATAGGATCAATGCCTGATTATTAAACGATAAAAGCGAATAATGAAAAGTGACAAATACGAAGAATAATCGAAGGAGAAAATTTTCGAGAAGCATGTCATGTGCGATTTGAACGTTCGATGCTTTTCAGGGAGAAAAATACCTGTCGTATCGATGGTTATTCATCCAGGCAAGCATGCGACAATAATCTTGAAGGATAACCCGCGTGTTAGTGTCACGATCGAAATGTAAACGTCTTTTTCCAGTCATTGAAAGACACTTGTCACTCCTCATGAAATACGCGTTACAGAGAATAACAAGGCATCGCGAGCGGATTTTATTGACGTTGTCCTGAATTCTTCGTCGGCTTTTCCATCGGCGTTATAATGCAAAATGTCGGATTCCTGGCGCATTCGTATCGCGGTCTTTCTCGTCGTAGCTTCCGACAGCCGTTATAACCAGACAGTCTCATAATGTTCACATGATGGAAACTAAAGGAAAACGCCGCAGGTGTTTATACGGAACGTGGCGCTCTCTCTTTCTGAATAACTTGGATTAATAAAAGGTGCGTCAATCCTCCGAGAATGCTTAACAAATACATGGGCATTGCGAAAAATATGATATTTTTTCAGCGAAGAGAGAACCTATTGAACTCGCAATACTCGCGTAATACTCATTACAATTGTACGCTGCAGTATTTCGATTCATTATCAAAACAAAATATATCCTTATGCCACACACGTGTGGGAATATTTAACATAAACTGAAGGTCTTATGAAAATGTGTCCATTTTATAAACATGTTATTCCGATGTTTTTCTCAGAACAATATGGTAATATTAATTGTTATATTTGCGAGTTAGTAAACTCATTAATTTAATAGTATAAATAAAAAATTGAAAATTATTATTGCATACATGTGTTATTAAACTCTTTCGAATCATGATTGTTCAATTTAAATTAATGCAGATCCCGAAAATTATAAGAGATGTAATTTATTATTATATTATTCGATATTATCGTGTAGAAAATGAGCAGTATATCTAGTAAAATATCTATTCTGTGAAAATTAATATCGGCTTTAGGTCAACGATAAACTTTTTCCAACAAATATAAAACCGAATATTTGAATTTTGTAAAAATCCGGTATCTCAATATCCGGCCGTTATTATAGACAAACAACACTGACACAATTTGCAGACGAAAGTTCGATTTCCTCTCGCGTGGTCTGTCTACATAAATAATGCGTAAAAACACGAAACTTTTTAAATTATAAAATCGGTATATACGGTGCGGATGGTGTCGGAACAACTGGCGGTTCTAATGCGCAATTTATTAAGATACACGGCCTCTTTAATCGATATGGAAACAAGAGATGGGGAAACGAGCGACCTGAGAAAACTTATCGCCGTCTGTTACCGGAGACAGCATGCTTTTAAATATATCTCAACGAGACGATTTATGATGCCGACAGATTTATGAGAATGTCCACACGTCCGTTTCAACGATTTTATATCCAACGCGAAGGTACATCGTAAAGACCCAACGATCACGCATTAATCATTATGCTTGTTAATCCAATCTCATAAAACTCACTACATGAATAATGAAAAAGTAATTAATAATGAAAAAGATTTAAAAAATAAATGAGTAAATACATTACCGTAAACGATATTCTGTAAAAACAATATACATATTAAACGCGTAACTTTAGCTCTTTTTTAAAGACAAATCGAAATGAGCTAGATGCTTGGAATTGTACATGTAACAAAAAATGCATTATATGATTTCGAAAACAATCATTATATATGTATATTTAACTAATTTATGCATGTCTAATTTTCTAGACCAGATTAACATGTGCGGTATAATAAAAAAGAGAGATGCCAAATACGCATATACACGTTTTATAATTAACAATTCAAGAAACTTAAAATATGCAACTAGAAATATATTTATTCTCTATTTAAAATACATTCTATGCGCATTTCAAACAGTTTGTTACCAATTGAAAAGTGTTATACTAAATTTTATCACAAATACTATGTATATATCGTTTCACGTGAATACTACGAATGCATTTTACAGTTTTGCAACACAGTAATTCGCTGAAATCATTGAAAGGATGTGGACTAAAATGTATTTATTCCCAATATTTGTGTTTTTGTGTGGATTAGTGCAATATAATGTGACACATGCCAAAAGAATACTGATCTTATCAAATTATCCATCATACAGCCATCAATTAGTTTACCGTGGCTTAGGCTTAGAATTAAACAAACGAGGCCACGAGATTGTGTCGGTCACTACGAATCCTATAAAAGACTCCACTTTAAAAAATTATACAGAAATTGATTTAAATTACTTTTATGATAGTTTTTCTGAATATGAACAGATAACATCATTTACAAGTTTCACCATGGCAAGTTTCCATCTAAACGTCTTAACTCTAGAAAAAGATATTATATGGCCAGTAATTCACATCCTAAATAACGAGGTCTTTAAAAATCCAGAAATGAAGAAATTATATGCAACTGACAGCAATGAACACTTTGACGCAATTATTATAGCGCAAGGTCCCACAGTTTCATTGAACGCTTTGGCATATAGATTCAACGCTCCTCTTATAGGTAAGAAAAAACTGCATACAATATCAATATCAGTGAAACTGTACGATTAATTTTTTTTTTTTTTAGAATTAAGCATACTCATTTTTTCGCACACTCATAAAGTAATGAAAAGTAACGTGACACCTAGGTATCTCAAGCTTGGATGTATACAATCATATGCGCAATATGTTTGGATCCTTGATCCTCCCATCGCATATTTCCAATTGGCAAGCCAATACGTTACCTGAAGACAATATGTCATTTTGGAGAAGACTCGTTAACTTTTATGAAGTGTGGAAGCATATGTATTTCTGGATGAACGTACATCTCCCTTTAGAGGATGTGCTCGCAAAGAAGTATTTAGGAGAAGATTTGCCACATGTTCTTGATATAACGAAAAACATGAGCTTATATTTAGTGAACAAACATCCAGCTCTTTCTTATAACAGACCTGAACAACCAAACGTCGTATTTTACCATGGTCTTCATATCGCAAAGGAACCGCCTGCTCTACCAAAAGTATGTTATATACATACACATGAACATATATAATCTTTTTAAGAAGCTACTATGTTTTCAAATAAGATTTACTTGCTCTGCATTATATGTATTTGCTATTGGTTTTGTTGTATGCGGTAGGATTTACAACAATTTCTTGACAACGCGACCGAAGGATTTATTTACGTCAGTCTTGGAAGCAACGTTAAATGGGAACATTTACCAAATAATACATTTGAATACTTTATCAAAGCATTTTCTGTGCTGCCGTACAAAATTGTTTGGAAATACCCTAATCTGTTACCCAGCAAATTTGAAAACATACTAGTATCGAAATGGTTTCCCCAGCAAAGTATTTTTGGTAATGTCGCTTCTGCTTGCCTTAGAAATAGTATAATCTTTCCAGCTCGTATTGATTTTCTCGTTTATAGCTCATCAAAATATCAAGCTATTTATTTATCAAGGCGGTATGCAAAGTACCGAAGAAGTTGTTCATTATGGGATTCCGGTCATAGGATTTCCCATTTTTTGGGATCAAAATTATAACGTCAAATATTTAGAAAAAATGGGCGCTGGAGTTCATCTTCATAGTAAGAATATTTCGAAAGAAAGCATAGAAGCTGCTGTATATGAAGTTATAAACAATAAGAGGTATTATTGTATATAAGTTATATATCTATATATAATATCTCTTTTTATTAGCTTAATCATAATTTATACAATAGGAAGAATTAATCTTTTAAATCACACGTGCATTAATGTAATAATAATATTCCCCTAAGATACAAAGATCGGATGAAACATCTAAGTGAACTTTATAATAACGGACCGTATGACGGTGTTCAAAATGCGGTAAGGTGGGTCGAGTACGTGATACGTCACAATGGAACACCTTTCTTGCGATATAGTCTTGGCGACAAGACATGGTATCAACGATATGACTGGGACATCATTGGATTCCTCGCTATAATAATATTTATAGCATCCCTTCTTTCTCTATGGGTGTTACTTCAGATTTTACGATTTCATTTACGAATATTATCGAATTCGTCGCGCACACATACACAGTAGTTGTTATTATAAAAAATATTTTACATTACTTTATTAAGTACATATCTGAATCTGCAAGAAATATTCTCCCATAATTGACGCAACATTAATGCATAAAATCCTGCGTAACGAATCAATTTTTTGCATATTATATATTTATTATTTATAAATAATTTATTATTTACAACTATATAAAATTAAAAGTTGACGATTATATTGCGTGTTTATTGTTATTATATTGTATTATTCATCAATTTTTTTTCAATTTTTCGGACACGATAATTCTCTTGATAATTATCCATTGAAAAAAATGCTAAAAGAAAGAAACTTTTCTATTCGGTTTAATCTCAAAGATATTGTCCTAATCTATAAATTATTATATAACAATCTTATATAATTTATTATAATATAAAATAAATGTATATTTAAATCACATTGAAAATACAATAGCAAAATAAATTATTTTGTTTATTAATTGTCACAATTTTTATCAATATCCTTATATAAAACAAAAGTATTATATATTATTAAAATGTGAAGTTTATAAAGTTTCACGATAAACTATATTACTTAACTGATCCGAAATGCAATGTTTATAACAAGACAAATAACAAATTAAAAGATTTATTTATATTAAGAAACATCATTAAAATTTACAATTATTGGTATCGTTTAAATGCGTCTCAACATTTCAAAGAATTTATGATGTAAATTTCTGTGCTCTATTTATTATGTTTTACTTCATAGTTAAGTAGTTACAATTTTGTGTTCGCTATTGCTCTTTTGTCGCGTTGTAGACAATATACAAATCAACTTGAAGATGCAATTAATTTTCAAATTTTCTTCTCACATTTATCATTGCTTTAAAACCGGCATATTACTTACATCGCCTTGACTAATGTGTGTGTAAAGAGACAATATATTATAATTATTAAAATATATTTCAAGTAGGGTAGGTCAATTAACCATATGTTTCATTGCTAGAACGCAAAAGAATGTAATGTAATGTTCGCAGATTGACCTGATAATGCCACTAATTTTAAATTTCACTTTTTATCATTACTTTATCATGTAGTATGCAAATATTATGTAAAATATCTATATGAATATATAATAAGAAAGTAATATAAGTAATGATTAAAATGCATTTCAATTAACATTTTTAATGTACCAGTTATAAACATAAAATTTAATCTTTATTTATTAATTAAATATTTGTTCTGTCTTACTCTAACGTTGATATGAAAATTAATTACAATGTTTTTTATTCGTTTTGCAATAATGATTAGAATGATCGAAAATGAGAATTAACACGACACATAACTTTGCATCGAGTGAGTAAAAGAGAAATAAAAATACAGATAAGCAATATAATAAAATAAAATTAAAAGTAATGTATATATATAAAAGCTATTTTTCTATTAATACATTATAAATTAATAATGTAAAATAGATAGAAACATAAATAGATAATTCAAATTTTTACGAGACATAAATAGATAATTCAAATATGAACATATATATTTCTCGTTAGAATAGTTATTTATATGCTCGTTATCAGACAGCGTGATGCAAGAGCGCCCTCATTCGAGCTCTAGTAATGGCTGTTAAAGTATTAATAAATATGAGTGCTCATAACTCCAAAAGAACAGTACAATCAGAACAGTAACAAAATGTATAGAGTTATTTGTGCTACGTGCGTTATTTTATCTCTATGGCTGCTATCGGCAAACAATGTAGCGAATGCCAAAAGGATTCTCGTAATCACGATTGCACCGTTTTATAGTCATCAAATAGTTCACCAATCGTTCAGTTTAGCCTTAAACAAACGAGGACATGAAATCGTCATATTAACTCCACGTCCGATGAGAGATCCGACATTGAAAAATTATACAGAAATCGATTTGTCGTTTATACCTTCCATAGTTCAAGAGTATAGAAGACAATTCTCGCAAATGCCATCGAATAAATTGATCGAATATGGCTTTCACGTAATCGCCATATTAAGCAGCCTCATACTCGATGAACCAAAATTTAAGGAACTCTATAGAAAGGATAGTGGTGAAAAGTTCGACGCAGTTATCGTAGAAGCAATGAGTCCGGCGTTATTCAGTGTAGCACATAGATTTAATGCTCCTCTCATAGGTGAGATCTCTGCAAGTGACATGTGCAAGATATTTTGCAAGTAACATGTATAAGGAGGAACGGTCGATATTTTGAAAGATATTAGTATTGCCTGAGAGAGAGAGAGAGAGAGAGAGAGAGAGAAATGTTTGTTTTGTTATAAGTACAAAAAAATCGACCTTTCCTCCTGCGAGAGTTATGTATATATATATCTTCAATATGTATGTGAAAAATTGATATGTCAACTAATCTATTACACGTTAGGAATTATGTCCTTGGGTCTACATAATTACATACGGTATGTTTTTGGTAGTCCTTTACTTCACTCGCATTCTTCAAATTGGGAGCTTAATACGTTAGTTGGAGAAAATCCATCAATTTGGCAAAGACTGCAAAACTATTTCGAGGTATGGGACTTTATCTATTTTTGGCATAATAATTTCATGGTCAAAGAAGAAAAAACGGCTAAAATACATTTGGGAAATGATCTACCGCAACTCCTTGATATAATGAAAAACATGAGTGTATTATTAATTAACGAGAATCTAGCAATTGTAAATCCTAGACCTGAGCAATCAAATGTAGTATATTTCAGCGGTTTTCATATACAAAAACCGCCGCCATCTCTGCCAAAAGTACGTAAATTTTTAAGAAGATTATATTTTCATATCGAGCTATCTATCTAATGTATTATTTATTTTCAACTTTTATCACTTTATAATGCACTTGTAATACTTGTAATACTTGTAATCTTTTATAAACGCATCAAATAATTTAATTATTTTGTTAAATACAACAACAAGGATTTAAGACAATTCCTAGATAACGCCACGGAAGGATTTATTTATATGAGCTTTGGAACCACTGTCTCCTGCGATGGTGTACATAATGAAATGTTAGAAATTTTTATTGAAGTATTTTCAAAATTATCTTATAAAATAGTTTGGAAATTTGATTGTGAATTGCCAAGAAAACTCGATAATATATTTATCTCAAAATGGTTTCCTCAACAAGGCGTACTTGGTAAAATTAAAAATGTGAAGTCATTATTTTGCGATACGTAATTTATGACACTATTAATCATCTCATTTGTACAGCTCATCCAAACATCAAGCTGTTTATTTATCAAGGTGGACTTCAAAGTACCGAAGAAGCTATTTATTATGCAGTACCAATTCTAGGAATTCCTATTGTATCCGAACAAGAATGTCGAATTAAAAAATTGGCCTCGTTAGGTGCGACAATACATCTCAATTTTCACAAAATAACCAAAGATATTCTCCAGACAGCCATTTATGAGATTCTAAGCAATAAAAGGTATTTCACGCGGATATTATATAATATAATCTTAATTTAATATTTTAATTTTAATAATTTATATTAAAATTATATTTAATATTAAATATAATTTGATATTAAAATATAATTTTAATATAAATATTATTATAATCAATTTCTGTTATCAGAATTTTCTTCTAGCGTAAATCACTCGAGATATAAATATTTATTAATTTATTATAATTATATTCTGTATGCAAAAACAAATATACATATTACTAAAAATTTTATTTTAACCGCGTAATCCAATTAAATACTAATAGCAGATTGGAACTTAAATAAAATATGTTTAGTTACAAAGAGAAGATGACGTATCTAAATTCTTTATACAAGGATCAACCGTATGACAGCATGGAGAATGCAATATGGTGGGTGGAATACATGATGCGTCACAAAGAAGTAAATCATTTGCGATTTAGTGAAAGCGATACTCCATGGTATCAACGTTACGACATAGATATCATTGCTCTGCTTGCTATAACATTATTTATATTGACCTGTATAATAATTCTAATTATCTTCAAAATTTGTAAATTTATTTTAAACAGTATTATTTTCTAAATATTATTATACTCCAAAGTTAAACATTATTCATGTTGACACATGTAATATATAATAATATTAATTATCTTTAAGATTAAACATTGTTTTTTAGACAGTATTATTATATATATATATTCTAATTTTTACATTTTTAAATATTTCTCAATATAACAAAAATAATGAATTATTAAAATTTTAATCATTCAATGAAAATAATGCTTTTGTGTGTATTTCAAAAATAAAATTATTATTTGAATATTAAACGAGTTTTTTATTTTTCTCAATTGTTATCCCCACATATATTGTAAAAATATTTTCCTCAGACGCTCCCTATTCGAACTCTCAAATTAATTAATATATAGTTGACGAATACACGAATAATGACTGCTCGTGTATATATTAATTAACGACCGAATGCAGGATTGTGCCGAAGCTAACAAGTGCTGCGATGTCACAGACTATTGATTGATTTCTTTCAGTAAATTTTCGCTCGCTGATGCATTAAGGAAAGAAAATATTATATTCTGAGTTGACATCGCAATAATATCGATGTACACAAGATATAAGAGACGGCTGATCTCCACAAATTCATAAACCTTTCCCAAAAAGAAAAATATCGGGGACCTATTAGAATTCAATTCTAGGATCTTTCTCTCAGAAAACAATCATTCTATTGAGCCACCTCATCATCCCATATCATCATATTCTTTCTCGTTTATATATTTTTCCTCGACGTCTACAGTTCGATCATACTAATCGAACATTCATCCCTGAATGTCACACTTTAGCTCTGTTAAAATCATTACAGCTTTCTTCTCCAGATTCATCCAGAATCCTGAAGATACGTTAATTCATCTCACTTTTGAAATCTGCAAGCTTTTCCCGAGTAAAGGAAAAATATCGAGATCTTATTGAAACTTAATCTTATTGGTAGTACATTTTTCTCAGTAGACAATTATTCTAAGTTATCTCATCGCTTTACGTCACCGTATTCTCTCTGCTTAATTATATTATTCCTCGACGCTTACAATATTTCCCATCAATTTATTAGACTCGCAATTTTGTCTTTATAAAAATGGAAAACAATGCGATACTAGCATAAGTTCACGTAAGTTATTTTACAGCGATACGCGACATTACCATCACATCATAATTTAAAATCATTATAAATTTTAATGCCAATAAATTCTCCACGTCAATTGTTTTAAAAGATAATAATTCGTAATTTAAATTGTATAATGCCTTTAAATGAGCATATCGCGAATATTATCTTAGACTTATGAATACGCATAATAATTAAACTAATAAAAACAGTTAGAGTTCAAGAATAATATTTTACCTAATATAATTTAATTCATAATATTTCTTACTCTTATTACATGTGTACAAAAAAATAGTGATTCTTTAATTGTATAATTTTCCATAAATTGTCTTTACTAATGCAGCAGCAACATAAACATTGAAGCTTTCATTATATAAAATATTATTAGCATTAAACTGTATGGACCACCAGAATTTCATTATGTAATGCCGAATAAACGTATTCACGAAGTACATACATACTCTCTTCAATTATAAGCTTTCTAAGTCAACCAGCGATATGACAAAGTTATGTGATTATCCCACTTCGTAACGTATAAAACATAAAACATCAGAGTATGCTAGAGTTAGCCAGTTTGACTCTGCGTTAATGTTATAGATATACAAACGGCACAGCCTAAAGCATAAAAAGTAATTAACGTAAAATATAAATAATCTTAATTATATGTAACTTGCAAATTAAAATATTTATAGTTCTGCATGTGTTTCACAAACGATAATAGATTGCTTATATTATTATACAAAATATATATTGACTTTTAAAAGCGACTTTACAAGATTATTTTATTTTTAACAATATTATTATTTATATATTATATACAGATGAAAAACTCATTTCTCATTATTGTAAAAAAACAGAGTTTTCTTACTTAGTTCGTTATGGATACGTTAAAATAAAGAGAAAAGCAATTTTCGCGGCAAACAAAATGATCTTGACAACGTTATCGAATCGGTGTGATCGAAAAAAACCGGTATCGGAGAAGCGATCGCCGATATTGCTACGGGGAAAAGTGGCTTTCTATCGCTCGATGCGACGGGAGCGTGTCGTCTTTCGGTAACCGTATCCCCCCAAAGTGTCCTGGACTCATCAGCCGTAGTAACACCGGGAGCTTACTCTACGCAGCCGACTTAACTCGAGCTCGGTGGAAACTTGGCGCGAACTAGATTACCATACCACCGTCCGCACGTAGCGTCTACGCAGCTCCGACGTGGTACATACAAGATGACGATGGTCGAAGTGCTTCACAGGATTTCGGAATTAACGTACCGCATCGTGTTCCTATACGCGAAATTCAACGCAGGCAAATTCAAAGCGAGCGATCCCAGCAAACACCGATATATAATTGTTACATTGCTATAATAAAACGAAATATAACGTGTACGTTACATGTAACATCCATGTTAGTTGTAATTTCTCACTCATAGATGTAACATTTTAATATAACATATATTACATTGTAGTTATATTGTAATTATATATATACCAAATAGCACATTGATGTATTGATAAGTCAGTGCTATCTTGGGATATAATGACAATATAACTACAATGTAATATATGTAATATTAAAAATGTTACATTTATGAGTGTGGGAAATTACAACTAACATATACGTTACATGTAACATGCTTAAGTATATAACATATATATTTACTGTGTTTGCTGGGGTGCAACGCGGCTTCGATTGCGTTCAAAAAATTTTCATTAAAATTTCATTAAAACTTTAATGATCTTTGCGCGAAAAAAAAATATAATATGCCCTCAGCACTAATCGACATAGTTTTTGCATGTAAATTTCACCGGAATAAAAGTTTTGCGCGTAAATAAATATACCGGTTTTTATTTTTACGATACGTCTACTAAATACATTGTTTCAACAATTGTTTATTTGTTAATTGTAAATCTTTCGCGTCTCGCGCGATCGCGATTTCATACACACGTCTATAAAATGTAAACATTATTCCGCGATATAGTATTATAATAAATAAGTTCAACAATTGCACAGAGCGATACCGCGAGAGGATTACGCATTGTAATCCGACAAAGATAAAAACGAAACGAAAAGAGCGAAGCAGATCGAAAAGCCAATAGAAAGATTTGCGGAACGGGATACTGAACAATGAGGAGGGAAGAGAGAAAGGATGGAGGAACGACGCGTGTGTGCTCTTGGCGTCCCACAGTCCCACGTCAGAGAAGTTTCCCCTTTGGCTTAGTGGCGTCGCGCGATGCATTATGCAAGGTGGTAAGATCTGGTAGGGAAACTGCCTGTCTTTCCGACTGTCTCTACCGTTACTCCGGGACGCACCCTCGTCGCAATTGCATCGTACGCCACGCAGGGAGAACAAAGACAAGAGAAATTCGCACAACTCGCTTGAACTGAATTAGCGTTGGTGGATATTAACGATTCAAGTAGGCAGCCGAGCTAAGATCCTTAGAGTAAATTAGGTATCGTTCGATATTCGCGAATTATTTCACTAACCACATTTAATTATTAAAACATTTCTACACCGTGAGGGAGGGATAGTTATCTAGAAATGCACATAATTCTGACAATTAGAATAACTTCTCTCTCTAACCAAGCATAAATATACATAAGATGCTATTATACATGAACATATTTGAGGAAACGTAGAAGCTTACAACAAACTGTAATATATTAATATACGTGCGTTTCCATCGTTGTTTTTTTCTCTTATTGTAAAGAATACCTAACGAAAGCTTTCATCTAGCTGACAAAATTTTGATATACGTATCTACATTTTTGCACCAAGAGACTCATCTTTCTTGGAACTTTAAAGTCTTCTGACAACGAAAAAATAAATAAATATTCCTGCGTTATGCAGGCTTCAAGAACTTACGACACCGTTGAAATGATATGCATTTCTAGCAAGAATGTGTCGCCTTGTGGCTCGTCTCAGCTGTCTGTCTTACTTGGTCCCATCGACTGATCTTAATGCGGTAATCTATGTGGCGTATGCGTGGCGCGTGGCGCTTTAGGTGTACGCATTGCATGATTCGCGGATACCCCGATACATACTATTGCATTGTAACACGAGAGAGAGACTATGGCACGATCGGCGTTCAACCGATGTGTCAATATATGCTTCCCTCGATCGGATCTACGAAATTCTAACTCATCGTCTTCCTCACCGGGAACGCCAAAGTGCCCGTGAACAACTATTACGCGATGCTTTTGTACGTCTCGCGTACAAACGCGAGATAGAAATTTCAGCCGATGTCAAACGGGAGAGGGAGAGATAAAATCCTCGATAAATTCCACCCCCGAAGCTTCGCGTCTTAAATAGTTCCGCGTGTGTTTTGATGACGATAAACGTGTTTTCAATCAACTTAAGCGTAGCGATTTCATCTTTATGGTATTTAACAAAGGCTTTCTCTCATTGCAAACTAAAGAATTTTAAGACTGAAGACTATATACTTATATAAATTGAAAATTCTAAATATTTCAAAATATTTGTAGCTTATATATTATATTTACATAGGTATATTTAGAATTAAGTAACAACTTTTTCGCACGTAGCATTCTTTAAATTTAACTATATTTAATTATAACACTTGACATGAACGAATATATTTTTTATTTAGTTTGCCTTTTTCAATTTTTAAAAATTTTGTTAATAATAAATTGTATTTTTTACATTTTCTCAGTTTCGCTATAAATCGTTACGTTACAAAGCAACAAAATAATTCGAAAAACTGCAACAGCATTTTGACACAATATTTTTTTTCAACGACTCTTTAACGTTCAAACTACCGTTTATAATATATCCAAGACTTATGCGGTGCGTCGAAAGCAACTAAATGCACCTAGCACAAATTGGATCACCGGGTTTGTTTATGAGGAAGCAAATATTTCGTCGCGGCTACGGTAAATTGTTTGCCCGCGGCGAGCCCACGCTGCGCGCTTTTAATTTGCACGGCTGGCCTGTCATCGAAATGGAAAGCTCAAAAATGCGAAACGGATGAAAATTTAAGAGCGTATCGTAACGAAATGCGAACAGCAAAAATATAACTTGTAATACTATCTTTTGATTTACGATGTAATAATGATTTATATATTAATTGACTTAGAAATAATATAATATTGCTGCTAAATTAGATTCGAAACACACTTGGAAGTCTTCTGGAAAAGTTTTTAAATTAAATTATTTTTAAGTCTCTATATGCAATTCTCGAATTAACAACAGAATGCACAATATTACATAATGCAAAGTTTATTTCATAAATAATAAAGAAAATGTCACAGAGAAAGTAACAAATGTGAAATAAATAGCACGGCTTCTCTCATAAAACTGCATATGTGCTGTAGTAGTTAAACTAGTATGTATGTATGCACTCTTCAACATGTTGAAGCACAAAGTTGAAGATGTTAGAGGACGTCCACTTCAAAGATGATAGTACAAAAGCGCATGAAATTGTTACTCTGCTGACGGAAATAATTTTCATCCCATATTTAGAGGTTTTTTTTAGAACGATATTTAGAACGTTTTAAGACATTCATTATCTATAGTAGCAACCGCAATTAAACGCGAACACATGTTTTTATCTCTCGTGATAAATATGTTACAGGAAAAATGTCGCACTAAACTTCGTGTTATACATATATACATATACATATAGTAATGTTCATTAACACTTTCGCTCCGTTTCTCATTTCTTGTTTAATAATGTATTAGATCTATCTATGTAACGTGAATTCATACATATTTAAAAATCTATAATTAATCAAAGATATTGTACTAAAATTACTTAAAATTTCGTCCCAAATTTTGAATAAATTTTTAATAAGCAGTTATCAGATTATCAGTAACAGGATGGTTGTAAGATTGTTGTTACATACGATAATAATTATATTTTTGTAATCTTTTAAAAAGACTTAACTATTATCCCTCATATGTCAAAAATAATAATTGAAAAAACAGTGAGCTAATTATTGCGAAAGTTATTCGATCGTCATAACTCGCGTTTTCATATCCCTCTTCTTGTGATAATTTCAATACTTTATAAACACCGTTTTTATAATAATTACATTCGAATGAGGGAAGTATCTGTATAGCACATGGCTATGATTTTTATCAGGTTTAACTCGTATGCCGCTGAACATAAACCTCCATAAAGTAATCTTTCTACTCAAATCCGGCTGTATTTTTACATTTTTCTCTGCCGTACTGGATCCGTCATTTCTAATTTCTTTCTACAGTCGCGACAAAATAAAAGAGATGAAAGAGCATAATTTATAGATGGATTTACGTAGTGGGGAAACGATAAAAGAGGTAGCATTAAATTGATGTTAAGAACGGGGCCCTGGTCCAACGCAGGGATTACCGTCGCGTTCAGTTAGCAATAACCAACTGGAATCCAACGGATTATCCTCTTTGTAAAAATAAATGCCTGGAGCAAAGTTAAAAGAGAAACTCCAACTTAAACTCTTTGAGCGCGCAAACGTCCTCATGTGCCTTCTTAACATGAAGGGAACGATTGATCCTTTAATAACACATCGATATATCATTTTCGCGATTATGTTCTAATCTTATCTAATCCCTCCAACAATATTACCAAATTCTATGTAAACAAATTTCACGTGCAAATTTGACTCGAACTATCTTTGTAACGGGATGCTTGAAATCGACCCGTGAAATCCGATTCCGGCCGAATCCAATTAACCCTGACCTCAACCGGCCAGATCGAGACATACGAAGAGGACGGACTCAATTGAGAATTCGAGAGACTTAAACACTTGATGTGTATTCGAGTGTGCTGTCCACAAAAGAGAAAGAGAGACAGGGATAGAGAGAGAGAGAGAGAGAGCTACTCTATCGCGCACAAGCGCCAACTTTCTCACGGGGAAGTTATGTGTTAAGATCTCTCTGCTAGACCGCAGAGACCACGCGATATCTCGCGTGCAGAATTATTCGATGGGGCGGGAGGGTGGGAGGAGGGAGGTTTGCAAGCTCCAATTTTCGTGTGCTAATGCGGAATCCGCTTTCCATCTACTCACTCGATAACGTTACATGTCGTTTAGCGTCTCTAACACCATCGACGCATGTCGAAACGCGGATGTTAATTATTTCGGCGGTTTCTCCCTCGGAGTTTCCTAATCACTTACGGAGCCCGATTAAGCATTGTGCTTAACAGGTGACCCGACCGCAGGACGCGTTCCATCGCGGGACGTTAGGGAAGTTATGCATCCGGCGGACTCGTCGAAAGTTGCCGCTTAAAGTTGTCAACTAAAACGTGCAATAAAATATATTTCGGTACAGAGAAGTAAGTATATACATACATATATGAAATTGATAATCGCGATCTAATTATCCAGTTATCAATTTTAACCAATTTCAATTAATCATACATTTCAATCAACTTTACCTAAATTAGATCTTAAATATTATTCGTTAAGAGATCTGTCTTTAAGATTAAGATTGACATTTTTTAATATATTAATCTTACACAACGTGACATTTTATTATTTCTATTCTCCCTCCCTCTCTCTCCTATCTATCTATCTATCTATCTATCTCTGCAAATCTAGATTTATGTATACGATGTAGCTCTATTTCTTGCCTAGAACGACAGCGAAATAGGTCACTGGTGGCAGCGCAGTTGCGGGATTACGTCATCACCAAATTGATTTGCACCCAATATTTTTATACAACCTGCCCTCCCGTTTCATCACTGACGCACACACGCGCCACGCGGATTGATATATCACGGTATGCGAGAGAGAAGCCCCGTTGGTTGTGGTCGAAATTTTGCTGGCAAAGTTTGAAAAATGCGACAGAACCGCGACGGTGGCAGCCGCGGTCGCTTGTTCACGGTGCCGCGATGTTGATTGCCGATGGTACTGGCGTGTCCAATTCCGAGACATTATCACACAGCTGAAAACGGGAGAGGTCGCGTGGCACGTTGCATCAACCGTAATTTAGTAGGCCGTATTATGCAGGAGTCACGAACGCTAATGGTCACCGCAGCGCACGGCGCTCTGTGGTTAATTAAATTTTATTATAAATAATATTACGTGAGATAAATATATATTTTACACACACACATATATATATATATATATATATATAAATATTACGCGTACTAATATTATTAAAATGTGCTGTATTATATGAAACGACACACAAGGCAAACATTTCGGCTTTGTGAGAAGATTTTGCGAGGAATTCGCACCCCGCGGCTCCGAGTGAAATATTAAATCGTGCTCGTGAATTTCTCTCGCACGATTCTATCTCAGAGTGCGAACGACTAACCCACGTAATTAATTCATTGCTCGGCCGTTACGCTTTACGTACCTTCACAGCGCACTCCATTAAGATTTAAAATGTTATACGAGAGGTAAAACGCCGCGGAATAATACGTGTCCATCATTCCCATGAACTTTCCAACGCGTTGTACATCCTCGGAGCACATATCATCGTATAATTGCGAACTAATTTACAGTGTTAACGACAAGACAGAAACGTTTTACTTATGTGTATACGTATATATATATATATGTGTGTGTACAAGAATGATACAATATTATATTTTTAAACCAAAGAGGAATAAAATTTAAATATATATTGTCTCATATAATATTCTCCGCGATTCAAAAATCTTCTCTCTCTCTCTCTCTCAGTGCATGATTTTCCTTTTCTAAAAATTATTTTTCCACAAAAAAATCCCAGATAACGCGAAAAATATTGATGCCCTGGAAAATCTCGCGGCCGCACATTACTCGCGTTCGTTCACGGAAATTACCCCTCCAGACCCCTCTCCCTTTTCCACCCCCCGATTCGAGAACATTGCCGGTGGTGCAAAACGACGCCGGCGGGTATGATTTAGATAGGATAGCGGGACCATTCTTTTGGAGGGATAATCCGGCGGGTTCGTCCGGCGGTTCATTCATTATGCACGGCCATTTATAATGCACGTAGAAACGATGCATGCAGGTATAATTACAACTCCGTGTCCCCTCACGACGTCCTATATGCATATATCCCTCTCTTTCGGGCAAACCGCGATGGCTCTCTTTCCGAGTCGTCCGGCCGCATTGCGAGAGTAATCTTTTCTATTACGCCTTATCGGCCATTCGCCAGACAGTCGTGTCCTAACTGTATCTCCGCGCGAGATCGCGCTAACGATCGTTCGCGCTATCTCGATTTATCGAACGGTGCTTTGCGACAATAATCCAATTACAGTGGACACTCCGACGATTCATTATACGAAATTTGCGGTCAATTGAAAAGTATCCTTTGTGAAGGTAATGAGAGAGTATTGTGCGAATAATAAATGAAAACGCATGAATCAACCAAAGTGACACTTACGTAATAATATCGGTTCTTTCTCTCTCTCTCTCATTGTTTATATATAGCTCGCAATCAGATAAAATTATATCTGTAATATATAAAATTGAATAATTATTCATTATTATGTATTTTGCCTCTCTGTTCATGCATTCTCCCTCTGGGTGATTTTTCTGTTTAAAGCGTTTTAAAATGTACGATCGCAAAACTTGACGTATAAAATATGATAGTTTATCGCATCGCTATATTTTTATGTCCATATGATCGGCATAATTGTGCCTCGTGAAATGATATCGAGTAATTTATAAGTGACATAGAAAACGGTACGATCTTTTTTTTTTCAAGCGCTCATCTTGGATCATAGATCATAAACTACGATGGAAATTTATACTCTCGACATATCCCATCGAGAGAGATGTTTTCGACTACCGTCTCTCTTTCGAATGCGTTTCCATCTATATACTTGTAGAGCAAGACTCCGCGCAAGCTCCGTAAAAGCGAAGAGGAAAACGAAGGACGGGGAACGATGGAAAATCCAAATTGCCGCACAAAGCTCTCGCGCAATCAGGTTCCCGGTAATCCTCACGCCTTCAAGTACTTCGGCACGATCGCGAAAGCCAATTATGTGGCTGACATAGGTACAGATGCGGCTTTAAAGCTACTAGGCAGCTGGGGAAGGGAATGAATACGTATAGGCACATAGGAAAATACATTTCGACGTAGCGCGCCATTACTCGATTAACGCTAATTCGAATTATGCTGCAGCTCGTTATCAAAATCGCTAATTGTTAATTGCCACGCGCCCAATCTTGCTTCTCACGTCGACGTGGTACAGATGCGTCGCGAAGCGTTGCGTCATCCTATTTGCGATAAAAGTCTCGCAACGATCTCGAATCAAGCACCGAGAAACTTATAACTTACCAAATTTCCAATCGCGTCGCGAAACCATCCGAAAACCTGTCTCCGAACGTTTATATCTCATTCCGAGAGAGATCCTCTTTGGATATACTTCAAAATATTATCTCTATCAGGCTGCACTTTTACGAACGCACACAAGGATTGCATTTCGCGAAAAAATATCTTCGACCAGTTCTCGTGCATCTACGATATTTCAACGTGGAGAAACAGCAAGATGCATGTCCTCGATGGGATACATCCTCGTTTCTCGATCTCTTCTCGCGTACATTTGCGGTCGACTTTCGCCGCTGATAAATTGCGACCGGCGAAAGTGTGGAAATTGCATACGTCGTTGCAACGTCCTTGTCCCCAGTGTGCTGTAATCGCTTTGGACGGAGAGACGCGACGCTTATGGGCGAAGGAACAGGGAAAGAATATCGCGGGTAGTCGAAGGAGAAAGTACACCCCGTTACGGTACGGATGTCCACGGAGTGTGTCCGAGAATTCTCTCAGGATGGGACTCGTTAGACTCCTACATCGTGGCAGACTTACGACACCCAGAACTCGTTCCACCTCGACTACCTATCATGGCTTCGGAGATATATATATATATATAATAAGATGCAATTTAATTCGACCAAAAACTGGCTATTCATATAAAATAAGTACACACTACGTTTCGACCTACATTGTGGTTCTTTTCAAGTGTTGTTCTTATTCAGCAATTACATTAATTAAAAATAGAAACATGAAAGTTGTCCTGTCATATCGACAATCTGTTAGCTACTGACGTTTCTATTTTTAATTAATGTAATTGCTGAATAAGAACAACACACTTGAAAAGGACCACAATGTGGGTCGAAACGTAGTGTGTACTTATTTTCAATAAATAAATAGCCAGTTTTTGGTCGAATTAAATTGCATCTTATTATTTGTTAAAATTTTATCACTGGCGATCAACAATTAATTGTGAAGATATATATATATATATCGGCAAAGGACTTTAGTTCCTTTCCGTTCAAATTACGCTGATAGTCTGCTCTTCTGATTAGAATCAGTTCGCAGTACTTGGGAATACATTTAACCGATATGTTTGCATCTCTTTGGAACGTATACGAGAATTTAAAAGTTAAAGATCAAATCGCCCTAAATGGGCAATCCATCCAATTGCTATTCAAATCCGTATCCGGTATTAACTAGACCAAATTCTCGTTTAATTGCAGCCCGAACCGAGTACTCCTCTATCGATCAGCGGCCAATGCGTAAATGTATTTAACGAAAACTACTGATAATGTAATTTATATGCTGACATTTCAGATTTTCTACATGCAAAATATTCTCCCATTTACACACTGGTCTCGTCATTTACTCATTTATTTTGGACTATAATTTACGAGAGGATTGATCGGAAGAAGAGCTTTTGACAAACCATATAGCGCAGATTATATTTGTTGCTCGTCATTGTGAGATGAAGATATTCTTTCGATAACTGCCAGCTTCTCACCATCCGAAGATTTTAGTGCGTCTTCAAGAAAATGATAGAAAAATAGAGATAAAGAAATGATGAAAGAGAGAGAATAGCACACAAGATGGCGCACACGCATTCGGCGCGGATAACAGGGGAATCCAGGGGTGAATTCGAGCGAGAGAAGGAAGAGGAGGAGGTGGCCTGCCGCGTTGGAACTTTGATTTATATGTTAATCGCCAGACAGCAGTCGTTGCCGATGTCGGCAAGTGTGCAGTCTGGTATGGCACTCTTTTACCCCTCGTAACAATCCTCGAAATATCCCGTATAAGCAGACATCTGCTATATTTCGAGGCAATATTGGCTGGGTACGACGGAAAATCCGGAAATTTTAATTGTCAGCGAGTTTTCGAAGAAACTGTGTGAAAGTGTGAATATAATTCTGTGCCTTAAGCTAAGTAATACATTTTTAAGGCACGCGCAAGATATGTATAAATCTTTAAAAAGGATTGAATATGTTTTCGAACAAAATCATTCCTACTCGACAATTGGAGCTTCAATTTTATTAGTTCTGTTACATATTTGCATTTAGGAATCGTCGATAAAACCGGGTTTGTCGATATCGTATTAATATCAGAATTCATACTATTTCAATAAGTAAACCATACATATAAGACGATTAATTAATAATCCATGGATCAAAATTGTCTGTCGAGCGCAAGATAGATGGATACGAAAATGATTCATTTCCAGTTCAATGGACCTATGGAATTATTAGAATTTCATTAATCGATGTATTGAAAACCACCACAGTTCATGCGTACGAATTCCAAATGTCTGTTGAAATAGATATAAAAGATATATGTATAGGAGGGCGAGCTTTAATTGAAATTGCGAATTTCCAGCGATTAATTAGTTGTAAACCAATAATATGCGCAGAATTTCGATTATGAAAATTATAAAATTAAAATGATATTTTTTAAAGAAACATTTATGTGTTTTTAATTTTTAATTAATATTAGGAGAAATATTCTCAAATATATAATAGAAGTAAGTATTAAAAATATATATTATAGTAAATATCTGTACATATTTATCAAAAATAAATATTAAAAATATGTGAACATACTTCACATAAAGTGTATCATTTAGGAACTAATAAAAAACGATGGGTATATAAAGCAAATATCTTATCGAGATGAGTATAATGATTTTTATCCGTTACTTTTATGGCCTACATTTCATTTCAACAACAAGTTGTGAAACTTTTTGATGTACAGCATGATTTTTACAAGATAAAGACTTATCGGAGCTCGATCGGATCACATTTGTGTAAACAAACCTACAACCAATCACTTATATGATTATTTAAATGCCGTCTGTCACACATTGCACTCGAATTTTTGAAAAATCACGTATTATAATATAATTTCAATCGAGAAAAAACCGATAAAATAATCTAACCGATAAAGATACGACCGATATACTTAAATGACGTTTAAAAAAGAAGTGATATTCGAAAATAATGAAAAATTGATCAAGCTTTTTGTTTTATTTTTGATATAATAAAATTAAAATGTAAAAAAAAAACGTATAAAATTGTCTACGCGTAATAAAATAAAACAAAATAAAATAGAAAATCTATATTCTGAAAAAGTCGTCTATAGTCTAAAATAGCCAATACGAATATTTCTACGTCTGGTTTTATTGCGGTTTATTTACAGTTCGTTATCGTTTATTTCCTATATGACATTTCTTTATAACAATTGCGTTACACTATGCGATATTCGAAGAAAATGGGTTGCGTTGTCACGAGATAAGAGTTTTTCACCAGATGAGAAACCTGTCTCCAATATAAAAGCCAGTGCGTGTACACGACATTAGTCTGTATACTTGTAAGATGTTGCGAAGTTTCGCTTCCTACCTCTTTCTCATTGGAGGTTTCGGTGAGTGGAAGAAATCGATAATTTTTATATTTGTTACACGTATAATGTATCTTTTCGTGCAAGTTTATATTTTTATATTTGCAAATGTGAATATTCAATATATGAATATACATAATATAATTAATGTAACACAATTAATTTGATACCGAGCTTTACAATTAATAATGGCGCGTGAAATCAAATCAATACGGTAGAATTTACTTAGCCATATTGTCTATTACGCTCGAGGAGTTCTATTTTAAAAAACAAAAATTCAAAGGCTACAAAACGCTACGTGTAATAAAAGCGATGAAACCCTTGCGTGATTTATGTATTCGCCGCATTTTGGGGCAAACTTTTTTGCTGAAATAGCCAGAAAATAAATTCTCTCGTCAAATTTAATATTACAGCATCCTTCTTGCGACCGGCTTTTTTTCTTGACCCTCGGATCGTAGGAGGTACGATAGTTGACATAAGTCAGCATCCTTATCAATTGAGCCTCCAGCGAGGTACACAGCATACTTGCGGGGCTGCCATCATCAGTAATAAATGGGCTGTCACTGCGGCTCATTGTGTCAGGTATATACGTATTTCTTTTTATGTATGTCGCGCGCATTATCTCATCCCGAGAGACAAATTTAAATCTTTATAAAACCCGCGTTTGGGATAATGACCTCTGGCCTTATCTTTGAAAAAGTCTCTTAATTATAATTTAATACTTCTTATCAAGTGTCAAATATGATGCCATCGTATTTATCAGGACTGTATTTAGCTTTCTCGAAACCCGTTATCAGTATAAATACGTCTTACTTATAATCTATCGAACTTTAATAATAAATAAATGTTTTAAAATAAAAGACCTGGTTTGAAATCTAATAACCAAATAATCAAATATAGAAGACAATTTTAAATTAATTTTCTCATTTAATTTTATTTTAAACAGCAAATTGAACAGAATTTTTGATTATTTGCAAACAAATTAAATACCATATTGAGCTTATTCCGATGAATATTGTCACAGTGCAAGTTGGAAAATTGGAGGCACGTTTGCGCGATCATCCTCGCTATTACGAATGCGATCGCGCATTTACCAGTAAACGTTTTGTCGATATTGTCATAGCGTGGTTCGCATATAGTATGTAGTTATTGTCACAGTATTTTCATATATTGACGCGTATTTCGTTTCGTTGCAGTTTATCGGCAAACCGTTACAGACTGAATGCAGGAAATAATGACAAGTACAAGGGTGTCTATTATCAAGTTAAAAGGATCATTCGACATCCGGCTTACAATGACTTGACGATCGATTACGATATTGCTCTTCTCGAAGTACGTAATATTAACTCTCCCCTTCTCTTTCTCTCTGTGTGCTTTTTTTCTCTTTGCTTACTAACAGCCTGCGCCAGCTGACAATAACAACATCGGTAGCTCTCGCACGCTCTGGAAATTTCATTTCAGGTCGACGGCGAAATCAGATTTAACGATAGGTTGCAGCCAGTGAAGCTTGCGGAAAACGAACTCGCGAATGGTGTTATGGTGAACGTTACCGGATGGGGTGCGGTGCAGGTGAGTTCACAGAGAATAGACTCATTATCTGAACGTTGCGGAAAACAGATGGTGTGCTAAGTAACAGCGAATTTTCCCGATCGTTCGGGCGCGATTCAAAGATTTCACGAGAGCAATCGCGAAAATTTCATGTTATCTCATGTGTATCTGGTGTCGGAAATCGGAACCGCTGCATTCGATTGGTGCATTCGATGTTGCAATACGCGACCGCAGAGAAAATCGATATTCGCGATGATATTAAATCGTGTTGCGAATGTATATGAAATATTATATTACGCACATATGCGAAACGGTAATATTAAATTATATTTAGCCGCGGATTTCTGTCTTATTGTTAGTAAAAATGCATTTTTCGCATCATAGCCTTTATTAGTAATCGATTTGTAGAGGAAGATAATTTTTGTATATGTCATATGATATATATATGTAATAATATACGATTATATTTATAATCGTAATATGGCTTATTAACGGCCCTAATTAGAGTCGCAGGCATATTAAATTCAATGAATTGAAATAGTGGAAGTTATGATTTTTTATTTTAGCCAGGTGGAAAGTCGTCACCCGTGTTGAGAAAAGTGTCGCTTCCGATCGTCGACAGAAAAACGTGTCGAAACAGATACAAATACGTCCGCAGCATCACCGACAGAATGATCTGCGCGGGTTACATGGAGGGTGGAAAAGATTCATGTCAAGGTGATTCGGGTGGACCGCTCGCAGCCAATGGCACCCTCTACGGAATCGTATCCTGGGGATATAAATGCGCCCAGCCGCTTTATCCTGGTGTTTACACCAACGTCGCGGGTCTTCTATGGTGGATAAAATGGATTAGTGGGGTTTGATCTCTGACAATTGCGCACGTCTTGAAAATGCATTTTTTTTTCATTAAGGCAGAAATTATATTCTGCAAACAATGTACATTTTGCAATATTATCTAAAGACAAATGCAAACAAGTTTAAATAGCTTTGGTTATGAACAATTTATAAGCAATAGCATATCGTTACAATAACATTTATTGGAAAGTATATCAATTAAAATTGCAATAATGAATATACAAATAAATTATTATTAATGAATGACGTGATCAATGTTATAAATATCATATATAATCCAACAATAAGCTCCGACTTTTAAATTGTACAATCATAAAGATGAAAAGCTAGTGCTGATTAAAAAGTATGAAGAATATCTTACATAATCTTGCTCTTTATACCACAGAAATTCAATTAATTATCATGATCTTAACACGATTTTACCATTATCAACCAATTGATAAGGTATCATTTATATATTATACGTTTTATATCCCATATAGATACACAAACATTTATCTCGTAATGGAATTGTACTTTTAATATATAACTTTAAATTAATCACGCGATAATTCTTCACATTCCTACGATAACACTTTATAATTGTTTTAGATATATTGTAGATAACGCGATAGTAAACGTTTATCTTCAGATCAAATTTTGCGTGGACAAAATCTTTTTACATTAGAAGCATTAGTCGTGATCGATCAGCACAAAAGAAATGTCCAAGAAAATCATTCTATTCTTCTGCAGCCTTCTGGCATATAGTGAGTTCAACATTTTTACAAGTATTCGCACTTCTTTGATTAAATTGTTTTTACTATATAAAGTGTAATTATAGCCGTTAATACCAAAAGCCATCAATATGTGGACATCGAGGATTATCCATACCACGTGAGAGAAATTCCATTTCTTTTTTTTATACGCAACGGCTCTCAGTATCGTGCGTTCCACTGACAAATAAAACTATACGCCATTCATATGTGGTTTTAATCGGTAGTCAGTACAGCGCAGTGACTGTAAGCCGCTATTATTTTCGAATAAATCGGATTTCAGATAGAATTCGTTATTTCAATACCGATAGGTATCGATCCAAATTGCCGGACGTCACGTATGCAGCGGCGCATTCATACACGAATCGTGGATTATGACTGCGGCATCCTGCGTTTTCAAGTACGTGCTCTACTGTGAAAAATATATAATAATGTACCAGGTGTCTCTTTCAGACAGAAGACTTTGATTTCATTGAGTTTGCTTTTTCTCCTAAAGAACGCGCCGACCTTTTCTTAATTATAATTATTTCTTTTTGTTTTATTATGTATTTTTGTAATTAATCTCAAGTATAAGATTCTACGAGTCCAACACATTTTTATGTATTTTTGGATCTTACAGTAAAGAATTATCGATAATATCCGTACGCGTTCGTTCCTCCTACGTAAATTGCAACTCTTGTGGCAATGTCTTAGAAATAAGCAATGTTGCAATTCACGAAAAATTCGATAAGTACGAGTACTTCAACGACATAGCATTGTTAAAGGTATGTTTTTTCAATCACTAAGCAAACATTCAGCACATATGTTTATCGTGATAAACTTGTCGCATTTATCAATCTTGTAGCTAAAGAATCCCGCAGAGTTTGGAGAAAAGTTGCTTCCTATCGCGCTCCCGGAGAAGGAAAATGAACAAATCCAGAATGGAACATCCTGTGTCGTGACTGGCTGGAAAGTGGTAAATTTCGAATAACTTTATATACGCGTAACTTTAATTTATTTCCAAGCGTACTCAACTCGTAAACATCCGTACGTGAAAAAAGTGCCATTTAACCAAGTGTTCAAGTATCACGCAATCTATAGAATGTATAATTCGCCGATTGTTCCGCGGTGAAACTTTGAATCTTTCGTTTCTTCGAAAGCCTCGTGCGTGCAAAGAAAATGAGATTTTGACAGCACGCACGCGGATATGCAAACTATCTACGCAATTTTAGCTGACAGTTATTCAAAGTCACGTCGGTGTAGCAAAGTAAATCGTTATGAAACACGAACGCAAAACGTTCGCGCGCGTTCGTAGACCCCGATTTGTCCCGGGAGAAACTCAAGTTACAATAACGAGAAACGTGTCGTAAAAACGTGCGAGCTGTGCCAAATTTGCAGAAGCCGGCCAAGACTGAGCTCACAACGGCCGTGGTGGCGATCATAAATCAACGTACGTGCAAAGAGCGGCTGCCGAGCTATAAGCCCCTGTCCGAGGAGATGCTGTGCGCCGTTAACGCGACCCGACCGTCGGAAAGGTGTCAGGTAAGATGAACATAAGATGAGGTTGACGCGACGCAACTCGCGACACTTGGCACGCGTGCACGGTATATGCATCATCTACGTGCCGGGTACGCGTTCTAGGGTGTCAGGCGCAACGGGTCGTGTTCTTTTTAACAACGGAAGATACCACGGGAAAAAGAGATAATGAACAATTACAGAATTTATCTGTGCGATTTGTGTTAAATAGTCATTCTCACTCACGCATATACCTAGCTCGCGTTCATATAATGATCTCGCGCAGGAAGCGGAAACGGTCGGTGGAAAATGCGAGGCGCGTAAATTAAGAGCAGTCCGATGGTGGTCGAATTCCAATTGTACACGGCCGCGAGTGTACAATTACGTCGATGGAGTCAATAGTCTTTCCGCAAGTATGCGCGCGGCTGGTTCAGGTGTCGGATGCACCAGATCGGTGAACAATGCGGCACTTGACTCGAGAACGCAATTTCCACGCGCCGCCGATGTACCGCGAGCAAAATGTGAAGAGACTCGTATACGCGCGCTAGAAAAATTTCCGTTATTTCGCAAACGCGGCTATGTTCGAAGACTATAGAACGAGAGAGCACTTTTGTGTGTAGATACAGTGTTTCGCCGTAACACACGAATCGTATTTACCGTTTTATTTACAATCAATTTATACGTAGTGTGATATTACCGAGAGTTTGCATAAATTTTCTAGAATTTTATAGATGACTTCTGAAATTTTCTAATGCATCTAAAAATTATCAAATGAAAAAGTTCTGACAGCTGTTTAATAAATGCGATATATTTTCACAAATAAACAAGATTTTAACGTAAGTGGATAGAGGATCAATATTTGATGTATCTTGAGCTTGTATATATATATATTGCGTCGGTCGTTGAATATCTTGATATCAAGCAATTAAAATGATTGAAGCGTCTAGCGATATCAAAACCATCGTGATATTATTGTTTACAGGGTGATCTAGGTGCGCCTCTAGTGTCGCAACAAACGCTGATTGGTATTCTATCCTACGGATTAGGATGTGAAACCAAGATACATCCAGGAGTCTACACTCGTATCAACAGCTACTTATCTTGGATCTTTGTAAACTCCGGCATCAATTATAAGTAAGACGTGTAAAATCATTACACTTTAATCCCAATTAATTATATACAGTTTATGTCTACATGAAAAATTATAATGTCTATATATCTTAATAAATATATAAAATTTTGCAAATTAGCATAATTATACCAGATTGACTTTACAACACCTTCGACGTTTAATTTTCGATAACCAAATATCTCCAGTTAAATTTTACCTCATTATAATAGTTACGAGTTTAATTAAAATAAAGAGTTATATAATATTGAAGTATTACATAAAATGAGATATACATTGTATATACATATATGTATATGTACGTATCTGTCTCTCTGAAAGATAAGAAAATAGCCGCTTGAGTGCAAGTAAATAATTACTTGAATTCAAATATTATGCGGTTTCGTCAATATCTAATGCATATTTATAACGATTTAACGTAGCAGCAACGAACTAGCAATCAATTATTTCGACCTACCGCGTGCAACCGTACCCCTTGATAAAGTCCATGAATACAGTACCTCGAGCATGCCATTTAATTTAAACGTTAGCGGTGAATGTTCTGTACTAGCGATTTCAAATATGGCTTAATTGTCATGTTTCGAAAATGAAACTTCCGACACGCCGTCGCGATTGGTCGTTAAATTACCGTCGATATTTTGCGCACGCCAATTAATGAAAGAAAAGGTTTATAAAAATTTATACAAATTTACTCTTCTCTTTTCCATCTCGTTGAGAATCTGATTGTACAGAATTAATCAGCGGTTAAAATCTTTTTAGCAGCTTTATTCAAAGAATAATGACTACTTATAATTTATATTTTTTGCACGATGTTTATCAAGATAAAAACGATGGATAAAATTGATTGCCTGGTAATAATTATATAAGTGTACAGTTTTAATGCACATACATTACGCTTCTTTATTAAATATAATTAAAAAAAGATAGCACCCATGTGTGCGTGAGTGTGTAATGATTGTCTGTGGAACAGTAAATAAATGAATAAATGTATGTGTGGATTTATTAATGTTTTAATCGCTAAAAAAGTCTTAGACAACTGGCTATTCCGCACAATCGGCTTCTCAACAAGATAGAAACAATATGTAAATATTTGGTATAAACTTTTATACATAATGCATTTTATATCATCTTCTCTTATAAAAAATATTGATAGTTTGCAAAAATTAATACAAACATTTGTATTTTTTGAAAACTGAAAAAGAATTAGAGAAGCAAAACTAACTTTTTTTAGTATCCAATTGTGAAATGCCGCAACATACTTTGGAATGAACAAATTTTGCACAATCGAAGGCCCCAAGAGACACAATTCCTATCAGATGGCCATTTTGCAATGGACCGCCACCATTCTAGAAACAAACGTGTACACAAAATTCGAAGCGATTCTTCGTGAGTGTTTGTGTAGTAATTCTAATCGGTTCTTTATCGTGGCAAGAGAATAGCAGCGATAGAGGATACCCCCTCGGGAACACGGCTGCAGCCCCCAAGTCCCTTACAACGATCGCTATGTGCAAGCGCAAAAATCGATAGGAGTCGTCGCAATATATTATCCGTTCCTTCCGTTATCCCGCGTAGAGAGAAAAATATCGCCGCCGGAAAGCTCGCCAATTTTCGATCGCGACTGCTCGATATTTAAAACTGTCTGCGTAACGGCATAAGAATAAAAGTACTACGACGAGCGATACTTTTCATCTGTGTGCGGAGATTAATATTTTTTCACCAGCGAATCCTTGTGCAACATTTCCGTTTCTTTCTGTTTCTTTTATTCTTATTCTTCTTCTATCCGCTCTATCGTCTCGAGCCGGTTTACTCACAAAAACTAGACAGGGAGAAAAAACAAGAGCTTTTCCTTACTTTTACACTTGTTTATCCATTGGATATACATTATTTCTCACTCGAAAGACGAAAAATTACATCATACATATTTTTTTTCTTCCTTTTTTGCTTGACGCTTAAGGAACCTACACAAACCTTAAAGATTGCGCACAGCTTTTCTTGAATAGAAGTATTGCCTGAAATAAGTGACATTTGCATTTTGCATAATTTATCGATGTCGTTGCTTCTTAATCGATAGCTACCGGTAGCATAATTAGGCATCGATCCGAAATATGCGCGAAATAACGTCGTGAAATAAGTTGTCATAATGCCAACAAATAGCAAAATAAACATCCAAAAAGACTTATCTTTTGTGTGAGCAAAACTGAGAGCGACAATAACATTAATCTTGCAAACTAAAATGCTTGGACGAGTGTTGATGATAAAATTTGATTATTGAAAATAATTGTCTACAAACTTCAAATTGTTAATAGTGAGAGATTGTTTTCTTCCTATTTATTATTTTACCACTTTATTTTTCTTATAATACATATTTATTTTTATTTATTATAATATATAATAATATTTATATTTACATAATATTTATTTTTATTACTTTTGTTATTTTTTTATTTACATAATTATTTGTTGTTAATAAACAGGAAAGAAAACCCATCTTCTAAAAAACAAATCGTCCGTAAAGATCGACCGCTCGTAATACTAACTTCACAAATGGATATTCTTCGATACTTCCGTTCTTTCTTTCAATAAATAATCCTCAAGTCTAGCAAATCTGGAGTTCGCAGTGATATACCGCAAAATAATTCTTTCTCAATAATTTGTACATCGCTTGAATGAGAAAAATCGGATATTAAAATATACATAAATTTAAAAATTTTTTAACTCATATATCTTTTAAAGATCTTTAAAAGTACCAGACTTTTGCGGATTTTTCGGAACGTTTTGTAATCATTGTATTTTAACAACATATTTTGAAGATTATAATTAAAGAATTGAAAATCTCAATATAATATTTAGAATCACTTACAATTTTTATAAAAATTATAACTCTGCTTACATACAAATCCCTATCTGTTGTTTGTTATTAAAGTTCAACGTAGATGTTTACGTTATTATTAAATCGAATTTTTATTGTTGATTTAAATTTTCACTGGTCATTGTAAATTAATTTTATTTTTTATTTTAATCCATGGTTTGAATGCAATTTTAAATACATAGTTGTTAATTCAATTAATTATTAATTAAATTATTAATATATTTGAATATATAGATTATAATAGTTATTGATATAATTTAAATAGATTATATTTATTCCACTTAAAAAAGTAGTTAATAATTAATATCATAAAGTATAAATATTTTTCGGGTAAAAATGGAAAAATAAATTTATTCTATTCACACATAAACAGCATTAATTCTATATTATTTGTTCACATTATAAGAATTTTATCATTGTTTGATCTAACGCAGTAAAAAGAAAAAAAACAGGTTTACTCATCTTTAGTGAAGCAAACATTTTATTCGGGTAACATTGCATTTATTACGAGCATTGTAATGTTGCTAATGAGTCAGTGTCGAGAATGTGCGAGCAAAATAAAAACATAAATGTTATGTTGCACGGCTAACACCACGTTTCATCGCAGAATAAAAGTTGAAAAGTGAAAATATATGTCGATCATTATTACGTACGTCTTGAAGGCATAAATAATATTGCATTATGACGAATATTACAGAGAATATTTTATAATTCTTATTTATAATTTTACTTTTCATATTTTTCGCTCAATGAGCAAAAATGATTTTAAAATTTTTGAAAAACGAAATGTATATAAAGACTACAGACGAGTACAGCAATATAATTTCGACAAAATTGAGAATTAACTCTATTGTGCGTGTAAATCCTCATACAATCTGCCGTAGAATGTGATATTACATTTTACTGGCGTGAAATTAATTAGTGTAAAAACAGAAATATTCTGGTTAAATCGGGCGATGCAGTAAAAGCACGTTTTAACTCTCAAATTTTTTGCTTTTATCTCTCGAAAAAGAGAACATTATATGAACATACATGCGTTAATAGAATATTAGTAAAATGTACATCAAATAATAATCTCGTAAAATGGAAAATCTGCTATAAATTTAAATAAATATTATTTTCCTCTCGCTATAATGTCAATGTCAGCGAATATCTTGTCGCGGGATTATTTTATCAATATTGCGGTCATACACTCATGGCTGATGATAGCGCGACAGGTTATATATACGTTGATTAAAAACGCGTTTCGATAATAACAGGGCGTAAACCTGCCTTACGCAATTTGTCGTATAATTTTTGAGTTATATTAATTTTTAATAAAAGCATATTTATATATAATTTCAAAAAAGATAATTTCAACGATAATTTTGGATCGATCCTTTAACAGTCAAATATCAAGAAATGTTTTATTATATTTAGTATCTTATATATATATATATATATATATAATATTATAAGTGTGTATCTCTTTTTATATACTAACTTTGCAAATTTAAATGTTACTGGAAAGCTCACTTAAATTTAGTTTCAAGATCTTGTAAAGATTCTGCTATCTATTTACACTCTCGAAGTTGATGCTTACAAAATAGATCTGTCAGACTTACGTTAAGGGATACAAGTATAACTTCGAGAAGTATAACTGTAGAATATTTCATATTATTTGTGTGAGTATACATTTCATAATATGTATGTATGCGCTAAACCGTTATATGTTTGGTGAGAACTAAGTAAGTATCACGAGTTAGAAATTTCGAACAGATTACAACGAGTTAACCTATGAGAGGAAGTTTACGTATACGGGGGCAGCATCCACTCAGATTCGCCGAGCAGCATCTCCATAAGTGAGATTGTTGTTTCGCGATTGAACACAACTGGGGACGCGATCACCAAATAATTAAGTTACTAATTGCATACAACGTTATATTGCTCAGAAATTTCACTCACAATCAGTTGTTGTTTCGAATTTTCTCTAATATCTTTGCATCTCACTGTGTCTCATTATTAAATTCGTAAATCAATAATAAACAATAAATTTAATAGATTTTTATTTCTCTCTCTCTCTCTCTCTCTCTCTCTCTCTATTCTTGTATATGAAATATATACATCTATGTAATCTTCCCATTTTATATACATGTTAATATTACGAATATGCTACTATATGATTTTAAAACTGTAGAGCGAGCTTTCAAGCTTATGTGGGGACATTCAAGCATTAGCCTCAGGCAAGTGGAGTTTGGAAATTCATGTTTTTTTTTATACGATCCCTATTGATATATCGTTATAAACATATTTTCATTTTACATAGGAATATCGTGCAATATAAAAATAAAAAAAAATTAAACCACTGCACTATATTACACTATGAAATTGCATTTTCGTGATATGTAAAAATAAAAAAGAACGATTGAAATCGATATATAAAGTTAAAATTAAAACGTAAAGCTAATTTTAAATAAATGCTTTGAGATCTGTTGAGCGCAAAACTTTTTAAATTATAAAAAATATAATAATAAAGCATACAAATAAGTGTTAATATCTTAAATGCATTTAAAATATATTATCGATTTAATTTCATATCTAAAAATAATTTATCTATTTCCAATTCTTTCCGATAGTATATCAATAATTAAACGGCTCTTGAAAAATTGCACCTTATGAATGATTTCTCAGAATATCAACGTATATCATATCTTGATATCACAGTGTCATTTGTCTTATCATCGAATAACCGTGAATCCGTGAGCTGATTTTCGTATAAACATGTTAGTAACTAAGTCGCCGTAACAACCGTAGCCATGCTGATTATATTCTGTCTGACGTTAATAGTTTCCGCCTCGTGTTTAGAATCTAGAATAATCGGAGGCACATCTACAACTATCGATAAATATCCATATCAGGTCAGTTCACGATTGAAATGTTTCATTGTAATTATTATATGGCTCGATACTCGAGTAATTGTGTAAATTTGCTACAACAATATTGATGCTTAAATATTCCTCAAGATTTTCTAACAAATAAAATTATTTTGCATGTAAAATGTTATTATTTTCTTACGAAAATTATTTTGGGCAGGTTTCTCTTCATTACAATAATAAACTCGTATGCGGAGGTTCAATAATTAGCAAAGAATGGATCCTAACAGCAGCACATTGCGTTTACGGGTTCGTGTCAATTTTTTGGTTTTTAATAGAATAGATAATAAATAATATTTTTACACACACATGTATACATACATATGAAAAATCAGAGAAACAAAAGAAAGAAAAAGAAGAAACTAAAATTTAAATTAGATAACATAGTTCTACATCATAAAAAATTGTTATATCCATTAAACGTGTTTATTATTATTTTAGCTTAAAAGTATCACTCTTTAAAATCCGAGTAGCCAGCAGTTATCACGATAATGGAGGTATTCTGATCACAGATATTTCCTCAATTATTTGGCATGAATCGTTTGATGAGGATAATTACGATTACGATGTGGCTTTGATCAAAGTATGTAGCCAATTACGGCTTAACCATCACAATACATATATTCTTAAAATAAAATATTTGTAGTTACTCAAGCCTTTGTCCTTGGATCGAAACACAAAAATTATTACTTTGGCGACACCATCAATTGTCATCAAAACTGGTAACAATGCAGTTGTTTCGGGATGGGGAAAAACGTCGGTAAGTCTTTTCCGATTGTTCGTGTCATCAGTAATGACATATGACGAGATTGATTGTCTGTATGAAAATTAAGGTTTATTCGTTGATCGTTTAACGTCGTTCAATTGATCGTCATGACAAATGTTGACATAATTTCCGATGGACGTTCGATAAGCTTTCAATAGCCTACATTATGCAGGAATGTTGCGAATTTTAGGCAAACGGCGAGAGTTCCAAGGTACTGCAGACCTTGAAGATTCCGATTTTTGATCAAGAAGCCTGCCGAAAGGTTTATGCTCGTTGGCGAATAGTAACACCCAACATGCTATGCGCAGGTTTCACTACCGGTGGAAAAGACACTTGTCAGGTATATGTCTCGTGTTTAATCAATATTTTTATTTCATTGTCTGTTTCCAAACATTTATAATCCTTTAATCATAGATATTCTTTTTGCATCTTTTTTTTCTCCATATTACTTTTCTATATCTTACTTCATATCTTTTTCTATTACCTTCCCTTACTATATATCTGTGTGCACATAAAATATATATGAAATTCTCTTCTTATATCTTTCCAGGAAGCCTTCAAAAGAGATTGCTCTCTACGATAATGCATACACACAATATAAAATATTATTAGTATAAAAATTTTCATATATATTATATATTTATATGCGTGTAATTTCTCTTTTAACAATATTAATATTGTTTATAATTTTTTACCAACATTAGATAGATTACTTCAACATACTTGAAACCAACACGATCAATATCCTCGTCACATATATACATATACCGCATTGAAACGATTTTTTTGTTGTCGCACTACTTTTTCGAAATAGCTTCCTTATACAAAAGTGAAAAAGTTTTATTTATTTATATCGCAGGGAGATTCTGGTGGTCCGCTCGTGTACAACAGTGTCCAAATTGGGATCGTGTCCTGGGGCGCTCAATGTGCGAGTGCTGGATATCCTGGGGTGTACACGCGAATATCCACCATACGGAGTTGGATAACTAAGCGAGCGAACGTGTAGCAGAATTAATTTCTTCCCTTCCTGCTCTTCCCCCCATGGAAACAGGAGGAAGGTAGCGTACCGTTGAAAAACTATTTGCTTTTGTTTAACCACATCAAAATAGGATAGCATTATGAAAAAGATACCACGTACGAATTATACAACAAAAGAAGACTGGCTGTGTTCACAAGTGAAAAGAAAATTATTTGCAACAATGACGAAATTCTGTAATAGTGAAATAGAAGCTAAAGACATTGTAAAATTTTGATGACGTTTAATTATTATGTGTTCCCATCCATATGAATCATTACGCGTAGATATTATTTTCGTGCGTTAATTAACATCAAAATTCGTAAAATTATATCGTTTCAAATTTTTATTGTAAAACACCAGTTAATGTGCGACCAGTAAATGTATATGTTTTAAATATATATATATATATATATATATATAAATTTAAGATTTTTTCTCTCGATATTATTTTTTCCAGACGTTGCGCAATGCATTTTATCTCAAGTATCAAAAAGTACTGACAACGAATATCGAACCTAAAATATCGTATCGAACTTTCTATAGAACAAAACGTCAAACGTCGTAAACATTCAAATTTTATTAAAAAGTGATAGTGATCGATTTGCGAATATATATCAGATTAAAATGACGAATTCTGTGATAGATACAGTTTCGCGCGTAAACGTGACGTAACGCATTTATAATCATGTATATGCACAACGATCAAGTATTTTCACGAATTGCACTCTCCACATGTAAGAGAGAAGGAGAGGGAAAGAGAGAGTATATGTGTATGTGTAATCAATTCCAAGGTAGCGACGTGTAATTTTGCGCAATGCAATAAATATTATCTTGCTGCCCTTTACATTTGCCTCGACGTAAACGTTCGTCACGCGGGATTATTAATTTCAGCGTCGACTCGGAACGGTGGCTCCGGGTTTCGCCACCACCACGCGGTGGCATTGAATAAACGGTTTTGCAGCCCCGCACACAGGTGGCTGGCTCGTAAACGGTGGCACAAACAGTCAATGTACGCGTCCACCCTATCTACGTACCGGGTGCTGCCAGTAAAGAGCGTTGCCGTACGTACGTGACGCCCGATGATTGTCGCTTTCGACTCGAGGCGAGGCGTCATGCTGCGTCAAGGAGCAAGGCGCGTTCGCTTAGCGCTGTTAACGGCTCCGATCGTTAAGAATCATGACAAATATGGCATATTAATGCGCCATTAGAACCGATCGATATTTCCTCGGATATATCAGTTCTTGTTATCCGGCGGCGGTAATACATCCCAGCCCTGTCTTGTTTCGTGCGCGCGGATATACGCGCGGAATTTCTGATGACGATGAATTATACGTGCCGCAAAATGCTGCTAACCCTCGAACATTGTATCCGGAATTATCTGAGAAGTTTAAATTTATAATTGAAATTCGCCTACTAAGATGGATTCTTCGTCGCGATTGTCGTTCGAAAGCGGAGCTGATTTTCTTCAGGAAAAGAACGATCAAAGAAGAATGTCTTTATTGATTCGGCTATTCTTCATAATGTTATCCATTACTCTTCAGTAAAGTCGCTTAATTATCTCGCGAATGTTTAATTAAGCCTCGCAAGCGCTTCATGTCGGGTGAGCTTTTCAATGTGCGATATATTTTGTTCTACAACGTTGCTCAGAATAAACGACGACGATAAACAAGCAGAATCCAGGTCGAATTCTCGGAAATTCAACGCGATCGGTTAACCTCGGATAACCCCCTGTAATCCGGATATCGGAATAAGAAAAACGCGTATCCGTGGGAAAGTATTGGTTCATCGAGATGAAATTTTTATGCGTATGATTTACTTTTAATACTGCTTTCTATCTTGCAAAAGGATTTGTCGTAAAGACCTTTTCGTCAATGGTCATACATAATAAATATTATACATATATTAATAACAGTATTCGACACATAGAGTATTAGACACGTGATTTAACTGATTAAAATCGAATTATCAGCTTTCTCTCTGAGAGACTTCAATATTAAAAGCTATTCCGTCTCCATACATTAATACTCTTCTGTACGTTGACAATCATTAATGTGACGAGAAAAGAAATCAATGAAGAAGAGAATTATATATGTATCAGTTAAATTATCTTTATATTGAGTAAACTAATATTAATGATTACATGGAATACTATAATGTATTTTAAATGTGTTTTGGATTGTAAAATCAATAGGTTATTTTTTTCAATAATCTCTTATTTTAAATTAATACATTACTTCTTTATAAAGCTACGTTAATATTATTGATTTCCTCATTTATAAATATTGTTTCATTTTCCGAGCAGTCTCAATTGCTGTATATTTTCGCTTCTATCGTATTCGTGATTAATATAAGCAACACGGTTCTTCCGCTTTAAAAAAAATTTTAAAAGAATAATAAAGCGTAACGACGAAACATGTCGTACTTTAAGAACATCTATAGACGTTTACAGACGATGCAGAAATGTTCTAACGATCCTTCCAAACGCGTAAGATCCATTCCAGTTCTTGTCTTTCATACCAGAACTATAAACTCGCGTAGTTAATAGTTTATACAGACAATTGTGACGAAATATTAATTCAGAGATTGACCATCTAGAGAATTGTATTGTGAAACTCGTATTGTTAAAGGCGAGTTGACCAGTGTCGATGAGTATCAAGTAAGTGTATTTCGAATAGACACACAATTGACGAAGCCCCAAGTTCATTAAACAAAGTAACTTTCGGATTGTGTCGCGACGAAAGTCAATTTAAGTTTCAACTGCGAAAAGTGTGAATTCAGTTAGGATTTATCTAGAATTTATTTAGTTATATCAAATATGCTTCGATAACGCATGTATATAGATTTCGTTAACAAGAATTTTTAAAGGCGGAATAAACAGTCGCTCGCTGCAGAGAGATGCTTTTACGGCTTTTATTGATTAACCGACAAGGTTATCCGTAAATAAATCCGAAGATAATAAATTATTTGTAGGTCCGATCGTTCGTGCAAATGATGCTGCATTTGCAGCTATTAATAAATTATACTTCGAAACCTACACTTCTTTTCATAGAAATTAAAATAATATCGGCATTCGGCATGACGGATTTCCGATAAATACAATGTGATGTTTGATGATCTATAAAATTAGAATGTTCACACACTTTCTATTGTATTCGCGCGATATATGAAAATCGTCACGTTTGTGGTAGCACTTTATCATTAACAAGGATTGGATCATTATCGCGCAAACCACTGATGTGTTACAGATTTTTGATCGAGATTCGTATTATATAACAGGCATGATCGCTTTTTAAAGTTCAACTGTCCGGCAGATTCTCTCTCGTGACGTGACATTTCACCTGACGTTTAGCTCTCGTTTAGCTCTTTCGCGCGATTCTTCTCAATAAAAGCAAGCACGTGTCATCAAATTATTTCTTACGAGATTCACGATCACTGGACTCTCGATTATTTTGCATTTAAACTATCATATAAAAATGTTATTTTCGCGCCATTTTATTTCCCATCACAGAGACACGCTTCAGAAAAAAGATACACTATATAAATAATATAAAAATATCTCTCTTTCGAAGAAAAATAATTCCCGCAACGATACGTATTTATGTTTCGGATGTGACAGTTTCCCATCAAAGCATTAACATCGAATCGTCGATATACGATATCCTCCGTGTAATTATTGGAGACCGACGTATTACCAATCTCCGAGAGAGATGCTATAGTATACTATAGTTCATCGATTCCAATATCTCTGTAAATTCACGCAAGTGTCCGTTCGATATTTTTTCACTCCATTGCACTTTGACTTCACATTTTCTCAAATCTCTCTCCATCAGATCTCGACTCTTATCTACGAAAAGAAGGGTCTCTGTTGTTTTTATAATGACAAAAAAAATAGAAAAAATCTTTTATACATACAGACACCGTTTTTGTCATTTTGAACACATCGATCTCTCTGATACCATTAAAAATCAAAGTCCAGCCAAAGTACCTCTCGAATGGCTAGCAACACCCTGAAAAAGCAGTAGTCAGGAAGTAGCCGTTCAATATCGCGGCATTACGTGCGCAATTGCGGAGTGGCAAAACTCCGCCGCGACGCGATACCGTATTAAAGTAATGGCGCAGAGCGTTATTACGTTATAATAGTAGAGCGATTATTGCGAGTGGCACTGCAAAATACCGCGTGCGAATAGCGATCCGCAGAAATTTATTCCTTGATATCCGCGATACTCGAGATAATAATTGCGTTTATCGAACTATTGTAAAGCCATTTACGAAAAGCACGGCAAACAAATCGATAAAAATAAAATGTTTAAATAAAAATTACAAAAGATAAGGGACGAAAGATGTACCCGAACTTACGTTTCTTTTTTATTAAAGAATTTTCTCTTCCCTCTTATGAGTCTTTTAGCGTGTATGTATGTGTACATATATGTATACAATACTTCAAGTTTTATTGTTAAATTTAATTACATTTCAATTTTTTGCGAAATTTCAATTTGTAGATAGATAGCTTATGGAGGATGCGTTCGCTATCTGTCTGAACCAGTAAACCTCTTCCGATGATTTGCTGATTTATCGTTCTGCCAAGAAATAGTGGCAAACCGATTCGTTCATTTTCTATAGTCATTGTTCACGGTACAATCCAATCGCTCGTTCAAACTCCTACAACATAAACGTAACTTTACATTACTTTCGTAGACGAGGATTTTCATTTGGCGAATTTTAGAACCCATTTCAGATTTAAATGCGATATATAAAATTAACGTTCAAATATACATTTCAATTTTACACCGCAACTTCAACGTATGCGGCCAATTGAGCATTGTGTGCATACGCGATCGCGCGTGAAATAAAGATTTCCACGAGAATAAAATGAATAAATCGTTCGCTTTTTTTTTATAGAATAATAACGTATTAAACTGCAGCGTGTCGTTAGATAATTATTACGAATTGAAAAATATATTATTAGAGACAGATCCTCTATGCTAATTCCTTAAATGTCTCGTGAATCATACTGGTAATCGTGTCTTGTTAAACGAAAGAAATCCGATGATATAAGAATAAAAGTAAAAGAAAATCCCCCGATTTCTCTAAAGTAATTTTTGCTTCTCGAGAGGAAGCAGAGCGTCCACGCGCAACGAAACTAGTTGTCTACTTTTACTCGATAGTCAACAATCGACAACAAGCTGTGACAATAACAAAATCAAAGAAAGAAATTCTCTTTGCTGAAAGAGGATAGGCAGTTGAAAAGTTTCTCTTCGGTTTGTCGTTGAAGCCGAGAGCGTCTTCTTACGTACGTCAATTCGGCGCCTGCGAACCAGGAAATTCCGATATAACCAGCCGCACATCTCTCGGTTCTACAAAAGCGTATCGACTTTTTATTCGATGCTATTTCGCGCCTTGTGCAGAAGACCTCATCCTTTTAACGACGAAGCTCGACTCCTAAGTAGGGGAACTTGCTTCCCTGGGAACCGCGCAAACGAAGATGTGCTCGCGACCATCGTCGTTAGCGGCTTGTTATCTCACGCGTAAAGAGAGAAAATTAAAAGGGTAGAGAAAACAAAAAATAAGACATTGAAAAATTTTTTTTCTTCGCAGTGATTCATTAAATTGTATTCATTTCCGGATAATAATCAGTGTAAATATATCATTATATATTTAAAAAGATGTAATTAATTAAAAAGATGCAACATTCATTAAATAATTCTTCAATTTTGCATAATGTATATTTACACATTTTTTATGAAACACCTCAGAATCGAATAAAGGCTGAGCTTCATTTTCTACTTGTTATTTTACGGTATCATTTGTTATTTCACGTGTAAAGAGAGAAAAGTAAAAGAGAAAAAAAGAACCAAAAAATTGAACATTTTCTTCGCGGTGATTCATTATGTTTTATTAATTTCCGGAATGTTCATATTCAGCTAGGAGTGTGCAAATAATATATATAAAAAAGCGTAAATAATTCTCTACATGAGAGAAAAATACTGCAAATTAATTAAATAATTCAATTTTGCGTGATATACGCGTTTACACATTTTTGAGGAAAATACTCGAGTATCGAGACTGCCACGATCTTTGCATCATTCTCTATTTAATAATCTACTGGTAACATCCAGTATCGCCCTAAGAATGCGATGGGACGCGCTTATTGCGACAATTTCGCGAGATCCTCGACGATATTAGCGCCGCTACGACAAACATGATTATCCCGACGGCTGTGAAACATATACCGGACGCGAGAGGCTGCAACCGCATCCGCTGTCCTTTTCAGTACGTTAGGAACTTAATAATATAAAAGGAGCAGACACAGACATACACACATAAACGGAGATAGGGTTCCGAGAGAGGGAGGTGAATGGCGCACCACCGTACTGGCTAACGTCGTTTTCCGTTTCCTGGGGAAATAAAAGCGCGGCTCAACCCCTCTCGGTCGGGGTTAGCTGGCTGGCTAGCTGGCGCTGCTACCCGAGATTGTATCAGTATTTTCCCGGAGCGTATAGTCCGAGGACTCTGTAATTATTGTTTGTCTACCGAATGTGCGCGGAATGGATTCGGAGCATTGCGCTCGCCGCATTGTATCCTCCTTACCGTGGGATATAAACCGGGTTTGCGCTCGGTAAGAGAGCTCATTGTGTAGCGACTTTGATTTTCTTTTTCCTTGCGAGAGCAGCCTTGTTTGTCGTGAAGCGGCATGCGACGACACTAAACACAATGAATAATTGTACGCGAAATAACGTGAGAAGACTCGTCAAAGTCTTTCTTACAAATTCGTCGTCTCTTAAAATTCTTGCGACATTGAAAGCTTTCGGAAAGATTCTCAGCCTGATGTTTGGGGGAATACTGATATTTAAGCATATTTAGAAATGTTTTTCTGTGCTCGATTAAAAAAAATAATTCGTGGGAAGACTGGTTCCTCTTCAGAAGCAGAAATCTCTCAAAGTCTTTGTTACAAATTCGTCGATTCTTAATATTCTCGCGACGTTGAAAGCTTTTGGAAAAATTCTCATCCTGTTTGGGGGAATACTGATAGTTAAACATTCAAATGTTCAAATGTTTTTCGGATATGCTCGATTAAAAAAAATAATTCATGGGAAGACTGGTTCCTCTTCAAAGGCTCTCTCAAAGTCTTTGTTACAAATTCGTCGTTTTATAAAATTCTCGCAACGTTGAGCTTTCGGAAAGATTCTCATCCTGATGTTTGGGGGAATACTGAGATTTAAACATTCAGAAATGTTTTTTGGATGTACTCGATTAAAAAAAAATAATTCGTCAGAAAGACTTGCTCCTCTTCAGAGGCGCAGATGTCTTTCAAAGTCTTTGTTACAAATTCATCGATATTTAAACATATTTAGAAATGTTTTTCCGTGCTCGATTAAAAAAAAAAATAATTCGTGGGAAGACTGGTTTCTCTTCAGAGGCAGAAATCTCTCAAAGTCTTTGTTATAAATTCGTCGATTCTTAATATTCTCGCGACGTTGAAAGCTTTTGGAAAAATTCTCATCCTGTTTGAGGAAATACTGATAGTTAAACATTCAAATGTTAAAATGTTTTTCGGATATGCTCGATTAAAGGAAAAAAAGGTAATTCAAGACAAAACGCTGCTACTCGCAATGTTGCCACTCCGCTGCAAGCAATAGATCACTGTCACGAATAGTCTTAGGACCAATTCTGCGGGTGACACATTTTGTTAGAACTCTTCGTCGGTATAAAGACGGAGAACGTAGAGACGTAGCGAGAATTACCAAGCACAATGGTGACTGTCTACGCTGACTTCTCTCCCCGTATGACCGTTTTTCTTACTTTAACTCGTTTACACACTGGTATTTCAGACCTTCGCCTTCCATCGCGCGGTAACGAAAATTTAGAAGCATTATCAAGCGGTCTCGCGCGTCGAGCTCTCGTCATCCTTCCGAGAGTCTCGACAGAGGCTCCCTTATAAAAGAAAGAAAACGCGCGCGCGATGTAACAAAGTCCTAATTTGCAACTCTATCCCGTATCAAGGTATTCGTCAGGTTCACGCACGAGTAGGGGAACTTAACGAGTGACGAATGCTCGCATCTGTCAAGATTATAACCGTTATTCTGAAATTTCCTCTGTATTCCAGCGTGGAGTCCCTCATTTTTAAAGCTCTCCCATTGAGTAGCTTTCCCCAACGATGAACTCGACCCCCGGAAGGATCGCTTGCGGGTCTTTCGCTTCGATCGCTTCAAAATGCTGTGTGCCACGAACGAATGGTTATAATGGGATTAATTAAATAGTACCGAAAAATCGGAAAAAATATATATTTATTGTATAACGTCAGTAAATACTTTGTGCAAATACAGCTTTATAAAAAATCCTATATTTAACTAATAAAATATCTTTCAGATACATATTTTTTACTATTGCAAAAAAATTACGCGTCGTATTATTCGCAATCGATTAATCCTTCATCCGCTGCGAAATTGCAACTATATATAGTATCCTAAAGGTTTTATATAAGCTTTCACTACTTGAGCAATATCTGTGTAAAATATACAAGCAAAATTTTGAAATAACAGTGATATGTGTATTGTGTAATGACATGTCAAAAATCGTTATGTCTGAACGAGCCTTTAGGCGTAACAAAAATATCTATCGTGCCGTGCAGAAAGAACGGGAAACGCTTCGCTACCAGTGTCAATATTAATGCGAGAGAGGATTCGATGCAATATGTATTCCGATACATAAATCATAAGCACGGTATTAAAACTGCGAAAGGCATATGCCATGCGCGAGCGTTTTCTCGAACGATGTAGTACATATTCGGCGAAGGAGGAGTCGTATTCCGACGCTTTATGAAAATCATGGGACCGGTATTTTCTATCCGTTGACCTTGTGCTGAAAACTCGGCCGACATCGATTTACACGGGCACTGCCGACGCGTATCCCTTCAAAGTTTCGTTTCTCATTTTTCCACGGTATAGAGTGTTGCTGCATCGCGATATCGCGACGTATATATCGGTTTCGGAAACGTACGTAAGAGATCAAGTATTGTACAAAAATACATACTCCATCACTCGGGACGTTTTAAACATCGATTGATCACTGCTCGAATCATGCTGTTTGTCCGGCCAAATATATCGGATCTGTCGACTCGTAGTAGTCGGCTCGATCGAAGTTAAAGGCGGGAGATCGCTTAGGATATAGAAACAACGCACGAGATACGCACAGTACGCGGTCTATCTAAAAAATCCACCATTCTTATTCCCGACATACCATATATGGGGAAAACAGAAGGGGCGAATATTATTCGCGTATAAAATTCATTCGTGTGAAATTACCACTTTTCGGACAAAAGCTGTAAGTGAGAAATTCCGGAACATAAATATTTGATAAGTAATACGCTTTCTCGTCTAAAGAATGGCAGTACTTTATTGGAGATGTATCCGAGTAAAACTTTTATTCTCAAAAGCCATCTCTTTGTCTAAAACAATTTTTTTCATTCACCCTCTTCCCTCAGAATGTTATATGCAAAATAATTACAATGGATTCATTTATTTGGAAAATTATGTAAAAAGAATTCAAATTTGTTTTCGTAGAAGTTTATAAAATTGTACCCGTACCGTCACAGCTGGCGAAAACAAGAGACGATTGAATCGCGTGTTTGTCGAAAAAATTCATAATCCTGCATTCGCCTGCAAATTGACTGGCGCGCGATCGGTGCGCTACATGGCATGCATTCGGGCAAGTCCCGATCAAGCGAAGCCATCTCCATCCCAGCAACGTGCAAATAATCCCAACGGGCCTTTGCGTGTCTCTCGTCCCCCATCCCGGGATTCCGGCTCTCCTCCTCGACCCTCGAGCGAAATCTCGTTTTTCGTCGTTTCGTAACTCCTGTCGCGCGTGACGAACCCATGGGCTGATATTCCATTTCGTCCTGTCGCTCTTTTCCTGACGCTGCCTCGGAAATATGACGCCCCGCGACTCGTCCGTGCGAATATAAAGTATCGACCGCGTCGTGCGCGAAGTCGAGCCCCTTGATAAAAGAGTTCCATTAGCGCGAGGATATATAAACGGGGGTGTATGAATGTGCGCTTCTTGCCAACAACGATCGGCAGCAGTCGACCGCATCGGCGTCATTTTTCGAATCGGAGGATCGTTTAAACAAAACAGAGAAATCGCTGTGACAACGAGGGCTTGCGAGATCGACACACGGCGCGACACATTTCAAAGTTCACCGCAGTGATAAATATCTGCCGCATTGCGCAATCCGTTGTGCAAGCAGATTGTTACACAGCGAGCAACATTTATGTACAATTTCGAAGCAATATTTACGTAAGGGATCCATGTACGTATATAAAAGAGTATCTCGTTGTAACTGTAAAATGATGAAGGGGAAAATACGCCTAGAAAAGACACGTCACGAGATAATTTATTTTTAAAAAATTGTTTCCCACACGTGCGGAGGAATTAACGACATCGCCAGGAAGTTAAAAAGGTCAAGGAGGGTTAAAAAGAATTCAATATTCACCCCATGGCCATAAAACATTTATGGCAAAGGCATAGTAGCGGATACGCGTGAGAAGAATGCGAAAGATATTTTATTGGCCACTTTAGGGAGCATCGAAAAAAATGAAGGATCGCGAATTATGTCACCTGTACGCGAAGGAGTTTACATCTAGGAAAAATAGTAAGTTTACGGCGCCAACGGGCGAAAAGTTTCCGGGGAAACAATGACGGGATAAAACGTTGTAACGTATGTACCCGCGTTACATAGGGACCTCCTGGCAGCCATCCCTTTCCACTTCTCCGACGAACATTTTCCGCCAGCTTTATTATACGCGCTGTACAATCCCCGGCATGATAAAAAAGAGAAAGAGAGAGAGAGAGGAGGGACAGAGAAAATGCGGGGAAAATTTGATAAGAACACGCATGAATAAAACGACAAAACGCTGTTTATCTCCAGCAAGAGCAAAAATTTGCGTGCATCATTAAGTTAAATTTACGTGGAGCGCTAGATGAAAAATATATAAGGGAAAATCCCTACAAATTTTATTAAAAGGTCAGTCTTGAGTATTCGATATCGGTGAAAAAAGAATTAGATATCCTCGATCCCCATGAAAAAAATCAATCGCTGTCCTATTACGTCTGACGTAAAAGAACAGAAAGACACTTCACGTTCTAGCATCGCTACGAACAACAAACGTTTATTAACGTTTCTACCGGCTTTCTATTTCAATGCAAACACCCGAGCCAATATATTCGAACATTAATTAAACGCACGTCCCACATATGTGCGCAAATGAAATTGTTTTTATACCCCACGTACGGGAGGGAACAAAAGAAAACGGGACACGAATGCGTTGCACTCAATGTCTCGAGAATTTCATCAAAATAATCGAGAAATGCATCATAGATTTATAGCGTACGGGTGCTTCGCACGGGATATTTGTCGAAGAAAAAAAAGAGAAGAGTTACGCGCGAGCAAACGTTTAATCGCGTTCAACGTATACGCATCGAATAACGACTTCGCGTTTCTCGGGCTGCGAAATTTTCTACCATCTTGTTCGTCTATGTATGTACACGTCGTACAATTCCCAAGACGCGAGTGGTTTGCTGCCAGGATTCAGGAGCGCGGGAAATTCGATGAGAATATACATAAATAAAGCAGACGGAATTTCCTTCAAGAATGTGCCGAGCGTTATACGCACACATACACACAACTTACGCACGCACATATTGGGCGAGTTTAATATTTTATTTTGAATCAAGTAAAAAATTTGATCGACACGCTTGTTATTACGTACGTACATATAATTTTTTTGTTCCTTTTATAGAAAAAAAATATGCACGTACATGACTATCCTTTTTTAATTAAAAATGTTTTGAATATCGTCGTCGATTTATTGTTCAACTGGAAATACAGCCATCCTCAAATGCAACCTACTTACGTTGCGGAGAACCGTTCTCTCTTTTTTAAAACGCGAATTCTGAAAAATCAACTTTTATCAGTTGTGACATCTTTCTGTTGAATGAGCAACGATACATTTCCCACAATTCCTACTAAATAAAACATCCGACGGAGTTTGACGCAGATACATGTTGTGAGAAGCGCAAACATGTGTCGCAAAAATCGATTTGATTTAAGTAAACCGAGTCGATCGCAATAACAAGGGTCAAATACGTCCGAACGTCCAAAGAGTATCGCGTCGTGATTTCTGCTGAGCATCGAGCCGTTTACTCACAATCGTAATGTGTCGAAGAAAAAGGATCGCACACACATGTACCTTGTCGCGAGAAATGTAATATTTGTCGTTATATATGTTATATACGTCCGTTGTTTCAGCATTGATTTACGTTTCGACAACGATAGCGCGCAGACGAGCGAATATTCGGAAGCGTAATGTCTGCGTATATTGTATACCGTATGCATCTATACATATATATGCGTGCGGAATTATTACGATAGATATCTTCGCCAACAATGCGTACATTCCGCGCGCTTCGATGAATACAGCGCGAAACGCGCTTTCGAAGCGATACAGATGCCGGGAATATAACACCTTCGTTAGTAACGTTATAAAATGAACGCAGACGGAGAGCGACAATAGAATTCCTAGCGAAACGCGACACAAATGCATTTCTCTCCATATTGTGTGCGTGTATTTCCCGGTCCAGTGACCAAACCGCGCGCGCCGACCTCTTGATCCCGTTTGCCCTTTAAATCGATTAATTTGACGCTTTTGGAAATTTCATGCCGCGAAACGTCGTTTTTCATCCGTCTCATTTTCCATCTGACAGCTACAAAGTTAAATTGTCTGATAACGCAATTACATACTGAGCTTCGCCCTTATGATAAATGACGTAAGATGAGAACTTTGGAACGTGACTTCATTAAATCAGGCATTCGAATATTCATCTGCTACAGACAGAAATAAAGCTGAGCGCATCCACACGCGCATACTTATTGTTAGAGAAGAAACCCTACACAGCGGAAGAGAGAGAGAGAGAATTATCTCCCGAACAATTAATCTTTCCGCTCAAAGCGACTTGATCTCAACAGAATTTTTTAATTATCACGTACTACCGTGGCGAAAAGGTGTAAAGTAAAATGGAGAAAGAAAATAGAACGACCGTCACGTCGTTGTTACACTCCCGGCGATTTTTCTTTTTTTTTTTTTTTTTTTTTCGAATTTTATTCGCCGATGCACATCGGCGAATAAAACTCAAAAAATTGTTCCGAGAACGCGTGGCGGTATACGGTGTCAAAGGGTCTCGATTTCCATCGGTGGCAGTCAAAGGTCCGATTTACGCTACGGCGGCAACGGGCGGCAAAACGTTGTAGGATCAACCGGGGGATGAAGAAGGAAAATGTACGCGCGGAGGGGATGCGCGAGACTAACGTAGGGTAACTACAGAATTCCTGGTGCCTCGGCTGCCGCGCAACGGAATTCCGGCCCTTACCCGCAAGCGAGAGCCCTGCCATGCCCTGCCGTAAACTTTTAATACGGAATTCCTCACGCGACGACGCCGGGGCCGAGCCGATGGCCGTGAGTGAGATTCTTGCGCGACGCAAATGGACCGGGATAGGGAGGAACGGGATTAACCCTCTCGTCCTCCGAACGCATGCGGGAATTACCGCGCGGAATAAACACGCGACTTTAAATTGGCTTTTACAATTTAATTGTATACGTCCACCTTTGACGTATCAAAGCATGTCGCGCGAAGGTGGATATGCAGATTTTTCAGAGAGCACATCGATGTGTTGATAGATTCTCTTGCACTTTTGACATATGGAGTTTACATCAAATTATATTATATAACGCGACATGTGTATATAAGAAGAATTTTGTTTTATTGCATGTATATAATCTTTTATTATTATTATTATCTGAAAACACAGGTGCATATGTTACGAGACCATATATTTTACGAGATTGTCTTGGTCTTGTCATTCGAAGGAATGTGGCAAAGATTTGATATAAAATTTTACCATCACGATTAAGATTTCCTGGTCGCGAGTCTCCCGTTGCAGAAACGCGCATCTGGCGCACGAAGGAAAATTGATTTTGCGATCAGCATCGTACGGCCGGTGTGCGACGGTAGTAAACAATTACTATGGCTACGAAAAACACTCGGGGGAAATACGGTGCGCTCGTGTCGTCGTGACGAACGGCCTTACATAAAAAAATAAAACGAGGGAAAAGAAGAAGGGCTATGGAAATGTGTAATACGCGGTATACCGGCGCGGTTTACGTATTTGCAAACTCCCTTTTCGGCAAACCCTCGTAAAAAATACCTATAAATTATTTGATCATTTCCGTCAGAAATACGTATCTGGAAAAGTTGTTAAAATGTAATTGCAAATATAGCTGTACATTTTATATCGGTCCATTATATCATTTTTCTTATGCAATTTTTCCCCATCATTCTTGCATTAAATTCTAAATTATAAATTTATAAAAGTTCGTGTATTCGAGAGAAAAAGCTTCCCAATCAGAATAGTCAGCCATTTCAATAAATAACATTCGCAACGACAAAATGAATAAAAATTGTTAAGTAAACGATTGATTTTCTGCTACAAATAACGAACGACGCTTTAAACGTGATCAGGGATATCGGACAAAAATCAACAGCCCGGAGAGATATGAAGAACCCCCGGCACCGAGCAAGGCGGATCATATACACACGGTTTAAACGCAAAGGGGCACAGACCGTGCATTATCAATACTACATGTATACCGGTATTCCGGCCAGAGTTACGGCACAGAACCTACATATATATATATATATATATATATATATATATACATATAACCCAGTCTATTTCCGAGTACAAGGCCTCTGGGAGATGACCGCTCGGTTGGCCTCCAACCTCGTGGAACCGGATGGCCGGCCGCGAACCTGCTCTCGCATCCGCTTTCGAGCAGTCTCCTATACCGATAAGCTCTCCACTGTTACCAACTTCGCTCTGCCATTTTCTATTAACTGCTAAATGAATTTAAACGAAATGCGCCACTCGATACGATGCACTTCTACATCGTTAACGTGCGCAGGAAGAGAACGTGTGTGAATCGATACGTAAAAGGTGTTCAAACTTAAAGCGCGAAAACCGGTTGAAACGGAATCATTTTCATCAGAATTAATTAATTTACTATGTAACTGATTTTTTCAACTCTCTTGAAATGGAATTTAAAAAATACAAAGTATCGATCAAATACTGATTATGTACTTTTAATACGCACAGATTAAAATAATTCAACAAACAGTTTAAATAAAATGTCTTTTTTTTTAATTTTCCAAGATTCTATTTTATTTGATTCAATTGCATTATTGATTCGTACGTTTTATAGTTAGAAAACAATGCGGAGATTATTGTTTATAAATGTAATTACATCGAGACAACCAACACGTACTGACGAGTCGAATAAAAGCAATATAGAATGTCTGGATAAATAAAAAATCAAAATAGAGTAAAACGCTCTGGCGGCAACAATGTAGCCGTTGAGAGACAGCGTCCACATCAAACAATCCTGATATTGACACAGCCCTTTCCTGGTTCTTGCACTTTGACGAGCCGGCAGCAGGCTGTGCCAAAGGAACGTCAGTCACTGACACGCTACCGTATAACAGGATTATCATTGTATCGTGCGCGCGAGAGCAAGCCGGTGCATCGCACCACAACCCCTGTCGCCCCGAGGTGAAGACGGTGGCGAAAACAAAGGAGGTTTCGACGCTAAACTTGGAGGAAAGCTCGGTTCTATAACCGAGACACGTCTTAATGCGAGAGAAATAGAGAGAACATCTACTTGCGCCTAACGGACTTTATTAAAGTTTCGAGCGCTTTTGGAGCAAATTTTAAATCCATTAAGCAAACTTGGCAAAAATAATTATACATTATATCGAATGAGAAATTAATCTGAGATAATTAAATAGAAAATCCAAAACATAAAAAATATCGAAGTCGTAAAATTGTTATAAAAAATCAGCATTACATTAATATTCCATTAATAAAAATTATAATATTGTATTCTTTAGAATATCTTAAGATAAGAAAAGAATAAAAATAGTTTAGTTACAGTTTAAAACGCTCGAAATTATTTGCGCGCACTTAAGTATATATTTTAACTGTTATTTCTCTCTCAAAATAAATTAAGAAACTCACCGATCAATGCACAGCAGCGGAGTTAACTACGTTGATCTGTAACATATAAATATAAGATCCAAATTGTAATAATGTTAAAAATAATTAATGTTTAAAAAAATAATATTCATAAAATATTATTATATTCAACACACATTTTATATTTAATGAGTATCAGCATAATAAGTTTCTATTTAATGTAATAATTATTTAACAATTTTCGTTAAGATTAATTCTTTAAGTATACATTTTTATAATATATAATATAATAAAACAAACACGCAACACTTTGCAAGATACTTTCGAACTTTGTTATGCGATACTTTGCACAACAGTGTCGAATTAATTAAGACGCGACGAATCATTTACGACATAATGAAAACGAATGCGCACTTTGCAGTTCTAAATTCTGCAAATTGAGAATAAGAGAATATCTCAAATATCCCGTGCGAGGGTTGCAATTGGATAAAATACCAACAATGCGAGCTTCGTGTAAGAGTTAAATTTATAGTGGGAAAAGACAGATGGGACAGATGCGAATGAACTTTTATCTCCAACTCTTGCCTCAAAGCATATTCCGATCTCAAAATGACTTGAATTCGCTTAACTACAATTTGTCATGATATTATAACAGCAGATAAGACGGGTCTGATATAGGAAGGTGCTCATTTTCGATCATCTATAGACAATCTAGAAAATGAAATGTCAACTTCTCGTCGCACACAAAAATCATGCTATGTTATCCTAGACAGCTTATCAAAGTTAAACATATATATCTTCAAGGTATACCAACACAGAAAAAAGAAATTCTTGATTCAAGTATATTTTTATTCTTGAACGCTATTTGATTGATTTAAGCATAGAATGCTCTTTGTAATCACAAATTTTCATTTGCTATAATAATAAATAAATTTGTGTGAAGTATATTTTATCCTTAAGATATATTCTGGTTTTAAAAATCGCATATGGTAATAACAAACTTAGTCACATTTGAATTTATATATACTTGAAAGTACCGCTTATATCCGATGCTCACTTGTCACTTGTCCTTGCAATATTTATAAGTAAATTTCAGCTTCAACCAAGAATATTTTGCACTTTGTTTCAAGGATAAATTATCCTTTATCCAAAATTATTTATATTTGGCGCTATTATAAGAATAAAATATACTTGAATCAAGGCATATTTGCATTCTTTCCAGGATACTGTTTTTTCTGTGAAGAAAAGAGACCGTAATATTCAATAGGCTATACGTAAAGACATGTATAGATACGTACACAAGACGCACTATAGTGATCGTGTATGGTACATGTGACCAGAAACGGAATGGAATCAAACGACATTGACTCCACTTGTCTGGGATTATCGATCTTGACAATCGATCGCACTTTAACCGCTTGTCGGAGCAGAGTGTGCTTTCCTTGAGTACTGTTCAATGAGTAACGTTCAATGAGATATCTCATTCCGCCGTGGCATCGAAAATGCGATCATCGGTGACAACTACAAGTACAAAAAAAAAAACGTCGAATAAATTATATCTCGTAAGGCTCTAAAAAATCGTTAACCGCGTTCTTATCAAGATACTCTTTGAGAGAGTTTTGAAAATTTCAAATAATCAATGCAAAAATTGATACAATATAGATATGCTTTAAAAAACAAGCATTGAGCATCGGCCAATTCTTATCCTTCTTCTCTTGTGTCACTTTATAAAATAAAATAAACATATATTAAAATATATTATAACATATTATAATATATCGTGAAATTATATACTATATTAAACAATATTAAATAATTCGTTAAATACATCAAAAATTAATTAATCGATTCTTAATCGATGCAAGATATTTGAATAAAAAAGAAATATTGTATAATAAATCATTAAAATATATAAATTATTATTATAAAATAATTATATCGCTTGTAAATATATCGTAACAAAATTTATAATTACAATTCGAGTTTGTTGCTTTAATTTTTGCATCGAATAAATAAATTGCGAAAATCATTTATTTTGATAAATAGTAAAGGTAATAGATAACCACCTGAAGTTATTAATCATGAAATTAATTAATCATATATTAGTTGATCATCATTAATTGTTGCAATTTGTATAACAATGATATATATAATCAGTGAGATATTATTTATTCATATACCAAAATTGTTACGTAACTAAACATATTACAAACTTTTTTATCTTGTAAAGATAAATTGATATAAAAATTTGTAGCAAATAAAATCATGTAGAATTTCTAGCTATTAAGTCCCTGAATATTTGAGCTATCAAAATAACCTCTGCAAATCTAATCAAAGCAATCTCTACAATAACAACCATTAAATCGTTCGATACTAATAATTTATTAGAGAAGAATTTATTATAATTTTTCTCTTTAAAAGCAAAATATTAAATTCGCTTTAAACGAATAAAATATTACTCACACTATTACTACTTCTCTTCAAACTGTCAAAATATGCAGTCTCGACAGTTAACTATTAAAAAAATAAAGCGAATAAAAGTCAATTGGCCACTCGAAAAAATAAGCAACTATATCATAAATAATATATAATATATTACGTTGCTTTGAAGTTATTTGCTAATTATATTAAACGTAGGAATTAATTGCATTTCTCTAAAAATAATACAATAACTCACGGAGTCGCTGCTACGAGTCTCTTTTCGTTTGTCTCAAACTGAAGCAAATGACAACAGAACGAGTATTACAATAATAGCTAAACGAAAACATTAATTATACGAGTTAATATATTTGCTATTGTACTGTATATTGAATAAACTACAAAATAAAATGTAGAATGTTCCCTCCTAAAACGAGATATATTATTTAATATGCTACATCATTTTTTGCATCATACTTTAATTACTCGATCGAATTTGTATAATGCACATTTTAATTTGGAAATGATAAATGGAACTAATAAAAATAAATTACAAATCTAAATCAGCGAAAATTTCAAAATTTCAAAATATATTAAAATCCAAATATTAAAGAAATAATTATCATTATTTTAAAAAATTATTGGGACAAAAGAGTAATCTATAATATCATTTCTATTGCAAATAAATAAGTTATACAAAAATAGCTGCCGTTTCTACACACAAATTGTTAATTATAATAATTGTAAAAAATAGTTGTAAGTGAAACTAATTTTACGTGCGAGGATTGAATGGAATTACTATCAAAAGTTGTCCAGACAGATGTCTATTGACACGCCTTGCTTCACGTGCGTTTTTTTTTTGACAGACTAATAACAATCTTTCCAGTTCTGTGCACATCGTGGTCCATTCTCTCCTCCGTTCTCAATGATTCATGTTATAGCGGGATATAAATATCATATATTTGTATCACTGTAATAAAGCATTGAAAAGGAGAATAGATCAAGAAGAGAGGAAACATCGACACACGCCACGCAGGGAGACGAAAAGACTGTTATTAAGTGTATCAATATTCGTAACAAGATATGTCAAATATCTATCTTGGCAACTTTCGACAGTAATTTTAGTCAATAAAATTCCTCACATAAAAAAATTAATTTGCCTTATAACTATTTTTTACAACGCACACCTTTATTGGCAAAGATAAATATGAAAATGATAAAATGTTATATTAATGTGTTTTTCCGATTTTGCGATCACGTTTGAAAAAGTAATGCAATAATACACAGAGTGATTAACTTTCTCACTCCAATTTTATCTCGTCATGACAACAACTTTATATCGTAAAAATATGACGTGGCATATGTATAACGAAAAGAAATTATAATTAAAACGCTATTGCACTTTTATTTACTTTAGAGATTTATGTTTCTCATTACTATATTTCGCACGTACATGTAGTCATTTCTGCAGACTTGCATAATATTAGAAAATTTTAAATTTTCGTTTGAAAAAATTCTCTTCACGAGAGAGAAATTCAAATGCAAGATTATTTTCACGTCTCCACGAAATTTACGAGCGCCTTTTACGCACGATCGTTCGTCTTACAGAGCCCCAGCTCTTTCGCAGAAATCGCAATAATTACGTCGTGCCGAAGTATGAAAACCGCGAAATAGCCTGTTCCGTTCTAGTGGTAGGAATAAGAAGAAACGAACGAGAAGCAAGGAAAAACGCGGACACGGGATGAAAAGGGCTGGGGTGGGCTGGGCGAAAAGATGCAAGAAAGAGAGAAGGGTGCGTATGAGGGTTATGAAAAAGAAAAAAAACCATCGTGCGATTTATACCGCGTACAGATGTGAGTGCGAACGCAGAGGAGAACGTGTCGAGAATTTCTTTTCTATGTGCTACGAGGAAAAGGCGAAACGTAGAATACGGCCACGAGTCTTTTGATAGCGCAAATATAACGTAGAACTTCTTTGTAATCGTCGAAACGCTACGAACGTGCTGAGAAGTTTACCGGAAAATAAAATAATTTTTATTTTATTCGCACAATAAAAATTGGAAAAATAATTTTACATAACAATTGTGTATATATATATATATATATATATATATATATATATATATATATATACATACATACATAAAGCAGATTCCCCTAGTTGCTTATGTTTTATAAAATTAGTTTTGCGATAATTTACATCAAAATGACAAATTTTCTTCTTTTCTTTTAATACGCAAGATTTTTAGTGTGGCCTCTAATAAACGCGCATCGCGACATTAACGTGTATTGTCGAGTCTCATTAAAAGGATAATCCTTTCGGCGTCGACTGCACTTGGCGCGATTCGTACAAACATGTTTACTCACATCGCATAATTTACATTTTAATTACTCACGGCTTGGAGAAATATCGCGAGTTTCGTTATATAACGCGCAATTCAAAATGAATTTTCACTCAGTGCGAATTTACGCGTAGAAATCAAATCAGCTCATACTCTTCTTGACAAGAGAATTGGCTGGGTAACACTATTTGCAATTTAAATATAATTTACGTCCAAAGTAATGAGCGTAATTCTTTCACAATTCACGATTTGTCAATGATTAATTACAACACATATATTATCGAAGTTAATTTTATTCCAAAGAGATTTTATATAATTTTATTACTAATTAATATTCAATAAATATAAATATTTAAAGAGGGCTGACATATTAAGATATAAATATAAACTTTCTTTACTTCTATATACATACACGTTTCAAACATTATAAACTCCTAAAAGTTTTCTAAAAAAATACCTCTAAATTTTTGTCCTAAATCCTTTTTTATCTGTGACGTACATTATCTTAAAAATAAAATGAAAAATCTCATTATCAGATTGACATATCATAAAAATTCCAAAAGATTTTCCATAAAAGTATAAATTTTTCCATAATTAATTTATTCTTATTATCTATACAAATCTACAAAATTTGTTCACATTAAAAAATGAATAATATCCAACATAATTATCTCACATCATCATATTTTGAAAAGATGACTGAAAGAAACAAGGTGATGCCTTTTTCATTACTCGAGACATATACGCGACAGTGCTCCGAAAGAATTACGCGAAATTCCATAGTAATGGAATTTCATCCATTCCAATCGAAAGAACCCGTATCCGAGAGGATCCGTTTTTCTTTCGAGAAAACCACGGCGCGGAACGTGACAAAAGAGGAGGCTTCGCGAGTGATCAGTCGTAAAATTCGTGTCGGAATGACGTTCTCGCCTGAGCTCGCCTGAAATTGCGCGGATGAAATTGCGCATTCGTTGTTACTAGCGAAAGCCAACAACCAATCCGAAACATTGCTCAGAAATAAATTTACGGTATTTACGATATTTACGGCCACTTCTCCCATTTATTAGCTTATGTTTATTCTTCATCCTACTGTAAAAATATTTTCACATATCGCCGTTATATATGACATTATTAACGATAACTGCAAATTAAAGATAAAGCATACTTGATAAATCAATATAAATTATACATGTGCTCATCCTTTGGTAAATTAAATTTTATAATCAAAGGTAAAGCATATATTGACATAATATCAACATAGAAATTAAAAAATTATATATCTAAAAATATAAAGTATTGTAACAATAACTGTGAGCGAAAATATGAGTTATAGTATATATTTGATAAAAGAGAGAAAGAAAGACAGAGAAAAGTGCAATTTAATATTCATGATCATATTTTCGTATCTATCAACATGAAAAAACATTTAAAATCATATATATTTTAAATATAATTTTCCTTATGTCAATATACATATATATATATATATATAAAATTTTATATGTATTATTTTATATGTATAATTTTATATATACGTGATAGATCTTATCATATGCAATATAAAAATATTCTTTTTATTTGAAGATTATATGAAACCCTTTAGAAATCATTAGCATAATAAACCATTTAGTTTACTCAGATTGGAACTGTATTATGCGCTCACGATTAATAACGTCATGTTCATTGAACTATGATTACCGTAATGTATCCTATATAATGTTACAATATCTGTATATTGCATATGATATATTCACATGCGTTAAATAGAATATGCAATGCAATTGACATCCTTCTGAATTTAGCTTCTATGATTTAAAATCATAGCAAAGAAAAACTAATAAAATATTAATTGATTAAAAACATTTAAATTATGTAAAATTAGATTAGCATTTTAATTTTAAATTAATTATCCAGGACCCTTTCTCTATAAATGCTAGTTAAATCTCACTTAACATTAATTGACGTTTATGAACGGAACTTAATTGTTTAATTTTCATTAAGTATCAAATTGAGAAATTATTTAGTCAGTCTCTTGGAGTGATAAATGCGACTTGGGATGTTTCTCACATGCGGTCTGCGCAAGCGTAAAAAAATGTACGACGTATCAAAAAAATGATACCGTATAATTATAATTACTCTAGTTTCGAAGATTACGAACTAGGGGAATAGAGACGAATCTCGATTACTCGTCCTCTCCTGAAGGATCGGAATAGCTCTGGGAAATGCGAAACTTCGACGTGCGCGTCAAAGTTCGTGCAGTTTGTGCTCGCGGCGGCACTAATGGAATGCTATTTACAAATGCGAAAACAAACACTCCTATCAATTACAAAACGATTCTCCTCCTGCAGGCGCCCAGACCGCCTACCAGGCCCCTGCAAGAACTTTTGTCGTCGCGAAGCCACTCTCCCTATTCTCTGTTCGTTACATCAGTCCTTAACTTTTGATCACCCGCATCCTCATGTAATCTAGAGGAGAATCGTGACCGTCCGTTCTTTTCTCCCTTCACTTCCTCTTCTCTCTCTTTCCCTTCTCTTACGAGACTCCGCAAATATTTGACACTCAAAACCTAGTGAAAGAAAAGACGATGAAGTTACGATCCACGCGAATCACAAAGGAGGGACCTTACTGTTTTACGAAATCGAATTGCAAGGAATGGATGCGGTAAATTAATGTGAAAATGCGAAAGGAGACTGTGAAAGAATAGAATCCAATTGGGAGCAGGTGATATCCGAAGAAAATAAGTCACAGCTAGAGAACGAATTACGGAGATAAAAGCATTCTTCTTTGTTTATAATTTTTTGTACTTTCGTGTTCTATATAAAATAAAAGCTCTTTTCTTTTCATCTCTTATATACAATTAGTTAGTTGTGCAAAAAAATATCTATATAATTCATGTCACATTTATTACTTCTATATAACACTAAAATATTATCGCTTATGACAAAGCGAAATCGAAATAGAACAATACATTTATGTGGCAGCTCAAATATATAGTAAATAACTAAAATATTGAAGCTCAAAAATAAAATTTTTTAAAGTCGATCATATATCAAATGTTAATATAAATAGATTCATTGAAATGTAACAGAGTAATGGCATAAATATAACAAAAAATTAATATACATATATATTTAATATGTAGAAAATACAGTGTGAAAAAATATGATATTTTCCACATAAATTATTATTTTATTTGAAATTAATAAGAAAAAATCGATCTGTAGAAAGAATAAATAACAATAAATAAAAAACAAAAGCAGTTTATGAAATATTTAAATTTTATTTGTATATTATTTTGCAATATATATATATATATATATATTAGATTGTTCCATATATCAAATGTCCGACTTTGCAATATATTTTTTTAAAGCTTTCTTCATCAATAAAAATTTTTATATTCGTACATGTTTTATATATATATATATATATATATATATATATATATAAGCTTTAAAATGATATATATATATATATATATATATATATATATATATCATTTTAAAGCTTAAAAGCTTTGCCTTTTTATATCTGATTTTATTCTTCCATTTAATTGACTTTGAATGTATAGATTTTCAACAAATTCTTTTCAATATGAATAAATCTGATTTTCACATACTTTTTTGTACGAGTGGAAAAGTGGGCATAATACTGCAGCAACCACTCGAAACATTAATGCTGCATTTGACGAGAACTCCATCATCAACGTACCATTCATCGATGGTACGAAAAATTTTAATCTAGAGACAAAAACTTCATAAATAAAGATCGTGTATATACAACTATCGTTGATGACAAGATATTAAACGTTGAAGCAAATTCACATCAAATTGATTACGTTTGTTTTAATTTTTTGTTAATAATCGAACATTTCATATAAAACAACTATAAATTTAATAATATATATATGTATATACTCATATATATAATATTGTATATGTAGATATAATAAAAAAGTCTGAGGTTGATTGTGCATTCGTGCAAAAATGTATATCGTTGGTGAAATGTATTGTGAATCGAGAAAAAAAATGGCGTGCAACCACATTGTGCCGTTAGTAATCAAGAACAGTCGGGATACAAAAACTTATTCAAACAATGCACGTAGTGTGTGGCAAAACGTCAACCTGGCATTCCATTTCGATCTCGGCGGTTACCCCGAGAAAGCTACAATTGATGAACGGCAATTTCCAAATGGACGGTAGCTTTTTCGCGAAACCCGATTTTTCGTACGTCTATTTCTGACAAAGCGGAAAGAATACTGACAAAATATACAAAATAGGAAATTCTATTAAACTAAACGATTGCGCGAGATCCCGGCTGATTGCGTTTGGAATTTAATCAAGGTATGAAACCGTAAGAAGGCTCACGCATACGCGCATTGAGAAAATCCTAATCCGGTTGCCTAATCCGGCCATTATCTATGGGAATTGCTCATACTGACAGATTCCCACCAGCATCCGTATCCGTAAACCTTCCTTCCGTATCCGTACGAAGTTTCGGCAGATATCCAGCTGGGCGGGTAATGGTGGAAGAGGGTGTATGAGGAAGCAGGCGCCATCAGCAAAATGTTCCCTCTAATTGAAAACGGACCTATTCCACCGACGCTCGTACCCGGCGTCGAAAGCTGCCGTTAGATTGCACGAGATTAGTTCAGATTATTCAAGATCAGACGGGATTAGACTCGTCCCCGTATTAGGCGACGTTAGATAGGAACACCGACTACCGGTGTTACCCGTTAGCGACCGTTCGCTTTAGCATTATAGCGCGCTATTCCATACACCGTATGTCAGTTATAGACGAAGGGTTAGCGATATATCTTTAATTGCTGAAAAACTGCAATCACAGCAGCATCGAGTTCACGCAATCCTGTCCCAATCACCTAATTATTCTAAATTCATTTCATCGTTACAACATTTTTCGAAAAGAACCGAATGACCGGAATTTTACATATGCCAACGAACGAAAATTTCATTTTTCTATTCCTTCGAGAAGGAACTTAGCACGTCGCGAGAAAGGCGCAATCTGCGCGACCGGAACTCGTCCTCGGGGTTTGCAACGAAAAATTCGCGACAGGGCGAATAAGTGAATTTAACCAAACGTTCAACATCGATGACGCGAGAAATAGAATTTAATCGCGAAAAACGTTTGAAGACGAGTTTCGCTCTGTTGAACCCGTGACGTGTCCTGCATACGTTCTCTCTCGGAGATTCTTTTCTCATTTATTCTCTCTTTCTCCGAATCAATTTCAATTCATTTTGCTTCACAATATCAAGCATATTAATATTAAAATAACATATCTTCAAATCACGAGAAACTTCTATTATCAATTAAATATTGATATTATAAAAATAAAATATTATAAATTAATAATAAAAGCATACAAAATTTAACTTTCCTCTCTTTTTATTAATTTCTTTTTTTATTATTGAAATAAAATCTGTAGTAATTTGATATTAACATTTTCTAAGATTATTTAATAACATCAATTCATTGTGCAGTAAATTAAGCGGACTATAATACTTTGATAGCTGATACAACACGGAAAATCTAGTTACGCGCTGTCACTATGTCGCTATCCTGATGAAATATGACTGCTCGTCTTTCGAGCTAGTCAACACGTAAACGGCTTCAAAACTCGTTTTAATATCACCGCTACGTTTTGCGTCGCTGTATGGGAGAGAAAACCCCTCATGCAGCGACGCTTTTTGTGTACTTTTTCGACGAGTACTTTGAGGAAGTCTAATAGAAAAATTCAGACGGGGATAAGAGGGAAATGGCGGCTCGAGGAAAAGAAAGAGTTACCGTCCGGATCTCGACTGCGGACAAAAAAAAACGAGACGAGGAGTCGCAAGGGCGAATCTAATAATTTAGTCAGGTACGGATATATATATATATATATATATATATATATATATATATATATCGCGGACAGATGTATAGATGCGTACACCTACATGGTACTTAGCACACACGCTATCTATTTTCTACCCCGCCTGTGTGTCTTTTGTGCCCTGCAGCATATCCCTTTTATACGCACACATCATCCTACATCTTCTTTTTGCTCCGTACAAACTGGCCGAGGACTAGCTAAATAACCGGCAACGTGTAGAAAATTAAATCATTCTCGAAATGAGTCGGCGATGTGGAAAGTGTAGGAGGCCATTACCGTTTAGACGAGTAAAATTATACTGACCAAGTTGCAATATGAATATGCGCACGAAAAGGAAATGTCTTTTAAACGCAAATATACAAAAAAGCATAAAAAATCACACAAGACTATATGTTCGCACATTAACATGGCAATAATCAAAAAGGTTTTCTTATTTCGACAAATGGTTATATCACAATAAAATAAAATTTTAACAAGACGTGCAAATACTTCAATTTTAAGAAATATGTAATTAATCTTATTTTTTATTGCTTTCCATTTTGAGAAAAAGTCGATGATTCCTTCTTCTTTTTATCATGCCAAACTAGAATATTCGTTAAATTCTAATCACGTGATATATCACGCAATTAGAAGTGCGCTCCTGCGTTCTTATGATTATTAATGAGCAACGGCATAAACCTGTATATACGATGTTGAATATACAACGAGCTTTAACATTCACGCCGGAATATATTATACTTAAACCGTGGTACGACGCGTGCTCTTTCAAGAAATTCGCTCCAGGATTAACGATACTCACAAGTGGCAAAGTATACGCCAGGATATGTACGATGATAGCTTTCGTTAATCTGATACTTTTATGAGAAAAATCAAATTCACACACATGTACATATGCACTTATGCGCTAATTTGTTATGCTAAGTTCAAATTTATTACTTGCATTAATTAATAGAAAATTGATTGAAAAATAAATATACTGATTTAACAATATACGCTAGCATCTATCCTATTTCGGAAAAATATGTATATTGAATTATAAGACAAAATATTCCAAAATTAATTATATAAAAATATGTAAAAAAAATATTAAATTATTATAGAAACGTGGAATATATTTACGACTTTAAAAGAATAAAGTGATTATAAACAAGGAGTTAACGAGAAATTGACATTTGATATCAAATTGATTTTAGAATTAATTAAAAATTAATTGTTATCGGAATTTAAAAATTAATTGAAAATATTTTGTTTATATCACTGCAAGAGTAAATTATGTTGCCGCAAAAATAAATTTGACATTTAATTTTATAAATAATAAATAATATAATAAATAAAATGTATAACAAAACTATAATATTAATCAATTTAAACTAGAATACGACAATTATTCGGCTTTATAACACACATGGAACATAACATAACACACATGGAACTTTTGTCGAATATTTAACGCACTATTGTTTACATGTGATAATCTTATTATCGCATTTACGCAAATATTTTCTGAAACTTGTATTTTCACAAAACTTGTGCTTGAATAAGGTATTATTTAATATATAAATAAATAAATCATACGTATAAATGTGTTTATTTGTTAGTAAACACAAATATTGTGTATGAATTTGCAATTTTCCATTGCCGAACAAACCATAGCTTTATGTAACCATGTTTTTCGCCTTCTCCCGTTACAATAGAATAAAAGAAAGTACGTGTCGTATGCGATTAATGTTCAGTGTTATGTAAAGAATTGAGCAATTCGTTTATTCCGGTTAATATACACGCGATTGTAATTAACAGTATTTTCATGATAAATGCCACAAAAGAACAGTAAAAGACCAACAAAAGAGAAAAAGGAAGAAGGCAGATTGAACGATGATAAAGTAATTATAAAGTAAAATATTAATTCAAAATTTCGTTAATTTATTATTTAGAAATGATGCAATTTACCTTCGTTTTGGTAAGGTTATTTTTTTAACTTGTGTATATATATATATATTCTGTATACAATTAATTTTGACATATTGCATTTATAATTTCCTATAAATTTAGTATTTTAGAAGTGATGTTGCTAACATAATATTGAATCAGCTTTCATTTATCCCTCATCTTTAATATCAATTTTATTGTTAATTGATAGGAGCAATTAATTTGAAATTACAATAACAAAATAACGATAAATCATCACTTCATTATGCTATATATTTAAAATTTGATGGGAATATCAAGTTAATGAAAACTACGTGGTACATGATAGAATCTTTTTCTTCGTTACGTGTTTGATGCACTGCGACGTAAGTAAATGCACATTTTTTTCCTTTAAGGACTTGCGCTCTCTCGCACGCGGTAATCCTTTACAACACAACCAGAATAACGTATCTATATGCTGGTCCAACCAGAAGCGATAACGACTATAACAGCAACATCGACGGCAACGACTACGGTTTCTCGCGCGCATCCTTTCCGATCTTGCATAACGAGACACGATGGTCGTAAACAAACTTTACTAAACCGAAACGATCGCGGGAAAAGCCGGGAAAACGGTTTATATCTCGGGCTTAAACGTGAAGTTACGTCATCGAGTGCATTGACGTAAGCTACGAAAACTTCTATCGTGTTTTCCGATGCGCGAAAAACTGTAGAGAGGAAAGATTTCGCGGAGTATAGTATACCTTTCCTCGCCTCAAAACGATTCCACAAATGCGATTACAGAAATCGAGAACAGATAAACTATCCGATAATACGCACTTATATAAAGATTACATGATAATCAGAAGAATCATGGAATAATTTATATATAAAAATATTCTAAAGAAAGCTTTAATATCTTAGAAATAAGTTTCTAATATGATACAAAAATTCAAAACAATATTTTATCAATGAAAATATCGTTGATCGTTAATAACTTTTCAGCTCGATTTTTGGAGATAAAACTGTAATAAAAAATTTTAAAAATTTTAATTTAAAAAATTAAGGTTTTTAATAAAATATTGATAGCAATCGATAATGACATTTTCCTCTCTCTCTCTCTCTCTCTCTTTTTTCTCTGGATATTTGTACTGAGGAAAAACCAACTCCAAATTCGAAAAATCTATTTTCGAAGATATGACTCGCGTATTTTCGTACTGCTCTGTATATTCCATGCACGTTCCGTCGATATCTCTTTACGGTATACTCGAAGGTCCCGATGCACTCGAAGTCGACACCTATGACACGCGATGCAATCGTGGTAACACGATAAAACGTAGCTATAAGCTGCAACCTGACGCTATCGAGCTACGTCGGAATGTGCTCTGAAACCACCCGATCGTTAGCATTTTCATCCCACACTCGGTGAAGTCCCACTATGTATACTTTTTACTGTCGGCCATTGTCAGCATTCGCGATCCAAGTTAACTACCGAACGTTCACGAGATCGTTCGGGATAACTGTGGAAAAAAAGATTGACGCGTTCGAGCTTACAGAGAGCGCAATAGCGCACAATATTTAATCGGATTATTCGTACAGTTCTCGGAAGATTAGGGAATGAATGGGAAGAATCGAGTGTTATCTTACGGAACAATGCTGCATAATATGAGAGAGATGCAATTGTCTTCGAGACGAAATATAACACATGTGTAAAACTAGATTTTGTGCTCGATATTTCGTAACATAATTTACATCGCGAGTCTCGTATAGTTTCGGAAATAAAATGTTTCAATTTTAAGTAAAAATTAATTTCTCTGTTGTCGTAATGTTTAATGAAAGATGTAAGAGATAAATATGTATGTTACGAATAATTAAATTTGCGAAACAACAGAAATGCAACAACATTTATATATTAATATATTGATATCATTTATATATTAATATTGGTTATTTTAATTCTTCTTGGAAACTTTATATTGTTTCTTGTGAAACGTCAAAAGGAGCAAAAGGATAGAACTTTATAATTATATTATTTTCTCGTCTTTTAATAACTGCACTTCTTGACAACTTATTACAAGAATCAGAAAGACAGTAATATACAGTTCTCATAATTTTTTATTATTCTTTATATCATTCCACAACACCGCTTACGAACTATATTTTACATTTATCAGTAAAAACATTATAATATAAAGATAACTCTGTGCCTTAAATTAAACGTTGACGTTTTAACTTTTAACTGACAGTAGCAGCACCGAGAATTTTCCTCTCTATAACTCTAAGAAATAAGCTAAAAAACTGATATATTTGCTTACATATTACACATTTTCTTGCAATCATTATCAAAGATGAATAATAAAATGAAATTTTATTCGAAAAAATATTTTTCCTTTATAAAAAAGAAAAGAAATTAAAAAGATCTAAAAAGGTGCATGATGTCAGTTAAAAGAAAAAATGAGAGTATGTTATTTAAAGATTAATCGGATGAAACATTACCGATGGCGATATTCTTGAGCAATCGTTGTCGCAATCTGTTGAGCTTAATATAACACATGAGCAAATGCAGGTTACATTCTCGTACCTACAAATCTCGGGACACTTTGCCTGATAATTATCCTGCAATTTCATAAAATAAAACAAATAACAGTGCTACTAACGCTGCTAATTAATAATAAAAGACATTGCGATCTTACGATACAATTTCATATTATTAAATGAAACACGTACATTACGTCTTAGATGCCACAAATGTCGTCAATCCCTTGACTTGTAGAGCTCGTGATTTGATAATGCGGTATTTTTTATTTCTTCATACTGCCATCCTTGCTTATATGTATACGCGGTATTCAAAATTTATCTCCCAAATTCAATCTTTGTGAAACACCATTCAGCCTGATCAAATCTCGATTAAAATAAATTTTTAAAAATTTTTCATCGTCACTTTTCATTTTAAAAGTTTATTCATAAAATTTCCTATAATTTGTAAAATTTTTTGTTTGTAAATTCTTGTTATAAAAAATCGATGTGCTCTACAATTTTTTGTTGTTGAAGAAAAATTGATTTACTCGATATTGGTCAAAAATTCCGTCCAGATAAAAGGAATTGTGATTTGGAGCATACATACATACATACATGCATATATGTATATATACATATATATGTATATATATGATGCAATAATTCCTTCTATGCAATCAAAACGATACGGCATGGTGATGGTTTATGCTATTTGTTTATTTTACGTTCGGGGCGCTACGCCGGCGTCAAGCGGAGTATCGATTTTGGATTTAAACGCCACCCTCTCTTAAGCCCCAGACAGCTAACGAGGTACGCTCACTTAAGATCTCCCGCCCGCGTTTTCCCGCTCCTCGTGCGAGTACGTGCCGCGAAACTTACGAGAAGATATTTATTCCGCGATCCCGTATGGCGCGGTCTCTGATGACTTTGGGGAATCGTGAGTAGAAGTAACAAGAGTTTCCGCGGTTGGTTTCACCTAGTGGAATCGATGAACCGGAAGGTTCGATAAGTAGCGTGAATCGCGGTTACTCGATCTGGCATCTACTCTCTCGAGCATACTGAAGCATTCCGTCGCTTAATACGGTTTCATCATTGTTCCCGCTCGAAGGGTAAAATCAACTATCCTTCGTGAAAGATGGCGATCAATTCTATGTAAACACACATACATAAACAACCAAAGATTATTACGATGAGAGACTACACCGCAAATGGGCAAAGAAAATATGAAGCAATTTGTACAATAAATAATATTATGGGAATCAATAAAGTTGATGAAAAGATTTGCACGCAATGCATCACCTGAAAATAATAACAGAAGATAAAGGATGAGTTATTCGTTGACTCACGTGAAACACTTTGGAATCTATCGACTACGTTAAATGATGTGAGCGCTGACAAAAAGCCAGAGGCCTAATTCTATTCTGGATTCTTCGATGTGTGTGTCGAGTCTATATAAGGACGAACGTAAATGACAGCGGAGAAGTCTCGAGAGTCAACGAGACCCTCAATGGACCTTTCGTCAGTTAGCGTTCTTCATCATCTTCAGCGGATCTCGCATATAACGAGCGAATACTTCCTTCTTGAACGTCTCAAATTGTTTCCTGTTGGCACTGTTCTGACGCTCGCGCCAGGCGGGCCTGCTCTTCCTGGTCTGTAGTCCCCAGTGGCCCGTAAATACAGGCGATAGCACTTTGAACTGATAACCCGTCACGTACATCTCGTAAACCTGCAAGAAAAACGAGCGGCTGGTGTTACACGAGACAAATGTGCCCTCTGAAATGGAATTAAAGTCGGAAATTGAAATAAATTGGAAACTGAGCCGCGCGCGCGGTTTAATCGATCGATTGTATTCCGCGATCGGTATTAATTGGTTTAATCTACCCTTCAATTATTATATATCTCGATTGAGATCAACATCGGGGAAACCCAACAAGAATTTATCACGGAATCGAAAAGCAAAAATGGCGAGAATCGTTCGCGGGCCAGTTGCCACGGAGAGATTCGCGAGTGCTGGCACAGGAGATATAACACGTACAAATCTCTGTCGAAGTCGATCTGTGGTAACTGTATGCGGGAAAGACGAGCGGAGTGCGCTTAGATTCTTTATGAGCCCGCTTCGAAACCTGGGGAGTTTCTGATTCGAAACGACGGTGAAATTCTGGCTGCCGCGCCTCGCCGTGTCTCGCGACGTAATAAATGCAGGCGTCGACATAAGCCTCCATGCATGTACCGCATCTGTGTTTACGTGCGAGCGAGCTAGCTTGTCATTTTCGCAAAATACGACCCGATCGATTTGGTTTTTAGGTCGGCGAATGACAATCTTAATTCAGGCTAAAATAATTAATGATGTAGGTATCATGCATTAAGTTTGTATAACAAGTAATTATCGAGATGACATTTCTTTCTTGATAAAATATCGATAAAACTGCGTATAAAAATGTTGTCATCAAATAAATCAAATACATAATTGTGTAAAATTAATCCCCTGATCAAGGATATATCCTTGAATAGATATATCCTTCTATAAAATCTTTGCTTAAGGTTTATCGCCGTTGCAAGATAAAAATCAAGATTTAAATGCAATTAAATCTCGAAAGAATTTAGTTTTAGAAATATAAGTTATATAAGTCATACAAGTCATATCGTAAATGTCAGCTACAGAAAAAGTAATAGAATTTTGGCACAGCGTAGCGACAGCATTGTATCGAGAATTGCGTCCAAATAGACGTTTATGACATCATAGACCGGCGGACGTTGTAACCGGCGAACGCATTTGTACGCCGTATTTGTATGACGTTGCGACATTTCCGGATGAGAGCGTGCTCCTCGCCAACTTTCGAACGTGCGTCCCATTTCGGCGGAAGTGGCTTTCGGAGCATGCCGCAGATATTCGTTCGGATAGTGACGTCTTTGCGGGAAGTCCCGTGTTTCCGACAGCGTAAGCAGTACGACAGCAAGGAGAAAAGCGGATGGCGTCGTAATCTCGCCCTCGGTTTGCCAGCCGGGACAAGCCAGACAGACCTAACGGACGAGATCCGGTTCGCCCTCTCTCTCTCTCTCTCCTACGGTTTGAATGCGTCTTCGCGAATAATCGCACGTAATATGGCGGCAATATTCGCGACAGCTCTGTGTGTGTAGCCAACCATTGTCCAATAATGATTGACTTCGTATGGACTGGATCTCATATGCATAATTGCCCCTTTTTTATTTTCGACAGCTCTGCTGGAATGCTAGTGCTTCCTATGAGCTCATTTTGCTTTTTTATTTTACTTTACATATCACTATAATAACTCAATATTTATTATGATATAATATCAATTAATTGAAATATTTTACGAAAATATGGGAGAATTTTTTGCATATATATACTTTTTATATTAAACCTTTTCATTTAAATAGATCTTTCGGTTAAATAGACCACGAAATGATTAAATATTTGATTTTGTGTATGATCCGAATCTGCCATTGATAGAAAAAATATGCACAAAAGGAAGAGGAAAAAATGTTTAATCATTTATTCATATCATCACTCGTGATAAATAGAAACTGCAAACAAAATGTACCATGTACGCCCAAAAACACAAAGTGCAAAACGATCTGAACGCGGCTGCAGCTTCTCATCGAGTTAATAAAGACGACATAATATATCAAAATTAGCACATGAAGCGAATGACAAATAATAATCTTAATAATGGGACAGGTTGAGCGGGAATATTGTTAGTTAATGCGACGAAGAGCGGTAATCTATGGGGACAGTGCGATGCACGCGAATTATATCATCGGATGAAATTGATAGACAGAATCTAATCTGCCGCGTTCTAGATCTTGGAGATGTAGACCTCGTGAATAATTATACATAACGATGACGCGACATGCGTGTGACAGGCGCCGCGACGTCCCGGGATTGTCTCCGCAGTGCATGTCGCAGTGGATGCACACAATTCGTCACGTTGCTACAGTGTGCTGACACTGCCAAAACATATACGTCGCGATCGACGGGACGAGCTCGCATTCATAACCCCCGTTCGATTCCCTTCCTCAGGCTCAGTTACAATTGTCCTGAAAGCATCTAACGCGATATTGACACGAGCGACGTGACAGAGCACTTACGCAACATAACGAAACTATAATATATATAACGAATATCGATCCAGGTCGTATTTTTCAGCTGTAAAAAAATATTTATTATTATTTAATAAATGTATAATAAGCTTTGAAAATCGACCTTTGAAATATATATGATCGTGTCAGAAATAATTTATGCGCGCTGTAAACGAGGATGATACAAGTTTAACGAGTACGGAAATTCCATCAAGATGCAACAATGACGGAAAGAGAACTCGAAATTGAAGAAAAACCTCGCATAATTATGGTTTCGCACATTTTTAAAATGATAAGATTCGAGAGAGAAATGACGTAAATCTGATCTCCGGTTCTAACAGTTCAACAAATATATATGACAGAGCAACATAACAAATATCGATCCAGGTCGTATTTTTTCAGCTATAAAAAAATATTAATTATTTAATAAATGACTGAACTTTCAAAATCGACCTTTGAAACGTATGATCATGTCAGAAATAATTTATACGCAGGATGTGTGTAATTTGTACACGAGGATGATACAAGTTTAACGAGTACGGAAATTCCATCAAGATGCAACAATGACGGAAAGAGAAACTCGAAATTGAAGAAAAATCTCGCATAATTATGGTTTCGCACATTTTTAAAATAATAAGATTCGAGAGAGAAATGACGTAAATCTGATCTCCGGTTCTGACAGTTCAACAAGTATATATGACATTCGCAAATAGATTATATGACTAACAAGCTTGCGCTTGGCGCGACGGACACCGTGCATAATTATCCGTCTTAATTGGACAGATAATAAATTCCTTCCAGTTTCGCGCGCAGATCTCACATCCTTGCGGCTAAAGTGCGCCTCTCGCGCGCGGAACCTCTCTCGGAAAGAGGACGACCGACTGTTTGTCGAGGGTTTCCCGGGGAACAGATTGCATTAAACAACACGGACGGGCTGACGTATCTTCTTAATTAACAAACCCCGCGGTCTCACATTCGTTACTCGGCGGGCGTAATGATGTTTGCTGAACTTACACGTGCCCTGATACCATTCGCGAATGCGCACGACTGTTTGTACGCGAAACTTTTGTCATCGCGACGATTATCGAATAATGTATGTGCACCACGGCTATCCCGGCATTTATGCATATATACTATATGCATGTACCGTACGTATATGTACGTATATCCGTGCACGCGGCGACGATATTACATACGCCTAGCTATAAAAGCGGACAGAACGTGCGGACCTCGTGCTCTTGCAATAAAACTTGTCACCCTCTGAAATTTCGAACGCGGCCTTCCGAACTACCGTATACATGCAACATCGACAACTGTCAACTGACGACTGGAGTAGAGAATATTCATCGAGAGCCACGACGCGCACGATAACGCATAATGCACGTCAAAGCTCCTGAGAAACGGACCCGTTGAAACTTTTGCGCGGCGCGGCGGGATGAACAATTTGCGAAACTCTATGCCACGAACTCACCCTCTCTCTATTTCTCTCTCTCGGCGAAAGGCTCAAAGGACTCAAAGGGCAGTCGCCTTGATGGCGCCGTATGTATACGCGTGCGAGTAAAAAATAGATGAATGAGAATACATGTTGGAAAGGATATGTACACAAAACGTGCAATATATTATTTACATAATTCTATCTTCTATCTGCTCCATAATGGCCCTTTTAACGAGCGCGAGTGTTTAGATTTCTTTTTCTCAAAATATCATTTTTATAAATACTGTATGTTCCTTCTACTATATGGTAGAGATTCGTAAAGAGGAGTAGAGGGAGATGTAAAAAATTCAAAGCCCACGCAGCTGTTTTCCTCAAAAATGAGAAAAACTAAAAATTTTACTAATTTTTACGTGAAAAAAAGCAGTACTTCCGGTGGATAAATTTATACAATGTATACAGTGCAAAGATCGTTCTTTCAAGATGGTCAGAGATCTGGCTTGTACTGCGTCCGCCAGAGATAATATAACGCCGCTTCTCGCTTCAACGGGAGATAAGGTAACCGTTTGCGGCTTTCGAATGGTAATGCATAATATTGCAGTGGGTCACCAGAGAACGGCGGTTTTGTATTTGCATTAGTCACAAGTGTACGTGCGCGTACGTGTATGCATCTGCGTAGCGCGTCACATAATCGGACCACATAGTTGTAAGTACGTGCGGCTGCATAGAGAGAACGCGTATTATAACTATTATATTTTATAAGCATATATAGGGGAGGAACACAGAGTAAAATATGATATACCCCTACTAGATACCTAGATACCTGGTGCGCAATAAATTCTAAAATAAGAAACGTTTGCACGTCTCATCGTAAAAATAAGAATGATAATAAAACAACAGTTCAACATGATATTCTATGAAAAATATAATCTCCAGAGGGTAGCAGTTGTCGTTGTCTGTATGTATGTGTGTTGCCATATCGATTAATAAACTCACAATGCACCTCACGATTTCTATTCGACGTTTTATTTATTCTGCCGGAGCATTTCTGCGCCCCGGATATACCCAAAAAGGAAAAGGTGCTTAAACGTGTTCGTGTAGCCGTATGTTTTACAAACGCACGGTGGCGAGTTAAAATTTTACAACTAGCGGAAACGTAGACGCGCGGTGCAACTCGCTCTCCGCACGCTCGCTCGCAAAAATGGAATTGCATGTCGCGCGGAAGATAAGCTTACGGGCCCCTAGTACCTGGGGGAAATGCGTCCGGGGTTAATTTCACGCTTCGGCATCGAATGGACGGTGTCACTATCATCGCCGCGGACCATTACGATCGTGACACGCCGATGCTGACAGTTTGCGCTCTTTATTTCATTCCGCTGTCACGGCAACTCCCGTTCAATTTCGCTCGGGAAAGACGAAAGTACGCGACGTCACGTGTAGTAAGTATAGCAAATGTAATATCCGATATATTTTATTATCCTTCTTTTATTACTAATCGATATCGTTTCATTATACTATTTTATATTTGATGCGCTAAAAATGGCTAAAGAAATATTTTTATACGTCTCTTAGTTCTTTTAAACATACATTATATTGTTACACTCAAATATATATTTTTATCTTTTAACGTGTATCTGTTGATTATTACCTCTTTGCTGATGTTAGTAATTTGTTAATACAAATACATTATTGTGCTAAAAGAAAATTTGTCTCGTTTTTTGTTTATTCGAATAAATAAAATCAAATAAATGAAAATAAGAAATATATTTTGTGATCGCACATTATTATATAATCGAATGATCTTTTGTCGAGAGATAGAGAGCTTCCGTTTCCGATAATGTAGTGTCTCCAACTTGAAAGCTTTCGTAAGATGTGCAAGCTCATAATATAAATGCAGAAGCACACACTGCACGTAATGCAATCGTCAATTTCCTCATCCGATTGAGACTGAAGTATTAAATCTAGTTCGTCTGCATGTTGCGTGTGCAACACAATACGTTACGTGTCATAGCCTAAGCAACGGAATACATACCGGGTTGCACCGATGTCATGTATTTCGCAAATTAGACGTGACGTAATTACCGTGTTGTTACATTGACTAAAATCAGCACAAACTGCTGCGCGACTCGATCCGTACCGTTTGCAGAAGGATCCCCTGGAATCCCGATCCTCGAAATTCAAAGACAGAGTGTCCCTTTGATATTCAAGAACCTCCCATAGCTCGCTGAGAATTCCTTACGTGTTTCGGACGGTTCTGCGAAATCACTGCGTACCAACGGTTTAGCTTTGTTGACGCAATCTCATTGAGAAACTTGCATTAATTTCTCTCAGTTCGCGCAAGCCACAACAGCCGCTCTCTTCAATTTGCCCGCGAATACGCGCGTCTCCGCGTTCCGTAAAATAATCTCTATATATAGGATATATAACTTTATAGAAAAATTCCTCGAACGCGATTTTCAATATTGAACACGATTTTGCATAATATATTTTTGTTTACTCAAATACTTAAAATATCTAACGTGCAATTTTCTTTATCTACTTTATACAGCATACCAATCAAATTAGCATAATCACACTGCAAATTCTTGCATATAACGCTTCTTTTAAAAAAAAAAAACTTGCTCCTGTTGAGTATTTTATTCAATATGAATTGAGAATAGCCAATATAACAACACGCGGCAACTTGGACAGCCGAATATTGGTCCTTCGAAGACCGATACGTCCTTATATATTACGCAAAACGTTAAATAAGTTATATTCGTCGGAAACCGGTAGAATAGAGAATCGCGAGTGACACTTTTCGGATAACATTCGAAACTGCTCTTTCCGGCGTCAAGGATGTGCATGTCGAAGAGACGAGCATTCGAAGAAGTGACACGCATTTAAATGAAGACGTGCCGACGCATGCATAAGATAAAGCGAGCGCGAGAGTAAACAGAATCGTATAATTTTTCCAAATGGCACCGTCGAGTAATATGCCGGCTATGCGACGGTAAAGTGGCGGGCTAAATCTGATAATTGAGTTTTATGCCATCGCACGTCGACGTAAATCCCCGCGAATACGGCGCGTTCCGTGCCGCTCCCGCCGTATGGCGCCTCCACTTATCTTACATTCTTGGCATTAAGGGGGCACCGGCGCGGCACCGCAACTTAGGATGGAATTAAAACAGAGGGGCGAAAAAGGGAGGGACGGAGCGCGGCGCAAATCCTCTCGTTCGTTTCGAGGGCGCTTAAATGGAGCGAGCAGCGGAAATGGAAATCCGTGTAATTTTAGATGAATTCAAAATTTCGACGCTCCAGAAATATCTTCTCGCGCGCGCACACACTTGCACGTGCAACCGTGTGACGTGTTGGAGATCTTTTTTGCAGTTTTACAACACTTTAAGAAGAAAGGTACAAATATATCTGCGCATACATATCGATCGAGCGCCTCTTTTTCTCGTCGTAAATACGACAAATCTGCTTGCGGAAGCTTCGCGCGATACGGTTAAAATCGATCGATTCTCTCTCTCTCTCTCTACGAGAGAGAACGAGAGGGAACTTGCATTATCCTGCGAGACACTTAAATTGCTGCTTGTTACACGGTGCCTGCAAGCCGCGGCCATTGATCTTCCATAAGAGAACTAGCCGCTAAATTACGGACATCCTTTGGATCGAGTTGGATCGTTGGCTATCGACATCGCTGCGTGGAATACCGGAACGCTTAATCGAAAATCACTTTCGGACCAATTCAATTATAAAACGGTTAACGGAAAAAGATCGCCGGAGAAATGCGTGGGAATAATTAAACGCATAGATGCATTGAAATAATGCCGATACGCATACATCCCGCGATTCTATAATATTCGAAAATCGAATAAGATTTTTGTTGCTCCATTATCGAATTTGCATTATGAAATGCAGCCGCTACGATATATACGAAATATATGCTTGATGTATGCGCCGATAATTCAAATTCGCATAGGTTAATTTACTCAGCACTTTGCTACGGATGCAAATTTAAATGCGTGTAATGCAAAATATATAAAATAAAATTTACTCATTCAATATTATTTAATCACATTAAACATTTAGTTACGAAATACGCCACCAATCATGTTTGAATGTGCAAAGCGAGCTACGTCAAAAATTAACAGCCACGTTATCGAACGAATTAAGCTGAAATAAATTATGTCAAAAGCTGAATCAAGCGTTAATGAGGCGTGCGAAATAATTCGTCAACATCAATTCTGTACATATACGTTAAGTGTATTAATGAGTGATCAACGATAGGCTGATAGGCTTGTAAAAATATTCCATCTTCTGCAAATTGAATTTTTTTTTATTTTTATTAATTTTAAAATATTTCATGTATAGCGATACGTTCGACTCTCTCTCTCGTCATAATAAACGTGAAAGTTTTTACTTTTAATGATTTTATCTTTATTCCTATGGACTGATTTATATACATTGCACACTTAAGTGTCTCGTACTTTTTAAGTCGTATACTGATAAAAAAAATTATTAAATCGATAAATATTTATTAATTTAATAATTAAAAAGAAAATAATAATAATATGTAATAAATGTCTAGACCCCATATCCCGTTTTCGACAAACTGCATACGATGAAAGGTGCCGCTCGCAACCAGCTCGAGCAAATCGGATCGTTCTGGATTCGTGTTGGCTGGCTCTGATTTACGATCTCGGCCGACCAAATCGCTCAATCAACGTAGCGAAGTGACCGCTACGTTGAAGCGTCTAGAACGAACTATCTCGTTTCCGAGTTGATTACAATCATCTGCGAGGTGCTTGCGTGCGATACTTCGGTGCCACTTCTCTCGCGACAACGACATACCTATCTACTCGCGCGAGCTCGAATGTATCGCTATTATAGATTAGCCCGAAGCGATAATGGATAATGAATCGAGAAACGATGAGAAAAAAAATGTCAGACGGCGAACGACAATAAGTATCACTCGGTATATATGATGCGAATAGAAGTACGTCATCTCATGCAAAGCCGGCGGTAAAGAAATGGAGATTTTTTTACACCCCTTGTGTAACGCACAAATCGACATTCAATTTTCTAATTAATATCAGCTTCGCGAAAACTACTCCGATTATTACGATGATTTTCACGCGGTTCTCCATTTACAATTACAATTAAGTACTCTTTCAAACTACAAATAAAAATGTGCGTTAATTTTTGTTACTTGTGCAATTTTTTTCCTCCATCCCTCACGCCAGGCTTATCTCGCTTATCACGATGCGGCAGCCCTGGGAATCAATCCGATAACGCCAGGGTCTGATGAGATATCAAGCCGGGACGGTTCGTGCCGGCCCGATCGGCGCACTCGATAAACACGACAATAAAGAATCCCTCGAGGTTCGACTACGTTGGCGTGTCGAATCGGCGATGACAAGATCGATCATCGATGCGATATATATATACACGAATCGCCGGGTGGGAAGGCGAGCAACGCGTGTCGGGGCCCGAATCCTTTATATCGGTCACGTCGACAATCGGCCGGTACGTCGCTGGATAATTGAAGGTTGTTTCGGGGGAGGAACGTTAAGCCCGCTCGAGCAGACAAAGGCTACGAGATGGGAAGAACCGGGAGGGAGCATGGAGAATTAACGAATCGATCGGCAATTAACATGCTCATTTTGCCGGGGCAATCGAGGCGAGCCGGGAAACCGGCGTAATTGCGTCGCGATTATGGCGCATACCGCATTGTTCTCGCATATTGTATACGCAAACAACCGAAGATTAATTAACGCGAAATAAAATTTAGCCGGCAGCGAGGAACGTACATATTGTATATATATATATATATATATATATATATATATATATATATATATATATCGACGGGAGAGGCGTCTCGCAGATTGCGATCTAAATTTCGACTGGTGTGTGCAGATCGAAATTCTTCAAAATCATGGACATCCGCAAGAGGAGGGCATTTGAAATCGGTAAAAAATTAAGCATTTGATCTCTTCTTGAATAAACACTGGAACTTGTATAAATATTTAATATAAAAAAAATGAAAATAACAAAAAAATGAAAGAACAGAAAATAAAAAGCAAACAAAAATTTAATTATGCTCCCTCTTGGAAAAAATCTCGCGGACGCTTATGTTTAAAATCAACATGCGAGTAACACGTAACAAAGTAAAATGCCTTGAAAAATCTACTATAAATGAAATGGCATAGAACATATATACTTTTAAAAACGATAAAGATTATAAGACGGAGGAATCCTCCCTATCAAGTAGTAGCTTGGCCTTAATAGTATATGTCTCGGAAATGAGTCTCCGGCAGCTGAACGTATCGCCCTCAAGAGAAGAAGATAGAACAAACGGACACGATATCCTATTCCCATTCCTCCGTAGAAGCGAATGTATGTCGCGCGATGCAAATCCTGAAAGAGAGACGCGGCGAATGCATACTTCCGGTATCCGGCGACGTGTAATATCAGCCGCATGACCACGGCCATTACACCACAGCATCGCGACTGTTTGCAAGTCGACGACGCAGTCGCGAGATAACGTATATACGTAGATTTACACTCGTTTTATTGCCGTCGGTACTTGGCATACTTCGTTTTACGGTCGTCGCGCTCGGATTTTCGCCGTGCGATGGAATTTCGTTATTTCCGGCAGGCGCGGGGTCGAAAACCACGAACATCGTATACTTCTCTCGTCGAAACAACGCGGGACCCGCGTGCCACCCTACGAACGTACATCCATATGCTCGGAGAGGTATGCAAACTCCTGGGGGTTGTATGGACTGCGAGCGGAGAAAAGTTCTCGCCGACGTTTCGCGGCTCTCGACGCAAATAATCTTTTAGGGGTCGCTGCAATTTTAGTTGCCGCGATCTTTCTCTCTCTCGCAGCTGTGTTTAAACAACAAAAGAGCGCCAGAGAGAAATAAGAGAGAAGGAAAACTGAGCAACACTGAAGATAATCGAAGATAAATCGCTTCAAATTTTTACACGCTATTCAATTGTATGATGACTTTCAATGAGCTATCACCAGATATACGTCTTTCTACCTCGAGGTGCATGACGTTCAAAGTTTTGATGATCGAAAAGAAGATTGGTTCAGACCTACGACTCATGAAACGATCCAACGATGATCAAGTAATGATGATGACGCCGAAAATGCATTTTATTCGAGCCTACGGTGATGAACGTCATCAATTATGGATGCTCAAGTGACACGACAAGTTCCCGCCTCACAAAACTTGCCCCGGACTCTAATATCTGCTATCATTCGCGTAAAGGTGCAGTTCTCAAACGGTCATCATTTGAAACGTGAACAAATAATCGCACGCTGCACGCTGAAACAGATCTCCAGCAGTTTGCACGAAACTATGAATGAATACGTGTCGTTATGTATGCAAAAATAGTATTGCATCGAAGCCTTAATCAATTCGATTCTGAACAATTTAGTTTTGTACTATGCCAAAAAATGCAACGTTAATCTTAATAAAGGTATTATTTTCGATGAAATACTTTTTATACCTCTCCACGTTGAGCTAAACTAACAGCGCAGTAAAATACCATCTCACGATCGTGCAATTATCATGGATATATTTGGATCTGAGCAACATTTATATTCTTTATCACTTGTCCGCTTTTTCATCGAGAATATCGATGATAATATTGCCGTGAAAGCATTTTTAATTTAAGCTCTTCTATACGATATTATTGCTGACTGATTTGATAATTTTATAAATAGCAGACCATGATGGTGCGTTATACGCGTACAGCGCGGCTCATTTTCTCGAAAGTATTTTCATATATTAACGAAAAGAGCCACATGCATTCGCGTATCATCAAATCCACCACTCGGATCGAACATAAACTTTCGCATTGTAAAATTTCATGTTATTTCGTGTTAGGGAAAAATTGCATTTTTGATTCTACATTCCCACTAACGTATTCGTCACGTGGATCGCAAACAGAAAAAAGAGATGTATCCTAGGAAATATCGCGTACCTGGGTATTCCTCGTATATCCGTATCCCATAAACCTCTCATCGTGAGACGGCGCGATATCTTTCGCCACGTAAAACGGCTCGTAAAGGAATTCGAAATTCGTCACGTCATGACTAACGTAGACCTTACCGGTCTTTACGTTTTCATGATATTTATGGGTTGGTGACACGTCCTGCAGCCACCTATAAAATAAAAAGTTCTCAAGCATACATATGTCACGCGGTATCCAAGTAACATTTTGTATGCTTAGTTAACGACTCCATATTTTCTATAGAAAGAGACAAAAATTAGATATATAAAAAGAAAAGAGAGTCACAATCAAGTATATAAATTACGTTCACCGAATAATCATTCGTGAATAACGATAAAATGACATATATTAAAGTCGTACCAGCATAGTGTAACTCATAATAGAAAAACCATTGCATATTCACATCGTTATATTAATTCAATCAATTTCAATTCAACGGACAGTAAATCGATTATATCAATACATTTTAATGTCAATTTATTTCCAGTTGATTGAAGCAAATATTTCAAGAAATTTCTAAAGAGATAATATTTAATAAAATAATTTACCTTGTAAAATTTGTAGCGAATTGATTATGTATGAAGACCTTTTGATGAAAGGGTCTCGCTAAGCCCTTCCTCGCCAGTCTAATCAGTTCCGTCTTATTTTGGGGAAATCTCATGCGCGTATCCAACTCATACGTGGGTATTACATAAGCGCACTTATCACAGTTGTCGCTTCTGAGAAACTCGTCGAGCGCGAGCGATAGATTGAAGCTCGGCACGATGTCAACATCCGTCAGAAACACGTAGTCCGTCTGGCAGTTCTTGCGCGCTAAGTTACGCATATGGTTCTGCGGATAAACGTTTCGTATTCGCCAGTTGGTCTGCTCGCTAGATATATGACTCGCGAACTCGTTCAGGGTGGCTTCCGGTTTGGCACAATCGATAATGTCCGGTAGCTCGAAGACGCGCGGTTGCTTCTTAGGCGGTCGCACCTTCGGCACAGCCAGAGAGAAAATCACCCTCTCTCTGATGGACTCGTAGCATCTTCTCAGGTACACCAAATAACGCTGCAGCACCTCGAACTCTTCGTCGCCAGCAGCGTAAAGCGCCACGGACATCGGTCCGGTCCAGTGTAGGGCGACCTGCACCAGCGAATGCAGCTTCTCCACGGAACTCTGGGTAGCCAGACACACCCGGTAGGTCTGCGACAGTTCCGTGAATTTGCTGCCGACCAGCACCGAGTCGAACGTTCGGAATATCCGCCGAGCGTCCCATCTACCAAGCTTGATATCCAACCGCAGACTGTTAGCGTCAGGTGACATCGGTTGATAATCCTGCGTGATGCATTCTGGCAGTTCCTGTTGCTGTTCCTGTTGCTTGACGAGGGTACCGAGATTCCATTCGGTGACGGCGCTCACCTCTATCACTTTCTGTGGAATAATCTCCGGCACACAAGTCTCCGATTGCAACAGCAGGAACGTCAGCAGCATGTTCGACAGCGCCAGGATGATCACGCTCGTCAGACTGAGATTCCATGGTCGGCATCCCAGCTGGAACCAAGAAAATGTGACTCATTTTCACCGAAGCATTGGACATTTTAGAAAGATTCCAATTTCGAGATGCTGTAAATACGAAAGTGATCGTTTTATTAATGATCAAACAAATTAATTATGTTTTTGTTCAATTTCATAGTATAAATAATACTTGCTATATTTTACAAAACAAAGAAATTTTAATTTTTAATTAAAACATTTCTTCGTTCTTGTAACATTGAGAAAACACTAAATTATTCATTGAAATGTGATAGCGGTCACGTGATGAATTGATAATACGATTATATGATTACGTGACGAAGCAAAGATTTGAAATAATAACCAAGCTCTATATGACGAATCATGAGTTACGCGACGCGATGTCTCGATTAATTAATTAAGCTCGTGCTTGCAGAAATCGTCGAAAACTTGATAAAGAAAATAATCGTAAAAACGAATATTGTTTTCATCGTAACGGGTTAGTTTTAAATCGGCGAGAAACGACTTCCCTTTTCGCAGCGTTTTACGTTTGCCATTTATTCTTCCAGAACCGCGAGGTACAATGTGTCGCCGACTAACGTGAATAATTTCATAGGGACACGTGAACGGAATAAAACGGACCCTGGCGAGATGAGGTCGTCGTGTAATGATGAATCTCGCATTAGTCCCTGGCGACGGACTAACGTCTCGAAGAACATTAATCCAAGTAAAACGAATTCTTTGAAAGAGTTGGAAAAAATAAAGCATGCTATTTATGTAGCAAATCATCTGTACATAAAATATGCTCGTTATTCGTAAAAAAACACACAGACAGAAATCTACGGATAAATTTTAATTGGAAATATTTATCTTTTTTTTTTATATTTAGAAATAAAATAGAAGAAAAAGCGCGTCCTTTCAACATTTTCTAGTTTAGAAAATAGAACAACTACAAATTTGTAAAAATTATTGGCTTTACACCCAAGAAAAATCGCTTCTTTGACTACACGTAGAATATGAGACTAAAGCAAACGGCAAGAAAATACATCCAGTAAAATACAGTCAAGCGCGCACGTTGTTCTACACCGTCTCTAAACGTATCAAAACATGTAATCGGATTATATCTTTCGCGCGTATTTGCCAAAGAAGTTAAAGAAAGCTGACCGGGAGGGGGATGCGTTTAAACTGGAAATACCTCGCTCCCTTCTATAAACAGGGAGATTATCCCGAACGGGTGTTCCAAGCAAAGAACTTATGATAACACCGCAACGGCTAGCGTTGTTTTTAAACAAACCTGTGAAAGTGGTTCGGTCACCGACGAAAGCAAACTGCCAAGCAACTTATCGACAACAGCTTGTCGACTGCAGAGCAAGGACCACTTTGCTATCTTAATTATAGTTTGCTACTCGATGGAATCCGTTATAAAAATCTTTGCTTGCTTTCTATAGGGGTACAGCGAGATAAGAAAGAAAAAAGCAGGCTTTAGAGATACCACGAAGAAAAAACTAAAACGGAGAGCACATGTTTTGTTGGCCTAATTTGCTATTTATAAGTAAAATTTTTGTCAAATTTAATAAATTTAATACAAATAATAATCTAAAATATAAAAATCTCGTATATAAAATGTTCAAAATAAAAAATATTAGGTACCCTAATTTTTTACGTTATATTCTTAAAATAATTAAAGAATTTTTTTATCTTTCGCTTTGGGTGTGATCGCCCTTTTGCTTTCATTTTTATTTATATTTTGATCTCTAATAAATATTTAAAAACCAACTTTGTATGCTTGTGTCTGTATGAAAGGATATGCAACACGCTCTATATTTACTTTCGGTAAAGTTTCATGAACTAAACTTTGGGGTTGAAACTTCGCGCGTCGAATTGTGTATTCACCCGGGGATGCCGAACGCTCCAATATTAAGCTCGGCAAAAATCACGCAACTAAATCGTGTTCAACTGACCCCCGATAAGGGCGGAAAATCCGCCCTAATGCACCTTGGGGAACAATGTGTTGCTTCGCAAACGCAAACATCGGTCGTAAGTATTCCGATGCACAGCAAGTTTCGTGTTCGCAAAGGGCAGAGGGTAGCCGCTACGTCTACTAACTGTTGCGAACCTATCGAAAATTATGTACACACCGATAAGAACTTCGTGATAACCCCTCCTTGAGCAATCGCCCAACATGAACCGCCCGCTTTCCATCTGGATGTTCAACCGGCGGAACTAACATCCGAGGTAAAATCTTCGCGCCCAGGGGAGATAAATCATCTTTCTCCTACTTCCACCCTTTCTTCTTCTCCTCCCTCTCCCTTTCACCCCTTGGTCCGATTCTCGACTCACAATCTCGCCCTTCGCCAGTCTCCCCAACAGGCAAACCTTGGCTATTCGAATGCGCCCCGCATCTCTTCGAGCGAACATGGGAAGAAAGTCTCGAGTAGAAATGCATCTCCTGGAGGAGTCTTGACCGACTTAAGAAAACGGATATCGGATGCATTAGGGTCACTTGTGTGTGGAACGAGAAGCGTGCGCGCGTACTTCTCTCCACGATGTTAAATTCTCGCGAATTACAGTTCATATGTGTAAAACGCACGTATGTTTAGAACAGGATGCATTTACGCCTCTCTTCGCGAAGATATCTTTATTCAACAAATATGGCAAATATTTGACGACTCAAAGACGTCATCCGACGTGTTATGACAATCCGGTGCAGATGGAAACCGGTAAAAGCGGCGATATTTTCGCGATATTTTCCCCGATTGTTATTTTAGCAGAATCGTCAATAAAAAATTTTATTGCGTATTTTAGCTCTAGTCCATTTACTCTCAATTCATTATTTAATTTTCTTATCGAAGATATTCCATGTACATTCATTTATATCTGATAGTAATAATCGAATAAAATTCAATTTATGCAATGTAAACCGCTGAAAAATTATCGTAATTTAATTATAAAAATAATACGAGATAATACAGTGTAGAGAAAAAAAATGTTAACGCGAGAATTAATTGTTTAATTCCTATGTAATTTTATATGCTTTCTACAAAGTAATAACGTAAACAATAAGTTCGACTTCCGCTCATTAAACATTTTCGCGGATAAAAATGGCGACATCGCGCATACGCTGTAGACCATTAAACACGAAAAAAAAAGTAAGAATAAAAGTGCCGTTTTGTGGAATTGTTTAAAACAGCGATGAACCAAAAAGTTTTCCCGACGTACTATATTTTTCTTAGAACGCGCTCCGAGAAAGACCACCATTACACATCACGATGGTACGTATAACGTAGCAACCACAATTTCGTCATAACTATTTTCTTATAATTTGTTCGGTAAACGCGATTTTTCCACCATCATGTTTTCCTTCCATTTCGCTGCTTGCCATATCATTATTGTGAAAAAGGTATGAACGAGTACCTCGGCGCGACGCAATCATCTTTGTTTTGCGTAAAGAGAATCGCGAAAGAGATATTTGCGTCCCCGTAGATGTATAAAAATCTACGAAAATATCGCGCGATGAAGTAAGAGTAATCCTGCAGCGTGTTTTCATTATTGAGATATACGATCGGCATTAAATCTTCTTTTAATATGTAAGTTTTAATCATCGTCGCGTAAATCAATTTGCAATTAATCGTAAGAGAGATATAAAACGCGATACTTGAAATATATTCAAGACATAAGTCACGAACAAAAGTATAAATTCGTATAAATGTTTACAAAAAGAGTTTTCAAGTTTATTCTTCCCTTCTGCGGGAATATTCTCCCAAGAGCCAAACCATTATAATGTATAATGTTTCAGCGATAACGCAATAATAAAATTAACCTGGCGCAAACAATAATACAACAAGAAGTATATACACAAGTATATATAGAAGTAAAGTAAATTATGAAAAGATAATAATTCATGCTGCATAATAAAGCAATTATGAATATGAAAACAAGAGATTATCAAAAAGCTTTTTACGTCGGGAAAACTCGTCGACGTTTCTTCGTCGCATCATGTCCTTCGTTATACACGTTAGTCGCTAACGTCCGCGGAAGGTCGTAGCACGTCGACGTCGAGAGAGAAAGAGAACATCAGTTGCAGGGATTTTTATAACCCGGAGCGCGGAAACCCCGGGTGCAACCGTGCACGCCAGTGTAAAACGCGAGAAAATTCCACCGCCATCGTCAAGGTTCGCCCGAGAGGACACTGTACCGGCGTTTCCGCGTCTGGTAGGCAGATGTATTAACTCGTCGTGACGTCACACGTCCTCTCGCGTGCTTCCTCCGCAAGGATGTTTGCATGCTATTACCGCCAGCAAATCCCTCTACGTCGCGCGCAGCGGACGCTCATTACAATTGCAAGAGAGGCGGGCGCAGAAAGTAATATCAGAATGCATTGGGATGTGCATCCGGAAGTGTCCCGAATCCGCGTTTCTTCGGAAGCAGCCCAAACACCCGACTCTCTTTTCCTTTCTGTTCGCTTTTTCCCTCGACAGCGTGCGACTGACGAAGCAGTCTCTGCATAAAAGAGAGGGAATTTAATATTTTCGAGCTCTTGAGAAAAGAGAGAACTCTCTTCCAAGTCCATTAAAGATGATCCGCCGACGTGAGGCTGCGTATATAACTTGGCGATTTCCTCAAAATTTCCGTGTCGATATCGATTGACATTTGGGGATTCGGGAGATTCATCGCGATTCGTTATTTTCGAAAAGAATTCGCGTCAAGTATTTCTATTTCGATTCAAGTATTACGTACACATGGGCGTTCGCATTTGTCCCCTTCTCTGGGAGTCATCAAAAAGTTAAGAATTTGCTCTCCTTTTGAATCAACATTTCAATCTATTTGCATATTTAATATCAAAATAAAAATAAAATGACAAAAAAATTAAGAAACAAAGAATTAACAAAATTTAATTATGGAAAAAATGTTTATGATTCAAGATACATATATTGTACATATATTTAATATGTCTTTCTTTCGTCTTTTGCAAAATCCTGAATTTCAAGTTTAATCACAGTCTCTCTATAATCGATACCATGATAATCTCTCTGTGATCGTACACGCAGAATCCCTGATCAATGTCACAGTGACATCAAACGTTTGTTAATCGAATCTACCATAGACTAGTATCGTTCTCCGATAAATGCCGCGCCTTGTACAGTAAGCAATGTATGCACGCCGTTTACAAATATGCGGCGATTGTGGTGACGGTGATTCACACGAGAGGAAAGAGAAAGATCAATAGGTGAATCTATACAAATTGTAAACTTTGCGTTACAGAAGCCGATCAACACCGGTCAAACAACAACAGGACCGTTGAGAGCTCGCATACTTCGATCGATATCCATTTTCTCCAAACTCAAAACAGGCAAACAGCTAATATCAACACAAATATGGCAAGCTGAAAAACAATGACACAAATGGAGGGAAAAATAGAAAATTGAAATGCATACGTTTCCAGTGTAAGTGAATATTATCAATAAGATAAAGCGATAAGTATACATCTATAAACTGATAACTAATCATTAACAAGATCGGTTCTTGCATCCGATTATCGCACACATTCTATTACAATATTGTTTTTGCATAAAAATCTACGGATGAATCTATTACGATCGGAAGGCTAAAAGCTGCCAATGGAACGTATACGTTGATAACGGTATATGCCATACGAAGTTCCAACGACCTATGGTAATTCGAGCAGCATGTAAACTCGTGTGCACGTCCAAGTAGCTGCTTGCTCCAACCAACGCACAGCTATACGAATCCCTCTACGTGGTACACGAAGAGCCAACGGCGTAGATACTACATAGGTACGCGAAGTACTGGCGAAAGGGGACTGTGTGCCAATGTGTGCGGAAGGTGGAGTCACGGCATGATTGATTATGCGAACACGTTGTTATCACTGATTCAGTCTGCAGCGTGTAGCGCGTATACCGGCTGGGCGCCGACCGGGGCAAATGTGTGCACATTACATAGCTAACCCATTATCAAATTGTGTACCTGGGCTTTGTGTTCTCGCTCGCGCTCACAATTCGCGACGCGAACGTTCCACTGCGAACAGAGATAAAAGCTCAAACTACCCCGTACAAATTTTCAAATCAATTTTAATAATCAAAAAGAATTTCATTTTTTCTCCCATTGATTGTATACTTTGAATCGTTAATTCTTCTACGATTGATGCATACGCAATCCACGATTCTCTATACGGAAAAAAAAATTGAAACCATAAAATCGAATTTCAAAATTGTTTTATTGGAATGAAAGGACTATTCAGAAGGACTATTATGGGAAAAATAATAAAATATTTTCTGAAATCCAACCCTCCAAATTGAATTTTTAATAAAAAAAAACTGAGAGTTTTGACATTTCTAATCTTGTGTGAAATAATCAAGCAGCTGGATGAGCGTCTCAGCGATTCCACATTTGTATCCTCATCAATAATACTCTATAATTAAGCGAGGACGCGCGCGTGACGAAGGATTACGAGATCATCGATTGTTTATTCATTCCACAATGCGTGACAGTATTCGACAAGCGTGTAAAATTACTTTTGCATGAAACGAAAACGCGTTTCCACACTCGACTATGCCGAGAAATTTGTATGATTTTCTCTCTCTCTCTCTCCCTCTCCCTCCCTTCCTCTACCCCCCCATCTCTCTCTCTCTCTCTCTCTCTCTCTGATATTTTTTCGCGTTGCGGAATCTGCCGTTCCGTATTCCGTCAAAGATCCGATTTAAATAACGGAATGCATGCACGACACTTGTCCAAATACTGCAAAACGACGTATTAATTTCACAGCTTTCGAAATTTGTTCTCCATACATACCGTTAGATTACCGAGAAAATCGAAACGCGATATTTCTTTTTAGTAATAAAAATAACGAAATAAAAGAATCGTAATATATTGGATATCTGGTCATGCTTTTAATGAAATCTGTCTTCTCACTGTAACGAGAAAGTATATAAAGATATCTCTCTTAGAGGGATAAAAAATAAACGTAACTATCTCTTAAATAAAAAGATGAATAATAAACAATAGCGTGCGCTTCAAGTCAATAGAAAGTAAGGAAATTTCGAAAGTATCTTTTTTTTATTATTCTTCTCTTGCTACGAATTTTCTCTTCAGCTTAATTAATGAATTAAATTTTTTTATATCTTGATAATTACATTACAAAATCCCTTATTTTATTTTTATGAAACAAGTTTTCCTCTTATTGTATCAAACTGCTTATATCGATATATCTCATTGTTGCTTATTTTTGTTCCTTTTAATCTAATTATTTAGTAACCTTCTATTTTATGAATTATTCTTCTTTTTTTACAATTACACGTTGAATATATTATTTAGGAGAATGTTCGTTGTTTTCATTTTTATTCTGTTAAATATCAATTTTGATTTATTATCCTATGGTACATACGTTCTGTCAAGAATTAATTTGTTTGTGTCCTATATATTTTTATTTCGATTATATTTTATTATTCTCTAAAAATTACTCTCTATAAAACATGTCATAAATTCTATTTTATTTTATTTTGTATCGAAGTACGTTGTTATAGAACATAAAAGAAAAATAAATCTATGGTAAAATGGAAAAAGAAAAAGGTAGAATAAGAGAGAGAGAGAGAGAAAAGTTTTGTGCACAAATAAGAGCTAAATATCACTTTTCAATTTTTATCATATTTCCATTTTACTTCTAGTTCAATGCCTAGATGCAACCATCGCGCGTTGCATTGCGTCGGTGCAACGTCGACGCGTAACAACGTAACTTAGGTCGCGAAAATAAACTGAATACCATTCATTACAGTAACCCATTTCGCGTACAGGCGCAATGCCGAAGGTTACTACTGAAAAGCTTAGAATTGGAAATTCTTTGAAACTCGCCCTCTCTTTTCTCGCCCCTCTCCTTCTCATCTTGGTTACCACTAACCGTCGGATACATCGATTGAAAAGAGCCATTCGTGAGAGATGCGGTTTGCGATAATAAACGAATCTATCCCATTCTATCCTCGCCGAAAAAAAAATAGGCCGACGAATGCGTATTATCGAACAATCGAGAGCGGTATCTCTCGTTGAACTAAGGATAGCATTGAATTTCGATATCTTGTGTGAGCCGTTTTATGCTAAACAGGTACTGATAAAAAAATCACTTTATCACCCTGCGGCGCCACCCTTTCAATGTTCCCGTTTATTTGCTCTCGCTTTTAATCCAGCAACTTTCGGCGCACTTGCGTTCATGAAAATATACACCCAACTATGTTATCTGTTAATAAATTTCTATATCATTTTTCATTAGCGGAAAGTAAATGGATTAAAAAGAGGATCGACAGAAATTTATTCGGCAAAATTGAATTTCTTATCTCTGAAACTTTATTAGTACAATTTCTAACGACTTCATCTAATTTATTCGCTTTTTATGGGATATCGAAAATCAGATATTTTGAAAGATACTTTGAAAATAAAAAAGACGAGTTTTTCCCTACGTATTATATGTACATATCTTAGAGTATAAAAATAATTCTTCAACAGCGCCGTGCTTTAGCTTTATCGCGCTAAAAACGAAAGAGAGAAAGAGAGTCAACGAATACATATCAAGGAGAGCCCCCTTAATTCGTCATCCGGAAACGTAACGTGTAATTACAAACTGCATATGAGTGCAAAAGCTAGTTAGTCGCTTTAGATGGGAGCGCTTTGAAGATGAATCTTATGGCAAAGTCATGCGGGCAGAAATATATCCCCGTTGCAAAAGTTAAGAACGAGAGTCATCATCCTCGTCAAGTATGACGAAACCAGTGCAATTAAGCAACTATCTTTTTCTCTTCTTCTTTTTTTCCTTTTCCCCCCGGTCTCACGCTTGAACCCACCTTTTTGCGTCTTTACGCGATAATTAGCACATCTTCAATTTTCCTGCCGGTGCACGTATTTGCTTTGCATAACTGCCGAGATAATTAAACAAGCTACGATATTCTAAGATATGTCAGTGGCAGCCAACTGCGACGCAAAAGATGGTTCACGACAAGCCTACTACTCGAGTTTTCTGTTTCTCAGACATGTAAATCATGTCGCGACACCCACCGGAACCATCTGAACGAATAATTACTGTCCTCTCTTTATGTACAAAGTACTAGCGACACGAAGAATTCTGCCACAAATAATCATGTATCTCACCGGTGTAGCGCATAAAAAATGAAATCTTGGAAAGATACAATTTGCGAATTGTGAATGTGATTTTTATATTATTGAAGTGCATGTACGTGCATGCGCTTACAGAAACGTTTAAAGCATTCGGTGAATTTTACATAACATCCTGCTGAATAAAATACAGTTGCAGACATGTTTAATCTGATTAAAAGCAATTTACTCTCTCTTAAAATAATTTATTTTAAATTTCTGAACAAATATATCTCGAGTCTTAAATACACGAGGGAAAAATATTTGATAAATTTGTGTTTAATGAATTGCAAACTCAACTAGATACTTCTCAATCTGTATAAAAATAAATCAACAAATACCGAACAATCTGAATTACTTTAATTTGTATGTAGACGCACAACACTGCGTGTGCAGAGAGAACAATTTTTCGTGGATTTTTTTTCAGCATAGAAAATTAAATTACTCTCTCATACATCTCTTATTTCGAAACCTATAAATATTACATCCAATAACGGAATGCGAAAACACGCATGTTCGCCGTTTAATAAAGACTCTTCATCAAATTCAACATGTGGTGGCGCATTATTCCAAGATTGTACCAAATAGAATCGTAAAAAAAAGCCCGTAAATAAACATGCAATATAGGAAGTGCAAAACGGAAGCGCGAACGAAAAGCAAGAAAGAAAAAATTTGTCTCTCACAAAATCCCGAGGGACTTCAGACGGACGGTGTCGATATTTGGCGTCCACTATAATGCAACGTTTTCGATTTGCATATCCGGTATACCATCCGAACCCATTGAAAACACAACCGGAAACGATAAAACAATATACCTGGTAGCGCTCGTGAGTCTCGCATGGAAAACACTTGGAAAATGTATTGAAAACACTCGAAAATGATTGAAATCAAACAAGTTACGAGGTTGAAAAAGAGAGAGCGAGAGAGACGAGAGAGGGAGGGAAAAAGCGAGATGAGCGAGAGAGTGAGAAAGATTCTATCTCTCTATCGGACATTCCAAATACACGGGGTCGATAGTTCAGATCGAGCCAACGATTTTGGACGCTGCTCGTTGGCAGGAGATACTATCAACGAGAGCAGTGGCACAGAAGAGTAACTCGACCGCGGATAAATTGGTCGTTTTGGGATTGCTGTATCCACGGTGTATCCACGTCAAGTACTCGTATACTATATATTTTTGCTTTGGGTCGGCCGATCAAGCATCCGGCGGATTATACGAATACTGATTTTTCGTCAATTCATTCAACGACGCGACGTAATACACGAACGAGAAATCTAGTTACGAATATCCAGCAGTGCATGTTTACATCACTGTATGACATCTAACGCAACGTATCTCTTTCAATTCTTCCGGACGATCAACTGTGTGACAATTCGTAATATATTATAAATTATAATATTATTTAAATTTTTCTTTCGTTAATTTAAAATTAAACTTTGCTCTTTTTAGATTACTGCGGCTGACTGGCTTAATTAAAAGTACACTACTTACTGTGCAAACATTATATACAACTCACACAGATGTTCTCTTTATATTCATCTCTCAGATAGAAATCAGTACATCACGTGAAATTATTCATTGTATGGTACGAGATATCGTACGAAAACTTTTGATAACCGCGATGTTTGATAAAAACCACGTCTAGCCGTAGTCAATTATTCCACGAATATTAAAGGACAAAACGAGAATATCACAAATCAGCGAGAAAAATTACATTCTTATTTTTTAAAAGAGAGTTTGATGAAGTAAAGTTTTTTTTAATTTTTTACGCTCAATGTATCCACGTTTATCTATCTGTAATATAAAACGTAGGAGATTCAGAAAGATAATTAGATTGGCACACACACGAATAATTGTGTCATCCCAATCAACAATAATGCGTGTTTCTCTTAATATTTGCGACTACAATAATAATTAATAATTATTATTTAAACTTAATGTTCTTATTATTGGTATTAATGCAAAAGCCATTAGCATGATACGAATTTATATCAACTAGCTCGTCACAAAAAGGCCTCGTATCTCATGTGCGATAACAAACGCGCCACAATTAAAACATAAATAATCGCGGTTTACATAAATAATCGTCGGTATATCGACGCGGCCGTTAATGTGAAACGTTGTTAATTATTAGATTTATTCGTTAATAATTGCCAGGCGGAGTGATGAACCGAGCCGATAATTAACAGGACAACGCAACAGAGTGGGCGAATCAACGCGCGATGAATCCGCAATTAGGAAAAAACCATCGTCAGTTCCACGAACATTTATGAAATATATATGCAGACTTATGGAAGCGTAAAATATGTATAAAATCATCGCTCGCGCTTGAGAAACTTTGTTTATGCATTAAGCGAACGATGATTACGTTATTGACAATTATTTCGATATAGAGTATCGTTAAGTAAAATGCTATAATTATAATTTGTTTGTAGCGGACAGCTGTTGCCAGCAATTACGCGTACACTTTTGTCTCAAGCCACGTTACATGAGACCCTGCATAAAATCCATTGCTCTATTAATAACGTAGAAAATATTCAGCTTTATAGCTGAAATCGTTTCTTCAAAAAAAATCAGAAAAAAATTAAGTAATCGCACAGAGATACATAAGCGATTAACAAGTTTCGATGTTTTCACTGTAGTTCTCAGCTCAGATATAAATCAATAATATGTTTATCAATATGTGACAATGCTATACATATATATTTCATAAGAACTACGATTTTTCGAGATACTCCTCTCTTTGTTTTCTACTGGATTCTATTTGTAATATATTTATCGTATCGGTAAATCGGGAACACCTAGGAGTGTCGCTTCGTTTCTTCGCGTAATTAATACGAGCCGACAATCGCTCATCTGTCGCGGCTGTATCGTTGGACCGTGGGACAATACGGGATGAGTACGAAAGCGCGCGTATCAACACTTCTCGCTCGCGTCGATTCATTAAGACAGCTTTCATAGGGTCGGGTAACCGGCACGATTATTGCCTCGCCTGAAGCGTCCCAATCAACAGAGCGTCAGGTATCCTTGTATGGATGAGCGCGTGTCGAGAGACGGATGGGCATATAAACGAAAGGGGCGGGGGTGGAAAGAGGGTGAAGTGCGAGGAAAGGGGGGTCGAGCCGAGCGAAATAGAAGATAATTCCCATTGTTCCGCGTTGGACGCCCGCGAGGCGCCCGCCACTTCAAAGCCACGTTGCGCGCGCCAGTTCGCCTCTATCTCTCCCGAGCCGTAACTCTCTCATCGAACCCGGCGTCTGGCAGTTAATGAACTGCCCTTCGGCAATAGCAACGTACATACTAGCCGTCCTAGGAAACCCAGCCAACCGCTGTAGAACCATTATCCATTTACATAAAAGGCTACCACGGAATCGAAACTGAAGGCTTGCGCGCCGTTCGCTTCTTTCCCTCTCTCTCTCTCTCTCATCCCTTCGAAAACTACCCTCTTCTCGTAGTTGCGGACTAATGATCTTCGATAAAATGCATCACGATTTTTATCAATTTCGCCAACATAAAAAAATTCAAATGTTATTATATATAGGAAACTGTAAGGTTGCAAAAATGTATATTTTTGAGCGCTCTTTGCGCTCAAATAATCCGAGTAAATGGACGATAATATGATTTCTGAAAAATTGTATACAAAGTTATATTCGCGCGTATGTTATTATAAATTAATGTTTATCAAAATTAGAAATTTATAGAATGATATGATTTTATTATCGCACGTATCTATATACATGTTGTGAGTAAATATATAGAATAAAATTATGAAAATTTTAATAAATTTATTCCACTGCAGATATATTAATTTATTAAAATTTTTATAAATTTATTTTATATTTACTCATCTTTTTTTAAACATACAGTGTATTAGTAAAATTATCGAATTAATATATTTAATATATTGGAAGAATAATAATCCTGCACATACCATTCATCACAATATACGTGATTTCTTTTTCTATAGCTACAACAAATTCCTAATTCGATAATCTCATAAACAGAATTATCCACGAATATCTGAATTATTATTAAGCTGATGCAGCTATATCGCGAACATCATAAATTAAGTATCCGTACATATATCCGCATGTATATATATATATATCCACAGAAAGGTACCTATACCCACCTATCGATGTCATAAATTAGAAATAAGGTAGCAGCATAACTATCTTAATCGTCAAGTTATAGGTCGCTCAGACTTGTTACATTAATTAAAAATCAGCAGAAATAGATTTAGACACCGGCTTGTAGATATAATAGATATCAATCATCAGCACTGAAACCGAGTGAAACTGTACACACGCTAAATCAAACAAAGTGGAAAGGAATAAAAAGTAGGACGCAATTAATCAAGAGCAAACTAAAGCTACGTCTACGAACACGTGAAATCGCCTAGTCTCGAGTGGCGACACCTTTCTCGTGTCCCCTCGTCATCTGGACACCCAGCTGACACGTTCGCCAGCAAACGACAACACAACGAACAGAGCCAGAGCGAGTAGCGGCTGCTCCACCGTCACTCACTCACAACAAACCACCCCACTCGCGTAGAATCGTCATTTCCCGGACGACGACGAGGCGCCGCCACCGCAGAGGCGCCTCGCTCGTTTCACTCACCTGAACCATTGATGTGTGCTGGCACGCGAGACAGACCTCCTCCCCGTTTGACGGCAGTCTGATGGCGTAATCGGCCGACCCAGGTTGACGACGTTCACCGTACATCCGCCACCGTCGTCGATGGTGGAACCATCGATACGGCACGTCCTGACGGACGACGACGCGCACACGCTTGCTCAACCACGCCCGCGAATCTATCCCGCCGCGCGCGAGAAAGAGACCACGTCAGAGGTGACCCGTAAGAGACTAAAATAAAAGAAAAGATCCCGGGGTGCGCCGGTTTGTTTACGGATATCTATCCCAGGCCTGAACGAGAATTATCACAGCCTCGGCGACAGTTCTCTCTCGCTCGTGCAAAACTCGCCGCAGCGTGTCGGCGGATCAGTTCAGCGCATGCGACGAACGCGCGCGCAACCGGTGGATCGATCATCCCTTCACGAGCAACGTTCCTTCTCGCGATATCCCGCCAAGGTTTACCGTCGCGACAGAGATCGAGTATAGAGTAGAATAGTGTGCGGTAGAACCGAGTAATTGATTATTTGCGAGAGACATACAATATATTTTCTAATGTGCGGTTAAACTGGTATAGAATTAATAATTTAGGAAATATATATATATATATATATGTGAATATATGTTTGTGTGAAAGAGAGTTTAGCATGCAAAAATTATGATCGAAGTTTTCGTGTTTGATAAATGTTTGATCCCTATCTGATCCCTCGCTTAAAAATTAGATTTTCGTTTTCTTGTGTTGTATCAATTGCTGATCTGTTTTCACGCAGACAGTAGTCGAAATAAGTATCTCTGAATCTCAAAACGTGTTACATTTCATTATTACATATATCCTTGTTAAAAGATTATGAAGACGACCAAAGCATAAAAGTGACTGTAACCCGAAGGGATGAACAAGGACTAATCCGTCGTGAAATGAAAAAAAAAATTATTAGAAAATTTCAAAGTCGATAAGTCGAGGAGAGAGCGAGTAACGTGGGAGCTTTTATGCGAAACCTGGGGAAAGTAATTTCAGCCGCGGGCGATGAATATATTGTTCAGAAACAGCGCTTGATTATAGAAGCGTAATAACAGATTTAGCCGTGACCGTGGCAGCGGAATCATCTTCCGAGAGAACAACAGTAGCGCATTTACATATTCAGAAGAGCAGCCGCAACGGTGAGAGCGAACACTTTACGGTCGCTGATTTTCCGGATCTTTAAGTTTAACTCGGCTGCGTAAAACGCCATGTGGATCATGGCCGATAAAAATATTCTCTTGATACTCCCGGACTATCCCGGGTGCGTTTCGCTGCTCTTGGCAAGCGCTCATTTTCCGCACGATCATCGTTCTCTAGGTGGAAAGAACTTTGAATAATTCTAGAACCGAGCGGAGAGAGACTTTTCGTAGCGTACAATTGCATACCGTAAGAGCTCGTCCGCGTGCATGCCAAAAAGCGCACACCGTAAAAAAATGCAGTAGATATTTAAAAATATATAGTAAACATGTACATATAATGCGATTCATGAATAAAATAAGTTATAAAAAAAGGCCAACTTAACGAGCTGATTAATTAGGTGTTAACAATTTATTCTAAGTCATGAAAATAATACAAATGATAATTAGTAAACGTTTCGACTGTACGACAGTCTTTATCAATACAAATATCGCTTTGCTAACATATCCATAAATCAAATAATTTGGAAAGACAGAACTTATATCATACATGTAAAATATATAGACTTATAATATGAAAAACGCAGTATAACACATTATAATTGTTGGCTTGAATTACGGCTGATCGTTCGAATTAGTCGTTAAAGAGCCTAACCCCGAACATCAGATTTCTGTAGTTCTTTTTAAATAAACGTCTAATTTTGTAATCCATGATATAATAATGATATGTAATGAGATCTATGTCGAGACGATAAAATTCTTTAAAATATTTCTTATTGAAAAACATTATAAACCATAATGAGAATACTTATTGAGTCAGCTCTTTTAATTTTTAAAGCCACAATCTCCACTTGATTCCTCTCGACCAATAGAGCCAAACGCGATGTTATTGCGACAATTATGAAAGAAAGAACATTTGAAAAAGGAATTTGAATCCTATGTTCTATCAAATGTTCTTTCTTTCATAATTGTCGCAATAACATCGCGTTTGGCTCTATTGGTCGAGAGGAATCAAGTGGATATTATAAACCATGTATACTTTGTAAGAAGCAAACTCAATATATGTCTTGACATTAGGCTCTTTAACGACTAATTCGAACGATCAGCTGTAATTCAAGCCAACAATTATAATGTGTTATACTGCGTTTTTCATATTATAAGTCTATATATTTTACATGTATAATATAAGTTCTGTCTTTCCAAATTATTTGATTTATGGATATGTTAGCAAAGCGATATTTGTATTTGTATTGATAAAGACTGTCGTACAGTTGAAACGTTTACTAATTATCATTTGTATTATTTTCATGATTTAGAATAAATTGTTAACACCTAATTAATCAGCTCGTTAAATTGGCCTTTTAATTTATAACTTATTTTAATTTTACACGAGCCGAATTTTGTTTCTCATTATATATATATATATATATATATATATATAAATGAATAAACCCATTGACTATATAATATCACTTAATCTATATTATCTACGTAGATTTCGTAATATTTTTAAAATTTTTGGCTCTTTTTTTTCGTGGAAAAAAAATTAGCCACTATAATTAAATTTTAGCTGTCCTATATTACAACCCGAAATTTAGTTATCAGGTCTACATTTTACCATAGCTATGGTAACTAATATTTTTTAGTTATAGTTAAACGGAAAATTCTATAGCTAAAAAATATTAGCTATCCTACACTGAAAAAAATTACTAAATTATAAAATATTTATTTTAATACTGCCTAATAAATCTTTTATTGGAAACAAATAAATATTGATTTGTTTTGAAAAGGATTTTCTTATATCAAATAAATATTGTATTTTTTACATCAAATCTATATTATCAGTTTTAAATAAATGATTTATTTGGCAATATTGAAATAAATTTATTCAATAAATTTTCTTTCAGTAGTTAAAATGTAAGCATAAGAACCTAATTTCATGCGTAATATAGGAACAGTTAAAATTTAGCTAGCTTTAGTAACTAATTTTTTTCCACGTTGGAATCAATTTGACAAAGAGACTCGCTTTTTCTTTTCGCGATTAAGATTATATTTTTCTATAATATATCAGAGGACAAAAATATAGAAATATCTCTGCTATAGAAATATTTTTGCAATATTTACATGTGGTTGTATATATATATATATATATATATATATATATATATATATATATATATTATATATGTTTGCGTTTACGTCGGTACGTATTACGGTCGCAACTCGTTTCGTCGCGGCATCAGGAGGGTAACGGATATGGCGGGCATACGAACCGCCAGAACATTGAGTGAATTATTTATTCGGATGGAATTAAGTTTAAATATTTTATCCTCAGACTAATCTCACGGGTACAAGCGCAATTTATTTACGGGCATCTCGTCGACCTGCCAAGTCTGCCAACTGCGTCTCGACAATATAAGCACACGTGTGACAAAGTATGAAAGTATAAAAGTTCTTGACGGGAACTGACCAGATCAGTTTGCGAGAAACGAAACACGACGATAGTCGTGAATATAGGTCGAAAATAAGGCCGTCCATCCGCGGAAACGAATGATCGATATTGCGACATTTCATAGACGCATAGCGAGTTTATTCGTGTGCGGCAGATCGTAATAAGTATCATTTTCGAAGCGAACTGGGTCATGTAATTTAAGATGTACATATTTGTCGTATGTTGTAATGCCAGATTACTTCAAATAAATGTAAAAATGGGAGACATATATTTAAAATACGTATAAAAACAGAAGTATATAAACGAAAGATAAATATACGCGTTGATAACATAACGGAAAGTGAACCGCAGTAATAAAATATTGATCCGCAGTTGTAAAAATAGACCGTTAGATAGAATAGGAGAAGTGTAAGTCACGAGATAAAATATCTAAAAGTTATATATATATGTATTTGTAGTGATTTCTATATATACTTACTTGAAATAGTCGCGATCAAGAGTTCAACGCTTGGCGCATAAGACGATTCGCCAATTTTTTTTCCTGCAAGTGACGCTGTTGCAAAGTCTCCAAGTACTGGTCTTCGAGAACGTCATATGAAACGAGCGACGAAGTGAAATTCGGCGTTTTCTCGAACGTTTCGACCTCTCGGGCCGATGCTTCGCTCGTGATAACTTCTTTTTCCTTCGGATATCTGATGGGACACTCTAAGAGGCTCTCTTGCGTCGCGCAGTCCGTCTCAGGGATCCTTGAGTTTTCACGATTCTGAGAAAAAAAGGGACAATATAATATATCGACGATGATCTTGCCGCCCGACTTCTTTCAGTCTCTCCGCTCCATTACGGAGATACACGAATAATTGCACGGCGGAAAAGTCAGCCAGAGTATCGGAGAGCAGGGTTGCAAAAGAGCTCAATTTACCTTTGAGGCGGCAACGTTCCGATCCTTCAAAGAGGGCAAGAAACATTTTTGAGCGATGGCGCGTCTCAACTGTGAACACAAAGGAGATAAGTGCTCGCGGGACGAGTAGATGGGTCGCTTTGATCGGATAAATAGGAAGAAAATACGGAAGAATCAAATGATATTCACGGGCTGTGATTTTACACTTTGCTTCGCGTCAATAACCTCGTGAGTCTTTTTCAGCGAGAATGATAAGCATCATATTTTACTTTAGAAATACAGATAAACTATAAATATACATATATATGTATATAAATTGCAAAAAAAAATAAATAATATAACGTCGACGTGTAAAAATAATAAGAGCTATTTATACATAATATATATATTCTATATTTTGTATTAATTAGAGGATTAATTTTTTATATTATATAAAATAAAAAAGTCACAACAAGCTTGGAGGAGAAACACGAATATAATATTTTGCTTCTAGAAAACAAATACTTTGAAGAACTTTGTTCTTAATTTTATTCTTTCCCGAGAGAATTTAAAAAAACACAGAGGTTGAATTGAATTGCAATTAAAGTGAACCGATGGAACTATTTCGATATAATTAAAATCGCAGCTTCTCCTTCATCATGATCGATATCAACCGAGGTCTGCGAATAAAAGAGATGCGTATCGTATACAAGTACAAGAAATACACTGCAAATGAAATTTGTCTGCCGTAGTATGCGAATCACGAGGCTATACTTCTCCTTGCGAGAAGCATAGCATAGGTTCATCCACGTGCGCTATTCCCTCTTATTCGCTCCTCGTATCCTCAATTTCTGCCTATGCTCGTGGTAGTTGCGGTCCATAGTAGTAGCTTTATACGTATAATTGAATTTACGTGCAGATAACGGCACTTCGGCGAGGGTCACTTCTATATACGGCCACTACTCGTCCGTTACGTGAGCTTGACACACCAATCGCATCTTATATCTATATGCAATTTGCAAATCTAATGAGAGCTCTTGGTAACGAACAAATTAAAAGCAGAGAGATAGTAAAAGAAATCGAATTCAACAATTATCTTCAAACCATAAAACAATCAAATATTTAATGCACTAGATGATTAATTAGAAGGAGGGGTTAATCTCAAAACCACCCCTCAGGATCAGTGTACATATCATACATATATATATTTTTTTTGTATATATTAATGTACGAAACCGAAAGCCATAACGCTGATAGACAGCCATTATAAAATCGCAGATGTTTTTATTAAAATAATATTAAATTATATTAGAGTTTTAGTATTCAAATTTAATTTTTAAAATTATATACATGTATATCAGATTAATTTTGACAACAATTAATTAAATAGGCTATAATACAAAATACAGAAAAAAATTATAACATAAATTATTAAGTATTAATAAAAAATAACTGAATAATATATTATTTAATAAATTGCAAAATAAAAAGAAATAAAAAAACAGATATTTCCAATTTAACATCATTCATTAAAGTGCAAGAAACATTCTCGCGAACAAACGTTGCAGTGTACGTTCATTAACGAAGCTTGCAGTAAATGTTAAAACAATATTGTGAATTGCCTCTACAGCCTTGATCAAGGTTTGCTATTTGCATGAGGAAATTGGACGGATTCACTGCGCGTTTATGTCGTTCGAGTTTCTACATCTGCGAATCGATGTGCAACACAAATTTGTCTATATTGTTCCTAAAATACGCAGAATATAAAAGTCCATTACTCTTATAATATGCAATAAAATATAAAAAAAAAGAATCCTGGCGTGTAACGGAAGATAAAACTATTGGAATTAATGTGACGTAAAATTTCCATTGCATTTATAATTTGCAAAGCTTAAGTAAAAGATATCCCTTAACATAGAGCAATACTATCATGATGATACCGTCGTGTACACACAGTAGATTCTTCCGGCGTTGGATCAGCCAAGTGGAAACACACGTAGTAGCAACAACGGCACGGTGTTCCGCGCGAATAATCGTTAAGCTCGAACCTTTGTAATCTCGCGAGATCAGATCGTGAGCGCGTTCCCGGTTGAAATGGAATAATTGAATACAAGTTGCCAAAGTGCAATTGACTTAGCCGTGGCCGATACGAAACTAAGTTATTCCCGGAATTGTATCTGGGGAATGGAGCGCGCGAAAATGGAGGATCCGACCCGACGGAATTTCATTCTACCGTTATGAATATTTTGTCTCGCAACGAGACTCTCTCTGCCGCGCGTTCCTGATATCTTTCATCTCGCGAATCGCAACGCGTCTTTTCTAACGCACCCCTCTCCTTTATGTATAATAAATTTCATACATATCGGAATATGTTAGCTCTATCACTGCACACGCGAACTGAAAATATCGAATAAATATAGTAAAGTAGATTAATAAAACAAAAATAGCAAAAAAGTATAATTTATGGTACATAATAGTAATCCGTATAAAAATAATAATCTATAATAGTAGAATTATTTTTAACTTGATATAAACATTTAATAAAATGATAAGGTGATCAGAATTCAATATACCGCTATATTTTCTTTCGATTCGTTACGAAAACGAATAATAAAGTTGAGCTTTATTTTCAATCTGCCAATAATATAACTTATCATGCTTTTCACTCGTCACAACTGATCTCGAATAAATAGAATAGAATATAATTGTTCAAATTTTATAGTTGGAACGCAATCGTACACAATTAAATGAGAAATTGATATGACAGCCAAAGCAAATGGGTAATGACGAGCGTCGGAACAAGATACGTTGCCTGGAAGGAGAAAGTAGAATGAGCGACGAGATAGAATACAGAATAGGAAAAAGAAAAGAAAAACGCGGTCCTGGCATTGTTAACGCGAAGCGGTACGTACGTAATTAATTTCATTTATAAATCTTGCGGCCGGTCATTACGAGGCTTGACTTTCACGAGTGCGTCGGGTAAAACGAGCTAGCGCTCGTCAGCAATGCCTCTTTTGCATCCTCTAATTGGCAATTAAATATCGACCGTAACGGAACCGAATACCATCGATGCTAATTTATCAAGCACGAACCGCGATTCTTGGCTCGTTCATTATTTTTTTTTTGGCGTTATATTCCGCCGGATGACCGTCAATCGTGCTTAGCGATTCGTCGCGCGAATTCACGGAAAAGCAAACCTTTGCAGAAACGCAATTATAGGTCCTCAGATATGCACGTAGGAGTCGGACGGTACTTTCCGGAATCTTGTTTTCGATGATACCCGGATTCTTCGATCGAGTATTCATATCGTCGAAATAAGACTTCTTTACTAGCCGAGTGTCACGTTTACAATTAACTATGAAAAGTGATAACACTTCTATGTTACTTGGTCTACATTATACTATTTATCTTGTTTAGAATTTTACAAAAATCGTAAATAATGCAATAGAAAAGATAAAAGGAACACGGAGAATTTAACAGATTTCATTTAGAATTAACTTAATCCAATTATTTGTATTTCTTTCTGAATTAATCCCTGTGTAATGTAAGATCTATAAATGCTACAGAGAAATGCAAAGAAAAAAATAAAATAAAAATTCAAATCAAATAAGAAATTCAACTTAATTACTATATCGTGCGAGGAAATGACAGAATGACTGATTAGCCACTGTAATATAAATATAAATCTATAACAGCCAATGTATGTTTGACGATATCTTGTGTAAGAATGACATAATTGTCAATGTTATCGATTTTAGTGATTCATGGCTTGGATAAATCGCGATCGATAATTCATTGAAAGACGCGAATAGATCGTCTCGTACCTTGAGTCTTCTCATTCGTTGCAGTATCTGTTCACGATTGCGCGCGCTAACCGAGTCTCCGTACGATCTCCGGCGCATCAGCCATTCTCTCTGCAACAACAAACAACCCCTGAAGCTACTACCACTATACCACCACCAGCCTAGGCTAGTGAAACTTTCAAGCTAAACACACCGCCGCGCTACATCTGACTAAAGGCTTTATTTACTTTTTGCGAGAGTTCAGCATGACGCGACGTGGGGGATAGCCCCTTCAGCTCGCGCGCATACGTTTGCACTTGTGTGCATGCAAGAGTATACTGGCAGCCGCAAATTTGCGGACAGATGTGGTTGTAGATTGCTGTTTGCTATGAAGAGGCGTACACCGACGATGGTGCGAGTAAACACGACATACGAGTAATATCTTTCTAGGTATAACGAAGTCTGAGTGTAATACCGAGATGTACATATATATCTCCATAATATTATATATATATATATATATATATATATATGTCATTTATGCGTTTATGCATTTCTGATAGATTCTTACGATATGCTTTAATAAATCTTGTATAGTAATATAAATCTGATTAAAATGCGAAAAAGTCGCAAAGGATCGTTGCAGTGGATGCAGCAAATATTAAAAGCTCTTGATACATTATTTAGTACACAATTTCGTGTTTATTTAATATTAAATAGATGACACGATGATTATTCAAATATTAAAAATTGCTGATATATCAGTGCAAAAGGTTTCCGAATGGATGCCGCGTGGTTTAACAGCGTAATGCAAATTGCTGGTATATTTAGATATATGTATACCAAAGTATTAATTATTAATTTAATCCATTACCGTTTGATCTCAAAAATCTTATTAAACATAGAAATTATAAAAAATATATAACATTTTTATCAAAGTTATTTTCAAACATCAGAAATTATAAAAATTTTACAAATTGAAATAGATGCAGTCACATTTGTCTGACGTTTTCTTGACTCGTTATTTACACATTGGTAGAAAGAGGTCGATGATACAATATGTATTTGCAAAGGAAATTTAAAGTTAAGAAAGCTATATATATTGGATGCCGAATATAAGAGTTAAATGTTTCTTTTTATGGCTGCATCTATGTTTACAACGAGTTTTTGCAGACATAGCGAGCTCGATCGAGCGAGTTGCATCAAAAATCGTGGGCTGCGAAGTCGACCCACTCGAATCCGATACAAAGTAGATTATGCAAATGCTTATCGAACGAAGTCGATGACGAAGAAACCGGGAAAGAGGTTGGAGATGGGACAGAGAAAAGAAATACAGAACGGGATAGACTGAGTGGCAAATAGGGGAAAAGATAAAGGTGGCGGTCGAAACAGATAGATGGAAGGAGAAAGAAAGACGAGAAGAAATTGCATTTGGCAGAGGGAACAGATCAGTCACGACGGATCGAACGGTGCTCTCCTTAAAAAATAGATGAGCTAACGAACCAATTTCATATATTTTCTGGTGTACGCAATATTAAAGCGACGCATCTCTTGCCTAATACATATATTTAGCGTAAATGCATCACTATAAATAATCATTGAAAATATCTATCGTCTTATTATGACTGTCATATAAAATAATAGAATTATTTAGATGTCAACAAAATTTTTGATATTTGAAAAAATGTCGCGCCATCCATTTAGTCATGCGTACTCTGAATAATATATTAGAAACTTTTAATATTTAAAAAATTTTCACAATTTTTCCAATATTTAGAAATAACTTTAATAAAAATATTATTTATGTACTTTAAATATTTCTGCATCCAATGTAACGATAATTTTTTGCATCTTTTTATACAAGATAATTTTGCATTTTTATTATATATATTTTCGCATTTTAATCAGATTTATATTACTATTATGCAAAATTTATTAATACGTCATATTATAATTATTTACCATTTATTCTATATGGTATCATAATAATAATTTATTAAATATATATATATATATATATATATAATTCTATTAAATATAAATGTTTGGACGCGCACGCGCGCATATATGTAACTTGAAACCATTATTTTAATGTTACACACATTTTACATTTTAAATATAATTTATATATATATATATTATTTATATATACTTTACAACATAAAAAGCCTGTTATACAATTAAAAATAAAAACGATTGCTTACTAAAGTTAACAATCATTTATAAATTTACTTTAACATTTAGAAATATCTGATTAGCTTTTTTATTGGTGAACAGTTATGATATTAATGTCAGGGGGAACCAAACTAGTTAATGTCACGCGTAATTACCGACCATAACATCTTTTAATGATCACCATAATTGTAGACATTCTGTCGGTGTCCCCTTAATCATAGCACTGTCATCCGCGAACATATCATCGGCTTACTCATTTCATTTAAACTGTCCATGACGGCAATGTCACCGCGGCGGTGATGGCGGCGACTTCGTCGGGAACAAATTTGCCCTCGTATATTGCTGTACTTATCTGCTCTCGTACCTGGACGTACCCAGTAATCCCGGATAATAGCCTGCGAGTGTACAACGAATGCGCGCGCGCCCGCTCTTATATAAGAAACACCCGGATAAAAGTCCCACCGGGTCTTCTCTCCACGGCGTTCGCCGTTAGAGCGGACATTCCTGTTCGCCTGTACTTGGATCTGGTATTGGCGAAGTTCGATTGCGCAATTGAAGCTTTTTACGGCTTTACGTGTCGCGGTTCTCTATAGCGTCTAATTGCGGATAACGTATTGGTATGACGCCGCCCTTTTGCGAAATGCCTTCCTACAGGGCGCACCTTATACTTTTGTGCGATAGGGTTCTTTCATTTATTCAATTTGTCAAATCGGAAGATTTTTATTCGGGCAACAACTTTTTATTTTCTATAGAAATCTTTGTGATTAAAATATTAATTAAAATTCTAAATTGAAGTGCACTTTGAGTTAATATTTATTAAATTTATTAATCCGCATAATCAATTGTATAATTATAATATATTGTATTTTTGATGAAATCTTTTTGTATCGATTTGACTCTACGGCAAAAAATATACAAATTTAAACTTGCTTCAAACACTTTATTAAATGACATATCAATTATAAAAAACGCTGTACGTTGTATATATTTTGATAAAAAAAATATTGATAAAATTAAAGTAAGTTATATATGATTGACATGCGGTAAATGTGTATGCGCGCTAAACGAGTTTTATCGAGCTCGTTTTCCGATCGCTCGCGGCGCTGAGAGAAGGAAACCTCGTCCTTGCTCATCCGACGGAGGTGAAACACCTTGAAACTTTTTACCGTGAACCCGCCATCTCTCCGCCCGCGGCTCCAGGAAACGATGTTGGGGAACCCTCGTGATGCAGTAACGAAGCATTTCCGCTTGTCCCGGGGCGCGCTTAAAGAGAAAGGGTTTCCGACGTTTCCGAGGGCGGGTGATGTGGCTGCTCCCGGCTGCGGAGCCGCGTGAAATTTTAATTTCCAATCTGCTAAAATTGTTCCCGCGGAAACGGTACGACGTAGCGTAACTCTCGGAATCCTAGTTTTCTTTCAGGCACACGCGCGAGCGAACACACCGATCGGTCCGCGGCCAGATGCTGCATGGTGTATGAGAAGGGCTCTCACGCGCCGTAAACCCCACGCTATCGCGTTCCGCCGACCGCGATGAAGAAAAACTCTGAAAAATTTACGGATCGCTCGCCTTCGCGAGCCGAAGCGACTCAAAGACTGCGGGAGTTTATTGCATCCATCCCGTGCAGAATTCTGCGATTTTGACAACTCGAAAACTGAAGAACACCAACCGATACAATCGGTGGAGTGTCATATTTTATGAATCCAGATGTCATTAAAAAGGCAGTATTGCCAATGTTTTATTTCCTGCATATTTGAAATTGCGAAACTTGTATCATTCGTTACCAGAAATATTTTATAAGTATGTACATATATCTAGAAAATATATCAGAATCCTACTAGTATTATATAAATAATAATACTCTTGCGCGATTATTGATCTAGGGCAAATCCGCCGAGGGAAACCACTCATAGAAGAATTATAGATACATTAAAGTGGTAAAACGTAGATAAACTTTGTAAGTAAGGTATAAGGAAGTCTGAAAAAGCAGAAAGGCGCCGAAGTGCTGAAGCACAAATTATGTATTTGAAGTTTCCACTTCACATCTCGAAAAATCGATAAGAAATTCGATTTCACATAAAGAGAAAAGAAATACACGCGAGGAGAAAAGTACAATCCCGAGTTAATGAATCTACAAAAATCTCGCGAAAAATAGTTTAGAAATTTCGGGTGGAATATAATGCAAAATACTTCAAATGAAAATTGTAACAAATAATTTGCTAAGATCAATTAATATTAACGATTAATATTAACGACTATATCGTTAATTCCACAATTAAGCCAGACAATTAAGAGATATAAAATGATCACAATTAATGAATTAAAGTACTTTGCCAACTGAGACGCACTTGTTCGAAGAAGACGCGCGCGCGTTCTTCGGATGTAACAAACGGACGAAGAGGATTCGCCTAGTCACGACGCTCGTCTCATCGTCGTACACGATTGCCGGAAAATACAATTCGTCGTATGCACTCTCTAATTCGATATTGCGCGTATTCGCGTCAAGGAAATAGGAAATAGACGCCAGCGAAAATAGCGCGCCCTGAGGAACAAGAGTCGCGTATTTATTAAATTGAAGCTACGAAGCCGTGCTCGTTGTCGAGGCAACTCCTTCCTTGGAAAGTGTTAACTGTCGAGTCCTTGCAAATACAACACGGCGAGGAGTTTCCTTCGCTTCGCTTATACCCGACGACAGAAACCTTTTCCGTAGCAACTTATCAACGGGTAAGTCTCGCGCGATAAAGTTCCTATTTTTCGAATCGAGCTTCTATTTCGTGTGAAAAAACTTCTCCATATTTCCGTGTTATTCGGCCGAATTCATTCAGACTGATCCCTTACTCGTACGGTCAGTATTGGAAGTAGATGTGTAATAGATAGACTCTGTACTTCCCCATCGAAATCGCCTATACAAGTTTCGCATGCGAGCTACATCGAGCAATGAGGTCTAACGAGTTGCACCGGCCTCGGATGAGCATCGATGATGCCGAAGAATTAATCGAATTATCGCATTAATCGAATCACGGTGTTACGTTCCTACGCCGTAACAGTGTAACTTCGTCGGGCCAAGAGAACGTTGTTTATTAACGTATACGTACTCTCGGTACGATCCAGTCCGTAACGTAATTACCTCGCATCGAGGACACTAACGGCGAAGACGCAGCAATAAACATCTAGCGAGATAAAAGGATAAGGATAAAAGAAACGGGCGAAGATAAATTTCGCGATAAAAGCACAAGCGAACTCGGCACGCCAAGTTTTAATGACGTTCTCGAGTAATATAAAATACTTTTACACTCATTATCAAGAGAGCAATATAGAAAACGTGAATTATCGAAGCGAGGAAACTTTCCTTGTCCCGGAAACTTTGATCGAACGCGCGGGCGACAGATAAGTTTTCGGAAATGAGAATTGCGTGCCGTGCCTCTAAATCTCGCTTCAACAATCTGATCCCGATTTTCTATCTATATAGACAGAGAAATGTCGGAGAAATATCGCGCGTTTCAAACACGTCAGAACTCTGTATAACTTATAATGTATGTTGAAAAACGTACTATCAGAAACGTGTTCTTTCCTATATCAAATTATAATATCGCGCGAATCAAATACATTTTTATTTTATATATTTGCAATATAGGTACCTTTTTTTCATTAGGTATATTATTTTATAACTTCATTGTATAATTATCTATTATATATTTCATTTTTCTACTCTATTGGTATTTGCCATCCATCTCGGAATTATATAGATATAATTATAATAATTAATATAATAAATCAAATTATTATTATTTTGTGAAAACGTACCTTTGCTTGCACTTCGTCCTTATCAGGACCCAGAGATCGATCAGGCCTTGGCACCGATAGACTCCTATATTCCTCGATGGTGTACGGACGATATGTCGGTTTCTTCAACTTATCCGAACCGCTACGCTCGCATTGCTCTCCCGGAAAGAGGATATTTGAAAGTATTCCTCGATGCGGTATCTCGCAGGATCGTGTAGCTTGCGTTGTAACGTGACCTTCAACAATGCGACGATAGAAGCTGAGCTCGCTACTATCGTCCCTCGAGGTGCCTGGAAGAGATGAACGACTTTCGTCCAGACTGAGCTCCCTAGGTTGGCTGTCACCGCAAATCGACAGGGTGGAATCCTGCGGAGACCGAATGCGCGAACACCTCGGGAATACCTTCAAAAGGAAACTGCGAACTAATTTTTCATGTTAATTGCGCGACACGCGACACATTGCCGAAATTAGCCTTGATGAACGTAATGGCGAACGAGTATCGTCGGATCAAAACGGCCGCATGCAGATACTTTGATTTATGTAATCATGAATTACCACACTCATCGGTACAGACAGAAGAATGAATTCCGCGCGAAAAGGAAAAGTGACGTGAAAAGCGGCAGCCAGTGACATGAGAAATGACGCTATCGACTTTTCGAGGTAGGAGCTTTTTGTTGAAGAGAATAATGCTTGAAAAGTTTGCAACGCGTCATACCTCTATAAGATGAATTTTTAAAAGCAAGGATAAGAGAACCACTATCATATGTTTTTTAACTGCTGTCTATAAAATCTTGTTTTACTTAAAAAAACAGAGTATACTTGACAGACAAATGTACCACTTTAGTTGTATTTCCATTAATATATATATATATATATATATATATATATATATATAATACTAAATTATAATTTTAATCTCAATTAGATAATTTGTTCCTAATCTAGTTTATTTTATTTTATTTAAATTTAAAAATACGAATATATTATACATATATATATATATATATATATATATATATATATATATATATAATTAATTTTCCTTTTTAAAGAAAAAGAATATGTATCTTGTTTAAATAATTATTTAACTATTTTATTGATAATTATTTTAATAATTATTTAAGGTGACCCTTTTTGCATATGAAAAAGTTTTCTTTTTACAATCAAAGGATCTACGGCAAAAAAGTATAACCGGTTAAAGCAATTCCGGAAAGTTCGAGATATTTTACAGAGAGCGAATGCTTTAATAAAAACTCTTTCATAAAAATGTCACTTTTTTTATCGTATAACTTTGTCGTGCTTTAATATATAAAAACGGTGGCAGCTATGCCTACATTGTGCCGCGGTAGAATCTCTTTTGCGAAGAGTCTCTCGCAAAATGAAAATTCCATATGCATAACGATATGTTTAGATAAAACCCTAACATGTGATTTAATATTCCCAATCGTGTCAGTGTAACGTTAATCGAAACTTATGTACCTACACGACGAAGAGAAAATTTCCAATAAAAATTAACGAGACTCGCATAAAATACACAATAAGCTTCTCTTTTCTGAAAAGAGAAAAGAAAGATCTCGCACATTCGTATTTATATACAAAAATCAATATCAATAATTTCTCTGAGTATATGACAATAAAAGTTAAGTTTAAGAAAAAGAGATAGATTATCGCTTCCATTTCTGAAGTGATTTTAATCTTCATATTCATGAAAATACTCTTAAATAGGCACATTTGTCGTCATGCTTCTCATGCGGATTCAGAAGAGACATTGAATTCTAAACACGAATTGGTCTCTCACTTTTGCAATTTAAAAATCTAGCCACTTTAGAAAAGAGACCGGCAACGTCAAGTTATCCAACGAGACTCGTTCGCCGGATTGAGAATCTCTCCTCATATCCCTTCCACCCAGTCCCAACACATCCCCCTTCTAATCACGAAAGAAAGTAAACGTCCTCGGGGAAAATTGCATCGTTTCGCGTCGTCCTTTTTTCCTCGGCAGGATGATGGGGACCAGGATTGGTGGCGCGTTTCGGCATTGTTCCGCATTGAAGGAGAAGTTCCATCTGATTAGGGACTAACTGGATCTACGACGGTGAAGTTCCGAATACGAGGTCCTAGCCGGTCGAGTCCACGGTGCGAACACGTTACCAAGCCTTTTGTCGGTCTTGGTGTCGCTCCCGTTGTTGCGCAGGTTATATTTTGATGAAGAATTTTGCGTCTCCGGGGAACATTGCTCCGTCGACGTATGACAACAACGACGATTCGCGTCGCTTTCTTCTTCTTCACGTTCCCCAACGACATCATCCCCCTTTCTTATACGAAGCCGCGATTCATCCCACGTCGACCTGCTCTCCTGTCGTCGTCTGACGAATCTTCTTCCACTCGCAGTTATCGAATTTCTGACGTCGGTTATTCTCGCGCACCTGTCCCCACGTACGGTCCCACTGGGCTCCGTCGTATTGTCTAAAATGTTGTCGGAACATGAGATTAGATATAGTATTTTCTCCGTCGAAGATAACATAAAATATTCTTCTTGATATTTTATTTCATACATTTATATAAGTTTTTATTTGTTAATAATTAGGTTTGCATTACGTTATAAATACATATAGGTAGTATGTCTATTCTGCTGACGTTTAACATTGATTTATCGCTTTAAAAAAAGTTTGAATTTTTCCAACATTTTTTTCCGGAACATAATAAAATCACTCTTACTCCATCCATTCTTCTTGTTAGAATCGATAAGCGGGTTTCCTTGCTATTCGTGTTACACCCCCGCGCTTTGCCTTATTCCGTCTAACTTTGCTCGTCGCTTTAATTATCCCGCTGAGTTTTACATTACCGCGAACGACCACGAGTCTCGACCAGAGATATTACGTTTTATATTATATAATTGGTACTGTCGTTAACGAGGCGATCGATCGCCTTCAGTCCTGCGCTCGCTTCGGTTCCGTGTTCCCAAACTGCCGTCGAACTTTCGATCGATTTCCCAACGATCGCCGCTAAGTCAACGCTACTATGCGCCGATCATTAATTAATTAGCGCACGATATCCGGGAACTCGTTCGTTCGTCCGCAAAAGCCACGGCTTCCGAAGGTTACAGGAAATCGAATTGCATTACGCAGAGCATCGTTTTATCATTTTGCAGCGCGCCATTTTATTATTTATAACGCGCACAATTATCTCCCGCCGATGAAAAGAAAGAAAGAAGAGATATTTTCAATATAATGTGAAAATATGGAATTTCAATCCCAAAGTATTAATTACTTTTCAGAGATATTAAAGAAATATGAAGAGATTTTAGTTTTTTACTAAATCTCACTTTCTAGGTATGTGTTTGTTACATATATGTATAAGTTCTCCATATTTTTGATTTACAATTAATTTGGCGTGCATAATTTTACAAAATATAATATCACAACACAAAAACGAAAAAGTTCTCTATCAAAAATATATTGATATATATTATTTCATTATATAGCTATTTTTAAACTTCTTTCGTAAGCTCGATTCTGCCCAATTAACTTTTACATCTTTCGTACCTTTTATTCCATGCGATGTCGTTAATATTGAACTTAAAGGAAATAAAATGTCCTTGACAAATTTATCAATGGATTTGATTTCTTCGAGGTTAGTATCATTATCATTATCATTATTATTATCATTATTATTATCATTATTATTATTCATCAAAACATTTTTTTCAAATGAATCTTCCTCAATACTCTCCAAAGAATCCAAAGAATACTTCGACATTGGTGCGAAATTTTCATTTGACACGAAAAAAGTTAATAAACAGACTTTAAAACATGTATGATAACGATAGTAATCTTAATTGATCCCTATTTTTCGTGCAGCAAACTTCATACTTTTTTCATCCATACAATAAATTGTTTGCAAGATATGTATCAATTTTTAAAAAACTTTAATATAAGGTATATTTTTTATTAAATTTCTCAATAGCGCTTGAAGAGTATTTAGAAAAAGGTTATTTATTGTTGGAACTGTTTTAATTAATAATATTATGTATATATATTAAGATATTATACACTATTAATAGTTTAGTGTATCCGATATTAAACTATTTAATAATTAAATACTGAATATATAATTTGAATCTCAAAATCAAGAATATTGGATATTATCATATTTTACTTCTCAAATTAATATTGAAAATTTAAAAATTGTCTGCAAATATACATATTCTTGCTTTGTTTTATATATAATTTATTAAAAGCAAGTCTAAAAATGTGTTTTGCTATTTTATATTCTTATAGTCATCATAAATATTTATTAAAATGTATTAGAAATCAGTCAATTTTTAATTTTGTGTGATTAACAATAATTTTAATTAAAACTGAAAAAATTTAAGCCTTGTTCAATAGTATCATTTTCTAAACAATATATTTATCACATAGTGTCATCTTTCTGCGTTATATAGAGACAAATTATATAAGACAAATCGATAAAATAAATACTCTGACTTTGCTAATAATTAAATAGAATATTCCAAACTAGAGTTTCACATAAATTAGACATTCTACCAATTATCATTATCGATTATTATTTCTATTTTGCAAATTATTTTATATTAACTATGGCTGTATACTGCTGTTAATATAGAAGAAGACCGTCTTATCGTCTGTTGCTAACTATATAATATTTTCTCCTTCTCTTCTTCGCTCTTTTTCTCCAATGTAGATATATTTTTATTTAATCTTTTTATTTAATAAAAATATGCGCATATATCTATATTAAAAATTTGCATAATTATTTAGACAATCTGACATGATGCATAATTACATAAAAATCAATAAAAAAATCGTTATATAATAAAAGTATATAAAAAGTCTTAATTAACTATTCGCGTTTCCGAATATCGAAAAAAAAATCAAGAAGTTGTTCTTGCACGCGTTCTTACAATCTTGTAAACCTCGAAATTATTACTTGAAATTATTATTAGTTTTAATTAATGGTATAAAACAACCTCTTATATATATATATATATATATATATAATAATCGATTATGCATTAGATTTCGAATGACCAACAAAAAAATGTTCAATTATTAATAAATACGAAATCTAATAATAATAATCATCAAAAGGGTGCGTTTACATCCACATAATCACAGACACGTTTATTATCTATAGCATAAAAAATGTAATCAGCATTGTCATCAAGTTATTTAATAGTAAATATAAGAAATAGTGAGTTTTCGTCGAGAATGCTTTGCTACCAGAGCAACATTGCTACGTCACGGACTTTGTCGCTTTTAAAGTGAGATGTCAAACATAGCATGTAAGCTAATGTATTATCGCATAAAGCTCCATCATATATACATATGTATATTAGAACTACATACTAAAGGTATCTCAAGGCGATGCCGTCTCTCGACAGTATACCGCTTGATCTCATCGTCGGAGGAATGCTTTGCTACGTTTGCCATGGGTGAATCTAGTACTTATCGTATTGATTTATAAGAGCATAATGCTCGATAAAATATATTTTGGCGAATATTAAACAATAATTTTTAAAACGCATAATATGTTGACAATAATCATTACTTTGGATCGCTTTAAAAAATTCAGCGTGTCATTGCAGATCGTTTATCGATTCATCGTTATCATCTTTGTGTGTAGTAAAATAATTAATTTTTTTAATAAAAAATATATTTGTGACGCGTCTCGCTCTCTTGTAGTCCTTTTATATTTGTATAAATATAACAATTTACATAAAATTTGAATTTTATTTATTTAAATAAGAATGTAATTGTGTGTATTAAATAATGTAAGTGTGCATGTGTATACACGAGTATATGTGTGTAATTATTAAGCGTTTATGCTTGTTCCTTGCCAAAAATAAGATATTACGAAAATATCACGCGCAATGGAAACTTTTACGAAAAGATGATACTCTACTAATGCGATAAGCTGATGTTACAACTGGTTTGTATTTGTAGTTTTCTTATCTTACACGGTTTGCTATCAAATGGATTAACGTATCAAAAATTTCAATTAATTGGTAAGAAATTCTCGTACATTGAAGCAAAAATATTTATTATATGTATTAATTACAATTCGTTTGGAATAAATTAAACTTAATTATGATAACATTTGTTACGATACATTTATTCATATGCTGATTAATTAGATTAATAATCTAATTATGATGGGAGTCTCAAAATATATAGTATATATAAATCCTGAACCGTCAATTTTGTGCCTTCAATCAGACAAACTGATAACGTTCAATTAATAACGTGAGATTGGTAATTTTATTTTCTAGTATTGTAAGTATAATTATTTCACATAATTACATGTATCATAATAAAGATCCAATCTTTTAGTGGTTTTGAATTCAACTTATTAATAACATATTATTGACATAAATTTAATGTTTCAAAATAATGCGTGAATTTAAAGAGTCATCTAAAAAATATTCATCTTTTTTGATTAGATAAAAAAGGAAATGACAATGTTAAAATATTTTAACAACGATCGTTAAACGTGCTAACATCGAGCAAATATCACGATTTTATTGCTGAGTAATTTCTACGATTTTTTATCGGGCTTATCAAGGATCACATCAAAGATAATTGATTAATAATTGAAGATATAATTATCAGATTTTTCTTATAAATACATATGTCTATTATACCACATATATTGCTTACAACTTTTTCTTGATATCATTTTCCAATTTATATCGACACACGTAGTGATCTCTCTTTCGCTTGATTTGTACATTCTATACATTTCATATAAACCTCATATCTACAACCTATAGTGGTAAGTGATGTAATTAATAAAAAATTAATCAAACAAGAAACTTTTTGTTTGATATTTTGTTAGTATTTTTTATTACCGAATTTGTTGCAAAATTATTTATCGCAAATTTAGAATTCACCACTCTCTTCCTTCTTTACTTCCTTTTTATACATAGTCTTATAGCAATGTAAAAAATATATAAGAAATTTTATACATAAAAATCAAAATTTTTTTATGTATATTCTCCTATACACGAACTAAAGTACATTTGCATACATTTTATTCACGATTCATTTTACATTTATCCCGATTCGTATATCAATATTAAATTATTAAGAAAATACACATTTGAAAAAGTGATTACCTCTATATGCTTGCTTATGTATCAGTAACGTCTATTATAAAAACTATCATCTATTCGACATATAAGTGACTAAATGAATCAACAGCATTTATCATTCATAAACCAAGTATGAATACCTTTATTGAAAAATTACGACTATAAGTATAAACATTCTGTTATCGAAGCGTGTATGTGCGCAACTTTGAATAATTCTATCTTGTCTGCATTTTAACTGTCATTAAAAATATAACTAATTAAAAATTTAGAAAATTCGTAATAATAATAAGATATATGTTTATGTGTAATTATGTATGTACTTGTCGTTTTTTATAAAATTTTTGCAAATACTTATTTTTTATTTTAAATATTATTGAAAAAATAATAGTGTACAATAGAAATGAATATTTATTTTATAATTTTGTTTATAATATATCAGGTCAATGTGTAGTTGTATATACATATACATATATGTATACGTATGTGTATATGTAAATTACAAAAACTGTGTGTGTATGTGTTTAGCTTTGCTCTCTGTAACAAAAGTTTTAATTTTGCTACATTTTTATCTTTTCCAGGTGTTATTTTTCAATATTGTACGGGAAAAATGTTATATATTAGTGTTGCCGTCAGTCTGTCAGTTCTTCTACTTGTGATTGGATTATCCGTAGGGTTGAGCATGAACGCATTTAAAGGACGAGATGCTCTCGATACGGCGCCTCTGATTGACGGGTAATTCAATAATGCAATTGAGAAGCTAGACTGCATATAAAAAAATTAATAACTTAAATCTATTTTTGTTCCATCGATATCATTTAAAGACAGCATTAATCGTTGATGAATAATCTTCAGTAGTTATATTAGTATAAGTCAATTAAATTCAATTAAATTGAAGAGCTATGGCTACATTTTATCAGATCTTTATCTTAGAAAATCAGATAAGGCTTATTCTTTTGTATTAATATTTTCTTACATTTTCCACAAACGTAAATTTTTTCATATACATTTTGTTTATGTATTGCAATAAATCATATTATTACATTATATCATTATTCAAAAATAATAACAAGATTTATTCTTGTAAAATACAAATTAAATGAATGATCGAAGATTAATCAATTTTATCGCACATCTATAACTTGTCTCTTTCTTTTTAATTAATTAAATGTATTTATCTATTATATGTTTGTAGCCATAATGATTTACCATTCAATTTCTATGAAATCTTGAACAACAACTTGTCAGCCTTTCATTTCGAAAACGATCTAAGGAATGACGTTGCCTGGGGAAGAAACGCTTGTTCCTCGTGTTTCACTGATCTACCTCGCTTAAACGCAGGAAAAGTGGGTGGACAAGTAAGTCACATATCTCGCATACAAGATAACATAAAATTAATTATCGTCAGGTATTCGCAACTTATTTATTCAACAATTAATGTATCAGTCATTTCATCTTGAGTTCATTGTCTTATTCTACAAAAAATTATCTATCTTTGCTTTTCTTACATCTTTGTCTATTATTTTATTTTTCACTACATGTCATAACACTGAAAAAAATTTATTGAATTCGAATAAGTATTTATTTCAATACTGCCAAATAAATCATTTATTTGAAACTAATATAATATTGATTTAATATGAAAAAGATTTATTTGATATAAGAAAATCCTTTTCAAAACAAATCAATATTTATTTGTTTCAAATAAATGATTCATTCGGCAGTATTGAAATAAATATTTATTATAATTTAGTCATTTTTTCAGTGAAGAAGATTGTTATTTCAACTTTTTAAAACACTTCTGATTCTATCACGAAATTAATGAAATTTTTCAGTTCTGGGTGGCATACGCACCATGCGAGTCGCAATACAAAGATTCTGTACAATTAACATTGCGACAGATCGATGTAATCAAACGATTTGTTCAACGATATCCAGCCAATTTGCAACTGGTCACTGCCGCGGGAGACATTGAAACCACATGGAGGAATGGCAAAATTGCATCTATGATAGCCGTCGAAGGTGGTCATTCGCTTGACTCGAGTTTGGCCGTCTTAAGACTCTATTATGATCTCGGAGTTCGTTACGTTACCTTGACACACTCTTGCAATACACCGTGGTACGTTGCCGTGAGCGCTGCAAATAGTAGAATTTTTCGCTCGTTTATCGCGATTATATCTCAATTAATTTCTGTATTAAGCAATTATATCTCTATTAAGCTCTATATTGTGCGCGAACTTTCCGTATTCAAAATATAAACTACGAGATACGGTATTAAATTTTAATCACGTTGTACATATAAATACAAGTTCTTATCTCTTTTGATAATTATCTCTCGATAACGCAAATTTTGATACTATTTATAGATGCAATAATTCCATTAAATTTTCTGCATTAGAAACACGCAAAAGCACTTTATCTTGTATCATAGAATATAATGAGAGAATATAATGAGATGATAAATTTTATTATTTTTATTTTTACAGGGCCGATGCGTCGATTGTGGATAACGGATATGTATACAACCTGACAGAATTTGGAAAAGTATATCAGAATTATTTAATTTTTAGTTATTTTTACTTTATACATCTTATAATAAGAAAAACTCGAATTATTGTTTCACAAGCGTTCGACAAATTTTTACGAGATTATAACACGAGACTGATACGAAACAGTAGCTAAGAGATAAATTGATATATCAGATTAATGTGATATACCGGAATTTGATCAAACAGAAACTCATGACAAGCTAAAATATTGATTAAAAAGCTAAAATATTGATTGCCTTCTTTGTTACAATGCGCATATTAGAAAAAATTTTCGAAAATTAATACAATTAACATCTATTAATTGCACATGAAAAACGACTTAAACAATAATCGTTCTAAATTAACCTGATCATCACAAAAATTTGTAGTTTTAAATAAAAACTAAAAATATGTCAACTGCCGCCAATTTCTCCTAATAATGATATTTTATTATAGACAGTGGTTTACGAAATGAATCGAATTGGAATGTTGGTCGATTTATCTCATGTCTCTCACAATGTTATGAAAGAAGTTCTCGCAATAACAAGAGCTCCCGTCATATTTTCGCATTCGTCCGCTTTCAGTGTTTGCAAACACTACAGGAACGTTCCCGATGACGTTCTACATCTAGTCGTAAGTATATATAACGAGAAATGCTTTTAAGAAGAAATGCAAAAGTTTCAAAAGCATGCTTATTTTCTTTCAGAAAAAGAACAATGGTATCGTTATGGTGAATTTCTTTAGCGGTTTTGTAAATTGTAATTCTTCCAGAAACGCGACGCTACAGGATGTCGTAGGTACTGTATTCAATTAGGCATTAATTATAACTATACGATATGTGTTTTAGTACAATACTTTTGAAATTTTTCATCAATTAAGTTTTACAATGATTTTCTAAACTTTGCTCGGTAAACACGATTTGTATCTCAAAAATTAAAGATAATAACATATGTATGTAAAATAATATATAAAAAATCGTCTCTTTTTTTCTCTACACATAAACATTATCTAGCATTATACAATTTTCTTTTTCAATATGATTATTTTTCATTTTTATTCTCACAATTTTACAAAATCTGAATGTATGCGACACACGTATTCTCTTAATTTTAGTGGTAATTTACTTTCTATTGAGCATTGATCAAATCAAAATGTAAAAATATACGTATTGACCTTTTTAGATCATATAAATCACATTCGAAATCTTATCGGAGTAAATCATGTTGGTATTGGCGGAGATTATGATGGTGTATCCTCGTAAGTAATTATTTTAATCCTAATAATACGAATATTATGCATTCGTACATTGCGAATTTGTGCTAATAATTAAATTAATACAAAAAAATTCAAATAATTGTGAATATGAAATATGTTTAATGAAATTAATTAGAATGCCGATGGGCTTGGAAGATGTCTCGAAATACCCCGATCTATTTGATCGTTTATATGAGAATCGGGAAGAAGAACCAATATGGACCAGAGAGGATTTAGAAAAATTGGCTGGGAGAAATTTTCTTCGCGTTTTCCAAGCAGTAGAAGCGGTATTAAAAAAATTACAAACATTTTATATAATGCACTCATAACGAGTAATAAGAGAATAATTTTTTATCATATTTTTTCTTTATTCTATTAATATATTTTCTTAAAAGGTACGAGATTCTTTATCATCCGAATCGCCTCGAGAAGATGTTATAACGGGAAACGAATTATATATTGCACAAAAGAAAGAAGGACTTAACCCAGGGGCATGCCAAACAGCAATAGAGTAAATATTATATTGTTAAATATAATAATCTTAGCTATTAAGGCGTGTTTAGATTTGTTTTGATTAAATATAATATATTTATTAATATAAATATACATATGGTATATTAATTTAATTTAATTCGCGGAAAAGAGTGGTAATTTTCCTAATATTCAGTATTTTATAAATATTTTTTTACTTTTATATTAGATGGAATAATGTAAATGCAACATCAGACGCTGAAGAGAAAACTTCAGGACTATCAAAAATAATGAAATTAATAAAAAGAAATATATTAAAAGTGACACACCAACATTCAATATGGGCTCAAGTGGGAGGTTGTTAAAGTATAAATATAATGTAAAAATATGTAAAAAACAATATGTGATATTTCATTAAGACGCAGTTAATAAAAAAATTAAAAAATGTAAAAATATTATGATAATATTATTTACTTTATTTCTATTTATATTATTCGATTCTAAATAAAAAAAATAAAAAATATTTCACAAAATACTTTTCTCAGACGGAGCATAAAAATAATGTATTATTTGAAATCTAAAAATTATTAATTTTTGTGATTATTGAATTACAAAATTGAATTAAGATGTTCATATACTATACATATAAATGTATAGTAAACTATATTTTAATTATAATAAATATAAACTTTGCGGAAGAGAGATCACACATTTGATACAATATCATTTGCGTACTTAAAGGGAGGAGTTTTTTTCTAAAGTTATCTTTTTTAAATATTAATGGTAGCATTTTATCATACTAAATATATGAGATATAATCAATTAAATCGAATTTATCGATAAAGATTAATAATGATAATACTCTCGAAGCAATCAAATCCACTGATAAAGTCAGAGCATTTTATTTTTTTTAAGTTCAATGTTAATGACATCGCACGGAATAAAAAGTACGAAAAATATTACAGACCTTCTTTACTTTTCTATTCTTATTTATTTTATCTAATTGTATTAAATTTACATAATCATATATAAGTGACACTTTAACATAATCAGAAAATAGATAGAATGTAATTATTATTTTATAAGAAGACGTAAGTAATAAATAATATTTTCTTTTTTATTTTAATTAAATTTTTTTTACTTTGTTCTATAAATAAATATTTTAAATTATTTTTTAAAAATTAAATCTCGGAATAAAAAAATTTAAAATACTATTATATTAAAAAACTTATTACGTATTATTAATAATTTGTATTACTTATTACCATTAAAAATTGCGACATTCATTATTATTAATATATGTATACATATACATATATTTGTAATATTGGAAAAGATTAGATAGTTAGACTACACACTATATATAAAATAGATTAAAATTACATATTTTAATTTTATCAACAACAAGTAAAAACTTATATAATTCTAATAATTATTACTAATTTTCTTTTACTTACTGATTTAAAATTACTCTGTCAACAATTTTTCAATTACCATTAAAAATTGCGACATTCATTATTATTAATATATGTATACATATACATATATATTTATAATATTGGAAAAGATTAGATAGTTAGACTACACACTATATATAAAATAGATTAAAATTACATATTTTAATTTTATCAACAACAAGTAAAAACTTATATGATTCTAATAATTATTACTAATTTTCTTTTACTTATTGATTTAAAATTACTTCGTCAACAATTTTTCAATGTAATCCTCTCCATCTATTAATTCGGACTATTCTATGAATTTTACAGGTTTTTGCATTAGTTTAATATTTGTTGTTTTTTCTCTAAAAATTTAATTTTTTATTAAATCATGAAATAAAGTTAAGTTGAAACATATGGCTGTATTAATATAGATATCTTATTCTTCGAATTACTCATAAATTTAGAAATATTTTATTCCAAGTATAATCGTCATATTATATCCATATTAAATGTAAAATAATATCTATAAGATATAATGTACCGAAAAAACATCAATTAATTATATTAACTATTGACTTTTTCTAATAATTGATATAACAGTTGGGATTGAAAATCCATTGAACGTTATATGTACATAAAGATAGAGAATAGGCACTTACATATTTTCCCAGATTAATCAATAATAGACAGAGAATGGAGTAATTTAATAAAAAGATTAATCAATAATAGACAGAGAATGGAGTAATTTAATAAAAATTCTTAATTAGCATTTAGTATTTACTGTAAAATACTAAATATATATTAAATATTCTTAATATTTTAATAAAAAGTAAAATAAAACAATGCTGCGTAAAAATAACTTGTGGAAATTAAAATTAAAATTTTTATTAATTAATTATTCTAAAATTCTATTCGATTAATTCGAATTACTGGAGAAAATCTCCAATTAAAAAGAATATAACTGAACATACCGTAATGTGAAACAATTTTTGGAATTTTCGTAATCCATTCATGATATGTTAATAATATCACTTGTATAACTACAATATAAAAACCGTTTTCTTGATCTTTCATATCGATCATAATTTTTAATAATGTCTATATTGCCAACCATGTCATCAAAAACTTTAATCTCATTAAAATTGTTAAGAGATATAAATTAATGTTGACACGATCTGATAATAAACGTAACGAAGTTTCTACACAAAATTGTCTGAAGAAAAAAAAATAACTTGATTATTTATAAGTATCTCGAGATATTGTGATAAGCATTGCTAGCACTAAATACGATCGCAGTGCGCATTTTATATTTGTTCAGCGATAAGATTCCTAGATATTAATGCAAATGTCTATGATAGAATCACTTTTTATGATGATAAAAATTATAAAAGAGAATAATCACGTACAATAATTTATTATTATTTTCAAACAATATACTGCTCTTACCTGTGAAAAATTGATGCCATTGCGTGCAAATACAGAAGGGGTTTTACTAAAGTAAGATTTATTTCTATTTACAAAAATGCGCAAAAGAGACTTCATTCTGAGAAGAGAAATCCTATTTGTATACATTTATCTTCAGCACTAACTTACAAGCTGGTATTCTCTCATCGTAAAAAGTCTCGCATTGATTTGTATATCTTTTATTATTTCTCTTACCTTTTCTTTCTCTGCTTATATGCATGTACCATATGTACACACACATATAATACATACAATATTAAAATAAGAACTTGATAATATTTTATTAATTTTTTATCTCTTTTTATTTCTTTCTTGTTGCATTAGAATAACAGATTTTAATGGTTTTGTATAATATGTGTAAAAACAGTTTTAAAATATAATTCTTATGACACTCATGATAAAATTTCTTAGAAATTTGATCGTTATGCCTTGTGTTACAAAAAATATTCAAGCAAACATTTTTTTAATAAAAAATATGCCTGAATAATTTTTTATTATACACATAACATAATGCTCAAATTTTTTAAAAATTTTATCATAAATATTATAAAAATTACAAAATTATATTTCAAAATTGTATTTTTATATATGACACTTGTAATATATGTATTATATATATAATATTATAATATTTAATATTAATATTGATAATGATAGTATAAATATTATGATATTTAATAAATATAAATATAAATATTAAAAACATATAGAATATATATAATTATATATAAATATAATAAATTTAATTGCAGAAAACTCAAGTATTATTAACAAGGAAGATTTGATTGTAATACCAGTGAAATGTATTAAACGTTTTCTGTGCTGTTTTTATATTATTCGTTTTTATATTATTTACTTAATTTAAAGCAATATATTAGCAAATCTTATATATATTTGCTGATTATAAATAAAATTTCAAAAGAAAATTAGAACCAATCTTTTTTAAAATTGCCATTTAAAATGCATATTCTATTCAAATAATAGATAAACACATTGATGTACTAGTTGCAAACAGTACAACTATAAACAAACAATAAATATAAAAATAAATAATAAACTTACCCCAGGAGCGCTTGAATTAATCTGTAACATACAAAATAAATACAAATTGTAGCAGTGTTCAAAATAACTAATATTTTTAAAAATTATTATTTCATATGTATATTAAATTATATTTTTGATGCATAAAAAATGACAAATAATAATTAAATTTTACAAATTTTGATCTAATATAGAACTAATAATTTTTTATTAAATAACAGATACTAACTCTAGAGTTACTTCGACGATGCCCGATGCCCCCTGACCCTGCTCCTCCTCTCAGCCTGGTCAGGATGGTCAAAAGTTGAAACGCACGACATTTTAAACGACACTCTCGCACTAAAACGCGCGATATTTTATTCGACACTCCCGCACTAAAATGCGCGATACTTTACTCGGCACTTCCAATTTTTATTTCTCGAAATTTCGATCTAATATGTTATGAAATTATTAAATATTCCTACAATATATATTTCAAGGAGACAATGCTATTGTAAATAATTACTTTAGGCAATGTATTAGCAAGTATCATATATAATTGCTAATTCTAATTGAAATTCAGAAAAAAATTAAAACCAATATCTCCTTTAAAATTTGAATACCGCAGAATTGCTCAGGTGGATTGATCTGTAACATACAAATTAAATAAAACTGTAGCAATATTCAATTAAATAACTAATATTTTTTAAAATTATTATTGTATATATTGAATTTTATATTTAATGCATAAAAGAATAAATAGCAAAAATAACAAATAATTTTACAAATTTTGATTTAATACAACTAATTAATAATTTTTTATTTAATACATTAAACAAATAACATATAGATACTAACTCTAGAATTGCTTCGACGTTGATGCCCCCTGAGTCTGCTCCTGCTTTCAATTTGATCAGAATTATCAAAATTTGTTGATTTATACGTAGGACATTTTGAAAACGCTTTTCTGCATTGAAATTCATCCCACGATTGCTCAGTTGGATTGATCTGTAACATTCACAAATTAAATAATTAAATTGTAGCAATATTCAAAATATTTTTAAAAATATTATTATTATATGCATTAAATTTTATATTTGATGTATAAAAAAAGTAACAATTAATGATTGAATAATTTTACGAATTTTATTTATTTATAATGCACAATAACTACTAATATTTTTTTATTTAATACAATAAATAAAATAACACACAGATACATACGGCAGAATTGTTTCGACGACGACGCTCCCTGGGCCTATTTCCAGTTTGGTCAGCATTATCAAAATTTGTTGATTTATACGCGCGACATTTTGACGACACTCCCGCACAAAAATGCGCGATACTTTGTTCAGCACTCCCGATTTTTAGTTCTCGAAATTTCGATCTAACATGCTACAAAACTATGAAATATTAATATATTCGGAAGACAATACTATTGCAAATTATTGCGTTTATTTGACTCGATTGATCTCCTTACCGTCTTATATCTGCGCAGATATCGGAGCACGAAATCTCGATCTTCCGGATATTACCGCGCTAAAAGAGGAAGAAGAAATCGTTGAATTGGGCACGTAGCGTCTTGAACCAATCAGGATAAAGAGCGCCAAAATCTCTTTGTACTGATTGGTCAAATTTTGCGATAACTCGCGGACGTGTGTCGAGTCGCCTTATTGGCGGAATCGTCGATTCGACTTATCGAATCGAAATTTGTATTTTAGCCAATCAATTCGAAGGATTACACACGAGATATATCGAAACTCGCCGAGCAGTAATGGAATATTTTGGCGCAAAAATTCAAAATTGCTTAAAGTCGAATACGAATAAACACATGATGTAAGATATCGAAAATATAATATTTTCCCTTAAAAATTCGACACAATAATATACAATAATTGAATATCAGTGAGATATCTGACTACTTTTGCAACATGAAAATTATATTTTACACATATAAAGAGAGGTTATATTTCATTCCATTCTATAAACATTCTACAAACAATCTTACCTAAAAATGAGCAATCAACGTAACATTAATCGATATTTATAAGCAAGGCTCTATATAAAAAGATTATTATTATTTGAAAAAAAAAAATTAAATATACATTATATATATTATATATACAAAATTATTCTCACTTTCGGAAAGATTCTCTGTCGTGAACATAAGAAGACGCCATCTGCTGGCAAATTGGATCATTATTGTTGTAGTGTGAGCGTCAATGATTCATGGAGTCGCGTGGGGAGTTGCGAGATATATATCGAGCACTCTTCTGAATTACTGAAAATCAGGTTCACAATTATGCTGTAATTATATGTAACATCCTGAGAGATTCAATTCGAGCTTCGAAAACGTGAGCATCGGCGTCGACGCGTCAACGCGACACGGTGAGGAGTCCTTCCAAACGTGCGGCGCATCAAATTGTCTGTGTCCGGCAGCAAAATGGCAGCGAGTGACTCTACCACGGACGACAGCCTCTATCCGATTGCGGTTCTGATCGACGAGCTAAAAAACGAGGACGTTCAGGTAATTACTGCTTGTAACGATTACAAAAAGTGATCTTTTGCTACTTGTTTTCTTCCGAAGTTCCCCCGATCACTAAATAAAGCATAACGGTACACGAAAGAAAGGCTAGTAATATCCTTTATCTTAATTTGTGATATATATGTATAGTAATTTCAAAGATAATATGTATAACAGTAGACAAAGTTGAGAACGTGTTGATGCAAATACTTAAAAGAAAAAAGTCTTAAGTTCAAAACTTAAAATACGAAAATATAATTTCTTATTTCTAAATACATTGATATGCATTACAAAATACATTGATTACATGTTCTTTTTGTTACAGCTACGTCTCAATTCTATTAAAAAGCTATCAACAATTGCACTTGCGCTAGGTATCGAACGAACACGGAGTGAACTGATACCATTTTTAACAGAGACTATTTACGATGAGGATGAAGTACTTCTTGCATTGGCTGAGCAACTTGGCACATTTACTCCACTTGTTGGTGGGCCAGAATTCGTGCATTGTTTATTGGTAATAATATTGGGTTTATTTTGAATAGTGTTTAATATAAATTCCAGTCATTTAAATAGTCTATTTTATCAAAGAAATAAATGTAAATTTTTAATTTAGCCACCATTAGAATCTCTGGCCACTGTCGAAGAAACTGTGGTTCGGGATAAAGCGGTAGAATCTTTAAGAAATATTGCAAGCCAGCACAGTCCTGCAGATTTGGAAGAGCACTTTGTTCCTTTGGTACAGCGCTTAGCTTCAGGAGATTGGTTTACGTCAAGGACATCAGCATGTGGCTTGTTCAGCGTTTGTTATCCAAGAGTGAGCCCAGCCATCAAAGGTAATTGTATAATAATTTTATCTCTTCATATTAAATAAATTTTTAATATAGAATAAATATGAAAGGATATTAAAAATTTGACTGTTACAGCGGAATTGCGAAATCATTTTCGCAGCTTGTGCCAGGATGATACACCTATGGCACGACGATCAGCTGCCTCTAAATTAGGAGAATTTGCAAAAGTTGTGGAAATTGAATATCTTAAATCAGATTTAATTCCCATGTTTGTTATACTCGCTCAAGACGAACAAGTAAGTTCATTAAAATTATAAAATTTTACAATTCTAGCTTTTCAAGTAAATTATTACATGCAATAATAATTTTACAGGATTCAGTTCGTCTTTTAGCTGTCGAAGCTTGTGTTAGTATTGCTGCATTGTTACAACAAGAAGATGTTGAACAGTTGGTCATGCCTACTCTTCGACAATGTGCTAGTGATCAGTCATGGCGCGTTCGTTACATGGTGGCAGATAAGTTTACAGATGTATGTATTAGTTGTTTAAAACTTAATAAATATAATTATTTTTAGAATATAAAAATTATATATTTTATTTAAGAAATTTATATATATATATTTTTATCTAGTTATTAACATTTTTTGTAGCTTCAAAAAGCTGTTGGTCCAGAAATAACAAAAACAGATCTTGTGCCAGCATTTCAAGTATTATTAAAGGATATTGAAGCAGAAGTGCGGGCTGCAGCTGCTGATAAAGTTCGCGATTTCTGCCAGAATCTTGATCAATTCAATCAGGAATCTATAATAATGACAAATATATTACCCATTGTTAAAGAATTAGTGGCAGATCCAAACCAGCATGTAAAGTCAGCTTTAGCAAGTGTGATCATGGGATTGAGTCCTATACTTGGAAAGCACAAGTAAAAATAAATAATTTTGAAATCTAGCAAGATACAATAATTATATCGATATTAATTACTTTTAATATTTTTGCAGCACGATTGAGCATCTACTACCTCTATTCTTATCTCAGCTTAGAGATGAATGTCCAGAAGTGCGACTCAATATCATTAGCAACCTCGAATGCGTTAACGAAGTTATTGGCATACAACAACTTTCACAATCCCTCTTACCTGCCATTGTGGAATTAGCTGAGGATTCCAAATGGCGTGTGCGACTAGCTATTATTGAGTATGAGAAATTATACGTTAATTTTTTTATTGTCTAATATATATAATTGGAGTTAAAATAAATGACATACTTGTATTATTGATTTGCATTTTAGGTATATGCCATTGTTAGCTGGACAGCTTGGAGTAGAATTCTTCGATGAGAAATTAAATTCTTTGTGTATGACTTGGTTGGTGGATCATGTTTATGCGATTCGGGAAGCAGCTACTTTAAATTTGAAGAAATTGGTAGAAAAGTTTGGCCCCGAATGGGCACAGAATACAGTGATACCTAAAGTGTTGGCTATGTCTAGAGATCAGAATTATCTTCACAGAATGACATGCTTGTTCTGCATTAATGTAAGTTATATCAGTATATCATACGATTTTAAAACAAGGGGATTGTGCTAGTAAGATATTTAAAAAAAATTATATTATAACAATTTTTTATAATAGGTTCTAGCTGAAGTATGTGGTCCAGAAATAACAACAAAAGTAATGCTTCCAACTGTATTGACAATGGCTACTGATAATGTTGCAAATGTAAGATTTAATGTCGCTAAGACGTTCCAACGAATTGGACCTTTCCTCGAGCCTTCAGCAGTTCAGACTCAAGTAAAACCTATTCTCGATAAACTGAATACTGATAGTGACGTGGATGTAAAATACTTTGCTTCAGAAGCAATTGCTGGCATTGCAGGTAATAACATATTACTATAGCTTGTTAAACTTTATTGAACAAATAATTAAAATATGTCTATATACATACATTGCATGTTTATTCTCATGATGATTTCTATCTATAAAAATTAAATTATTTATTATTTTCTATCTTAATCATTTACCTTTGATTCTAATGTTTCAGCGTAGGTTGAACAATATAGAATGCATTTATCATGTACTCACAACATATTCAACTTAAAAATTTGAGATAAAAGTAACATCCCACAATACTTCACTATACATGGTAATAGGTAATATTAATGCACGGTCACGGAGCAGATTTTGGCGGTATAAGAATATACAAATTTTAATTGGTAGATTATATTAAATAGAGCATATAAATCATATCTCTTAAGTTATGTTGTATTTATATATCTATTAATGAGTACAATATTCAATTTAATTTGTAACATGTATTTCTCATACTTAAATGTTTTAAAAAACAATATGATAATAAAAAATATCTCATAATTATTCGTACAATGAAACACCTAATTACGAACTATACTTTTGTCAATCTTAGAAAACTTCATAATCATTATTTTTTAAATATTTAGTGTATGTTTTAAAAAGAGAAAAAACAATTTTTTGTTACAATTTATTTTATTACATTAGTCATCAATATAGATATCTTACATTATATGATATTATCACAGCTTATTACTATTATTCATTAATAATAATTTCAATACATAATCATATTAATTAAATATTATAGTGAATGTAAGATACACTGATGGTTGAGAATGACAGTAATTATATAACAAACATTTCCAAGTTTTATCCATATAAAAAACAAAATTAATTATCCATTTTAGATTTGCATAAAGTAAATTTTTTTATCCACTAAATTAAATAAAATATCTAATCATTACCACTTTTGAGTCTTATGCACAAGTAGTGTAACAATATCAAGTATAATTTTAAAGAATAAGACGCAATTGATGCATAACTTTTAATAATTGACATGTACTATTGTAATAAAATAATAAAAAAAGTGAATAATAATGAATAAATGAACTTTATTCGTTTACTTATTGCAATAGATGAGCACATATTGTTGCACAATTTCATACTTTTATGATGTAAGGATATACTTGTATTAACTATTTAACTACTATATTGTATATATAGCATGTATTACATTTCTCGAACTTTAAACTTTTCTGTTGTTTTACAGAGAATATAATTATAAAAAAAACGTAAGCTAAATTGTTTCTGTTAGTTTACTTAATATTTATATGTGTGGGATCTTTAGTCTCATTATTATAGTATTAATGTTCTTAAATTAAAATAATTAGTATATCGATAACTTCAAAACTATATAAAATAATACATAATAGCATTACTATTTTTATATAAAACGTTATAGAAGAAGTAAATCTTTAGACGAGTGCTCAAAACTTTTTCATAAGTTTATATAAAATAACTTATATTAGCATTAAAATTAACATATTGTTTCCATATTAAAGACTTCTTACAATACATAAAAGTTTTACTATTTTATGTATGTAAAGAACCTTTGATGACGAAACAATGTTAATTAACAATGTGTGTTAACAGTTTATAAAATAATATTTATAATTATGCAAATCTTAATATAACTAAATAGTTAATCTAAACTATTTAAGACATATGATCTATATCTTTTAATCATAGTTCTTAATCATTGTCATATAACTGGGACATTTCAATATTATATTATATACTATTACATCTTTTAATACAATCTATAACAATTAGTTTTGTTTTTATTATAAGCTTATCGATATAAATTTTTATCTAATCTGATACACCTTTTAACACCAAAGAAATAAAATAATCAGAAACAAAAATAAATTTGTAAAATCAAATTTATAATTTTTTTTAAGAAAGGAAGAAGAGTATATAGTTACTTATAAGAGAAACAATTCATTATACATTTGTTTTATAATCTACGGAGTGAAATACGTACAGTGTGACAAGTGAATATTTACAAAAAAGTTAATAATTTGAAAAACAATATTAGACAAAATTCTAGTACTTTAGAGCATACGTCTTTCGAGAATATTTTTTTATGTGAAGTTGCTAAAAAATAAACACTACAACCGTTTTTTCACTGCTGTGACCTTGATTAGCATTCATTAGAATTGCTATGATCATTATTCTTTTCAATGTAAATTGCAATTAGACATCCTACAAAAATATACAAAAAGTAGCCAAATATATAATTAAGAGTCTAGCGCGAGTTATTCCTTTTTAAAATTTCAAATGTTGTTTATTTCAAAATGTATGTTTTGATTCTCTTCAACTCTCTTCAAATTTCGAATCATCTTCAACAAATAATAATTAATTTAATCGTGCGTTTTTCTATTACCTTCAACAACATCTAATGAATAAAGTAATACAATGTAATAAGCCTCCTTCCGGTTCCAGCCATAAAGGAATAATTTATTTGGTTCTGTTTAGTTGGAAACATCCAAACCCTATTTATTGAATCCATGACACTGTAAATGTCTAAATCCTGTTTGTTAAATCAATTACGAGCCGTTACTTTTTAATCAAGTCACTTAATCCTGATCTTCCGGCTTCGAAGAATCAGCGAAAATTAGGTTACAATAATCTTTTCTAAGATCAAGATTGATACACTTTTAATTAAAGAATAATAACTCGTGACTGATATAACAAATGGGATTTAAATATTTCCAATGTCACAAAGATGCACGATATCAATTATTTGAAGATGGTTCGAAATTTGGATCAAAACATATTTCGAAATAAACAATATTTTAATCAATAAAAAAATAAAAAAAAGCACAATTCAAAACACTACAACTTTGTCCACTAATATTTGCCTGTAACAATATTTTTTTTCATAAATATTTTTGAAAATATCTACTTGTCAAGTTTTCATATGTCTAATCCTATATATATTCTGTTATATATAACACTTGATATATAACACTTGTCGTAATTATTATTCAATAATCTTATAACATTATTAAACAAACAGATAGTAAATTATTCAATTAACATAAATTATTAACATAAATTAACGTAATTATAAATACTTATATATAAATTGTACTAATGTTTTATGTCTTATTGATATCTATGTTCAAAAATCGTTATCTCTTTAAACGTTACAATTGCTTATGGTGAATACTACTATTATATATATTTATATACTAAGTTTAAAGCAATTTTTGAGAGTTGACATAGTATTCAAATTTTAATAGTATGTTTTCACGAATGTGTGAAATATATATAATATACACAAAAGCAATATATATTATACACTAACAAAATAATTAAAGTAACTGGAGTTACAACTTAACTTTGTCCATCTTATGAAATATTGCAAATATTTTATAATGCAATATATTATATACATTATGTATAATATAAAACATGGGATCTATGTATATCGAAAACTAGTTTGCATGTTATACATTCAGAAATGTATAATGAACTAATCAGGAGACATAAAATATGAAAGTTTGGCAACTGTTTTAATCCTTTAGTGAAATTGTAGCCACAGTACATTTTTTTTCTTAGTTTTTTTATCTACGTTTTGTAAAGTAATTTTGCTATTTTACAAAAAGTATATAAAAATTCTTGATTGAAAACATACTGTGTCTCAATCATTGTCATTATGTTTATATGCTTGAAAAGCATATATGCATATCTACATTATTATTTAATTTTCCTATCCTGAATTTATTTCAAGCAGGAAGCGTATCTATGTTTTATAATGCAATGGCAAGTGTAGATTATATTGTAGCCATGTCAGATTTTGTCAAATCCACAGAAATTGTATGACTAATCGTCGTAACGTGTGCAGTTCCACTACTCTCACTATCACTGTTAACGATATTTAACGATGAGATTTTGGCCCGTTGATAGGCTACAACGGTATTCAAGCTCAAGAATCTGAAACAAACGTCTTTAACTGTATAAACTGAACAGCGCCAATGTTATAATTTAAAAAAAGACTAGTATATTTACCTTATGCAGACGTACATGACCAATAATGCGGTTCCGGCTGCGAACATTCTGATGAAGGGCCCTTCTACAAGTTGAATAACTACCCACGCGGCAGCAGAAGATGCACACATCGTAGTAACAATAGCAATAGTTTGTAAACAATGGCGTGGGGTTAAACTGTTTTGCCAGTCTAATCGACTGGCATGTTCAACATTGTACTTTGTGTTACAAACTTTACAAATGAGGCTGTCGGCATTGACAGAACTCTATAAAAGGAAGAAAAAACAAAAATTACAATTTATGAAATACATGTTATGTTTCAAAAACAACTTTTAGCTAAAATAAAACTGTAACTTAATCTTACCTCGACGAGCCAACGACGCAAACAATCATGATGTACTGCACTTACATCACCCCTACAATGGCACGGTTGTATTAATGGACCAGCATCTTGTCTGTCACTGTCATAACAAATCCAACAATCTTTGCTATTGATCGATGCTGCATCTGAAGAAAGAAATGCGGTGTCTTGAGATGCGCTCTTCTCTTGTAATTCAATTTCTTTTATATGTTTCCCCTGATCCAGATCTAATCTTTTCAATATACGCTTTGGATTTAGAATCCATAATTGTTCCGGACTGAAACAAAAATCACATCATAAATATATATGTATAAGTATATTATAAAAGAAATTTTATAATATATAAATATAATACATAAAAGTATATTATAAAAGAAATTTTATATAATATACATATAATAAAAAATACACCTAGATGACATACCTCATACAATTCCATAGAACGCAAGGAAACCACAGTGCTACGCCAACTTCAATAACACGAAATACAACATCATGCCAATTCCTGCTGTACAATGGCACTCTAAAGACATAAATAAGAATGAATAAGTTAAATTCAAATATTGCATAACTTATATATATTTACATTTTCTTACTTTGTCTTCCAAAATTCACTGAGAGTCTCACTAAATAGAAAACCGACGATTATAAACAACATAAACGCTTGAGAAAGTAATCCAAATCTTGATTGATGTAATTGAGATGTATTCACTTGTTGCATGTGCAAAGGCTCTGCCGCGGATGTGGATGGAACTGGATCAAATAATTTTGCTGTTACTTGATCCTCGGCATGGATCTTTGCTTCATCAGCTGTACGTTTATTAGTTGCAATGGAAGCGACGCGGTATTCATTCAAGAATCCACCACGAACCTATGTCAAAAGTATAATTTTAAATTATTGCTTTTGATTATTAACTTATACATTATTACAGCAAATAACTTGAGTATAAGAGCTATAACAGTATTATAATATAAAAAAACATACTTTGAAGAATACTTCCACTCCATAGATCAAGAATAAAACCACTACAATGAACAGGAGTACTGCATAACAGCCGTTGAATACATGTGTATAGAAACTCTAAAAATAAATGTGGAAATAATTTTATAAATATGATTTTGAAATATACATGCAAATCAATAAATTATAATAATAATGAACGATATATAACTGTGCTTATATTTTCCATTCTCTTACTTACTTGATCTTCTTGCGAATATGTTTGTGCCATGATAAATTCCGCTAATAAAAGGGAATATGTCATTATGTTGAAGACAACAAAGGCTAGAAAAGATTTTGATAAAAACTGAGGTTTGTCCCATCGAATGTCCCTCAGATGAAACACCTCGGCCCAAAAACAAACGATCAACGATGATCCACTCAAAAGCAATGGATAATATGCTGACAGCAAACTTCTGGACCAGCCCTCTTTGAAAGCAGTCTGTAAAAAATTTTAAAATATATTAAAATATGCGTGAGAAAAACTTCCTCTACATATATTTGTTTGTACATACCGGTGATGTAAAATATGCGCCTCGTATAACGGATGCAAGAAAAACTACAAAGTATAGCAGTTTTTGAGTAGTAACCCTGCATGCTCTCAAAAATGATGGTGCCTTCATTTTTTGCCACTCAGCAACAATGCACATGACAAGTTGAATCAAACAAACAAAAGCTAATAAGAAAAAGATTGTAGCAAAAGCAACATAATAACTTAAATTTGGAATATGACATTCTGGTCCATCAAATTGAATCTAAAACACAGAATAATAAATAATAAACATCATCTTGGAGTGATTTGATATATGTAGTCAAAATTATTACCTCGCATAAGCAAGTTCCATTGTGACATTCTCCATGACCAGAACAATTTTCAATTCCACAGCTATTGTTCCAAGCCATCATACCAAATTTAACCAATATAGATAATGGATTTTGTGTACTTATTGCGATCACTTGTTCCATGATCGCTAACTACAGAGCAGCTGCTCCGATACAGCCTCTGAAAAATTGTTTTAAAATATATATTACTTAATTATTCTTTACATCACACATTTAAATTTTAGGAATTATTAAAAATAAATTACATTATATTCTAAAAAATGTACAAGAAATAAAAACTTATATTTTTTTCTAAAATTGTGAAATCATTTAAAAGTAAAAATTGAATAAAAATTTATATGAAAAAATATATCCAGATCTATAGCAAATAGATCTTGAGCAACATTTTTTTCTATATTATTTATATTTTTTAAATTTCAATACAAATAATTTATGCACTAAATAATTTAAATTTTATGACAAAAATTTGTTTGACAAAAGAATTGCATTAACACACGAGTACACACATTATTCACATTTATCTTTCTTTATAAATATAAAAAAACCGAGGAAGAGATAAGTTCGTTGATAAAACAATGATATCGATTCGCACACGCACACGTATACTTATGTCTACAAATATTATAAATTTAGATTTCGCACGAGAGAAAATTTGTAGAAAAGAAAAAAAAAAAAATACGATGCATACACTGATAACGATAAACGATCACGTACATTTTAATAGCAGAAATTAGTTCTTCCTATCGGGAAAATAGGTTTATTCCCCATTAATATCAATCAATATTATGTGCGTATACGTTGTGCAGGCCTCGGCGTTGGTACAAAATGAGTACAAGTGTACGGAATGACGCGAGAGCCAAGGGTCGCGTTACATTAGTCAGCTGTCACTGTTGGTCACTGGTCACTCGGCGGAGTTTCGTTCTGCGCAACGAAACGTTGCCTGGCCGCGTCAAGCTACGCATCGACCTCGATTCTCCGGAGATGGGGAGAAATCAATCACATCTGAACAGTCGCGTCGAGTAAAAAGAACCCGAAGATTCTTTCCTTCATATTATATGCATTCAATCCTCTGCTGCGAATCGGTTCGACGATATGAATTCTCTCGAGAGTCCCTTTTATTCCCACCATAAAACCACCATCGACGACGTAAATAGAACGCCTGATCCCGATGTTAAGATCGACTTGTCCAGCACCTCGCCAATGACAGATCTATGTCTGTCGACTATATTTAATATCTTGTCAGGATTTTTTTTTATATACATATATATATATATTGTATATACATACCACATTGCGTGCTCTTGGTGAAATTATGTCTGCTGTCGCCTTCGATATACAAAAAATACAAGAATATGCAAATTTCACAGATTTATCTTTTTCAGTTAATCTTTAACTATTCTTTCTTTCTGTCTCTAGAGCTTCATCACATGTCTCACATTTTAAAGACAAAAAAGAAATCTGTTTTGCTTTTTTTTGAAAAAAAACTCACGACTTTTAACATTTTCTCTCTCTAACTACGCATTTATCTTCCTTCGGATAGAAAAGTTCTGGGGAGTGGAAGCAAAAACGAACAGACCTGACGTTTGTCGTGTTTTGAAAACAGGTCTGAAGTATAGTGCCTTGACGTCACTACGTATCAAGTATTGTGGTCGATATTTGTCTAATGGTCGACATTGGTCGAAATATTCTTCAGACTTCAGACTGAACCGTGCTTCACGGTAGACATAAAATCATTCGAGGCAAGGATATATTTATATATATTTTTTATATTTAATTATTTTTAATCTGTGATTCATAAAACACCTCCTCAAGAATAATTTGCCAAGTATATCGTGAAACATTATATAATGTATACTCCGCGTCACACATAGTATAGAACATTATACTATTTAAATACAAAGTGTGTATTGTGACATTTTTACAAGCTTCGAAAATATTTTAATTGTTATTTTCGAAGAATAAAAATTATACACTTCTCGTAACGTCATATCAAAGACTGATAAAAATAAATAAGTAACCTATATTAATAGTAAGATATTTAATTGACAGTTTTGTAACTTTGAAAGGCAAATGTTAGCAATGTTTGTCTAAATAAAACGATTTTTTTATATGAATCTTTGGGAATTTCAGATGTCCACTCCACTGGTCAAACCACAGCTGCGTGGTCTCCATGCGTCACAGATTAAAAAGAACCTTGTAGGGATGATGGTAGTCAGCGTCAGCGCAGCACTGTTATACAAAGTATTCGTCTGTGATAAAAGGAAACAGAGATACGCCGACTTTTACAAGTATATGTTAATTTTATTTAAACTATTACTATTCTAATTTCGTTTTAATGTAATGCGTAAACTGTATTTAACACGATCTTCAAGTTACTCAACTACATTTTTAAAATTGTTTTGCAGAACCTATGATGCGGAGAAGCAATTAAAAATAATGAATGATGCTGGTCTTATGCAGTCGTATATCCCCAAATAGAAGATTATTATAAGAAATAGACAAGAATTTAAAAAGATGTGAGAAAAAGAAAAATAGTTACAGAGAATAATTTTTTTCAAAATTATAAATTATATCTCTATATATAATAAATAAACTTAATAGAATTATATATACATACATTTTTTTAACATAGTGTCGTTGATTAGTTTTACTTTAGTTAATTTCTCATTTTAAATTTATATTTTAAAGTATTCAGATTGTATGTATATATATATATATATCTTGTGAAAGATTTTATTTTAATGATTATAATAATTTTTCATTAGCTTTGTATGAATATTTATAACGAACTTGCTAATAATTTTTGCTAGATAATATTTTTATTTTATCATGTATGCAATAACATGTGTGCGATTCAGGTTTCAATTTAAATAATTATAAAAATCTTTCCTTGCTTACTTCTGTCAACTCTACATAAAAACAATGGTGAATATTGTCGGTGGTATGCAGTAAATTTGATTTACTGTATTAATTTATTACGCATTTACGTTTGATTTACTCGAAAAGGGCTGCAATGACAGCCGAGATTTTTATTAATTATTACTGGCGAACCTTAAGGATTATTATCTGTTAAATAACTATAATAGAGAGAGAGAGAGAGCGCTTAATATTTAACATTTTTATCTAATTATATATAAATGACGCGATACGGTAAGCGCATTCTCGGTAAATTCCAAATTACATGACATGAAACTCGTGACATTAAGCTAGAAGAAACATCGGGAGTCGGTCTCGACGCGATATTTGACATTTACGATAAAATTGATCGAGACGCAACAATTGGAATTTAAAGCGTTTCGAGGTTATGGGACGTATCATGTACAATTAAAAACGATTGGCAAGATGGCGCGTCGTGAAATACCCAGCCTGCCCCGCGCGATTGATTTGCGCATGTCAGTTGTACGCATTGCAAATGGCGGCATCTTGTTATTGTTCATGGCGTTTTATGACTTGTCTCTTTATATTAGCGATTATGTCGAGTTTTTTCGCGATCCCTGCCGCGCGCTGTGTGCTCCGAGTGAAATAAGGGCCGCGCGGCGTGTGACGGATTAAGATCAGCGGCCGGGTGGTGTGCCTCCGTGTGCCACGGACGCGTGAAGTCCCGCGACAGTGTCGGAAAGAAATGGGGTAACGTTGAAAATTTTCCTGTGTGTTCATACGGTATCGAAGTCGGCGCTGTGCGCGACTCGGGAAGCGAGATCTCGCTGCTATCCTCGTCGCCGCGACCTCCGCGTACATCCGCGTGAGAAAACCAAACTGAGGGAAACGGCGAAGGGAGGGAGAGAGAGAGAGAGAGAAAGAGAGCGAGAGAGAGAGAAATAATTCCGGACTTTTGACGGTCTATCTTTGAGCATGCTTGAGGAGCCCACTTCACGTTATACCTCCCCCGACAGGGACAAAATGGTGGGCCCCCCGTCGATATCCGATGCTCCGGATCTGCCGTATTTCGACGAAAATCGTTACGTTGCCGACCGGGACGGCACGTCCGGCCCGCGGAAACGTCGTATCCCGTCGACGCGGGCGTCCGCGTCTCGCGCCCACCTACGAATATGCGATCTATAACCTATTTCCCGAGACGTTGCTGAGGCGAGCACGGGTGCCCCCGCGCCTCGGCCGCGCTTCTGCACCCGTGGATTTTAATTGCCTGTTCGTCGGAGACGGGCCCGTGTGTCTCCGAGGAGGGGTCGCGGCTGACGCGCGCGCGGCCGCACGCTCGCCCGAGAGAGCGCGTCGAGGAGGCGGCGCACCGGCTGCCTCGCGACCGCTCGGGGCTTTCCCGGAAATCCAAGCGCGAATTATAACCTATAGTAACGCTTCGTGTTCGTGGGCCTCGCTTTTTGTTTATGCGCCCCCATGTTTTTCTCATTTTCTTCTTCGCTTTATCGATTCTATATTGTGCTAAATAACACCTTTCCTCGATGCGGTAATGTGTCTCTCTCTCTCTCTCTATCTCTCTCTTTCTCTTTCGTGTCATTGTCATTGGATAATTATCTTTCTGCGCTAGTATGTAAATTACCGTCTTCTTTTTTTTTTTTTTCCCCACTTTGTCAAGAGTTTTTTTCGACGGGGCGCCCTTTGTCAAATATTTTCTGACGCGTACGTGCACGCGAATCCGAAATGTTGAAAATATTATTAAAAATTATCATATTCTTCTTGGAAAGATGCGCGCATATGTGTGTGTATGTGTGTGTCTCGTATTTATATTATTGGCACATAATGAGAACTATATGCCATTATAAATATGAGATACGTATAAGAAGTGTTTTCATTCTTTTCTTTTTCTTTTCTTTTTTTTTTTTTTTTGTATCATATTTTGGAATTAATTATCTAAATATTGCAAGAGTAAAATTGAAAAATTTATTAATTTTAATTTATTTATGTCTGTATGTTGAATTTTATATTTTGATATATTTACAATTTTTTTGTATTCAAAATTATTTAAAAATGTTTTCTATGTGTTGAAAATATTTGTGACGTATAATGCAAACTTGTTATTCTTACAATCTTGTATATGTTATTTTCTTAACAAATACATTTAAATACACATATGTTATTTTCTTAGAGATTTTAGAAAGACCTTTAATTGATTTATATTTTATATATTTATTTATATTACGCATTTGCAAGTTATATTTTGTTAACACATGTGCGCACATTAGGAATATATAGTGTCATCTAACAATATTATATATTATATACATTAATGGTTGTATATACACAAAACTTGTTTTAATAATGTTTGTGTTCTATATAATTTAATTATTCCAATTTTTAATTTGTTTGACAGTAAACAAGATTAGTAGCTCATACCAGTGTGATTTGGAGCTGTCGGTGTACAACTGATACTCGACATCTCATCATCACACATATTGGAGCAACACCCTGAGGCGTTCCTAAACTCTCTGGGTAGTTATGTGATTTGTGATTGGTACGTATATCTTATTATATTTAAATGTTATTTCGTTTCTATATAAATTATACTTTTGTGTTAAAAACTCAGACAAGAGATTATTATGGTTATGTTGATTATCATTGAACATTATTAATTGAACGTTAGAATTGAAACTAGTTCTGTGATTTTGAACAATTAAATTTATCTGAGAAATTACTTTATGAGATGACATTGATAACAAACAGAAGATAATTTTGTGAATAAAGAAAGTGAGTGAGAAAAAGAGACAGATTGATAGGCAAAGTAGAGGGGAGAAGGCAGAGAGAAAGAGAAGAGAAATATATTTTTATTCGTGTGTAATTTTTTAATAACATTTTCTTATAACTTTCTAAATTATAAATTAAATTTTTATATTAAATTACTAATTAAAAATTCTTATATAAATATGTGTATATGTGTGTGTGTGTGTGTGTGTGTGTGTGCGTGTGTGCATGTCAATCACAAATATTACACTAGCGTTGCAATCACTATTATTTCATTATTTTAAAACTTGGCAAATATTAAAAATAATTTGTTTATTATTTTTATTATTATATATTGATGTTTTATATTTATCATTATTTTCTATATAAAGATAAATCTACTTTTTATCAGTATTAAGATAATATATGTAATAATAAATATTACAGTCATGGCGGCAGATAGTGATGGTGATCGGATTGTGACGGTGGTAACGTGCGAGGGTAATCATGACGATCCAGAGTTTCGTCAAAAGTTGAAAATTATCGTCGACCGTCTTAATGATTTGCTTTGCAAAGGTAAATCAATCGATATAAATTTTATTGATCCAAATAAGGGTGTATAGTAATAATATGCTATTTAAATAATATAATATTAATAAGCAGATTATGTTTAGCTTATATATTTTTACAATTTATAGAAAAAGGAGATGGGCTGAGAGTAAATAAGGTAGAACCATGGAATTCTGTCAGAGTAACATTTTCAATACCCAGAGAAGCTGCTCTGCGACTTCGAGAGTTAGCAGCTCAGGGTTCTCCGACGCTTACACAACTTGGCATACTTTCAGTGCAGGTCGAAGGAGATCAGGTAATTATGTAATAAATAAATGATTATATTTTTTTACAATATATTCTTATACTATTATAATAATAAATATTTTTTGACTTTTTATGGTTTGTGATCCAAAATAGATCAAAAGTATTACATGTTATTATATTCTTTTATTTACAGGTAATATCTTTGCGAATAGCAAGTCGCTTCGGTGGAGATGCACAAGAAATTGTGCTGCATTCTGGAACCGCGCAAGATGGCGGAGCAAAATCGCAAGGCGATACTACTAATAATACAGCTACTGCTGACGCTAATCCTTCAACAGCTTTGCCTGGTCCCAGTCATTCCACCAGCATTTCGTCAGCACTACGCAATGTTGCTCAGATAATAGCAGCTGCTGGTAAGCTCTCATAAATTGATCAAATAAATTTATAAAAATAAAAAAACAAAAACAATATGGGTTACATAAAATATATCAAATTGTACATATATAATTTTTTCTTTTTCAGGAACATCGTCGGAAAAAGCTCCACAGTTTCGTTCTCCAAATGTAGTTGCACCTACTGATTGTGATCCTATTCCACCGTTTCTTGCGAAATCAGTCCAATCCACATCAACGAGCAATGTTGGCGTTTCTGGGAACCAACAAGTGACTAATTCCAATGCATCGCCCAGAAACAACTACAATGTTCTTTATCCATTTACCAGTATGACGCACGCTGCTCAAGCAATACACAATCGCGAATCGCAGAATACAACAATTAAGAATACGATGCAATTCAAACACCATGCGCAACCGCCGCCCCCCTATCCATCTCAGGAAAATTTGGCAACGGTTACGGCACTGACGACCGGTCACACGACCACCCAACCGGTCGTTACCGTTGGACAACTAACAAATCAATACAAACCCACGACGATTGCTACAACATCTAGTCTGTCACCAAACAACAGTACCAATCTGGCAGGGACTTCTAACGGCAACGGAAATCAGGTCGCCAAATCCAGTCCATTACTCGTGAATCTTTTGCAAAATGATGCTGGTTCGCACTCAAATAACATCGTACCTGGTCAAAAGATGGTAACACCGGGTGTCGACAATTCTGGACTTACCAATCGTATGAGACCCACCAAGAAGCCTACAGGTCGAAGGAAAGATCTCCCTTCGCCTAACGAGTCGCCACCGAATTTACCGGATACTTTGAGAAGCGAAGACTTGATCGGAGGAACAGCGGCGACGACGACGACGACGACAACGACGACGACGACGACGACTGTTATTCCTGACTTATCTCAGACTTCTACATCGTCGGCATTCGCGACTGTCAACGCTAATCAACCGTCGACGCTTCCATCGCAGCAACATACGGTCAATGTAATCGGCGGTAGCACTGGACAAAACATGATGCCGCCCCAAACGGTACAGCATCAAGTGCCGCCCAGCGGACAGATGCAGCAGCAAGTTACATCGATCCTACACAATCAAGTACAAACGCAGCAAAAGTATCCCAACATTAAGCAAGAATTGGCTTATAGAACTGCTTCGCAGATTCAAATGCAGAATCAACTTTCTGCCAGGCACCCGGTAAATGGGCAACAAATTAGAACATCTTTGCAACAACGTCAACTGTTACTTCAACAACAAATAAACCAACAAATTGTCCCACAAGTCTCGACGACGCAGCAAAGTCTACTTCATCAACAAAATATAAACACATCGTTGCAAACCACATCTCTTAGCAATCCGTCACTATTACAGCAACAACAGCAAAATCAACAACAATTGCTACAACACTCAACAGTAGGCTTAAGCGTTCCGCAACAACGGCTAGGTTACTTAAACAGTCAACGTCAGCAAACTCCGTCGCCCTATCCGAGGCAACAGGTCCCGCAGCAAACGCATTTAAATCAACAAAATCAGACTCTTAATGTACAACAACAACTGCATCACAATCAAGCGAAGAACGTCAATATCAATATCAGTGCGACTACTGATTTTCGTTATGGACAGAGTCAAAATATCCTTAGTAGAAATTATCAATCTCCCTCAACGAGCAATGCTAATGGGACCACATGGAATGCACAGAGCAATTCCGCAGAGCAAATGCGCAGAGCTATTCCGCAAGGTGCTCAAATCAACACCACACGTCTGTCAGTCTCGAATCAGGTTTCAGGTGCCTTTCCTCAATGTGGGTCTCATATAAATAATTCTACTGCTAGCATTGCTTCGTCATCCGTCACTAAAACAGAAACTTCCGAGTCTTCGAAACCGGAAGAAGAGAGTCCGGAGCCAGAACCGGAGTACACTTCAAGTGGGAAAATAAGACAGTTTCTAATCAATCCTTTAACAGGACACTTGGAACCGATGCCCAGTGAAAGTTCAGATTCGGAGCCGGAGAGTGCAGTAGATAATCAGGACGATTTCTTCTTCTTTCCATCTCCGTCAAACGACAGATCAAACTCTATATTTTCCGACGACGACGCGGACAGTAATTTCTCGAGGAGAAACGACACGACGACAAACACGGATCAGTCTGATTCCGAAACAACGGCCAAGTCCACGGCCAGCGAAGGAAGTTTAAAGCATAGCAGACTAAAATCTAGCAGAGAGACCGCGCATAGTCCGATGCCAGGAGAGAAAATCAAATTAAGATTGAAATTGGAAAAATCCGAGCCCGTTACACCGGCTTATAAAGTTGACGTTTCTTTCGTGAATACGCCGCCCATGCGAAAAGCTGATAAATCTATGAATAAAATTTTCACAAGTGGTGTTCCAAGTACAGGGAACGATGAACCACCCCGAGTGCCTCCGTTACACATTTCTTTAAGAGGACGTAACGCTTCAGTAGTACAAAAGAAAAAGGAAAAGAAGTCTCTGAAGGGTGAGGGTGAGAGTGATCTAATCAAGAGAAGAGGTAAATTGAAAAAGATGAAGGAATGTATTGATGGAAATAAGTTGTTGCAAAAAAAATCACCATTGAGCATGATTATAGGGGGTTCATCTGCATCAAAACTATCTTTGTCCAATTCCACAATGATGAACAGTGCTAATACCGTTTGCAAAATGGGTAATGTGCTGCAAACTGCTATAACCAAACCCAATGCCTTAAAACAAGAATTACCAGTGGATGCTGTACGATTACAAACTGGTACTGTTACTAAGCCATGTACGAGTAAAAACAGCGATGTAGATGATATACCGCTGAATAGTAGAATACCGTCTCCATCAAAGCATAAATCTACCATTGTAAATCAATCTTTAAATACTCCGCAAGTTTTAACAAAGAATCAAGTGGATCTGGATGCACAAAATCATATGCAAGAACATAAAATAGGTGGAGGTAAGAGAGAGAAGCTATTTAATATTTACATAATAGTTTATATAATAGTGTATAAATAATTATTAATTGAGAGAAGCTATTTAATATTTGCATAATAATTTACATACTAGTGTATAAATAATTATTAATTGTATTTTTTCTTTCGTATAATTTATATGTTTATATTACAGGCAAAACAAAAAGAAGAGATTCTAAGAAAAAGTCAGAATCTGGAGATGGTTTACATCGGGAACAAAACCTTCTGTCAGGAGGTCGAATTTTAGATCAAGTGAAATGGAGAAAACTTGGTTATAAGGCTGATACAACTCAATCAATAAGAAAATCAGATTCGCTTTTAACTGGGAGTGGTTTTATTGTCAAGAAAATTGAAGAAATTCGAAGAACGAGTGATAGCGACATTAATAAACCAGCAATCGAAAAAAGTAATTCGGTGACTAATGTTGCTCCCAGATTAACAGAGCTTAATGGCATGAAGAAAGACTTAATAAGCCAAGACAAGAGAAGACGGTTAAGTTTAATCGATGAAAAAGATCTGCATTTAGGAGGTAAACAATTTTTTTTCCCTATTTTAATATAATAATAATAATAATAATAATAGTATAAAATCTATATCTTATAATAGTATAATATCTATATCTTATAATAGTATAAAATCTATATAATATAATAACAAAATCTATATTTATATAAAAATGCATATGGTGTAATTAATTTCTGAATATGTTCCAGAATCTCCAAATACAGAAGTTACACATTTTAACAATCAGAAGCCAGCTTCTGAATGTTCTGCAAGTACAGTACCAAGTATAAAAGCAAATGTCAGTCTGTCCTTTGAGGGCGATTCTAGTTTAAAATCGACAAATTCGTCGACGCAACAGGGCGACTCTAGAAATCCATCTAACAACCCTGAGAATAAGAATAAAATACCTGTGCATATAGAAACTACGACGAAAAATTCTCAACCACCTGTGGCTAGAATACTCACCGTCAAGTGTAAATCTGACAGAGATTATATAGCCACTGTCAAAAGCATCAGTCAGCAGCTGAGAAATATGGCTGACAAGAGTGAAACAAATTCCATTATGAATAAACATAACAAGACAGTCGAGTTGAATTGTAGTCATAAGAAGACAATTCAAAACCATATTGTAAAACAACAAATCGACAAACCAGCGACGGATAGCAAAATAGATAACGCGTCGCAAAGGATTAGTTTATTGAAGACTACATCAGGCAATACAGTAATCGGTAATTCGGTGGACCAAGTCTCTAGATCCCAGAACGTTGATGTACCCGCAAATAAACCGATCTTACCTATCGGTGAGATAAATGTGACCGAAGCGAAGGTGAAGCAAAAGTTACTCGAAAATACAACGGTACCTATTGGGATCGGTGTTGACGCAAATATCGAAAGAGTCGGCAGCAGCGGTGGCGGCGAAGACTCTGGCATCGAGTCGATGGATGCGCTTTCGGAAAAATCACCAAATCAAGGGGAGTCACCTTTGCATAGGCCGGCATCGGCAACCGAATCAGTGACACAGAGCAGCGCCAAGAATGTAATACAGGGGGAACCCACCTTATCAACCACCAATAAGAACGTGCCTTCCTCAACTAGTAGTAGTGATATGTGTTCAAATTCCCATTCGGAACTTCTCAAGTCCAGTGGCCCGCAAAGGTTAAGTCCTGTGTCTGTAGTAAGTTATCTTGAAAACCAATTGAATCGCAATATATCAAACTCTGGTGAGCATGACACAAAAAATGTGTCTAGTGAAACATTATCAACAATTCCGAGAACTGGACATAGTGATTTGGTTGTTAGTTTAGACGCAGCAAGTAATGACAAAAGTGTATCCAGTCCTTTAGTGACGGGAACAATGACTGTTATGACAGCATCTATAACCAGCAGTATGAATAGTGATAATAACTTATTGCAATGTGCGCATCAACAAGCAAAGGATTTCTCTGATAAGGATAATTCTAGTGTTAAATTAGAGAGTACTGTTAACCAAAATGATCAGGGTAAGGCAAACTCTAAACATGAAGAATCGAGAGCTGCGGAAAGCGTATCTGAGGATAGTACGAAAACGGTTGTAGAAAGTAACAGTGCAATTAGATTAAGCGACGAACCTCACGGACAAAATAATAATAATAATAATAATAATACTAATAATAATAATAATAATAATAATAATAATAATGGTGTGCCTATAATACAAAATCACGTTGCTTATAGTAAAGTTGACACGATAAAATCCGATAGTGCGCTCGCGAATACCAACGCGGCAACGGATAATTCTTGCTCGAACAATGAGAGTTGCAATCTAGAAATCAAAGTCGAATCCAAAATTAACGTAAAAGTGGACGATACCAGGCAGACCGATCGGTTCGAGGTTTCAAAAAATAGTAACATTTCACTCAACACAAAGTCCGCCAAGTTAGAAACGTGCACCGAACAAAATCAGAAGTGTAATGTACAAAGTCAGCAGAATCAGATCACGCTCAGAGAGCCCTCTGTAAATCTTCAAAAAGTGACGGACGATTTAGTTAAAAAAATGGTTAACGATTCGAGCGATCTGAGCGTGGGTGACATCCAGTCGCCTCTTGGCGAAGATCCGCAGCCTATCAGGATTACACCACCATTGTATACGTATTCTAATCCTGTGGTTCTGCAACGGGACGAAACTCCGAGTCCGGCAGCACAGAATCCTGAGGTGGACTCCAGCGATGTTGAACATCTTAAGCGTAAACGCAGGAGGAAACAGGATCTCGAGGGACGACACGATGTCATATTCATAGAAGATAATGATGAAGGGTGTACTCCCTTTGTGGAGAAACTAAATTCCACCATTGCAGAAGAGTATATCAAGAGACCGCCCAAGTCGTTACTGGAGCAGCTTCTAATAGATATTCCGAACGACAACAATGAGAAGAGGTCATTGAGAACCAGGTCGCAGAAGTTGAACAGCCCGGATATCGCGAAAACTCCGAAGAGCAGCCCCCACGGCCCTAAATTAGAGGAACGCCGTAGTATATCACCCTATGCGAAAGCAAGTCCAAAACTAGCGGTATCGAAACTGTCTCCTAACACGACAATAAAAATAGGGAAACGGAAAAGGCAAGAGAGCGAGAGTTCCGTTGCATCGAACACAGCTGATGATCCACAGCCAAGACCAGGTAAACGGAAATGCTCAGAGAATGCGGCAGAACTTATTAAAGCTTGCATGGGTGTAGAAGAGGCTGGTTCTATAAAGAAACAAGTGCCTGGCAAGGATGAGCAATGCAAGAAGGGATTCGTAATGACAAAGATTAAGAAAGGTATTTATTTATTTCTTATGTTATTATTTCTTTTTGTGTAGAAAGTTTTTTTTTTATACAAAAATTTGTTGTTTAATCTGTCTTTTTTTTACTCTTATTTTCCACATGTATCTTTCTACAGGCTGTTTAATTGTTAGCGCATCAAGTATTAATGATCGATTTTCTTTTCACGAATTTGAAGTTGCATGAGTATTCTTTTTTAGAGCGAAAATTTTATGAAATAATCTATTATCTAATTTTATGATTTACACTTAACATTACAATTTATTCTTTTGTGAAACACATACATATTTATAATATTATAATATAATGAATGAAATAAGTTCTCATAAAATTTTCGCTAAGGAAATCTCGAATTCACTAAGGAATTTCTCATTATCAGCTAATGTGGTAGGTAGATATCCTGTATATATTATAGATTTTATAATGTAACAAATTAAAGACTGCCAAAACAGAACTGTTTATACATATGTAAATTACAGACATATAAAAAATTTATTGATATTATAAATATTGTTATACTATTGTGAAAGAGAGGAAGAAAGAAGATATAAGCTTGTAATAATAGAAAATGTTACATTAGTTATGCACAAATGTATTGATTTAAATAACTGATTTACTGAAGAAATGAAATTGAAGAATATTGAATACTGCAATATTTGATACAAAGCTACCTCTTAATTTCATTTTAGTATACACTTAGAATTTTAAATTGATCCAACTCTCATACTTGTCTGAATTTATAATACTTGAGCCAGACTTATATGTGACATAAGCGGTTTTTTTTATATTTTTAGGTCTCGTTGTGGTAGACATTGATTCGTCTGATGACGAACCATTGATTGACTCTGTAGGAAAAGCAAGAGTTCGATTGTCAGATGAAACATCCGCTGCTTCCCCAAAGCCTAAAGATCAAAAGTAAGCAACAACTGATGCATTCTTTTATGATGCCCAGAAAATATAAGAGTAAGAAAAAAAAGAAAGAAAAAGAATCTCAGATTTGAGAGTTTTACTACATAATAAGATAAGCTACTTTAGAGCGAGTTAAGCTACAGCTGTTTCTGGCAGTCAAATTAATTCCAGTAATATATTAAATTTCAATGCCAATAATAGAGTGCAAAGAGAGAGCCGTTTGTTAACTACCAAGCAGCTGAATTCGACTATGGCGATGACGACGATAACGACGACGACGATGACAACAACAGCAACAACAACAACAACAGTGATTACAACGACTGCAATGACGACGACGACAATGACGACGTCGACGTTGACGACGATGACGATGACGACAATGACAACGACGACGACAATGACAGCTGCGGTGGCGACGACGGCTACGGGAACAGCAGCAGTTACTGTTGGGAAGGAGAGGTTACGAGGCACTTCTGTATCTAGCAACGAGTCTGTGGGCGAAGTAACGACCAGAAGATCTGTACGGCAGAATACAGCTTCACCGCTAGCTACACCAGCAAGCAATACTAGAGGTGCGTCCAGAACCTCTGAGGATATTAACAGAAGGAAAACACGTAGTGGTGCTGGTACGTAACTGATTTATTCTAAAATAGCTCATTGATAAGAGACACTTTATATCATTATTCCATTTTTAGAGATGTTGATTTCTTATCCCTCGATAAGCACGATGTTGTTTATATAAGGTGTCTGACATAAAGTGTCACACCGAAAATATTTAAGTAGATCTCGTTATTTGGAGACGATTTTTCCCCAGCAAAAATGTCGAGGAAGACCATTATTTTTTGCATATTCCCAATTTTTGCCATTATGTATCTTTATATTAACTAAACCTTAAATTAAAATTTCATTAAACTACTTGAAATTAATTGGAGAATGTGATTTTGTTCATATTTTATTTCTACGAGATTTAGTTTGCTTTAAAACCCTTTATTTTCAATTACTTATAACTCGAAAATGATTGATGCCTCAATATTTTTACTGAGGAAAAATTGTCTCCAAATAACAAGATCTACTTGTATATTTTCGGTGACACTTTGTATCAGACACCTTGTATTCTTAGAATATATTTTATATACACACGAAATATGACACATATACATATATAGAGTGTGTACTCCCGGAAAAAATTTTGAAAACTTGGTATTCTCATGGAATTTTATTTTACCTTGAAAAATCAGAGAATTCTCATGGAATTTGATTGGAATTTAGAGAATTTTAAAAAATTGTTCTTTTGATCATTTTACTCTTATTTAGCACTTAAGAAACATATGTCTAACATATCTTTGCAATATTTAAGATTTTATTAAAATTTTGTGATTTTTTTTTTATTGACAATCTATTTCAGTATCAAAATCTTATATGCAAGTTTCATAAAAAATTTAATTTTTTAATAGGTAACGTTTAAATAAATTAGTATTCTTTATTTAATAAATAATAATTTAATGAACAAATAAAACAACAGCTTAATAATTAATTTAAATAAATTAATATTCTTTAAGATCTTTATAATAAATTATTTTTTTTTCTTGTTTTTATTTTATATTATATTGCAAATGTTTTTAGTGTTTAGATATAATGATATATCTTTGTGTTATTATCTACATTAATTTTACAATTAATAAATCAATATCAAATTCTAGAAAAAAGTTGCACTCTTGCAACTTTCTAATCGTAGATATGAATAGAAAATATTAAAAAGTACATATATACTATAAAGGAATTTTTAAAAAAACTACATCTACTTTTCTGATTTTACCTGAAATTTTAAAGGATAATACCGGAAAGATCAGAGAATTCTCATAGAACTTTTTTACAAAATTTGAATAGACACTCTGATGTATTATAAAATTTATTACTTAATTATGGTTTTACGTCTGCACTATTTTTCTTTTTCGTTTCCACAATTTTTGGCATAATATTATATATCAAAGTAATAAAGTTGACAAATGTTAATGAAAACTAATGATTATATATGTTAATTGTGTATGTTTTACATACTGTTTTAATTGCAAACACCTTGTACAGTGATCAAATATTGTTTTAGTAACAGCGGAAACAGCGGAGCAAGCGAAACGGAGGCGAATATCCCGAGAAAACAAATGACCTTCGGGAAGTGACCTTGACAGTGATTAGCTACCGTCGCTCGTCAAGGCCTATCATCTGTCTGATTGTAAATCCAACATAAACGGGTATTTGATCGCCGTGTGGCTGGATCCCACCTGGTAAACCGGAAGGGGCCCCATTAGCGCACAACGTTGCTGTATATGTATCGGGAGTATTGTGTCAAAAAAGAAATAGCTAGACGGTGTGCAAAAGCAGTTTTGTACTATAAAACATTTATTGGCTGCTAGTTAGTCATACAAAGTACCTTCGAATTTTTTCTTGCTTGTTCTTCACGTGTTTTCGTTTTCTCTTTCTTTTTATCTTTTTCTTTTCTCTAACAAATAGATCATAAGAATTATATTGTTGTAAAATTTATGGAGAGTATATTTTATAAATCATTAATTATTAATTGTTATGTTCTTAAATGTTTAAAAGAATAGCGAACAAAATAAAAGTATTCTGCTTTTATTCTTTTCTTTCACCGTCTAGCATTTTCATTTGTTGTACTCCGATAAACAGCAAAGTTTAGTTACTCAGATTTAACTTGCTCACAATGCATTATATATATAAATATATATGTATGTATATATATATATAAATATATATATAAATATATATATATATATATATATATATATATATATACACTATAATCTAAGTAACTGAACTAACTCAAAACTGCCGAGACATTGTATGTAACTTTCTTTTACCAGTCAGATGTTTCATTCTTTCCTCGAGTACTAAATTTCATTCTTCAATGTGCAATTTTCTAACATTATATTGTCTGTTAGGTGTAAAAACAAGATATTTCAAGTTAGCTTTAGAAAAATCTAAGAAAATTTAAACTCGAACTATTTATGTTTCGAGTATCATCTTCTCTCTCATATAATTTCTTTCGTTCATTGTATCACTACAAAATAATAACAGCGGTAAAAGAAAGTCCAAATTGTTTAAGTGTCAAAAATATGAATTTGACTGTACTGCCGTAAGTAAAATCTATATTTATCGTGAATAAATTTATTAACCGGTGGAGCTCATAGATCACTACTCTGACGACTTTGCTGACAGACTCTGTTTAAGCATGTTTAATTTGTGTATACATATTTATTTATTGTGTGTCATCTATTTGTTATACAAGTTTTCCGTATATGCATGTGTAGGTAAAGTGTGCACATATTACATATATATATAAAACGTTATATGAATTTTTCACAAATTAGTTTTTGCCATATGCTGTAAGTTCAAGAAAAATATAAAGTAGTAACGCTTTTCGTACTTATCTATGCAAAAGATGAAAACGTTTTTTAAGCTGTTGGTCTGATATTTGGACAATTATATATCACATGATTATTTTGAATATATTAATAATTGTTATATCTTAAATATTGAGAATAATAAATTTACAAATTATAATAAGGACAATGACAAATGTCAATCATGTTTATAATTACAGAAATATGTATATGTCTTTTAATCCAACTTAGCGATTAAGTTTGTAGTTACATTATTATACGTTTTCATTTTTCCAACTCAGCAAACATAGTCTTTCAGTAAAAAGTTCGTCTTGAGTTACACATAATATTCAGAAATCGGAGGTATAGAACTTTTTTTAAAAAAAGGATCTTGCTTTATTCATGAAATATACAAACAGTGAACGTTGGAAGATATACATAAATATGCGAAGATGATAAGAATAATTATTATAAGAAAACTAATTAATACAATGTTAATTTGATATAGGTAATATATGGAATGAATATATTTTGTAAATAATTTCTTGTAAAGAAAAATGGACAAAGCACACCCTTTTCTCCCTATTGTGTATATATAGAAACTGTTTAAATTTTTATTAAATTAATAATAATTGAAGTATATCGTGCAAAAAATAAAAATCGTAATTGTCTCATTATTATTATAATTATTCTCTCGCGTTCATGTAATTAAAATATACTTATTCTTCTTATACAGATTTAGAACTACATTGAATTATATGTGCATACGTATATACAAGATCTATGTATGTGATTTATATCGATTATTGTTTTTGTGAACAGATAATCTAGTTTTATATTGTATAAATATAACTTACACACATAGACAGATAGAGAGAGATAGAGAGAGAGAGAGAAAGAGAGAGAAAGGGAACTAGAATGTGCGTGTATTATGCGTGTATTGTTGAGAATTTAAAGTTCTAGCTGAGCCTGAGTAGTCATCATCATGTAGCACTGTCCAAACGTTTCATAAAAATATGCATCTATTATACAATTCTGATAATAGAAATGTTTACACAGTGAACATTTAGAATATTGTTTATTAAATAACATTTCATTCATTATATACAAATATTAAGAATTAATTGACTTTACTTGCATTCTTGCAAATTTATTTATTTTTTTGCAAACTTTGAAAACTGTAAACAGCTTTCGTGAAAGCTTTAAGTATGTTCAGAGAAATATTCTAAATGCATTCTATTTAGAATATGAATCTGTATGATTATGATTACAGAATATACCATAGTCGATGTGTGTTAAAAATTGTGGATCAAAAGTTACATGACCCAATTTTATCACGATCATTTTTGAATGTACATGGTTTTGTACAAAAAAAATGCGATTTTTTATCACAGACCAAGTAAATATTTATTATATGATAAAGAAAGATATTATTGCTACAATTGTTACAAGCATAGAATGTACAAAGTATGATAAGTGCAGTGCTCAATTATATAGTATGCATACAAATTTTCTGATCAGTACTTTTCTCTCAAAGGTTCGATGGCTACCAGGCGGCACTTTAATAGAAAAAAATGCTTCTCTCACGCTAGTAATAAATGCCGAATTTAATGATATTTAAAATAGGAGAGAATTTCATCGATCTATACCCAACAAATTAAGAGACAGAAAGAGACTGCGTCTTGGGTTATAGCTTCGTTGAATTTATTTCCTGCTTTCAATATTAATTTAAGTTATTTAATTAGAATATTATTTGTTTATCAGAATTTATTTCTATGAAACACTGGGTCATATTGTATATAATAGTATACTTATTTTACTCGGATGGGAAATTACAGCCTGATTGTACATAAAACTATGAAGAAATGGGTACACACGACTTGTACGTTTGATTTAATTCGTATCCTATAACATAAATAGGATCGAGTGTAATATATATAGTAATTTAATATTGCAGAATATACAAGAATAATTGAAAAAAATATTGTAATTTTGATGTGTAAAATATTTTCTCTTTCACATTAGATAAGCTAGGCATTATTATGTTACAATTTTATCATTGAATATTACATTTATATGATTGTATAGACTATAAACAAAGCTGAGGTCTTTGTGTAAATATGAATATCTTAAATATAAGCGAATATTTAGCGCGCTCGCATAATTAAGGAGCTTTTAAAGTATTTCTGCCGTATAATCATGTATGTGTGTGTGTGTGTGTGTGTCTGTCTGTCTGAGTGTATACTGCGTGTATGTGTATATATGCATGCATATATATATATACACATATATATATGCATGTAATAAAGAGCAATTAATAATGCGCCAAAGATCAGATGTCGGATAACTGTTGGCAATCAACACAGTTGGAGAAGTGGTGTATGTGTGAAAAGCTCAATAAATAATTGGTATTAATATTGTGGTTTGTAAAGGGTGTAAAGTTTTACATGCTACCATCTCTGCGCAATCTATGTGAGAATTACACCGATAATAAATGATCACTTTATGCCTGTTTATATATTATTAATAGTCGCTTGACGAGCTCCTTAATTTTGTAGGCAAAGCTGCAAATATTATATTATGTATATGGATATGCGTTTTAAGATCACCAGATTGGGATGAGGTTTGATGACTTTAAAACCTGCTATATGCAAAACATTTGTATTTTTAGTATTTGGTTATATAATATACATATATATATATATATATATATATATATATATATATATATAATAGTAAAAAAGAAGAAAATTGATAATAATCTAAGTAGAGATATATATATATATATTTACTATATATGTATATATATATACATATCTCCATGAAATAAAGAATTAGATACCATATTATATTTGTAGAAATGATTGAGCACGTGAGAGGATATCGCGCTATGATTACGGAGAAAAAAATATTACAATTATATTATTACCTATTATTACACAAAATGAATACACAACATAGTAATTTGCTAATTGTATCTTTTAATAATTACTGTAGACACACATTGATGAAAAAGGTTTTTTTTCTTGTTATTAATTATTAATTACCATAGACTTATAAGACAATGAAAAATGTGTTATAAAAAATGCATTTGTTTGTTTTATATTACATTCTACCCATTTTCATCAAACGTTTTACTATATTTTAATTAAAAATAATTATGAACAATTGTATATATATAGCGGGCGCGTATATAAATTATAATTTATAACGTTAATTTTTTATTTCTTTATAGAATATAATCATACTGTCCATTTGATTTACAAAATAATTGTTTAACCGATATTTACTTTCCGAGAAAAATTTATTCTATGATTACTAGAAGCACACGTTAAACTATATTAACCACATATATATACCACATATTAAAAAGTATCATTTATAATATTGTTGCAATTGTTTATACATAGTACAATATTGCATCATATCTTATACACAATACAGTAATCAGGATTTACATATATCTTTGAATTTTGTTTTTAGCTATTAATTTTGTATATTGTCTTTTGTTTTTTATATTTTTAAATTACCAATTGATATATATAATACTAATTTTTTAAATTTATATACAAACTTTTTTTATATTACTTTTCCCTTATAGAAATATATCACTAGTAAGTCCAATTAATCTAGGCTTATTTATTTCGAGAGTACGCGTATATCAGTAATTTAAGTACTCGAAATATAAGTGATTAATTGGACTTATTAATGATAAATTTCTATAATGGTTCAAAGTGTATATATGAAAAATACACATACAAAATATATGTATCACATATAGATTTTTATCTTTAGATTGTGCAATTTGCATCTAAATTAATACAATTTTTTAATCTATTTTCTATATAATTATTTATTTTTTATTTTTATGCTTATTTTTATTGTATTTAATTGTAAATTTATATCTATATTTTTTAGCTTGTAGAATAATGTTAGTAGAGAAAACTAACAATGATAACATTTGCAATGTTCTTTTTTTACTAGGTATATATATCACATCATATATTTTCAATAAAAGCAGATAATAGTTTCACTAATAGATTGTTAATGTTTGTATAAACATATGCATTATAATATTTACGTAAATGATATCCCTATAAGCGCATGATATTATTTAATATTCTAGGCGTATTCTTAGAATATTAAATATTCTAAAAATACGCCTAGAATATTGCTTAAATATTAAATAATATCATGCGCTTATAGGGATATAAACCTTTATTGATTCATATCAGATCTAATATATATATATATATATATATATATATATATATATATATATATTTTATCGATAGATAAATAAATTAAGAAAATTAAATTTTTAATATTGATCATTAAGTATCGATAATAAATTTGATCTCCTTGATTTATTTATAATTTTAAAAACAAAAAAGTATTATTTTATTTGTTCAAAGCTTTTTTTGCTCGAAAACAGGTTTCATATTGTACTGTTTTTTTAAGTACAATTTTTTCATTATAAACATAATATACATATATGTGTAAATCAAACACTGAAGAACGAAAAGAAAAAGAATTTCTTTGATAAAAATAATGCTATGTTTGCTATGTACAAATTTACCGGGCTAATCTGTGATTGGTTATCGTACAGAAAATGTCTAGGATCTTCTTGCAACATCAGCCAATCAGCACTTAGGATAACATTTCTATTGTTGCACATCCTAAATTCTCTCAGGGTATCGATTCTGTAACTTTTTTTTAAGTGAAAACGTGAAAAGTGAAAAATTCCCGCCAATCACGCATTGATTCCAAAATGAAATCGATGTGCGATTGACGGAAATTTTTCACTTTTCACATTTTCACTTTAGAAAAAGTTACAAAATCGATACCCTGATCCTGATTGGTTGTTGCCAGAAACTATATAGAAATTCTCTATTTGAAAATAACCAATCAAATATAAGTATAAAATATAAAACTCGTCATATAACAAGTGTAGTTAGCGTTCATACAAATTTATACTCTTTATGGACATAGCATGTTGTTTATTGTTCATATCTTATGGATGCGGAGTTTTCTTTTTTCTTGTGTATCAATAGAGGAGTGATTTCAACATGTTGGACCATTTTAGTTGAATTTTTTATCAAATAAAATTGCCGGTAAATGTTTAATTTGGGATATTTTATTTAGATTTAAAAATACATTTATATTTGAGGCTCTCTTTGCATAAAAACATAAGTTAACAAATTTTTTGTATTGATTTTAGTATCATCGAGTGGCGGGAACTTTTGACTAGTATTGAATAAATCGACTATCGGGATTACATTTATAAAGAAACTCTTATTCCTGCCCACATATATGTTTGTGAGTATATATTTAATCCTTTATTTTAAATTTCTTATAGAAAATATACGAAATAATTTAATAACTATGATCATTATAACATCAGTGTTATAATTAATTTTATTAATATATATGTATTTACTATGACACAACAGTAATATTATTTTCTATTAATTATGAAAATATAATTAGAGTTATGTATGTTTTGTAATTCTAACATTAATAGAGAAGTAAAAAAGTATGAAGTTTATATCTTTTTATCAATGTTATTTTTATAAGAACATGATTCATCAGAAAAATACAATAAAAAAGTGAATCATTAAGATTATGATTATTATGAAACAATTCAGTCTATCAAAAATGAAATTTTATATTGAATATTTATAAATATACTTTTAGAAGCTTTTATAATGATGTTGAAATAATGTATTATTGATTTTTGTTAGATTAATCGTTTTACAAGCTGCATCTACGGCTTGTGTCATAGCTGGTGTACCACAACTGAAAACACCAATCTTGTTTATCTGAAATAATTGTTTTTTTTAAATGTATAACTAATAGAAAATTTAAAATGTTAATTTAAAAATAATATGATTAACACTATTCACAATCAATACATATACTTACAGTAGGATGTAATTTTTGTATAGACAGGAAAAATTGAGAGAATTTTGGACGTCCAAAATGTGTCACTGCTCTCAGTCCAGTAAATAAAGATTTGTTTGAAATCTTTTGAAAATGACGTTCACAAATATACTGAAAATCATATTCAGTTAGATATTTAAAATTCTCTCAAATTAATATAATATTTAAAAACATTAAAATATCATTAAAGGCCAGCTCGCCAAAGGAAATCATAACTAAGAACTATAAGAGTCGCTGTACGAGCCACGAAATATATTTTGCTTAGACATTGCTAAAACATTGAGGAACAATTTCATATTTCAAATATGAAATTGTTCCTCGATATCTTAGCAATGTCTAAGCAAAATATAAATATTTCGTGGCTCGTACAGCGATTCTTTATGGTTCTTATAATATTTAAAATATTAATATGATATTTAAAAGATATCTTACTAAAAGTATTGTACGTAGATCAAATTTTTGATAAAATTGAGTAACAAAGATATGAATTGATACTGTGTTATTGATATCTGCTTTCTCTAGCTCTCTTAGTATATCGATCATCCATTCAAATTGTTTTTGCGTTCTTGTCACCCAAATAAAATATACCTGCAAATTAAAATATTTTTATACATATGTTCTTTTTTATCATTATTTAAATTTAAATAAAGTTGTTAATGTTATTTTACCTTTTTGCAACCAAAGTTTAAGCTATAGTTTGACTTGAAAACAATATCCTTTAGTATTGATGCAAAAGGTGTAACACCTATACCACCACCAACCATAATTGCCACTTCATATTTATCCCAGTCTTGATGACCTTCCCCATATGGGCCATCCATGTGAATCTATTAATAAATAGATATTTAATAATATATGTCAAATATATATTTCATTAGTAAAAATTTTGTAAATATATATATAGAATTTTAGATAAATAATGATACAAGATGTACCATTGGTAAATCTTCATTAGACATTGTGCACAATTCTAATTTCTCTCTAATATTAGTGGTCCATGGTCCAACTGCTCGTATATGTACACTTAAATTCGTTTCATGTGGCGTGGATGATAAAGTAAATGGATGATACTCATTTGTCTGCAATGCTGGACATGCTATTCTAATCCATTGACCAGATTTATATTGAAAATTTAAAGGTTTTGGAAATGCTATATATGTTACACCTACAACATTTTATATATATATACACACACACACACACACATATATATATATATGACTTGAATAAGAAAACGACAATATCTCGCGATAATATTTACCTGATGGTAGAATTTCTGCTTTGAGTATTGGTATCTCTATCGTTATTCTAGTCACAGTTACAACTTTATCGAGAATAAATAGAATGACTGGTCCCAAGAAAAAATAATGAAAATATGGTTCCTGTTATAATAAATTATAAATAATTTTCAATTTTTATATAATATAATTTTAAATTTTAAATATGATTTTAGATAATGTATTTTTTTATTATATATATAAGAAAAATTAAGAATCTTATATAACAATATTAATTACTTGTACTAATCTTCCACTGCCATGTAAAATCATCAGTATGTAAAAAACTGGATACAAGGAATGTACAAGAGAGAACCAATTGTAGAATGACTTGCGTACCATTGGCAATGAGCATATAAATATTAATCCAGTTACAATGGTTAAAAATATTCCTGTTATACCTGTCATTGTACCCCAACACCAATAATGGAACTTTGGCAGCTCATGTGTTCTAAATACAATAAATATAATAAATAATTTATTTTTATTATTTAGAAATTGAATAATTGAAATATTTAGATAGAAGAGATGTAGACTTACGCGTGGAAATAATTGCGAAACAAACACGTTAAATCATCAGCAGTTTGCGTAGATATATGATAAAAATTAAAACCATGTCCAATTATATGTAACACTAAAAATATTAAAACGCGAATAAACATGAAATGTAATTTGCTTAAATTAAGATTAAGAAATTTATCTCACCAGTAAAGACCAAGGCCCAATAAGCGATATATTTATGCATTTCTATCGCTGAATCGAAAGGAATGTAGAACTGTAGAATTGTGGTTCTAAGAATAGTGATGGTGTTATGGCACATCATAATTATTAATGTGGAATAAGTGAACATCATAGCCGATGCCGCACCTCTCGTTATAGCAATACCATGACCCAATATTCGTCTCAAACCAGAATGTTCTCGTTGTATAGAATAATCTATGTAAAAGAGCATTATACAATTATAATTATTGGTGCAAAAATTTAAGTTAGAGCTTGTACTGTAAAAAGATTTTTGAAAAGGACATACAGTACACTCTCTCTGCGAAAATCCCAAGCAAAAACAAGGTATATAAACATGCCCAGAATATTTGCAATCGTTTGTTAGCGAGGTATTTCATTATAGGATACCAATAATCGTCCGAGTGTTTCTTCATCTCTTCGATAATTTTCTCGTTCTTATCGATAATTTCGCTATTACTTTTTTCCTCTTTCGCATTTTGTTCGCTTTCAATTTTACCCTCGATTCTACATTGTAATTCATTTGGATCGGCATATAGACTCTCCACCGTCTTTTGTACTTCGCCGATGAATGTTGATCTAACTGTTTTCACACCTGCGTGAAGTTTTCTGCTGTTTTTCCCATCCACAGGCACGTTAAACTCCAGTTCTGCATAATTAAATTTATCATTGAAGTCGCTGAGTATCTGTTGAAAATCCTGTAGATTTATAGTTTCTTTGTTTGCCAAATCAGCGTGATACATCATGGATTGCACTAAAGATTCCAATTCATTGTCTGTTATATCAGCATTTCCAGTTTCCATAAATGATCTAAACCATTATTTAATATATAATGGATACATGAAAAGATAGAGAGCGTATAGAGAATAGTGTCATGTAATTAAATAATTTAAAAATATACCTTAACATAGCTGAAAACTCTTCTCTTTTAAGTTTTCCTGTACCATTGATATCATACATATCAAACATTAACTTCATTTTCTCTTCTGCAGAACCCTTTAGAAATATTACCAACATGTCAACAAATTCTCGAAATGATATAAAACCATTCTTATCTTTATCCACTAGATTAAATATCTGCAAATGATTGTGTGTGTAATCTTTCAATATATTTATACGCATTGTATTTACACATTGCTTATCAAATTTAATGTAAATATTACTTTCTTTACGAATTCAGCGTCCGGCTTCATACTCAGAGCTTCCGCGAATTCTATGATAGTTAATTCGGTGTAAATCACTTCTCTTGCAACTATCGAATCTATCTGTAAGATTTCTTCTTCCGTATGTGCAATATGGAATGCCTGAAGACACAATTGTGAATATATATTTATATTTAATATTGTTTAAATATTTCATAAAACAAAAAAGAAAAAATACCTGTGCGAATACAACGCGAAAAAACATTTCCAATTTCTTTTGACGATGCTTCTTAGTTATTGCTTGCTTGAGTAACGCTGAATATGAAATATTAGTTATCATTTGCATTGAGCAGACATTTCCAGATGTTGCCATATCCGATATAAATCTTTCGAATACTTTTATAAATGTGCTTCTCAAAAAATCGGAATCAAACTTCAACACTAAATCATAACTATGATGTATGCGGATTAAAATATAATGATTATCAGACGCGCAATAAATCTGCAAAAAAGATTTGGTACATTTGATTATATATTTATCAATTTGTGTTGTTATGCAGTAAATGATAAATTGACATATATTACAAAAATAATATATACCTTGACATTGCTATTGATTGGAAAGTCCATTGCGCGTATCAAATATCCCAATTGATTTTTCACTTCCAGTTGATTTTTTCTGATGTTTGGTATTAATATTACACGTCTGAATGCAGTTTTTGGTTCTTGCCATTCGCTAGCTATTCATAAAAAGGAATATATCTTTATTATACTATATGTATATAAAGAGATAAGAGAGCAATATAAAGAGATGTATATACTTCTAAACTCTTACCAGTATGTATGATATCTACATTATCACTATGGTCTACTTTTATAATAGTTTCTCTCATTAGTTCGTTCTTAAGTTGTATCTTAAAGATTATTAATACAATGATACCTGCGTCAAACTTATCACATTATATAGTATGTCCATAATGCCATCACATAATAATTCAACAGTAGCAAAAAATGTTTACCACAGAAAAATGTTGATACACCTAAAAATGTAAGAATGAAGGACGCACTGCTATTCGAAAAATAATCGTAAGTCCCAGGTTCAGTGCAATTCTCGATTGTATGTTCATTTATTTGATCAACGTGAAAACAAGAATCAGTTGTACATTCGCCTTTTTTAACAACTTTATTATTAATACAATTGGGATGTATATCATCCACTGAAAGAAGACAAATTTATTTATTTTTGGTATCTTTAGCTAATAATTAAACAACCTTATATTTACACATGTAATTTTTCCTTCTCTTACTTCTTGTAGGAACTCTAAAAGGATTGCTTGGAATATCATTCCAGTCCATTTTAGTGACACACATTAATACATCGTAAAATGATAATTGTTCTAATCTTTCAGTTTCCTCGTAAGTAAAAAGTCTAGGAATAAAGGCGTGACAAAAGTTTACCTAATTAATTGTACAAAAGATGTAATATAATATAACGATATAATTACATACTTATTGTCGAAATTCTTGTACCAAAATCTATCACCATTGCGTATTCGTTGAAATTGATCACTGATTATATTTTGAAAGAGCGGCCCAGGTCCATCGTCAGTTTCTAGTATCCCACCTACCCAGATATCCACATCATCGAACGAGTTATTGTACAGTTTGAGAAATTCATCTCGAATCTTAAATAATAATAAATAAAAAATATATTTCCGTAATACACTGCGATTAAATATAAGAATTTTTATTTTTATACAACATACCGTTTCATTCACGCGATCAAAATAGGATACATTTTGAACCTCCGATAGACCGTATGCACGACGAGCACTGTTGTAATCAGGTACTCCGTGATCACGTCCTCTCTGAATATTAAGTGCCATTAAATCTCTCCTTGAGAATTCGAGTGGCCCAAATAAACTGCCTCGCAAATCTTCAACGATCTTATGATCTTCCTCTTCGCATAATTGAATAGCCATTCCCATTAGTAATTTCTCTACGTCGATAACATCTTCTAATCTCTTCAAATTTGCATACAGAGAATTCTAAACATATGTAATGGTTGGTTACATGTAATTGGTAGACCTTTACATATTTTATTATGTATACGTGCTTTGTCGAAATTTTAAACATACATATGTGTATACATGTATATACACACGCGTACACATAAAATTGTTAAAATACCTGTGACATCCAATAATTGTTGCATGTTCTAATTGGATATGATTCCAAGAAACAATTATTCCTCCCATAATCACGCAAGTATACACCTAGCATTATGATTATCATTAATGTTATTACTGCACATTCTATTATAATAACATACATATTACTATGATCTTTTATCAAATCAAAGGTATAAATCGACTCTAAGTCAACTTGTGTTGCTAAATGGAAAGCACCATATATATGAACAAAAAAATAGACAGATTATGACATGAAAATCGATATTGCTCTCATTTGAATGATTTGTTTGTCATTAATATAAACTCATCTGGAAAACGGTATATCTTTCTAATGGTAATAAAAAATCGATGCATCATTTACCTGGTGGAACCAAAGTGTGTCCGAAGCGAAAAGCAGCCGATTGAAAAAATTGCTCTATTTGCGGATCGATATTAGGATTGTAACCTTTAAACAACGAATAAATCAATTAGGATTAAATGCAAATTACGAGTAAACAAACATTTTAATTAAACATGTAGTGTTTATTAATACAGTCACATGTTGACTGAAACTCTATTTCTATTTACCCGTATATACAGGAAGTCTGCTTCCCAACCATGAAGGCAACCATTCGTTGACGATAATGTGTTGCTGGGTCGCAATCACCCATTTACGAGCCTCGTTGTAAATCTTGTCGCTGGACCAATTTGGATTGCGACGTTTAATATGAGATGCTACGAAATTGTGCCATCTGAACCATATTATACCAAAAGTCAGTAGAAACGGATTTTCATTTCCTCGTGGATTTCCCAACTCTAGAACATAACGTATGAAATTGCATATATTAATAGCCACAGATATTATACCGAGTAAAAATATTGATTCGCATCCGAAATGTATTTTCTTCGCCCGTTGAGAGATAAATTAATGCTGCGAGCGACGCGTTTTTGCGTCGTTGATGCAACTTGCCACAGAACCGTCACGAAGATGACTGTGCGAGACGCGCTGAATATGGCTCTCGATGAGGAATTAGCCCGGGACGAAAAGGTGTTCATTATCGGAGAGGAAGTCGCCGAGTTCGACGGCGCTTACAAAATTACGCGCGGTCTCTGGAAGAAGTATGGCGACAAGAGGATGATCGATACACCGATCACGGAGGCTGGATTTTGTGGTATAGCGATTGGCGCGGCGCTCCTGGGCTTGAAACCGATATGCGAGTTCATGACCTTCAATTTCGCCATGCAAGCCATCGATCGTATCATCAACGGTGCCGCCAAGAATCTCTACATGTCTGCCGGCAAATATCCCGTCCCCGTCGTGTTCCGGGGTCCCAATGGTAATGCCAAAGGCTTGGCCGCACAGCATTCTCAGTGTTTTGCCGCGTGGTACATGAGCGCACCCGGTTTGAAGGTTCTATCGCCATCAACCTGTGAAGATTACAGAGGCTGCTTGAAGGCAGCTGTGCGCGATCCCGATCCTGTCATAATGCTGGAGAGCGAATTGCTCTACAACCTCGAGTTTCCCGTGTCCGACCAAGCTATGGACAAGGACTATCAGATACCTATTGGCAAGGCCAAGGTGGAGAAACCTGGCAAGCATATCACCCTGGTGACGCATGGCCAGGCGTACGTGTATACGCTTCAAGCGGCCGAGATATTGGCTGGACAAGGGATCGAGGCAGAAGTTATCAATCTGCGCTCGCTCAGACCCCTGGATTGGGATACCGTATTCAAATCCATCAGCAAGACACACCGATTAATGACTGTCGAGCTGGGTTGGCCGAGGTGCGGAGTAGGATCCGAAATTGTTGCGACGGTGATGGAGAATCCGGTGTTCTTTCAACTCGACGCACCCGCAGTGCGATGCGCCGGTATCGACGTTCCGATGCCTTATTCAGAGAAGATTGAGTACGAATGTACACCAAAGGATCATCATATAGCCGACTATGCGAAACATGTCTGCGGCACAAAATTCTAATACTCGTTTATTTTAATATTGCTTTCCGAATAAAATTTTACTACTCACTGAAATATCTGGTAACGCTCTCGGTATAATGTCGAGAAACGTATTGATGATGATGAATAGGTGGCGGTGGATTGGCCATCGGTAATCGGACGGTATTGTAATCGGGATAACCGAAGTACGATGATGCGAGTTGACCATCTGCCTGCAATATTCCACTGGAATTTGTCCTTAAAACGTCGGACCATGCTTTGGATGTGCCGTAAATTAATCCACCGTCGATGAACGGTGTAATCTCATTTAGCTGCAACGTGTCGATACTTAGTAAACGAAATAATTTAATATCGTTCTTTAAAACGAGAACGATACTACTGCATTTATAGAGCAAACATTATCCAAGTATGTTACCTGTTGACGAGGATTGTTCGGCGAATGACCGGTTCGATAATCATATCGCGTGCGTAAAACTGGCATTTTTGTGTGTCCTAGTTTAGTTTTGTATCGATGATTTTCCGGAATATTTACGTTGATATATTCGGGTGGGCACGCCGGTCTTTGAGCATCTAAAATTTCCTCCACCACTTGTTGACCTAAACATAATTAAAAAAAAAAAAAAAATTTATTATATTGCTCATCATAAAGGTAAAAAAAATTTCTTGTGTTTTTTATCACAAATATATCTGATAAATATTTTATCTCAAATATATATTAGAAATTTTTTTTGTAAATTATTTTATATAGATATATATATTTTTATAATTTCTATAAATGTACAAATGCAAGTACTTGATAATCTTGAAAGCAGTTTAGTGATATAAATCGTTTTTACGTACCGAAAAATACAAGTAAAGTGTTTCTTCCCGTTCTTGACTTTGATCCAATTTTTCCACTCAACAGCTTCTCACTTAGCTCTAATGGTTCTGGTCTATTAGAACCTGAAGGCTTGTATACTCCATCTTCATAAGCGGCTGGCAGTCTTCTTAGCAATGGAGTGTCAACTGCACCTAGCTCTGGTCTACCAATATTATTGTACCACCCATCGTAACTGGGGTATTCGGTGGCAATGTGATACGGAGAGCATTTATTCGATTCAGAATTATTTTCTCCCCAACAACCAGTAAATAACCAGTCTGTTAAGTCTTTATCGAATGTTTTATTAACGGATTTCTTATCCGGTTTTTTGAAATCTGTCAGGTATACAAGCATATTTTAATATCTCATCAATTTATTGCAAATATAAATATAAAAAAACATATGAGAGACGTATTACATTATAAAACTATTAGATTTATTTCTATAATATGAAATATGTGTAAAAACGTACGCTTGTTTGGATCTGGCGTAGAGGGTTGTTCTGTTGTATTCTGCGCAGCAATTAATAAAAAATTAATTGTGATAATGAATAAGTTCAATATAAAATACATGTTGTAGCTCTTCTTCATAATATATGCGATCATGTTACGTAAAACTTATCTGTTTCAGTGCACTGTCTATTCACTAATAGATCTACAGCAACTTTTTAAACGCGAGAGAATATCGTTTGCAACGAACGGTTCGACTCGACCACTTCCTTTCTGCCTGATAAGCAAACAGGAAAGCAAAAATGAATCATCGATGATGATTATAATTAGATCATGAGCGAGATGATTACGAGTTTTTTTTCATAATTTACTGTTCCTGAGTAGCTATAAATATTTCATTTGCGTAATTGCGAAATTAAGATAAACAACATATGAGATAACTCAAAATGTACTCGCCAAGAAAGAAAGTCCTTTGGTTCGCAATTATCAGTAGAATTACGATATTAATATTGCAAGTAATTTTCAATGCCTCAATTCCCGACCATCGTGCAGATGCGTTTAAAAGACCTTTGAGTTTCGCAGAAAAAGAAAGGTCCCTGTGGGATCAAATAATTAATTTTTTATTCAACGGTCTTACACGTTGGGATGGAGAATATTTTTTACACATTGCGAAATACGGGTATACGTACGAGAATACTATTGCTTTTTATCCATTGTATCCAGCTATGATTCGCATTGTTGCCATTATTTTGATGAAGATATTGCCTATATTAAACAGCCAAAGTATCATGATCATTGCTGCAATGTTCATTAATTTTGCGTGTTTCGTAAAATCAGCTCTAATTCTTTACGATCTTACTCAATGCGTATTCAAGGATACCATAATAGCTTACAAAGCAGCGATACTTTACTGTATAAATCCAGGCAGCATATTTTTTTCAGCCGTATATTCAGAATCCATGTTTGCGTATTTAACATTTTACACTATGCTCGGGAGTATGAAATATACGTCTACTATTTATTTTCCATTAGCTTTGTCGACTTTAACGAGATCGAATGGTATCATTAATATGGGTTTTCCTATATATTTCGGACTTAAGAACTTGTGTGATTCTGCGTCGAAAGAAATTGAGAAACATAAACGCAACATATTGTACATTTTTAAATTAATCACATTAAAAAATTATTTCACTATCTTGAGCACAATAATTATATCGCTATCTCCGTTTTTTCTTTTACAAATATACAATTATATTAAATTTTGTACTTCTTCATTTGATAAATCGTTACTGCCAATTCACATTTTACAGTACGCTACAGAAAATAATCTAATATTACCAGGCACAACTGCCTCAATATGGTGTAATGCTACTATTCCTTTAGCATATTCGTATGTGCAAAAGACATATTGGAATGTTGGATTCTTAGAATATTATCAATTTAAACAAATTCCAAATTTTATTTTAGCTTGTCCAATATTGTACATTATGTTGCGATGCATAAAAGAATTTATTTGTGAATATAAGGATAAATTATACATGCTAGGACTTTTTGATAGTAAAAGAAAAAACGGAAATACTATTAAAGTAAAGAAATACCCGTTAAATATGTTCGTCTTTGTGGTACATGGATTATTTCTAACCGTGGTTTGCCTATTCTTCGTACATATCCAAGTCAGCACACGTTTATTAACTTCTGCAAGTCCCTTGATATATTGGTATTGTGCTTTGATCACGTCTCATAAGAGTATCGACTATACTGATTTAGGATATGAACATGGAGAAAACGTTTGCTGCAAATGGAAAGTATTTTTTTTATCACAAAAACAATATACATTGCAAGATAAACTTGTACTGTTCTATTTTATAGGATATACAATTATAGGATGTTTATTATTTTCAAATTTCTTACCATGGACTTGAGTCACATCACATTCCATATATATTCCATATGCTTTTTTTTTGTTAAGAATGTTTTTAAATTTTTTGAATATTGTTATTGTAAATATATTATATTTATTATAGTTTTCGTATATATAACAAAAAAAAATTTTGTAAGCAAAAATTTTGCTCTTATAAATAGTATTAAAATATATTAATTTTATTTTTAAAGCTGTATTTAGTTTTTTTACATATTTTATAAACACATATACATTTATGTATGTGTTATATGTAGAATTCTGTAAATATATTTATCAATGAAATATATATTTATTTGTACAAAAAAAATCGCCTATGTATTTATTCGTAAGTTATCTTCTAAAAAATATATATTCTATTTATTTACAATTCAGTCCTGCAAATATTTTAGTTTGCTTTAATGTGTAGTTTCTTATGTTTCAATATCTCGATAGGTGTGAGATACAAGATTTGCGAGCAATCAGGACATTCGTATGCTTGACTATTAGGTTTACGTGTGATATTTTCACTTTCTTTATCAACGTTAGTTGCATGTGCGGTTATACAACAGTTTTGATGTTGAAGTTTTTCTATACTCGATAAAACTGCTTGAAAATTACAATTTTGACAATGCCATTCAGTTTCGTGCATTTCTGTAATTAGCTGTTCACTCCAATCAGTTTCTCTTATACTGCAATAATAAATGATGATTAATCTATTTTAATAATAAAATAATATCTCTATTAATTAATTCGATATTCTTTTGCACTTACCAATTATATGTAATACTGTCTGTTACACGAATTCCACCTTTAGTTACATTTGGTATACTCTTAAAATCAGCTTGGAAAGGATTAGGCTCTATGCATATATTATTATTGTCATTGCCAACATAAATCATTTTTAAATCGGCCGGTAGCAACCGTTTTATCGTATACGGTACTGTAGTGTGCATATATTCGATCAATTCTTGAGTAAGATTTTGCTCAATTTTACTAAAATCTTTCATTTCATTATTTGCGTCATCAGATCCTAAAAAAATGAGACATTTATATTAGTTTTACTATAAATATTATAGATATAAAGAAAAGAAAATATAATTCAATATTAAATCAGAAATATATCTTGTACCTTGCAACTGCTGCTTTAATAAGAAATCCCATTTATTTCTCAATTTAGTCGCTCTCATTAATAAAGTCTGACCACTGTCAGGAACAGGGAATTCTAACATGAGCCATGAATCGCATACCATTCTGTAAAATGTAAAATCCGTTATTATATTTGATTAATCTTTTTCTTTTTTATTGAAAATTTTATATATTGTAAAAATGCAGACATTTATTAGTACAGTGCACATAAATTAAAGTATAGGCATATAATATATTATTATACTTACAAGGAGAATATACTATTTGTGTCTATTTCACGTGCAAATAGCAACAATGTTTGTGCAGCAGGCATTCTCAAAGTATTTACCAGATATGGTTTTGTAGTTTCCAAAAGTGATCTGTCATACGTTTGTTATAATGTATTTAATTTATTCATGTTTGAAATATTATGTTATAAAATAAATAAATACTTACAGATATGCCAGTATCTTATGTTTAGGGCTGACTGGATTCTTACTTTTAAACCCTGATATCGATATTATATCTACTTCTTCAATTTGCAAAACCTGTGGATGATTTCCAAAGAAGCTCATTGGATGCAACGCAACATATGGTTTTGCTTTTGTGTGAAATAATTGTTCACTCATAGACTGAAAAATTTAAAGAATATTTGTACAAATTATAATATAGGCACAATATATAAACGAATATATAAATTATAAATAATATAGGATATATAATTTTTATTATACCTTGCAATAATTAAATTCGTCAGCACAAGCAAACTGTGGATATAAACCACTGCACAATATTAGCTTTAACATTGTCAAATCTTTATAGCTACACGCAGTGGATGCTGTCAAAAGATTTTGCACTTGACTCGAATCATTTCTCATTCGAAATTCTATATCTTTTATGTCGAGCTCTCCATTGTCATCGTCATTATCTTCCAATTGTATATTAAATTTGTTTACTTTTAATTGTTTACGTCTTCTAGATTCACTTTGCTTGTAAGTTCTTTTGAGAGACTTTAAAAGTTTTAGTTCTCCATGCCTTATCGCACGTTCCGCACTTGTCATAGAAGAGTTTGGTTCTGGGAGACTTTTAAGTAATTTACAGTCCTGTAATGTAATCAAATATATAGAATATTAGATATATTATAATAATATTGTAAGTATATTTGTGTGTAAAAGATGCACAAAATAAATGACTAACTTGAAGTAATTCTTTAAATTGAGTCCTTAATTTTGTCATTTCATAGAATCGCTGCTCCTCTAATCCTCTCCTTCGGCACCACTTTCTGCTACCGCTACCACTGCCTCTATATTCTTGAGAATTTTCTTGTTTCACTTCCAGCCATTCTTTAAACGCATTCAGCAAAGTTATTGGATCACCATGATCAGATTCTAATTTTTTTCTAGAAGTCTTTAATATTATTGATATTATTTTATTGTCAAATTAAGTTTTTTGTAACATAGTTTCATTTATTAATTTATTAATTACCTCGCATTCTGCATCTCTGTATGCCCTATTGGTGAATGGTGTTTGTATACTTAGAGCAGCCGCCAGTGATAATACAGGTTCCACTTGATGGAAAATGGATCCCATTATTAACATCTTTCCTATTGTAATATCAACAGGGAGTCGTGCCAAGGTTTTACCAATACACGTGATTTTTTCATTATCCGTGAGTGCACCCTGATTAAAACGTTACATGTTAATATTTAGGATTTTGCAAGAAAAACAAAAATGCAAGATTTAAAATACTAACGTGATCTTTTAAAGATAATATAGCGTTTTCTATACTGTCGGCTGGCGGTGGCTCTATAAATGGAAACTTTCGCGCATCAGGAAGTCCCATTGCTATCATTTGTAACAGTGAAGAATCTAAGGGTACACGTTGTAATTCTGGTGTCGAATATCTTTCCAATACCTTATAGTCTTCCTCTGAATAAATTCTATAAAAAAAAGTATAATATCGTTTATTCTCAATCTCATATGAGATAATATTATTTATAGAGAAAATAATCATATATTAATTGCCTATAACAAACTCCAGGTCCAGTCCTGCCTGATCTTCCTTTTCTCTGTTCTGCACTGGCTTTGCTTATCCAGAATTCTTTTAACTTTTGCATTTTACACGATGGGTCGTAACTCATTTCCTTCACTTTTCCACTATCAGCGACAAATCTGATTCCATCAATAGTAATGGAAGTTTCTGCAATATTAGTTGCAACAATGCATTTTCTAACACCTTCAGGTGCATAGTCAAATACCTAGGAAAAAATTTTTTTTATAAATTTGCTATAAAACAAAATAATTTACAAAGATACGCGAAAGAAATGCACACCTTATCTTGTTCACTGATGGAAAGAGTACTATGAAGTGGCAAAACAATCCAATTATTTTTCTTTGTACTATATTCTTTGGCAGCATCTACAACTGCAGTAATTTCACTTATTCCACTCAAGAATATTAATAAATCACCTTTCTCATCAGCTAAAATATTTTTATTATTGTAATTATAACAAAGTAATGGCAATTTTAATTAAAATATAGCAAACAGTAAATAATCTTAATTTTTAATTAAACTTTATTACAATTAATGTAATTATTACTGCAGAACTGGAGTTTGTTAATATAATTAAAATGTCTTTCTCACCTGGATATTTTTGATCAATTAGTTGCATTATTTGCACATATGGACTTGGATTAAATCTGTCATTTTTGTATTTAAGATCTTCTACAGTTATAGGACGGTAAAGCAATTGAATAGGATATAATCTTCCAGGAACCTAAGTATCCATAAAAAATTTCAGTATCACATATATATTTGATCAGTGTTTTTTTAAAGTATTTAAGTATTCTAAAAATAGACTGTTTAAATATTTTATGTGGCTTACTTCTATTATTTTAACATCTTCTTTTGCAAAATAATTACTGAAGAGTTCTATATTAATAGTGGCAGACATTAGCACCAATTTCAAATCAGGTTTTTGATAAATAATACATTTCATAATGCCCAATAATAAATCTCCATGCAGATGACGTTCGTGCACTTCATCCAAAACTATCACATCATATGCAGATAATACTGATTCACCTGCTACCTGTAAAATAATTGATAATCAGTAAAATCTTTTTTGAAACTGTCTCTAATAATTTGTTCAAATGTCAACTGAAATATTTACTTGTCGTAACAATAAACCTTCAGTTATGAATGTAATGTTTGTCTCTTGGTTTCTCTGTTTCTCAAAACGTATCTGATATCCAATTTTGCTAAGATTTTCACTTAATGTTTCAAATGCGACTCGTTTTGCTAATGAAATACATGCTATTCTTCGGGGCTGTGTACATGCTATATTATAAATATAAATCAAAAATATAATTAGATCATATTAAATATTTAGTTATATAAATATAAGAAATATTTAGATCAACAAGTAAGTTTAAGCCTACTTTACCTATTTTTCGAAAACCAGCTTCATACAAGTATTGGGGTATTTGAGTAGATTTCCCACAACCTGTGTCTCCTGCTATAATGACAACTTGTTCCTTTTTCACCGTCTCAATAATTTCATCTTTATATTGGGCAACCGGTAAATTAGCCTGTGCGTCTCTGAGTTTTTTTAATTTGTTGAATTTTTCCTTTTGCTTAAAATCCAAGTACAAGACTATCACATCCTTAAATTTTAGCAGTCGTGCTTTCGTCAACTGTTTCGCTTCGGGGACTCGCGCAAACAATTCTCCGTACGATAAACCGAGCTCGAAATTTAGACAATGGGACTTGTGATATTTTGCCGGCACTCCGATGGAATTCAGAGCAGACTCGGCTGCTGATTCATCGCTGCTGTCACCCAATTGTTTCTTGACAGATTCGTATTTCTCGACGAATTTCCAAAAATCCACGACGTCGTGAATGAGATTCGAATTCGCTGCGAAGATCTTATTCAATTCGTGCTTATACTTGCTGAAGTAGAAGTCTTGGTCGCTTTCCTCGCGACTCGTCGAAGACGACGAGGTCCGCGACTCGTCGTAATGCTTTTTCCTGTAATATTTATCACGTTCGCGGCTGGACGAATATTGTTTTGTGCTACTCCTCGACGACATTCTTAATTTGCATATCGCGCCACAATTTCACTCTTTTTATGACAGTGATATTGTAAATGACTACGTTTACACGGCTATTGTTTGTGTCTTGTGTCACTCTGTCACGTGCTTAGAACATATGTTCTAAGGTCACGTGACTATCCGCCATGATTCTGATAGTACGAAAGCGCGTTATTCAAATATATAAAATGCAAAAAGGATGATTAAATCATTTCTTATGTAATTGTATGTACTAATTAATATTTATTATTTATGCATGTCACTCATTTTTTAAACAGCACTGAATTATAGAAAATAATATTGAACATAAACATAATTTAATGAGAGTACATCTGATTGGCCAATCAAGATGAAAAAAAACTAAAAATCTTAGTTACCTTTGTCCTGATTGGTCAAACGCTCTACCCGGCAAATCAATTTTTGAATACGACCCATCGAAATCTCGCGCGCGAAGAAGAAATTTTCCTTCTATATATAATTTTATACTTTCTGTTCCGACTAATTGTAAGCATGTGCAATGCATATATGTATATTGGAGGGAAAACAAAAAAAGAAGAAAATTAGAAGAAAAAGATACATGTAGAAAATAATTGAAAAGGTCAGATCCTTTTGACCTGTGTTAAAATACGAAAAGTGTAAAAAAGAACGCGTTATACTTACTAACATGACATTTAACATATAATATAAGTCGCTCAAGGTGAGATAAAAATTTGTTTCAAACATATAATTTTGAGTCTGTGTATTGAAATATTAATATCAAAATCTTGGCGCTTTCAAATTTTATTTATGTGGGAAAAAATGTTATTTATCGCGTTCATTAAAATCTCATACAGCTTTATCAACTTCTCACATTTTTGTTCAACGGTGCTGCTTGTTGCTTATCGCTCTTACACACGTGTATATATTTTCATTCATTATCGCTAACATATTCGTTTTTTTACAAATCCTCTATTTTCAGTTTTTTCATTGATCAATCATCGTATCATTGATTTATATGTATATGAAGAACGAATTTAATGACCAATTTAATACAGTATTATTGGGATTTATCTGAAATTTGCATTTAGATAACGGTTTGAAATGCGAGCGCTTTCTTTCGTATATCGCATCACACACCATAAATTAAAACTAAAATCGGAGCAGAAAACACGCATCATAAGATATTAGAAATAAAATCAATTTTCTCCAATGTTCACCAGTAGATGGACAGTGGCTAGTGATAGCAATAAGTGTTCGAGAGAGCTCTATCTGTGTTTTATCATCGTCAAGATTAGGGTCGCGCCTTGAGACGTCGCGTGTCTATTATCGTGCAGTATAGTGACGCACGGCGTCTTTTCAGAGTGTTTCTTCTCAAACAAAGATCTCGAGAGATCTCGGTAGAATCTCGACGGCAAACATCCGATGTGGAGTACGCGAGAAAGAATCTATATATCAAATTGTCGTCGAACGAGACCAATCTCGACGTCTGAATTTCCGTAGCGTCGAGATCGCTGGTGATGCACTGAAGAAGAAAAAGAATACTATTATGGCGATGTTTGGTAACGCGGTGCAAGCGAAGCTGGCGTCGATGGTGCTGATCGGCGCCGGTAGCTTCTTCGTCGGCATCACTCCCGCTTGCTTCATCTCACGCGCGCAACGTCTACAGCGGAAACTGCTGCTCTCCTGCACCCTGTGCTTCGGCGCCGGAGTCCTCTTCGCCACTTCGATGCTGCACGTATTGCCAGAAGTGCGTGAGGACTTGCCGAATCACGCCGAACTGGTGTACTCCTGCGGCTTCCTCGTACTTTACCTAGTCGAGGAATGCGTTCATTATTTCTGTTCATTAAGCAGCGCGACCGAGGTTCACGATGATTCCAGGCATAGGAGTACGCACGAGCGAGGGTAGGTCAAAGAGCTTCGGATGTACGAGTATTTCTATAATATACAAGGTGTTCCAAAATTAATAGTAAACCCGTTAATGGCAGGTTTCTGAGATCATTTGAAGACGTTTTTTCCTCTGCGAGAATATCGAGGGAGGCCGTCATTTTTTTGCATGTTCCCAATTTTTTTCATCATGTATCTTCATATATATAATGCCTTAAATTAAAATTCTATCAAAGTAAACTCTACATGAAATTAATAAAAGAATGTAATTTTGTTAATATTTTATTTCCACAAGGCTTACTTTGCGGAAGATCCCTTATATATTTTCAATTGCTTATTATAACTCGAAAATTATTGATGTCTCGACATTTTTCTTGAGGAAAAATCGTCTTTAAATTATTCCAGGAATCTACTATTAACAGGTTTACTACTAGTTCTGGGACACTCCGTATATATATATTTTTTTAATATATAAAATATATTTACAAATAATATATTCTTGAAGGAGCGCGTTTATACCGTGAGAAAAATGATTGACGCGAAATCGTAATACACTTTTTGTTAAAGTAATTATATATAACCTTTATCTTATTTTTTCAATTTGTATCTATTAATATTTAATACGAAGATAAATATAATTTAATTAAAAATAGTAAAAAAATAATTATTATAGTATCTGGTTTTCTTTTGTCGTCTCTGCGAAAATTTTTCCTATAGATGCGACGTTAATATAAAACGTTGCGATAGTATCAGAGATCATTCGTTATCATCGATAACCGATGAGACAATGTTTGTTCACAGTGAAAGTTAAAGTTTTCAAAGAGACTATCATATAAAAATTACAAAGCGATTTAGAGCGTGCTGCTTTAGAATTTTGTGTGAAAAATTTCTTAATAATAATTGAAGTAACTTGATATATTATATATAGATATATATTTTGATGCAAGAATAAAGAGAAATAATAGATATATACAGATATGATAATGTATTGTTTATAAATTTTTTTCTTTATTATTCTGACAATAAATCAAATATCTTCTAAATAATTTTATCGAATTTCAAATCACGATTTTTTTCGTAAAAGATTACGCAATTTTATTTTGAAAAGCAAAGGAACTTAATTTGTCTTCTCATCACTATTATAGGGGAAATTTTACACAAAGATAAATTAACGGTGATTATAAGTTTGATATAAAAGAGATGATGGCGAAAGATACATTTTTTTGTTACTTTTCTTTGTTCTCCATCGGGTGAAATAAATTCTGATAGTACAAACGATAGCAATCTTTCGCGCAAAATAATCGCACACTCGAAGAACTATCCTTGATTCTCGAGTAGTTTCCCTTAAGGTGAAAAGTGAGCTTATCTAGTAATAATATCCACACAAGGGAATGTGGAAAATGATTGAACTTGAACCATTGTTGAACGTCGAGACTCGATATCAGCTTTCCATGTTGCTATATAGTAACATATAAAGTTGACCCTGAAATATTTTTTACTATTCGCAATCGCAATAACAATCGAGGTCGAATATACATATTTGAGTGTCTTAATGCAATATGTTTTATATCTGTATTTAAATTATTTGCTTAGATTCACCTCTTTGCATTTTTAAGTTTTATATCCTTGAATAATACATATTAATGCAATATACAATTCTCTTGTGCACGATAACTTTATATCTTTACAATCTTTTCAACTTTAAAAAATGTAAAAAAATAATATAGTATTCCCAAGTAAAAAGTGAAATAATTTTGGATGATAGAAGAAGCGATTAAATGCCGGTTGAACAAACGATAAAGTGAAATTTCCTCGCTTTCAATGCGCATATCTTTGCATAATTTCGATTTTGCTTCTCTTTGATCGAATTTTGTCTCTTGAATTTCAGTTGTTTCAACTGTCGGGACCATTCCCATGGTGTCAGCTACAATGCCGCCACACAAGACAGCAAAGTTTACGTATCCGAGGGAGATGCGAGATTGTCGTTTAATCATCGACAGAGTTCCTTTGGTAACAACAACCCCAATAGCACATGGACGGTTGGCGGCTATGGTACGACGCGGTGCAACGCACACGACGGCCCTTCGTCGGGTGAGGAGACTACATTTTTGTGTCATGGAAATCACGGGGAGCAATACACCGACACTAACACCGGCCTTGCTGGTCTCGTCCTCGCTCTTACTGTACACGCCATCCTCGAAGGACTAGCGATAGGGCTGCAAACGCAAATCGCCGAGGCATGTTGCATATAATTTAAATAATCAACTCTGAGAAAAAATTAATTTAGAGTCCACGCTGTGGATACAATAATAATACAATAATACGATGAATAATCAAGCAAAATATTTCAATTAAATTCTCTCTTTTCAATTAAATTCTCTCTTTTCAATTAAATTTAAATAAGTTTAAATTTTTAATTTAATTACTGAAAAAAAACTGGAAAAAAAATATTATGTTCTCTATGCATTATATATATATATATATATATATATATATATATATATATATATATCTGTACAAAGTAAATTAAAACAGATGAATATAATAACATTTATATAACAATACAGAATATTCTCTAATTCGTGGAATATTTGTATGTTATATATACCAATATTCTTTTAGGTTTTGTTATTAACCGGAGCCGTAGCGTCACACAAATTTGTCGTCGGTTTCTGCTTGGGACTGGAATTGGCGGGAGTCAGCAAATCTGTGCCTAAATTAGTATTTGTAATTTTCGTATTCGCCATTGGATCTGTTATCGGAATTGGTATTGGCATGCTAACATTTCAGGTGAGAAAAGATTCTTTAATTCTTTCGCGTTCTTCAGTTTTTTCTTATTCTTTGACTCAACTTTAAAGTCGCGATATCTGTAGAAAACATCTAATTCAATCATTTGCTTCGAATGCATGCAGGTAGATACAGATTGGTCAAAGGTAGCATTACCGATCTTGCAAGGTCTGGCAGGCGGAACTTTATTGTATGTTACTGTGAGTGAAGTTCTTCCAAGAGAAAGAGCGAAATGGCACAAGAGTTTGCGCAGATTTGCAAGTATTTTGCAATTTATTTCGGTATTTGCTGGATTTATTGTTATTTTTCTTCTTAACAACTATGTAGGTGAGTGAACTCTGTGATTATATTATATTAAATTTTAAATTAAATTAAATATAAGATTCTTTAAAATAAATCACAAATATTTGAAATCGAATTATTTTGAATTAATTTACTAATTATAATATATACATAGGTATGTATATAATTTGACAAAGCTGTATGTATGTGATATATGTATATTCAGATAAGAGTTACGCCAAAACATTACGTTGTCAATTAAGTGTTTGACACTTTTTTTATGTAATTAAAAGGAATATTGTACAAAATATTTAAAACTATAATGCAGTTTATATTGATGTATTTGTTATACTTACAGTAAGTTTAATTATAAAAAAAATAGTTTAAGTATTAAAACAAACGATATATATAAGATTGTATGCGTACTTTATTAATTTCGTATATAATATATAAAAGCAAAATTAGGATTAAAATATTAAACTCTCTCAACGCAATGGTAATGGATGGATTTTTAACTTTTGTATCACATATATGTAATATATAAAATCTTTTGTAAAAATAATCTATACGCACACATAAAGATTCTGTTATAGAAAATCTGTTTTATTTTATTTTATAATTAATTTCTTATTGATTTACCGTTGATTAGAATTTGTGCTTAATGAAGTAGTAATGAATGTTTTTCAATAATGTTTTATCGTCGACTCTTTGACAGTTTTAGTAGGCCGCGAATACTTTCCTCTTTTATCCCTATATATGAAATGATACAAAACTACGTTTTAAAAAAGTTCTTTTTCTTCTGGTCCATACAATTTTCAGTCTGCCGTGAATGGCTCATATTCGCGGAACGTTTTTGTGAAAATTATCGTCGCGAAGCCGTATTCTTCGGCATCGTGGTTTTTCGCGAAAGCGAAATTAATCTCACGCCGTGAGAGTTAATTACGCGGAACTGTTTAAGACAGAAATGGCTTAAGCTCTCATCGAATTTGCCACAAATGGAGAAAAAAAACTTATAAGCTCTGTCATCATATGCGTTCATTCTTCAAGTTTCTCCGCTGCATAAACCAGCAATTCCGGGAATGGACTCGCTCCATTAGCGAATTACTCGGATATAACGAGCAGCTTTAAAAGGGCACATGCATTTGAAATCTTTAGTAAATATAATCCTTGTAGTATAAAACATGTAGCGCGAATGAAATATATAAATTTGTCTCTAATCGCTTTCGATAAAATATATTACACCGTATGTTAAATGCGCAAATATACAGTGTCTGACATAAAGTGTCACACCGAAAATATACAAGTAGATCTTGTTATTTGCAGATGATTTTTCCTCAGCAAAAATGTCGAGAGCGAGGCCAGCATTTTTTGCATATTCCCAATTTTTGCCATCGTGTATCTTTATAACTAAATCTTGAATTAAAATTTGATTAAAGTAAACTCTACTTGAAATTAACTGGAGAATGTGGTTTTGTTAATATTTTATTCCCACAAGGCTTAATTTGCGAAAAACCTTTTATTTTCAATCGCTTATAACTCGAAAATTATTGATGTCTCAATATTTTTGTTGAGAAAAAATTGTCTCCCAAGAACAAGCTCTACTTGTATATTTTTTATGGTGTAACACCTTATATCAGACACCCTGTATAATATATAAATAGCAAGCAAAACGTAGTTATTATTACAATTATTTTGCTTATATAGCGGCGCGCATTTTACGGCTACGTATGGAAGGTGGATGCTCCCGATGATCGATATGGCGTACGAAGATTAGATCAAGATCACTATTGACGTCTACTATATACATACAGCATATCGCGTTTCAGCGTTCCTTGGTGTAACGTACGGGTAGACGCGAGATAAAAGAGTCTCGTTCTTTTATTAGAAAATTTAAAGTCGACGGAGCGTTAGCTAACGCGACACGAACCCTCCCCTTTCTCTCTTTTTCTTACGATCCGCATAGAATAAGAAACTTGGATGAAATTTCATGAAACCCGTCGTCGATAGCCTACTTTTCTCCCTCGCGCCCTTGGCCGAACAGACGTAATTTCGACAAATAGAATGGACTTGACTGCTGCTGGAAACAAAAAAACTCAGCTCGCGGCGGAATAAGAAAGAAAGACGGATTTCGAAAGTGCACGCTTCTTTCAGCAATTTCACGATTAATCTTTTTCTTCTTTTAAATGTCAAAGCAATCTCGTGTCTCGCGAACAAAAAGTAGTTTATCACCGAATCGTGCAGCTTTATACGTGACATGTGCACCGACACCCACGTATATGTATAGGGTGTCACGCGTTGGAGGACGTCAATGTTCGTCATCAGTCTTCTCGTCGAGGTCATCTTAGGTAGTATACTTAGTCCTTTCGATATTTATGAGGCTCGAGAGTGTGCGACGGACGCTTTATTTTATATCTACGCCGTGAAGTTCAGCGCGCATGTTGGCGCGAGACCGCCATCTTTGTTTCTCTCTCTCTCTCTCTCTCTCTCTCTCTCTCTCTCGGCGTCATGTCGCGCCACTTGGTCGTCGCGCGACGATGCCACTCCGTGTTTCACGCGATTTTTATCCGTTCCGAATGATCCGCGCGTGTCAAATCAGTCGCAAAAGTGTCGAATTAAAGTGCCAGATGACAAAAGTATTATTATTTTCTCGATTTTCCAATTGACATTTGCATTTCTATCATATTGATGAACGACTTGAAAAAGTGGATCGCGAATTATCTATCTATTCCGAGTCACATCGCATCACTTCTCGTGGAGAGATCACAGGTATATAATAATTAAATAATCTCATAGGATAATAATAATTTAATATAATAATAATAATTATTATTATTACCGTTATTTGGATATAATTATATATTATAATCTCGTATTCTCGTATACATAATACATATATAATTGTGCAAGACGCTTGACGTTTGCTGCACGCTTACTGCGATTTTCGATATTCGATTTTCGATATTCGATCGCTCGAATATCGAAGTACAACGCGCATGTTGCCGCGCGAGACCGCCATCCGCCATCTTTGTATCTCTTTATCTCGCTTGAAGTGTTGCGTGTCGCACCGCTTTGTAGTCGCTCAGTGCTATCGCTCCGTGTTTCGTGCAATTTTTATTCGTCGGAAGTGATTCCGTGTATGTCGAATCAGTCGTGGAAGTGTGTGTGAGTAAAATGACTGAGGTACTGTCATAATTATCAATATCTTCTCAATTTTCCAAGTTTGTGTTTCGATTATGTACATGTCTTGATATGTTTTGAACAGGTTACAGTATATTTCGAGCCAATTAATTGTTCAATTACACCATTTGTTTAACTCGCGATTGTTAAAGCAATTGAATAATCATATCACGAGATAACAAACTAATCTAATTATTGATATATCAATATAATGAAAGAGAGAAAAAGAGAAAAGTAAGTTGCATCAAGTTTGGCATATATCGATCCACCATTTTCCGGTTTTGCGCGCAATTTGCATGTCGAGAACTCGCATCAGCGAGTTCATTCTTTTCTCGTTTCGTCGAAAAACGAGCGGCGCGCGCTAATAATTATTGCCAGTGATTGCGGTGTCGGATGAATGTCGATCGTGACGTTTGCAATAATTAGAATATACGTATGCGCAATCGGCAATTTAATCGCGTTTTCGCAATCACGAACGTGCGCGTTATCTGTCGAAACATCCCTCGCATCTATATCTCGCGTTATTTACTTATCCCGAGTATATCGTGTCACGCTGATCGTGCTGCAAAACGGACATCGCTATTACCATTACTGATCGTAAATAAACGCGCTTTATTTGATCTTCTAATCGTGCCCGTTTCGAATATATAGTACATATGTTAACCGTATATCGAATGAATTCAACCGAATCTAATTCACGAGTTTGCGACTTTGTCGAAACAGCAAATATCTTCCTCTCTCTCTCTCTTGTATCTCTTTTTCATTTTAATATATTTTAATCTATTTTCTCAAAAAATATTTTATGGACGAATATGAATATACGGATATTATAAACCGTGAAAGAAACGATTACATTTCAAAAGAACAATTTTTAAAAATTCATGAAATTAAATTATAACAGCGAACTTTATACTTTGCATTTTGCACAAATTAATTTGCATATACGAATATGACAAAATCATAGAAAATATTCACGAATAAATTCCCATATACGCATTATTTCATTTTACGCATAGTATATGTTAAATATAAAATTGTTCAACAATTTACCGGATGATTATCGCAGCACATTGCACAGCAAATTATATGTATACACGGATAACGATAAATTATAATTTCGTTTATTCCAAGCGTATTTTATTCTCATATATATTATTTTCGTATATTTTTCTAGAAATAAAATGCACGGGTGAAGGTGAGACAGCCAACGTGCGAAACATCAAGCGTTTCTAGCATTAACGCTGAAAAAAATAGAGGATGGTGAACAAGTTTTAAGAGACGCATAACGCACGAAAGATTGTTACGTTAACGCGATCGTAATTAGTCGCGTTGTCTTCTCGTTCGCGTATCGTGTGTGAGTGTTACCTGGATGGAGGAGCTGAATCGGTGCCAAAAATCACCGAGGAGTTGGCGTCGATGGAACAGCTGGCGGATTTGGCCAGGCGGTAGCGCAGGTGTGGCAACCGGTGAGTGAATTCCATCATTCATTATACATGCAATTTGTTTATTTATCATGACCCGCGCAATATCGCGATGCTTTTTTTGATCTCGATCTTTCATGTGATCGACAACGATCTCGATCGGGCAACGCGTTTATTCGCTTCTATAGAAAATATATAAAATATTTGTGGATCTTTTGTTTTGATAGTTTTTGTTTTTCAAATACACAAACAAGAATATGAGATATATTCGCAACAAAAAAATCTTTTATGAAATAAAATACATATACGATACCATATTTTTTGAACTACATATAACTAAAGCTGATTAACTGATTAAAGTACATTTTACGTTAGTAAGCTTAATTTTGGAGAGAAATTTATGACGAAAATTGCTGCGAGCACTTTTCTCGTAAAATCCTTATTTCATAATCTATGGATAGTAGGTAGTGATTCTGTACTTGAAGCAAATATTGTCATGCAATGTTTTATTTCATTATTCTTTCGCTTACGTTAAATGGAATGTTCTAATATTAACAAATGTTTTTTAATAATTTTATCGCATTGTGTGAAAATATAATATAAAATTGCAAACTGATTTGTCATTGCTGTCACGTTTATAAACATTAATATGAAAAAAACATACGACATTTATTTTGTTTTTTGCGTAATATTATAATATAAAGTTATTACTTTCACACACACACACACATACACACACACAACACAAATAATAATTACATTATATAATTATCTCTATTAAATCAATTCTTTCTCATATATTACTATATTTATTAGATCATCGTATTACAAACTATATATGATATTTTTCTAATGTAGAAAACGCAGAGTGGAAGAAATGCAAATAAGCGCATATGAAAAAAAAATACATTTTTTCAAATATATACAGAAGAATATATAAACTGTTTTGTTTTCATTCTGGAAAAATTGTTTATTGATCGAGAGTTAGATTGACTCTCATCCAAGTGGTTGTCTCGGATCATATCCCCCGCGGCGAGGGTTAAGTTGTCTCGAGTTATGACGGCAATTAAGCGTTACAGCAGTATTTACCTTGTAACTAACTTCTGCTGACCGGTTTACCGGTTACCTTCGTCTCGACTCCGCTCACCGATTTACTCTGCGGCGAGATTAGTGCGCGATTCGATTAATGTTAGAGAACACCGCTACAGAGAACAGAGTTTGCCCATGGATAAGTTGTGGTCCCAGATGATACGGAATTTACTATGGTCAATGAAAAGCCGTATGCTGTTGTATTTCAAGTATATGCGAATATCTTGAGTACTTGACACCGATCTTGTGTTTCCTATAATAAAACTCGTTATTTATAATTTCTAATTCACGAAAAAATATACATATATAATCGAAGAGTAAATCTGTCGAGAAGTTTGAGGAAAACAAGCTTGAGAAATTAATGAATATTATTCTTTTTTTAACTTGTGCATTATTTATGTAACATATTTGTGTAACAAGAGATATATATTTAGAGCTTATGATCGATAATCATATATTTAAGATCGTCTTAAGTACGGTCTTGAGATGCTATGCGGCTGTTTGATTAGTTTAATGGGATTTTAAATCGACTTAAACTAACACTTAAGACGATTGTATAGTAATATAGTATCTTTGCGGTAACGATTTTTTGATTAGTTTAATGGGATTTCAAGTTGATCTAAGACACACTTAAGACGATCTTAAATTCATATAATATGAATACCGGTCTACAAGTATATAGCACAACATCTTCACGGTAACGATTTTTTCGTTCTACAAATTGATAATTAATTATTACATTTATTCAATTTAAAAAGAATAATCTACTTTGGAACATAAAAATTATTATAAATATATCATAAAAATCAGTTGATATTGAGACTATAGTATTACGTTTAATTTTTCTAACAAAAAATCTCGATCTCTTTTTCTTTCTTTAATTCGGATTACTGCGGATTACTGCGAATTTTCAATGTATACATTTTTGGTCAAATTATATCGAAATATCATATTTCACGCGTGAAATATCCATGTTGTTTGATTTTTTCCATTTGCGCGATATTCTATAGTCTATGGTATAGCTAAATCCTATATATATTCAGGTACTATGTGGGAATGAAATTTTGCGTGTTTTTAGCGCAAGTTTCGATCCCGGAAATTATGCCCGCACGCTGTGTTTCCGTTATTTGCTTGTTGACGCGAAACTTGCCGACTCGTCGAGCGCTTCTGTTCGATGCCGTCGCTTATGGGATCCAAAATAGAATCGTTGATGAGATTTGTCGGAGAGCTACCGGGTGCATTAATGGGCGACAGCCTGTGCTTTTAAACGATGTTAACCCGACATCCTTTCTCGCTATTAGGAATACCAATGAAGGCGTTCTTCGATCGGATCCTTCGAGGTTCTCACTCAGACTCTAATATCTCGGTACAAAACGTTGAACGAAGGCGGAGAATCCGAAATGACAATGAAAAGAAAAAGAGAGAGAGAGAGAGAGAGAGTGAGAGAGGAGGAGGGAAGAAGAAAGGGAGGTCGCACGAAAATGATCGAAGAGATGAAAAGGCGAGGGATGACGAAAGAGAACCAGGCGCTGAAAGGTATTTGCTAATCGGTTTGCAGGAATTCAATATAGGGCAGAATAATGAACGATTCTTATGGCGTTCAATCGTTCTCTCCTCCTCCTCTCTCTCTCTCTCTCTTTGTTATAATAAATGCCGCGATCTATCTCCAATCACATGTGTGTTATTTGGCTTTTCAGTTTTCATCAGTTGCGGTGAACGGTTACTCTTCTCGTTCGATATCAAATTGTCAAACTTCTGATATTAAATTGTCATCGCCGGTGATGCGTTGTGCAGTTTCCGCTAATTTTGCTGCCCGTCCTACTTTCCGAGAAAGTACTCGGAATTTCTCTAAACACACGCCAACTCAGTCAGAATCCATTTGGCCACAATCCGTTTTCGTCATACTTTCATCATCATGATGGTTCTGAACCTATGCTTTTAGTATACATCAATTTCTAGTTGATGGACGTTGAGGGATGAATCGCTGATCAAAAATTTGTCACTTGTATCAATACCGATTACATACCGATTTATTTAAATAACAATTAGTAGATAAGTCAATGTTTTCAAGTAAATTTTCTTTAAAGTTTAAGTTTTTTTCATGTAAAACATTTGTATATAAATTACTGTGGATTAGCAGATATTTAAATCATGCTTTTAGTATAATGATGAAATAATATCGCATTTGCGTAATCTTCTTTCTCCAACCTTTCTTTCTTACAACGTCCCTATTTAAGGATCAGTTGAGAATGATAGATATTTTACGTCCGTATTTTTTTCGACATGAATCTCTCGGTGTTTGGATGACCGTCTTTTTACCGTCATAAGAGGAATATATATATAATAATATAATATATATAATTATGTATATAATAATAATATATATAATATATATAATATATATAATAGTATACTATTCATAGGAATTTAATGCGCGAGATATCTGGTCGGCTTATCTTTTTTTTTCTCTCATAATAATCATATATACGTATAGTTTCGTTCTGCGCGTATCCGTGATTTTGACATAAACTGCCAGCAGTAATAGGATCCCTTAATGATCCCTAATCCCTCACTTTCCCCTTAATGATATATGAGTTTATTATTCCGACACTAAGTGCCTGCTGCTTCCTTCCTTTCTTCCGTAAATTTTCTCTGCGTTTTGAAAAATGTCATATATCTACTGTCGTAGAAAGCTGGTTAAAAGCACTTTGCTCGATCTCGCGGGATATTAATTGTACAGCGTCGAAAACAGAGATACCTGGTCGGGATAATCGTATCGTGCTCGACAAAGAAAATGATTCATTTGTATATACACGTTCTCTTTATCCATTGTGCTGCAAATTGTTAATTTATTGTTTTAGATTTTAGATACATTTTCGTATAGTTTTCCTTAAAAAATCATAATCGCTTTTTCACAAACATCCATTTTAATTTTAATGTTTTCGCCATTTTGTGGTGCAAAATGAACTCGACAGAGAAAGAGAGAGAGAGAGAGAGAGAGACAGAGAGAGAAAGGGGAGGAGACGAGAGAGTGAAAGCCGATTAAAAGTACGACGAAAAGAAGTTCTTTGAGATTCAATGAACTGATAATGTATCGTAGATCGAATAATTAGGGTATGCAATGTAATACGTGTGTCAGGGCAATTTCTGACGTCATCGATATGTATAGAAATGTTGTCTTTTGGACACAAAATTTATTGAAATATTCGAAATTCAACGCAAATTGTTTTACATTTTTGCGCATTTATTTCTTATTTGAATCCTTTATAATTTTTCTCTCTCGTTAAACGATTTATAACTTGCGATAAAATTCAAGACATAATATAATATTATTTATAAATTTTATTTGGTGTAATGCAGGAAACAATACTTAAGATACACACAAATCAATATATATATATATATATATGTATATATATCAGGATACACATATATACGTTGAAACGTGTAGCGTATATAAAATTATAAATAGAATTCTGTGTTGAATTTTATCGTAAATTATAGATAGTCTAAAGAGGCCTTTAAAGAGTCGTGTCTTGCGATATGAATATAGCTTTGATCACTAAAAAAGTATACAATATATATATATATATATGTGCAAAAAGTAATGCTATATATATACAATGTTATGTTGTGTATGTGTTACGTGTAATAGATAGCTTCTCAACCTGTTTCACTGCGACTTTTTATATGCAGTTTTTATATTTACAGACGCGCATCAATCTCAGTCTTTTTCAGAAGCGCGATATTTATGAGGCGTATGATAGTTTTGTGAATTTTGTAAAAACAAAAGCAAATAAACGTTCGTTTATATTTAAGTAGCCAAGGAATCGCTCAAATATCGATCTTGTACATATAATATGCGCTACGTCAGATGTGTCGATATCACTCGCCCCGAGGTGGATGAAATATCGTTTTATTACGTAAAACACAAACGTTTCTTTCACATTCAATGAATCCCATTCGTCACGCTTATTATCGTTCAATTACGGTTGCTAATTCGTGAAAATCTAATTGTAAAAGATTGTAGAAATTCTCCACAAATTTCATATAAATCTTAAATATGCTGTGCATAATTTTTAAACATTAATAATAAAAATTACACTGAAATACATATTCTAAATTTCAAAAAATGTTATAACTGATTTAAATGAAGAAGAGAATTTCTGAAAATAAAATACAAATATTTTTACATATATGCTGTTATTTTTTTTGCATTTTAATTTAGATTTAATAGAGATATCGAAATGTTGGAAAAAATATAGATATACATTGAGCAATCAAAATTGTTGACATCTAAAATATCTTTTATTAGGTATTTGAATAGGCGTACATATTGTACATGTTTAATTTATTTGTAGCTTTATACGGGGGTTTATCAACAAAATTGCGATAATAGAAAAAGAGAGAGAGAGAAAGAGAGAGTGCTTTCTTCTTCGGATCAAGTATCGTAGATACCAAATGACGCGTACAATAGGAGAGTGTATCGGTCTAGGAATAGCTCTATCGCGACCGGGCATATTATTATCTTTGCCATTAAAACATCCCCTTTAGTTAGCATTTCACCTTGCAACGAGGACAAAGTATCAGCGGAGAGCGTATCTCTCCGGCAGAGCTGATCTTACACGTCGCTGCTCGACAAAGTGAACCGACACCGTATACGTATTAATATCTAGGGTCCCTGTGGCTGTCACCCTCTCTGTATTTCTTCCTATCCTGCTGATTTTAACGCTCGAAGTCTTCGGCTTACACTTGTTGTGGGAAAGAGAGACAACTCTAGACCCTGAAATCCGTGAACGCTGAGAACGAGACGAATATAATTCGCGCACGCGCGAAACTAAATTATGTTAAAACGCTTCCGATCATGTTGACACGCAAACTCGCAAAAGCGTTATTTTATCGCGAAAACTGTGTCTTCAACGAAGCATGACAGCGACGATGGATGGTTTATTCTACGCGACACCTTTCGATAGAATAAACACGATTTTAATTTTCATGATAGATCAGATTGTGTTTCATTTAAAGATAATCAACGTTTCTTTTTAATTGAAATACAAAGATCCGTTATATTTTTCCAAATTATCAACGAGTGGAAATTGTGTTGTATTTTTCGCGAATAAAAATTGCTAGGCTATGACTGGATAGCGAGGAGAATTTTGAAAGTTTTGTATATGTGTAGACGCGAAAATACATATATCGAAAATGCATTGAAAGAAGGAAAAAAAGAAATGTCAGAAACTTTGTGCTTGTTATGCTAATCATCCTTTCCTTCAAAAGTTAACGCAATTTTCTCCCAATGTTATTTTGATCCAAGAGGCTTCTCTTCGTACTTTCTTCTTGACCTGAAATACTCGGTTCATTCTTCGATAGTTGATTATATCATTTGTTATTTTTACATCATAGATTGCCATTCCTCTCACGTTTACTTATATTATTTTAAGCCCTAGACTTCGTTCCACGTATTATCTATCTTTACCTTGTTGCATCACACGAGACAATTAAGATTTTTAGGTAAATGAACTACGTGCGATTCAATGCTTTTTTATAAAATGTAACTAAACATTTATATTTAAAAAATAGTTACCATTAGCAAATGATCACGTTGTCATTTATCTAATAGTTTGTATCATCCCCCTTCTGATTTTGCTATATTAGGTATACACCATCTTTCGTATCCGTGATGCACGCATCATCAACGAATTAAATCGACCCTCGCCCACTCCGCGTCCCTTTATATTTAGCCTCTATATTCCTCCACTCTCGGGGTAGCTGCAAAAAGGGAGACTACCGGGGTACAGTTCGCTTCCGGCGCTCTGGAAAAAACGTCCCCCTATTCCTTTTCCCGCGAGAATCTCGACGGACGGTCCATGCAACCCTTGATCTTTGAAGAAAGCGAGAGATTCGCGCATTCCGCTGTTGCGCACGCATATCAGATTTTCGCGGGATTCGTCGTCGTCATCGTCGTCGTCAGTCGGCGCGCCGCCGGTTCGCTCACTCTCACGGGGCCGTCAGTAGCCCAGCGTCCGCCGAAGTGCATCTATCTATCCGGCTCGGAACGTCGCAGTCGTAAGGGCTGTTCTAGTGTGTGGTCCCATCGCACTCTCTTTCTCTCTCATCCTCAGGACACGGCACCGTTCTGCAACCCTGCGAACACGTCATCTCACATCGTTCGCGCGCGTTCGATGAGCTTCAACCCCTTACCTCGCCTCGTCACCCCCGCTTTCTGCCTGCGTGTAGCCGCGTGTGCGGAGTGTACTCGCGCTTTTTTTCTCTCCCCACTATTTCTCCCCTTTTACTCGCCTTACCCTTCTTCCTTCTATCCCGGGGTGGACGTAAACTCACTGTTTCATCGAGTGAAAAAGGAACAAAACCTGTGACTCTTGTGTTTTATTGTTCTTTTCTTCTTCATCTTCCTCGGTCTCTTTTTCTTTTACCATTTTTTACCCTCATTATTCTCGATTCGACAAATTACACGTCGAGAAAATGAAAATGTCGATCATGAATGGTTTTTCTTTCAAGTCCCGTATCTCGTGTGTGTGTCCGAGAGAGAATCGTCAATTTTACTCATCCTTTGCAACTTTGTACTTGTAATTTGCTCTTCGACACTTGATCACGCTTTTCTCTTTTATCGTAATGCTCTGAATCCGGTTATAGCATATGATCTCAAACGAGAAACAGTTTCGATAGCCGCGGAGAAAATTTGTTTCTATCTAGCACACTTTAGTGAAATAATTAATCTATTTTGGATAATAGTCGTTAATTCGTATTTCATTGATTTTTAGAGAGAATTTTTATTTAGTAATTTTAGTTAAAAAATTGTAGATTATTTCTTGAAAATTTAAAAACGCTTATAATTTCCCAACATTTCCGCATGACTTTGTCTAATTAATATGCGTTTCACGCTTTTAGCTGTTTACAAATCTTCGTTTTGTAACATTTCCAGAACTGCACGTTTTAAGTGAAATGAATGGTTGACGATAGATATGTCTGTAAGAGGATTGCATTATTATATATATATATATATATATATATATATATATGAGAGAATTGCTTGTCAATTGTAAAAAAAATTTGTCAATTGTTAAGAGCCCACGTGTCATTTTTCGTTGCTTAATCCAATTTTATTTTCTTCCATTTAGACGAATTATATCATCTTTAATTTTTCAAGCAGACTCGATTTTAAACGAAAATTCTAGTTGCGCGCCTTAGATCCTAAAGCGATTATCTTCTTTCTGCATTTGCCATCAGTTCTAATATATAATTCTCGAATATAACAATTTATTTGTTTCTCTATATTAAATCCATGGAAAAGCGTGTTAATATCATGTAACGAAAATCGACTTTTAAAGTATAGACACACTTTTATAAATTTCAACGAAAATGTTGGATATAAAAGTGGCGAAAATTATATATGTATTTCTCGAGTGGCTACATGATTCTTTTTACAACCTTTTGCCGGAAAGGTACTACAAACACATTTTCAATCACGAGTATTTTCCATTTTCATCGTATAAAAACCATTCCTTCGGGCAAATTCCAATTTGACCTGCCCTTCCCAGCTTTCTTTTAATGATTCGGAACTGTTTCCCAACTCCTATAGGCATTCAGAGAAATGCCGAACCAAATACCAACACATTAATAATTTTCCTCGACGTGATATAAAATTAAAACATTAACTTTTGTGCAGTCTTTTTGATGCTTATAATATATACGATGGTTTATTTTGTCATTTGACCCGACAATTTCAACTGACATTAAATTATGTTGGGCAAAAATAATCTACAAATATTTTTCAATATTTTTCAAAAATTACTTTTTTATTAAAAATAATTATTAAAAAAATAATCTGTGTCCACAGAATATATTTGCACAAATATTAATTTTCGATATTTACTGTGTTTGATTTGGTTTTACATAACACGCGAGGATTGAGGCAAGTATTAAAAGTTTAATTTCGACATTTAGGTACAAATGGGAAATCATATTGGCGTATAAGGAGCACGGATTCAATTGTCTCTTGAAACAGATCAGAAATGTCAGATATCAGAAATGTCAAATTTATTTGTGTAATCGCGATTCGGTCATTGTACGCATTATATTAGAAGCGAGTGATGCGATAGACTTTCCGGCTGTTTCTAAATTTATTGCGAGTTTCTTGCGACAGTTTCTATCGTACTGTGTGATCTATCGAGTAGAGACTTAGAGAAGCAATCGCATAGTGGTGTGAATTGAGTACACCGGTCGAGAATTCTTTTTGCTGGTTTTTTTTTCTTTTTTTTCGTGGTTCTATCGATTTTGGATTTAAATAATTCGAGAAAGAAAGACAGAGAGAGAAAAAGAGAACGATTGGACGCGAGTTTTTAGAAAAAAGAAAAGTTTAAAGCGCGGAGTTCTATCGTCGCAATTATTACGCACCGATCCTTTTTACGAGTCGCATCAGTGATTGTTTCGCTCGCGACAGATGCGCACACTTTTCGAAAAATCGTTAAAATCGATATACGCGCTGCCGGCCAAGCTCGGTCAAAGTTGGAAAGTTTCGTGATGCAGTGATCCAGAGAGACAGGGAAATACAAAATGGATAAGGACAGGCAACAAATACAAGGTAAAAGTTATTTCGAGCGCTGTTTTTATTTTTGAACACTATCGATGATGACCTCTGAGTGAATAGAGACGAGTTTTCCACCTTTTCTTTCTTGTCCCTCTTCCTTCGTGTCCTACGCTTCCTAAGATTTAAGTGCAAGATAAATGTTCTTTTCCCCGAGAGAATTATTCCGTTTCGACGAATCCCCTTTACCATCGTGTACTATCTACCTGCTGTGAAGGCGTAATACGGGGGATCTCATTATTTTTATTTTCAAAAAGCTCTAAAGTATCTCAATATCTAGTCTTTTATCTTAATCTTAGGTAGGTATTCTTTAGCTAGCTCTTGGATATTTCTTTAACAAATCGATAAACAAAAATTGACGTTGAAAGTAACATTTTTTTCAACGCATGTATATAGTCTCATAGTATTGCCGTAACTTTCATATAGCGTAGCATCTACAATATCGTGTCGTATATTTGTACAGAAAATATGATATTTTTGCACGTTTCACAGTATTGGTTTTTGAGTAATGGGGAATCGATTTTATTTTGTTCATGTATGTGTTCATGTGTGATGTACGTTGAAATAAACACATTTCAATTGTTCCCGCTTGCGGTTAAGAGATTTTAGACTTGCAAATGAGACCGTTGAAAGCCCTAGTGATCGTGAGAAAGTTATTGAATGGTCGGCACTTTTCGGGATCGTTCGATCGACTCGTACCAATCAACGATGAATTCGGAACGTTGTAACAGCCTGTCGTAGAAATTGTCGAGATGAAGCTTGTTTCCGGAATTAGCTCTAGACTTGCTCTCATGATTTTCAATGCGCAAATTAAATTATACATCTCTACTTTGGCGAACATTGCACAAGGATCGCTCTGCGATTGCTCCAGAAACGAATTTCGCACGATTGCTAGAGACCTAGCTTCGACGAAAGATTACATCTAGCAAAATGTTTCCGTGAAGGATTGAAGAAAATCATCGTAGATTTCCCAATGATTGAGAATAACATTTTCTCATGTCAAAACAGATAGCCAATTGATATGTCAATTTTTCTTGGAAATATCGTGAGCATCGAACATGGATGTTCTTTTTGCGAGATTATCTCGCATTTTATCCATTTGCTTATTTAGATCAAACAATAGTCCTTTTAACCAGAATTACTCTTTATCGATTTAGTTGGTTATTTTGCGAATTGGTTAGCGAATGGAATCATACGTGAAGTAATCCGTTCATGTGTGTTAATTATCGTAAAACATCGATATTACACAATTATATAAGCTTGTAAATGTAGCAACTACGGCAGAAAATATGACAAATTGAATCGTCGTAGGTTATTTATATCTCAATCAAATAATTCCCTCAATTCTGTGTTACAAGAATCGTTTTATTCTCGAGATCTGTAGTAAAGAATATAAAAATGCATTGCTGTCGTCGTTAAATTTTATTGGAGATATACTCATAAAAATTAAGAAAGAAAGAGATAGGGAGAAAGTACTTTAAGAATCGAATTAACGAACTAACGAACTGACGGAAATTCTTGCGAATTATTTTTTAATGCAAATCCAAAATCTAAAAATTATTAAAATTGATACAAAGAGTTTATACATCTATTTAAACTTTCCTACTACTGTTTGCATCATTTACATAACACACTTTTGATTCTCGCAACTATTCTGCGATTTTTAATTATTGTTTAAATGTTTGCTTTCTTCCAAAGAGTAAAACTACATTAGTATAGTCACATAATAATTTTGTCGTTTTAAGTTTGGAGGTGGTTAAAAATTTCGATATATTGGAACACTCTTTCTTGATACACATTTCTATCTTTATATCTGTCTCAATTTAAGTATCCATTGAATTATCTTGGGGGATGTTTCTCGATCACGAATGCGACTATATCGATAGTCGTGAATTACAGGTATGGTGTGTAATTCTTTCCGTCGTATGCAAAAAATTTATAGATGGAAACATTTTTATCGACTTTTTCAATTTAATGTCACATAATAAAAATAAATGCCGTGTGTACTAATAATGTTTGTGAATTTCTGTTGATCTCAAGGAAACTATAATAAGACTTTGATAATTGTAGGAAAGTGCCGTTGAGACATTACACTGAGAGTTATCGAATTGCTCCAATTAACCGTAGTCGACTTGGCGTGCAATATGTATTAATTTTCCCAGAAATGTTTTTTGTGTCGTTTTAATTTTAACTGAATTGAATTAACACGAGATTATAACAATCAAGACTAAAAATAAAAATAATACGCGAAAACAAATAAAATGTTGAGAGTTGAGTTTACAAGATTGAACGCATTGGCTTCTGATACAGATATCGGAAATACGATATCTCTTCTAGTAATGAAAACTATAACGAAAACTTTATTTCCGGGAAAGCGAAGTAATATGAAATATCGAGATGTTAGAATGAGATATAGTCAAGAGTGTTTCGCAATTGACGGCGATCAATTTGACGAAATATTAATTTACTCTCGAGCGCAATTAATATATTATCCTATATATGTGTGTTATAATATAATGAAACGATACTAATGCAATTGGAATTATCAAGGTTTTAATATAATTAAAGATATTTTCTCGTAATAAAATTTCGATAATTAAGGCGTTAACTAGCTTTACTTTGGATACATCAAATATTATACAAACTAAATTATACACAAAATTATTTACATTAATAATAACACAATTTTCAGTAATTATGTTTAAAAAGCGCGCATAATCATATCTATTTTTGGACATCCGGTAAATTATAAAATTATGTAATATTAGCTATTGGTCACATTTTCCATCTTTCAATTGGCTTATTTTGAAATGTGAAAGAACCCGCATGTTATCAAATACGATTATGCATTATTCAAATCTTTGTAAATCACTAACGCAATCACATAAATGGTAATTAGTATGTACATACATATACCGCAAAAGCATAGTGCCCGCGTATACATTTGTTATAATAATTAATGCATTAATTAACATTATATTCATAATAACTTACATACCATTTATTACTGTATTTATAATAATCTAGCGACCAATAAAACATGCAAATACGCATATATCCTCTTTACCGTAGATAAAATCTTTTTGTGAATCTCTTGTATGAAAATATATAATTGACATTTTAATTAAATATTTTAACTTAATTCATGTAAAAATTTAATAATATATGTATGTGCATATCTCTTGCAAAATGATAACACTGTCAAGTTTTATGTATAAAGTTATTATTATTATATTTATCGCTAGCTTCAATTATTATTCTATTTATTAGGTCATAAACATATACCTACACATATGCATAATCTTTCTCTATATTTTATTGAAATTAAATAAAAACAGTTAACAGTGGGATAGATATTTAATGAATTCTATAATTTTAATTTTCTATTGTTACGTGCAGTATATTGTTTATAAAAAAAATATATAATTTTTGCATTGTTGACATTTTATTCAAATCGCATCTTTCGCGCTTTGAAAATTATATTCTATACAGTCTAGCAAAAATCAATAATGTTGTTGAGGTTGTCCATGATGACTACCTAGTGGGCGCCAGTATTCCTTATGAGACCTTCTTTGCGATAAAATCCGATATCTCTCTTGCTTTCAGTTCACGTCGGTAAATTATCCATTGTTGAATATTATTATATTGTCAAGTCTCGTTTTGTATTTTACTATTTTTTGCCCGACGATAAAGAGAAGGGGAATCGCGGTTTAAATGTTAATTGGTCACATAAATGGCCTTATATGTTACTATAACACCGGATTTTCTCTGCTTTGTTATTCGAATTTCCTCTACCAATCTTTTGTGAAAGACTTTCATATATAATATAATCTGTATTTCTCTCTTTCTTTTTCTCTCCCAATTTCTTTTATCCGTTTAATTTTCCTAGATTCTACAACGCGCTTAACGTTAATGATTCTCTTAATGAGCTCTTTCACAGAGATCACGTCGATTTCCCATAATTTGGTTACGATCTCAGCTGCTGGCATTCTACGTATTTGCGCTATTAGAAATGTAAAAGCCCCCAAAGAGAAGGAGAGAGAGAGAGAGAGAAGTAGAGAAATAGAAGTGGAAAAGTGGAGAAATATTTTAATAAAGCGCTTGTAAACGCCAGCTCACAGTCTCGACCGAACGATAAACTTCCGAAGAATTTGCGTTGAATCGAATTTGACCTATGCGGACCTTGGAGCGAGGTCGGCGTGATCGCATTTTTGGGGTGACACTCGCTCCCCGTTCTCTTAAACGTATATTCTTGTATTAAATTTTCGAGAGACTGATTGTCGAAAGATGCAAACATGTGAAAAAAGCAGTGCAAAGAAAACTTTAGCTGGAATATATATGATTAAAAATAAAGAGCTAAATATTTCCGAATTTATAATATAAACCGTTTAATTATTTATATAACACATTTCATTCAATATCATCTTTTACAAATTTTTTATAAATTTTTTTTTCTAGTAAATAATATCTTTAATAATCCTCAACTGACATGCGGATCATTATCTTTTTGCTCTGTTCTTTCTCTATTTTTTTTTTATTCTAAATCAATAAAATAATTCTACAAGGCATGTTAATTAAAGATTAATTCCTATGAATAATGAAACGTTTTTGAGACGTTTCTTTGTTTCTTCAATTTATTGATCAGGCTTTTGTCAGTTATCATTTTTATACTGTTACTATTGTATTGTACGTTTGACTTAAGCTACTAGTATGGTATATATGGTTCTTCATTCTTAGACGCTACAAATGGTCGCATCTCGAGAAAGCATTTGTATTGAATCGCGGGATCTTTACATCATTCGTTTTTCAATCCGCCCACGCGAAATTGTGGATACGGGTCGTCCTGCTCCACCTACACACACGCGATATCCGCATCGAACGATTCGCAATGCGAGGTCATTTCGTAAACCGTTCTCTCGTAATTTATTTCTCTCCCTCGTCTTTCCCCCTCTTTCTCTCTCACTAACTTCCGTTTTCTAATTATTTATCAAAGGGATGTGCGCATTCTATATAATTTTACCAAAAAGATAAAAGAGTCCGAGACTACACCGTCATTTTAATCAGTGCAATTTGCGGCATAGATAATATAATTTTCTCCGTATCCTTGATCTTTCACACAAGGGAGACATAATTTTGAGATATACATATGTATTATGTTGTTTACTGCAGCCCTGCCAAAAATACGTCGTTCGCTTGAATTTGGCGCAATTCAACCGCAGAATAAAGTGAAATTAGCGAATAAATTTAATTTTATCTACAGATAATTAATATAGAATATATTAACAAATATATGCATGTATATGTATATACGTATACAATATTTAAAATTTATTATAATATACATATTAATTTCGAGAGTAATTAAAAGAGCTACATACGTTAAAAAGGTCTTTGGAAAATGGTTAATGAATAATAATTTCATAAATTGAGAGCAAAGTTTGCGAACATTTTAACGATATTGTTGCGTTGAAGAATTACGTTCGACTTTTATATTATCGTCAATTTTAATTTCTGCGTAATATTTACGATAAGATTTCTACCCTTCCTGGCAAATTATTGTTGTTCAATGCGCTGACTTGAAAAAGAGAGGAATTATTACGCAAACAATGTAAGCTTAATAGATTGCATTCGCTGCATCCCTGCGAAAGTCGGGGAACGATTAACGTTATTGCGAGATCTATCTCTGCGATTTATTGGAGAAGAGTATGCAAGACAATATGCAATTTTGATCGATGAATGCGCAAGTGGTCGATAACGTTCGGAAGGGTGTCAGGAGAAAACATGATGGAAATTGATTTACCGCGTTGAATTCCGCTTTTCGAGTATATTTGCAAGTTTACGATGTCGCTCTATATTGTGTTTACATACCATTTATATTTTTCTCCAACTTTTTCTTTTTTTTTTTTTATTTTATCGACAAATTTTGAAAGACAGTTCTGGAAGCTAAAGACATTCGGTAATCCCACTTCAATGTCGGATATTTTACTTCAATTTAAGCAAACATCAAAACACACGTGTAGCATATATGTATATGCATACTTATGTGGAAAGGCGATGCACATCTTGCGTGTGGCAAATATAGGTAACGTAACTAGGAAGAGAATAGGAATTTATTGTACTTGCATTATTTAGATTTGTTCGACGCTCGTAAATCATGTTTTTACGCAAAATAGAATTTTGCGAAAAATACGAGATTCGTATCGTCACGACTCTCTCAATTTGAAGTTGCCCGTATCTTTCTCTTTCATTTATGTATGCATTATACGAGGTCGTCGTAGAGAGTAGCGATGCGTTTCTGTTTTGCAAATTTACGATCACCGACGCCAGTTCGTCCCCGGCGACTGAAACAGGCGACGTTATGCATATCGTCTTTATAGCGCAATCACGAATGTATACGATATGCTTCTCGCCGTAGTCGGGATCCACGCGCATAATGCATTCGTTGAATACGTAGGAAATGCGTAAGTAGCACGATGAAGATTACATCAAACTAGGTGCGACGTGTTGACGTCAATCATCACCTGCGTCGACCTGCGAAAAAACTGTGCGATTTCTTAAACAGGTGTTATTTTTTCCTTCGACAGAGTTGATTCGATTATCTCGAAGAGACAACGCAATTCCACAATTGTCGAGAACATTGTTACATAAAAGCGCATGCAACATGCGAAAATTGACACACAATGATGCATTAGACATTATCCTCTTTAATAACAGTACAATTCCAGAAATAACTCTACCTTTATATCGCTGAGCAATTTCAGTTTTTAAAGTTATGTGTTGTATGCAACACGTGTGTGCGATATTTTCCAATATTTTTATTAATTATATTATATTTTAAAATTATTTTCACATTGTTTATACCATGCATGAAAGTGGCGGAAAAAGGGTAATAATCTTCTCCTCTCACAGAAATATTTTTTGAATTTAATATCCATTTTTAATACATTCGGTCGGTATTTATTTCGTATTCGTGCGCATGCATATCATATTAACCCTTAAAGGATCGCGTGAAAAATATTTACGGAAAGGACTATAGGAGAGTAACTATATATATATGTAAGATATATATGTATCCCCAGCAGAACTTTTATTATATACAATCAATAAATATATTCTCATAAAAATGTATTCTTACGAAGATTGATTCCATATTTGTATAAGGAAACATTTTTGAAAAAATATGAATATATTAGTTTTTCTTTGAATTTATGTTTAATTGTTATAATATAAAAGGATTAATTTATTTTATGCTACGAAATAGCCAAAGTTCTAATTAAAAAGATAAAAAATTGTAAAAATAATAAAGAAAATAAAAGTTTCAGGGTCTCTTAATTACCTCCCACGGTCCTTCAAGGGTTAAGGTCACATGTAAGCATATTCTTAAATTAGAATGATCGTGGTCCAATTTTTATTGGTAAAATAAAGAAGTAAGAATCGAGTTTTTTGCTAATTAAATTGGCAGATAATCGAGAGCTGTCGAAGGAAAAATACTCGGAAGATCAAACGATCGCTGTGTTGTAGAGTGCGCGTTTATCTTTGAACTTTGATGATAAATGGGTTACAAAGTTATAAACCGCTGACAAATTCATTAATATTGGTCTCAGCACGTTTACATTTATTATTGCGGTATACAGGATTTCGTTATACCAAGTGATAGATTTTTTAATGATTTTTTTTCAAACATAAGTTGTCAAACATTACCTTTTATAATACTTGTACATATCATGCATTATATAGAATATAAACTGTCGTCTTTTTCGTCCGCGTAATTTATATTCCGTTCACGAGTATCGCGTTTCCATTTCCGAGATGTAAATGCAAGAAGCGGAATTTTTTTGTATAACACGCGTCGTTTATCGCGATGATATACGTTTCTGCAGTCAGCTGTACTGTACTATAGCGTTACGCGTCGCAATCACTTTAATTAAAAAATTCTCTCTCAAGTAATTTTAGACTTTCATTTATTATCTTTATCTCGAGCAAGAGGAGAAATTGTATTAAGAAAAGTATAGATAAATTGGTAATGTAATTTTGATATATGATTTTCCTCGCGTGATTTTACTCATCGTCAGTGATATCAGAGTATTATAGACGGTATTCTCTGAGATTATCTACTAACGTCCACTTAATAGTCAATCAACTCATGTCACGATAAGGACATGTGCGATTGAGTCAGCATTCGTAATATGCTATTAATTAGGCGCGACGGATCATCAGATCATTATTCCGATTATTCGACACCTGCAACAAGATACACATTACACACACACACACACACACACACACACACACACACACACACACACACACACACACACACACACACACACACGTATACCAAGATAAAGCAACACAATGTATCAATTTGCCTCTTTATCACGTTTTTCAAAGCTTATATCGATTACGAGAAGATGAGCCTTGAGGTTTCAATTAGATGACATGATGATTTTTAAATAGAAAATGTCACGCGCCTCGAAGTATTCTCGGTTAAGCCTGTCCTTCACCGACTCCTTCGCTCGAATCTCGGTCTTTTCTCTTGCGGAAAGATAAAGGATAGGTACCGAGAGGCCGAGGGAAATATCTCCTCGCACGACCTTCGACACCGCCGAGCGTTTTCTCGATGATAGCGCGAATCCAAACATTAAATTATCTTCCACCCTCGATGCGTCTTCGTAAAGTTGGGCACAGGACAGCCGACGTGTTTAGTTCAGACGTGTTTCGTCTAAAAAAATTTTTTTTTTTATACCCAGTCCGTTGTATATACGGACCATTAAGCACAAAACTAAAATATACTGATTCGACGCACACACACAAATACACGTACAAATCCAAGCTCATATTATTCAGAAGATAATCTGGCAGCTTGAACCACGATCTTAAACAGTGTGTTCTATTGCCACTAAAGGAAGAAGAAGAAGAAGAAGATGTGTCTTCGTTGACGCGCCGCTTCGTTCGATACCCTCGATCTTCAAGCCCTCCATCCAGTCATTGCCCGCGGCCCATTTCTTTCTCCGCAGTTTCCGGTGCTTCTTTTCCATCTTTTTCCGTGTTTTCTATTTCCTTCCTCCGATGTCACTTAATACTTCTCTTTTTCACCTACCATCCCGAGCTCTCGTCCCGGTTCGATCCCTTTTATCGCTTCTATCTCGTCCTCATCCCGTGTACACCCGTTTTCGCGCATCTATATCTATCTTTGCTCATCCAACCCTTGAATTAAATTACACCCCGGAGGTCGAACGACTTTAGCCGACGAGAGAACTAGCTATAGGTCGGATAGGTGATGCGCACGTCTTATCGGCTTCCTCAACCGCAATGATACCGCCATTCATTGTCCAGTTGGTCGCACAATTTTATATTAGCCGTTAATACGCACTTATCACTATATATATATATATATATATATATATTTTTCTTAATTTCTTTGCCTCATTTCAAGCATTATTTTTATTTACCAATTTGAGCAAACCAATTTGAGCACATATTTCATATCCAATATATATTTTTATGCTGAAAATATTTATTTAAAATAAATAAAATTTGCGATTTTGTAGTTTTGCAAAAAGATACAAAGTTTAACGGAAAAATTATTATTTTTTAAATAATATATGTGAATGGAGAATATAAAAAAATGTCATTGTAGCGCGATAAATCAATAATCGGATTTAATATTCAATAAAAAAAGTCTGTACTTTTTTATTTTAAGTATATTGCTGACATTTAAGTTTTCCTGACATTTGATTGATAAATGGGAGTGGAGGGACAATATATGTCGTAAAAGGGTAGATGTATAATTAATAGCTAAATAATTTAAGATATTATAAACTATAGTTTAAACGACTGAATTTATCTATAACAATTTATCTTCTATAGTGGCAAAATTGCATACTCGTTTAATTATCTTCAAGAGGTGCAAACAACTTTTCGTACAAAGTTGTTGAGATAGAAGGTGTTACACGTGAATGAGGGTTACGTTTTGTCCTATAAACGTTAGATCGATACTAGCAAGAATAGTGGGTGGGCAGGATGTAGCCGAAAGGAGAATCCGGTCGTTGAACGAATTCTACCGTCTTATGCGACTCTGCACAAAATATTTTTCGATCGTGGTTTTTTTATGTCGCGTTTATTAGCATCTTCCTTGGCACTTAAACAAGTGACAACCGAGTCAAGGTGAGTCGTTAAAATTTCTGGCAATTGCGTCGCGTGCTATTTTCTAAACGAATTATTTCTCTACGACCCTCGCTATACGCAGCTCGAGTGCATCTCGATAATAATAATCGCTGTTCATAGAACAGTGTGCTAATAACGCCAAGTGCTATTTCAATCTAAAAGCTCGAGTGTATCTTTGTGAGTAGATCGAGTCTCTCGAAATTTATGCGCCGAATATAATTCGCGCCTTAGAAATGCATTGCTTTAACAACAATTAAGAATTAAAATTTGTGATTTTTCATTTTTCTGTGTAAGTTTCATGTTTAGTATATATGCATCAATATAAACATAAGACAGTGTATTATACGATGGCAAATTGAAGAAAACTTGACTACTTGGAATGTATTTTGTCGCGATTGTTGGAAATTTCGTTTAAATAAATAAATATGAAAAGCGTCGAGAAATAGGTATTTGAAAAAGCTGTGGTTAAATAAAATCTAAAATCAATGATTCTTTCATGTAGAGGAAGTAGTGATTCGTTTGATCAGTCAAAGAGATTGAATGCGGCGCACTCTTGAAAAGATGAACGTATAAAGATTCGTTCTTTACATTCGTCTTTGCAGAGAGGTAGAGGTTCACGAAAGGTGCAAATTTCTCGCGAGGGAGCGAAGGGTAGTGCTCGCGCACATCCCCCGCGATTCATTCTCGCTCTCTTTTCCGCCTTGTAGCCCAGTACGTAGACTTACGTGGATTGGCTTTCGTCAAGCCACAGCACCGCACGCTTGCGCGAGATTTTCGAGGCGAGCTTTCGAGCCGCGTCCGAGTCGCGTTGCAGACCGAGGCACGTGGAGTCGCGTCCGCGAACTCGAATCAGGAAAAGCTCCGTATTTTCGGCGCCGCATCTTGCTTATCTGTTCGATCGCCTCGTTGTTCGATAGATATACTTGTGCGCGGTGCGCGCGTCATTTTTAAATATATATCGTTTATTTTACAAAAATTCTTACTACAATCAAACTCGCCCGACGCAAAAATTATCAAGTCGATATCGAGTAAATGTGTGCCTTCTTCTTTTTTTTTTTTGCATTTACATGTGTGATGAATGATACGAGATCGAATTTGTTGGTAATCAACAACGTGCGCGAGTCAGTGAAGTGTCGGATATGAAGAAACATAACGTGCTTATAAAATAATCAAAAATTATTACGCTTTGTGTATTTTTTATTTTTTTTTTTATAAAACGTATAATTTAGCTTTTTTTGCAAAGTTGCGTGTGCTTCTCGGTTTGCGATATAATTAAGACAACAAGTTTATTTTCTAATAACTTTATAAGCATCTTTTACTTTGCCACAATATTTTCTCTCCTAATTGGATTAAGAAAAAACGGATATATATAATTTTGTATTTTATATATTTATATATTGTACATGCGTAATAATTATTATAGTATTCCTTTGTAATTTTTTTGCAGTAAAATTTTTCTGCATTTTCGGACAATGAGAAAACATAGGCGCATAGTTTCATTACATAAGCAAGAATTCATTAATTATGAATGCGCACTCCAGTAAATGTAATATGAATAATACGTACATCGCGGATATATGGAAATGGTAACATATTGTGAATTCGTTAAAAGAAAAATATTTTTTGGTATAAATTTAATATTTTGCCATGTGTCTATTGTTTATTTATACATTTAAAAAGCGAGTATTCATATATATATATTTATACATATGTATATACGAAGCGAAATAAATTTTTTACTTTTTCTTTTTTTCCGAACATTGAGAAGATAATCTGAAAGCTGTCGACAAACATAAAAATATCTTTGACCATAAGAACTGAATATTGATCGGCTGCATATTAAAAAAAAAAAATTCGTCTTTGCTAAATTATTAAATTAATAATAGTACGATTTTTGCATAAAGAGCGGCGAATTGATTTAATTGCAATCGCGCGAATAATCTTGACATAAATACAATAACCACCGAGCTCGAAAGTTATTACCACAACAATGACGAAACATCACATCTCTCTTCTCAGTTGTTACAATTTTATTGTCTCGCCTATCATTACTACACTCGACCTAAATTAGTATACAGTTGAAAGTGGAGCTTTGTTTACGTGAATTAAATTTCTTTAAAACGACAATCAGCTTGACGCTGTAAGAATTCGACTTTTCATTCGATAACACGCTCTTTGTATATTCAACATTGTCGTCGTATTTACATTATATGATCTAGTCTCACGCTTGACGGCGGTAACCTAATTTCATTTGTATTAGAAATCCGATTATAACAAAGCAATGAGTTCTATAAACATAACTACATAAATAGAAAGAAGATATAGAGAGGGAGGAGAAAGAAAGAAAGAAATGAGAGGTTCTCGGTAAAAACGTGAGTTTAATTAGATTTTTAACAGATTTCTTGTTTGCATCATCGTGGATGCATACAGAAATGTGTCCGCTTTATTCCTGTTCTCCAAAATGCACCATAACTGACGTAACGCGTGATAAATTTCTCCGCGGACGCGAGGACAGCGAGCGTCGGGAGATTTTCCGGCTCGTTCTGCGGAATGTAGTGGAAACTCAAATTGGCTCGGAGAGACGTGAAAATGTGGATATCGTTTCAGGTATTTGTATCTCTTGCGCGCAGGCACGTCTCTCTCTCTTTCTCTTTTTTTCTAACTTTTCTAACACGCGCACACACGTATACCCTCGATCGTAAATCCTGTAATAAAATTTAAAAAAAAAGAAAAAAGAGAAATATGTTGGCATGCGCGCGTGTGATTGGCGATATCGTTTACAAAAATGATCGAGTCTCCCAGCGGTGCAATCGATTCGTTTTTCCCTTTTTTGCCGTGATAGGGATCACGGGATGAAACGAGATGCAAGATAGCCGAAGCAACGAGCGAAGAGGAAGAGACGAGTTTATTGGTGTCGGGCTTGCGATATGAATTTGACGCTATACAGAATGTATGGTATATCGGCTAAATTGATCGAATTGCAATTTCAAATCGCGATAATTTATGTATCTCTATAATGCGCGTCCATTAGATCGCGTGCATCTGTTTTAATCTCTAAAGTTTCTTAGCTCTTTCTTACGTATGCGGTATTAACCCAAATATATATACAATTGTATGCTAATGTAATCCTATAGTGTCGAAGGTTGGCCAATAAGATTATTCTAGAACAGTTTATTTAACATAATTTTAATTTTGAATAATTGATTTTCATCGTCATCTTATTTCGTATCCTGTATACTTGATTGCATTATTTTCATCTGAAAATATTATCTCAATAATATAAGACGAGGACAAAAATAATTTTATAATAATTCCGAAAAAGATTATTTTAATAATAATCCTTTTTTAACTTTCAACAAAATCAATTTATAAATGTGTGATTTGTTAGTCTATAACTATTTTGCGTAAATTAAATTTAATTATTGTTTTATTATATTTTTTTAACAGTAGAGAACACTTTCGTGATTTAAAATAATCTTTGCTTAGCTTATATAGATTCACGTGAATAATATTGTTATTTCATTAATGTAATAGCTATCGTGCGATAGCAATATCGCGGATGACCCTACATTCAATATAAACTGGATTATTTTAAGGCACAAACGTTACAAAATATATGAATACTCGTAACCTTGTAGTATCTTGAGACTACTTTAAAAATATCAATTCTTGCATTTACATATGCAGTATGAAAATATAGATTTTATTTTGTGAACGCAAAATTATATTTTATTGATACGAAACCCTTGCAATGTGTTGGCTTTTTCCGTTGGTAAATTACATCAATTTTCAATAAATTTAAAATCTTTCGACATATACTAATCCACTTCGTCCATATCAGTTTTTATACTATAATGTAGAAATTATATCTCTAGTGATCTATCTCTAGTTATATCTATGGTGAAATTAAAATTTTTGTTCACAATCAAATGACTAAATATGTGTTAATTGCACAAATTTTCGGATTAAATTTCATTTACAAAAAATTGTCTAATTTATAAAAAAAAAATCTTAATGCTCTTGTGTGTACTTGAGAAAAGATTTCACGAAATAAATTGACTTTAACGCGACAAAATAAAAAGTGACTACTTTAAGAAGCGAGGCAAGATATAATTCCGAGTGCGCGTCGTAGCAATAAGAGATGAATAAAAGAGCGATTACTTTCGCTCGAGCAGAATAAATCCCCCTAATTGGTGTAATTGTGATCGGAATTGGGATCGTCAAGATCAAGATCTGTGATTGAGAACTAACAGTGGCAGAAACTGTATTCATGCGCGAGTCATGCGCGCATCCAACGGCTAAAGTTGTTCCAACCGCTTGTCCGCTTTGTCGCCTGGAGCGAGGCGAGGCGAAGAGATTGCGACTACATTTCCTTTACGCCTGAGAAATGAGCCAGAGTGAAAGGCACGTAAAGTACGGCCCGAAGGGTCCACCTCCGCCTCCGCCGCCGCCACCCCCTTTGCCGAAACTTCCTGCTTACTCGCACCAAAAACTCTTCAAAAAATGCAAGAGTGCTACGTTTCAGCTGGATGGTGCGACGTATACGATAGGTAATTCTGTTACCGACTTACTTTTTTCTACATTTCCTATATCAACTGACAGCCATTCGGATACATCAAAAAAGAGATACATATAATAAAATAATTTTAAATCTCAAATGATTAAATTAAATTCGCCCGTGATGAATAAAATTATAAATGATTTATTAAAATTCGACCTGACTGGTTAATACAAATCGTATTACACACAACGTTTCGGCCCTTGGGTACGGGCCCTTATCAAGTGTAGTTGTATCATTAAAAAATTACAAAACCACTGACAATGCGGAATGAAACACGATTAAATTGAGATAAAATACATAATTTAGTTAATATCAAATTAGTACTAACATATCGATATATGTAGTTAACAAGCTGTCTTGTATTTAAATAATATGATATTGCATTCTATGTTTTTTTTTCAATTAATAATTTTCTTCAGTTTTATTGATTGTCAGTGAACATAATACATTATTTTTCAATTGCATTACATTTCACTCTTTAAATGATTATATACTATTCATTAATAGTAAAAATAGAATAGAGATAATCATAGTATACGTCTACTTATTTTTATAAAAAAATATTACGATTTACTTTTAATAATGAATGCAAATCTATTTATGTTGTGTTATCAATCCATAATGATTATAGACACAATTTTTACATTACCATTATTATGCAAATATATATATATATATATACATTATACAAAGTTATTGCGTAAACAACGTTCTCAGGTGCACGTTGCAGCAAGAATGTAGGTGTCGATGCGACGAAGAGTTTTGTTCGTCAACTATCGAATAGATGCAGAGTCTTTTATGAGATCGTTCCGATCCAATATTACGCTAAACGTTACGTATGTAACACGTGAGCTTCATTGATCCGCGAAGAATAGTCGCTAAATTCAAAAGAGATTTTATATTACAATATATTCCAAATATCGGGTCATCTATTTGTCTAATGTGGAATTTTAAGTGCAGAGAAAATTAGAGAAAGATTAGCCTAATTGAAAATAAAGATTATTAAATAAGTTTAATGTGTCCGAATGTCTGTCTTATGCTGAATATTTAGAAATTGTGATGAGAAAATCATAAGAAAACAATATGTACATATATTCTAAATTTCATATAAATCTTTATTGTATACGATCTCCTATAATGAAACTCGTACCGGGGATATAGATAATACGAATTTAGAATTGAAGCACACTACCTCTTTGGGCCATGCCCGAAGAAAAATTCTAGTAGGCAACCACCGCTCTATATCGGAAAGTAGTTAAAAAGAAAGGTCGCGTGAAAGGAATTGAAGAGGCGAGTAAAGCGAAACAAAGTCGACGTCGAGTATATCACGGGTCACGTCTTTTCGTGGAGAGTTTTCGCAAGATGCCAAGCGTGAAAAGATAAATTCGCTATGACTCGAATGCGAAAACAGAATTTAAAGACACTCGGTGCCGAGAGTTTGCCGCGTTTTGCAAACATTTATTGTAGCGTAAAATAAGATATTCGCTCAGGGTTATACCGTTGCTGCCTATTTTCCGTCGTAGTTTATTATTTGCTTATGACGCAGCACACAGATTTATACTCCATTGTTTCAACGCACGTTGGAAATATATTCTTTTACAGAGAAATGTTCGAACGATTGTGTTGTATAGACAGATCGCTCTTATATACGACAACACATACGAATTTCTCGCCGCGAGATGTATCATTTCTGAATCAAATTATTTTCTTCACAACGTGTCGCGCGTATATGAAAATGCCATCGGTAATAAGCGCTAGATACGAAATATTAAATGTAAAATGTGAAGTATAAGCTAATTAATCACACAAAGTCGTTGTCCCGGAATTTTACTGAAACTTTAACTCCCTCATGCCATTTTACAACAAAAAGTAGCTCTTTGATGTTAACGGTGCTTTACGCGCGCGTGCATACAAATATATGTATGCAATCGTTTTATCATCTTTAAATTTTATTTCAGTGTAACATATATATGTTATATATATATATACATATATATATATATATATATATATATGTGTGTATATTCATACAGTTGATTGTATCACGTGCATCAGTTCGAATGATCACCGACAATTCAGTCGTCCCACATATATGTGCAATTTTCTCTTTGTTGTTTTCTACAGGGAATAGCAGAAAAGCATGCAACGATTGTAGAAATTATAACGATACGTTTGATACGCTCGTCAAAAAGTTACCGATGTATTCGCGATGAGTTTTCTACAGTTGCACCAATTCGATCGTATAAACGTGCATAAACGGCCGATCGAGCGCATTTATTATCGCGAAAAGGAGTAACGATAATAAGTCATCCGCGACATGTTCTTGTACGATAAGGATGTGCACAGCTCTTGCATATATATATCTATATGTATATATGTATAACGTTATACTAGTATTCTTCTTATCTATTTGGTACCGCACGCAAATCCAGCTTGGTCACGACATCTCAAGAATGGGCTTAAATATTGATTTCCAATTTCTGTTACGGGTGGTGTGCTATTCTTATCATTTAGACGAATATACCGGTGCGTCTCGTGCTTTTCCGGTTGGTATCGGTTTGTATAGTCCTGCCTTTAGAAAACGATAATAGCAACATCTCTTTTCGTGTATAGGCAAATATTTTTTGCCGATCTTATTTTTGTATGGCACACGCGAAACATATTTCTTCCTCATTAGATATTTGTATGAAACTACGGAAATATGTTTGAAGAGCTCCGTTTTTTAAGTAAACTCGATAAGCAGTCGAGTAATCGTAAATATCGCTCCAGTCTTTGAACGCTGTAGGATTCTCGCAAGCACACAGGATTTTCATAAAAGCACTTTTTTACATTTTTAGCTTTCTTACGCTATATCTTTATAATATTCGATATCGATACATTATTTGTTTTCACCGCGAGATGCACAAAAAGCTTTTTATTTTATGCAGTTGGTTTGGAAAATTATCTATACTTTTCATGAGCAAGCAAATAAAGAATATTATTATCTTTAACTTTTAAAAATAATGGCTTAAGATGCGACAAAGAGTTGCATATTTTTATAATTTTACAGGAACATAGTTTGTGAGAAAGAAATATATTTTAATTTTAATTTACATAAAATGCGCGAATTTGCACACAATTTTAGCGCATTAATATTTATAAAAATATCACGATGTCAAATATTGTCACAGTTTATAAGGAAATTACAATTTAACGGAATAATCGCTTTTCATTTCGAAATAGTCAAAGATATATCAGTATTCGTTTTTGTCAGTTTACGGTCCATTAATATATTAGTCTCGTTTCACTAGAGCTGTTTCCAATGTGTTTCTGCCATTTTCATCGCGTATCGATTTTCCTGACAAAAATCGGCCGTCCGTTTAATTAAGCCAGAGCTACAAATTAATCGACAACCCCAAGTTTGCGTTAATTCGCACGCCATTTCTTTCCGATGGCCTCTTTTTTTTTTTTATTCGCAAGATTATTCGCATAGTCCAACTCGTCCCGATGTAACCACGTTACTTGCTTCGATGACGGAATGTAATAATTTATCAAGGTACATAGCCACGACGATGGGCCGACAATAAAATACGATCGGAAGGAAGGAAAGAAGCGGAGAGTAGAGAGCGGGAGATCTATCTATCTATCTACGATGGCAGTAGTCGGGCCAGGTATCGACGAGAGAATTTAGAGAGTCGATGACAAGATGAATGGGATTACGTGCCAGCGACGACGTCATTCCGATGTGGAAGCGTCCCTCATCCGCGCACGCGATGCGTATTTGCGTGATACCACGCTCTCGGTATTATTGGATCGACATTTTACCGTTCGCGTGTTAGCCGTATGTCGATACAATACCGGTTCGTTTAACGGAAAAAAACGCATCTATTTTTCTCCGCTAACTCTCCGCTTCTCGGATTCTCGTGCACATGCTCGTTGCAAGTTGCAAGCGCGCGTTTTCGTAATGGAAGCTTTAGAGTAGTGGTAGAATGCTTTAGTAAGCTTCAACATGATAGGGAAACTTGATCGTCGGACGCAAGTAAATAGAGAATGACGAAACCGCACGGCCAAGAGTATCGTGAATAATAAGAGACGAGATAACAGAGATATACTGCGCGAGTTGATGGCGAATGTTTATAATTACACGACCTGCCAGATTTTGTCCTGCACGGATATCGAAGTAATTCAGTTAATGGATACGAGGCGGTCAGTGACTGGATATATTTTGTAGTTGTATTACACTGTTTGTACACGTGTTTTGATTGCGATTCAACACAATATTTAATCGAGGAAATAATATAGGTAAAAATATTAGTTTATCTGCATTTGAAATCTGTTGTTAAAATATTAAAAGTTTGTTTAAACTTGCCTACTTTTTAAACTGGATTTTTGGAAATATCCAAGTTATGTAGAGTATGATATTCGAGGGCTTCCAACTTTCGTAATCGATTGTTGAACCCTTACTTCGCTTCACATTACTTCATTTCCGTCAAAATAGATACACAACAGAGGACGTATATATAATATCGTATATATTAGAAAAGGTTCCTTAACGAAAGAACCTTTTTACTTTGAAAATGAAAACGTGGAATATTTGTAATAATTATTATATGTATAATTTTTTTAATTGAAGGATTGATTAAGTTTTCGAATAATATATTATAAAATAATATAATAGTTATGTTTTTAATTATGTTTCTCTATATTTTTATTTCTTAAACAATAAACTTGTCTTGATAAATGATTCCCAATTCTTCTTCTTCTTCTTCTTCAAACTACATAAAAAGCGAAGAAATTTATCATATGACCGATCATCTTTCGACAAAATGCTTAGACTACCTAAAATGTGAACTCGCTGCTTCTTCATAATAGTAGATTTGTCCTACTTTTGCAAAAGTTTTTTGCTCACCTTTCTTTGTTAAGCATCCTACGAATATTGCCGCGAGGGATTTCATAATTCAAGAACTCGGAAACGGCAGGGTCAAAGGTGAATCCCTAATTAGTCCCTCGTTTTCACGATGTGGAGGCTCGTGAGGTTCAACTACGCCACTTGCAATGCACATAGTACAACTTAACAAACTCCATAATTAACTATTAACTATTCCGTGGGGCAGGATTTGCATCGCGCGTGACACGAGTGTCTTCTCATTGATAATTCGAAAGTAGGGAGCATCATTAGCGGTGTGGATACATATAGGTCCACTATTGCGTTTCTCGATCGTTCATTTTAGATAGGCCTCGCGTAATAACTTTAGTCTGATGGGACGATGCGCTAATTAAATTCCAGCAAACACCCGAAGTTATCCCCAAGTTGACGCACGTTCTAAATCGAATGTAAACGGATACAGTAAGGTAGATTTTACTCCGATACATGTTTAAACAACTTTGTTGTAATATAGTTTGGAAATGTACGATAAATTGCCTCCAACATACAGAATATACACATATGTGTGCATAATTCTCTATATGTGTATTTTTTATATTTTATAGACAAATGTTGTTTCAATTTTTGCTAATTGGACCGATATCCAAACAATTTTTCGCAATTACCCGAATTATCCCTATTGATTACAACTGTATAAACTGGTGATCGATGGTAAAATAATCCGAGATAGGCAGGTAACCGCGATACGTTAACGAGTACACGCGCTCTACGAGATTAATGGGCGATCTAAATTAACGTCGTATACACGTTGAAGATACGCGAGTATACGATTTGCAGGATCTGAAACCTTGGATCGAAAATTGTGGATCGACGAGCTTTTTAATGAAGTCTTAAGCAGCACCCAACGGTATCTATATCGATGCGTAGCGATAAGTGTATTATTCACAATCAATTTATGGATATATTCGAAGCGAAGATACTCGAGATACGAGCTTACGTATTTCATTCTAAAAGCTACTGCATTTAATCTACATTTTTAATGCCACATTACATTTTCAATCTTTCTTTACGCGCGAATGATGGAGAACGTATAGCATTTTTTGCTCTTCCCCAGTTTGTGTATTATATCACCGTCTGTTTTATATATTTTTTAGTTTAATATATCTTTTACTCTTTATAAAGAAATATTCTGGCAGATTTAATCCCAAGTATATAATTTGTAGCGTGTAATATATATTTACAGGCGTTTCACCCAAGTTTTCTCTCGAGAAGTGTCCTTTGATAAAATGAATACCTATGCTTAATCGGAAATGTTTCGAATAGCGGTGAAAGAGATACGACGAATCTTAGGATTTGCACTTGTATATTTCTACAGATAGATCGCATTACTCTTTGTCGCGAAATGCAGAAGTATGCTCTGGCTGTTTGCCAGCTGAAAACGCCGATGGTAGTTTCCTCCGACTCCATCCTTCACGATCGATACCAACAGGGTGCACTGTTCGCCCTCGGGCTTTGTATTTCGGCGTGATAATATTCTCGACCGTTAATTAATTGGTTCCAATAATTGATTAATTCATCGGACGTACACATATATATATATATATATGTAAGTATAATAGTAGGTATATATATATCGATATATTTAAAGGTTTGTTTGTCTGATGAGGATATAATCATGTTATATTACTTTGTAAAAAAAATAAGAAGTTCTTCGTAATTACGACACTATTTATATATATATCTTGTAGGTGCGTCTCTCAAAATATTTTTAAATTATATATGATTAGTCGAAAAAAAGATGCGTGATAATAAATTAAAAGTTAACAACGCCCAATTAAATCTCGATGGAGAGGTTCTCCAATTCGTTTACGATAATGAATGTTCCTTTGTTCGTCGAATGCGCATCTATTATCGATCATTCTGCGTATATGTGAATGTACATGTACGTACACACTACATCTAACTAAAGCAATAAAATATTCATATAGACGATATGAATATTTGACCAGAATATTCCTTTATACAAATAAACTAAAATACACACAATAATAATACATATGTTAGAAGAGCAAAACACGATTCTCCGTAACACTTGTGTAACGAAAGATTAAATGTAGTGAATCAAATATATATGTAGTGGCTTTGATTATTAAACTTAGTTCGAAAGCTCGTATCTCGAGTGCCTCGATTCGAACATATCCATAAGCCGATTTGCGATCTTGAAATATTCTCTTAAGAAGAAACATTAACATAACGAGGTGATCAACATACGAGGATCATTAGAACGTCCGAGTGGCGATAAAAAAGAAATACGTTTAGGAGAGAGATAGAGATAGATAGATAGAGAGAGAGAGAGAGAGAGAGAGAGAGAGAGAGAGAGAGAGAGAGAGAGAGAGAGAGAATGTCTTGGAGTATTAATACGCTAACTTCTGAAACGCGAATGGCACAGTAAACATCACGTACGATAAATTATCCATTCGCACGTATTTACTGACGTGCGTCATCGCAAACGATGCATTTGTTCAGAGACATTGATGTATCTCTTTCGCTGTGCGTTCAAAGGTGAAGGTCGCAAACTTGCGCGTCGTTACGTTTCTCGTATGCAAATTTTACGGATCTTGTTTGCGGGAAGACAGAGACATCTTGAACGTCCGTCACGTTTTCCGCAGGTTTCGCCATTTACAAGGAACGAACGTTTCCAACATTCTACCGAGAGAGATTATTCGATTATCTAATTATGTTTAATGATATTTGTTGACGCGATTAGATTATTATAATTGGAGATGTGATCGAGCTTGAAATCGAGGATTGTTTTTAACAATAAACAAATTATTGCCATCATATATATGCGGCATCATCGTTAAACGAGAATTTAATTAATAATCCAGTCGCTTGACATTGATTTGTTTTCCAAATGATAATTATAGCAGCAATGATATTTCTTTGATTTATGGCCAAAGGATTAATAAATGTCAATGTTTTTATCGATTGTACCATGTATCATTCATTTTTTAATTCTCTTTAAATATTTGTGCATATTATTGTTGAAAACAATTTGTACACAATTGTCAATTTGATTTAACTTTAATTGAAAAACCAAAAAAAATTTAATTAGGAAAAATTCTCTCCTCTCCCAATTCTAATTGAAATTTTGTCAACTGATTCTGGAGCGACATGGAATAGCAGTAATGAAAACAAGATAACTGAAGGAAACGCGTGGTTTTAATTATGTCGAACATTAATATCCCTTTTGTTAATGCCTATGGAATTAACCGGAAATGTCGTAAGCCTGCTGTAATTTCCGGTGGAGGTCGGTAAAGCAGAACTGGAATACTACAGAGAAAATCGATCGCATTGTGTGTCCGGTTTGAAAACGGTATATGCTGGAAACTCCTAGTAACGTGTATTCCAGGATACTGCAGGGAGCTGCATCGGAAACGAGATGAAACTTCATATTTCACACTCACTTTCATCTCGAATCTTAATTAAGCGCGATTTAATCTCGCGTGTGTCTCTCAAACCGCGTTCTCTCGCGAGGTGAAACTCATTTACGGAATTGTATTGCGATTTAATAACAATTTGGAGCTAAAATAGTACTATGTGTTTGCCATGCGTAAAATTCTCGTAATTAACGTGACCTCCATATGTGAATGATAATTAGAACACGCGTTACACGTATTGTTATATAAAGATACCATCTCTCTCTCTCTCTTTCTCTTTCTCTCTCTGAATTCAACTCATATCGCGCTATAGTACCTTACATTATGTATACATGTAAGCACGAAGGAATTTCAAGTATAGCCGAAATGTACGGAAAAGATGATGCAATCGCGATAGATTGTTCGTTTTACGGATAATCTTAATTATCTTAGGGCTATCCTATATATTTAGTATGTTGTTTTATCTATCGACCCGTGTGTTTGCGCGATAAGAGTGATGATGAAAAGCTAAGGGAGTAGAAACCCACCCAGAGTTTCCGCTAACGTGATAATCTACGACAAGAGAGGCGCGGCATTAGGCCGTAAAACTACGTAACGATTTCCTACGCGTTATTTATAATGTCGTAATTCACAGATCATACGACCTGCACGAGTCAGCGTAATCGAGAGCCATAAGTCGCTCGCTCGCTTGATCGATGCTTGGGAGTTGCACCATTCATCGATCCAACATTTTCCGACCCATCTCTCTGAAATATTTCTGAAATATCCCGCGGAACTGTCATTCCCAGATATATCTTCCTCGACATTGTACTGTTTGCAAAACGAAATAAGTACGCGATTCAAAAGTATTTCCACGCGATGATCGAGTTGTTCGGTTATAAGGTAGCAAAGTCATCCTATATATATGCAGAAGCGATCAATCGTGGATGACAATAAATTTCCTCGACCAACATATATACAGTATTATTCTTTTCTTAATCAAAATATATCAATAAAGAGCATAGGGCTCGTGATTGTTTGATCTAAACACATATTGTCAATTTTTAATAAACTGTATACAATAATTGAGAATCCTCGAAAGTGTTTTTTTTTTATTCGGAGCAAAAATCGATGCCAGATTCACAAGGCATCCAAGCTTCGCAATTTCATAGGCGCACGTTGTATAGTTCGAAACGGTTCACATCTCTTCGACGGATGCAAGTTACGAGTTACAACGATGCAAGCCTTTGTCACTAGCTCTTTTGTAACAAATTTTGTGGAAATACTTGCGCGAGGTCTAAAATTGTAAATTGAAAGTTAACGGGGGGCAGGGCAGGCAGGAGGGTGCGAAGCTTACTGAACCTTGATTGAATTTAGGTTGTACGAAATTGGGCCAGAGTTTACTGCGGTGTATTTTGACTTAAGCTCGGATTACGTGCGTTCATACCGTCAAAATCGCGCGCTGATTTTGATTCTGACAGTTTCTCGCGGCCAAGAGAACTTGCGCTAATTAATTTGAATATTTTAATTAAACGCAGGGAGCACACATACGAAAAAAGTTATAATATTTCGCTGCACACTTTTTGATATTACATTTAATCTCTCAGATTATTGCGCCACTATTAACCGTGAGTCTCTTGGCGCGCATGTATAGAATTTAATTAAATTAATGAATGGTACATTTGCGGACGAGGAAATGATTTAGTCCACCTATTGTTCCTAACGTTTTAATTGATCTAATTTTGTATCGTCGTGTATGCTCGCTTAGGAAGAAACTGGACTGCATCGTCCACTCGAAAAGCTTGCGATATATTAACATTAATTAATATATTAATTAAGTAAAAAATTGATGAATATTTTTCAACGTTATGTATATAATATGCTCATAAGTGCAACATTATCGGATCAAGTGTCTTCATTATATCGAGCGTTTGTACAACATTTATAATTACCGTGATTTATTCACTCGAGTTTTTCTCCCATCGCGAATATTGTTATTACCATTAAATCGTATTTATTGTTATTAAATTGCAATATGATTGTTATCTTCGAGGGAAATATTTATTTTGAATTTTTGGTAAATTTTTAAAAATTGAATAAAAATTGCTTACGCTAGAAAAAGAGAGAAAGAGAGAGAGAAAGAGAGAGGGAGAACACGGCACGCGGTTATAGCCGAAGGCAAACATTCATTCAGCGGGCTTTTAGAGCAAACAAAAGCGGAATCCTGCTTTTATAGAAGATTAATGCCTTAACCGTTAAGCTGTGTACGTTTAGCGGCAAGACCAATGCATTTTCGAGAGGTCAAAGAGATTCGCTCAAGCTCGACGTTCATGATTGAGTACAACTTGAAGTACGAACTTCCTCTTCGCGGCTTTAAATAAAAATGCTACTGCTCGCACCACTGTATATACATATGTATATTGTGTGTGTGTGTCTATATATATATTTTTTTTTACACACGCAGAGTGTCCCAAACCTATCGTATCACACGTTAATGGAAGATTCCTGAGGCGATTTGGAGACGATTTTTCCTCAGCGAAAGTGTCATCATTTTTTTAATGTTCCTAATTCTTGAAATCATGTATCTTTGTAACTAGGCCTTAAATTCTATTAAAGTAAACTTGATCTGAAATTAACTAAAACATGTAGTTTTGTTAATAAATTGTTTTTATAAGGCTTAGTTTACAAAAAAGCTTTTACTTTCAATCGTTTATAACTCGAAAATTCTTGGTGCCTGCATGGACATTATCGCTGAGGAAAAATCATCTCAGGAATCTCCCATTAACGTGTGATACGGTAGGTCTGGGATACTGTGTGTATATATATATAGTATATATATGTATATGCGGCGATTATGTACATATATGCGGCACATATATTCGCGAAATTAATGTGGTAGTTTAGTGCGGGAGAATGCATAGCAGACGGGAAAACGATTGTGTTTCACCGTCATCTCTGCGAACAAAGCGTCACCACCAATAGGATCGTCGACGAATCCGTCTATTATGTAGCGTTTATTATCGGGCAGATAATAGTCGATAATTGGCGCGTGATTAAGTCGACAAAGAACGCGCGTTGCGCGGATAGGAATATATATAAATGTATAGATTCGTGCGTTATATATATATCTCCCTACAATTGACTCGACGTCGGTTCAATCTGGTGCAATCCGGGTGCCGCCACATTTCTCTCCTATTTGACGAGCAAATTGATGGATGCATTACCGTCGTTATTAAACGCTGTCATAAATATAGAGACGAAACTTAGCATTATCGAGAAACAACGCGCGCGCGCGCGCGCACCGTGTTTTTATCGCAAAAATAAACTGCGTTATAGTGATGGCAAAGTCGGGAGCATCGCTTGCAGCTTTTATATCGCCGCAGGATTTACACTTCCCCTCTCGTATCTTCCTGCCTCCGCAGTCTGCCCTTCTCTGCTCCTACTTTTTGCCTCAAATTGATTTAATCGCCCGTACACAACTTTACGATTCATTCGTGGCGTCTATCAGCGTTTTTGAAACCTGTGTTTTTGAATAGAGAATTTTTTTGATCATTTCGAAGAATGAAATTTGAATTTATCGGATGTTTCAAGAAGAAATATTTTATAGTTATTTGTTATTTCTTTATGAACAATATTAATTTTTTTAATTTCTTCCATTTTTTTTATTAAAATTTATTTCTTTGTTTTGATATACATAGATTTGTCAATATTATTTGATTGGTAATTAAAAATAAGAAAAAATATTATAAAGAGGATCGTAAACGAGTCAATTTTTGATTATATAAAATAGAATGTTTATTTGTGTCGGAGAAAGAAAGAAAGAAAGAGTTTGAACAAGAAGCAAACACACACCAGAAAACTAGAAAGTATATTACTGAACGTCACGAACAGAGCATCAAAGGAAATTTCGTTGGAACAGGCGTAGAATAAAGTTTGTGCGCTGCTTCGTAGTATTTGCGAAAGGTGTACCCTGTCTCAAAAATCAATCCATCGTTGAATGTATGTCGAAGACACCTTTTCTCTATCCGTTACCGTTTTTCTTTTCATTTTCTTTTCTTTCTTTTATCAGACTAAGACGTAGACGGTAAATTTCGCTTACATTGTACGCACAAGTTTGCCGACTAAATCTCTCTCTACATTTTTTAAGTAAACAGCGTGCTTTTTCCCAACGAGCGCATTAATTCGTCTAGTACTCCTTTAACAAACCACTCTGCTGTATTCACTCGTACAACGCGTTTGCACTGGTCGAATTAATGCATACGTTTGTACAACACGCGAATAATCTCATCGGATAATAAAAGAATGGGAAGAAAAGAGAAAGCCAAATGTATCTAACAACAAGAATCGGACGAGTGAAGAAAAGAGGTGTAAGAGACAGAGATAAAGGAAATAAAAGAGGAAGGGAGTGAGAGAAGATTCGTAGTGATTTGGAGGAACGATGAAGAAGACAGGCAGGTTTCTGAGGCAGGGGTTCGTCTTGAAGAGGGTGAAAGCGGCTTGGCAGTAAGATTATCTTGCCGCTAAATCGACGTCCCTTTCGCAGACACGCGCGAATAGCCGTAATCGAAATTGCTCCCCTTCCTCCTTTTCCTTTCTCTCTGCCTTTGTTGGAACAGAAATATCGCGAGTAGAATGCATTTGCATTTATAATAAACGCCAGCTACTGTGCACAGTCTGTCCGTCTCGCTATTATACCGTTTCGTTATAATCCGCTGTTCCTCTCTAGGGTCGTAATCCCGACGGCGAAAAAAGAGGGTTGGTGTTCAGTACGTTGTAAGACTTTGCACAGAGGAACGTAGATTTACGCTTTAAGAGACATTTTGCGTTTATAAAGAATATGCAATCTAAGGAAAAAGAAGAGTTGGGCTCTTTTTATTATTGTTCATTCTTCATAGTTATTTATATTATCATTTGAGATTCATCTGAGATTTCACATTTGGAGATTTGTCAAACGCTACGAAATATAAAAATGATAAATATTGTCAATTATTTGTTGAAAAAGTTTTTTTCTTTCTACGACTCTTCTTTATTTCCCCGTCTTTAGCTCCTTCTCTTTTTCTCCAAAGATAATGCACCTTGGGTAGGTGGCTGATTAAATGGTCGATTCTTGTGACGTAACAAGGGGTGATTCCAGTAGTATAGCGGTAATGTCGCGTAGAGGGGCTAATCGTGCGAAACTCATGTGTCCCTTGGTATTTCGGTCAGCGAAGAAGATAAAGAATTATCGCTGTATGTGAAAGGAATAGGGGGACACGGGATATACGAGCGAATGCCATTCTACAAAAGAAAAGCGATAGTCTGTCGCAAGACATTCCGCTAGTGTCGAATTCGAGAGCGAGTTTCAAAGATCTTACAGCATGGATTTTCAATGTCGAAGATAATTCTAGCGTCGAATGACTGCATATCCAATGACGGTATTTCATTTGCGTTGCATTTTGCGTTGCATTTTGCGTCTCCTTCGCGTTAGTTCATTATATATAGGATAAGTATTGAAAAATAAGAAAATAATAAGAATCTTTACAAAATTTCTTCCTCTTGTTATATTTTCTTAATACGATGTTTTTAAACTTTGCGAGATGTAGTATCAATATTTTTTTATAAAACACAATGAACAAAATAAGATGAGAGAGAAAGATTTGTGCAACCTCTCATGTCCTCATTAAGTCAATTTGGAGAGAAAAATATTCAAGATAAATAAGGATAATCCATTGCAACGTCTTAAAGCTGCAGCTGCAGATAGATCGTTAGTATTAACTTGAAGCATCTTTTGGCCATATTGGCCATATCACTGATGTTGGATAAATGAAGATGACACAGAACAAAGAAGAGAAAGAGAGAAAAATGTATATCTCGTACATCGGCCGGGCATTATTACGCATGGCCGAAATAAATGTCGGAGAAAGTGTCGGAGAGAGAGAGAGAGAGAGACGTATCGAGATGCACGCATGCACGCATAGCCGAGAGCAAGGAGAGACAGGCAGAGCTGCGAGTACGCGGTGCAAGTGAAGGAGAAAGAGCAAAGTGCACGTCGGCAATAAGGCGGTCTCGATCGAGGTGAAGAGACGGGGGAAGGAGAGATGTACCGAAGGGAGAGAAGCAGAGAAGCCGACGAGGAACAGGGAACGAGAGGATGAGAGATGGAGAACGAATAGAGGTGGTTGGATAGAGAGAAAGGCCAAACGGGGTGTCGGGAGCGGGACACGACGGAAGAGAAGGGAGGACGGACACGTCGAGAGGTGGAGGTTGTAGTGGAGGTTCGAGTGGTTCAGTTGTAGCGGCACCGTGGCTGAGATCGGATGCGCGTCACCTTCGTTTTCCTTCCGGTGACTCGCGTGTCGCGCGGCCACGCGCGCGTGACCTCTTCCGCGTTCCGTCGCGTCGCGTCGCGTCTCGATCTCCTTAACTGACTAGGCGCGTCTGATCAGGCGCGCGGTTCCTCCACTGATTTTGCCCGGCGCCGGGCCGCGCCGCGCCGGCCTTCCGTTTTCACCGCGAACGCGCCAAACTTTCCACACGACCGCTGCGTGCTCTATCTCGTCGTTGAGTCCCGATTTGAAAATTAAAAAAAAAAATTGAAGGAGCAGAGACGAACGGTGCACTTTTTATCGTAATTATACAATTGAAAAAAAAAAACGCGCTTAAATCGGGTTCAACGTGGAAGCTTCGGAAATCGGTAGTTCCGTTTCGAAGGTTTTTCGTCGACTTCGATCGCGTGAAAAGAAGGCTTATGTGCGAAAGAAAGCTTATGTAGAAATGCAGAGGTAGGCACGATGATACTTGCGTTGTCGTGCACTCACGGAATTATATCCCGCGAAAAGTCGTGCGTGATGTGCAGCACGGCATGCCGAAAGCGAGACGGCTTGGGCGCGCCGGTGTGTACGGGTAACCAACCTGCGAGGTTAACGTTATGGTAACGTGAATCGATCGCCTTGATTTTCGTTCTCCCTCCATAACATCTGTCACGGCAAGAACTTCGCGGTCGAACGTTACGAGAACCGTGTTTAGCTCGTGCGAACGTGTTGCGAGTTGCGAGTGAATCTGTCGAGGTGGATTCGAAATTCGTCAAATTTTAGCGAATATTTTAATATACAACGTCGACATTTTTCTACGGTTGCGAGTGCTGGATTTTTTTTGAAAAACTCTTGCCCGGTTTTGAAGTTTCCGTTCTCTCGCGAAAGGACACGTGAAGAGAGAGAGAGAGAGAGAGAGAGAGAGAGAGAGAGAGAGAGAGAGAAAGTGAATGAAAAGGGTTGACTTTGCTGCGTATCATGAATACGACGTATCCGTCGTTTCCGAGAATCACCGGCCGGCAATTACGCGCTGTCGATTGCGACAGAGAAGCACTATAATTGAAAAGGATACGATCGAAACTTGGACGGAATTGTGATAAATGCTCGTTCCTACTCCGCAGGACGGTCAGATCGAACGAAATTAAAATTAAAATTGATCGAACACGCGACAGATTTTTATTCTTACGGAGAATCGCAAAAAAAAAGCGTTAACCGTTCTTAAATACATATCAGTATACTACGGTAGTATCATGGCTAGTGACGATAGACAAAGACAAATTCATTCTGTGATATGATCTTTTTTTACGCGCTTTTAAGACGAGCGGTGTGAGAACTTTTATTTGCACTTGGAAATTAAATTGGTAATCATCATTTTGAAAGGACGGACGATAATGTACACTTTAAATACATGAAAGCGCAGTTGACATTATCTCCAAATGCATCGAACAAAAGTGCAAAGGTTAACGACCTCGTTGTTCGAATCGTAAAGACCTCTCTCTTTCATAGCTTCGCGAAGAAAGTTTGAAATCTCAGGGAGAGAGAAATGGCCAAAACGTAGACGCTGTGCAACGCGCGGATTATATCGATGCGATGTCGAACGAGAAAAAGAGGATCGCGAGTAAATCGGAGCCTCGTCGCGGTGCTGGAACTTAAGGGAGTGCATCAACGGCAGGATAATGTGAAAGCATACATATAAAATTAACAAAGCACCGCGTAGCGTTATATAGGAGAGAATAATGGAGTCTCGTATGCTTGCATACGGCGACGAGAAATATCGAGGAAATAAGGCTCGGTAGTCGGGATTGACAACAATGTCTAGATCAGGCAAGGACCCGGTGCAGAAGTGCCACTCGGATCCGGGCGCAGCCGGCGCTTCATGCAGCCTAAGCAGGCGGATCTCACGGAGACAAGTGCCGTGCATTCCATCCTCGCCGAATACACGCAAGTGTGTATTAACCTTGGACGGATACAGTTACGTGATCGGTGAGTGAAGACGCGATAATGTCTCGAATATATGTACGGTAATGGAATAATAAATGCACGTGAATATAACGTGCGCGTACAATAGTAACACGTAACAATGATAATTTCGTACGTGCGAGACGCTTATCGCAAGAATCTTACGAAATGAAAAGGTTGATCCGCGCGGTAATAAGGTACCCTGAATTAAAATTTACGAAACGATGATGGCAGCGTCCCTTCTTTTTTTATCAATGAAAAGTATAAATTAAAATAACGACAAAATTAGATTTTTATTTTTAAAACGCGTCTTTATAAATAGAATTATAAGTCATTGTTGTGTTTAGCTCGTTCAAATGCTCCGAATGCTCCGAATGCTCCGAAATTTAATCTAATTCAGCTATCGCGAATAAAAATTAAAAATTCTATGAAAGCTTTATTCTCAACTTTTTCTGTTTTTATTCAGCCATATTATATTAAATTTTATAATTTTTTTTGCCGAATTAAATCGTCGTTTTGATTTTATTTTCGCCAAAGATTTAATTTACAACTACGTGAGCTTAATTCACGCGACAACACATTCGTGCCGTTCTGAGGCTTTCCCGTTATGCAGTTTTGTTATCCCGAAGGATAATTAGCAATTTAGAGCTCGCCGCAAGATGTAACGTGGTTACATTATCGTTATGCGAGTTTACGACTGCTGTACTCACATATTAATGTCTCTTGTGTCCCTGCTGTTTTAGAATATGCGCGCGCTTAAGCTCGGCTTTAGAATCTATAAATACATGAATATGCCGACAAGTTAATGAATTATAATATATTTGTAGATTATCAATTATTCAAGTGTGTGAGATGAAAAATTACTCCAATTAATTTCCTAAATAATAAATAATAAATTTATATATAATTTGATAAAACTAGTTTTAAGTTTTCAAATATAAAGCGTGACTTTGCTCGCACGATTTTTATATAATATCGTATTTAATCGATTAGTGATTTCTATTTAATTTGTATTTTAATTACATCTTTTATGAATTTGAGGGCGAAAACTTGTGTAGAATTTAATTTGCATTCAAAGAAGTTTCAACAAACTAAAAAGAAGTTCAAACACGATAGCTTTTTAATTGTAAAACAAAAAACGTTAATTGCGTTGTCACATACATACGTATGTCTGAAATTTGCTCTTACACTAATTAGACAACTTATATAACAAAGGATTCATTTATGTGCGATAAGTTTAACATTCCGAGTTCGCCGACTTAATGAACCCAAGCATGCGTGAACAACGGGAGGTCTTGTTTCTGAATTCACACAAAGTTTTACGTTAGTTGTGCTACAGTTTTTTCTTTTATTTAGTAACATCAGTTACTGCGAGTAATTACTCTATGTAAGATCAGTAACACGTCGGTAACGATATCCTTTGATGAAATTTATCCAGCTTATATAGTTTATCGTCGGAAAATTCAAAGCATTTCATATACTTGGACTACAATTAACATTTCTATTGTTTCGTTATATTTTTCTCATAGAAGAAAATGGTGTTGTTATGAAGAATGCAAATTTGATAAAAATTCACATATACTCAAAATTTGTAACACACTGTTGAAATAGCTTCAGTCGCGATGAAACAAAACTTATTGTTCTACAGTCTCTCGAATAAAAAGCAAAAAAGGTTACAGTCTGTGCGGGCGCAACGTGTATCGATCTCCTATGTGTACTCTCGCGGAAGTTTTATATTTTCGCGATCGCCACGAAAAAAAGCCATAGGTCCCTCAGGTCCAATTATAGGTTTCCTATGTTCGAAACTTTTAAAATATCGGAAAGCCTACGTGTTACCAAACATTCTTCGCAAAATTAATATTTGCATATTTCTGCTCGCGAGAATAAAATGATTATATGACACTTTGACTTTAGAACTTTTGCGATGTTTATTTGAAAAATTTCTACTTATCGAATTTTATTTATTAATTCCATTTACTTAAATTATGCACCGTCTATATACAATTTTTGGATTTAATCGTCTCGCAAAGTTTAGATAGAATATGGACAGAGATTTGTCAAGAAATGTATATATATATATATACATGTACGGTCGGAGATTCTTTGCAGATAAGATAAATTATTGGCGGAAATCTGTCCAGAAGCGACGATCGTTTAAAATAAAAGTTGCACGCGAGTGTGCATTATTCATAAACGAAAGTTGGCTCGACGCTTTTCTTCCGTGTCGCATGTAACACATAATATGATTATTTTCGCATTATTCGTCGCGATAAAGCGACGATTATTAGAGAGCGAGCGCACCGAATGAGCGCGACAAATGGCCCAGGCATTCAATCTAATTTCGAATGAATCCGACATTTCTCCGGCTCATTCGGTAGCCAGAATACAGTCTCGATGTAATTATAATCTCGCTATTAATAATTAACGACTGCGCCGGCATGCATATATTTCATCTCGCTGCGCGTCTCGTATATATGCATATACGTATCGCGTGTGTAATGATCGCGAGAGGCGCGTAATGTATCGGACATTCAACCGAAAAAGCCACACGCGAACGTGCGAGGGCAGTTATTAAGAATTATGCAAATCCGGAGCGTTGGTTGCGCTCGGTGCAGAGCGACAGAGCGCTTTGCACTTATCTCGCATGCATTAATGCGGCAGAAAACAAGAGCGAAACGTGTTTGCGTCCCTTCCCGGTTAATCTTATTTTTCTCCCGGGATATACAACGAGCGGGCAAGAGAGAACGCGTGTTAATGCGGACCGTATACATATACGTAGATGGGGTTTCGAGCCGCTACTGCGACTCGAGACTCGACGTAACTCGAAAACTACTATCATCAAAGCGAATTCAAAAGAGGTCGTTTGCAAAAAGAAAACGGGTCGCCCGCGATCAAAGACGTATGTATGCACGCTTGCTTCTGTAAAGACTTTCATTTTTGTCATTCACTTATACATATATTTCTGCTCTTTTTCTATGTGTTTTCCCGCTTCGAAGAGTCTCATTAACGAATTTTCTTCGTTAACGATCCGAACTCAACGAATATGCGAATATTTATGTATGCATTTTAAAAATACACTTCTTTCCTTTTCCGAAACATTTTTTGCAAAGCATCTTGAATGTGAACGTTTCTCGCTGGAAAATCTCTTAATCCGTCTAGTCTTTAGCTGTCGCAAAAGTTTGAGGTCGGAAATGAGAAGCATTTAAAGAGATTAATGTCTTTTATCAGCGTCGATCTTTGCATCGCTTTTCTCACACTCGATTTAACTCTCGACTTTTCCGCCTGATTGCGAGAAAATTAGTTTAATCGTTATTTGTGACAAAATTGTATTTGCGCGATTAAATTTCTTTGAACGCGCTTATTCGTTTCCTATTCTAATAGAAGAGGCGAAGAGATGTAATAGAATTGTCGCGGCATCTTCAATCTAAGGATTTAATTAATCCTGTGACATTTGGCGGAAGAGAGGGGGTTCCATGTTCTATTTTCGTGCTCGATCTCTGTTATCACGAATCGTAATGTCATTTATCAATTTATTGTGACATTAGCCATCGCAAGAGTACGCAGTTATGATTAACGCATGAATCAATTAATTAAGTTATACGAGTATAAGAGAGACAGTCAAATTAATGCGTTATTTTTTTGCGCGCGAGATAAAAAAGTCGAACATCAATTTAATAACGCCAGTTTTATAATTGCATGTAATATATATATATATATATATATATATATATATATGTAATTGTGCGTACGATACATTTATTTGTATATAACAATGCAAGTTGGATAGCTAAAATCTACAAATGGTCGAGTTTCTCGCCAATTGGCAGAACGACATTAATTGCTCCCGTCCCAAGTATCGTTACAATGATCGTTCAATGTTTACATATATCCGCTAACATCCACTTATTCGATCGATCCTACATAAATGTCGTGTTTTACTCGATCAATTAATTACCCATCTCGAATTGCTCTTGTATGATTTACGGAACATAACAAATGCATATATAGTTATATGTGTGTTTCCGTTCAGAAAGCCTTCAAAATATCAATCGGTTTTTTTTTTTTTTTTTTTATAAATGTATATATATTCTCTTTGTTATAATATATATATATGTTATATATATTCTCTTTGTTATTTCTATTCTCGTTCGACTTAACTCGATCTCGATTAGTTCTAATTGTTGATCATGATCGATCATCAAAGAATAATTGTTACGATAATTTGATAAAAGAAATAAAGAGGAGAAAAATGGACATTAAAGCGAAACAGTCGAATTATCGCAGTCTCAATCTCTCGTCGAAATGTAAAAGGATATTCATTGCTTGTATTGTAATTAAGTTGACTTATCGTAATATTTCGTGCATTTACTTTTTGATATGCTATTGGTTAACTTTCCGTTCATTTTTTGTATCGAGTAGGAGTGCGGTTGTAGACAGAAAATCGTATATAAATAGAAAAAGAAAAAAAGAGTTCTGTGACGTTTGCCTTGACACTCGAAATACCAATGCCTTTTCACTCGATGTATGTAACCAATCGAAATCTGTGTCGTTGAGTTTGCAAAAAAAAAGGACAAGAAATAAAAAATATTGATTTTTCTTCGCTTATTATTAGTTAAATTGTTTTGAAGTAACATCTTCTGGAAGAAACGAACGTTGATCTTCGAGCAAGTTATTTGCCATTTCCCTTGAGAAAAAAAGAGAATAACTTCGACAAAGCTTTCCTCGCTGTCATGGCGAATAACTCATGCTATTTTTATTTTACTTATACTTAGTTTTATACAAGTCAATTTTGAATAGATAGGGATAAAAAAAGAGAGAAAAAGGTTGAAAGAGACATGCGCGACATCGCGACATAACTAATTTATTCTATGAAATTAAAAGATCGAGACACATTTGTACATTATATTCTTTTATTTAAAACAATAATCATTTTAGATTGAAAAAATGATTTGGCATGTAAAACAATGTGAAAAGATGTAAATGGCTTTTTGTGTCACTTCTCTCTAACGAGTCTTCGCGAATCAATGACCGTCGCTGCTCGTCAGCACATACACTAGTAACACGGAAAATCATTTTGATACGACTGGAATCACGTTCAGCACACTTGTATTTTGATTCACAATGTATTTTCTCTAGCTGAGTAATGACACGAAAGTGGTCCACTTTAATAGGAAGAAGGATTCTAATCGTTTGACCTCGTTTTAAATCACGGCGAGTTTAGTTTCCGTTTGTTTCCAGAAGCATCGCGACTAGAGATCTGCGCACGTGCCATTACGGTTCGATGAATTCTCCTATTATTTCGGAAATAAAACCCTTCCATCGCTTTAGCAATATCTATTGTACGAGATAGTATTGACGTTTACCCCTTACCATATACTTGTCATCAAACTGGAAATTAGACAATGTTCAAAAAACTCTACACATATTCACATTATAGAAGTGCGATGACCGATAGTTTCGAAAAACATTTTAAATATTTGACGATTGAATTTATTTATTGGAGAAAATATTGATTCCAGATTTACTCACTCAGCTCGTCCCTTCAGTTAAATCTGAATCAGAAATTATTTAACAACTTTAGTAAGGGCTTTATTTAAGAGCTAAGATTAAGTTAATATTTATATCTAATAAGGACTGTGTCGCTGATGCTCAAAATAGTTTATCTATAACGCGCATTTCGCGTTCATCAAAGTGGAAACATACCTCAACGAATTCTTGCATTAGAAGAGAGGGAAACTGGTCAAATACTAGTAAGAGCTCCGAACTTGCTGCGGACCGTAAAACGACTACACGAAGTGCGACTAAACTTGGAGAATAATTCTGTTCACGTCAGTCGCACCACTGGGATTTGTTTTACTGGGAATTTTACGAAGACTTTAAATTTGTTAGAGTTCGAGGCAAAATTTAAAATTCACTGATACATCTTGAGCAGTTTTTTTTTAAATCGTAATCAGTGTGTTATTTAACAATGAAAATTATTAGCATTCTAGAATATCTTGTAACGAAAAAACCTCTCGAGATATATTCGCATATATGTTTAAATGTGTATTTAAAAATTCGTAATTTTTTCACATTTTATATGAAATTATTGGTCGAAAAATTTAATACAAATCCATACTTGAAATTTTTATTCGATAAGTGTTTAGTTCTTATATAAACATACATCTTACACATATGATTTTCGCAGATTGATCACTTTGAAATTAAAAAAAATTATTGAGATTCATTAATACGTTGCGCAATATGTTTGTTAATAATCTACAAAATACGAATATACATGTATATTCAAATTATGTAAAATAATATCTAAAATAATTAATATAAATATGTTTAAATTACAATAATGTCCAAATAATTAATAATTTTAAAAATTGCTTTGTGAAAATTTTTTTTTATTATTTCTTTACTAAACAGATATTTAATCTAAAAAATTGCACAATTTTTGAAAAGAAAAACGATTTTTCCTTAATATATTTTTTTATAAAATCTAATTAAAATAAATTATAAACATAATAATATTGAAACATTACACACACATGTATAATATTTATCATAAACACATATATCTGACAATTATTATAGATTGTTATAGATATTTGAAATATTTTAATATAAAATTAAAAATACTTTAATATTTGTATATTTATATGTGTATATTTATTATGTTATATACATGGATAGAAAATAAATCACTGAAAACTGCAAAGCTATTATAAAAATGAACAATTAATTTTATACTTACAAATAATAAATTAATAATTTAATAATTTATAATTGTTATCTCACAAGCATTGTCTCAGCATCGACGTTGCCCAGGTCTCTCTCTTGTTCGTCCTTTGCTATTTTTTTCAAGATATTCACTCGTAAAAGCATGATTAATTACGATTGCGCGCACTAATTAGGAAAATACGACGATTGCGAATTGCGACACCAGATCTTAATTGAAGCGCGCTTTATTATATTGCGATATAGGAGACAACGCGAAAACTGATCCGCGCAGCGCTCGAAAATTGCGAGATTAAATTCACGCGCAATTCATTTATGGCGACGCTAATTGTTAGCAAATAGTTTGAAGACTATTATTTTTTTGTATTATAACATTTAGGAGAATATATTATAAATACATAAATAAACGAATTAAAATTAAATAATTATAAGTAGAATACAATATTCAGAAAATTATTGTTGATTATTACTCGCTGGATAGATTTGATTCGCTAAGTCATTTAAAATACATATTTTAATAAATAGCCGATGGTCGATACAAACATCGATTTTTTATGACACATTTAATAAATATCAAGTACGCGAATGATGATGTACGATTGCAACTAAATACGTTGAAATACTGTTCGATTCGAAATCAATCCTTTCTGTATACGCGATGTTGTGTTAGTGATTGAAAATGATAAATTGATTCGATATCGTGCAATATTAAAGTCGAATTAATGGCTAATGAGACGACGTGTAAAATATGTAAACATCTTGTTAAAAATATACAATCCAGAATTTTGTATTATCAGTACACTTAACTCTCACGTGAAACATATGTATATTTTAATGAATTGTCATTATCTGAGTACGCTCATATATATAAATATTGTTAATCACGAAATTGAATCGAGCAAGTTAATAACTGTTATTAAGGTATTATTGCGTTTAAAATCTCCTTTAATACTTGGCACGATATTTCGAAAGATAATGAGATATATGAAGCGCTTTACGACGTTTACGAATCTCGCTTAGCGAACGACAAGGTCGATATAAGTATATATATATAAACACGATAGCGCGCTTTAGAGTAGAGGAGGAGTTGGGAAATAACTAAATAGAGAAGAATTAACTATTATTCGTTCCTTTCCACGATGTATATATAACATTACGAGCTATTGTTGCTGCGGCTTTGTTATTTTCACATTCTTTCGATTTACCCGAACAGTACTAAAAGATATTTGAACAAGCTCGTTCTTTTGTCAACTAAGTACGATTTTATTAATCCGTGCGATTAACTTTTGTAAAAATTAATCGCGCAGGTTAATAATTGTTCGTAAGGTATACCATTGCGTTTGAAACCTCTTTAGTAATTTCCACGATATTTCAAAAGATAATGCGACACACCATAGAGAGTGTCTCGTTCCTTCGAGTCTCACGGAGCAAATAACAAAGCCGTATCAACAATAGCGCGCAATGTATACATCGTGGAAAGGAACGAATAATAACGAATTCTCCCACTGTGCAAATGGTCCTCCTACTCTTCTTCACTCTTTATAGCCCGCTATCGTTTATATATCGCGAATCGTGATGTCCTTGTCATTCACACGACGATACTCGTATACGGAAAGATGTACTTCGTACGTCGTCATGTTATCTTGCGATATACTCGGAACACATCTCCCAATCACGATTACATTAATTCGCACACTTACAAGTAATACAATTCAATTAAAGCATTTCTTTTGTGAGATTTACACTGCTTGTAAATCAATTGTAATAAAAGATACACATTTTGTATCTCAACTAATTATTAATACAATTTTAATGCGGGCAATATCGAAATCAAGTTCAATTATCGTTTTCAGTTATTAACAAAACTTTGTATGTGTTGATTTGAATCGAGCGGCAATATGTATTACAATCACTTTTAATCACATAAGTCAGATATTTCATAATTGCATAGGAAAAATTTGACGTTTGCACTTTAGTGGCTTGTTAAAACGTGTATTTTACGTGATTTTTTTTATCAATCTATAGAAAATAATCAACAAAGTGGCATCATTTTTGGATATTGTGTTTTCTACATGTATATATTTGTATTTACTTGTAACATATTTATTTATTAACTTACATTTTGATATAATGCAATCTATTTATTATTAATTACCATCTGTTAACATTAGAGATAACATTGCCAAACGAATCGTATAGCTTCGTACGATTGTTTTATTCTCTTCTATAATTAAAATATAATTAAAATATAATAAAATAAACGTACGAGCTTGCGGGTTAATATCGCGAGTGATATGCAAAGTATTCTGTTGATTATTGTGCGCGCGTAATTAACTGAACTGTATTGTTTCGAGTGTCGTGATAAAGTAGCAAAGGATGAACAAAAAAGGGAAAGAAGGCTCAGAGAGCAGGCGGAACAGCCGTGAGATAAATAATTTTTATAATTAATTATTTGTTACATGAAAAATTAATCGCTCATTTATCTCTGTGACACAATGATATATTTGACATTATTGTGTACTGTGTACTATATGTAAAGTATTTTAGATATTATTTTAAAATATTTTAAGTATTTCTAATAAATGTCACACATATATATTTTATTTTAATATATTGTGTATTTAGGATATATATTTTTTATGCATAATACTTTTTAAAAATTTATATCATAAAAAAATTTTTTTTTGCAAATTATATAAATTCTTTTATATTAAATATTTGTTTAAAAAACAGATGCTAAAAATTTAACTGCGCGAATATACAATAATTATTTCTTCCAAATTATTAATGATTTTGGATATTGCTTTATATACATATATAATATGGATATGTTGTATTTATATTTCATAAATCAATAACATATTCAGTATTATAATTCCGCATCCTATCGGAAAGTTCTAATTTGTTTAAATTTTGAATTAATTTACAAATATTATATTACGATACATCTTATTAAATCGCAGTCCAAACATTTATATACTAACTTTATAAAAAGTTCGACTATTAGAAACTAACACGTGAAAAAGTAATATGTAATAAATGTAATCGAAGATATATGAAGAGACTATTGTTAGCTAGCAAGATTGCTCGATCGTGTTTTATCTTTTCCAATTTCTCTTTTTTTACTGCAGTATTCTATACAAAGGCAAGTTAGATAACATTATATTGCAAGTTTGTACTGATATTTTTCGCGATATTTTTACTTGTGTGGCGGTTTAATCTTTACACTTCGGTAGATTGAAATAATGTTTTTACGCATTGTGTTTACATCGTTGTATGTATCCAAAGTGCTGTAATGTAAAGACAATTAGAAGAAAATTAGTTCTATAAATAACATAAAAAACGAATTTCTCATTGCGAAATATATATATTTTATATTTTGATAAGCGCGAACAAGTTAATTAAGTGCCGAGCGCGGTAAACAGTGTACTGATTATTTCATATATACATACATATTCCTTATTTATTTTGATATTTTTTAAATTTGTTTCTTATTTATTTCGTACATTTTGATCCTTTTCCTAGTGTAGGATTATCTTCAGCAATTGTCAAAATTTTATGTAGCGTGGATTGTCAATACAAAATCATATAAATGATATATAACCTCATAAGATTAAATGCTGAAATAAATAATATATAAAAAAATAATCAGCCCACACTATTTATCGCACCCGGCTCTTAATTAACTCGTTCGTTCTTACCAAAATAATTCATATCATAACCTTTTACTTAATTCTAATATGTATTTTATTTGCCTTGTAAAATAAACGCTAATTGCGTTAACTTGTATTTGCAAAACTCTTGAAACTCGACTGGATTATTCAGTGTACTTTAATTGGCTGACGCACTCGCGAATTATACAGCATTTCACGAATATTATCGATAATGGAAAATATCGAGTAGCTATTTAAACTCGTGAAGTTAATTTAAATTGAAACACTTAATAACTAACCAACAATAAGCGCGAGTACCTTTTTGAGCAAGGTAGCAATATAATAAACAACAAAAATGCCAGAGCACGCGTATGTGTATATGTACCTATAGTTAAACCTTTTAAAAGCAATTTTGACTTTTGCAATTAGCTGATTGTGCATTAAGACGTGAGATATAATGACTGCTACGATCGTGCAATGTACACGCAACACGACGAATTCGTTCGACTCATCGTGGAAGCTTGTCTGAAAATCAAGATTTTTACCTGAAACTCATTTAACTTTTGCAATACGATAGCCCCTCTTTCTCTCTGATGTTACACGATGTAAAAAATTTATAGGGCAGCTATGGTAGAGCTTTATTTTATCATAGTATATGAGTCTCTCTTGTTTTCATTTTTGATACAACAATTTTCAAATAATTTCGCCACTCAATAATATTTTCTCATCATGTTATTTTATTGACAAAGGATTGTTTCTAATTTTACTTTTATGCCAAAATTTTTAAAACGATAGATGTATGCATGAAAATTCTGTGTTATTTCAATATTGATAATCACTCTTAATACATGATTTTGCTCTCGCGAAGATGTATCTCGAAGATGAAATTGAAATAACATCGGAGAAGCGCATGTAGAGAATTCGACGACACTCATTTTCAGTAGACTTTATCGACTTCCGCGGAGACCCAGTGATTAAACGAGTGGAAGTTTGCCAGTACGGCAAACGATTTATTGCCAATAGTAGGTAGGCGACGTTTTGACGTCGGGAATTTGCCTTCTCGAGATAAATGCTCTTGCTTGTGACGGAAATGCAAGAATAATAAAATTTACAAGAATAAGTCCGGTCAAATTATGTAGACACATATGTAGATATGTGTGTCTATGCTTAAAGAGCTATCTGTTATCGATTTAAAGAGAATTCCGTTTTTCCCTTTCTCGACGATCATTATGTAAATCATACGTGCAGCATCGTCGAGAGATCTAAGACAATTTCTTTTTTTTAAGAGATACGGTTTACGTCATTATAAAGTTCTATTATATCTCACATTTCTATCGAAAATAAGGAATCACAATATATAATAAATAAATATTCTGTAGATATGTATTTCTGTATTAATAAGATTTCGCGTAATGTCCTCTTTAAAACTATTTATACTTGTTATTTTATCGCAATAATTCATCGTAGAGAGACTTCGCGTTATTATCTTAGCAAATGAAAAAACTTTAAAGATATAAAAACATATTCGGTATGCAAATAAAAATAAAAAGCGAATAAGAAAAGAATTGTGTTTTCAAGATTTATCAGATATTCACGATACTTTTTCCGATCATCTCAGTCACGATAAAAGTTCGCAAGTTTATGCTAGAGTGATCGAGGACAATAAATCATTTTCCTATTACGACAGTATGTTTGAAACATCTTCTGTTCGAGAGTATATAATATCGATGTTCCTTGCCAAATGTATAATTCATTTTGAAAGCGCAACGGGGAATAAATGCTGCGGGTCGATGATTCCATCCGATCAACAATCCGTTTATCATCTATACTAATCGCGATTATCGGATTGTCGCAAATCTTGGAAATTTATTCGTGTGTATATTAAAGGGCAATATCTGTTTAAAATGCTCGATTTTTCATTTATAGCGTAATATTTTAATCGCATCCATATTAGTCTTTGGAATTAAACTTTGAACTGAGTTTTAATAAACTTTGTAAAAGATGTTAATAAGTATATAGTATGCAGTTTTTTAGACAAGAGAATTTCTTTGTGACAAGAATTTACATTTTTTCATTTATTGTGAACATTTTGCCCTTTTCAATTGTGTCGTTACCACTTTTTTATTTGCAGCATTTTTAACCAGAATAGCATGACAGTCGGTTATTACGCGTAAAGGTTAACTGCAAGAATTTTAATATCGAGATGGTCAGTTGCTGGGGAAATAGCATTGTGCTGTCAATGACACAATTTTTATGATCTACGCGCTATAAAATAATGTTGATATGAATATGTCTAAGAGACGTTGCAGTGCGTCAGTTTTTTATTTTCGCAGGCATTATTAAAGAAAGTGTTACTTTATTACAAAATAATAAATCACATTACAGAGTTTATATTTACATTTACATGTTTTGATGTTTTCCCACGTATCATTAAGTATCGCGTTTCTAGACTCGTACACAGTTGTTTGTTCAGCGTATATATCAAGATTGAGTTAATCGGTTCGATCGTGGAAAGATACTATATTCACCTTTAAGGAATGGTAGAACACGTTTCTCTGTGGATTAAGATGTCGCCGTCTAATCGGATTCAGACCGAGTATTGACGCGAATACAAAGAAGGTGACGTAAAACTAAGGATGGGTAAAATGTGATCTCGATAGAATATATATCTTGGAAGATTATTTTGTCGAACCTCGTCCGCGTCATTTGATTCTGTTGCCAATCTCTCGTGAAGATTCTCGCATACTCAGATATTTTTCCATCCAATTGAGATTAGATACATAAATTGGTTCTCCAATTTCGCCATTCGAACCTGATGAATTATCGATTAGTTCGCTAAGACGAAATAAACTTTGCATCTTGAACAATATTCTCTCCCCACGCACGTAAAATAAAAAAAAAAGAAAGTCTATAATTGCATGCGATGAATCTAATTGTAAACGAGAACTTTGACATTTCTGATGTGCACGTTAGAAAATAATTATTCCGCTACAAACGACATTTATGACATGCACACGGCATTTATATCGTATTTCTGAATTCGACGTTTTCTGCAACGCGCTCTATATTTGTATCTATAAAGGAAGAGTTTAACATTGACGTCATTAATAATTATAATTAATGGAATCAAGAGAGAGTGACATCTGGGGATAATTAGTAGCGTAGATCCTTATCGTAATATTATGTGAATATAACGAACAAGTTTCTCATTAATTTTAATTATTTTAACAATTTTTATATTTTTTATTTATACAATGTTAATAAAAGAGATAATGATAGTAGAATTATTTGAAGGGAAGCAACATATTCCATTGCAGCATTAGAAATTAGAACCATCGAAACGTTTGCTGGGACGATGACATTATTCAGCGCAAATGTTTTGCTGAAAAAAAAAATACAAAGATATAAGATCAAGTTCTTTTTGCAGTTGCGTTATTTGAAATGTATATGTATTAATGATGTTAATATATTAATTAGTTACTTAAGATTACTACTTACTTTTGTTTTACTTGGGCGCCCACGCTCGTTATTTTAACCATGCCGTTCTCGAATTGCGTTAAATTTTTAGTTAAATCAACTTTTTGTATATCTGTGTCTGAAAAATTTATCAGTAATATCACTTCTTCTTTACTCGTTTTTCGTAGGACGCATAATACGGTGTTGTTTATAACGTCGGTGGTCAATGATCCAAATTTGAGCGCGTCCGATGTATTACGTAGCTCTGTCAAAGCGCGATAGACACGATAGTGAGATTCGTTCACAAACTTTTCTACTACCAAATTTACGTCAATATAATTTTCGTGAACCGGTAACCATGTCTTCTTAGCTTTACTGAAACCTGTGAAAGTTAATAAAAAATAATAAGTGACGAAGTAGCACAAGATTTTATATCGCGAATTTTGTAGGCATTTTTTCACAATTTAAAGTGTTTGATTTCCGAAACATTCAATTTGCACATTATTAATAAATGAAATTTCTTCCAGTATCTATAATCGAGAGTGTGTATGTATATACATATACCTGCGTTAACGTCAAAACTCCATTGGAATGGTGTGCGAGCGGGATCGCGAGAACGACTTTGGTACTTTTCTTCGCCCGCGTTACAAGCTTGAGGATCCTGTGTATCGTTCCAACTTATGTCCATTTTATCAACCATCCCTATTTCTTCGCCATAGTAGGTGACTGCTACACCTGGCAATATCATGGCTAACATTGTCATCTGATCGGTTCTCCCGGGGAAACGCGAAGCGATACGATTATTATCGTGATTTCCCATCTACAATTACGAATATTTTGTTCACTTGTAGATTATACAAAGTATTGGCCATTTTGTGTGTGTGTGCGTAAATTAAAGTATCGCTCAGCATGCAATTGTGTAATCGTTGTAATGCAGTTGTCATTGAAATACGCTTCAAATTATATATTATAACGCATTTACATTGATTATATTATTATGTACTGAATTACTGCAATCGTGCATTTTTTAAATGCCATTTGTGGCTTGGCTTTAATCGTCGAAGCGTTTAATATCATTAAACAATTCTTGATTCACACTCGGATCTTTTTTATAATTTATGCTTATCACAAACATAATTATTAAATTAACGCGAACAGTAGTTAACATGCATTTATTATACATGTATATTGCAAATTAAATTCAATAACGTAAATTTAAATATTTGAAAAATTTTCGCGTTCGAATAATTTTAAATGGATTTACATTTTGTCGTTATAATTGCTATTAAACTTTCCTCTATCAACGAAAAGAATTTTAATAATAATATTTTGCGACAAGTTATCGGATTGAATAATTTCCAAGTTAAATATTTTCGTATTATTGTGTGATACAAAATTATGAAGTAGATGGGAATAACGTTTATTTACCACCCAGTTAGCGACGCCACCGTTGGGAATTCCCTTCATCCAATCATCTATTATATTTTTAAACATAGTAGCATTCGAAGCGTTATTCGCCTTCGTGATAAAATTAAAGTTGAAAGGAATATGGGAACCGTAATTGTAATATTTAATAGTGTTTTCTAATGTGGTGTATGCTTCAGTCATCATCACCTGGTGTATGCAAACAAAAAGATGAATTATTGTAAATTAATATAATTCTAATAAAATATAATATCGAAGTATATATAATGCGTTAAATTAATTTTAACTTTTTAAAAAACATATATTATTGTACGTAGTATATGGAACGTTAAAAGTAAAAAATACAACCTTTTCGCTTGTATTATATTGATCAGCATATTCGTCTAAAATCCTCCTCCAGCTTTGCACCAATTCGTACGTCTCTGGCAGATCCTTGGTCAATACGTGATTTAGATAGTCGTGATCATCTTTCGTCACGCCTTCTTTACCGCTTTTAGGTTCGTCTAAAGTGTAATTTGCTTCAAAAAGATACGGTACCGCGTCCACGCGAAATCCGTCCACGCCTTTCCTCAACCAAAACAAGATAACTTCCTAAAGCGACAAATGAACATACAGATGATTTAATAATTGCATTCCGTATATATCTGCGCCGTGAATCTTCTCTTTAATCGAGGAATATTGCCGGTTTAATAACTCCTCGTAAAATATAATTATACCTTCATTTCCTCTTGTACATCGGGATTAGTATAATTCAAATCTGGCTGCCTTTTGTGAAATTGATGAAGGTACCATTGGTTGCGGGTTAAATTGTAAGACCAAGCCCGGCCACCGAACAAACTTATCCAGTTATTGGGTGGCGATGTATTATTATCTTCTCCATCTGCCCATATATAATAGTGTTCATATTTGCCTGTACGATTTATGCTCTCTCGAAACCAATAATGCTCGTCGGAAGTATGATTAGGCACGAGATCGAGTATAACCTGGGAATTTAAATGAAAATTACATATTAATAAAATTCGATGAAATTGTCACTGGTATTTAAACCGTTCGCTTTAAAATGGACTTATTTGTCTAGGCCGACGCAAAAATTTTATTTTTGATTACCTTCAATCCAAGTTCTTTAGCGCGTGTTAAAAGATTTTGAAAATCCGACATTGTGCCGAATATTTTGTCGATATCTTTGAAATCCGAAATATCGTACCCAAAATCGACCATTGGACTTCGATTGATAGGTGACAGCCATATCGCTCCTACTCCAGATGTCACAAAATGTTCGAGTTTACTCGTTACACCTATTACGAACGGAAAAAGATTGATACGTGAATGACAGTATTGTAATTTTGTGATAACGTGACTTTCAACGTTTAACTGTATAAAAGACTTGCTGTCTGATCAACTGTGATTTTTCAACGTGATAAAAATAATTCATGTAAAATATTTATACAAAACGATAATCTTTTATAGAATTATAATTTAAATAAAGTGTTTAAATTATAATAAGAAAATTTTTATGAAACCCTTTTGAAATAATACGTAACATTAGTAAATATTGTATATGTATATATACTATCAGATAAGAATTTTTATCATGGAAAGATTATGAAGAACATGGAGACTTGCAGTGCAATTTCAATGGAGTTCATTTATTATATTTTACGTCGCATTTTTTCCGATTTTATATATTGTTTAACAAGATTTACGATGTAAAAATTATCGTAATATTTAACGTTATGGGTATTTTATGCTAATTTATTTAAACTTGTTTTAAATCATGAATAATGAATAATGAATAATAACACATATCAGCAACGTTAATGATTAAGAATAAACGCACACACATAAAAACATTTGAATATAATAACAGAGAAAATACAGATAGAATCGAGCAAAATTATGCGAAGAGAGTTGCAGTAAATCGGAATGAGATGAGGAAGAAAACAGAGAGGAAAATAAATTCAAATATATTATTTAAATTTATACAGCGACTTTAACGAGAATTAGATAAAGTTTTGATTTTATCGCAATATTTATATTGCAAATGCAACGTGTCACAGAACTGTCACGGGTAAATCCACTATGACAATGGAAGTTACGTTCCCGTTACGAAATTGTTTTGTCTCGACGGACGATGTGTAATTACGCTAGGCAGGCGCGTTACAGCGTCATTTTCATCGATGCTTATCGCGAAAATCATTACGTGGTGGAAGACGAGGCGTATAGAAGAGGCCGAAAGAGAGGTAAATTCAATGCAATCTGTTTCGTCGAGAGCACCTGATTCGTTCTCTCTTACCTTTGAGATCACCAACACCGTCATTGTCAGAGTCCATAAAACTACGAGGATAAATCTGATAGAAAACCGTGTGGTTCCACCATCCTCGGTTCAGGATCTCCCCCGAGATGAGGGTGGTCGTCAACAGCAGACACGAGAGGATGATGTGGTGCCGCGACACGAGCATCTTCACGATTACGTAGCGCGTTTCTCGACGTCGTAGTATATATGTGAAGCGGACGATGTTGGTAGAAAGAAGGTGCTTTATCGAGTGAATCGGAAAAATCGCACGGTCTCGCGATAATTGTCATGTCGTCCGTGGGGGAGGTAGCACTTATCCAGGGTTGGCCGGTATATAATAGATTGCAGATAACGATGCGTTGTTTCGCGCAAACATCATTCCATAAAGTGATATGATTTCTCCGAAGGATGACAATGAAACGCAAGCTGGGTAAGAAAACGGCCACAAAAGATTCTCCAATTTTTCTTACCGTCCGTATCAGAAAAACAGAGACAACTTAAATAGGAATACACATTTTAATTTTCAGAAATTCAGTTAATTCACGTTAATCATATTATTCGCATAATTGATTTCTCAGTCTGAGAACAAGCCTTTAGATTTGTGAGGATCTGTTACAGAGATTTTACTTTCCGCGCGATTAATTGCGGCAATTTCTTTTTGATTTGATTACATTCTCGTTCGATAAGCATTTTTCATTTTAAGATTTCTCTTACGAGGAAATTTAATTACGGATTGAATTACTGGTTCGTTTATCGAAAATTAAAGGATCTCACTTTTAATTAAGTCGCGGGCAATTTTTTCCCCAAGAAAAGTTTCAAGTCTAATTATTCTATGAACTTGGAGCTTATAATTAATGGGAAGGGCGTGAACGCTTTAACTATACAAGACAACATACATTGCACACATATGACAAAATTATGTTCGCGAGAGATATTGCGTGTTTCTCTACCATTTACAACATTATCAGTGATACAAAGATAATTATAGGCGATATCTATTGCGGTATTATCGGGCATGACACTTATTGTGATACTGAAATGTAGATATAGATTCTCACACACACACACACACACACACAGATTAATCTTCATGAAATCAAGACTATCATCAATAAAATATCCTGATCATATATAATCACATATTATGCGTTTTTAAATCATTTTATACTTATTAATTATATTAAACCATATATTTTATTTTAGATACTGTGTTTATACATTTTAAATTTGTAAAATATTTAAATGATTAAATTATTAAAAATACTTTAACTATTACTTCCAATGTCATTATTATATATTATTTTGCTTTTAGAGCATACGAATGAGTGATAGGACGCGTTTATTGATTAAAATTATGTTATAGTGATATGATTTGTAATATAACAACGTTTCGTAATATATTCTAGAACATATAGTGCATTATATACACATGGAGATATATAGAATGGTCAACGAAACTGTGTAAAATCACGTGAGAGAAAAGTCAATATTCCTTTTTAAATAATATCTTTTTAAACTTGATACATATAACTCAAACACAGATTTCACTTTCCAAATTGCGACTTATTCAATAATTGCGTTATAAATTTTATAGGAAGTAATTATAATCTGGTTTGTTGTAAGTCTAACGACATTGCATATCGATCACGGTTTTTATCTTAACAACTTTTATGATAAATTAGATAAGGGATTGATAGACAACAGGAAATTGAATCAGAGGGATATCAGGTAAAAAGACTCGATTATAATGGTATTAAATGTCACTTAAAAATTCAATTTTTACAAAAATAAACTTTTGCATAACTTATACAAACTTGAGAATTTTGTGTATCGATTACCGTTTCGTAATGTACATATATTCCGCAAAATTTGTAGTCGGCACCGGTTATTTAAGTGGAGAGCGTCGCAACGACGAAAATAATCTTTATTCTCGGAGAACCGTGCAAAAGTTTTGACATTCTTTCTTTCTTCCCTCTCTTAAACTTTGAATTTTCATTAAATAATTGCAACTCTTGTATAACCCGCTGCCACACGCGAGAGAGCTAAAGTTTTTCCTAGTATAACGCAGTTGTGAAGAAAGTTCAAGATAGAATTATTGCATTGTTGATTGCATTGTTAGAAACAGATAGAATTAAATCATAATATAGGTTTTTTTTATTTTCATTTAATATAATAGCCGGAATTATAAATAAATAAAGAAGTGTTTAACAAAGCGCGTCGTCAATTATTATATTAGGATCTTGAATAAGTTTCCATCGGTTTTTTTTAAAGTAAATAAAAGACATTGGTTATTGATGCAAGAACAAAGAATCATTTATTCGAAGTATTGCCCATCAGAAGTTACAACATTTTCCCACTTTTTACGCAAAAGATGGATTCTACGGTAGAAAAATTCCTGGTCTTTTGAAACGATCCAGTCATCAAGCCATTTTTTGATATTTTCATAAAAAGTGAACCGCTGTCCAGAAAAGGCTGACTGCATCGATCGAAATAAATGGTAATCTGATGAAGCTATGTCTGGTGAATACGGCGAGTAAGATAGGACTTCTCAGTTTAGTCGTTCCAAAGTTTCCTTAAATGATTTGTGGTTCTATGAAAAATAATCTTATCATGTTTTGTAGCGTATTTTGGTCTTTTTTAATGCAATGCTTGATTTAATTTCATTAATTGTTGTTTATAATGATAAGCTTTCAGAAGCAATCGGTGACCTTCAGCAGCACTTTTTTTGATTTTGAAGAAATACAATATTTCCTGCAAATGCTCTTTTTTGGTGCAAAATTTTCTATTTTAGATGACTAAATAACCACATTGTTGAACGCTTCAGTGAACTGTCATATATTCAAAATGAAGTTTGATTCAAGTACTTTCATACACATATAATGCTAATTTCAAATTAATGTAAATTTATTTACTTACGCCATCTCTTGGAAAATGAAAACTTATTCAAGATCCTAATATTTTAAATATGAATTTCAATTCATATTTTATACAATACATATACATAACATTCAATATAAAACAATGTTATTATATTGTCTTTGTAGCGAAAAAATGCGGACAAGTAGTAAATGCAACACGAAATGCACAAAGTGCAATAATCAATGTTAATGAGTGTATATATAAAAATCTAAATATATTGCGGGATTCAATCCATTGATTAATCCATGGATATCCATGCAAATTCATATTTATACAGTTTCGGAATACCAGGCAACTTGAAATACATTCTTCAATACATACAATTTAAAAAATTAAATTTCTCCGTTGTGCAACAGAAATGCGACAAATTTGAGTTTTGAATATGCCATGCAGCAAGCTTTCTCTCTCTCTCTCTCTCTCTCTCTTCGTTGTATTTGCGATAATTATATGCGGATACTGCAAATCTACATTATTAAATGGGGAGAAGGGTTTACAGCTTACTAAAATACAAATACAGATATCAGTGTCATGTAAAGATCAACGCGAATTAATATTTTAGGCAAAAGTAGAAAGTATTATCTATTTGAGATTTTACATTACGATTATATCAATTTTAGTACTGTTTCTTTATTTATTTATTAATCGCAAACATATTGAAATTAAATGTATGGAGAACGTGGGAATTTTATTTATCCATATGTTGATGTTATATGCATGGATAACTCTTTTCCATAATTTCTTTTGTTTAATGTCAAAATTGGTCAGGTGAAAAATAAAAGTAGCATAGTATTAGGATCGATTAAAATTATTAGTTTAAAAAAGACATTTTTTTTAATAAATCTTTTATGCGAGAACTAATTTATAATTAATATTATATAACTTATGAGGAGGGAGACGAGGTATTTACATAACAAACTTTGTATAAAAATACGATTTCAATATTGATTATATCAATTATATATTTCTGCAATGTTATAATTGTCTTTTTTAAATACAGACTTTAAACGTGGCAAATCTTTTCGCGTCATAATTTATGGGATTCTTTTTCTATAAAATAATGATTGCTTAAAAGGATGATTAAAAGATAGTTCGTGTAATGTGTACTAAGAGTTTGAGAGTAGCCGGTATAACTAATTTAAATTAGCTGTCAGGAATGACAGCCAATTGACAAATGTTGAAGAAAATAAAATAGGAGGAAAATTAAATTAAATTTCCAATTTACATCTTTAAAGCATTCGATGCGGGAGGAATCGACTGTCGAGGAATTGGAAATTGGTTGGAAATGCACGATATGCGAATATATTTAATATGAACCATAACTGAAATTTAATGACATACATGTAAATATCAAATTGTGTTAAATAATTAAAAATACAATAATTATTTTTTAAAACTTTTATTTTGTTTTCCTCAATTTTTACATTCACGGAAAAATGTAATATTTACAATTGTAATTATTGCGAACAGTTGAAAAAAAAGTTATTATTAATTACATTTTAACGTTCTTAATATTCCATCTATTGCTTTCTCTAACATAACACTTCATCTTTATCTATGACAATGAGCCGTTATCATTTATTTCTATGAGCGTAGTATTCTGTGTTGTAGGTAAATTTAGTTGATAAAATATGTAAAGCGTGAATAAATAAAACAGCAATGTTATGTGCATATAGAAATAGTAAGGTAAGATGGAGAGTAGAGAGAATCATTGTATGACTGAATCTCTTCTCTTCGCTTAGTAAATTATGGAAATAACATTGAAAGTATAGTACCTCGTTCGTTTCCTTAGCTTTTCACACGGTTTTACGCATCGTTAAATATATATACCACAGCTGCCAATGCGGGGATTTTCAAGGCATGAACATTTGCAATAGACCTAAACATTACAGAGATAACATTATAAAAGTCGCGATAAGCATTCGAGATAATGTAAGATAATGTTTATAAAATCTCTTTTATGTCCTATATACATGCATATGCTTTATTATCTTTATCTAGTAACGAACGTATACGACTGAAAAAAATATATGCTTACCCAATTAAATTATGAGCATTCGTAGTGGCATAGTAAACGTTCATTTGAGATCCCTTCACGAGTGACGAGAAATCGACAGTTTCATCTTCATTTCCAAAGTTTATCGCTACGTAAACTCCATTTTTGTCACTTTTTCTGTAATAAGAAAGAGAGAGTGTGCTTTTTCCTGATTTTTGAGAAAATTAAATATTAAATAATATTATGTGTATGTCGAAGAATTAAAAATATATTTTTTAATATTTGAAACACATTCACGTATATTAAATAATAATAATATAAAGATAATTCTTGTCATACACATTTGTGACATTTTACTATACCTGGCAAAAGCAAGAACATTATTGCCTAATAATTTTGTGGTCAAGGTACCCTGATTAACAGCCACAGATTTTCGTAGATCAGAAACTGCTTTATATAGAGCATAATACGAGTCGTCCTGTTGCTTTTGCGCGGCCAAATTAAGCGTTCTGTAGTTTTCGTTAACCGGTAACCACGTATTTGGGTTCGTAGAGAATCCTAGAATTATCAATAAATTAAATTATTTTATTTTATAATAAATGTATAACGTATATGCATCGTGTACAAACAATACAATGATATGCGATACGACCATTTTTTCGACCATTTGGGATTTTTTCTAGGTTGAAAAGCGACAAATGCACAGAGAGAGAAAGAGAGACAACCGACAGGATGTTGTATAGCATATTGCAACATGATCGATAAGCGACCTGTTTCATCTCGGGTTTTTCACCCACTTTCTTTTCGAAATCTCAAAATGTGACGCGTGACCTGACAAACGTATCGCGCGTTGATCCTCGATATGTGGAGCAGGACATGAGGCTGACGTTAAAGCGGAGCGTTACAAACCGGTTTCTATCGCGCTACCGGTTATTTCGTGCAATTTCTTTCGCTATTTATTAACAGATGATCATTAATCGTCGCTCGATTTTCGTAAAGAAGACATTTATTTGCAAAGGATCTCGTTCTCGCTATTAAAATTCCAATAATGACGCGAAATATATTCTCGCGCTTGAAAATTATTTAATAAATTCGCAAAGTGACGTACTATATTGTCTTACGATGATCCGAATATCTATTCTTCTTGCGTTGATATGAAACAGGGTAGCTTTACATATCTTTTAGTTATATCTCATTGTTAGTTGAATCGCTTGCACAAATTTTCTCAAAGGGTGTTTCTACTAGAATAGACAATAACTAGCTTAAATCGAGTTTCACTGGCTGGTGGATTAACACAATGATTTTCGAAGTTGCTCGAACCGATACCTACCAGCCGAAGTGGTATTGTCCCACTGGAATGGCGTCCTTACAGGATCTCGAGATGCCTTCTCGTAACCTTCCTTGCCGGCGTTGCAACCTTGCGGATCTTTGGTATCTTCCCACGAGATCCATGTATTCTCCATGCCAATTTCGTCGCCGTTGTAAGTCACACTTACGTCCGGAAGCAGTAGAGTCATCATCGTTACGACTTGCGCTCGTTCCCGTCCGTAACGCGTCACCAATCTGGAGTTGTCGTGATTCCCAGCCTGTGAAAAGAGAAGTTTAGGAAACTTGCTCTACGACTCTACATTGTCGAGCTTGAATGTAAAAATCAATAGGTATCAAATATGATGACATATTTCGAATTGGTTTCCAAGTTTAAAAAATTCAAGCAGCTAATAATAGTTCTCGAGGTGAAAAAAATTTCACACCTCTCTTATGCAAATGAGAACGATTGAGATCTTGACGAGCTGAAAAAACAACTGACTTACCACCCAGTTTGCGGTACCGTGGACAAACGGCATGTTTAGCATCCAGTCATCGATCACACTCTTAAAATCGGCCGCTGTAGAATCGTTATTCGTCTGGCTAAGCAGACCGAAATTGAAGGGAAAGTGCGCCCCGTATATGTAATACTTCATTGTCATCGTCATGTTCGCGTAAGCCTCCATCATTATAACTTTGTCCTGATACTCGTCCGTCACTTCTCGCCATCCTTTGACAATGTCATAGGTGTGATCCTGATCTTTGGTATATATCTTCTCCGTGTAACCGTAATCGTCGGGATTCGGATTACCCGTGAGTGGTTCGTCCAAGAATCTGACGTCCTCGCACAGATGTGGTATCGCGTCTATCCGGAATCCGTCCACCCCCTTGTCGAGCCAAAATCTCAGGACGTCCTGGGAGAGGGCAGAGTTAGAAAGAGAGAACGGTAAAGCTCTATACATATATCTTTCAGATCTATGTATATACAGATTCAAGTGGATTAAACCACTGTACACTGCTGTGTGTCTTAAAGATATTCATCTAAAACGATAGTTTACACAGCACATCCCAAATTAATTTAATTAATTATCCCTCTTTGATTCATAGAAATCCGATTGTTCGTTTCTCTCGTATACGCGTATAAATATAAGGATACAGAAAAGTTTACAATTATAATTTTTGTAATGGGATATATTTATTATTTCATATTTATTATTTATTATTTCCGATATTAATTTATTATTATTTTAGTACATATTTATTATTTTCTGTCAAATTGAATTAATTAGGGAAAAAAGAGAGATAAACATTGCATCAAAATTTACGAAGCGAGATAAAATGTAAAAAATAATTTTTTTTTTTTATAAATATAACATCTGATAATACTGATTTGCAAAAAGCAAACAATGTTACATTCCTTCCTCTCAGTTTCATCCGACTTTATGTTACGAATGTGGCATGTCTCGGGCAAATTTTGTGACATAAAGGATTTGGAGAAATTGAGGCTGCGATAAGAAGCATCTCGCCGTGAAGCAATTTTGCGGTTATGGATGGAAAGAAATTGAATAAAACCTCGACATCTGTGATGGCGCGAGTATATTATATGTGTATATATATGTTTGTTTGTAAAAGAAGATTTTATCCAACAAATACGTAATTGTCCTTCCAGTAATTATTGATTGCGGACATACACAATGATACGTTTGACATATTTTTATGTATTTTCGATTTTAAATTTTGCAAAGCTTTTAACGCCAACGGAAAAATGATCGCAGATTGTATCGCGCGAGCTTACTGCACTATTTGCTGCACGATAGTTTGTCCAATTCGTGGATTTTATTGCGTGTACCGGTGTACTTTACAACTTTCTGTATTACGACTGGATATTCCACCGTTTCACTGTTTCTCAAATTACGCGCGCAGGATTTGATTGCAGAAATATGAATATCCTGCGAAACTTTCACGTACTAAAATTCCATCGACTCTGTAGAAAGAGAGAGAGAGAGGAAAAAAGGGTGAGCTAGTTATAACGGAAAACTTGACCTTTCGCCTTTATTTAAGTGCGAATAATTTGTTTGAAAGTTGTTATTCCGGCTCGGCGAACTTTTGTTTTTGTTAAATTGATCGTAATTATCTTGCTTCACGCCCGCTGGACATTTGTCACCGAACATTATCGATCGTCTTACGCGGTTAAATCACATTAACGTCCGATTCTTCCCGCGACATTTTAAACGTTCGTCGCCTCTGAAAAATTGGACAAGCATTGTGTCTACTTCCTGATTCATTCCGTGAACATAATTTCACGCTCGTTGAGTTTGCGAACACGAACGACTAATTGCGTCCGCTTCCCGACGACGCGATCGAGGAAAAAACACTCATCTGTCAATTTTAGACACGTTTCAACGTTGACGTTTGTCGCGTTATAATAAATAAATTATCACCGATGAGATAAGTATCCTACACGCGATGTGAATTGTTTCCTATCCGTTTGCGCGTGTACGATCTTTCTGAAATAAATTTCGCGAGCGAATTACGCGTCGAGGGAAGAACGAAGGGAAGGAAAAAGGGAAAAAACGGAACGATGTTTTCCCTTCATTCCACGGCGCATTCGAGAAGAACGGAAAATCTCTCTCTATGCGTGCGCGCGTACGACGCGACGCGATGATGACGGAAAAAGCAATGTCCTTGCCGAGCGTGTTATACAGCTCGGATTTATTTTCACCCCTAGTGACATCGACGATGTTGTGTAATCCACCGTCTCTATTCTGTCGCCGCGCCGCGGTTGTTCGAGAAACAACGTGATAACAAGCGATAATCCGCTATTTCTCTGCTTTGATCGCATAGGATGGATGTTTAATTATCGACATTTTTTTTATATCAAACTGCAATTGGGCCTGTTGTTAGATTTTACTTTCAAGTTGTTAACTAATTCGCGACTGTAAGATGACAGTTTTGTGTGAAACGTATCGCGAGCTAGAATCGTAATTTTATATCAAATAGAATTATGAGTCCGTCAAGATACAAGAGAGAAGAATCGAAAACTTAATGATAGCTTTTTTACCAATAATACGTACCTTCATCTCGCTCACTACGTTCTCGTTCTCATAGTTGAGGTCGGGTTGCTCCACTACGAATTGATGAAGATAATACGCTTGTCGTTCTTCACGCCAGGTCCATGCTGCATTGCCGAACACGCTCACCTATACGTGTAGATAATCGTTCAGTTGTCCCGATTAATTGATTATACCTTGAAAGCTTTAACGACAGATATAGAACAGACGGAGATCGAGTACGTCGAGCTAGGACATTTCGAAGAATATATATGTATTGCGGATTCGCGCTGCGTTGATCGGAATATATTGTTTCGCGTTATATCGATCCTATACGTGGTTTGGATATTTCCAATTCGGCGAGACTCGTAAGTAATCGCAATGATGGATCGTCGGTTAACTTTGACGCCGAGAAACGTGGAAAGAACATTTTTCAGATATTAGAGCTATAATCGATTTCGCGACGAATAAGAAAGAGTACCGCGGATCAAAAGAATTGATCGCACCAAGATACTTTTTTGGGGGATTTTCACCTTGATTGATCGTCGAAATTGGACCCAAATTTATTTCTCTTAAATACGTTTGTGTGCAATTTTAACATTTAACTTTTCTCTTTCTTTCTCCAATCATTCGTGCTGCGATATTTGAAATCAACTAATATGTCGCTCTGTAGCACAATAAATATTTTTGTTACTATAGAGCACCCTTTGAATGCGAAATTCGAATGCAATAAAATCATTTATGCATCTCAGAGATAATGCGAATTATTTAATAGGCACATCTTGCGCGATGCAATTGTTATGAGCTAAAATAATCGTCCTTAACATTTACCACTATTTATATATCATATATTGCGAAATAGAGAATTAATAATAAGAAAACTAAATTAATCTCGCGTAGTAATAACGAAAGAAAATAATTTAATTTACGTATATGCGAACTCGGATTAATTTAAGACTGACTTTGACAACGTCGTCTGTCATGTAGTAGATTTTCGCAGAACTATTATGGACGTACTTACCCAATTATTCGGCTTTGTAACTGTTCCGTTAGGCAATACCTGGCCTTTATGCCATACGTAATAGTCGGTGTAGGGTTCTATGCTCTGTAAGCTCTTTTGAAACCATTCGTGCTGATCAGAGGAGTGATTAGGAACAAAATCCAGAATAATTTTCAATCCTAAGTCATGAGTCGCTTTTACGAGGTCTTCAAAATCCTTCATAGTGCCAAATCTTTTGTCAACGTTGCGGAAGTCGGAAATGTCATAGCCAGAGTCGATCATCGGGCTAGGATACATCGGAGATATCCAAAAGGCATTAACATTCGATTCTACCAAATGACTTAGTTTACTCTTGATACCTGTATGCGAAAAACCAAAACACTTTTAGACCGTATTCGTGAAATATTTTTCAAATTTCAGTTACCATGACATATCGAAATCTGTCATCAAATACTTGGCAATTATTTTAAAATATTCCACAAAAATTCGATATTTTATAAAAATGTCGAATGTTTAGAAAAATTATATTTAAATTTATTTTTTTATATTTTAGTAAAAAGAATTTATCAATTAAACTTTCAAAACTTGTGTATCCTCGATAATTATAATAATAACAAATTTAATAAAACATGAATGAGTTATTTATTGTTCATATATGTAACAATAGATGAAATAATTTATTATTTATCTTTAAAATTTTATATAATCTTACTTTTTAAAATACAATATATTTTTATTTTAATTATGCGAAACAATATAGGTATTTTTATTTTAATTATGCGTATTATAACTGCTATATTATTATTAAAATTATAATAGTTTTCTTAAAATTTTAACATACTGATAAAAGAACGTACCATTAAGATCTCCTTCGCCATCCCCATTACTATCTTTAAAGCTTCTGGGATAAACTTGATAAAGTGACATTTTCTGCCACCATTTCACATTAGATTTACTATGTCCAAGGCTGGACAATAGTAATATTGTACAAAGCGTTATTACTCCCTTCATCTTATTGTTAGCTGAAAATTTGGAAAATAAATAATAATAAATTATTTATGCGTGGATTCAAATACATATGTAATAATATACGTGGAATCTGCTATTTTTCCCTTCAAACTGATCAACTTTAAAAAATTTGTTTATTTATATAAAACAATTTAAATAATTTTTAATGCGACTATATAAAATATAATATATATAATAATAAGCTGTATATCTTTTAACAGATAATTTTCGAGATTATTTTTGTTGATTATAATAGCTGATATAACAATTTTAAAAATTTACATTACAATAACACATCGAGTATAATTTTAGGAAGAAAATTTAGAATTATAAATAACACTCAAACTTTTCCACTCAAATATGTTCTCAGTTATTTCTAAGCATTCGATATAAATAACTCGAGAAATCATGGATATAAAATCTTATTTATACGATATCTATACGATATATTTATGTAAATAAATTATAATATATCTGCGCAAATAGTCACTTTGTTATATTTCAATGATTATTATTATTACAGAATTGCAAAAGATACAATATAAAATTGCTTAGTTTAATAAGATTTTTCTTAGATTTAACTTTTTTTAATTTTTTAAATGTAAAATACATTAAAAAAATTTATTTTGTATAATTTTACATGATTATCAAACTTCATAATGAATAAAATTTTAAGAACGATTAAAACATAAATCGTAGAGAGAGGTTGTTATTACAAAATAATTAATTTTACAAAATAATGTGGTTGTCCGCAATTAAAAATAACTCATTCTATTATAAATTTGCACACTTACAATTTGTCGAGTGCTTCCGAATCACAATGGACACTGCTCCGACACTTGCTGTAAGATCTACTGTTGTGGTGTAAACCAGTCTTCCTCTTTTATAGCCGCATTATGTAATTCCGAGCGAATAAGATATTATATGCGTATAGCCGGTATATTTATTTCATCTAATCGCGAGACGTATCGCGAGATTGTTTAATCGTATTAACCTCTAAATTTTTATATTATTTATCATTTTCAAGGTTGAATTGCATTAGTGCTACAAACTCAAGAACATTATAGTGTCTTTCAAAAGTAGCATTACTAATTAAAAATTATTACTGATTAAAAATAAATAAAACATTTGCAAATGCATGTGTATGTACAAGATTTTTTTTTAAATGTATCAATTTTTATGAGATATTCCTCAGATTGACTTTGAAATTAATAAAGTAATAAAGGAATTCTTCATTCATGCAAAAACTTAATAATTGTTGCAATTTGCATTTTTTCACATAATGAAAATGTTTACTACTTTAATGTTTCCACTTTTTACAATATGCTAATGAAAAGAATGGTATTATTTAATTAGCATTTATACCAAGTGTTTTTAAGAGAAATGTGCGAAAAATCGCTTGAGAAACACTGCTAAAAAAACTGGTGCAGAGATATGTTCTTATGTATATTTCCGGTAAAATACACGTATTGTTGATGATAATAATAATTAACAAATTTTATATCTACAAGTAATGATACTGATATCACATTGATATTGTATCAATAAGATCAAGTGAATTTATATTGGAATAAATTGGACATTTTGTCCACGCGTGCATAATGGAAAATTTTCCAATATTAATTTTCTCGTATAGGGTTAATCTTACGCTTTCGATGTTTACTATCGAAATAAGATCCATGTAACAAGACATCTCGTCTTAATGAGTAGTCTGAATAGACTGTTTAATGCCATGAAGCTTACAATTCTATACATATACGCGATTAACGAGTCTGTTTATCTGCTGTTGTGATATTTTGGAACGTGGTAAGGAATAGTGACATTGAAATTAGCGTGATCAGACGCAATATTATTTTAAGCTTTTGCGATCAAAATAACAGTTTTTGATTAACTTTCTCTATTACATCCGTTTGGAAACAGTCTATTTTTTATCTACTTTTTGAATGAAAACGATTATCTGCGTCGATATTGACGTACACGTGATTGACGTATAACATGTAAAAAAATGTAAAAAAAATTTTTGGCTGAAATTTTAAATTCTAGCAATGTTATTTTTCTGCTTCACAAACATTTAATTAGCAATACAATATTCGACAAAAGATAATGGATTACATAAGCAATTATTGATGAAATCATATCTCACGCGTTTTGATGAAAATGAGATTGATATGTTTATACTTTCTTTTTGAGATATTTATTTGAAACATAAAAATTAAAGTCGTTTATAAATCGTCATATTTACACAGTTTTTAAACGTTTATATTATAGATTCACAAGTTTCAAATGTTGCACATAAAAATGTTTGTCTTGCATCGGAGGAATCGAAAATTTGCAATTTATTCCACGATTATAATAATGCAACTTATTATAACTTTTAATTGGAAAAAATCAGTGACTTTTATTACAATAAATTTTATTCATCGAATGAAAACTCAACGAATGTTTTTGTGCGTATATGGGAGGAAAAAAATAGAGAAATTTTTTTCTTTGTAGTTGTGTTACTACGAACGCGGTAGTAGAGTTTTAAACAGAAATTTAATCTCGTGACCTAAAAACATTAGTGGGATTGCACGATGTTTTATATAGACCTTGGAAAATGCTCCCAAAGCTCGCACTTCGTTAAATATTAATAAATAGATTAAAAATGCGCTGCGCTTATGTTCATACGTGTTATAATGTATATTAATCGGATAATGTATGAGCAATGAAATTATAGATTTATCGCGTAAAAAGAGGAAGTAAATTGGCTCGAGAGAAATGTAACTTTAATCAATTTCTGTTATCGATAGCGCAGGAAGACTCGACGCACTTTGATTAAACAGAGTTTGAAGTTTTAAATAAAATTTAGCAAAATAAATTGACACATTTAAAAGCTATTTTTCCTTTTTTTTTTTGGTATAATTTTCAATAAAAGACGAAACGAAATGGAATTGCATCTGAATTTACATAAAAGAAAAAAAAAGGATGGATTGTGCTAGATAGGATCCCGAATAAAAATACACAAAGCAAAGTATTTAATCGGAAGCAAGTTTAATCTCCAAGATAGAAATTTGCTCACGATTCGCGATTACCAACTTGATTCGACATATTCTAGCAGTCTATTAGAAAACGACATTTAATCAAGTATATATCTGCATTATTCAGAGATCGGAATACGCGTGTCAAGCATAGCTTGTTCTCGGAGACAAGATCGAATCATTTCGTCCATGTATGCATGTAGCTAACATTCGATATATTGCATACGGGCGCGAGGTGCATAATCGTGCATCTAGTTTGCATCCAACGCGGTCGCGATTGGTAATCAAATTTCCCTGGTGAAGATCGCTAAATTTAGTGCGCGGGTATAATTTCCGCCCGAGAGAGCGTTTCGCTTCGTTCTCTCTCTCGTGCTGCGGGCGACGCGATAAAAGGAAAGCAACAAAAAAAAATACGAGTCGAGTGAAACGCTGACAGTGGCCGGGCAAACGAACCGCTGCATTCGAGTTAAGGTCTTTGTCCAGGCGCACAGGCTCTATTCCGTCAGGTGACTCTCCACCGGCCACGGTAATCAATAATCCAGGTATGCGCGTCTTCGGGTTACGTGTGCTCGGATACGTGCGTATATGGTATATGTAGATGATACACCACAGCCAAGTTTTCCAATCGTTTTGCAATCGGTGATTTTTACTTTCACGCTTATTTTTATCCATTGAGCGAGTCTCGAGTTTTCGACTTTTGTATCTTGTATAGCTCAGCTTGATTCCGCGATTGTGTTTTAAATCCTACTTGAAGAGATAAAGCCAGCGATTCGACAATAGAATCGACAAGCCAGGGCAAATCTATAAACTTTGAAAACTTTTCTTCATTTTATGTACAAAACAAAAGTTTTCCAAGTATCCCGAAATTCCTCAGATAACAAGAAAGCAATAAGTTGCATCACTAAAGGCTAATTGATTTTTTAATGTTATTGAAAAGTTACCGTGAATAATGTCTTCATTTTCTTCTAATATTACTGACGATTCGTTGAATTTAAAATGATTGAAAGTTGGAATTTACTCTGCGCAGAAATGTCAGACATGACATTTTAAAATGCAGCCCAATATTCCCGATATGCTAAATTTTCAATTTCTTATCAGTATGCTGGTTTGTTAAGAACGATCGATATAGGGAATGTCGTATTTTTTTAAATAAAAAATCTAGCTTTGGATTTAACTTTTGTGAACCGGCATAATAGAGAGAATTCCTGCTTTATCTCTTCCGCTATGCCAATTGAATTATTTTGTTACATATAGCAACTGATAAACACACGTTATCAATATTACATGTGTCGTAATCAATTTGTTAATTATTAGACACGTAGTTGTTTACTCATAGTTTGATAACATCAAAATAATTTGTATCTTTAAAATTGATTTATATTATATTTATATTATATATCCATACGAGATGAGAGTCCACAAATTTGAAACTTATTCCTCGGAAAATCATAAAAAAAAGATTGTAAATAACTTGCTTTCGGATGTTTTTTTCGACCTATGAAAATCAAATAGTAGGAAAGACGCCCTTCACCTTTCTTGTCACGCAAGAAAGTTATGTTGAAACGCGATAAGCTCCCAAAGAATTTTACGTCTTCGATTTTTGGCATCGTGTTACATATTCTGCCTTTTACAGTAGCTTTCTAGCACCCAAAAGTATTTGATTTTGATATATTATTTATCTTTAAATGCAATTACATAATTATAGCAATCTGATATTGCTAAAGATAAAAATCTATATCTTAAATCATATTCCGATTTATAACAATTAATTTCTAAAGAAGAAGGAACAATTATAACAGCTACATGTCCTGTGTCAAATTATTCACTAATTTGCGACCTATCGCGGCTAATTTATTAAGTCATCTCTTTTATTATGCATATGTACATATTTCGCAAATAATGATTAAATTACGCTTATCACGTATTATTAAATAACACTATCGAGCGTTATTTCGGTAGATCGTTGTCATTGTTTACATACATGTACATTTCACTTTCATAATAAATTGCATGACGCGTAGACCTCTGCGATAGTAATCATCCATTAAGTTAATGAGAAAATTTACTTTTGCGTTGGAATTAATTATTACTCTGCTATTTTCAAACGTAAATTGAAATATTCATTACAAAAACTCTCACCTAAAGTGTTCATTACATTGTCATTATCCTTTTTTTCGATGAAAAAAAAATAATTTGTTAATCTGGCGACAACAAATATTTTATCCTTTTCCTAAAAATGATCCAAATTTATGATTCCTTAGAGTTATGCAGCGACTCGTTTAAAACTATCCATAATCCATCAACGCATTGAAATTTGTCATTTTATATTCATAGGGGAGATAGACTTTCCGCTCTATCAAAAATGAATAATATATCAATATTGATTTCTTTCCCTGGTGTAAAAAAATCGCTTTATTGAGAAAAGAATTGCAACATCTTTTAATAAAAATAGATATCACAAAGATCAATGCAATGCAATTGAGAAACGTTTATAAATGCAATTAAGAAACGTTTATAAATGGAAGCTTTTATGAAGTTGAGCCACGCACAGAATTAAAATTACACTTATAATGTTTGTACATGCGATGTGACAATTATGTAACATTGAAATACGTACAATGTACTTTGTTTTTGTCGAGATAAGCATATCAAATCTTGAGAGATTTGTTATGCAATGTTCGAGTTTATATTTCTATTGTAATTTCTATGTGCAATTTTATCAGAGAATTAGCGAATATTTTGCCCCGGAATATTGAGATTGAAGAAAATTCCAGAACAAGAAAAATAATCGAGAAATATTCTAGATAATCTAGGTGATGTTTCTCATCAGCAATTACTTTTTGAAAATGATTTTTATGTAGATAATATTATATCTTTTTGCTCGTATTGTAATGAAATACTGAATGATTCACTGTCATAGTCTTCATAGTGGAATAAACCATTGATGAAGAAAATTTCTACACAATTACCATAATTCGAGATAATTGTTGCAATTATGTAATCGCTGCTATTATGACTATCAAATGGCTTGTATTGTGTACATCAATTATAATTATACATATATATATATATATATATATCGCAAGATGCGGGACGTATACATACAACGAGTTGGTTATTTATCGATCTTACGTATGTCTGAAGCGTCTTTGCTGTCATCAGTGAAACGCCTTGCTGACGCCAGAAAGACATATTCGTCACTTTGGGCCAATAAGAAAATGACAAGAACTCGCCGGAGCTAATTTTCGAGCTATTATTTCCCCGGCTATTGTCGTCCTTGCCCATCTGCAACACTATTACTCTACATGTCACCGATTATATGTGTACGGCGGAGCGAATCAAAATAGATGTGGCCGCGCATGAATTGGCTATTGTCCAACATTCGATTTAATTACGTTACTATTCTCTATGCGCTTTTATTTACAGCTTTATATATTTTATAGCTTTATATATTTTTATATATGGTTTTATACAGAGCTTTTTCAAACCCATCTCTTTTTCTCTCTTCTCTGCGTATTTAATTTGATATTTTCAAATTATACAATCTATATATCATCGAGATAGTATAATAAAAAATAAATAAAGACATATATAGAATCTAAAAGAAATATATAGAAAAACTCAAGAAAGAAATTATTTTCTTCAACTGTAATAATATTTAGTTTCCACTCGTAAGTTTTAAGAAATCGAGATTTTTCAACGAAATTGTTTGTTGGTTGCCTTTTTTAAAAGTAAATATGTGGAAACTCAAGAAAGAAAGAAATTTCTTCAACTGTAATAATATCTTGTTTTCTAACGTAATTTTTAAAAGATCGAGATACATTTTTAATGAAATTGTTTCTGGTTACTTTCCTTGATATCGTACTCACAAACAGTATTATTTTTTTATCATTGTGTTTATTCATATTATTTATATATTATCGCAAAATTTCGTTTTAATCTGAACGAGTTTGCTTTATCTTGTTTTATCAATCATCAGCATTTATCATTTAATCCGTCTCGTGTAAGTGCATCGATTAATGATAAACTGACGCAAGGAGAGAGAGAAAAGGCTCTTGGCCACGTAATTTGTAAGACTGCGGTTTATTGCCCGAGGAACGAAGCCATATCGACTTCTTTAATCACATTTATTCAGAAGCCACCGAGCATTTTTTTAATAAATGAGCTACTTACTGAGAGTCATTATTTTATGTTGTTACGGATAACGACGTTATTAAAAATGGGTGTATTCATTTCTCTTATTAACAAAGTTTTACAAAAGCGCAAAAAATACACTCTACATTATAACATTGAAATATTTATGCTATTGATTGAATATACCATGATTTAATAAAGTCTAGTAATAACATTTCCATCATTGTGAGCTTTAATGGTTTTTGTAAAAGAATATTTAAAGGCAGAAAAATGAGATTATCATTATATCTTTAAGATGCGCATTTTTATATAACTGTCAGATAATTTTTTCTTTGCAACATTATTGTGATTTGAACTTGGCAAAATTGATTTCGACGTAACTAGCAATTTTATTCAATACTTTCACGACGTTTCGACCATTTGGTTGTGATCCTTATCAAGTGAGAATTCCATTATTTTAATTGATGGAATTCTCACTTGATAAGGATCACAACCAAATGATCAAAACGTCGTGAAAGTATTGAATAAAATTGCTAGTTACGTCGAAATCAATTTTGCCAAGTTTATTTTCACCACTAGCGTCCAATATTAATTTTGATTGATATTATTGTGATTTATTCCAATTATTATATTTGTTCTTTAAAAAATAAAGTTTAATCTCTCGTTGTATAATATAATATATACCATCGAGAATGAGATATAGCATAGTAGCTGTAAAAAAATAAAAATGTAAATGAAAAAAAGAGACGAATTTTGCTCTGTGTACTAAACGCATATATTTCGCCATTGCCTTGCAATCTCGTGCATTATTCAAGCGAAATGTAATAATTCACCTACATTCACATATGCTATATTCGCGTCTGTTTGCTTATCCGCTTACGGTGAATAATTTCATAACCACCCTCTCCCTTCTCTCCTTTCCACTCATATCACGCGCCGTCACATCAATACGCTGGTATCGTCATTTAAAGGTGTTTTTGGAAAGTGATAGCGCTCCGCAAAATTATTATTTGAAAATGTGCGTTCTGTGCGTCATACAGATCATCGCGATCACAAAGCGAACCGCTTTGACGAGATTCACGACTAAATTTCAACGAAATTCTGTTTATTAATTTCACTACGCATAGAGGTGTATTTCTGCGCACTATTCTCAACAAACATAAAATTACCTATTTTTGTAGACGCCCCTGCGTATAGAGCTTTCCATTTCCGAAAAAAATATTTTTGCGATTAACTTACGACACGAGATATAAAATTATGCAAAATAGATGCGTTTTTTTAATGTATGTGATACACAATTATAAAGCATAACTTAATATTGTGAAAGATGATGTCGGGATTATGTAAATTTCGCAATATCTAAACTTGAAGATTATTGTATGTCGAATATCCAATTATTTTTTTGGTATTTTGTTGGACAAAAGGGCGAGAAATATTAATTATTAAGAATAATGAAGGTATAAATTATATAGGTAATGAATCATGTATTATTTTAAAGAATATAATTATTTTGATCAAATTTCAAATTTCCGTCTTCACTCCATCTTTTCCTTTTTTTGAACTATGAAACAAATGTAATTATAAACTGAAATTTTTTTATAAACTGAACTTTTTTATAAACTTTTCTTCTTTTCCGAAATGAGAAAAATATGATTTACATTATTGTGTTATTTTATATATTTTGCGCAATTGGATTTTGTGCAAACGAGTTTTTTTTTTAACCAAAATGCCTTTTCATGCGTCGCCACATGTCGATAGAATTTTCTCGGAATTGATATTCGATTTCGACGATTTATTCGCACAATAGTGTTTTACCTGGAAATGAATACCAATTTTATTTATTTATTCATTTATTTGTTTTTTGACAGTATATGTTAGTACAGAGATTATAAACATGCACATGTAAATAATCAAACTGCAATAATATAATAATATAAATTTTAATCGAATTTGTATGCTTCTTTAAATTGAATATTTTGCGTTTTGATATATTAAATGAAAAAGAATTAGCAAATAGATTATTTTCAATAACTATTTTAAATATAACATGATACATTGACAGCGCAGCGAACAATGCTGCTTGATTTTAATTGTTAATCGTATTAAACGCTTATAATTATGTTTGGATCTCGATTCAGTATACTTGCGATATGGTGGAGAAATGCGAAACACATCGCGTTGAGTAATAATTCCAAGAGATTTAACTACCGACTTGTACATATTTAAATTAAATTAGAGCTTTTAATTTCTTATATCGAAGAATCGAAACCAACAAAAAATTTTATTACATTTAATTTATTTCCTTTTAAATTTAAACTTTTTTTACACTCTATTACTCTACGTCATATTTCCTCTCTTTCTGATTGTGTGTGTGTGTGTGTGTGTGTACACATGCTCGAATGCCGTGCATATCGTTATATATGCACTGTTAAATTATTATCGAGTCAATATCGAAGCGACAAACTGATACTTAAAGTAGGTAATTGACGAGCGATATTCATTTACGCTTTACGCGATTGTAAATATAGTCGGTTCGTTTCCTATTTCCGTAATCTCTAAACGATGCAAACGCGATGCACGCGCTCAGAAACACTTCAACTTGTGATTAGCATAATGGCAACTCGTTGGTAACTCGTGTGCGATCGATTGGCTATGAGACTAATTCGCAGTCTATAGGCAAGTCCTACCGATCGATAGCTACTCCGCCACCGCGGTTTTACCGCAGTGATATACGGCCTTACACTTTGTACCATGTTACATATTCGACAAATTAGTGTAATTATGGTGCTGACAAATACACCGGGACGTTCGATTTCGTGATACAACATTCGCATCATTGCACAAAACGCGTACGATAATTACGTTGTACCATCAAAGTCGATCGGCACAAGGCATAGCGCCACGTGCATAAATGTTTTATTTATCGATATTATTGTACAAATTTTCATCTTTTTTTTACAGCAGAGTTTTAATTTTTCTGTGATTTTATGTATGTGAAACAATTTTTGCAAAACATTTTCGTGTATTTTTTGCGCGTAATATATAAAAAATATATGTAGATAATAATACATGTATATATATTGTAAATATCTGAATATGTGTCATCATTTTTCTCTAAAAGTCCAAATATTTTTAGCGATATCTAGCTTTTTGTCTCACGTGCAATCTTTTCATTTTTTTTGACATTTATGTCGTAGGATAGTGTGTGTAATAAAGTTAGCTCTCTCTAAAAGTCGATTATAGTTATATTCTCCTAGCGCGAAAAAAGACGAAACAAAATTTCTCACAGTACGAATGAAAATTTGCGCTCGTATTATAAAACTGTCGATATGTTATACAATTTTTAGGAAATAAATATTACAAAATGTTAGATTCTTCTTTAGAATTAAATTTACGAGCGAATACCGAAATTATACATATACGCCACATGACACAACAACGATGATTGAAGAGCTGCGAAACAAGCAGCGTCCAATCAGATATTTATTCAAACAAGTATGCGCGACATTAAATTGTTATGAAACGAAAATCCATGCAAAAATACCGCAATAATTTTCCGCCTCGCTCGCGTTGATTGATGATCACGCACGAGTGCCACGTGCATATATGCACATTTGTGCGATTTGAGATACGATGATGAAGCTAAAAATTTCATTCTTTGTTTATTCTTGTTTTATACATATACACATATATATATATATTTTTTTTTTTTTGCGATTGCAGTTGCATCTCCACCAGACAGACGAGTCACGAGGGACGATATCGGAGTGGCCTCGGCCGGTGCAGCGGCGAACAGCGCGTCCGCCACCAGCTGCAGCGGTGCAAGCGGCGCAGCATCCACGAGGCCGCGCAATCCTTCTTCCTCTCCTGATCGAAACGGCCAACTTTCCAGTAAGTTTTCGCGGTATTACCTTCCCGAGATACGCCTTGACGCTTATCGACCAGACATTTCCGCGAACGTATATTTCTTCGAAAGGCAAAGTTTTTTTCCTCATTTCCTCTTTTTCTCCTCTTTTTCGTCAGCTGCGAGTGCTCCAAAATATTCGCGTGTAATAGGGTGTTTTATTGTAGGTTGAAAAAAGTTGAGGATAATCTTGAGAAAAATATGAAAAATATTTTTATTTTATTTCTCGAAAATATTATTTCTATAAAATGTCATCGTTTGAGCATTATGCGAAATGAATTTCCGCCATGCGATGCATAGAGATCTTCTTTAATCTAATAAGAGGAAAGTAGTTTACTTTCATGAGAATATCAAGCGTATTTATTTTTCATTGGTTTTATGATTTTTACTCTTATATAACAAATAATTTAAAAAATATCTATTTTAATTTATAAAATATTAAAATACTGATTAATCTAAAAATTTTTCATGTTTTATTGTGAAATGTTTTTAAATTATATTTTACATAGTATACACAAATTGTATTTACGGAACAATTGTACAGTATAAGTCAGGAGAGAGGTAGCTTGATGAATTTATGGAGCAAAATTATTTCGGGAAATGGTAAAATTTTATTTACAGAGACTAAATAATTAAGAAATTAATTAAAGCGCTCCATATTTTGAATACTTTTATAAACGTGTTTTAATTTGCTAGATATACACCTCCGTTTCGGATAATAATGCGGCGAGTTTTTGATTTGCGGGGAGATTTAGGGTGATTTAGGATTTATGAAATCTGGTTCTCGATTGAAGCGCATTAATCGGAGCGATCGCGCTCGTTGTGTTTCAGAACAGGGCACTTTGACGATAGTACGCCGAAGTTCCGGCAAAAGCAAAAGCATCAGCAGTGGGAATTTCGAAAGTTCCCCGCCGCCGCCGCCGCCGCACAATCCCGACAGTTCGTATTTATCGGGCCAATCCGTCGACCTCCCCGATGAGATCCTCGATAATGTCGATCTCACGACGGACTCGCTTCCTGCCGTTGACACTCCCGACGCGTGCGACAAAGCTGCTCTCAGGTATCATATCGCATTGCAGGTGTTAATGGCTTTGCAAATGCGACACGCTTTAGGTTTAGGACGGAGATTTGTCTAAAGTAGCGTTAACAAATCAAACATTTTTTTCAAAACACATGAAATTTTATCGCTTTATTTATTTCTTTCTATATTTATATCTTAAATTGATAAAAAAGTGCCTTTTTTCTTCGGCCAATTAATCGTGTACATATATTCTTGCATTATCATTTTCATTATCATTTGTATACTAATAATATATATATATATATATATTTACGTGAATCATTTATCGAGTGCTCAATTGGACTATATTTTTTGTACGCATTCTCGTAAGAATTTTTTTTACCTATTCTTGCGTTTTATTGAACGTGAGATTAGAGAATCTCGCGGCGGGGAAAAAAAGTATCTGCCCCTTCGAGCATCGAAGAGTTAAATACAATTACGTTAGCAATCTCGACTTGTCGCGCAATTATCGGAAAGCGATTGGACGCGAACGTCTAGTTTAGAGGGCACGTTATTGGCGCGCAAGAGAACAAATTCCCGAGGATACCTCTCTTTTGCAGATTGAGGTGTTTATTGAGGCAGCTCCAACATGGGGAGATATCCGCCGAACTGCTCCAACGAAATTTGCATTATGCAGCTCGCGTACTCGAGGCGGTTTTCATCGACGAGACCAAGTAAGTTTCTTTATATTTCTCGTGTCTCTAATACGTACAATGTAAAAAAAAAAGAAGACAATGGTCTATTACTTGTATACTTCTATGATTACTTCAAGTACTACTTTTTCTTCTGCCGAAATTTCCAGACATTGCCGACACGCTATATATCGCCACCACGTCCCGCACCTCGCGATTAATTGACAATTCTTTTTTTATAGGCACAATCGATACCTAATTGTCGAGAATACAAGATTTCAGTTGATTCAAAGTTGATGTACAACTTGTCGATGTGATAGCACTTGTTTGCGTTTCGATCGTACGTAGCCGATCGTGTTGTTGCATTCGATGACTTAGCCAGCAGGATCGACTACACGCGATCGAGCATTAATGAATTAATTATCGGTCGACACAGAAATCGCACGCAGGGTGCGACTTTTTGCACGACTCTTTCGCAGTTTCTCGTTTCTCATTTGCCAAGCACAACGCAAAAATAAATGTCAGTGCGGCCTCTCGCGTAATAAGAGCCTTTGATTCTCGCGATGCGTCGTGCCGGATGAAACTCACAACCCCTGTGACTCGGCGATCAAAGAGACAGCCAGTTTATAAGGGACAAAGGCTATTCCTGAATGCGCGCAAACGAGATCAATCGTCCGGACGATAAAGCTTCGAAGCGCGCCGATGCTCGAGCTCGAGGCGAGTCGAACGTTACGTGGCAACAACGTTGTCGCTAAATTTCTCAAGCTTTCTCTAACCGAGATCATTTCTCTAGGTTCGCCGAAGAGGAGTCGACGGCGGCGCCTCTTTAGCTCAGTGGTAGAGCACTGGTCTCGTAAACCAGGGGTCGTGAGTTCAATCCTCACAGGAGGCAAGTGAATTTTTGTTGTTGAGGTTCCTAATGCTCCCTCGATCGCAGTCGTATCGATTCTACGATATCGAAGGCGCGAGAAACTTTTTCGCTTTCTTACACAAATTTATAGGGTGTCGACATTCAGGCGTTTGTAATCATGGAAATTAGTTTTATCTTGTCGGTTATCGATTGATGATTTGGAATTCTGATCAACTTGCACTAAATTATCTGAGTTACTCGAGCGCGTTTACTACTAAAGAAGGAATATAAGAAGGTAAGTTATATAACATATATTTCGTCATTGTATATATTTATATCGAAGGCGAATTTTTGTCGCTTTTGATATTGTAATTCGTGATATGAGCGCAGAAAGGAAAGTGAGAGGAGCCTTAACAATACTACGCAATTTCTTCAACGCTTATATAGAAATATGTACGTAAAATTTGCATTCTTGAATGAATTATGCAATTTGATAAATAGTTGCCGTACCAGTAAATAATTTTTCACCAATTCATTAATTTGCATCATTTATAAAAGCAGCACCGTATAAATATATACAATTTTAGAATCTTTCGCCGAATTTTGAATGCGTATCTTTTATATTACTTATATACTTTGCGTTGCAGCAAAATATCGAGGTGTGAAAATTGCACGCGACCAGTCCTTTGCACTTGATATGATATATCCGTGACGCGAAGATTACAACTTGAATTACCCATATATCGCTTGAATCTAAACGCTTGAATTTTCGTTCACGCATCTGCGAGCGGTGTGCGTTGCAACGAAAGTATATAGGATACCTCAATCTCGCGATCCTTAGTTTCAGCAATATCACCGAGAATGTTGCCACGAAGCACGACGCATCGAGAGTTTATTTCCTTTCGTTCGGAATCAGATCGGTGTAATTTGTTTCCGTCGATCAAATGAAGACAGAGCGATGCCACAGTCGTCGATATATCGAAAAAAAAAAAGAGAGAAAAGAAAGAGAGAAACTTTAATGTTGTATTATCCTGATCTTTTTTACACATGAACTAACAAGCACTACCACAGGGTGAGTTCAGGCGGGAATGAGTGCGCTCAGTCACCACGTAGGGGGGCGGGCCTGACGTCTTCATCCCTAGGGGGCGGCGAACCGGACGGACCACAAGGCCACGCGGTGGTAACCCAGAAACGGAAGCTTCGCACCCCCGTATGGGCAAGGTTGCGAAACATTCACATTTCCAAGCCCCTTACGACTCCCGCGCCGTCTTCCTCCATATCTTCATCTCTTCCTTCTACCTTCACCACCCCTTGTTGTCCGCCGTCCGTATCCGTGCCGTCGACGCTCTTTGTCGTCCTCTTTGTCGAACGATAGGTTCGCGTTCACGCGTCTCGCGAGGATAACACGAGTTGGTAATCGCCGGCGATGAGCGACAAACTTGAAGCTCCTTCGTCATAATCGTCATTTTTTGCTGCTCAAACTCGCGGAGAACGCAAGTTTTACGGATATTTCATTACTTTATACTATCTAAAATCTTCCATTTATTTTCCAATATTTTATTTTACGTGACATTTCATATTTTATATAATATTTCATTTGCTCTTGATCGTCTCTGTTTCTCGATATTCACCCAACCGCTAAATGTCAATCTGCCAATACTCATCACGGGCTCGAATTTTGTGCATAACGCGAATAACGTGATTGACAATTGATCAGCGTCGCGGAAACGCGACGGCGATGTTTGCTATAGGTATAACGATTTTTTGCATTTCACTTTTAGATCGAATAGAAAAAATTGTATTTATATTATACAATTGACGCGCTCCAAGCTTTCCTATATTAAACGGATTGTTCAACTAGACGCAACAAAATTTATTCTGATATTCTCTATTAAATACTATCCGAGTTGTCGCTCTTCTCCGTAGAATGCCAACTAATAAGTGGAACGAGTCAACGTTTCTTGTAGCGAATATAGCTTCTTCGTATACGTACTATATACTATCTAGTCTAGTTTATGTGCACAGAAATGAAAACGCATTAGATAGCAATGCGTTCTTTCGTTAATAAGAGCATCTTTCAATAGTTCAACAACTCAGATATAGTCTGACATTTCAAATACAAGACAATTAGCATGTTTCTACAAACTGTTGCATCGAGTAGTAATATAGACGACAATAACATTTTTCCTAAATGTTGAAACGCCTTATTCGTTTCGAGACACGCGAATTTGTATAGATCTTAATCGGCCGCGCAAAACAGGAAACATTAATTGTATATCATGATCATTTTTTATACAATCACATATTTATCAATGTTTGTCATCTTTCTGCATTTTGTGCGCGAACGTCGAAATGAGAGGATAAAGATCGACGAGGATCAAACGACACTTTCGGACACAGCATGAAAGAAACTTTACTCTTGCCGTGCCTTGTCTTTCTCGTTCTCGCTCCCTCTGTCTCTAGTCTACGTCTTTTCTAGCCTCTTTCTAGGTGTAACCTACTACACGATTTGTCGGACATATCTGCCTGCCGTGCAACATGCATCGTTCACACACGATATAACGGACCGTTTCCTACTGGTTTAGCATTGTTCTTGCCCGAGAAAGAGAGGAGTGCATGTATATACGTTTATCGCCAGGCGCCAGATCGTGGATATAATAAACATCCCTCGTAAATTTATCGCGGCGTGTCAAGGAGTGACTCGAAAAATGCTGCGATCCCGAGAACTGATCTTCGGCCAGAGTAAACGAATATTTTCAAGTCACCCCACGCAGCAGGCATGCCAGGGATGTTTGCTTGATGTAGCGAGATGCTTAGATCGATGTAAAACCTTTCAATGTGATATATGTTTTTCCTTTTCGTGTTTCACATTATAGAGACGCCGATCGTGCGGAGTCAGCAGCCACGTGTCGTCCGGGTGTACGCCGTAGGTTCGTTTCACCCAAAAATTTTCACTTTGCGCGAACACAAATCGCGAACGCGGAGATGCTCTTTTTTTTGCTCTCCGCACTTTGAGCTTGATGCCACATCGAGCTCTTTTTGCATGAAAAATCGCGCGACTCGCGTCACATATAAGCCTTGCTGCTTTATATAATATACAATGTCATTTTGCTCACGGGGTGTATCAGGATCTAGATTTTTTTTCAATTGTACATTTTTATTACAGGGGGCTCGCTCAGACGATTATATACTTTCACACTCGAGACACAGAGTTAGATGACATTGAAATTTCAAAGACAAATAGGATCCTTTACAAAGAACAAATTATGCTTAGAAAATTTGAATGAATATAATAATTGCCTTTTTATTTGAAACCCATTTACCTTCAAATTTTTCATCAGTATAAATAAAATTGATAAATGTGCACACAGTTTATAAATGTATTCAAAGTGCTTCTCTAATAAAAATGTGTTTTTGCGAAAAAAGTTTGTGATGAGAAAAAATGTGTTGTTGGAAGAATAGATGTGATTCTGAGACACTCTACAGTACAATACGATTATAGCGGTGTAAGAAATGCGCATGTAAACGTATAATGCTTTTCTGTGAACAATTTTTAAATTTATGTAAGTGTTTTTGCCAAAGTTTGAATCACACAATAATTATCACAATTCGTCATCTGTGTGTATATACATTTAAAGTGTCTTAAACAATACATACTAATTATGTTTTCTTAATATTTTAATTATATCTCGTTTTAATTGTATATATTATTGTGCTATTAATGGTATCAAAATTAATCCAAATTTCTGCACTTTCGTACCGATAGTGATATCCGGATGTTTTGTGTAATCTGTCAAATCAAAGTCGATGGATACGTCGGAGATGTAATGTTATACTCTTTATGTTATTATTCATATTAATGTTGACTTATTGTCGAAATTATATATTTACCAAAATAACCGACCCAACTATCGTTCAAGCCTAATAAATCACACTGCACTTAACCAGGTTTGAGATCAAAAACATACTCGCAGCGATTCATTTGAATCGTTCAATTTTTCTACAAACCCTCATTTCGTCACCCTCAATACGCCAAACGCACATACACACATATTCAATACATCAAATTCACCCATTTGAACGCAATATTTCTATCCAATTCGCACTTTCTCGTTGAACTGTGTGATTGATATGACTTTGGTTGAATCAAAATTATATTGATATTTAAATATTTGATTTAATTGTAGCGTAAACGTTTTATAGGAAATTAGGATTACGTGAAATAATTTTAAAGACTTATGAAAATGTTTAAAAAATTATTTTATTCAAATTTCTGTTTTTTGTAAAGTATTCTTTAATAAATATATGGGATATGTATTTTGTGTATCTCGTATACTCGTTCACAAAACGTAACAACGATCGTATCTAGGACGTAATCGTGATTCACGATCGTAATTTATTTCTGCAAATGAATAAAAAAAATTATATGGAATAATTTAATCACGACATTCACGGTCTGCGAATTTGCGACAAAACAATAATCGCGTAACGAATCTATAGAATCACGTTTTTACGATGCATTTCGTAATACGGAGCGTATTAAATTAATATTGATGCAAAATAACGTAGCGAACAAGTATGGAATATAGAATATAACGTGCAATAGATGAGTTTAATTCGATTTATACAACGCGGTAAGAGCAAGCTTAAATGCAGATTTTAGATCGAATGTAAATTTTTGTTTCGAGGACATCGAGCGTCTCGGCTCGATCGAATGCGTGTAAGATAGGCCGAAATTCTGATCGTGCCGAAAATATGTCAGCACGATCTAACATCGCCGATCTAACATCGCGATCCCGCGATTTCCTCCCTTAGGCGGCTGGCGGACGAAGACGATGAACTGTCAGAGGTGCAGCCGGACGCGGTGCCGCCGGAAGTGCGCGAGTGGTTGGCGTCAACTTTCACCAGGCAGCTCGCAACCACGAGACGGAAGGCTGACGAGAAGCCGAAATTCCGCTCGGTCGCGCACGCCATCAGGGCGGGCATATTCGTCGATCGGATCTACAGAAGAGTCACGAATACCGCCCTTATGCAATTTCCGCCGGACGTCGTCAAAGTGCTTAAGGTAAGCAATCCTCGCCCCGACGATTGTAAAGTCCGAGTCATTTTGAAGTAAACAAATTTATTTATGATTGAAACTTGTCTTAATTGATTTGGTATGATGTATCAATCCGCCAGTATAAATGTAAACCACAATTAAGTATGTAATCATAAAAAACGACCAATACTGGACAAATAATTTCTTTATTGAAATCAAATTAACATGACGTTTCGACCTGTGATTTAGTTTATAATAAAATTTATTTATCCCGAGATGTGGATCTCGAACAGGAGAAAGTTTAGAATGCACACAACTCTCTGATTCTAGTTGTTTAGTCACCAGATTCGGCAACATTTTACTGAAAAATCTACTAACTAATTCTACTCGGTGAAATTTTATTTTCTGTTTGCTGTATACTTATAATGAAAGTACGTCAATTACATTTAAGATATTGGAAACTACTAGTTCTAGTCATCCAACTAGTTGGAGAAAACTTTAAATTAGTCGTGTAGAGAGATTGGTCGAGGTTACTCGGGTTTGTTTTTGAAATTTTATAATTTCAAATTGTTCGCTTTGACTGTTCAAGACTTTGGACGACTGGTCGTTCGATGTATTTTCCTTGAACGAGGCCGCTTCGGGCACACCGGTGAAATACTTGGGCTACGATCTCCTCAATCGATACGGTATGATTCACAAGTTTAAAGTACCTCCCGCAGTTTTGGAGTGCTTCCTCGGAAGAGTCGAAGAGGGATATTGCAGATACCGAAACCCGTACCATAACAATCTTCACGCTGCCGACGTTGCGCAAACGATGCATTACATCTTGTGTCAGACGGGTTTAATGGTGAATATCTCGGAAAAAAATACTTTAGACATATGTTTAATCTTCTTTTTATATTTGAAAAATTGAGAAATTATATTATAAAATTAATAATTTTTTTAAGCGACTCAAGTTTTTACGTTTTAAATTATTCTTTAATTTAATTGCACGTATAATGTATTAGAATGTATAGGCAATCTAAATGCAATCTAAATGCACTTTCCGGCAAGAGATTGATAAGATCTCGTTTCGCGATATGCTTTTATCATTAAAAGAGCAAAAATCGTATGACGTAAATAATGGAAAAAGATGAGATTTTTATACAATTATTACTGATTAGTTAGTTTAGCAAAAAAGCTTTTTTGCTCAATTTTATCCTTCGCCGTTCCATTCCCTCGAGGATTCTTTCAACGTGAGATCATCTCCAGCTGATTATATTACTTGTTGCAGAACTGGCTGACCGATCTCGAGATTTTCGCCACTCTCGTGGCGGCACTTATTCACGATTACGAGCACACTGGGACCACAAACAATTTTCACGTAATGTCTGGGACCGATACAGCTCTTTTGTATAACGACCGAGCTGTGCTAGAAAACCATCACATCTCAGCCAGCTTCCGGTATGCGTAAACTTGATTTTACGATTGACGTTGTTCTCCCATTGACAATTTACATGCGAAAAGTTGTAGATAAATCTCAAAAATTACTAAAGATATAAATATTAATTAAAATTAAAAATTCCATATCTGACTGACACACGTGTAAAAGAAAGAGTTGGGCAATCTTTTAAAATATATTTTTCTCAAGTTTCTTCGATTTAAATAAAGTCTTTTCTTTCCTTTTTATAGATATATGTAAAAAGATAGAGTATAATCTTCTATAAGTAATGGCAATCTTTTTTTTAATATTTCAGGATACTTAAAGAAGATGATTGCAATATATTGCAGAACTTGTCGAGAGAGGAATTTCGGGAATTTCGCTCGCTCGTGATCGACATGGTTCTTGCCACCGATATGAGTTTTCATTTTCAACAGTTAAAGAACATGAAGAATCTATTAACTTTGGCGGAGCCAAGCGTCGATAAAAGCAAAGCCGTTAGTTTGGTCCTCCATTGCTGCGACATTTCGCATCCTGCCAAGAGATGGGATCTTCATCATAGGTGAAATTTTTTATACAATGTCTGCAGTTTTTCTCTCGCGTTCTTATTTGTGTAAAACTCGTTCTATTATAAATTATCGCAGACGCAAAAATTGCTTGAAATTTTTCGTGTACGAATTTTTAAAGCGCAATAAAAATGCAAATGCGTGTAAAAACCTGCAATAAATTATTAATTTACGTATTAATTGCTAATGAACAGCAGAGAAAAACAGCAATTTTTACATTATATATTGAATGACATCATATAATGATGAGTAAATGATGGTAATTTTGAATGCACACACAGGTGGACGATGCAACTTCTGGAGGAATTTTTCAGACAAGGTGACAAAGAGAGAGAGCTCGGTTTGCCATTCTCGCCTCTGTGCGATCGTAACAACACATTGGTAGCCGAATCCCAAATAGGATTCATAGAATTCATTGTCGAGCCTAGCATGCAAGTATGCAGTGACATGCTGGAAACTGTCCTCGCACCGCTTAATGTCAAGGATACCACAGAAGAGCCTAGTAATGGTAAAATTACTTTTACACATATGTTTAAATTGCATAACTTTAAATAATTGCACTTTGAAACAGAGATGGCAAATTTCGCCTTGAAATTTCTTGGGAATTAATGTCTCATCATATAGTACTATTTGACATAAAAAAAAGTTTGAAATTTGAGGTCCCAAAATTCGACTCTATAAAATGGGCGAAAAAACAGATCTTTTGCCATCACTCTTTTTTTTTCTGGTTAATAATTGTTGATTCAATTATATCGGCAAAATATAAATTTCGAAAAATTCTGATTTATTATAAATTAAGTAATTGATTTTAATTAAATAAATGATTTAAAATGATGTTTAGGAGGGGAAAATAGAAGGTTCAAAATCGACAAACCTTGGACCTCATGTCTCGCAGAAAATAAGAAGATCTGGAAGGAGCAAGCAGTTCGAGGTACGTTATCTCGGTATTTTATGGTAAACATCAATAAATCGAAAATAGACGAAATCAGATGATTCGACACAACTGTGAGAATATTGTTTCTGCCTGTACGCTACTCGCAGAACTCGCAGAACTTATTTAACTCATTTGCTTGAATGCAACAATAAGATTGAAGCGAGTCGCAATGTCAACGTTTCATTTGCAGATGCAGAAGCCAAAGCACAAAAGGAGCAAGAACAAAAAGCCAGTGGTAATCGCGAGGATGGTGGAGGAACGCAGGCTCCGGCCGAAGAATGAAAGATACAACGAGCGATTGTATTCTTCAAGAGTCTCTGCAACTTTAGACTACGTGGAAGAAGCTCGTGATCTCTCATTGGATGGTTATTATTAATAAGTTTATGGGCTCCTTATTACGCTTACGAATGAGAGACAAAGCATCATTCGATAGTAGTACAAATAGATGTATGTATGTCATACACATTAGATGAGCGGAGACGATTCATAATATGTTGAGAGATAGATTGTTTAAATTCTTAAATACCAAAGGCCCGAGTCACGTATTTGTCTCTGCTACTCCTGTGTAAGATGTTTCGATTAGAAGTTATCGTTTATTTTTTATGGCTCGATATGATGTAAAATTACTCGATCTTATTAGAAAGTTACACGCGCTTCTCGATATTGTTGTCTCGATAATTATCGTCGATGTTGTAATGGTTATGAATTCTTTATCAATATGGAAAGCTTCGATTTCAGATCCGATTTTACGTGTTTGCAAATTGGTAAGTACAATATCCGTGATTTTCGCGATTCTTGAAATTCTTCTAAATTTCTAACGTAAATAGATGGACTGATAGATGGATATATTGTGTGTTAGAAGAAAGGAGAAGATATGATTCACACAAATCTTGATTGTGTTGTAATAATAATTGATAAAAATAATTAATAAAGGCATGCCCCCCTCTTGTGTTCTTGAACCGAACAATGCGGAAATACGAGTACCTTGCAACAGATGCACATTTTATTTAAAAAAAGAAAAAAGAGTGATACAAATTTTACAATCGGAGAATAATATGTTTTGTGTTTGATTTCTTTTCACAACATTACAAACGTGCAAATATTTCAGATATGCGTTCTTGATATTGTATTAAAAATCGTATTTACCGAGGGACAGAATATATTCAACTTAACTTTTATCTGTGTGATAATTAATCTCGATAATCAATTTTTTTTAAGCTCAATTTGATCATGCTAAACTACAACACTGAAGCATTTGATATGAAGAGCGTTATGTACGATGAAAGAATTTATATACTTTTGAATGAATTATAACTATCGATGATGATTATAAGGTTTGTACAATTATTAAGAATAAGAAGAATCTCTGAGACACTTTATTCAGCCATTTTCGTTTGCTGGCGATCATCGCACAAAGGTATATCGCACAATAATGTTACGTTTTTAATGCGATCTTTTTCGTTTAATTTTACTAGATAAACGAAAAGAAGAGTGCGAATAATTGAGGCTGCATGCTTTCGACGCGATTCCTTATCGCGCGGCGGAGGCGTCGATTCCTCTCGTTCATTATCGCGTTTATCAATTAGTCGCGGCGAAAAAAATAGAAGTTTGCGAAGCACATCCTTGTACATATATATCGTTCGTTAGATGTGTATCCGTATACACGTACACTGGTGCAGCTTTAATGTGTGTGTATGTAATGTATAAAAAAAAGGAGCAAAAGATAACAAGATGCGGCTATAATATTTAGTCGACATACTTATATATGTATATACACACACATATATTATATATACATATATAAAGACAGAAAAAGAGATAAAACATTATTTTATTGAATTTCTCGCGATATTACGGCCGTAGGATACTTAATGCGCATAGCGACACGCACGTCCGTGTTTAAGCTTGTAATTTACATATCCGTGAAAAAATGCGCGTCCCGTAAATTTTTGACGCGATAACAGATAATTGTCATCGTGTCACTATGCATCTCGTCTTATGCCGTGTCACACGCGTAAAAGAATCGGAGACATCAAACATTTGTAGTTTGTCAGTCTTATCTGTTTTTTGTATTATTCACAAAAGATGCTACGTGTGTCAAATTAGCCCCGCACTTTCTGAATTTTATATTTTTATCAATTGTTCTGTATTGCGCTACGTCTGTGCTGTATTGTGCCGTAAACCGCAATTTTCTAGCTCACTTTTTTATTTTTCAAAAAAAAAATTTTTTGTTTTTTTTTTTATTTTTTTGAAAATGCTTTGAGTTAGAGAGTTGCGATTTATGGCACAATCGTAGCGCAATGCAGCACAATTCATAAAAATTCGGAAAGTGCGAGGCTAACTTCACACCCGTAAAGATGCTGCCGTTACTGCAGACTTGATATTTTATTATTTATAGATGTATATACAATATATATATTTTTTTTAAATACATCTCTCGCACACTTGTTTTAGATAAGTTACACATTAGAGAGAAGAGAAAATAGTAACTTTGCCTTCCTCGTAGGTAACTTGTCTGAATTATAGTAAAAGGCTAAATCTATTTGAAAGAAAATAAAGGAGACGTGTCAATAAGGCCGTTTTTGGACGACGTCAGAATCACTTCAAACTTTGCTATTTTATTACTCTCGCTTTAGGTGCTGAGAATGAAGCACTTTAAGATCTCAGATTTACATGGGATATCACGCATAGTTACAGTGTCTGTCTCATTTAACTGTGTTATTAATGCATGAGCTTCCATTACCATACTTCCTCAAAACTACTCTTATATATGGTATATATACAGGGTGTCCGGTAACTAACGGATCAATGATTAAGGGCGGATTCTCTGGCCAATTTGGAGACGATTTTGTCTTAGCAAAAATGTTGAGAAGTCAATAATTTTCGAGTTATAAGCGATTGAAAAAAATGGGTTTTTTGAAAACTAAACGTTTTGGAGTTAAAAGTCTAACATAATTACATTCTTCAGTTAATTTCAGGTAGAGTTTACTATAATAAAATTTTAATTTGAGGCTTAGTTATAAAGATACATAATGACAAATATTGGAAAATTATAAAAAATGATGACCTTTTTCGACATTTTCGCTGAGGAAAAATCGTTCTCAAATTGACCAAAGAATCCATTTGTAATCGTTGGTCCGTTAGTTACAGGACACCCTGTATATATATATATATATATATACACACTCAGCTAACCATTTCTGCGGAGGCAAATATAAGCAACAACTTTTGTTTTGTAAAATGGCCGCAGATAAGAAACATATTTTGTCATTTCAAACACTGTGAGCATAAATTCAGTAAATATTTCCCAACATCTGTTAGCAGACTATATTGACAAAGTGGCAATGAGTAGCAAGCAGATCGGATCTAGGATTTTTCTTCGATTTGCTGAACATTTGGCGCAAATCTGTCCTCAATTTACGATTGACAAATCTGTTCCCAGTCTGTTGCCAATCTGTCGTCGCACTGTTAGTGACAGATCTGCTGTGGCATTGCACCCAACTTGATGTTAGGATATACTTTCAACTTTTGATTGCAATTGGAGCGCACTCGAGGACACAGTAGGCCCTGGATTTGCAGTCATATTTGGTCGTATTTTGTTTCCCGATTGTTAACAATTTCCAAGCAAATGATTAGCTGGGTATGCATATGTATGTGCATAAAATATGTCAAAGCGGTTTTTTTATTCCTTTGCCATCATATTAAAATCGAGCTCCGCTTTATTATATTAATACTTGGTGAAAATCATATATACCGATTAAAGTGATTCTGACGTGGTCCAAAAAATGGTCTTATCGACATCTCTCCTTCGTTTATTAGATGTATAGACAAGTGATAAATGAAAGTATCTGCCGCTGAAATAGACTCCGATTCTGTGTATGTACGTGGCAATAACTTGAGGCAAGGCTCTATTTATACAAATATGGAAAAGACCGCTATAAATATTGCGTAAAATAGGGAAAACCGAATTATAGCAGATTTTTCGAATGAAACATTTTATCATCAAAATCACAGAGATATTATATATATTACTTATACCGATATAGAGAATGTATAGGATACAATCTCACTAGTTTCGAAGAGTATAAAACATATCCGTCCTGCATTTATTTAATTCCACTCATTCGATTTGCATGAATTTGCGTTGTTGAATATGCAACAATTTCTTCTTTTCTTTCTTCGGAATGTTGATACATTTCATAATGATAGTTGTCTGTTTCTTACCATTTATTTTCTAAATCTTAGCTTTTCTAATCTTAGCCGACTACAGCGTGGCCTGACTAATTGAAATAAATCAAAAACTTAGAGTAAAAAGTTTGGCAAAAGCCCAACAAAAGATTAATTGCTACGCTCAACTAGAATTTGACAAAAATTTTATTCATATACATAAATGCATATTTTTTTACACTGTCTTATGCAAAATTTAATTGAGCAAGATTTGTTTCTTCTCTAATTGTAATTGCTTTGATTTTCTTTTTTGTGCAGAGACGCGAACGTCGCGTAACATTAGCAGTAAAATGTTGTAAAGTTAGATAAAATCTTTCGTAAAGTTGTTTGAGATGTTATCACGTGCCGGTTAATCGCGTGCGGTTAAATTTTTCTTCCTGCAGCGGACGAGGGGCCAATACGCGTGATAGAATTAAAGTGCATTGAGAAGTCACGATTGTATTAAGAGAATTATCGATTAGCCACGTGAATAAAAAAACATGCGATCGCAATCGAAGAATTTTATATTCGAACCTGCTCGTCGCTTTTCCAGCGAATATTGCGATTTATTCGGCAAATGCATACCTCGATTTATTTAAACTCGAAGAATAGATGAATGTCTGCCTCGTGTGTGTGTTTATTCACGTGACATCGTCTAAAAATCTCGTTTAAATTAATACTGGCCTTTCCTTCTTATATATAAAACGCGCGAGAGAGACTAATTATAATTAATTAATAGTTTGACAGGAGTCTCTCGAATGACAATTCTGCGAAACCGTGTATAGGATGATAAAAAGAAAGAGGGATTTTAACAATACTATACTCGACCAATACTATTAATTCTTAAGCTAATAGTACACACACATACAAGGTCCGTAGATTAACGAAGAGGAGAGGGAGGGTCTTCCCACGATGAGTGCGATATTGGATCTACAAAGTATGTGTGAGTGTGTGCCGTACGAAAAAAATAAAAGAGTGTGGTAATTCATAGGAAATTAGGTGAAACCAAGATTAGTATTGTTAGCATTGGACTATAGACTTATGGAGATAGATCCAACCGCTACATATATCTCTGTTTTTCGACGTTGAAACAGTCTTTCGTCAGAGTTGCGCAGTCTATATAGCTACCATTTCACGTGCAGCATACTGTCGCAGCAGTTTGTTGCTATTGGTGAAATTCAATTGAACGAACAGCAAAGGCAGCAAAGCAGAAGAACACGCAACTAGTTGATTCTAATTATTATTATTATATTAGTTAAATAATGGATTTTAAGAATAAAATAGATTAGTATGAAAATATAAAAGCAAAAATTGTACTTTTAACTTTGAAATAACAAGAGAACAAACAAATACGTTCTTATAAATTTTGATCGTGTGACTGTTTTGCTGTTGCAGCATGCTGCGTATGAAAAGGCACCTTATCTCTATAAGTCTATGTATTGGACATATGAAAGATATAGTGGTTTGTCAAGTCATTTTGGTTCTACATGTGTGAAACGAGTGGGAAGATCTTCCCTTTCCTCTCCGTCAATCTACGGATCTCACACACACACATAAACACATAATGAATTTCCTTCTTGCCTCTCTCTCTCTCTCTCTCTTTCTCTCTCTCTCTCTTTCTTAAGTCTACCTTTTTACTTCTCTCGGAACAAGTACGTCCGTGTAATGTTCGTAAATATCATTAGTCTCTCGATTATTGTAAATCTCGGCGAACGACGACGCACATGCCCGCTGCGCTATGCAATTGACGCTGATCGTTTCTAAGTGTCTTACCATGGATTCATAATGATATCGTACATTTTCTCTTTAGATTTATTTTCTAGCACAATTTAATACAGAGAAGAATGTGTACATAACCGGCAACTCCAGCACTATGTCCATTCGATGTGATGTAATGAAATGTAAACGTATAAATATATATATAACGAGAGATATATTAATATATTACACAAAGACACGTCACATTTATGATTAGCATTGCATTCTATCTCTCTGCCCCCTACTTCCTCTTCACAATACCTCTCTCCATAATTTTACCGAAAAATAAAAATATACATACTTTGTTACTTTGCTACGTGTTCTCCCCTCTTCGATTATTTCATAAATTTTTTCTCTCTCTCAAGTATTTTTTTTGCAATTAAGATTTGATTTTAGAAATAAAATCTAGAGAATAATTTGTTGCGAGTTTGTTTTATTTTGTATATTTCATATTATTTATATTAAAGTAATGATAAAATATACTAGCTTGCATTTAATAATTTTCTATAACAATATAAGAGTTAGTATCGTGATTGTGAAAAATTTACATGTGAAAACAAAAATATCACTGTTTATTTCCTCTTAAAATTGCCCCCTATTTTTGTTTTACAGAAATTTAAATAAAGCTTGAATCTTCTTATTTTAGTTCCATCTGTTTTACAAAAAAGCGTGACTGTTAAAAGCTTCAGGAGAAGGCTAGTAGCTAGTTTAAAACGTAGCATACACATTAGTTCTTCGCGTATGGTCTAGGATTCTTTGTAGCTAAAGCTTCGTGTGGCTTTATTATGATTTCACATATCTGAAACAGAGAAAACACCATTATATGTGCATATGGTATAATATATAAATTAAACTAAGTTCTATCGTGCACGTGTAATTTTTAATTTTAAAACAATGTTCTACAAATATTTGAGATTGACACATTTTTGATATGAAATATGAGCTATAAATATTAAATAGAATTGTAATAAATCGAAAAATCTCGGATATATAAATATAAATTTAAGATAAAACGGGCTAATAAGAGCTAGGCGCAGAAATTAAGTCCATTAAAACACTTGTTATTAAACACTTCTTTCTATTTAGTTTTAGTCTTCTCTTTGAATCATCTTTATCAGACCGACCGACACCGACTAATGAAAATTACAAGTGTCCCTTGACCTCAATTATATTCTTAACAGTATTCGAGTGTTATTTGCTTGCTAAAGAAAAAGAAGAATCAAAACGTTCAAACTAAATAGAGAAGTATTTGATAACAAATTTTTTACGCCTAGCTTTTATATATTAATTTATTTTCATCCTGAATTTATATTAGCGAGAATAATAATAAAATTAATAGAATAATAATAAAAATAAATCATATACAATTTGTCAAAATTAACAAAATAACATACTTTTTCTTGCTGATTTATTAAACGAAGAAGTTTTAATTATATATTATAAAGACATATTTATGAAAGTCATTAAATAATATCTACTTACCTGCACACGTAGCGGCATACTTAAACAATAAATCACCGCATCCGCAATATCGACGTCATGCAGTATTGGGACATCAACGAAAGCATCGCGGATATCTTTGCCCAAGCTGGCGACGACTTCCTTTACCATATCTGTCTTTACCATACCAGGACTGATGCTCTGTGTGTGATTACAAAAATTATGTATTTTTAAATATTACTTGATCATTATTATTCTAATTGTCATTGTGAAAAAAACATCAGTATATATACCAATAAAAAATCATTAAGTCAATAATCAATGATAAAATTAAATAAGAATGGAGATAAATCAACATTTTTCTTCTGCGTTCGACTGTAATAGTGGCTTTGTAATGATAAGATTAATTAATAGATAGTTCGCGTACCGTGACTTTGATATCAAGCTTTGCGTTTACTATTTCGTTGCGCAAACTCGCAGTCATTCCAGTGACAGCATATTTACTAGCACAATAGACATTCACTGGCGAATGGATAGTTTCTGCATAGTGCCCTGCTATACTGTAGATGAGACAAAAATGTAGTTAGCAGTGCAAAATAAACTTGACTTTACTTGACTCTTTGCGAAGTAACGTCAATTACTTAAAAAAATTAACTTTCTTCTTTCAATAATATTTTTGTCGATTATATCTATATAGATAATATATAATATATTTATTACAGTTTATAATGATGGATATTGATCGATAAAATTACAATAAAAAAAGAATAGTCCAAGATAAATTTTTTTGTTTAGAAAAAAATTAAAATATTAATAAGAATAAAAATGTCGGTATTTGTCAAAGATGCATTTTTTGTATTAGTGTAACTAATAATTTTAGTTGTAAATATTTTATATATATAATTTTGTTAGTTTATACATATATTATCCTTTCACGTACCACAGATTTTTTTGTACGCAGAATATTCAAATTTTTTGATTAACAATTTTAGTTTTATAAAAGGACTAAATTGCAAAATAGGATATGTGATTATTAAAGTACAGATTATTAAATTATTAAATAAAATTGTACACACACACAAAAGTTTTCTTTGCAATTACGTGAGAGTATTTTTACGATGGCATATATTGCAAGTGTTTGAAATTATATTCATAAACGTAATTAAAATGTTATTTATATCGTATAAACCTTACCTGTTAATATTAATGATATGACCCGAAGCCTTGCGTTTTTTGACAGATTGCACCAATTGCCGCGAACATATCGCCACCGCGAGCACATTTACGTCCAAAATTTTGCGATAAGTCTCCGTTGATCCGTCTTTTAATAAAAAATGTGTTATAAAATAATATATACAAAGTTTGTGAATTCCAAATAAATATGTCGCGTCGCGCGCGCGATAAGATATATCTTTCATTTTCCTCACATAAATGTTTACAAATAAAATATAAACACTTTGGAGATAAAAAAAGGCAAGAAGAAGAAGTAGAAAAATAAGTACCTATAATCGGCTCGACTGAAATCACACCAGCGTTGTTAATTAACACATCAACACCGCCCAATTCTTCCTCTGCCCGCTTAAACACTTGGAGAATTTCCTCTTCCTGTCTGACATCGCATTTCATCGGATAAACTTTGCCGTTACATTCAGAATTAATATTCGTCGCCAATTCTTCCAACTTTTCCAGCCTTCTCGCGATGGCGATCACTTTCATTCCACTCTTGGCGAGCGCTTTCGTGATCTGCGCGCCTATTCCGACGCTCGCGCCAGTGACCAAAGCGACCTTTCCTGCCCAACGATCCATCGCGATGGCAATCCTACGAAAGACTGTCAAGAAACTGATCGTGGATCGCCCTGATATCTTCTTAAATAATGCTTACCCTCACCAACGCGCATCAGTCGCCGATTAGTTAGCGAATCGGAAGAAGGGGACTGGTTGTATATAGAAAAGTCTATTGTACGAAACCTGTTGCAAATCAGCATGGATGATTTTTTGCACGCATTTTGATATGCGCGGCTAAGAGGATTCACTTGAATATTTTACACCTCGCCGAACCGATCTCCGATCTTGTTCGATTCATTCATGGTTGAGTCAACAGAATTTGAATTATTAATTTCCGGCTGTCACATTTTGATAAAAATAATTTTTTTACTAAATTAATACGTATGTTATATTTATAAAATAATTTTCTAAATTTTCAAACCTTGTTTAAGTTTTTTTGCATTCCTTTCATACATACATATATACAATTAATAATATTTTAACAGTATATTGCACAAAGACACGTCACATTTCTGATTAGCATTTGCATCCTTTCTCTACCTTCCCCCCCTTCCACTCTTCCGTCAACCTTTCTACATAATTTTACAGAAAAATGAAAAGATACATGCTCTGTTACTTTCTGCTACGTGTTCTCACCTCTCCGATTATATTTTATCAATTTTCTCTCTCTCTCTCTCTCTCTCTCTCTCTCTCTCTCTCTTCATCTTTCTTTCTCAAGTATTTTTTCGCAATTAAGATCGGAATTTAGAAATAAAATCTAGAGAATAATTTGTTGCGAGTTTGTTTTATTATTTTGTGTATTTCATATTTTTCAAAGGCAATCTCTCCAACAGTAATTACATTTTGGCAGGAAATAAGCAGTTACCGAAAAATACATTTGTTTTAACCGAATTAAAATAATGACAAAATACTAGCTTGCATTTTTACTAATTTTATATAACAATATAAGAGTTAGTATCGTGATTGTGAAAAATTTACATATATAAATACAAAAATATCATTATTTCTTTTCTATTGTCTCCTTTTTTGATTTACAGAAATTTAAATAAAGCTTGAATCTTCTTTTTTTAGTTCCATCCGTTTTACAGAAAAGCGTGACTATTAAAAGCTTCAGGAGAAAGCTAGTTTGAAACGCAGTATACGCATTAGCTCCTCGCGTATGGTCTAGGATTCTTTGTAGCTAAAGCTTCGTGTGGCATTATTATTACTTCACATATCTGAAACAGATAAGCACCATTATATGTGCATGATTGGTATAATATTTAAATTAAACCAAGTTATCTCTTGTGCACACGTGTAATTTTTAATTTTAAAACAGTATTCTACAAATTTTTTTTTTGAGATGACACATTTTTGACATAGAATATGAGCTACAAATATTTGAGATGACATTTTTGTCTTAGAATATAAGCTATAAATATTAAACAAAATTGTAATAAATTGAAAAGTCTCTAATATATAAACATAAATTTAGAATGGTAACGGAATAATAAGAGCCAGGCGCAGAAATTAAACCCCTTAAGAGACTGTTATTAAATAATTCTTTCTATTTAGTTTCGATCTTCTCTTTGAACCATCTTCAGTAGACCGACTAATCGAAAATTGCGAGTGTTTCTTGACCTCAATTATATAATAAACAGTATTCAAGTATTGCTTGCCTGCTGAAAAAAAAGTAGAACCGAAACGCTGAAATTAAATAGAAAAATATTTGATAACAAGTTTGTTACGCCTAGCTTTTACATTAACCTGTCTCTATCTTGAATTTCTATTACAGAGAATAATAATAAAATTAAATCATATACGATTTGTCGAAATCAAGAAAAACATAAAGGCCTATTTTATAAACTCACATTCTACCTCTAGATGTTCTATCTCTATAGTTAGAGGTACTTCTAAAGTTTGAGACACAGATAAATGTATCCAAGGGCACATTTATCAAAAGTAAATGCGGTTCAAAATAGGTTTTTTTGGATGTCTCTAAATGTGCGCTTAATAACTACTAAATGTGCGCTTATAATACCGCCATATTTATCGTGGCACATTTAGAAACAAATCTAGAGATAGAGGTACGCTCATAATACGACTCTATCTAACTTTAGATGCGCCTCTAACTTTAGAGGTATAAATCTAAAGATATAAATATGAGCTTATAATACAGGCCATTATCTTTATCTTGAGGATTCATAAAACGAAGAATTTTTTATTAGATATTATAAAAACACATTTATTCGAACACATTAAATCATATCCACTTACCTGCACACGTAGCGGCATACTTAAACAATAAATCACTGCATCAGCAATATCGACGTCATGTAGTACCGGAAGGTCAGCGAAAGATTTGCGGGCCTCTTTGTCCATGTTAGATAAGATATCCGTTACCATATCTGTCTTTACCATACCAGGACTGATGCTCTGTGTGTGATTATGAAAATTATATATTTTTAAATATTACTTGATCATTATTATTCCAATTATTATCGTTGTGTGTGTGTGTGTGTGTGTGTGTAAAAAAAAACATTATTATATAATATATACCAATAAAAAAATTATTAACTCATTAATCAATGATAAAGTTACATAAAGAGGGAGATAATTCAACATTTTTTTCTGCGTTCGACTATAATATTAGCTTTGTATTGATAAGATTAATTAATAGATTGTTTGCGTACCGTGACTTTGATATCAAGCTTTGCGTTTACTATTTCGTTGCGCAAACTCGCTGTCATTCCAGTGACAGCATATTTACTGGCGCAATAGACACTTATTGGCATATTAATACTTTCTGCATAGTGCCCTGCTACACTGTAAATGACACAAAAAATTAGTAGTGCAAAAAAATTAATTTGACTCTTCTTTGCGAAGTAAAATCAATTACATAAAAAATTAATTTATTTTTTCTTTCAATACTATTTCTGTCGGTTGGTGGGACCGTTCTTTTGCGGACGGCTCCGTGACCGACTCGGGCTCTAGGGCGGGCATCTATTGTCGAGGAAAAGGGACCAGCGATTCGATCGGAAGATTTACCATCGTTTTCCAAGCGGAAGTGATGGCAATCATGTGCTGTGCTCAAAACCTTCTTGCCAACAAGACCAGGGAAGAGCACATCAGCATTCAGACAGTCAAGCGGCTCTTAGAGCTCTTGACTCATCGGCCTTCAACTCCGGACTGGTCTGGGACTGGAAAGCGGCCCTGGAGGATCTGGCAAGGAGCAATAAGGTTGCTCTGGTATGGGCCCAGCATTTGCTCGGATACAGGCAGTCGAGAGCGCTGCTTAGGGACTCTCCGAGCAAGGACCTTGCTGCAGGCATCAAGAGACTGAGCAAAAGGAAAGCTGGGCTGGTGACGCGTATACTAACTGGGCACGGCATCCTCAACTATCATCTGCACAAGCTGGGACTCAGCAACAAACCCAAGGGAATGTGATGCACTGGAGAAAACCAGTCTCCACGTGCTGTGTGACTGCCCGACGTATGCAAGAGCAAGATTCGATCTGCTGGGATTGGCCTTCTTGAGGCCGTAGCAAGTAAGCAACTTCTCGGTTGGGGACTCCTCCGCTTTTAGGGAAAAGTGGGCCTCGGCTAAGGGCTACTTTTGTCTGGACTTTGTCCACACAACTTTGTCTGCGTGCCTTAGGCTTCTATACGAGGCCGTTCCCCCCTCTTTTTTATTATTATTGTTATTATTATCTCTATTGATTATATCTACGTAATAACAGATAATATATTTATTAAAGTATACAATGATAGATATTTATCAATAAATTATAATAAAGAGAGAATAGCCTAAAATAAATCTTTTTGTTTAGAAAAAAAATGATATTAATATAGAATAAAAATGTCGGTATTTCTCAAAGATACATTTTTTATATTAGCGTAATAAATAATATTAGTTGCAAATGTTTTATATAATTACGTTAGCTCATACATATATTGTACTCTTTCATGTACTATAGATTTTTTGTACACAGAATATGCAAATTTTTTGATTAACAATTTTTGTTTTATAAAAGGACTAAATTGTAAGATAGAATGTGATACAGATTATTAAATTATTAAATAAAACTGTATATATATAAAATTTTCTTTGTAATTATGTGAGTGTATTTTTTCGATGGCATACTGCAAGTGTTAAAATTATATTCATAAACGTAATTAAAATGTTATTTATATCGTATAAAGCTTACCTGTTAATATTAATGATATGACCCGAAGCCTTGCGTTTTTTGACAGATTGCACCAACTGACGCGAACATATCGCCAATGCAAGCACATTCACGTCCAAAATTTTGCGATAAGTCTCCGTTGACCCCTCTTTCAATAAAAAAGAGTGATAAAATAATATATAGCTTGCATATCAAATTAATTGTAAATATTTTAAATATATATGTCGCGTCGCGCGCGCAATAAGATATCTCCTAATTTTACTCTCATACATTTGTACAAATAAAATATGCATTTTCGAGAAGAAAAAGGAAAGAAGAAGAAGCAGAAAAATAAGTACCTATAATCGTCTCAGGTGAGGCCACACCAGCGTTGTTAATCAACACATCAACGCCGCCTAATTCTTTCTCCGCCCGCTGGAACACTTGAAGAATTTCCTCTTCCTGTCGGACATCGCATTTCATCGGATAAACTTTGCCATTACATTCACGATTAATATTCGTCGCCAATTCTTCCAACTTTTCCAGCCTTCTCGCGATGGCGATCACTTTCATTCCACTCTTGGCGAGCGCTTTCGTGATCTGCGCGCCTATTCCGACGCTCGCGCCAGTGACCAAAGCGACTTTTCCTGCCCAATGATCCATCGTGATGGCAATCCTACGAAAGACTGATCGTGGTTCGCTTGGAAATTCTCTTTTAATACTTACCCTCACCAGCGCGGACTAGTCGCCGATTAGGTAATGAATTGGCAGAGAGAGACTGGTTGTATACAAAAGTCTATATTATGCGAAACCTGTTGAAAATCAACATGATAATTTTTTGTACGCATTTGCACATGCTGAGAAATTTTACTTGCATATTTTACACTTCGTTGAACCGATCTCCGATCTTGTTCGATTCATTCATGATTGAGACAACAGAATTTGAATTATTAATTATCAGCTCTTACAGTTTAGTAAAAATAACTTTTTACGATATTAATATGTATTTTATATTTTTTACATTTTTAAACATTATTTTAATTTTTTTGCATTTCTTACATACATCCAGTCAACTATTTGCTTGAGAATTGTCAACAATCGAAAAACAATTTTCTACCAAATACGATTGCAAGTCCAGGGCCTACTGTGTTCTCGAGTGCGCCCCAATTGCAATTAAAAGTTAAAAGTATATCCTAACATCAAAAGTTGGGTGTAACGTTAGAGTAGATCTGTCACTAACAGTGAGACGACTGATTGACGCAACAAACTAAGAACAGATTTGTCAATTGCAAATTGAAAACAGATTTGCGCCAAATGCTCAGCAAATCGAAGAAAAATAATTAAGTAAAAAAAGAAAAAAGCAAATAAAAAACATTTGATAATTTATAATAATTAAAAAAAATAAAAATAATCTATTATAATGTATAAATGCGTATATTTTTGTTAGTCAAATCATATTTTCAAAAAAAAAACGTATATAACATATATCTTTTTAACTACATTTGGTACATCTGTGTGCTTTTGTTATCAATTTAACATTTCGACAGATCTCCAGAATCTGCTGCGTTTCTGGCATCAATCTTTTATCAACGATTTCGATAGATCTGCTTGTTACTCATTGCCACTTTGTCAATATACATAAAGTCTGCGTACTAGTGTGATTTGGGAGATATTTACTGAATTTATGCTCGCAATGTTTGCAATGACAAGATATATTTCTCATCTGCGGCCATTTAACAAACAAAAGTTGTTGCCTACATTTGTCTCCACAGAAATGGTTAGCTGGGATACAATTAATAATATTTTAACAATATCTTTAAAATGCATGTATTTTTTGTTAGCAATAATAATACATGCGATACATATTTTAAATATGTAATAAAAAAAAAATTTCGTTTTTTTTTCTTTTTCTACATAGATATTTCTACCAGAAAGAACAATTTTAAACTTGCGTGTTTCAGTGTAATTGTATAAATTGTGCCAATTCATCGCGTGTGATATCTATTATTTTTATTTACATAAGTCTGAACATGACTTGCTTATTTGTCGAGTTATCGTGTAAGTTTTAGTTACGATCTATATATATTCTAATGTCATATTTTGCAATACATATATATTTCAAAAATCTACTATTTGACATTCTACTATATAATAATAACAGCTATTATAATGTTCGAATTTGACGAAATTAACCAAACTTAAAATGATATTGAGATAGGAAAAAAGAAATATTTAAGACATTTTATTATTTCACTTCCATAATATTTTATTCTATCGAAAATTTCTATCGATTTTTTATTACATATTGTTAAATTTAACGATATTTTACAATATTACAAATCGTATAAACCTTCGAGAATTTATGTGTTCAAAATGCCGATGAAGAGAAAAGAACTATTTCAACTACATATATAAATTGACTGATTTCACACATCGCTAATAAACGCTATTAAAAGCTGTAGTCTAGTAATCATAAAAAATAAACACGTGTTTTATCTTTCAAGTTAATCTCGTCCTTATCATATCAACAACGCGATAACAATATCTCATATATATATCTCATATTTATACAAGAGTAAATTTATATAAGTGTATGCAAAATGCATATATTTTATGCTTTTTTTCATAAAACCATATATGCTTTTTGATAATGTATAAGAGTTTACTTCTGTAATAATTTAATATGAGATTTCAAAGTAGAAAATGTCAACAAAATAAATAATATTTATAAATATCATAATGATATATACAGCTATGTAAAATAAAAAATATAAAGTTTACCTGTCAATGTGAAAATTTTAATAAGTCTAATTAAGTATATACTTTTTACTTTTACAATATACATACGCGTTGTTTAGTAAACTCTCATATAGCGCGATAAAAAATTTATTAGGGGATAGGAAGAAAAAATAATTTCCAAATTGTTAGAAAAATGTTCTCTGTTTTTCTAACAATCATCGCATTGAGAACGAAACATCGCATAAAAAGCCAATTACGCAGTCAAGGTAGTTATAATAATAAGCAGTTATTTCTACTGGAAAAGAAAGAGATAAACAAATAATTGAACAAGTTGAAAATTACATGTTTATTCTATATGATTATGTAAGGCCCTGTGGCTAAACGATAGCTATTTAAAACGTTGGCCTTGCATACATAATCATGCAGGAAACGCTATTCTACAATAGATAATACACGGATATATATATATATATATATGGATAAATATGTGTGTACGGCGGTATCTTTTAATATTTTAGTAATTTATAATTTTAGTAATTTATAAATATATACATATAATTTTTCTAATTTTGCACATTTTTATAATATATAATTATTGCGCGATAATAATCCGACAATTTTCTATGATGCAAATTCGTATGACATATTCTCACATGTATTGTTGCCGTTTTTCCGCGTTGCTGATTGGTTGTCTCGATTCGCACTGTGTGTTATATTATATCAAACAGTTGTCATTGCGAAGGTTAATAGTTTGACAGTTATTCTAAACTCTAAACAATATATTAAATCAAAGCATATAAAATTAATAAAATCAATGGCGCGCGCTTGTGCTGTCTAGTAACGTAAAAATTGCAATATGTCTGCAATGACGTCTCGTATATGCAGTGAACATTGTTATATAATACGATAAATAAATTTCAAATTTATGAAACATTTTCTTTTATAATAAATATAAATTTTCAAATTTTTTATAAACCACGAGTATAAGATACAAAACCTTTCTCTCGCATTATATAATATATCATATGCATTATACATATATGATAATTCTATTGTATTTAATGTGCAATATTTCTTATCAAGAAAATAATACTAGTTTACAACCAAAAATTATTTTAAATCAGACAAAGTGTTTTGTATAAATTTTTGAATACTGAAAATGATGTCGCAAACCAAATATCACTAGCACGTCCGATTTCAAAAATAATTGAGGTTTAATATGTAAAAAAGTAAAATGGCTTTTTATGATATTTGAGATTTTTTTGTAAAAAAGATTATCTGAACAGTCCGCTCAGATATTATGTATGTATTGTTTATCCCTTATAAAATGCATTTTTTTTTATTTCATCGTACTTTTTAATCATGTTATGAAAGATTAAAGCTGAAAATTACTTTTCTAATGGAGATGCTTCTATTAGGAAAAAAGGTTTTTGGAAAAAATTATTCTCACCAAAATTACTTTTATTTGTTATTATTGATCTCCCTTTAGATCATATAACTTATCTGGAACATTTTTTCGAAAATGCATTTGTTTCAAAAATTTTTAAGTGGGCAATTAAAATGAGACACCCTATATATAAATATACATTAAGTGGAATCTATTTCGATAAGTTACACTGTGTATGTGTGTGTGTCGATAATTTTAAACTACAAATTATGAGTATAATTATATAATTATATATGATTTCATCATTATATAGGCGGAATATTTGCTATTTCACCAAAATCCTGTTTCTTTTTTAAATTCTTTCTAACATGATACACAAGTATAAGATATCGAAATAAAAAGAATGCATTATACGTGACTTTTGATAATAATTTCACAATAATCTTGACCTTTTTTACAAAAAAAATTTAATATCCTAAAAGAGTCATTTTTTTGCATATTAAACCTCAATTATTTCGAAAACCTATGCTGGTGAATTTTGGCTTGCGGCGTTGTTTTTAGCATCTAAAAAACTATAAGACCTTGTCTGGTTTCAAATAATAAAAAAGAAAATTTTGTAAGTTAGTATAATCTTTCCTTGACTATATATGATATATGTAAATATTATTGTGAAGTTACGAGAGTCGACAGGGTCAATAATTCAAATGATTAGATTATCGTAAACGGTAATGAGAGCGCGTTAAAGCATATAGAGTTTACAAATTTCATCCAGTAATTGACTTTGCCTGATCTTAGGGGAAGAAGGAGAAATACAATCACTTCCTTTCGTCGCGTTACGCAAACTTAAACAGGATCAATAGGATAATAGAGGGGACGGATCGTTTGCCGGAAACATCTCTTTACCAAAGGATTAACAAACTCGTTAGCTTAGTCGGCTACTATTAATGTATAACGTATCGTCTTACGTGGTGAAAATGTTTGGTCTTGCTTCGCAATGTTTGTGCGTATATATAAGAGCATGGGAATATTAACTTAACGCTTCGGTTTCATTACTAATCTCACAAAAACCAAATGAACGAAAATTGACTACAATTAGAGTAATTACAAAGAAATTCAAATAACAGATTGTTAATAAAATTAAATTGTTGTGATAAAATTTCATGCGTCAAATAAAAGGTTTAATTAATTTATACATATAGCTGATATTTCTGCGCTTTTAAAAATATTGAAAAAACATTGATAGAATTTTTATTTTATAAAAAAATATTAAACATAACTTCACGTTTGGTTTTATTATTATTTTTACGTCAGAAACCAATTTTGAGCAAAGAAGGATTAAAATTAAAATTATTATAGAGGAATTTAGGTAACATAGATTGTCAAAAAAATTGATGTGATAAAAAATCACGCATCAAATAATAAAAATTTGATTAATTTACAGCATATTTCTGCGCTTTTCAAAAAATATTATAAAAATACTTGAGAGTTTTTATATTTTATAAAAGAATATAAAATAACTTCACGTTTTGTTTTATAATTAATTTCACATGAGAAATCAACTGTGTGAACAAAGATAGATTAAAATTAAAATTATTACAAAAGAATTTAAATAACATAGATTGTTAAAATTAAATTAATGCAATAAAAATTTACGCATTAAATGAAAACGATCTGATTAATTTACAGCTAATTTTTCTGCGCTTTTAAAAAGTATTATAGAAACACTGCTAGAGTTTTTATGTATTTTATAAGAGAGAGTAATTGAGAAAACGCAAATTAGATATACAACAATATATGTATTTATTTCTCAGTTAAAATAAATATTTAATAAATATTTGAAAGTCGTGAAAAATACAATAAAGTTTATATTAAGGAATAATTTTATATTAAATCGAAAAATAATCACCTTTTATATGCGCACTGAAAACAAATCTAAACATTTAAAGCATGTTAATTCGATAAATAAATTATATATAACGAGTCAATTAATATTCTGACAGACCAGTATTCTATTTTAGATTTCTCCTTAATTATTACTCCATTCTGAATTGAAAAACAAGTCGAATAATGTTCAAGATATGACGAAAGAAGGACGATGAAACTTTCGACGCGATTGAGCATCATCAAAGTGTATGGTATATACCCGATCTCGAGTGTTTGTTTATACTGTGCATCGATTTACATTCGATCACTTCACGTACATATACGTATTATACATTCGACGTCAATTCCTTTCAGAACGGTGACGACTTACAACGACGGTTTGTGTTGCAAAGCTGAATTCAAACGGGAACGAGGGAATGCCATATGTGGGTTATCGACGAAATTCCGAGTCAAAAAGCAGGTGGCAGAGGTCGCGGTCAAAGCGGTGAACGATAACGGGTATAGAGAGGAAAGATTTTGAATATCGCTGATGGTGCTGCTCTCAAGTGTCCCTCGTACTAGAATTTCTACCTCTAACTCGCTCTCTCGTTCCGCTTTCCATCTTTTCCCTCCTCGTGTCACGATTGTGGCTTACGTTCTAGGAGCGCATCTGTCTTCTAGCAAAGACGAACGAAACGTTGGACCCGTGTGTACGAAAGGCCCCTATTTCTCTTTTGACTTTAAGCGAGACTTAAATATGTCTTTGCCTTTATCTTTTTAGAAAAATAATCATGTACAATCGAGCCTTAGTGCAGAATTTGAATTTGAAGAGAAATATTTGCTTTTTTTCTCATACAATCAATTTAGACTGATTTTACGCAAATGTCATTTACACCACTCCTTTGTACGCAAAATTAATATGTAATTTTAGTAATTATTTAAAAAGTTTTCATAGAAATTTAAATTATTTTATCAATATCATTCACGTGGCTGTTTACAATTTAAGTATATAGCTTTCTTTCGAATATGTGATTTATTTTATTTCGTTTTTGTGTTTTGATACATATTTTACACGTTTTTGACGTTTTTTAAAAAATATTTAAAATTTTGAATTAAAAATAAATATATATCGTAATAAATATCAGGAAAGTTAAAAGACGTAATTTTTAGTATTTTATTTTTGCTGATAATTCGATATCTGTAAAAAATATACTAATGATTAAGTGAACTTTAATAACAATAATAATAAATATTTTCAAAGAGTTTGAATGTACAAATACGCAAATGGTGTTTAAATACATTATAATATATATAGAACAAGTTAAACCCTTTTTCTACATTTCATAATTTTTGCGATATTTGCTCAAAAATTAAATTTAGATGTAAAAGCTATTTTTCAGCTCTCTTAATGCAATTAAATGCGCGTACCCTTCGCTCTTTAAATTTAAACTATCGTATAATATACATATATATTCAAAATTTATCAAGGTTAAAAAAAAAATTCATTAAACGTTTTCTTATCAAATTTTTCGTACAATAATTAATTCAATCTCTTCGACTTTTTGAGTTCATAGAGATTACGAGATGACTAATGTAAATGGAAAAAGTAATTAATAGCGGCAAAAGAACGCGAATCATTCGACTGCGATGAGCTGCGGTGGTGTAATGAGAGTAAGAAATGAAATGGGTGACTCGCGCGGAGATTAGATTCGAATAGGAAACGATAGCACAGAGATTTCTGCTCACGGATGAGGGATTAAAGATCTAGGAGTGGCCCGCTTGGGATTAAAGTTGAATTATACCGGCAAACACGCGATATGGATGGCTGCAAAATGAGAAATGTCTTATCGGCATGATTGGAAAAATTTTTATGCAATTATGCTTCGTTAATCGTTTATATATACGTATAATATTTTTTTTCTTTACATAACAAAAGAGCATTATAAATAATTATATAAATAGTATTAATAATAAATTATATAAAATATATATATATAAAATAATATATAGAACAGAACACACAGCACACGCGCGCTATAGATGTTTAAAGATTGATATTGTGGTTCCCGAGACGCGATACGATTCATGAAAAGAGAATACCAAGGGTTCTGGAGAAGAGCGCGATGCTATGCGCCGTCTTTGGATAGAAAGTTTCATTCGCTTTCTCAAGTTCGACATATGGGTATTGCCTACCTTTCACTTTACATGTAAATTTACAAGTTTCGAGACAAAAGAAAAGGTACTTTTAACAGATAGAAGATGAGTATCTGTGATTTGATTCAATTTGATCAAATTTTTAATGTCTTGTATTTTATTCTGAAACATTTTCTAGATTTTAAATATAAAATGTATGACGCATCAAGTTTTCCAGTGGACGAATAAATTAAAATATGAAATAAGTGTTTAGAATATAGGGTGATTAAACACACGTGCGATACACAATCTTGAATTAAAATTATATAAAACTTTTGCTTGTGAACAATTCATATTTAATTAGTATATATCTAAAAATCAACATAATAACGTTTGGATATTTTGAGAGAATGAAAAGAGAAATACGCAGATCGATCATTGAAATTAAAGTCGAGCTTTTATGGGACGACCACATGTAGTGGGACGAAATAAATTTGGTATCGGCGACACGTCAGGATGCGTCGCGCATCCTGTTTGGAAATGCCGGAAATTGTGAGCACCGCTAACAGATCTGGTCCTCGAACGAAGACACCTCCGATGACGGAAGCTCCCGATTGTCTCAAGTAAATCCGTGTCGATCTTTTTACTTCCGTTTTTCGATAAAGACGATACGAAGACGTCGCGACGTCGCGGATGTCACGCAATATATATCTTTGCGACATTTTCGTTTATAGAAATGACCAGGATTCGTTGTTTCAGATAAATCGAAACGTTATCGAGATAAATCGTTTCAATTATTTTCCGAGTCTTTTGATAGCTTGCGTTTTACAAAGTCTCAAGATAAAAGTTTACTGCTACATTATATTGTATTGTGTATGTATACATGTATATATGGCGTTGCAATTTTAATGGTCAGCAGTGCGTATGTGTATACATAAAAAAAAAATACAAACATGATTTTTAAAACAATTTACATTTAATATGTACACGGCAAATATATTATCGTATTATCATATAATAATTAATAACGAGAAAAATGTCGAGGCATTCGATTTTCTGCGTCGTATTCTCTTATAAAAGAGTACGCATTTAAAATCCAAGCACTCACAATACGATTCGACTATTTGTCAAATATTAACGCACACATATGTCGTCCTGTAATGGAGATGCATCCTCGAGGACTCTCGTTCACGAAAGATTGACATGCAATTAAATCATGTCCGATACGATCCTCGCACATCAAAAGTTGTAGAATATGTTGTTATCGCTGCAATCAAGGCCGATGAGATCCCGCGCATTATAGTAAAAGGAGTTTAATAATCATTTTCAATTATTTCGACAAATTACGCGTAAAAAATCTAACTTAATCATTTTGTCACATAGTACAATTTTCTAAATAAAGGTCCATGTTGGCAATAATAAATCTAATAATTTAATTTATTTATATATAATATTTCATATAAAATTACAAATGTTCGTATTTAACTTTATATTTAATATTTACGCGTACGAGAGATTCGAGAGATATCTGCCATTCGTCGCTGGGAATTGTACGAGAGTTACAATGACAGAAAAATATGTATGTAATATGTAGACACCTATGAGGTATCCCCACGCGGGGAATATCCCGTTGTAGAAATTCTGATTCTCTCGGGAATGACGTGTGCGCAGCTTCACCATGAACGTATCGGATTTCGTATGGTCATTCTGCGAGAACGAATGGGCGCTTTCGTTGAAATCCCGATATAAAGTGGCCTTCTGTTTTCTTCCTTATTTCAGCGCGATTATTCCATCCGAAACTTCATATATTGCCTCTGTCGGCTTAATACCAATCTTTATTATTAGGAAAAGGTAGCGAAATAAAGTGACAGAGCTATAATGTGTGTAATCATTTTTTTCATATTTATGTTATATCCGAAATAATTTGTTAAATATTGTAGTATATAATAAATGTATAATAAAATTTATGTGGCAAAATTTGATATATAATTAATCTAATATAATAATATGTATTTTTCAAAAACACACAAAGAGACATGATATTATTCATTTTTAACATTTAGCTGCAAATCGACAGCGCTATTTGTTAAAATTACCAAATCATTTATCAATTCTTATGTATACAATTGAATCTATTTCTATATATACAAATATGGTTTATTTTAGATGTAAAAGAAACACATGCGTCACATTGTAATGAAACATATGCATGTGGCTATCTTGCTAGAGAATTTATAACGATGGAGAATAAATTTGTGGATAATTCCGATCATCGATACGCGTCATCAACTTAATCGACGGTAAAAAACAGCTTTGCTGATATTTTTGGCAGACAACGGGTGACCGTAATGTTGGATGCGTTTCCGACAAGCGAGGGACATGGTTTACTTTCTATATACGGATTTATTTGCTCGCAAAACTTATACGCTGGCTATATACTTGAAAACAGACAAGATCTTCCTGTTCTCTTTAGCAAAATGATCATTAATCTTAGATAATTTTCTTCTTCGTTTATTGTTTTTGTAGACGTCATAGAACATTTGTGCCAACTATTTTGCGGATATCTAATATTTTAAATGTTACATGTAATATTGTACTTTGAACGTTATATATACAATTAAAACGCACGAACAATTAAATAAGTATTTGTAATTCCGTCTTGTATTTAGTCAATTTGAAAAATTTTTTAAATTATAAATTATGATAATTGCAATGGAGTTACACTACAGATGGAGTTTGTTAATTGCAAGAAACTCGACACGCATATATTGAAAATACCATTATCGAACAAGTTTCTCTGGAACTGAAAGATTCAATCAAGGAAGAAAGGAAGAACCCTTAATGCATCCTTGGGAACGAAAGTAAAGTCCTGCATCGCGATGTCGTAAAATCAGTTCTGTCATTCCGCACTCGGCCACAAAAATGTATCCGAAGTGCTTCCTATTGATTGATTACTTACACAAGAATCTTTTTGTAGGACCATATATGAAAGATCATATATCACTCACTTTTTCCCCACACTACTATCTTCAAAGTAGAAGAGGATAATTAATTTAAGATCAATGAAAAGCCGCGGCAACTTGATGAGTTTATATAGACATAATTATGATTGTGATTGAGATTTATGTAAAAAGCAAATATTATAAAATCAATCTTTGTAATATTATTAGCATTTTCTACTTTATAAAAAACATCGATATTAATAGATAAAAATAATTTAAAACCCATCAAAATTTAATAAAGACCAGCACGACCAATCGAGTGTTTCGCGCATTCCATTATGAACCTTGTCGCTTCTTTTTTAAATAATTCATTCCCTTATAAAAATAATAACATATTCTCGTTCCAACTGATAAGTTAAATTATTTTTCTGGAATGCGAAAAATTTGTGGTGAGATCAACATAACGATTATGACGATCGAGAACATAAAGAATGGAGATAGAGAAAGGAGTGCGAGGCTGGTGGGGATTGATAGCGGAGGGCGGAAAGTGCGGCGTTTCCACCCTTCGTCAGCTGTCCTGTTTGGAGCAGTCAGTGCGCGTTGTGGCTTCGCCACGTGCTTCTCGCGATTCTTACCCTTATTTTGTCCAACACACGCATCGAGATCATACCGTCATTTCCACAATGAAAATAATTTTCCAGAAATAATTCGACCTAACATACTTGATCGGCTTTCAAAATATCGAGATAACATTCCTGCTATCATCGTGATTATGTGTCAAAAGCTTCACGAATTGGCACAAACACGTGCGCTCTTGGTAAGTTTTTGAAAAATATATGTATGTCAATTAAGATATTAAAGCTCATTAGAAATTCATTAGAATTTCACTCGATGGATTCACTTCCGTGTCATATAAAATAAAATGTTTGTATACGATTTGATTTATCGATGATACTCACTAAATTTATAAAACGTTTCGAAAATTTTCATTAACATCAGCAAATCACAAAAAATGTAGCATTATTTTTTAGAAATATCCTCTTTATACGTGTGTATCCTTTTCTAACAATATATATGTATATGTATATGTACAAGTGACAAAAATTTTCTCTACATGCCTATTTTCCTCTTCCTTCCTTTCCTTTTCTCTTTATCATATGCAAAAAAATGTGTTAAAAAATTTATTAAAATGTTGAAACATTTAATTAAAAGTAAAAATATTTATATTATTAAAATAAAATTTGCTCATAATTGCATATAATTTTTTTCTAATGAAAGTTTTCAATCTCAATTAAAATATTCCTTTTTAAAGCGTTATTTAAAAAATTCTAAATCTATTTTATAATTAATTTATTTTAAAGACTGAATAAAATAAGCATTTAAAAAAATTTCTTAGTTTATATTTCGTAATAAAAAAATTAAAATTTTTTTTATAAATGACAATATGATGCAATATTTAGCACGACGGATTTCTAGAACTCATCGATGTTTGTGAAAGAATTTAATCGTTCGAGTGTGTGCTCTCTTTAATCTCTCACAAAAAAATTGTACAAATCATGATATCGAGAAATGAAATGCCAAGAGTGATTTTTATTTATAATGTATTATATATATATTCTCTTTCTGATTTTAATATTATTTTATTATTAATTATTTATTATGTCACATAAAACATAATCTATTTTAAAAACTTTTAACTGTTACGTTTGTGAACGCGACGCGACGTGTAGCTCAAAGCATATTCAATAAGCGAGATGGATGTGAAATAACGTTTAACATACAAAAATAATTTTCTTTTATCCAAAATATTTGTACAAAAAGAGTGTCCAAGGGCAGATAAAAGTTGTATAATTTACAACTTACAATTTACAACTTTAAAAACCTATTCAAATTTAAAGACAATTTAAATATATATAGCAATGGTCAATATAAAAAATTACTTTTTATCTTTTTTATTGCAAAATATAAACTGAGAAATTGTTTAAAATGTTCTTTACTTTAAATACAGTATTTAATACATGAATTGATATATTATTTATAAATCTCTCCCTGCTTGTCTCTTCCCCACCCTTCTCCCCTTTCTTTCTATATATGTATATAATATATACGTAATATAAAATTTCTCTCTCTATAAATTAATTATTTCTATAAACTATAATTAGAGTATTCTGATATTTTTATTTAAACAGAATCACCTGAGTTTTAAAGTTTTCACAATTTTATCGACATAAAAATGTAATTAGCACAATCTGTATGTAATCTAAATATCTACATCTGCATATATGTATATTGTTTTATATATTTAGATACCACTATATTATAACAGTATGGTTTTATCTTAATTAGTTGATGTGCTCAAAAAATTGCTAAAAATGATAATTTCCTACATTTATGTCAAGAAATATGAAGTGATCTTTTTTCAGCAATGTCATAATTATCGGTTCTTTTGTCCGAGGAAATAGGTTTTTTCTGCTTTAACTTAAATGAACTTCGTTGACCAGTCCTTCAACATACCCTTGTTTTTTTACTATTTCGATTCTTTCAATCTATCTAACCGTTGTCGCATCTTTTTCTTCTGTCACCGTGAGGAAAAACGTTCTTATTCTTCATTGAAAACATTTACACAATTAACTCGAATGCTTGAAAAATATATATAAAATCATCAAATATACAATTGTGAGCGTAAAATAGAATAATAATTTGTTTTGATATTATTCGGTGCACAATCAAAAGACAAACGTGTGCAATATACTTTTTAAAAAATTTTGCGGAATAAAATTTCTGACAAACTTGAGTAAACAGTCCCGTACAGGGAGCCGAATCCGGGAGACTGTGCCCAGCGCGGTAAACTTTGCCAGCGAAGATAAAACGCCATTGGCTAAACCGATAAACATCAGAAAGCTTTAGTTACGTTGAAAAATGCGCCGCTTCGAGGCTTCGTTCGAGCGTGGTGAGAAAAATGTAAAAAGTGACGTTTACTATAGTATATTCGCTTCTGCGGAAGCTTCCGTACTTTGTTCAAGTATTTGCCCGTCATACATTTATCGGTTCCCAGCAGGGACGAAAGCGTCTATCCTTCAGCGATACGATGAGGAAACATCGCGATCAGAAACGAGCTTCGCTCAACGATACACGGAGAGACAGAAAGAGAGAGACAGTCATCTGTGTGCTCCATTGGAGAACTTGATCAATCACATCGATATCAATCCGTCTCTCTTCTCACCTTTCCCATAAGCAAAGAATCATGACAAGAGGCGCGAGAATATGCCATCTGTTCATAATATATCTTTGAGAAATGTCACATACCTATTCAAACGCGCAAATGTAGATTTATATTTGATATATAATATGGCTGATTTTTTGAGATATCATTTTTTTCCTTCATATTTTTTCTATTAAAAATAAGCATTTTTTAACAATGAATAATTATTAATGACATAATTCTTTTGCAGCTCTGATATGCTTATGAAACTATTATTATTTTATAATTTTTAAGTTTTTATAGAGAAAAAGAGATATTAATCTGAAAGATTGTCGCGTTTCCAATTCATTGGGTAATTTATTTTCCCTTTTTGTTCCTCATTAATTAATTTTCGCTTTCGATAATGAAGAGATGAATCTCTTGACACATCAGCCATAGCATATATTTATATTTGACAATGTAAAAGATGTAATACTTAATGCAAAACTCTATCGATAGATAATGCGACATTATTTGCGAACTTTGCTCTGAAATACAACATTTCTTTTTTGTAGTGAATATGTTCGAATTGCATTTGTTGGAAACATATGTCGAGACAAGTGCCTACAAATGACTATGATTATAAGAAATTTCAGAGTAAGTAAACCTCATTGTTACATTAGCAATAATAGACGTGTGGCTCACAATTGAACAATATATGCAATTTGTAGCTAACAAGCAGTAAGTGTGTTACGTATTGAGAATCTAAAGATCTGTCAATCTGTATTACGATGTCTGTGTTATTTTGAATCGTAGTTAATAGTGCATTATTAATATATTAAAAAATGAAAAGTCATAAATTACAATAAGAACCGTGCATAGTAGAGACATTCGATAATGTGTCTAATTGTAAGTAAACTTACAATTAAATACAATTTAAAGCTCGAGCAAAATATCGAAAGTCGACTGGTACGACCTTCTTTGATGTTCTCGTCAAGATAAAATTGATGTGAAATTGGTTGAGAGAAATCTATTGTTAAAGAATAACACGATAAAAGTGGGACACTCCGTATAACAAATAAGACTTCCCAGCAGACACACAGATATATATTTCAAGCTGTCCTTACACGATTAAAGCGCTCAAAAATTTATCACTTAAAACGAGACACATTTCAGTACAAGAAAATAGATAGAAAACAAAATAGATTGACGTGTACATACGCGCAGTCGTTAAAAAGGCAGTAGCAAAAGAAAGAAAGAAGGCGTGAGGGAAAAAACGTAGAATGGCAATTTTCTCCCTCAGTCTCTCAAATTCTCCAGGGTGCTGCCACTGTGGCTGTGGCTGTCATTCGGTTCGCATACTCCCGCGACGTCTTCCTCTTGGTGCGCTTCCTGAGAGTGTGCCGTGTCGCGCTCCATGGACCCGCGATTCTCGTCACATTGCTGCCTATCGTTTCCGACTTCCTCGATCGGATGCTGTCGCCCTTGCATTGTTCGTTGCAGTAGCTGCGGACTACGAGCTCGCGACGCCGATCTGCCCCTTTTTTCCTTCGTTTCTTTCCGTCTCGGTTGTCGACTCAATGCTTTACTCGCTGAAACGAACATCTACAGATTAAATGATAGGAAAGAGATATCATTACACTGAACAAAAAATTATTAAGTTCAAATAAATATTTATTTCAATATTGCCTAATAAATTATTTATTTGAAACTAATGATGATTTGATGTGAAAAATATTTATTTGTTTCAAATAAATGATTTACTTCTTTGGCAGTATTAAAATAAATATCTATTAATTTGATAATTTATAATATTTTTCATATTTTTTAATAATTTTCCTCGATAATGTATCTACAATTCAGATCATTTAAAAATGTAAATCCCTGATAAACATTTTCGCGAAGGCTGATGCGGTATTGTTACAAATATTTTATTTTGAATTAAAGTATCGAAATACCTACAAATTGTTGTTTAAGAGAATCGTTAAATGAGAGGAAGGAGCGCATAATTTTTATTCTACCACTCTATAATTGCACTCTATTCCAGTGTGCTATAAATTACATCGAGAGACGCGCTTCCGGTTCACGTCGCTTTCGCGATCGCTCTCGTCGGAAAAGTCGGATTCAAGCTCTCGCTTGGATACTCTCGAACGTTTCGTTTTGCGATTGAATGGTACGGGCGACTCGTTGTCTCTCCCGTGCAAGGTGTACCGTTCGGATGACTGATCCTCGACCTCCTCATCCTCGTACTTGCGCTTTCGCTGTCGTCGCTGCGAACATCAGAATTGTATTTCGTATGATTTGTCCAACCGAATGGACCAATAATCCTCGTTCGAACATGGAAGGAATTGTGATAATGTTATAATTATTCAACTTTAATTTCTTTTAATTTGTTAAAATTTCTTTCGCGTTGTAATATCACAGTTGCGATATTTATATACAATAAGTATTAATTCTTAGAGTTCGATAAATCATTTAATTTCGCCTTCTCTTTTTGCCTTACAATTAAAGTCTCATATTATTGTCGTTATGCGCTGCGATAGGTTCTTGTTACAATTCAGCCCCACTTGGGCTCGCTTAGATCAAAGTGTAATGAATAATGCAATATCAGTAGCAGTTATATACTATAGAAAGGCTAATACACCTAGAGAAAGAGAATTAGGGAGAAGGGGGAAGATGGCAAATATATTTAAATGATTATAATATTAAATAGCATTGTTAAGATAATCGAAACTGTTTAGGACGATAGATTGACCCACCTTTCGATTCTGAACGGTCTTATTGGATCGTCTGGGATATGGCGAACGTCGCGATCTCCTTACTTTGCTGCTATTACGTCTGCTACGATGTCTAGTATTTGGTTGCCTTGATGTAGTTTTTCTACATTCATAAATATTAAGCAGGGAATCGTAAGATATTTCCAATCATGTGTTCCATTCTCATGTTTCATTTATATACAATTATACGATAAGAGAGACATTTTTTGTAGTAATTTAACATTATTTACATAGATTATTTACAATTTACATAGACTAGACACGCTTCTCGCGTGTCTTTGATATTATTTCTATTATTTATTTTACAACTGTTATTGTTAATCTTCAAGATGACAGTTGGTATGAATATGATTATAATTTTGATTCGCCAAATTTTTATTATATACATAATTTTAATTCGCCGAATTTCAATTGTATTGTTTGAGAACTATTTTATATATATGTATCTCTTTATATGTATTTTTCTCATTTCGTTTAGTTTAACCGAATATACATATATAATTACGTGCGCGAAACGAAATTATATTATTCTTTCATAGTAAAACCTTGAAAATTGCAACGCATATATAAAATTATTATTGCAATGCATAGAAATATATTTATAATTATGTGATTTATAACAAATCAATATATAAATTTTTAACAGAAAACAAAAAATAGAATTTTCTACAAGAATCTTTCGATCAAAAAATCTACGCTTTCATTAGATTCGCGCGTCTGTACGCGTCTGCTACGCTGCACACGGTTCGCGCGAGACTGATCACGTGATCATCAGTCTCGCAATCGCAATGTCTCGAACGAGAATCAGTCTCGCGCGAGGCGCGCAGCGTGACGGACGTGTGGAGTGTACATACATAATTTTAATTTGCCGAATTTTAATTATGTATATAATTTTTATTTTTGAATTTTTGTTATGTACTAAACAACACAAGCGCGCGTTATTGATATTATTTTTATTTTTTATTTTACTGTTAACCTTCACGATGACAGTCGCTTGGTGCTATTAATAGTAAGATACACACTGTTAATCAAGACAACCAATCAGCATCGCGGAAAAGCAGAAACAATATTTGCGATAATCGACTTTGCATGCCTCTTTTAGAAAGGTATTGCAACTTTTCACAAAATTGCAAACGAGAAATAACTTTTCTAATATTTTAGTGAGATCTTAATAAGTTGAAAAAGATATTTTATGTTATAATAATAAATTGAAAAGGTTCTCATATAGAAATACAAAATTAGTCGATTATCATTCAACTGATCTGCTGAAGATGATCTGATGAAAGAACCGAACCGTTCAAAATAATTAGAGAAAAAATTAAAAACAAGTTTGTTGCGCTCAATGTCTATCCTTTAGCCTTTTTCATATCAGATTTTATATTTCATGTAATTCATCGATAAAAATAATACACGGCATACTTGCGTTCCTGTGTTCGACGAGAAGAGGATTCCGCGTCGGCGAGTGGCACTTTTACGTCAGATTTTGATTTTTTCTCCTTAGTTTTTTGATTGTCGTTAATTGTCTCCTTGTTGGCGGATGGAGTAGGGACAGAAGTAGGATTCAGAGTAGCCAGTGCCTTGTAACGACCACTCCTATGTCGTAAAAGTCCGGCATTCACCGCGTGTTTTAGAGCTCGATGCACCTGCAATACAGCGAGCATCATAAAAAAATATATAATACATATATATGTATATATAATTTGTAACAGATTATGATACATAAAAACTAGACAATTTTTCATTCAAAGAAATTAACATTTTCTCTTATATGGTATATCTGTTTCAAAAAATTTAGATACATGCACAAAAATAAATTTGTATCTTCTATGAAAATCTTAATTTATATAGAATCAAAAAATCTTAATTTTAAAAAATCCACAGAAACGCGTATAGAGTTCTTCTTTGCTAATATAACATGCTACTTCATTACAATGCAAATGCGAAGAATGTGATTTTAAAATGCCTCGAATCGCAAAGCAATTATAAATATTACCTACTAATATATGAAAGATATTAAATTATATTACAGAAAAATGAACTGCACATAAAATATTGATTAACTCATGAATTACCAGAGAAGAAAATCTCAAATCGTAATGCAAAATGTGTTACAAACCTGTACTGTCAGGTTCTTGGGTGATACGTTGCTCTGCCGGATAAAACTGAGAACTTCGCGAGCCGATGAACCTTTGGTGTCGCCCAGATTTGTCACTGCATCTAGCACACGAGCCATGAGTCGAGGATTCGACGGTCGAACCATCTTGAAATTTCGCGATTCGCAATGCTTGAGTAACTTGTTTCACTTTTAAGTAAATTTATATAAACCTGGCAACTAAACTTTAAATTATTACTTATGATCTTGAATAAAGGATCACTTATATATGGACGCTTGTATAGTTGGACAATCCTATAAATTGTCACAAACTTTTAATCTTACATATATATATTTATTGCATTTTTTATATCATTTTTATATTTTCCAGTTATATATGCAATGTAAAATATTTACATTTTATAAAGATAAAGGTCGTACATTTATTCGTTCCTCTGTGCGTGTGTGTTTCCAGTCGATTAATCACGGGATTACACTCGGAATTTTTGATGTCGCTTTGAATTTCGAGATCAATGTTACACATGCACACACATTATCCGACGAATGTTTGAAGCCAAGAAACATTCAATCGCTCTTTTTCGCGCAACAAACGGTCTTGATAAATCCGTCGTAAACGCGAGTCGATCTTTCTCTCACGAGCACCACAGCGAATTTCGTTGAGACATGTCATCCACGTCGAAGTTGTCGCCGAAATGTCCATTGTCTGCGATTGCGATACTCGCTTCGTCTGTTCGACGATGCTCCTTTTTCGGAATGTCCAAGCTTCTCATTTCGACACCTGCCATATGCGCAGGCAAATCAGCATCCCAAGTATTCCGATGATTAACTAACAAAGGAAGTTAGGTAGCCCGAAAATTCAAAAATTCTGAAACTTTGTGTACAAGTAGAATAGTTTATCCGTAACAAAACTATTTATTCTTTGTGCTGAATTATGGTCTGAGAGGATGAAACCATCCCTCATAAGTAGAATGGCTTTTTGCTTTTCTCGATATATATCTCGAAAATTATTCAAGATATCAAAAAATATTTTAGACAAAAGTTTTATAAGTTAAATAGAGGTTAAATAGAGGTCTTTTTACCATATATAAGACCTGTAACTTCCCTTGTAAGAAAGCTAATTGGTTGAGACGCGCGTACGGTTTGATTTCAGGAATCGAGATTCAGACTAAAGCCTCAGTTGTTCATTGAAATTGATATAATTCGACGAGAGTTTGAAACTCTTGATCTATTGGATATATGATCTCTGAATGTAATTGAGGAAGACTGGAAACGCGCGATAATCGACAGCTATATATACATACGTATTTTGCCACAGTTTACAAAGATGTTGAAAATTGACATTACTTTACTTATAATTTTGTAAACCCAAGTACTGTCAGGATACGTCATGATCGGGGATTTTCACGGTATCGCGATCTCGAATTACGAATTAAACTTTAAGGAAACGCCTGTTACCCTGTCTCGTTACATGCGTTCGTTAAACACCGTGTGACTTGTCTATTCTCTGCCGCTGACAGGGATACGTTGTACGTACACGACGCGCCGGAATATATTCGTATTATATAACGAAAATGATGTACGACAACACACGGTATCGTCGCTTTATATTATTATTTCTAAAAGATGTGCCATACATCTATTAAAAATTTTGTATCGATCTTAAAAAATTGTTCTCGTTGATCTCTAAGATACTACATGGAATATTTCTGAAAATGTTTTCAAGGATTATATAAAACACGTTATTGTTATCATATTTTGATTTAAAAGCATACTTTAAAAGAATGATTGCGCACACCGTAATGTAAAAAATTTGATTCTCACGCAACAGCCTTTTTCAAGGCGCATTGAGTAATTAAAATGTTTACTTGAAACGCTTCCGCTTTACGATACGTGGTACGCAAATAATCATGACGACGCTGATAATCAGACCGTTCTAGTCGCAAACTGTGCCCATCTTTCAAAGCCGCATCCCTGTATTTACGAATAGCTGTTTGCGTTGCGGAGCGGTTCGTTCGCTTTGAAATACACGTCGCTATCTTTCGCTACAAACTATTTTCGAGAGAGGACGTGGTACAGGCAGCGAATGTGTATGCATTTGCCGCTAGGATTTACCGATTCGACACCTGTCTATCCAGCGCACGTTATCGCGCGTCGACACGCCCAAAATTGCAACAACGCGTAAAAAAACGTTTAAGAGACATTTAAAAAACGCCTGAAAAATTAGACTCTCTGTTGAACATTCGTGTTATTTAGAAAGATAGTTATTGTATTATAAAAAAATAACAAAAAATGAAAACAACGCGAAAAAGATATAACTGCTTGTATTTAAATTAAATTTAAACTTGAAGTCTTTTTTTCTCCAATATTAATTTAAATTAGTTTACAAAATGTACACAAATTATCATGCGTAAATAATATAATCGTTCCAATTGACCGTTGTAATTCTTTTCAAGTTTATGATCGATGTTATTAATTATTTCAAAGGCACTTGGCAATCCGACACATGAGCGTTTATCGAACAGATTCACGTCATGTGAGATAATAGCATTATTAAGCTTCGAAACACGTCGTTATTTTCCACCTCGTTTATCGCCAAAGAAGAAACGTTTGTTTCGCGCACGAGCGTCATCATCGTGTTATTCATGCAAGCAAAATCAAATTCTAGCTTTCCGCCAACTCTCGCGCGAATCGCGACATTTTGTGCTATTGCCGAAGAGTGGAACTATTTATTTAAACATTATCGATTGGAATTTATAATCACTAAATAGCTCATCAATGTGAAAAATTGACAAACAAGAGCATAGAGCATATAAAATGACATGATTATGTTACTACGCATCTTTTGAATTCGATAGTCCGATAGTTATATAATAGAAGAAACTGACAATGAGACAGAAGATTTCTTAGAGTTAAAAGTTAGAAAAAAGACAATTAAACTTACTTATATTTTATATATAATATATTTTTTTTATATTTTCTTCATAAATGTAAATCTATTGCAAATATTTTTTTCTAAAAGAAGTCTATAGACAAAAATTTATATATATATATATATATATATATATATATATATATATATATAAAATATATTATATATAAAATATAAGTAAGTTTAATTGTCTTTTTTCTAACTTTTAACTCTGATAAATCTTCTGTCTCATTGTCAGTTTCTTCTATTATATAACTATCGGACTATCGAATTCAAAAGATGCGTAGTAACATAATCATATCATTTTATATGCTCTATGCTCTTGTTTGTCAATTTTTCACATTGATGAGCTATTATATATAAAGCTATTATATATAATTTATATATATATTATATATAATTTATATATATATATATATATATATATATGTGTGTGTGTGTGTGTAAAGAGAGAGACAGAGAGAGAGAGAGAGAGATTTGCTTCAACATAAACTTATCTTTACTAACGTTGTATCAATTTTTGTTGCAGCGCGAAATGTCGAGCGACTTTATTGTTAAATTGAATTGATGAACGAGTCTTCAGTCATAATAGAATAAAGCAAAGATATGGCCTGGAACATTATGAAGCCAAGAGTCTTGCTTGCTCTAATCAACCTCACCACATCATTTTTGTAAGTTTAATCTATGAACCTCTCTTTTTCTATAATTTATTATATTTGCACCCAATTGATGTTAATAATTATAAAAGTTAATACTTATTGTTAGTGCGAGATTGTTTATTTGACTTCAATGACACGTCGCAATTCATTAAACAGCTTGTAAATTCCGCAGATAATTATGCATTCATTTAACGAGAGGCGATACGGCCTTTATAGTGTATAAATCAATCTTATGCTCGCTCATTGTTGTCATTGAATACGCAGCTCGTATAATTGAAAGAAATAATTTTTTTACATATATTAAGTACAGAGAAGCCACTTTGATTAAAACAGTTTTATCATGAAATTGAATACATGAATACAAACTGTCGAGAGTAGATATTTTTTCTCCGTCCAATTACAATGAAACTGATGCTCCAATTAATTACATATTATGAATATTAATATAACATTACATTCCGCCAAAAGCGAACATTATTGACTATCTAATTAACATGATATGCATGAGAACCCCACGTGTGATTTATAAATATAACGACGATAACAGCAGGTCTATGTGTATAAGTATGTATGATTACACAACAAAAGTTTTCAACTATTTGATTGATTCTGCATTCCAATCTTGTTGGAATGCAGAATCAATCAAATAGTTTGTTTTTAATACTTACAATAATTTTACATATGCACACATTCTCTAGTTTTTACATCATTGTTAAGAATCTTAATAATAATATAAAGTTATTATTTGCGTTATCTATATAAATAAATAACAAGAACAAAGACGACTATATGGACAGTTGATATTTCTACAATATATGCGCAATTATTACGAAATTATTACATGCGGCTCATTTGTTAATTATTTGATATCCGATTCATTATAATTGCTGAATCACTTTGTAGTTATTACCGTCATTCCTCCAATATCGAGTAAAAATTTAAATCGCTTCATTTTTACCTTCTCCCGGCTTTAATCTCAAGTTAAGAGCTCCAGAATAAAAATCAAATTAAGAGTGTATTTTGATAATTAACAAAATAATTAATAATAAACGCTATTAAAAGCATACAATCAGTACAAAAGAGAATATAAGTTTTCTCTCTTATTTCTTTTAAAAATATAAATTCAAGCAATATGAAGTAAATTTAGCCACGCGACAACGAGTATATCGGAAGGAGAGAGCGGTTTTGTGTTAATGCGCTTTTAAGTATGATTCCGGTTTAATTTAGTTCTCTCTTGCTTGTGAATTTCGGTCGTTTTAATTGCGCGGGCCGTGTACAGAGATCCACACAGATATTCAGCAAGAATTCGGAACGCCGCGGTCGAGTGAAAGTAAAGCATGGCTTATTCCATACGTACTCGTCCGTATACACATACACGCGTATATACGAGTAGATGGATTAGTATTGCGGCGAAATTGTGTGAGGAGAACCAAGCCGGAATACGTATGCGAGCATTTAGGGCGCGATAATTTCGACTAGTTGCGCACCCTCTTACACCCGGAAACCGCTCGATTTCGATGTGTTGTGTTAATGCAGATCAACCGATCAATTTGCTCGCTGTACTAGACTTGTCTATAATCCTCCGACGAGATATCCGAATTCTACGTGTCGAATTTATCGACATCATTTACATCGATTCTTGCAAAGTAACTTTCTTTATACAATACATTTTTCCATGTTTTCACTCAATTTTAGGGGACTATAACTCGAGAAGAAAAGCATTTTTGGAAACCATGTTTATAGGATATTTTTTTCTTATTTTGACTCCTAGAATACGCCCTTAACACTCTGTAGAATGAATTGAAAGAAACAAGATCTACCGAGCCGATGAACGACGCTTATTTCAGAATGGCCGCGGGTACGAGAATCGCTGCCAGACAACAGACTCAGAGCAACAACCACGGCAACATTAGCGACCTGCTGGACAATCTACTTCGCGGTTACGACAACAGCATCAGGCCAGATTTTGGCGGGCCCCCGGCTACCGTTGAGGTCGATATCATGGTACGCAGCATGGGTCCCATTTCCGAAGTGGATATGGTCAGTCATACTTTTTCTTCATCTCGCGCGACGTACATGCGAGACAAACTTTGCTCTCGACTTGACTGTCTGAATCAGAAAATCAATCGAGCAGTAGGAGACTTGTCAAATATAATATATTGCACATGTCAATTGATTCAACTTTGCACCGTAAATTTTAAACATTTTTTCATTATTTATGTATCGCGTGCATATTTTTTCTAGACAAAGGAAAACTTGTATGATTGATTTCCTGAGCTTTATTTATTTTTAAAAAATACTATAATTGCAAAGATAAAATTCAGTATCAGTGACACAGAGTTTTATCAAATTTTTAAATTTTCCGCAGACATACTCGATGGACTGTTACTTTCGACAGTCATGGGTCGACAGACGTTTAGCCTTTCAAGGTGGTAAGGAAACACTCGCGTTGAGCATTTCCATGTTGGCAAGGATCTGGAAACCCGACACGTACTTCTACAACGGCAAACACAGTTATTTGCATACGATCACCAGTCCGAATAAGTTCGTCAGGCTTTACCAGGATGGCAGAGTACTTTACAGCTCAAGGTATGCATGATCGCGATTAATATTTCCAATATTATCATAATCTTTCTTTAAAAACACATTCATGACTTCTCTATAAATCTTGCATTTTCATACAAAAAACAGATTTATAATAAATTATCGCCAGTCTGGTCGACTTTAAACGTTGAGGAGTGGTTTTTTAAAAAACAGATTGTCACGTGAATGAGAGAAATTTGTTTTAATCGCAACAAGTGGAAACTATATTAGAAGCGTAAGAATATTTAGATGCTACTATTTTTTACTGTTTATATTTATTTATAAATATATTTTGTTTTATTTAATATTTGTTTATTATATTATATAATCGAAATATGTCGATACGGTATAAAAAGAGAGGAAACCTTATGTATCACGTTATAAATTTATTTTAAATCATTATTATACCGTCACGAGAAAAAGCGAGTCTCTGTTTCGTGTTACCTTCCATAAAAACATCCCTTAGGAAATTGTGAGAAGCGCATTCCCTTCTCACGTTTGTGGAAGCGTCGTGAGATTTATAACCCAGTCTTGGTCCGATTTCATCTCTTGACTACTCTATCATAACCGCTTATAAAGAATATTCTCTTCTCTCCCTCGTCGTCACGTATCATTCCTTTTTCCTAAATAATGCTTCTACATTACTCGAGAATATGCTACAACTAGATGCTTTATCAGTTAAATACACTTTTAAATTTTAATTTACAAAAGTCCAAGGAAAACCAGTAGAAGTTAATATAGAATAAATCAGCTTAAAGAATCAATAAACAGGAAAAACGCCTACAGTCTACAGTTTATTAATAGTGCATGATATCTTGTTTTCTGAACAAGGTGATAAAAAATCGCGCAGATAGGATCGCAGCAAGTAAGTACGTAATTCAGTGCTCACTCGACCGAATCTTTGCAAATCTTTTCTCAGCGACGTGACATGTGCAAGGTCTGAGACGTCTCGAACTCGAGGGTTAATTCTGTCATGGACACAATGGGACCGATTCGGAAGACTAGGTCAAGAGAAAGGGAACGGATTAACAAAGAGGAAACACGGGGTATATCGTTCGATCCAGCATCTTTCCTCTTCCCTTCATTCCTCTTTCATATTTGTATTTAGCTTGTGCAACAACGCGAAGCAGCGCCCGATGAAGCGCGACTCGGAAGGGAGGAAAATGTGACAACCTCAAGTATTTTGCGCGTTATTCCACTCCCCTTTTGTCGCCTCGTTCCTCAGGGAACAATTTCTTGAATCTCTAAACGAGCACGGGTTTAGCGAATCCAAGGTATCCGAACTATCGAACGACGGGAAATTTTTTAGCGCCCAAATCTCCTGGAAATTTAGATAAGGCATAATATAATATATGTTTCGAGGACAATGCTCATATTTTAAATATTAGTGTTAGAGTTGTCTTAAATAGGCTGTTGTTAATAGACATTTTCTTATATATAAGTTATGAACATAGATTTCCCTCTTATTTATTTCTCTTTCATTTATTTGTGTTTATTATTCCAGTTATCCAATTTGATTGAAGATTTCCAATTATAAAATTGGATATTTATTTTTGCTCGAGAATTTTTAGTCGTTTCTTTCAAAAATATTCAAACTATTTTAATAAAACATACACAATTCTCTGATATTATCATTCGATATAACTATATCCTTTGTTTATATTTTGGGTGGAAAAATTTTATAAAAGAAAATGATCGGAATAAAAGTTTATAGAAGTAAAAAAATACTGTTTTCCATCTTCGAATTTTTACGACGTTTTTCATGCGTTTGCTACAATGCTAATGCATCAATAATATCTTGTTTTAAATTTTTATAGTAATGAAATCATGTATAGATATATGCAGACTTGTAGACGCATATTTTTCGAGAAATTCTCATAATAATTTATTGGTTCGAATAACTTTCAATAGCATACATGTCTAATACTAGAAGAATTTTAATTATAATGCTCTAATTTGTTCATGTTGAAGATAATATTACAAGATAATATTACATATATTTACATATGTTATTTTAATCTTATATACATATATTGAAATATACAGTAAAGGTTGTTAGAGGTATTGCGAAATAATATATATTATAATTACAAATGATTTCTTTTTCATTTAATTTTCCGCATTTTATTCTAATTTATGTTTCAAAATCTACTTTCACAATATAATTATGTTTTATTTTAATTTAATATACGATATATGTGTCTTAAGTGAATTTTTATGGACGTTTACTCAATCTTTGAAGAAAATTATTATTTGATAAATATTAGACATAAAATAAGGAACATCTGCGGATATATAATTACACGGAAACCTTCCGTTAAAGAGCGGGAAACTTTTCTGCAATCGCTGTCTCATCTCGAGCGTTCTTTGAAAAAGGAAGTTCCGGACCTTCCTCTGACCAGCCGAATCCATTCGTACTGGAAAATGTCGCAATCACGTCCATGGTGTTATTTACTCAACACTTTATTAGCTGCCACTACCCTTTATCCGACCATCGAGGCTTATCTGAACTATCGAGAGAGGGAGAGAGAGCTCACGCAAAGTTTTGCCAACTTCAACATTTCAGAATTTACAAATACAGAGCAATCTTGTGTTATCAACTATGTCAGTTTATTATTACACGACTTTGGATTATATGCAAATTGCATTTGTTTCTTTTTGCATATTCTACGAGAGCATTAATAATGTGAACAAATTATAATGTTTTCGATTAATTAGTGTAATTAATACTCTCGTAGAATGCAAAAAGTAACAAATATGCAATTTGCATATAATCCAAAGTCTTATTATTACAATTTAAATTATACAATTAATAGTTTGTACAGTGGATAAATAAATGATTTGTAATAAACTATAATATACTAAATATTATAATTAATTAATATAAATGTAAAAATTTATTTCTATATAATTTAGATTATAGTGACAAAACACATGTGTGTGTCACAAAAAGAAAACAGTTTTTGAATAAAATTTTTATAAATTATTATTATTTAAATGTAAAAAGAAGAAGAAAAATTCAATTCCATCGAATATGTTTGTATCAGTTCCAGAAAAGAGAGAGTGTATCGAATTGATAAGTAATTGCATTGATTTAATATCATATACTTACTACTAGCAATTATATTGATATGTAGCCAAAATGTGATTATTTATTGTTGGTACATTCTTTTCGAAATTAAAGCAAACATATTCGATGGAATTGATTTTTTCTTTTTTTTGTAAATTTAAATTTTAAATAATAATATAATTTATTAAAAAATGGAATTCAAGAACATTTTACCCTTGTACGCACGCACATGTTTTATCATTGTGATCTAATTTATATATATATGTATAATAAATCTTTACATTAATATATAAATTAATTTTATTCTTTTTCATTCCGCGTTCTTCATCACATTCATGAAGCATGGCGGAAGAAAAGAATAAATTCTTGGCACGCGCTTAAATGTCGAAGTTAACCAAGTTTCGTGTTCTGGCGAGGAAAAATTAAGAATTCCGCACCGTGACTACCAACGTTGTTGCGGACAATCAAGTGCAATTGTGAGATTTGCATCTAATTTAATGCCGCCACACAAACGGCCACCTGTTTTATAAAATTTCACGATTAATGTGCGACGTTACGCAATGTCAGACTGATCGAGAATTTTTCATTCCTCAAGATACACAATTCTATTCTTTTCGACTAACAATGCATTTCAAACTTTTTATTGTAACTCTTAATTACTTTTTGCAAACAATGGAAAAAGAGAATTGTGAAGAATTGATAAAAAAATTTCTCAGAAACCAAACAACTGATTATGTGTGAATCCCTTTTTATAAATATATATTTTATAAATTAAACTTCGGCTCGTATACAATTAAAATATGTGATATAATAAAAGGCCAACTTAACGAGCTTATATGATATTAATTGAAAAATTTTTTTATTGATTTACGTCATAATATACAAAAGTTAAGATAAACGTTTTGACTGTACGACAGTCTTTTTCAATATCATGCTAATATGTCAAAAAATTAATTTAGTCATATCGACCTTATTATAAATACAACATTTATGAGATTATCATATGACGAACGCAGTACAAAATTCATGTTTGTTGGCTTGAGTTAGAGCGTCAGATTTATGTATGTCATGCTGTTATATTATGTAACGACATTTTTTGTCACGAACATAACACTTTTTTTAAAAAATTATTTCTTTTTACTTAATTTTTTGACATATTAGCATGATATTGAAAAAGACTGTCGTACAGTCGAAACCCTTTTTATAAATTTATTAATTTTAATCTTAATTAGAGCATTAAATCCAAAAAATAAAAAGTAAAATCGATGAGTTTTATATCTGATCGACAATTTTAATATAATTATGTGAAAACTGTACCTGCGTCTTTGCATATTTAAATAAATATAAACAAATAACAATTCGAAATGCAAAACGGAACATTGTATAACTCATCTACAACAGAGAGTTGCGTTTTTTAATTCATGTCCGAAATAGACAATTTTCGAAAATTCGGACTTCTCGTACCGATAGTGCAAGATTGCGCATTAGTTGCGCAAATCGGCGCTAATCGAACTCTCAACCCCATCATCATCATACCGGAAACACGCGAGCAAGCGAATATGTAGACCACACCGTGTACTAATAACAGCAATAACAGTCGAGGTAAACACAGATGGAAAGAGAAAAAGGGAACTAGTCTGAGAAGAGGTGGATGGATACGTTGAAAAGCGCATCGAGATCGAGAACGAGCTGCGATGCACGCATGAATGGAAGGATGACCAGTTGTTGGAAGTAACCCATTGCATTTCCAAGAGAGAAAGAGAGAGACCTTCAATTTCGTGGAATATGTCGAGCATAAAGTGTGTACACTATATACCGTGTAGAGAGTTTCTCTCTATATCCTTCTGCCGATTGAGAGACCTTATCCTCTTGGACCCGTTGAATTTTGTCAACTAGACTAGTCTGACATGACAAACGATCGAGCAAAGCTTTAATAAGAGCTTTTCGTGATATGAAATAAACTAAACTTGCCTTATATCTTGTCAAATTCTACCGCATATGATTTTTTAAACATTATTTTTATTGGAGTAATGTAAAATTGTCTGATATAAATCTCTTGAAATTTGATCAGTCATGAAATTGCAACAATTAATTCGTTACTTAAATTATGCATTTTATATCTATAGAATAAAATATGAAATATTAGATATTGAATAAAAGGACTGAATTATGTAAATTACATCATCTTGACGAATTAAAAAGAGAGAACAATTAAACTTTGAGATAATTTGTATATAATATTTATGAAAACGATAGTATATGTATGGTAGTAAATATAACAAATATAATCTGGTACTACAGTTTTTTATGCAAAAGATTTATTTTCTAACTCGAGCTCGAGAATAAATTTTCTTTTTTTTTCAAAAAACAAGCATCCCTAAAAAATATGAAAAAAAAAACAGACTGATAGACATAATGAAATATCGAGCGGCAATCATCGATAATCTATAAAAACTTCATTTTTTTCGCGTTCGTCAAAGCTGGCAACGAGTAGATGCGTGTGTTACCTACAAAATTTATTCGCGAAACGGGGTGAAAAGCGACCGGCTAAATTAATGCGGAAAGAAAATATTTGTGCTGATGGCATGGCACTATGTCCGTTAGAACGATCATTAGTATGCGCGCTTTCGTCGACAAGATCTCTTATTTGCATAAAAATAATGTACTTAATTAGCATAGCATACGCATTCTATGAGTTTTTAATATCATATCGTGCGGTGTGTGTGCCCATACGTCTCTCACAAAAACGTGAAATTTCGAATTCGGGAGATTTTCATCGGATGACATTCCGGAGATTGCGTACGAATGGTGAAAATCATTTCTCAACAATTTAGCTCTTGATGTCATGTCACGAGAGATTTCAAACGCAAAAGTAACAATTGTTTCGTTTAAATAAACGATATAAATTACACAATTTTACACAAATTTCAAAGCGAAAAGCAATATAGAAATCAAATATTTTTTAATTATTCTACCTACGTTTTATGAATTTAATCAATTAATTGTGAACTAAAAAAATCTGTAAAAATTCCCGAGTAAATTACATAAAAATAACTTGTAAAAAATTCCATTTTTTTTTTTATTTTGTTTTTAAAATAAATGATCAAGATATTGAAAATTATAATGATTTCAAGGGGATCAAATTCTTAAATAAAATATGAAAACGTCAAAATGATTATATGACATTTATAATACTTTCTTCTAAATGTTCGCAATTAACACTGTTATTGAAAAATTCAATTAATTCGCGTGCTAAGTCGAAAAATATTTTTTTCTATATATCAGCATATTATTTTTTATTCTGCAGTATCCATTTCCTCATTTGGCGATATCTACAAAATCCGCGTTGTTTATCACAGATTAAAGTTGAAACTTTATTTTAATTATCCATCCTGAAGCCAGACATCATCACCTGAATTCGCTCGTGACGAGATCAAAGAATCCGCGTTCAATACGATAGAAAAATCACACACTTCTTCCATAATTCCTACTTGAATCGCGAGAAACTCTGCGAAAGCATGGCTCTCGCTTTCCCTTTTTCTCCGAGTTGGACGACACCTAGTTTTCGGATGAACTTGCGTCATTCGAACATTTACCCGAGAATTGTGATATCTCGAAGAGAGATTAAAACGACAAATTATATCAAATTTCTATCAACACAATCGACATTTTACGATAGCTTGTGCTATTTTCTCGAAAGACATTAATTTCTATTATGTCGAAGCATTATTTTGTTAGAATTGCAAAATTGGTATTAAATCGCTTTCTTCATTTTCTTTGCTTTCCAATCTATCCATAGAAATTTACTAAAAGTGTCGAAAAAATGTCGCCGTTGCGACGATCCTGCCTTTAAAATCGTCGTAAATTATTTATTTTTTGGGCCGTTTAACTTTTCGCCGCTCGGTTGATTCTTTTCTCACACAATATCTCTCTCTTCCTTCTTTTAAAATCTCATTCCATTCGATTTCGTTTTATCTTACACTTCTCCCGCTCATCGTTATTCATGAGACAGAGGAAACTCGTCATTACAAAGGAATAAAATTTCTTCTTTTATTTCTTCCCATCAAAGTTTTCAAAGAGAAAAGAACGAGAAAAGAAGGAGAAAAGAATATATTTACTGTAATAAATTTTAAAATCACATACGCGATATTAAAGCAGTTATCTGTAGTATAACATGATCTACATCAGCTTAAAAAGAAAACTTTGAATTTTTGAATTATAACGAATGACGAAATTCTACAATTAAAGAATGAACAATACATCATGAATTTTGCAAATTGTAAACTCTGCGTGTGTCATAATTAATTTAAAATCATAGCATTTCATAATAAATTAAACAATTTATAATCGCTTAATGTGCAATGCGATCAAAGATGATCGACATCATACAAGATGAGTCGGTGTAAGAAGCAAAGCGACACTTTTTGAGAAATACGAACTTATTTCGAGAATATAAAATATTTTCTTCGATCAATGTCAAACTGACATTACCAAAGCATTCGATACACATTTCATACACATTTCAATAAGCTGACATAAGGATTTCTGTCTGTCTTGGGACATCGAATATAATCTAATTCAAGACAGCACGGCCGCAACGTTTGCTCGTGTTTTATGTATTCGAAAGCTCAACTTCTGTGTCTCAATAATCGGAATTCTTTTTTCGGTAACCGTTCTAACGATTTTGTTGTCTGATCCTGCCTTACCGAGAATAAAAAGCAGCCGTGACACACTGAAACCGAAAATGGTCCGAGGCAAATTGCCCGAGTCCCATCCTCGCACATAAAACGTGGCCAATCTCAAAGCATGTCGTCAAGATACGTGAGAGAAATATGTACATATTTTGTGACAAAGACTTTTTTGAAACCCTACTTTGCGCGAAATGAAAATTCTTATCTCATCTCTTTATTCTTATCATTATTTATTATCCTTTGACGTTTTTATTATTCATTACCCATATTCTACTACAAAAAAATTATGAAAAAATCTTTGAAAAACTTGTTTTAGTTTTCGTTATTTGTACTTAGAAAAAATATATATTTTGTCTTTATCCGTCAGATGAATCGAATAGATGTAGTCGCAAAGTTAGAGTAAACTGCAATAAAATTCTCCAAAATTGATAAAAATGCCGAGATGCAAGAAAGCTCTATGGAGAAAGCTATGTCTTTTGAGCGATCGAACGAGCAGCAGAGTGTTAGGGGATGATGGATCCGATCAACTACGGATTGCCTTATCCTTCGGTCCTAACTTCCTTAACGGAATTAAATCACGCATAGTGCAGTAACTCGATCAAATTCGAATAGATTAACTCTACTATCCACACATATGCATTTGCGCTTGAGCGAAATATTACATACATTTTATCGACTTTGCAAATATTACGTAACAAGAAGCAAGAATGATTCTGTTGTAAATGGATTCTTTTCATTTAATATGCAAAGTGCATCTCGAAATTGTCATCATCATCATTGAATATTGCAATTACTAGCGATCAAATTGAAAAATATGTTTCAATATCGAGGTATTGACAGTTTTTCAATTAAAAACGACTGCATTTATGTGTGTGTAAGTTACATGTTAAAATTATGTTACAATTCTGTTTTATTGAAATTTCTCTGCATCGTTTCAGACTTACCATCAAAGCGGGATGTCCGATGAATCTCGAGGATTTTCCGATGGATACACAGAGATGTCCGTTGCAATTCGGCAGCTGTAAGTTTAGTAAAGATTTATTTGTTCCGTCGAAGATATCATTCGTCTTTCTCTTTTTCCTTCTCGTTTGCGACATACGTATTCCTGTCGATCCATCGTAAGATCTCGACGACGAGGAAACAGTGCCAAACTTATCCAAGTAATTTGTAATCCTGTAGATGATCCTGATAGATACATGTAAAAATTGTGCGGCATTATTTCTCATCATATCAATTTGATATATTGTGGAACATAAGATTATAAAAATTCACAAATTAATATGTATACGCGTTTGGATAATTGATGTACATATGTGGGACACATCAAATATTAATAAATATATTTTTCATTTAGTTAAATATATATATAAATGAGTCATAAAAATAAAATTAATCGAATAAAATTATCGCCACGTCGAGTTTGACTCACTATATTTATTCTTTTCTCGTGCGTTTTCGAGTACTGTGAATATTGAAATGGTCAGAAAGGTCTTGCGAAGGCAGATTTCAATCGTCAACTATTATTAGATCGACATGTTAATCCTTTTGGCAGTGTGAAATTAATCCATTTATAGTTGGCTACACGACACGCGACGTAATCTACAAGTGGAACAGTGCAAGACAGGTCGCTATAGCGGAGGACATGAAGCTGTCGCAATTTGATCTGGTCGCCAATCCGACCGCAAATCATTCCACTGCACCAGGATTATCACATGGTGAGTGAAATCTTGCAGTTCAAGAATATCCGACGTGCGTGTGAATGTCTCTCTCGTAAAAATCGAAAAGAAAAGATACACACAATCGTGCTAAACACAAATATCTTATAACAAATCAATTATGCTATATAAAAATCGATAAAAATCTAACTCTGATGTACAACCATTTTTTCGACGAGATGAACAAAGGCTCATACGAATCAAAATGATTTAATTTTAATAAAGAGGCCTTTCTATAGAAAATTCGGTCGCGAGAAACAAGTATTCCGTGCACCTCACACTACCATCGAATATCGAGGACGAGGAAAGGAACACGTTCGGTGGTGATGAGGAGGATGAGGAAAAGTAGCGTCGAAAGTCGTGTAGAAGCGACTAATTGCAGTCTTCTCTTAAAGACGACTCTCATCTTTCTCCCCTTCCCCCTTCCTCTTTCTTTCTCTTTCATTGTCCTGAGTTATACCTGTATTCAGCAGACAAGATTCGACTACAAATTTTAATTGGATTATTATCGATTAAACGACAAATAGCCGATTTACCTAAAGATCTCCTTAAAGTCACCAAATTGATACTAATATTAAAAAATTCGTATAACTTTAAAGCAAACAATGTTATATTGTATAACACACACACACGATAAATTGTATAATAATTATTATATTCAGATCAATCTCGTTTTTAAACACAGAAAGAAAGAGAGAGAGAGAGAAAAAATGAGAAATTATACAAAGTTTATACAAATGTTTCTAAATTGCTGTAAATGTATAAGATTATATATGTTTGTGTTAGAGTTTTTAGTGATTCATCTACAGAGAGAGAAAAACTGCATAGTAAAATTATTCTTCTCAATCTGTCATGCTGATTAAAAGTGACTATAGATTTAAAGTTTTTAATTTGGCCGCATTATTCTCATAGTCGCACAATGTTAAATATACACGTTAATACATTTCAGCTGACTATTCGATGCTTCTGGTAAACTTCCACTTACAAAGGCACATGGGTAACTTTCTAATACAAGTATACGGTCCTTGCGTCCTGCTGGTCGTCCTGTCTTGGGTTTCCTTCTGGTTAAATAGAGAAGCCACTGCCGATCGAGTGTCGTTGGGTGAGGAGAGAAGCTACTCATTGTCGTTAATAATTTAAACGTTCTTTGAGACTTGTACCGTTGTAACATATGTGCCCCTTGAACATCGCTTTGGTGTATATTCATGGGAGAAGTGTGTATGTGTGTATGTATGCCGTAAATACTTATAGGAGAATATATAGTGCGGCGCGAAACAATGCATCAAAAGGAATCTACATTAACCGCAAGCGAGAAAGCGCGCAAACCGCATAATTTAATATGCAATGCTTTCTCGACGTACTGTAATTGTTATAACAATTTCTGGCATCGTTAAGCTCATAGCTTTCCTACATCGAATGCCAAAAATGGAGAATACATAGTTTCTTTAACTTATGCCATCTGTAAATTGTTATATGTTACGAATCAGATGTATAAAATAACATTGTATCTCTCGAAATTCTCGACCAAATTATAACAATATATTCTCTACCGATACAAAATCGGTTAAATGCCATTTTTTCTTTTTAATTATATTTATGTATTTATTTTATATGTCGTATTTCACGAAAATCTGTTGCAACACAAAGATTTTATGAATTGAAGAATTAAGAGTAAGTGACGGAAAAAACGTTTTGTAGACTAAATTATTGATAAAAGATATAATTGGAATTATACCTAAATTTTGTCACTACTCGCATTTAAATTCGAGCAAATTTGACTCTTTTAAGATTGATAATTTCGTTCGATTGTCATTCGTTCTTGTTTCAGGCATAACTACCGTGTTGACGATGACGTTCTTAGGGTTGGAAGCAAGAACCGATCTGCCAAAGGTCCCTTACCCTACTGCCTTGGATTTCTTCGTCTTTCTATCATTCGCATTCATCTTCGCTACTATAATACAGTTCGCGGTCGTACATTACTTTACCAAGCACGGATCGGGCGAGTGTTATTTCAGTTCTGATCTAAGCGATACCGAAAGTTCGAGCGGGGAAGAAGACATGGGTGGGAAAGTAAGCAAAGAATCAACTGATAAAAAATGCATAAACAAGCAAAAAATTATTGATTCTTTAATTTGTTCGATTTTTCTTTTGTTTCTCAATAATAAATATAAATATCCAGATCATATCGGCACAAAAATCATTTAATTTTATTTCGCTTTTTAAGGCTCCTGGATCCTCGCCACGGCCATGTTGGATTGTAATGTCAGAGGCGAGAAAGCACACGCTGAAAATTAAAGGATAGCCTTTGAAATATTTTAAGAGTATTTTAAAATCATCTGCATGAGATGCTGTTTCAGCGAAGTATCTTTTTATTTCGAAATTCAAGAATATTTAGCGCGTGTTTTCTCGCCTCTAACGTCACAATTCCAGTTTGGTCGGCGAAGAACCTTCATTCAATATTTTCATATAAATACTTGGATTCGATTGCGCAAAAATTTGTTTCAGACACGTCGGAGGAGTTCCGGCACGCGAGGACGCGAAAATCGTAACTTTGCGATAAACGGCGACAATATGATCGAAGTGATACCATTATCGGCGATCTCGATACGTCCCGATCGAGATCCCGCGGTAGCTGGTCACTGGCAAATATCCTGTGTGACCTGTAGCCCATCGTCGAGACAGACGACAACGACGACGCCGCCGCCTCCACCGCCGTTGTCATCTTCCAGACGAACAACGTTGTCCACTTCTAGAAGAAGACGACGTCGGAGAACGCCCAGGTACAACTCGGTATCGAAGATCGACCGTGCCAGTCGCGTGGTGTTTCCTCTCTTCTTCCTAGCCATCAACGTCTTCTACTGGTATGCGTATCTTTCGCGCAGCGAACGAATCCACTATTCCAATGTCGCGTGATATGCATTCATCGAAGAGTACATCTTGCTTCTCAAAGTTTTGCAAAGTTTCACGCGTTAAAATTGGTAATTAAATACATAAATCCGAAAAACTTCTACAAGAGTGAACAAGTAGTTATATGCAAAATGTCACATGTGAATTTACTACGTAATTTCTCTCTCGAATTATTAAAATACCGCCAGGAAAATGAGATTTTATCTCGAGTAAGATGGAAATTTGGAATAATGAAAAGCGAAAGCTGTAAAAGTTTATCGATAATAATGTGATGAGAAAATTCTAACATCCATTCCGAAGATGAATGTGAAGATTAGAAGAGACATCATAGTGTGTAAAATTTAAGAGCTAGAAACCTTCCTACAAGATAAATCATACTAAAATTTAGCCAAAAAGAATATTATCTTAATATAATAATTTATTTACACGTTATCTCTGTGGATGTGCATCTTTTGACCTGCCTAAAAAAAAGACTAATGCTACTCGAATATAATCAAATTAATGTAAAAAGTGAGAATTTTTATATTTTTTATATTAAACGATGATTTCATATAAAATTATGTTAATAAAAAATAGAATGTTATAACTGCAGATGATTATTTTTTTAAATATATGTATATATATATATATATATGAATATATCATTTAAAATTATATAAATTCAGAATTATTAAAATAAACTACCAAGAAAAATACTTAAGATTTTCTGATAAGAAAATAACAAATATTTAGTAAACATTGAAAACTTAAAAATCTAATAAAAGTTTAAATTGGTGATATTTATTTTACATATATTCTACTAGCAAGTATCTGAATTCATTTTAAAAATATGCGACATTTTGTGAAACGAACAGGACAAAACAAATAAAAAATCACTAATTTTTACAAATAAGTTGTTTTATAATTTGGATCGTGGTTGGAAATTAAATATGTTAACGATGCGTTATTTACACTATTATCGAATACCATATATGCAAAAATTACCAATAAGCGAGTATTTATCTTTTAGTGCTTTATGTGCACACGCGTTCGCACGATCACGGATGTGGCCTGTAGCGGCACAATATATATATATTACTAACATTAAAATAAATTTAATTTTATTTTTATTTCTACCTTAATAATATAAAAAAGATTTGAAATATATATAATAGTTTTTTATTTTTATTTTCAATCATATTATAACATTCTATAATAGCCACATTGTAAAAAAAAAAATTTAATCTTATTTCTGTTGCATGTAAATTATGATTATAATGTGTATATATACACAGATAAATGCATTTAGAACATAAAGGTAAGAAATATAGACTGCGCATATATTATATTTTAAATTTGTGTGCCAAAATTAGAAAAAGAAAACAATATCTATGTTTCTCTCTACTCTTTCATTTGAGAGAGAAAACTATACTTTGCAAAGTTTTTTTTTCCTTATTTTGATGTAGTATTTGTGCAATATGCGCAGTCTATATATTTCCTACATCTATGATTTAGAACGGCAATACAATAGAAACATATTTTAATATGAGATATCCTCACTGTATGTACGAGATGAAGATAAGTTTTATACATATATAACTTAAGTAAAGATTCCAATTATGATTAATTACATAAAAAAAATACCTTACAGAGCTTTCATCTTTAAATGAGCTTGAAAGTACTCGCCGTCTCCTTTGGTTGCTTGTTTATTTATTTCCTTATGACGTTCCCGGCTAACAATCTCTTCCAAAATTTCTCCATCGCCTTTGATTAATCTTTTCACGAAAAGATAAAAATTCATTTTAACAATCATATACAAAATGTGAGAGAAATAATGTTACAGATAAAGAACAAAAATAATTAAAAAATTTTTGTATATATCACTTTTATTATCATTGTTTTATTACTTAACAATATATTCACCTGTATCTTCCAGTTTCTTGGTCGAAAACTTTGCGAATTATATTTTGCCTCTTTTCCCATTCCTCTTTTGTCATGGGCGCCATAGCCTTTGCTTTTTCTGTTACTTCAAGTACAACTTCTTTGATACTCTCCTTTTTAGAATCCTGAATTTCTTTATTTTCCTTGGATTTCTTCTTACTATGTCCCTTTCTCTTAAGTGAAGATTTTTTTAACTTCTTCTTTAATTTCTTCTTCATCCGTTTCTTATTCTTTTTCTTCAGAGCTTTCTTCATAGCCTTTTTTTTAGCCTTCTTCTTGGCTTTCTTATGCTTTCTTTCATCTTCTGAACTGTCAGTACTACTAGTACTACTGTCGGTATTACTGCTGCTACCACTGCTACTGGAGATGCTGCTAGTACTATTACTACTGCTGCTACTACTACTACTACTGACACTGGAAGAACTAGAAGTAGAGAAAGATCTCTTTCTTTTTAATTTTTTACGACTTGGCTGAGTCTTATCTCGCGAAATTCTTGCTTTCTTCTCCTCTCTCTCTTTTATTTTCTCAACTGTTTCTATGTTATCTTTTATTGAATCAAGCCTTTCCATCATTAAGGTTCGTGATTGATTCATACGTTCTTTCGAATTGTCTTCTCGAACAGGCTGACTAGATGCATTTTTACCAGTATTTTTATAATAATCTTGCACTCTTGATCTGCCATAATTAGATGTTCTTTCGTAATTTCTATTATTATATCTATTATAATAATTATTATATGCATCCCTTCTATTTCTATCGTAATAATTCTGACGTCTATAAGGTCGTGAATTAAAATAACCATAATCTTTTTGATTATTATATAACACATGATTATTATACCGTCTCTTGTTATACCATCTTTGATCATTACTGTACTTGCCACCTCTTCGCTGTGAATCCATACCATTTTCATATCTCCTACTATTGTGCTCTATATCCTCATCTTTTTTTTCTCTATGTACATTTCTCTCTGGACATGCGCTAGAAGAACTGGAATTACTGGAACTACTTCTATGCTTTGACTTCTTTCTCTTGTCCTTACTACATACGTTCCGCCTCTTCTTATTTTTCTCAGAGCTGTCACTGGAAGAAGCTGATCGTCTTTTTAATTTGCTCCTTGTTGCAGATGACTCTATCAGCGTAGTAGGTTTCTCTGGATTATTCATTGTTCCAATAACCTGTCGACAAGAAAAATCTTATTTAAAGCCGATTTTATACACTCGAGTGTATTAAGGTAAATATTACGCACATAATTAAGTTTTACACGATTAAATCTATAAAATTATAGCATTCTCTGTATCAATATCAAGTTTATAATTCATAACGAAACGTATAATTGTTTATTTCCAAAAGACACATCTTCGTACACAAATCGCAGAGGAATTAGCTTTCATAAAGAATTTGAAGAGATGTTTATATACTTACCTATTACAAACCGTTACAGAAATAAAATAACCTCTCTCTCTCGCTTTCTATCTTTCTGTCGACCATAATCATTGACATTTCATCGTCAAAATTATCGCATCTCGCACCTTTCAATTTATCGATTAAAAAAATGACAGTTTGCAAAATCGCGCTAGTAGACATTTACTTGTTTCATCGACCTCTAATCACTAGAATCGTCCTCTCGCTGATTCCTATTTCTTCATTTCGAAAAACCAGAAGCCAGAGACTCAGACGAGCCGACAAGATTATACTTCTCATATTTCTTTATACGGACATGCGAGGAAGCAGAATTAGTGCGATAAATTATCTGACGTCGATAATTTTACATATCTGTGTTATCAATTAATAATAAGAAACACATCCTATATTATCGATTAATAGTAATATCACAATTTGCGGTGTTACATACGCGCGCGTTTGAGAAAAATTAAACGTCTTTATTTCGATTGTCAAACAAAGAGTTCTGTTTTGTTAATTATATTTATACAATCATGTGATAATAAGATATAAATGCTAATACATTGATTTTGAATTAAAAAATATAATATATGTATGTGTCATTAGCTCTCTGACGTCTGGAAATGATGCAATTGGAAGCGAAATGTTGCTGCAAAAACAAAGTAACCTTAATTGTTGCTTTTTAATTTTTATATTATTATTTACAAAAATACTCAGTAAAGCGAAGCTATTATATTTTTTATTAATATTTAGAAATAATTAAATTATATATAGGTATTATTTTATTATTTTTATTATGCAACAGAATATATAAAAAATGGAACAGAAACATTTTTATTTCTATATATATGTATAGTTATATAAAACACACTAATAATTCTTAGAAAACAGGAAATATATATAATATATTGATTAAAAATAATTAAAACAATGATAAGGGCAAAGTATATATATATCTCTTTCTTCTGAAAAAAACCAATTTCGACTGCGTGATAAAACGATGAGATTCACGATCACAAAATGTGATCGCGTGTTGTCCTATCGTTATTTGATTTTGCACACAAAACGGCTTTTCAGTCAACATATTTATTAATATCAAAATTCCACTCTTTGTACGATATCTCGCAGATATCGGTAATGAGCGTAAAATATGTCATTGGGTTATCAGAAATTACCAGAAATTTCATAACAGTCATCAAATTTTCATCAAATATATGTACATTTTCCAATATATTTAAATATTTGACGTCAATCATATATCTGCATCAGATAGAAAAAGAGAGAGAAAAAGTATGAGAATTATGTATTTAGGATAAAAAGTATGTCCTAGTTTAATATATACTTTCCAACATTCCAACTATTGTTAAAATCCAAAATATATATATATATATATATATATATATATATATATATGCTAAATACACTAAATAAAAATATATATAAAGAGCTGCTTTATTAATTATAAGTATTTTATTAACTCTAAATACACATTTTATTAAAAAATGTTATTTTACATCAGTACTCTTATCTTTCCAATAACATTTCATTCGTTTAGATTTCATCATCTACAAAATGCACCGAACTCGATCCCGCTCTCTGTTTGGAATTGCAAAAAATTATCGAGGTAATAAGCACACCTGGAAAAGGGCTGTTAGCCTGTGACGAGTCACCGGCAAGTTTGGATCAGAGATTCCAAGAGCTCGGTATAGAAAACACGGAAATCACAAGACGTGCTTATCGGGAGATGCTGTTGTCGGCTGATAAGGTCGCTACATATAATTGCGGTCAAAGTTTTAGATTACGTGGCAAAAACACACAACGCGATAGAATGTAAAAATAGCTTCAATATAGTAAACAACTTCTTACACTCAGTAATATTCAAAAGTATTAGCGTAAAACAATTAACGCAATTGAAAAATGTATTCTCTGCAAACAATAAAATAACAGTAAAAAACAGTCTCTTCTCTAATAGCACAACATATCCGAAAGATATTCAGAGAATATCCAGAGGACATTCGAACATTCTCAGGATGTTCTTTGAATGTCTTCGGGATATGTGTGCTAAGCTGTTAGGGTTTCTTCTTAATTATCGATATACATGTAAATTCGTTACAATTTTTGTTATTAAAAATACATTTATTATTCAGAAATAGGAATATGCAAAGATATTTTATATTCGTACCATTTTAAACTCTATATATCAGGTGTATAATATATATAAATAATATCAGCGAATATTAATTATTTCTCTTTTTCTCTAAATTAATATATAATTTTAGTACAATAACAACGTATAATATTTGATTTATTATATTTTTATTATACATATAATATTAATTTCTCATATATATTTTCGGTATTTCAGACTCAACTCTCGCGATACATAAGTGGCGTGATTCTACATCACGAAACGATCTATCAGAAAACATCGAAAGACGTGGAATTTGTCGAATTGCTGCGACAAAAAAACATTGTAGCCGGTGTCAAAGTCGATCGAGGCTTAGTGCCGCTCCATGGCACCGAGGACGAAAAAACCACACAAGGTCTGGACGATTTGAAGGAAAATTGTATTCGGTACAAAAAGGAGGGCTGTCATTTCGCCAAGTGGAGATGCATTTTTTCAATTTCGGAACGGTGTCCCAGTCAATTGGCTTTGAACACCAACGCAAACGTTCTCGCAAGGTGCCTAATTATTTCATATTCGTATTTGTTGCATAATAAACTTTATTTCATGAAACCTATATACATCTATATGCTTTTCACAATTGTGATAGAGGTACGATAATATTTGTTGTACATGGATTAAAATTCGCATTTAATTTGAAATTGTAAAAGAACAGTTTGCATATGGATAAACAGTTAGGAAACATATAGTCGTTACGCAACGTAGAATTCCCGTTGTGCAATGTCTAACATATTTTCGCTGATGTATTTTTGAATATCTCGTCTTATTCAGGTTCGCTAGCATCTGCCAGAGCGCGCGAATGGTTCCCATAGTAGAACCAGAAATATTGAGCAAAAGCGAATACGATTTAGATCGGGCATTGCAAGTTCACGAAAAGATGCTGTCCATTCTATTCCGTACTCTGAACGAACATCACGTGTACCTCGAGGGGATGATTTTGAAGCCAGCAATGGTGTTATCGGAAATTCAAAATCCCGCAAGATGCACCCCGCAGGTGTCATTTAACACATTTTGATAGAATAAAGCACATATACATATTGTGATTTTTATTCTTCTAAGAATATATTCTTTTTTAATATTTTTCTTAAAAAATTATAGTAATTTTAAATGTATTAAGATACTCCTATCATAAATATAAATTGATAATTTATATTAATAATTATTATTTTTGAAATGTAGAAACTTTGAAATTAAATTTCAAAAAATTTTTATATTAAATAAATAATTAATTCCGCGTAAATTGATATATGACAAAAATAATATTACAGAAAATAACTGCTTTTCAGATTGTCGCTGAATATACGCTAAGAGCATTACGAAGAACAGTTCCTGCAGCAGTTCCAGCAATCTTTTTTTTGAGCGGTGGTCAAAGTGATAAAGAAGCCGTACTAAATCTTAACGCAATTAACATGCACAATGATAAGAAACCATGGAGACTCAGTTTCTGTTACGGACGTGCTCTGCAGGTGCCTCAAAATTCACGTACCTTAAATAATTAAACTTATTTAATAACATCTTTCATCATAAATTCTTTGGCAAATTTGAGAATTCTTTCAAATTTATAATCTAAAAATTTGACTAGATTTTAAATTTCCAAATATATTAAAAAAATTTATGCAGTAAGAAAAGACAAGAATAATTTGAAATATCTTATAATAAAGTGTTGAAGCTTAAAAACTTGATTCATCTTTTCTGAAATTTACGTTTTGTTGTAGAATGCAGCGATGAAAATTTGGAGAAACAATCCGGAGAATGTAAATAAAGCTCGAGCGATCTTTCTTGAAAGAGCAAAGTTATGCTCCGAAGCATCTTTAGGAGAGTTACAATTAAACGAGAAGAACGACACGTGTACTCAAAACATCAATAATATCGTTTAATCGTAAGAACATTAAAAATTAAATTTATTATACACGAAGCACTTGTAAAATTTTACACAAATATATTACAAGCACATGTTTTTATTATACATAAAAAATGATAAAGGATAAAACTATTTTCTACATCTAATTTTCATACTTTTTGTTGGTATCAATAATTAAGTTTTTACATTTTTATTTTTTCTTATTAAAAAATATTCTTTAATAATTAAAAAATTAACTTTTATATATATATATATATATATATATATATCTTTTATTCAACTTTTCGTCGGTGGTTTTAAAATTGTACAAGTACCATATGAAAACGTATATGTATATAAAGAATAATAAATTATTTCACGTGATATTAAAGTCGCATGCCTACGAAAACATCATTTATTATTCAAAATATATATGTAGAAAAATTGAATAGCATAAACGTGTTTGCATTCACATTATCAGTACTTGCATTCGTGTATTCGAGAACGTATTAAAATTTCGACAACACATTGAATAAATATGATATAAAAAAAATGAGAAATTGGAGCTGAAAGTTCAAATCCTGAATTCTGACGAAATCATATCATTTGGAGTTCATTGATAAATAATGAGGTCTAAAGCAAGCAGGAGGCTCGAGTTCACTTTATCAGCAGACTTATCACTCGTGATTAGATTGTTTGAAAAAATAAGGGAGGCACGTCTCGACGTGATGATAAAGCGCGCATCAACGAATGTATCGAGTTTAATAGTGTTTAGAAAGCGCGCTTGTCAATTTTGGTGAAGATCGAGCAAGGTGCCCTTGACTGACCTTTAAAATAGCGGTTCTCAACGCGAAGCTCTCGTATGCTCGAACTTCTGTCTGTCTATGTACTGGTCGATATGTCGTCATCTCGAGTAATACTCCAATGCCCTCTTTCCTAGGTGGCTCATTCACCACGTGGTATACGGCAGTAACGTACCAAGCGAAAATATATCTTGTCAAACGATTATACAAGATACTCCAATATTGCATAAGACAGTTTTTAATTAATTGAGTTTAGCCGTGTTCATATATACACACGTATGTTTAGTCATGCGATGAGATAGTCAAATAATCAGCAAAATTATTCTGAAATAATATTTGATAATAAGGACGAAAGCGAATATTGATTGTCAGTTATATATCAAACTTTTTTCTGTTTCATATCACATACGCTTGTTATGCATTTCTCACATTTTTATCATTATTATCGCCGATCCTTTACAAATGTGTCTGAGAGAAATTGTGCAAGAGATTAAATTACATATTACTCTTTTGACTCCAGGTTTAAGGTCAAACGAGACCAGCTGATCGTCTGACCATCCCACATGATGAGTTGAGTACCCGTATAAATAAGCGAGCAGAGCGCATGCGTTCAACAAATACACTCTCGATCAGAAAGACTTTGAAACCGACAGCTCGCGTACTTCCTCTCAGTCGCACTCCAAGCATCAGCTGGATCCAACGCGGATTGACACGCACGATTTTCACACACAAATCAGTCCACATTTTCACAGACAGGTGAGTCTTGCATGCGCTATCACTCGGGAAGGTTCATGCCTTTCTTCGGAATATCGATCGTTTCGAGATTCGAGAGAAATACTCGAAATTTTACACGCTCAATTTTATCTATATAACGACCTTTGACCTTGACTGACATTTGATCGTCACCAATGTCGTGGCTCTCATCCGCTTGTTAATTGACGAGTATCAATCGACGTATATACATCATCCGTCTCTAAACCTTGCCTCGAAATCTTAACACGTCTTATCATTTCTAGCTCCAGAATTTCTATATGCACACACCATACACATGTCGCGTGACCTATCATATGACGTATATGAAAGATTTGCGCGAATCTCTTGTCAAACATGTGTGTTTATAGCAAAATTTAAATTTATCGAAATTGCATATCAGTTTCAATCTTTAAAGCTTTTAACCGGATAATATATATAATTATAAAAGATTTTTCACAACTACCGATATAATTAATGGTAAAGGTAAAATTATATTTTTGTTTTGAGAAACGTTTCTAAATCTCGATGTAAGATAGAAAATTTATTGATGTTTTTTAACATTTAATTTATGATAAAATAATAGACACGAAGAGATTATTCTTTCAGGTCATTTTTTCTACAATTTCTATTCTGATGATAATGATCACATGTTAATAAAGTGTACGGTATTTATGCTTGACAAAAATGTATACATATGCTATAAATTATATATTATACTATAAAAAATGACAAATAACATAATTATATCGCACTATTGAGAATATAATTTTTTATATAAAAAACTGACAAATATATTTGAAAAGATAGACTTTATATTTTTACCCAAAGTACAATTTTAGGACTCACGCCATTTGTCGGAATTAAAGCGCATAGATACATCAAAATTATATTATATTATATGTGATTATAAATTATTCCGCTATTCCATTCACATAAAGTGTTGAAAAAGTATTTATTTGTGCTTTAGAGAATTTTATTAAGCAAACTACAACTTTATTATGAGTTACGTCATTCACCTGAGAATCGGAAAAAGTGTCTCGTCACATGCAGTTGAGCACATTCACCTTCGTACACATGGTAACATACTAATACACGCTTCTGAAAGGGCACACATTCCGTACGATCGATAAGATTTGAGTGTGTAGTTCTAAGCACATGTATTTACTATATTTTTGAAAGATTATATTTTTTAATACGAAAAATTAAATGCAGACATTTTCTGTGACTAAAAACACTTCAGACTCATAAAACTCTTGAGAAAATAAATTGTTATTGCACAATTGCAGCATATAAAATAGATAAAAGTTATCTATGGACAAACATATATTTATTCAATATCTATATGAGTGAACATGCTGACAGATATTTTGACAAATGACGAAATAGTCACGTGCAAGTCGAATTATTAGCGCGTACCTATGTGCATCATGTGACAATTATTGGCGTGTATGCATGCATGCGCGAATGCACTTGCAGCTGTTGCACTCTCTCTCTCTAGCGTGTTACATTATATTATTATATGTATATTTTTTCAAATTATAAATATGCATGATCAAAATTATCACAATTACATTATATCTCTTGTATCTCAAAATCATTTTTTTTTTAATATTAGGAGAGAAAGAAATATTTGTTTTTTTAATATTTTTATTATAATTAAAATGGATAATTACAAAATGTTGACACTTGAAAATATTTTTCTTAAAAGAAAAAGGGAGGATAAAATTATATTTAAAATACTACAAAGGTGCTCATGCATTTTCTCACAAAAAAAATTGATCTACGTTTTCTATATGGTGCAGATTTTCTATTTTTCAAGAAAGGTAGATACACGTGTATGAAAATTGTTGCTATTTTACATTAATAATATTAAAATAAACTATTTCAAGTTTTAGCAATTTTATTTGACAATTCTCACTTTCACTTTCCTTCGATCTGATATAGTGATAATATTAAAAAAATATTGTTGGCCTAAATATATCTCGTCGCTATGCAAATTGCATTCGCGTTTGGCAAGTTAACAACTTCTACATCGCGCTATAATATGCACTTGTTTTCTCCGGTGATGCAATTCATTGAGTGCGCTGTTTTAAAAAAAGAGACTCTTTTTGCTATTTTATGGTTTTAAAAATTTGTTACGAGACTGAGTTTATATACACATATAGAGAAAGCTATTACTTGATACCTTGTGCAATATTCGTTTGCGTTACGTCAAAAATAATTTTTGCTGGTACAACTTGAAGCAATTTTCTAAATTAATTGTCAATAATTGCCAAAATTCTTAAAACTATGTGCATCTTTAGTCCTAAAGCGGTTTTAATAAATGATAATAAACGATGCGAATAGATTTAGTGGAAAATCTTACCTATTTAGTGGGTCTATTTATACAAAGTCAGCATCGCGAACTCGCGTAAACGCCTTGCGTGCTCCGAAAATAGCAAATGCGTTCGGAATTGGAATTTTCTGATGGTGAAGCTTTTCTAATCAGCTAAGAAATAAACGCGCAAGCGTATTTCGCGCAAACCTCCACGTTAGTCAACCGCAGCGCGGTTTCACCAGCCTTGTATGTATTATATTGACCGATCGAACAGAGGCTCAGTTTGCGAAGACCCCAGAGAAAATAATGCGGCAAAATCGCATCTTGCAACAGTAGCTTCCCATACTCGACGCACAATCGCCATTATATCGGCGTAAGACGCGGTAAAAATAATGCGTATACATAATTAAGCAAGTACAATCAGAAATATCCTTGTACTTGCCTCCGATTCGACATGCGCGTGGCTTAGCAAACATATCTTTGCATCGCATTGCGCCACGAAAGCGATTTACATAAGATCGTGCAATGCATACGGCGTTTTAATTTTTTTGGACATCAAATTATATCAAATATCTCTTCAAACAATAACCGCACATGACGTGCAAATTGCTTTTTATCCATTATAACTTTATTCCTCGTGCCGACTTCCGCGTCTCCTAGTATTTCATTTTTTTAATTCTATACTTTTCAGATGTTACTTGATAAAACCAAAAATTACAAAAACATTTAATTTGAAATTGAAAATAAACTTGGAAATTTCGCATTTTAAATAAATTATGAAATATAATCAGATAATGTAATTACATCTTATATTTATACCGTACTGTGCACGAAAATCATTTAGCGCTGCGGTCCAAATCCGTGGTTATTTTGGGCAGTTTATAACTGTCTCACACAATAAAAATAAAAATAACAGTTCTCATAGACTTTTTGTCGAAGGCCGTCATCCAGAATTTAGTTTGTATTCGATTACCTGCGCTATAATATTTTCAATCAATAGATTATATTTTTTTCTAATTTAGTTGTTTCCTAACTAAATCAATGATTTCCTCATATAAATTCCTCAATGCCTTCTAATATAAATTTATTTTATCAAAAGTGTACTTTGCATAACAAATTAGAAAAATGTTTCATTTTGTCAAGAGAAAAAAGAGAATTTAATTTTGATTAAATCTTGAAGCAAAACGAATCGCATCATATTTACGGTGCAATGCAAATGTTTTTTTTTTAATGATTGAGTATAGAAAAATAAAAATTTAATTAAATGTACAAATGAACAATTTCGAACTCTCGCAATTTTAGCTCACCATTTCATAGCAATTTTTGTTACAGTGACAACTGGATTGTGTGTAGTCTACACTTCCTTTAGCCTCCTATTTCTTTGTGATCATAAATTCTCATCTTTAGCCCCGCCGTGGATAACGTTACATTCTCCAGAGAGTTTTTCAAAACAACAAGAACAAACACGGCAACATTTCCGTATATAAATAAGTAATATTCTGAGATTTCAACAAAGTATCTCAAAATTATTCCAACACACCGGCAATAAATTGGGTTTACATGCGAAATAAATAAAATAGCATGCCACATTATTACTCTTTATTTATTGTTACTTGTTCTTACTGTGTTTCATAATACTTTTCTTCTTCAGGTATCCTCGGTCCGCGATCGAAAAATTGAATAATTTAACAATGGTTTCACTTTTATTTTTTTCAAAGTTTGACAAAATTGATTTTAAAGAATTTAAACTGAATTTAATCACAAATTGTGAGTTTATACATCATTTTTTCCCTACTTCTTAAGAAAAAGTTTTGCATCAAACTCTTCAATTTTTTCAATAATTATACATAATAATTAAATTATAATATTTTTCGCGTTTATATTCGTTTTCATTAATAATTTATAATCACATTCTCACCGAGATCGAGAAAATTAGTCCAATTTGCTGTTGAACTTTTTTTAGATCAAACGGAGCAACGATTGGCTAACTTATAGAACCAAAACCAACTAACTATAACCGGTACCGATTCCATGATGAATAAGTGTGCGCGTTTCAGGTCATGTGATGCGAAGGGTAAATTCAGGGTGAACGCAGGGTGAACGCAGGGTGAGGAACAGGAGCACTCGCAGGAAGAGAGAGAGAGCGCGCGCGCACGCACCCCGAGGACGTCTGCGCGTGCTGCATTGCGGCTAGCTCGTCCTCTCTCTCTTTCTCTCTCTCTCTCTCTCTCTCTCTCTCACCCTCCTTTCCCTCGCGTCGCGTCGGTATACAACGGTGCAGGACACCCCTCGTGCATCCACCCCTTCCCGTCGTTTTCGCCTTTCTTCGATTCTCCCTGTCTTGTGCGGCGTACGGCACGGCTGCAGTGCACTACTGCAGGCCAGGTACACCACCCATCCGCCCGTCATCCCCCTTCCTTCTCCATCAGCAGGGGTTGGGTGGAATGCGTCTCGGCGAAAACGACACAGTCGGCGAGTCGCGGCCGGACGAGACGCGCTCGCCAGATTCGTTCGCTGTCTCGAGAACGCAACGCGAACGAGATGTAGTCGAACAAGGGGATATTAAGCCGCGCCGGGGGCTTAACGCCACCCTCGTCCCCGTAGTCCACTTTCTCTCTCTCTCTTTTTTAGTTTACTTCTCTTTCTCTCTTTCTTCATCGTATTCGGTGCTCGATTCGTCGTTGATTGATTAAAGATGCTCGATTGAATCGCTCGCTGTCGCGGCTCTCTCGTTTCGCGAGAAGTGACGAGGGCGTAAGCAAGTGCAAAACGCCGATCATCTGGAAAAAAAACGATAATTGTAATACGTAAGGTATATAATATATATACCACGTTTATTCCACGTCTAATCGAATAACGCGTCCCACAACGAGATGAGAGACGCTACGCGTTCGCGACGAAGCTGCCCTGCTTCTTCGATCATCCCGTTAAGTCCTCGAGAGAGATAAGAGAGCTATGATGTTGTCCCGTGTGACATTCGGTTTTAAGAGATCGATATATTTTTATTCTACGGTACGGTCTTTCGGTCTTTATCTCTATAATCTTTAAAAGCCTTGGCTCTCGGTTATGTTTCGTTAATCGACGACAAACGCACATTCTCGCTATAATCCGATAAAGGAGTTACGGGTAAGAATAAGTGAGCACGATTCCTCCTTGAATCGATAGATTTGCAATTGTGTATAAATTTATTTCATTTTTTTTTTTTTTACTTTTATCAAAGCGGCCGATAATTGTCATCCATCAATGATTCGAACTTTTCAATCAGCTTTGCATCAGTTTTAATCATTTCCCGACTCATCGAAGACGCAATTTAATTCGATACAATGAGGATTATTGTTAACGATAAGGAAAACCGAATCATCGTCGATGTATGCGATTTTACGATAGAACACTAATTTGTGCGTTACAGAAAATGGTCGCAGAAACGTACAGTAAGGCCAATCCCGAGCTGAAGGAAGAACTAAGCGCGATCGCTCAACAGATCGTCGAACCAGGCAGGGGTATCCTAGCCGCCGATGAGTCGACCTCGACAATTGGCAAACGTCTTCAGGATATCAACGTTGAGAACAACGAGGACAACCGCAGAGCTTATAGGCAACTTCTTTTCACTACAACGAAAGTACGTCTGATTAGTAAAAAATTGAATATAAAAAAATGTTGCTTTCAGTGAGAATATTTATCTTTTAAAATATAAACTATGTTAAATTCATTCGAAATGAATCACTTGTATATTCTCTTTGCAAAAGAATCCACGTTACATTTAAACAATTTCGCTTGAACGAAACATCACAATCGTAATAAATACGTTTGACCTCGCTTTTCCTTAGGATGTTATCGGACAGCACATCTCCGGAGTGATCCTCTTCCACGAAACTCTCTATCAGAAGGCCGACGACGGCACGCCGTTTGTCGAGCTACTGAAGCAGCGCAATATCATCCCCGGCATCAAGGTCGACAAAGGTATTGTGCCGCTCTTCGGCACGGATAACGAATGCACAACCCAGGGTCTCGATGACCTCCAGGCGCGTTGCGTCCAGTACAAGAAGGACGGCTGCCACTTTGCCAAATGGCGATGCGTGCTGAAGATCACGAAGGACACGCCGAGCAAACTTGCCATCTTGGAGAACGCAAATGTGCTGGCCCGTTACGCTTCCATCTGTCAGAGCGCCAGGATCGTGCCGATCGTGGAACCCGAGATTCTGCCCGATGGTGACCATGATCTCGCTCGTTGTCAGCAGGTCACGGAAGAGGTCCTCGCAGCCGTTTACAAGGTGCCGCTTATTTCTACATTATTTAGAAAATTAAATTGCAACCGCAGTTCCGCTTTGTTCCAGATTCATTATCTACTCCTAATAGCACATAGCCGAAGGATATTCAGAGGATATCTAGAGGACATTCGAACGTCCTCAGGATGTTCTCTGAACATTTTCGGGATATGTGTTCTGTTAGGGATATATTAATAAAGCACATGATTTTAAATTGAAAGATCAAGATATTGTTTTAAGAATCACTTGTACACAATGAATTTATTGAAAATCATAGTCTTTCAATGATGTTCAAAAAACTGACTGAACTTTGATTAGTAAGCTTGATGTAATATTTATTTTTATTTTTTCAGGCACTCTCAGATCACCATGTATACCTCGAGGGAACGCTGCTCAAGCCCAATATGGTGACGCCGGGCCAGAGCTGTCCGACGAGAGCGACTCCCCAGCAGATCGCTGCCGCTACGGTGACAGCGTTGAGACGTACCGTACCAGCAGCGGTACCCGGCATCACCTTCCTCAGCGGTGGTCAGTCCGAGGAGGAGGCGTCGGTCAATCTGGACGCCATCAATAAGCACCCAGCAAAGAAACCTTGGGCGTTGACCTTCAGCTACGGACGTGCTCTTCAAGCTTCCGTACTTCGCGCATGGCAAGGCAAAGCTGATCAGGTCTCCGCTGGCCAGCAAGAGTTGCTTAAGAGAGCCAAGGTAAATATACGATGATAAGCACACGATAAAACGTCGGAAAGTTGTGCATTTATCGAGACGTTATTTAATACCGAAGCTTTATTAATTGCTGTTACGACTCTTAATTATTATTGTAATTTTTAAGCAATACAATTATTTTTTATCGTGTAACCAATTTGATTCTGCCAAACATGTAATGTGTATATAATATTATAACTGATATTAATAGAGATTAGAAAACAACAAAATTTATTTTTTCATACATGTTAAAATTAACTAAAAAATGTCGTTCTCTTCGATACTTTATATTTAAATATTTGTATATAATTTATTGCTACGATAGTAATTGAGAGTTGAAATAGTATTTATAATTAAATTGCGTGTATAAATTTGAGTTTGCACCAAGCACCAACTATTTATATTGCACATTTACATCTTTTATTCACTTATTCTCACTTATGCATCTGTAGATATATGTACATAGTTGTCATTAACTGTTTATCTTTCACAATCTTTATAGTCTTTCTATTTTGCTTTTTAAAATGATTGTTTTTATGGTTTTAATGGTTGTTGAATTGCGCGCTTTGTACTTTTATTCAATTTCTTCTATATACTCAATGCAAGCAAGAAAAGAATAATTTTGTGGTTTTCTCTAACTGCCTAATTGTTAATCACTTCTAGTCATACTTGAGTGTTTTTTTTTCTTTTGCATGTCTATGTAATGTGTGCTTATTTAGGCAAACACCGCAGCTTCCCAAGGCAAATACGTCGCTGGTAGCATTTCTAGCAAAGCTGCTCACACCACTCTTTTCACCTCAACTCTCGACTTCTAAAAATTTCTTTTTTTTTGCATTTTCTATAACGGTAAGTATGGATCTTAATATCTCGAATGTTGGCTTTTCTTGCTAATCTTTCTCTATTTTCTGTAATAAATCATTGATTTTTAATTGTAAAAAGTGACAAAACTTGTTTGCAGTATTTGCCCTCAAATATGCTGTCTCCGTTTATCATGAAATTTTATTTTGCATTTGCTTGTTTGAAAGGGACAATTAATAAAAACTATGTTTTTTCTGTTTCTACAATAGGCTAATAGCGATTCGGCACTTGGCAAATATGCGGGTGGTGTCACTGGCGCCGCAGGAGATGCAGCACTTTTCATCGCCAACCACGCGTATTAGATTCATCTATAGAGAAATTCGATGTAAGAGAGAGAATACCGTTAGAAACGTGGAATATTAAAACCTATCGTTGGAAGCACTTTGCAAGATCATCGTTGTCACCGTCCTTCAAGTTGCGCGAAAGAAGAGAGATTTTCCTCGGGGACGAACAAAACGCACACAAAGCCGGAAGTTGTAAACAAATTCTTACTTTTTTCTGCTTTTAAATATAGATTATTTCTCACGGAAATAATCTACATTTTTTAATCGAGTTTTAAGCAGCCTTTTACGTTTTACATAAAATCTTTTATAGTGATTTCTGTCGATTGATTGTGAGTATAATTTTTAATTGCTTCGCGGCTGTGATTTGATTCGTCGCTTGTTAAATCGATATTTGTGAGATTTTACCAATGAAATCTATCCTATTGGAACAAACTATTATTATTCAGTCACATAATTTTTTTTTTAAAAAAGATTATAAAGAAGAAATTTATATTTCTTTTTAACGATTTATAAAAATTTTCATTTAAATATGACAGAGAATATCAGAGAATAGTTTCTTCATACAGTTTGATATATAAAGAAATATATAAAGAAAGAAACAAGGACAATATTTTTCCGATTTTATCTAATTTATAATTAAGTTGGAAAATATGTTGCAAGAATTGATAAATAATTCAATAAACAAATAATTTTCATAATAAATGTATATAATCAAGTTTGAAATCAATTTTTTACGCAAGCAATAATTAATTTCTTGTCAGTGCATACTACTTTCGCTATTGTTTCGATTCGCCCAACAATCAATAATTTGACGAGATCCGATTCCATCGGCATTAAATGATCGAAGGACGAAGATCGAAATGTTACACACCGAACGCGAGTATATTTTGCATTGACATTCGATATTATATATACACATACAATACGTATTATTATTATATTCTATAATAAAAAAATGAATACACGCATACACATACACTCACACACATACATACATACATATATATATTGTCAATGTCGTTAATACGGTATTCTACGCGTATAAAATAAAAAGATATACAAAAAAGAAATAATATGCAAAATAAAGCGAATATTATAAATGTTGTTTAATAGCGACTGTGTCGAATATATTACGAAATCGTGCTATATATATTGTGTCATCTATACTTATAATAATATATATTATATGTATCTTGCATAGACACCTATAAGTAATCTATTGAGAATTATCTCTCGGTGTTAAATATATCTGTATAAATATTTTCATTGTAATCTAGGTCACCAAATACAACTGTGGAGGGCAAAAAAATTGCTTGATTTATTTGAAAATTTCCCCTAAATAAATAAATAAATAAATATAAAATATAAATAATATATACATGAATAAATTAATAAAGTTTATAAATATTGATAAAGAGAATGTAATGCTAATGATATATGATAATAATATATGTATAATATAAAAAAATGAGTTTTATATAATGTACTTTGTATATACATATGTATCATACATATAAGGGTGTGTTCAAAAATCTTACTCGTAGGGTAAAGACCAGAGGATTTCTTTATTCGATTGGTTCTCAAATGCTATTATACTTGACAGATAAAAATTCTGAACACACTCCAGAAGAAAGGTAGACGGGCAATACACCTCGGGACATTCCGTCAACGTAGCTCGGATGGGCTCGGGTTGTATATATTCAAAAGGACTACAAACAAACATAAAAACTTAATTTTATATGTTAAAATTGACTTAAAAATTAAATATACCCGAAAAATTAAAGAAATGCTCAATGATGGAAGAAGAGCCTGAAGTGGTGGAGCATTTTTTTGGAGTATATCTATTGTATTGCATCAATCCAAAATACAGTGGTAGAACATATATAGGTTATACTGTAGATCCAAAACGCAGGATCAAGCAACATAATGCTGGTAAGAAATATGGTGGGGCTTGGAAAACTAGCAACAAAGGACCATGGTAAGCATTAATATATACATTTATTTTTTTCCTATTATACAGCAAATTTTATCTATTTATCTACCTTCTAAATAAATTAATAAATTGAAATAAATACTTTCCATGCATATACATTCTAAATTCTGATCATTGTTATATTTAGGAACATGGTTTTGATTGTTCATGGATTCCCGAATAGCACTTCTGCACTCAGAGTAAGTTTTCAGTGATAAAAGATAAGTGTGAATTATATATATATATATATATATATATATATATATATATATATATATATATTAAAATAGGTGTATATTTGAATGTGTATGACATTTAAATTTTAGTTTGAATGGGCTTGGCAGCATCCACACGAGAGTAGGCGGCTGAAACATATTCCCAAGAAGAAGTCGATTCAAAAGAAATTTGATTTCTGTTTGACAGTTCTGTCTGAAATGTTGAAAGTTGGGCCTTGGTGCCGTTTACCCTTGACATTGCGTTGGTTGGATTACGAATTTTCCACCCGCTATCGCGGATGTATATCTTTACCATTACACATGCCTATATGCTATGGCAAAGTTACTAGTTGTAAACCTAAGCCAGCACAAATTATAAAAACAGATAATATTTTATCACAAGAGTCACATTTATTAGTAGAAAATTCACCTATATTTTGTTTTCTTTGTGGCTCAAATATGACGGAGAAAGAGTCTGTCACTTGTATAAAACCAAATTGTTTTTTAATTGTACACTTAATCTGTTTAGCAAAAATATTCAGCAAAGATGGAATGATCTTACCCCTTGAAGGCACTTGTCCTACATGCAAAACTAGTATTCTCTGGGGAGATCTTATAAAAAAAAAGAAAGGATGTTATCAAAATGTCGGCGAAAACACCGATTTTTCTTCTAGCGATAGTGACATTTAAACATTTCAAGTAATGTGACATAATTTGTATATAAAAAATACGATTTTTATCAAATTTTTATTTAATTTAGTTTATTGTAACAGATCATATAATATCATTAATGAATCATCTGTTATCTCGTTAACATATATCGTTAAAGACCGATAAGAGAAAAATTGTACATAAATATTTTTATATAATATATGTCATTTAATACATATGTGTCCATATATTACAGTAGTTTTATTTCAGCATCTGAAATCCTTATGTATATATTTCTCTTCTCTCCGTACGTCTATTTACTTTTACAAAATTTCACTTGCAATGTTATCATGTTGTATACAATGTTATTAGATTAACGTTATATGGTCAACAACGTGAATACACTACGCTATATCGACCTTAATTCGAACAATGTGTGACATGTAAAACGTTAACTGTTACACAGGTGCATTAGTGATTTCTATTCGGTGGACATTATTGTGTAATTAGCACGCGCCAAACCGTTAGTAGAACTCGTACGTGATCAAGCAATACCATTCACGAAGTGTATGCAAAGAGTAAGAACGTCAAAAAATACATTCTTTCTCTTTCTCGGTCCTAGATTCGTAGTCGCGTATTGATTTTCTCACACATTTAGCAACAGTAATATATTATACGGACTAATTCATACATTCTAATAGAAGCATAAATAATAAGAATTCTATTTGTCAATATTTAATTCTTCAAGAAAGGTAACGTAATAATTTTTCTTCAATTTTTTTCTTTTTGATGACGCAAAGCTTTGTCCTTTTACGTATATATAAAAGTTTATATATTTCGGAAAAAAGTCTCCATATTTAATCATATATATACAATAATTATGCATAAAATATGTCCATATATGTTCTTTCTCTTTTACAATTTCTGTATATGTGTGTACATACAGGAAAAATAATAAAAAGAATATAATGGAAAAATATTAAAAGAATAATTTTAGCATTGTTTTTTTATAGAAAAAGTAAGATTTAAAAAATGAAAAATTACTATAATGAGAAAATTATTATTATAACAACAGAAACTATACAAGAGATTATACATTTTACACACAATTATATACATATATGTATAATATATAATATAATGTTACATAAAGATTATATATGTATAGACTTTCTTCCGCGGGATATGCATAATGTTAAATTAAAAATATTATTACTTAAAGATAGAATAAATAAATAAATAATTACAACTTTGTTAATATATAGTAATAAACGCACTTTCCGTTTTACATTTACCGATATCGATATACAGAATATTTTTCATAAATGCAAACGTAGTAATTTTATTACATGTTTGAGCTGATTATTTTGAAAGTGGTTCACAGTTCTACATTTTAATTCATTTCAACGAGGTGCGAAATAAAGTAATAAAACCGTTGCGTCTTATCAAGATGACCGCGAAGCTAATGGTTCTTGCAAACATTTTCCAAACATAAACATGAAATTTATTTCTAGATTTTTATTTTTATAGAGATTATTATCGCGATTAGCAGATACGAATTTCATCGAACCGAGACCAACGGAATTGATGGGTACGATACGGAGTAAAACGGAAAGCGGTAACGAACGATTTGCTATCCATATCTCCACCTGTGGTAACCGATGCGCATCCATTAGCTTTACCGAAATTACGGATAACGGTACGGAAGACTTAAAAAGCCTCTCGCGCGCGAGCTCGACGGACTCACGTCTGAATCATAATCCGGTTGTTGCGCCATACGAGTGACTATTTATATTTTCCAATATTTCACGTTATTGTGATAAGTAATGTAAAATATAAAAAAAGAGAGAGAAAGAGCCTTTTTAATTCCATTGCCAACATTGTTAAGTTATATCTTTCTCGGAATCTCTTTTATACAAAGTTTGTTAAACATCATAAATTGATATCTTTTTATACAATTCTTATTTATCCTTCAATAGGCTACAATATCTTGCTAATAAAAAATAATCAGAATATTATAACTTTTTCAGGTATTGATTTACTTCATTCCGTTTGATTCCGGTAATTTTTCTAAGACGCAAGGCTATAGTAAAGAAATGATGTCTTATTATTCGAATCGATCGATTTTGTCGAAATAACGATACGATCGTCTTCGAAAACGCGCGCGCGATAATGAAGTAGGCTAGATGCGAAATCTACTCTAAAATAAATCAGGTACGAAACCGCCGACATCGTCGCCGTAATCTTCGTAGTCTTCGGCTCCAGGTGGCACGAAAATTCCGCCGAGTACACCCGAAAGATTTTCACCCAACCCCATTGCCGAAGCTACCCCGAAGACCAATCTCATCATCAGCAATCGCATAAAGTTCACCACGTTGGTCTCTTTGCTCTGCAGCGACAGCTGCGTCGTCTTTTTCGATCTACCCTCTGCATATCGCATCTGTGAATTATGAGACAATTTTCCGAGTGTTGCCAAAGAGCGATTAAAAATTTCGAAAGGAAAATTTACTCGTATAAAAAAAAGTTTATCGATCGTAAACATTTTACAATGATAATAATAAAATGGAATTTTTTGTTAATATATACTCTATCAAATTTCAGACTAACATGACTGACAAAAGGTGATTCGAAGGCGACTCGAATCTTGAAGAGAGCGGAAGGAATTTGAGGAAATTTAAGGAAAAACTCACGCTCGTGCAGACGAGTAGAACTCCTAGGAAAACTATCCTTGCTCTCATGTTGATGCGCTGGTTAGTAGTAGGCTCCTACGTGCGGATAATCACTTTTGGGCAACGAGTTTTGGGGAGCGGCCGGTGACTCGCGAGAGGGATCGGCGTTCACCCTGGGAAAAGAGTACGTAGGACGTAGTCGCGATATTTGCATATGAGACATCCGAGACGAAAGCAAGGAAGAAGAACGATCTATCGCGCTACGTTCGCCGAGTAGAACTGAGCGAGGAAAATCGAGCGAACGGCCAGTCTCTGGATCTGCGCGAGAGTCCGCGCTCTTTTTGTCCATCGCAACGTGCGCGCTTTGTGGCTCTCGTATAGAAGAAGAGAGGCGGAGGCGGCAATAGTCGAAACGCTATGACAATCCGCCTCCCCCCTGCGAGAATGCCCGGGCGAAATCGACACGTCGTCGATACACGCGGACTGCAGATCGCGGAACATCGACGAGTTACTCCGCGATAACGGTACACGACGAAAAAAAGGCATCCAGGCCAATCTCAGCTTCCTCGCGCATCCTCTTGGTCTTGGTCGCGCGCCATAAGGTTGAACGCCAGTCATTCGGCCTTTTATCGCTATGTCACTGCTCGCTGCTCGCGTGTGTGTTTTCCATACAAGCCGTATTCAGTATTACTCGCTACGATTGTTTGACGAAAGCTGTGGGAATTTATTATACATCTCTGTGAAAGTATTACGCTTATTTAGCGAAAACCGATACTATCGCTTAGCGAAATCCAAGTCGGATAAAAAACATGAAATACTGACCAATTTTCAAATTTTTAATTAAGCGGCATAATGCCTATACACTTATCTATGTACATATACAGGGTGTTAAAAAAAGATTACATATTCTGAGAGCAAGTGGTATTGATCAAGGTAGGAAAAACAGATCTAATGAACATGGGTCCCTACAACTTATCTCTTTTTTATCGATTGTATCCACTTTTATATATTGTAGTAAACAGAAGAACACTTACTAGTTTTGCTATAGTAATATTTTATAATAACATTACTAATGTAAAGATGATAAAATCAATAAGAAAAAGATAATAAGCTCAAATAGAATAAAGATAGCCTGCATCTTCGAAGATACATATTATAATTGTAGGATCTATATGTTCATCGGACAATTTTTTTATTTCGATCGATATACTACTCGCTCTCAAAATATGTAATTCTTTTTTAACACCCTGTATGTGTACACCTTTTTTAATTATCGCGTAGCAAAAAATTTTTACAACATGTAGCGAGATTTTTAGAAATCAAATAATTATTTATAGCGATGACAATGACAACTTTAGAGAAGAAAAATATGTCAATTATTTTAATGAAATCGTTCAAATGTTTATATTACTACGGAACAGAGGAGATATTTAAATTTTATAGAATCTATTAAATTATAGCTTTCATAAAAAAAAATAAATTGAATAAATGTGCTCGCAATGACGTTTGATACTCTGAATGGAGATTTATGGTCGCTCTTTCACTATTCTCGAATGACCTTTATTCCGATTATTACCACAACCCTGTGCTATTGGCCTGCTTACCGTTACGCGGGAAAATGATGCGCGGTAAATCCTGAGGAGCTGCGTGGTACTAGAAAACGCATACAAGAAATTAGCCTAAATCGTAAGAGCCAATGAAATCCGGCACGGATCGTTAGCCAGTGCATCATCCATTCGTGCCGTATATTACGCGATGTGTTACGAAATTTTTTTTTGCCCGCTGTAATAACGCTAGCCGCCATTCTCTCGCGATTATCTTACGTGGTTCAGAAAACCACTTACGATTCAAGCTACTTTGGGGATAAATCTATTTAGCGGTACTCTAATAATCTCTTTAATTGCGTAGCAAATTTACTTTTCAGTTTCTATTCACGTTTACACGTTTTTATGTCAACCGGTATTACCGCACTGAAAAAATGTGCTAACTTGACTAAATCATTTCAACTAAATTACTATTTTGTTCAAATTAAACATTTATATTAATATTTAAGTCAAATATACACGTTTTCTTAGATTTAATGTTATATTTAATTTAAATATTTTTACATGTTCAATTAACAACCTAATATTTAATTGAAAGATTTAGTAGAGTTAACAATTTTTTTCAGTGCGTAATTTATTTTACTAATAAACCTAATTGAAAAAAAAAAGAAATCTTAACAAGTATACTCTATATATACATATAGGCCCAAGTTACAATTTCAGACGAATAATTAAAGTATCGCTGGAAAAAGTATACAACTTTATTTGATTATTTTAAAATACCTGCAAAAATTATATATATTAACACATAGTAGCTTTTCATATATTTATTTATTATATGAGAATGATAAAATAATTCTATTATTATAGTTTATTTTTAATTGATATTCAACCGATGCTGTGCCTAACATTCTTTGTTGCACCGACGAAAGCGAAGAATAATAACTGAACGATTATGCGTTTATCAATAATCGAGTGGAATGAAAAGCCTTCTGTGAATGGCAAAGTATACGATCTGAAAATGTCGACATATATACATATGTATATCTGCTGTGACGTTCGATCAAATTGATGGATAACAATAATGCAAGAAGAGAGAGACAGCGAGTTTTCTTCAGATTCGGTCGTCCATCTCGGCGATAAACCACGAATGAAAGGCAGGATGTGACCGGGACCGGACGTAACGAGTCCGGCATACCTAAACAGTTCCAGAAACGAAGGAAACACCTTTGTCGTCATCGTTGTGTCGTGATGATTTTACACCCTATCGCGTACACCCACGTATATAATCACAAGTTAATGTCGCTAAATATGGCATGTCTTTTAAGTCGACTGCTAAAATAGATATTGTAATCGGTTCGTTAAGAAATCTATAAGGCTCCGCGCCTTTTGCATCAAACATGCTAACTAATTTCAGAATATACGTGTAATATGTATAATTGATTTTTATTACATTTATATAAGAAAAATCTCATCTTTTTGAAACGCAATTATCTCCGTTGCTGAAAAAGTGTCATCGCATCAAAATTATTCCGTTTTTACAAGATATATGTGAGATCATTATACACGATGTTTCTAAAACTATATAAGAGATTTTAAGGGTCTAATCTTGAGGTCAAAATAAGAAAAAGTTCCTATAAACGTGGGTCCAAAATTCAAAATTAGCACTCTCCCTCTCAAAATCGGATCAAATTGTCAAAACCGCGTAAAAATGAAGTATTCGCTACTAATTAAATTTTAACGATCTGTGAAAAAGTTTCCGAGAGCTATTTTGGATCTACACCCTTAAAATCTCTGACATGTAGTTTTGGAAACATCCAGTGTGTGAACTATACTAACAAGATATATAGAAATAAATTGGACAAAGTAATGAAAGTCGATATCGATCAGAAGTGTGCCTTTCTGGCAGGAGCAGAATAATGCGTACACTAATACAAGTGACGTTAAATGCAATTTGTAAAGTTTGTGTACCTAGCTGGGACATTATCTGTCTCGTCGCGACAGCTCAAGATAGATAGACATGACCACCATGAAAATACGCGATGTATCGTATGAAATTACATTTTCCACACACACTTTCCATAGAAATAACTATCATTTAGGAAAGTGGCACGTGCGCGTCAGAGGTACACATTGTTCGCGTGTATGCGCGTGTGTGTATTACGGCTATTTTTTGTGTCGGGTCTTCAATTTCGATCGCGACCGCATAAACCGGTGAATCGAGATTCACACCGTAATTATTCCGCAATTATCCCGCGAGAACGCGTCATTAAATTCAATGTCTTCCACCTGACTCGGCTCGAAAATTGAAAAATCCAGTATGTTCCGTTATCGTCGTCTGCGTCAGATGCAACTAATAACGAGGACGATTTAAAAGAACAATCTGTCGATAGTTGCGTCAGTCGCGAAAATATTAATCGTTTTTATTGACAGAGAAGATCGTTTTCTCTTCTCGCAATATATGTACTCCGCATGTCGATATATACGTGCATGTCGTTATAGGTGTCGGAACAATAGGCTGTACCCTGTACATCCTCCTGTCGTCCTCCTCCGTTTTCATTCGCCGACTTCGCCGTAGTGTGTTTCCTCTTTCGCGTCTCGCGTCCTGCGAGAGAAACGAGGCGTACTCCTGGCCGATCCTCTCTCTGTCAGTGCATGCTTTACCTTCGTGCATGACACTTTATTTCAATCTCGCGATATATTTCGTTCGCCGCTATCCGCGTAAATAAACCATTTTTTTCACCACTTTTATTCTAAACTTTATTCTCTCCGAGAGAAAAACGTACAATTTATTTTTCTCTTTAATTATTTTTCTAATATAAATTGTATTACTATAATTAAACATTTTTTTGTAAAAAGATTAAATTTTCTGTATGTCGCAAATGGATCGAACACACATTCGATATAAATAAAAAAAATGTTTTCTTCCTTTTAAAATCGTTGATTTCCATTTGAAGTGAAGAAACGAACAAATGTGATATATTGGATTTGGGTGATGTTGAAACTGCACTACGTACGTGTCGCATCTCTTGGACGGACAGAGTTACGGTCGTCGGATTATCAAGGGTTGATGTAGAGAGCTTGCTATTCGCATGATGAATGCCGAGAAAGTTAAAGTGGGCTGCTTTCAAATGATGCTGGTACTGTTGCTTGGAATAAACTATGTCATCGTCGCTATGAGTCATGCATTGTTGATTTTCCATAATTATACACCAAAATTTTATTGTCAGGTAAGATTAGATAAAACGTATGAAAAAAAAGAACTCGAAGCGAGTCGCAGAAATAAAACAGAGAGCTATTATTTTTTAATACAACTACACATATGTGAATTAAAAAAAAAAAATCTAATTGATAAATAACCAAAAATATATACGACAAATTTATTATATTCTCCATATCACTTTAGCTTTCGCGCTAAATATAAAAAAATTATAAAGAAAAAGATTATCCAAAAAACATACATGAAAACAATTTTCTCTTTGCTGCGATAATTTAATGAAATAATTTCATCAAACAAATGCATTACATATTCTAGACGACAGACTCGTCGCATAAAACCTATGGATGCCAAGAGACCGCAAATTTGTCGATCGTCGCCAATTCAACTTCCACGTTGTCGAAAGTACCGGTCCTTACGGCTTGTTCCGGCGAATATCGCTTCGTGACGGAATTTGCTGAGAGCAGCGTCGTCACTGAATGGAGCTTGATATGCGAGAGACGATATCTGTCCTTCCTCGGGCCGACTGTTTATTACACCGGAGTTCTCTTGGGTGCGTGGATCACCGGATTTCTGACCGATCGTATCGGCAGACTTCCGGTCCAAGCGATATGTCTTTACGCGCAAGGCACGATGGCGGTGGCACTCTACATGGTACAGGTGATAAACGTTTAACTACGATAATAAATTCAGAGACTTTTTAAATCACCAAAGAATTCATTCGAAAATCGAACAAAATTTAATTTTTTTTAATTCTAAAAAATGGAATAAATTATACATATTGCGCTCAATTCTTCAATTGTAAAACAAAATTATAATTTTAATCATTATTTTATTAAAAAATAGATGAGTTATTTTACAATTTGATGTCTGACGAGATAAGAAAAAGAATAACATTAGCAGCGCGAAATAACGCGTATCTATGAGTAAAAAATTAAAATTTGCAAATGTTAAAAAAGAATAAAAAATTCTCGTTTTTTAGAGTTATCCCGCGTTTTTGGCACTACGTGGTCTTCAGGGAGTATTCGTTCAGGGCTTACAAAACTCCACGTATATTCTTTCTATGGAGCTATTCCCCGTACGATTTCGCACCCTCGTCGCACTGATTATGCAGATTTTTTGGTCGATCGGTCTTATACTACTCGCAATGCTCAACTACGTGATTCCCGATTGGCGAATTTTACAACTGGTCGTTTCCGTACCCACCGCAATCACTGTGTTGTATATTTGGTAAGGAAATGAAAAAAAAACCTGGTCGACACAAATTGTGAATTTGCAATATAAAAAATAATATAAAATAATCTCGATCTAATTTTCCTATCACGTTACAGGGTCATACCGGAATCACCGAGATGGCTGTTAGCTAAAGGGAAATCGACAGAGGCCGATATAGCTTTTGAAAGAATCACAAAGTATAACAGCTGCTGCACCAGATCGCGAACGGAGGATATCTTTGTGCAAGAAGCATGCGTGAAAAGTAACACAACACCGATAAAACCAGAAAGGAAGTCGCGCGTCACTAGCATCGAACTAAAGAAAGCGAAGGCCGATGAAAACCAGCGGGAAGAAGCTACGAGTTTATTGAACCGCTCAGAACTGACTGAACAAAACGTTATAGGTACAAGAGATATTCTATCTTATTATTTTAATTCAATTTATTTCATATAGTACTATTTATTGCAGAAATAACTTCGGAAGCCAATTCGGTGAACTTGGAAAACAGATCTTTTAACTTGGATTTACAGAAAAAGACATCGAGTTTCATCAAAAATTGCGACGAAAAAAATCGACCTTCTAGTTCGAAATGCGATCAAAACTCGAGAACAATTTCACAATTAAATGACCAAAAAGAAGATCTTCACTTCAAAGATACGGAGGTAGTATTGCGTAGAATAAAGAAGGAAAGAATGAACGAAAATGAAGAAAAGACGGAAAATAAGAAGCGGAAGAACAAGAACTCGATATTAAAAATCATATCGGAATCATTGATGTTAAGAAAACACAGCGTTATAATGATTTGTCAATGGTAAACTTTTTTCTTAATCCGGTCTCCTGCCTCAATTTTAAAATTATTTCTTAATTTTCCTCTTTCTCGTCCTCTCGTCTCTGTTAAATATAATTGGTACATTTTTCTGAATGCATATTAATAATTCAAGACTTAAATAGTCGAAAAATAAAAAAATAAAAGTAAAAAAATTTATTTAAAAAATTTGTGTGTAGAAATATATCGGAAGTTAATAAAATTATTATTTAGATCTGAATGTTTCCAATAGAACATTTCAAACATTTTAAAATATATAATAAATTCGATTACAATCATCTAGGAATTAAAAATATGAATATGAAATTTAAATATTAAAATTGTACATATAGTAGATGCAATTGAGTAAGATAAAAATAAGTAAAATATCTATAAATAAATATACCTCATATTTATTTGCCTATTGAAACGTTCTTTATAAAATATGTTTTTTTTTTATATTCATCTAGTATATTTGTATTGTAGTCAGAAAAATTGAGGGAAATCTAAAAAGAATGGGCTCGCAAATAAAATTATAATCAATTTTTCATTCAAGGTGGACATCTGCTATGGCATGCGGCATACTTGATCTGATGCCAAATTTTCCAGTCAATAGACATGTCACGTTTGCCTTGGGAGGAGCTCTCGAGATAGCAACGTACATATTTGTATATTTTGTAATATCTAGATATGGTAGACGGGTGCCTATGTGCATTTACCAGTCTTTCAATGGTGCCATTTGTATTTTAATTGCAACTTTTCTCATTTTAACAACTGTCATTACACCGTGGTTCGGTACGTAAAACAAACGGGAGATAATTAAATGGTTTCTTTAAATAAATTGAATTTTATAAGATTTATGTTTTTTCAAGTTCTCTTATACTATAGATGACGATTGAGTTATTATATACAATATATTCTGCAAAATATTCTTTATATAAAATTCATATAATATTTAAGCATCTGTAACAAATCTTTTTTTTTAATATATATATGTAATATTTCTTTTTCAGATCTTGTGAAAACGATAATGTTGCTATTTGGCAAAGTGACTGTCACAAGTACCATATCTATTGCCTACTTATATACTATTGAAACATTTCCAACAGTGATACGAGGTAGCTGTCTAGGTTTATGCGTGGTATTCGCAAAACTCGGCAGCCTAAGCATGCCATATTTGCTGTTATTGGTATAGTATCAATGCTGCTTATTTCTTTCTATTTATTTCAACATTACAGTGTGTACCTATTGATTGTTACTGCTTTTTACGAATCGAGCGAGAACCGTTAATCGCGAAATAAGCTAATTAATTATACAAGTATTGAGATTCGAAAAATCTATTTATCAGGAACAACATGTGCCACTTTCAATACCGTTATTGGTTATTGGCACATTGTGCCTCATTGCCGGACTTTTGGCTCTGATTTTACCGGAGACTCTCGGTAGAATTCTACCAGATCGAATCGCGAGTATGGAGAAAATAATCGGTGACAACAATTGCAAGAGAAATAGCGTTAATATAGAAAATGATACAGAGAAAAGTTTAACAGATGGACAAATTCTGAGAGAGAAACTTTTTTCAGAGGACTGGGTGGATGCTGGCAATGGAATTTTGGTGAATTTTATGGAAAATAAAAATATCGAATAATCTATTGGATAAAGCAATTTTGTATAAAAAAAAAAACTAGTTTATTTTTATTGAGTAGATATCATACGCATATTATCTTCTCTCCCTCTCTTTTTCTCTCTCTCTGATACTACTAACTATAAGATATACATTGTATAAGAATCCAATAATCTTGTTGCATTTATATATAGCAACAGGTATTTATTTTAATTTGAAACATAAAAAATTTATAAAGAGAAGATTCAGGATAACGCGGCAGAAATTCGTGTGTGCCCATTTTAAAATAATGTGACAGATGATCTAGATAATTTTTAATGTACATATGATAGAATTTAAAGATAGCTTATGCAAATATAACGGATTGTTTATAGATGATTGCATTTTACTATATCTAAATACACACATGTACACTCATTATAATGTAATAATAAAAAACTGAACATTAGAATGAAAGAAAAGTCTTTCAAATATCTTTCTTGATGTTTAATAATGCTTTTTTATAAATAATTTATTCGCATGTATATGAGAAAGCGATATTATTTGATTATATAAAAGTGTATAAGAAATTTCATCAATTATCACAGTCAAACAATATACTTCATTTCTTACACAAATATATCGTGTCAAAAACAATCACGTAAAATGTAAATATCTATGTTTAGTATTTCGAATATGTGGAATGAGAACATGATTAAAATTGCAATTTCAGGGAACTTTAGATTGCGTGATACCGTTATTTTGAGGATTGATGTGTTGCGTTTGCTCAGCAGCTGTTTGCAAAAGTCTCGTTCGACGTCGTGTATAATGCTGCCACAATAAAATTTGTTGATCGTCGATAAATTTTGTGCACTGAGAATTTACAACTTCTCGTCTAAAGTGCTCGTATTGCAATAAATCAAGAAAATATAGGCACATAGGATATTTCAAATATTTGGCATACTCTGGCTCTTTCCAGTACAGTAGATATTTAAGGTAATTGATAAATGTCGAGTCTTTAAAGTAGCCACGTTGTGCTAAAACTACAATTATACATTTATTATGAGATTAAAATCTTTTTCCAACAATCTGATAGAAATAATAACTAATAATACTTACAGTTCAGATAATTTGGATTTGCAAGGCATTGTACAAACTCTAATTCAACTTGAAACCGTAATCGCTGTTGATCATCCGTCTCGGGAGCCCCTAAAATAAAATTAATTTCAAGTTACTAGTTCTTATTAAAGTAAAATCAAAAATAAAAACTGAGAGTTTATTGCAGAGAAAATGCAATTTACAATTTGTACCTATTTAAAAAAGATTATTATATTTCTTAACATGAGATATAAAGCCAGAATATAGAATACATCAAATAATTTTTCGAATTTTTTTTTTAATCATAACGTAATAAAAACTGTAATGGAAATTTGGAAAAAATTTATTAAATTTTAGGTTAAATATTTATTTTAAAGATTAAGGTTAGAACTGATAAAGACAAATTATAAGCAGTTGTCTCACCATTCATCCCAATAAAAGATGGTTTTCTGCCTTTCATGAGCCCCGAATCATCCAATCGATTCATAGTACATCAATTGTATTAATTGTTTCAACACAGCAAAGTATATACGAAAATACAATTGCAAACGTTCAGAATTGATCATCATCACAGACGACGTAAAAAAAACAGACGTGTGATCATACGACGTCGACGCGCCGAACGCAGCGCTAAACTTGGCCGATCGAGGAATTAATTTGAGCGTAATTTCTGAACGTGCACAAAAATGCAAAATATTTAAATGTTGCCTAAGTACAAAAACTTATAAATAATATTGACATATATTTGTGAAATAAATTTCTCTTCATAACACGATAATTTTAATCGGTTAATTGTTATTTAAATTTTAAATTATATGGAAAACAGGTAGTGTTTATCTTTATGGATGTAATAATTTTTTGCACACAAGCAACAATAATAACTATATATTTCCATCAAGTTTCTGCAATAAGGTCATCTGTTGCAGCGTGATTTCTTGCAATTATAGTTCTATTTATACACTTATTATATCTCTGTTTTTAATGAGATTCGATGAATTATACATTGACGTAATAGTACAAAAGATTCAAATTGAATAAACATATACAAAAGAATAATGTGCATTATTTTTTCTTATAAATGATACGGCAAAATTATTAGTTAATAATTTTTTTGTCAATAATTTAATTTATGATTACATGTTATGCTGCATAATCACATGTTTAATTGTAAATAAACCGCCTCCACCATCACCCTGATGCTTTAAAACACAAGTGCTCGAGTCGTGGCGCTTAGTGATATTTGAGATTTTATAAAGAGTCGATATATAGACAGTAGTAGAACAGATCGGTTGCGCGGGCGCTTATAATCTTCGAGGAAATAAGTATATATTTTGTCATTTAAGTGTTATTTAATACTATTAGTGATACATTCTGTAAGAAAATTTTTGCTCTCTAGTTTTTCTTTTTTCCTTTTTCTCGCTCTTCGCTTTTTTTTTTTTTCTTTACAGTGCTACTTAATTATGACTTATAGATGAGATACAGTATTATAAAAGCATTTTTACAGAATAGATTTTATTAATAATTTCATTCTTTAATTTTTTCGAATAATTAGTAGAAGATTGAAGAGAACGTCATGTCTCATGAGAAGAAGAGAATCTCCTATGACGAAGAGAAGAAGAAAAATCCCGAGTTGAAGGATTCCGACGTACAAATTTTAAAGGACTGGTGCGCGAAACAACCGCATCTTCCGAAAATCTCGGACAGTGAATACGCGTTGTTTTTACACAGCAATTACTATCGTATCGAACCTACTAAGAGCACTATCGAGGCATATTATACATCTAGGACTCATCTCGTAGAATTTTTCTCCAATAGAGATCCGCTTGGAACAAAGCAGTTGCGGGAAGCGTTTAAAGTTACGTAAGTACTCCAATATCTATTTTAATATATTATGTTTCTTTTTGAATAAATATTATATAAAAAGTTTAGTTGGCCTACAATATTTATTTCTTTTAATTTCGTTAATTTATACGAGCCTTTTATTAATTAAATTTAAATATTATATAATTAATATAATGTCAAGGTTTTGATTTCGTAATAACACGAATATTTTGCATATTTAATTACAAATTTTTATACTTGAACTGTAAATGTATTTCGAAAGGTAAAGAAATTTACACTACAATATTTACAGGATAAAAAAAAGACACAATAAATGTGTATATATGTGTTTATTAGGATCTGTGTCATTAAAATTAGGAAACGTACGTAAATTTAATTATAAGAAATCATTTATTTGTTTAGAAATAGTTTCGACATTATAGATTATTTATAATTGAAATAAGTTATTTATATTTCAAGTATTCTTGTAATTTATGTTCTTTATGTGAAAATATAATTCACGTAATTCACACATGCATAATGTACATAAATAATGATGTGTACATTCAGTAACGATCAATCTTTTTTTTTTTGGTAGTAATTTAATCAACCAACTCTGGCTATTTAATAATCTTTATTTAATATTCACGACGTTTCGGCCATAGGTTTCGGCCCTTATCAAGTGCTACAAATTATAATAATGACAATTATTAGAAAATTAAAAAATTAATTAAAAAGTAACTGAGTAACAATAATATTTCCACACATTAATATGTAGGTAGGATACATATTAATGTGTGGAAATATTATTGTTACTCAGTTACTTTTTAATTAATTTTTTAATTTTCTAATAATTGTCATTATTATAATTTGTAGCACTTGATAAGGGCCGAAACCCATGGCCGAAACGTCGTGAATATTAAATAGCCAGAGTTGGTTGATTAAATTACTACCATTTTTTAATTATCATCTGGTGACTTCAGAGATTTTTACATCACTTTTTTTTTGTTTAAAAAGAGGACAGATAGTATTGTCAATGCCGACGAAGGAAGGATACATAATCTCCTATGGAAAACTAATAGATTATGATCCGTCACATTTTGTTTACAACAACATTATGAAATACTTTATTATGATGATGGATGCATGGCAGTATACCGAAGGAACCACTAAGGGCCATATAATAGTCTTAGACATGGAAGGTGTCACCTTTGCTCACGCTGCCCGTCTTAGCCCTATGGGAATTAAGAAATTTCTTTTTTATCTACAAGAGGCTATACCGATCAGACTCATGGGTTTGCATTTTATAAATACCAACGCGGTTATGGATATCATTTTGGCGATGATGAAGCCGTTCATGAAAAAGGAACTGATGGAAGTGGTGAGAAAAAATATAAAGATAAACAAAAATTAATTTTCACTCAATTGTGTGTGCATGTATAAGTCTAATGAAAGTAAAAATATTTTTAGTTGCATATTCATACGTCGAAGGATACGTTCGCAAAGTTTGTACCATTGGAAGCGTTTCCGTGCGACATCAGTTTACATGGAAGTTCTAGGCCGCTAAAAGAACAGCAAGAGGAGCAATTAAAAAAGTTGGAAAATCATCGTGAATGGTTTCTGAAAGATGAAGCTACGGGTCGAGTGAACGAATCCTTGAGAGTAGGCGAAAATAAGACAATGGATTTGTTCGGTGTTGAAGGAAGTTTCAAGAAACTCGATATAGATTAATTTTCTGAATTCCTTTATATAGATAGAGAAGGTTGCCAATCAATGGAAAATGTTACATAAAATGTTGATATCTCTCTCTCTATTTTTTATGGTCACATTTGTTTTAAAAATCGAATAGTTCAAATATGCATAATACAATGTATGCGATAATTGTAAAAAGTAAATGAGAAAATGCGATGCTTAACATACGACGCAATAAACATGCTAGCGAAAACACATAACAGTGATATCAATATATAATTTAAAATTTGATTTAAATTTATGAATCTGAAACTATTTATTTTTGTAAAAGTGCCGTTTATCGAGAATATAATCAAAAGTTTTTTCAAAATAATATGCAAAGTATATGATAACTATAATATATGCTGTAAAAAATCTAAATAAATTGTTATTACGTGAAAATTACATGAAACCATTAAACATGATTTACATAATAACAGACATATGAGAATGCTAATAAAACTTTTTATCTACAAGGATTATAATTTACATATATTGTAGATATTAAAGTTTAAAAAAATGGAGCATGTGTTAATATTAACGTTCATAATAAACGTTCAATGATAAATGAATGATCTTTTAAAATTATATAGTGTCATCCTGCGTATTATGACCAGTTATATAAGTAGAACTTTGTTACTCATTGTCAGAAGATTTTGAATTATGATTTTATAATCATAAGAATGGCATTCGTGTCAAGTGTCAAATGTTATTAAAAAAATTAGAAGAGAGACATCTATGATACGTATTTTATTAGTACAAAAATGGCCTCGATCTAGTAATGTAATATAAAACAGAGAACAGAATTGATGACTCTGTTTCCCGAAGATATACATATATGCAAAAAAGATTTTCAAAGAGATAAGATGGCACCTTCTTTGAATGGAATTAAATCGATGTTTTGTCATTACGCAATTATATCATGTTTGCTCTTTCAACGACTTTTTATACCATTCATTATTTGATTGCAAGTATATATACGCAGAATGTTTTCCGTGTGCTGAGCTAGCTTAGAACGATCATTCTTGCATTAAATCTGACTTTCTCAACACGTGTCAAGAGCGTTCAAACTTCTAACATTCTCCTCGAGAAATCAGTAAGTTGTCGACTTATCGCATGCGTAGCAGTGTTATTCTGCGCTACCTGGATTTCTAGGACAAATATATCTGTGAATAAAACGGTTAAAAATATGTGATCTTGATATGCAATGTGATATAATTATTTTCGCTCAACAAAAATTTTATTTTAATTTGTGAAAACGATTAACTGTACGTGTCAAATGACTATTAAAATATATATATATATGTACACCTGCAAATTACAAATGCAAGAAAAGTTATAATATATACATATCCGCGTGAACAGAAAATTATTCATGAATGAGTGGTTCTGAAAAATAATTGTTTTTAATGTTCATTTAACAATCAATATTGTATCGTAGTTAAAAGATATAATATATCAATTAAAAGATGATAATACAATAATGAAATGAGAATATCACTTATGCACGCTTTTATACATATACATATATAAATTACTTGAAACAAAATATTTATCAATTCTACATAAATATAAGAAATCAATGTCGTACAATGTTTATTTAGAAATTATAATACATAAATTGTAAATATATTTAAAATATGTGAATGTTGGAATCTCTAAAAAATAAATTGCTATTTCATATTTGTATCTTTTTCTTTAATTATATGACATTACACAAAAATAAATACAGATTTAAACAAATAAAATTATACTCGTGTATCTAATCAATATATACAATACATATTAGACGAATATATTTTTATTAAATAAATCATAATATCAACAAAAAGATATCGCACACACGTATCAAGTAGATGCAGTAGAGAGCAATATTTTGCCGAGACTTTGTGCGTGAATTAATATTATGAATTTATACTATTTTATATTTTTTTTTTGTCATAATGTTGTTATAATTTTTTTAATCAAAATGTTTACATGCAAAAAACATCTGCATTAATTTCTTTTGCGCGAATATTTTAGGAAAAAATTATGAACAAAGTCAAATTTGCCTTACAGATTACCTTCGAGCTTTGCAATCATGTCAGGTGTAATATCACCGCCTCGATACATTACTATAGAAGAAGAGTGCAAACGGAACCCGGAACTCAAAATGTCAGATCTGCAAATGTTGAAGGATTGGATGGACAAGGAACCTCATTTGCCTAATATAGAAATACTATACTTCGTTCTATTTCTTCATAGTAATTATTATCATCTAGAGGCAACGAAAAAAACAATAGACACTTTTTTTACCGTAAGAACGCATGTGCCGGAAGTGTTCTCCAATAGAGATCCAATTGCATGGAAAGAATTGCGGAAGACTTTTACCGTCGTGTGAGTATATAATTTGTATTAAATTAAACTGTATGTACAAATTAAATTGTATTTGTATTTAATTATTAAGATGAAAAAAAACATCCGCGTTATTATAAAGGTGACAGTATAAGAAAAATATTCTTTATTCGATAACACAGAGCGGCTATACCATTGGAGCAGAAAACCAAAGAGGGATACATCGTGGCATTTGCCAAGCTTTTGGATTCAGATCTGAGTAAATTTGATTATCTCGAGTGTATGAAATATTTATTTATGACATGTGAAGTACAAAACTTGATAAGAGGCACTAGTGAGGGACTAGTTGTCGTCATTGACGCATCGGGTGCAACCTTTGGTCATCTCGCTCGTATGAATTTAATGAATTTGAAAAAGATATTGTTCTATATACAAGAAGCTGTCCCAGTTCGATTAAAGGCCATACATATACTCAATACCGCACCTGTAGTAGACATGATGCTAAATATGATAAAGCCTTTCGCGAAAGCAGAATTGCTAAAGCTTGTAAGTTTTCACACATGTTATTCGATATTAATTAGAGTTCTGTTTGAGAAAAATGAAAAAAAAAAACAGAAAGAATGAAAAAGAGAGCGAGATGTAAATATATATTTATTATTTTAGATACACTGTCATTCCAACTTGGAGACTGTGCAAAAGTTTTTGTCCATCGACATTTTGCCGAACGAATATGGCGGGAAAGCGGGATCTATCGAGGAATTAATTGCTAAACACATCAAATTATTGGAAGAATTCCGCGCATGGTTTCAGTACGAGGAACATATTGGGCGGGTGAATGAATCCCTACGAGTTGAGAAATTTCAAAATGCGGATAGCTTGTTCGGTGTGGACGGTAGCTTTAAAAAATTAGAGCTAGATTGAGCCGAATAAATACAAAATCAAAGATTTTTAAAAGGATTTCTAATTTTTTATCTCCTTCAAATATATATAGTAAAAGATCATATTCTCATGTTAATCGATCATTTCTTTTTATTATTGTAACTCGGATTATATTTTTGTACAGATAAATAAAAAAAAAGAAAAAATGTAATTTAATTTATATTTAATTACTTTAATAATAATAACTTACTTTGCACTATATACACACACATAATTTACTATATATATGTATAGTTACATAATTAAGTTATTCGATAAATTATTATGGTTTATTATATGTACATACATATACGTTTATTAACTCATTTTAATTGTTTCTCTCCGGTTGTTATAAATACGCGCTACTGAAACCTTGATGTATGCATTACTATCTTATAAGGCCCAGAAGTTACACAATGCATAATTTCATGCACGCTACTCTAATTACGATTGGTTTATAATACAAATTAGACTCGTACACTCGCGGTAAAAGAGTATTCTAGCAGTATTCGCTAGATCTTTGAATTGTTCATAACATCTTTGCTATATAGCTTTGAAAGAAATTGCGTGAGAAACACGGACATAAAAGTGTAAGATAATATCGTATTATAAATTGATGTTATAATTGATTTATACAATACCATTGAATAATTTATGTATGTACATATATTAACTTGTGTGTATCATACTTTTTAAGAAAAGGCAAAAAGCCGCGAAGTACACTCGCGCCAGTGAAAAATTACCCATTGCAAACCGATGTAAAATCGTAATAATTAAAAAAAGAATAATACAAAAATACAAAATTATAAATTAATAGAAAAATTAGAAAATAAGACAAATAAAAAATAAAAAATTTTAATTAAAAAAACTTGGCACTGCTAAATTTAACAATATGTTAAAGTTAATTTTAAAATAAACTTTATCTTGCCGTGCTTTCACTTTCTGTCAAATCTCAGAGCCCCACCAGCGCAATCTTTTAATGAGCGGGTCACTGTACATGATTATTATCATTAGAATTGCATGTGTTGTGTACATGTATATGCGTGTGGTACTATACCATTATATTTTTTTGCATGTATATTATGTATGTGTATAGCACGTGTAAAACAACGGTGACAGTAATCACCGATGACGTTTCTTAAAGGAAAATATATTTATATTTTATATCACTAGACAACACAAGCGCGCGCTTTGCGCTTTAGCAGTGCCAAGTTTTTTAAATTAAAATTTTTTATTTTTTAATTTTTCTATTAATTTATAATTTTGTATTTTTGTATTATTATTATTTTTTTAATTATTACGATTTTACATGGGTTTGCAACGGGTAATGTTTTACTGGCGCAAGTGTACTTGGTGACTTTTTGCCTTTTCTTAAAAAGTATGATACACACAAGTTAATATATGTACAATGAATTATTCAATGGTATTGTATAAATCAATTTATAACATAAATTTATAATATGATATATCTTACACTTTTATGTCCGTGTTTCTCACGCAAATTTATATGCTTTGATTTAATATTATTTAGAACAACTGTCAAACTATTAATCTTAGCAATGACAGCTGTTTGATATGAATATAATACACTATGCGAATCGAGACAACGAATCAGCAACGCAAAAAAGCGGCAAGATTACATGTGAGAATCGATTTTGGATGCCTTTTATTATAAACAGATGCAAAATGTTTACATTTATAATGGAAGTAAAGAAAAAATAAAGATTTTTCTTATACAATTCGCAAACCTAGTAAGAATTCGAACGCTTCAGTCGTTATTGAACGCTTTAATAACGTATTCGATTTGTTGATTCTATCCGACTACTCGCGACTCTTTTCGATTCTGACGATGAGTCAAGTCTGGTCCATCGGGTTCATAATTTAATATAATTTACAAATTATACTGTTGATTCTTTAATTATTAATATAATTTACAAATTGAACTATATGATATTCTTTTATCTGTCCGATTCGGGTCTAGATACACAGAGTGTCTCATCGCTGCTGCACGCGTGATTTCGACTGTGCGGTATTATTTATATATACTGGTTGTAACAAAATATATTTTGTACCACGGTTGAGCTGAATTTCAACAATGTCAATGGTAAAATCCGTGACACTGGAAGAAGAATTGAAGAAAAATCCCCAATTGAAGCTATCAGATATACAATCACTGAAAGAATGGTGCGAGAAGCAACCGCACTTGCCAAAGATTGAAGACAGCTTCCTTGCAATGTTTCTTCATAGTAACTATTATCGAATGGAACCGACAAAGAACACAATTGAGAATTATTACACGACTAGGACGCATGTACCAGAATTTTTTTCCAATCGGGATCCACTCGGGGGAAAAGATCTGCGACAAGCTTTCAAAATTGCGTAAGCATATAATTTTTAATTTTAGTAGCATAAAATTTGTTCATATATATATATGTGTGTAGTAACAATTTATATAATATTTTAAACTACAAGTATTTTATACATGTGTATTTCTCTTAAAATCCGCACGTAGAAAATGAAATAAAAATTATACAAATTGTATATTTAAGAAAATTATACTTCTAATATTTTCTCAGACATATATCTCAATCAATGTTTTATATAATATATCTAATATATTAAAATATAATAATTTAAAATTAAAATACAATAATTTTTTATTTAAAATAGAGCTAATCTTCCCTTAAAAAAAATAACAAAGGATGGGTATAAAATCATGTACGGTGCATTTCTGGACACCGATTCTTCTCGTTTCGTCTACAATGACAATGTTAAATATTTCCTAATGGTGACCGACATATGGTTTCTGACTGAGGGTACGAATAACGGATACATTTATTTGGCCGATGCTAGCGGACTATCCTTTGGTCACCTTACGCGACTTAGCCCTTTGGGTCTCAAAAAATATTTATATTACATACAAGAGGCAGCGCCAATACGTCTGATGGGAATCCATTTGTTAAATGCGCCACCCGCTATGGAATTGCTAATGAATATGATGAAACCATTTATGAAAAAAGAGATGATAGATATGGTAAATATTCAAAATGAAAACACATTAATGTTGAGCAGACCTAGCTTATATGTATGTAAATAGAATTTATACAATGCTTATCTCATATTAACGAGAAATATTTTCGCGTATCCATAATTTATTGATAGCAGCAAAAAACTCGCAATAAAAATTAAACTGATTTATACCAATATTTCTTTATTTTACACTCAAAGGAATTTTTTCTCAATTTACTCAACTTTTTTAGATACATTTTCATTCATCGCTAAAAAGTGCTGCCGAACACATTCCGGTAGACGCGTTACCGAACGAGATAGGTGGAAAAGCCGGTTCCATGTACGACCTTGCCGAAATTGAAGTGAAGAAGCTCGAGGACTATCGCGAATGGTTTTTGATGGACGAAGCAACTCGTCGTGTAAACGAAGCGTTGAGGATCGGCAATAGTAAATCGGCGAGCGATTTGTTTGGCATAGAGGGTAGCTTTAAGAAGCTCGATATAGATTGATCAGAATATATTATTTAGTATATTATTAGTATGAATTTTTAGAATTGTTTAGCACACTGTTGTACATTTTTGGAAAATATAATACAACTCTATTTATGCAAAACTCTATTTTGTATGTTACAATGCAATTTTATGTAATGACATACAACATGCACTTTGCGTCTGAAATAAAAAAAAACCTCTTATGTAAAAGTGTTGTTTTTCTATGATTAATTAATCATTTTTACGCCGATTATAGAGCGTCTTACAGAATCAACATCATTACTTTAACGAGATATCAATTTCGATTAGAAAGGTATATAGCGTCAAAAAAGAAGAACAATTAAGAAATCTCATTTTATCAGAAAAAATAATTACTTTTTTATACTTTTGTTAAAGAAATAAAATTGACTAAAAGATCATCTACCTAAAGACATAATCAATTGTTTTTGCAATACTCTGTACGTTAGAACTGTTTAATTTGCATGACTCGTCATACGAACGAGCAATTAGAAGGCGAATTAAAAAAAAATGCGATTGCTCGCTTATCTTTTGCTATACGCGTGATGTGGATAAGTCAAGGCAATCAAGATGTAACAGGTTTTTATATTGCAACATATAAAACCTGAATATAATTTCTTCCTTTGCTGTTACGATATATATACCTATTACCTATATATGCTCGTGTTAGAAAAACTATAATAAGCTAACTATGACTGTTGGGCAAGTTTCATAGTAGTTTCTATCTTACAATTAGAGATGAAGCAGTTTCAATCTTGTGAGTGTTCAAACTAACAGACGACGTATAAAGAAAAAAAAGAAGAAGAAGAATTTGTAATTCAAATTTATCGCATTGTAATATTGAAGTGAGAGCATATATAATATTGATCAAGTGAGAGAAACAACGAAGAAGTTCGTTCTAAAATATATATCTATTGTGTTCCTTATTTTTGCAAAAAATAAAAAATTATATAAAAATCCCTATTAATTTAATGATTTAGTTGATTTATATTTAACAAAATTAATGATTCAAAATGTTCAAATAACCATCCTATACTAAAGAATATCCAGCCAGAAATGATATCGAATCAATGTCAATTCGTCGTTGAAAATCGATGTCAATTCGATCGGGTAAATCGCCATCGAATTGATGTTGATTCGACGTCGATTTGATCATTCATTTCTGGCTGGGTAAATATATGTATATTAAATAAAGTGAGAAGCAATTCTAATAGATTATCTATAATAAAGGAGAAAAATTTATAGCAGATTTGAATCAACAATGTCTTATTGCACATTAATTTACATATATGCTTTGATTTAATATTATTTAGAACAACTGTCAAACTATTAACTTTGACAATGACAGCTGTTTGATATGAATATAATACACTATGCGAATCGAGATAACGAATCAGCAACGCAAAAAAGCGACAAGATTACATGCGAGAATCGACTTTGTATGCCTTTATTATAAAAAGATGCAAAATATTTACATTTATAATACAAGTAAAGAAAAAATAAAGACTTTCCTTATTATACAATTCGCAAGTAAGAATTCGAACGCTTCAGTCGTTATTGAACGCTTTAATAACGTATTCGATTTGTTGATTCTATCCGACTACTCGCAACTCTTTTCGATTCTGACGATGAGTCAAGTCTGGTCCATCGGGTTCATAATTTAATATAATTTACAAATTAAACTATGATATTCTTTTATCTGTCCGATTTGCGTCTAGATACACAGAGTGTCTCATCGCTGCTGCACGCGTGACTTCGACTGTGCGGTATTATTTAGCGTAATTTATATATACTGGTTGTAACAAAGTATATTTTGTACCACGGTTGAGCTGAATTTCAACAATGTCAATGGTAAAATCCATGACACTGGAAGAAGAGATGAAGAAAAATCCCGAACTGAAGATGTCAGATGTACAGATTCTAAGAGAATGGTGCGACAAGCAACCTCATTTACCAAAAATGCAGGATATCCAGCTCTTTATATTTTTGCACTGCAATTACTATCAGATAGAGCCGACGAAGAACACAATTGAGAATTACTTTACTGTTAGGACACACGTGCCGGAATTTTTTTCCAACAGAGATCTACTTCAAGTTAAAGAACTACAAAAAGCCTTTCAAATTGTGTAAGTATAAATTTTGTTTTTTTCGATATCGATGATAGTTAAAAAAAAAATATATATATATATATATATATATATATATAATCTATATATGTATATCATTTATTATCTAAATATTGTATAAATAAATCTCAGCTATTATATAAAATATGTATAAACTTTCTTCTTATAAGTAATTTCTAATATAAAATTATAATCTAAATTAATCATATAAAAGTGAAAATCTTGTGCATAAAAATAATTTGTATTATAAATGAAGAATTGAAACGGATTGTAATTTTGAGTAGAGTTTGAAAATTGAATATAAATATTGAATATTTGAATCTACAATTATGGTGCAATGCAATGCAGTCTCATAATTGAATTCAAATACAATAATTATAGTAACATTTATTTGTGTGTTAAAACAAAAGGACACATCTTCATTTGGAGAAAAAAACAAAGGAAAATTATAACATAATGATGGGACGACTTTTCGATTGTGATCCGTCGAATTTCGACTTCAATGATCAACTAAAGGCTGGCTTCATGATATTCGACAAATTGGTTTGGACCCACGATTTGAGTCCCGGATTCATCTACATCGGCGATGCTACTGGCTTCTCGTTTGGACACGTGGGACGTATAAATCTAATGTCCTTAAAAAAATTTGCATATTATATACAGAATGCTTTACCGGTGCGCCTAAAGGCGATTCATGTCCTAAACATGTCACCAGCTGTCGAATTATTATACAGTATGCTTAAGCCTTTCATTAATGCAGAATTGATAAAGTTGGTAAGATTTTAATTCAACATATTTTTAATTAATTTTCTTTTACGTAACGCATCAATATAATTATGGATTTTTGTAATGACAACACTCTGTCTGTGATTGCAATTAAAAGATTTGTACATCGATAAATAAACAAAAATAGTTATTAAGTTAAAAAATATTATACAAGATGCATTACATTGTAATTTAATTAAACCAGTTGAAGATGTTTAACACTTCATTTCTTTCAGATACACTTTCATACATCAATGGAGAGTACAAGGAAGTATTTTCCAATAGAAGCACTGCCCAATGAACTCGGCGGAAAAGCTGGTACTATTCAAGAATTATCGAATATGGAAGTAAAAAAATTGAATAATTTCCACGAATGGTTTTTGGAAGACGAAAAAATCAATCGAGTAAACGAATCATTGCGGATCGGCAAGAATCAAACTTGCAACGATTTGTTCGGCGTGGATGGTACTTTTAAAAAATTGGAAATAGATTGAGACACAAAAAATAATTTTGGGATAGAGTATAGAGTATGCCTTCTATATAATTATTATTCAATCGAAGAGATACTTTTCCAGAAAAAATCTATAGAGGAATTTCACATTGTGCACTTCTTTTAAAATAAATAAACTCACTGGGTTTAATCATATAATCGTAAAGCTTGCAAAAAAACCTATAATTTAAAAAATAAAAATTCTTATATAAAATAATTGTAAAAAAAAACACAAGTTATTGTGCCTTTTTCATTAAACTTTGATTATAATTTTCTACGAAATTTTACGATACCTGGTATAGCGCCAGATGCGATAATACATATATTTATTTTGTTAATAAAATATAATTTATATATACTTTTCTCTATCATTGTTGATGTTAAAAATACGAATCATATATCTATCAAGTCGTGTCGACTTCACCGCTAAATATATCGTGAATTGACAAAACAATGTTATTTTTCTTGCATTCGTTTTAATACTTATTTATTAAGATATAATGATGCAACCTTTGCCATATCAATGACAAACATTATTTTCACACAATGTACTTGCATATCTCTTAATGTCATTCCAATAGATTTACCGAGCGAGGACATACACGTTTCACTTTTGTGAGAAACATGTTTCTCAAGATATGTATAGTCATGCGCATAATGAAAAGATGTTAGATATAATTATCACATGTAGAATTTTACACGTGTATATGTGTTCAAATAGAACTATATATGTAACGAATTATTGATATTATGATACGATAGTATGCATATATATTATTGCGAGAAGTATTGGACACCGATTGGAATAAATATATGTTATATTTTTCTTATAAAGCTCTCTTATATTATATGTACATACATGATATATGAAAAATGCATAAATATATATCATTATAAATGTGCACACACACACACACATACACACACACACACTTGTTTAAATTGCATGTTTCTCGTTTCTGCTGCTTGGGAAAATTATGTATTCGACATTTCTTCGGTGTCTAATGAAACCGATGATGAATTTTCAACGTGTATGTTGTTTTCCATACTATTCATCGCGAAAATGGCACGTTACTGTCACGCTATACTCATCTGTTGACATTTCGGTCCCGCGGGGTGCAACTTAAGAAGTCTATTATATTTCAGCACAGATCTCAATCAGTACTCTTCGAGTTACCGAGTGACATCCTTTCATCGCATCCTTGTAGAACATATTCGAGGTAAAGGGAATTCATTCAGACGCGCGTTTATTCGCTAATAAATATTGAGTAAATTAATAAAATATGCCTATGATAAAAAAATGTGTCTAATAATAGAACACATACTGTACAGTATATATATATATATATATATATATATATATATATATTAGATAAAACAATTTTTTTCGATAATTCGAAGAATATTGATTGAGATCTACATTGAAATATATTGTGTGTGTGCATATATATGTATATATATATATATATATATATATATATATATATGTATATATATATATATATATATGTATATATATATATATATATATATATATATATTATACAATATATTTTAATGTAGATCTCAATCAATATTCTTTGAATTATCGAAAAAAATTGTTTTATCTAATTAGCACATATTCGAGATAAAATTAATTCATCTGAACACGCGTTATTCGCTAATATTGAATAAATTAATGATGAGTTACACCTATATCATAAGATTGCATCTAATAGCCTAACATAGAGTGTATATCTCATCAACACAGATTTCAATTAGTACGAGTTACTAAGAGGAATCTTTTTATTTGATTATCACATTATAATAAATAAAATTTATCTAAATGCGCATTCTAATAAAGATATATATTTTAATTAATTTTTTAATTAATTTGTAATTTATAGTAAATTAATAATCTATATATACAATCATTACATACACACACACACACACAAATACATAATGTCCCATTTTACCTTTTTGATTAAAATTTCTCGAAAACCAAGACTTCCAAAAATATTTCATATCAACAAAAGTTGTAGGATTTTAATTTATTAAAAAAAAAGAAAGAAATTATGCAGTTGCACGTTGCAAATTGCAATTTTTTTAAATTACTTTTTAATAAATTATTTTTTATAAGACTATACTTTTCTTACACAATTGATTTATCTCATTATATATCTATACAAAAAATCATTGAGATTATCAAAAAAATGAATTTATATTACATGAGAATATATTACAAGAGATTTCATTTTTTTTTGTCAAAATATATCAGAATAAAGCATAGAATCTCGTAAGGTAAACCATTCATTTTTTGACTATTTCACTCCAATAATTTTTTATCAAATATTATGAGGAATCGACTTATGTAAAAAATTATAGTGGTTTCGTTTAAAAAAGGTAATGACCTTAAAATCTTGAAAATATATCTCTACCTAGAATAAGACTACCTGGAATAAAATGTTTATAACAAGATATACATATATCTCTCTCGAAATCCTACAATTTTTATATGAAAAATGTTTCGATAAAAGCCCTTTCATTTTCGAGAAATTTCAATAAGAAAGTTAAAATAATACACTCTATATGTGTATATGTATATATACATGTATATATACATGTATATATACATGTATATATATATATATATATATATGCATGTATATATATTATATACATATGTCCCTAAAGTCTGTTACCCTAATATTTCGGAAATGAATCAAAATTTCAAAAAATCGATTTTCAAGGGGGGTCGCCCCCTTTGGACCCCCTTGAGGGGCGACTCCCTTCGACCCCCTTAAAAAAGCAGCCCCTTGAAATGATCAAACACGTGTTTTGCAATTTTTCGAAATTTTGATTCATTTCCGAAATATTAGGGGTGGTAATGGACTTTAGGGACACCCTGTATATATATATATATATATATAGTATATGTATATATATATATATATATATATACATATATATATGTCCTCGGGCCAGTCCGGTACTAAATCCGGTTTCCAAGATATTGGGTTATTTATTTTTCGGCTTTAGTTGTGAGTGGTATGTGACGCAGAGCGATTCAAGATTCACGGTCACGGTCCATGGGAGTAATATATGTATTGTATACATATATATGTAATAGTATATATACAATATATGTAATTAGTTCAATACATTATTGTAATTATACACGCTGGCTTAAACGCGTTTGTTTATCAACATTATTACATATAACAGAGAAAAGTATAGAATCGAAAGGATCTGAATAGCTCATCAGTTGGAAGAGCAGTCGCCCGGCAAGCGAAAGGTCTCGGGTTCGATTCCCGATTCAGCGACTTTCGGATCTATATTTTTCTCTTGCATTTACTTATTTCCGTAGGGGGATGAAAGGATTATTGAAATTAAATTTCAAATATGAGATTATTTCATATTTTAAATCTTGGCCGTGATCAAGTAAAATTTGGTGCCTTGTGCACAGATACTTAATCCTAACAAAAAATTTAGTTTTGTTAGGATAACGCACTGTCATCTGCGAGTTGGCTCTTATTGCTTGACATTATTGTAATGTTTATGATCTTTTGTTAGACATCTTACAGAAAAAAAGCGTGACTCATTTTACTAGCTCATCGCAATAGACACGTAAACAAAAACACATATGACCAAGTCAATTTTGCCAGCAATTTTGCTAAAGATATTAATTAATTTCAATCCTCTATACAGGAAGAAGTGCGGAAAGTGTGAATCATGGCTTCGATAGATTTAGTACCATTTGAAGAAGAATTGAAAAGAAATCCTGAATTGAAAGAAGCAGATATACAAATGTTAAGAGAATGGTGCGAAAAACAGCCTCATCTGCCTAAAATATCAGACAGCGAATTAGCATTGTTCTTACACAGCAATTATTATCGATTGGAGCCAACAAAGAGTACCATTGATACCTTCTTCACGGTCAGAAGTCACGTACCTGAGTTCTTTTGCAATCGGGATATTATAAACAACAAAGAGCTCAAAAAAGCGTCGGAGGTTGTGTAAGTATACGCGTGTGTATTTACGATTTTTTCTCTTTGTATTTAATCTATTTAGAAATTATACATACACAAATACATACATAAATATTGTCTCGTACAAGAAAAATTTCGCGTATAAAGTAAAGATTATCCAATTATCAATAGAACACAACAGATTTTGGAAGGATCTACTAAAGAGGGCTACAAAATCATCTTCGGAAGATTGCTGGATAGCGAGCCATCGCACTTTGTTTATAACGATGCAATGAAATTGCTAAATATGACAATAGATTTGTGGCTCTACACGGAGGGTACCTGTGACGGCCACGTGATATTATTTGACATGAAAAACGTTTCTTTCGGCCACGTTGGCCGTTTGAGTCCTATGGCACTCAAAAAGTTTCTTTACTATTTACAAGACGGTTTGCCTGTCCGCCTCAAGGGTTTTCACTTTATGAACGCTTCTCCGGTAATCGATGTTATTCTAAACATGATGAGACCCTTTATGAAAAAGCAGCTGATGGATATGGTAAGAAATCAAATTATACGTACAATAGATCTATACAGGTTCTTTCTAAAACTATAACAGAGATTTTATGGGAGTATTCTAAAAAGAAGTTCCTATAAACATATGTCCGAAAATAAAAATCAGCATATCTTCCTTTTAAAATCCGATCAAATTATCAAAACTACATTCAAATGAAGTATTTACTACTAATTATTACGCTGTGAAAAAACGATCTGTGAAAAAATCTCCGAAAGCTATTATAATACACTTTTCGATTTTTTCCCCAATTTTATGAGCTATATAACTCCAAAGAAAAGCATTTTTAAATCAATGTTTAGGATGATAGGAACTTTTTTTTTATTTTAATCCGTAGAATATCTTTAAATCTCTGACATAGTTTCAGAAACACCCTGTATATATCAGCATGAATTAAGAGATCTGAAAGCGAATCTATATTTTAAAAAACGAAAAATAATAACATACATAATTCTTTTCAAGAGAATATGCGTGTTTTAAAATACAATATAATTTACACTTTACTGATTAAATATATCACGCGCGCGATATAAATTGCATTCTTCGTATATGTATATTTATATATGTACCTATATCCTTTATAGTTGTTAAAAAAATAAAATAAGCAAGCACAAGTATATAAAAAGCATACGTTTTATATTAATTACATGTGTAAATTCTAGTTTCACATGCATACCACAAATGACACTTTGGAGAAATTCGTACCACTCGAAGTTCTTCCGAATGAATCGGGCGGTAAAGCCGGCCCGATACAGGAATTATGCGACAAGCAGGTAAAGAGATTGGAAGATCACGTTGCTTGGTTTCAAGAGGAAGAGGCTAATCATCGCGTCAATGAAGCTCTGCGACCTGGCAAGGCAAAGACAGCGACAGATTTATTTGGCGTTGAAGGAAGCTTTAAGAAGCTCGAGATTGATTAATGGAATAATAATAATCTTTCAATCTTTTAATACGCACTTTGCGTTTTTATCTTCGAGATAATCCAATGTCCGAAGATAAAAATATAGTCTAACAATACACATTTATCATATTATACACTAATATTTAGCAGTATTTCAGTATCAATATAGCATTGAATATACAGTGTAGCGGTAGCAACACGTGATATTCTAATTAATAATCGTTGAAAAATTATATATTAAATATAACATATATATAATAAAAAAACACATTATACAATTGCACTAAAAGTTTAATTATAGCAATTAAAACATTATTAATATCATATTACTTTAATCAGATTGCTTATTTATCCTTCGTGCCTATATTTTTCATCTCTACGATACTTTATTTTTATATGCAATATTTTTATAATCTTACTGTAGACTTGATTACCTTGACAGTCACATAAAATAAGCCGTATAGAAGAAACCATGACCGAATTTTACTATCGACCGCTATTTTTAAGCAAGATAATGAAGATTTAATCTCTCTTCACAGTTATATCAAAAAACTTTTTACATCAGAAAGAATTTTAAATCATGCTTTATATATATATATATATATATAGATGCACACACACATAATTAAAAATACTTGTTTTTTGTCTTCAAATCTTGTATTATCTCATGTGGCAATAACATAATGACACAGTTGCACAATATTCTACTTTTACGTAACCAACTGCATGATTAATAATGGACTGATCTCTCTGATTTGAAATTATCGTGTATGTATCTCTTCACACAATGCATGACATTTTATTATTAAAACGCGAGACGTGAAACGTCACAACTTTTAATCGTGACAAACAAATTAATATCTATAATAGTACCTATAAGAAATGCACGATACATTATTAACCGTTAATATAATCATTTTAAATCTAATCAACATAATTGATTATGCCTGAATAAAAAAATATAGCGAATAAAAAAATACGCTAATAAAAAGCAGCAATAATTTCTATTTATAACTTTCGTCTCGCTCACATTTTATGTATCAGTTTGAATGTATACATATATGTATATGTATACAAGTTGCATCGTGGTGTGGAGAGACCTTTACAATATCTCCTTTTCGACAGTTTCTTATAATACTTTCACCATCAAACTATCCGCGCAGTAAACGACAACACTCGTATGCGAACATATCGATCCTGATAAACAATCCAGACTTCATCTCGTAATGAAACGTTTAATAGTAAGTATGTATAAATTTATCATTTATTAATAATATAAATTTTAAATGCATCTTTGCGCCTTGAATTTAATGATATTAGATATGTTTCTTGCGATAAATTTCTGCATATATATTTTTTTATATAGATATATGTCATTGTAAATAAGTTAAATACGGTAATAATACAATGTTTTTAACACGAAATTATTTAAAATAAAGTAAGAAAATAATCACAAGATTATCCGCGAATAAATGATTCCATGTGAAAAGATTCTTCCAAATTAATACACGCAGTGCTTTTTATGATGAAACCAAATGATTTCACAATTCGCCTTGGAATTTTAATAATACGTATTCGCTATGTTGCCGCGTCCTTTGCAATATAATGACTAATATATCATCAGATATCATTAGTTTTCCTCTAATAAATTGAATAAATCGTCAAAATTTTATCACTCTGATTATTAGTAGTTAAATTGTATATGTAGAATTTCATCACAAAATATTTTAAAAACTTTCTAAAAAAAAAAATAAAATACTTTTGCCAAAATTATATCTTTTAAATTTAATCTCAAACTTTAGATATAACTGTATATACAGAAAATTTACACGATTAAGATTACAATATTATTTGGCGTTATTAATATATATTGTGTATTAAATTATAGATAGTCACCGCATTGGTTAACATTTGCTTGGCGGATGTATCACATATTTTATCGGAATACCAGACAACGACCACAACATTACCTCCAAAACCGTACAGTTTCCAATATGAAGCAGGACGATACCCGGGACACATTGATCGGGTTCATCAAGAAGTCGGAGGTGGAGATGGAATTATTTATGGTAATTGCAGTTTATAAATATATATACATCATTCAAATTGTTCAGGGACGATGCGGATCTAAAGCTTTATTTTCTAATCTGTCTCAATGTTTCAAACTTGCTCATTAAGATTATACCATGATTCTTCATCGATCACGAATCTTTTTCTATTTAATCCAAGTGCAAAAAAGACGCAGAAATTGTAACAGGAAATTAATTCTAATGCAAAATAATTATTGATTCGTCAGATAGTAAACGGAAAAAATCTTTAATGCTACTATAATTAGAAAGAAGATTGTATAGTGCAATCATTTTAATAAATAAACGTGTATCTCTTTCAGGAACATATTCGTATGTTGATCCAAAGTACAAAGTACGAACAGTCGAGTACAGAGCTGACAAAAATGGATTTCATCCTGCATTAATCAACTTTGAAGACACTTTTGCTCAACCTGTCGATTCGGAAGCTGTAAGATTGGCTAAGGAGCAACATATGCGTCTTTACCAAAAAATTGCAGAAGCAAATGCTCATAATATTCCAGTAAATTTGCCACGGGTAATTGTTTTATACATTCATTGATATAATGCATCAAAGATAAAAAAAAGGAGGATTTCATTTTCAAATCATTTAATTTTCAATCATATTTAAAAATTACAATTTCTTGGAAAAGAAGACAAAATCCATATCTTTTTTTTTTATTTTTTAACGCGTTTGAAGAATTTTATGTACGTATATCTAATACACCGATTGTTTAAGATTGTAAATAACGATAATTATATATAATCAGTAATAATTTTCTAAAACTGATCATAATATAAGAAATATGAATAAGCGATTTAATTATTTTTCTGAAAAATACGCGTGTTTACATTTTTCAAGAATTGGAATATTTTTTGGATAAATAGTTTGATTAAATCGCTCGCGCAGTTTTATTTGTTTTTTCTTATACCTTTCCTTATACTTTACTTCGTTACTTGACTTAATTACTCCATAGGATTCAGCCAGCGTAGCAAGAGCGAAGGACATGCACAACGAATTGTACCACAGGATCGTGGAACAACACGCGGCGATTGCCGCGCAGAGGGAAGCTGAACGACTGGCTTATGAAGCGACTTCCGTTGCCAATGACGTTGATGATCATCGGACACGTTAATCGCGTATTATGCACGTGTTGGCATCACGTCCGACACGTAGTGTATATTCTAATAACAAGAAATATATATTACGCGTGATGTCATCGAAATGCTCACATATAATGATTTTCTTAAGCTGATTCGAATAATAGAGAAATGTTTTCGTTCGATGACTTACGAATAAAAATTTCTAATCTTTGCTAATCTATAATATAATAATATGTGCTTCTTGTGTAAATATATAAGACTATAGTTATTTTATACTCTCACAGTCCTCAACATGTATACGGATAATAAAAGACTTTAGAGGCATAGAAAAAGAAAAAATATAAAACATTAAATATGCTATAGTAAAATGAGTGTCGTGTTTTATAAACGAATCTAGAATTTATGATAGATAATGCGAAAAATAAAAGATCAATATACATTTATAATAATAAAAATTGTAATAATAATTGTAGAATCAAACGGAAAATTAAATTTTCATACAAATTGTTTTTTTTATCTTCTGAAACAGAATTTAAATTTATTTCTTATCAACTTGTAAGATATTATAATTACAAAATTATTGCGTATTCCCCATAAATATTCCAATAAACAACAAAGATATAAATAATGCACTGCAGATAAATAATTACTCCATATGTTGTATTTCTTCTTTTGACATATAATTATTCGCAAATTTAACAATCTGATTACGAGAGAGCAGTAACGCGAATAGTTACATACACGTCGTCATTTTTAAATGCCGGAAATGCTATTGCGCTAAACAAAAAAATTGCCGATAAAAGATAATGAAAAATGATAATTTAACAAACACACAATTATTTTGTATGATATAAAAACGACCAAGCTACACCAAAAGCGACATTAGTTCGAGTGAGTATCTTGATGAAAGATGAAGTTCCTGAGCCAACTATTTTGTTTCTTTTTGCTGTGCATCGCGGTAGGAATAATATATATTTTTGTCACGCAATTCAAAAATATAAATAAGCACATTTAAAACATTTAAAAAGTTTCATAAAATAAAAATTTTTACATATACACACGGAATCTATAAATAAATTAAAACTTTTAAATTTATTTCCTGTGTATGTATAACAATAAATTATGTCTCAATAAGAGCAAAAAACTAAAATCTGAAAAAAGAAAAAATCAAATATTAGGAGAGATAAATAAAGTTTCAAGTATCTATAATGTGTGCATTTCTATACATTTCTCAAATTTTTTATATGAAATTCTATATATAACAATGTAAAATATTAAATTATATATATATATATTAGTAAATATTAAAATATTATATATATATATATATATATATATATATATATATACATTTTTTGATAATAAAAATGACATTAACTCCTTGATATATATCTATAGGAGTTATAATGTCATTAAAACACGAAATATTTGATGCAAATTTAGTACGATAGAAGAATTTATATTATTGCATGTTATTTACAATATATACTTATCTTATATTACTTACTTTTTCTTCTAGGCATCGATGTGCATGAGCATTGGAAATCAATCCCCAGGGAATCCAACTTCTGCGCTTACAGGACAGAGTAAAGTAGCTTGTAGGAACAGAGGGACTACTACTACCGCAGCATCTACATAAATGAGTAAAATTAAATTCTCTCTAATAATGTGTAGTACATTCTTAAATAATAATTTAAACGGATTAATTTACACACACACACACACACACACTTCTCTCTTTATTCTTTTATCTCTCTCTTCTCTCGCCTTTTATCTTTCTTTCCCCTCGTTATATTTACTTTATTTTGTCTCTATGGATTTTAATTGTAAATCAAGCAATGCCATAAAATCACTTTTCCATAAAAAATAAAGCGAAATTTACTTTAATTACATTCAATTACATATATTTGATTTATGTTCGAGCAATGTCACTCACCTATTAATTTTTCCTAACTTTATTTATTAAGCACTTCCATTTTACAGTTATTGGTTTAATTTTTAATTTATTTTTTATTTACATTTTATTATTTTTATAGTTTAATTTTGTTTATTTTTAATTTTTTTATTCTATTATTGGTATACGAATACACTTTTTATATTGATTTAAACAATTATATCTATCAAATTGAACTTATTATTGTATTTATGCGCGCAAAATTACCAAACGTTTCAAAGAGACGCACTCTTATATTAATTATTTTCCAATTAAAAGATATCTTTTCATACTGACAATTTCGATACTCATTTTTAGCAAAAATATCACTTGTTTAAAGATTATAAAGATACCAATTTGTCATTTATTGTGATCACATGACATCTGTCAGTACGAAAAAATTTATTTTATTTAAGTCCGATTTTTCAATAATAGTTTAAACTTGAAGTTTTTAACTGTATACACACATGTATTCTCTGTGCAAAGTTTAAACTTCGTGTATATTGATTATTTTTAATTCCTCTTTTTTGTATATATCAATTTATACATATACACACACGCTAGCGCACACGCATTTTTAAATTACAAATATAATAAAATTCAATTAATCATGTTTTAGGTAGAAGACAATGGAGAAGTTTTATGACGATGGATTAAAATATCTAGAAGAATCTAAAATTATTATGTACAATGAATAATATAAATCGATTTCTCTATATATTTTTCTAAAGACAAAGTATAGAAATACATGTGAAAAAGTTATTCATCATGATTTTCCGCATGCTTCATAACTTTACATTGTACTTAAAAGTTTTCAAAACTAATTATATAATATAAAAATTAAATAAACATAAACAAGAAATAAACAAAGCAACATTTTCAAATTATTATTTTTATAATATTAACAAATAGTAAATGTTTTGGCTTAATAAATAACAAAAAAACAAAATTGTATGGATTTTTATTAAATAATCCTGGCAGTCATAATATAGGTGTAATTTTACTCGTACACATATATATTTTTCTTGCATGTAAATTAATGTAACAATATGCGATTTTCTCATATAATTGTTCATAATCTTAATATCTATAAAAAAAAAAAAAAAGAACAAAATTGAAAAATTGAAAAATTATAATTATACACAATTATTGTCCTCTATATATATACTATTACTTAATTTCATAAATCTGCTTTCTTATATAAACTATCTTTTATATACATAGTGCATATATATATATATATATATATATATATATATGATTTCTAAACTATAAAAGATTATAAGCATAATTTTGAAAAGTGCTTGTAGAGATTCACTTTAACATCGAGTATTTTGAATATCTTTACAAAAAGAACTGAATCACATACATATAAATAATTTATAATTTATGCACTATATACACATAGCTTTATTAAAAATTAAAGATAATCAAAATAACATTGAGATAATTAACGATCATTTTCAGTATTATATAAAAATGTGTGTGCATATTTGCATATATATAAAATATATAAAAATCATGTACTTTTATATTGATAATAAATTAAAGAATTAACTTGGAATAGAATTACGAATATGGGTGCTTATCACAGAAAGTTTTCATCTCAAAAACCTACAAAATCTTGACAAATAATTGAAAGTTTTTCAAGGATTATAATCATTTGTATTTGTACATTGTATAAAGATATTGCCTGTATTCTTATAGTATCGACAATCATTCTCAAAATGGATTCTTTCTCTAGGATGATATATTGACACTCATTCTATTACTGTATCATTATATTATAAAGATTGCGCAATTATTTTATGAAAAACTCTATAAAACTTGTTGCATAACATAATTACATGATTGATACATCTCAGGGCAGCTATTATGTATCTATTTGGAAACATTTCTGATTAGAAAAATTTTATTTTTCTCTAGATTTCTTACATTATATTATCTAGGAAAAAATAAAATTATTTCAATCGGAAACCTTTTCAAACAGTTTCATAATAAGTACCCAGATTCGACAGTATAAATTAATGCCTCAAAGATTCACTTCATTGTATTATGTTTATACTTTGTAAAAGTATAGTTAATATTTTGTTTTATAAACGAAATCTCTGATATATAACGGTCTTCTAATTTATTTCTTCAATAAATGTAACATGTCTTTATTTTGTTGTTGCAACATTATATCTGCGTTTTCAGTTTTATCAGTAATATTATCAATCAGATCGTTTTGTGAGTCTATTTCTTCGGATAAACCAATTGCCAGATGTTTCAATCTCGCCAATGATCCGCTCATCTCACTTAGATTTTGCTCTAAAGCTCTGGTTACTCTGTCATTGGCAGGCTTAATATCTTCACGATTGTTGTCGTTGTAACTTTCTTGTATCTTTGATGATGAATATGAATTGCTAATGTTGCTTTGTACTTGTTCTAACGTATTGGATAGCGCAGGGGATGTTATGGATCCAGAACTGGAAGACTCTGATAATTTTGTCGATGGTATTGGCGCATCCAGAGATTTACCACTGAGATAATTTTTTAGACTACCAAAGACACTCTTTATGCCCTGTATATGTTTCTGACTAAATCTTAATGTGCTATTAATATCATCTAGTCTCTTTTCTGTTCTCTGCAATTGTTCTCTTTGTCTAATTAATTCCTGAAAGCAGAAATTAAATATTAAATGTATCATATATCACTGGCCAAGCAAAACACATTGTGTTAGAATTATCTTAAGCCTGTTCTACAAATGCAGATGTGTTTGGTTGTACGATGTCGTAAAAAGCAGTTGTAAACCATTACTACCGTTGGCAAACATACAACTTACATCTACGTTTATACAATTGTAAAACAGGCTTTATGCTTATCGTATGTTTCATATATATCTCGCGATATTGGTTGTACTATCTGTACAACGGTGATACAATGTACAGACTGATATATCGTTACCTCAGCTGTAGCTACGCCAATTTGTTCAGAATCTCTCAAAAGCGAGACGGATCTTTCCGAAGATTGTATGGTGCGTTCCTCTATTTCTTTCTTACGTTGCACCAATTGTTGACGTTTCTGTGTCATGTCATCGTCAAAATTCTGATAATGCCCAGCAGGGAAATTCCTGGGGGGCGCACTCTTCAGAAATGTCTCATCGTCTATGTCGTCTTCCAACGAAAAGAACGGATTCTTCGGATCGCTCAGATAATTATGACCTGCCATTATTTATTCGATTCGACTTTTCGCTACGCACGAGATCGGCGGACCTTTCGGTCGAATTTATTCTCGACGTCCGTTTATCCTTTTTCGCTCGACGCTTCTCCGATGACAAGATATCAATGTATATTATACATATCGTATATCGTATCACGAGAATCGAGAATGCACGACACAACTCCCACAACCGAGTTTCGGATTTCTAGATGCGAAGGAAACTGCGCATGCGTTGATATAACATAATGCAGATTCATACTACATTCGAGATCCGATATATCGATACGATATATCTGATATCCAATAGAAACCTTTCGCGTTTCTAGGATCTCAAAATATTACTAATAATTAGAATAATTAAAAAACACACTTTTATTAGATATCGAATATCGGATAAATGTAATAATATAATCGCGGATGTCGGACATAGAATGAATCCTGCATAAAACCTTGTATCTATGATATACTGCAACTCGAACAGAGTTCTCTCCGAGACTGCGTTCGAAAATGTACCGTCAAAAATAAAATATATTTAACAATTTAACCAACAGTCATAATACAAAAATATCTAGGCACGATGCATTCGAAAATGCCTAGTGTAGATCTCAAAAATATTAAAAAGCATTCTTTATTGTTGCTTTTAGCTTGCAGAATATCAAAATTTAAAAATTTCTATTTTACATATATATAATAATTATGTGATAATAATATATGATAATTATATATATATATATATGTATGTATGTATCACAATAAATAATAAAGCAATTTTTTGGAAAACTTTATTATTTTGGAAATAATACTACTTGAATTAAAATTTGTTTAATCTATTAAACGTTATGAATAATAAAATAATGAAGTTTTATTATGGTGTAAGGTTGCCAAAAATTTGCATCATTTCAAAATCACACAGATAGCTGTATAATATATTGACATACCTTTAAAATATCTCCCGTTTTTAGAGAAAGCAAAACGCGGTGGTAATCGCAATAATTCATTATTATGATATAATTGTCGTATTATTAATGATTGAATTTCGTAGCTCGATTTGTGAAGTGGAGTACTGGAAAGCGAAGCGCACGTGTATGTACATACGTGACGTCAGACGACGCTGCCGTGGCGTCACGGGAAACAGCCGTTTAGCGTCAGCCTGATTGGCCGAAAGCGGCTAGTAAAGCCAATCGTCGCAACGGTTTGTCCGCAATGGTCGCGTAAACTTTTTCCGGCCATCTTGTTATTATTTTCGAAAATCTTGAGGTTGGATTTTCGGGAAGACGCAGTAGTAGTAGGTGCGAACGCCTTCGGCACTTTGTTCCGAGCGACTGGCGAGAGTAAGACGCGGCTCGTATGAGGTCAAGAGCACAGAGTTACGACGAAGAACAGTATCGGTGGGTATCACGCGAACTTGAATCTCTCCTCGCCTCGCTACTGTGACTGTCGCAAGAGTAGAGCGGAGCGAGCGAGCGAGAGAAAGAGAGAGAGAGAGAGAGCGCGCGCGAACGAGAGAGAAAGAGTACGAGAGATAGAATGGGAGAGAAGAAAGAGAGAGAGAGAGCGAGAACGAGACGGTGAGGAATGACTGCGTTGGAGTGCGTGAAACGAGGTACGAAAGTGGTCGTGCGCGGGAATCGGCGGTTGTGTATTTGCCGCTTTACGCTTGTGATCTTCCGCGATATACCGCGATCCTCGGTGTGAAACGTGTGCCCTTTTTTAATTCCTGAACGAAGAATCGTCGTGTATGAGAGTGAATACGGTAAGTTGGCGCGTTGTGTTCTTCGCGCGGCGCTTGACCGACGCAACGGCCGCGAATACTCCCTACTTCCCGAAGCTTAGGGGCTGGGTCTGGGCCTAAACCCGGGGCCTAAGCCTGGGCCCGCGGACGCCAATGATTCCGCAAATTCTTCGCGATTCGTCTCCTCCTTCTCCTTGCGCTCCCGACTCCAACTTGTTTACTTTTCCCTGTGATCAATTTATCTTCGCCAACCGTTCACATAACCTTGCTTCCGATTGTCAAATGTAGGTTAGATCGGTTCGGAACGGTCGTCTCTCCTGCGGCGCATCAGTCCTACTCTTTATTCCGCTGCTCCTGATTTAACTCGCATTTTCCTCTCTTCCTTATCGAATATTTATTATCTTGTCCTTGCGTTGTCGCGCATTTTTCACGATCCGCGATCCATTTCGATTCATTTTCGATCCAATACGGACACGTGCGACGCAAACACCTTTGACTTTACGATTCCCTTCGATTCCCTCCAACGTTTCTTTCTTTTGGCGTAAACTTTTATCACATAATTCTGCTAAATTTCACTTATTTTGTATGCGCAACATTTCCAATTACCAACACGACAGGATACTTATTCGTTGAAAAGCAAATCTCGGGGGTGTCAAAATTGGCTCGTTACATATTTGCTTCGTTCAATTATAAGTACGTATTCAACTTTCTGCACTGTGCGCGCCAAGGTTCACGATTGTTAATTGTGAAAGTTTAGAATTTTAAATCTATAAAAATCAAAATGCCCATGTACATGTGTAATTAACATGCGTAAGCATTTCATTATTAAGAATAACATTTTTTACATGTTTTTTCTCTTTCTCTTTCTCTCTCCCTCTATTTTTCCATTTAGAAGATAAAAGGTACGGAAGAATATATAATTACGCGATACAATGGCAACTTTGGCTGAGCAAGCATCTAAATTATTGGACTTCAATCAGAAATTGGATATAACGCTCCTCGACAATATAGTAGGATGTATGTATACTGGCATAGGTGAGCAACAAAGAGTCGCCCAAGAAGTGCTAACAACCCTCAAAGAACATCCAAATGCTTGGACACGAGTAGATACCATTCTAGAATATTCACAGGTATAAATATATTTATCTTTTATCTCTCATTATCAATCGTGCATATATTTATTCGCAAATAGCTCTATTGTTGCGTTATTCTACAGAATCAACAAACAAAATATTACGGCTTGCAAATATTGGAGCAAGTTATAAAGACACGATGGAAAGTGCTACCGAGAAATCAGTGCGAAGGTATAAAAAAGTATATTGTAGGCCTTATCATAAAGACAAGCAGCGATCCTGAGACAATGGAAGCTTCCAAAGTTTATCTTAACAAACTCAATATGATCCTTGTGCAAGTGAGTAGCTAATTTTACTCATTTATATTTTGTGCCAGGAATATATATAGATTATTACCATTGCTCTTTCATTCTTAGGTATTGAAACGTGAGTGGCCGAAAAATTGGGAGTCCTTTATCAGTGATATTGTCGGTGCGAGTAAAACTAATGAGAGTCTCTGTCAAAACAACATGGCTATTTTGAAACTTTTGTCAGAGGAAGTATTTGACTTTTCTAGCGGCCAAATGACTCAGACAAAAGCAAAACATTTAAAGGATACAATGTGCAGTGAATTTTCACAAATATTTCAGCTTTGCCAATTTGTGATGGATAATTCACAAAATGTTCCATTAGTAGCAGTCACATTAGAGACGCTACTAAGGTTTTTAAATTGGATACCTCTTGGATATATTTTTGAAACTAAATTGATAACTACTTTAATATTCAAGGTGAGCTTGTGTGTGTTTCTTTTTCTTGTCTTTATTACAAATTTGTTTCTACTATGTTATTTAATATCTAATAATCTTTGTTTCTAATATATTTGCAGTTTTTGAATGTACCAATATTTCGAAATGTTACTCTGAAGTGTCTAACTGAAATCGCGGCCGTTACCGCCACTGTGCCGAATTATGACGACATGTTTGTTATATTATTTATCAATACGATGCAGCAATTAGAACTAATGCTCCCGCTAGAAACCAACATACGCGAAGCATATGCAGCTGGCCAAGACCAAGAACAAAATTTTATCCAAAACCTAGCTATGTTTCTTTGCACTTATCTCAAAGATCATGGCGAGCTAATAGAGAAGAAACAATTGAATGAAACGCTAGTGAAGGCATTACATTACCTCGTTCTCATATCTGAAGTAGACGAGGTTGAAATATTTAAAATTTGTTTAGAATACTGGAATGGATTAGCCGCCGATTTGTATAAAGAAAATCCTTTTGTTACCTCTTCGCCACTTTTCATGTCTAAGAACATGACGGTTCCTCCTCGGAGATTATTTTATGGTCCAGTTTTAACAAAAGTACGATATATCATGATCAGCAGAATGGCAAAACCTGAAGAAGTGCTTGTCGTAGAGAACGAAAATGGAGAGGTTGTCAGAGAATTCATGAAAGATACCGATTCTATAAATCTCTATAAAAATATGAGAGAAACTCTTGTATATCTTACTCATCTCGATTATTTGGATACGGAAAGAGTAATGACAGAGAAATTACAGAATCAAGTTAATGGTACAGAGTGGTCCTGGAAGAATCTCAACACGGTACTTGTCTATTTGAAAATATGCTTGTGATAAAATCTTAAGCGACATATACAGCGATTATATTTATCATGTTTTATTCATTTATTAGTTATGCTGGGCAATAGGCAGTATTTCTGGTGCTATGCACGAAGAAGACGAAAAACGCTTTTTAGTAACTGTAATCAAGGATTTACTTGGTTTGTGTGAACAAAAGAAAGGAAAAGATAACAAAGCTATAATTGCTAGCAATATCATGTATGTTGTTGGCCAGTATCCACGATTTCTTCGAGCTCATTGGAAATTTTTAAAGACTGTTGTAAATAAACTTTTTGAGTTCATGCATGGTAAGAATATATATATATATATATATATATATATATATATATATATATATATATATATATATACATATATATATATATATATATATATATATATATACATACATATATATATATATATACATACACGCACACGCCGCCCCCCCCCCTCCCCTCTTTCTCTGTCTCTCTTTCTTGTAAAAGATCCCTTTCTTAATTATATAATGCAAGTTGATTAGAACTAAGTTAATTGTTGTAGAAACACATGATGGAGTGCAAGATATGGCCTGCGATACTTTTATTAAAATAGCACTGAAATGCAGACGACATTTTGTTACTATACAAATTGGAGAAGCAATGCCATTCATTGAAGAAATTCTTTCCACAATTAGTACCATCATATGCGATCTTCAAACACAACAAGTAAGATAAAAACACATTTATCTAGTATATATTCAATTACTGTATATATAATAAGCTATGTATTTTTATACAACTTTGTATATTACATAACATATTGCAACATTTATCTTTACATCAATATACTTTTTGTTTCTCTTTGTCTCTCTTTCTCTCTAATGTAATATTGTATACTGTAATGTAATATTGTATTACTGCAATAGGTACATACATTTTATGAAGCAGTTGGTTATATGATAAGTGCTCAAGCTGATACTGTAATACAGGAACAATTGATTGAGAAATATATGCTTCTTCCTAATCAAGTTTGGGATGACATTATAAGCCAAGCATCCAAAGTATGTATCCAAAGTTTATTAATAAATATTTATTTGTAAATTTTCAGACTGTACTTTATAATGCATTTATGTATAATTTATATTTGAATAAAAATATTAATTTTTTTCCAGAATGTGGATGTCTTGAAGGACCAAGAAGCTGTAAAACAACTCGCCAGCATCTTAAAAACAAATGTTAGAGCTTGCAAAGCTCTTGGACATCCGTACGTGATACAATTAGGGAAAATATACTTAGATATGTTGAATGTTTATAAGGTATAATTTTCTTTCTATTTGTGTGAAGTTTTTAAAAAGAAAATCGTTGATACACTGAACAAGCGAATTTGCTTTAGGTTATGAGTGAAAATATAAGCGCTGCGATATCTGTAAATGGTGAGATAGTAATGAAGCAACCTTTAATCAAGAGTATGAGAGTAGTGAAAAAGGAAACGCTGAAATTAATCTCAGATTGGGTGAGCAGGACGAATGACCATCAAATGGTAAGTTTTTTTAATTGAGTACATTTTTACAAGATTTTTTTTACTCTACAAATGTATTTATTTTATTTTACATTTTTATATAAAATTTCTTTGTTTGTTAGGTGTTGGAAAACTTTATACCGCCATTGTTGGACGCCGTTTTACTGGATTATCAAAAAACGAATGTTCATTGTGCTAGAGAGCCTGAAGTGCTTAGTGCTATGGCCACCATAGTGAATAAACTAGAAGCCCATATCACTAGCGAGGTGCCCAAAATATTCGATGCAGTATTTGAATGTACTTTAGAAATGATAAACAAAGACTTTGAAGAATTTCCCGAACACAGAACGAACTTTTTTCTTCTCTTACAAGTAAGTGTGTGGGTGTATGTGTGTATCAATTTGCTCTTCATATATAACTTGACTGCATTTTTAAGTTGTCATTTTATTTTCACTTTAGGCAGTGAATGTTCATTGTTTCCCTGCATTTCTTTCAATTCCGCCAGCCCAGTTTAAACTGGTTCTTGACTCAATTATCTGGGCCTTTAAACATACAATGAGGAATGTAGCAGATACAGGATTACAAATTCTTTATCAACTTCTGTTAAACATTGAACAGCACGAGCAAGCGGGTCAAAGTTTTTACCAAACATATTTTACAGACATCCTACAACATATATTTAGTGTTGTCACGGATACATCGCATACAGCAGGTAAAACAAATTTAACAATTTGCACAATTGATTAATATATTATTATTATTATTATCTATATTTATTTAATTGATATTATTGTGATACAGGCCTTACGATGCACGCTACAATTCTCGCTTATATGTTTACATTAATTGAACGTGGGAAAATTCAGGTGCCACTTGGCCCTGTACCTGATAATACTTTATACATACAAGAATTTGTTGCAAGATTGCTTAGAGCAGCCTTTCCGCATTTAACTGATAATCAGATAAAAATAACTGTGCAAGGTTTATTCCATCTTAATCAGGATATCACTGCGTTTAAGGAACACCTCAGAGATTTTCTCGTGCAAATCAAAGTAAGCGACATACAATATTGGCAAGATTTATCTAAAAACGTATAAGCATGAAACAATATTTGTTACTTTTTTTTTAAATTTAGTAATGTAAGAAAGATCTAGCGGCTACTTGACTATATTTGGCTCACAAAGGTATTTTTAAAAAACATTGCTATAATGCATTTCTTTTCCCTCATTTAGGAATACACAGGCGAGGACGATTCCGAGCTTTACTTGGAGGAACGAGAAACAGCTTTACGGCTAGCCCAAGAAGAGAAAAGGCGGCAACAAATGGCTGTACCAGGCATTCTTAATCCCCATGAAATGCCAGAAGAGATGCAGGACTGAATTAATCATAGTCCGCGTATCCTATCATTTTATGCACATTTGATGAGAAACACTCTGTTAAAGGAATTCTTGTATCCTTTGAGCTGTAATTATCCCTTCGACATCACCGTCATCACCATCATCAAAAATAGATAAAATATTAATTACTTACTAAAACCGAGTCTACAAAAGTATATCCTTGTTAAGGAGGTAAGCCCGAAACGTGGTGACTGTTTGTTTGTCTGTTATAGGATTTTAAAGAAATTCGAGTTTCTGTTGTGGATATAATGGGACAATTGCCTGCTAGCGATGCTATTTCATGTAACGAGATAAAAAGAATTGTTTCTCTCAGAGAGAATCGATTATTTAAGAAACCTAGGATATAAAACTTTTACAGATTAATTCCCATTAATCAGAATTATATAAAAAAAAAAGAAAAAAACGGTGAATATGGCAAAAGTAACGTTACCATTCTTCAGAATTATCCTCAAAAACGACTCGATATATTGTATGATAAATTTCTGTATAAGGGATTTCTACACGAATACACACACACACACATACACACACAGATATGTGAGAGATCTATAATACTATTATATTAAGTTTCGTTTTAGCATTTCTATGCGAGTTAAGAGAATGCCTGTAGTCCACAGAATTGTTTTGTGCACACTTTTGGCCATTTAAATTTACCGTTGGATGGATATGAATATGTATGTATGTATGTAAGCTTACTTGTGATAGCTTATACTAATGTATTGATACATGAATTTGTTATAATATAAATAATACACAAAATTTTTTCCTGTTCCATATTTTTATTCAGCAAAATGATACATTCTTTGTATAATTAAAGATGTATCTTATTGTTCAGCTATGAGCAATAAAATAATTTCTATTTACAAAAGATAATAAATAATTGATGGAATATATTTATAAATACTCTGAGAAAGAGAGACATAAAAAAGCGCGGATGATAAACTACATCTATTCTACTTTATCTATTTATATATATTAGATGAATGCAAATATATCATATATCTAATTATTTAAATCATTCAAAGCCATGTATAAAAATATACATATATATACATACATATATGTATACATAAAATATAAAACAGCGACCTATATTTAACTTGTTAAATGACTAATGCATTTATTTGTGATCATTATAATTAGATTTCAGTAAATATTTGGTGAGTTAGTGTACTTTATTGAGTGTGAACGCGCGAATAGGATCTTTGGTATAATACAAAATATATTGTGTATAAAATATAGTCTTGGTGATATTTGATTGATATACAAATATAATTCCTGTTGCAATGAATCGTACAGTGACTGTCGTATGTATGTTTAAATCAATGTAGAGCGCGTGCGCGCTTTATAGTATATATAGAGCATAATATTATATTTAATTATACTTGATAGAAAAGAATACAATTGGATATTTTGTGAATAATTTGCATAAAATAGTATCGTCACAGCAGGCTTTGAAGATAATGTGTAAATGTGTGTTTTTATCTAATGATCAATGAGCAGTTGTAAAGTAATATTATTATTATTATATGAGCCATACAATAGATACTTGTAAATTAAAATGCTCGCAACATACATTTAGCGCTTATTTAGGTCCTCTCTTTGATTTGTATTCCCATATATAGTTCAGCAATTATATAAAGCAATATGTTAAAAAACCTATCATTGATGAGAGGCAAGAGTTATAAAAAAGAACAATTAAGTTTTTTTTCAATATACATTCTGTGTTTATATATAAATCATATATCGTACTATTAGTCATGTGCGACATTCTATTAAGGTTTTCTATCAAGTTGTTTAATGACAAATTCAAATAAATGATTTTAGTTCATTATATGATTGCTTTATTGTCTTTTTATCTGAAACATTAGTTTATCCACTGTCACTTTTATAGTTTTAATAATTTATCTTTAGCTTATCAAGAAAAATTGCTAAAAGCAATATAAAAATACAATAAAATTTCAAATATTATATAAATATTTAAAAGAGTCTCTCTACATACAAAAGATATATATTTAATAATTGCTTGTGTAAAATCAATATAAAATTTAAAGCTGAATAAAAAAATTTCAAATATATTTTTGATACAACCTAGATGAGATCATAAAAAAACTGTACTTATACATATATTAAATCAAATACAAATACTTTGAAAAATATTCCCAAAATAAAATAAACATAATTTTCAAGTTTTCTCGTCTCTATTAGAGAAACTCATTTTAGTTAGATTTCTAAATAAATAAGTTAAAATATAATTTATAGTAAAATTGTAAAAATTATTATATCACATTTATTATGATAAATAGAAATATTTTATATATATATATATATATATATATATATATATATATCTTTCTCTATAAAGAAAAAGAAAATATAAATTTCATTCTTTTATTTTACCGTCGTCATATTTATATACTATTATATACGACACAAAATCAAGCGATGCCACAGTATATCATGATGCACCTGCGGATACGAAAATTTTGTGAAACCATAGGGCGGTATTCATAGTCCGTTCTTATATTTAAGATCGTCTTAAGATCTCGTTCAACCAATCAAGAGAAGCTATGCGGCCATTTGATTGGTTGAACAAGATCTTAAGACGATCTTAGGGCCATTCTTTTGCGGATCAATCAGCTGATAAGTTGCTATGCTCTGATTGGTCAATCGGCAATTGTCAACTAGCAACGAGGATATTTGTAACCTATTGTAGAATGGTCCTTAAATATAAGAACCAACCGTGAATACCGGCCTTAAGCGGGAAGCACATACTCTTGCATAAGCGTATAAGCATACGCATAAAAGAAATTCGATTGATTGAATTTCTTATGTATACATTTATAGACCAATCAAGATTCTCATGTTTACGCTTATGCGCATAAGTATATGCATAAGAAATTCGATTGGTTGAATTTTTTATGCATACGTTTATAGACCAATCAAGATTCTTATGCTTACATTTATGCGCCTATGCAAAAGTGTGTGCTCCCCGCTTTAGGCTTGTTTTCTGTTTCTGCACTAATGAACTATGTAGTACACACTGGTGCAATAAGTTAATGAGACAATAACTATATTTTGGATTTGTTCTTTATTGCTGCATTGGTGAATTAATACAATATGTTAAAGTGAGACAAATATATTTTGTTTCACTCTAACTTACTGCACCAGTGTACACTAATTTACCAGTGCAGCAATAAAGAACAAACCTCTATTGTAGACCCGGTCTAAGTGCTTTGACAAAAGTGTTTGTAGTGTCAAATGTACCGCATCCAAAAATTACTAGTTCGTATAGTCTGCTACGTCCGCTGTCAAAATTACTTGTTCACGCGTATGTATGTATGTATGTACGTAATACATATGTGTGTAATTAGTAAAAGTAAAGTCATCGCATAAATAAAGCAGCGAATGCTACATAAAATGGTTATTTGAAGTAATATTTTACTGCATTACATGTTAAATATGCGATATTAACGAATAAGAAACCTTTGCGTAGCGGCTCTTTCGTACAGCTTTTACTTTACGTATGTAGAGTGAATTGTATTATAAGTGTCATTACGGAGAAATTAGATATCAAAAACATTTTTATTCTCATTTGAGCTACTCATTTTAATTATCTTTTATACGTGCAATTTCATAAATTGTCAATTGTTTCGATGTAACAATCTTTAACCTCATCGTTCTCCTTCTGTTCTATATTATCATTTATTATCTCATTATTAATTGTGCTTTGCTTGTGAAATATTATATTGTAATTATATAAATTCGTATTCACAAACAATTTAATAATTATTTTAACAATATGGATTTTAAGTTTTTGTAAAATTTCTTGTTTGTATGATTTTGTAGAACTTTTAAATATGTTTTAAAAGAAAAGATGCCGTCTGAAACAAATGCTATGGACAGTATTTCTAAGCAAGAGGAGGATGCTGAAAAATCTAATGAACAATCTGTTACATTAATGACATTAAATTCTACAAGTCAAGAATCAAGTATAACTACAAAACAAGTAGATGCTGATCTAGCAAATGCTGTTAATAGTGACAAAGTATCCACATCGGATCATATTAAAATTAAGTTTTTAAATTCAACTGGAGATGCACTTTCATCTACTAGCTCTATAACTACAAATGATTTACTCGAGAATATATGTCTCCAAGCTCAAACAACAGGTAATAATCAGTATTAACCTTGTAAACTACTTGTAATTTCTACTCTTTACATTTTAAATATATAAAATACTGTTGATTTAATTTTTAGATTCAAATAATGATAATAAAAATATACCTTCAAAAACTAATTCTGATTCAGTATTGCTTAAAGAAACCGAGGAAAATAATGATGCAAGTACTACATCCAATGATATAATAGAAAACTCTAGTCAAAAATCAATTTTTCTTGGTCATAAAAATCTAACTAGAAAGAAATGTTTGTTAGCAGAGAACATTCCTGAAATTTCTAACACTTCAGAATTAACAATGTGTCCTGACAATTTCTTAGATGGGAAAGCTTATAGTCATGAAAAAAGTCACAATATTGTTGATATAGAAAATGACTGTGAACCAATGGCAGAAAATTTATGTAATAACAATGATGATGATGATAATGATGATGCATCAACCACTAAGCACAAAGTAATTGAAGAAACAACACTTTTGCATACATGCAAACAGTTGTCATTAGGAGATAATGATTCTGCTACAAATTATAACAGTCTTACAAATATGTTATTAAGAATGCCTAGCGATAATACGAAAGATCCCAGCATTGATTGTGACACTAACTTATCAACAAGTGAATTAACATCTTTGCCTTCAGGTGCATCTAAAAAATTATCAAATTTGCAAAGTGCTTCATCAACCTCGACGCATTACAATGACACAATTGATTCAAAAATATTTATAAATCCATTAAAGAATAATAATAAGAATTCACTTGAAAATGTAATTGATGCAAATGAATTACCTGTTTCATCTGAACTTGTTTGTAAGGAATCAGCAATATTGCAAAGATGTAATTCCTCGTGTTGCAATGATTCTGCAAGCACAAGTAAGCCATTTAAACTGCCAATTTTAGAAAAGATGTCTAAAACTGCCAATATTCAGCAACCAGAAGTCGAGGAAAATGCAGTAGCGCTTGCAGAGTCATCATTCAGCGAACAAAACCAATTGGAAGTAGTTCGTTGTCTAGATTTGGAACCTCGTTCGTCGAATAGTAGCGAAGAAAGTAATTCGGATATAGAATCCCAGCATGCAAGTACAAGTCATGACGATATTAAAAAAGTTAGTAGATTTCGTTTATTCTATTTATTTTTAGAAAATTTTAGTACAGTTCATTTAATCGAATACATAGTCCAATTACCAAAACGATTATCCAATCGATTTGATAAAGACGAGACTTTTATTTTAGAGACAATGCAGACCTAATGGAGTTGTAACGAAGGAAGGAGTGGAATATTATCAGCTATGGCGTAGCACGGGTGGCCACTCGTCTCCTGAATCTTTGTATGAAACTTTGTACCCAATGCCACCGCCGCTTCCACCAAGAGCAGCGCATCGACCATTGCACAGAAGTAACGCTTTACCAAGTGGGGCACCAGAATTACCTAAACGACATCCTCAGAGGCATCCTACACCATTGCATCCTGAGGATTGTTTTGGATTTGAGATTGTAGACGTTGACGAAGCTTCGAATCTTAAGGTTAAAAGATCATCGCTTGGTTTTTATATTCAATATATACTTTTGGCTATAATATATATATATATATATATATATATATATATATATATATATATATATATATATATGTATGTATGTATGTATAGAAAAAAATAATATGTATTTTATTTATAAATTATTAAACTTTTTTTTTAAGTTAAGGACAGCAGTTACAAAAAGTATCGCGTTATTGAGCTCTCCGAGGTCGCACAGACAACGAGAAAGGCCAGAATCGGCACTGCCTCAATTAGAGTGTCCGCCTACGCCGACACATCGACCCAAACCTTTATGTCCGTTGCCTGTATGCCAAACATCAAATGTATCTTTATCATCGGAAGAACCTCTGCCTCCATGTAATTTAATATAATTTCTATTCTTTAACGCTAAAATTAATCTTGTTAATTGTTCTTTTCACTGAGTTAATTAATCTATCTTGGCGTACATTTTAGCATGGGAAGCGAGGATAGACAGTCATGGTCGAGTATTTTATATAGATCATATTAATCGTACTACGACGTGGCAGAGACCAAATTTGACAACACGTAACACCGGTTGTGATCTACGAAGACAACAGTTGGACAGGCGTTATCAAAGTGTACGACGAACTATTTCACGTCCCGATAACATAGATCGCGAAGTCAGCAATTCAAACGGCAATCCTTTTGAGAATACCGAGCGACAGAATGATACCCGGACCGACAGGAACGAATGCGAACCATTTGACATCACCACAATACCACCAGTATTATTTTTAACACGGCCCGACTTTTTTACCGTCTTGCATACCAATGCAGACGCTATGGAGCTATACAATCGTAATCCAAGTCTGAAACACATGATTAGCAGAGTTAGAAGAGATCCGATAGTTTTTCCAAGATACGAACACAATAGGGATTTAGTCGCCTTAATTAATTTCTTTGCCGATCCAAGCAAGGAACTCCCAAGAGGGTACGAATCAAAGCTCGACAGGACGGGTAAAGTAAGTTTTTTATTATAATAATTCTCACAATCACAAAATAATAATTTTAAAAAATCGAGAGAGAAAGAGGGGGAGGCAGCATATACATGCTATTGGAAGATATTAACAAACTTAGCATTTTTTTTATTTTAGAGATTTTTCATATGTCATGCTAGAAAAGCTACGTCTTTCATTGATCCACGGTTACCTACGGAAGCCGCTCATGCACGTACGTTATTAGATGAAGCTCCCATTCCACCGCCTAGACCACAGCAAGCATCTGTAACTGCTACTCCCGACATACCCGTAGCCTACAACGACAAAGTAGTCGCTTTTCTACGTCAGCCTAATATAATGGATATTCTAAAGGAAAGACATTCCGCATTAGGACAGAATATTGCGCTTCGTGAAAAGGTTAATACTATAAGGGTCGAAGGGACTGCAGCGTTACAAAGATGGGGTCATGATGTCCCTTTAGCATTATTGCTAAGGTAAGAAATAGATATTTTTTATTGATATTATATATTATATACATATTTACACACACACGCACAATATATATGTAATACATGCATACTTGCATGCATATATACTATATAATATAATCTATATATTATATAATAATGTGGTACCATCGCGTTGTTATTATTATTGTTACAGTTTGTTCGAGCAAGAAATAATGTCGTATGTACCTGGTAGTATGGGTAGATCACCACTTGGCAGTCCACATGCATCACCTGGACTAACAAGAGCTTCCGCTAGAGCTCCAGCGCCATACAGAAGAGACTTTGAAGCAAAGCTTCGAACATTTTACCGAAAATTAGAAAGCAAGGGTTACGGGCAAGGACCGGGTAAATTAAAGTACGTCTTATCTTTCAATTATTATCTCATGTATTCGTAAACATATGGCAAAAATTTTATCGAGCAATTTTCTCACATATCACACACACACACACACACACATATATATATGTATATGTATATATATGTCTGTACAGATTACACATCAGGAGAGAACATTTACTCGAAGATGCTTTCACGCGCATAATGGCCGCATCGAAAAAGGATTTGCAGAAAGGTAAACTGGTAGTGATTTTTGATCACGAAGAAGGGCTGGATTACGGCGGACCGTCCCGAGAATTTTTCTTCCATCTATCGCGCGAGCTATTCAATCCTTATTACGGATTGTTTGAATATTCAGCCAACGATACTTATACGGTGCAAATCTCGCCAATGTCAGCTTTCGTAGACAATTATCACGATTGGTTCAGATTTTCTGGCAGAGTTTTGGGCTTGGCATTAGTCCATCAGTATCTACTCGATGCATTCTTCACGAGACCGTTTTATAAGGCGCTTTTAAGGATATCGGCGAGTTTGAGCGATTTGGAAAGTTTGGATCAAGAATTTCATCAAAGTCTAATGTGGATCAAGGAAAAGGATATAAGTATCGAGCCGTTAGAATTAACATTTTCAGTAACGGAGGAACTTTTGGGACGAGTCGCCGAGCGCGAATTGAAACCAGGTGGGAGAAATATCGCAGTCACCGAAAAGAATAAAAAGGAGTATCTCGAGAGAGTAGTACGTTGGCGTCTTGAACGCGGTGTCGCGGAACAAACAGAATCACTGGTTCGTGGCTTTTACGAAGTGGTGGATCCGCGTTTAGTGTCTGTTTTCGACGCTCGCGAATTGGAGCTGGTTATCGCGGGTGCTGCTGAAATCGATCTTAACGATTGGCGAACGCATACCGAATATAGAAGCGGTTATCACGACGCGCATCCAGTGGTGGAGTGGTTCTGGAGCAGCATAAGTCGATTTACCAACGAACAACGTTTAAGATTACTGCAATTTGTTACCGGCACTTCGAGTATACCTTACGAGGGATTCGCGGCTTTGCGAGGATCCACGGGACCGAGAAAATTCTGCATCGAAAAATGGGGCAGGCCAAACAGTTTACCAAGGTAAATTTCATTTTTTTAATCCGGCACTAACGGTACCTATCTATGTACATTAAGCATCCTACTTTGCATCATTGTCTTTATTTGTTTCAGGGCTCATACATGTTTTAATCGCTTGGATCTTCCACCTTATCCTACACCCGAGATTTTATACGAAAAGTTGCTGTTGGCAGTGGAGGAGACAAATACATTTGGTATAGAATAAAGTTTAAAGACGAATTGGATTTATAATTATAAAAAAATTGTACAGTCGATAGAACGTGTATTCTTTTGCACTTTGTGCTGGAAGATTTTGTATAGGCCTAACAGCTTACAAGAGTTGTATCATTACACCAACTCGCTTTATTCACATTGATTATAAGATGTAAATAATTAAACAATTTGCAATCTTTCAGAATTTTCGGTCAAAAATGTAATATTCATGTGTGCGAAAAATTGAACATTTTTTTGAAGAAAAACTTCAACTTTTTTTTACGACTACTGTTGACCTTAGAAGTTTGCACTCTTGTTGATGCAATCGTTAAGTATATAGAGATCTCGTAAATTTCACATATTCTCTTCTTCCGCTTTATTATCATGTTAGAGCAGGAGAAAGCACTATTTCATTCTCTATTTCTCTTTCCTTTTCTCTTTCAGTTTTTTTAAGAAAGGCATATATATTGGAGTATTGATCATTTTTAGAAAACGTCTCAATTTATAATCAAAAATAAATCGTACATTAATTTTAATAACAATAACGTATTTTAAAGATCATTATATTTCTTCAAAGTGAGCTTCTATGGTTAAAGAAATCAATTTAGATAAATATAATAGAAAATGTATGCTGCTGTTGCCATTACTATTATCGCTCTTGCTGAGACTACTATTGCTACTAATTATTGAGACAACTATTAATATTACTTATATACTATTACTACTACTATTACTGTCACTAATACTGTGTGCTAATCATGATTATTATTTTTATCATTAGTATTATAATTATTGTTTTTGCTTACAGTCGCGCGGATCTCGATATGGCGATAGATGTAATATTAAATTGATTATAATAGTACATCGGTGTTTATTTATAGCGTTATTAGTCGAGTTTCATACCATGCATGCATTAATAAACCAAGCAAAACTTAATTTTGCTACAAGGCTATCCATATTTCTACTATCATTATTTCGTATGTAGTATGTACATCGAGATCCGAGTATGCTGTTGGTACAATTTTTAATTATATGACCATCACCTGTTTCTAGTCTACGAGTTAAAATTTTATGTGCAGCTGCCTTTTAATATATGTTTTAACATTCCGAAGATTCTTGTTAGTCATATTTAAAAGAGTTTATAGAGCAAATGTTTATGCAAAATATAAATATCACATTTGCAAGTTGACTGTTTCAAGCTGTTAAAAACTCACAAAAAAGAAGCACTTTTATCTTATTTTTACTTTCTGCGCTTAGATACAAGATGATGTATAGATTCTTTTGACAACTTTTGCACATAGTAAAACAGATGACATTAAGAAATATCACAATTCATACACGAGAATTATAGACTTATTACAATAATTTTTTACTAAGCAAATATGTTATTATTTATTATTAGATCGATATACATACATGAATACACACATACATATATACATGTATCAAAAGTTATGTATTTGTACAGCTGTCATATAGTTGTTATATATTAACCATGAATAAAATACAACAAAGAAACAATGTTTTCAACAAATAAGCCTTAACAATAAATATTTTTAATAAATAAATTATTTTGTATTGTGTGTGTGTGTGTGTGTGTATTGTAAGATATTATCATAGAATTATGAATGGTTACATTTTATTGTGCATTTTTTTATTTACATTCATGCTATGTGTATTTAGCCAATTATTATTTATCTTCTGAATAATTTTACAGATGTATGTGGATAATGATATATAGTGTTTAAAAATTATCATTTTTTTCTCAATTATTTTGGCCGATAACATCACCCATACATGCATATATATGTGTGTCTGTCAGTGAAAAAAATTCCTGTACATATAATTTAATAACATTTTTTTAAATATACATGCGTATGTTTTCCTGGCGAAGAATTTATAATTACTTATAATGTCAATTTACTTCCAATATGATCACTGCATTCCTACATGCTCATCATATATACAAAACTTTATATATATATATATATATATATATATATATATATATATTATATATATATACTTAAATTTTTCAAACAAATTAATAGTATTTTTAATAATGTTAATACTAGAAAAATCCGATTTATTTTTAACATTTTGTTAAATGTTTTATTTTGTCAATTGCAATTAAAATTTTTCCCGTTCTGATATTCGATATCTAAAATACATAAATTTATTATTATTATTTAATAAAAATATATATTAAAATGTAACATATATATAAACCAATAAAAACTTATTAATATATATATTCACATATAAAGATATATAATATATAATCGATAAAATAATTGCTATATGTAATTAAAAACAAGAAAAGAAATTAATAAAATTATAAAAAAGTATTTTTTTTAAAAGTCAGCCATATTTTTAATAATTTTAATTATTTTATTTATTTAAATCAGTTGCTGATTTTTTATCAAAGAGAGAGTTTAGCTAACAATAAGAAATTAAGATTTTCTCCTCATATCTTTTCATTTTTAGAATTCAATATACATATATTATTATGCATGCAAAAATATACTTTTTTATGATTTTATTAATTCTCTTCTTATTTTTAATTACATGTAACAATTATATTATTAATTATATATATACAAATATTTTTTTTATTTTATCATTACCTTTATTTCTGGGCATTATTTCCTTCAACTGGATTGAATGTTGTGATTTTATTTTTAATTTAAGATTTTTAATATCATTTTGAAATAGATATTTCTGCTTTGTTTGATTTTCAAGAATTCTCTCCAACTTGATTATATCACTTTTATATTTTACTTCTAATTGCAGCATTTCCTCCTATAAATAGCAATAATGATAATAAATATATATGAAGTAAAAAAAAAATATTGAAGAAATATATTAAATATATGTGATTTATATATGTACATCTGACATGATGTGTTGCTTTGATAGTTTGTGAAGCTTGGATTGTTCTTCCACTAAAATTGTCAGAAAGCTTAACTTTTGTGTATGTTCTTGAATCAGCCTATTAAGTATAACTAATTCTTCTGCATAACTTTCTTTGACATCTGTAATAAAAATATAAAATACAAATGTAAAATATAAATACAAAACAAAGATAAGAATTAAAAAAGCAAATTAAAATACACGGAGATATATTTGCGTGTGTAACTATATGTGTAACTTACGTTTGATTCGTTTAGTAAAATACATTGTTATCTCATTTAAGTTGGCTTTAATATCATACATCATCCGACGAAGTATTGTTTCGTATAATTTATTTAATGATATATTTTGACCAAATTTATTTATTATTTTTAATTTTATTTCATTTTTTAAATTGTTATTATTAATCCGCATATGATTACAATCGAGCTTTATTCTCTGGAGGTGCATTCGAGCGCGTCTATAACATGTATAATCCATTATAATTAAAAAATCCATATATAAAAAGCTCTTTTATCTAATATTAGTATATACATATATGTGTATAATAAATTTACTTGTGTTTGGCATGTAATTCAAGTGTTTCCTCTTGCAATTCTTGTATTCTCGCATATAATCTAGACAATCTATTTTTATCGAATACAATGCAATCATGCAATTTGAATGGAATCTCGGATTTTTCAAAATATTGCAACTGATGCAATTTCATTATTACTGTGACATCCACATCATTTAATTTTTTTTGTTTCTCGAGCTGTTGTGAATAGAGTGTATAATTATGCAAATGACATTATTCTTCTAATAAAAAGAAAATATAAATGATATAATACCATTAATGTATTTAAATCGTCTTCATTCTTCTTCAAACTACTCTCTAAAACTTTTAGCTTTTTTGTTTGAATTTGAATTTCCTTGTGAAGAATCTCCACAGTTTGTTGCGCATCTTTGATTTGATGTTCGCACGAGTATCGTTTCTCTCTCATTAAAAATGCCAATTCATACAATGTCTTGTCGCATCCTGGAGGACATACGTTTTCGTCAAAATAAATTAACTCCCCGGTGTCAATACTATTTGTTTCATCTGAACTTGTTTCAGTTGTGGTCGTGGTGGTTTCTAAAATAATAAACAATCTTTGAATTATATATGTTGGTAAAATTTTTGAAATTTAGACAAATAGATCCTCTGAGGCATTCTCAAAATGCTTTTATTACCGTCCTCTTCCTTCAATTCTTTATACTTCTTTTTATATATTCTACATAGAAAATTACGAAACTTGTTATCGTTTATCCTAGTCATGTACTCGAGAAAAATATTTTTGATCTGGTTACGTAATTTTGTAATTTCCTTAATTTTAACATCAACTTTCTCGGTAGTTATTTGTATCTGAAAATTTTATTATATATAAGTTATTCTCTCTTTCTTTCTCTTTTTTTATATACATATACATATGATTGTTGCTGGATAATAAAAGTAGTAAAATTTATTAACTTTTTGTCTTATCAGCGCAACTTCTTCTACTTTACAGTTAACTTGATCACGCAATACACTTTCCCTTATTTCATATTCTCTTAAAATAATATATTCTTGACGGAGTGTTAATAAAAATAAATTGATATTAACATTCTCGGCAACAATATCTAATCTATTGCATTCTAATCTGTTTAACTTTTCGTCTAAATTTTCGCAACTAGTCTGTATGTATCTTAATATGCAATCTTGTTTGTATATTTGGCATAATATACGAGAAATTTTCATTTCTCGTTCCCACGGGCTGTCGATGCCATCGCTCAAATAAAGTATATTATCTTGAGTAGTAGATTGAATTTTTAATTTCTTTTCGGAAACTAATATCGATGGCTCGCTAGAGATTTTTGCATGTTTTGGAAATGTATCATCTAGAAGTAATACTTCGTATTCCTCATCCGAACAAACAGGTGTCTGTTCAGGAAGAACCGATAATCGTCGCTGTGCTCTGTCTACTTTCAATATGTATTTTTCAACCTGTACATAAAAATATCAAGGAGTTATATTATTTATGTGCGCGCGTATATCATCAAAATCAAGTTGACAGTTTTATTATTTTGTATAATACAAAATATATTAATACACACCGTCATTTTTCTCTCGGGAAATTCTTTATTTATATTTAACGTAGGAATATCTGGGAAAGGTTTTATACTTTTCAATGGTATTTCGACATGAATATGTTTGAGAGATTTTTTTAAACGTACAACTTCCATATGCAAATGTTCTTTCTCTGTTCTTACAGCTTTCAATCTCGCGTTGAAAGCTTCTTGTAGGTAATAAAGCTACAAGTACATAGGTATATAAAAGCTTTTTCTAACTGATATAGTTTCTTGTATTGTAAATAAAATGAGCAATCACATAAATGAGTAATTATACAAACCTTTTTTCGACAATTTAATAGCTGTTTATATTTCGAGAAGAGAGTATCTCGTTCTTCCGATAACAAACTAAAAGTTGACGATGTTTTTAATTTGTAATCACCAATAGTTTTTTTTGCTTCTTCTATGGCTGATATGTCATGCATATGATTAATAGATTTATCCGGTTTTTCTTGGTATATGATTTTCCACTTAATAAAACAAAATTTTGTAATTAAATTACAATAAATAAGAATACTTTGCAATATACATATATGTGTTACACAAGATTTTTATATTACTGTACTAACTTCTTTCTCGCGTTGCTCTAATCTTATTCTTCTCAAGTTATATTTATTTAACATTTGATTTAATTGAATACCCAGGCTGCTATCTGTATCTTTGTAATCTATATCCTTTAGGAAAACTGCAACCGATTGCTCTCGCATTGTACTAATCTCTTCTTCCTTTTCTTCTTTTTTTGGTTTTTCTGGTTTCTCTTCAGAATGTTGCATTTTATCTATTACACTAAGCGTATAATAAATAAAAATACATTTTACATAGACGTGAGTTGCATTCAAGACATATTCAATATTCAAACATAATACCTATTTTCATTCGACCTTATATCAATGTATGATGTATATTTCTGCATGTGTGTATATTTTATCATTTCGATATGCGGTAAAGTAATATCATTATTCAAAATCGGTTGACGTAGAGAATACACTATATTATCTGGCTTCCTATATCAAGATAGTTTTATTAATAATAATAATAAATTTTTAATAGATTGTTATTAGATTAATAATAATAGATTATTTGTTCATATTCTTAAGATAATTTTTACTTACAACATTTTGCAAATGGCAAACGGTAAATGTACAATAGGTTGAATAAAGTGTTCCAAAAGCTTTTGCAATCCAAGTTTACTTTTTTCTACTTTAAAAGCTAATTTTTCTCGTGCTGTAATCATTTCTGCTTCTAATTCTTCATTTAAATCAGCTGTAATTCTAAGGTCCAATTCTAATTCTTTGCGAGTTATTTGATGAGATTTGGGTAGAGCATTATTCCTAATAAAATATGTAAAAATGTGAATGCACCATCTTATTGTAATTTACGCTCAATAATTATTTCTACATTTGACATATAATTTAAACCTCTCTATAATATTGCTATATTCTTCGCTCAATTTAGATAATATTTGCAAAGTATGATATTTATTCTGCTTTGCTATAGTCGCAACCCTATCATGTTCAGCTTGTTGAATCGTCTCTTCTAAGGTCGCATGATCGATTTCTTCGATATCTTCAACGCTAATGTTCGGCTATATTTTTGGAAAATGTATCACGAATTCGTTAGGTTAGTGTTCAAGTAAAAAAAATAACACATTACAATAAATTAAATGTTTTAAAATATAAAAAATAAGAGCAGATTGCGCGAATTCTCACCAAAGAAAAAGTTTCTTTTATTATTTCAAACTCGATTGCTTCAAATGGAATGTCATCGTTTACTTCATAAGAAAATAAATTTCCATCATATCCGCATGTAAATAATGTCTTTTGATTATGGCTTGTGATAATTTTTGGGATATAACCATTAAACGGATCATGCATCGAAAGTATCCAATAATCGGATAGATCTGTATAATTTTCAGGTTTCCATTTACAAACCCGTATTTGTCCGTGTTCCATTCCTAAAAATAAGTACTTCTTTTCCTTGCTAGTAAAAACACATAAAAAAATAACAAATTATTATGTAATTGTGTAAAATGATATGCTTTTCTTCTATGATATATATATAATAATTAATTTTATTTATTCTTACTAAAATAAACAGCTTCGTATTTCTATGTCATCTGCATCATGTATTATGGTACTTTTAACAGGTTTCTCGACAATAGTTTCACTAATTTCCGGACTTGGATATTCATATATATAGCCTGCATCAAATCCTGCCATTAACAACCAAATAATGTCATGACTAATGTACTGCGCTATCAATATTTTGTTTGGTATTTTTGGAATATATATTTCTGGTAGTAGCTCTTCTTCTTCCATATTTACTGTAATTTTTATCATTGCTTTATTTTCACAATTTTTATTAATATGTACATCATATCTTGGAGTAAACTATAAAAATTAAACATAAATAATACACTATATTACTATATTATTAGACAAGTTATAAATAATATATGATATAAAATTACTGAGAAACGCTTCTTCGTTAATTTCCATTTCAGGGCTTTCAGCGATTAATCGCGCCATTTCTTCACGTTTCTTCGCTATTTTTTCTTTCTTTTCTTTCTCTCGATTTAATCGAATTAATTCGTTTCGAATAGTAGATTTCATAGAATGAAATTTAAATGCTTTTGATTGACATTGAACAAGTTCGTATGAAGCAGTAGTGTACGATTGAAGTGTACTCGGTAATGTAATTTCTACACAATCTCCTTTTGCGCATCCTATAATTATTGTTGTTTCCTAAATTCAAATTTAATTAAGAGCAATAATTGTGCATATATCTTCAATGAAAGAAAAAAATAATTATATAACACATATATTATTTACACTTTGCGGTTTCCACACAAGACATGTGACTTCCGAAGGTACTTTGATAAAACCAATTGGTGTAATGACAGGATAAGTATTAGTAGCTGTAATAGTAAAGCTAAATACAGTTGAATCTTCACCACCAGTTACCAGTAAGCTGAAATAATGCACAGTTTACATATACAACTTTTATATGTATAAAACATTTTTTGATGAAAGCCTTGATTTTCGAAAAATAACAATAATTTAAAATGAGACACCCTGTATATAAGATTGCACTTTTAGTACCTGCACGATGGATTTAAAGACATTGCGGTTATTGCCATTTTGTGCGGTTTCATAACTTGAATCAGTCTAACATAGTCTCCCCGTATATTGTTAGCGGAATTAGCCGCTGATACCGCTACAGCAATTATACGAATAACACCACTCTCAAAAGCACATGCAAAAGTCGAGCCTGTTGCTTCAATCTTATTTTATATATATATATATATATTATTAATACATACAGGGTAGGCCATTTTAATCTTTCCACTAAAATTTCTCAAAATCCAAAAATTTAAGACAAAAATGTTTCAGATAAAAGTTGTATGGTTTCAAGGGGAACATGAGATGGTGTCATTGATTTGACCTTGAATAGCTATTTGAAGGTTACGTGAAGATCAACTTCAATTTCTTAAATGGAACACTATATTTTTTCTTGCATACTTTTGTAGCTGACTTCGAGATCTTTCCAAAACACTACAATAAAATATTTTTTTATTAAGTATTTTTCAAGTTATTAAGGCTGCAAATTTGCAGTATTTTGACATAAAATACAAAATATCTTGGGAAATATTCATTTTTCGATTATCATACCTTAATACTTTTATGCACAGAATAATGAGATAAATCAGTTGATGTAAAGAAAACACATAGTTACCTTTAAAAAAAAATATGAAAATTGCAATAAGCAGTTAGATAATTTTTCTTTAAGACAACTATGTGTTTTCTTTACACCAATTGATTCGTCTCATTATTCTGTGCATAAAAGTATTAAGGTATGATAATCGAAAAATGAATATTTCCCAAGATATTTTGTATTTTATGTCAAAATACTGCAAATTTGCAGCCTTAATAACTCGAAAAATACTTCATGAAAAAATATTTTATTGTAGTGTTTTGGAAAGATCTCGAAGTCAGCTACAAAAGTATGCAAGAAAAAATATAGTGTTCCATTTAAGAAATTGAAGTTGACCTTTACGTAACCTTCAAATGGCTATTCAAGGTCAAATCAATGACACCATCTCATGTCCCCCTTGAAACCATACAACTTTTATCTGAAACATTTTTGTCTTAAATTTTTGGATTTTGAGAAATTTTAGTGGAAAGATTAAAATGGCCTACCCTGTATATATAAAAAGAATTTTATGTGTATAATTTACAGAGATATTTAGATACATATGCAAAAGATTTAGATTCTAGAAAATAATTAAGGTTCTATGAAATTTTTATCAAATTGTAAAAATTGGGTGATATAAAAAGAAATGAACCTTTTCGTGTTTCATTATTTACATTTTTACATATAATAGAGTTTGCAATTGATTGTATGTATGCGTGGGAGAGCACACATTTCTGCTATATATTAAAATATCTTGTAAGAAATAAATATTTATAAATCAATAAACTTTTTTTTTTTACAACTAATTTTTACCTGGCATGGAAACCAAATGATTTGACTGCCACTGTCATCAAAATTATGTGCCAAAATTAATCTTTTCTTTATATAATTATAAATATGCAGCTGTCCAATTTTACTCAATGTAACTATAAAGGGACCCCATGTTGTACAATCCATATCGACTATAACTCCAGCATGACATGTAAATATTTTTTGTGGTAATTCTGCTTTTGTAGTATGTAAATCTATTAACCAAATCCCACCGTTTCCATCCTAGAAAAAAATATTACATATTTGAAATATGATGCGAACGTTACGCAAAGAACGATTTAAAATATTGCGAGCCTCCAAGTGAAACATAATCTTACCTGAGCATACCAGAACATACTTTCTGGATTATTTGGTTCTTGTTTACGTATGCACATAAGTATCGAATTATTTGCTTCATCGCCTTCATTAACATAATATTCATAGATAGGTTGAATTTCTAAAAAACGTTCTCCAGTACGAGAATCCGCTTGATCTATCGTTTCGTAAAACCAAATTCTAATCCATCCATCCATACCTACAATTCATTCATAATATCTATTCATTTCTATCATGGAAAAAGAATTGAAAATCTTGCTACATAATTATAAGAAATTTTTTTACCAACTGATATGAGCTCTCCATTTATATACTCAAATTGTGTAATTGCTTTAGTATGACATGGTTGCCGATTTTTCTTGCATATTTCAAGAGTAATCAGACCTTCTTCCCACAGTAAGATATTTCCCCATTCACAGCCTGACACAACCTGAAAAAGATATAATAGCTTTAAATAAATAAAAAAAACCAAATGTGCATTTAAATAATACTCACTTTTCCATCTGGCATAATATATACACCGATAATGTCAGATATTTCTGTCTGACCAAATCTACCAATTTCGCCTTTCAATTTAAGCCCAGTAAATGTTTCAGAGATTTTCCAAAATTTTATATGTCCCGAACCACTGGTCACTAAATATCCAGGTAATGATGAAGATATTGTAATATTATAAACATTCCGATTATAAGATTTGCACTTCAATGCAATTGTAGACTTTTGCCAATTCCAAAGAGTAATTGTATAATCTGGTTCTCCCCCTTGCGATACTAGTAATAAACCATCGGCACTGCAAAATAAACATAAAACATATACATATGTTATATAGATAAAACACATACATGATAATACATAGAATTATTTGCAACTATATATTATGGATGATTTTATTTCCTAAATTTTTACGATATATATACCTATAAGTTAAATGAGAATAGGATTTCAATGTGCCATTATATAAAATTGTCACAATGTCCATTGAAGGCCATTTATAAATAATTATTGGAGGTTTAATGCCATTTTCACCAACAGCAATGTGATCAAACACAGGATTTTTCTAAACAGACAGAGTATCATGACAAATAAAAATTACACTTTTTTTTTTATATTTCACTAAGTTATTCTTTTTGAGAAAAATATACTTGAAGTTAATTAAAGAGAATTAGCTTATTAGTTGTTTTATTTGAATTTTTTCCCCTCCCTTTTTCTCTTTCTTTCTCTAATTGTGTTAAAACTATATCTTATTTTTAACTTTCTCAAAATAACGATAAAATTAATGAAATCGCCAGTGAAGAGTAAACCATACAAATTTATTAAAATTTCGACCTAACTGGCCAGTACAATTTAATTAGAAACACTACGTTTCGACCCTTAGGTATGGGTCCTTTTCAAGTGTAACTATCTAGATGTTAATTCGACAGCAGTAAAATTACTAATAATTTTAGTAAGTAGTACATTAGTAATTTTACTGCTGTCGAATTAACATCTAGATAGTTACACTTGAAAAGGACCCGTACCTAAGGGTCAAAACGTAGTGTTTCTAATTAAATTGTACTGGTCAGTTAGGTCGAAATTTTAATAAATTTGTATGGTTTCCTCAAAATAAGTAGTATACAAAATGTGAACAATATATATACTGTCACATGTCCAATTCCATCACCAGTATATCCTCTTCTAAACCACAGCTTGTTTGTTGTAACATTCCAGAAATGTAGTATATTACCAGAAATAAAAATAATGATGTTTGGTTCTGCTACACAAAGATTAAAATATTTTTGACAATCGTATGAAAATGAATGACTTATATATTATCTAAGGAATATATTGTCCATATTTTATAACATTTTATATCTTATTAAAATTATTTAAGAGATACTCCTTCAAACTCTGAAGTTTATGCGTATATAAATTGATATGAAAATAGGAAACAAATTTTATTATATTATTAAAATTAGAAATTATTATTAAATAATTTTCATCATAAAATTCGTGTAATATATGACAGAAAATGCTCTAAAAAAGATCATTAAAAAATGCAATCAAATGCAACATATACAGTTCATATATTTTGCAATATGATTTAAAAAATTGTGTCTATACTCGGTATACATATATAAAAGGATACTGAAACTCCAAAATATTCATAGGCACTGTTCCATTTTGCACGCGTTTTGCTCCTGATATATATTTGCTCGAATCGTAAATGTAGTCTTCGTCATATACTTTTTCATCGTTTTCTTTTTGTCCTACTTTCTGATGGTTTTCCTTCCTACGAAATTCAAATTTATCTTCTTGCATTTTAACGCTTTGTTGTTCCCTTACGTTTTCATTTTGGCAATGTTAAACTTGAAAATCCTGTTATATATAAACTTTGCTCAAAATAGGTTCAACGAAAGTTACACTTTTATAAAAATACGATGCGCTTTTTCATATAATACACATTGTATGTAAAGTCCTAAATATCTAGACCTCTAAATTCTAATTAATTGTATGTACCTATGTACTTACAAATTACAATATAGTTTCTATAGATACATTTGTTTAATCGATATATCAAATATATATATGTATATCTATAAGGAAGATCCTAATTCATCTTTGTGACCCAGTCGCAGATACGACTTTCGCTTATCAGCGGGTTGGGTATAATTAATTAATATTTATATTTTATCCGTATATTCGACAGAAACAAAAAAAGTTTTTTGAGACAAAACACGTTTGAACGCGTCGAAGGACGCTAATAAACTAGAGATCCTAATTCAAAATATTTTCGATTTTTCAGAATCGAAAAATAACTATTTGCCCATGTCGACAGTCGACAGTCGATACCTAATTTCATCTGGTTCCGTGTTCCATCTATCTATTTTATATATCCTATGGACGTAAGTAGTACGTACATAGTACATACATATGTTCACAAAGTGAAGTTTGACGTTTGACGAAAATTATTCATTAGGAAAGCGAGGAAAATCGAAATAATTAAATAAAATCATAAAGGATATCTCTTTATTATATAGAGAATACGTGTTGACTCTGAATCAAAAAATCATATCTACGAAGAGGATATTAGGTTCTGAAAAAAAAAAAATTTTCCAGTAAACCATTTCGATTGATAAAATGGATTTTGGTGCTTTGATAAATGTCGCGCAAGAGAATGAAGCGAAAAAACAAGTAAGTCCATTTTGTTGATCTACTATCTGCAAGATTCGAAAGTTAGATAGCATAACTTAAATAGAATGTAGGTCGATTATAAAAATAGGTTAGATTAAATACCTTCTGTTTTGCATCTTTAATGATATAATTTTTTTAACAGGCTATTCCGTGCTATCAAACAAAATTTGCACCACCAAAAAAGCAGACTAAACAATCTAAGACTCTTTCCGATAATATTAAAAAATTTCTCGCTCGAAAGGAAGAAGAAGAGAGACAAAAAACCTTGGAAGAGAAAAGAAAGAAGGAGGTGATTTTATTAAAATAATCATGCAGCTGTGTTATGCACTATGAATAATTTATATGCATCTTTTATAATTCTGTGCATTAGATTCATTACTCTCGCATTTATATAAGAAACTATACTTTCAGAATCTTCTGGCTTTACGAGATTCTAAAGCCCAAAGTCGGATAAGTAAACACTTGAAAGTATGTAAAGCAGCAAATAAGTCAGTGATTGCAGATGCCATTGATAGCGAACATACAGCTATTACTATAGCAGGTAATATTACATGATACTTTATATATAAAAATTATAATTTTTAACAAATAATATATAATGATATTTTTATATAATAGATTAAACAAATCATCATGTACTCTCTCTTTTTCTATGTTTTCACATTTAAAATATATTTTAATAAAATTATTAGGATCTATCATTGGGAGACTAATATTGAAGAAAATGTAAAAATAAAGTTCCAAACAAAAAGGTGCATTTATGTAAAAGTTTATTCTTATTTTTCATATTTTCAATTATCTTTTTTTTTTTGCAACAATTTTTATTTTTAATATGCTTGAAAATTTATGTCAAGATATAATAGAAATAAAATACTGTTGACTGAACAATGTTAGAGCAACATGGCAAATAGGTCCTATGCAATTACAAAATAATAAAATAAAACAATGATACATACTGGTAAACTTCAAGTACACAGAACAGATTGATATTAACAAAAATCATTTGGCAATTGGTTTTTACATATTATCACATCAGTTTAACGGTAATATCCTTATCCATAATGGGCAATATTTTTGCCCACAGGTTATGTAATATATTCGAGCAATATAATGCATTAATTATCCATCATCCCAAATTGATGCAGAACAATTTCACGGATTTATACAGCGATGGATACTAAGGCATTGATTAAGGTCAGCCATCTAATTTTAGAGTAGTCTAGAGAACTTACAAGTATAAAGTTTGTGCTGTTTTTATCATATTTGTCAATTTTCTCAAAATTAAAGCAATATAGAGCTATAATTTTATTTACACTTATTCTATTAATGCAAATCACATATGCATGATGCTTCATTGTTATATCATTTCTTTCTTCTGTCAGTCAAGATTATTTTATTCTTATATACTTTCTAATATTCAGAAGAGAGAATATCAAATATGATTTTTAAAAATGTATTTTGTTCCTTATATATTTGTTTATTATTGGTAAAGAAAATAATTAAAATTTGTTTACAGTTTTGATGAAATATATATGTATTTCTTCTATATTTTTCAATTCAATTTAACATTAAAAATTTCATTTTGATATTAAATGTAACATATAAATATAATATGTTTAATATGATGATTATAATGAAGTAAAAAATATTTTCATAAAATATTTACTTTATATATTTTAAATTATATTGCTCCATTATATATTTTCGCCATGATTTCTCAAAAATCATATATTATTTATTTATCTATTTATATATTTTTTCTACTGTTTTTTATATTTAATATTAGATATTTTATTTGAATGTATTGAACAAATTTTATGTTTGGATGTATTAACAATTTGTGCTTGAGGTACTTGGAACTTTCTTTTTATATAATAGATGAGAGATATAATTCACTATTTTCTCTAAAAAAATGATATATCCTTATATTTATGCATAAACATACCAAATGTATTATGTGATTGTACAAGAAATAGATAAAGATATTTGTCAACTAAAAAGATGTGAATTAAAAATTTGTTTAAATAAATATGTAACTACTTTGTTATGAAAATATGACAAGGTATAATTTTTTTGAGAAATGTTTATGCCATACATGTTGCATTCTACATTATCTATATCTTGGTCCCTCGTATTGTTAGGAATATATCACGAGCGACTAATCTTGATGCAATTGTAATAGCCGATATTATTATTTGCCTTAATCTTAATATTTGAGAGAGAGAGAGACAGAGAGAGAGAGAGGGGGGGAAAAAGCGAGGAGAAAGAGAGAACCAGAAATTATGACACAGAAGAGTTGAGCTTTATTATGAATGTAACAGAAATCACTTTGAATATCTTCTTTAAGATTATAGTATAACATAGAGTTGTAATACTTTTTCTGAATTGTCTCTTTTTCATTTATTATAACTCTACATATAATAAAATGATAATATAGATATAACTAATCTACAGATTCATATAACAATTTTTTTTAAATTACAGAACATTTTGTTTTATTTATTCTATACATGATAAAGCTTGCATAAAACATATACAGAGATTAATTATGTATAAATAAAATATTCCAGGTCCTTCTCAGCCTGATGAAGATGATTACGGATATGAATCGCAAGAGGCTTCTAAATTTTATAATCAATTAATGAACAAATATAATAGTTTACCTCCAGAGAAACCTATTTTTAATAATAATGAGAAAAGAACAATAAAAGATATTGCATCTACAAAGGTATATATCTAATAATCTTTCAATAAACATAATTGAAGAAAAAATATTTGTTAATAATATAAATAGATATTAAGTAGACATTCTGAATAAAATAATGTGCTGGTTTGGATTAAGTATACATTATTATATTACTATGATTCTAACTATATTAAATATAATTTTGTTTGTCATAGGATAGAGTAAAACAAGCTTTAAAACAACAAGAACTTGAGGAGAATAGTGGACATAGGCGAAAAAGGAAATCATCCGCTTCGAATGTAAAAGAAACTGATGTAAAAGAAATTGATGAGAAAATGGAGAAAAACGTTGCTAATAAAATCAAAGAAGAGAACAAGGACGAAAAGCCCAAATCGAAAAAAAAGTCATTACCACCGCCTATGGCTTTTGCGGACCTATTAAAACTTGCAGAGAAAAAACAGCACGAGCCTGTCATGATAGAAGTTAAACCAAAAGTAGAAGAGGAACGACCAATGACAAAACGTCAAAAAATGGAATATATACAGGAAAAAGAAAGAAAGGAGCAACGAGAGAAAAAAGATTTAGAGACAAATAAAAAAACAAACATTGGAAATACAAACAAACCTAGTAAAACACAATTAAATAAAATGCTCAAAACTGATGAAAAATCTCCAATCTTAAATTCATTATTAAATAAAAGCTGCTCTTCTAAAGCTGCAACAACTATTTCTAAAAAGGTTATTGACAAGTCCAATGAAAAACAAAACGCAGAAAATTCCAACAAAGTTTCATCTAAGAATGAATTATTAGAAGAACGAAAAAAATTAGAAGCCGAGAAAAGACAATTGGAAGAAATGCGACGCGCTATTGAAGAAGAAAAAAAGAAATTAGCGCAAAGTAAAAATAAACAAGAAGATGTAAAGTTTCATTCTTCTAATAAAGAAATGGCTAAATCCAAAAACAGTAATAGTGTAGATAAGCAAATTTCAAAGCATATTAAGCCACGACAAATTCCACCTTCGGATTTAAAAGTACACTCGTCATCAACTAATAATAAAGTAAAACAATTTCCACCACCTGATGTTAGACCCATTAAATCTAAAGAAATTATGAAAAAATCGCGTACATCTAATAAACGTGAGTTTATTTGCGAGAATATTAGTTTCAGTTATAACACTTGATTGCAAATTAGAGAAAGTTAAACATGTGAAATAAATTTAATTTACAGGACGTATCTGCGACGAGGATGAAGATTCAGATTTAAGTGATTTTATAGATGATGGATCAGATGATAATGAGGAAGATTATAGTAAACATATTAGTGAAATATTTGGCTATGATAGAAGCAAATATAAACATTTCGATAATGAAGATGATACTGCTATGGAGAGTAATTTTGCACAACAACTAAAAGAAGAATACATATCCACTAAAATAGGTAAAATATTATCAGTGTTTTGAATTTTATATTTTGTGTATGTACAAAGTATGAATAATTCGATGTATATAAAATTGAATATTTTCAGGAATTATGGAAGATTTAGAAGATATGCGTAAGGAAGCATTAGAGAAAAAGAAAAAGGACCTCTCAAAGATGAGGCCAAAAAAATAGTACAAAATATTTTGACTTTATACATATTTATATTTATTATCTCTTTTACGATTTTGATATATATTGAAAATATTTAAGTCGTAAAAGTATACATAAAAAAAAAAAAAGTAAATTTCTAGATTTTCTTTTATATTCTCTTTTTTCTCTTTAAACGGGGAGCATACACTTGCATAAGCATATGCATAAGAAATTCGATTGGTTGAATTTCTTATGCATACGTTCATAGACCAATCAAGATTTTTATGTTTACGCTTATGCGCCTATGCAAAAGTGTGTGCTCCCCGCTTTATTATGCTTATGCTTATGCGCCTGTGCAAAAGTGTGCTCCCCGCTTTACTGCACCAGTGTGCACTAGTTCACCAGTGCAGCAATAAAAAATAAACCTATAGTTTCAGTGTGGACATCACGTTACAGGACATCCTGTATATAAGTTGATTTTATGTATAAAAGCTTAGAACTATAAAAGTCTTTTTATTTCTAAGTTATAGTTATAGACATATTCCTATGTCTATGATTTATGATAATTACATTAAACCGGGTCTACAATAGATGTAAGTTCTAAGTCTTAAGAAATTGATCAATCACAGTCAATTATTCCCCTCATTCTTGATTGTGATTGGTGAATTTCTTAAAGCCTAGAGCTTACTACATCTGTTGTAGATCCGGCCTTATCAATTTTTTGAAAACAAATGATAAAAATGCAATTTCTTTTTCAAAAAAATGAGATCTTATTGGAGCCACCATTAGGCTAGTTCTACAATACGTCGTATGTCGCAGTCGGATGTCGGAACGTAAGCGATTGTCCAATGAGAAAATTTCTTTTTCGATAACAAAATTTCCTCTGGACCATCGCTTATGTTCCAACATCCGACTGCGACATATGACATTGACTTATTGTAGATGCAGGCCTTAGCTGCGTTCCGACATACGACATATTGTAAAACTACCTAAGAATTAGGATTTAGGGCCATTCTACAATAAGTTGCAAATATCCTCGTTGCTAGTTGACAATTGCCAATTGACCAATCAGAGCAAAGCAACTTGTCAGCTGATTGGTTAATCCGCAACTATCAACTAGCACGAGATATTTGCAACCTATTGTAGAATGGTCCTTAGATTGGACTGAAATATATAACCAATCAGAATAAAGAAAACTAATATTAAGTTTAGTGAACTTTGCTCTGATTGGTGAATTTTCACTCTAAACCTATAATCCGTAGATTATGAATACGGCCATAAGGATGACATGCACATATAAAAGCATGTACATATGTTAGCAGACATCGTTACCGTTGACATTTTATTTTATTCGATGAAATATTTGCGTGCAAAGAACTAAGCATAATTTTTTTGTATTGATCAATATCCTTGATTTGTTATATTCCAATCGAAAAGACAATTAAAACATATTTATAAATTTTTTTATTATTGCGTATTAAAAATTACTTTGTAAAATTTCATATTTATATGTAACCTATAACGGCGTTTAAAAATATATACATTGCCGAACAACTGTGATTACTGTGAACAACAAAAATGGCGTATCGTGGTGTGAAGGGATCTGATCCGTTCGTGTCAAAAACTTCGCGAAATGAACGTTTTGCGCAAATGTCAAAGCAAGAACAAATCATTCAACAAAAAAAGTTGGAAATTCAAGCAAAAATGCAAGAGCAGAAAGCAAAGGAAGCAGAATGCATGAAAAAGTCTAATTCGTCAGGCTCGACCACAACAATTAGTAAAGGCAATGGTCTAAAGTAAGTCTTGAGTTCATCATATGTTATTCAATCGATTTAATCTCGATGAAGTTTAACATTATATAATTCACTCGTTTAGTATCTGTACAATGATCTATTAAAAAATATAAGGAGTAGAATTAATTATTTATTTCTATATTTATAGGGAGGAAGATGAAAAGTCTATCGCATCCCTTTCTATGAATGTATTTGCCAATGATGGTAGTTTTCTTGATCAATTTAAGAAAATAGCAAATAAAACAATCAGCAAGCAAGAAATTCAGCAAGATAAAATTGAAGATAAAAGAAAAGATGAGAAAAATTATGAAGCTGTCAGAGAAAGAGAGAAAGACAAAGAAAGAAAGCGCGATAACGAAAAAAATAGAGATTGGGACAGTAGAAGAGATCGTAGGAGAAATGATTCACGTTGGGGAAGAAGTTTGGATAGAAAACACAGTTCCTCCTCGAGTCCGTCACCTACAAGGCGGAGATCGTCGCCTAGTCCTGAGACACGGCATAGCTATAATCAATCACAGAATGGACAACGTGCACAATTTAATCAATTTCCAATTCAAAGTAATAATCACGCCTCTTCCATCCCATCTCTCATGTCTCAACCAGTGCAAATACAAATGACAAATATACCGCCCCCGAATATAAGAAACTTGACACCGAGCGTTCCATCCACACATTTACAAAGGATACCAGTGTCGAAGAATTTTAACAACAATTTTACAAATATAAATGATCATTCTAACAGTGTTAGAATGCAAATCGCACCGCCGCATATTATACGTCCTGCTCTCCCTCCAATCCAAAGCATTCCGCCAAATACAAATATTCCACCACCAAACATGCAATTGTCCCAATCTATGTCCAATCTATCCCAATCTAACTTATCTTCGTCATCGAATGGACAACAGCACATGATACAAAATCCACAACAATGCAATATACCACCCCCTTCGTGTAGCACTAACTTACAGCATCCAAATATTCCACCACCTAATATACCACCCCCGAATATTTTACCACCAATGTCGCAAATGCCACCGACCATGATACCTATTACAGGCTCGCAAGCCATTGTGGTGACAGTACCAAGCGTAGCCAATGTTCCACCTCCAAATGTGATAACATCCATGATAATGTCAGCACCTCCACCAGTGCATACTGTTCCATCGACGATTAATTCGGTCCCACCACCAAATTTGAATATTCCTCCACCAAATGTTCCACCTCCTACTGTCATTCCTAATACAGCACCATCGCGTGGTCTTATGTCCACTGGCTATGCTCTTTCTAATCAGGTATCCATCTCAGTGGGCCCCCCAAATGTTCAAATACCACCACCTGTGAGACCACCGACTAGTCTACAGAGTTCCGAACAACAAGGTATGATATCACAATTAAGAAATATATATATATTTTTTGTTATTTAGTAACATTATTTATTAAGCACAAAAGAGACTTTGCTCCTTATCTCTTGTGCAATTTTAATATTACGTATTGTTGTCAAGATTTTTTACGAGACATGATATTTTTAAATGTTACACATATATATATAAATAATTTTTATTTCTATCTGAATCAGTATGAATGTGTGTATGTGTGTGTATAAAATATAAAAAGTGCGAATTGAAATATTATTATACAAAGTATCTGACAAAAGATTCTAAGTGTGTCTAGTAGAGGCTGAGCAGCTGGCACGCATTGTGGCTGACTGTGGAGATGAAATTGAACAAGAAGTGCGGGAGAAGAATGCTCAAGATCCTAAATTATGGTAACTACTGTCCTCACTGGTCCTTAGTATTTCCATTCCCCATTCCTAATTTGTAATACAATTAATACTTTTATAATATCTCTTTGAAACATTTTTTATTTTATAGGATATTGTACAAATTTCTATTATACAATTCTTAACAATATCTCAGTAATACAGAAAGTTGAATAGACAACTTTGTTAACTGTCTGCTTAATGTGAATTGTTGCATATGCAGATGAATGTGCTTGCAATCCTGCAAATATCATTTATTGCAAAGATATTAATTTATTATTAGCAATATGCGCGCGTGTATACACATTTTTTACACTCTCTCTCATAAAGCACAATTTACATAATATATATTCTAATTCTTGATAAAATTGACACTAATAATATGCATCTTTACATTGAATGTAATTCTTTCTTGCAATAATGGTCATGATAATGGTATTACATACATATTATATATTTAACACATTTTCTTACGACTAAAAAAAATGTTGAAAATTGTTTTTATCATGTTTTTATTATAATAGAATTATTCCATGTATATATTCTGCTAAATATAATGGATCTGTTCTTTTTAGCCAAACTAGTGCAATCAGTTCAGCTAAAAAGAACAGACTTAATATTTTATGTGTACATAAAGAAAATATTTATATGCAAAACTATGGGAAAATGTTACAAAAGATATAAATTTTTGTAAAAAAAGTTTAAAAATATGTAATTGTTTTCTTATTGAATTTTTGTATATAAAAATGCCATATAAAATTTGTAAACATACCTGTAGGCTATCTATTATCTATTTATTTATTTACTTATTTATTTATTTATTTATTCTAATCTTCCATCTTATGTATTAAATTCTTCCATCTTTTATATATATTTATCTTCAACTGTACTTTTTTTTATTATTTCGTTTTCAACATATTCAGCAAAAAATATATCTATATAAAATGGATAAGTTGAATGAATCAATTGTGTGAATCATTGAATATAATAAAAATAGTATACAATATTGATACAATAAAAAGTTCTAAAGTAATTATATATATATATATAAATGTAAAATTCATTATTTATTTAATAAATCAGTCTTATTTCATTATTTTATTTAATAAATCAGTCTATTAGATGTCTATACTGCATGAGTAATATAAAATGCTTAACATTTTTTTAAGACATTTGATTACATATCTTTTAAGTTATAAATTGTATATATCTTTTGAAACATGTTACATATTCTTTTAATCTTGTGTTATTTCTTAGTTTTGGCATGTATATGCATATATATGTGTATATATATGTGTGTGTGCGTGTGCGTGTGCGTGTGCGTGTGTGTGTGCGCGCGCGCGCGTGTGCGTTGCGCGCATGTGATATATAGATATACGTGTGTACATATGTGTATGTATATGTATATTATATGTACATATATGTATATACATATATATATATATATGTATATATGTATGTATATATATATGTATATATATATGTATATATATGTATATATATATATATATATATATATATATATATATATATATATATTATACACATTTTGAAATGTAGACATAACTAAATGTAATATGTTATATCAATGCTTTCAATTTTCATTAATCCAACTAAAATTTTATATTTTTTTATATGCATTCTGCTATATTTCAAATAAATTTAAGCTATATAATTGCTTAATTACCATTGACATAAATAATAATAGTATTTCTTAAAAATTTAATACAATTTTATGTAAATAATGCAACAATTACATCATTTTTATATGCTAATATACTGTTTTATATAGATTTACAAACGTTATGTACAATATTACAGATACACTAGTATCCCGAAAGATAATTACAGACATTGTTAGATACGTTTTATAATAAAATGCACGATTTTTTGTCTAAATTTCTCAATTGAAGACGATATCTGTATATATATATATATATATACTTGATTGTATATTTGGCAATTGGTGCCAACTAATTTGATATTATATTTTGTAGTACAACTTTTAATTGTTTTTAAGTTTCAAGAATAGATATTAAAATTAGAAATTAACAAATATAGTCGCGAATCTTTAATTAAACTTGGAATGAATAGCAATATTCCAGCGAGTATCATGCGATACGGGATTCCAGTGTATCAGTGATAAGAAAATATTACAATTTCAATGAAATGCAATTACAGTAATCAACTTGTTTATATTTTATATGAACGCGTTATGTCTTTTATTTTATTTTTTTTATAAAAATATATCTAGGAATACATGTTGCTAGACAGCGTTTTAAGTATCATTTTAATCAAGGTTTCTGCACCAAAAGCAAAGTGCAGCGTATCTGCAGTACAGGGGATTGGTTTCAAAATTACGTACGGAGAAGTCAAAGGATAAGGATAAAAAAAATAGTGGCGCAGAACTTTATTGTCCCGAAGAAGCTCTTAGTGATAATGACGAAGCGGATAAATTACAGAAATCTCATGCAACTTTACATGGTGAATAAAATTCAAATAATACAATTATAGTTATATTCTTTGGCATATAATCAAATCGAGAAAAAATAAGAACAAATTCAAGCATAATATAGTGATTTATAAAATATACGCGGCGCCTTATAATGTATATACTCCATTTGATTCCTATTGCTATTTTTTTTACATCGAATTGATTAAAATACAAATATCTTGAATGATTTTGATGATATTTAAAATAAAAAAGTATTATATATAATGCATATATACTGCATCGATAGCAGATCAACCAAAGGATGATAACAGGGAAGAACGGAAAAGAAAAAGACGTAGTCGTTGGGGCGATCCGGATGCTAAAGTTCTCCTTACGGAAACAAATGTGTCTTCTGGTAATAGGCCAAGTGCTGTATTTTCTCAACCTGGTATAGCTATACCGGGGCAAATTGGGCAACCCGCTGTCATAATACCTTCTGGCTCATCAAAGGGACAAGATATTAAATCAAAAAATCCAATGCTTACTAAGATTTCACGAAACGATCCTGCACTTATCCATTATGCAAGACAGACGTTTGGCACGCTCGATCTAAATGAAGAACAATGGAAGAAAGCAGAGGACCATTACAAGGTAGATTATTGTAACATTGATTTTTTATACACATCAACAAGATGAATATGTTTCAGATAAATCTCTTATACCAAAATCTCTTGAGAAAAAGAGAAGAAGTGAAACGTTTGGAAGCACAAGGAAAACATAAATACGAATATGATAGTGATGAAGAAACGGAAGGTGGAACTTGGGAACACAAATTGAGATCTGCTGAAATGGAGGCGACACAAATGTGGGCTGAGGAATTAACTGCACAGGCAGAAGGCAAACATCATATTGGCGATTTTCTACCACCAGACGAGTTAAAAAAATTTATGGAACAATATAATGCCGTAAAGCAAGGAAAAGAACCTGATTTAAGCGACTATAAGGAATACAAGTTAAAAGAAGATAACATAGGTATATTCCAAGAAACTCTCTTTGTGTGTATTTTCATTTTTATACAACATAATTTATATAAAACAAAAATTTGATAATTATATTCTTAGCTTTTACTAAATACTAATAAAATCTTGTTTTCCTCAAATTTGTTAAAATTAATGGATCTTGTAACTTAAACTTTTTCACTTGTAGGATTTCAAATGTTACAAAAACTTGGATGGAGCGAAGGACAAGGTTTAGGTAGTGAGGGTAGTGGTCGTATTGAACCAGTTAACAAGTAAAAGTTTAATTTTATACATAACAATATTAAATTTGTTCTGTTTTCTTACAAATATTTTCAAATTTTTTATTAATAAATATTTCCAGAGCAACAAATAGACTCGATAGTGCAGGTTTAGGTTCTGAAAGACCAGATGGAGTATCTAGGGACGATGACGAATTTGATGCATATAGGAAACGAATGATGCTTGCATATAGATTTAGGCCTAATCCACTAGTAAGTACTATCCTCTTACATTAAATGTCGGAAGTTGTTCAAGAGTTTATATACATATTTATACTTAAACCGTTGTTTTCTTTTCAGAATAATCCGAGAAGACCTTATTATTAAGTCTAAGAGATGTAACTCTAAACACATATTCTTTTTATTACAGGACAATTATAGAGTAGATTTTATTTTGTATATTTAAAAAAAATTATATATTTCATTTTAATATACATTTCTTATACAACTTTCACTTTTCTCCGAATGAAAACGTTTCAGAGAAAATTACTTTGATGTATTCAAATGAGATATATTAATATAGAGAAATTTATGAACAAAAATGATATTTTACATATTTTTTTCCTTTTCTTTTGTTATCTTTATATATATATAAGAAAACGTAAATACATCTTTTCTCGGTTATTTGGTTTCTCGTTGGATGTGCCATCGATTTATCCTTTGCGAAAATTTTATCATTATTTATATACAACAGAAATTTTTCACGACTACATACTATATTAAAAATAATAGCGTTATTTGCATTTAAAATCTATATTTTGAATTATAATGTGAGAAATCCCTAAAAGGAAAACGAGAACCCATTCTCGCAAGTTTGCACGTGCGCACGTATACCATTATCAATGAAATTTTTTTAGTAAAATATATAATTATTTGGTTAAAATTCTGATTATACCTATATAGTAACCCTTCCCTCAATACACACATAAATATATAGATCTTCTGGACTACAAGTTTAATACTTTGCATTTTTTAAGATGCAAGTATTAATTTATATATAATTTTTGTCGACAAGATCTTTGAAAGTGCCCTTTATCATATTTTTATAAAAGCTATCATTTTTTAATCTTTCTTCGAGTATACTTGTATCATTATATATAGCTTGTATATCGCTATCTTTAGCAGTAAATAAATGTAAAACGTAAAATGCCATTCCCGCTGCATATTTCCCAAATCTAATCAAATGTTGAAATAATATTTTGTAAGGGAAGAGAATGTTAGAATCGTAACCGAATCTTTCGAGAAACTTGGATAATGTTTCATAATATTCATTTATCAATTGATTGTAATATTTGCTTCTTATTTCCTGTGTACAACAGCAAAATAGTATATAAACTATATCTAAAACGGGCGATGTGTAACGACATAACTGAAGATCTAGGAAACGCAAATCATAAGGAGTCTTTCCCTCCTGAAATGGAAATATATTATACATATATGTGTATATACTGAAATAAATGTTAAAAAGCAAGACTACAACTATTGTACTATTTTGTAATAGCTTATTTGATGTGTACATGCGTATGTATGTCTAATCGATGAATATTTAATAGATTTGAGAATAATTTTTGAACATAGAAAGATGGAGAATACCTGATCATATTTGAAAAGCATATTATTAGTCCAACTGTCACCATGATTTACAACGGCATAAGGTTCAGCAGCTTTTCCATCAGTCGCATCAATCATATTCTGTAGCATATTATCTGAGAATTGTTGAACTCGTTCGGAATAATGTTTATCTTCATCTACTAAAGCCTATATATATGTATGTGTGTGTGTGTGTGTGTATTATATGAAAAGTAGAAAAAGAAAAGTATAATGTACACGACGCTTAAATTCAAAACTCCTATATATGTTCCATGTCGAGAATTTTTGAGATTTAACAAAGGTTACCTTTATTACAATGTTGGTGAGATTTTTGATAATACTTTTATTATTATCATCATAAAGTTGTTGACAAAATACGGGTTCTTTCATCTGCTTTAATTTGTCGAAATCTGTTGGATTCGTCGAACGCGTAATAAAGCTATATGCATGGAATTCACCTAAGCATTGGAGTGCCAAAATGGCATGCGGATAATCTAAAATTTTTGAATTTTTCATTACGAACGCTTGCTGCGTTAAATTTTCCAACATCAATACCTACAATAAATTTTATGTAGTTATTGAAATATTTTCTTCTTGTCAATAATTATTTTTTTAAAGAATAATATATAAGTCCTTTAATATAATCTCTTTTACACTCATTATAATAATATATATATGTATAATATATATATAACACATGTAAAATTTTTGAAAATTTATAATCAGAATAACCGAAAGTAACGATTGATAATTTTACCAAGTTATATTAATTTAGTTTGTGATTAAAATATTTTTTTATATGATTGATTTAATTATATATATATATATATATATATATATATATATATATATATATTATCTGATAATGAGATGGCTGATAATATTTAATTGTAAAAGATATACGGCTTTTATTAATACACACATACTCGTATACTTATATACATATTTTTGCTATATATGCATATATATATATATACTCTATTATCGCATACTATATATATATATATATATATATATATATATATATATAGTATGCGATAATAGAGTATATATATATATATATATATATATATATATATATATGATAAATTTTATATATATATATATATATATATATGTACTTGAGAAAGAGAGAGATATTATATATATATATATATCTTATATTATATTGTTGCTAAATATAAAGCGCACGAAAAAATTCCAAAAACATATTTTTGTCTTTTAGGACCATTGTTTTAATTGTTGCTTTGTAAAGCTTTGCGAATAAAAATCAAGAAATTGCAAATATAGATAGAAAAAAGTATTACACACACGCACACGCACGCACGCACACGCACATATAATTTACATGTGATTATATATTTGACTTACACCCTTTATTAATACGTTTCACTAAGATTTATATTAAGCAATGATTGTTTAAACATAGCAAGTAGAATACAATAATTACCTCTTTCCCAGGTTCATCATTAGTATAATACAAAGTAGGAAAGCGATAAACAATTTCGCCATCTTCTTTTAAAGTTTTTTTAAAGATAGGTAATACCTCTCGATAGAAGAATATTTCACGTTGGAACATTTTTCTAACTCTGCTGGATGGAATCAAATCGGATGTAGGCATAGTCTTCAAAATAAGCTCGATATTCTTGGTTTCGCCATTTTCAATGCCTTCGATTGTGATACGATAAATAAGGCCAACATAATTATCGCCTTTATTGGTACCTTTAGTTATATGAAATTTAGGAACTGTCAACTTGGTGTTCTTCACATACATTTTTAAATGATCATGTAACTGTTTATTTAAACAAATTTCTTCGTTTGTCATTTTTTCTTTCGCCTATTCGTTAATATTTTTATCTTGCAAAAAGATCTGTGATTATATAATATATTTTATTTGTTGCGTTTTATTTGTTTATTTTTATTATAGGATCAACTTTATCTTAAATGTCATTAAAATATGGGGAATTAAATAAATAATAATTTTATAATGCGACAACTAGAGCTGATATAAGCCCGATATTATACACTGAGATGATTGTCAAATAGCATCACTTTATTATATCATTTTCGTTATCGCATTCTCGATTCTTAATCTGCGTGTGACGTCACACACGTATAATGCATATCATGCACTTAGAAAATAAATATTGATCTCAATATATAGTTTTAGTATATGAAATAAATTTCTGTATGTTTTTCTCTCTTTCTCTCTCTCTCTGCCTTTTTTATTTTTTAAATATACGTATAAATAAAATGTGAAATTATTAAATTATATTTTTAATTGCGTATTTGGCGTATACTCGTTAAAAAGGTTATTCACTTTTAACATTATACATATGTAGAATCGAAACGTTCGTAAAGATAGAGCTCTATGTATATATAATGCTTATATATGTATATATATATATATATATATATATATATATATATATATATCCGTTGGAGTATGTTTACATCAAATATAGAGAAAGGGAAAAAAAGAGAGAGGAGTGAGGCGTGGTGAGATACTGACTACCATTTCTCTAATTAAAGTGCCTTTACCCATTTTCAGTCAAAAAATAGTATTTCATATAAATTTTTACTTGTCAATATACAATATAATTCTGTGTAAAGATAAAAAATGTAAAAAAATTGTTGTTATCTCAAGATTATTTTACAAAATATTCTTTTTAATATTCCTAAATATTCTTTTAAACAACTTAACTTATTAATTTTATGCGCCGAATTAACTTAATGTAATTAATTTAATATATGTCGATAATAAAAAAATAAAAAATTTAAATTTGAAATATCTACATCAAATATACAATAAACAAACTATATAAATTTGTTGGCACATCGCAAAATAAAATTATTAATTAGAAGAGATTAATTAAATTGAAAAAATTGATTACAACAAAAAATCTTTATATTTCAACGTTTTTATATGGCGACCCTATACAATTTACGAACTTACCAACTTGTACTAGCTTATACTTACGTAATCATGACTTTCATACGTTGCACTTTCGTTTTCGAAAGTGTGATGTAATTCACTATTTAGATAGAGGAATCCAATGAAATATGAACTATCATCATAAAAATATTATAAAGTTTGAAAAAATCTTGTATAGCATTATGAAAAATAAGAATTATAGAAAATGCTTATTAATTATATGTATATATGGTATATTATTTGGAATATTATAGAAGTATACATACTGCGTGAGAATTGTGAGAATATATCATATTTTTTGCATATAATATATTATATATATATAATTTTACATTAATAATATGTCATTAAACTTTAAAATATTTATTATACTAATTATTATTTTATATGTATAATATAAATAATATTATATATAATATATGTGTTTCGGAAGTCCGGAAATGGTTGAATATCTCATAAACAATGCATTTTAGAAAAAAGTGTTTCAAATAAAAATTATAGAATTTAAAAATATCAATTTAAAATAATCAAACAATACAAATCTTATCGTTTTGACCTTGAATGACGTTGCCAGAGCATAAAGGCAAAATCATCTTGATTTTTTTTTTAAATTACATCACTATATTTTTTCATATAAATGAATTCTGCGCATATATTATTATATAGAGAATTTACTATATATACAGTAAATTCCCTATATAATTATTTTTCCAATTTCTCTTATTGTTTAATTGTAATTGCGACAATTTGGTTACACTTGAAAACTATTTTACGTTCCAGCTTTATTGTACATATGAAATTTTAATTATGTCGTAAAATAAGCTTGTATCTTTGCTCATCTTATATATCTTGCATATTTTGATCAATTATAATGAGACATTTTCATGACCGACCAATATGATCAAAAACACCACCATGTATTTTTCAAATATGAACTGATTTGCGAGAGCCTATGTATTTTCATCAATCTTGATTGCTCAACGACAGATTGAGGGTATATACATAATAATCTTGGAGATTGTATCATAGCGGGTTGGAATATTTCAAGGCGATATAACCATTCTCCGACAGAGAGACGTAATTCGTGATTCGGCCTTACTCCAGTATCCTTAGTATTATAAACGAGTAAACTTCGCGCCTGAAGCTGTCTTATTGTCTCGCTCTCGCGCTCTCCTATAATCCCTTTAATCTTTCCAAATACAAATATAAACAGCGCAATGAACCAGTGATGAGATTGTTGATAGACATAATCAAGTGTCGATCTCTCGTACTATTATATGTATATATCTAATAATTTCTTTTTTTAAATTTTTTCTTCTCTTTTTGTTCCACGTATTTTTCGTAATATATTCGATTCACTACATACTTCTTTGTTTCCTTTACTTTCCCTCGTTATCTTTACCTTGTAGCACGATCTTTGGAATTCCGATACATTCGATACGCATTGTTGACCACCGCGAGATGGGCATCATTTATCGGTTACGGAAAAAGATCTCGCGTAATTTTGTAATTTACATATTATAGGTATTCTTGTGCGTAGCTATAATCGTCTCATAGTTGTAAATAGATCAGATGATTACGATGCGTTACAGTTTTATGAATGACTACTGACTACTGTATCAAATAGGACATTATGCATTGGAAAAATTAGGTATTAAATATAAATATTAAAGTTCTTGTGCCCAAATATTAGGTATATAACAACATAATTGATATTCTATGGACATTTATTAATATAATATGAGATTGCAAGCTATAATCGAAAGAACAAGAAAGTTTCTAAATAATTTTTAAAGTTGACAATTTAATTGTTAAATTTTATTTTGCAAGAAAAAGATCTTATATATTCTCGATAAAGAATTTCGAGAATATCGGAGTTGTATTTCGATTGAAATTTGTCAAGCGATATGCGACAAATTATATATATAAAAGTTGTTTTCTCTGCTAATGGATAATAAGATATCTTGCATTTCCGTAGATGTGCGCGTTTGAAGAATACGGCGTGAAATAATCGCGATGAAAAGGAATCCGAAGTGGCGGTTGATATTTCCTGAATGAAACTTTATAATCGGAGCAGGGGCCGGGGGCCGGTCCCCTTTCATCGGAATAACGCTCTCTCGGTTTCATTTCTGCAAAAATTGTCGTCTCAACTCGTTGCGCACGCCTCATGTACACTGTACACGGCAGTACCAGGCAAATACGGAAAAGGTTCCCGCGATTCCTGGCAGTACCCCACCTTTCCGTTACCTTTATCGTCACCTGTATGGGTCGAACGAGAATGGGACCAGGACCGCAGGCTGATACGAGAGTTGGAAAAGGAATGGTAGTGAGAGTCCAAGTCAGGAGGGAAAGGATTCCGCGCACGCGAGAGAGGCAGACCCGAAGTCTGCGCTCGCGTTCACGCTCACGCTCGCAAGAGCGCAAGCGAACGCGCGCGGACACTTATTCGACTTGATGTTGGATGTGAAAGTGAGTCTGTCCAAGTCTGTCTTGTACAGTTCAACTGCGAAACTGCGTGCCGCGTATACCCGTCTCTCGGTTCGATTCGCGATCGACGTGCCATGCCGTAACGTGTGTGTTTCTGTTCGTTCGATCGTGGGATATATGCGCGCATCTGTGTGTATATATATGACTTTGATTGAGAGCGATTTGGCAAACCGCAGAATCTACGCAGAATCTAATTTAAAGATAAAAAGAGCGACAAATTTTTGTTTATCATTTTGGCCTCCGTATATATATTTTATATTTATTTACCTGTAAATCGTATTCATTCATCACGTACAACACATATTTCACGATCGCGCGTCGCAGTTCTCGACATTTTCTTTACACTTATACCTATCCGTTTTACTTTCATTTACGAGCAATTTGAACTAAAAATTGTTTGTCAATTGTATTTCTCACTTTGCTCACATTTTTCAAGGATTCGATCAACAATATTAGCAACAATGAAACTCTAGGAAAGAGAAAGAGGAAATCAAAACAGAGAAAAGAAAAATGGAAGACGATAACAGGCAGTAACGCGCAACAAAGTGAAAGATATGTACAACATTTTATACGGAGGCTCGATTATCATTCCAATTGAATAGTAAAGAAAAAAAGAAAATTGGTTTCCCAAGTCTATACGGCAAAGTAAAGCTCTTTCAAGCAAATGGGACACGTTTCTTTTCGCGTACAAATGTTCCGGAGTGTGTTGTTTGGTATATATGTTTTTTTTCTACAACTCGACGTCTCTTCAAACTATATTACAGTTTTCTGTCTTTGAAAAAAGAGTGAAAATGCGCGCGAGTAACATTCCGTTTCGCGAGGGTATAAAAGTGGAACTTGATTAATCTCCGGATAAGTATGTGGTTTGGTGTATAGATTTCATATATCTTATAGATCTAACAATTAAAATATTCTGCGGTATTTTCAAGTGAAAATCGTTCCGACTGTGCGATGCATCGATACTTTTTCAAGATGTTATTTTATATGCGTTTATCAAGTTGTATAAGAATCTATGCGGAAAAATTTAGAATAGTTACATAAAAATTGTGTTCTTTAATTTGCGTTATATATACGCACGAATAAAATTTGCGATATAATTGAATTTTAATCGCATTTTTACTTAGCAACAAATTATGTAACAAATCAAGGTATTTACAATAATATAGAAAGGGACAGAGTGAGCGTATTACTATAAGAAAAATTAAATATATATGTATATATATATTATATATATATATATATATATATAAATATATGTATATATATTTATATACTACATACAACAAAGATAGACAGAAGAAGAAAAAAAGTGAAAAGTGCATATATTCAAAGTCGCGTATATTTATTAAAAGTTTAGCAAATTTTTAATAAATTGACTTACTTGTGAAAATTGGAGAATTTACATGTATATATATATATATATATATATATATATATATATATACATATTACATATCTATTGTATGTAACTGTGTATTCTTTGCATCTTCAAATGTAATTATTTGATCAAGATTTCTTTTCATCGAAACTTACAGTCCGCAAGACTTTGTAATTATGAGACAAACGGTGTTCGTTATCGTGTGCTTTTTGGGCTTTGTCTTAGCGGGAAGTCCTAGATTACCACGAACATCCGCTGATCAGCGCAGCACACGTAGTGCGAGCCATAATAACACCGGCGCTACGCTACAGTCGTCTTCTCGCAATTTTCAACGAAATAGGTGAGAGATAGCATTTGTATTCTGCTTTTCTGCTTTTTTTATCAATATATCTTTTAGCTTCCTTCTTATTTCGATTCGTGTATATAAGTACAATTGAATTGATGAAATTTCTTTATTAGATGGGAACATTTTCTGACAATATTTTAAATTGTATACTCATTACATAAATTAAAATCAATATATTTTCCCTCAAAACTTACCGAGATTCCGCTTACGAAACTTTTCACTCATAATGTTACTATAGTTTGCAAATGTGTTTCACACGTGATGTTATCTTCAACAACATTAAATGTACGCGATATATCGTCTAGTAGGATATAATTAAAGCTAATGCGGCAAATATTTAGTTCGAAACAATAACACTTTTTTATTTATAATAATTTAATTTAAAATAGAATATCAAGAGGAAGAAGAGGAGAGGAGTTGATAATTAAATAAATTGTTCAACGATAAAATATAATAGCAATTATTATATTATTCAGAAAATTATTCATTATTATTAATTGTCACAAAAACATGAAAAAGTTGTAAACGCGATTGATTACATCATTATTAAAGACTGCCTTATTAATAAAAGATAGATAAATACTAAATATATATTGTTTGTTTTAGAGAACAATACCTTTTCAATGTCTTCGAAGTAATAGTATCAACTTTGGAGTCAAAATTGCAGCGAATCGAGAATTTGGACAAGGCGGTGGAACATTTAATGAGAAGAGTAGAGGCTTTAGATTCACGCGTAAACGATAATATTGATAAAACAGACGCGGTAATTACTAAACTCAGAACATTAGATTTGAAACTTTTTAGTGCATATCCTATCATGTCATCGGAAACTATTCACGCAGCGAGAATTACGGAAAATAAGGACGGAAGACATACCGAAGACAGTAAGTGCGCGATATACATCTTAAGCTAATTATATACTTGTTGTTTAAACGATTTCGTTTCTTTTTCTTTATACACAATAAAGATTATATTTAAACGAATGTTCACACGCGAGCACATGCATGAAAAAAAAGCTTCGTTATTGAAGCTCTAATTTAAAGCATGAATTGATATTTTTCGTGTATCCTATTTTCTCTTTATTATGTTATATTATTAATAATTTTGAAAATTTGAAGTAATTATATAGTTATTTATATAATCCATCGTAGCTCCATCGATACGTGTAATTCATGACGATCGAAACGATCGGACTCCTGAAACGCTTGGCGAAAAATTGGTTTCCTTGGATCAGAAAGTTTCCGATATCGATCATAAGCTTGTTAATCTGAAGAATCAGCTCGACAACAATTTTTTACAAAGTGATGATATAAATGCTGAAGCGAGTGAGAAGAAACCTGTCAGTATGAGTGTCATCGAAATCACTAAAGCTATGAGTAACGAAGTGATAAATCATATGACGATTGAAATTGAGAATCTTAGGCAAGCGACAGGTAGTATGGATCGAAAGCTTCAATTTCACATGAATTTGGTATCGGATAATCTCGGAGCGTTATATAATATGGTTAGCGATGTGCACGAAGCTATTGTCGAGAAAAATTATGAAAATAATCAACGACAAAATCATCTTAATTTAACAACGACTGAAGCCCCTCCAACGAAGCAAAGTAAAATCGATCGTCTTGTCGAGCAAATGTATCCAATGCTTACTGTTTCTGAAAAAATGGATCAAGTTTGGAATGTAGTGGTAATTTTAAGTTTTGATACGACAACAGCCGATTTGATGGCAAAGTGCAAAAGTGCACTGTACATATAATGTTGTTTAATATATACATATATATTTCGATCAACTTTACGCACAAATTATATTAATGTTAACAATTTATTGGGTAATATTAGATGGGGACCAAGAGCTCGGTGGATGATTTGTTGCCGAAATCCGACAAATTACTTACTCAGACGCAAAGGCAGGAGAGGGCAATTAGCGAAATTCATGCCGATTTAAGATCAAAAACAAATAAGATTATTGAGAACCTGGAGGGTGTCGAGAGCCGTTTGAGGAAGCAAGAGGACGATGTGGCCACTTTGGCGCAACGTCCGATTCCGGCTGAATTGCTATTAGATCCAACAATAGATCGACTCGTTGAATATGATCCAAGCAGGTACAAATTTCACTCTTAAATTACTTGTATTGTAATATATAGGGTTTGTGAAAAGTGTGGAAACCCTTCAATAATTTTTGTAAAAATGAAAATATAAAAAAACGATAAAACACGTATTTTGATTTTTCAAAAAAGCTACCCTATGATATGGATACCGATCATCCCCCATCCCCTGGTATGCGGAGGTAAAAGGGGGGTTGAAAATTTTAAATTGGAATAAGAATCGAGTAGGGGCTCAGTCGTAGCGACTTAAAATTTTAAGGGTGTGTTTGTTATGAAAAGACATTTCAAATAAGCCCCCACTCGACCCTTAGTCCAATTTAAAATTTTTAATCCCCCTTTTACCCCCGCGTACCAGGGGATGAGGGATGATCGGTATCCATGTCATAGGGTAGCTTTTTTGAAAAATCAAAATACGTGTTTTGATATTTTTCGATATTTTTATTTTGATATTTTCATTTTTACAATTATTTAGGGGTTTCCACACTTTTCACAGACCCTGTATGTAATAATATATGTAATATATGGGGATGTGTAAACGTTATGTTTCTCGACACGAAGAAGATTGGATAATAATGTTGTTGTGTCATAAAAATAATGATGTGATTCGTGGAGCACAATTTGGCACTAGAAAAACAAAAAATTTTTCTTTTTCTAGTGCAAAAGAAACATAATAACTTATACACACACAATATATTATATCATTATATTTTAAGATATGTAACCGAAGATTTTGCAACGGAGATGCCCTTAACATCTATGCTGCCTACCGCTGCACCACCTTTGTCAACTACAACATCGATATCGTCTGTTGCTTCACCCTCGAACAATCCTACTAATTCTACGACACCTATGACAGCAACATCTCTGAATATTACTGCTAAACCAAATAATAGGAATCGGGGAGTTATATTTCCGAGCGTAAAGAATAAGCCGAGCTTAACAAATTCTACTTTTACAAACGAAGTATTAATCAACTATAAAGATGTCAAGGTATTTTATTAATTTTTATCCTGCGCAAGATCTTTCTTCACCCAAAGTTGTACAATCATTTGAGCGTGAGAGATTTATAAAAAAATTTCACCGTACCACAATAATTAATGTATAATAATAATTATTGAGGACATATTATTGGAGGCTTTTAATTTTCTGTTATATTTCTCTACTATATTGTTAATTTCTAGGGTTATTCGTGTGTGGATTTATTAAACGGAGGAATGAGAGACAGCGGGGTCTACTATTTGCAAATACGCGGTACGACATATTGGTTCCTCAAGGTATACTGCGAACAAGAAATTGCTGATGGTGGTTGGACAGTGAGTTTATTGATTGCATTATGTGACGTATACGATTGAATAATCTATAATTGCGACGTTAAAAATTGTATTAAAAAGAATTAAAACAAAATTTTAATTTAAATTATATTGTCATTTATCGAGAGATCGATTAATATCGATATATATGTTACTGTATCTATAATCTGTTCCAATAAGGAAGAGACCGTGTAATCTCAACAATCGATAATAAATCGAAAATGATATATTTACGATAAATTTTAATTTCAAGGTTATTCAAAGGAGGGATGATTTTGGAGAGCCAAGAGAGAATTTTAATAGAGATTGGGGAGACTATAAAAATGGGTTTGGAGATCCTGCTAAGGAATTTTGGCTGGGCAATGAAAATATATACATGTTAACAAATAATGAAGATTATATACTTAGAGTTGAACTTGAAGACTTCGAAGGTAACAAAAGGTATATATATGCAGTATAAAATTTGCAGATTGATTATGATTTGATAGTTTTTCATAACTTTAAAGAATTATGTCAATATGTATATAGTTTACAACTTTTATTTTATGCAAATGTGTAATGTAATAAGTTTGAAATTTATCAAATATATTGCAATTGTGTAATTTGATTTTATTATCGACTATTAGGTATGCTCAATATTCGCATTTTAAGATTTATTCAGAGGGAGAATATTATAAATTAGAGATCGATGGATATGAAGGAAATGCTGGAGATTCGCTAAATGATCCTTGGTATGGCTCAAACAATAGCCCATTTTCTACATACAATAGGTAAGTGATGCACATACACGTATAACACTTAATGAATTACATTTTTGCATCTTTTTTATTATTAGTGTAATGATGCGCAAGATACATGTGTGCTTGCTGCAAAAATGCATTTGATTTAGATACATTTTGTGACTTTAGGGATAACGATAGATCATCTTTGAATTGCGCTTCGATGCTTAAAGGTGGTTGGTGGTGGAAATCTTGTGGACGTGGTTTGAATGGTCTTTATTTAAATGATCCACAAGATCTTACTGCACGACAAGGTATGTTTACAACTTTTTAATGTAAACATAAAGAAAATATTCATTAATAATGGAAGGAACATAAACCAGAGACTGTAAATATAGAAAGTCAAATTCTCGTCTTTGTATTAGTAAATAAGAGTCGTCTTATTTTTAAAGGTATTGTATGGTTCCGCTGGAGAGGTTGGGATTATACTTTAAAACGTGCATTAATGATGATTAAACCAAAAGGTCCAACAACAACGACAACAACAATAATGATATAAACATAAAAACGTGCGTGTGTAAGCTTTAAAACGTTAACTTGATCGAAATTTCTTGCGATTGTTAAATATACAATCTTGCACATATATCGTATTTAAATTATGTATTGCAAATATACACAGACAATTATTATATATATGGACATCAAAAATATCTTGTTTTTTCCTCAATTCTTCATTCACTCTACATCTACAATTTTTATAAAAAATATTACGATTCGAACTCTCTTTGTGTATTTATGGTATAATAAAATGATGCTATTTTCAATAAAAATTATATTTTTGACAATATTTTGCGCTTTAATATCTTGTAAATTTAAATAAAAGTTTGAATCTACAAAGTCAGTTTTGAAATAATTTTGTCATTTTGAATTTGTAATTAAATATATGATGCTGAATAAGTGACAATAACAAGATGAACAGATTCATTATTATATATTAATTATTAATTGAAAAATATCTGTGAAAATAAGTTACACAGAAATTATGTGAAAAGAGAAATATGTCGAGCAGCAAAATGAATATGTGTATATATTTTATCGTTTTACAAATTTTTAAATAAAATATTTCTTAAAATATACGAAAAATGCGATATTGTATATATCGAAATTTTAAATTTCAAAGATAAGAAACAAAATAATCATTTCAATTTAAAAATATGATAAGGCATATATGAGTTTCGATTAATTTGATTAGTGAACAAAGAAAGAGAAAGGGAATCTTAATTTCCCTTAATTCTTAAATAAATTCAGAATTTCTAATAAGAAAAAACGTAAGTTATACAAAAAGCTGCTGATTTTGGTTAATTTTTTTTAGGCTCGACAACACTTGCTATTAATATATATATATATATATATATATAACTAATATATTTTTTTATATATTTGCGCTTGTGTATTTAGATGATGTGTTTTAATTAATACATTGCTTATATATATTTTCGAGCCATGCCGATAGAATTAACAAAAGCCCCAAAGTCAGTGTACGCTCGATCCGCTTTATCAGCTTTCCTTTGTAAAAGGTTCCAATTATAACATTTTTTTACAATTCCATCCCTTATGAAAAAAAAAAAATTACATATAATAATAGTTCTTCAATAATATATATTATTTGTTATACCATAGTGAGTTTTTCGTATTTTTGGTAGTTTTTTTTGTAAGGCGGGATAAGTACTTTACTAACAAAAAAAACAAATGTTATATGATATATTATTCCGTATATCTTTTTATTTTCTATTTATTTTTTTATTTTCAAAAATTTTAATGAGCGAATTTTATATATAGGTTGTTCGCTACATTATATATACTTAATTAAGTATCTTATTTCTATTCACTATAGCAGATCCGGCCTGGAAGGGGGTTAAATCTTCTCTTGCAAATTAAAAAAAATTCGTCGATGATCCTGGAATAATAGCTAAGCAAAAAATGAAACAAAAAATATTAGATAATTTTGCAGAACCTCCCCCCCCATTATCGATATCAGGATCCGCTAGTGTGTATATTTGTATGTGTGAAAATAGAAAAAGTTAGTTTTTCTCGATTATAATTATTCTGGATTGCATAGCGATTTCAAAATTCGTTAGATTATTCAGTTGTCGCACGATCGCAATGATATAAATATAAGTGGTGAACAGATATAATAACTCCGCAGGTATAACAAGCTGACGTTATAAACGTCAAAATAACATCGAATGACGTCGTTGACGTCAGCTTGTTACCTGGGAAGCTTTCATATATGATTATCAATAATCTTGGGTATATATTTTTCTATAATTAATAAATAATGAAATAAATCGACTAACCTTTCCCCGGCACCATTTTTCCTATAGAAACCTCTTCGTCGGGAACTACATCCTCGTGAAAGTTTGGAAACACTCGCGTTACTTTTTTTCGTTGGTGACGAGCGGCGACGCTCGGGTTTTTAGTTCTCACATCTTCGACGCGTTTCGATAAAACGCGAGAGCTTTGCGAGTGACCGATGCTCTGTTTTCGCGTCGTCGCTTTTTTTAAGGCCATTTATCAGAGGGGTTCATCGAACGACGACTTCCCCGCGACGCACTCAGGAGTCGCCGATATTCCAGAATGGTAAACGCGCTACAAGAGTGCAAAAATGTTGTGATTGTGAGATTTGCATATAATTTATATTATATAGATTCTACAGATTTCTTAGAATCTAAAATCATTTCTCCTTATATGACATTTGAATGAAAATAAATATATTTATTTATTCATAATAGAAGAGAATTACAATAAATACACTGCAAATAATATTCTATATATAACATCTGATAAATAATAATATTCTATATATATTACATTACCTTTATACATTATTATTATATATTCCTTTTCCACAAGCAATTATACAATTTCCATTCTGAGATTAAAAAAAGACGCGAAAAATTTTCTAATCTTTATATAGAGAGATATTTGTCCATTTTAAAGTAATGCATATATATACATATACATACATACATATACATATATATATATATGAATATATATATATATATATGAATATATATATATATATATATATATATATATATATATACATACATATATGTGTGTGTATATATGTATATAGTTATTATATAATTGTCTGTTATATAAATGTAAAAACTATATATATATATACATATACCCAGATAGCCACAGTAATTATTATAACATCATTTGACATCAAAATGATGTCATAATAATTACTGTGGCTATCTGGGTATATGTATATATATATAGAGTTTTTACATTTATATAACAGACAATTTATACATATATTAAAATTATTTATTCATAGATTATAATTTAAAGAGTACCTACCACCTACACATATATAAGTAAACTATTTTTTATTTAATTTATCGTGCTTTTGATCTATTTATAATTTGTAATATTTATAATTTATAAAGTTATCATCGAGTTTCTTTTTTCTTCTTTAAATGGAATAAAATTGCGTGGCGGTGGATGATTGCATTTCTATTTGACCCATTTTAAATTGTAATCGATGTAACCATCGTAGGAGTACCGCATTTGATTCTCTTCGATTAGAAACAAAATGTTCCGCCATCCTGCTTGGTGGAAAATCGCGGCAATTCTGCAAACGCACTTGTAAGTTACCAGGTAGCTGTAAAATATAATAAATCAAAGTTAATCGAAACACCTTTTCGCTTTCAAATTATTAATTTTTATTGATTTTGTTTTTTTACTTGAACATGATGAGAAAATAAAATGGCGTTCCATAGAGGCAATAATTTACTTAGCAGAATCGATCCGCATTCCAACAAGGCCTCTAATAAGCTCAAGAAATGCAAATTGAGCATTTCAGACAACTAAAAATTTAAAAAATTATCTTTTTCATACATTCTTATTCAAATTTATGTTAAATGTGTCTATATATTAGATACAAGACCTTGAGTCAAATAATGTATATCAAAGATTGAACTTACGGCTTTCGAATAAGAAACGAGTTGCAAAATGCAGGGCGTTATCTTGCCCCAAAATTTTAGCAAAATATTCATAGTGATATTATGACTCTCGCTATTCGATGCGTTATTTTTTGATAATTCTTCCAAATATATCGTCCAAAGCTAAAAGTGAAACAAAACTTTGTTAATATTAATCAACATGTTAATATTAATGAACGCGTATGTATATAAAATTGTAAAATTTAATCTTAATGTATAGTTACTTGACAAAGAATAAACGCATGAAAGAGCGACGACATGTGGAGAACCGAGGTTTTGGATTGTTCTGGAAATCCTGAGAAAATCACTTGTATGTGATCGGCAATATGGCAAGATACTTCTTGCGGTATCGGTTGTGCTAACGGTACGGTTGAATGAGTATGACTATTCGTATTGCCAGCATACATGGCAATATGCGTCAACGATCCTAGCAGTAACCAAGATAAGAGTCTAATATGGGAGATACAATCGACGTATTCACGAGCACTAAAATATAAATATACGTGAATCCAAATCAATGCGCATCTAAATCGATTTTCAGAATTAAGATCAAGATCATTAAAAACTTTACGTCAATCTTGTTAATATCAGATAATGAGCAACCTAACAAAGAAAAGAAAAATATTAACATACCCTTGTTGTATAGAAGATGGTGCGGTGTATAACCACGGTAAGTAACGCGCGACAGCTCTGTTCTCTCTGTTGTTGCCCCTCGTAATTTCTAAAGCTACATATTGAGCAAGACCACACTTTAACATTCCACCTAACGTATCTTCGTTCAATCCAGCTTGCATACCTTTGCTATAACTCTGAGGAAAAAAAACTTGTTTAAAAATAGCACGAATGTTATCAATTGTCAATCGATTTACATTACACATATGTATATGCATGCACATCAGACGCGCGCATTACCTTGATCTTGCTTAAAGTGTGAAAATCAGCTAAAAATTCAAGAACATCTGATAACTGATTCTTTAAAGATTCAGAGGCGTTTGTATTATAGATCGGTGACATATCTATTTGAATATTATTTTCCATCGCGATAATAGTATTAGGCAAGGACCCCCCAATATCCTACACATTAACGGCATTATATTAATATTTTTTATTAGATTGCAAGTTGAAAACTACACATACGCTACAATTAATGTCATAATTAATTACCTGAAGCACAAATTGAAGAAGTAACAAAAAATTTGAATCCGGTATTGTAATTTTAAATTTAATAGCTTGAATTAATTCAAATACAATTGTCCTTCCAAAAAAGTGTTTGTCACGATCACGAGTAAATCCTCTGTGACATAAGTAGCACAGATCCGTTAAATAATTATATCGCAATGTTGAATTTTGTATGGCGTAACTTAATACTTTGGAAAATGGATCCAACATTCCCTAAAAGAATAATTGGGATACAGCAACATGTCTAGTGTGTAGAGATGTATTATTATTAAGGTTAACAAAATAGACAACCTAATATTTAATTTCAATAACCAAGAGGAGAGATAACTTTGGGTGAAATTAAATTCGATAAAAGTACCTTTGACTGCTGAATCCCTGGTACCTTCAATATAGAAATTATAATTCGTAAGAGAGGAGTGATATCTTCAATGGAAGAAAGCATAAGAACAAGTCTTCGAAATAATCCATCAAACTGCGCCAACAATCCGCTCCATGTAGCTGCACCAGGACCCAATCCTGCTTCCAATGGTAAACAATCCAAGTAACACGCAATATTGTACAGTATTATCGGCAGCCGTTCCAATGGCAATGATTTTTTCATATTTAACGTCTGAAATTGGAATTGGTAACATAAAACATGTATATAATTTATTTTCTCATATATTTAAACGATTAAAAAATACGCTTATAATATAAATTGTAAGTAATAATTTTGAGAATTTAATAATTGAGAAAATTTATTTGGCGCGTAATGTGCAATCCTCACAATAATTTCTTACTTTCTTACCTCGAGTAATAATTGCAGAGGCGCAATAGGATTTAATTCATTAAAATCGACTAAAGCTTGCGCGACACTTTTAAAAAACTGCAATCTCGTCGTTTCTGCAAATTGAAAAGAAAATATATTAAAAGAGGCAAGAACAAGAACTTGTTGTTGTTATTATTGTTATTATTATTCAAAATCTTTCAGATATCGATGTTGAAATAGACGCATTAGTAAAGTTTAATTGATAATTTTAGTTGAAACTTTCTACAGTTTATAATAAGCGATTAAAATGGGAGATTATTTTTGGAACAATTTTTTTAAAGCAGTTGATTAGTCACAATGTAACGGGCAAATCACATTAAATCTTTACCGTTTAAATGAGTCTGAAACATTTGCATAAACACTCCATTAGGTGCTAATTGGTGAAGAACACATCTAAGAAACTGATGCGCTACGCTAACCGCACCACCTGGCAGATGCATATTTGTTTCGCTTTGCCAAGGATACATTGCATTAAGCCCAACTCTGTATAAGTGTATTAGTATTAGTATATTATTTTATTAATATTTTAGAGTATATTACTATATAAGACCAGAGGCGATAAAAACGATAAAGACTAGAGTAGAGAGTGCATAAAATTGTAACTAGTGTGTATATAAAAAGCTTCAAAATGTGTCATATATAAAAAAATCAAATGTGTCTTATAAAAATATATTAAAAAAATCAAATAGGTCATATATATAACAATACTTTATTACATCTTACTTGGTAACTACGCCGAGTATTTCCGGCAATAATGGTGCCGCTAAAGATGGTTCTCGATGAATAAACGTTCCCAAGGTTATTATACATAATCCGAGCTCTTCATCGGAATACTCTTCTTTTATCGTTCCGCACTCTGAGCACCTGTATCATAGTTGATTGAATTCGATTCAGTACGATGCAAAAATAACTGCTAATAACATCTAGCGTGCCAAATTATACCTATCATAAACGCAATCGTCGCCGATGCGAAATAAACTCTGCTTTAAATTGAAATCTGCATGATATGCTTGTTGAGAGACAAAGTCTAAATTTTGTTGAACTTGTGGGCCGGACCTATCGGATAGGAGAGCAATTTACCACTTGTGGTATGATAATTATTTGAAATTGTAAATCCGTATATAATATATATTTGTGCAATCGGCGCGTGAAAAGTCGCCCCTTTACGCACATGATGGGATTTTAGGAAAGGCTCCCTTTCCACGCACCGGTCACACATAATATCGTAGCCAACATGTGCGGGTCATAAATCGGCCGATCGTGCGGATTGTCACACGCGGCTTCGCCTCGTGCGCCCAATTTCCGCACTCTCGGCCGATTTACGATGCACTTGTTAGCTAATACTATTTTTGTGTTAAAAAAATACTACTAAGAAAATAAGGATATATATATATATATATATATATATATATATAGGTGTGTGTGTGTGTGTATACACACATACACACACACGAGGATTAGTCCAAAAATAAATTTCCCTACTTTCCCTCCCCCTCCAAAAAACCGACAATGAACAGGTTTCTTGGGTAGAGATTCGCCCATTGTCGTTTCTTAAAAAACTTACTGTTGGATTAATCGTCGTATATTAATAACGTAGCAATGTATTAGATATATGCTATGGAAAACGTTACCAAGACTCTGTCCGTCTCGCATGAGTAATCGCATCTTGATCTGTAGTCGTAATTTTTCGCATCCTGTCACGTTGAATACGAAACTGATCTCTCGATTTAATCTTCTGGTCGTAATCTGCTACTTTCGAGAGAAAATCTCCCGAATCAACCGCTGGTGGAGATGATTCTAGAGCCACTTGTTTAATTAATCTTCTCGGACTTGGTGATCTGCTCGAATTAACTTCATTGCACGTCGGTACGAGTGACGCTGACTGTAGACAAACGTAATCGAATAAGCGTTCATTCTTTTATTAATATATTTTATTATTAAAATTAATTTTCATTTAATAAACATTTTTAAAAACACTAAACATTTATTTTTCTCGATATATTAGTATCAAACCTTTGTTTTAGTTAAAAACGATAAACATTTTTGCAGATTTATCTTTTAAATCTGTCTTAACAGATTGTCCATTTCATATAAATTGGAATTGTATATTAAAATCCAGCAAAAATTTATATTTATAAAATAGGAGAGGCATTGCATTACCATATTTTCGGATGTTCCGCTATCCTGTTTCGTAAGTACTATGTCACGAGTGTTATGTTTTGCATTGTCATTTGATTTATTTGTATCTGAAATATTTTTAAGTACATTAATTTGTAAAGTATTTATTCGTTTGATGACAATTTTCAAAAAATATACAACTATATATTAGTCTCTATCTCTATAAGATATTTACACGAAAACAAAAAAACAATCAAAGTTTTTTTAATAGATAAGATTTAGAGAAGAGTTTGTGTTGCCTGTTATGTACAATGGAAATTTTTTCAATAAAGGCTGTGTGGCAAAAATTAATTTAAAGAATGCACGTCTAAATGTATATATATATTTAGACGTGCATTCTTTAACTTAATTTTTGCCGTACAGCCTTTATTGAAAATATATGTATACATACATACATACATACATAGATACATATACATATATATATATATATATATATATATATATATATATATATTAGAAAATTAACGTATACCTTCGACATCCGAGATATCGAGAGCCTGACGTACTCGTTCGACGAGACTGGGAAAATCTCTCTGAGGACCACCAACCGGCAGTAATCGTTCTGGCGTTGGAAACTCCAGCTGAGAAACGCTATGTAGACTCGTAATGTCGCTGGACATGCAAGTCTCACTGTCTTGCTCAAATGAAGAACCTAAGAAAAAAAGGAAATTATAATCGAGTCTTTAAATTATTCTTTTCTTTTACTATTAGAGCTCTCATTTCAGTTATTATCTATTTAATTATTTTAAAAATTTTACTCACTGACTGTCAAAATGTCCATCTTTGAGAGTGGTGATTCTGGAGAGCCATATGTGTCTTCGCATTTCAATACACGTTGCGTAGTTCGCGATCCTTCAAAGAAATTTCATTTAAGAGTGTTATACGCAATATACGCAAATAACATCACTGTCACGACAACGTAAGAATATCAAATATTCTTACATGGAGTTTAAAACAGAACAATATACCCTGATACTCGTAAAATCGGACCGACTTGAAACCCATGTGAGAATATTTGACATTTACGTTTAGCGTGATAGTGTGTTAGATGTTACGTACATATACATATAGTACGTCATGTTTTATTATTTATATATTTAACGCATTTGCACAAAGTACATTATTTGTATTATGAATAATACAAGTAAATGTGCGTGAGAACTTGCATGTGATAAAAAAAATATTAAGAGAAGATATCTCAAGCATAGATATGAACGTAAAGATACGAGATATCAGTAGAGTTATAGAGTAACGAATAGTATACTCATGCTTGTTTGTGGATTTTAAAGTAGCCAACTTTCAAGTTGTAATATTGTAATAAAATAAGTTGAAATTTAAAGTAGACATATAAAGTTTAGATACACCAGAAGAAATTTTTCTCTTTGTTCTTGTTATATCGCGCTGTAACGTGAATTGCTGATAAGAATCGCTTACCAGTCGCGCGAGCTATTGTACCAATAGGCAATAATCTTTCAACAGTCGGAGTAGTCATCAAGGGTTGCGGACTAATAGGAAAACCTCCCGTTTGTTGTCCATTGTTCTCCATGCTTATGACTTGCGATGATATAGAAGAACTCAGTGCTGGTGAACTTGAATGATCACTGTTGGTCACTGTAATCACTTGACAAGGTGAAACTGGCGACGTCGCTGTAATTGTTATTTGTTCTATATGTTTTTGTCTACCTAAATGCTTCGCATTCAGCGACTCGGTGTTATTAACAGTGCCTGTAGATTTTACAAGCATTTTATCCTCTTCCTTTTCTTTCTCCGTTTTCTTTTCTTTGCCCTTTTCCTTCTCTTTTTCTTTTTCCTTCTCTGTTTCTTTTTCCTTTTCTTTCTCTTTTTCCTTTTCCTTCTCTTTTTCCTTTTCTTTCTTTTTTTCTTTTTCCTTTTCCTTCTCTTTCTCTTTTTCCTTGTCAAATCTAAAAGTTTATATAAAAAGCATATATATATATATATGTGTGTGTGTGTGTGTGTGTGTGTGTGTGTGTGTGTGTGTGTGTGTGTGTGTGTGTGTGTGCGCGCGTGTGTGTGTGTGCGTGCGTGCGTGCGTGTGTGTGCGTGTGTGTGTGTTAATAAGAATAAATATTTATCTTTAACAAGTTACATTGAACAACACAATTAAAAAGATGATTGATGTTGGATACGATAGAATTACGATAAAATATAATAAAATATAATATTTAATATTAAATATATGTATAAGCATGGTGGGGATTATCAAAGACTGAAACTTTGTAGAAATGTAGAAAAAATAAAAATAAGAAAAGTGCGTACAAAAGCGAGAAGAAATAATTTGTACTAATTTTCAATGAAATAATTCAAAGTTTTACATCTTTAATCATTGTTGATAAATAATTTGTCGATTGTAAAAAGAATAGAACAAACTTGATTACATACAATTATTTCTTTTGAGTCTGTACGCAAAAATCGAAGAATTACCTTTGGATATGAGAAATGCTCGTAGCAACGGCTAAAGCGCTCGATAAATCATAAGGTTTTGACGAAACAGTATCTCCATTATACGGCAAATGTCCTTTTCCATTCTTTAGCGATGGCATAGTTGTCTTAGATTGAATTTTTGGAAGCTCCTGTTGTCCGGTTAGAAAGGTACCCGTTACCATCATTTTCACTCCTTCGTACACGCTCCATTTTTTTTGAGATCCGGTTTTATTTCCCTGGAGCAAAAGATGACATGTTTTTAAGTTATCGACAATTTTTATTTATTTATGCTTTCATTTCAAATTGTTTTACTTTATTAGACATCAAATTCTTAAAAACAGTACGTTTATCAAATAACGCTTTGTTTTTCTCTATTTTTTGTCCTTAAAGTAATATTTATCGATTGCTTAAAGTAATTATTATCGATATTTTTCTGCAAATATTAATTCCTTTATGTTTAATTATAAAATATTGAGTTTTTATTTCATCCAATTGGACCTTTTTTCTCCAATAAACACATATCAACTAAATACTAAACTAAAATCTTACACGCATGTTAATTTACAAAACAAGTATTGTATAATTACTGACCTGACAAACTTCGTCTTCGTTTCCTAAAAACCATATAGGTTTCGTGACAGATTCTGTTCTTGACTTAATAATGTTTCGATTATTGGATTCAATATTCTTTCCGTCCGATATCGACATACGTGGCTCTTGAAGAAGCATATTTTGGGGAGCCGTATCCTCTAACTCACCGAGAGATCCGCCGCTGTTGTCATGTAAGGTGCTGTCAGATTTTGGACTCTCAGGAATCGCGGCCAGTTCAGACTCCGTATCATCCGCATTGATCGAATAACTTTGCAAAAGCATTCGCAATAACGACAAATTGTGACATTGAGAACAAAGGCGTAACAATAGTAATATGTGATACGCCTATCTTAAATATTACTGAGAAAAATATATGTAAACAAGAAAGTCAATCAAAGTTGAAAAGTGTAAATTATGTATAAGTTATGAAATAAATATTTTTAAAAAAATTCAGTACAGCGTACCGTCTTTCGCGTAATATTTACCAAGATTTATGTCAATACTGCACAATACGTCAATATTGCTTTTTCATAATTTTATGCCATACAAGTTAATGTGTTATAACTATATGATTTCTTTCCATTCGTCAAATTTTTATACAAAAATTACAGATTGTTTCAAACAAAGAAAGAGAGAAGGGGAAAAGAGAGACTTGTATGCACCGGCGACAAATTTACCTAGTGAAATGTTTGCTGAAATAACGGCAGATTGGACCATTATTTTCTTCCCAATGAGTCTCCATTTGTCCGTGCATTCCTCCAGGACTGCGCTGATGCACCGAGACCATTGATGAACGCATTGGCGGAGTTTCCGTGTCCATCTCCCCCATTGCATTCGTTGTCAACTCATGCTCCACTCCAAGAGAAGGCTGAGATACATCTGAAATACTTATTTTTAGTACACTGTATACAAATTACCTTGTCATGTAACATTTTTTTTAAATTTTTTAATTTTTACCACGTGATCTGGAAGGTGGCGCAGCCATAACTACAGTCGCTGGAATTCTTTTACATTGATGATGTTGCGTGTCAAGTGTATTCATCACTATCTTTATTAATGCTTGAAGTTGATTGCACCACGGTTGTTGCCCGTACTGACACTGAAGGAACAATTTATTATTTGTGTAAAAAAAAGCTTGTATCTATTTGTTTTGTAAAGATGTAAGGATTCATAAATAATGTAGTAAAAATGTAGTTCTTTGAAAAGAAATCACTTTTTCGCGTATTTTTTCATCTTAGAAATATGTACAACACATGTGCATTTTACTTTACTTTTTGAATAAGCTTTCTTCACCTTGTATAAAATAACAAGCAGAGACATCAACCAAGATCGCCTAATGTGTGGTTCCAAATACCAAAGACTGTAACTTGGTGGTTGATGATCAGTGGGAGGTGTAGTTTGCGGAGGGCAAGGACAATGTTGTAGTATTGCCAGAACTGGCGGCGTCATTACCCAACCCATGACATGATTCTGGTCTAAGAGTTGTGGCAAATTGGCGATAAAGACGTTAAATACTGGTGATAGCCTATAATTTTATATTTTATTGTTATAAATTTTACCAGACCGAAAGATGAAAATAACAAATATTGTACAAGTACAAATTGATCAGATTGATTGCGCAATTTGATGAATTCATTGACAAAATCTTTTTTCGTTTGTTTGTGAAAATTTTACATAATTAGATATAATTTGTGTTTGAAAATTAATAGACTTGTCTAATATATTATAATTTAAATAATTAAATAATTTATATATATAATTTAAAATGTGTGCATACACAAGGTGTTCCAAAAGTTCCAGGCCTGGATATTTCGAAAACTAAGCAACGTAAAAAGAATATAATAAGATAGTCAATATAATAAAATCAATCAATTAGTATTAAAGAAAATAGATAATTGTTAAAAAAATATGTAATATTCAATATGCAGCTGCATACTTTTATTTATAAGCAACTATGTGCTGTTTTACACTAATTCATTGGTCTTATTATTTCGTGAAAAAAATATTAAGGAATGATTACCGAAAATGAAATATTTTACATTTTATGTTAAAAAATTGTTAACTTCTAACCTTTATAACTTAAAGAGTACTCTATGAAAAAGAATTTTATTATAGTGTTTTGGAAAGCTCTCAAGATAAGCTATAAGAATATGGAATAAAAAATAGAGGGATCCATTAAAAAAAATTAAGTTGATCTTGAAATAACCTCTAAATTGGACCCCAAGGTCAAAGTCGAGGTCATCAATAAATGTCTTATTGTGAGCCCTACAAGTTATTGGAAACATTTTTTTCTACTATGCTTAGCATTCAAAATATTCAGGTAGCCCGGAACTTTCGGAACACTCTGTATATAAAATGTGTATACATATATACATTATAGTACTTTGTGTGTATAATCGCAAAAAAAAAGTTGTATAGAAATCTCACCTTAGACGTTGTGGAGCAGTATGAAAAGTGCGCTCAGTTTGATTATATCCTAAAAGAAGATACAGGTGCCGCAAAACTATGCCCTGTGTTTTTGATAATGGTTTTTCGTCCGTCGGATAAGCCTAATGAAATTGTATCGATACGTAAGTTTGGATACACTAGATTGAAAGAATGTGTTGTTCGAAATATTTTATGAATATATATATATATATATATATATATGTATATATATATATATATATATAATCTTGTTCGATTATTTTTTCTTAGTGTACAAGTGTATTTCTGTATCGTTCGAATAAATTGACATTTCACCTGATCCTGTCTCGAAAGAAATTGCATTAACAGAAAGATTAATAGGTGCATCGTTTCTTTATCCGCTTCTTCCAGATCCACAATTTTGTGAGTGTATCCTGGTAACGCGCTAGCTTCATCGACCATGTTCAGTGAATGTATATGACCATCTGTAAGATTTACCAATATTAATTTTCTGTTCATTCAACACATTAGTTTTATACAGACTGAAAAGAAAAGAACAAGTTCTACTATATAAGAACAATGTATAATATTAACTAATTCTACATCTATTTGTAATTTTTTTACGAATCAAAGAATTAGTTTTGTAATATATTTTATATATGTATATATATATATATATATATATATATATATATACATATATAAAATAAAATACGAGTTAACGTTTAACAACAAAGGAAAAAACATGCGCATTACATTTCATCTCAAAGGCTCAAAGTCGAAGCGATCATTTAATGAAGATGATTTAAAGCAAAGTTATATTTTGAAAATATAAGGAAAATGTTTATTTTTAACATAGAGAAAGAAAAGGGAACACTTTCCGTTATTTTAATTCACAAGAAAAAGGCATCCTCTTATAGTTTCTATCGATAATATGAAAAGAAAATTTCTTTCGAGCTAATCTAAAAATTTTACAAAATAGAAAAAGAAGGCTTTTATATGACTTATACAAATAGGAATGATACAAATGTGCAGAATGTTTAGAACAAGTCTATCGAAAGCAATATTTTGATATTGTACAATTGCTTTAGCGAGCATCGTCAAAGCATACCATCTAGCAATCTAGCAAATTAGCAACTATAGCAATGATGCAACTCTGCATTGCTACTTACCGTTTGATCTGTTCGACCTACTCGAACGACCCAACTGCAGTCGAATGCTTTAACATCCGTATAATACAAACGAGCAACATTTTGGCGCATATACACATATTTATCTCTCGTCTCGTCTACAGCTACGCAGGCAACACACGCTACTCTACCTGGGATACTGTTATTAGGCGGGGTAGACCCCAACAACTGACCCAATCCAAATCTCGAGCTCTTCCTTTTCAAGATGGGCGCGGAATATTGTCGGTTGTACACCTTTTCCTTTTCTGCGTGAAAGATGCGGAAAACAAAAGAAAAAAATAACACATAGTGTACGACATAGTCTGTGGAGTGCGCGAAGAGGCAATAAAATGAATTTAAATAAAGCATAGGAACGCTTATATATATGTTTGTACCTTGTTTAGTATCTTGTCGAGGTATCATCGACGCAGGCGCGGACATTGTACGCTTGTAAGGCCATTTTGTGCCGAAACTCGCGCTCAGCGTTTTTACGGAACTCGTCCCGCTACCATCCGATTGAGATAGCGCTTCATGCGCCCGATGCAACTTCTTCATAAACACTTCGCTATTCAAATCTGTATTTTTCAAATCTGAAACGAGCGGGAAAAGCTCCATCAACTATCATATTTTACTTCCGCAAATGCAATTAAATACAATGTTAATACTTATTAGATATAACAATACTAACCGCGCATATAAGCTACATCTCCCGATTTCTCCAAGTTGATTTGGGCTTCGAGGAATAACGTGTCGAATCGATTCAAGAAAAATTCCCACGTTAAGATACGCCGATCGCTGAGGCTATTGTGTAGCTGATAGAGCGATTGTAATACCATCGGCCGGTCTACGATTACAGAATCGAATTGTGTCTCCAGGCATAAAATTAACGACTGAAATCGTTATAAATAATATAGAAATACAGACTTAAAATACATATCTAAATTAAATTCTTTACAAAAATTAAACGATCGAAACGGTAGATTCGAGCAAATCAATTCTTTATTAAAAATATAGATTTAAATATATAATGATATAAAAATTCGTCTTATTTAATGTCTAATATTTGAAACATAAATTTAAAGATAGTAAGACTCACTCTGATTGCTGCGTCATGAATAGTTCCGAGATATAAGGTTGCACGTTGCGCGACATACACATTATTGTCGTCCATGCTTGTAATCAAGTAACAAAACGCATTTGTTAATGCAGCTTGAAGACTCAATATGTTTCGCAATGGCGTCGAGTCCATGAATCTTGCAATTAATGTAACACGCTCGACTGAAATAATATATATATATTCTCTATATTTAATCTTTCTCTCTATTTAATCTGTCTAAATATATGCGATTACCTGCGACGAATCTAACGCGCCAATCAGAATTGTGAAATTCTTCTTGTACAAGCCGCCAAAAAGTATCAGTGCCACAAGGTAATGTCACGCAATGTAACAATAGTGGAACAGTCACTTGTGCAATATGCGAATGTTCTGCATTTAGGAGTTCCCATAAACTATAATAAAAATGAACAAATATTAAAAATTGAAACATACAATTCTTATGATACTTATAAAATATATAAAATATATGTTACTTTTTTATCAATAAGTTTTCCTGGCACCATATAAAGAATCCTTGATGATCCTTCACGGCCGTGTTAAACGCATCGCCATATAAACACATTACATTCAAGCATTGCAGCATATAGTAAAGGATGTCAGGTTTGTCAATTGTCATTATCTCCTATAAATAAAATTTTTATACAAGATTATTTTTTTTAATCTTATGAAGTTATAAAATTAGTCTTGGTTGACTTAATAAAATTTATTCTTGTATATTTGTAAGTCTATTATAATATTATAATTGCAATTAAACTTTTTAAATACTTGTAGGATTTAACACATAGTTATATGTGAATAAATAAGCAGAATATATGTATATATCAGTATATAACATACAACCCCATATATTACCTTCAATAGTTTATGGATATACTGAAGTTGTTCCGGCAATTCTTCTATCGTAAAACGAAACTTTCCTACAGAGGTATGCCAAAAATCATCTAAATCAGCTTCTGGACTTACAGGTTCATCGTTTTCGCCAATCAAATGTGGTTTTGCTACGCTTACCGTCGCGGTAGCTAAAAGCGCATGTGTATTTTTGTGTACTCGTTCATATAACAGACACATAAATTTCAAAAATTAAATATATAGTTATTAAACAGATGCGATATAAAATATTGTCTTACCGACATCAGTTTCGGATAACGTAACAGTTCTCGCGACAGCAGACATGATCTTCTCCGTTGGCATAATAGCTGCGAGATCCAGCTGTTCCGAAACTGTCTCTACTGTGGCTGTCATAATCTGTTCGAAAAACTGACATAAACGATCAAAATAGCTAATCCGGTAACATAGATTAGCCTACCGTGTTTTGTGATCAGGCCGTGTCGCAGAAGAAGAGACAAAGAGAGAAAGAGACAGAGAGAGAAAAGCACATATACGGACATATATTGTGTGTATGTATTGATATATATACACACACGCACACATAATTAAAACAGTTCAAGTCTGGCATGCGCTGCTTCATTAACGGAGAATTAGTGTGAATAAGCAGCGAGCTTATAGAGACGACATGATATTTGTCTCATTGCAAAACAAAATCTTCATTTCCAGTAAAATCATAGAAATTTAATCCTCAATGAGACAAACATCAAATATGTTATTAGTTGGTGCTTGAGAGAAAGTTTGTCATTATAGAGAATTTATTTATTAAAAAATACATACGTGTGGCATGTGAACTAAAACTCCACCTACGGAATGCATTTCTGGCACTGGCATGCTGATAACTACATCTGATTTCGAATCACTCTTTTTCGTTTCTGGTGAGCTCTTACGGCCATAATCTTCCGCTGTCTCATCCACAATTGTCTGAAAGATATATAGATTTAATTATCTTTTTTCATTTTTGATCTATAATGTTAAGAATGTCAAAAGTAATTTATAAATTGCCATTTATCAATATTTATTCCACTATTATTATAATTAATAATCAAATAAATCCAAGTTTTAACTAACATCAGGAGGATACGCCGGATTTTCCGGTGCCATGTAAGTAATCAATTGCAGACACAATTGATGCCAAATCACTCTCGACTCGCAATAAGTGCATTCGGTGTCCGATACATCGCATATATGACAGTTGTTCCAATTAGATGCAACTATGGATTTCATCAAATGGCAAGCATCTCGGCAAACCCAGGTATTAATTCCAGTATGCTTATCCATATTTTGAAGCTCCATCTGCCAAGACCAAACTTTTTACTTTTCTTTATTTCGTTGTTTCTTCATTAAATCAATAAAAACTAAAAATTCTATGCACCACAAATATATGGATATTTACTTCTCTCTTACCTGTTTCAGCAATATATCGAGCATGAGAATACAACAAGATAAATTAAGTTCGGCATTTGTCGAAAATTCCATATGTCTTGGTGTTGGTACCATATCATCGGACAGTGGTGTCGACTTTCCCGAATCATTTTCCACTATGGAACCTAGATATTTTAAAAATATATTTTCAGAAATCACATAATATTCAGGTCGTAAAGAGATTTGCAAAAGAAATCTCGTTCAATATATAATTAATTCTTGCCACATTTGTCGCAAAAATATTATGAACTTTGAGATATTAATTTTTAATCAACAGAGAATGCGATTGCAATTGAAATATTCATATTTTTTCGTGTGTATATATGTATATTACTCAAACTTTTGTCTTGTACACTCATTACGTATTAATTACGAGAGATATATTTTAATATCGTCAATATACTAGGGAATAGCTTTAGAATATGACACAAAAAATGTATTATAATCCTAATTACATACATGTAATATTTCCATCGTTATCCTTTGTAGATTTGCTTGGTTTTAATTCCGATTCCGCACAACTCATCGATTGCATTACGGCAACTCCGTCACTGAATATCGAAAACAGTTGGTCCAGAGGCATAGTTATTTCCAGCATAGTAAGTGTCTGCAACCAATTAAGAGCCTGTTCTTGTACTTTTGCGCTCGTATTGACAAATCGCTTCGCTACGAAGTTATACATCTTCTTTGTATCAAACCCCAAAGAATTCATATCTCGATCCAAAATTTTGCTGTTAAAACGCAAAAATTTATAAGAATAATTTTTATAAAATTGGAATTTTTGTTATTAATTAATTAGAGAAATTGGGATAACACACAAAAAACGATCTATACCTCAATATTATTTTTAGCTCTGAAAGTTCATGTTCAGGAACATCATTTACTATTGCTTCCATCCAATGTGGCATTACGTAATCCCATACATCGGACGTGATCACTTCATATGGTACCAAACAAAATAGCCGATGAAGTCCGTCTTTCAAATGTGACGTTCGTGAAGCCAAGGTTTCCCTTTCACAAATAATTTTAATTATATTCATGTAATGTCTAATGATAAATAATAGTTATATTCTAAAAATTTTCTATACAGCACGCGCACATAATTTTTATTTTACATATAATTTAAGATAAAAACTTTTCATTTGTCTTGAGCAAAAATAAAAATCTCCTTACCAATGACCTCCAACCCTGACATAATCCGCAGGATGTGGTAAAAGACAGGAAATGAATACTTCATAATGCGTCTTCATAACTTCCGAAAGCCAGCCACAAACGTGTTCCGTTTTCAATTTCTCGAGCGCGCTTTCCGCTTGGCCTGAAATATTATCAATCGATCGAAAAATTAATGATGACAAAATAAACATTAAAATTAATTTAAAAGAACACTATTGTAATTTTTATCATTAGACTACTAATATAATAGCGTCATAAGATACGATCGAAACACAAACAAATTCAACTTTTCCTCATTTTATCATACTAGGATACAAAGCTATCTCCTTCAAAGTATTCATTATACATATTTGAGTGGAAATTTCGAATGTGTGTCGAGTCGTGTGTAGGCAGCTATCTTTGATATACATATTTTGCGTGCAATTATATATTGATAAATTCTTGAATCAATGGCATCTATATATTTAATCTTTAAGACGAAATAGATCGAATTCGGCTAAATATTTCGTTAGGCATATTTCTGGCCCATTTTCCAAAGGCGCGATTTTTATATCGATACATATAAGTTTTAATTCGTAAAATTAAAAAAGTGCTTACACTTTGTGGATTGCACATATTTAGCCGACATACCACGCTCTACCCCGCTCTACCACCTACGTCTGGCTACGTCTACTTGAGTAAAGTGTATATATGCAAAGTGTTAAATTACCAACAGAAAAGATAAGATGTATAAGTCTTTTTTCAATACCATCGAAACAGTAGGCAGTGACATGAAACCAATGAAATAACATTGACAATAAACGGCCCAGTATTTCAACCGGGGTATCCTCATTAGGGGTACAAAGTCCCACAAGCAGCCATACGCCATATCTGCCGAGAAGTTGTCGCTCTTCTAAACTCGTAGGATCGCAGTGACTTCCGAAAGTACTTCCGATAGCTCCACCTCCGCCACTTCCTGAGAATCCCATGCCTCCCCCCTTGTTAACGCCGCTCATTTCTGTCATGTCCCGATTACTGTCGACGTTATGCGGTTCGGCTTCCTTCAGCAAACTGTGAGCAAAGTGAGAGAAGACGCGTCACTTAACGTCTTTACGCCTTTACACGGTGCATAAATACGAATAAAATCGCGATATAATTATCCTCGACAGTTCAAGTAGCGCTTGCCTGACGATCGCTTGAACCATATAAGTTTGTGTTTGCGGATCCAGCTGCGAGATGTGTGGAAGCGCCATGTGATAAACATGATCACCACCACGACGATTATTATGACGGATATTATGACATTGCTGACAATATCGTATAGGATGATTTCCATTGTAACTCGCGCATTCGGTCGAAAAACAAATGCTGATGGCCGATTTGTCGGCGGCTCTGCAATTCTAATTGTAAAATGGAAAATTAATCCACTTGAATCGAATATTAGTTTAAATTTTTAATATTCGAGCGATACACAAATGTGACACGAAATTTATTATTACTCATTCTATTCAGTTATGCTTATGCTTACCTTGTTTTCGCAAACCATGGATACTTGTTGCATCGGATGTAAAATATCGTAAAACATTTGATTTGGATGCTCTCGATGGATCTCGTTGGCACATTCGATACAAAGATAGAGAGGTGGCGGAGATTCTGTGGCAAATGTGATGGAAATGCGATGATCGTAACAAACTTTTCCAGCTTCCGCGTTGCCAGCATTCGGACAGCTGTCCCGTTGACATACAAACGGAATAAGATCGTCTGAAACGCAAATAAGTATAAGTATTCTTTCACATCTCAAGAATATCGTTAATTTATAATAAATTTATATGTAAAAAAAAAAAAGTATACAGGGTGTCCCATTTAAACTTAGACACCAAAATATCTTTCGAACAATGCATTTCAGAGAAAAATGTTTCAGACAAAATCGATTTCGAATGGAAAAAAAATAAGCGTTATTGACTTTTTCCTAAAGATCACTTTTCAAGATTACTTATGTTTTTTTAAATAGAACCATATTTTTATATATCATATATCTATGCATGCACATACATATGTGTATGTATATATAAATACTCACTCGCAAATTTTACCAATACAGCACGGCGATCAAATAGATTTGGATTAAACGACGGCCAATAATAAAAAAGCAATTTTGCAGCTGATGCTCTCGCCGGGGCAGTACCATAAGCGATAACGCAAAGTATATCTTTTACGACTCCTGGTTTTCGAGCCATCAGACATTCCAGCAATTGACAGTGATGCGCTAAAGAAAATATTTATTTTTATATTATACATATTGTAATGTTTATATATATAATTCTTCTCATACAAAACAAATTACATACATCATTGCACCAATTTTTGTAATAACAATAGACCTCCGAAAAACTTTAAAATGCCGACACATGGCAAATAATTAATTCAATTCTATAATTTTAATCTATAATTTTATATGAGATACCTGGATTATTAGAATATTGAAACACCATCATTATAACAGCAGCCACCGATTGACTAGCAGCATTCTTATCACCAGCTTCAATTCTTCTTGCTACAAATTAAAATATTCGTTATATAAAATCAATCAATCTATTGTTAATTAATTATAGTTATTTAATATTTGATGGATGTTATGTTATAAAAATAAAAGTAGTAAAATTATTAAAAAATTATAATTTAAAAATTATATTAATTCTAAAATAATGAGTTATTCTACATATTATCAACCTGTTTCTTACTTGGCTAGCGGGCCAATTTCTCGTTCAATCGGAAAAACTCCTATCTTGGTAAAATAATAAAACTTTCTTTATGCACACAATCTCTCTCAGATGCCATTCTCTCTTGGAGAGAGAAGCAAAGGTGCTTGTCATATAAGATGTGAACATCAAGTGATACAAATAGGACAAATGTATAGTAAAAGTACTTACTGATAGTAAATGGCAAAATGTAAAAACAGAGGTAATTGACGATTTCTTCATGTAGTTCCATAGGAAGTACCGATATTGTACTAGCAGTTAAATATGATAAATTGTCAATCAAGTCGTGATCAAGAAATGGCAATAGGCATGCTAGACATTGCAACAAAGCTTTTCCAAATGCTAGAAAATAAATATTTTACATATATATATTGTGTACAAAATTATATATATCAGTTGTGTGACAAGAACAATATTGTTTTTTAAAAAAATGGAAAATAAAATTATTGTAATATATTGAAAGTAGATAAAGTATAAAACTCTTGCTTGAAAAAAATTTATCAATGGTTACCTTCAATTACTGTTATAATGACAGTATGGAAAGATATAATACACATATATGTATACATATATTTATAAACCTTGCAAACCAATGTGGATCAATGGCACAACATCAATTAGTTGTGTTAATGCATTGTAAAGTTGTTTATAATCCAAATTTGGATACAAAGCCATTCGTTCTCCATCAAACTGCTGCGATTTGATCATCTCAAATGGCGCTTCGCGTACTTCTTTTAACAAAGCTAAAAAATTTCAATCTTGTTGCATTATTAGATGGATTTCAAATTATAATATGCATTAAGAACAATAACACAAATATTAAAACATATATATGAAAATACCCATTATAATTTATACAATTACTTACACAACAAAGTTTGAGAAAAATATTTTAGCGTATTTGCAATGTCCAAGCCAGAAGGCATCGGCTGAGTCCCGTGAAGTAGCCGTTGATAATAATCATGTAGACTAGTCAATTTTAGACTGTCTGCAATTTGAAAAAAATATTTTAATATAAAAAAATACAGAACGTATATCGTTAAAATTTTAAATATTACGAAATTAATTTAAATTTGTTCTCAATAGATAAAAAGTCATACATATATATGAAGAATATGACAGAAGTAATATATAAATATGATAATTACATGCTGCAAATCTGGTTCCCATCGTGTAAATCCACTTGACAAACTTTTTCTTATATTGTATACAAATATATTTGCATCGCAATAATTAAAATTTAATAAATTATAACAAGATGACCGATTTAAACGCGTTAGTTGTCGTAAAACATTTTGAAATAGGCCTATGTGCAATGAAAACAATCTTGTTCCCTACGTGCAAGCGAAAAATTTTCTTCCTACTTCCTCGAAGGAAACCGAGATCAATGCTGTCAAGTTGTGTAAATTTTTGTGTCCCCACTCCCACTCCATAATCAAATCAAACAACATATATATATATATATATATATGTATATTACACCAAGAGGTCTGTTCGTTTTGGCTACACTGGCTACACTAGTTCAGAGGTTGTCTTTTTTTGCTCGGCATTGGAAGGAAAAAGATAATCTTTAAACGGACAGGTTTCGGTCCAGAAGACGCTACAGATGCTTCCAAGTATTGCATCAACCAATCAAGATTATCGTACAGAGAGACTAATTCCGATAAGGTTGGCCATCTTTAATAAATGTCTGGTCGGTGGAGAATGGAGAATGCAATAAATGGCTACGGCGAGAGTTCGATTGAATAAGATGGTAGAAAATGGCATGCAAAGTGTTATTAAATTTTAGTGAAATGTTTACTTGTTCCGGTTGTGTAGAATGGGAGGCTGCATAGGTATAACTAGGGCAAGAAATGCCTCAGTTAATGACACGTCAGAAAATTCGACGAGAACTAATTCGGGTGAGAGATTATGTGATGTGTCAAAGAGATTCGAAGATTAGAAATCAAAGATATATGAAATGTCAACTAACCTTGAAATTACTTTATTTTTATCTTTACATTCGAGATTTATATGGTATATATATGTATTGAGGTGTATGCATCACACACATTTATCTCTGCTTAATTATCAAGTATAATATCTATAAAAGTAAAATTTTTATTTTTTATATATACATATACACGCATTTATAAGTGTGTGTGCATGTATTTTACACATACATAGCATACTGCAGATTAGTTATAATCCAAGAGATTTAGGATTGATTTTTACAATAAATAGAAAGATGTAAATTAAAATTTTTGAAAACTTTTATACTAATTATTTTATATTACAATAACTTTTGATTCCTATATATTGTAAAATTGAGATTTGATAAGATTACTGTGCAAATGCAACTTTGAATTGTGTATAACTGTATACAATTATAAAAAAAAACTTAAAGATTAAAACAATCTTTATACATTATTACAGATTTTTGTATTGTTCTAGTATATTAGAGATATTATAGCATAATATAATAAGAATCATAAACATAAGAAACTTTTAATACAAGTAAATAAAAAATTGTTCTATTCAAATGTGTTACATTATAATGTATATTTATATAATTAATTTAATATAAATTTATTAAAACAAATATACAAATATATATAAAATGAAAGCAATATGAAGATATATAGAAAGCAATATATATATTTGTACATATATTTTGATAGAGGAAAATAAATTAACTTTCGTTTAACTTTGTTTCTGTAGGAAATACCAGAAAAAATCATCTCCTATGTCATGAGGTAATTAGATGGAAATCAGATGTACCTCTAACCGAAGGTCAGTTAAGAAGTAAGCGAGATGAGTTTTGGGACACTGCACCAGCGTTTGACGGTCGTAAAGAGATCTGGGATGCATTGAGAGCAGGTGCAACTGCAGCAGAAGCACAGGACTATCAATTGGCACAAGCCATATTAGATGGAGCTAATATTTCTGTACCAAATGGTTTCTTAACAGAATGTTACGATGAGTTAGGAACTCGTTATCAAGTACCTATTTATTGTTTATCCTATCCAATTAATATTGTAAAGGAAGATAGTGGAAGAGATTCACCTGCTGATTGTTCTGGTAATTAAATTTTGTAGATATTTGTTTGTAGAATATAAGAAGAATTTAAATTCAATTTTGCTCTTTATTATATTAATTTTGTGTAGAACCGGTTGATGAAGGAACAGAGCAAACTTTAAAACTTAGACTATCGTCTACTTTGGGAGAAGTTAAATTACCTGTTTATAGCAACGACACTATTGCTATTGCAAAGAAAAAATTACAGGTTAGTACAATATCAATGATATTTATAATTCTTATTCTTATCTGAATATTGTGTATGTTTGTGTATATGTTATATATACGACAATCGCTATTAATAATAATTGTGATTCTCAGAGTCAAGAAGGTTTGGAACCATCGCGTCAAAGATGGTTCTTTGGTGGTAAATTATTAGGTGATAAAATGCATATAGAAGAAGCAAAAGTGCAGCCAGGTTATGTAATACAAGTAATTGTAAATCCAGAAAAAATGGATAGCAATTGTGCAAAAGCTAGTTAAACTTGTGTGTAAACGTGACAAAAAGTATGTTATGTTTTATCAGAAATCAATAATAGGTATATTTTTAATCTTTGACAAAATTCGTTAATTGCATGTGAAAATATTTTTTAATTTTTTATCTGTTATTAAAAAACAACTTGGACAAAATAAAGTTTTGTATTATGAATTTCTATTTAATGAAATTGTGAATTAAAAAAAGTGCAATTATAGTTTTGTTTAATACATTTATATTTATCCATATACATTACTGTGCAATGTAAAAGAAATATATAAGAATAGCATTTAAGAAGAGAGAGAGAGAGAGAGAGAGAGAGAGAGAGAGAGAGAGAGAGAGAGAGAGAGAGAGAGAGAGAGCGAGCAAGAGCGCAAATATCAAGTAGTAGCATATCTTTACAAATTTGGTTATCTTGAATATTTGCTATAAGCAAATTGACTGAAAAATTATATGATTTATTTATATTTAAAATATATAAACATTTTTTACAATTTATGCACTTTCTAATAGTAACAAAAATTTTTCACGTTATAAATTGTATATAAAAGCCATTGTACAAAAGTTACATATTATTAAATTATACATTAAATAACAGTAGTTATTTATGAGATGTTTCGAGTAATATAAAGTGTGTACACATATAAAGCATATAATATTATTTCTTGTGCAAAATAAGAAGAAAGTAACTTTTGATTTTAATAGCATTATTATCACATTACATTACTTACGAATGCAAAGTATATACCAATATTGAAATAGACAATACTGGACAAAAACAAAATATAATACTCACATTGTAAAATATATCTGAATTACATCAGAAGATGTCTAATGACTTTGTACTTGCAACACTACTGAGTTATTCCTTATTCTTTTATAATTTCTATTATAGATTAGTTTTATGTAAGTAAATAATACAAGAATTTATTTCTGTTTATTTTTTTTTAAATACATATTCTTCAACTATATCTCGGTTTCAAAACATTAATCATTTTATTAACATTATAATATATAATACATAAGTCTAAATGCGTTTGTATTACCATATATTATTTTATTTTTTCGAACAAAAACTTAAATTTATAGGCCTAATCATTTAAATAAAAGTTAAAATGTAAAAATATAAGATTTTAACAACTAAATCATATAGAAGACACATATAATAAGACTAAGAATAAATTTGCATTTATCTTATAAAAATAAGAAAAAATTAAGAATTTTATATATAATGTGTGTATACATTACACACACACATACATACATATAAAACCAATAGCTTTGTTATATGCATGCAACACACATACATAATATAATATTGTATATATTAGGGAGAAAGAGAGAGTTCTCAAAGAGTGCTTTGCATCAAACAAATCAATATTTATCAAATGAAAAAATTTGTTCATCATGCTTTTGTCTTTTATATATAATACTTAAACTGTATATATAAAAAGAGAGATGTACACTGCCCAGTCTCGATTAATTTATCAAAATTTTGAAATTGTAATAGTATTTATATTTAATTTTTCGAATTGTATCAGTTTTTTTTTAATGTTTAGTGGACGAAAATTTAATCTATTAAAAGGCAACATAGGGAAGAGGATCAAGAAAATTTATAATTTAATATAATTAACAATTATAGAAAAATTAATCAGTGAAATTATATTTATACATATAGTATGTAATATTAATTATTAAGTATTGTTCACATTGCAGAGTTACAATAATGCTAATAAATTTTTTTATCAAATTAATGTTAAGCGTAGCAAGTGTGTATAATTACTTTGCAACAATTTTATAGGCACCCAAATAATAAAAAAAGAACCAATACCAACTTTTATATGATAAAAATTGAGCGCAATAATCATCTATTCTCTCATCAAATGTTCCATGTGCATAATACATAAGCACATTGTAACAGCTCAAAGCATATTAAATAAGATATCTATATTACATAAAATTTATATAATAAGTATATGTGCGTGCGTGTGTGTGTGTTATTGTAATTATGTCTAACGATAATTAGTGTCGATAGAAATTTGTCGGTTTTTAATAGTTATATTTTTGTTTGTAACTATAATATTTAAAATATGGTTCTTAATAATATTGACACTTAGTTTAATATATTAAGCAAAAGTGTGATGTTACAATTGTCGCAAAAAGTAGGAAGAAAACAACTCTTGTATAAATAGAAATGATACAATAATGAAATGTAATTTTAACTGCCTGATAAAAAAATGGTACTTAATAATACTGTATTGGACCAATCCAAAACATTCTAAAATTAACAAATAATTGGCGATAATAGAATAAGTGCCCTGTAAAGATTGTCTTCTTCTATATGCGAAGAAGAGTTAAATAGTAAATTAATATATTTAATAGAAAGAAGAGTCTGTGTGTGTGTATGTATATACATATACACATACACAGACACATATATACCTATATCGCTTAAATACACGATTTACACATATTTCAGAATAATTGATTAAACAATATCGAAGCACTTGTTTTTATTTCAGGACACTGCTATATGGAAAATATCCATTTTATTTTATATTGGTATTCAGATTGTCTTTTAAGATCGTGTTCGTGTGTGTATGCGCGTGTGTAGTTATAAACATAAAACTAAAATATTGTAATATTTTATATAAAAAGCTATATAAAATATTTCATGTTACACATGTATTTGATAATATACATGTTGTTTAGAAAAGAAGGTTGTGTATATAATATATAAGATTCCTAAGATTAATTATTATAAAATTCTCTTATAAAATAAAGCATGAAAATATTGAATATAAGTTACACTTCCTAATTGCTTGGATATAATTATATGATATAATCATGTTATAAGAAAATGAATAAAAAGTAGCACATTTTTCCATGGATAAATATCTTTTTTTATTTATAAAGAAACTTTTTGTTTCTTCATAAAAAAAAGAAAACCAACATATATAAGTTTTGAAATTACAGTGTTGGTATACATTTTACTTAAATAAGATTTATTCATTAAATTTTCTTTAGATATTTCAATTCATGACATAACCATATTATGGTACTTAAAAGTATAAGACTACCAGACTGATGAAATGCAGCTAATGTTAAAGGAACATGAGTTAACAAAGTCGAAATGCCTAACAATACTTGAAGATAACCAGCACAAAGTACAGCAATCATTGCCTTTCTTCCTCGATTAGGAAGTTTATATTTACGGGACATAATACCCAAACAAGTTATTAATGTTAGAGTAGAAATTCCCTGCATAAAGAAAAAAATATATATACTGAAATATGAGGCAATAAATGGTTGTATATACATAGCTTACCAAAATTCTGTGATTGAATTGGACCGTAGCTGGATTTTCTGTGAAATTACTTAATGTAGGAGACATGGCAAATACATCATCAGGTATCCATTTATCTGCCATTTTTGGGAAAGTATTATATATTAAACCAGCATCCATTCCAGCTACAAATGCTCCTGACAGAGCAGTGAAGAATATCAATCCTTTTGCCGAATAGATTAATCCTTTAAACGTTCTTATCGTTTTTACCGCATTATTTGTAACTTTGGTATCAAAGAAATTGGTAGTGAGTTTTTCAGCAGGAATCAAATGATCCAAAGCATTATAAAGAAATCCGATATATATAAGCAATGCTAATCCAAGATGCGCAGCTAAACGATATTGCGATACCCGCGGCACATCAGAGGGTTCTACAAAACGATCTTCTAATCCAGATTTAACCATATACCATCCCATGAGTCCTTGTAAGCCAATTAATAAACCTAAAGCAACAATACGTGTCTTCATTCCATGTTTTAGCATACCCTTAAACCAAAAATATGTTGCCGGCATTATAAATACAGCTCCAATTAAACGTCCCCACATTCTATGTAAATATTCCATCCACCAAATACGTTTGAATTCTTCTAACGTCATATTTAGATTCGTTCTACACAAAATATATATATTAATAATGTATATCTCCCATAGTATTAAGTTTTTTTTTTTAATATTATTGCATGTATATATTTCTTACATTTTATATTCAGGAAATTGTTTGTAACGTTCAAATTCTGCGATCCATTGAATTTCATTAAGAGGCATTTTTTCTCCTAGTAATCTCCAAGTAACCATAGATAAACCTGATTCTGTGAGTCGTGTAATACCACCTGAATATATATATATATACACAAGAAGAAATAATTTTCTGCTATTTCATAAATTTTATTTATATTATACATGTAATGCTCATCATAAATATTAGATAAATTTTAATTAGATGTTGATATATTAGATTGTGAAACATGAATACTGTTATACTTAAAATTCTATTTTCCATATGTTTTTTCTGTAATAATCTTCATTATGTTACAAATACAATAATAATATACAAAATAAATAATAGTACCTAACGCAACTGCTACAAAAACCATACCGCCACAAGTGAGCAACCAAGAGCCCACAATTTTGTCATATTTATCGCTCCTTTTTGAAACATAACTACGAATTGCGATATTTGCTTGTTTAAACGGTCTCTGTCAATTAAAATTAATATGTTCATACATCTATTAATATCTTAATACATCACAAAATTATTTATATTGAAAATGCAAAATTTGTCACGTGTCATGATATACGCCAGGCATATATAGGTGGAAAGAATTTATTTACCTTTTGAAACAGAGATGAATAATATGTCTTGAAGGAAATATCGTTATATCGAATGATGTGGGTTCTTGAATTCGTGAAAAGGCATTGTCGGCTAAGAGTATATTTCGTAATGTTATACGCTCCGAATATCTTTGTACGATATCTCGCGATATTCAACATGTTGTAGTTTATCAAACAGTTTATTATGTACATATAACAGATATCGACTAAATCATACTACACGCATGAGACAAGTAGAAGTTTTTCTCAAAATGCAGTAAACAGGTGCGAGGAGAATACATTTCCAACTGCAGTACATATACTCCTCTCGTATAACGTGTATGCCGAGTACCGTCAAGTGTTTTCTTGCGTTCTTCTTTTTCTGTATGGCTGCTAAGGCATCTGGGGGATTCGCCTATATGCCACAATGTGCTTGTTGTAGGGAATTTGTTGCAGGTTTCATAAATTATATGGTGATTTCTGCTTTTTTTGTGAAGTTGTATAGATTTCTGTATGCCTTGGTGTTATTGGAGAATGCTAGTATAGGGATGTCCACATTTGCTCCAGGAATAAAGCGGTAAATGGAGGATTAGGGTATTCGAATAGTCCGAGAATGAAAAAAGATGTGGTTTAGATCTTGTGGAGCATGCTGGGGAAGAGACAATGTCTTTTTCCCAGAGATGTTCGTTTGTACAGGCACAGATTAATAGACAGATCGCCAAAGGTTTAGACAGGCCTTTGGGTCGGTAACTATCAAATTCCTATATATTTATATATATAAAATACTTATATATATATATATTTAATTATTAATTATGTTGAATATAAACTATATAATTATAATTTATAATATAGTAGAACGAATAAAATGTTCTTATTAGCTATTTATTGTCATGATTATCGACCGATGCCGGGCCCACCGGTCCCACTTGGTAGGGACAAAAATTTACCCAGAGCCGATGGTCTTTAACAGTAACCTTGTCAGTGCTCTAACTTACTGCACCAATGTACACTAGTTCACCAATGCAGCAATAAAGTACAAACCCAATTATTCAAAACGTGTAATTTACGTATGCGCATGACTTTCACTTGCTCCTACACTTCCACGTTGACTCTCGGTCACGATTCACGTAATACTTTGCTTGAGGTTAATTGATAATTACGGTGAGCGCTTCAATGTAATTCACTGTGTGATTTATAAGAGTACATTCTGATATTTATAGACGCTCTGAAATGGCAAGTCTAATCAAGAAACGCCATGCGGACAATAATTACATGGAGGTATTGTATCGTCTTGAATATCTTTGTTTAATGAATGTGTTTTCTAAATAATAAAATTGATTAATGGAAACGCGCGTAACTCATATTTAAATTACTCATTACTCAATACTTTTTTACATAAGTTTATTACATGTTAAATATCATACATTTTATTAGTTTATTATATTTATTTTTTAGATAGAGACAATTAATGGTATACAAGGAAAAGTAAAGCAGCATACAGCTAAAAAAAGAGCTAAGAATGTACAAGATGGAGAACAAAGAAAGGTAAATTGATAAATCTTATGTATATATGTGTATATATATATATATATATATATATATATATATATATATATATATATATAGTTCAATAACATGTGTCCAATATTAAATAATAAATGTTTGTCATAGGTATCAGTTCCAGCACATAGATATTCACCTCTAAAAGAAAATTGGTTGAAAATATCTGCACCTATTGTCGAACATTTAAAATTACAAGTACGCTTTAATCTGAAAACTAGAAATGTTGAAATTAGAATGGCACCAGAAACTCCAGATATTGCGCATCTCCAAAAAGCAGCAGATTTTGTGAAAGCATTTATTTATGGATTTGAAGTGGAGGATGCTTTAGCTTTATTACGTCTGGATGATCTTTTTGTGGAATCGTTTGAAATACAAGATGTTAGACAACAGATAAAAGGTGATCACCAATCTAGAGCAATCGGCAGATTAGCGGGCAAAGGTGGAAGAACAAAATTTACTATTGAAAATGTAACAAAGACGAGAATTGTATTAGCAGATACCAAGATACACATACTTGGTTCTTTTCAAAACATACAGTTAGCTCGTAGGGCAATATGCAATTTAATTTTGGGTAGTCCACCTTCTAAGGTATATGGACAACTAAGAAATATAGCTAGTAAGATCTCAAAACAATAGTTATCTATATATTATATTTGTATCACATATATGCATATACACATTTTTTTTCTTGTATCGAAAGTTTGTTAATAATAATAATAAATGTTCTTAACTGGAATTTTATGTGCACATTCCTTACATTTAAATTAAAACTATTATATATTATAAAATATAATTAAGCATATTGCAAGTAACGTGATGAGAAAAATGTGCTTATACTTATAAAAAAAATTTATAATAAAATACGATAGTATTACCACTGATGAGGTACTATTCCTCGTCGGTGGTATTACCAATTGCGAGGTCTTATATATACAATATATATAATCTCACAATTAGTAACATGATACTATACAGAATGTTTTTAATTTTAATCAACTACCTTATATATATATACACACACACACACACATTATATATATATATATATATATATATATATATATATATATATATATACAGGGTGAGCCATTTTAATCAATGCATGTAAATATCTTATATAGTAAAGATGGAAAAATGTTTCAAACAAAAGTTTTTTAACTATGAGGGGAACATAAAATGGTGTTATTGATTTGACCTTGTATAATCATTTAAAGGTCACGTAAAGATCACCTTCAATTTCTTAAATGAAACCTGCTATTTTTCATTACATATTCTTATAGCTTATCTGAAGAGCTTTCCAAAATCCTATAATAAAGTGTTGTTTGATGAAGTACTTTTCAAATGATAAAAGTTTAAAGTTTTTACAATTTTTTAGCATAAAATGTAAAATATCTTGTAAAATGTTCAGTTAAAATCAAGGACATTATCTTATGTCCTCCTCATAGTCAAAAAACTTTTGTTTGGGACATTTTTTTCCATCTTGCTTACTATACGAGAAAATTTACGTGCATTGATTAAAATGACTATTTATATATATATATATATATATATATATATATATAAAAATCTCATCTATCAAATAATTTAGATTCATAAAAGTATTTGATATTTATATTTACGTGGTACTTTGTTAAGAACTAATCTACCATCGTAACTAAGAGAAGCAAATGTCCAGGGATCAGCAGACGACCATTCCACTGCATATACGCTATCTTCATGCTCTTCGTATCTTCCTACAAGGCCATCTTCTAATCTAGAACGTCAAATATAATTTCTAGTCCATTTGCAAATTAGTTTTAAGTATTATTACACTGTTAAATATATCTATTTACTTTCTTTTTCCACAGGATTCATCATTTTGTAAAGGAAATTCATCTTCAGTTGACACCATATGTCCAAATGGTTCAGATGAAATAGATGCAATACTGTATAATATTATTCTAGAATCACTACTAGATGTTAAAACCAGCTGATCGTGAAAACGATTAATTCTTATATTCCACACCCAATGTGAATGTTCCATACGCGATAGTACGGGTTCTGTTGGTAATCGAATATCCCAAAATTTCATATATCCATCATCTCCACAGGTGGATAGAAAATACTGACGATTTGCATTAAAATCTAAATCCCTGGAAAAAAATTGTAAAAATAAGAATTGTAAAATAAGAATATGCTCCAATTTCTATTAACATCAAGGATTAATATTTCATAACGTCAAGGATAATAATTTTTATATTTATTACCTAATAATTTGCGAGTGTGCAGATAAAATAGACCAAGCAGCATTGGCTGGGCTTCTAAAATCCCATCCACGAACGTTATTTTCATTTAAAGTTACAAACTGATTGGCACCATTATGAGGATTCCATTTACCATTTGTAAATCGTGGCTGACCCTTGCCTGTCAAAGTACCAGAAGCTGCTACCTAAATAGAACATGGAAACATTATTAAATGTGTTTCTAATGTCTTTAAGATTACATTCAAACAATATAATCCTGTGTAGAATAAAGCAAGGAATTAATACCTGTGGCCCTTTGTTTGCTAAATCCCATAAAATAAAATTATTGTCTACTACAGATACAATCTTTTTACAATCCGTAGGATGATAAGCAATAGTTTTAAGATCGGTACCATACAGGGTTGTATCAATATCTGCTAATTTATCGAGTTGCAAAATGTCATTTGTATATTCTTTTATCTCGGGAAATTTCCAAATAGCTCCTTTCATTTGACAAGTGCCTTCTTCTAAAAAGGTACATAAACTGATAAAAATTATTAGAATACATGTAAAACTGCAAAACCCTAATTATTAGTAAATCCACTCTCTAGTTGATCTGACAATAAAAAAAACTTATAATTTAGAAAATTGAAGATGTATTATACATATGTGTGTGTGTCACATAATATTATTATATATATGTAAGCATTTACCACTCAAATGATTATAACACGTAATAAATACATCAGGTTCAGCTGGAGAAGCTTGTAGGGACCAAATTTCTCCTAATGGATGCTGAAATACTTGAGTCTTTAAATTACCCGTTTCCTCATTAAGTTCCACCAAATGAATTTGATTATTGCTAAAGTTTAAAGATTGTGTACCTATCAAAAATCTTACAACATCAGTTTCAGCTGTTTGAGCAGACAGTGCTCTAGTCTAAAACATAAAAGAATGGAGAATTACTTTAATATAATTTATTTACATCATATTTAAATAAATAATTGTATTAAACTTTATTATTTAGCAAAATAAAAGGAAAACTATAGGTTCTTATTTAGCATTCATAGAATTAATATATACTTGGAATTCGAGTCCATATATAACAGGATTATCATTTTCCATTTTGAAATAATGCGTTGCACCAAATAAACTATGAGATAATTATAGATACATTAGAGAACTTGTGTAATATAAACAAATGTATATATATTTTTTGCTCAGAGTGGAGTTAACCTTTTCACAATCTGTCAAAAACACATATAGTGACATAGACATACAAAATACATAGATGGAACATCAGCTATGACAGATATCGCAAGATTTTGTGTGTTGATTGGCTCAAATGTTTCGAAATAAAAGTAACATCGATAGAGTGCATCTTACGATATATATATGTTCTAAGGATCTAGCAAGATCTAGCACGAAAAATCGCGCCGCGAGTCGATATGTACATGTTGTTTTGTGCAGTTTAATATTTTGCGGTAGTTGTGATTAGTTGATTATTGACTGATCGAAGCGTTGTGGTAATCTGTAGACAGATAAAGCGTTTTCGATTATGGCTACGTCACCAAATTTTGATTTAAAAGAGAGATTGGATGTTTGTTTCAAGGATACAGCAGCTCTGAATTTACTATGCAGAAGTGTATCTTCTGGTATGTTACACATTTCACACACAACACACATACACACATAATATACTATGCAGATCTTATTTTTTTAAATATTTTTTTATTGCGATATTTTCTTAGATTTTAACTTATTGAATAATAGTAGCAATAAAATGACCAAAATTAAGTTTTAAGAAAAAATAAGGTTTGCTTAATAATATAATTATAATTTAATGTATAATAATGTAATATTTAATTCCTTTATTATATCTCTAGCACAAGAAATTATAATTTTATAATTTTAGGTCATATATGTGTTTACTACTTTATTTGATTCTTTTTGTAGCTCCCTTGTGTAATCTATTGTGACTTTTTAAACTTTGATTTTATTTAGCGTATCAGAAAAATTTATAACTTTATTTATCTTATACACATATAATTAAGACTCAATCCATTTATATGTTATGAAGAATATTAAAACGTTTTTTTTCAGAGATAGAATCAGGTTCTATGAAACTTTGCACATTAGTGGAAACACTAGGCCTTTATATGACAGACCAAAATGTTCTTACAAGAGAAACAGGGGTTACAGCTCTTTCTTCTGTTTTGTCACAATTATCCCAAGATTATCTTACAGAATCAGAATTGTATTTTATTACAATCTTTTATTGTGACAGGATAAAGGATCATTATAGTATTGTACCATCTGTATTAAATGGTATTTTAGCACTTGTGAGCATTTATTTTAAAGATAATTTCTTTTTATAACTCTTAAATCTTTTCTTCTGACACAAGTGCTTATTTGTAAATTTTGTTTTAGGTAAACATGACTCATTTACCTCAAAATGCACCACTATCACTGTTAAGAGTTATGTTTGAGCATGTTCAGTGTCAATCTCAACTATTATCAGAACGTCGCAAAATATATTTAATATTCAAAATCTTGATAGAAAACAAATTAGACGACTTAAAATCTATGGGATCAGATTTAGTTTATGGTATTATTAGTTCTATCGATGGTGAAAGAGATCCAAACAATCTTATGTTATTGTTTAATATATTACCACATTTCATAAAAAAATTTCCATTGGGCCATTTAGTTGAAGAAATGTTTGAAGTTATGGCATGTTATTTTCCAGTTGATTTTAATCCTGTAATTATATTTGTTTTTCTTCGCTTTGTGCAATATTTAAAAAGATATAAATATATGACTTAAAATATTATTTGCAGTCTGGTACAGAGGATCTAAATGTGACACGGGAAGATTTGGCAAAAAGTTTGGCTCCTTGCTTATGCATTATTCCAGAGTTTGCAGATTATTGCATTCCTCTTATAATTGACAAATTATATTCCACTCATAGGATTGCTAAACTCGATTCTTTAAATTTATTACGCGAAGGCGTTCAAACATTTGGGCTGTTGAAAGTTAAATCGTATCTACCAGAACTATGGACAATTTTAAAGAAAGAAATTATTCCAGGAAAGGATGTCGAAATAAAAGATGCTGCTTTAGAAACAATAACATCTTTAATTAAAGTTATATCAATTGATGAAGCTGTTTGCAAAAATTTTATCGACACAATAATTATTGACATAAAATTGTCTCTATCTGATGTACAACTTAGTTTGTATAGACCTGCTCAGAGATTATTAGAGACAATAGCAATAATTAATAAAACAATATGTGTGCAAATCTTGCAAGTCGTAATACCTTTATGTATCGGTCAATATTCTACAAGGAATTCATCAAATGATAAAATTTCATTGATAGAAACTTTAAATAATTTTGTGAAAATTTGTTCCTATTATGGCTTTTGCATTCAAGGTAAATTGCATTAAAACATTACAAAATTAATGTTGCATATGATAGGAATTTTTGTAACTTGTAACACTAGATCACTATTTTTTTATTGCTCTTTATGAATTGTGTATGCAATGATATATTAATATATTTGATGTATACATATGCATAACATATGTTATTAATGAAAGAAAATTTAATTTAGATGTTGCAGAATTAGCATGGACAAATATACTTCAAATATATTTAGATGGTTTGAGAGTAGAGAATATTGAGCTGAAAAGCAAAATATTTGTCGGTTTAACAATCCAAAAAGCTTATTTAAATGACGTACAACGTACTATATTCTATAATGCAATATGCAACGAAATTGAAACAGGTTGTGACGAAATGCAGATTATATGTCATACAGCTATTATAGATTTTGCTACATTGTATCTTCAAGAAATATTATTGCTAGTTAAAGACAGATTATTATCAAATATAGGTGAGTTACATTGTATACAAGTGTATATAGTTAATAATCTTAAGTAGTTGTTAATAGAGTGGGAATAATATTATTGGAATGTTCCAGATGAAACGGGAGTAGAATTATTGAAACGTAGGATAAAAGCTTTGTCAGCAGTTGCAAAAATATATGAATTAGGTTATGCAATTCTTCCAAAAATTGTTTTAATGTCGACAAACAATATTAATACTGACATTAGCATTACAGCATTACTGAATATCCAGAAGTTAATTGCCTCAAAGAAATCTGATTTCAATATACATCGATTTCTATATAAGGAATGTCATATTATTGAGAAATTAATTTCGTACAGAACAAATGTCATCAATCAAAAAATGTTGATATCTAATATTTGTCAATTAATTGTACGAAATCTTACAATCGAAGAACAATGCACAATTCTAACAAAGTACGCCGTGACTTTAAATACAAAAACTTCGAAAACTGACGTTACGATAATAATGAATCTTTTCATTCCTTTGCGGAAAGAGATTAACTTTAATATTACCAATGATATGATAGAAAATTTGTGTAATCTAGCAATCGGCAATTACAACCCGGATATAAAGCAAATAAGCTGTAAATTTTTATCCGTTTTATTAAATAAAATGGAGATGGAAGATCTTAATAGAGTTGTACCTCATCTTGAAGACAAGATAAATAATAATTTAAAAACGGATAATGATATCGAACTAAAGCAGCATACAGTTAATTTTCAAATTTGGATAACTAAAGCGTTTGTCACGAGAGGATATTGCAAGTCTCAATATTTTTTGGAGAAAGTACGTGCGCGATTATATATATATATATATATATATATATATATATATATATATATATATATATATCCAGATAGCCACAGTAATTATTATAATATCATTTTGATGTTATAATAATTACTGTGGCTATCTGGTATATATATAATTATAATATATAATACTTTAATGTTTAATGTGTAAAAAAATGAGCAAATATACATACATAATATAATATATTACTTTGTTTTCACAGCTTACACATTTACTAACTCATGATGAAATGGGTCAATTTGTAAGTGAACAATATCAGATTTTAGTAAGTAAATATGAAGATACTTTAATAGTGGAGAATTTCTGCAATGTAAAAATTTTTTATAAACAAAGAGTATTTGAATATTTGTTACGACAAACTATTAATTTTACAAGTTTAAATAGACAGAATTATCTTATCGCTTTGGTACATTTATTGGAACAAATGCCTGAAGAATTATTGTTCTTGCATTTGACCGAGGTAAGTTCTTTATCTAATTTTTTACATAAAACATTGTAAATGATAATACAATTTTGATTATTATATTTCGCGTTGTTAGTTGGTGCCATTGCTGATCGAATCTCTAGCTCTTAGTAATGACTATTTAATTCTGTGGACTTTGATGTCGCTTAAACTTTTGCTCGATACAAAACACGACATATTTTTTGATAATGTACAGTGTGTTATACCGAGAATTGTGCAACTATCAGCACATCAAATTATGGTAATTACTCGCATTACCTTTAATTTTTTTTTTAATTTTATTTTATTTCATTACTTACTATATGTAATCTTATATTGATATTAATAGGGTATTAGAATAGCAGCTCTTGAATGCCTGACGCATTATGCTAATTATCCCACTGTTTTGATCAATCCATACAAGCAAGTTGTATTAGACAAATTGGGGATAGTGATCGATGATCGCAAACGTTTAGTCAGGAAAGTTGCTGTAGAAGCGAGAATACGATGGTTTATAGCAGGTGCATCTGAGACTAAAGAGTAAATGATATTGCAGTTTAGTTTTACGTATAAATGTAACATGATTGATTATATATATATTTTTTTGCATTATTTTATATATTCTAAAAAATGTAAATTTCTTATTGTTAAATATACAATCGTGTTATATATCTAAAAAGTGTGTGTGTGTGTGTGTATATATATATATATATATATATATATATATAGAGCTTTTATTTGGATATTTAATCACAATTTCCTAAGCATCTTGTCCTCCTCTAGGGTTTCCTTATATATATATATATATCTCCATCTCCCGGATTTCCCTTTCTTAATTGAATAAAGAATTGATTTTCGTGTAAATGGATTAAAATCACAATCAGATTAACTTAGATATGTTCAGTACGAAGCAAACATGGGCGATGGTGAGAATATAATATTATTCATATCACTTATTTGCTTTAATCTACTATTCTACTATTATCAAAGTATCAAAATTAAATAAATGTGAACTATTGGAGACTTTCTTCAATTTTTAACTAGAATAAAATTTTTCTAATCAAATATTTGTGTGATACATGTATATGCGTATTTGTAGGTGTGGTAAAGAATGGCGCGTATAAATATGATGATAGTACAAAATATATCGGAGATTGGAATCGTAAAGGATTGAAACACGGCGCTGGCTTATTAGTTCTTCCAGACGGGACACGATACGAAGGAGCATTTCAGAATGGATTATGTTCTGGCTTGGGAGTTATCATATTTTCCGATGGAGCAAAGTAATTAAGTCTACATAGCAAATAAATTTACTTTAATATCGCGTTTCAGTCAATTATATCCTTATACACGTCTATAAAAAAATATATATATCTTTTTTTTTTTTTAGATACGAAGGAGAATTTATGCAAGGATGGTTCCATGGCCATGGTGTATTTTGGAGAGCTGATGGAATGAAATTCGAAGGGGAATTTCGCGGGGGTCGTGTCTGGGGCTTAGGCAAGTGTGAATCAGATTATAATAAATAATTATGAAAAATAATCTCTTTTAATATAAAACGTTGTGACTATTTTTAATAAAGAGTTAAGAGCTTTTTATATAATATATAATATAATTTGCATATTATATATGTATATATATATATATATATATATATATTTAATAATTGCACTTACAATAATGAGTTGTATATATATTAATTATTGGATAGGTTTAGTGACTTATGCCGATGGATCGCATGGATTTCCAAGGAATGAAGGTTTTTTTCAAGATTGTAGATTAGTAAGACGACGACGTTGTCCGGATATAGTACAAAAGGCGCAAAAAATTTCTATGATGGCACGTGCTCAATGCATTTGAACATAAATAGGTGTATTTTAGTTAAAATACATGATTAGAGAAAACAATGAGACATACATGGGTCATACATAGATAGTTTTGTTTGATAATTCTCGTATTTCTCTTTGCAAATATTTATATAATTTTAAGAGAAATAAAATCATTTATTTAAATATACTTTATTTATATTTTTATTTGAAACCTGAGATGAAAAAAAGAAAGAAAGAGGGGGAAGGAAGAAAGAGAGCATTTTATTCGGTTAATTACGAGCAAAATTTTAATTTCTTACATTTGAGCAATATTCAATGCACGCGCATAGACATAAAAATGTAAGCAAAGATACATAATATATATGTGTATATATATCTTTACATATTTATAAAGTTAAAATTTTAATGCAAACAATTAATATTATTTATGATGTCAATTTTTTGAATTGATGTAATTTTTCGGAATGAAATGTTATTACAACGAGTTATGTTTCAAAAGAAAAAGTTGGAGAGGAGGGATCAACAAGGCTAGACTACTTTCCGCTCAGAGAGGCGTGGTCTCCAAGCCGGATGTTCCAGTTTTGAAGGTATGAAGGTACGGGGTAATATAAATCAATGTGTATAAAAATTCGTCCTCAATGTTTCGGTGCAACAATAAAATCTTATTCAATAAATTCTATTTCAATTTTATATTTTGTTATACATTGCGCTACTCTATACCGAACATTCTATTGCAACTTGAAGATCGAAATTTTAAATTTAGAAACTTTTAATTTAAAAGTTAGATATGTATGATAGATTATATAGATGTATAGACATGCAAGATGAGAAGTAAGTTTTACATATTTTTCTACCTTTCGTCTTTTTTTCTTTTATATTATTTACAGAAAGATCGTCTTTAAAATTTCAAAAAATTTGTTTAAACATACGAGGATTAGCATTTTAATCGTATATATAGAATGTAAAGAAAAATAAATTCAAATAAATAATTGCATGATGCCATATATGTGTATATGAATACTCTTAAAAATTTAATGTATTCTTTTTCAATGTATTTTTAAAAAATTAAGACCCAAATAGCAAGCACATACGTCATTTTGACGTTGATCAAATGACATATCATTATAGACAGATGTCAATTTGCTATATGCTTGGGGAATAAATTTAAATAAATCACAAACAACAAACAATTGGTGTTTTCCATTTAGGAATACAAGTCGACACAAGCGTCATTTTATCTTTGTTCTACATTCTATAAGAATAAAGATAGAATGATGCTTGTGTCGATTTGTGTTGCTAAATGGAAAGCACCAAATATATGCAACAAAATAGAACCATTAAATGAAGTTATTTGAAATAGAATTAATAGAATAATTTTATTTAATAAATTATTAAATTTACTTTTCGAAAACAGTATTTACTTTATCTGCTGTTATTCTTGTGTAATATCGAAAAAACTTGATGAAAATACATATTTTAAATAATATATGTATATATATAAATTAAAATTCTTATAATTATGTTGAATGAGGTATATCAAATTTAACGAGAAGTAAGACGTTTGCGCGCACTACAATGGCGCAATATTAAATTTATCCTTGACACTATATCTCCCACCGTAACGAAAACTGTATATACATCGAAAGATTTCGAGGCTCGTCGTTTGTCCGCCAAGTATAAAAGTACCGATTGTCACCGAGAGTAGCATTCGTATTTTGGCACAGACACAAATAAGATAGTCTCATCACAAGTTTTCCTAAATAAACAATATGGCAGTTAAGGTAAGTACACGGTTCATATATTTAATATAATTTACAACTATTATAGTTTTTTTAACAGAATCATAAGAATAATGTATAAGAATACAAATATTGCATGGTTCAAAATTTAAATTAATGAAATGTAACATTTCAGCTATTCATAATAGTTTGCGTTTTGGCTGCGGCCAATGCCGGCTATGTCGGAGTGTCTCCCTTACAATATCAGATTGCACCAATAGCGCATGTTCAACCCCATGCTATTACGTCGACATCTGATAATATATTACGCAGCCATGGTAATTTGGCACAAGTAGCTACGCAAACGAAAACCATCGATACACCTTTCTCTAGTTCAAGCAAAACTGATATTCGCGTAAGCAATCCGGCGGCTGTTACGTATGCGCATTTTGCTCATCCAGCTACCCCATTGACGTATACTGCTGCTGCTATACCGGCAACGGCGGCTATACGTGCTCCGGCCGCTCTCGGAGTCGCTTATTCACCGGCAGTCGAGGTATCTCATATGAGTTACAGCAGTCCAATTGGAGTTGCTTACGCCTACTGAATAGAATTGATTACATATACTTGCCGACTCTGTTTATATAAAATATAATATATATATATATATATATATATATATATATATATGCATATACCTATTTATAATCATCAAGTATTCTGCAACAATTGTAACTTGTCGTGTATACGTAATAAACTACATTTTTTAAATAGAAAACGCATTAATACACACATTAATTGTGCTACAAAAATCAATCAAAATTTTTAATTAATATATATCTTTTATATATAACTACGGTGACCATACGTGCTTTATTCTAAAGAAGGGCAGTTCTTTTTATTTCAAGTAGTCTTTTTAAAAATTCATTCGTTTCTTCAAAACTTTAAATTTTAACCAATTACTTTTACAATTTTATTATCCTTTATTTCTTACTTAGCGTTTAAACCTATATAGAAAAAAAACTAAAAAAATATGAAAAAACCATTCTGACATAATTAATAGTTCTTCAATAACATATATTGAAGAACGAAAAATGCTGCCTAATGTCAAATGTCATATCTTTAATAAGAAATCAAGAATTTATTGTTTCAACATGTAATCGAATCGCAGTTTCAAACTGCAAGAGTACGTAGATCTCTGATAATCACAAACAGGATCGATAGTAATCGTTTTTTTTGCTTGTCAATGTCCAAGCCAAAGTGATCGAAAACATATTGAAACAAAAAGCCCTTTTTCAAGTTTGTCCCTTTTATTTTTTTATCCAAAATTTTCAGATTTGTTATTCTTTATAGTCATCGTATTTATAACTTTTTTATAAGCTGTGAATTTTTCAATCTAGAAATTAAGTATAATTTAATTAAGTCAATTTTGAATGACGAATAATGTGCGCGCGCGCGATATAAATTATATACTGTAAACATCGTATAGATAAAACAATTTTTACATAAAAGTTATTTATTTGCATATGATGGAAGCATTGAATAAAATGTTTACTTTGAGAAATAGAATAAAGTTCAAATATATATATTGATAAGTTTTTTTTATTATGTCTTTTGTTTGGTATTTTCTTATTAAGAATAATTTATTATTTAATAAAATTAAAAATTAGAAAAAAATCTTTTTGATAGAAACAAAATTTAGTAAATATCTTTTCCAATATTAAAAGCCATATTTGTAAAGATTGCGACGTATATGATAATAGGATGTAGCGATGGCATATTTTATATATTTCATTCAACGCGAAATTTAGCCTAGTTTAATTCCTAATCCCAGAGGTGCAGCTCCGATAGCAGCGGGTTGGGCCCATACAGCGGCGGGTTGAGTCCATGTAGCGGCGGGTTTAGCCAATATAGCGGCGGGTTGAGCCCATGCAGCGGCGGGTTTAGTCCATGCAGCGGCGGGTTGGGCCCATACAGCGGCGGGTTTACCCCATGCAACGGCAGGAGCGATAGCGGCGGTCAACGGTGCTGCAACATTTAATGTTAATTAATAAATTAAATAGACAGAAAGAGGAGTGGGGAAGAAAGAGGGAGAAAGACTTATATTTCTTCGCAAATTGATTGTTTACAAGAAAGTTGCAGAGCGAATTTAACTATTATGTATTGCTTCACAAGTAGCAAATTGACGTCATTAAACGTCAAAATGACGTGTGCTTGCTTCCTGGGTTGATTGAGAGCGACGCACACCACACATACCATTACATACTCCATTATAATTTTTTTCAATGCTATTGTATAATATTTCGTGCTTTTTCATAATGAAAGATTTATTTATACCTTTTAAAAGAGGAGCAGTAGCAATAGATGGCAATGCAATCGCAGCTGGTGCCGCAGTCAAGCCGCCGAAAACGCCAATATTTGCGATAGCCAAAAGGCAACCACAAATTATCAACAACTGCAAGTTTAACAATGCTGATTAATCTTCGAAACATTTACATTTCTATAAAATATCTCATCGTTACAAATGAATTAATATAAATTTTGATTGCGTTACTCTGTATTTATATATATTGGAGTATTTTATATGTTATAAAAGCTTTTATCGATATACATATAATGCGCTCCTTCTTCTATAGGATTAAAATACTATAGTAATTGTGCTTAGTGTATGAATTGTTATCATATTTCTTTAATTATTACAATAAATTATGAATTTCTTAACAGAAACAAATTCAAAAGATGTCCATATAGAACACACATATATATACATATATATGCATCCAAATAAGGATGTCATCTTTTGAACTTGTGTTCTGTTATAGTGTTGTGTTGTAGCATATTTTTAGGAATATATACGTATAAATAATAATTGACAATCTTGAATCAGAATGTTGATTTTGCACGCGTAACTTTTATTATTTTCTGTAAAACTAGCGAATTTGTGCAAAAATAATTAAATAAATCTTAAACAGAGGCTGTTAGCCACTCCGCAGAAACTTACTTTGAACATGTCGTCCTGTTTTTCTATTTTCCGTTCAAGTACGAGAAACGTATTGAATGCTCTATCTAAATCTAACAGCCTATTTATACGTGTGTTGCAGCGCAAACCTGTCTAGTATACTTGCGGTGCATTTTTTCCCAAAAACTTGGCGTTTATATGTATATGCATACTATTAGCGGACGTTATACTCATAGTAAGGTGTTATTGCATCACATTGTGTTGTAATGTGCATTACCTCTTGTTAAGCCATGAATAAATTTTATGACGTAGATATATGATCATATCGAAGAAAAAATAATATTACACAAACTTTAATTAACATTTTCAATCTTTAATTGCAAAAGTAGAGCTTCAAATGTTACAAAAGTTAAAAAATCATGAATTTATTCTAACAGAAGATGAAAAATAAATTAATGTCCTTTATCATAAATTTTGACGTTGCATTATTATAGGAGTACGGAAAGAAAAGATAATCGTCGCAAAAACAATTTTATTTTCTTTGGTAATAAAAAATTTTAATTGTAAAGATTACAGATAATATATTACAAAAAATGTAAACCACATAAGAATTTGAATAATATTAATCGATCAGTTTTTTCGATCTCTCGCTTAATCGCGACAACTTCATCCATCTACCATCTGCTTAAGGGCCTGAGCACAAAGATTGTCGTAGTCGTTTCCGACAGAGTCGTAATAAACGTAAATCGGAATTTTAAATTAAGACACAATGATTTACGTAAACGTAGATCGTATTCATATAGCTGTTTACATGGCCTAATGAATATGGCTTACGTTTATATAATCATTGTGCGTTGACTTACATCTACAATTTACGTTTACGACTTTGTCGGAAACGACTACGACAATCTTTGTGCTCAAGTCCCAACTGTGTTTCTATAGTGTGCTATATTTTTATTTCATTTACATATTATTATTAAACACGGCTAAAGTTTTATTGACAATAGATTAAATAGATAATTTTATTTTTATTTCTTATAATGTGTTTTATAACATATATAATTCATGGGTTATAATACTTTATTTTTATAGTATGAAAAAAATAAAACAAAAAAATTATTTATAGCAATTTTGTTTAATTAACATGTAACAATTTATAAATTTTATAATATATATAATATTGGTTACAATAAGTCATTTACTCGCGCACATATAAAAAAATTGATATTTGTACATATATATATATATATATATATATATATATATATATATATATAGATACACACACACACACACTCACACAAATATCAACTTATATATATATAAGTTGATATTTGTGTGTGTATATTATATATATGTACAAATATCAATTTTTTTATATGTGCGCGAGTAAATGACTTATTGTAACCAATATTATATATATATATATTTTTTTAATATATATATAACTTTGTGCTAAACTACAATGCAATGTCTATACTCTACATATTGTGAATATTGCATCATAAGAATGTACAGGTCTATGTATATCTCATTTATATTTACGATTGTCTGATGCAAGCTTTCATCAAGTTGCGCTGAAGCAGTCGAGAGAAGCCGTCTCTTAATTGATACATAAGGGTAAAAGGTGTATATATTGCTAATGTAGTTTTTGTTACTTGCTTCACACACACATGTATGGAAAAGCATAAGAGCATCAGTATGTCATTCGCGCGGGCGTGTACACATATACACGCACACGTTACACGTACAAATTTAAAATTTAAAATTTAAAAAAATTTTTGCGCTATTCAGAATTGAAAATATTTTGCTTTTGCTAATGCTTGGTATTTATTTCGATTAAGTAATAAATTATATTTAGGAAATTACACATTAATATAATTGTGTATACGTTAACAAATTGTTTCATATATTAAAGAATATAATATAAAATCTTTGAAAATATATATTTATAAGGTTTTAATTTGAAATGGCGGGATTGTATCTTGTGTAAAAAATAAAATTATTTCATATCAGAGGGAACCGAAACACTAGCATGTTTTTCTAAAAAATGTTTAATTATTTTCATTAAATTTTTTTAGTTATTCACTTTTTTACGTTTTCATAAAACATTTATTGTTATATAGCGAATGTCGATCGATTAATGACGGAACGTATATTGAGATTTTTTGCGAGAAACAAAAGTAAAAACAATTTCGGTAACTTTTGAGAAAGATAACTTGCACAATTCTTGACCTTGCATAAGATACATTTAAATCATGCATGTTCTTATAAAAGAAAATAGAAAGAAAAACGGTGAAGGTGACCTACATATATATATGTATATGAATGCATAATACATACATGCACACATGCATACACATAGGATATATGGCTAAAGATTGGAATTGGACCGCCCTTTTATCGTAATTTTTTCGTACACACGATAAATTAGGATTTTGAAAATTTTCTTTTGCAAACGTTTAATAGTAATATTTATAAATGCATAAGTTGTAACTACAAACGGAAGATAACTAATTTAAAAGTTGAAGAAAAAGAATAAATATATAATAATTGATAACCAAATATCTCAATCTTTGAAAAAGCAATTTATCAAGAATTTATTATTTTATTGTTAAAATTGTCTTTGTTATAATCCCATGTTAAAAATTAAGAATATTATCGAAAAATAGGCAAAAAAAACTAAACAAGACAAGAATAAGTTATTTACAAAATAAATTGTAATTCCATTCTAGAATAGATATAGAGAAAATATTTACTAATAATATAAATGTTTTATATTCTATGGCTGCGCGACCGACAGAATGCATGCATAGCAACATATTATTTAAATTCATGGACATATATCTAAAAGTGGCGATAACTGGATACATTTTCTTTAATAATTTTTCTTTTATTAAATACTGCAGAAAAAAAATAATTCAAGATTTTTCGATTTATTTTTCATCAAAGAATACACTATGCAAATGATGGCGCAAGTTATGAAACATCTTAATGTACATATGTAGCTATATAAAATATGTACTTGCTAGTTGCAAATTATAATGTTACCTAAAGTGATAAAATCTAGAAATATTTTTAAACCTTACAATTTTTATCTAAAACATTTTTTCTTAAATGTATTGTTTATATTGAGATATTTTCATTCCAGACTTTTGAAAAACGGTGTGTGTGTGTGTGTGTGTATATATATATATATATATATTTTTTTTTTTAAATTGTATATATATATAGATATACTTTTAAAAAACTGTATATATATATATATATACTTTTAAAAATCTGTGTATATATATATATATACAGTTTAAAAAAAAAATATATATATATATATACACACATACACACACACACCGTTTTTCAAAAGTCTGGAATGAAAATATCTCAATATAAACAATACATTTAAGAAAAAATGTTTTAGATAAAAAAATTGTAAGGTTTAAAAATATTTCTAGATTTTATCACTTTAGGTGTCATTGTAATTTGCAATTAGCAGGTACATATTTTATATAGCTATACATATATGTACGTATGTATGTATGTATGTATGTATGTATGTATGTATGTATGTATGTATGTATGTATGTATGTATGTATGTATGTATGTACGTATGTATGTATGTATGTATGTATGTATGTATGTATGTATGTATGTATGTATGTATATATGTATATATGTATATATATATACACAATATATTGTTTATTGTATATATTTATTGTACATATATTGAGATGGATTGTACAATAAAATTTTCTCGATATTTCAAAATGTACAAAAATTTTATAGAATTGTTTTTGCGATTTGTATGTTTGAAAATCTTCAAACGAAAAAATGTTGCAACTTTGATATAATAATTACAATGTAAATCTCATTGCATATCAGATAAAACAATATCATCTACTGCAAGAAAAACATTTATATAAACATGTTTTTCATTATCAATATAATTCAGTTTATCATGTATCTTATTTAATCATTTTGGTTTTTATCTTAAAGCAAAAAAAAATTATAATTCTTACGTTCAATCTTTTTTTCACAAGATATTCTTCTGTGGTCTATTACCAAAAATAGCTGTTCCTACTCTTACATTTGTACTGCCAAGTTCAATCTATAGTAGAAAATGATAATTGTATTTGATGTATGTGTACATATAAAACTTATTAACATCATTATAATAAGTAGATTGTATTTAAATATCTCACCGCATGTTCATAGTCGTTAGACATTCCCATTGATAATTCGATATTTTTTATATCAATCTTTAATTCATCACTCATCTTTTCTCTGCATTTTATTAAGCCGACAAAATCTGGATTTGGACCATTTGCAATATTATATCCAAACATTCCTATTGTCATAAGACCCATAAATTTTAAATTATGGCAATTGTTTATAATGTGCTTTACAAGAGTCGATACTTGTGTAATATTACAGCCATTTTTTTCTGTAATTGCAATCTTTTTTATAATTTACAAAATAATAGATGAATATTATATATAAGTTGAATAAAATGACATCTTATATAATTTTTTTCATGCCAAAAATACAGAATATAAATACTTATTTCATTACCCTCTTCTTCACTTGTGTTGACTTGTACCATAACATTTAATTTGCTATCATCGCTCTTTCGAAATCTTGGCCACGAGTTATTAAGCACATTTGCAAGTTTGTCATTACTGATAGTTTCTATGATATATAAATTTGGTATATTTAAAATCTTATTGACCTTATTCCTTTGTAAATTGCCTATGAAATGCCATTGAATTTCCTTGCATTTTTCAAGAATCTGTGGGTTTAAAGCCTTTTCCACCAATTCATTCACATAATTTTCACCAAAATGTCTTTGACCAGCTTCATAGGCGCATAATATCAATTCTACCGATTGTAACTTGCTAACTGCTGTCAATCGCGGTTCATAATATCGATGTTCCTAAAAAAAATTATATATGTATATATTTGGATTCGTATCTCATCTAAACCTTGGCATTAATTTTCGTAATTTTATGATATTCTTTTATTATTTCGCAATGTAAAAATTTGGTGAAAAATATTAAATAAATATATTTAGTAGTATATATAAGCCTGAAATATATAAGAAGAAAGAGTAAAATACCAATGATCTTTTCGTAGCAGCACATAATATTTTATCGCAGACTGATCTCAAATTTGCTGCAATTTCTGCCATGCTGTATTTAAAAATCTCTAATCGATTGACTAATCACAGTTGAGCATTCTCATAACATAGGTTAAGTTAGGTTACGATTAAACTGTTTCACGTGATATCACAGATTGAGGAACGGTTGTTCCAACTGTTGGTAAGTTTTACCCAACAGGTAGCATATCTTTTTTTTAGAATTTATTTGAAGAGACACGAAAATATGCTACTTGTCGGGTAAAGTCGGAGAGAGCACACACATTTTGCATAAGCGCATAAGCGCATAAGCATATATACATATGAAATTCGATTGGTTGAATTTCTTACGCATATGTTTATAGACCAATCAAGATTCTTATGCTTACGCTTATGCGTCTATGCAAAAGTGTGTGCTCCCCGTTTAAACTTGGATGTGTTCTGTTTGACAACGAAAGATCTCTTTTTTTGATTGGTCAATGAAAAGTTTCGAAACGCTTACGTAGCGTGAAATGGAACACATCCATTGTCGCATACATGAGCATAAGCTATAAAGGAGCCATTTGTGACTTGTGATCGTGTTTGTCAATCACTTTGATTTATTAATACTGCGTTAATTCACTACTATTTTCGTCTAAAGTCAGAATCGTAATTATGAATATAATGAATATAATCGTCAAATTTTCAATTATAAATCTTAATAAGAAAGTAAGTATTAAATTATTTTTGTACGTGTTTCTTTAATGTATATTAATAGATTTTTCTATATTCTAAACATTTGCCGAATTGCAGATCTGTCAAATGATAATTTGGTCTAAGCTTTAAAAAGTGGTACTGTTGTTACTAAATTTTTACATCGTATAATTGCATAAACAATAACATTACATATGTCTGTACAACAATGCAAGATTAATGGATAACAAAGCCTGGATATTTTTTGGCATGTATTTTGTGTACCAATATATTATTGATTAACATAAAGAATTTAAACTTGCTATTCGATTCACAAAATTACAAAGTTATACAAAAATAGACAGTTCAAGACAGCAAGACAGATCTCTCAGCGGTGGAATTTCATTGCCACAATGGATGAAAGGGAAAATGGATAATAGGTAAGTTTTATTATTTTATCATTGCGTGCGTGTGTGTGTGTGTGTGTGTGTGTGTGTGTGTGTGTGTGTGTGTGTGTGTGTGTGTGTGTGTGTGTGTATGTATGTATGTATGTGTGTGTGTGAGCGTGTACGTGTATCTTTATATATAGGAAATAACTTGAAATTACATTCAAGTATAATTAATATCATTTAGCTAAGATAATTGATATCAAAGTAATTGTGTAAAATCGTTATCGTGTTATATAGTTTGATATTCTGCCAGATTAGCCAGTGTTATTTATAGTTAAACATATATATAGACATGCACACATATGTACATACTAATATATAAATTGCTTTTCATAAATTGACTCGCTTGTATCATTGTTTTTCAAGTACAAATCGTATATATAAATATGTGAATATATGAAACATTGAAGATTAATTGTTAGATTATGTGTATGTAAATTATCTTTGATGCATAGAAACTTAATTACTGTAAAATCTTTCTATATGTAAATATAATATTTGACTTGTTTATTAATAAATGATATTTATTGCTTTATATGGTAAAAATTTATACACTTTTAATTTTTAATAATTTAAAACATTAAAATTATTATATTTAAGAGGCATACACTTTAAATCAAGCATCATCTTATAATAAATAAATAAATTAATTAATTAATTAATCACATCTTGTGTTGAAGCAACTTTGCTTGAATTTTTTTTTAGATTTGACTTTGATGAAGCTGCATTCAGTCCACCATCTTACGATGATAGCTTCTTTTATATAAGGTATCCAAAATCACAAAATCCTGAAGTATCGCAACAAGGATTGAAACATATTGTAACTGAGGTTATGAATGAAAATATTACGGGTTCTACAAATCAAATAGCGAATGAAAAATCCATTTCCAATTTGAAAGAAGTCAAGGAGATTGATTTTAGTAAACACCCTCTGCCATGTCAACCGTTTATACCGATTATAAACAATAAAGGTATATATTACTAAAAATACTTTATTCCTTAGAAATATAACATTTTAGAATATTGGTATATTTTTTATGCATAATTTTTTTTTAGCTAATGATATAAAATCTCGGAAGATTCCGGAAGCAGGAGGAAGTATAAAACCTAAATCTCAGGGAACGGACGATGGTTTTCACGGTGAACCAGCTCTTTGCGGCAAATCAATCGTCCATGTAGCAAATCAAATGATGTCCGGTAAATTTGCTAAAATATTTTCGTCAGATCCGCAATCTCAACAGACGGATGGTCAAATAAAAAATGTCAGTAAGTCATTACCAGCGACACCACTGACATCGCCGACAGGAACACCAGATAATTCACCAAAAGCACGTAGAAAGCTTCATGCCAACAGATACTTTACAGGCGCATTTGTACCAGACAAAGAGAAATATCAGGGTAATTGGATTTTGGCAAGTATATTAGGTCAATCTAGAGAAATTATTACTGCAAAAATAGAAGAAGAAGACGAACCTTTCGTCGAACCACTCAAGCCGCTTAATCGAAAAAAATCGATATCTTCGCAAAATCTTACATATATAGGAAAAGAAGAAAAAGCAGCAGATAAGTCGCCAGTTTACGTAAATATACTCGAAGCTAAACCATCTGAACTAAGAGAAATGAATTTTTGGTCACCGACTTCTATGTAAAATTTTGATTTGATTTAATTATACAATTATATATAGCTATTAATATAATATAAAAGTAACATATTTCTACCAAAGTGTATATTTTTTTGATTATTAGAATTAATTTAGATTAATTGCACAATTTAACAATGGATAGCTACATATAATTCTTTATATTATTATTATCTTAGCAACGATGTCTTTCGAATGTATATTACATGCTTAACACACATTTTCGGTTTTTATGTTATATTCTAAATTAAATATTTTGAAAATGATAAATATTTGAAAAATGATTGGTTATCCATAAATTTAATTCAAATATAACGAATATATATATATATATATATATATATATATATATATATATATTTATATGTCTATTTCAGAACAATTGTGAAATTGATGACGTCTCTGTTATTTTTACATATAGTATGCATCTGCAATTGCATTATGCGTTTAAATAAACCATTATTAATAATGAATAATAAAATGAACATATACTGACAAAATATAAAATATTTGAAAATAATTGTTTCGCAATTTTATTTTAATAATTTTATATACGTAATTCAATATCATGAATGAATTAATGTAAAAAAAATTAATTTTAAATGAAAAAATATAGTAAACATTTGGCAGATATATTATTGCATCTCAAAAAGTAATTAAGTGAATTAAAGGATAATTAATTTAATTCGATAGATTAATAAGCTATTCAATCTTTTGAAAAATTTGTTTCCATTATTACATATAAGCGAGATATAACACGCTCTTAATTACACTATTAATTCTATGTATCATACTTAACACATTATACTTGATATAACTTTAGCTATAATAAACTATAAACAAGTAAGATTAAATCATCGGTTCTGTAATATATTCAATATAAATCACAAATAATAAAGGCCTAAAGAGCCATACATGGATGTTGCTGTGTACATTTCCAACGAAAATTAAGTTTTTAAGTTTTAAAGTTTCGTTGGAAATAAACTTAATTTTCGTTGGTAATTTTAATTGGAAAACTTAATTTTTGTTGGAAATGTAGACAGCAACACCCACGTATGGCTCTTTAGGCCTTTATTATTTGTGATTTATATTGAATATAATAAACTGTATTTTTCACTATTGAAATAAAAGTATGACAAACCAAAACGTAATACGAAAGTTAATATATTGTGTATATAATGGTATAATTTATATAGAAAAAAATTGGTATCTTATATTAGTATTATATATTGTTTTAGATTTCACTATAATTGACGTAACAAATTATTAAATTTTGAAAATTCCTGTAAAGACATGTTTCACAGAAGTATTATGTACAACGTTGAAAATGAAACGAAATGCGACGTGTACAATGAATAAATAAATAGATATAGATTTCAATTATTTGAGATTTTCCTATATTATTTGTATATGTATTGAAAAAATATTAAGAGATTTTTATGAAATGTAGATGAGACGTATATGAATAAACATATAGTGAATGTAAATTTATTTTAATCAATAAAGAGCATAAAATAAATATATTTTATATATTTTCATTATTTAATTTAATAAATATAAAATAGAGCATACAATGATATTGCAAACTTTAAATTTATTAAACAGATGTAAATTTTGCTCGATTTACAATCCTCGACAAGTTTGGAAATATTACCTTACATCTTACAATTAAACAATCGCATTGCAGCGATTTGTACAGATTTTTTTTGCATGAATATATCATAATATGTTTAAACGACAAAATTTTTATTAATAGCATATCTTTTCTCATTCCATCTCCAGGTGGCGGAGATATAGCACCTCTTTCCTCATTCCATTTCCACCACCTGAAGATGGGATGAGGAAAGAGGGGCTATTCTGGTAATATTTTTAAATATTTTTAACCAGGCTCCTTCATTTTTTAGATAGTTTGAAAAGCTAATTGGGATAATTAATTTTTTTATTATTTTATGATCTCTATTTAGATATCGTAATGTTAGGTCATATGCTTTTCCAATATTTTTTATTATTGAGGAGAAGACTATTCTGTTAAGATTTTCTTATATTCTTAACCTGGCTCTTTCATTTTTTAAAAAATTTAAAATGTTAAATGTGATAATTAATTTAGTTATTACTTTAGGGTTAGCATTTAGATATCTAACTTGACGTTAGGTCTCTGTCTTTTCAATATTTTTTATTATAGAAAAAAGGGCTATTCAGTCAATATTTTCTCATATTTTTAACCATGCTTTTTCATTTTTAAATAGTTTAAAACGTTATTTGGGATAATTAATTATTTATTATTTTAGTGTCTTTATATTTAGATATCGGAATGTTAGGTCATTTGTTTTTCCAAAATTTTTTATTATTGAGTGAAGGATTGTGCTGTTAATATTTTTTTACCAATTTATTTTTTAACCAATCTCTTTTCTTTCTTAAATAACTATAGAATAATAGAAGCGTGCGCTATGCGCCCGCCGTTCCTCACTTATTTTATATTAAAAAAATTAATCAAAATTGAACTTCATTAATCTTTTGACAGAAAGTAGCTAATAGATGTTAAATTAGCGCTATATAATTTACAAAAATTTCAGATTTTTGAATTCAAAAAATTTTTTTAATTATAATTATTATTATTAATTCTACAATTTACAGGAGCAGTCGGGAGACGCCGCGCTAAGTGTGTGTTCCGCAGCGTCAGTATACATATGCGTGTGTGCGTATGTGAGTGCATGTCAGTATGTGTATGAATGCGGGTATTCATATGTTCGTATGCGCGTGTTTGCGCGCATGAGTGCGTACATATGTGCGTACGTGCGCGCGTGACTTCGTGCGCGTACATGTGTATGAGTGTGTGAGTACGTCCGTTGAGTATCGATATTTGTGTTTGTGTCTATTTATTACATAAAACGTGCGCGTGCGTATATGTCTCAAATTTAGCGCGGCGTCTCCCGACTGCTCCTGTAAATTGTAGGAATTAATAATAATAATTATAATTAAAAAAATTTTTTGAATTCAAAAATCTGAAATTTTTGTAAATTATATAGCGCTAAATATGTATTATAACAATAAATTTAAATAAGAAAAAATATATAATAAACAACAGACTTTATTTATGTGTGATTATTTCAAACTTTTACAAGCTTATTTTTTATACTTATAATTTTTTTGTTCTTTTATTATTTTTAATTTTTGTTTTGTTTTTTACTTTAATTTTGTTTTTTATTTTTTATTTTCTAATTTTTATTTTTATTTTTAATTTTTGTTTTGTTTTACTTTAAATTTTTTGTTTTTTATTTTTTATTTGTAGGTGGTGTCAGGATAGTTTTAGATGATGTCAGGGCGTAATTCTAATAAGGCTTCTAGTGGATCTTAACAAAGGATCTTTATTAGGTTAAACTGTACTCGATAGAACACGCACGACGGCTCACTGCCGTATCTCTCGGTCCAACGGCTCTCTCTCTCCGCGGGGAACTGACTTCTTCACCTTTTTCTCTTCTTTCTTACGCAGCGCCGCCAGCGGTAGAAGGGGGGGAGTGGAAACGCAATTCGCCGCTCACGCGTGTATATAAATGAATATCGGTAGAATAATAATTCGCCTACATATTTTAATTTTTTATTTTCTAATTTTTTATTTTCTAATTTATTTTTTATTTTCTAATTTTTGTTTTAATAAATTAATTTATTTTTTATTTTCTAATTTTTTTATTATTTTAATTTTTTATTTTTTGTTTTTTATTTTTTATTTTCTAATTTTTTATTTTCTAATTTATTTTTTATATTCTGTAATAACTGAACTAAACCTATCCTTATCGATTTCGGAGCGGTTCCTCCAGCGTCTGGTAGAATCTCTTGGTGTCAGGAAAGCCTCGTGAGCCTTAGAGATCCTTGAGAAGGCGCGTGGATGCAGCTTATTTCCGAAGGATATCGATACAAGGTAGGAATCTTGGAGTCAAGGGAGAATAACTTTGAGACATTATTGGAATGGTAAGTTAAGATATAATTCCTTCAAAATTAACTCGTTTACACAAATTATCACAATGACCCTCTTGCTCGCGCTATTACCTATCGCTCGCAAAACCCGAAGGAGAGTGACTCCCTTCCGATGCCGTAAGAATCTCGTGGTCACGCTCTCGCGTGCGCGCGCATACGTGCTCACCATCCAGTATACTTTGGTGGCAGCACCGCACGGTTGACGTCAAACGTAAGTTCCGCTGACAGCCGCGCGCCTCTTACAATTCTAATTTATTTTTTCTTTTTTTTTTTTTTTTATAGTCAGGAAATTTGCCTAAACCAAACTTCGCCGTCCTGACCCCTGAGGGAGGGTCAGGAGGCTTTGTGGTGGATTCCCGCCCGTAGTATCCCGAGGGACTATCGGGCGGGGGACCGACCTAAAACCTGACTGAAGCCCCTGGTCGTATGGGTATTGTCCACCGCGGAACCGCGTTAGCATAACTTCACGGTGGACACCCGACCGGCGTCCTTTAGGAAGGACACATCCCCCGAGAGGATACTACAGGTATCCCCCCGGAGAGGACATCCCTTGCCCCGAAAGGGCATCGAGGGGAGCCAATTTATTTTTTCTAATTTATTTATTTATTTTTTATTTTATTATTTTTTTTTATTTATTTTCTAATTTAAACATTATTTTCTAATTTAAACATTAAAACTTTGTAGGCAGCAGTCGGGAGTATTTTTTTTTTTTTTGGAAAAAATTTTTTTATTTTCTAATTTATTTTATAATATAAATATATATGTGTATACATATATGAATATGATAAAACATTTTAAACTTTTTTTTTTTTTTTTTTTTAAATAATAATTAAACATTTTTTTTTAATAATAAAAAAAATTTGTTAATATATCTATGTTCTTAATGTTTCTTCAATTCCTCATTTCTGCTTGTGATTATAATCATATATTAAATGAAACATTATGTTATGTCAATGTTTTCCTTCACCTAGTGCAGTGGACAAGTCCTTTTAAAAGTCGGCACACTAATCACACCTCATTTATCCTACACACACAGCAGCACGAATACCTCAAGCTCGCGACATCCGTACATTACAGAAATGAGTGCCCCTGAAGGATCTACTTAGTTACCTTTTTTTTTTTTTTTTTTTTTTAAGTCAGGAAATTTGCCTAAACCAAACTTCGCGTCCTGACCCTTGAGGGAGGGCCAGGAGGCTTCGTGGCGGATTCCCGCCCGTAGTATCCCGAAGGACTATCGGACGGGGTACCAGCCTAAAACCTGACTATAGCCCCTGGTCGTTAACGGGTATTGTCCACCGCGGAACCGCAAACGCATTACTTCACGGTGGACACCCATGACCGGATCCTGTTAAGGATGCATCCCCGGGCAACTAAGTTGCCCGTCCAATGCCCTCACCCCGAGAGGGTAAATAGGGGGAGCCGGGCTATCAGCTCACCCCCGACCATCCCAAGGCCGACGTGCAATGGGATTGGAGCCCCCACTCCTTTCCCTGCCAGCCTGGTTGGCGAGATGACCGCAGTCATCAGCCCCACATGAAATGACGTCACAGGACATCACGAACTCAACGTGTACACTACATGTATACACAACCACAGTAATAAATAGAGACCAAGTAAGGGCCACAGGCCCGACTCCTAGAGAGAGCCTACATTAAAAGGCCGACATAACAAATAAAGGTGGGGAGAGATGTACACCCCACCTATTGACGAAAGACAAAAGGACCAGAACAAACATGAACTTGGCGTAGGTGAAGGGGCCGCAGAGTTACCTCTCGGCAACCTCCCCGGCACCCAAACACCCATCGCCGCTACCTACTAAACAGAGAACGGACTAAGGACAGAGAACGTGACCGGACCAAAAGTCCCCATATTACTGGGGAACAGCATGGCCGCAGTTCTCATAACAACAGTAGACAATCACGAGTCTGACATCAACTCTGTCGGGGCACAGGAGGAAGCCACGGATGCACCTCTCGATACACTCCGCCGCCCCCCCGCAATCCCCGACGGGCCCGCCACTGGACTGAGGGGCCGATCACCAGTCCCCCCATCAGGGCGCCCCGGAGCCTGTCCACGATTAAAAGGGACATTTCCCTTACCTGTAAATGTCCTGCAAGGGGGTACACCTCTCCTGGCACACGCCCCCGAGCCCGCACGGTGGTTTGCCTGCCTCCTACTGATGGCGCAGGGGACACAATGGGGCCGCGCCTCACAGACGGCCGCCAAGTGCCCCTCTTTCCCACACCGGAAACAGCAGCCGCTGCGAACAACCTCAGAGCCACACCTGTTAGACGAGTGTCCAAAGGCGTGGCATCTGAAACACTGCATGGGGCGACGGGCCAACGGGGTAACCGTCAGCCTCGTCCACCCCATGCGAACACTACCTGAAGCGCCCAATTTGCGCGCAGCTCCAGCAGGGCACCGGATCCAAAGAGACCCGATGTTTGATTTGGGAGATACACGTATCTCCCCCGCCTTGAGGTCAACGACACCGCATCCACCAGCCTCAGCCACCGACGCCAGGATGTCTTCCCTCCTCATGTAGGCTAGGACGCCACGGACCCGTATCTCCTCCGTACGAGAGGGACGGCCAACCCTAACTTTGCCTTCGGGCGAAAACAACCTACGAAGCTCGCCCGACAGAGCATCCGCCTTGCCAGCCGAGTCCTTCCCCGGAATGGAGACCAAAATGCTCCCCGTCACACCCCGACGGAGACGGGAGTTGGTGATGCCCAGACTGGGCAAATCGATCGCCTTCATGGCCCTGGAAAGGACCGCCGCATAGGACTCCTCCCGTCCCTCCCCCTCGACCGTCAGAGAGACCACTGACTTAGAGGGGGGCTTGGCAGGAGGACACACCCGTCTCCCCTTCCGTGCGGAAGTGCCTGAGGGAGCAGCACCATCTTTAGAGGAGGCACGTCTAGGCCCACGCCCACGACGACGCCTCCCAACCTTTTTGGAGGACCCGGGACCAGGGACATCCGCCGGGACCTCCGCAGAAGCGGAAGCGGCGGAGCCCCCGGCCACGGGACCAGACCCTGGCACACCAACGCCACCTCCTGTGCTTACCAAGGGCGCACCCATGGAAACCTCTCTCGATGGAGAGGCCCCAGACCGCCCCACGAGCAAGGGCCTCAAATTGGCCAGAACTGCCGACGTGATGTCAGCCCTCAGGCCGGCAAACCTTCTGTCGAGGATGGCCGAGAAGTCCGCAACCGTAAGAGGATGCGACCCCGGCAGCACCTCCTCTCGCTCTGCCTCGTCCTTTGCGGATTCCGGAGAGACTTCCGTACGTCGTCTCTTCTTCGGGGCCTTCTTCAAAATTCCGTAGAAGGCCGCATCCTCCAGCTGCGGCATGACAGCTCGGACGGCAGCTATCTCGCCAGCCACCCTGTCACGCTCCCGCTCGAGAGCCGAAATTCTCTCCCTAAGCCCCAGATTTTCGCTCCGGAGAGCTTCAATCTGGGAGTCCGACTCAAGGACAATTCGTCCCTTCATTTCCTGGAATATACTTCCCAGTCTCATTGAAGAAATCCGAAGGTCCCTAGCCACGACCGAGTCGAGACCGGTAACCTCAGACGCCTTCTCAACTTGGGAAGCAGAAAGCTCCGCCAACCTCTCGAGTTCCCGGTTGGTAACTCTTTGCAAACTGGCCTGGAAGGCCGCGTCAGACGGGATATTCTCCACGCCGACCGCGGACAACTCAGGTCCCAGGTCAGGGTCCAAAAGCCTACGAATATCCGCAAGCTGCAGCTCACGCTCAACGGCACGATTGAGGCGCTCCTTGGCCTCAGCCAGACCAACATAATCCCCGGTCTTTTTGGGACGACCCCGCGTTTCCTTTTTCGCCTTGGACGCACCTGATTCTGCCCTCCTGGAGTACTGCTTTCGTCCGGTCAGCAGCCTCTTGTCTGAGGGCTGCCACTCCACGTCCATCACGTCCTCAGCTGAAGAAGGGGACGAGATGGAGAGGACAGAGGGTCCCGCAGCCTGCTGGTCTTCATCACCACTGGCACCACGCACCATCTCCGGCGACCGAAGATACTGTGAGCAGTCGCCCTCAGAACCTATTGACGCACACACTAAAGGACCTGATGCACATTTAGCGTCTATCAGGTCCATAGCGTCCACACACACGTGGGACACACAGTACCGGGTCTGACCACGAGAACACCTGTTAAGAAACTCCCTGATATGCATCGCCAATCTGCGATACATACCAAGGGAGCAAAAAACACGCACTTCGTCGTCCCGAAGGACTCGGTAAAAGCACAACGCGAGTTCCTTCGGATCAACACTTAAGTCACGTTCCTCCCAGTAAGTCACTAGGTCAATCAGTTGTAATTCGACCTCGTCGATTACACTTCTCGGCACTGTAGCGAACAAATCCCTGAGCCCAGCCGGCAAACTCAGGGACGACCCGTCACTCGATGACGACGAGGGGAGAGCCAGGCCTACACCCCCCCCACGCCGGCTCCTAGTTACCGACCCTAGGACGATCTCTTCTTTTTCGGACGTCATCATAACTGAAAAAGAAATTGGTTTTTTCTGTCGGGGGTTTTCCTTCCCCTTAGGAGGTTGCCTTACTCAGCTAACGGGGCCTCCCCCCCGGGTGTTATCTTCGGTGTTTTCCTTCACCTAGTGCAGTGGACAAGTCCTTTTTAGGGCCTGCACGCCCATCGCACCTCGTTCATCCATCACCAGACACTCCAGCTAGGGTACCTCGGGATTGCGACACCCGTACACTGCAGGGATGAGTCTGCAGTGCCCCTGAGGGAACAGGGATGAGTCTGTAGTGCCCCCGAAAGAATATGCCTTTTTTTTTTCTTTTTTTTTTCTTTTTTTTCTTTTTTTTTTTTTTTTTTTTGCTAGAAAAAATCCGGTACTAACCACATTTTGTCCGGTACTAACCACATTTTGTCCGGTACTAACCACATTTTGTCCGGTACTAACCACATTTTGTCCGGTACTAACCACATTTTGTCCGGTACTAACCACATTTTGTCCGGTACTAACCACATTTTGTCCGGTACTAACCACATTTTGTCCGGTACTAACCACATTTTGTCCGGTACTAACCACATTTTGTCCGGTACTAACCACATTTTGGGGTTAGGTTAGGTTAGGTTAGGTTAGGTTAGGTTGGAGTCCGTCGAGAGACTATGTCCTCGGTACACGTGTACTAAGTACGCTCCGTATAGTAGTACATATTAAAGTAAGTTAAAGTGCGTTTTGAGTGCAAAAAATAGTTCTGGTCTATTGTTTGTAGTGCAAAGACCAACAGCAAATGGAGTCAAATTGTTTAAACAATTATTTTAATTGTTATAAGCCTCCAAAGTCGTCACACGTGCTCTGCCTGTCTAGTGATTTTTTGACAGGCAGCTTGACACTTAAAGTATAAGTTAAAAGTTTATTAGAACTGATGTATTTTGTCCTGGGATTATTTGTTGCATCGAACTTTATCGTATACATTAATTTCAGGCGATTCTATAAAGTATTTAATTGATAATAAGTGATTTTCTGTTGAGACTATTGATGTCTCTCTTGCACCTATAGACACGTACTATAGGCGCATATTGTGAATACTACACAGTTGTTAAATGTGGGAAAGTAATTTTAACACATTTCTATTGTCAATAAGTAGTGCCTGTGGAAATTTGCATTGTCAGAATTGCATAATTCTGTTTAAATCAGTTGTTTTCAACTCTGACTGTCGCTGTCTCTCTTGCTCCTATGGATCTGGAGTAAAAGTTTACTTTTGCGGTGATACATACTTTTCCTACATGTGAATACATTTTTAATGTATTGTTGCTGTCATTTGTCAACGATCAGTGAAATTTTGATAGTGGAAACCTGCTAGTTTAATAATAAAAGGCAGCTAAAATATCGGACTATTGCTATCCTTGTTGCACTAGGGGCAAAACTGTCAAATATTTTTGGAGCCTACAACAGCCCAGTCTGGATTTTTCACGGTAAAGTGAATATTTTATATAAGTTCCTTATGACGGCAAGGAAGCTTAGTTTGTGATTGACAATTGATTGAAATCATTCCGGTTATTGTTAAATTAGCTTTAGAAAATCAACAAATTTTCTACCTAGATCAATGCGCTCGCGTGTTCAATTTTGAGTTGGCTACATTGCCTCTACAATTGTTGGCGACATATTATTGGCCTAGTTACATATGGCAATAATCATTTGAAATACGCCACTTCAATCTAATATTCAGTGATATTAACACTTTTCTATGATCTATAAATATTGAAAGTGAAGTCACATTAATTGAATCTATAGAAGAATTGTGTCATTTAGTAAATTTGAATCAATTTAATGATATAATGAAATTGACACGTGGCAATTGAAATATACAGCGCATATGTTCTGCGCAGTGCGCGCGTGCTCAACCAGGTTGGCAGCTTGCTTGCTATACGCTGGCAACTGCTTATTGGCTGGCGAGGAAAACCGCGAATTTATGAATTATATAATAGTTATATGATAAACTTTACTCAGCTATATTAGTCATTATTGTCTGACCTAACAAACAGTTGATCAACTAATCAGTGTTAATAGTTAAATTTGGATTATATATAATTAGCGCTTGTAGTTACAAAATAAGGAGTCTGTGAAATTTGACGTGACATATGGGACTTTATTATTATTTTTGTTGTTGCTATATAAACAAGTCATCGCTATAATTATTACTATTATTATTTGGTGTAGAGTTCTATACTTCAATTAAGATTGTTTTAAACTACGAGTGCTTTTGGTTTGCTAGCAGTACATTATACTTTTGTCCCTCGATGATGCAGCTATTTTTCAGGCCATCTCCATCTAAAATTTACAAGAGGATTAGTAATCTTTCATTAGTGTACTATTGACCATTAGATATATAAATTGATCAATACTTGACGAGTATAATTGTAATTTATAGTGATAACAGTCATCAATTATTACTCCTAATTCATTTTAATAGCAAACTATGAATAGGTACATGGTCAAATAAGCTCTTAAACTTACTTGTGATATAGATAAAGTAGGCCTAAATTTCATTTCTGAATGAACTTGGAGAAGATTTCTTTGTAGTGTAGTTATTTGCTTTCTTGATGCAAACATATATTGGTGGGATGGAATTTCTTCTCGTTCGTGACTTCCTTGTGCAACTGTGCTGATGTTTTGCCCTTAACTGATAGTTTGTGATATAGAAATCCTCATAAGATTGTGTTGACTTGTGCGGGGATCGCCACTGTATCTTGATTTCCCAAGTCTTTTCTACTAATATATTAAATTTATTAGTATACAGTAATTCTATTAGGACAATTGAATTTAGTGAAGGACTGACAATTGAATATTTATATTGTTCCTATTTATAAGTTATACAATGTCTATATGACATATAGGTATAGAAGTACATAGGAGTTATTCCGTTATATGAAACTACATAAATATAATCATAGACATTTAATGTGGGAAACGATTATTTGAACATGAATTTGAGTGTTGATCGACAAAGGTAAATCCTGGTGTTTTATGAATTTTTTATAGCAAGTAGTGAATAAATAATACTGTAACTATAAATAACAATAATTATTAATAGTATTTAGTAAGTGTTATTCAGCAGTCAGTGTGTGAATTGAACATTTGAAAATTCGAATAATATCTATCGGATATTAATAGGCTTATAATATTTAAGTAAAATATTTAACACTTGATAAGTAGTTGTTGATAAGAAACCTTTTCTCACTGATGATCTCCATACTTGTGATAATATTGAAGAATGGAAATACTATCCGTCGAATAACAATAATTATGGGTGTCCTGATCCTGTGTAGAGTGAAGCTTACATTGACTTGTGTGATCTGCTGTTGAGTGTGGTTGTAATCTTCTCAAGCCTTTTTCCTAATATTAACAAATTGCCAAAGTGGAATCAATATTTAATCAATACAATACTTAAATAATCTACTCATTTATATAATCGTCTTGAGCATAAATCTAAATTGAACAACTGTGAGGTATGCATATTCTGTGTAATTTGACACCAATGTATATCTAAAAGTTAGTATTAATATTTATATTAATCCAATATATTATTAGCTCATTGATATGAAACCCTGAGTTAAACTGATAATTATGCTAATGTGGTGTCTTACATAACTTTAGGTTGTGTATAGTGTATAAGTCTCAATATTGGAAAATAGAAATATCATCCATTAAATAAACATAGGTTTATAGTATCTATATTGATATACCTGATAAGTAAGTGAATAAGAAACTTTTGTAGTTGATGATCTCTGTATGCTCATTATGGTATTGTTGCGGTGATAGAGTCCTATATATTATCTGATCTTGTGAAGAATTGGCAGCCTTTATTGGTCTGCGTGAACTTGAATCAAGCTTGTACCTTAGTACAGTTTTTCTTCTCAAATTTTTCCTAACATTGATAAGTAATTAAATTAGGGCTAATAGTAATTGATAATAATTACTCAAAGTAGGTTTAATAGTATATTCGATTAGAGTGGAAAAGAAAATTTAATTAATTGATAATTAATTAATAAGTAAACAATGATGTTGCTTTCTGATTTTATAAATTATAAGTAGTGAATAGATTATAATTATCAATATATAATCAGCAAATTACAGTCTTATACATTTAACTGATAGTTTAAGTTGGTGTGTGCATATATAATACTCGAAATAGGAAATGTTACTTAATGAACAATTATTGGTATATAGTGTCTAATTAGGTTCACTAATAAGACTCGATAAGCATTAGGATGGAATTTCTTTACTTTGATAGTCTTCGTATAGGGCTGATTCCTCCTGTCATCTGAAAAGAAGACCATTTGGAACTTTGCCTGGTGGTGTTGACTTTTATGAGGATTGTCAATGTTTTTTGACTCCTCAAGATTTATCTGAAAATAACATACAATAAGTTATTAAATATAATAAATATTAACCAGATTGAAAGCAAGCTGCTATTAAAATTGTAGTAACTGACATATTATAGTTTTGTGGTCTACAAATTGTATAATAGATATTAATAATCTTATTAGGATAAACAATATAAGTGGAAATCCCAATATATAATATAAGTGGAAATCTCAATATACATTTTGGTGCTTCTATGATCTATAGTTACGGAATTAAGAATGTTATTCTCCGTACAAGTATAGATTTATAATATTTATACGTTATAATACCTTATAAGTAATTGTGGATATAACTTTTCCATAATTTGTGAAGATTATTAAGAATTCATCTTGGTCCGCAGTCATTTAGTAATGCTGCTGGACATGGCCTTGATTTGTTCCCAATCTTTGTGACTATAATAAATTAAAATCAGAATTAATAAATAATTAAATAATTAATTAAGATTGATTAGCTAAATAATTAACTTAATTAACTTGAGTGAAACTTACTAAGTAAATAATCGTACTGTCCCTTATCACAATATAAGTGAAATAACGATACGTGAAATGTGTTTACTTAATTGTGAACGGAATGTTCCTTGATACAAGTTTTCTTGACTGGGGTAAACTGTTACGGATGCTGTTGAGTGCTGCTAACCAGAATATGCTCAAGAAAACTCCCCTAGGACTGTCTGGAGTTTAGCTGTTGATGTGCACCTACTGAAAGTGGCACAAATTATGAATTTTTCAATTTACCCTGTGTAACATCATTTTGACTAGGACTTTTAAACTATAGCCTAATTCAATTGAAATATAGGCTATAATAATTTGAAATCACTAATTGACGCTATAAAGCAAATGAATTCAGTTATTTCGCTTACTATAAATTTATAAATGATGATAGACTAATAAGATATTAAATCAAAATAATCAATGCTAACTCACTTACGTTGTGTTCTGCTTTGTGAATAACTTGAGACGTGATCCACCTGAGTATTGAAGATAATAACTGGGATTTATCCTGGGATTTATCCTTACACTAAAGTTGCGATGACTTATACTGCCTTCGTGACATGATAGAATGGTACCTTAACAGCGATGTGAAGAATTGGCAACCTTTATTGGTCTGCGTGAACTTGAATCAAGCTTGTACCTTAGTACAGTTCTTCTTCTCGAACTTTTCTTAATATTGTTTGATAGTCTTCGTATAGGACTGATTCCTCCTGTCATCCGAAAAGAAGATCATTTGGAACTTTGCCTGGTGGTGTTGACTTTTATGAGGATTGTCAATGTTTTTTGACTCTTCAAGATTTATCTGAAAATGACACAATTAGTTATTAAATATAATAAATATTAACCAGATTGAAAGTAAGCTGCTATTAAAATCGTAGTAACTGTCATATTGTAGTTTTGTATTCTACAAATTGTATAATAGATATCAATAATCTTATTAGGATAAACAATATAAGTGGAAATCCCAATATACAATATAAGTGGAAACTCCAATATACACTTTGGTGCTTCTATGATCTATAGTTATGGAATCAATAATGTTATTCTCCATACAAGTATGGATTTATAATGTTTATACGTTATAATACCTTATAAGTAATTGTGGATATAACCTTTCCATAATTCGTGAAGATTATTAAGAATCCATCTTGGTCCGCAGGCATTTACATGAGTAATGCTGTTGAGCATGGCCTTGATTTTTTCCTAATCTTTGACTATAATAAAAATCAAAACCAGAATTAATAAATAATTAAATAATTAATTAAGATTAATTAGCTAAATAATTAACCTAATTAACTTGAGTGAAACTTACTAAGTAAATCATCGTTCTGTTCCCTATTATAATACAAGTGAAATAACGATACGTGAAATGTGTCTACCTAATAATTGTGAATGGAATGTTCCTCGATACAAGTTGCTCTTGACTGGGGAAACTGTTACGGATGCTGTTGAGTGCTGCTAACCAGAATACGTTCAAGAAAGCTCCCCTAGGACTGACTGGAGTTTAGCTGTTGATGTGCATCTACTGAAAGATAAGTGGCACAAATTATAAATTTTTCAATTTACCCTGCGTAACATCATTTTGATTAGAACCTTTTAAAAACTATAGATTAATTCAATTGAAATATAGGCTATAATAATTTGAAATCATTAATTGACGTTATCAAGCAAATGAATTCAGTTAATACGCTCATTATAACCTTATTAACCTAAGTACTTAATTGACATTTAAATAGCCGAGAGTGTCTGGCTTTAATTTATTCGTCATAATATAACAAGGTAATACCTAAATATCAATTGATATTGATAGATTTGTAGTGTTAGTATACTGACTTTGAGTTGGAGATTTTTGTAACTAGACTTACGCTCTAGTGCTATTCTTGCGATATCCTGACTTTTTGATAAGCGACATCCTCATTGGATACTGGCCCTTGCCCGTGCTCCTAAAAAGTACAAATAGTTAGGGATTTGTGCTACGATAAGTAGAATTCTATACAGTTATCTACCAATAATGGTTTGTACTAGTTACTATTAATTTAAATACCTAAATTAATATTAAACAGCTTAGAAGTTATATTGACTCTAAATAGTATATTTACTATAACATTATAGACAATATTTAAATATTAAATGATAGTGTAAAATTTACAGTGCTAAAATATTGAATTTTGAATAAGTAACACTAAATAGATCTGTGCCGTAGTGTCTTACCGTGGAGACTCGTTTTTGATATCTAATGACCTTGTCATATTGTTAGTCCTCCGCTTGAGTGTCTGAAACACACAATTAATAAGTAATTTGTGATGTGATAGTGGAATTTATATAACTACACATCAATTATAGACACTTATGCCAAATATTATCAACCTAAATACTTAAATTGACATTAAAATAGCCTTAAGACATTTGGTCTTAAATAATTCATTTATCATAATACACTGGGGCTGCGTCTCAGTTCCTCACCTGTGATATTTGACGTTGATATCTAATAACTTTACCAATATTATTAGTCTCCTGTTTGTGTACCTGAAACATACAAATAATAAATTATCTACTTAATGATTGAATCACGGATGATGGGCTGCGTGACCATATTAACCCCAAGTTATACTGGTGATAATCGGCTATAATAATTAACGGACCTACAATATATTGTAATATCTTTAGTTAATTTTATATTGTTTAGTTCATACCTTGTTTATGAGGATTCATTTATGACTGTACAATTAATGATTGCCCTTGACATCTGTGATGCGATAGTGCAATTTGCCTTTGTAAGGTTATACGCGTTGGTTGCATTCTGTGTGGTTGGAGCATTCTCCTTGTTGTTGCATTTGATGTGTGATAAATTCTGGGAGAGTGTTCTGTCCAACAGTGCTAATATATTAGTATTAACCTAATATAGTTTAACATATATACATTAATTCTGAATTTTGACTATTGTTGCCATCATTATTGATGATTGAGTAATATTACCTTGCACTGCACCAATTGTGTGCTGTTGAGATGATATAATTATTTAAATGTGTATCCTTTGATTTGTTATCGTTGAAGTGACATGTAAGAGTTGAGGTTATAGACTCTCTCCCAATTGAATTCTCTCTCGGGAATAGTAAATGTAACAAACGGACATCGACGCGCCATCTAGGTATTGCGAGCGAACTCCGTATCCAAACTTTTGTACAATCATTGAGTATGACATAGATAGGCAACTCGACGTGACTTGTACATTTTGTCCAAGTCACTAGATCTAGGGGAATTCACTAAATCTTTATATTTATACGTTCTCCTCGCTTTATAAGTGAATTTCAATTCCAAAGCAGTATTGTATTACATAATTAATTAATTTTTTATTAAATAATCACTTTTATGCGTATTTTTCTTAACATAACAATTATATACCCAATGTTATAAGCGTAACTTGTTATACTTCATGTACTTTGCCTAATTTACTAGATATAGGGGAAATTCTCCAACTTTATACTTTAGTGCTTTCCCTTGTTATATAAGCGATTATTATACCAAAAGCGGTACTTAATTTATAGTTTCCATTAAATGACTGCATCATGTATGCAATTTTTCGTTATTTAGCAAATATATACATAATACCATAGGTGTTACTTGTTATACTTTAAGTACTTGATTAGGTTACTAGATATAGGGAAAATTTACTAGATTTCATATTTTTGCGTATTTTCAATGCACAAATGATTTATGGTGCTAAAATAGTATAATTACATCTTATTTTGTTCAGTTTTTATATAATATAAGCACAACTTGTTATATTTTTATATTTTTTGTCTATGTTACTAGATATGGGGGAATTTTGTTAAATCCTATGTCTTACGTTTTTCTTTGTTATAGAAGGGATTCTTAACATTGAAATATTATCTTGATGTTTAGTTATTTACAGAATTTATGTTAAGAGCTTAATTAAGCCAATAAGTACCCCCATATCTGGGGAAACGCGATATTTGAACAATTGCTTTGAACTTTCTTTTCTTTTTGCGTTTAGGCGTTATTTGCACACAAAGCATTGTTAGTAATTAATCTTTATTAATTTTATAATATTTAGCATACATTTGTATTGATATGTACGGAGGTTCAGTGCATTGTGTTACTGGTATGTATCCTGATGTTGAATATTAGTGGCGTGACTCTTGCGGCTTCTCCTCCTCAATTAGTTTTGAGGAATGGTTGATGGCTATTTCTCGCGCCCTAAATAAATAAATAAACTTAAGCGTTGTCTCCCTATATATCAATTTGAGTTAATAATGCTGCACGGATCCCTGATGTTGCCTGTTTAACATTAGGGGAATCTCTGTAGATCGTTCTACTGCCTTGTAAATTATAATTTAATCTAAATCTAATTGCTGAACTTCAGTTAATTAAGTAGTTGTGATTTTTGCATTGGTTCTCTGTGTTATTGCGTAACACTAGATGAGCCTCGTGCGACTTCCATTATCACTATTAGTAACATATTTAACACCAATATGGAGTCAGTAGAGGATGTTATGATGCGTTTATGTAAAGCTAGGCTCACACCCACCATGCTACTGGGAAGCGCGCTCAATTCAATTATTAAAATGCGACAAAATGATGTTAAATGTAATCGTTCTTTATCTTCGGATGACCTTAATAATGTTGAGGCATGTATTAGGATTATTTATAATCAAGGTCACAAAATGTTTTGCGCTCGTTCGTACTTGCTTGGTAAAGTTGCTAAATATGAACTTCTACTTAAAAATGTTAATTCTGATGAAATTATACGTACAAATTCTCCACCGAAAGATGAAGAGAAGGAAATTGAATTGAGCTCTCGAAGGATACACAATACTTCGCTGGATTCAAACGAAATTAACTCTTTCAATCGTTTAATGGTTGAATCTATAGAGTCTCAACTGTCGGATCTTAATAGAATGATAGAGCTTGATAAAACAGAGGATAACTTGATATATATTAGTCACTCGATAAACAATAAAAGAGCAGAGCTAGATAAGATTAGTGAAGATTTACATGCTATTTCGTGCTCAGTGACTTGTAGCACTAACAACGATACTCTGGACGGATCCCTTTTATGCCAACCCTGCAAGTCTCTGGATTATGAGTATGAGGGAAGGCCACCCTCTAAAAAACCGATTAATTATGATAACATGGCAGACACAATGGAAACGAATACGAACTTACCGTCGCAGGAGGAATTCGGAGCCTCCAGTGATCGGCTCGGCGGAGTTGTTGTCCCCGGCTCCGCCCAGTCGTCATCTCATGAGGGGCTGACCTGTTCGTTGCCGCCGGGCGAACAGGTCAATATGGCTACCGCGGACGATAGTGGACCTGGTGATATGGTCTGCGAACGAATGGAGACTGCCGTAGCGGATAATGAGGCACCAGTCGATCTGCCTGTAAGCAGTGCACTAATGGTGTGTCCGCCTGAAGTTGGCAGAGTTGGCTCAAACAGACCAGCTGTCGAGTTTGTAGGGAATGTTGCACCTACAGAGCAAGCAGCAAAGCGTAAGGCTGATGAATCCCCAGAAAATGATATTTTCGCTCCAGTTGGTAGAGGTCGTAAAACTCGTGCAATCGAAAGCTCTGATGAACAAGATTCTGTTGATGAGGCACCAAGGAGTAGGTCCAAACCAAGCCCAGTTAAAGAGCGAGTATTGAGCTCTCCCTCTTACGGTAGAGTCAGATTGCATCGTAGATATAAATGTGATAAACTGAGACGTAGTGGCAGGCTTGCGGCTGCTGATAATCAGGAATTGATTGAATCGAGTCCTGTGGTGATCTCAGACGAGGAGGACAATACGGATACTGCTGCGACAAATCCTTCCCTCAGTCAACCTGATGTGCCCAAAACGACGGCTAGGAAAAAGAAGAAGAATTCCCCGCCTAAAACGACGAGTGGAAATATTGATCCCGGATTGAACGACTCGGCCCTTACTGGTGAATCCGATGTTGATATTAGGATTAGTATTGATGAGCTTGTGTCCATGAACAACGCGGAAGTCGCTGAGTATGGTTTATCCTTACTTAATGAAACTGAGGCTTTGCGATCTAAGAGTAAGAACCTCTCTGGCAAGTACAGTGGCCGTTGGAGGCGATATTTAGTGCAGCTAGAGGATGTCGTGCGTGCTTTTAGCCGTAAGGTGCAATCTCAGGGCGATGTCAACTACCTGAAACGTAGGAATCAGGAGCTCCTGGATCAAATGAAAGACATGCAAAAACGCGAGGAGGAAACGCAAGCTGAACTCAGACGCGTTAATAATATGATGGCTGACATGCAGAAACGGATAAGTTCGCTTGAGGAAGTCCGTAATGAAATGCCCAAAACAAATAGGGCTAATAAAACTAGAGTGCATATTGCCGAGTATGATGATACTGGCTCTTCTTCGGCTCGATCCCCCTCTGTAGATTTTAGAGGGAAGAATGAGAACAGCACTGTGGAGCGGGCTTTAGAAACTGCAGGGTCGACATGTAGTCCGCCCCCATCTACAAGCAGAGACGGCCCATCTTATATAGCGTCTAGGGTGTTTCGTAATACGAAAAATGAACCTAAGGTGCCTGATAATAGGGCTTTTCGTCCTCCCCTGAAGACTTCGCTGGACAAAGGGATCAGGATTGTTGAAAACAGACAAGTTTGTTCCCCCTAATGTAGTGAGGCGTAAACCTTTTTCCCCAGGGTTTTTGCTCGTTTTGGGGGGGGGGGGAAATTTTCCCCCCCCTTTTCCCTTGCTTTTCCACTCTCAGCATTCCCGGAATCTTTGAAATGGTTAGTGGCCACGGCCGGGGGGGGATGCAGGCCTAGAAATTTTTTAAGCCCAAGGTTGGGGGGCGCAAGGTTTGTTTACCCTTCCAGCAAAAAAAGGGACAAACCCCAATTCGGGGGAAATTTTTGGGGCAAGGGGGGGAAACCCTTTGGTCTCTAGGGAATTCCCAAAAAAGGGTCGCCGGCCTTTTAAGGAGGTATAAGATTGAGGCCCGGCGTAAAAAGGTCTGGGTTAGCCGGTTTTGAAGGCCAAATGGAGGGGATTTTCAAAGTTTAAAAAGGATAAACCCCGTTGTGTGGGGGAACTTAAAATAAATGCCTGGCCCCTTTTTCCCTTAAAAATGAGGAGTTGGGGGGAAATTTGGGGGCAGTTTTGCTGTTTTCCTCCAATGGTTTTTTGGGATCCGTGGGGGAAAAAAATTTTCCCCTGAGGGGAAAGGGGGTTGGGGAGGGTACAATGCCCTTTTAAAGCTGGGGGGTTTTCTTTTTCCGAATTTGGGGGGGCCCCCGCGTTTTTGGGTGGGACATCCCGGGGAGAGTCGAGTTACTGAAAAAACCCCTCCAGCCCAAAATTTTTCCCCAAAAGTTGGAGTTTTGGGGGCACTTTTCCCTCAAACTGTGCCCCCCCCGGGATAGATTCGGGTCGTTTTTAGACCCCGGGAACAGTGCCCCTTTTAAAATAAGGTTTTTTTCTGCCCCCCCCACTGTGTTTTTGTCTGTTTTTTTGGGAAGAGCTGAAAAAAAAAGGGTTTTTGGGTTTTTTTAATTTTTCTAGTCAATAAGGGGGTTTTGTTTAAAAGCAAAGGGTTTTTGAATAAAAAGGGAAAACCGGGGAAAAAATCCCACAATGGTTTTTAAAAATATAAAATTTTTAATCTTAAAGGTCTTTTGGGAAACTTTTGATCCCCCGCGTCAACAACTTTGGGGGCTTGGAAAAAAATTATGGGATTTCTAAAAAACCTTTTCGGCTCTAGGGGTTCCTGCGACTTTATTATGGGAAAAAATGGCACAGCCGCCTTTTAAAGGTTTTTTTAAAAAAAAATTTAAATAAAAAAAAGTATATAGGGATAGTAAGTTTTTTGGGAAAAGTGCTCTGTTTTTTAAAGGGGGATTTTTGCTACTATCACCCAAAAAGTCTCGAATTAATTTTTAGGTTTTTTTTTATAGCCGGGGGGGGTTTTAAAAATTAAAAAAATTTTTGCTACAAAAAAATTTTGGGTTTTTGCGGAGTTTAAAATTAGGTCTTTTTTACTGGGGGGTTTTAAAAATTAAAACCGGGGTAGAAGAGGTTTTTTTATAGACCTCACTTTTTATGAATGGGTTTTTTTTCTAGTAACAAGGTGATAAAAACCCACCGTATTGGGCCCCCCGGGTTCCTCAGTCGGGCCCCTTTAAATTGGTCTTCCTTAATATGATAAAAGATATTGTGAGGGGAAGTTAGAACCCCGGAAAAGGAGATTTTTTTCTGACCCCTGTTTTTTTTTAACATTTCCCTATCGCGATCAATTTTGGGATTCGGTCGTCTTTTTCCCCCTTCCCCCAAAAAAAGCTGGAACTTCAAAAAAAAGGCCCCAAACCTTTTTTTGGGGGGAAACCCTTTTTGGGGGTTTTCTGCGCTTAAAAATTTTTACCCCTTTTCCCCTTTGATGACAATTAGTGGCCCCCGGGGGTTTTAAGGGGTCAATGGAACCATTGCTGGGGGGGGTTTTTAACGATTTTTCACCCCGCTCAAAAAGGAACAACAAAAGGTGTTCCCTTTTTGGGGGTCCGAAAGAAATTAGTGTTTTTGGGGAGAGAAGCTATTGTGACAGAGGGGCTCTACTCGAGCAAAAAACGGAACAAAATGATGTGGTTTTTTGAAGTTCATATGATTTTAAAAAAAGAGGTCGAAAAGGGAAAAATTTTTTTATTTGCTATTTAAAAAAAGGCAAAAAATGCGGCGGGGGGAAAGGCTAATGGGGGGCCCCAAATTTTGATTTTCCCCCGGGGGGAAATGCCGTATAAACTGGTTCTTAATCGGGGTGCGTAAATTTTTTGGTGACAATTGGGGGCCCCCTCTATCTCTTTTGGGGGGGAATTGTCTAGGCTTTTGGAGACTTGTTTTCGAAAAAATTTGGGGGTTTTTTTTCCCTTCCCCTTTTTTTTTTTGTTTGGTCTTTAGGAAGGGAATGTAACCCCCCCCGGCGAGGGGGTTTTAAAAATTTCTTAAAAAGAGATTTTTCCCCTAATGTCGAAACCCCGGGGGCCCCCCGGAATAAAATTACGGCCCTTAAAGCGGGGTTTCCTTTTGGGTTTTTTTGGGTTTTTTTTATTTTTGGAAAAATGTTTTACCCCCGCCCCCGGGGGGGGGGATCTTTCCAAACCAAAAGGGGGGAAAAAAACTAATTTTTTTTTTGATTTCCCCAAAAGGAGTTGCCCCCGGGGGAATGCTCCGTTAAAGCGAGACCCCAAAAAGCCTTTTTTTTTGGAAAGACTAGGGGAAAAAAAAATTTAAAAAAATCATAGTTTATAGGATTTTTTTATTGGCCCCCCAAAAAAAAACCCCGGGTTTTGATTTTTCTCCATTTTTAATATGGCTTTTTTCGAAACAAATCAACTGTTTTATGCTCTTATGAACTTAAGGGGAAATTTTTTTTCGTCAGGTTGGGAAAAAAAAAGGCCAAAACCCCCCCCCCGCAATAGCGTGAGTCTTTTACATCCAAAAAAATGCCTTTTTAAAATTCCCCGGTCCCTTGGGGTAAATAATCGTAAGGCAAAATTTAAAAAAAACGTAGATTTTGGGTTTTTTTTTGCAAAAAATTAAAAGTATTTTAAATGATAGATAATTATTTTTTGGATGGGGGGGGGTGCAGGTTTTTGAAGGAAGGTGGGTTCTGGAGTTCCGCGGGTTCCGTTTAAAGGGTTCCCTTTTTTTTTGGGAAACCCGGCTTTTTTTGGCGTTTTTCATTGTGGGGTTTTGGGTGGTTGTCAGGGAAATTTATTTGTTACGCATGATACCTTTTTGTCTCTCCCCCCGGGGGCATTTATATGGCAGTTTTTTTAAAAAAAGAATTCAAAAATTTGGGCCCCGGGGGGCTTCGGGTATTCGTTTTTAAAAAAAATGAAAAATTGTGAGGCTAAGAAGAAGCCGTTTGTTCCCCCTTTTAGGAAAAAACCCCGCATGCCGGTCATTACATGTGGGAACTCTAATATTTTTAAAAAAAAACCACCATGAAAACTTAGGTGTAAAAGGTGGTTAAAAGGTGGCCTTGGTGCTTTTAGCTAGGGGTTTTTGGGAAAAGGCGTTTGAAATTTTTACGCCCCCCTTTTTAGGTGATGCCTAAAAATTTTTTAGGGGGGGCCCATTTTTAAAAAAAACGGGGGCCCCCGGGGCCAAAAATTTTTAAAGGCCATTTGTTTTTTTGCAGCTCCAGTGTGGGCGGGGGAAATATTACGTTCCCCATAAAAGGAGGGGGCGCATGTTACGTGCACTGCAACTAGGACTGCCCCAAATTTTTGGGGATATCGGTTTTTTCGGTATTATTAATTTCGGCATGTTTAATTTTTTTGGGATTTCCTTTTCCGGCCCCCAACTGCCCCAAACCCCTGTAGAAGAAGAGTTAAAACCGGTGTGATAAAATCCCAGGGGGGGTCCGGGGAAGGGAAAACCCCCCTCAATCTTTTTGATCAAAGGGGAAAAAAGGGGGGAAATGATTATGATGCGCCCCAAGGGGGGAATTTTTCCCCGACGTGGGACTCTCCCGGGGAAATTTCTATATCGGCTATTGGGCCGGTTTTGGTTAGGTTGGAGCCCTTTTGGGGCCCCCAGTCCTCGGTACACGTGTCCCAAAAATCCCGGCCCCCATGTAGTACATATTAAAGTAATTTAAAGTGGGGTTTTTAGTGCAAAAAATTTTTTCCCCGGCCCCTTTTTTTTTTGTAGTGAAAAAGCCCCAAAAAGAAAAAAGGGGGCAAATTGTTTAAACAATTTTTTAAATTTTTAAAAGCCCAAAAAATTTTACACGTGTTGGGGGGTCTAGGGATTTTTTAAAAAGGGAGTTGGGGCATTTTAAGTAAAATTAAAAAATTTTTTAAAAAAATGAGTTTTTTTTCCCGGGGAAATTTTTTTTTTGCATCGAATTTATCGTTTTCCCATTTTTTTGGCGATTTATAAAGTTTTTAATTGAAAAAAAATTTTTTTTGTTGGGGGCTATTTATGTCCCCTCTTAAAATAGGCCCGTACATGGCCCGCATATTGGGGGAAAATACCCCCGGTTGTTAAAGGGGGGGAAAAAAAATTTTTAAAACCCCTTTTCCCTTTAAAAAGTATGCCTGGGGGAAAATTTTCATGTCAAAATTGCATAATTTTTTTAAAAAGGGGTTTTTTTCAACTCTAAACTGCCCCCTTTTCTTTCTTTCCCCATGGATTGGGGGAAAAGTTTTTTTTGGGGGTGATACATTTTTTCTTATAGGGGTAAAAACTTTTTTAAAGTTTGTTTTTTCTTTTTTCAACGACTTTAAAATTTTGAAAAGGGGAAAAAAGCTGTTTAATAAAAAAGGCAAAAAAAATTTTTTTGGGGCTATTTCCCTTTTTAAAAAAGGGGGGGAAAAACTGTCAAAATTTTTGGACCCCCAAAAAAACACCCCCCGTCGGGGTTTTTTACGGTAAAGTGAAAATTTTTTTTAATTTTTTTGGGAGGGGGGAAGGGGAAAGGGGCTAGTTTGTGATTGAAAAATTTTTGAAATCTTTTCCCCCGGGTTTTTTTTTAAAAATTTTGGCTTTAAAAAAATAAACAAATTTTCTACCTAGTTTTAAAATGCGCTCGGTGTTCTTTTTATTTGGGGGTAATTGTTTAAAACAATTTTGGCGAAAATTTTTTGGCCCCGTTAATTGGCAATAATTTTTGGGAAATACGCCATTAAAAATTTTTTAAATTTTTAGTTTTTTTTAACACTTTTCTATGTTTTATAAATTTGAAAGGGGGAAATCACTTTTAATTGAATCAAAGGGGAAGGAATTTTGTAAATTTTGAAATTTTTAACCAATTTTTGTTTAAAATTTTAAATTTTAAAAAGTGGAAAATTTAAAATAAGGGCAATGTTTGCGCTTTTCGCGGGGGGTTTAAAACCCGGTTTGGCAGTTTTTTTCCCATACGGGCAACTGTTTTTTTGGGTGGCGGGGAAAAAACCCGCGAATTTAGGGAATTATAAATGGTTTTTGAAAAAATTTACTAGTTTTTTTTATCAATTTTTGGGGGTCTAACAAAAATTTTTAAACTAATCTTGTTAAATTTAAAAAATTGGGGGTTTTTTTTTAATTAGTCCTTGTGGTTAAAAAAAAAGGGGGTCTTTAAAAAATTAAAGGGGCCCTAGGGGGCTTTTTTTATTTTTGTTGTTGCTATATAAACAATCATCGCTATAATTATTGCTTTTATTATTTGGTGTTGAGTTTTACTTCAATTAAGATTGTTTTAAACTGCGAGTGTTTTTGGTTTGCTAGCAGTCTTTATACTTTTGTCCCTCGATGATGCGCTTTTTCAGGCCTCTCCATCTAAAATTTAAAAGAGGATTAGTAATCTTTCATTAGTTGTACATGACTATGGATATACAAATTGATCAATACTTGACGGGGTATAATTGTAATTTTAGTGATAATACAGTCATCAATTATTACTCCTAATTCATTTTAATAGCAAACTATGAATAGGTACATGGTCAAGTTTTGCTCTTAAATACTTATGATATAGATTTAAAGTATGCCTAAATTCTATCTGAATGAACTTGGAGAAGATTTCTTTGTAGTATTGGGTTATTGTTTTTCTTGATGCAAACATATATGGTGGGATGGAATTTCTTCTCGTTCGTGACTTCCTTGTGCAACTGTGCTGATGTTTTGCCATCAACTGATGTTGTGATATAGAAATCCTCATAAACTGTGTTGACTTGTACGGGGATCGCCCACGGGTATCTCGATTTCCCAAGTCTCCTCTACTAATATATTAAATTTATTAGTATATAGTAATTTATTGGACAATTGAATTTAGTGAAAGACTGACGATTGAAAAATTATATTGTTCCCTTAAAAATTTATTACAATGTCTATATGACATATGGGTATAGAAGTACATAGGAGTTTTTATTCGTTATAAAAAAACTACATAAAAAAAATAATCAAAAACATTTAATGGGGGAAAAACGATATTTGAACATGAATTTTGGTGTGATCGCAACGATAAATCTGGTGCTTTATGAATTTCATAGCAAGAGTGAATAAATAATACTGTAATTATAAATAAAAAATAATTATTAATAGTTTTAGAAAGGGTGTTTTTTCAGCAGTCAGTGTGTGAATTGAACATTTGAAAATTCGAATAATTATCGGATATTAATAGGCTTATAATATTTAAGTAAAATATTTAAAAACTTGATAAGAGTTGTTGATAAGAAACCTTTTCTCACGATGATCTCCATACTTGTGATAATTGAAGAATGGAAAACTATCCTCGAATAACCCAAAAATTATGGGTGTCCTGATCCTGGTAGAGTGAAGTTACATGACTTGTGTGATTGCTGTTGGGGGGTGGTTTAATCTCTCAAACCTTTTTCCTAAATATTAACAAATTGCCAAAGGGGAATCAATATTTAATCAATACAATACTTAAATAATCTACTCATTTATAAATCGTCTTGGGCATAAATCTAAATTGAAAAAACTGGAGGTATGCATATTGTGTAATTTGACACCAATGTATATCTAAAAGTTATATTAATATTTAATTAATCAAATATATTAGCTCATTGAAATTTAAACCCTGAGTTAAACTGATAATTTTGCTAATGTGGTGTCTTACACAAAATTTTGGTTGTGTATAGTGTATAAGTCTAATATTGGAGAATAGAAATATCATCCATTAAATAAACATAGGTCATAGTATCTATATTGGGTATACTGATAAGTAAGTGAATAAGAAACTCTCGTAGTTGATGATTCTGTATGCTCATTATGGTATTGTTGCGGGGATAGAGTCCTATATATTATCTGATCTTTGAAGAATTGGGAGCCTTTATTGGTCTGCGTGAACTTGAATAAAACTTGTACCTTAGTACAGTTTTTCTCCTCAAATTTTCCAAATTGATAAGTAATCAAAATTTGGGCTAATAGTAATTGATAATTACTTAAAGTTTGGTTTAAAAGTACATTCGATTAGGTGGAAAAAAAAAATTTAATTAATTGGAAATTAATTAATAAGTAAAAAAAGATGCTGCTTTCTGATTTTATAAATTATAAGTAGGAATAGATTATAATTATCAATATATAATCAGCAAATTTCAGTCTTATACATTTAACTGATAGGTTAAGTTGGTGTGTGCATATAATACTCGAAATAGGAAATGTTACTTAATGAACAATTATCGGGTTATAGTGTCTATTGGGTTCACAACAAGACTTTATAAGTATTAGGAGGAATTCTTTACTTGATAATCTTCGTTTTGGGGCTGATTCCTCTTGTCATCTGAAAAAGAAGACCCTTTGGGGAAATTTCGCCTGGTAGTGTTGGACTTTGATGAGGATGTTCAATGGGCTTTGACTCCTCAAGATTTATCTGAAAATAACATCAATAAGTTATTAAATATAATAAATATTAACCAGATTGAAAAGTAAGCTGCTATTAAAAATTGTAGTAACTGACATTATAGTTTGTGGTCTACAAATTGTATAATAGATATTAATAATCTTATTAGGACAAACAATATAAGTGGAAATCCCAATATACAATATAAGTGGAAATCTCAATATACATCTTGGTGCTTCTATGATCTATAGTTACGGAATCAAGAATGTTATTCTCCGTACAAGTATAGATTTATAATATTTATACGTTATAAATACCTTATAAGTAATTGTGGATATAACTTTTCCATAATTTGTGAAGATTATTAAGAATTCATCTTGGTCTGCAGGCATTTAACGAGTAATGCTGCGGGAACATGGCCTTGATTTTTCCCAATCTTTGTGACTATAATAAATCAAAACCAGAATTTAATAAATAATTTAAATAATTAATTGAGATTGATTAGCTAAAAAATTAATTAATTAACTTGAGTGAAACTTACTAAGTAAATAATCGCACGGTCCATTATCCCCAATACAAGTGAAATAACGATACGTGAAATGTGTTTACTTAATTGTGAAGGAATGTTCCTCGATACAAGTTTCTTGACTGGGGGAAACTGTACGGATGCTGTTGAGTGCTGCTAACCAGAATATGCTCAAGAAAACTCCCTAGGACTGTCTGGAGTTAGCTGTTGATGTGCACCTACTGAAAGTGGCACAAATTATGAATTTTTCAATTTACCCTGTGTAACATCATTTTGACTAGGACTTTTAAACTATAGCCTAACTCAATTGAAATATAGGCTATAATAATTTGAAATCATTAATTGACACTATAAAGCAAATGAATTCAGTTATTTTCGCTTAGTATAAATTTAAAACATGATAGACAAATAAGATATTAAATCAAATAATCATTGCTAACTCACTTACGTTGTGTTGCTTTGTGAAAACTTGAGACGTGATCCACCTGAGTATTGTAGATAATAACTGGGATTTATCCTTACACTAAAGTTGCGAGACTTATACTGCCTTCATGACATGATAGAATGGTACCTTAACAGCGATGTGAAGAATTGGCAACCTTTATTGGTCTGCGTGAATTTGAATCAAGCTTGTACCTTAGTACAGTTCTTCTTCTCGAACTTTTCTTAATATTGTTTGATAGTCTTCGTTATAGGACTGATTCCTCCTGTCATCCGAAAAGAAGATCATTTGGAACTTTGCCTGGTGGTGTTGACTTTATGAGGATTGTCAATGTTTTTGCTCTTCAAGATTTATCTGAAAATGACACAATTAGTTATTAAATATAATAAATATTAACCAGATTGAAAGTAAGCTGCTATTAAAATGGTAGTAACTGTCATATTGTAGTTTTATTCTACAAATTGTATAATAGATATCAATAATCTTATTGGGATAAAACAATATAAGTGGAAATCCCAATATACAATATAAGTGGAAATTCCAATATACACTTTGGTGCTTCTATGATTTATAGTTACGGAATCAAGAATGTTATTCTCCGTACAAGTATGGTTTTATAATGTTTATACGTTATAATACCTTATAAGTAATTGTGGATATAACCTTTCCATAATTCGTGAAGATTATTAAGAATCCATCTTGGTCCGCAGGCATTATATGAGTAATGCTGTTGAGCATGGCCTTTTTTTCCTAATCTTTGACTATAATAAAAATCAAAACCAGAATTAATAAAGAATTAAATAATTAATTAAGATTAATTAGCTAAATAATTAACCTAATTAACTTGAGTGAAACTTACTAAGTAAATCATCGTTCTGTTCCCTATTATAATACAAGTGAAATAACGATACGTGAAATGTGTCTACCTAATAATTGTGAATGGAATGTTCCTCGATACAAGTTGCTCTTGACTGGGGAAACTGTTACGGATGCTGTTGAGTGCTGCTAACCAGAATACGTTCAAGAAAGCTCCCCTAGGACTGACTGGAGTTTAGCTGTTGATGTGCATCTACGGGAAAAATAAGTGGCACAAATTATAAATTTTTTAATTTACCCTGCGTAACATCATTTTGATTAGAACTTTTAAAAAACTATAGATTAATTCAATTGAAAAATAGGCTATAATAATTGAAATCATTAATTGACGTTATCAAGCAAATGAATTCAGTTAATACGCTCATTATAACTTTAACCTAAGTACTTAAATTGACATTTAAATAGCCGAGAGTGTCTGGCTTTAAATAATTTATTTGTCATAATATAACAATGCAATACCTGAATATCAATTGATATTGATAGATTTGTAGTGTTAGTATACTGACTTTGAGTTGGAGATTTTTGTAACTAGACTTACGCTCTAGTGCTATTCTTGCGATATCCTGACTTTTTGATAAGCGACATCCTCATTGGATACTGGCCCTTGCCCGTGCTCCTAAAAAGTACAAATAGTTAGGGATTTGTGCTACGATAAGTAGAATTCTATACAGTTATCTACCAATAATGGTTTGTACTAGTTACTATTAATTTAAATACCTAAATTAATATTAAACAGCTTAGAAGTTATATTGACTCTAAATAGTATATCTACTATAACATTATAGACAATATTTAAATATTAAATGATAGTGTAAAATTTACAGTGCTAAAATATTGAATTTTGAATAAGTAACACTAAATAGATCTGTGCTGTAGTGTCTTACCGTGGAGACTCGTTTTTGATATCTAATGACCTTGTCATATTGTTAGTCCTCCGCTTGAGTGTCTGAAACACACAATTAATAAGTAATTTGTGATGTGATAGTGGAATTTATATAACTACACATCAATTATAGACACTTATGCCAAATATTATCAACCTAAATACTTAAATTGACATTAAAATAGCCTTGAAGACATTTGGTCTTAAATAATTCATTTATTATAATACACTAGGCCTGCGTCTCAGTTCCTCACCTGTGATATTTGACGTTGTCTAATTACTTTACCAACACTATTAGTCCTCTGTTTGTGTATCTGAAACATACAAATAATAAATTATCTACTTAATGATTAAATCACAGATGATGGATTGCGTGACTATGAATATATTAATATACTGTGATAATTGGCTATAATAATTAACGTACCTACAATATATTGTAATATCTTTAGTTAATTTTATATTGTTTAGTTCATACCTTGTTTATGAGGATTTATTTATGACTGTACAATTAATGATTGCCCTTGACATCTGTGATGCGATAGTGCAATTTGCCTTTGTAGGTCATACGCGTTGGTTGCATTCTGTGTGGTTGGAGCATTCTCCTTGTTGTTGCATTTGATGTGTGATAAATTCTGGGAGAGTGTTCTGTCCAACAGTGCTAATATATTAGTATTAACCTAATATAGTTTAACATATATACATTAATTCTGAATTTTGACTATTGTTGCCATCATTATTGATGATTGAGTAATATTACCTTGCACTGCACCAATTGTGTGCTGTTGAGATGATATAATTATTTAAATGTGTATCCTTTGATTTGTTGCATCGTTGAAGTGACATGTAAGAGTTGAGGTTATAGACTCTCTCCCAATTGAATTCTCTCTCGGGAATAGTAAATGTAACAAACGGACATCGACGCGCCATCTATGTATTGCGAGCGAACTCCGTATCCAAACTTTTGTACAATCATTGAGTATGACATAGATAGGCAACTCGACGTGACTTGTACATTTTGTCCAAGTCACTAGATCTAGGGGAATTCACTAAATCTTTATATTTATACGTTCTCCTCGCTTTATAAGTGAATTTCAATTCCAAAGCAGTATTGTATTACATAATTAATTAATTTTTATTAAATAATCATTTTATGCGTATTTTTCTTAACATAACAATTATATACCCAATGTTATAAGCGTAACTTGTTATACCTTCATGTACTTTGTCTAATTTACTAGATATAGGGGAAATTCTCCAACTTTATACTTTAGTGCTTTCCCCTCGTTATATAAGCGATTATTATACCAAAAGCGGTACTTAATTTATAGTTTCTATTAAGTGACTGCATCATATGTAATTTTTCTTGATTTAGCAAATATATACATAATAGCATAGGTGTTACTCGTTATACTTTAAGTAATTGATTAGGTTACTAGATATAGGGAAATTTACTAGATCTCATATTTTTGCGTATTTTCAATGCACAATTGATTTATAGTACTAAAACAGTATTATAGTACATAATTGATCAATCTCTGGTGAATTACATCTTATATACATTTGTTTAGTTTTTATATTATATTATAAGCACAATTCGTTATATTTTTTGTCTATGTTACTAGATATGGGGGAATTTTGTTAGATCCTATGTTTTACGTTTTTCTTTGTTATAGAAGGGATTCTTAACATTGAAATATTATTTGATGTTTAGTTATTTACAGAATTTATGTTAAGAGCTTAATTAAGCCAATAAGTGCCCCCATATCTGGGAAATGCGATATTTGAACAATTACTTTGAACTTTCTTTTCTTTTTGCGTTTAGGCGTTATTTGCACACAAAGCATTGTTAGTAATTAATCTTTATTAATTTTATAATATTTAGCATACATTTGTATTGATATATACGGAGGTTCAGTGCATTGTGTTACTGGTATGTATCCTGATGTTGAATATTAGTGGCGTGACTCTTGCGGCTTCTCCTCCTCAATTAGTTTTGAGGAATGGTTGATGGCTATTTCTCGCGCCCTAAATAAATAAATAAACTTAAGCGTTGTCTCCCTATATATCAATTTGAGTTAATAATGCTGCACGGATCCCCGATGTTGCCTGTTTAACATTAGGGGAATCTCTGTAGATCGTTCTACCGCCTTGTAAATTACAATTTAATCTAAATCTAATTGCTGAACTTCAGTTAATTAAGTAGTTGTGATTTTTGCATTGGTTCTCTGTGTTATTGCGTAACACTAGATGAGCCTCGTGCGACTTCCATTATCACTACTAGTAATATATTTAACACCAATATGGAGTCAGTAGAGGATGTTATGATGCGTTTATGTAAAGCTAGGCTCACACCCACCATGCTACTGGGAAGCGCGCTTAATTCAATTATTAAGATGCGACAAAATGATGTAAATGTAATCGTTCTTTATCTTCGGATGACCTTAATAATGTTGAGGCATGTATTAGGATATCTATAATCAAGGTCACAAAATGTTTTGCGCTCGTTCGTACTTGCTTGGCAAAGTTGCTAAATATGAACTTCTACTTAAAAATGTTAATTCTGATGAAATTATACGTACAAATTCTCCACCGAAAGATGAAGAGAAGGAAATTGAATTGAGCTCTCGAAGGATACACAATACTTCGCTGGATTCAAACGAAATTAACTCTTTCAATCGTTTAATGGTTGAATCTATAGAGTCTCAACTGTCGGATCTTAATAGAATGATAGAGCTTCGATAAGACAGAGGATAATTTGATATATATTAGTCACTCGATAAACAATAAAAGAGCAGAGCTAGATAAGATTAGTGAAGATCTACATGCTATTTCGTGCTCAGTGACTTGTAGCACTAACAACGATACTCTGGACGGATCCCTTTTATGCCAACCCTGCAAGTCTTGGATTATGAGTATGAGGGAAGGCCACCCTCTAAAAAACCGATTAATTATGATAACATGGCAGACACAATGGAAACGAATACGAACTTACCGTCGCAGGAGGAATTCGGAGCCTCCAGTGATCGGCTCGGCGGAGTTGTTCGTCCCCGGCTCCGCCCAGTCGTCATCTCATGAGGGGCTGACCTGTTCGTTGCCGCCGGGCGAACAGGTCAATATGGCTACCGCGGACGATAGTGGACCTGGTGATACGTCTGCGTACGAATGGAGACTGCCGTAGCGGAATAATGAGGCACCAGTCGATCTGCCTGTAAGCAGTGCACTAATGGCGTGTCCGCCTGAAGTTGGCAGAGTTGGCTCAACACACCATCTGTCGAGTTTGTAGGGAATGTTGCACCTACAGAGCAAGCAGCAAGCGTAAGGCTGATGAATCCCCAGAAAATGATATTTTCGCTCCAGTTGGTAGAGGTCGTAAAACTCGTGTCAATCGAAAGCTCTGATGAACAAGATTCTGTTGATGAGGCCACAAGGGGGAGGGCCCAAAACCCAAGCCCAGTTAAAAGAGGAGATTGAGCTCTCCCTTACGGAGAGTAGATTGATGTAGAGAAAATGTGAAAAAAATGAGCTTTAGTGGCAGGTTTGCGGTGTGATAACGGGATGATGAAAAATCGAGTCCTGTGGGATTCAGACGAGAGGCCAATACGGTTATGCGCGAAACCCTTCCTCAGTCAACTGAGGTGCCAAAACGCGGCTGGGAAAAAAGAAGAAAAAAATTCCCCGCCTAAAAACGACGAGTGGAAAATTGACCCCGGGTTTTAACGCCCGGGCCCCACTGTGAATCCGAGTTGTTATTTAGGATTAGTATGATGAGCTTGTGTCCATGAACAACGCGGAAGGGCGCGGGTTTGGGTTACCCTATTAAGGGAAAACTGAGGTTTGCGTTGAGTAAGAACCTCGGGGCAATACAGTGGCCTTTGGAGGCGATTTTTGGTGCGGGCTAGAGGAGTGGGTGGGGTGCTTTTAGCCGTAAGGTGAAATCTCAGGGCGTGTAAAATACTAAAAAGTAGAATGGGAGCTCCTGGATCAAAGAAAGACATCCCCAAAAACGGAGGAGGAAACGAAAAGCTGAACTCGACGCTTTTAAAAATTTGTGGCGCATGAAGAAACGGATTTAAGTTCGCTTTGAGGAAGTCCGTAATGAAATGCCCAAAACAAATGGGCAAAAAAAAAGAGTGCATATTGCCGAGTATGATGAACGGTCTTTTCGGCTCGTCCCCCTCGAGATTTAGAGGGAGGAATGAGAACAGCATGTGGGCGGGCTTAAAAAACGCAGGGTCGACTGTAGTCCGCCCCCACTAAAAGGGCAGAGACGGAAATTCTTATTTTGCGCTGGGGTTTTAATACAAAAAAATAAAACCTAAGGTGCCTGAAAAGGGTTTTTGTCTCCCTGAGATTCGCGGGAAACAAAGGGATCGGATTGTTGAAAACAGAAAGTGTTCCCCCCAATGTAGTGAGGCGTAAACCCGTTTCTCCGGGGAAAACATGACTGCGGTGGGGGGGGGGGGAAAATTCCCTCCCTTCCTTGTCTTTCTACTCTCGAGGGATTCCGGAATTTGGAACAGTGGTTGTGGCCCACGGCCTGTGGGATAGAAAGGGGGATGATTGGTTAGCCTAAGGTGGCAGGCGCAAGGTGCTGTTTACCCCCCAGCAAAAAAAGGTTTTCAAAGCTATATGCGGATTTTTGGAGAGCAGGGGAACACCTCTTTTGGGTACTCTTTTGGAATTCAAAACAAAATAGGATTTGCCGGCCTTTTAAAGGAAAGGTATAAGATTGAGGCCCGGCCCCTATGGTGCTGGTTAAACCGGTAAATTGAAGGACCACTGAGGTGATTTTTTCCCAAAATGTTTTAAAGTGGATAACCCGGTGGTCGTGGAAAATTAAATAACTGGCTGGCTCCCTCTACCAACTGAGGGAAAATTAGGGAGCAATTGCGCAGATTTGCTGTTTTCCTCCAATGCTTTTGGGGAAACAGGGAGGTCAAAAAATATGCGTGACGGCATGGGCATTGTATGGGTACATGCCCTTTAAAGCTGCGATTTCCCGTTTCGAAGTTGGGGGGCGCGTATTTGGGTGGACATCGGCGAGAGTGAGTTACGAGAAACGTCCAAATCCAAAGTTTCAAAAAGTTGGAAATTTTGGGCACGTCCGTCAAAATGTGCGCCCCGAGGATAGATCGGGTGGTTTCAGGCGGGGGGACAGGGCGCATAAAGCTAAGGATTGTTCTGCCCCCCCCACTGTGTATTGCTCGATTGGTAAAAAGCTGGGAAAAACAAATTTGGTTATTATGGGCTGTCAATAAGGCTATGATAATTTCTAAGCTGTGAATCAAAGGCAAACCCGGGACCCCAACCTAAATGGTATTAACATATACAATGTAACTTAAAGGTCCCTGGCAAACATTTGATTCCCGCGTAAAAAACTTTGAGCTTGGAAAATTATGTGGGGATTTCTGAAACTCCTTACGGCTCTAGTGTTTTCCTGCTGACTTATTATAGGAATGGCACAGCCGCCATAATGGTTGTTAAAAGTAACTCAAATATAAAATGTATATATGATGTAATGTTATTGAAGAGTGCTCTGATTTTTAGTGGTATTTTGCAAAATATCCCCCAATGCTCTCAAATTAGTTTGGGGGTTTGTTGATAGCATGGAGGTATACTTAAAAGTTGTTACAAAAAAAGTGTTGTATGCGGGGGGTTTCAACTTAGGTCTCTTCACGGGGGTTCGAAGTTAAACGATAGAAGGGTTCGTTATAGACCTCGATTCATCGAGGGGTCTATTGCTATTTAACAAGGTGATCAACCTACCGTATTCGGCCCCAGGGTTCCTCAGCGTGGACTTAACTGGTCTTCCGTAATATGAAAAGAGATATTGTGATGGCAAGTTAAAAACCCGGTATGGAGACTTTCTTGATCATGGTATATAACATTCCCCTATCGCGATCAATTTGGTATTCGCCCGTCATCCGTTTCCACCCAAAACGCTGAACCCTTCAAAAAAAGGACAAGCCTCTTTTGGGAAGCCTGAGTGGAAATGCGCTGAACTCATCGCCTTTCTAGATGAAAATTAGTGGACCCAGGTTTACGGGATCAATGAACCATTGCTGACGCGTGTAACGTTTAAAACCCGCCGAAGAGGAACAAAAAAAAGGTGTTGCTTGGTGGTCCGAAGAAATTAGTGACTTGGAGAGAGCTATCCCTGACAGACGAGCTTTTATTTCGAGCTAAAAGGAAGCAAAATGATGTGCGATTGAAGTTCATATGAAAATATAGAGTGCCCCGAAAAGAATTTACGTATGCTTTTAACAAGGCAAAAAATGCGGGTGGAATGGCTAAGGGGCCCCCCCAATACGATCCGTGGGGACGCCGTAAAAAAAACTGGTTCTTAATCGGCTGCGAAAATCTGGTGACAATCTGGCCAGGTCTATCTCTGGTTGCGAATTGTTTTAGGTTTCTTGGACTTGTTTCCTCAAATTTAGATTTGGGTTCGATTCTTCCTTAGATGTTGTTTGGTCTGAGGAATGGGATGTAACCCCAGGCGAGTTACATAGTTATCTAAAAAAAGAGATTAGCCCGTAATGTCGCCAGGGGGCCCCGATGGATAAATTTTACGGCCCTTAAAGCTGTTCCCTTTGGGTCACTGGTCGTATATTGGCACCCTGTTTTACCGAGCCTAGACGGGGTATCTTTCCATAAAGGGTTTAAAAACTAGTTTATTATTTATTGATTCCAAAGGGGTTGCGAGTCTATTGCTCCGTTAAGCGAGACCAATATGCTATTGGATGAGCTAGGCAAAACTTTAAAAGAATCATATTTGTGGATTCAAAGGCTCACAGGAAAAACGGGTTTGATTTTCCCATGTCAATATGGTTTAGGCGCAACAAATAAAATTGTTGAGGCTCTTTTTAAACCCTAAGACATTACGCCCGCCCAGGTTGGAAAAGGAACGGTTCGGTAGCAATAGAAAGTGGTTTGACATCAAGAATGTTTTAATTTTCGGTCCCTTGGGGAGTAATTTTTAAGGATAAAACGATGTAGACCCTGGTTACTTTGTGCAAAATAATTAAAAGCTACCTAAGTGATTTGATAATTATACCTGGATGGAGATGGTGTGCCCGTGTAGAGGAAGGTGGGTTCTGGAGTTCCGGGTTTCCCTAATGGGTCCTTAATTGGAACCTGGCTTGACGCGTTTTTCATTTGTGCTTGAGCCTGGTTGTCAAGATTATTGTTACGCTATGATACCCCTTTAAGTCTCTCTGCGAAACATTTATATGGCAGTTTTTTTTAAAAATTGAATTCAGTTGGCCAGGATACTTCGGCATATTCGTTTATTTCCCAAAATTTAAGTTGTGAGGTAAGAAGAAAACCGTTTGTTCTGTTATAGGAAAACCCCCAGCTGCCGGTCTCACATGTGGAACTCTAATATAAAATCAAAACCCCCCATTTTAAAACTTAGGTGTAATGGTGGATATAGGTGGTCTTTTGGGGTCATTTTAGCTTTGTGAGGAAAAGGCGTCGAAATCTACGCTCCTTATTGGTGATGCCTAATTGAGGGACCTCATTCAAAAGAGGGCGGCTCTATGCCAACGTTTTAAAGTCCATCGTAGGGAGCCCGTCCAGTGTGGGCGGACAAGTATTAAGTTGCCCCATAAAGGAGACACGAAAGTACGTGCACTGCAACTAGGAATGATTCGGTGATATCGGCTTTTTACGGTATCATTAATGCGGCATGTTTAATTGCTGGTATGCCTCCAGGCCCCTTAACTGCAACGTGTAAAGAAGAGTTTTCCGGGGTGTGATAACTCCCAGAGCTCCGGAATGGACCCTCGTCACTCTTAGAGATCAAAGGGAAAAAGGGAAGTGATTATGATGCGCCATGGAAATTCCCCCCCCCCAGGGCGGGACTCTCCCGGAGGGAAAAAATACATATCGCATTGACCGGTTTTGACTTTAATGGTGCCAGAAAAGGGTTTTGGAACGTGAACTTCATCTCACGCAATCCTACCCGGGGGAGGGGTTCGGCCATTATTTATATGAAGGGGTAAAGATGGTTACCCAGGGGTCACAATGTGTCAATGTTGATGGACACAATGGAGCACACGCTAGTCTCCTGCAGAGCATGGAGCATATGAGCGGAAAGAATAGTAAATGTGTTGAACATTGAGATCGATTCACTCCGTCGAATTAACGTTATTAAGGAAATTATTGTATAGGAGGAAAGGGATCGCTTTTGAATGAATGTTCATTGTATATGGTGGTAAGGAGGAGGATCGAGAGGAGAATCAAAGCTCGTTCCTCTCCCTTTCCTTCAGCAGATTAGTTGAGGCGACATGTTCCGTTAGTCAGATTCTATCGTGTCAATAACTCTATGTCACTTTAACTGTAAAACCCACATTGAAGAGCAGCAGGCAGTGTAGATGGGGTGTTCTGCATGCCATTGCACGCTGACTTCAAGGTGGGCTGAATGGACTTGAATTGCAGGGGCGAAGGTCTCATTCAATAGTTGGTAATTTATAATTAATTGAGTGCACATAAGTGCTACCAGGAGGCTGCCTGAAGTAATGCGTTAGCGGTTTCCCCAGGCAGGATCTCTTAATGGTTAGGATGTCACACGACGGGTGGTTTAGTGGGTCGGTGTGCAGGACCTTCTGTCCTCACCCATACCCACATAACGAAGCCTCTCCCCGAGGTTGGGAGTATGTGTTGAGCACATTTCCCGTCGCTTTAAAAAAAACAAAAAAAAAAAAAAAAAAAAAAAAAAGCGTTTTAGGGTTAGGTTTAGGTTTTTTTTAGGTGTTCGGGTTTAGGTTAGGTTTTTCCCTTCAGGGGCCACTACAGACTCATTCCTGTGTAGTTTTGTACGGGTGTCGCAATCCCGAGGTTACCCGAGCTGGTGGAGTGGTGTGGTGATGGCAATTTTTGGATGAAGGAACGGGAGTGCGTGATGTGGGCGTGCAGGCCTAAAAAGGGACTTTTTATTTGTCCACTGCACTAGGTGAAGGAAAACACCGAAGATAACACCCGGGGGGGAGGCCCCGTTAGCTGAGTAAGGCAACCTCCTAAGGGGAAGGAAAACCCCCGACAGAAAAAACCAATTTCTTCTAGCAATCATGAGGAGTACAAAGAAGAAAGCGAACGTCCTGGGTTCGGATTCCAGGAACCGGCGTGGGGGGGGGTGTAGGCCTGGCTTCCCCCTCGTCGTCATCAGACGACAGGGTCGTCCGCAGTTTTGCCGGCTGGGGCTGCGGACTGGAGAGCGACATCGCCGAGGGTGTGCAGGAGGACGAGGTGGAGAACCGGCTTATTAAGCTGGCCATCTTGTGGGAGGACCGCGATAGGTCGGTTGACCCGAGGGACCTTGCGCTGAGGATTAGTCGGGTTCTTCGGAACGAGAAGGTGAGTGGCTTTCGGCATCTCGGGATATACCATAGGTTGTCCCGATATGCCGAAGATACTTTCAAAAGTGCGCGAAGGGTGCGACCGAGTTTTGTGGGGCACACGTATGTGTCCCTGATGAGTCGCGGAAGAACTGTCGGCCTCCCTCTCCGGAGAGGCTGCGTGGCGACAGCGAGGAGGAGGCCCTTGAGGTCACCATGGGTGAAGACGCGTTGGGCGCTGCCTCTACCTCCCTTAGGGGGTTGGATGGCGCGCTTGGCGTGTCGGAGCCTGAGGTTTCTCTCAGCCCGGTAGGGGTTCTCGGACGGGACTCGGTCCTGGCGGACAGCTGCCGGGACTATGCGGATGGAAAATCGCGAGCTCAAAAAGCGCGTTAGCGTGTTGGAGGCTTCCAACAGGGAGCTGCGCGAAGAATTGGAGGCGATGAAGCGTGCGGGTGGCTCCCCTTCCTCCATCTTCAGGGGAGAAGGAGGCGCCTCCCGTGAAGAAGAGATCGCGGCGGAGGCGAGACAGAGAGGTGGTCTCTGAGCTAGAGTTTCCTGGCAAGGAGACCACTTCTGAGGTGCGGAGGACTCCGTTTGAGTCCTCATCTGTGGCTGCTTTGGGGGGGGGATCCACACCAGCAGCTTTTAGCGCGGGTGGATCTCCTCATTGAGAGGCGCGTGACTGGGGCGGTTGAGGATCTGAGGAGGGCTGTTGAGTCCCTCAGGTCCTCCTTGGTTTCCCGGGGTGAGGGGGTGGGATCGTCTGCCCCTGCTCCCCTGGTCGGGGAGGTTTCCCCTGTCCTTTCTACGCCTGTGCGTGGAAGGCGGGGTCGCGGCGCGAAAAAGGTGGTTTCTTTCCGGGGGCCTGGGTCCTCGCTCCCTTCGGTGGCTGATTCGGTCGCTGGGGGGATTGGGGGCTTGGGGTCCCGGGAGGGTTTAGCAGGGGCTCCGCGCCCAAGGTTGGTTGCGCAGAAGAGGAGAAGGAGGCTGAACCGAGTATTTCGGCAGCCGAATTCAACGGCGGTTCATGTGACCTCTGTCGGCGATCGGAGGTCATACGCGGAGATATTGCGTGAGGCCAAGGGGAGTATTAGCCTGGAGGAGCTTGGTGTTCCTCCACTTAAGCTCAGATACACCGCACTGGGGGCCTGCTTTTGCAGATCCCTGGTGGAAACACCGGTGAGAAGGCGGACCTCTTGGCGGATCGTATTCGCGGTGTCTTTGCCGATCGCGAAGATGTGGTGGTATCCCGCCCTCAGAAAACCATGGATCTTCGGATCCGTGGGACTATGGGGGAGGGAATCGCCACTCGCGATGAGATTCGCGATGCCCTGGTGGCTTTGGGGGGATGCTCGGTCGGGGATGTTCGGATCGGAGCGATTCGGACTCCCCGGGGGCTCTCCCTGGAGCACCGTGTGGGTGTGCGCTGCCCGGTGGCAGCGGCGCGTAGAGCTGTGTCCGCGGGGAGGATCAAGGTGGGGTGGGGAGTGTTGGGGGTGGAGCTGCTTAGCGCTCGCCCCCTTCGATGCTACCGTTGCCTCGAGGTGGGGCATACGCGACAACCGTTGCTCGGGGGGTACGGATCGCTCCGACCGCTGCTACCGTTGTGGCGTGTCGGGGCATCGCGCGGCGGTCTTGTAGTGCCACGCCCCGTTGTCCGGTTTTGTTCGGACAGGGGGGTGATTGGCGACTCATTCCCTGGGGGCCTCGGGGGTGTCTCTTTGGGGTCTCCAGTTTCCGAGGTGGACGGTAGGCGCCGGGCTCCGGGTCGTCCCGATGGGGGACGAACCATGGAGATTGAGGTTGCCCCGATAGATGTTCCGGTTGTGGAGCGCGTGCGGGCTCCGGGGTCTCCCGCTGGGGGGGCTCCTGTGAGCTTGGAGCGGGGTGAGGGTGGAATGCGGTCTGCGCCGGGGGGGGTTGCCGAGAGGTGGCTCCCCTGTGCCGGGTTGGCAGTTCTGCCCCTGATGTTTAGTGTTTGTTTTTCGTCCATTGTCGTAGGGTGTAGCGGTGGATGGCGGGGGGTTCCGGGGAGGGTTGCCGAAAGGTGACTCCGTGGTCTCCCTGCTCCGCCAAGTTTATGTTTATTAGGTAGCGGCGATGGGTGTTGAGTGTCGGGGAGGCTGCCGAAAGGTGACTCTGCGGCCTCTTCACCCGCGCCAAGTTTATGTAAGTCTTTGTTTTGTTTGTACTTCGTTCATCAGAGGCGCGCGGTGCTCATGGGGCGGAGTAGGGACAGTGTGTTGTTTTACCTGCCAAACCAATATTTGATCAAGTTTCCCTAGTTTTTGGATTCCGTTATAAAAACCAAGACAACACTTTTTCCCTAAAATAAGTAGGGCAACGTTGGTCGTCTTTAACCTCACACCCCCTCTTCACCCCTTCACAACCCAGCTCACGCCCCACCCCCCCCCTTCTGGTCCCATTCTCTGACTCACATCCTCTACTCCTTTCCCCTAACTTTCCCACGCCGTTGGGCTACCTTGTCCACTCGGCAAATCTTGTCATCTTCGGCGGAATGATTAAAGGCACGGTCCTGCCACCCTCGATTTACTGCCCCAGTACCTAACAGCAACGATATACACGGGGACCTCGTCGCAGTGGGAACGCGCTAATTATCCCATACCTGTCGTTGCCCGGAAGGGGCCTTGAGAACGCGCGGGGTGCCGAAGGGGATTGACGAGGGTGGGGAGAACGGAGAGGGTCCGCGGGGAAAGGCAAGGGTGGGGTCCCAGGAGTGACAGGGCGTGCGCCCACCGCATCTTCCCCCGCTCACTCTATCTACTCCTGGTGGCGAAGAGGCGACGCGATCCCCAACGGATTTCATTCAGAAAGAATATATGCTCGTTTGGACGCCTGGGGAAAGGGAGACGGACGTGGGGTCTGGCTATCAAGCCGCGTGCGAGAACAGGGGAACTATGGAGAACATCAGGGACCCCAAGGAACAGGGGGTGTGCGACTGAGAGCGAGGATTCGAGGCAGCCGGTAAAGAGCCAGAAAGAAGATTGTGGGCATAAGCTGTGAGCGGTTGCTGGAAAACAGGGCATCTTTTTTACGAACGTTTCGGAATATCGCTAGAAGGTTGGTCGCCGTCTAGGGCGAGATAATGGGAGTAAGAAGATAGGCGGGGATCTGGGTAATAACTAAGGACGCCGGTCGGGTCTTTTTTGTGTTGTACCAAAAGCTCCCCATGAAAGTTTATGCTAAAAAAGAGGTTCGAGTGGACAGTTACCCATACAACAGGGGGCTTAGGGTCAGGTTTTAGGTCACCGAGGGGACACTAAAGTAAGAGATAGAGATCAAAGTGTTGTAGGTGGCTCGGTGATGCGGATAGACAGTCATGGACACTGCTGGGACAGAAAAAAAAACAGAACGAAGGACAACATAGAAAGCAAGGGGGATTAGGAAGGCGAGACATAAGAAGTTTGTGTAGGAAATTCCAGTAATGAAGTATAAAACAAAAAAAAAAAAAAAAAAAAAAGTATTAGGTAGTATACGGTGAGTGGTTAGGTTTGGGTTTAGGTTTAGGTTTCCCTCAGGGGGCACTACAGACAGAATGAAAGGAGGCGCGAGGATTGCGCGCAAGCGGGGATCTTTCTCTCTCCGGACCTTAGGGAGGTGCTGGGGAGAGAAAGAAAAGACCTCGCCTTTAACGGTCAAGGGAAACGAGAGGGAGGGCGGCGGGTCGGCGGACTGACGGTGATGGATTATCTTGAAGCAGGTGCGATGCGGCGTGGAAGGCACTAAAAAGGACTTTTGTACACTGCACTAGGTGAAGGAAAACACCCCGAAGCCGAAGAGATAACAACCGGGGGGTGGAGGCCCCGTTAGATGCTGAAGTAAGGCCAACCTCCAAAGGGGAAGGAAAACCCCCGAACCAGAAAAAACCAATTCTTTTTTCAGAAAATGGCGGCTTAAAAAAGAGGGGGGGGCGGGGGGTCCTAGGGTGGTAATAGGAACCGGGCGTGGGGGGGTGTGGGCCCCCGGCCCCCCCCCTCGTCGTCATCAAACGACGGTCGTCCCGGTTTTTGCGGTGGGCCCGGGGGGGGGGGAAACGACCCGAGAAGGACCCAGGACAGGGACGAGGTGGAAAAACGGTTTCACAGTGGCCATCCAGTGGGAGGTCGAAAATAGGTCTGTACCTAGGACTTCTTTGGGGAGATCGCGGGTCCTTGGGGACAAAGGGGGCGAGGGCCCGGGTAATTGGGGGGGGGGAATTTAAAAAGTGGCGGGAATGCGGAAAGTTTTTGGGCGCAAATGCGAATAAGGAAAAGATGCGTCTGCGGGGGGCGAGGTTCGTTTTGTCCTAGGGATCATTGAGGGTTTCGTCCTCGGCCCCCTCTCGGGGGAGGCGGCGTGGAGAAAGCGAGAGGGGGCCTTGAGGTAAATATGGGTGAAGACGGTTGGGGTGCCCCGGGTTTCACCCCTGGGGGGGTCGGATGGCGCGCTCGACGGTCGGACCCCGGGTTGGTTTAGCCGGTGGAGGTCCCGACCGAGGAGAAGACCCTGGCGAACAACTGGGGGGTTTGGGGGAACCCCCAAAAAAAGGAAGGGAAAAAAAATGGGAATTGGGGGGGGTAACGGGAAAAAGGCTCAAAAAGGTGAAAACCCTGAAGAGGGAAATTGATGAGGAAAATTGGGCTCCCTCTCCCTCTTCGGGGAGAAGGAAAGGGGGGCCGAAAGGGGAAGGGGGGGAAGGCGGGCGAAAGGGGGAAAGGCGAAGTGGGGGGGGGCCGGGACTCTAAAACGGAAATTTCCGGGGGGGGGGGGACTTGCTCTTCGGTTCGGGGGACTCTATTTGAGCCCTCCTCTGATGTGCTTTTAGCGGGATGACCAACACCAGCAGCTAATAGCGCGGGTGGGTCTCCTTATCGATGAGCGTCTTTCTGGGGCGCTTGGGGGCCTGCGGCGGGCTGTAGAGTCCCTCAGGTCCCACTGGAGTCTCGGGGGAGTGGGGGCAGTTTGGCTGCCTCCGCTCCCTCTACCAGCGAGGTTTCCCCTGTCCTCTCCATGCGTAAGCGGGGGAGGCGGGGGGTCGCGGGCGGTAGTCGGTATATCGCGGCCTGCTCTCCGGGGGCTGGGTTGCCTGCTTCATCGGCGACTGTTATGGTTGCGGTGGGTCGGGTGGCCTGGGTCCTGGGGGGGCTCGGGCATCGGGCCCGGCGGTTGGCCCTGGGTTGGGTGCGCGTCGGGGCCGGATTCGGGCTGCGCGGGTTCCGGGTGGGTCGGCCGTACAACTCGTTTCTACGAGGGGCCGGTCCTACTCGGACATTTTGAAGGAGGCGAAGTCGCGTGTTAGACCCCGAGGAGTTGGGCATTGGCCCGATGAAGATGAGGTTTGGTGTGACTGGGGGCCTGCTTTTGCAGGTCCCTGGAAAAGACACGGCTGCGAAGGCGGATCTGTTTGCAGGACAGACTACGGGAGGTCTTCTCGGGGGGAGATGTGGTGGTCTCCCGCCCCCGGAAAACCATGGAGCTCAGGCTTCGTGGTACTATGGGGGAGGAGACTGCCTCGCGCGAGGAGATTTTGGAGGCGCTGGGATCTCTGGGGGGATGTGACGCAGGGGGATATCCGGATCGGGTCGGTTCGGCCCTTGCCGCGGTCCCCCTTGAGCACCCTTTGGGTGCGTTGCCCGTTGGCTGTTGGCCGAAAGGCCTTGTCAACGGGTAGACTTCGGGTAGGCTGGAACACCCTGGAGGTCGAGGCGCTTCGTGCCCGGCCTCTGAGGTGTTTCAGATGCCTCAAACTGGGGCATGCGCGGGTAATTGTGCGTCGGACGCGGATCGCTCGCGGTGCTGTTACCGCTGTGGTGTCGAGGGACACCAAGCGGCGGGGTGCGTCGCCACTCCCCGTTGTCCGGCTTGCTCGGACGGTGGGGAGTCGGCTCGACATGTCCTGGGGGGTCGGGGGTGCGTTTCGTTCCCCCTTCCTCCCGGGCAACGATCATCCGGGGCGAAGGATAGGCGCCAGGCTCCGGGCCGTCCTGATGGGGGACGACCTTTGGAGATCGCGGCTGCCTCAGCAGTTGGGTAATGTTGTTATGTCCTTTGTTATGTCCTTTTCATTAGGTAGCGGTGATGGGCTTGGGGCGCCGGGGAGGTTGCCGAAAGGTGACTCTGCGGCCCCCTTGTCCGCGCCAGGTATATGTGTTTTGTCTTAGTTTTCTTGTCCTTCGTCTATAGGTGGTGTGAACATCATGCACCACCTTTATATGTTTTTGGCTACTGTGCCTTTACTGTTGGCCCCTTGAGGGCTGGGCCTGTGGCCCCTATTTGGTTTCGTTGTGGACGTGTATATGTCTGTATATATGTTTGTCCACATAGTTGGTGACGTCCTGTGGCGTCTTAAGTGTGGGGTGGGCGGCTGCGGCCGTCTCACTACCGGGTTCGGCAGGGAGAGGGGTGGGGGCCCCGATCCCATTGCACGTCGACCCAGGGAAGTCCGGGGGGAGCTAGTAGCCCGGCTCCCTCCGATGCCCTTTCGGGGCAAGGGAATGTCCTCTCCGGGGGGATACCTGTAGTATCCTCTCGGGGGATGTGTCCTACCTCAGGACGCCGGTCGGGTGTCCACCGTGAAGTTATGCTAACGCGGTTCCGCGGTGGACAGTACCCATACGACCAGGGGCTTCAGTCAGGTTTTAGGTCGGTCCCCCGCCCGATAGTCCCTCGGGATACTACGGGCGGGAATCCACCACAAAGCCTCCCGACCCTCCCTCAGGGGTCGGGACGGCGAAGTTTGGTTTAGGCAAATTTCCTGACTATAAAAAAAAAAAAAAAAAAAAAAAAAGGTTAGGTTAGGTTAGGTTAGGTTAGGTTAGGTTTTCCTCAGGGGCACTACAGACTCATCCCTGTAGTGTACGGGTGTCGCAATCCCGAGGTACCCGAGCTGGAGTGTGTGGTGATGGATGAATGGGGTGTGATGGGCGTGCAGGCCCTAAAAAGGACTTGTCCACTGCACTAGGTGAAGGAAAACACCGAAGATAACACCCGGGGGGGAGGCCCCGTTAGCCAGGCAAGGCAACCTCCTAAGGGGAAGGAAAACCCCTGACAGAAAAAACCAATTTTTTCTTATTACAGATGGAGCAAGTTAAGAAAAGAGACGACTTCCTGGGGTCGGTAACCAGGAACCGGCGTGGGGGGGGTGTAGGCCTGGCTCCCTCCTCGTCGTCATCGAGCGACAGGTCATCCGCGGATTTGCCGGCTGGGTCCGCGGATGGGAAGGCGACAGTGCCGAGGTGTGAAAGTCTGGAATACCTGGATACGGACGAAGTGGAAGACCAGCTAATCAAGCTGGATATAATCCTGGAGAGTTTGGAGCAGGGTGTCGACCCGAGTGAGCTTGTGCTTGATGTTCACCGGCTGCTCCAGGATGAGGACATCCGCAAGTATCGGTTCCTTGGGGTGTACATAAAACTTGCCGGGAACACCGAGAAGTTTTTGCAGTGGTGTGTGAATGGTAGAACACGGTTCTGCCATTCGCATAAGTGTGTGCGGTCTTTCGACCCCATAGACTTGAGTGACTCTGGCTCCTCGGTGGATGTGTGCGACTCGGCGAGTGATCACACTGGCGTGAGTGGCTGCTCTCAGCCTCTCCCCTCTCCTGAATATTTGAGAGGGGTTAGTGGTGGTGAGGAGATGGATGTTGGTGAGCCATCATTCGTCTCACTTTCGTCGGTGAGTTCCCCGGAAGCCAAGGTGAGCAGGCAGGAAAGGGATGTCTCATGGGCTCCTGCTGACATGAGACAGCTGAAAGGGCGGAAGCAGTACCCGCGGAAGATAGTCGCAGGTAAGTGTACCAAGCGTAAGAGGGGTCGCCCCATAACAACGGGGGATTACGCTGGCCTTGCGGAGGAGAAAGAGCGCCTCAACGCTGCAGAGAGGGAGGCGCTTAAGTTGGAGTACGTGCGTAGGGTGTTGGATCCGTCTTTCGGCCCAACACTTACTGCCATGGGGTCTGAAAACATCCCTGTGGACGCGGCTTTTCGCAAGGAGCTCCAGGGTGTAACAACTGTGGAGCTTCGCAGGTTGGCGTCTAGGTTTGTCGCCCAAGTTGAGAGGGTGGCTGGACTTCCTGGTCTTGAGGAACTCATGGCTGGGGAGCTCCGGGTATCCTCGAGGAGACTGGGTGATATAATTGGTGAGGCGGTCGATCGCTCAACGGTGGATCTTGACCCAAGGATGGACTCGCTCAGGAGTGAGAATCAGGGCCTGAGGGGTCGTGTCTCGGCTTTGGAGAGGACAGTGGATCGGCTGACGGAAGAATTGGGGTTCCTTCGGTCTGCGATTCCGCAGATAGAGGGAATGTACTTTTTAGATAGACAGGCGAAAAAGGGGCCCCTTCTGCCCTCTTCGGGGGGGTCTCCGCCTAATTCAGCGGTGGCGCCGGCGAGTCCTCTGGTGGAGGATCGTCCGGTCATGGTGTCGGATTTGTCGTCCCTTTTGGATCGTCGCCTTGGTGACTTGAGGGACGACATATCCATATCGGTCATGGCCTCCATTAGGTCAGAGCTTGCGGAGCGGGCTGGGGCCTCTCCCTTCTTGAGGGGAGCGGTTCCCATGCGTGCGCCTCCTGTGAGTGCAGTTGGTGGAGCGATTGCTCGGGTGACTGACCCCTTGCCCGGGGTCTCTGCCTCCTCTGCTGTTGCGGAGGTTTTGGCGGATGCCTCCGGTCCTGGGGTCTCCAAGAAGAGGATAAGGCGTCGTCGGCGTGGTTCCGGACGACTTCCACAGGAGGCTAAACGGGCTGGAGGGAGTATCCCAAAAGGAGGAGTTGCGCTAAGGGGGAAAAAGAGGACCCCGATACGCCCCCCGTCTATGGAGTCGGTGATTTCACTGACGATTAAGGGGGGAGAGCGGGAAAAGACTTATGCCTCGGTTTTGTCCGAGGCTAAGTCTAGGATTGATGTAGGGAAACTGGAGATCAGTTCCCTACGTATGCGTAGGGGAGTAACTGGCAGCATCCTGCTGTCAGTTAAGGGTAAGGACTCCTCAGTTAAGGCTGATAATTTGGTGTCCAAACTCAAGGACGTGTTCCCATCTTCAGGTGCGGTGAGGATTGGCCGTCCTTCTCGAACGGAGGATGTTCGACTGAGGGGGACGATGTTGTCCTTTAGTAGGCAGGATATCCTGAAGGAAGTCGCCTCAGTTGGGGGCTGCAGTGTTGCGGAGCTGACGGCTGGGGAAATTCGTGTGTTCCCTAAGTCGGATGTCGGGACGATCTGGATTCGCTGTCCGGCTGGAGCTGCGCGGAGGCTAGTGGCCGGGAAGAAGCTGGCATTGGCGGGGGGATGGGCGACGCTGGATGTGATTCACCTGGCTCGTCGCCCCCTGCAGTGTTATCGGTGCCACGAGTTTGGCCATTCGGCCAATTCTTGTGGCGCTGATGAGGATAGGAGTGGCTCGTGCTATAGGTGTGGCAATTTGGGGCACAGGGCTGCCAACTGCCTGGCGCCCCCCCGTTGTTCGTCGTGTGCTTCTCGGGGGAGGCCAGCGGGACATCGGTTGGGTTCGGCGGCATGCGCAAGAACGCGCGTCCCTCCCAAGAGGCATCAGGGGGGTAGGAAAACTACCCCCACAGAGCGTGCACAAGCTCCAGGGCGCCCCGATGGGGGGCCTGCGAGCCCGGAATGGACGGTGGTGGACTGTAGTCGGGGGCGGGGGGGGGTCGCGGAGAGGCGGCTCCCCCGTCCCGGGCTGCAGTACTGCCCCTGATGTCTAGTGTTGTTTTTGTCCATTGTTGTAGTGAGTAGCGGTGGGTGCGGGGGGTTCCGGGGAGGTTGCCGAAAGGTGACTCCGTGGTCTCCCTGCCTCGCCTAGTTTATGTTGTAGGTTGCGGTGATGGGTGATGGAGCGCCGGGGAGGTTGCCGAGAGGTGACTCCGCGGCCTCTTCACCCACGCCAAGTTTATGTTGTTCATAGTTATTGTCCTTTGTCATAGGTGGGAGTAACAACCCTCCCACCTTTATTGTGGTTGGCCATAGGGTCCTTGTTGTGGGCTCCCGTTGGGGGCTGGGCCTGTGGCCCTTACTATGTCAATGTGGTTTGTGTACATGTTTCGTGCACGTTATGTACTGTAATCGTCCTGTGACGTTCTAGTGTGGGGTGGACGGCTGCGGTCACGTCTCACTGACCGGGTTGGCAGAGAGAGGGGTGGGGGCCCCGCTCTCATTGCACGTCGACCCTGGGAAGTCCGGGGGGAGCTAGTAGCCCGGCTCCCCTCGATGCCCTTTCGGGGCAAGGGATGTCCTCTCCGGGGGGATACCTGTAGTATCCTCTCGGGGGATGTGTCCTTCCTAAAGGACGCCGGTCGGGTGTCCACCGTGAAGTTATGCTAACGCGGTTCCGCGGTGGACAGTACCCATACGACCAGGGGCTTCAGTCAGGTTTTAGGTCGGTCCCCCGCCCGATAGTCCCTCGGGATACTACGGGCGGGAATCCACCACAAAGCCTCCCGACCCTCCCTCAGGGGTCGGGACGGCGAAGTTTGGTTTAGGCAAATTTCCTGACTATAAAAAAAAAAAAAAAAAAAGGTTAGGTTAGGTTAGGTTAGGTTAGGTTAGGTTTCCCTCAGGGGCACTACAGACTCATCCCTGTAGTGTACGGGTGTCGCAATCCCGAGGTACCCGAGCTGGAGTGTGTGGTGATGGATGAACGGGGCGTGATGGGCGTGCAGGCCCTAAAAAGGACTTGTCCACTGCACTAGGTGAAGGAAAACACCGAAGATAACACCCGGGGGGGAGGCCCCGTTAGCTGAGTAAGGCAACCTCCTAAGGGGAAGGAAAACCCCCGACAGAAAAAACCAATTTTCTTCTAGCAATCATGAGGAGTACAAAGAAGAAAGCGAACGTCCTGGGTTCGGATTCCAGGAACCGGCGTGGGGGGGGTGTAGGCCTGGCTTCCCCCTCGTCGTCATCAGACGACAGGTCGTCCGCAGTTTTGCCGGCTGGGGCTGCGGACTGGAGAGCGACATCGCCGAGGTGTGTGCAGGAGGACGAGGTGGAGAACCGGCTTATTAAGCTGGCCATCTTGTGGGAGGACCGCGATAGGTCGGTTGACCCGAGGGACCTTGCGCTGAGGATTAGTCGGGTTCTTCGGAACGAGAAGGTGAGTGGCTTTCGGCATCTCGGGATATACCATAGGTTGTCCCGATATGCCGAAAGATACTTTCAAAAGTGCGCGAAGGGTGCGACCGAGTTTTGTGGGGCACACGTATGTGTCCCTGATGAGTCGCGGAAGAACTGTCGGCCTCCCTCTCCGGAGAGGCTGCGTGGCGACAGCGAGGAGGAGGCCCTTGAGGTCACCATGGGTGAAGACGCGTTGGGCGCTGCCTCTACCTCCCTTAAGGGGTTGGATGGCGCGCTTGGCGTGTCGGAGCCTGAGGTTTCTCTCAGCCCGGTAGGGGTTCTCGGACGGGACTCGGTCCTGGCGGACAGCTGCCGGGACTATGCGGAGGAAAATCGCGAGCTCAAAAAGCGCGTTAGCGTGTTGGAGGCTTCCAACAGGGAGCTGCGCGAAGAATTGGAGGCGATGAAGCGTGCGGTGGCTCCCCTTCCTCCATCTTCAGGGGAGAAGGAGGCGCCTCCCGTGAAGAAGAGATCGCGGCGGAGGCGAGACAGAGAGGTGGTCTCTGAGCTAGAGTTTCCTGGCAAGGAGACCACTTCTGAGGTGCGGAGGACTCCGTTTGAGTCCTCATCTGTGGCTGCTTTGGGGGGGGATCCACACCAGCAGCTTTTAGCGCGGGTGGATCTCCTCATTGAGAGGCGCGTGACTGGGGCGGTTGAGGATCTGAGGAGGGCTGTTGAGTCCCTCAGGTCCTCCTTGGTTTCCCGGGGTGAGGGGGTGGGATCGTCTGCCCCTGCTCCCCTGGTCGGGGAGGTTTCCCCTGTCCTTTCTACGCCTGTGCGTGGAAGGCGGGGTCGCGGCGCGAAAAAGGTGGTTTCTTTCCGGGGGCCTGGGTCCTCGCTCCCTTCGGTGGCTGATTCGGTCGCTGGGGGGATTGGGGGCTTGGGGTCCCGGGAGGGTTTAGCAGGGGCTCCGCGCCCAAGGTTGGTTGCGCAGAAGAGGAGAAGGAGGCTGAACCGAGTATTTCGGCAGCCGAATTCAACGGCGGTTCATGTGACCTCTGTCGGCGATCGGAGGTCATACGCGGAGATATTGCGTGAGGCCAAGGGGAGTATTAGCCTGGAGGAGCTTGGTGTTCCTCCACTTAAGCTCAGATACACCGCCACTGGGGGCCTGCTTTTGCAGATCCCTGGTGGAAACACCGGTGAGAAGGCGGACCTCTTGGCGGATCGTATTCGCGGTGTCTTTGCCGATCGCGAGGATGTGGTGGTATCCCGCCCTCAGAAAACCATGGATCTTCGGATCCGTGGGACTATGGGGGAGGGAATCGCCACTCGCGATGAGATTCGCGATGCCCTGGTGGCTTTGGGGGGATGCTCGGTCGGGGATGTTCGGATCGGAGCGATTCGGACTCCCCGGGGCTCTCCCTGGAGCACCGTGTGGGTGCGCTGCCCGGTGGCAGCGGCGCGTAGAGCTGTGTCCGCGGGGAGGATCAAGGTGGGGTGGGGAGTGTTGGGGGTGGAGCTGCTTAGCGCTCGCCCCCTTCGATGCTACCGTTGCCTCGAGGTGGGGCATACGCGACACCGTTGCTCGGGGGGTACGGATCGCTCCGACCGCTGCTACCGTTGTGGCGTGTCGGGGCATCGCGCGGCGTCTTGTAGTGCCACGCCCCGTTGTCCGGTTTGTTCGGACAGGGGGGTGTTGGCGACTCATTCCCTGGGGGCTCGGGGGTGTCTCTTTGGGTCTCCAGTTTCCGAGGTGGACGGTAGGCGCCGGGCTCCGGGTCGTCCCGATGGGGGACGAACCATGGAGATTGAGGTTGCCCCGATAGATGTTCCGGTTGTGGAGCGCGTGCGGGCTCCGGGGTCTCCCGCTGGGGGGGCTCCTGTGAGCTTGGAGCGGGTGAGGGTGGAATGCGGTCTGCGCCGGGGGGGGTTGCCGAGAGGTGGCTCCCCTGTGCCGGGTTGCAGTTCTGCCCCTGATGTTTAGTGTTGTTTTTCGTCCATTGTCGTAGGGTGTAGCGGTGGATGCGGGGGGTTCCGGGGAGGTTGCCGAAAGGTGACTCCGTGGTCTCCCTGCTCCGCCAAGTTTTATGTTTATTAGGTAGCGGCGATGGGTGTTGAGTGTCGGGGAGGCTGCCGAAAGGTGACTCTGCGGCCTCTTCACCCGCGCCAAGTTTATGTAAGTCTTTGTTTTGTTTGTACTTCGTTCATAGGTGGGGTAACAACCCTCCCACCTTTATTGTGGTCGGCAATAGTGCCTCAATGTTGGCTCCTAGAGGGCTGGGCCTGCGGCCCTTACTTGGTTTATGTTGTGGACGTGTATATGTTTGTCCACGTATAGTTGGTGACGTCCTGTGGCGTCTTAAATGTGGGGTGGGCGGCTGCGGCCGTCTCACTAACCGGGTTTGGCAGGGAGAAGGGTGGGGGCCCTGATCCCATTGCACGTCGACCCAGGGAAGTCCGGGGGGAGCTAGTAGCCCGGCTCCCTCCGATGCCCTTTCGGGGCAAGGGAATGTCCTCTCCGGGGGGATACCTGTAGTATCCTCTCGGGGGATGTGTCCTACCTTAAGGACGCCGGTCGGGTGTCCACCGTGAAGTTATGCTAAAACGCGGTTCCGCGGTGGACAGTACCCATACGACCAGGGGCTTCAGTCAGGTTTTAGGTCGGTCCCCCGCCCGATAGTCCCTCGGGATACTACGGGCGGGAATCCACCACAAAGCCTCCTGACCCTCCCTCAGGGGTCAGGACGGCGAAGTTTGGTTTAGGCAAATTTCCTGACTATAAAAAAAAAGGTTAGGTTAGGTTAGGTTAGGTTAGGTTAGGTTAGGTTAGGTTAGGTTAGGTTAGGTTAGGTTGTTCGTTGTGTACCACTGTGGTAAGAGGATCGGCTCTCTATAGTGTCTTGACATATATGTCTTATATACTGTCTAAAAATTAATTGTGAATAATAAATATTATCTGAGGATAAAGTTTATAAGATAATGTTTGCTGGCAAGTGAGGGTTTTACTGTAAAAGATCTACTTTGTTAATAATAAGTGATTAAATGTGGCCTTATGACAACGTAACCTTCTAACAGTTTTTGATTCAATAATAAAAGTGCTTTAAATGTTTTAAAACATAGCTGAAATGTTGCTGGATTAAAGCTTATATTGTTATATTGCTCTCAACAAGTTTTGAACAGTGAGTGTGATTTCATATTAATAATATAAGTGTTTAAAGTTATTACATAGTGCTGTCTCTCTCTAACCAATGAAGAAGGCTAAAACGTCGAGATATACGATAAATACATTTTTATGAAATATTTAAGTATTTTTATAGTGAATAATATATTACTTAAAAGATAATATGGGATTGGAAAATATTCCAAGACCTCTAATTATATTATTAATTAGACTTTAAAGTTTTGTCATAGTGCTATCCTTGTTGCTCTTATGGCATAAATTTGACGCTATTTTTCTCATTATTCAGATTTTTCCTAGGGCTGTGCGCAGTTTCAGTTCTTTATTAACATTTTTATAAGTGATCTAAGTGGAAATTTATTAGTTTCACTAAATAATTAGTTTATAACAAGGATTATTAAATTTGGAGTGTCGTCTGCTTAAAATGCGCTCGCGTGCTCAATAATGGGTTGGCATTATTGAGTGATGTCTTGCTGATACCTTGGTGGCGCTCTCTTATTGGCCGCAATATTTCTGGCGCGGAAATATGAAATCGTTAAAAATTATACTTCAATTTAATCACCTTTTGGATTATAAATAGGGCTGTGCGCAGTTTCAGTCTTATTAGAATGACTTTCTTAAGATACATATGGGTGATTTAGACAAGTTTATGTACGATTAGCTTGCTAAATAGATTTCAAGAAAAGGAGTGTGTCGTCTGCTAAAAGTGCGCTCGCGTGCTCAGTTGTGGGTTGGCATTACTTACTACTGCCTCGCTGGCATTTTGATGGCGTCTTCTTATTGGCTGCAATCTTCTCAGCGCGGAATTTTGATTTAGCAATAGATGACATGAGACAATAACTACCAGATGGAGAAATTTGGGTGATGTAATATAATATAATGATAGTGATGTTATTAGTGTTATCAAATTAACAATTTAATTGCTCATTATTTTGGAAGAATATTGAAGAGTTATTGGTACTTGACTGTTCTGTCTTCTGTAATTGTTACTGGAAAGTTCATTTAACATCTATAGTAAACAATAATAATAAGACTTATATACTCCTAAATTAATTATTAATAGCTAAATAGGACTATAAGTTTCTTAATCAAATAATAAATATATAGAGAATTATTTTATTCTCATATATAATACAACTTACTGACTGTGGTCATAAGACCAATTACAATTGGATAATTAATATATTCATATTATATAATATGTGATTATGAAGAAATACTGACTATATTTTTGTGTATTATAATTATGCAATTTAACTGAAGTATTATTATAATTATAATTATAATTATAATGTAATCACAGTGGACATTTAGTATTTGAAGTGTATGCATATGTATATATGTACTCGGTATCATTATATGAGTGCGTGTATAATATAGATTCAAGATTAATATGAAATTAATATTAATTTGTCTTAAATAACTCAGTTATAATAACTTTAGGCATTATCTTTTAACGTTTGTTAATTGATTTATATTGGTCTATAGTTTATTTGGTTTGGAACATGAGACACTGGTAATACACTGTTTCAGTGACATTTTTCATTGTGAGCTATTTAAGGTTACTCGGCTGTATAACGGGTATAATAAGGTGTCTTATTCGAGTACTACTTGACTTACATAAAAATATATAAGACTTGATAAATTTTAATGTCAATGATATAAATATATATGTATACATTATTATTAACATTGTGAATAATGTATAAGTGGTTTGCAATTGACAATTAGGTGATTTATTATTTAATCTGTGTTAATTAAACACCTGATATATGATTGGGAGCGGCTTGACAGCTGAAACTATGTCTCTCGTGTCGCGGTTACTGCAGTCGAGCCACACGTAAAATTCACCCTAGGGAAACTCTCTAGTTTGGCGTTCTTCTTCAAGTGAGAAATACATACAGTTTATTGTATAATTGTGAATTAATTAAGTGATTAAGTGCTCTGGAATTGTAATGAACGTTGTATCAGAATCATTACTATGTAACGGTGCTCTGATTATTGAAGAAACTACGTGATAATTGGAATATTTGGTCAGGTAATGAGGATGCATAGTACTTACTTGACACACATTGGATATTAATTAACTAAAACTGATTAAAGGTATTTGGATGTACTTTAATTATCATCTGAGAAGATAATACATAAATTAGATTATATAATCTAAATAGGTTATATAGGTTATATAATAAATTGTTATATATATAACCTATAAGACTGCTACCTTGCTACCTGTAGCTGTTGTTATTATACACAGTTATTAAATTTTAGTGCAATGGGTCTCTGTGAATGCTCTTAAACATTTTCGTTTACTTATATTTGCAATAATTGTACTAGCTAAATGATATACTATAATTTTGTGCTTCGAGAGGCATTTATGTTGTTTACACTTATGTAACATTAATAATAAATGTCTCTATGTGAATGATTAACTGAAGCGAATGGTTATTCAATTGAACTGATAGTGATAGTTATAAAGTTTTCTTAATTTAATCATACATACATTAAGAAAGGAAGAACTATTAAATCAGTGTTATTGCAACGCTGATTGTCATTGACTTTATTCAAGAGGATGAATACATGATGTGATCAATTACTGACTTTTTTATCAATATATTTCAGATTACAAGTGACACAGGATATCACAGATAGATGCATATGCATACATGCATATGATAATAAGAAGAACTCTACGCAACTGGAATTAATGCGTTCTTATTCTTATAACATGGTCATCGTTAAAGGATAAATATAAGGAAGTGCATTAAATTGGCTGCTAAGTGATTATGAGTGACACAGGATATTGTAGATAAATGCATATGATAATAATAAGAAGAATTCTATGAATGGGATTGGTGCGTACTTATCCTTGTCATAAAGGATAAATAAGAAAGTGCATTATAACTGGCTGATACGACTGGACTCGATATTTATTTTTGTTGTATTAATGTCATCAAGTGACAAGTATAAGGAAATACATTAAGATTGACTGATTCCATTGATCTGATAGTGACAGTTATTAAAGTTTTTTTTTAATTTAATTATACATACATTAATAAAAGTAATATTAAATCAGTATTATTACAACGTTGAATATTATTGACTTTATTCAGGAGAATGATGCATATTGTGATCATTTACTGACTTTTTATCAATATATTTCAGATTATAAATGACACAGGATCACAGATAAATGCATATGCATAAATGCGTATGATAATAAGAAGATCTCTACACAACTGGGATTAAGGTGTATTTATCCTTGTGCCAAAGGATAAATATAAAGAAGTGCATCAAAATTGGCTGCTAAATGGATAATTTTAAGTGACACAGGATATCACAGATAAATATATATGATAATAAGAAGATCTCTACGACTGCGTACTTATCCTTGTCATTAAGGATAGATAATAAAGTGCGTTAAAACTTTAGTTGTGAATAATAGTATGATGGACTTTAAATACTAGACTGTATTATAACCGCTGCATCATTATTGTTACTGTTAATAATACTACTGCTTGTTTATTTTGGTACAATAACATATGATGTGTTTTTTGTCATACATTTATATAAACACAATTGTTTGAACTAATGGATAGTATTAAATGAATTGATAGGGATAATTTTTGAACAATTCTTATTTGTATTAATTAAACAGATATTATAAAAGAGGAAAAATTAATTGTAAATGACGCAAACCATCAAATGTGCATAGAATTATTACATATTTAATTCATAAGAGAAATCTATAGATATATTTGAGATCTGATACTTACTTTTGTTGTATTAACGTCATCTGGGACAATTATGAGAAAATTTGCCCAATAATAGCAGCAAAGTTAGACAAAGCAAAATGATAGAAACTATCTATATATAAGTATAAGATAGTGAATAATGTATCATGGTTGTATTGTAGTTGCACAGTATATTGGAGTAGTGATTGTGTGATAATTATATTAAATCACAAACAAGACTGAAATCATTGTAAAATAGGTGTTAGATAACATTTAAGATTCTAATTAATAGATCTTATATGTTATGAAACAATGAATATGGTATTGATTGATACTTACCTGTCATTGTTTAATGGCAATGTGCGGCTGGATGATGCTTTTTGAATGATGGAATAATAACTGACTTAAATCAACGTAGATAAATAGTTATTAAGACTAGAATAAATTAAAATAGATTAAATAATTATAATATTAGTAATAACTTGATTCTGGTTAACAGGATAAATGGAATATTGTTTGTAAACCATTACTTACTTTCTATATTCAGTAATTGGAACGGAACTGAATTGTTAAAGTTGCATTACTGCTGACTTACTATTATTGAATTAATATTACTATATTACTAAATCATAACTAGAATTGAGGTTATTGTGTTGGTTCAACCAAAACTCTATATAATAGACAGAGATGACTGATGCTTATTGTCATCTTTTGTCTCAATGAGAATAGTGTTACTGAGTAAAGATTTTCGACTGAAAAAAAAAAAAAAAATATTAGCTTGACTTAAACTAAGTTAGATAAATAGAAGATTATAAACAAATGTGTGTATATGTATATATATCAGTATATTGGATATAGTTTTGCATTTCATGGAATACTATGAAGTGAATATTTGACTGAATTAAATATTAAAGAAGTAAACCATACATAATAATAATTGGGATTGACAGAGGATAAGCTGAATAAATATATATACGTATATATATTATGCGATTAAGGAAGCTTTACATTTCATTGTATATGTTGAAGCGTATAATTAAGTAAAGCAATTTAATATTGTAGGAAGTATACTGAAGGAAGATGAAGTAAGACAGATTTAATATTCTATTCTTGTAAATGTTGTATACATGAAATATTACTTACTTATTTGTTTTTCTATTTTCAGTAACAACAATAGCTAACTAAGTGAAGTTTATTGTTACTGAATTTCTGGTGCTTTATATTTGAATTATTGATATTGATTAACTAATAGGATTTAAATATATATGTGTGGATAATTACACAGTTATATATGTTATTGTATTTCTGCACCATATAATATAGTGCTAGCGGTTACTATAAGAACTGAATGAATTCTGTCTTGTTTTATTCTTATATATCTAACGACATTTGTTTCTGAAGTGACTAAGAAATCTTAGTTCACCCCGTATAACTATATATACGGATGATGTTAAATGATAGTTTGACATGAATGGATATTATTCTTGATTAGTAAGATTATGCGATTGTATTACACAAAACATTACAATTGTATATGCATATATAGAATAGGAGCAATTAGTTGATTAAGTAGATGATAGATAATAAATGTTAAGTAAATAATAGATATAATTGAGTGAATAGTTAAGTTCTAATCTAGATGTTAAGTAATAATTAAAATCGATACGGTAACAAGCAAATAATATTTACTGAAGGAAGTGAAACTATTATATATAATAATAATAATTGGAATTGAGGAAATAAAATAGGACAAGTTAAAATATTCTTGTAAATGTTGAATATGTAAATTATCGCTTACTTATTTGTTTTCTATTCTCACTAATAACAATAACTAACTAAGTGAAGTTTATTGTTACTGAATTACTGGTGCTTTATATTTGAATTATTAATATTGATTAACTAATAAGATTTAAAATATATATGTGTGGATGTTTACACAGTTATATATGTTAATATATTTCTGCACCATATAATACATAGTGCTAGCGGTTGTTATAAGAACTGAATGAATTCTTGTCTTGTTTTATTCTTATATAACGACATTTGTTTTTGAAGTGACTAAGAAATATTAGTTTCACCCTGTATAACTACATATACGGATGATGTTAAATGATAGTTTGACATGAATGGATATTATTCTTGATTAGCAAGATTATGCGATTGTATTGCATAAAACATTAAAGTTGTATATGTATATGTAGAATAGGAGCAATTAGTTGACTAAGTAGATGATAGACAATAAATATTAAGTAAATAGATAATTGAGTGAATAGTAAGTTCTAATCTAGATGTTAAGTTATAATTAAAATAGATACGGTAACAAGCGAATAATATCTACTGAAGGAAGTGAAATTATTATATATAATAATAATAACTGGAATTGAGGAAATTAAATAAGACAAGTTGAAATATTCTTGTAAATGTTGAATACGTAAACTATCGCTTACTTATTTGTTTTCTATTCTCAGTAACAACAATAGATAATTGATTAAGTGAAGTTTATTGTTACTGAATTACTGGTGTTTTATATTGAATTATTAATACTAATAACTAATAAGATCTGAATATATGTGTGGATGCTTACACAGTCACATATGTTAATGTATTTCTGCACCATATAATATATAGTGCTAGCGGTTGTTATAAGTACTGAATGAATTCTTGTCTTGTTTTATTCTTATATATCTAACGGCATTTGTTTCTGAAGCGACTAAGAAATCTTAGTTTCATCCCGTATAACTACATATACGGATGATATTAAATGATAGTTTGATATGAATGGATATTATTCTTGATTAATAAGATTATACGATTGTATTACACAAAAACATTACAGTTGTATATGTATATATAGAATAGGAGTAATTAGTTGATTAAGTAGATGATAGACAATTAAGTAAGTAAATTATAGATATAATTGAGTGAATAGTTAAGTTCTAATTTAGATGCTAGGTAATAATTAAAATAACAAGCGAATAATATTTACTGAAGGAAGTGAAATTATTATATATAATAATAATAACTGGAATTGATGAAATGAAGTAAGACAAGTTAAAATACTCTTGTAAATGTTGAATGTAAATTATTGTTTACTTATTGTTTTCTATTCTCAGTAACAATAATAGCTAATTAGTGAAGTTTATTGTTACTTATTTGCTGGTTGTTTCATATTTGAATTACTAAATACTAAATAATTAATATTATTTGATAGTATTACACAAAATCTTTACAGTTGTTTGCGCATATATAGAATAGGAGCAATTAGTTGATTAAGTAGATAATAAACAATAAATATTAAGTTAAGTAATAGGTATAATTAAGTGAATAGATCTAAGTACTAATTTAGTGAATAGATCTAAGTACTAATTTAGATGTTTGGTAATAACTAAAATCAGTATGGTAACAAGCAAATAATATCTATGATTATGAATGAACCTTAAGGTTTTATTTAAACTTGTTAATGATTGTTTTGGATAATTGATGCCATATATGTGAGGTGCAGTAATGCTTAATTATACTTAATTATATTAAGCACACTTTCTGATTATAGCTATAATTTATAACGTGTAACTGCTATATTTGTAGCAACTCCTCCTCAGGTTTTCTGAGGATTGGAGGCTTGTTGCTCGCGTTACACATAATTATAGATATTTACTAACGGACTGTAAGTGTAGGTCAATTTAAAAACGTATCGGTCCTTGGGGTTGCTCTTTAAGCAACCTGCATGGGAGCCCTTACGTGTTGATCGATATATGTATATATATATATATTTTTAATATATCTATTTTGCTAATGCCGATGTCAAATAAGACCTGAATGCTGCTGGAATGCAGTCTCAACTGATTAATTGAGAAATTAATTTGACTGGACATATATATATATTTTGATAAACATTGAATTAAGTATGGTAACAAGCGAATAATATATATGTTATGAATGAACCCCAAGGTTTTACTTAAACTTGTTATTGATGATTGTTTAGATAATTGCTGTCATATATGTGTAGTACAGTAATGCCTAGTTATACTTAATTATATATACATTCTTTGATCATAGCTATAATTTATAACGTGTAACTGCTATATTTGTAACAACTCCTCCTCAGGTTTTCTGAGGATTGGAGGTTTGTTGCCCGCGTTATACACGATTATAGATATTTATTAATGAACTGTAAGTGTCGGTCGGTTTAGTGACGTGCTGCTCCTTGGTGTTTTTTAAACAACTCACATGGGAGCCGTTACGTGTTGATCGATATACATTTGATACTTTTGATGGTTCCAATATTGGCTAATATCAGTGTCAAATAAGACCTAAATGCTGACGCGGAATGCAGTCCTTACTGATTAATTGAGAATTAATTGACTTGGCATATATATTTTTTGATATCCATTAAAATAATGTTAACATTTGTTTTTTCTCTATAGTTTATATGTTTTTGAACCAAGCAGCTCAATGTCTTGTAGTATTACGAATGTACTCTAATCTTTTGGTGATAGTTGAATTGTAATTATTGCTTCTTGTATAATTTAGGTAGTATTCTTTATGAACGGAAATAAAATGCATATGTGGTAGTATTATAATCATATATTGTATCATCTTTATATTATAGTTTATTCCTAGTTCTTGTATTACGTCTATTTATGTGTGTTATATTTTGTTTCTATACTTTTGTGTCTATTGATAGATGTTACTGAACAGTTTTGAAATTATTTTAATATAAATGGCAACTTAAATTAGTTGCAATATTAAACATTAATTGTCTCTTGTTATACTAATTAAGCTGTATCATAGAAATAAAAGTATTGTCATTTCATTAAGCCTAACTTATTTAAACTGCTAATGATTTTATTAAATCCTAGTATTGTTATTAAGCTTTAGCATTGATAGGAATACACTGCTGATTGATTTTGTAAAGTAAGTACATGTATTTTATTTTTTATATATAAACAGGGTACAGAACTGAGTTTACTTGGTTCTTAATTCTAATATATAACCGAAACACTTATAGTGTAAGGATAATATAGGTATAAATGAAATCGGGTGTATCTAAAGGCTTGATACAAGAGTTCCTATCAAGATCTTATTATTAGGAATGCATACTGTTGTACATACACCATTCAAATTGACCTCAAGTAGATATATGGTTTGATTTAAAAGTGAATTAGGTTTATATTGCTGCATAGGGCGGTAGGCAGGATTTAGACTGGACATAGGGTCTTATTGTCTTGTATATAATCAGTGGGTTTTTTCTGTTTTTGTTTCCTTATCTCAATAGTATATGAGAAGTTTGAATAGCGTTGAATTTTGCAACTCATAAAGTTAAATTGGGATAAACTTGATAAAATGAACTACATAACTAGTATTATATTATAATATAAATATTAAATAATCTAAATTAGCTAAGTTAATTGCATATTATTAATAATTAAAGGATCAATATGGCAAATCTCATCAATATTGAAGATTATATTAATGAATTAATGGATAGTGGTGTTACTCCTGAAGAATTGATTCTTAGAACCACCAGTAATTTGTATGCAATAGAAGCTGAAGTAGGTAACTTGGGCCTTAGAAATAGAATTAGAACCTCAATTGCGTATGCCAAGTTACTATATGATTTTGGGCAAAAAATGTTTTTTGCTAGAGCTTATTTGATACAAAGAATCAAATTGTTAGAAGTACGTGAGGATGACACGAGGGCGGAGATATGTGTTCTTCGAGCGTTGTCTTCTTCTTCTGGTGAGGAGTGCTCAGTGAAAAAGATGGAGATAAGCAATCTTGAGGAAGCAATTTCTTTGGATGTTAAAATTATACATGAAATAGATAAATCGCAAACGGTTCTCCTAAATGTCAGCAAGGAGTTGGAGATGGAGAAAAGAGTTCTTACTCAACTGGACGAAGAAATAGTCGGCATGTCCAGTAGTATTGAATATGAAGATCTTTTGCCGCCACCTATAATGGAGCCGCATTTCAACCCTGGTTCTCTGTGGGCTGAGCAAACCTGCAGTCAAATTGCTATTTGCTCTATGGGAAGGAAACCCAGAAATAAAAATCCAAAAATTTATAACAATATGGCTAGTACAAAGGAAAATGAAATAGACTTACTGTCGCAGGAGGTTTTCGGAGCCTCCAGTGGTCGGCGCAGCGATGAGCCTGACATTGCTGGGTCGTTATCGAGCAAGGGCACTGCTGATGTGGCGTCAGAAAGCGCATCAGTGGTTGAAGTTACTTCTGACCAAAAATATGTGCAAAGGAGATCTCCCCCATTATTATGTAATGATGGTGAGGTAATGGTGGATAGACCAACTAAATCTATTGATGAGTCAGGGTCTTCGAAGGTTCCTGAGGTCTCTGAAGGTCGTTGCGATGATGTTTTGTTGCCGCATGTGGATGCTGGAGATGCGGTGTCGGATAGTACATCTAATGGTAAACCGAGCAAGAGAAAAAATCCACCGTCACCTGGGGATGTAGATAATGATTTGAAAGAAAGACCTATCAAAGCTAGGGCTATAGAAGTTATGGAAAATAATGTAGAGTTAAAGAAATATGAGATAGAAGTAGAAGAAGATAAATTGACTTATGTGGATAGTGATGATGATACGAATAGGATGCTCTCTTCATCGCCTGTCGAGTGTAGACGAGTTACTAGAGGATCAATTAAGAAAACCTCAGATATATCTAGCAAATTTAAAAAATTTAATGAAGAAAGAAACAAAAAAAAACTTGACAAAAGCATGAGTGAGAATTATAATAAATTATCTGAAATAATTGATAGTGAGAATGATGATGATAATTTACATGCAAACAGAAGTATTAGAACTCATCAATATAAAATTGAACAAAGCATGGAAAAAGATATCTGTGAATATGAGTCTAATAGTTCTGCTGAGGAGAGTTTTAAATCCCTAAGTAAAACTCCCAAACCTGGAAGGAAGTTATCAGGAAGAAATATTAGGCTTGAAACTGACTCTCCTATTGATCTGGAATCGGATGAAGATGTTGAATATATACCTAATAGCAGTAAGAGTAAAAGTAAAAGTAGAAAACAGTTGGATAAATCAAATAAGAAAAAATCACATATCAAGTTACCTACTGCAACTGTGAAAAAAACTAAGGTCAAAGAAGTAATCTCGAAGGAGGAAGCTGAGCTTGAATTAAGATATGACATTGAGAAATGGCTTGAGATGGATGCAGGTAGCATTGGAGCGCGTGGTCTTGAGTACTTGGCTGAAATCGAGAGACAGAGGTTATTATGCACTAATATTGCTGGACAGGTTAATGGAAAGTGGAAAGATTGTACTGCAGTGATGGTAAATATAACTAAGGCGATGATAGAAAAGCTCGAAACGATAGGTGATGTGTGTTTTCTTAAAAAAGAGAATTGCAGACTTTCTATGGAAGTAAAGGAATTGAAAAGGAAGGAAGAGCGACAGAATAAGGAAATCAATGAATTAAGAAAACAAGTAATTAATATTGAGAGAGAGATGAAGGCTTTAAAAGAAGGTTGTGGTCCTTATCCACAAAGAAAGCCTTCTCCGACTAAACATGATGGGCGTGATAATTCTAATATTAAGAAGCATATAATAAACAAAACTAAGGTTATAGATACTTACCTGGATGAAGACTTACCTAATAGTACTCCTGGATGTTCTAAGGATGAAAACTACATGAGAAGAAAAGATGATTGGACTAAAGATGCGGAAACTATGGACTGGATGGAACAGAATTACTCCGATGAAAAAAGTTGGAAACCTGAAACAAAAAATAAAATGAGTGATGAAATGTTTAGAAAACCCTTTAATGTACAAAATCAAAAACAAGGTATTAGAATAATAGAAGATAGACAAATAGTACCTCCTCGTAGCGATTGGGTTACTGTCGATAATAAAAAACGGTTAAATAAAATTAAAAATACAACATTTGGTCCAAATGGACATGATAAGTTTACATCAAATACTTCAGATTCGGATACAAAAATGTCATTTAGGAGGAAACGCGACAATCCTGCATATAATATAGTTAATAAGAGTATTAGAATTCCTAAAACTAGAACTAAACCAGCGGTAGTTACTATTACATCTAGACCTGGTGGAATGTCTTATTCTGAAATACTTGGAAAAGCAAAGGAGGTAATCGCTCCACAGGATATAGGAATTGAGGAAATGAGGATGAGAAGGGCGATCAATGGGGCGATTGTCCTTGAAATATCTGGTCCAAACGGAAAACAGCTAGCAGGCACTCTACGTTCTAATCTGCAGGAAGTGTTAAAAGAAGAAGCAAGAGTGAACAATCCAGTAGCGATGGGTGAACTTAGAATAAGAGGTATTGACCTTGACACTTCCCAGGAACAGATCAAAGCCAGGCTGGTACAATTAAGTGGCTGCTCAAGTATGGACGTTAAAATTAGTGGTATTAGCGTTATGAAGGATGGTATGAAGGCTGCGTGGATACAATGTCCTTTGGAATACGCATGGAAAATTGCAGAACAAGGTAGTTTTGCGCTGGGCTGGACGATTGTCAGAGTTGAATTACTGAGAAAGCGTCCGGTCCAGTGTTTTAAATGCTGGAAGTTTGGCCATGTGAGATCTAATTGTAGGTCGAATAGCGATAGAACTGGATCTTGTTTTAGGTGTGGTGGTGAAGGTCATGCGGCACACACCTGTGTTTCGTTGCCTAAGTGTGTGGTTTGTTTGGAACTAAAAAAGGATCACAGGCATAGAATGGGATCGCCGACTTGTTTGGAAAATCAAGGCTTTCGCAGTGGTGCCTATAATTTTCGTAAAGCTCAACAAGGGCCTAAAGGTTAATTTGGGATTATGTTTCTAAATATATCTCAGATTAATTTAAACTGTAGCTGGGATGCTTTAGATCTCCTTAGGCAGTATATGGTTGAATCTCGGACCTTCATTAGTTTAATTTCTGAACCACCTAAAGGGATAAAGGAGGATAATAGATGCTTTTTAAGTGAGGATAAGCTTTCTGCGGTTTTGTTAGGAATGGAGAGTTCTGATGGTGGAATCTGTAGACTCGTCTCTGTTAAAAGAAATTTTGTTGTTGTTCAGGTTGATGAAGTCTTTATGATATCGTGTTACATATCTCCTAATATAAACATAAATGAATATGAGAGTTTTTTAATGGATCTAGTTAGATGTATTAGGAGTCTAAATAATCTTGTATTAGTTGCTGGTGACTTTAATGCGAAATCCTGTCTTTGGAGCTCTTCCTACACAGATAGGAGAGGAGAATTAGTAGAGGAATGGGCAGCAATGTTGGGCCTATGCTTGGTTAATCAGGGAAGTGTGCCCACGTGTGTTAGGCCACAGGGTGTTTCTATAGTAGACATTACGTGGTCCACTCCTGATCTGATTGGACGCATTTATGACTGGAATGTTAGGGAAGACTTGGAGTCTTTATCGGATCACCGGTGCATTATGTATAAATTGGAAATTGTAGGTTTAGCAAGTGGTAAACTAAATAATGTCATAAATAAGAAAAGATTTAATTTTAAAAAAGTAGATAATGAACTTTTTGTTAATGCTATGGAATTTTTAATGAATAATATTAAAATCACGGAGGAGATTGTTAATGCTCCTGAATTGTATGCTAAATGGATAATGAATATAATTAAGGATGCATGCAAAACATCTATACCAACGATTTCGACAGTTAATAAGAAACGCAAGATGTACTGGTGGTCCGATGAGATTGCTGAATTAAGGAAAAGTTCTGTTGTGGCTAGAAGGCATCTGACTAGGGCAAAGAAGAAAAAGTGTTTAGAGAGTACATTAAAGGATCTTAAAAATAGATATAGGTTGGCTAAAAAAGCTCTTAGGTTGGCTATTAGAAAGGCCAAAAACAAATCATGGATGGAGTTGATTTCCACAATTGACAAGGACCCCTGGGGTATCCCATATAAGATCGTTATGGGGAAAATGCGAAAGTCCAGCCCTACTTTATCCGAGACAATGGAGGTGGGTGCCTTGAATAACCTATTAAATGGTTTATTTCCGGATAATATTTGTGAGGTAAGATTGCCTGTCCTTTCTGAATTGGAATGGGATGAAACATGGGACGTTGGAATAAGGGAAATTAAGGAACATGTAAAGAAGCGTACAGCCAAGAATGTAGCTCCAGGTCCTGATCAAATTAAATCTTTTATTTGGAAAAAGTTACCTAATTTGGCGATTGAACATCTTGCTAATCTCTTTACTTCATGTATTAGGAAGGGAATTTTTCCAACCCCGTGGAAGAGAGGGATATTAGTTTTAATTCCTAAAGGGCCTCTTAAATTTGTAGATGGTATTAAGGCTCGTCCTATATGTTTGTTAGACGAGGTGGGCAAAACTCTTGAAAGAGTGATTGCTTCTCGTATAAATGATTGGCTGAAGGAAAATGATGGTTCCTCTCTCTCTGAAAACCAGTTTGGATTCAGAGAGGGTCGTTCCACAATTGATGCAATCAAACGTCTTGAGGAATATACTGCTGGCTCTGTTATAGGCGAGGGGTACTCAATTGCGGTGGGACTGGATATTTCCAATGCCTTCAACTCAATTCCGTGGTCGGTGATTATGGCAGCAATGAGAGAAAAGGGCATTCCAGATTACTTGTGTCGTATAGTGGACAGTTACCTCTCTAATAGAGTAGTCATGATGAGAAATGTTAAAAATAAAATGATTGACTGGCCGGTGAGGGCGGGTGTTCCGCAGGGGTCGGTTCTCGGTCCGCTCCTGTGGAACATTGCGTTTGACTCCGTGTTAAAATTAAGGTGTGAAGCTGGTAATCAAATAATTTGCTATGCTGATGATACGCTTATCGTTGCTTCGTCAGGTAGGTTGTTTGGGGCAATAGTTGGCGCAAATATACAGCTAGCACGAGTTTATAGGCATATTAAGAAACTAGGTCTTAGGATAGCTGAGGAAAAGACGGAGGCAGTGCTTTTCTGCCGTAAATATCCGCATAATATGCCGGTAGTTAGAGTGGGTAAGTCTGAGATTCAAATCAGTAGCAAAATGAAATATCTTGGAGTTATTATTGATGGTCAATGGAGATTTAAAAACCATTTCGAATATTTGGAGGATAAGCTTGGCAGAGTTGCTAGATCTTTGTCTAGGCTTATGCCCAACTTGAGAGGTCCTAGGGAACATAAAAGAAGGCTTTATGCTGGAATCATGACATCTGTTATGATGTATGCAGCTCCAATTTGGAGTAAGTCATTAGTAACAGCGTCAACGAATAAGGTTGTTAGATCTATTAATAGGTTACAGAGATTGGTAGCTATAAGGGTTGTTGCTGCGTACAGGACTGTGTCTTTTGACGCGGTAACCCTTCTGGCGCGTATGGCTCCCTGGTTTCTAGAAGCATCGCTTAGGGAGAGAATATATGTTAGAATCAAGGAACTCAGAGTTCGTAATGAATATTCTAAGCAGGCGGTTGAAGAAATTAGGAAAGAAGAAAAAATCCTACTCTTGAGGCAGTGGGAGGTTTTTCTAGGTAGGTCAGGAGTGTGGGGTGTTAGAACTATAGAGGCTATCCGGCCTGTTTTTGCGAGATGGCATGAAAGAAGGTTTGGTGGTATTACATATTATGCAGCCCAAATGTTAACTGGGCATGGTAGTTTTGGCCATTATTTATGGAGAATGGGAAAGCGTCCCACTGCTGTATGTTTTCATTGTCAGTATGAGGATGATACTCTAGAACACACATTGTCTGATTGTCCTGTATGGGATATGTGGAGGAATAGATTTACAGAAGAACTTGAATTAAATCCTGGAGTAAGATTGACTTTAAATTTAATTATCGATAAAATACTTCTTAAAGAAGAAAATTGGAACTCTTTTATTGAATTTTCTACGCTAATTATAAGAATGAAAGAGGAGGAGGAAAGAAGAAGAGAAAATCTAGCATTAACTCCGACTCATTCATTCCCTTCGGATGTAATTTCTAGTGAGTCTAGCTAATTGCGGTCAATCTTGCTTGATTCCTACCTTTTCCCCCCTTTTCATTTAATTATTTTTCATTTTCATTTCATTTTTCATTTTTCATTTCATTCATTTATCATAATTTACATATCATTATCATAATCCGCGTTTTTCCTAGAGTGATAACCCTCCATGATGACTAACAGGAAGTTTTGGGCGGGGAGGCCCGAACATACCATTGCACGTTTGAGTCATGGAGGGAGGGACGCTGCGACATTGCACAGTGGCGTTGTAGTGTCCCTTAATAATAAAATTGGTACTAACCTGGTCCTAACGTGGTTAGGAACAGGTTATTTGAATAGAATTTGTATAAAAGTAAGCGCACAATAGTGCAGACGTAAAGCATCTCCCTGGAAGTAATGCGAAAGCGGTTCCTGGGGATTTGCTGTTAACGCGTTAGGATGCCACCGTCTGGTTTTAGTGGGCCGGGTTGGGACTGTTGGAGTTCACCTCACCCCACACTACCCGAAGCCTCTCCCCGAGGTGGAAGGTGTTCAACACCAGTGAATTTCCAGACGAAAAAAAAAAAAAAAAAAAAAAAAAAAAAGGTTAGGTTAGGTTAGGTTAGGTTAGGTTAGGTTTCCCTCAGGGGCACTACAGACTCATCCCTGTAGTGTACGGGTGTCGCAATCCCGAGGTACCCGAGCTGGAGTGTGTGGTGATGGATGAACGGGGTGTGATGGGCGTGCAGGCCCTAAAAAGGA